>NW_027507791.1:161282067-163682067 GCF_037356315.1 Lithobates pipiens
CCCGAGGATTTGGATCATTTCTGTTCCGTTCTCAACCTACCTTCAGTAGATGTTCCCGACTGGTATAGTGACTTTCGCTTACCTACCATACACAGGGCTCTCTCAATGGATGGTATAGCTGAAGCTGGAAATTACAACATCGGCCATCGTCGATGATCGCATCCGCCACCTACATCTCCACGCCCTTCGGGTAACCTGCGGAACCTCAGCCCTTCGGACTACAGGAGACAAAGACGTTCGTAAACCGTCTCAGGAAGCTACATCGCACAGTGCTGGTTTGATCTACTCAGACTTCCACGACACCTCTAACACTCGTCGTCCACTCTACTGATACCAGTGATCCGCATCCTTTTCCCCGACTGCCTTAACGAATATATAAACTCAGCGTTCAGTATCCGAATATGGAGCCTCTACGACAACATTAACTCCCTCACGCACCCCGTGATACAGAATTTTACGATGGCCTCTACCAAATACCCCGGCGTGATCGGTGAGTAAACCCCTCGGCTCCCCGCCAGAGTCCCCACCCTCATACTAGTGAGGCCAACTATATCCTCAATCCCCCGCCGAACGTGGTCTAGTCGTTCGGTTAACTGTACTTTGTGATGCCAGCTGCGCTTTGCGCTGATCTCAGTGGACTACTCAGTTAACGGTCGTAGAACTCTGTAAGAGCGATCGGACATATTGCCACCACAACCTTTTTTTTCCCCTTTGCCTCGATATTTTCACCCCTACATGAGTCTCCTTCCTCTGAACTCAAATTAGCCGTTATTTAGTTGTTATACTAGGGGTACTCGGTCTCTCTCTCCTCCACATGCTACGGATCCTAATGTGTCCTTACCTCAGTATTCCTAACTCACCAATCTTACAGCGGGTTATTTTATTTACACCTGAACACCCAGAGACGTATCCCCTCTCTCTGGAAAATTAACTCACCAGCTCTCCCATTCGGGGAGAGCCTTGAGCCATCGACCCCCTTCCTTTATTTAGAGACCGACTGCCCCTGGGCTCTATGTTGTATATCCTATGTTACACGTTTTTCCTTAATTCTAATTCAAATGCCTTCTAATGTTTTATTCTGGGTTACTGTTTCCTACAACAATCCCAAGTGACGTAGGTGTGCGAAAATAGTGATATTTTATGACCTGGAATAGTGTTTACGACACGTTGATTAAGTTCATCGCCGTCCAATTTAGATACGGCTATGTTTGCAGGTTCAAAGGTTGCCTCATTCAGTTTAAACTTTCTAGTTCACCATCCTCTCCCGCGCCTCTATTAATATGGTTAATCCACTAACAAGACGTACACCGGACAGGGACATCTTCATACCATGCTCATACTATCCTACCCACACATCCGAGACCCATGTTGTTACCCCAACTTGTTCTTAAATTATACTTTGACTGCAACGACACTACAAATTTCCTCCCCCCATCATCCATTCTACTCTGTTAGACCGTCGTATACATTGGCTTTTTGACCTAACGGGAACTCAGAAACCAACTTGTTTCGACTTCGACACCAATCACCTCCAACCACAGGGTTCTTTATTTAAGATTTCCCTGACCCACACTGGATCAACCCCTGTTGGACGTAACTAGTGGAGTTACTCCGACCCCAGTTATAGTATATTTAATTCGGCCGTGTACCTCCCCGAATACACGGTTAGACCTACTTTAGCTCTAGTGGAGCTCCCCATCACATCCCTCCCTCTCCCTCCCCCCTCATCTCCCCCCTTACCTCCGATCACCCCCCCCCCCGCTGTTCTCTGTGCACATTGCCTACTACTAGGTGAAAATATCGGTCTACTACAATGACTCCACCTCCTACTGCTTTTACCCATCCAACGCTTAAAATTGTTTCTCTAAACGTAAAGGGCCTAAATACCCCCGAAAAACGAAAACAGACCCTGATCCACACGAAAAGCCTGAAAGCAGATGTAATATTTCTACAAGAGACGCATTTCAGCACCCAAAATACACTGAAATTCTCCAATGTTCACTACCCACACGGCTATCACGCTACAACACCAAGCTCTAAGTCTAAAGGCGTATCAATACTACTATCTAAACATGCACCCCTACAAATCACAGATACTCTATCTGATGAAAATGGTAGATACATCTTTCTCAAAGGCACATGGTGCAGCAAACCAATAACCCTCGCTAATATATACAGCCCTAACAAAGCACAAGTGGCTTTCTTCCGGGAAATTTTTAACGAACTACTCAATTTCCAATTACCAATACTATTACTAGGTGGGGACTTCAACGCCCCATTAAACCCTCTCATGGACACCTCGACAGGCACGTCTCACCTTCCATACAGGGCCCTCCGCCAAATAAAACTGCTCCTCCAACAACTCTCTCTACATGATACCTGGCGCACGTTGCATCCTAAAGAAAAAGACTTCACCTTTTTCCCTACCCCCCACAACCGGTATTCACGACTTGATTATCTATTCTTGACCCAACCAGACCTCGCATACTTGAAGACAACGACTATAGAACCAATGACCTTGTCAGACCACCACCCTATCTCAGTCACACTAAAACTTCCAGAACTACAGACACATACACAAATTTGGCGACTAGATCCCACTCTCCTTACAGACGCAGTGCATACGACGGAAATAAGAAAGTGCTTGACTGAATACTTCACTAAGAATGATACTCCAGACACGTCCACTATGTCCCAATGGGCTGCCCATAAATGCGTAATTAGAGGAAAGCTAATTTCAATATCCGCTAAAATCAGAAAAAAAAAAAAAAAAAAAAAAACTTCGCCTCCAACAAATATTCGATAGACTAAAAATTCTAGAAGAAACCCACAAACAGACTCTAGCCTCGCACTCCCCCCAAGAATTACAGGAAATTAGGTTGTCAAAGAGGAAATAGGTAAATCCATAAGGAAAAACTTTATGCTTTCCCAAAAGCAATACTATGAATTCGGCAATAAAAGCAGTAGCCTCCTCGCCAGAGCCCTCCACTCCAGACGCACAAAACACACAGTTCATAACCTGTGCTCTCCCTCGGGTGATGCTTATACGAAGAATACAGAGATTGCTAGGGAATTTGAAAAAATACTACACTAAATTATACATCGACGAAACACATAAACCCCCCCATCCTAATCAGTCTAGACTCCGTAACATTGAGACATTCTTGCACAAATACTGTCCCAAACTCCAGACCACAGATATACTGCAGGAAATTGATAACCCTATCTCACAACTGGAATGGGATACGGCACTCAAACAAACCAAATCTGGCAAAAGTCCCGGCCCAGACGGGCTATCTTCAGTATACTACAAAACCTTCTCTGACATCCTACAACACCCTTTCAGGAAAGCTTTCAACTCCCTATCCAACACTGGCTCCCTCAATTCTGACATGCTCGAAGCCCACATCGTAGTTATTCCTAAAGACAACAAGGATCACACACAAGTTGCCAATTATAGACCCATATCCCTATTGAATGTGGACATTAAAATCTTCGCTAAAATATTGGCCAACAGACTTCTTCCCCTCTTACCCGCACTCATCAAGAACGATCAGGTAGGGTTTGTCCCTGGCCGAGAGGCCAGGGACAATACCATTAAAGCCATCAACATACATCACCTCATCACCAACTCCAAGCAAAAGGGATTCTTCCTGTCCCTAAACGCTGAGAAGGCATTCGACAGGGTAGCATGGGATTACATGCAAGCTGTCTTAAAACCCTGACATAAAAAGGTATTCTAACCAAAGCTAAAGAATACAAACTTGCCGCATTCACAGATGACATTTTACGATTCCTTTCACAACCACACACAATTCCAAACCTCTTGCAAGAATTTCAGAATTTCAGCCTACTGTCCAACCTCAAAATAAATTTCACCAAGTCCTATGCCCTTAACATTTCCCTCCTCCCAGATGATGTCACCCATTGCAAAGCCAATTTCCCATTTCACTGGCAGGATGAACACATAACTTACCTAGGTATAAAAATTACAACAGATCTACAGAATCTTTATGCACGGAACTACTTAACCTTGATACGACAACTCACGCTTGATCTAAAGCGATGGGATAAGCCAATATTTTCCTGGTTTGGTAGAGCCGCTATACTCAAAATTAATGTACTCCCAAGAATCCTTTACACCCTACAAACGCTACCGATACACCTCCCCCAAACCCTATTCTGATCTTATAGAAGCTTGTGAACCAGATTCCTATGGGGTTCCCACAGACCCAGAATAAACTATGATCAATTGTCCTTGCCCAAACATCTCGGCGGCATAGGACTACCGGATCTCCCCAACTACTACACGGCTGTACACTTGACGAGGATCATAGACTGGAATATCCATGAGACCAATAAAGACTGGGTTCACCTAGAATCCTCATTCATGACAACTCCACTCAAATCTCTACCATGGATCCCATCATCTCCCTATTTACGAGAGGTCCAATCGCACCCACTCCTAGCACCGACACTGCGCTGCTTTCGAAAATTATGCACACATTCCTCCCCATCTACAATCCCAGGGCCACCGACGCTGCTAAAATTGAACCCCGATTTCCCCCCGGGAATGCACCAAACTTTTCTTAAACCACACTAGTCACAACCACAAATTCTTTTGCAACACTTTTACAAAAACGGAATACCACTGACACCTACCCAACTGGCTACCACTATGCAGAAACCCCCTATACCTACCTGGACGTTTCAACAGATATCCCACTACCTACACTCAGTGAAGAAAAAGACAGACTGTTCCCGACAACTAAGTCCCTTTGAGATCCTTTGCTCATCAACTACACCCCAATCGCATCTTATCTCCCAGACACACTCCCTATTGCTCCAAGACCGCGACCCCACTACTTCCAAATTTTGCACCATGTGGGAGAAAGACTTAGATGTCACATTCACAGCAGAAGACTGGGAAAAAATCAACTTCAACATCCATAAAGGTTCCATTAACGTATCCACTCAAGAAAATGGGTTCAAGGTACTTTCGCGATGGTACAGAACACCGGACAAATTACACAAATGGAACCCATCTACCCCAGAATGTTGTTGGCGATGCCACCAGAGTAGGGGTACGCTACTTCACATTTGGTGGTCTTGTCCCTTGCTCCAACCCTTTTGGAAGTCGATACATAAGCCGATTAAGAACATAACGACTTACGAACTACCCTATACGCCAGCTCAAATTTCTGCTACACCAAACTACTCTACTACAAACTTCCTATCGTAAATCAATCACGATCCATTTGATTAATGCAGCCAAATAATGCATACCGATCCATTGGAAATCCCAGACCATCCCCTCCATTACAGATTGGCTCCACAGGATACACAGAATTTCAGAAATGGAGGAATTAATTCACATAGCGAAAGACACCCCTGATAAATATAACACCAAATGGGCATGCTGGAAATACTTTAAAACTACACCCGAATATGCCCGCATACGACATACAGTGTAATGTGTAAAACCTCATACTGGCATTGGCTGTTTATCAGACAGCACCGCTAATACCTACATGCATTTGTTCTACCCTTTTCGACCCTGGACACGATATTGTACTGAGACATCCCAAAAATCCAAACCTTAACTAACCCCATTTTTCTAGACCTATGACACAAAAAGCTATGGCCTGCTACTTAGCACTGTACATCATGATATGCCCCATCCTTCACACAGAGAACAACGATCGATAGACTCTCCATACACCCCCTTCCCAACCCTCACCTCCCCTCTGTCTCCCCCCTCTTCCCTCTTCCCCACTCTCCTCCCTGCTACGGATATTACTTTATATTCCACACATTACATGTGGACAGCTCCCCCCGTCCCGCCATTAGTTAGGTCCTGTCCCTTGAGTCTGGATTACTAGGCACATTGACCAGCAGATTCGCTCTGGTTCCAAGAACCTATATTGACAGAACCACGTTATACCGTTATGTATGTTACCTCACAGGTTTTTACTGTTACTATTACACTACTATGCATCATCATATGCTTTACAATGCATCAATTTCTCTCTGTACCATACTGGCTGTAACAGTGACCTCATATTCTTTGATATTGTACCCTTTTCTTTACTCAATAAAACATTTTTGAAAAAAAAAAACTAACGTCTCTGCTAACAAGAGACCAATCAAATTAAAAAAGGGAGAAAAAGAAAAAGAAATTATAAGACACATATCCGAGATGGATTCTCTTAAAAGGGGCCTTACATCAATAACAATCTTTAATGCTAGGTTAAACACAGCCCAAAAATATAAATATTTTAACTGTATATAAATCCGGAAGAGATAGGTTAACCTAAGACCCAACTAGGATTCATTAATAAAAGCATTAATGTCCCACTCAACGTTCATTCTGAATGGAGAGTGGGACTGTAGCTCATATAGCCAGAAGGTCTCTAGACAGGAGACGCCTCTGGTCATGGTGCTCCCTCTCCAGGGAGGAACATACTTATCTATGGCAATAAATTGTGATCCCTTAAGGTCACTATTGTGAAATTCCTTGTAATGTCTAGGGACACTGTGCTTAGAGTCCCTACTTTTAGAGCGATATGTCCGCTCACTCTCGTGGAAAACATCCTGATTGTACGGCCAACGTATTGCTTGCTGCAAGGGCAAGTAATCAAATATACCACATATTTTGTACCGCATGTGCAGAAGTGTTTCATAGTGTACGTCTTCTTAGTGACAGTTGATGTAAATTCAACTATTTTGCGTCTCCCCAATACATTATGTTGACACACAACACATTTCTTACAAGGAAAAAAGCCTATCAAATCGTGGAAAAAAGAAGAGTGAACCGGTGGATAAACAATATTAGGTGCTATGCGATTTTGTAAAGATGGTGCTCCCCTAAAGATGATTTTAGCTTGTTCGGGTAATGTAGTGCTAAGAATATTGGCGTTTTTAAGGACATCCCAGTGTCTTCATGATTGTTTTAATTTGTTTATGATGTATTGAAAATGAAGTTAAAATAGCCCATTTACATTTCTCATCTGGTTCTCGTTTGGGTTTAACCAGGAGTAGGGACCCCCTATCAATATTAGTAATTCTCTGGTGTTTCCAAGTCAATGGTCATATTATCATATCCCTTATCCAGGAACCTTTGCTTAAGGACACCCGCCTGTGTTATGAATGTGTTGGTGTCTGTACAATTCCTGTGAAGCCTAAGAAAGTGGCTGCGCGGAACCGAACGCAGCCAAGATCTATGATGGCAGCTGTCTGCAGGGATGAAACCATTACGGTCCGTGAGCTTGAAATAGGTTTGGAATTAAAATGTTATATCTACAATCTCTATTTCAAGGTCCACAAAGTGGATCTTATTTCTACTTGCCTCATATGACAAAGAAATGCCCTGATCATTTAAATTAACCGCTTCCCGCCCGCCCTACAGCCGAATGACGGCTATAGAGCAGACACTCTCATCCGGAAGGCAGTCCCTGGACGTCCTCATGTTTGCTTCTGCAATGCGCGCCGCCGCGGGGGCGCGCATCGGGGAAGTTTTGTGTTTGCCATGTCCCCCGGAGACAGGCAAACACAGATCGCTGTAAACGGCCAATCGCAGCAGCCGTTTACAGCGCGATTGGCATGTCCAATGCGAGATGATCTCATATGTAAACATATGAGATCATCTCTCAGCGCCGCTCTCCTTCCTCACACAGACAGCGTGTGAGAGGGGAGAGATGAACGGCTGCAGCGGCCGTAAGTGAAAAAAAAAAAAAAAAAAAGTAAAAAAAAAAAAAAAGTAAAAAAAAATGCCATCCGCCCCAGTGCCATCCACCCCCGTGCCATCCTCCCCAGTGCCACCTTCCCCCAATGCCACCTGTTAATGCTATCTGTCCCCAGTGCCACGCGTCATCAGTGCCACATAGTGCCATCTGTCATCAGTGCCACATATTAGTGCCATCTGTCATCAGTGCCACGTATCAGTGCCATTTGTCTTCAGTGCCACCTGTCAGTGTCACGTGCCATCTGTTGTCAGTGTCACGCATCATCGGTGCCACGTATTAGTGCCATCTGTCATCGGTGCCACGTATTAGTGCCATCTGTCATCAGTGCCACGTATAAGTGCCATCTGTCATCAGTGCCACATATTAGTGTCATCTGTCATCAGTGTCACGTGTTATTGTCCTGGTGCTCCAGGGCCTTCAAAAGTGTAATAGGTAGTCAACAAGTTAGATGTGTAATTTATGCTCCTAGAACACCTGATGGCGCTCCCTGCATGTTGGGCCTCTCTATGTGGCCAGGCTGTGAAAAAGTCCCACACGTGGTATTGTAATACTCAGGAGGAGTAGCAGAATTTGTTTGGGGGGTGTCATTTGTGGTATACACATGCCACGTGAGAGAAATAACCTATTACAATGACAATTTTGTGGAAAAAAATAAAAAATCTTAATTTTGCAAAGAATTGTGGGGAAAAAAATGACAACATCAAAAAGCTCCCCATTCCTCTTACTAAATACCTTGGAATGTCTACTTTCCAAAAAGGGGTCATTTGGGGGGGTGTTTGTACTTTCCTGGCTTGTTCGGGTCACAAGAAGTGAGATAGGCCACCAGTACATCAGATGTGATCAATTTTGTATGATTCGCATCACAGCTTGTAGACTCTCTAACTTTCACAAAGACCAAATAATATCCACTAATTTGGGTTATTTTTACCAAAGATATGTAGCAGTATAAATTGTGGCCAAAATTTATGAAGAAAAATTAATAATTTGCTGTTTTTTTCCCAAATGTTCGGTCTTTTTTCATTTATAGCGCAAAAAATAAAAACCCCAGAGGTGATCAAATGCCACCAAAAGAAAGCACTATTTGTGGGGAAAAAAGGACAAAAAATTCATTTGGGTACAGTGTTGCATGACTGAGTAATTGTCATTCAAAGTGTGAGAGCACCGAAAGCTGAAAATTGGTCTGGGCAGGAAGGGTGTTTAAGTGCCCAGTAAGCAAGTGGTTAAGATACTCAAAGAATTGTTTTGAGTTGTCCATAGGAAGAGGATGTCGATGAGGTTTGTTAGGCATAGACATCCTCCTCCCACTTGCCCATAAACAGGTTTGCAAGGCTTGGGGCGAATTTGGCTTCCATTGCTACACCAAGTTGTTGGAGGTAATAGCGTTCATTAATCCAAAAGTAGCTATGTTTAGTTGCAAATTCCAAAAGTTCTATAAGGTATTCGCACTAAAATGGGGCCAAAGACTGTTCACGATCTAAGAATTGCCAGACAGCCTCAATGCCCCTTTCATGCGGTATACACGTATACAAAGATGGAATTAAAAAAACTGCGCTATAAATTATATGCAATTAAGTCCACAGAACCCACAAGGTCTCAGTAAAGTAACTATAAATGCTATAACCACTGGTTGTAACCACTGGTTGTAAACACCGCCGTGTACATGCATAAAACTTCAAAAAGTGCCCATCCACTGTAGATTTAGATTGTGCTTACCAAATAGCAAGCATTAAAGGCGATTGGCTTAACCCAGCCTGGGCCTTTAAGCCTGCAGATGTCCACAACACAGATATAAACCGAGTAGAGCTGTATACCCCGTCCGTCCCAATGTCCGTGCACTCTCAGATTGCTCAGAAAAGAGAGAAGGACTACCATGGTGTAGTATGCTCAATACTTAATAAAAGTATTAATTAAAAGTTGCACTTACAGTTACATAGTCGTAAAATGTGTATAAAAGCAAATTTCCGACCGGCATACATAAAAGAAGCCTGTCCTCGTAAGCGAATGGCGTGGTGACATATACAAAGATGTCACGTCTGCGGTGGCCATAATGTAATCATCTTGTATCAATATTTTCCAAAAGTCTAATGGTGAAACCAGTGATTTTAAAGGTAAGATGGTGTCTGTCTAACCAAAGGCTGTAAATAAAAATCTACGTAATGGCCTATACGTGATGTGACCGAGTTAATTCCACTCACTATAGGCCGTTCGGGAGGATGCAATGGATCCTTGTGAAGTGAATTTTGGGTAGGTAATACATAGTGGAAATGTGTGGCACTGTAGGAATCAAAAAGGCTCTCTCTTTGTTATTGTGTGATTTTTTGGAAGTTCCTTATAGGTACCTGGTTCACTAAAGCCGCGTACACGTAGCCGTCTGTCCGACGTACTTAGTCTGGCGGACTTCCGCCAGACTGTCCGTCGGAATTTCCGAACGGGCTACTTGCCCACACACGGCACTTTTTCAGCGGACTAATACGGCGACTAAGTCCGCCGTACTTTCGAAATGAACGGACTCGCCCACACATGCGGAGGAAAGTCCGCTCATTTCGAGCGCATCTCCAGGTAGGCGGGGCCCGCGAAGGAGACGTCGCTGGCCCCGCCACCTGGTATGGACTTGCCTGGTACGGCTCAGGAGGGGGGGCGCTCGCTCGCCCCCCTTTCCTGGCCGGCCGGGTAGCGTGCTCGGACAAGGGTCTGTTGTGGACTTGGGGGGGGACCCCCACGCCGATTTTTTTCAGCGTTGGGGTTGCCCTTTAAGTCCATACCAGGCGGCGGGGCCAGCGACGTCTCCTTCGCGGGCCCCGCCTACCTGGAGACCCGCTCGAAATTAGCAGACTTTTCTCCGGGCGGGAAAAGTCCGCTCATTTCAAAAGTACGGCGGACTGGCACACACACGGCCGGATTGTTCGCCAAAATGCGAGTCCGAAGGATAGATTGGTGTGCAACACGGCATTCTAAGTCCATTTCATACTGGTTTTTATCTAAAATAACAATGCCACCACCCTTATCTGCCGGACGAATAACCAAGTCCTTCCATTCGCACAAGGACTTGAGTCTGGCATTTGAAAAGGGCTGGTGGAAAGTACGCTTCTCAGGAAGTTTAGCAAGATCCTTGAGAATTGAGTCTCTAAAGATCCTGACAACTGGAGCTACCGGAACAGGGGGAAATGAACAGTCCCTGAAGTGGCAGCTTGATAATTAGTTCTGTACGGATTGCATATTAAATATCGTTGGATGTTAATTTTACGTGTATATTTATGTACATCAATGAAGGTACCAAATTTGTCCAATCTCTTCGGTGGGGTGTATTTAAGGCCCTTATCTAAAACAGATATTTCTTCCTGAGTGAGCACATTGGTGCTCAGATTAAAAACACCCCGACCTATTAAACCCTTCTTCTCTTTCCTCCTCTGTATTCTCCTCCCCACTCGGCACCCTCTCTTGGGTCCGGACCTCGTTTTTTTGCGTGCGGGTCATTGTGAAATCCCTAGTTTCCATAAATATCGGGATTATGTTGGTCACGCACATATGGAGATTGCCTATAATTATTTCCCATATGTTTGAAAACCACATGTATCTTGTGTATCTTTGAGAAAACCTGTTATAGGTGGATACTGAAGGTGTGTTGTAATATTGAGGATCTGTATGGTAGGGATTTGAACGTCCACCATATCTGGCTGGGGAGGAATAATAGGATTGGTTATTATAGTCCTGATGGGAATAAGCCCCAGAGTTATGTGGATTATACTCTTTGGCTGGCCTCTTCCCCCTTTTTTCCTTTGATGATTACTTCTACCCCTAGTGAAATTATTCGGAGTATGGGAACTGTAATGACGTACTCTCTGTTGTGAAGAGTGGGAGTCATTACCATGTGTATCCCTCCTTCCCAGAGTGTCTCCACTATAAGTAGGTACGAGTTTTGAAATGGTTCCTGATGCAGAAGAAGAACCAGAAGGTGTTACAGACCCTATACCACTAGAAGGGGTAGTATCCATTGGTGGGATGATATTGAGATGTTTTTGCCAGCCAAAAACTGTACCCATTTTGTACCCGTACACTATCAAACATCTGCACATGCGGTACAAAATATGTGGTATATTTGATTACTTGTCCTTGCGGCAAGCAATATTTTGGCCGTACAATCAGGATGTTTTCCACGAGAGTGAGCGAACACATCGTTCTAATTAAAAGTAGGGACTCTAAGCACAGTGTCCCTAGACATACAAGGAATTTCGCAATAGTGACCCTAAGGGATCACAAATTTATTGCCATAGATAAGTATGTTCCTCCCTGGAGCGCCATGACCAGAGTGTCTCCTGTCTAGAGACCTTCTGGATATATGAGCTACAGTCCCACTCTGTTCGGAATGAATGTTGAGTGGGACGTTAATGCTTTTATTAATGAATCCTAGTTGGGTCTTAGGTTAACATATCTCTTCCGGATGTATATATACAGTTAAAATATTTATATTTTTGGGCTGTGTTTAACCGCTTCCTGCCCGCCCTATAGCCGAATGGCGGCCTTAGGGCGGGCGGCTTCCCGTGCCTGGCCGTCCCTGGACGGCCTGGTGTTTACTTCCGCAATGCGCGCCGCCGCGGGCGCGCATCGCGGAAGTTCTGTGTTTGCCGTGTCCCCCGGGGACAGGCAAACACAGATCGCTGTAAACGGCCAATCACAGCGGCCGTTTACAGCGTGATCGGCGTGTCCAATGGGAGATGATCTCATATGTAAACATATGAGATCATCTCTCAGCGCCGCTCTCCCTCCTCACACAGACAGCGTGTGAGAGGGGAGAGAAGAACGGCTGCAGCAGCCGTCAGTGTAAAAAAGAAAAAAAAAAAAAAAAAAAAGTAAAAAAAAAGTTTAATAAAAAGTGCCATCCTCCCCCAGAGCCATCCTCCCCCAGTGCCACCCCCCCCCAGTGCCATGCCCCCCCCCCCCCCCAGTGCCATCCTGCCCCAGTGCCATCCTGCCCCAGTGCCATCCGCCCCAGTGCCATCCGCCCCAGTGCCATCCTGCCCCAGTGCCATCCGCCCCAGTGCCATCCGCCCCAGTGCCATCCACCCCAGTGCAATCCACCCCACCCCAGTGCCACCTGCCCGCAGTGCTATCTGTCCCCAGTGCCACCTGTTGTCAGTGCCATTTGTCCCCAGTGCCATCTGTCATCAGTGCCACGTATAAGTGGCATCTGTCATCAGTGCCACGTGTTATTAGTGCCACATAGTGCCATCTATCATCAGTGCCACGTATTAGTGCCATCTGTCATCAGTGCCACGTATCAGTGCCATTTGTCATCAGTGCCACCTGTCAGTGTCACGTGCCATCTGTTGTCAGTGTCACGTGTCATCAATGCCACTTATCAGTGCCATCTGTCATCAGTGTCACGTATCATTGGTGCCACGTATTAGTGCCATCTGTCACCGGTGGCACGTATTAGTGCCACGTATTAGTGCCACATGTCATCAGTGCCACGTATTAGTGCCACGTGTCATCAGTGCCACATATTAGTGCCACGTGTCATCAGTGCCACGTATTAGTGCCACGTGTCATCAGTGCCACGTATTAGTGCCACGTGTCATCAGTGCCACATATTAGTGTCATCTGTCATCAGTGCCACGTGTCATCAGTGCCACGTATAAGTGTCATCATTGCCACGTATCAGTGCCATCTGTCATCAGTGTCACGTGTCATTGTCCTGGTATTTCAAAAGTGTAATAAGTAGTCAACAAGTTAGATGTGTAATTTATGCTTCTAGAACACGTGATGGCGCTCCCTGCATGTTGGGCCTCTCTATGTGGCCAGGCTGCGAAAAAGTCCCACACATGTGGTATTGTAATACTCAGGAGGAGTAGCAGAATTTTTTGGGGGGTGTCATTTGTGGTATACACATGCCACGTGAGAGAAATAACCTATTACAATGACAATTTTGTGGAGAAAAATAAAGAAAATGAAAAATCTTCATTTTGCAAAGAATTGTGGGAAAAAAATGACAACATCAAAAAGCTCACCATGCCTCTTACTAAATACCTTGGAATGTCTACTTTCCAAAAAGGGGTCATTTGGGGGGTATTTGTACTTTCCTGACTTGTTTGGGTCACAAGAAGCGAGATAGGCCACCAGTACATCAGATGTGATCAATTTTGTGCGATTCGCACCACAGCTTGTAGACTCTCTAACTTTCACAAAGACCAAATAATATCCACTAATTTGGGTTATTTTTACCAAAGATATGTAGCAGTATAAATTGTGGCCAAAATTTATGAAGAAAAATTAATAATTTGCATAATTCTGTCACAGAAACAAAGAAATATGCGTTTTTTTTCAAAATTTTCGGTCTTTTTTCATTTATAGCGCAAAAAATAAAAACCCCAGAGGTGATCAAATACCACCAAAAGAAAGCTCTATTTGTGGGAAAAAAAGGACACAAAATTCATTTGGGTACAGTGTTGCATGACTGAGTAATTGTCATTCAAAGTGTGAGAGCACCGAAAGCTGAAAATTGGTCTGGGCAGGAAGGGTGTTTAAGTGCCCAGTAAGCAAGTGGTTAACCTAGCATTAAAGATTGTTGTTATTGATGTAAGGCCCCTTTAAGAGAATCCATCTCGGATATGTGTCTTATAATTTATGTTTTTCTTTTTCTCCTTATTTTAATTTGAGTTGTCTCTTGTTACCGGAGACGTTCTATTATAAATATTATGTAATTGGTCACAGAGGAATTCTAGATTAACACTAGGACTTTCCCCTTATTATTCATTCAGTTAGTGGGTTTATAGTGCAATTATATGGGTATTCTGGCACTTGTGTATAATTATATAATATATATATATATATATATATATATATATATATATATATATATATATATATATTGTAGACATGTCACTGGAGAAGTGGTCGAGGGGGTGTACATCTCACCTAGGTTGCTACACAGTGTGAGATGGTAAGTCCAGGATGGATCAGTTTCTCAGCAGCAATATGCTGCTGAGTGGTTATTTAATCTTGCCGGGCCTGGGTTTATATGGAATGGCAGGTAGGTTTGGTAGAGGGACCTGTCATTCCACACACCCCCCCCCCGATCCAGTTCTGGGATTTGGATCAGGTGAGCTTTGATCCTAATTAGCCTGGGAAGGTAAAGGCTCTGCGGGGCCTGCAGGTGCGCGCTCTCAGCCAGGGAAATGAACAGTCTGGGTGTTGGAGGAAGCTGCGAGCGCAGCCACTGCTGGAGCTAAAACCCACCCTGCGATATCCAGGCGAAAGACGCTGTGTTTATAAGTGTCAGATAGGTGAAAAGAACCTGTTAGTAAGCGCCCAGCCGGGCTAGGTTGTTTTCTTATTTTTTTTTCTGTTGTACTTAAAAAGCACGGTGTTGCCGTATATTTTTGTTTGTTGGACTGTTTGTACCACGAATAAACGCCAAGGTCTGCTTTATAAATTCCAAGTCTGCTGTGAACTGTGTCCAAACTCACCCTACCCCGGGAAGATCCCTTACAATATATATATATATATATATATATATATATATATATATATATATATATAATTTTTTTTTTTATAAATTATTATATGACTTATGTTTGTTTGGTATTTTGACCATTATTTTACATGAGGTGACTGCATACATACTTTCACTATATTTATTGGATGCCCCCATGTCGCTTTTCATATGCGTCACATCTATTCATCACATATTTTGCTGAACAGTTCTTGGAACACACGCCTCAACATGGTATTGAGTCGTGGGATGCATACCTGTCCGCCATATTGGGCGAACCGGATATCGAATAGCTGTTGGAACGCATATCTTGAGCGATATGGAGTTGTGGAACACACGCCGGTCCGCCATTTTGGGTGAACCGGAAGGATGTGTGACACCGCAAGCTGGATTCTCGTCATTGGGGTCATATTTCTTTTAAAAGCGAGTTGGGCTGCAGTGGAGGGACACCCCAGACGAAGTCTAATGAGACAAAAATGCATTGGGAGGACTCCACTGTCGCCATTGTTTTTATACAAGCGCTTAAAATCACTTCCTAAAATGTAAGTGTATTACTTTTAATACATTTTAATAGTCATACGGAATTATGCTGTGACCATGTTCCTCTATTTCTCCTTCCTACTGATTGAAATCTGGCACCATCTGATGCTAACCACCCCTGCATGGAGACTGACTTTCCATAAGTTTTGGGACGCGTTGGCTTTCAAAGGTTACATCTTGGTTGTCGGTTGATAATAAAGCTTGGTTGACTCATAGAACGTATGTTCTTTTGGGTTCAAATTATCCGGTAAGCCTACATCTATTTTGGTGGTGGGGCTGCTACACGGGTGTCTTCAAGTTTCATCTTTGGCGTTTTGTTGCCAACATGGTGGTTTTAGGATCTTCAAGTTTCTTAAATACACACTGTGGATTAAAAAAACCTCTCATGGACATATACATTTAAGTTTTGCACTCAATTTTCTCTTTATTATTCAATTATTCACATGGCACTATTCGCATGTGAGATTTGGTGTGGTATATAATCTCTGTTACAATTGTTTTGTCACTATTCACTTGTAACTACTGTTTACAGATTTTATGCATGTTTATTACATTTAATAACATAGTTAATTAACTAGTCACTAGGCTATTGCTGTGATTAATCAGGATTTCACTACAGGTCAGACTTTGTCACTGAGCTTCACACAGATTATACATCATAAGTAAAAACACAGCAAACCTTTAAATAGCATATAGCAAATCTCCTGGGAGATATTGTGAATACTGCTCCATTTTAAGTAACCACCTCCCTCCTCATTGTCCATTAAACAACTGTCCATAATTTTTCTTAGTCACGCTGTGCCCCTAATGGACACAGGGTGACTTAGACATAGGAGGTGCATGAGGAGCTTAAACAAGGGTTTACCAACCTCTCTCCAAGGGAATCTGGGTTCCATGCCCCCCCCCCCCCCCCAGCTCACAGTGACTCCCGTAACACACCCCTAAGTGAAAATGTCCAAATTGAGCCCAAAGTGTCAATATTTTGTGTGGTCACCATTATTTTACAGCACTGCCTTAACCCTTTTGGGCATTGAGTTCACCGGAGCTTTTTCAAATGGTTCATTTCCTGATGACGTGCGCCTGAGCACGAAATGCATTGAAAATGAGGCTTGAGACGCTTGATACAGGAGTTTCCTGTGGAGACTTCCACTCCCAGCTGAGATGCACTCCGTGCTTTTTGCTTCACATACTGAGTGACAGACCGGCCGCTGCCTCATCCCACAGCTGTGCTGATATCCACTGTACTCATATAAGCATCCAAGTGCTTTTTTAATAAAGTATTAAGACAGTATTACACTTTCCTTTATGTTATATTCTCTTGACTATTATGGAATTAGACCCAACATACTAGAACTGCCATCTTTCCATACGATACAATACAAGGTCTTCTCAGCAAAATGTTTATTTTTGGCACTATGCTGCTGTATGTATTAATATGCAGACTTCATATTTTGCATTACTTCTTTGAATACTCAATAAAAATCTATTGAAGGCAAAAAAAAATATTTCCTCTCTGTGGCTCGTTTATGGGGGAGCCAGTCCTTACAGATTTAAGGACTAGGAGAGTTGGACTTGCACTTTTGAGTGTAATAGTTTGAGAAATACCATTCACCATCTATGATTGAATGAAGTTTGATCGATACTGGAAACAGTCAATTGCAGCTACATGTGGCTTGGAAGATCCTAGCTAATTGAGGAAGGTTTCCTTCTACTATATGCCTGGCGGTCGCTTGGTGGCCAGATTTGTATGGCACTTCGGATGAAGCACTTTGTGTTTTTTGCAAGATTCAAGCACACTGCACTTTAGGAAAGCACGGTTTGACACTACATTTATGTTATGGAAAATGGCAATACGGGTTGGGTGGCAACGACAAACAAAAGGCACCACCATCCCTGTATATAAATATAAAAAGGGGAAATTTGTTTGGCGGGATTTTTAAGGGTGCCGTCACGGAAAGAAAGTCAATACAATTCTGCACAGTAAGAATGTAAAATTACAAGAATGTTTATTATTACATACAAAACATAATTAAAGATTTCAATATAAATTATATGCACATGCTCAAGGATACATCTAGAAATTTAAAACAGATGATAAAATATAATCACTCAGTGCTAGCATTGGAGCAATAGTCCCGAAATGACGTTTCCCTCCTTCTCCTCCTACTTCCCCTTCCCTCTTTTCTCCTTTTCCTCTCCCCTTTCCATCCTTCCCTTCCCACACTCCTTTACCCTCCATCTCATCTTCCCACCCCCCCTCCCTTCCCACCCCAAGCCCCCTTCCGTTCTTCTTGCTATTCACTTGTCTTTTCTCATCTCACTCGATATTTTTTGAGTACTACATACATTTTAATTACTCATCACTCACTTTTTGTATCACTCCTTTGGCTAGAAATCAGCTGAAAAGCTCTTTTGTGCCTCCTTCGGCACCCTACATATGTACCACTCAGTGAGGGTTCTCTCTGTTTCGACATTGAGTCACAGGCTTAACATACATATGGGTGAGCGTCTGATGATGGGCCTGGCGGTCGACAGTATATCCTACTGCATTCTATTGTATTATACTTCAAGTCAATGTAATGCTTTTTTTTTGTTCTGTTCTATGCAGTGATACATCTTATTGCTTCTTTTAAAACATCCCCTGATGATTGGCGAAACATGTCATTTTGGCACAATCACTCCAACGCCAGCACTGATTGATTATATTTTATCATCTGTTTTAAATTTCTAGATGTAGCCTTGAGCATGTGCATATAATTTATATTGAAATCTTTAATTATGTTTTGTATGTAATAATAAACATTCTTGTAATTTTACATTCTTACTGATCATTATTCACTGTTTTCAAACATGCCTGTTTAGCCCCAAAAAAGGCAAAATAAGGGCAAACATACATGTTTATACAACATGTATAGTCAACAATACCGAGAGACGGTGAAAGTAGGGGTCCGTCATCAGGAGATAATTCCTAAAATCATTAGGATTATTCTCCTGGAGCTCCCACAGCAAAGGCATATGCCAAAATTGGTCACGATTAAGCAACCAATTTTTTGGTCCAAGAACTCCTCCTCCTGTTCCTGGACTGGACTTGGGTCAAAGCAATAACTCCTAGCCCAATGATGGCACGTTCTCCAATTTCTCAACATGGCTGGTTGACAAACGGCCGTTCAGAAACTAAATGCAAAGCACGAACTGAAAAGCGCAAATCAACACTCAAACGTCTACTATCACGAAATTAGCAAAAAGGAGCCCAAAGAGTGGCGTATGACAATTGAACTTGATCTTTATCGGCTTGTAGTACATCACTACATTCGGGTTTGTTGGCTGACAATTGTGTGCCGTTTGTATGCAAGACAAGTTTGGGGCCAGCACCCTTCGGACAAAAGTCTGATGCTTTGTCGGCGGAAAATCAGATCGTGAGTACGAGGCTTAAGGCCTGGTTCACACCCATGCCTTTTTTTGGTGCTTTTTGCAGAAATGCACTACAGTTCATTTAACATGGTTTCCTATGGGACACGTTCACATCTATGCTTTTATTCAGCTGCTGCAATACACGTGTATACCAAAAAGAGGGGAGGGACCTCTGTGTCCCGTGATGTACTCCAAGAAAAGGATTTTACAGGTAAGCTGTTATAAAAATCCTATTTTCTTTATCGTACATCACGGGACACAGAGCCATAGTAGTAACTATATGGGATGTTCCAGAGCAATGCTATCTGAGGGGAGGGGGACACAAACAAAAGTAGGGTGCCATCAGACTTGAGGACCTATACTGCTGCCTGCAGCACACTGCGCCCAAAGGCGATATCCTCCTGTCTTTTTACATCCACCTGATAAATTCTGGTGAATGAATGGACTGAAGATCAAGTTGTGGCCTTGCAGATTTGAGCCATGGAGGCTTGGTGATGCACTGACCACGAATCCACTTAGAAATAGTAGATTTTGAGGCAGCCTGTACTTTTCTAGCACCTTCAAGTACACCTTCAAGTAACACAAACAAAACATCCGTTTTTTCGAATCTGAGCAGTCACCTTCAAAAAGACCTTGACTGCTCTCACTACATCAAGAGCATGTAGCAACATTTCTTCTGTAGAACAGAGTTCTGGAAAAAATTAAGGTAGAACAATATCTTGGTTTAGATGAAAACCTGGCACTACTTTCAGCAGAAAGCTATGATGTGGATGCACTACCACCTTATCCTTGTGAATAATTAAATATGGCTTTTTACAAGAAAGAGCAGCCAACTCCGATACCTTTCTTGCAGAAGATATGGCAACCAGAAACACAAACTTACTCGTCAAAAGGATCAAGGGAGTGTCTGTTCTATCGTCTCAAAAGGCGGTTTTTGCAAAGCTGGCAAAACTAGATTCAGGTCCCACTGATTCAAGGGCGCCATAACTGGCGGATTAAGCTGTGTTACCCCCTGTATCAAATTACGGACCAGAGAATGCGAAGCAAGTTGTCGTTGGAACAATACTGATAAGGCCGAGACCTAGCCTTTGATGGTACTCAAGGCCAGCTTAATTTTTAATCCCATTTGCAAAAAGGCAAGAATTCTACCCATTACCTTCTACCTAAACATCCCCCCCCCCCCCCAAAGCATTTTAAAAAAATTGCTGCGCAAAGTTCGAGTGACATAAAAAGTTGCAAAGACTGCCATTTTATTCCATAGGGTCTTTGCTAAAAAACAATATAATGTTTGGGGGTTCCGAGTTATTTTCAAGAAGGAAAATTATGACTTTTACATGTAAGAGTAAAGTGCCAGAATTGGCCCGGATGGGACGTGGTTAAAATCAACAGAACGATTTGAGAATTCAGAATACCCCTAAAAGTGTATGTGGATCATGTCTTCGTCTGTGCGTGGTGACCTTATGGTATCATCCTCGCTGTTTGATGTTTTGTCACAACTGATGTTATCAGGGGTGAGAGGGGATGCCCACAAACTACACACTAAATACTGAAACTAGGCTATAGAAAGCAAGGAGGTGACAAACAAGGAAATGCTTTTCGGTTATACAAAGCGCTGTGTTGATTTTACCTTGTGAATACAGAGTAAAATCAAAGTTTATTAACATAAACAAAAACTACCCACATATTAAGGTAGAGGAGCTCACAAGTGGTGTGGTTCACATCCAACTGAATCCCTTTCCCTTTCCCCCATCCTTGCATATTGTTTTTTGTACTGAGATTATGGGACTTTTTTCACTATTTTATGGCGAATGGACTTGTTTTGTGACACTATTGTTAGTATTACAGTATTTCACAAAAGTGAGTACATCCCTCACATTTTTGTAAATATTTTATCATATCTTTTCATATGACAACTCTGAAAAAAATAGGACTTTTATAACAGCCTACCTGTAAAATCTTTTTCTTTGAAGTATATCACGGGACACAGAGCCATAGTAATTACTATGTGGGTTATAGGCCACCTACAGGTGATGGACACTGGCAAACCCTAAACAGGAAGTTGCCTCCCTATATAACCCCTCTTACTACTTGGAGTACCTCAGTTTTTGTAGCAAAGCAATATACATGTATACCAGAAAGAGGGGAGGGACCTCTGTGTCCTGTGATGTACTTCAAAGAAAAGGATTTTACAGGTAAGTGGTTCTAAAAATCCTATTTTCTTAATCGTGCATCACGGGACACAGAGCCATAGTAATTACAGTGGTGTGAAAAAGTGTTTGCCCCCTTTCTCATTTCCTGTTCCTTTGCATGTTTGTCACACTTAAGTGTTTCGGAACATCAAACCAATTTAAACAATAGTCAAGGACAACACAAGTAAACACAAAATGCAATTTGTAAATTAAGGTGTTTATTATTAAAAGGTAAAAAAAAATCCAAACCATCATGGCCCTGTGTGAAAAAGTGATTGCCCCCCTTGTTAAAACATACTATAACTGTGGTTGTCCACACCTGAGTTCAATTTCTATAGACACACCCAGGCCTGATTATTGCCACACCTGTTCACAATCAAGGCATCACTTAAATAGGAGCTGCTTGACACAGTAAGGTCCACCAGAAGATCCTTAAAAGCTACACATCATGCCGAGACCCAAAGAAATTCAGGAACAATTGAGAAAGAAAGTAATTGAGATCTATCAGTCTGGAAAGGGTTATAAAGCCATTTCCAAAGCTTTGGGAATCCAGCGAACCACAGTGAGAGCCATTATCCACAAATGGCGAAGACATGGAACAGTGGTAAACCTTCCCAGGAGTGGCCGGCCGCCCAAAATTACCCCAAGAGCGCAGCGACGACTCATCCAAGAGGTCACAAAAGACTCCACAACAACGTCCAAGGAACTGCAGGCCTCACTTGCCTCAGTTAAGGTCAGCGTTCATGCCTCCACCATCAGGAAAAGACTGGGCAAAAATGGCCTGCATGGCAGAGTTCCAAGGAGAAAACCACTGCTGAGCAAAAAGAACATCAAAGCTCGTCTCAATTTCTCCACAACACATCTTGATGATCCCCAAGACTTTTGGGACAACATTCTGTGGACCGATGAGACAAAAGTGGAACTCTTTGGAAGGTGTGTGTCCAAGTATATCTGGCGTAGAAGGAACACTGCATTTCATAAAAAGAACATTATACCAACAGTAAAATATGGTGGTGGTAGTGTGATGGTCTGGGGCTGTTTTGCTGCTTCAGGACCTGGAAGACTTGCCGTGATAAAAGGAACTATGAATTCTGCTGTCTACCAAGAGATCCTGAAGGAGAATGTCCGACCATCTGTTCGTGTACTCAAGCTGAAATGAACTTGGGTTCTGCAGCAGGATAATGATCCTAAACACACCAGCAAGTCCACCACCGAATGGCTGAAGAAAAACAAAATGAAGACTTTGGAGTGGCCTAGCCAAAGTCCTGACCTGAATCCTATTGAGATGTTGTGGTATGACCTTAAAAAGGCCGTTCATGCTCGAAAACCCTCTAATGTAACTGAATTAGGACAATTCTGCAAAGATGAGTGGGCCAAAATTCCTCCAGGACGCTGTAAAAGCCTCATTGCACGTTATCGCAAACGCTTGGTTGCAGTTGTTGCTGCTAAGGGTGGCCCAACCAGTTATTAGGTTTAGGGGGCAATCACTTTTTCACACAGGGCCATGATGGTTTGGATTTTTTTTCACCTTTAATAAAAAACACCTTAATTTACAAATTGCATTTTGTGTTTACTTGTGTTGTCCTTGACTATTGTTTAAATTGGTTTGATGTTCCGAAACACTTAAGTGTGACAAACATGCAAAGGAACAGGAAATGAGGAAGGGGGCAAACACTTTTTCACACCACTGTATGTCCCACATCCTCATGTCTTTGTACATCCACCATAAGCTAGAATGATTACTTGTCAAATCCATTTATAAATAGTTGATTTCGATGCTGCCTGTCCTCTTTTAGGACCTTCAGGCAACACAAACAAAAACATCTGTTTTTCGATGCTGAGCAGTCACCCTTAAAGCAGTCCTCCACCCTGAAGTGGAAGTTTCGCTCATCTGATCCCTCCCCCCCTCTGGTGCCACAATCGGCACCTTTCAGGGGGGAGGGGGTGCAGTTACCTAGATAATTCAGGTATCTGCACACACCTCCGGGACAAGACCCCCGCAGATTCCCCGCCCCCCGTTGTGTTCTGGGAAACACACAGCTCCCAGGACACAGCGGGGACCAGCAAAGACTCGCAGCGCGACTCGCGCATGCGCAGTAGGGAACCGGGCAGTGAAGCCGCAATGCTTCACTTTCCAATTCCCTGACAGAGGATGGCGGCGGGGGCAGCAGAGAGACGAGCGATCGCCCGTCATCTGCCGCCGACATCGCTGGACCCTGGGACAGGTAAGTGTGAATTTATTAAAAGTCAGCAGCTGCAATATTTGTAGCTGCTGGCTTTTAATATTTTTTTTAAAGGTGCAGAAGCACTTTAAGTAGACCTTGACTGCTCTCACATCAAGAGAATGTAGTGTTTTTTTTTCCCATAGAGCAGGGTTCTCTGATACCCTTCTTGCAGAAGATATGGTTTCCAGAAAAAATAGTTTCCTTGTCAAAAGGACCAAGAGAATATGTCATATCTGCTCAAAAAGGCTTTTTTTGTAATGCCGACAGAACTAAATTCAAGTCCCAAGGGTTCACGGGTGACTTAAAAAAAACAACAACAAAAAACTAGGAACCAAAGAATGCGAAGCAAGTGGTCGTTAAAACAATAACGATAAGGCCGAGACCTGGCCTTTGAAAGTACTCAAGGCCAGCTTGATTTCTAACCCCATCTGTAGAAAGTCAAGGATTCTACCTATGACATACTTCCTGGGGTGCCAACTCCTGGATTCATATGCCTTCCAGACTCTATAAAATGCGATTCTGGAGGCCGGCCTCCTTGCATTAACCAAGGTAGATATCGCTGAACTTGACAGCCCATGTTTCTTCAGAATGTGGGTCTCAATAGCCAACGCATTAAATTTAGCATTTGTAAGGTAGGATGGAATAGCGGACCTTGCGAGAGAAGGGGTCCATGGGACCTCTGCCGCCATCCTCATGATTTCTGCATACCAAGATCTCCTGGGCCACAAGAAACACCGACTTCCCTTCCTGCTCAATACTGTGAAGAAGTCGTAGATGCAGGCAGAATAGGAGGGACTGCATATATCAGTGAAAACCGATTCCACGGGAACACCAAGGCATCTGTTCCACATGCTAACGGATCCTTTGTTCTTGACACAAAGTTGTTGATGTCTTTGTTGAACCTGGACGTAAACGGATCTATGTCTGAGATTCCCCACATCTTTGACATATTGACAGGAATATATCGGGGTGAAGGAACCATTCTCCCGGGAACAACTGCTGGCGACTCAAGTAGTCCGCCTGCCAATTTTCTCATCTCAGAATAAAGACTGGAAATAGGCAAAGTACATCATTTTCTGCCCAAGATAGGATATGATTCACCTCTTTCTGGGCCACACAACTTCTTTTGCCCCCTTGGTGATTGATATAGGACAATGCTGTGGCACTGTCGGATTGGATCCTGACAGGACAATTCCGTAAATTGAACGTTCAGGCCCTCAGGGCCAAGTGCTCTGCCTGAATCTCTAGAATGTTACTGGGCAAGGTCATTTCTGATCTGGACCACTTCTCTGCTCGCCAACCTAAAAAGGTTGGCATGTGTTGTTGCCACTTTCCAGATAACTGTAGGAAGGATTTTCCCCTTTGCAGATTTTTGGTTATTAACCTTAAACTGAGGCTCCGATGCACCTTTGGAGTCAGACACACTGGGAAATCCAAAGCTTGGACCTTCTTGTTCCAAGCCGATAGGATACAGTTTTACTGCAGCCTCGAACGAAACTGAGCATAAGGAACGGCCTCGAATGAAGGCACCATCTTTCCCAACAACCTCATGCAAAGCTAAATAAAAGGATTCTTCTTTGCTTCGACCACCTGAATAAGTTCCTTTATGGCACTGATCTTTGCCTGGGGCAAGAATATCCTTTTCTGGGTGTATCTACGATCAGACTTGAGTATTCTAGCCTCCTTCATGGTTTTAAGGAAGATTTCTCTAGGTTGAGAAATCAAACCTAGGTATTCCAGGTAGTTGAATGTGGTGACCATACTTTGGTCTAAGTGGGCTATCGACTGATCTATTAAGAGCAGATCGTCAAGGTAAACTATAATCGTTATAACTTGGGCCCTTAATCTGGCTAGAGGAGGGACCAGAAGATGCAGTAGCTAGGCTGAAAAGCAGAGCTACAAACTGAAAATTAAGATTTTCTACCTTGAAAAGTAGATATTACTGGTGAGTGGGCAAATAGGCACATGGAGGTATGCATCCTTGATGCCGATTGATGCCAGAAGTTCTCCGCCTTGTAGGGTGGAGACAACTAATTGGATTGACTATGTGAAAAAAGAGCAAAACCAGTTTAGATCTGTGAGATCCAGAATGGGTTTGACATCTCCATTAGGTTTTGACACTGCGAAAAAAGGTTTGAACAAAACCCCAACCCCTGCTCTTTCATGGGGGCCACCATGATCACTTTTTTGCCAAAAGATGGTCCAATGCTTGAAAGAAAGGACTTTTTTCTCTGGATCCTTAGTAACTGTTGATCTGAGAAAACAAGGAGACGGAACATTTGGAACTCCTGTTTGTACCCTGGAGCTATTGAGGAAGTCCCCATCTGTCTCAGACACTCTTCCTGCCGGACCCTTGAGAACTGCAGAAGCATTCCCTCTACTCGAGCGAGTGAGCCTCCTCATGAGGCGGCTTTAGTATTTTGTAGGTTTCTTCCCAAGACTTTTGTTCCTGGGGTTGACCCTGAGGATTACCTCTTGAACTTGACGGCAGAAGCCGTCATGACTGCCTGGAGGCTGATGCCTCAGGCACTGGAGAAGGAGCGTGTTAAAATGAAATATGTTTACTCCCCTCTTAAATGGCAAAAGGGGTACTTTTTCCACTAGAAATTCTTTGGATGCATTACCCAAATCATCCCAAAACAGCCGTTTCACTGCAAAAAAATAGGATTTTAAAAACAACTTACCTGTAAAATCCCTTTCTTTGAAGTATATCAGGGGACACCGGGGGGAGCCGTAGTAGTTAATATGTAGGCTATAGGCCACCTTCAGGTGATGGACACTGGCATGCCCTAAATTAAAAAGTGCACTCCCTATATAACCCCTCCCACTGGTGGGAGTACCTCAGTTTTGTAGCAAAGCAATATAGGTGTATACCAAAGAAGGGAGGGACCTCTGTGTCCCCTGATGTACTTCAAAGAAAAGGATTTTACAGGTAAGCCGTTTTTAAAAATCCTGCTTTCTTTTCATACATTGGGGAACACAGAGCCATAGTAGTTACTATGTGGGATGTTCCATAGCAATGCCAACTGAAGGGAGGGAGACAATAGTAGGGCCCCAAGAGACTAGAGGACTCATACTGCAGCCTAAAGTACACTGCACCCAAAGGCGTTATCTCATGATCTTTTACATCTACTTGATAGAATCTGGTAAATGTATGGATTGAGGACCAAGTTGTGGCCTTGCAGATCTGAGCCATGAAGGCTTGGTGATGCACTGCCCAAGAAGCACTAACGGCCCTGGTGGAGTGCCTTTAAAATGAAAAAGGAGGAATTCTCTTCTTTTAAGCCAAAAGCTTGATCACTTGACGAATCCACCTAGGAATTTCAGATTCCGATGCTGCCTGTACTCTTCCAGGACCGTCAAGCAACACAAACAAAAAACATCTGTTTTTATGCATCTGAGAGGTCACCTTTAAATACACCTTGACTGCTCTCACCACATCAAGAGAATGTAGTGACCTTTCTTTCAGAAAACTAGGTTCTGAAAAAAAAAATGAAGGCAGAACAATATCCTGGTTTAAATTTTAAAAACCTGACACTACCTTCGGAAGGAAATTAGGATGAGTCTGCAATACAACCTTATCCTTAATAATCAAATATGACTCTTTACAAGAAAGAGCAGCCAACCCTGATACTTTTGGAAACATATGCCTTTAAGACTCATTGGTGTATGACACTGGAGGCTGGCTTCCTATCATAGTATAAACTACTGAAGCTGACATCCCACGGTCTTTTTTTAGAATGTGGTTCTCAATAGCCAAACTATTAAATTTAGCGTGTAAGGAAGGATGGAATATCGGACCTTGTGAAAGAAGGTCTGGCCATAGTGGTAGGGACAAAGGGTCCCCTACCACCATCTTAATGCTCTCGGCAAACCAAGATCTTCTGGGCCACAAGAATCAACTCCCTCCCTTCTTGCTTGATCCTGTGAAGAAGGCACGGAAGAACATGAGGGAAAGCATAGATTAGTGAAAACTGATCACATGGAAATACCAAGGCATCTGTTTCGTCTGCCATCGGATCCCTTGTCCTTGACACAAAGTTTTCGATCTTGCTGAACCCGGACACCAATAGACCCACGTCCAGAACTCCCCATCCTTGGCATATTGACAGAATGACGGGGTGAAGGAACCATTCTCCTGGAAACAATAGTTGGCGACTCAAGTAGTCCGCCTGACAATTCTCCATTCCTGGAATGAAATTGCTGATAGACAAGGAATGTTTTCTGGCCAAGACAGAAAAAAAATTCACCACTTTCTGGACCGTATGACTTCTCGTGTCCCCTTGGTGATTGATATAAGTCACAGCTGTGGCATTGTCGGATTGAGCCTATGGCACCTGGTATTCCCAGGTGGTCTCCCATACAGGAACTAACCAGGCCCGACCTTGCTTAGCCTCCAAGATCAGAAGAGATCGGGTGCTTTCAGGGTGATGTGGCCGTAGGCTTGATCCTGACAAAACAATTTTGTAGTCTGAGCGTCCAGGCCTCCAGGGCCAGGCATACGGCCTGAATCTCTAGAACATTGATGGGTAAGGTCATCAGGTCATCTCTGATCTGGACCATTTCCCTTGTACAGAAGCCATTTCCAGGACTGCTCCCCAGCCCAAAGGGCTGGCATCTGTTACCACTTTCCAGGTAACTGGTAGAAAGGATCTTCCTTTTTGAAGATTCTTGGATATCGATCATCAATTTGAGGCTCTGACGCATTTTGACGGATAAACGCAATGGGAAGTCCAGAGTTTGGATCTTCTTGTTCCAAGTTGACAGGATATTGTTTTGCAGCAGTCTTGAATGGAACTGTGCATAAGTAACAGCCTCGAAGAAGCCACCATCTTTCCCAATAAACATATGCAAAGATAAGTAGAAGGATTCTTCTTTGTTTTGACCCACCAAATCAGTTCCTTTAACCACTTTCAGACCGGACCATTTTGCTGGTAAATGACCAGAGGTCTTTTTACACTTTGGCACTGCGCTGCTTTAACTGGTAATTGCGCGGTCATGCAATGTTGTACCCAAACAAAATTTGCGTCCTTTTCTTCCCACAAATAGAGCTTTCTTTTGATGGTATTTGATTGCCTCTGCGATTTTTATTTTTTGCGATATAAACGTAAAAAGACCGCAAATTTTGAAAAAAAATGATATTTTCTACTTTTTGTTATTAGAAAAATCCAATAAACTCAATTTTAGTCATACATTTAGGCCAAAATGTATTCAGCCACATGTCTTTGGTAAAAAAAAAGTCAATAATTGTATATTTATTGGTTTGCGCAAAAGTTGTCACATCTACAAACTAAGGTACGTTTTCTGGAATTTACGCAGCTTTTAGTTTACGACTGCCTATCTCATTTCTTGAGGTGCTAAAATGGCAGGGCAGTACAAAACCCCCCCAAATGACCCCATTTTGGAAAGTAGACCCCCTAAGGAAATTGATAAGAGGCATGTTGAGCCCATTGAATATTTTATTTTTTTGCCTCAAGCGATTGAATAATGACAAAAAAAAAAATTTTTTTTTTTTTTTACACAAAGTTGTCACTAAATGATATATTGCTCACACATGCTATGGGCGTATGTGAAATGACACCCCAAAATAAATTCTGCTGCTTCTCCTGAGTATGGGGATACCACATATGTGGGACTTTTTGGGAGCCTAGCCGCGTACGGGGCCCCGAAAACCAAGCACCGCCTTCAGGCTTTCTAAGGGCGTAAATTTTTGAGTTCACTTCTCACTACCTATTACAGTTTTGAAGGCCATAAAATGCCAAGATGGCACAAAACCCCCACAAATGACCCCATTTTAGAAAGTAGACACCCCAAGCTATTTGCTGAGAGGCATGTTGAGTTCATGGAATATTTTATATTTTGCCACAAGTTGCGGGAAAATTACAAACTTTTTATTTTTTATTTTTTTTTTAACAAAGTTGTCACTAAATGATATATTGCTCATGCATGCCATGGGCATATGTGAAATGACACCCCGAAATAAATTCTGCTGCTTCTCCTGAGTACGGGGATACCACATATGTGGGACTTTTTGGGAGCCTAGCCGCGTACGGGGCCCCGAAAACCAAGCACCGCCTTCAGGCTTTCTAAGGGCGTAATTTTTTGATTTCACTCCTCACTACCTATTACAGTTTTGAAGGCCATAAAATGCCAAGATGGCACAAAACCCCCACAAATGACCCCATTTTAGAAAGTAGACACCCCAAGCTATTTGCTGAGAGGCATGTTGAGTCCATGGAATATTTTATATTTTGCCACAAGTTGCGGGAAAATTACAAACTTTTTTTTTTTTTTTTTTTTTTTCACAAAGTTGTCACTAAATGATATATTGCTCACGCATGCCATGGGCATATGTGAAATGACACCCCAAAATAAATTCTGCTGCTTCTCCTGAGTATGGGGATACCACATATGTGGGACTTTTTGGGAGCCTAGCCGCGTACGGGGCCCCGAAAACCAAGCACCGCCTTCAGGCTTTCTAAGGGCGTTACAGTTTTGAAGGCCATAAAATGCCAAGATGGCACAAACCCCCCCCAAATGACCCCATTTTGGAAAGTAGACACCCCTAAATCTAGGGGTACACTAGTGAGACTAGGTAATAAATGGCGGGTGCCCTGAAACTATAAAAAAATAACTAACCAATCAGCGTCACCTGTAACAGTTATATGGTGATCACTGGTGAAAGGGTTAACTAGGGGGCAATTAGGGGGCTTTATGCGGTAGTATATGGGGGTCCCTGGCGCTATAAAAAGCTGCAGCGAACCTAAATACCTACCTGCCTAACTAGCGTCACCTGTGACACTAATACAGCGATCAGAAAAACGATCGCTTATTAGGCTGGATTCACACTGGAGCGATGCGGGAACGCCACGAATGCGCGGCGGGTTCCCGCATCGCATGCCTCCCGGCGGCAGTTCACACTGCCCTATGCGAACTGCTGGGAGTGTCAGTGAAATGTTACTGACACCCCCAGATCAGTTCGCATATCGCAGTGCGATCTGCAAACTCGGATCGCATGGTGTGAACACCCATGCGATCCGATTCTGCTGCGGGCCAAAAAAAGGGTCCCGTGCGAATTTGCGGCGGGTGCGGCGGGTGCGGCGAATGGCTGAACTCGAATCGCACAGAGATCGGATGTGATTTGCACTGCAGTGCGGTGCGAATCACATCCGTTCTCATAAACCGCTGCAATGTGAACCCAGCCTTAGTGACACTGGCGACGGGGGGTGATCACGGGGTTAAACCTTTATTGGGGGGGTTAGGGGGGTACCTTAGAACTAAAGGGGGCTAACCCTAACTGCCCTAACAGTTATTAGTCACAAATGACACTCGCCGGGTGATCAGGGGGTTAAACCTTTATTAGGTAATAAATGGCGGGTGCCCTGAAACTATAAAAAAATAACTAACCAACCAGCGTCACCTGTAACAGTTATATGGTGATCACTGGTGAAAGGGTTAACTAGGGGGCAATCAGGGGGCTTTATGCGGTAGTATATGGGGGTCCCTGGCGCTATAAAAAGCTGCGGCGAACCTAAATACCTACCTGCCTAACTAGCGTCACCTGTGACACTAATACGGCGATCAGAAAAATGATCGCTTATTAGGCTGGGTTCACACTGGAGCGATGCGGAAACGCTGCGAATCCGCGGCGGGTTCCCGCATCGCATGCCTCCCGGCGGCAGTTCACACTGCCCTATGCGAACTGCTGGGAGTGTCAGTGAAATGTTACTGACACCCCCAGATCAGTTCGCATATCGCAGTGCGATCTGCAAACTCGGATTGCATGGTGTGAACACCCATGCGATCCGATTCTGCTGCGGGCCAAAAAAAGGGTCCCGTGCGAATTTGCGGCGGGTGCGGCGGGTGTGGCGGGTGCGGCGGGTGCGGCGAATGGCAGAACTCGAATCGCACAGAGATCGGATGTGATTTGCACTGCAGTGCGGTGCGAATCACATTCGTTCTCATAAACCGCTGCAATGTGAACCCAGCCTTAGTGACACTGGCGACGGGGGGTGATCACGGGGTTAAACCTTTATTGGGGGGGTTAGGGGGGTACATTAGAACTAAAGGGGGCTAACTCTAACTGCCCTAACAGTTATTACAGTCACAAATGACACCAATGCAAAAAAAAAAAAAAAAAAAAAAAAATGACATTGGTGTCACTGTGACTGGGGGGCAGGGGTAATTGGGGGGGTGATCGGGGGGTAAAGGGGGGGTGTGAGTGTGCCTGGCATGTTCTACTGTGTGTGTGAGTGTTGGTGCAACTTACTGATCCGCTCTCCTCCGTGTCGGAACGAAAAATACCGACACGGAGGAGAGAATACATCACTTCCTCTCCTGTGTTTACATTACAGGAGAGGAAGTGATGTCACCGGGGATTTCTATTCGTCGGGAGCGATCGCGAGGGGGTGGCCATGAATGAATGGCCGTCCCCTCGTCCGGGATCGCTCCCGAACGAATACCGACCGCCGCAGGCACCGGGCGGGGGCCCGATCGGGCCCCCGACCCGCGGGAGGCAAGGGACGTACATGTATGTCCTTATGCCTGCCCGTGCCATTGTACCGACGTACATCGGCGTGCGGCGGTCGGCAACTGGTTAAGGAACAGATTCTTTCCAGGGGTAAAAATACCCTTTAGTGGACTGTATCTGTGATCAGCCATCTCCTGGATGGTTTTAAGGAGAATCTTACCAGGTTGAGGATCCAACCCAAGTATTCCAGGTAGCCGACTGCGGTAACCAGACCTTGGTTTAAACAGGCTACAAATTGACCTATCAAGAGTAGATAGTCTAAGTAGGCTAGTATCATACTTTGAGCCCTTAACCTGGCTAAAGGAGGGGCCAGGATCATTATACACACTTGAGGTGCAGAAGCTAGCCCGAAAAGGTAGAACTACAAACTGGAAATGAAGATTTTCTACTTCGAAGCGTAGAAATTTCTGGTGAGCGGGGAAGATCGGACTAAGTCTGTTCGAAAGTCTGTTCATTTTGACTGTGATGACGTAAACGGGACTAAACAAGGAAGTTCAATAGCCAGTAGCCAATAGCTTCCCTTGCATCGCATTTGTTCCGTCGGACCAGCACACAGACGAATGGTTTTCCCAATTTTAGTCCGTCGGGATAGATTTGAAATATGTTCTATTTCTAGGTCTGTCTGATTCATTTTTCAAAAAACTAATCGGACTAGCTCACACACGATCGGATTGTCTGATGAACTAATCCCTTTGGACCTAGTCTGCCAGAAAGTCTGGTGGTGTGTACGCGGAATAAGGATTACCTACTGAACCTGAAGCCATCATGGCTGCCTGGAGGCTGATGCCCGTCACAAAAAGGAGCTTTTAAAAATACATTTACTCCTTTACGTAAATGGGAAAAAAGGGGGTACTTTTCCCACTAGAATTTTTTTGGATGAATTATCCAAACATCCTCAAATAGCTGTTCCACCGCAAAAAGAAGACTAGCCAGGAAGTTTATCCTCCGCTGATGTGCGTTCCTGCACTCGTGTTTAGCAACAATGTGCACAGAACCATGTATAGCACCTAGTATTCCCAGGCGGTCTCCTATACAGGTACAAACCGCCGTAGGCATCTCAGCAGTTGTGCATTTGGCTAGTTTATAAGCCAGCACCTGCATGAGGACCTTGTGGAGGTTCTACAAAAGGAACTCACAAGCAATTATTGCAAGCATAAAACGGCCAGAGTTCTGGGCCTGCTGAGCAGGACACCTAGAACTCCTGTTAAACTGGCCTCACAACGATTAAGCAATTACTGTCAGCCAGGCTGCTCAATCTGCCAGAGAAAAAAGTGTTTGTTTTTTTTAACAGGAATTCCAACTTTATTCATTGGATGCCTAAGCATTTGAGCATTGTCTGCCAAATAACAGCTCTTATTCACAGAGGTTATACAAAAAAGGCTTTTCCGACAATAAATGAACAGGAACAAAGCATGCATGAGGAGGCTTTAGCGAACACAAACACGCAGTTAAGGGAGCATAAATGTGGAGCGGACTATTTAGCAGCTGGTTCTCCCACATTTGACACCTCAGAAGAGGAATCATCAGCCTCATCACGGTCCCCTGAGGGGATTAGTCTTCTCCCACCCCTAGTTCCCCAGTTTGAGGGTCCTGGTCAATGAAAGAGAATCTGTGCGATTAAAAGTCGCTAAACTTTTTTTTTTTTTAATCCCACCATGGCTGAGGGAAAAATAGAACCTTCGGGAAAATACACAGGGGCTGCAGTGTTGAAAACAATTGCAAACATTTCATCCCCCTGATGCTCACTCTAACCAGTCACTCCTCAGGGGTGGATGCCATCTGTAGAGATGAGTAGGCTTACTAGAGCTAGAGGGCCTTTAGCTATTTCTGGGGGTGTTTTAACAACCCTTCTGACCTTAGCCCAATGCACAAAGCAGAGGTACCAACAGAAGAAATCGCATGCACTGCTTGAGCAATAGTTCAGCTTCAACACCGCTATTAAGGCTCAGCCTGATGCAGCAGTAAATTTGTCAGAGGAAAGAAAAACCCTTCAAAAAGAGCCTTTTTTCCTGTGTGAGCGGCGAGGGCTCTCAATCCTGTGGGATCCCTGGGAGGAAGGAGAAATTGCGCGGGGGGGGGGTGGGTCCCGTATGCTGCGAGTGGCGTGCCGTTTAAAAAAAAAAAAAAAAAAAATTGCAGCGATTCCTTCCCCAAAGAAGAGGGGAAGAAATTTCGGCACAGGGGGGGTGTCTGGTGGAGAGAGAGAGAACTCCCCCAGGGTCCAGCTTCCCAAAGGAGAGCATTCACAGGCAAAACCTTGTTTATTTGGATATGAGGCCCGGGTACCATTCAATACGGCCAAGATCAGACACTCTGATTGGATCCGTCTGCATAGCCAGCCCCAGCAAGAATTGCTCCAGTGGAGCTCAGCACAGCAAATCTTTACTCGTGACCAACACCTTAGACACTGGCAAAAAAACTGAGGTACTCCCACCAGTGGGAGGGGTTATAAAGGGAGAGCACTTTTAAATTTAGGGCGTTCCAGTGTCCATCACATGAAGGTGGCCTATAACCCACATAGTAACTACTATGGCTCTGTGTCCCCTGATGTATGAAAAGAAAGGAAGACTAGCCAGGAGTTTCTTGCATGTCACGCTTAGTGAAAGGCGCAAGGCCTGGATAGAATCTCTCATAGCGACTATTGGAAACATAAAGCTGCTTGTAGCTTGCCAGATCCTGGGCCTGATGAACAGGATAACCTTGGGCTCCTGTTTAACTGGTCTTTCAAGGATTGACCAATTACTGTCAGCTCAGGTTGAAACACTCAACCTGCCAGAGAAAAAAAAAGTGATTAACAGGAATGCCAACTTTTTATCCGTTGGATCCCTAAGCATTTGAGCACTGTCTGCCGGACAAGTCAAACTTTTATTCACCGAGGATATAGCAGCGTCAATTACTGGTATCCCCACCTTTAGTGATTTTTTTGGATCCCGGGGTCCAGCTCTCTAAAAAGAGAAGCCTTGTGGGCTAAACCTTTTTTTCCGCCACGAAGCCCGGGTACCATTCAATTAGGCCTGAAAAGACACTTCGAATGGATCCGGCTGCATAACTAGCCCCAGCAAGGATTGCTCCAGTAGAGCTCAGAACCGCACATATTTAGTTGTGACCGCCTTAGACACTGGCAAAAAAAACTGAAGTAATACCAGTAGGGGGGGGGGGGGGTTATATAGGGAGGCAACTTCCTATTTATGGTAGGCCAGTGTCCATTACCTGAAGGTGGCCTATAACCCACATAATAATTACTATGGCACTGTGTCCCATGATGTACAATTAAGAAATTGCACTTCGCTACAATATAAAGTAGTGAGTGTACAGCTTGTATAACAAGGCAAATTTGCTGTCCCCTCAAATTAACTCAACACACAGCCATTAATATTTAAACCGCTGGCAACAAAAGTGAGTACACCCCTAAGTGAAAACGTCAATATTTTGTGTGGCCACCATTATTTTACAGCACTGCCTTAACCCTCTTGGACATGGAGTTCACCAGAGCTTCACAGGTTGCCACTGGAGTCCTCTTCCACTCCTCCACGATTACATCAAGCAGCTGATTGATATTAGAGACTGTCAGAAACCATAAATAAGACTGAGACAGAAGTACAATTATGCAAACCAGGAGAAAAGAGAACCCAGGCCCAGCAACATAATCAGATGAGGGAAATTCTCACCAAGTATTGGCCTTTACTCCTGACCGACCAGACGATACAAAAATACATCAAACCATACCCTCAACTCACTTATCGAAGGTCACAATCTATGAAAGACAGATTAGTCACAAGTCACTTCGATACGCCTCTACCTACCAAACCGATTCGCAATGGCACATACCTGTGCGGCCACTGCGATGTATGCCGTTTCATTTCCAATTCATCACACACCATATTACCCAATGGTTCTTGTCACACCATTAGATATAATGTAACATGTAAAACTGTAGGAATAGTCTATTTCGCAAGCTGTTCTTGCGGCTGTTTCTACATCGGAAAAACCAAGCGTCCGTTTTTTAAACGGATCAGGGACCATATGTTACCATTATTCAAACGACTATGCACTACGGCATTGAACAAGCATATAGGTCAGTTTCACAACTTTGACCCTAATGTTGCGCATTTTTCTGCCCTTGAACATGTACCTCCCCATGTTCGAGGGGGTGAAATTGATACCAGTCTTTTACAACTTGAAACCAGATGGATATACACCCTGGAGGCCACTAGAAACCCGGGATTAAATGAATACATAACTTATAAACATTTTCTTTAAATTAACCCTTACATAAAATCATGTACTTGTATTTAGCAGTACCTAAATACATAATTTATAAGTAATTTTTCAAACACCTTGAATTAAGATCTGTATTCCAGTGAATCTGGAACCAGTTTTCCTCATTAACCGCTATACGATTTTTACCATTCTTTTTGTCCTACATCTTCACCATTTCCCTTTCCGCCTTTTACCTCTTTTCTTCCCTTCCTCTTCCCCTTCCCCCCCATTATTCTGTTTTCCCAGTCCCGCATATATTGTAATACCCTTACTCAATTATTTTTCCATTTTTATACTTTTGTTTTTTGCATCTATGCATCTATGCTTGATTTATTTAAATATCGATATAGAGTACTATACTGATGTTCAGGCTGCTTAAGATTTTGTATGCGTCTCATTTTTGTTTTTCACGATTATGCTGACATGGGGATCATTTCTGTGTTACATCTTTGAAAGATACATATTGTTTAATTAATTGTCTCTATTATATATAAAATTGTGCCTAACCTGTACATTTTCACATTGTGATCATACTACTAACACTTTTTTATTTATTGTTCTTGTAACTGTGTGGATCTTGGCTAACGAGTGCAGCCCATCACCTGTTCGCTGTCTTAATTGATTAAATGTATTTATTTGTGCACGATTATTCTTCTTATAGCTTTATTAGCTACATAGTTTTCCCCCCTGTGCCCTTCCTCTCGATGGGGGACCCCTTTTGGGAGCGGACCTCTCCTTTCCCCATGATCGGTGCCTGTATGGACGTTTCCACACAGACCGACCCGCTAATATGCAGGCTGCTCTGTACCATCTACATGTCCCGGCGGGTTGGCTATTTGCAGCGGTTTGCTGTTTCAAAGCAAACCTCCTATGCTGCCATCTCTGCAGTCCCCGTGGATGCCCACAGCGGCGTATAGGTTACCGTGGAGACGGAGCCGACACCGCGGGGCATCATGGGAATTGTAGGCTCCACCACCCGGGACGCATGCGCAGCTCTGCTTCTCTGTCCGCTTTCACTCGGCGTACGTGACGTGACACCGAGTGATTGGGAGATAAAAGTAGAGGTCGACCGATATATGCCGTTTTTTAAATAATCGGCATCGGCCGATTGTGCTGATAAAAAGCCGATTTAGAACTACAGCAGGACTTTGAAATGACTTCTGTATAGAAGTCAGTGTGAGTTGCCTGAGTCGTCATAGCAACTCTTTCCTCCTCTCTGGGCAGGCTGCCAAGAAAAGAACAGAAAGATACAATGTTTACACTTCAATGAATGAAGTCATCTCTGTGTGTAGAAGTTCTCAGTTTAACCATTTAAAGACTAAATCTTTTCTGACACTTGTTGCTTACAAGTAAAAATCCTGTATTTTCTGCCAGAAAATCACTTAGAACCCCCAAAAATTATATATATTTTTTTAGCAGAGATCCTAGGGAATAAAATAGCGGTTGTTGCAATATTTTATGTCACACGGCATTTGCACAGAGGTCTTTCAAATGCATTTTTTTGGGGAAAAAAATACACTATTTAAAAATAAAATAAAAACAGTAAAGTTAGCCCATTTTTTTTTTTCGGCTAAAAGTTTTGACTACCTGTTTTTATTTAATACATAGGTTTTTTTTTTTTTTTTTTTTATCTAAATCATACATACAAGTAAACTGATTGGAGGTTTTTTTTGTTTAATAAATGTTTAAATGTAAGATATTTTCTGTATCACTTATGAAGGCTGCTTTCACACTGGAGCGGGCAGACGTTGATGGTAAAACGCAAGTTTTAGCGGCTCTTTACCATCATTTTAGCGGTGCTATTTGGCTGCTAGTGGGGCACATATAACCCAGCTAGCGGCCAAGGAAGAGGTTAAATGCACCCATGAAGCACTGCTGCCAAATCGCATTGCATGCGCTTCGGCAGTGGTGCCCATTCATATCAATGGGCAGGAGTGGTGGCGGAGCGGTATACACCACTCCAAACGTGCTGCTTGGAGGACTTTTTTTTAAGATCCTGCCAGCGCATCGCCTCAGTGTGAAAGCACTCTCTTTCACACAGACTGCAGGGGAGCCATTTTGCAGGCACTTTACAGGCGCTATTTTTAGCCCAAAAGTGCCTGAAAAACGCCCCAATGGGAAAGGTGTGTTAGATCAAGGGGGATTAAAAAAAAAATAATAAATAAAAAAGGAAAATAAATAAATAAATAAAATCGGCCTAACATATCGGCCCAAAAAAATCGGCATCATATATCGGCTATCGGCCGCCATGATTTCTAAATATCGGCATCGGCCAGAGAAAAACCCATATCGGTCGACCTCTAGATAAAAGGCACACCAACGATGCAGGCCTGTGCTGGTTCTGCAGGACACCACAGTCTGGATACCGCGAGTTGAAGGTCAGTCTGATGATTTGAGCTTGGACTGTCCACACCGTCCATTTCTCTTTTCCTACGATTCGGTTATACTAGTTTCTAATTCTATTCATCCATATTTACATTAATAGGATCGTTCTGTGCTGGTTGCCTGACTCTGTCATGCATTTAACCTATCGTTAGACTCTGCAACTATAGTGTGTCCTAGCCTGGAATACAGTGGAGCATCTGCAACCCTTTCTTTCTGTTAGCATTTGGTAAGCCCTCTTCTTTGATATTTACCCAAGCAATTTGAGCATAATGCCATATTTAAACTATAACAAACACAAATTTTCATTCTCATCTGCCACCCATAAGCCTATTCGTTACTTGCATATTTATATATTAAGGGAAATTCTCCCATTAATTATATTTTAGGTTTTTATACTTACATCCTATCGCCAATAGGGAGCCGTTTATCTGTGGGCATTTATCCCATATATGAGACACATTAAAGATCAATCCATTCAGGTAGGCTCTCATAAACCTTCAATAAAAACCACACGGTAAACTCTCTCAGTATGGTAATCTGATAATGGGAGCCCATTGGGCCCTATAGATTCTAACAATAGTGGGTATTTGTCTGTTCCATTTATCTTCTGCAGCCACCTTTTGGGGATCTTCCTATTGGTCCGCTCTCCATGTCTTAAAGGCATCTCTACTCAATCGTGCTGGCAGGGCTCTTGGTTGGAGATAGGTAGGTATATATTTACCCCAGACACAAGCCTCTCTAAATTCATTGATGTCCTTTTAAAAATTGTGCGAGCATGAAGGGCTTGGGCTGCACTGTTTTCTTTGAGATCTAATTCACAGCTTTTGTTGCATTTCGTTCACAGTGATTTTTTCCTTGTAACCACTTTATGTTAATTACTGGCTCCCTTGAAGAAGCCTTTGTTTAGGCAAAACATGTTGGGACTCCATCAGAACAGCCAAGTACAATTTCATTTGAACTAATTGACCAAGTGTGGACATTTTACCCCTAATTATTGTATTGATTTATTTGTAATTTTGCAATTTGATTTTTATTTTAATGATTATGTATAATAAAGTTTTTGTCTACTTTTATACTACATAGTATTTGTGTCTCTGCACCTCCTATTGAGGGGGTTATCTCTTTAAATTGAATGTTCAGCACCGCAATAGTCCCGCTCTGTTCTTCTTTACTTTTTTTAGAAGTACAATTATATCACACTTGTTTATTAATAAAAATAAAAAGGTAAATAGAAAAAGCGTAGTCAAAGCATAGCCAGAGTCCAGTAACCAGATAGAGTAGAGTAGTCAGCCAGGCCAGAGTTCAATAACCAGATCGGGTAGTCAGCCAGGCCAGAAGTCAGGGATCCAAGTAGATCAAGAGCAAGCAGGGTAAGAAGCCAGAAGGGATGTCAGCAAGCCAGTCTTTACAAAAATCGCAGGAGATGGTTTCTTGTGATGTGACCAAGGAGAAGGCAGAGGGGTGAAGTGAGCTAGATGGCTTTAAGTAGGCAGGTCAAACGAGCATCATCAGGAACAGCTGGTAACTGTGGAGAGAGAAGATAGCTGGCAATTAGCCGACAGCTGAGCAGCAAGCCCAGAGAAGGAAGGGCTAAGCCAGCCCTGACAGTACCCCCTCCTCAATGACCCCTCTTCCTCGGAGGGCCACCAGGCTTGAGGAGAACCATCTATGGAACTCGGAGGACAGAGGCATGTACGTTAGAGGATGAAACCCAGGAACATTCCTCTGGACTGTACCCCTTCCAATGCCCCAGGTAGCGTATGAGCCCACGGAACCTACGGGAGTCAACAATGGATTGTACCTCATACTCCTCATGGTTCTCAACCTGAATAGGGTGAGGACGTGGCACCAAGGTGGTAAATCGGCTACAGACCAGCGGTTTCAATAAGGAGACATGAAACTCATTTGAGATTCGCATACTAGGAAGAAGGTCCAACGCGTAAGCCACTGGGTTAATCCTGTAAAGTATATGGAAAGGCCCAATAAACCGAGGTGCAAACTTCAGTGAGGGAACACGTAGCCGGAGGTTGTGAGATGACAGCCAGACCCTGTCCCCAACCTGGTAGGAAGGTGCAGGCAGGCGTCTGCGGTCAGCATGGAGTTTGTACCTATCATTAGCATGACACAAAGCCTCCTGGACTTGTACCCAAGTGGAACGAAGACCACGGAGATGCTCCTCTAATGCAGCAATACTCTGCGGAACAAAAGAGTCAGGCAAAATGGAAGGTTGCAAACCATAATTTGCCATAAATGGAGACAATCGGGAGGCAAGGCACTAGGTCAGACCAGTTGTTAGGGTCAGAAATATAGCAACGTAGGAATTGCTCCAAGGACTGATTGGCTCGTTCTGCGACCCCATTAGACTGCGGGTGATACGCAGAGGAGAACACAAGCTGGATTCTCAAATGTGCACCAAAGGCTCGCCAGAACCAGGAGACAAACTGACTGCCCCTGTCCGAGACAATCACCTTGGGTAGCCCATGTAAGCGAAAGATCTCCCGAGCAAAAATGGAAGCCAGTTCCTTAGAGGTAGGCAACTTCTTAAATGGAATACAATGACACATCTTTGAGAACCGGTCAACCACCATAAGGATAACAGTGTTGCCTTGGGAGTTGGGCAACTCCACAATGAAATCCATAGACAGGTGAGTCCAGGGCCTCTCTCCATTGGGTATGGGTTGTAGGAGGCCCACTGGAAGGTGTCGTGGAGTCTTACTCTGAGCACACACGGGACAGGCAGCTACGAAGGCAGTAACATCAGCCCGTAGACTAGGCCACCAGAATTGTTGGGAAATGGCCCAAATGAGTTGATTCTTCCCAGGATGGCCAGCAGCCTTGGGAGAATGGTAAGACTGGAGCACTGCAGTACAGAGACTCTCTGGGACAAAGCAGCGGTCACAAGGTTTATCAGGAGGAGCATGGACCTGAGCAGCAAGAATTTTGTCACCCAAAGGAGAAGACTGGTGCAAACCATAGCCAAGATACGATCAGGAGGAATCGTAGGAACCGGAACCGACACCGACTTGGAAGTGGAGGAAAATTGTCGTGACAAGGCATCAGCCCTTACATTCTACGTACGGGGTAAGAATGAGACAATGTAATTAAAGCTCGACAAGAAAAGAGCCCATCGCACCCTTCTGGGAGAGAGTCGCTTAGCCTCAGACAAGAAGGGCGCCAACTCCAGTCTCAGAAGCATCAACTTCTAGGATAAAAGGCAACGTAGGATCAGGATGTGCCAACACAGGAGCAGAAACAAAAGCAGCCTTGAGAGTCTCAAAGGCCTTAATGGACTCCGGAGACCAACTCTGTGGGTTACTGTCCTTTCTGGTCATATCAGTCAGGGGCTTGACCAGAGACGAGAAGTTACGAATAAACTTCCGATAGTAGTTGGCAAAGCCCAGGAAACGCTGCAGAGGACGTAAACCCACGGGTCGAGGCCACTGTAGGACTGCCAAAAGTTTCTCTGGGTCCATCGAAAATCCAGCAGTGGAAAGGACATGACCCAGGAATGTAACCTGTTCACGATGGAACGCGCACTTCTCCAGTTTACAATAGAGATTGTTCTTTCTTAGTTTCTGAAGCACACAACAGACATCTGTGTGGTGGCTCTCCAGGGACTTGGAAAATATGAGGATATCATTGCTGGATGGTTTTAAGTAGGCAGGTCAGACGAGCATCATCAGGAACAGCTGGTAACTGTGGAGAGAGAAGAGAGCTGGCAATTAACCGACAGCTGAGCAGCCAGCCCAGAGAAGGAAGGGCTAAGCCAGCCCCGACAGAGACCTTGCGCTCCTCCACCTTCCATTTGAGGATGCCCCACAGATGCTCAATAGGGTTTAGGTCTGGAGACATGCTTGGCTAGTCCATCACCTTCTTTAGCAAGGCAGTGGTCATCCTTAAGGTGTCTGTTTGGGGCTGTTATGATGGAATACTGCCCTGCGGCCCACTCTCCGAAGGGAGGGGGATCATGTTCTGCTTTAGTATGTCACAGTACATGTTGGCATTCATAGTTCCCTCAATGAACTGTAGCTCCCAGGTGCCGACAGCATTAATGCAGCCCCAGACCATGGCACTCCCACCACCATGCTTGACTGTAGGTAAGACACACTTGTCTTTCTACTCCTCACCAGGTTGCCGCCACACACGCTTGACACCATCTAAACCAAATAATTTTATCTTGGTCTCATCAGACCACAGGAGATGGTTCCAGTAATCCATGTCCTTAGTTTGCTTATCTTCAGCAAACTGTTGGCTTTCTTGTGCATCCTCTTTAGAGGAGGCTTCCTTCTGGGAAGACAGCCATGCAAACCATTTTGATGCAGTGTGCGGCGTATGGTCTGAGCACTGATGGGCTTACCCCCCCATCCCACCCCTTCAACCTCTGCAGCAATGCTGGCAGCACTCATATGTCTATTTCCAGAGGCGTAACTAGAATCTTCAGGGCCCAGATTCAAGAAACCATGAAGGTCTCATAGCAGTGTAGCAAGTAAAGAAAGTCATGCGCTTGGACGGGCATACACGCGTGTGTGTGTGTGTAATCCTCTTACATTACGGTCCCCAGAAAGCCCCTCCCTACATCAGGGTCCACAGAGAGACTGCCCCCTTACATCAGGGTCCACAGAGAGACTGCCCCCTTACATCAGGGTCCACAGAGAGACTGCCCCCTTACATCAGGGTCCACAGAGAGCCCCCTCCCTACATGAGGCTCTCTGTGGACCCCGATGTAAGGGGGGCTCTCTGGGGACCCCGATGTAAGGAGGGGCGCTCTGGGGACCCCGATGTAAGGAGGGGCGCTCTGGGGACCCCGATGTAAGGAGGGGCGCTCTGGGGACCCCGATGTAAGGAGGGGCGCTCTGGGGACCCCGATGCAAGGGGAGAGCGCTCTGGGGACCCCGATGCAAGGGGAGAGCGCTCTGGGGACCCCGATGCAAGGGGAGAGCGCTCTGGGGACCCCGATGTAAGGGGAGAGCGCTCTGGGGACCCCGATGTAAGGGGAGAGCGCTCTGGGGACCCCGATGTAAGGGGAGAGCGCTCTGGGGACCCCGATGTAAGGGGAGAGCGCTCTGGGGACCCCGATGTAAGGGGAGAGCGCTCTGGGGACCCCGATGTAAGGGGAGAGCGCTCTGGGGACCCCGATGTAAGGGGAGAGCGCTCTGGGGACCCCGATGTAAGGGGAGAGCGCTCTGGGGACCCCGATGTAAGGGGAGAGCGCTCTGGGGACCCCGATGTAAGGGGAGAGCGCTCTGGGGACCCCGATTTAAGGGGAGCGCTCTGGGGACCCCGATTTAAGGGGGCTCTCTGGAGATCCCGATGTATGGGGAATCTCTCACCCCAGAGAGCCCCCTTACATCAGGGTTCCCAGACAGCCCCCCTTTCCAGAGGTTCCCCGTGTACTTGGCTGGTCTCTGTTGTCTGTGCACCTCCAACCCCCAGCACAGGGGAGGTGGCGATCGTCAGCTCTATGGTTCCTATGGACCATGCAAACTTCCTGGGGCTTGTAGTTCTCCTCCTGAGTGTATATAGTGGAGAGGGGAGGGGCCTCTGACCCAGGCAGCTATCAGGAAGAGTGTACAAGCAGAGCGACTCACTTGTACACTTGGAGAGAAACCGATAGCTGCCCGATTCAGAGGCCCCTCCCCTCTGCATACACTCAGGAGAACTACAACTACAAACCCCACGGGGCACCATAGAGCTGCCGATCACCACCTCCCACTGTCTGCACTGCATCCCAAACGGAAAGCCAGAGGTGCAGGGGGAGATTCTGGGTCTGGGGGGTCCCCCTCAGCGGCAAGGCACAGTCGCAAGTGCGACTGCTGCGACCATGAAAGACCCGCCCCTGTCTACAGTTTCACTTGTTACCAGCAATTTAGACATTAACGGCTCTGTGTTGAGTTATTTTGAGGGGACAGCATATTTTCACTGTTATACAAGGTGTACACTCACTACTTTACATTGTAGAAAAGTGTAATTTCTTCAGAGTTGTCACATGATTGTAAGCTCTAATGAGCAGGTCTCTCCGATTCCTCTTGTATTAAAAATTGTATCTGTACTGTCTGCCCTCATGTTGTAAAGCACTGCGTAAACGGTTTGCGCTATATAAATCCTGTATAATAATGAAAAGGTATAATAAAATATTTACAAAAATGTGAGAGGTGTACTCACTTTTGTGAGATACTGTATATATAGGACTTACTATCTCATTCAATCTCTACCCATACATCTCCAATCTCCAAATATGGTCTCTTGGGAATCTAAATTACAAATCTTGGCACCCCCTGCTGACTGGTACTGAGCTCTCAGAACTCCATCCCTTTTCTCCAAAAAATGTCACCCATTGGGAAACCCTCATGAAAATGTACTATAAGTGTCTTCACACACAAGGTTAGCCCACATCTACTCATCTCATTCTCCAAAATGCTGGAGAAACTGCAACGCTGATGGTACTGTCTTTTATATCAGGTGGGAATGTCCAGTCCTTTCCCACATTTCTTCGATATCCAAAATCACCCAAGTTTCACATTTGTTAACCCCGCAAATGACTCTTTGTTCTGAACCTCTCTCCTTGGCCAACAAAATTTACCCCCATCGTAACACACATTCTGATTGCAGCATGCCTTTCCATGGCACGCTCTAAGAAAAACCCTCTCCCTCCAACATTCTCCTGTCGTTTATTCTCTTAATGACCAATGTCTAGCCAAAGCAAATATGGCAGGAGATATACTCAAGAAATGGATCAGGTTCCCAAAAGCATATCACTATTTTAACTAGAATCATCCCATCCCAAATAAAATAAATAAATAAATAAACACACACATCTGAGATGTATATACCCCAAAACCTTAAGCCCCATACACACTAGCAGTCTCAAAATGTCAGAAGTACAGTTAAATCTCACTTGTTTAATAATAATAAAAAAAAGGTAAACAGTGTAAATGTAGTATGCGTGGCCCTGACCCGTAGGTTTACATCCCCTGCAGCATTTTCTTGGCTTTGCCAACTAATATCGTCAGTTTATTGGTAATTTCTTGTCTCTGGTCAAGCCCCTGACTGATATGACCAGAAAGGACGGTAACCCACAGTGTTGGTCTCCGGAGTCCATTAAGGCCTTTGAGAGTCTCAAGGCTGACTGTTTCTTCTCCTGTGTTGGCACATCCTGATCCTACGTTACCCTTTATCCTTGAGGTTGATGCTTTTGAGAATGGAGTTGGCGCCCTTCTGTCTCAACGTCCTGCCTCAGAGCACTATGCATCCTAATGGCTACTTTTCCACGAAATTGTCACCTGTGGAGTGCAATTACGAGATTGGTGACAGCGTTTATTTTAGCCCTGAAAGAATGGAGACATCTCCTTGAAGGTACCACTGTGCCGGTTCTCATTCTTACGGACCATAATAAGAATCTCACATTCTTGTCTGAGACTAAACACCTTTCTCCCAGAAGGAAGCAATGGGCTCTTTTCTTGTCTAGTTTCAATTACATTGTCTCATCTTTACCCGGGAGTAAGAACGTAAGGGCTGATGCTTTGTCACAACAATTTTCCTCCCCTTCCAAGATGGAGTCAGTTCCGGTTCCTGCGAATCCTCCTGATCGTATTCTGGCTATAGTTCGTACCAGTCTCACTTCTCCTTTGGGTGACAAAATTCTTGCTGCTCAGGTTCATGCTCCTCCTGAGAAACCTTGTGACTGCTGCTTTGTCCTACAGAGTCTCTGTACTGCCATGCTCCAGACTTAGCATTCACCTAAGGCTGCTGGCTACCCTGGGAGGAATCAACACTTTTGGGCCATTTCCTAACAATTCTGGTGGCTTAGTCTACGTGCTGATGTAACTGCATTCGTAGCTGTCTGTTCCGAGTGTGCTCAGAGTAAGACTTCGCAACACCTTCCAGTGGGCCTCCTACAACCCATACCCAATGGACAGGGGCCCTGGACCCACCAGTCTATGGATTTCATTGTGGAGTTACCCAACTCCCAGGGCAACACAGTTATCCTTATGGTGGTTGACCGGTTCTCGAAAATGTCCCATTGTATTCCACTTAAGAAGTTGCCCAATTCTAAGGAACTGGCTTCCATTTTCGCTCGGGAAAGCTTTCGCTTACATTGGATACCCAAGGTGATCGTCTCGGACAGGGGTAGTCAGTTTGTTTACCGGTTCTGGAAAGCCTTTGGTGTAGTTAGGAATTCAGCTTGCTTTCTCCTCTGCATATCACCCGCAGTCTTATGAGGCCGCAGAACGAGCCAGTCCTTGGAGCAATTCTGACCATCATAACTGGTCAGACCTCTTTACTCAAAACATAGCCAAAGTTCAGGAACTGTAATGGATAGTCAGACAAGCCAAAATGTTAGGGAGCCAGAGATGAGCGTAGTAGAAAAGCAAACAGGATCTGGAGCCAGAAGGAATGTCAGCCAAGCAAGTCTTTAACAGGAACACAGGAGAGCGTCTCTAGAGATGTGACCAAGGAAAAGGCAGAGATCATCTGGGCTGGATGGCTTAAGTAGGCAGGACTGGCGAGTAGGATATCAACAGTGAGTCACTGTGGAGAGATAGGAGCTGGCAATTAGCCGACAGCTGAGCGGCCAGCTCAGAGAAGGAAGGGCTGAGCCTAGCCCTGACACAAAAATGCAGATTGATACTCCTTGTAAGTTCACTCAGTGTCAAGACTCACCTAGCACCTATCTAACATGGCTTAGCTTCCCTCTCCTTATCCTCCCCCCTGTTCTGCCACCCTTCTTCCTGCCCTGAAATTTCCCCTAACCAGGAGTAACGTCGTGGCAGGCTATTCGCTTAAAACTATGCATACAGCCATACCCTATGTACAGTCGGAAAAGCTCTCCCCTTCAGTTTGGAAAACTGTACTGTAATATGCTTTTTCTCAAAAATCTAATTAAAAAAAATAAAGAAAGAAAACCTGTGGGGTGACATAAAAAAAATGCTGTTTCTGAGGTAAAACCAAGAAATGCAGATGAATTGTGGAATGAAATGCAATCATCCTAAGCTGGAATACCTGTTTACAGATGCCAGAAGTTGGTCGTCTTCATGCAACAGATTGTAAAGCAGTTCTAAGAACAAGTAGTTATACAACTAAATATTAGCTCAGTGATTCACAGTAAAGCTAAATCTTCTAGCATTCTTCAGTTTATATAGTAAACGTTTGCGTTTGTAGGGAGTAATGCAGATACTATTTTTTTCCAAAAGCCTAATATTCCCTTTTCTTCACTTTCTTTAAAGTAATAGTTGATGTGATTGTACCCGTATTGGTGCAATTGTGACAGAGAAAATTGAGTACTGTCCATGATACTTTTTTTATTTGCACCAACATACATTCCCTTTAAAGAACTAAAACATTGAGGTCTTCTATAGTGTGGTCCGGTTGTGACAAGTGATGTCCCACAGGCATGCATAAACTGTCTTCTTTATGTTTCTTGATGGTATGTCTGTGCAAATTCATCCTCGCTTGCAACTTCTGTCCCGTTTTACCAACATAAGATCCTTTGCTGCACCTTTTGCATTGGATGAGGTACACCACATTACTGAAGGTACAGTTGTAAAATCCCATGATACTGAAGGTCTCATAATCAGAGTAAAGTTTCCTGCTGATTAGTTTGTGTCTGAGGTTGGGTGGTTGTCTGAAAGCCAATAATGGAGGTCGTTGGAATATTCCTTTCAGATTTTCATCCTCTGTTATAATGGGTTGTAAATCTTTGATTATCTTTTTGATACCTTCAAGTGCTGGGTTGTATGTGGTGACTAGAGGTACTCGGTTATTTTTTTCTCTGTATTGGAGGAGATTTTCTCTTCTAGTTTTCAAGGCTGTGTTTATGCTGTTGGTGGTTTTGTCTTTGTAACCTCTTATGGAAGGAGTCTGCCAGTGTTCTGAGATGTTTATCTCTGTCTTCTGGGTCTGAACAAATCTGGTGGTATCTGATGGCTTGGCTGTGTATGACGGCCCATTTAGTGTGTTGGGGGTGAAAATGAACTGTGATGATAGCTGAATCGGTCAGTCGGCTTTCTGTATATCGATGTGTGAAGCTTGTGATCCCTGATGTATACTGTAGTGTCTAGGAAGTTGACATGTGTGTTCGAATAATCCATTTTTAGTTTCATAGATGGGTGAAAAGTGTTGATCAATGAGAAGAATTGGTTTAGATTCTCTTCACCTTCAGTCCATATCATGATGATATCAATATAGCGATAATATCTGTATGGCTTTTGTTGTATGCTGTTCAGGAATTCGTCCTCCAGGTCAGCCATAAATAAGTTCGCATATTGGGGTGCCATTTTGCTTCCCATAGAAGTACCCATACACTGGAGATAGATGTCATTATTGAAAGTGAAGTAGTTGTGTGTAAGAATCAATTCGATGAGCTGTGTCCCATCCTCAGCAGTGTATTTGTGGTTTGGTGAGGATAAGAATCTGACATGCCGCCAATCCATCCTTGTGAGGGATGTTACTGTACAGAGATTCTACATCCATAGTGACTAGAAGTGTATTTGGTGGCAATTGTAGATTGTTAAGCTATTTCAGAAATTTAGTAGTGTCTTGCAGGAAACTCGCAGTGTTCATGACTAAAAGGTTTTAACATGTTTTCTACAAGCCCTGAGATATGTTCGGTAAGTGTATTCATACCTTTTATAATGGGTCCGCCTGGATTTCCTGGCTTGTGAATCTTGGGCAGCATGTAGAAGTCTCCAATTTCTGAAATATCCGGAGTTCTGAATGTAGGTGGCTTGGTATTGTCGCAAAGAGACCTTTTAATAGGCTTGTGCAATTTGTTTTGTAACGAATTGAAATTCGGCCGAATTTTGCATCTTTTGGACATTCAAATGCATCCGAATGTCCGAATAAAAAAATAACGAACAACGAATACGAAAGAAATATAATGAATGAATTCGAATTTATTTGTTTTTAAGGTTGAACTGGATGGACTTGTGTCTTTTTTCAACCTGGCTAACTATGTAACTATGTAACTATGTAACTATGTAACATGATTCGGTAATTCTTTAAAGATCTAATGAAACAAAAGGTCAGCTCAAAGTAAATCTTGTAGTCCAATCAGCTAATTAATTTTGTGCCGGAGGATGGATTACTGGCAAAGTGCATTCCTGAGAACTGAGTTAGAAGGGTGTTGTATTGTATTTGAGCCGAGGAGAAGAGACGTTGTCATTGTGTGTGTTAAAAGATTCAACAACTTTCCAAACTACGAATCATTATCACGAATGTCTATACATACATGCATAAATAGTGAATTTCAACGAATACGAACGAATGAATTCGACACTCTACGAATAATAACGAATTATCCGAAAACGTATTAAAGTAACAGAACAAATATAAGAACGAAATGATGTATTTTACGAATGACAACGAACCAAAACTAAACAAAATTTTCCATTGTGCACAAGTCTACCTTTTAATTGCTTAGTAAAATCCTGGGTCGGATCATAATCTAGTTTTTTATAGTAAGTAGTATTTGCCTCTGGCCCTCTTGTATGTATTTGTCTGCATCCATCACAACGACTGCTCCCTCTTAATCTGCTGGTTTAATGGTTATGGCCTGATTACTGTGCAGATCATGTACAGCTCTTCCCTCCAGTGGTGAAAGGTTGTATAATATTGCTGGGTGAATATCAGGGATGTGACTCTCAGCCTGAAGCTGTCGATATAGGTATCCAGTTTGGGGCTGCATCCTTGTGGAGGTGTGAAGTTGCTGTTTTTTCTTTTCGTCACCTCCGATTGTACTAGGATTCCTTTCATTACTGTGAAAATATTCTTTGAGCCTTAGTCTCCTAATGAATTCCTCCATATCTGACCATACCTGTAAATTATCCAATTTGGTGGTTGGGCAGAATATGAGGCCTTTGGAGAGGACTGTTTCTGGTGTAGAAAGATAATGATTTGACAAAGTTATGATTTCTAGTTCCTCCGTTATATCCCCATTTTCTGTCAAGTCAGCATTTACACAAGGGATACCTTGGGATTCTGGATTGGTTTCCAAGTTACTGATAGCAGAAGTTCTAGAAGTTGTGTTTGTTTTGGGTTATTTAGGTTGTGTCCAAAAAGTCTGCTCTTGGTGTAGCTTTTGGAGTTTTTTTTAGCTTCCTGTTCATGACAAGTTTTTGCAGTTGTCTTTGTAAGGTTTCGATGTCATTCTTAAATTTGGGTGATGCTTGTAGGGTCCAATGATGTTGAGGTTTCAAACACCAACTGATTTTGTTTCCGGATTGTTTCCCTTTTACCATACAGTTTATGAATGAGGTTGTTCCTTATCCTTTCGCTGGTACGTCTGCAGAGTCCTTCTGCATAAGGAGAGTTCAGTGTATTTGCACAACGATTTTTAATCCGAAGACCCTGTGGTATGAGATTCCTCTTTTTGCATCTTGAGAGAAAGAAGATGTTGCTGTTGACCTGTGTTTCCTTTGTGATCAAGTTGGTTAATTGCTACTTTATGCGGGTATATGCAGTATCTTCCATCATACTTGATGTGATTGTAGCCGTATTAGTGCAATTGTGACAGAGAAAATTTGAGTACTGACATGATTTACAACCCATCTTCAATATTATGACAGAGGATGAAACTCTGAAAGGAATAATCCAACAACCCCCATTATTGGCTTTCAGACAACAACTAATCAGCAGGAAACTTCACTGATTATGAAGTCACAAATAATGGAAGCAAACCCTGCAATAAAAAATGCTGCAAACTATGCAACCAGATAAATCCATCCAAAAGTGTCACACACACACACACACACACACAAATTGGACCTTCAATATCATGGGATCTTACAGCTGTACCTCCAGTAATGTGGTGTACCTCATCCAATGCAAAAGGTGCAGCAAAGGATCTTATGTTGGTGAAACAGGACAGAAGTTGCAAGCAGGGATGAATTTGCACAGACATACCATCAAGGAACATAAAGACGACAGTTTATGCACACCTGTGGGACATTACTTTTCACAACTGGACCACACTATAGAAGACCTCAATGTTTTAGTTCTTAAAGGGAATTTCAGAACTATCCAGGAAAGGAAAACTTTTGAACTAAGAAGGATCATTATTTTTGACCAAAAATAATGGCCTGAATTTAGATACTGGTTTCCTTACCCATTCTACTAAAATTTTACCCGCTATGTGACTAGCATACCCCCCCCCCCCCCCCTCCATTCTATAGCTCTCCCTCTGTCTTATCTCACTAACTCTGCTGCTATCTTTATTACCATTGATTTGTATGCGTTTTTCTCTCTCTTTTTCTCTCTCCTTTCCCTCAGAGATGTGTTTTTTTTTTAACATTCTGCTTAAAAATTGTGAATCAGGGGGGCGTGGCTAACCACCGAGCGGAATGGCACCTTAATTTCTCAGCTCCTGCACTGAACGGAATAAACGGACTGTTACAGCACTGTTCGAGATACCGAAATGATCCAGGCGGATCTTCACACCCGGGGGAACCCGACCGGAGGGTCTAGGAAATGAAAGGACCTCAGACCACCGAAGAAACTTACCGAATTCTTTGCGATCCCTCATGGAGGAAAGATCCAAGATGGCGCCCGAGGCGCCTCACAGCCTGCGGGGTCACAGCGCTCGGCGGCCTTTTACACAGATCTCCCAGACGCAGCAGATGATCCCACAGTACCTCCAGGAGACTCTGCCAGCTCCCTCGGGGACATCTTCTACTTCAAACAGCACTGCTAAATCGCGGATCCGCCTAGAATCTTCGGATCAGGACCTGGAGGTAAGGCCTTCCCAGGACCAACCGCTGACATTACCTCCCCCTGCTTCCCCCATAGCATCCTTCCCCACATCCAATCAGCCTGTCATAGACACTATGCTGAAAGAGATGCTGATCTCACTGCACAGCTCCCTTCATCAAGACATCTCATCTATGTTCACTGCCCTTCAAACTGAACTGCTTCACACAGGCCGCAAATTAGGCAGAGTTGAAGCGAAAATGGGCGCTATGACTGAGATGGTGAATGACCTAGTTGATGCCTCCGACCACACACGAGACGAGCAACAATGGCTGATGGCCAAAATGGCGGACCTCGAGGACCGCTCGAGACACAATAATGTGAAAATCAGAGGCACACCTGAATCAGTCCTTCCCACAGACCTGAATTCATATGCCTGACAGCTCATCTCCACAATTCTGCCAGACTTACCACAGATTGAAAACTATAGTCGATCGCATTCACCGCTTACCAAAACCTCCACACTTACCGCCTGAGGTACCGCTCGACACCTTGATGAGAATCCATTTTTATCATACTAAAGTCATGCTACTTGCCCAATCCAGATGCATGGGTCAACTTCCACCCCCCTATGCGAAGCTCCAACTTTTTGCTGATATCTCCCAATATACTCGTCAACAGAGACGTCAACTCCAAACCATCATGAAACCGCTTAACAATCACAGGATCCCTTATCAATGGGGCTTCCCTACCAAGCTGGGGGTCACCAAAAACGGTACCCGCCACAACATCCACACAGTGGAAGAGGGCATCAAACTGCTCCGCACCTGGGGCGTAAACCCAGAGATCGCACCTACTGGCTCACAGCCATCTGCAACGTTCCCTCTGACTTACAACAATCATCAACGATCCAACTTGATCCAATGATTACAAGATTAGTGCTGCACCACCTCTACTAGTTTTTTGCAACCCGCTCGGTGCCTGCTCGATGCACTTAGTTCACGGACTTCTCCCCTGGTTTTGATTGGCAGTCCTTGATACAAAGCTGATCCCTCCCTACCCCCCCTTGTTGTTTCTCCATCTGCTCATTCTTTGCCTTTAATCATCTCTTTTTTTTGCTTTTCTTTTTGTCTTCCACCCCCTCCTACCCGTTCTTTTGAGCTAGCAAGATCATCTATTTCGAAACTCTATGAAGGATCACATCCTCCTCCTCTTTACGCAATCCGTAAGATCTAGGACCGTTTCTACCAGGAACTGTAAGTACTGCTTTACTTGCATTTACCACCACTCTCCCTCCACACAATGCCTAAGTTTTTGTCCCTCAATGCGAAGGGACTAAACCATCCGGCCAAGAGAAAGTCCTTATAGCGTACGGCTCGAGATTCTCACTGCGATGTGCTTTGTGTTCAAGAAACGCATTTCAAAAATCCCGCAGAACCTACTTGCTCCCACAGATTATTTCCCCACATCTTCAAAGCCTCTGGTCCAGAAAAAAGAAAAGGGGTGTTGATTGCCATCAACAACACTTGCTCATTCACCCTTCATGACACCTTACAGGATCTGGAAGGCAGATACCTGGCAATAGCTTGTGACCTAAACATCAGATACACTATTGTTACTCTGTATGCTCCAAACAAAAGACAAATCCGCTTCCTCTCTAAATTAATGACGAAAATCAACAGATTTAAACAAGGTCAGTTGATACTTTGTGGAGATTTCAATCTGGTACCTGACTGCTCCATAGACTCCTCCTCCCAACCCAAGAGGCTGACCTCCCCTATGGGTTCCTTCATTCGCTCCCATGATCTTTTTGGCGTCTGGAGATGCCACCACTTCACTGAAAGACTACTCTTACTTCTCCCTCCGACACAACTCCTACACCCGGATTGACTATTTCCTAGTGGATAAATGGACCTTACCTAAAATCTCCTCCTCCACAATAGACACCATTACGTGGTCGGACCACGCACCGGTTACTATTTGCCTAGAAGAGTCATCAGCACGCCCCCTAACCAGAATCTGGAGAGCTGACGCAGCGATCGATTCTCCAACCCACTCCTCCTACATCAGAGACTGTCTAGTCGAATTCTTCAATAATAATGGTACTGTTAAAGATAATACTGTCCTTTGGAATGCCCACAAGGCATTCATTCGCGGTATACTCATACAAATAGGTGCTAGAGAGCGGAGGAAGAGTTCACAGCGTCTAAACCTACTCACTTCAGAAATTAACACGCTTGAACACCTAAACCAATCCGCTCCCTCCCCAACAACTAAAGCTAAATTGGACTCCCTCAGATTGGAGCTCAGATCCCACCTTTTACAGGCGTATGAGAAAGCCCACAATTATTTTAAAGCAACCCACTATTCTACGGGTAATAAAGCGGGCAAACTTATGGCAAATAGAATCAAGGGCCACTATGCCAAGTTCAAAATTACCCATCTATTTCACCCCACTTCCAAGCAAAAACGACTTGACCCCCAAAATATTGCAGATGCATTCAGTCACTATTACAATACCCTTTATAACTTAAAAGACGATGCTTCTGTTACCCAACCCTCGCTGTCAGACATCCAATCCTTTCTCCAGGAAATCAATCTACCGAAATTGTCACCAGACCAACTGGCTTCCTTGAATGCCCCTTTCACAGCCTTGGAAGTCGAATCCGTGATCAAAGCCCTCTCATCCAACAAATCACCCGGCCCAGATGGCCTTACTAGCAACAATTCAGCTCCACTTTGTCTCCCTTCCTAACTTTAGTATGTAACGACGCTGCCTCTTCCTCCTCCCTCCCACCAGAAATGTTACAAGCTTTAATTGTCACTATACCGAAGCCAGGCAAGGAACCATCCCAAGCAAAAAAATTCAGACCAATCTCCCTTCTGAACTTAGACACGAAAATTTACGCCAAGTTGATTGCCAACCGATTGTTAGAAGTTATGCCCCTCTTGATCCACCAGGATCAATCTGGTTTCACCAAGGGTAGGCAGGCGTCTGACGCCACAAGGAGAATTATCAATATAATTCACAAAGCTGGGGCTAACCGAACACCTTCTCTGCTCCTTTCCTTGGATGCAGAGAAGGCGTTCGATAGGGCCCACTGGCTATATCTCCGAGCCACTCTATCTAAATTTGGATTCCAAGGTCCGATCCTCTCAGCCATTATGGCACTGTACTCCGCCCCCTCTGCACGGGTATATACCTCTGAAATGCTATCCACACCTTTTTCCATTTAGAATGGCACACGCCAAGGTTGTCCACTATCCCCATTCATTTTCAATCTGGCTATGGAACCCTTGGCGGAACATGTACGTCAAGCTCACTCCATTTCCGGTTTTAAAATTGGGGAAATCGAGCATAAGATAAACTTGTTTGCAGACGACGTAATATTGATGGTCACAAACCCCCAATCCTCCCTGGCTTCGATAAAACTCCTTTTGCACAGATTTAGTAATGTATCTTACTATAAGGTCAATGAACACAAATCCTACATACTGGACCTGGGTATGGATGCCATCACTAGCAATATCCTACGCAACGCGTATCCTTATCCTTGGGCTGATAACGGTATCCCGTACTTAGGGATCACATTAACCAAATCCACTAGATCTTTCTTCTCGTTTAACTATACAGAAGCGAAACAAATGCTCCTTTCTGAATCCAACAAACTTACTAAATACGAATTCTCCTGGGCCGGCCGCCTGGCAGCATTTAAAATGATGGTCCTGCCAAGACTCCTCTACATCTTTAGGGTACTCCCCATCCCACTCTCAGCCTCATACCTTACATCCCTGCAGTCTATCTTGAACCATTTTGTATGGCAAGGAAAGAAATCTAGATGCAACCTAGCTAAACTTATTAAACACAGATCTAACGGTGGGATGGGATTCACAGATATAAAAGATTACTACTTGGCCACAATTTTATCTCAGATGAAAGATTGGTTGCTACCCTCCCCCACTACGCCTTGGGGATCCATTGAGAATGCAGACACACCAGGCCCGAACCTCCGAGATTGGCTATTTAGCACAACCTCCACTACTACTTTCTTACGACACTATTCCCCTCCTATTCAAGCTTTCATCAAAGCTTGGAAGATACTGCATCGCACCACATGGTCCCAACTTCCGACCAAATTCCCATCCCTCTCAATACTCTGAAACACCTCACGCCAAACGTAACTATTCCAATAGAGATTACATCTAAAATGTCCTCTACCCTGGAGCTTCGCTCTGTGTTACACAACAAATCCTTCCATCAAATTAGCTTAGCTCTCGGAGCCCCCACCAAGGATTTCCTGACGTATCATAGGCTACGAACATGCCTTTTAACACACCCCTCAATAGAAGGAGCCATTCCTGTGAAAATATGGAAATATTTATTTTCTTCTAATTCCTCTACTAAGGGAGTCGCCCTCATTTACTCCACACTGCAGGAAAAACACACGTTTCACAAATTCAAACCCCTCCTAGACTGGGAGTCTGACTTACAACTCCAATTCTCAGACCAACAATGGATTGCAGCAATAGACTCTGTACAGAAGGCCACTTTATGCACCACACTCTGGGAACTCTCCCAAAAAACACTTATGAGATGGTATCTGACCCCCCATAGAATTGCCAAATTTCATCAACCCACCTCTTCATTTTGTTGGAGAAACTGCGGTGACTCTGGAACCCTACTACACATTCTTTGGTCCTGTCCCCTAATTCGCACGCTCTGGGAAGACATTCAAGCCTTGCTCAGGGAACTTTTACATTTTTCTATTGTTCCATCTCCCCAACTAGCCATTCTTAACCTAATGATTGAGGACCCGATTCCAGCCCATAGACATGTGCTCACTCACGTCCTCTTAGCCACAAAACTCCTCCTGACAATGAACTGGAAAACAAATACCATCCCACTTAGAGCCGAAGTTATCAAGCTAGTCCAAACACACTTTATATATGAAACCACTCTCGCCAGTACTACGACCAAACACTCCTCTGTTAGACACCTTTGGTACCCATGGCCCTCCTGGTACAATGCCAACTGTAAATGTTGATGATTCAACTGTCAATTTTCTGGTGATCTTGCTGCTCCCCCCCCTTTCCCCACCCCTTTTTTTCTACTCTTCTTCTTACCCTCCCCCAGTTACCCCCTTGTCCTTTATCTACCGTTGTCCGCCACGACACTCCTTCAAATTCTTGCTTCCTTTGAAGCTGTTTTTCACGATTTGTATTATTGTTATTTAACCACACTTTCAATCCCTGTACGTACTGTTTTGGTTAATTGTGACTCATGTCATTCTTTCACATATAGTTTGGGTTACGTACTTGCTATCTATACATTTACTTCTTTGTCACTGTATAATTTGTACACTGTGAAAATTCAATAAAAATTATTTGGAAAAAAAAAAAAAAATTGTGAATCAGTACTGCTTCGACCTTGAAAGCTTGTCCTGAAAAATTGTATGTTAGTGCAGATAAAAAAGGTATCACAGACAGAATTACATTTTCTCTGTAAAGTACCGTAATAGCAAATTTGAAACATTTTTCTTCATGTTTTGAATTGGAATAGACTGTGCACTATTCCCAATGCATTTGCGTGTAAAGTATGATTATAAGGATTTTGAGCTTTACTCACTTTTTTTAAACACACTGCTATTTAACACAATTGTATATCTTATTTCTGTTGCACTTCAGGTCAAACCTAGCAGCTCTCCTCCACGTTGGCATTGTGTCCACAGTAGCATTTGCAGACCAGAGTAAGACTGGCTATAGTGGAATTCATTTAATGCAGTTGGCCAGCTTAAACAGGTACTTCAATATTTAAACTTAAAATCTCTGTTTATTGCAAAAGTTTGCTAGAAATGCTGTACATTCAGAAAGCCCAGAAACTATGTGGGGCTGTGCCTTATACTGTACATACCTACTTTCCAGCCTTTTTGCAGCGGCAGCTTTACTTACAGTATCTGTCCCAGAAGTCTCCCTCAATGAACCCTGGTAGAAATATTTCTCTAGTTTATACATAGTTACATAGTCGCTAAGATTGAAAAAAAACAAAAAAAAAACACCAGTCCATCCAGTTCAACCTGCGGTGTGCGTGCATGCATGTATCCATGTCAATAGTAAATTGTATATCCCTGTATGTTGTGATCGTTATGGTGCCCATCTAAACGCTTTTTTGAAACTTTCAACGCTTCCCGCTGATACCACTGCTTGTGGAATAGAATTCCACATCCTTACCACTCTGCCAGTAAAGAACCCTCTATGCAGTTTAACCACTTGCCGACCGCCGCACGACGATGTACGTCCTATTTTTGAAGAGGGATATCTCGGTAACGGCAGCAGCTGCTGCCACAACCGAGATATTCATCTCTTCAGGCGGCGGTCGGCTGTACGATAACGGTGGTCTCCGCGGCGGATTCGCCGCGAGATCACCGCTATCGGTGGCGGGAGAGGTGCCGCCCCCCCTCCCCCCGCACCTTCCGCCGCTTACCGGAGCCTTCGGTAGCGGCGGAGGCGATCGGGTCCTTTCATCTGCTGGGCATAGAGACAAGTGAGGCTAAGATGGCCCCCACTCGTCTCTATACCATAGGAGGGCGGAAGCGACGTCAAAACGTCACTTCCGCCCATACCTCTTAAAGGTATATTTTTTTCTTTTCTTTTTTTTTTTTGCATTTTAGCCCAAATATGAGATCTGAGGACTTTTTGACCCCAGATCTCATATTTAAGAGGACCTGTCATGCTTTTTTCCATTACAAGGGATGTTTACATTCCTTGTAATAGGAATAAAAGTGATCCATTTTTTTTTTTTTTTTTAAACAGTGTAAAAATAAATAAAATCAATTAAAATAAATAAGAAAAAAAACATTTTTTTTTTAAAACACCCCGTCACGACGAGCTTGCGCACAGAAGCGAGCGCATACGAAAACGGTGGTCAAACCACACATGTGAGGTATCGCCGCGATCGGTAGAGCGAGAGCAATAATTCTAGCCCTAGACCTCCTCTGTAACGCAAAAAATGCAACCTGTAGAATTTTTTTAAATGTCGCTTATGGAGATTTTTGAGGCTAAAAGTTTGACGCCATTCCACGAGCGGGCGCAATTTTGAAGCGTGACATGTTGGGTATCAATTTACTCGGCGTACCATTATCTTTCACAATATAAAAAAAAATTGGGCTAATTTTACTGTTGTCTTATTTTTTTATTCAAAAAAGTGAATCTTTTCCAAAAAAAGTGCGCTTGCAAGACCGCTGCGCAAATACGGTGTGAAAAAAAGTATTTCAATGACCGCCATTTTATTCTCTAGGGTGTTAGAAAAAAAAACAATATAAAAAATGTTTGGGGGTTCTAAGTAATTTTCTAGCAAAAAAAAATGTTTTAAACATGTAAACACCAAGTCTGAAAAAGAGGCCTGGTCCTTAAGTGGTTAAGGTTAAACGTTTCTCTTCCAATTAAAGTGAATGGCCACGTGTCTTTTTAAACTTCCTCCCACTGAAAAGTTTTTTCCCTATGCCAGGGGGTCCAATAAAGGTATTTGTACATTGTGATCATATCCCCTCTCAAGCATCTCCTCTACAGAGAGAATAAGTTCAATGCGTGTAGTCTTTCCCCATAGATTAAGTCCTCCAGTCCCTTTATTAGATTTGTTGCCCTTCTCTGAACTCTCTCTCGTTCCCGCACATCCTTCCTGAGGATTGGTGCCCAGGACTGTGGCATACTCCAAATTCAGCCGAACCAGAGTCATGTAGAGTAGGAGAATTAGAGTTTTATTTATGGCGTGAATCTCCCCCCCCCCCCCTTTTTTTTTTATATAATCTTTATTTTATTTTCAAGTATAGCAAACAGTACAGAGAAAATAGAACAATAAATATCCAAAGCCAGGATATTCCAAAACAAGGAAGAGTATATCAGAGTTAGGGTAATCACCGTAGCACGGGTGTATAGGATCCTAGAATACTTTCAGAAGTCAGCATCTCATAACATCATCAAATTATATCCATCCGGAAGGATAGGAGCAGCTAAGCATTTGAACTACAGTATCAGGTCCTGGGAGTGTCATGCCAGGGAAAAAACAATTCAACAGGTGACACCTCCCACACCCCTGAGTGAAATGAGGGAGGGAGAGTTTACAGTGATGGGGAAAGGGTATAGTGAGGGGGAGGGAAGAGGACAACACATTTGGGTGCACATAAATAAGCAATCAGCAAAACCGTATATGTGGATCAGTGTAAGCTATAATAAGTGTAGGGGTCTCCAACCCTCTGGTCTCCTCTACGGAAATGGTCGTTTAGGAGGTAGGCCTGGAAAGGGCGGTATTTGTTGGCCGTGCAGTGGTAGAGGTGTAGTTTATCCAAGTGGCCCATATACTGTAAAATTTGTCATTTATCTTTACATAATGCCATCCACTTTTCCGCCTCCATAATAGTGTAAACCAATCTAATCCAATCAGGAAGTCCTGGAACCTGGGTGGACTTCCAGTGGATGGGAATTGGCTCGCCAGAAGGGCCGGATCCCAGAGCACTCCCACCAAATATGGTGGAACGTGCCCCGAAGACCACAACCCTGCCAGCAAGCAGCAGAATCTGTAGGGAACATTTTGGTCAGTGTGACTGGGACACTATACCAGTGGGTTAGCTATTTTCTTGCATCTTAGTATCCACTGAAATTTTATGGGTTAGAAAATGCAGGTGGCTCAATTGGGTCTCTGTGAACGTATGCTGCAAGTCTCTTTCCCACTCCCGTATATACACCGGTTTACTCTGGGGCTCCGCAGACTGCAACAGCCTGTACAGTACTGAAATAGAATGAGAGATAAGGTCAGTGGACTTGCATAGCTTCTCAAACAGGGTTAGAGAGGATGGGGTCTGACAGGGTGAGTCAGGCCCTGGATGAAGTGATGTAACTGTCTATAGTGCCACCCATCCATCAGGAAGCTGCCAAACTGATTGTGGAGCCAATCTAACTACACCAAGCCCCTCTCATGCACAAACTTTCCACATCTCATCTCCCCGTCCCCTGCCCACGTGCGGAAATACGCCAAGTGTTCCCCGGGACCAAACCAAGGAAATCACCCTAAGGGTGAAAGGGGGGATTGTAGGTTGCAACAACAGGCCCTGTGCATTAAGCGTATCCCAAAGTTTCAGCACGTGGACAGAGACCGGCGACACATAATCCGACAAGCCCCACACTTCCTGGGAAGCCATGGGGCATGGGATAAATTGCGACCCGCCAATAATTTTTCGAGGGGGACCCAGGACTTAGTTGCGGTATGGTGGTACCAGTCTAAAATTCTTTGCAAGGCAATCGTCTCATAATACCTTTTAACAGAGGGGACCACCAGTCCCCCTAGACTCTTAGGGCGTTGCAATGTGCGGAGGGGCAGGCGGGCCGTACGTCCACTCCAGATAAACCTCAAAAACAGACTGTTGAAAGCTGAGAAAAAGGACAGAGGAAGAGAAATGGGTACCGTCTGCAGGTAAAAGAGAATTCTGGGCAGTACATTCATTTTCAGGATACTGACTCGGCCCATCCAGGAGAATGTTTCTCTGTCCCAGTGTAGGAGATCAGCCTTAATCGTATTAAGCAAGGGGGTGTAACTGCATGTGTACAGTTGTGTGACAGCGGGGAGGTAGATGCCCAGATATTTAAAGGAGGAGCCACACCAGGTAAATGAGAAGGATGCCTCCTGTTGAGAGCGCATCGCAGGAGGGACAGCAAGGGGGAGCTCTGATTTACTATAGTTGATCTTAAAATTAGATAGGGAATGGAACCTCTGTAGCTCCACCATGATAGTAGGGACAGGTGGCAACCCTGTCTCATCCCATTCTTCATGGGAAAGGAGCCAGACAGCGTCCCATTAACCTTGACCCGTGCCTCCGAGGAGCCGTATAGCGAGCCTATCTAGCAGAGCATATTCTGACCCAGTCCCAGTCTAGATAGCACTGCTTGCAGATAGGTCCAGTCCACCCTGTCGAACGCATTTTCTGCGCCTGTAGACAGCAAAAGACAGGGAGGACCGGACCACTGCAAGTTTGCCCAATGGATAAGTTGTATCGCACGGTTCGAATTGTCTTTAGCCTCCCTCCCTATGAAACCTGTTTGATCAGTATTGATGACCGTCGGTAAAATGGGTTTTAGGCGGTTTGCTAAAATTTTCGCCAGGATTTTAATCAGTGTTTAATAACGATATTGGTCTATAACTGCTGGGGAGGGAGGGGTCTTTCCCTTCCTTTGGGAGGACCGTAATGTGTGCCAGCAATGCCTCCTTTGGGAGGGAAGTGCCAGAGGCAAGAGCGTTAAAATAAGTGCACATGCGGTCAGAAAGGAGTGCACCCATCAGGGCCAGGACTCTTCCCTTGCCGGAGGTCCTTGATCATCGACTCAACGTCCAATAGATTGATAGCACGGTCCAGTTGTTCACTAAGATGCAACGAAAATTGGGGGGTCAGTGCTTCCTCTAAGTATTTTGTAATGCATTCTGATTTCTGTAGGGGCGAGTGACCTGCGAGCGTGGGGGAAGCTGATAGAGCTTAGCATAGTATTCTCTAAAGGAGTCAGCAATTTTGGATGTCAGCATTGTTTGGGATGCCTTAGGGGTTTGTAATTTGTGGACATGGCCAGAAGCACGTTTGCGTTTAAAGGCTCCAGCCAGCAGTTTGTTGCCAAACTCATAAAATTTATGTGACACGAATCTCAGCCTATCCCGAGCCAGAGATTCCAGCAGCTGAGAAAGCTTCTCTCTGATGGACATCAACTCCTTGTATAAGGTTGGCGTCATTTGGCGTTTATGTTTCAGTTCCACCGCTCTTAATTGAGCCAGAAGGGACTGGAGTTCCCCTGTGCGTGCCCTTTTTAATCTAGAGCCCTGGGCGATGAATTCTCCTCGGACCGCTGCCTTATGATCCTCCCAAACCGACGCTAATCCCATCTCTCCCGTCATGTTTTCCTTGAAGTAATGTACAATAGTGTCCGAAACCTGGTACTGAGCTACTGTGTCATCCAGCAGGTTTTCATTTAGGCACCATGTCTATTGGCGTGTGTCAGAAGATGGCGGGCCTAGGGATATGGAGATGGGGGCACGGTCCGAGATCGTGATCGAACCCACCAATGCACCAGAGAGTGACTCTAGGAGGCCCTGATCCATCAATAGCAGGTCTATGTGTGTGTAAACATGGTGTGTTGCAGAGTAGTAGGTGAAGTCCTTCAGAGTGGGGTAAAACACTCTGCAGCAATCCACCAGGTGATGGTTATGTAGGGATTTGCGAAAGTGTTTAAGGAATGCATGAGTATGTGGAACGGCCAGAGGAAGTGTCTCTCTGTAGGTCGGGGTAGATATTGAAGTCCCCAACGACCACCAACTGCCCCTCACGGAACGCGGCCAAAGAGTCTAGTAACCTGTCCAGGAACGTTAGTTGCCTGGTGTTAGGCACATATAGTGCTACAAGGGTCAATTTGCGACCAAATAAGGTGCCTTTCAAAAAGACAAACCTGGCGTCAGGGTCTGCGTGGTGGTCAAGAGGGATAAAGGGGGAAGTGTCTATGTATCGCAAACGCCACCCCTCCCCCCCCCCCCCCGATTTAGAGCGGGGTGAATTGCTGAGGTACCATTGGTTGTATAAGTGTGTGGGCAAGCGGGGGACCGAGTCAGTCCTGAAGTGAGTTTCCTGCAAAAACAGAATATGTGCACCAAGTCTCTTTGTCTCAAGCCACAACTTACTGCGTTTAGAGGGGGAGCCTAGGCCACGGACGTTATACGATACTATCTTTATTACAGCCATGGATGGTCACCAAGTAGCATCTTCCTGAAGACGGGCATGGAATGTGGAGAGACCAGCAGCACACTGACCCATAAACAGTCAAAAGAGTTGGAAAAAAAAAAAAAAGACATGTGAGTGCATCCCAAAAATAAAGAGAAACAAAAATAACAAAGAAAAAAAACATATGTGTAAAGTAAAACAAACAATGAGCAATACGCCCAGAGGGCGAGTTAGCATAACTACAATCAACGGTGCAAGGCCCACCTCATGGCTAGCCATCCCAATAGGGTATGGGTGGTCCATGCACCGTGAGTATCCTCATCCGAGAAAGATAACCTCTAAGAGTTCTCCTACTGAGGGCAGGTGGAGCGGCATCAGGTCAAAACCATCTCAGATGGCCCTGCTCTCGGCTATGGGCACTACCATAGCGTGGAAGTGCATTCAAAAGATCAGCAGCAGCAGCAGTAGCAACAGATTAAGAAAAACAAGGTGTTCGCTGAAAACCGGGAAAAAAAGAAAAAGAGGGATCAGAGCCCTCAAGCATCGGAACGGTCTTTCAACGCGTTACAGATGGAGGAGGATCCCGTTCAGCGGAGGCCGCGGGGTGTTGTCGTGGCCTGTTACGTCGTCTGCAGCGTGCTTGTTGCCAGGGTTCCGTGTTGTGTGGCAGTGGGGGTGCCAAAGAGGGGCACCACTCTGGGATGTCCATTTTGGGGAGGCCAAGGCAGTCTAGAAAATGCGGTAGGTCTGATTTGTTTCTCAAAGTGACCTGCTGACCTCCCTTAGTAACAGAAAGACTGAATGGAAATCCCCAGCGATAAATCAAATGGGCATCCTGGAGCACTTCCAGTGGTGGTTTGAGTGCTTTGCGTTGCATCAGCGTGCGTCTGGGAACAGAGACAGCTTAGCACCGTCAAAGTCCACATGGTGGATCCCTCTGACATGATGCGCTCCTTCAAGGTGTATTTGTGGAGCTTGCAGATAATATCTCGGGGCTCGTCAGGGTCATCAGAGGGTGGCCTAAGAGCTCTGTGTGCACGATCAATTTCTATGCGATCAGGTGCTTCTCTACCCATTATTTGGGAGAACACTCCTTGAAGGGTAGGGATTATGTCTTTGGGTCCTGTGGCTTCTGGGAGGCCCCAAATGCGAATGTTGACCCTGCCACATGCGATTTTCAACGTCGTCAAGTTAGTCAAGTAGGGAGTCAATACGCTGGTCTTGCATCGTTCATCGGGTCTGTAAAGCTTGCAAGGTGGGAGTAATGCTTTCCACCGAGGCTTCCACAGTCTCTAACCTACCACCAATGTGTGCAGTGTCTGCTTGTAGGTCTTCAATGTCCTTCCTTAAGGCCTTTTCCATACATGACATAAAGCCCTCTAAATCAGCCCAGGTTGGGAGGGCTAAGATATGTGACCACAGGTCCCCTTCATCCAGTGCCCCAGTCATGGCCCTGTGTTTGGGGGAGGTGTGAGGGGGTGACCCTGGAGCTTGAGGATGCCGGCCTAGCCTGCTCTGTGAAAGGGCTGGATGGAGATCTGCAGAAGGCACTGTTGCTCCCCTGGGTGGCGTTGCGGTCTGGGCTGCTAAAAGGGGTGCCCCCGGAACCTGGTGAGGGTGGAGGAGGTGAAGAGGAGGCTGGTGCTGTGGATGGGTCGGGGATGCCGCGTGTGCGGCCTGTGAACACTCACCCGGCGCCATCTTTAGGCCTGCACCATACCGGCGGCCGCCGCCGGTAAAAAAGTCCTCCATGGAGCTCGATCAGAGCCGCGGGGTCCTCCGGGTGGTGAGGAATACTTCCTCCTGAATGGCATCCCGGTTAGCCAGTAAAACTCTGCCGGTTAGCTGCCGCTTCAGGCTATTTGGAGAGCGGGCAGACAGAGCTCAGCTCAGGTACGTCTGCTCTCTCCCATGCCGTGGCCACGCCCCCTAAATCCCCTTTTTATTGCATGCTAATATTCTGTTGGTATTGCTTGCAGCAGCCTAGCATTGCATTTCTGAGCCTGTCATCTACTAGGACCCCCAGCTCCTTTACCATCCTGGATTCCCCCAGAGGTTCTTCCCCTACTGGGCTAGCCAGCTACTCCAGTTAATCCGAAACGGCGTGGTTCTGAAATTCATAAAGGCTAAGATTCTCTCCATCTCGCACTGATGGTTGAGGGTGAGAACAGCATCAGAGGGAGATGGAGAATCGACCGAATTCCATAAGCGTGTGATAGTGAGTTTGGCCGCTAGTAATATTTGTGTAAGCACCACTCTGATCTTAGAAGGAAACTTATGTATTGTTAGGTGTAATAAGGCTAGTTCAGGTGTGGGATCCACACGTTGATCACAGATATCAGATATCACTGTGAAAACCTTGTTCCAGAAGGATCGGACTGATATGCATGTCCATAAGATATGGTACAATGTACCTACATCTCCGCACCCCCTCCAACATAGGGCTGTACAATCTGGGCAAAATTTACTAAGTTTACAAGGTGTGAGGTACCAGAAGTGAACTACTTTTGAGAAATGTTCCAAATGAATGGCACATTTAGAGGAAGTATATGTAGCAGAAAATGCAGACTGCCAGTAATCATCAGGAAACGTTTTACCTAGGATGTTTTCCCACTTAGTAATAGTAGTTTTGGAAAAGGAATGCTGGGCATTATAGATGCTGTAAAGCAGAGATATTCCTTTAATGGGGCCATTAGGGTCCTGGAGGAATTTGTTTAGTAGTGAAGGTAAGTGCAGATAAAAAGGTAGAGGGTGCTTCCGCAGAAAAGAGGAAATTTGTAGTTAGGGGAAATAGGCTGAGGAAGGGAGTTGAAATCGCGATGCCAAATAATCAAATGTGCAGAGGGACGAGTTGAGATACAGATCTTGGAGTAGGAATACACCTTTGGAGATCCATGTTTTCAAATCAAGACACGGAATAAAATGGCGGAGGACCGAGAGCGGGATAGGAATTTTACATAACGATTGATCATGTATGGAAGAGATGGGAATTTCGGACCATAGTTTCGTGGAGATTTGAATCGTAGGTATAGAGGAAGTAGGGGTTGGCACACCTAACAGAATAGCAATAAGGGTTGATTTGAGGTCCGCGTGCGTAGTGCCATCAACTTCCATGGCTATCCACGTTTTGTGTTCGGAAGGGGTCCACCAATATTTAAGTTGATCCAGGACACATGCTTTATAATATGCTATTACATTAGGAGCACCCATACCACCATGCTTCTTATGTGTCTGCAAAATCGTAGCAGAACACCTAGGCGGTTTACGATTCCAGATGTATTGGTTAAATATCGTTTGTACCGAGGAAATGAAAGTATGTGGAATAGGGATTGCCAGTGTGCGAAATAAATAAAAAGAGATTAGGGAGTATAAGCATTTTAAGTGCTGCTATTCTACCCGCTTTGGATAGGTCTTGGGTACATAGATGTGACAGTTGTTGAGGCAAAGATTCCAAAAAGGGTTTGAAATTGTATGTATACAATTGTGAGGTCTGTCGGGTCAGATGAGTACCTAAAAAAGGTATAGAGTGAGGAGACCAAGTAAAAGGGAATTCCATAGTCAAAGGTAATTGCATGGAAGCTGGCATATGGACACCAAGAATTTGTGATTTAGTGGCATTCAGTTTGTAATAAGAAACGGCACTAAATTCCTGCAGCACCTTCTGCGTCGCAGACAATGAAGTTAATGGGTTAGATAGTATAATCACCACATCATCAGCGAATAAGCTGATTTTATGCTCTCTACCAGCTATAGTTAGCCCGGTAATGTTATGATGGGATCTGATATGTTCTGCCAATGGTTCCATGAGAAGCGTGAAAATTATCGGTGAAAGGGGGCAACCTTGTCGCGTCCCATTAGTTATATGTATTGATTTAGAGGCAATGCCCGAAGTAAGTACCGTGGCTGAGGGAGAGGAATATAGGGCCATGATGGCCGTCTGAATCCATCCCACAAATCCAAAATTATTGAGTACCGCCTTTCACATCTGTGTTGAGAAGGGATATGGGTCTATAATTTGCAGGATTAGTAGGATCCTTGTCGGATTTTGGCAAAGTCACTATCACCGCTGTAAGCATTTCAGGTGGAAAAGTGCCAGAGGACGAAGCGGGGGGGGGGGAAGGGGAAACCACACGAGGAAGGGAAAAAAAGGATGGAGAACATCATAAGTAAAAAAGACCTGAGTAGCCAGGCCAATGGGCAGCCGAAGCTGCTTCGACAGAAAATTGGGGTAGAAAGACCAATAGTGCCATGCACTAGGCACAAGCAAAAAGAGCAAAAAGGAATAGTGGGCCTCCGTGCCTCACGCTACACTTGCGCTACACGTACGTAGCAAAAGTAGGGAGAGGTTTGCTGAGTTGCAGCGAGACAGATCAAGTCCATTCTGTACCCAGGCGTTCCGGAACAGGTTGAGCAGGAGATGAAGCATCCTGAGGGAGCAGATTCCATTGTTTAAATATTTGTATTCCTTTCTCCACACTATGTATAGGGATCACACTTCCATTCCAAGAAACGAGTAGTTTTGTGGGAAACCCCCATCTGTACATTATGTTATTGTTACGCAGAATCTTCGTAAGCAGACTGAGCTTCTTTCTATTCAGTGCGGTCTGTTGTGAGATGTCGGTATAAAGAGAGATACCGGTGAAGTCATCTGGGACTACTGGATTTTGTTTAGCAGCCGCCATGATCCGTTCTTTAACATGGTAGTAGTGAATGCGTGCCAGAGTCTCTAGGTGCTGTGTCAGGGAGAAATTTTGGTTTAGGAATGCGATGGGCCCTGTCCACACACAATTCAATATCCGTCAGAGATGGTATAAGGGCTTTCATAAGGCGTTGGACAAAATTTGTGAGTTCACTTGGAGGGACGGTTTCAGGAATCCCTCTGAACTTTATATTATTTCGCCTTGAGCGGTCTTCCAAATCCGATAATTTGTTTTGAAGGTGCTTAAAGCAGTTTCTTGGTCAGCATATGCATCGACAAGGTCATTATGGGCGGTATAGAGATCCGCCATTTTGGATTCTAAGTGCTGGATTTGAGTAGAGTGAGTGTGGAACAGTAGCATTTACTGAGGCAAACATATCAGAAAAATCATTAAATAATGTTCTCCTGAGGGACACGAGCATATTCTTCATGGCGCTCTCTGAAATAGCCTGGTCAGAAGCAGGTAATCCTTCTATGAAGGGCTCAGCGTGTGTGCTCTGTGAGGAGAGCTGTGTGGAGACAGGCTGTGGATGTACATGCTGCGGCCCAGCAGAGAGCTCATCTCCCTCCCTGCGTTGTCGTTTTAGCTGGGCTGCGCATAGTGGGGGTGGGAGGGGGCGACATCTCCCCCGTGTCCTCTAGTAAGGTAGGAGCCTGACTCACCCCGTACGGATGGCTGGAGTGCTGGCCGTTTCCTCCGCTGTGACGAGCGCTGGCGCCATCTTGAAGATTCGGCTGTGTCACCGCCGGGAAGAAAGCAGTAAGGCGCTGAGGCGGTTTAGAACTTTTCCTCTGCTTCGTCATCTCTGCCTGTGTTGTCCGACGGGTCAGGGACGAGAACGGGGCAGCGGGAACCTCTCCGGTGCGTCGCTATGGGCTGCTAAGTAGTGTGAGGCGGCAGGAGCTCACAGCTACGCGGCCATCTTCTCCGCCGGCCAGACACGCCCCCCCTTGGCAATAACTTTTAATATGCTCTTAAAGCACTCCCATTTTTCTCCGTATTCCCTGTTCCTAGGATTTTATCCCATTTGATATCATGTAGCATAGGAGTGTAATTTTGGGAAGTTGGCAATTTTTAAATTTAGCGCACTTGTATTTCCCTTGTGCTTCCTTTTCCTGTGGTTTATACTGAAAGTAATTAAAGCGATCACTGTGTTCTAATTTGCTCCGTGTTTCTACATCCTCGATCAGATCTATGTTTGTAATCAGGAGATCTAGTAATGCCTTGTCTCTTGCCAGTGCACTCACCAACTAGCCCGTGAAATTGTCTTGCAGGACATTTTGGAAATGGCAAGCCCCCATTTTAATAAAACTGCCCTTTATAGCTGTGATAGGAGGTCAGACTCGTCTTCCTCCCTCAGTTTGGGGGGCCTGTAGCATACGCTCACTATTACTTTACTTTCCCATTGGTTTCCTCCCTTTGGAGCTCCACCCACAAGGATTCCACCCCTTCCCTTGATGCATTAGTAATGTCATCCCTCACATTCACTAGAAAATCATTCTTGAACAACATGCACACACCTCCCCTTTCCTACCCTCCCAGTACCTATGATATAGGGAATACCCCTGGATAGTTGCCAGTCAAACCAAGTTTCTTAAAATTCCCACAAAATCAAAACCCTCCTCGTACATTTAAAGCTCCAGTTCTCCTATTTTATTAGGTAGACTTCTAGCATTGGTGTACAAGCCTCAAAATTTTACCCTGTCGCATACTATTGTTAGTTGCTATGAAGCCGTCCTTCTGTACCTTGTGTTTAGGTATACTGGTCACCCTATCACTAATGCATCCAATATTACCCACTGAACATTGATTATTGCTGGCTATCACTCATTCTGCTGCCACCCCCCCTCCAACACCCAATTTAAAAGCTCCTCTAATTTTTTGACCATTTTCTCTCCTAGCAGAGTTGCACCCTCCCCATTTAGGTGCAGCCCATCCCTGCTAAAGAGCCGGTAACCGACTGAAAAGTCAGTCCAGTGCTCCAGGAACCCAAACCCCTCCTTCCTACACCAGCTCCTCCGCCACTTGCTAATTTTCTGCTACCTCTCTGGTGTGGTTCTAGGTACAGGCAGTATTTTTGCGACTACTACCTTGGAGGTCTTCGATGTAGCACCTAACACCCTGAAATCTTTTTTTAGGACACGCCACCTTACTTTAACTTTGTCGTTGGTGCCAACATATACCATGGCAGCTGGATCCTGTCAATCTGCCCATTCGATCCGTGATGTGCTGAATCTGAGCACCCAGTAAACATACAGTTTGGTGATCATGGTCTTTGCGATAAATTGACATATCTGTCCTTATAATAAATGAATCCCCTAACACCAGAATTTGTCTATCCTTACCCTTGCTCTCGCTGGAGGAGTTGTTCCCCTGGCAGCTAAGGGAGTCATTCTGCTCCAGCAATGCCACTCCTTGACAGGTCTCCCCAAAATTACACAACAGGGCGTATTGCTTGGGATGTGCCAGCCCAGGACCCGCCCCCTTGATGCTTCCCCCTCTACCCCGCCTAAATGTCACCAAACTACTCTTGGTTACTCCAAGTTATCCTCAGTTACTCTAGCTCCTCCCTAGTTACTTTAGGTTCTCTAGGTACTCCAAGTACCCTCAGTTACTTTAGGAACTCCCAGGTACTCTCTGTTATTCTCAGTTACTCCCAGTTATTCCCAGCTACTTTAGGTACACCCAGTGCACACAGTAACTCTGGGTACACCCAATACTTTATAACTCTAGGTATTCACAGTTACTCCCTACTACTACAACAACAACAAAAGTCATTGGCGCACAAATGAGTAATCCCTTTGTGGAAAACGCTTATCCATATGTTAAGATAATCGTTATTTCAGAAGATGTCCTGTAATTAGTCTCAATGTGCAGCTGCTAGACCACTTTGGACTTGGTGGAAAAAAGCAGAAATTAAATAATCAAAAAACAGCGCATCAGAGAAACTCATAATCTGATGTAAGAAACATAAAAAACAATTTATTAGATAAAAAAAACAAAGACGTCTGATCCTCCTGGGATCTTAAAACCATTAAATCAGTCGATCACAACAATATTAAACGACAGTTGCTTGGTGATGAATTAGCCCTGGAGTCTTCTGTTTGTGACTTTAAAATAATAACAAGGCTGCTCTGCCAACAGTCAACTATGCATATGAACTTGGTGGCTGTGGGTGATCCTCTCCCAAAGGCAGGGGGAAACAATGAAGTTCGTGAACAAGTGCAAATAAATGGAACTGTGTTCCAGAAGTCACTCACTTGGTTGATGAATGGACTGTGGGGCTGGGGCGCCGCCGTGCTGAGCTTGAGGAGTGGAAGGGAAGTGATCAATCCTGCTCCCTGTGGTGTGTTGAGCTCTGGGACGGAGGTGCAGTGCACGCTGAAAAATGTATAACCAAATTGGATACAAGGTGGCGTCCGCCTTGCGTGGTGGGAGGCTTGGAGCGCAACACACCGCGTGTGAAGCCACTTGTCCGAGCGGCTGTTAGTCACTGTTAGTCACGTGGAGGGCTCCGTGGTGAGGAGAGTTGCCATGCCGACCGGCCTGCTTACATGTTTCGCGCGCATGCGCTTTACTACTACTACACACGATACTCACAGCCCCCATCATTTTTTTTTTATTTAGTTTTTTTTGACAGCTTCACCACACACAGCTTAATGATTGTGTTTCTCATCTGTCCCTTGTGCTTAGCTGCTCTTGTATGGCTTGTCAGCTCCTGCAGCCCCTCTTGATCTGGTTATCTCACTACTAGTCTTGTGCCTGCCGCCTCTCCCTGCCTCTTTTCCCAAACAGCTTTCACATTCCCTGGTCTCACGGTCCCCAGCCGCCTCTCCCGATCAGCTGACACCAGCCTCCCGTTCCCCGCAGCCTCACCCGGTCAGCTGTAACACTCACCTGTCTTCCGATCCGCTGTCACCCTCCCGTTTCCCGCCACCTCCACCAGTCAGATCAGCGTGCCTCACTCCCAGGTTCCTGGTCCTAGTCACTCTCTCCTTGCTCACAAAGCATGCACCTCTCAAAGGGTCTCACTCCCTGTGCCTTTCACAGTGTGATCGTGCAACAACAGTGCAACAACTTTTTTTGTGAAATGTGCATCTTACTTACTCGATCTTTTGTTCGTTCCAGCTGTTCTCTCTGACCACCAAGCACTTCTACAATATCTTGTCCGATGGCATCTGTTTCAGAAGCTATATGGTGGGATCTAGCTATACTGTCTGTACCTCTGTTCAAGCTTTTGTTACAATCAAGAAGAAGTGTCCTTTGTGATAGAAAAGCATTCTACAAAAGAAAAAAGAAAAAGTAAATATGCAGCTAAAATACATACAGTATCTTACTTGCCAAAACATTTGTAGTTTTGTTCAGACAGTCCTAAAATCCAGGTCTACTAGACATCACACTCAAGTTGGTGACCTCACATTTTCTACTACATTTAAGCAGCATAACTCATTTACCCCTAGCCTGCTGACTGGACAGTGAATCACTACCACATTGATGATCACAATACACAGATTACTGATATCTCTCCCTGTCTGCAATTTTCTGGTGTTAGATTGGTGGCACTGTAATATACAGTACAGCCTCACATTGCTAGGCTTCCATCACCTGTCTATTCATTTCTGTGTAAGGGATACAGCTGGGGTTGGCAAACTGTCGATCGCGAGAAGCCAACAGCTAGATCACAATCTGGGACATGCCAAACCCTTCCCCCAGCCTCCGATGCTCTCCTTTTACTAGCAGAGCAAAGTGAGAGGCAAAACAGTGCTAGATGGAGGAGAGCAAAGCAGTTGCTTTAGTTAAAGTGTTACTAAACCCAGAACCTGCATTCAATATATCTGGTCTCCCACAGTACACAGACTGTGGAAATGTATTATATATTTTAGTAAATATAAACTGATAAATACCTTTCTCAACAGCAGTATATAAACAGCTTTGTGATTTCTATCAGTTCCTGATGAAACTTGTAGGAGTTTTCATATTGCATTGAGTTGTCCTATGAAGCTGCAGGGCTCCCGACCTTCTGTATAGACATGTTTGAACAGTGCTGATTGACCCTGTGCTGATCACAAGCACTCTCCCAAGAAAAAAACCTCTCTAGCAATACACACCAAACTGAGCATGTGCAATTCAACCTCAAAGGCTCTGTCTTATCTGGACAATGTAGGAAGGGGAGGATCTGTGCATACAAAATCAAGCAGTCTTTTTACACAATGCAGAGGATTAACCCCTTAGGGTTCCACAGAGTATAAAAAGCATGCACATATACAGACTGATTTTACTGTTGTGGGTTTAGTAAAACTACTGTTTGGAGGATGGCACTACTGTTTGGAGGATGGCAGAAACACTGCTATTGGGGGGAGGAGGACAGCGCATACTGCTTAGGGGGGCATAGGACACTACTGTGGGGGGAGGATACAACAGTGTGTGTGTGGGGGGGGGGTGGGGACAGAAGACACTACTGTGGTGAGGAAGCAGAGAACACTGCAGTGGGGGGGGGGGGGGGGGCATAGTATATTACTAGGGGAGATAATGTGAAAGGGGGCAGAGGACACCATTGTGGGGGGGTTGATTTGAAGAAGGGAAGTAGATACTACTGTGACACACTGTTTTTATTGGGGGCTTTATTTTTTGTTAACCCCCCTGGCAGTGTTCCCGAGTCTGGCTCGGGGTAGAAGTTTTGTACCAAAAGCAGTAACCCCGAGCCAGACTCGGGACCGCATCGCTGTATGCAGGAGGAGGTTACTTACGTTCTCCCTTGGATGCAGTGATGTCCCCGCGCTGTATGAGCAGCTCGTCCTCCGCACGATTCATCACAGAGCCTATCTCCGTTCCCTGCGAGCATTGCGACGCACGGGGATGGAGAACGGCGCCAAATTCAAAAAGTGAAACACACAGTATACATACAGTATAATGTAATCTTACAGATTACATTGCTGTATGTAATTTCACATCCCTTTGTCCCTAGTGGTCTGCCCAATGTCCAGCATGCAGTTTCATATTATAAAACTGTTCTTTATGCCTGGAAACTAGAGATTGTCCATAGCAACCAAAACTGTCCCTTTACATCAAAAATGATTTTATACCAGCTAGAAAACAGCGATAATAAATTGGGATCACTCGCAGAATTGAGGGATAGCGATTTGTGGGGAGATCCATCATCATATACTGAAAAGTAATGACTGTGACAATTCTGCAACTGAGAAAATTTCTGTGTTTTTGATTTGATTACATTATTGAATCATTTTTATTATTGTTATATTATTATTTGGTATAATTATTTATAGTTATTATATTAGAAAATATGATTTCATTTTTCAAACTTTATCATACCCGGGATGTCTGCTAGACTCTGGTTTGAACAGATGTAAGAGAGTAATTCTTAAGAATTGCAGGACTACAATATAAAACGCCAAATTTTCATGCAAAATAATTGTACCGCTTTCAGCACCTAGAATCCGAAATAAACATACCGCCAGGGAGGTTAAAAGAGCGACAAACGGGGCTCAACCCCGCCCCCAGATCTTTGATTTTCCCTATGTCATCCAGGTAGATCTCAATTTATGAAAGGTTGTCTACCCCTGGATACGGACGTGATCAGGATTATGAGCCGCTGTGCGCCCCCGGAGGGCGCGCATCGCGGCGATCGTTGTTGCGGGGTGTCAGTCTGACACCCGGCAACTACGATCTCGGTAAAGAGTCTCCGACGGAGACTCTTCACCACGTGATCAGCCGTGTCCAATCACGGCTGATCACAGTGTAAATGGGAAGAGCCGGTGATCGGCTTTTCCTCACTCGCATCTGTCAGACGCGAGTAGAGGAGAGCCGATCGGCTGCTCCTCTGACAGGGGGGGGGGTCTGTGCTGATCGATTATCAGCACAGCCCCCCCGAGGATGCCCACACTGGACCACCAGGGACGCCACCAGACCACCAGGGAAAAGGTAATCCTCCCTAGACCACCAGGGATGCCAGTCAGCACAATGGATGCCAATCAGTGCCCATAATGGATGGCAGTGCCCACAATGGGCATCACTGATTGGCATGCATTATTGTTTGGCACTGATTGGCATCCACTAGTACAGTATAACACCAATGCCGCCTATGAGTGGCCACCTGTGCCGCCTATCAGTGCCCACCTGTGCCGCCTATCCATGCCCATCTGTGCCACCCATCCATGCCCATCTGTGCCACCCATCCATGCCAATCCGTGCCAGCTATCAGTGCCAATTTGTGCCACCTATCAGTGTCCATCCGTGTCACCCATCAGTGCCGCCTATCAGTGCCACATATCAGTGTCCATCAATGCCACCTCATCAGTGCCACTTCATTGGTGCCACATCATTGGTGCCCATCAGTGCCGCCTTATCAGTGCCCATCAGTGTAGCCCCATCAGTGCCCATCAGTGAAGGAGAAAACATACTTATTTACAAAGTTTTGAAACTGAAACAAAAAAAAAACGTTTTTTTTCAAGATTTTCGGTATTTTTTTATTTGTAGCGCAAAAAATAAAAACCGTAGAGGCGATCAAATACCACCAAAAGAAAGCTCCATTTGTGGGGAAAAAAATGATAAAAATGTCATTTGGGTACAGTGTAGAATGACCGCGCAATTGTCATTCAAAGTGCAACAGCGCTGAAAGCTCAAAATTGGTCTGGGCAGGAAGGTGTTTAAGTGCCTGGTATTGAAGTGGTTAACCACAACTGGGTTTTTTATTTTTTGTGCTATAAATGAAAAAAAGACTGAAAATTTTTCAAAAACACATTCTTTGTTTCAGTTATAAAATTATGCAAATTAGTAATTTTTCTTCATACATTTTTGCCAAAATTTATACTGCTACATTGCATTGGTAAAAATAACCCAAATAAGCGTACATTATTTGGTCTGTGTAAAAGTTAGCCTAAAAGCTATGGTGCTAATTATGGAAAATTGATCACACCTAATCACACTCGATGTACCAATCTCATTTCTTGAGACACTAACAAGCCAGGAAAGTACAAATACCCGCAAAAGACCCCTTTTTGGAAAGTAGACATTCCAAGCCATTTAGTAAGAGGCATGGTGAGTTGTTTTTTAAGTTGTTTTTCTCACAATTCTTTGCAAAATTAAGATTCTCTCTCTCTCTCCCCTCCCCCCCAAAATTGTCATATTAACAGGCTATTTCTCTCACGTGGCATATGCATACTTGGAACTACTCCTCAAAACACATTTTGCTGCTACTCCTGAGTATGGCGATACTACGTGTGAGACTTTTTCACAGCCTAGCCACAAAGAGGGGCCCAACATGCAAAGAGCACCATCAGGTGTTCTAGGGACATAACTTACACAATTTCTCTACTACCCATTATACTTTTGAAGTTCCTGATGCATCAGAACAATGAAAGTACCCACAAATATGACATTTTAAAAAGCAAACACCCCAATGTATTAGGCATAAGGAGTCTTTTGAACATGCCATTTTTTTCCACAAGTTTTATGAAAATGTGGGGAAAATTTTTTTTTCTTTACACAAAAGTTGTCTATTTATAACATATTTCCAAACACACAGCATGTACATACCATAATTACACCCCAAAATACATTCTTCTGCTCCTCCAGAGTATGGCGATACTCCACATGTGTAAGACTTTTACACGGCCTGGCCAAATACAGAGGCCCAAAATACATGTAGCTCCACCAAGCGTTCTAGGAGCATCAATTACACATCTAATTTTCTGACTACCTATCACACTTTTGAAGGCAATGGAGCACCAGGACAATGGAACCCCCCCCCCAATGTATATTCTGCGAGGCATAATGAGTTTTCTGAACATGTCTTTTTCAAGTATTTGGAAAACGTGGGGAAAAAAAAATGAAAAAAACGCATATTTTTTTATTTTTATTTTTTTACACAAGGTTGTCCATTTAGAAGATATTTCTAACACATAGTATGTGCATAGCAAAAAATTACACTCAAATACATTCTGCTACTCCTCCTGAGTATGGCGATACCATGTGTGAGACTTTTACACAGCCTGGCCACATACAGTAGGCCCAACATCCAAGTAGCACCTCCAGGCACTCTAGGAGCATAAATTTAACATCTAATTTCCTCACTAACTATTCGATTTTTTGAAGGCCCTTTATATTCCTAACACATACCATGCACAAATCAAGAATTATACCCCTAAATACATTCCACTGAGCAAAAGGTAAATAAAATATCCTGTGGTTTTAGTAGTGCAGTTGTCCACAGAGGAAAGCACTGGTCCAGGCAGTAAGCAGGGACTTGATCAGCCACAGAGAATGGAATTGTCCAGGTAGAAGGCAGGAATGTTGTCCATAGTCAGGACAGGAAGCAGGCAGAAATACTGTCCATATACAGTCCACGGTCAGTACACATAGCAAGCAGAGATATTGTCAGTGCCAAAATATTGGTCCTGGTTGTAGTACAGGTAGCAGGCAGAGGTGTGGTCAGTTCATGATGGCAGTAAGTCAACAGCAGGCAGAAGTATTAGGCATATGGCCTCAGCCAGGAAAGAATTGGGACAGAGGTAGAGGCTTCTCCCACCCAAATATCTTTGAAGCCTCCGGTCTCCAAACCCTAATCTGGGAATGAGAAAACTAAATTATTTTTCTTCATCCAGAAAAACAATTCTGGAGCCCCCTCATGAACTCCACTACTACAGTAGCAGTGTAAAGATCAGTCCAAACGGCAGGCAAAAAACGTGGTTAATAAACAGGCCAGGGTCAGTTCCAGAGCAGGCAGAGGTATGTACAGTTAAGATGGCAGGCAAAGGCATGGACGAATAACAGTTCAGGATCAAGCAGTGGCATTAGGGGTGTGAAGGTAAATGGTAAGAATTGGTAATTACGTTTACCATACTTCACTAATAATGTTAAGAAGTATGGTAACCATGGAAACAGTTATGCAGAGGCCTGGTCGGGAAGGACACTGGGGGCAATAATAAGATGTCTCTTCTAACTCCTCCTCTGGAGCACAACCTACGATTTCTTTTACCTCTTTGGCTTCTTTATCTGGGAGGGGAAGTGGCATTCGTGGAGTCTGCTTATCATATCTGATCGAATGTTTTCTTGCTTGCCAGTTATGATTTCCTCCTGATAGTCAAGGAAGGATATGGGTCTCCGAGTGGATGTACAGTATATTACACAAGTATTGTATGTGGCAAAAAGATAAATTGAGACTTTTTATACCAATGGTGGGTTCGTCTTGTGGCAAAGTAGGGTTGTTGGATCATATGATTTTTAAAATGCACTTCCACCATAAACAAATTATAATCGTGGACACATGTTGGTTTTTGGATTGAGCCATTCCATCTGGTGATTTCCACGCAGGTGTTATTGTGGATTGAACACAACATGATCTCCCCTTTGTCCCTTCACAGCCAGAATTTTCTCATCCTACAAACTCACTGTGTGCCCCCTTCTTAGTTTCATATTAGGGAGCCGTTATGGAAAGCCCTTCCTGTTGGCTCCCATGGTGCCACATGCTGGAGTCTTCCTCTGGTGAAGGTTGCGGAAAAAGGGGAAAACTGGTGTAGAATCTACATACAGGTGACCTTTTTCCAGGAGTGGGAATATGAGGTCCCAAATTACTTTCCCACTTGTTCCTATGTAGTCTGGGCATTCAGGGGGATGCAACTCAGTGTCCTTTACTTCATACACCTGGAAAGCATAGGTGTACCCTGTGGCTTAGTCACATAATTTGTCAATTTTTACCCCATGTTGGGCTCTTTTGCTGGGGATGAATTGCTTGAAGCCCAGCCTGCCGGTAAAGTGGACAAGCGATTCATTCATGCAGATATTTTGGTCCAGAGGAAAAAAAAAAATTAGTAAATTTTTCTAAACAGAATTTAAAGCGGTAGTAAACCCGCAAATTTTTTTTTTTTTTAAACCTGCAAAGCAAAAGGCATAATGAGCTAGTATGCACCGCATAGTAGCTCATTATGAAATACTTACCTTAGAACGAGGCCCCGACATCTGGCCCGATCCACGCTGAGGGAGCCGACATGCTCCCTCTGCGTTTCTTCCGGGTATCGCGGCTCCGGCGCTGTGAGTGGCCGGAGCCGCGATATCGTCACTCCCGTGCATGCGCGCGGGAGATTTCATTCCGGCCGGCCGGCCACTGCTGGATTTTCAGGCCGAGAATCCCCTTGTGCACATGCGCCACTGCATATGTAGGTGGCAAGAAAGTTCTGATGGAGGGGCCTGAAGATGGCGCCAGCTAGGAGACGGTGCTAAGCTGGTCAAACTCCCATCTGATACAGCAGGCCATCTACATTTTCCGTCCCTGAGAAATCCCCCACACCCCCAGCTGCCATAGAGGTGCCTGACTCATGGCCGATCAGTGGTTAGGAGATTGGACTACTCAAGGGAGGCAGTGTGGACAGTACCGTGAAAGGAGTGTCAGGCAGATCTTGCAAAAGAGGAAGCTGACCAGGAGCACTGAGAAAAGCAGTGGAGACGCCAGAGCTTTGCACCGCTGGGATCTGAGAGAAGCAGATATGGGAGCTGAGCAACAGACGGCGGGAAGTGCGGCCAGCAACGGTAAACAACACAGCCACTCAGATAATGAGCAAGGAGCCCATTAGAACTGCCACAATGCGTCGACGTGCGTGAAAGGCGTTGACGCGTCACACTCATTTCATCTCGCAGGTAATGGCAGTAATGGCGGCTGCTGCTCCTGCAGAAAGTTCCAGTCTAGCACGAAAAGCTAGGCCGCGACTTTCAAAAGTATGGGAATTCTTTAAACAGAGGCCAGATAAAATGGTCCTTTGTTCCCTTTGCAAAACTGAAATGGCGTACCACGGCAGCACAACTGCAATGCACGAGCACCTCAGAAGAAAACCTCCTGGCGCTCTCCAGCCATCTTTGTAAGTACTTTTTAATTTTGGGAGTAATTATTACAATTGTGTTTTGGTCAAGATTAATATACGCTAGTAATTACGGATATATCACATTCAGTCCATAATATTATGCAGATTTACTACCCTACCCTCTTTGAAATACAGTACATTATTAGCATTGAGCATTCATAGATTTCATGTTGGTTAAACCTGGTTCCTACTTCCTAATGTTATTAATTATTGTGTGTTTTTTTCTCAGGAAGAGGCAAAGCTGTGTACAGGAGTTCTTCTTTCATAAAAAGGATGTCACTGTTTGCTTACCCCACATGGCCGTTATACATACCAATAGCATACTCAACATGATTGTAAAAGATATGAGACCTTTCTATTGTAGACGGTCATGGATTTCGTGAGATGATCAACACGTTTTACCCAGGATACACACTTCCCTCCAGGTCCCATTTCACTAAGCTGATGGAGAAGAAATACGAGGAGAATTTTGAAAGATTGAAAGCGTCACTCAAAGATGTGAAATCAAAAATAGCTCTCACCACAGACGCATGGACCAGTATTGCCACAGAGGCATACTTGGATGTCACATGCCACTTCATTAATGAAGACTGGAATCTTACATTGTAAAATCTGACCACTATGCCACTTGAAGATCGGCACACAGCTGAAAACATTGCTAACTGGGTGGAAAAAGCAGCTGAAAAGTTTGAGATATCCATGGCCAATGTAAATGTAGTTGTCAATGATAAAGCTGCAAATGTTGTAGCTGCTCTGCGTATTTTGGAAGAAAAGCATGGCATCTCTTCGCTCAGGTGTGGTGGTCATACATTGCAGTTGTCAACCATGCCCTGAGGGATCCCCAGACCAGCAAGACACTGAGGGCTGCAAAGTGTCTTGTGGAACATTTTAAAAAAGTGAGCTGGCCACTACAAAGCTTAAAGCAAATAGCAACAAATGAGTACCCCTGAACATGCACTAATAAATGATGTATCCGTAAGATGGAACAGTACTTTACAAATGATCAGCCACCTGCTTGAACAGAGGTGGCCTGTGACTGCAACTCTTTCCGATCCTGATGTCACACCATGAGAGAAGCGCTTCCTGGATTTAAAACATGATCAGTGGAGCTTGCTTGAGGAAGTGGACAAGTCCTGAAGCCTTTTGAGTGTGCTGTTTTCTTGAGTGGAGAGTCCTGTGTGATTGGTTCCGCTCTACCTCCTCTGGTAAAGGGCCTGCAGAAATCCATACAGAGCACAATTTGCGAGACAGCAGCAGTCAAGGCTTTCCAAAGTGTTGCTGCACAGGTGATGACATCAAGATGGGCGCGGGAAACTAAATTCAGAGATGATGGTGGAGAAAATATATGTCTTATTGCAGCAGCCCTGGACCCCAGATTCCGCGAACTAAAATTCCTGCCAGCAGAGGACAGTTTAAAAGTTCACATCAAGGTCCAAGCTCTTACTCTTGAAGTGAAAAGATAAGAGCAAATGCAACATCAATGTGAGGAACAGTCAGCCAGCGCAGACATGAAATTTTCAGAGAAGAGGCAAGTGTCTCTCTTGGACACTTTGCTTGGTTCAGATTCAAATGACCACTACAGTAATGGTGAGGATGACATCGCTGGTCACATCCAAGATCAAGAAACCCACAATGAAGTTTTGAGGAATGAGATACACATGTATTTTAGTGAGCAAGCCATTCCAAAAGGAAGAAAATTCGCTTAAAAGGTGGAAGGAAAATGAAAAGAGGGTTTCCATCTTGGCCATGCTGGCAAAGAGTTACTTGTCTGTGCCTGCAACATCAACCCCATCTGAAAGGCTTTTCTCAGTTGCTGGCAACATTGTGACTAAAAAAAGAGCAAGCCTAACTTCAGAGCATGTTGATATGCTAACCTTCCTCCACTGCAATGATATAGAATATAGCATTGCAACACAGGCCCCCCAACCTTTTTCACTGTTCATGTTGGGCTGTATTTATGTTGAGATGGCTGCCTTCAGGTAATCTTTGCACTGTATTGGCCATTATTTTTGCACAGTGTTGAGCAGTGCTTTTGTTGGGCCTGGCTCCTTGAAAACTATGTTACCTTACAGGTATGTTTTACATTACAATTACAAGTAACACCACAAAAATACTGCTCAACACTCTACAATAACACTATGTAATGATTACATAGTGTTATTGTATGTTGCCCAGCATTTTTGTGGTGTTACTTTATAAACAACACTTTAGGACAAGATTTAAGAGATTCAAGATTTTTTTTCCCTCTCCTTTATGCACATACATTGTTTCATTCAGAGCACTGCACACATTTTTTCACACATTTGAATTGGATGATTTTGTATTTCCCCATCATCCATTCCCACTTATTTAACACACATTTAGCTTTCTCCTATTTCCCAATCATTTGTGCAGATCTCATTCACGCACATTTTTCAGTAATTAGCTATATTCATTTAACACGTTCAATCCAACACTCCGTGTCCTTTTTTTTTTTTTTTGTATTTTTGGTGACACATCACACATCTTTCGCAGATTTGGGTAACACACACACATTACATTCAGTACCTAGTGTACTAGTGTTGAGGGTGTCTGGTTCAGTTCCCCCTGGCCTGCCCCCTGACTTTGATGGGGGATGGTCGGAACCGTGCCTCAACCCCGGATGAGATGGTTATATCTCAGCTCTAACAGTTCCTATTGCGGGAAGTTCTGCCCAATTTTTGGGCTATATTGTGAGTCATTTTATCAATTAAATTGATCAATTTGATACTCTCTCTACTTAACTGAGGTTCCACATATATATTTGTCATATTTATTTGCTTTTTAGTAAAACCATGCATCTCACCCCTGATGACTGTCAAGAAGCCAATAAACGCGTCGGGTTCTAAAACTAAGGATGCCTACTTAAGCTTATTTTAATCCTTGATAATATCAATTTTTGTCCCATAGAGTTTATACTCATTCATGTGATTTTATGATTTTGATTAGTAATTTCTGTATTTCTCTTATGAACTGCATCCATGTATGTCCATTGATTTGTCTATACTCCAGATTCTCTGATTACTATTATGAAAATATATTGAGTGTATATCTATATTTATATTACTGTACTACCATTGTATGCATTCAGATCATGGACTACCCCTAGGGGTTACTGATTATAAATTAAATCTAAATAATTTCATCTACTCACATGTATTTATTTTTATTTTCAATTGACATGCTTCATTTAATGTCCCACTTGCCCCCTTTTTCTTTTTATAACACTTTAGGACAACAGGCATAATGCCATATAAATTTTGCCTAACACTTTGCAAAAGATGCATTCTGAAGGCATTATGTGGTTTAAAGTAGTAAGGTTACCACATAATGCCTTCAGAATTCATCTTTTGCAAAGTGTTAGGCAGAATTTATATGGCATTTTCATGCCTCATGCCCTAAAGTGTTAAAAAAAAATGTTGTCCCTTTATTTTTGTATATGTCTTTCATGCGTTTTTGCACACACAGTCTTGAGCAGCAGTGCAGAGCAGCAGTGCTTTTGTTGCATTTATATGGCATTTTTGAATGCTTCTGGCTCTGATGTAATGGCAATGCCATTATTCGTGCCTGATGCTAAAGTGTTGTTTACATTTTATTTTTGGCACTTTTGTAAAAATTTAATAAAAGTTGAAATATTATATTAGAAGTTGTACTTTTTTGTAAAGTTATCCAAAAGATTAATTAGCTAATCACAAAAAGAATACACCAAGTAAAAATAAAAAATAATAATCATTATAGTCGATGACTAATTGAAAAAATAATCGATAGATTCGTCGACAGACAAAATAATTGTTAGTTGCAGCTCTAGAGCCCATGGACACCCGCTGTATCCGTGGCTGAAGGGACCATTACAGGAGGAGGAGAAGAGTATCCCCTGGAGAGAGAGCAGAGAAGGAAGCCCAGATAAATTGCAGAGATGGAGCCTCTCAGGGGGAAGCACGCAGCTCCTAAGCACCAGAGCCTCATGGTAATATGAAGCTCAACAGGTCCAAAAAAGGAATAAGCCTCAATGTCCCAATTACCATCTATCAGAGCGGTGAGTCTTGTCTCTTATTAACGGTTAATATTGCCAAGCTCTCACATTCACTGTGTGGCACTGGTGGCTAAAAGATGGTTATAAGAACTATGTACTAACAGGAAGACAAGGAGATTAATGATTAAATGAGCAGGGAAATAAAGGAACTGTACACTAGGAAATGGTGAAAGTTAAAACTTTTCAGAACTGTGACCTGTAAACAATTGCATTCTGAGTTTGAACAAGAAAGGTTTTTATGGGTGCTGGATGACACACTTGGCACTTGACCCTGACGTGTACTGGAAATTCTGGGGTGTATATGTTGTAGCCCAGGGCCTGTGGTTTGCTACACCCTGACTAAAAGACACTGGTTCTTATAGTCCCTCCAAATGCTCACTGGTCTATCGCATCTGAAAATAACGAAAAACACCATACATTAGGTAGCACAATATGGGGTGAAGGGCAGTGCGATGGAAACTTTTGAAACGGGTCTGGCACAGGGTGCTAGATGACTGGAGGTGTCAAGGACTACTCAGGTTAAACGTTAAAAACGTTATCAAGAATATTTGAGAAACTAATATAAGCCCAGACACCACAGTCAGAGAAATGGTACCACTCATATATAATTAGGTACTCAGAAATCCTGGTTTTGATAACTAAATCTGAGTGCACCTGCTCTGAGGACATTTGCATACAGTGAAATAACAAAATGAGAGAGAGACCACTGAAAGGAGCAGGGGTAAACCCCCCCTAAAACAAGTACTAGCCCTGTTACTATCAAAAAAGTACTTTCAACTAAAATTGGATGGCAGAAACGTTTTTAAAGTTAGAACATTCCCTAAAAAGGGACATGGCAATCCTACATGGGGACCTGAGTCAGATATTAAAACGGGCTGAAGAAACGGGGGGAAAAATGGATAACCATTCACTAGAAATAAACAGGGTTAGATGGGTGGGACTGTAAGAGAAGAAGCATGGATAAATAGGAGATGGGTCTAGGGAGCTAGACTGCTCATGGTCATTTTCCCTTAAGTGGGAAGGGAGACTGACATTGCTGGGGTCCAATGACAGAACCCAACCTCAAGGGGCGAGAGTCCTTCAGGGGTAGAGGATGCTGGAACCAATGTTGGACCCGAAAGCTCTCAAAGAATATACAGGGTCCGAGATTGGGGGTTGGTGGGAGGATTGAGGGGGAGGGAAGGGGGATGGGAAAGCGAACCCTTCAACGAGCCAGGAGAAAAAAGCCTGGAGAAATCCTGAAACATTAACCCTGACTTCTTGCCAACCTTGGGGCATGCCAGACCTAATGAAGATAGAGATATATGGCGGGTATAAAATTTCCTAAAGTATAATGTTAGGGGGTTTGAATAATCCGGCGAAAAGAAGTCAATCAATATTCAGCAGGAATAACATTCCTACAGGAAACACATATTACTTATAGTTACATAGTAGGTGAGGTCGAAAAAAGGCATAAGTTCAACCTGTGTGTGCGATTATATGTCAGTATTACCTTGTATAACCCTTTATGCTGTGGTTAAGGTGCTTATCTAACAGTTTCTTGAAACTACGATGCCCCCCGCTGAGACTAGAGGTCGACCGATATATCGGCCGGCCGATATATATCGGCCGATATTTGCCGTTTTTTAAATAATCGGCATCGGCCGATTGTGTTGATAAAAAGCCGATTCTACAGCGGGACTTTGAAATGACTTCTGTAAGAAGTCAGTGTGAGTTGCCTGAGTCGTCATAGCAACCCTTTCCTCCTCTCTGGGCAGACTGCCAAGAAAAGAACTAAATGATACAATGTTTACACTTCTGAATGAAGTCATCTCTGTGTGTAGAAGTTCTCAGTTTAACCATTTAAAGACTAAATCTTTTCTGACACTTGTTGCTTACAAGTAAAAATCCTGTATTTTCTGCCAGAAAATCACTTAGACCCCCCAAAAATTATATATATTTTTTTAGCAGAGATCCTAGGGAATAAAATAGCGGTTGTTGCAATATTTTATGTCACACGGCATTTGCACAGAGGTCTTTCAAATGCATTTTTTTGGGAAAAAAATACACCATTTAAAAAATTAAAAATAAAATAAAAACAGTAAAGTTAGCCCATTTTTTTTTTTTTGTCCAAAAGTTTTGACTACCCGTTTTTATTTAATATATAGGTTTTTTTTTTTTTTATCTAGATCATACATACAAGTAAACTGATTGGAGGTTTGTTTTGTTTAATAAATGTTTAAAGCGGGAGTCCGCCGGGACTCCACGTTTTTTTTTTTTTTTAAAAGCCAGCAGCTACAAATACTGCAGCTGCTGACTTTTAAAATAGTGACACTTACCTGTCCAGCGCGCCTGCGATGTCGGCACCCGAAGCCGATCTCTAGATCGTCTGTAAGGTGCTGCCGCCGCCATCTTGGGTATGGGAAACAGGAAATGGAGCCTTTCGGCTTAATTTCCTGGTTCCCTACTGCGCATGCGCGAGCCGCGCTGCGCAATGAGGACGGTCCCCGCTGGGATCTGTGTGTTTCCCAGCAGGCAGCGGGGCACTTGCGGAAGGGGGCGGGCACTTGCGGAAAGGGGCGTAATGTACGCCCCTTTCCGCAGAGAGCTAGCCCGGAAGTGGGTGCAGTTACCTGGATTATCCAGGTAACTGCACCCCCCTCCCCCCTGAAAGGTGCCAATTGTGGCGCCGGAGGGGGGGAGGAATCCGATGAGCGGAAGGTCCATTTTAGGGTGGACCTCCACTTTAAGTGTAAGAAATTTTCTGCATCACTTATGAAGACTGCTTTCACACTGGAGCGGGCAGACGTTGATGGTAAAACGCAAGTTTTAGCGGCTCTTTACCATCATTTTAGCGGTGCTATTTGGCTGCTAGTGGGGCGCATATAACCCAGCTAGCGGCCAAGGAAGAGGTTAAATGCGCCCATGAAGCACTGCTGCCAAATCGCATTGCATGCGCTTCGGCAGTGGTGCCCATTCATATCAATGGGCAGGAGTGGTGGAGGAGCAGTATATACACCACTCCAAACGTGCTGCTTGCAGGACTTTTTTTTTTAAGATCCTGCCAGCGCATCGCCTCAGTGTGAAAGCACTCTGTCTTTCACACAGACTGCAGGGGAGCCATTTTGCAGGTACTTTACAGGCGCTATTTTTAGCCCAAAAGCGCCTTAAAAAACGCCCCAGTGGGAAAGGTGTGTTAGATCAAGGGGGATTAAAAATAAATAAATAAAATAAAATCGGCCTAACATATCGGCCCAAAAAAATCGGCATCATATATCGGCTATCGGCCGCCATGATTTCTAAATATCGGCATCGGCATCGGCCAGAGAAAAACCCATATCGGTCGACCTCTAGCTGAGACCACCACCCATGGAAGGGAGTTCCACATCCTTGCTGCTCTTACAGTAAAGAACCCTCTATGTAGCTTAAGGTTAAACCTCTTTTCTTCTAATTTTAACGAATAGTCCCTATTGTGGGATCACCAGTATGGTATTTGTAAATTGAAATCATATCCCCTCTCCAGCGTCTCTTCTCCAGAATGAATAAGTTCAGTGGTCGCAACCTTTCTTCATAACTGTGTAAAGTAGGTACTCCTGCACTAAAAGGAATCTATACATGAAATATATAGGTGCTGCATACACCACAAAGGTCAAACTAGTACCCAAATATATGGAAAATTCAAATAGTAGGTGGTGCTGCGCTCCTAGCAATAGATTTTTTGAAATCAGCATACACAATTATCCTACATGCGAAAAGAGTTAATTCATATAAAATAAGTAATCACCAGTTTTAACTATCGCAGTAAGGTGCTAACGTGCAAAAAATATTACACAATGTGCAAATCCAGGCAAACGTAATTGACAGCATTACTGAGTGCAATCCATAAATGTGCAAAATATATAAATAGGTGTAAACGTAGATGTGCAAAATAAGCAAAATGTGCAAATAGGCAAAATAAATCACAGGGATAAACATGAATATATAAAGTCTATAGTGCAATATTGGATGCTCTTCAGGGTCCGGTGTGCAAAATAGTGCAGGTGTGCAAGTGTTTCACAGGAATGGACCTCATTTACACCATCAGGTTTTGGGAGGGTTGATAAATTCTAATCAAGGGCCATTCCCCACTTAAGACCCCCCAAACAAAGCCTCCGCCTTGCCCGGCTCTTATATTCCCTAGGCCTGATAGACAATTAGAGAGAATTGAACCCTTTGGCAAAAGATAACACACACTTCTCCGCCTCACATAGAACGTATGCTAGAATAGACCACGTCTTTATCCCCAACTCAGATTCACACAGTATCTCATGCCTCTATCCATGCAATACCATGGTCAGACCACTCAGTTACCCTTAAAATTGCAGGACCCCAGCCTCCACGGGACCTCACCAGTGACACCTTAATAAATCCATCGTAACCAAATCAGTACACTGTATCATGCTAGAAAAAGAACTCCAGAAATTTTTCCTCATTAATGATACAGCTGATATCTCCCCAAGCTCCCTATGGGGGGCTCATACAGCGGTAATGAGGGGAAAGCTTATCCAGCTAGCCTCTCGTTTGAATCATGAACGGAAGATGGATGTAGCACACCTAGAGAAGGAATTTGAGTCTCTTAGTATGACACACAAATGCAAACCTACACTCCTCACCTCACCTACAGTGCAGAAAAACATTCAAGATGGGTGAATGGCCGGTTCTACCTCCAAGCTGTCAAAATGGGTCTGCATCTGGCGGCAAAACTGTCCCCTAAACATAGCTTACTCCTTTCCCAGCTCTCTGACTCAGAACCGCAAACATATTCTAGAAACTTTCCAATCGTTCTACTCTAATCTATATACCGAGAACAGCCCAAACACACCCCATTAGCTTAATACCTTCTTAGAAGACATTGCCCTACCTAAACTCTCAGATCCACATTGCTCCATATTAGACTCCCCTAAATGGGAAAATGAAGTCAGAGAAGTCATTAAAGACCTCAAAAAAAGGCTCGGCCCCCAGGCCCTGATGGCTCTCCAACACACTACTACAATAGGTTCACCAATGTCCTCTCTCCTTGTTTGGTTCATTTCTTTAATTCCCTCAGCAAGGGTTCTCCTTTAGACTCTGCTGCTAATCTAGCATATATTTCTGTGATCCACAAACCGGGCAAAGACTCAAGCGAAGCAAGCAATTACAGACCGATCTCTTTAATAAATGACTTAAAAATAATGACAAATATTTTATCAGACTAGCATCCTTCATAAGGTCATATGTCCATAAGGACCAGGTGGTATTTATTCCAGAGACAGGGTCCGGACCAGATGAGAAGAGTGGTAGATATTATATCCCTCTTGAAGTCGGGATGGCATGGAGGATCCCCTCAGGAGGGCTATCTTCTATCCATAAACCTTCAAAAGGCATTCCACACTGTCACCTGGCCATACATGTTTACTACACTGAAGAGATGGGGCTTCGGTTCGAACTTCATCAAAACCTTGCAGACCCTCTACTCGCACCCAAGTCAGACATCATGGACACTACTCTGACCTCTTCCCTATTACAAAAGGAACAAGGCAGGGATGCCCCCTCTCCTTTTTTGCAATTGCCAGATCAGACGTCATCCAGACATCCACAGAGTCCAATGCGACCCATAAATGTGCACTATTTGCAGACGATGTGCTCCTTTTTGTAACATCCCCACTTATTTCAACCCCTAATATTCTCCAACTACAAAACAATTTCAGCCGAGGCTCGGGTACACAAGTCAATATGACTAAATCAATAGCCCTCAATGTATTAAACCCCCCCCCCCCCCCCCCAGTAGACAGATTAAAAAGCCACTTTCCCTTTTCTTGGAACAACACATCCATTCCATATTTAAGTATTCCTCTCACGACCAACATCAGTCTCCTATACAAACATCCCACCCATCTTTAAAAAATTAGCAGAAGACCTTGCTCAATGGTCACTGTACAAGATGTCCTGGTTGGGAAGGGTGAATGTGATTAAGATGACCCTGTTACCAAGAATTCTACACTTTTCCGCTCCCTCACTATCCCTGTCACTAAACTATATCAACAAGCTTCAGTCAGCAATCATTTGTTTAATTTGGGACAAAACTGGGTAACGCCTCTCCAAAAAAGTCCACTTTAGACCAAAAATGAAAGGGGGCTTAGGACTGCCTAAGCTCTAGTGGTACTACCAGGTGGCACAACTAAGCCATCTACCATATACTCTAGGAGCCCAAAACCCAACTGGATAGGGATGGATCGACAAACAATTCCAAATTATACCCCCCTCCCGCAGAAGTTGACCCTCCAATTCTATCCCCAACATTGTCTCACTCAATGGTTTTATGTGCCTCACTATACAAATTAAATTCCATATCATCAACTTGGCACCCGCTGGCTCACATTTTTCACAATCGCCAATTCCCCCCCCCCCCCAGGGATGAATATCAAGGCCTTCTAGTGGTGGCTGCAGTGGTATATTTAGGTTTTCTGCTGCCCTAGGCGTGACTAAACTCATGCATCCCTTAATTTAAATATGACCCACCCCTTCCTGCAGAGGCCACATCCTTTCCTGTTCAAGACCCACCCTATCATCTGTAAACCACACCACTTCCACTTTAGGCTCATTTGGCACCTTTCTGGGGGAGGGGGGGAACGAGTACCTGTTTTTGATAGGTAATGGGGAGGGGAGGTAATGTATGACAGAATGGAGGGGGGAGGGAGGGAGGTAATGTATGACAGAATGGAGGGGGGAGGGAGGGAGGTAGGTAATGTATGACAGAATGGAGGGGGGAGGGAGGGAGGTAGGTAATGTATGACAGAATGGAGGGGGGAGGGAGGGAGGTAGGTAATGTATGACAGAATGGAGGGGGGAGGGAGGGAGGTAGGTAATATATGACAGAATGGAGGGGGGAGGGAGGGAGGTAGGTAATATATGACAGAATGGAGGGGGGAGGGAGGGAGGTAGGTAATATATGACAGAATGGAGGGGGGAGGGAGGGAGGTAGGTAATGTATGACTGCATGGAGGGGGGAGGGAGGGAGGTAGGTAATGTATGACTGCATGGAGGGGGGAGGGAGGGAGGTAATGTATGACTGCATGGAGGGGGGAGGGAGGGAGGTAATGTATGACTGCATGGAGGGGGGAGGGAGGGAGGTAATGTATGACTGCATGGAGGGGGGAGGGAGGGAGGTAATGTATGACTGCATGGAGGGGGGAGGGAGGGAGGTAATGTATGACTGCATGGAGAAGGGAGGGAGGCAATGTATGACAGCATGGAGGGGGGAGGGAGGGAGGTAATGTATGACAGCATGGAGGGGGGAGGGAGGGAGGTAATGTATGACAGCATGGAGGGGGGAGGGAGGGAGGTAATGTATGACAGCATGGAGGGGGGAGGGAAGGAGGTAATGTATGACAGCATGGAGGGGGGAGGGAGGGAGGTAATGTATGACTGCATGGAGGAGGGAGGTAATGTATGACAGCATGGAGGGGGGAGGGAGGTAATGTATGACTGCATGGAGGAGGGAGGTAATGTATGGCTTCATGGAGGAGGGGGGAGGCAACGTATGACTGCATGGAGGGCGGAGGAGGTAACGTATGACTGCATGGAGGGGGGAGGAGGTAACGTATGACTGCATGGAGGGGGGAGGAGGTAACGTATGACTGCATGGAGGGGGGAGGAGGTAACGTATGACTGCATGGAGGGGGGAGGAGGTAACGTATGACTGCATGGAGGGGGGAGGAGGTAACGTATGACTGCATGGAGGGGGGAGGAGGTAACGTATGACTGCATGGAGGGGGGAGGAGGTAACGTATGACTGCATGGAGGGGGGGAAGAGGTAACATATGACTGCACGGAGGGGGGAGGAGGTAATGTATGTATCCCAAAAGCAGGTGCTGGCGGTTAATAGACTCAGAAAAGTATGGAAAAAACAGCACTAATGATTCAAAAAAAAAAAATTATATTATATATATATATATATATATATATATATATATTGCAGTATATGTAATAAACACAATTATGAACTAAAGTGCATACATCCAAGTGTGAATAAATAAATAAATATCAGATAGTGAAAACTAAAAATCATGCATAATAAATAAAGGACTCCATAAAAACAAATAACTGTCCATAAAATTCATATTCCTGTAAACAATATGTGGAGTGTAAACGTATAGTGACTCGTGGAAAAACAAAGTGCGAAGTGCTGGCAATCAAACTTCAATGAAGTGCTGCTAATAATGGGTGGTTTGTGAATTCCTCCATGTTGGTAAGATATATGGGTGTCCCCTTACCTTACTGCTGTAAGGTAACAGCATACAAGTATGACTTTTGGGGGTCCTTGGTAACTGTCTTAATGTGGGATGGTGGCCACAGGCTCTTGTTGTTATGGATATACTGCCTATAATCGGTGTGAGCACCCCCCTTTAAAAATGGTGATCTTTGGGAACTCCAGGATGGAAGGGTCTCACCAATAAGTCATATGCAGAGATTAAGCACAGGGAGGATACTCCATAGTGTAGTATATTAAACCAGTGTTTATTCAGTAAAAGGTAACAAAAAGACAGGTACTCACATAGGAATGTATAAGCAAAAGGTATTGTAAAAACAAGCTTGATGGCGTCACTTCCGGTATCACAGTGCCCGACGCGTGTTCGTCACGATCACGTGACTTCATCAGGGGTAAATTAATGGTATTGGAAGTGTCCTTTTATATCTAAATAGAAATAGATTAGAAGTCCCGATCGCCGGAAGTTGGCCGGCGGCCATTTTGGAATCAGAAGGGTCGCCGGAAGCGGCGGTCATCTTATTGGTTATAAATGAGTATAAACATCCGGTTGGTGGCTGTCAGACTCTAGCTTACAAACGGAAGCTAAGCACCAGCATGTAGTGTAAAAACAAGCTGTGGTATAATACTGGGACTAACGGAAAAGTGGACAAAAAAAAAAAAAAAAACGATGGAAAACGAAAAAAAGGGGGGCCGATTCAAAAGACGGAAAAAGAAAAAAAAAAGAAAAGAAAAAATTGTATTAGATGAAATATATATTAGAAAATGTGTAAATGTATATGCATATAGCTGGCACACCTGTATTAAAAAATGTCAGGATAAAATTAAAATGGCAGTGCACAAAGATGTATAAAAAATCCGGCAAAATCAATATAAAAACGAATCCACAAACCGGAAATGACGTCACAATATAAGGCACATAAATCATAGCATACAATATCAATAATAATAATAATGAATAGATTTGGCATCAAGAATCCATTAATATAGCAATTTAAGAAGAGGGATAAGAAATCCATATATAAAAAAAAAATCTATAAAATAAAAAAAAAGTGTGTATTACATCTTATAAATGTTCTCAGAAGTAACCGAGCTAAAAACCTCTATAGATGGTAGAATAATAAAATGAAGGAACAAATATAGGAAAAAGGAGCAGAGTTTCAGCTGGGAAAAAAAATAAAAGAGGGGGATCCGCTATTCAAAGGGCTAATCAAAATGAATATGGAGACAATGTAAGAGGAAGACGCAAATGTGACCAAAGGAGCAAGAAAATGGTCACTGTACAGAAGGATGATTCCGGAGAAAGGAATATTAGGGATAATGCAACACTATAAGTCGCTAATGAAGCAATTAACATCAAATTCTATGTTCAAGTCCCGTGGCGAAAAAGTATCCAAGGTGAAAATCCACTTGGACTCAAGTTGACTCAGGGTTCTCATTTTATGTCTCCCTCGCCAGTGCTTTACGTAGGGTTCTATTCCCCAAAATTTCAGTTGTGTTGGATCTTTATTGTGGTGACTGGCAAAATGTCTTGATACATTAAGCCTTTAAGCATGTTCTGAACATGTACTTAATGCGGATCCTTAGAGGTCTCTTTGTGCGGCCTATGTATTGGAGCCCACAACTGCACTCCAATGCATAAACCGCTCCTACTGTATTACAACAAATTCTTTAATTTCATAGGTATATTTCCAGTACTAGTGGAGGTCAATTCCTTCTCTCTTTCATTTGGGCGTTTGGTTTTAGTGCAAGCATAGCACCGTTTACATGGATAGAAGCCTTTGCTGGTAAAAAACTTCAATCCTCTACTAGGGGGAATGTTTTTCACTTTGTCTCTAATGGTAGGTGCTCTTCTATACACAAATTTAGGGCAGAAAGGGCAGAAAGGGAGGATGTCTTGTAGATGTTTATCTGCCAGTAATATGTTCCAATGACGTTTTGATTATTTTTTTCAATCTGTTTATATTGTATGTTATAATCTAAAATGATTGGTGACATATCTCGTGGGGTTTCATTATTAGGCTTATCTTTAACCACTTGAGATCTGCGCTATAGTCAATTGACGGCTACAGCGCGGATCTCCTTTTCCGGGACTACGTCTATTGACGTCGTCCCGTGTACGAGCGGCCTGCGCGCGCCCTGAGGGGCGCGCGCGGCGCGCTCTGATCGGCGAGTCCATGAGACTCGCCTGATCACGATCCGTGCAAGGGGTCGACCCCTTATCACATGATCAGCTGTCAGCCAAATGACAGCTGATCAGGTGACATAACGGAGCCGGTAATCGGTTAGTATTCCTCCTCACGCTGAGAAAAAAAAAAAGCCGATCACGGCCAGCAATGCAAGCGCCCACCTGCCCCCTGCCAGTGCCCACCTGCCCCCTGCAGTGCCACCCTAATAAAAAGTAAGTGCCCCCCATCAGTGCCCATAGTACCACCCAGCAGTGCCCACAGTGCCACCCCAGCAGTGCCCACAGTGCCACCCACAGTGCCCACAATTTGCCTCAAAGGTGCTGCACCACAGTGCCGCCCATCAGTGCCCAGCAGTGCCGCCCATCAGTGCCGCCCAGCAGTGCCACCTATCAGTGCCCATCAGTGGTACCTATCAGTGCCCATCCGTGCCACCCATCCGTGCCATCTTATCTGTGCCCATCTTTGCCCATCAGTGCCGCCTTATCTGTGCCTATTAGTGCTGCCTTAACTATGCCTATCAGTGCCCACCAGTGCAGCCCATCAGTGCCCACCAATGCAGCCCATCAGTGCCCACCAATGCAGCCCATCAGTGCCCACCAATGAAGCCCATCAGTGCCCACCAATGCAGCCCATCAGTGCCCACCAATGCAGCCCATCAGTGCCCACCAATGCAGCCCATCAGTGCCGCCTAATCAGCGCACTTCAATGAAGGAGAAAAATGACCCGTTTGCAAAATTGTATAACAAACTATTAAAACATGATTTTTTTTTTTTTGCATCTTTTTTTGTTTGTTTAGCAAAAAATAAAACTCCGAGCTGTAACTAAATACCACCAAAAGAAAGCTATATTTGTGGGAAAAAAATGATAAAAATTTCATTTGGGTACAGTGTTGTGTGCACGCGCAATTGTCATTCAAAGTGCATCAGCGCTGAAAGCTGAAAATTGGTCTGGGACTGAGGGGGGTTTAAGTGCCCAGTAAGCAAGTGGTTAATCAGAGTCTCTGTCCATTTCTGCTACTTCAGCTATTTTTTCATCAATATAGTAATTATTATAGCCTCTCTCTATAAATCTTTGTTTCATGTTATTGGCTTGAATGCAGAACAAGCCCTTATGTGTACAGTTAAGTCTAAGCCGCATTAGCTGACCTTTTGGTATATTACATAACCAATTTTTGTGGTGGCAACTCTCTAATGGCAGATAACTATTGCGATCCACATTCTTAAAGTGCGTACTGGAGGAGCGTTTACCATCTTCTTGTAGAATTTCAGGGTCTAGGAAAGTGATTTTCTTATCACCAAGATCCCATGACAGCTTAATGTTTCTGTCATTGATGTTCAGGTTCTCTAGAAAGGCTACAAGCTTAGTTTGTTCCAATGTCATTAATATATATTTTATAGATGTATAACCCTTCTGGAGTATTGGAGAAAACTCTCATCTTCCCGTTGTGCCATAAAGAGACCTGCGACACTGGAAGCTAAATTTTGCTCCCATAGCTACTCCTGTTTTTTGATGATAATAATTGAGGTTGAACCAAAAATAGCTGTTTTTCAGGCAGAAGTCAAGACTTTTAATAAGATATTTCCTTTGGGCACATGGCAGGTCAGTATGTTTCCTCAGTCCCCACTTAACAGCTTCACATGCTTGGTGATGTAATATAACCGTATATAAGGACGAGACATCAGCTGTAGCTAGCCACCAAGGTCCATCATTATCTGGGACATCATCTAATATTTGTAAGATTTGTTTCATATCCCACAGATAGGCTTGTGTCTTCTGTACGGCTGGTTGTAAATAATAATATACTGTCCCATTCGTGGCGTTAGTGAATGTATGCCATTGAAAAATCGGTCTTGGTGGTGGATTTTCCTCATCTTTATGGATTTTGGAAAGTGAATATAGGATAGGTGATCCGGTACCAAGTATTTGGTTTCTTTTTTATTTAGGATGTCTTTTTTCAAACCCAAATGAACAATCTGTTGAAGTGCTTTCCTGCATTTGAACATAGGGTTGCCTAGGAGTCAATTGTATGTATTAGTATCTTGTAACATCAAATTCATGCTTGTGTTATATTGCTCCTTGGAGAGGACCACTATGCCCCCTCCTTTAAGTGCTGGACGTATAACTACATCTTTTCTCTTGGTTAGCTTGCGAATTCCACTTCTAATGTATCTGGGTTCTTCATGTTTCTTAATTTTCAATTCTTTCAATTAGTCTAAGACGACTCTTTTGAATACCTCAATATGTTTGTTGTCCTTCACCACGGGATTAAAGATCGATTCATTCCTTAGAGTGCTGTGCACAATGGTATCGCTGGGATTTGTTATTTTCGCTTTGTAGGGATTGCGAATGATATATTTCTTTATGTTCAGTTTCCTCACATTTTTGAATCCCTATACAAGTTTGAAATTTGTCAAGATATTTAGTCGGTGCATACTTCAATCCCTTATCGAGAACACCCACTTCCTCATGGGACAGTGGTTGCCCACTAAGATTGAAAATTCCTTCACCTTTTACTCAATTTTTCTTTTGTGATCTCTTGCCCCCTCTGCATCCTCTCTTCTTTCTGGTGTTCTTCTGGGATTCCTTGGTGGATTGTTCTCTCTGCCCCTCTCTAAAAAAGATCTCTCATAATCCATTTCTGATTGGCGGTGTCTATCCGTTCCATCTTCATCAGATCTATGCTCTATGGGTGCATAGTAGTTGTAAGTGGGGATGGGGCTCTACTCATAGGGTCTGTACAGGCCGTGTAGGGGATAGCCATAATTGTGGCTAGTACACTCTATAGCCATTTGAGTTGGCGCAGGAATAACCCCCCTTTTGACTATTTTTATCTATTCTTATTCATTTTTGCGGCCACCATGGATATTTTCTCTTTTGGATAAAAAGGCAGGTGAATTTGGAGGAAAATGTTTAACACAGCAGCACCCACCAATAGAAGCAGTAATCTAGAGAGCCTTATGAGGAAATTAGGCCATAACATGGAGAAGAAAATAAGCCTATGGTCGGATATTACTACTTTTGATACCACAGAGCATGCTGCCCTGACTACACAGCTCAAAGATCTGATAAAAAAAAGACAAGGAGGTACAATAGAGGAAGAGCAAGAAATATAATTGAGATATGAAGGATTTTAAAACTGATAGAGCATTTAAATTGCAAAGCCAATTGGGCCATATGGATCCGATTTCTACATATTCTACCCGAGAAAATGGTCAGCGTTCAACCAGAATATAGGAATATTGAACCTGATCACAAACGCACAATATAGACCACAAGAGGCATATGACAGAAATGCGCAAGAGGCACCGAGGCATGAAGTTAGACAAGGGAACTACACTCAACACACTCCCTACAGGAATGATAGGAGACCCACCACTCACTGAAATGATAGAAGACCCCAGCATCAAGAGCGGACACCACAAAACGGTTGGAATAATAAGAAAAATTACGGTCATAATAATTGGCAGAAACCACATCATGATCAAAGGGATAATAAAACATATCAAAACCATCAAAGGGACAATAGAGGCACAACAAACGAAAATAGGGGCCGCCCATATGAGGCATATGGCCCAAGAGGAAGGAGCCCGAGAGGAGCCCCAGCCCCACTTACAACTACTATGCACCCCTAGAGCATAGAACCGATGAAGATAGAAGGGATAGACACCATCAATCAGACATGGATTATGAGAGTTCTTATTTAGAGAGGGGCAGAGAGAACAATCCATCAAGGAGGAACGAAGAACCAAGGAATCCCAGAAGAACACCAGAAAGAAGAGGATGCAGAGAGGGCAAGAGATCACAAAAGAAAAATTGAGTAAAAGGTGAAGGAATTTTTAATCTTAGTGGGCAACCACTGTCCCATGAGGAAGTAAGTGTTCGATAAAGGATTGAAGTATGCACCGACTAAAAATCTTGACAAATTTCAAACATATAGGGATTCAAAAATATGTGGGGAAACTGAACATAAAGAAATATATCATTAGCAATCCCTGCAAACCAAAAATAACAAATCCTAACGATATCATTATGCACAGCAGCACTCTAAGGAATAAATCGATCTTTAATCCCGTGGTGAAGGACAACAAACATATTGAGGTATTCAAGAGAGTCGTCTTTGACGAATTGAAAATTAAGAAACGTGAAGAACCCAAATACATTAGAAGTGGAATTCGCAAGCTAACCATGAGAAAAGATCTAGTTATACGTTCAGCAGATCAAGGAGGGGGCATAGTGGTCCTCTCCAAGGAGCAATATAACACAAGCATGAATTTGATGTTACAAGATACTGATACAATCGACTCTCGGGCAACCCTATGTTCAAATGCAGGATGTCTCGTCCTTATATACGGTTATATTACATCACCAAGCATGTGAAGCTGTTAAGTGGGGACTGAGGAAACATACTGACCTGCCATGTGCCCAAAGGAAATATCTTATTAAAAGTATTGACTTCTGCCTGAAAAACAGCTTTTTTTGGTTCAACCTCAGTTATTACCATAAAAAAAAACAGGAGTAGCTATGGGAGCAAAATTTGCTCCCAGTGTCGCAGGTCTCTTTATGGCACAATGGGAGGATGAGAGAGTTTTCTCCAATACTCCAGAAGAGTTATACATCTATAAAAGATATATTGAGGACATTGTCATCTTATGGAAAGGGGAACAAACTAAGCTTGTAGCCTTTCTAGAGAACCTGAACATCAATGACAGAAACATTAGGCTGTCATGGGAGCTTAGTGATAAGAAAATCACTTTCCTAGACCTTGAAATTCTACAAGAAGATGGTAAACTCTCCTCCAGTACGCACTTTAAGAATGTGGATTGCAATAGTTATCTGCCATTAAAGAGTTGCCACCACAAAATTGGTTATATAATATACCAAAAGGTCAGCTAATGCGGCTTAGATGTAACTGTACACATAAGGACTTGTTCTGCATTCAAGCCAATAACATGAAACAAAGATTTATAGAGAAAGGCTATAATAATGACTATATTGATGAAAAAATAGCTGAAGTAGCAGAAATGGACAAAGACTCTGATTAAAGATAAGCCTATAGGGGGCGCATGTGCGAAGCTCGACATGGCAGACGCTCTCCCTTGGAGCTCCGCGCTCCTCGCTGCAAGATCGGATCAATATCAATCATTTGAACCCGCATTTCGCCACGATATCACCCGGATCACCTTTGAGACAACACTGGCGTCTCTCGGGATGGTACTCACGGGACCGAAGGGCAAGAATAAGCCGAAACCCATCAAAGAAGCCCTGGCCCGGGCTTCCTCCAAAATGGCGGCTAAGGCCTTAGCTAAACACCACGCTGCCTCTCCTGCGGCCTCCGACCAAGCGGACAGCGGCGATGATGATGAATCGGACTCTAACCTTGGTGGTTCCCCACCTCTACCCTCCTCAGGTATGTCTCAAACTGCCTTTTTGAAACACATGGAGACTATGCTTCAAAAGGCTCTCAAGACTACATCGGAACAAATAACGGACAGGCTATCACGGGAAATCCGTGAAATAGGTCAGCGTACGGCTGACCTGGAGACAAGAGTTGATGACATGGAGCTCACTCTTCAAGAACACTCTCAAAACTTTTCTGTGTTAAAAGAGGAGAATGCCACCTTACTCTCCCGTTTGGAGGATGCCGAAAATCGCTCCCGCAGGTCCAACCTGCGCTTACGCGGCATCCCAGAATCTGTGGAAGATGTGCAATCCTTTACGACCGCACTGTTCCAGGAACTCTCACCTTCCATTCCAATCGAACGGCTGGAGTTCGACAGGATTCATCGTGCCCTCACACGCCGCCAAACGGACGGTCCCCCTCGGGACATTATTGTGAAACTACATTTCTTTCGCACGAAAGAACAGTTGCTGAATGATGCCCGTAAGAAAGAAGAATTGCTCTTCCAAACGCATAAATATCAGCTTTTCTCCGACCTGGCTCCGCTGACTATAGCTAAACGCCGTGCCATGAAGCCTCAACTTCAAGTCTTAATGCAGCACCAGCTCAAGTACACTTGGAGGTTCCCCTTCGCCCTGCAATTCACACACCAGGGCCAGCAGCATTCGTGCTCAACCCCTGAATCCTTACAACATTTGCTGGAATCCCTTCGTCTGACCTTGCCGGTTCAAGTCTCGGAGACTGCGCTACCCCGCACCCCGGCTCGATCCACGGCTCATCCATATTCGGCTACACCGAAGCGCAACCCGCTGGACCCGACATCTATCCGTAAGGGGACACCTTCACGTCGTCCGGAGGATGCCTTTCTCAGCCCAAAGTCCCGCATGCCTCGCTGATATACCTGAGGGTGCTCCCTCTTTTTCCCTCAGTACTCTCAGAGTACCTCCTTGTGGTCCCGACCTCTGGACCTCCATTGTAGCCCTGCTGTTACAGCACCTCCTTTACTGTTAATTTTTTTTTTTTTTTTTTTTTTTGTGTTTGTCACCTCGTGTTTTGTATACTTTTTTGCTTTGTTTCTCCATTTTTGCCCTTTTTTCTCATTTTTTCGTTCTCCACATTTTCATTTTTATTTTCCATTTTTGTTTTTTCCTTTTGTTCTTATTTGATAATGTGCTGCTATCTGGGTGACAATAGCTGGGTGTGCTTGCGACGCCCTTACTTAGGTGTCACACGAGGTCTCTATGTCCCCTAATGGGGATATAGCTCTGGTTCAGTTATTCCTATTTTACATATGTATACTGCTATATACTTCATTGACTTCATCTGTATGCATACCATTTCCACTAATATTTTTTTGTGTTTTTTTTTTTCTCTCTCCTGTTTTTATTTATGTTTGTTTCTTTTTTGGTTGGTCTGCTGGGGGAGGCGAGGGGGGGGGGCTGGGCGGGAGCTGGGGATGTGACTTGCTCGTCTCCCCTCCTCTCGTCCCGGCGCCCTGCCCCTCCCTTTTTCATTTGATGTCTCCTTTCGCACCTCCTCCAGCACTCCACTTAATCAAGAGTGATGTATGTTTTTCAGCCTGCTTCCATTTATGCTACTCGTGGGCTGGCTATTTCTCTCCCTTATTCCCCCTCCTTTTACCCTCCCCTGCTTCCCCATTTTTTTCCTCTCCTCCTATTTCCCTCATCCCCCCCCCTCTCCCTTTCTCCTCCTCCCCTCACCCTTCCCTTGCTTTCCCCACACCCGCCCATTTCCCTTGCCTCCCTTCCCTCTGATCCTTTCTTTATCCCCCCCTCCGGCCTGCGATAGTTGCAAATCCCTTATATTTAGAAGGCTATGGATACTGCCGTTTATCTCCTGTTTTAGTCTATGTTACTTTTGCTCAAGATGTTGTCCTAACTTTAATTATATGGTTTTCATTGTTAGATCCGCTTGCAGTGGGGAGTTGTCACTGCTCCCCCACCTCCAGTGCTCTCCCTCTTCGGTCGGTCTTCTCTGGCTGAAGAGCTAGCGCACTATTTGGTTGGGCACTACAGATACTTTGTTCAGTTTTTTTTAAATCATTGTGATGCCCTACGTTTTGTACACTACTTCCCCTCTTTTCTTCTCCCCCTGCTGTCCTTTTTCTCCTTTGTGCTTCCTTCTTGCTTCTTTCCTTCCTTTTTCTCTCCCTTTCTGGCCAGGTGGCTCACCCTCCTCTCTTCACCCACTTTTTTTATATATATTTACCCTTCCCCGCTCGCATAGATGGCCCCTTTAAATATAATTTCCCTTAATGTTAAGGGACTTAACTCCCCTCATAAGAGAACAAAGGCCTTCCGCACCTTTGTTTCCTTGGGGGCCGACATTGTTGCCCTCCAGGAAACTCATTTCACTGTCCGCAACACCCCCAAATATTTTAGCTCCCGTTATCCGTTAGTGTATACTGCCTCTGCAGATACTAAACACAGAGGGGTTTTACTTGCTTTCCGCCACTCCCTGCCCTTCACATTACAAACGGAGATCAAGGACCCCTCAGGCCGCTATATTATATTGGTGGGCCTTTTACAGGAAGTGGAAACTACGTTTGTCTCCTATTATGCCCCAAACGTCAACCCGATCCCCTTTTTCACCCACCTCTTGCGGGTAGTTAAGACACACACCAAAGGCACGTTATTTATGTGCGGCGATTCAAACTTGGTACTTCATCCACATCTGGATAAGTCTCCCTACTCCCCAGATCATTATTCCCCTGCCTCACAACTTCGCAGATTGTTGCAACAACACTCCCTTTTAGATTCCTGGAGAGAGTGTAACCCATTGAAGAAAAATTATACTTACTATTCCCCCCCGCACAATTCGTTTTCTAGAATAGACCATATCCTTGTACCAATCGCATCCTCCCCAATTTTGCTGAAATCCTCCATACAACCCATCTCGTGGTCAGATCACTGCGCTGTTGTAACTACGATCTCGTCATTAATACCCCGCCCTGACAACAAATCCTGGTGTATGAATGAGGCCCTCCTTACTAACCAGTCTTATTGTCTCGATATTCAAACTGCCCTTAATGACTATCTTCAATTTAATGCTAGTCCAGACATTTCGCCGACCCTCCTCTGGGAAGCGCACAAACCGGTGATCAGAGGTACTTGTATCTCAGTTGCCACTCATTTGAAGCGTGACAAAAGACTCAAATTACAACGGTTGGAGGCTGACTTCCAACGCCAGTTTCTACAATTTCAAGCGACCCCTTCTAATGATAATAAGAAACAGCTTGAGGTAACCAGGTTGGAATTGGATCTGCTCTTGGCTGAATCTGCGGAGAAAGCTCTCCGCCGGTCCGGCCACAAGATCTACACTAAGGCCAACAAGCCGGACACCTTACTAGCGCTGAGTCTTCGGCGACCAGACCGTATACATAAACCTATTAGACTCCGGCTGGCTAATGGCACTCATACTAGCAACCCTGTTAAGGTACTCTCTGAATTCCGTAAGCTTCTTGCTAACCTGTATGAATCGAGGGGATCTCTTCCCTCTTCTGAGGCGGAGATGCTCTTCCAAGATTTACCTATACCTTCGTTGCCTGATGCTAGCCGGGAGTCTATAGATAAACCTATCTCGGTTGAGGAGGTCCTTGGCGCCATTAAATCACTTAAACCTCATAAACGCCCTGGCCCGGATGGTCTTCCTGCTGCATATTACAAGAAATTCGCATCCACTCTTGCCCCACTTCTTTCTAAATCCTTCAACGCCCTGCTACAGCAACAATCCCTTGGCCGAGACTCGCTGACTGCCATTATCGCCATGATCCCTAAGCCCAATACTGACCACACCCTCTGGTCCAACTATAGGCCCATATCCCTTTTAAACGTAGATGTGAAACTACTAGCCAAAATCCTTGCCCTAAGACTTAACCCGATCATTGGAGGTCTGATACATAAGGATCAAGTAGGATTCATTCCTCGCCGCCAGGCTGCCGACAACATCCGTCGGGTGGTCCTTCTACAACATATAGCTATGTCTCGTAAGATTCCCATGCATCTTTTATCCCTTGATATTAGGAAAGCTTTTGATACGGTCTCATGGCCCTATCTTCACTACATTTTGGGACGTTGGGGTTTTGGCCCCAACTTCTTGCAATGGGTAAGTGCTCTGTATACTCATCCACAGGCATATGTTAAGTATTCGGGCTTCAGTTCAGAGTGTTTCCCAATTAGTAGAGGGACAAGGCAGGGTTGTCCCTTATCCCCGTTAATATTTGCCTTAGTAATTGAACCCCTTGCTGCCTTGATTAGATCTGATCCCAATATTCATGGTGTAGAGGTCGCTTCTACATCTCACAAAATATGCCTTTTCGCAGATGACGCCCTGTTATTTGTTACATCTCCGCATGTCTCCCTGCCCAACCTTCTACAACTCCTGTCTAAATTTGCAAGAATATCTGGATTAGAGGTAAATCAAGAGAAATCCAAAGCCCTCAATGTGTCGCTCCCTCCAGAGGTCCTCGACCTTATAAAAAGTAATTTCCCCTTTCAATGGTCCTCCTCCTCCATTTCCTACTTAGGTATCAAACTAACTAGTGACCCCGCCCATTTATTTCGTTCCAATTATCTCCCAATGTTTAAACACTTGTCCTCCATGCTTGACACGTGGCTACCTTTACACGTTTCATGGCTGGGGCGGATCGCGGCTGTGAAGATGTCATTGTTGCCGAAGTTGTTGTACCTGTATAGAGTCCTCCCGGTCGCGATTCCGCCATATTTCCACAGGGCGATCCAGAGTCAGGTATACAAATATATTTGGGGCACCCGGGCCCCCCGAATCTCACGTTCAACCTTGCTCCGCAGTAAGCTCAATGGGGGTCTTGGTGTTCCCAATTTCCTCCGTTACTTTCATGCAGCACAACTTGCTCAGTTGACCCTTTACCACGCGAAAACGGAGTTCCCTCTCTGGGTAGCCCTGGAGGCAATAGATCTACATCCCATACATATCACTAATCTTTTATGGCTCCCCCCCACTGCCCGGGGTCCTATTTATAATCCTATAACCCTACATTCTATGAAAATCTGGGACAAATTACGCAGACCTTTTAAATTGACTTCCCCGCACCTACCCCTATCATCTCTTCTTGGCCACCCACTATTCCCTCCCACATTTTCTCAGCCTGCCTCTTTCCTGGCCTGGTCTCGTGCCGGACTGGAACGCATGAGGGACTTCATCTCGAATGGTGTCCTGAAACCCTTTCCATCTATACAAGCCCATTCACACCTCCCCTCCCGGGAGTGCTTTAGGTACCTCCAAATTTCCCACTTTATCCAAACCCTCTTGGGCTCCCAAAGGGTGCTGAACAAATTGTCTCTCTTTGAGAATATATGTGACTCAGACCCCCATGCCCCGGGCATAATCTCCAGTCTCTACGCGTATCTCACATCCCCCTCACCCCTGCCTCCCTCGTATGTTTCTGCTTGGTCCAAGGACCTATCCTTGGACCTGGATGATAGCGATTGGTCAATGATATGGGCAACTACTAAGCTTTCCTCACAGAATGTTGTTGCGCTAGAGGCCAGTTATAAAGTCCTCATGAGATGGTACCTGGTTCCTACCAGGATAGCTAGATATCTACCATCATACTCCCCCAATTGCTTTCGTGGGTGCGACACTGGTGGCACCCACTTGCATATTTGGTGGACATGTCCTGTGGTGCAACGCTTCTGGGCGACAATATTTCACATGGTTTCAACTTTATTTGATGTGACCCTCCCTCCCGACCCATCTTTGGCCCTACTTAATCTTCCACCGCGAGACTTTACTAAATCACAACTGCGTCTCTTTTTGCAACTCACTACAGCTGGCAAGCAGACAATTGCGAAGGCATGGAAGTCCCCATTTCTGCATATTGCGGAAGTTAGGAATAGGGTCACCCAGGCTATGATACACAGCAAAATAGAGGCCACAATAGTGGACAGGATCCCACAACATCTTAGGGTCTGGCGCCCTTGGCTAGACCATTTTCTTCCCCCTGGATTTGATAGTCAACTTTTGAAACCCTAAGCTTGGCTCATAAGGAGCCAGGGAGGCTCATACCCCTTTGTGACATCCTTGAGCCACATGGATGTCACCTTCCCTCCCAACCCCCCTCTTTCCTTAGTTCCTTTTCTTCTTCTGTGTTGTATCCCTAGTTCTGGTTCTTCCTCTTCTTTTCTCTCTTATCTCTTGCTCTGTCTTACCTTTCTCCATCTCCCGATATCCTCTTTTGATAATGATGCTCAACCTACACAATATGTGTATGCTCACTGTTGTCACAGTAATCTGGGCAGAGCTCCGCCCTCCTACTTTTTCTAGTGATTACTGGACTCTGTCCTTGTGATACTATTGGTGATGTGAGTTGTAGGCCCAAGTTCTAATCCGCGCTTTAGCATGGAGTACATTTCGTATATCTGAATGTAGCCTGACTCTGTATCTATGCTTGATACTTTGATGTAATGTGTTTTTTTTTTTTCTTTGGAACATATGTTTGTAACAGTGACTGTTTGTTCTTTAAGCTTGTTATCAATAAACTATTTGAAAGTAAAGATAAGCCTATAGATGAAACCCCACGAGATATGTCACCAATCATTTTAGATTATAACATACAATATAAACAGATCGAAACAAAAACATCATTGGAACATATTACTGGCAGATAAACATCTACAAGACATCCTCCCTTCCTGCCCTAAATTTGTGTATAGAAGAGCACCTACCATTAGAGACAAAAGTTGTGAAAAACATTCCGGACCCCCCTAGTAGAGGATTGAAGTTTTTTACCAGCAAAGGCTTCTATCCATGTAAACGGTGCTATGCTTGCACTAAAACCAAACGCCCGAATGAAAGAAAGAAGGAGTTCAACTGCACTAGTACTGGAAATACCTATGAAATTAAATAATTTGTTTGTTGTAATACAGTAGGAGCGGTTTATGCGTTGGAGTGCAGTTGTGGGCTCCAATACATAGGCCGCACAAAGAGACCTCTAAGGATCTGCATTAAAGAACATGTTCAGAACATACTTAAAGGCTTCGACAAACATAATGTATCAAGACATTTTGCCAGTCACAAAAAAGATCCAACGCAACTGAAATTTTGGGAAATAGAACCCTACATAAAGGGGGACATCTAGTAAGGACTCAGAGTCAACTTGAGTCCAAGTGGATTTTAACTTTGGATACTTTTTTGCCACGGGGCTTGAACATAGAATTTGATGTTAATTGCTTCATTAGCGACTTCTAGTGTTGCATTATCCCTCTCCACTAATATTCCTTTCTCCGGAATCATCCTTCTGTACAGTGACCATTTTCTTGCCTCTTTGGTCACATTTGCCTCTTCCTCTTACATTGTCTCCATATTCATTTTGATTCATTCATTTTGATCAGCCCTCTGAATAGCGATCCCCCTCTTATTTTTTCCCTTGCTGAAACTCTGCTTTTTTTTCCTATATTTGTTCCTTCATTTTATTTTTCTACCATCTATAGAGGTTTTTAGCTTGGTTACTTCTGAGAACATTTATAAGATGTAATACACACTTTATTTTTTTCTATATGGATTTTTTTTTTCTATATGGATTTCTTATCCCTCTTCTTAAAAGTGCTATATGAATGGATTCGTGATGCCAAATCTATTCATTATTATTATTGATATTGTATGCTATGATTTATGTGCCTTATTTTGTGACGTAATTTCCGGTTTGTGGATTTGTTTTTATATTTATTGATTTTGACTGATTTGTTTTATACATCTTTGCGCACTGCCAATTTAATTTTATCCTGACATTTTTTAATACTGGTGCACTGGCGCTATATATTATATTATATATATACATATATATATATTATATACACACACACACACACACACACACACACACACACACACACTTTCTAATATATATTTCATATAATAAAATTTTCTTAGATTTTTTTCTTTCCATTTTTTGAATTGGCCTCCCTTTTTTTTGTTTTCCATTTTCTGTAGTTTGTCCACTTTTCCGTTAGTCCCAGTGTTATACCACAGCTTGTTTTTACACTACGTGCCAGTGCTTAGCTTCCGTTTGTAAGCTAGAGTGACAGCCCCCAACCGGATGTTTATACTCATTTATAACCAATAAGATGGCCGCCGAGCCACTTCTGGAGACCAGATTCCAAAATGGTCGCCGGCTGACTTCCGGCGATCGGGACTTCGAGAAAATGGTCGCCGATCGCTCTAATATATTTAGAAATAAAAGGACACTTCCGATACCATTAGTTTACCCCGATGAAGTCATGTGATTGTGATGAACACGCGTCGGGCACTGTGATAACGGAAGTGACGCCATCGAGCTCGCTGCTCGTTTTTACAATACCTGTTGCTTATACATATCTATGCGAGTACCTGTCTTTTGTTATCTTTTACTGAATAAACACTGGTTTAACCACTTCGCGCACACTCTATAGCCAAAAGACGGCTACAGAGCGGAAGCTAACTGCCGGGAGGCCGTCCCTGGACGTCCTCCTGTTTACTTCCCTAATGCGCACCACAACGGGCACGCATCGGGGAAGTTCTGTGTTGGCCTTGTCCCTCGGACACAGCCAATCACAGATCGTGCTAAATGGACAGTCACAGCGGCCATTTAGCACTCGATCGGGCTATCCAATGCGAGGTGATCTCAATATGAGATCATCTCTCATTGCTGGCTCCCCTCCTCACACAGAGACAGCGTGTGAGGAGGGAGAGCTTCCGTGTTGCAGCTGCAGCGTCTGAGTACACACACAGTAAAACACACACACAGTGAAACACACACACACATGCCCACCTGTCCCCAGTGCCACCTGTCCCCAGTGCCACCTATCAGTGCCATCTGTCCCCAGTGCGACCTATCCCCAGTGCCACCTGTCCCCAGTGCTACATGTCCCCAATGCCATGTATCCCCAGTGCCATCTGTCAGTGTCACATGTCAGTGTCACCAGTGCCACGTATTAGTGCCATCTGTCATCAGTGCCAAGTATTAGTGCCATCTGTCGTCAGTGTCACATCAGTGTCACGTGCCATCAATCAGTGCCATCTGCCATCCGTGCCACGTGTCATTGTCCTGGTGCTCCAGGGCCTTCAAAAGTGTAATAGGTAGTCAACAAGTTAGATGTGTAATTTATGCTCCTATAACACGTGACGGCGCTCCCTGCATGTTGGGTCTCTCCAAGTGGCCAGGTTATGAAAAAGTCCCACACGTGTTATCGTAATACTCAGGAGGAGTAGCAGAATTTAATTTGGGGAGTCATTTGTGGTATACACATGCCATGTGAGAGAAATAACCTATTACAATGACACTTTTGTGGGAAAAAAATAAGTCGTACTTATATGCTGTTACCTTACAGCAGTAAGGTAAGGGGACACCCATATATCTTACCGGCACGGAAGAATTCACAAACCACCCATTACTAGCAGCACTTCATTGAAGTTTGATTGCCAGCACTTTGCACTTTATTTTTCCCAAGAGTCACTATACGTTTACACTCCACATATTGTTTACAGGAAGATGAATTTTTATGGACACTTATTTACGTTTTTATGGAGTCATTTATTTATTATGCATGATTTTTAGTTTTCACTATCGGATATTTATTTATTCGCACTTGGATATATACTTTAGTTCACAATTGTGCTTATTACATATACTGGCATATATATATATATATATATATATATATATATATATATATATATATATATAGCTTCATGGAGGAGGGGGGGGAGGTAATGCATGACTGCATGGAGGGGGGAGTGTATATGAGAGCTTCAAGTAAGTGTGTGTGTGTGTGTGTGTGTGTGTGTGTACACTGACTACTTGGAGAGCATTCTATGGATGGGGGTGGATGTTCATTTACCCAATCAGAGGGGTTATCCTGAGAGCCTTGTACTGCCTGCAGTGAGATGAGCCATCTCTGGATCTCCTCCGAAGATTTATTTTAGCTTTGCTGAATTCACAGGCCACACCCAGAGCTGGGATCCTTCTCGATTCTGGGCCATTCCGGCCCACCCATGGATAATTAGGGAGTTGATGATAACGATATCATCCACCTCCTCCTCAAAAAACCCCCCACCCCTGATCGGGGAGACGATGCTGTGTAGAAAGGCACACGGAGGAGGGTAGACAGAGCGTAAGGCTCTGCCTCCGCCAGTCAGATTGCATCCCCCCCATGGCCAAGCACATAATACTGCCCACAAGTGCCCTGCTATAGCAAGCCGGCCGCTGTATTTGTGCGGGAGGTGGCCACAGGAGATGGGACTCAGTGAGATGGGTCTGGCGGGGTTGTTTACATGCGGGGGAGGGGGCGGTGCAAAGTGACGCCCTAGGCCTGGGCCTTGTCGGCCTAGCCCAAGAAACAGCACTGGGTGGCTGGACAAAGGTCTTTATCAAATTGGGCACCATTTCAACTCAAAGAAAAAATGTGCCATCACCAAATATCCCATTTCCTGAACTCGATAAGAAATCGAAATACGAGCCCTCTATCAGTAACCCTATATGAGCAATGGTGCTCCCTCATATACTCAGCCCTGGCTGAGCCATCGGAGAAAACAACCTATGTTGAGCTGGGAATGTGACCTCGAGATAGATCGGGACTTGTCAAATGTCAATCTAACTTTGCCCATCATTTAAAGGGATTCTCAACGATTCCTTGATAGAAGCCAACCTCAAGGTCGTTTCCCGCTGGTACCTGGTTCCTTAATATTATCCTCAATCTTCTCCCCTCTGCTTCAGAGGCTGCGGTCACTTAGGCACACTCCTCCACAACTTGTAGGAATGTCCTAGAATCAGGGACTACTGGAACAAAATTTACTGGAACAAAAACTACTGGAACCTCCCCCTTCCCCTTTTTTTTTTTAATGTTTTTGTTTGCCCCTGGGCCGAGGGAGGGGGGTAAGATGGGAAGGAGAGGGTTATTGAATTGGATTGTAATGTGTAGGAAGAGGCGGTGAAGGAAGACCTCTTAAATTGTATTAATGCTTTTATAAATTTGATATGTATAAAGATGAAAATGAAAAATAAAGAATATAAAATAAATAAATAATTAAATAAAATCAGGCCACCTTCAGGAGAGGACTAGGCAGAACATGTAACACATGTAAAAACAGCAAGACTGCACAGCACCGCCCAGGGGGAGGTCTCTCTGGCTATAACCCCTCACCCCGCTTCTTGCAGCTCAGTTTGTCAAAAAGCAGTACAAACATAAATAGGAGGGGTGGGTGCTGTGTCTGTCAATGAACTTCAAAGAAAAGGATTGTATGGCGAGTACAAAAATCCCATTTTCTCTTTCGTTCATTGACGGACACAGCTCCTTTAAATTCTTGACCTTAGGGTTATCAGGCCACCTTCACGGCGAGGGGCGGAGCACCATGAGGTAGACGTGCTCTGGGCGTCCTCCAGGCTTCCCGTCCCCGGACCTCCCTGCTAACCGGAACCCCCACGATAGTTTCTATGCATCCGCGATGGCGATGAGCAGAAAGCGGAACTGACAGGCTCGTCACGCCACGCTACACCGCAGGAGCTGTGGAGGAGCGCTCGGCATCGCTCCCGGTGTGTTCACCGTCCCCGTCGCAGAGCATCTTGTTTGGTGGACATGAGGGGCGCTTCACTGATCCCCAGTTGAAGAGGGGGCGAGGATCCAGTCAGAGGGATTAGGTGGCCTCCCCGCCAGGACAGAGAAGTGGAGAAGAGGTTCGCTAAGCACACGGCTTGCTGGCTGTAAAGGTCAGCGCATCGGAGACCCACATACTGCCAAGAGAGAGGAATCTACTCTCAGTGAGAGTGAGAAGGTAGGTGCAGCATCAAGTGGGAGGCAGACGACCGGAGAGACTACAACCCCCAATCAACAAAATGTGAGTTAACGTGTGGATGGGGGAGAAGCTGTACAAGAGAGGGATTGGAGCGATGAACGGAAGGTTGGAGTAGAAAAGTATGCCGCGCAATAATGTGTGAGGTTACTCTAGTACCTGCTGCAAGTCAGACCCAATCTTAAAGCACTCCCAAAGACTTCACATGCAAGTTTAAAAAAAAAAAAAAAAAAAAAAGCGGAGAAACTCCAAATAGCAATGGAAAGGTGGTAAGATTTGGCTACACCCCATACCCCATACACTCTTTTCCGATAGACTTTCGTTAACGCTATAAAAGCTAGTGAAGGTTTACCCTTTTAAAAAAATATTTTTTTTCTCTTTGCTGGCCGGCAAGAGTAATAGACTATACACCGGAGAAGTAGTCTCTTCTTTTTTTCTCGAAAGGCCATACACCCACTGTGCTTTCAAGGGGGATTTCAGCATGAAGACTCAAATTGAAACTGTTCTATTGACTGGGTAATATGTAGCAGAGGAGTTTTTCTCTGCTTTCTATTTCCTCAGAGGAGCCAGGGAGTCACGGAAGGAATTTCATGACTGGGGTGGGGGTGGCTACCGAGAATTATTGGTAAACCCCGTTGCCTCCCAAAGACATTGGATTACCCTCTTAATACCCTTCCAAGGACCATCTCAGCTTATAAGTGCCAACTGTAATATCGCCAAGGGTGGCAATGGCGGAGGTGGAATGCACTGAGAAGCCATAGAAGGAATAGGGAGGGGATTTGATAATAGTAAATTACATCATTAACATGGTTCTCAGCATTGCTCTGTAAATCAGAAGACAGTTCTTGAGTATTTGGAGTGAGTCCCGAGGGAAGGATGTAGGACTGAATTAAAGGGACTACAGAAGAGAAAGTGGCACTATATGGATAACCGTGGAATTTAAGCCACAGGAGGAAGAGAAAGGACAAATACTTGAAAGGAATTGGTGTTATAAAGACACATCAGGACAATCTTAACAATTTATTGTGTGAAAAGTATTTTAGCCCTGTGTACATATAATTTAGGTATAACGGTGTCTGTGCTACTTGCCACTTCCCTTCTACCTCCCGTCTCTGCTCCCACTTCCCCTAAGTGGGGAGAAGGGGGACTGGGGGGTGAGGCGGGAGGGAGAGGAGTAGATGAGAGTGAATAGAATTGGGAGGAACTAAACAGGAAAATTGAGAGGGAAAGCAAAAAAAAGGTAAAAATATACCGCCGGTGCCCAGCCCAGGAGGTGTCCAGCGGTATATGGCAAGTAATACCAACACAATAGAAGAGGGACAAGGTAGCCCTAAGTCGGGAACTGTACGAAGATAAGGGGCAAATAAGCAGAGGACATTAGCAGAAAGTAAAAGTGGGAAAGTAAATGGGGTGAAGGCGGGGGTACCGAAAGATGGCGGCAATCCCCCGTAGATTTGTACTAGAGCTCACCAGGAAAGGGAAGAGGAAAGAGAAGTAGAAGAGGATATCAGAAGGGAAGGAAGTGTGCAATCTATAACCCAGGAAGTAGAAGCCCCTACAATAAAGGAGATGCTGGCGGAGATGTTCGCCAAAATGGAGGAGTCCCTAAAAACAGATAGCAGGAGTAAGGGCAGATATAGGTTTGGTCCTAGAGAGGGTAGAGGAGATAGAGGATAGATTAGACAAACAGGATTTAAGGTTGGATGAGATAACAGAACAAGTTTTAACCCTGCAGAGAACGAAAAGAAATCTCCAGTATAGATTAGAGGACCAAGGGAACCGGGGCAGGAGGAAGAATGTCTGAATCAAAGGGCTCCCAGAGAAATATAGTAGTGGGGAGCTAGGTAGCATTGTGCAGCAGCTTTTTAACCCATTGCTAGAAAGAGACCCCACTGAAACCCTAAAGGTAGACAGAGTGCACAGGATTACTAGGCGGATGACAGCAGGGGGAGGAGTCTCGAAGAGACGTAATGGCGAGGTTCCATTACGCAGAAGAGAAAGGGCAAATAATGGGGAAGTTGAGGACACTACCAGGTCTGTCCTTTGAGGGTGCAGAGCTGCAGGTGTTCTCTGACCTAGCATCAGAAACGTTAATGAGAAGGAGATTATTAAAACCCCTAACTCAACGGATGGCTGCATCAGGAATATCCTATCAATGGGGCTTCCCAGCCTGCCTGAAAGGAAAAAAGATGGACGCTCTGCAGTCCTGCGATTTCCTGAGGATTTGAGAGGGTTCTGTGAAAGGCTAGATATATTCTCCCCCCCCCCCCCCCCCCAATTACCAGGGTGGGAAGAAGTAAAGGAAGTAAGGCCTATGCAAAGGAAGTTAAGATGGACGCGGGGGAGAGGAGTGGAGTTTAACAAAGGGGTGGCAGTTAAAAGATAGTATTAGAAAGTAAGAGTGAGGAGAGTGGAGGGAGCCGAGGGCATAAAGGGGCGTGCACACAGTCGGACATTCCGACAACAAAATCCATCCATTACTGCACAGCACCGCCCAGGGGGAGGTCTCTCTGGCTATAACCCCTCATCCCACTTCTTGCAGCTCAGTTTGTCAAAAAGCAGTACAAACAAATAGGAGGGGTGGGTGCTGTGTCTGTCAATGAACTTCAGAGAAAAGGATTTTATGGCGAGTACAAAAATCCCATTTTCTCTTTCGTTCATTGACGGACACAGCTCCTTTAATTCTTGACCTTAGGGATGTCCCCAAGCAGTGTAAAAAAAACGAGGGGTGGAAACAGCAAAATATAACTTTACCCACAACATAAGGAACACTTCAACAGAGGAGTTGCCATCATAAACAGCCGCTATCAAAACCAGCGGCCAACTTATGAATCAAAAGATGCGTTTTACAACAAACTTGTAACTTAAAGAAAGTGTAAATTGCAACCTTACACAGCTGCCCTCAAAACCTTGTGGCCAAAGCAAGCATCCGAAGATGCGCTTACGTCAACTTTGTAGAACTTAGTGAAAGTTACACACCTGGGAGACAGACGCTTGATGTCGGTATGCCCAGGAGGTTCCAATTGCTCTGGTGGAATAAGCTGTGACAGGAAAAGGGGGGCGCCTTCCCCTTTAAGGCATAGGCCCGAACCACGATCTGTCTGATCCACAGAGAAATGGTGGACGACGAGACCGCCAGACTTTTTTTCAGACCAGCCACTGAGACAAACAGTCTGATTTCTGAAAGGGAGTGGGAGCAGAAAGATAACAGTAGAGCCTGGACCACGTCCAGGGAATGCAAGGCAAACTCTTTCGGGTGTGTTTGCTTAGGACATAAGGATGGTAACACGATGTCCCCATTCAGATGGAGTGCCAAAACCACCTTTGGAAGGAAAGGCGGCTGCGGATGTAGCACCGCCTTAGCCTTGTGGATGACCAGGTAGGGAGACTTGCATGACAAGGCCGCCAACTCAGAAACCCTCCTGATAGATGTAATAGCCACTAGAAAGGCTACTTTCGGAGAAATAATTAACAAGGGAATCTCCCTAATGTTCTCAAACGGCGGCTTCTGAAGTGCCGATAGCACCAGATTCAGATCCCACAGAGGTAGCGGTGGTCGAACCGGAGGGACTACATCCAAGTCTTATAGCCAAGGCTGATATCTGTCCCTTGATGGTGCTTAAGAAAAGTTTCTGATCCACTCCTCGCTGCAAAAAACAGCAGGATCCTGGAAACGGATTATGTGCATGTACGCCACCCCATCTCCTACGTACGATGGTAAATCATTCGAAAAGACGACTTTCGTGTCCTCAGCATAGTGGAAATTACCGAGTCCGACAGACCTTGGCCCCTTGGTACCTGTTTTTCAACAGCCAGGCCGTTAAAACCAGCGACGGTAAAGCAGGATGAAGTAGGATGAAGTATCAGACCTTGCGATAGGTCTTCTGGCATTGGCAGCCGTCAAGGAACATCTGCCACCAGTCGTACTAGGTCGGCGTACCAAAGACGTCAAGGCCAATCTGGGGCAATCTGAATTACCGGAATCCCCTGGGCCTCCACTCTGCGCAGTAGACGTGGAAGAAGTTTGAGTGGGGGGGAGGCATAAATCTGCCGGTAATGCCCCCATGGAGCCACCAATGCATCCAACACGTCCGCCCAGAGGTCTCTTGTCCTGGACACAAACCTCTGCACATTCCGATTGAGCCGAGAGGCCAAGAGGTCCACATCTGGTGTGCCCCACCTTAGGCAAAGGAGCCAGAATATCTCCGGATGCAACGACCATTCCCCTGGGTCCAGTATATGATAACTTAGTAGTTGCCAGTTTTCTACGCCCAGAATGTATATGGCCGACAGGGCTGGCACGTGCTGCTCTGCCCATGGAGAATGTGAGCGACCTCCCGTGCTGCAGCCAAGCTCCTCGTTCCTCCTTGAAGGTTGACATATGCCACTGCCATGGCGTTGACAGACTGGATCCTGACCAGACACCCCTGTAGCCTCCTGGAGAGGCACCGTCAGATCGCCCTGAAGCTCAAGCACATTGATCGCCAGTTGGGATTCTTCCCACGACCAGAGGCCCTGGGCTGATTGTACGCCCAAAACTCCCCACCAACCGGTCAGGCTGGCATCCGTTGTGATCACCATCCAATGGAGAGGAAGGAACGATCCCCCAGACCGAAGGGCCGGAGACCTCAGCCACCAGAGAAGGGAATCCCTGACTAACTGGCTCACCCAAATTTGACAATCCAGGGATAATGGAGATTTGTTCCTTTTTGACAATCTCCTTCTGCAAGACTCGAGTGTGAAATTGAGCGCACGATACCGCCTTGAAAGTGGCTACCATGAGGCCCAGAACTCGCATGCAGAAGCGCAGCAACGACCACCTGCGGTTCACCAACAACTTCACCTCAGTTTGAAGAGTCTGCAGGTTGTCTGAAGGGAGAAACAACTCTCGCTTCTGAGGAGTTCAACAGCAAGCCCAGGTACTCCAGGTGTTGAGTCAGCACTAACACCGACTTCTTTAGGTTCGGACACCCAACCAAATTCACAGAGTCTGCATGGTGATCGCAACATCCTCCATTAATTCTGAGGCAGAAGCTGCTCTCAGAAGGAGGTTGTCTAGATAACCCACAATTGCGATCCCACGTTGCTTTAACAGCGCCAGAAATGGAGCTAACACTTTGGTAAAGACTCGGGGTGCTGACGCCAGGCCAAAAGGGAGAGCCACAAACTGGTAGTGCTCTTCCCCGACTGCAAATCACAGAAACCTCTGATGCCTGAGGCATATGGGTACATGTAAGTATGCGTCCTGGATATTCAGGAATGCCAGGAAGTCCCCCTGATGGAGTGCAGTGACTACGGAGCGAACTGATTCCATCCTGAACCTTTGCACTTTCACAAAGCTGTTGAGGGCCTTCAAGTCCAGGATTGGACGTACCCCTTCCTTTTTGGGGGCTACAGATTGGAGTAGAATCCCTGAAACCTTTCCAGCGTCGGTACAGGTACTATCACCCCATGCAGTAGCAGATCCTGTACTGCCCCGAACAGGGCTTCCCAACAAGCTGGAAGTAGAAGTAGGTTGGAGGGAAAAAATCTGTTTGCTGGACAAGAAATAAACCATCTTGTATCCCGATGAAACCAGTTCACAGACCCATTGGTCAGACAGTAGAGAGGTCCACCGAGCTGCCAATTCCCGAAGGCGACCCCCAACCTGAGAGTCGGGCAGGGGCAAATCTTCATGCAGTAACATTTTTGCTCGCAGACTTGTTTCGCGAAACCAGGAACGCTTTTATCCTTCAGCAGGCGCCTTGTCGGACTCGGAACGCTTACCTGCCGACCCGGGAGGGTGAAAAAGCCATTTTTGAGTGGAAAAACAGGACCCTTGCCTACGGCGTGGCTCCTTACCCTTCCTGGACTGCGGGAGCAACGTGCTCTTCCCACCATTAACATTTTTAATAATGTCATCCAGCGAAGCTCCAAAAAGCCCCTCACCTTGGAAGGGCAAATCCGCCAGTGCTTTTTTAGATGCCTAGTTCGCAGATCAGCATTTCAGCCAAATCAGGTGCCGTAGCACCACTGCCGATACTGATGCTCTAGAGAGCAGGGGAACCGTATCAGAGACATAATTAAGGGCAAGACTGTTGCTTCTCCAATTCACGGTGCAACAACTTTGTTCATTCAGTAAGCGTCTGCGACACCAAGGCTGTGGCCATCACAGGTCGTAACACTGACCCAACTACCGTAAACACTACCCTTGGCCCTCCTGTCGGCAGGGCCCTCCTGTCGGCAGGATCCTCTGAAGGCAGGAGTACCTTCTACCGGAATCGTGGTTACTTTACTTAACCTGGATATCGGGGGGGTCAACGACCGGAGGAGACGTCCATTTTTTCAGGAGGCTCTCCTCAAAGGAGTAACGCACTGCCATCCTTCTTGGGACTGAAAAGACCTGTTGCGGGCTTCCCCATTCCTTGTAGATGAACTTATTAAAATAAGTCAAATACGGAAACACTTTACGCCTGCGGGACCAAAAAGGGGCCGCCACCTCAGCAAAGGTTCCTGCTGCATCCTGTATCTTCAGGGTATCTTGCATCACAGTGATAAGTGCTCCTACTAGCACTTTTTCCTGCACTAACCCAGACACAGAGTCAGAGTCATTCTCACTGTCCTGGTCCACATCCTCTGACATATCAGAACAAGGGCCGCCAGTCACCATAGGATCAGAGTCTGAATCAGAGCTCTCCCCAGAAGACGGGGGTAGGCGGTGTTTTTTTACCCCCCTTGTGCCTGCAAGCCACTTCCACCCTAGCAACAAAGGTCCCTAGGACCGCTGACAAAGCTTCCATAGGCCCCGCATTTTTTGCAGGTAAGCAGGTTGCAATAGTAGGGATGTCTGGGGAAAAAGTGCCCGCTTCTGACGCCATGCTCACCCTCACACGCATGCCACAACTTAGGGACTTAAAGCAAGGTACACAAATCCCACCCCTAGCTGCTCACAGGCTGAGGGGCCCCTCCGCAGGACTCACCACCCTGATCAAGTGCTGCGCTGTGCTGCCGCTGGCTGCTCTGCCCGGTTTCAGCCACAAAGTGCTCAGACTGAAAATCTCGCTGTTCTGAGGTACACAGACCCAGCACTAGAGGTAAAAACACGCTGAGGCTACAAGAAAATGGCCGGCAGCTGTCCTTAGCACAAAAATCACAAAGAACATGGCTACCAAACCTTCTAAAAAATGGCTGACAGCCCATGCACTGCATAGACTACAGGAAAATGGCCGCGGACTCAGCAAAATGGCCATGGCCTGCGCGGCCTTTCCTGAGGTAAATTTTTACTCAGGCACCTTACAGCGAAGAAAAAAGGGACAGAAAAGTAAAAACTGACCCTAACAGACAGTGCAGCCCCGTGCCAAAGCCCAGAGCCCCCCCAGCCTAGGTACATACACCGCACCTCATGCCCAGTCACACAGCGGCCCCAGCAGGGGGAGGAGGGAATGAGGGAGAGAGGAAAAGGGAGCTTGAGAGACCCCCTAGTCGACCGCCCAGGGAATGCCCAGCTTGCCTATCCTGCCGAGGCAGGGAGAGCTGTACTTACACTTCCTGTCGGGATTGCTGGACGCATTCCACCACAGACCCATCACCCAAGCAGTACAGGGTGGCTGTTGACCATGGCACACTGACACGGACAGAAGTAGCCCGGTCATATGTGTGCCCCGGAGCATATAGCTCACCGGCCGCCCCTGGAGTAGAAGGGACATGTCATGACCGACTCAGCGTGTAGCTAGGGCTGGGAAGACTACAAGGATCTATATTATCCAGACTGTCACCCAGCCGGCCGTAGATTGTAGATCACAGGATCAAAAATTGTAGAAAAAAATCCCAGGACCAATGGTCCCCTCGGGGAGCCAGGTCCTTCTACACTAGGCAGAAAAAAAAAAACTGAGCAGCAGGAAGCGGGGTTATAGCCAGCGGGACCTCCCCCTGGGCGGTACTGTGCAGTCTTGCTGTTTTTACATGTGTTACTTGTTCTGCCTAGTCCTCTCCTGAAGGTGGCATGATAACCCTAAGGTCAAGAATTAAAGGAGTTATGTCTGTCAATGAACAAAGGAGAAATGACAATTGCACGTGCTTGGAAATCCCCCTCAGTTTCATACTATCTAACCAAACAAAAAATATCCTGGATAATGTCCCAAGAAAAAAATCTCCAACACTATCCTAGACACTTTGGAGAAATTCAAAACGTATCTGGGATCCCTGGGCCTGACATATTGGAGCATTTCTTTAGCTCTAGGGTCATAGAGCTAAAGAGAACAGAAGTCCAACCTGCGTCACACCTAGACCCCACTTCTTGCTCTCCGTGAAGGTTTGCTCCCTTTCCTATATGTCTTTTTTCCCTCCCAATTTCCAGTTTCTCTTTACTTTTTTCACCTCCTGTCTCGCCTCATACTCAGTACACCCATAAGCCTCTGCAGACAATCTCGATCTCATACTTTTAGCTATTGGTCTTTTCGTTCTTACTAAAACACACTCTTGATGAGGTGCGGAATGAATGGTTCATTCTCACCTTATTATACAGTTTATAATGTTTAATCAGCTTTAGTCATTCATAGCCCAGGGTAATAAATTCAGTTTTTCACTATGATTGCTCACTTTTAAAATAATGCCCTGTGCACACGGTCGGACATTCCGACAACAAAATCCATCCATTAGCACTTTGTCCATTGGAATTTTCTACACACGATCGGAATTTAAACGATCGGATTCTGTTGTCGGAAATTTTAGATCCTGCTCTCAAACTGTGTGCTGGAAATTCCGACGGAAAAAATCAGATGTAGCCCACATACGTTTGCGTTTTCCGACAACGAGATCCGATCGCAATTTTCCGTTGGAAATTCCGACTGTGTGTACAGGGCATTATACTCTGAATTTGGAAGTAACAAATCGAACTTCCCAGCTACCCCTGGCACAGTCTGACCCCCAAAGGGGGTGGCTGGAAAGGGAGCTGATAGCCAGTTTCTATATCAGAGTGTTATTCATTGTGATCTTACACTTGTTGATCTTCCATTTACTCAACCACACCTTGGACTATGTTGCATGTCCATTTTTGTATAAGTAAACATTTTCAATAAAAACTATGAAAAAAAAAAAAAAAAAAAAAAAAAAAGAACTGTTGGGATTCCCAACTATCTGGCATTTATAAAAAACAAACGCAGAGGAAAAAATACAGGAGGAAAGAATACATTGTAAAAATAATAAATAATTAATAATGCATAATCCACAATGGATAAAAATGGTGGTAATTTAAATTTAAAAAAAAAGGGGGGGGGGGGATTGTCAAAGTGTGAAGTAAAAATAACATGAAATTACAGTTGTGCTCATAAGTTTACATACCCTGGCAGAATTTATGATTTCTTGGCCATTTTTAAGAAAATATGAATTATAACACAAAAACTTTGATGATTGGGTTTGGCTGAAGCCATTATCAATCAACTGTGTTTACTCTTTTTACATCATAACGACAACAGAAACTAGCCAAATTACCCTGAACAAAAGTTTACACACCCCAGCTCTTAATACAGTCTATTGCCCCCTTTAACATCAATAACAGCTTGAAGTCTTGTGTGGTATTTGTGGATGAGGCTCTTTATCTTCTGAGATGGTAAAGCTGCTCATTTCTCTTGGCAAAAAGCCTAAATTTCCTGTAAATTCTTGGGCTATCTTGCATGAACTGCACGTTTGAGATCTCCCCAGAGTGGCTCAATGATATTGGGGTCAGAAGACAGATGACTACGCTAGACCCTTCACTTTATTCCGCTAATGATAGGTCAACTTTGCCTTGTGTTTTGGATCATTGTCATGTTGGAATGTCCAAGTACGTCCCATACGCAGCTACATGGCTGATGAATGCAAAATGTTCCTCCAGTATTTTTTGATAACATACTGCATTCGTCTTGCCATTAACTTTGACCAAATTTCCTGTGCCTCTGTAGCTCACACATCGCCAAAACATCATCGATCCACCTCCATGTTTTTGGTTGTGGCCAAAATGCAAAATTTTGATCGCATCACTCCAAATTACTTTGTGCCAGAAGGTTTGAGGCATGTCTGTCTACCTGACCGTGGTTTGGTTTTAACAGAACCCCTCATTTTCCACTTCTTGATTAGAGTTTCAATATGTCTGATTGGCATTCTCAATTCCTTGGATATCTTTTTATATCCTTTTCCTGTTTTATACAGTTCAACTACCTTTTCCTACAGATCCTTTAAACAATTCTTTTGCTTTCCCCATGAATCAGAATCCAGAAACGTCAGTGCAGCACTGGATGAAAGATGCAAAGGTCTGTCAGGAGTCCAAAATGCACTGATCTTTTATACACGAGGCAGAGGATTCGCGATAGCTATGGACTCTCATGGTATGGCAAAGACTCCCATACGCAATCGTATAAAAAAAGTATACATTTATTTAAGACAAGAGCATAATTAAAAAGGTCCTATGAAGAGAGGGTATACAATACACATAAATTAGAACTCTGAAGAGGACCTGAACAATTAGACGTGTATACATCCATGAAGGACGACTCAGGGTCTCGTCCTAGGTCAGTTCAAACTCAACATGTGTTGCGATAATGCCACTTCTTCGGGAGTGTGCTTCAGAAAGTCATGTGTGTAGATATCTCTACAGGGGACAAACAGTATATAACCAGTTCCCAACCAACGCACGCCGATGTACGTCGGCAGAATGGTACGGGCAGGCAAATGGGCGTACCTGTACGTCCCTTTAAATTTGCTGCCCTGCCATCGCGAGCACACCACGCATGCCGGTCGGGACCCCCGTGAGTCCGGTCGTGGGTCCCGCGGACTCGAACGCCACGGGCACACCCGCGATCGTCTCACGGGGCGGCTGAACGAGGAAACACCGTTGTAAACAGCATCTCCCTTTTCTGCCTAGCAACTAATGACGCTGATCTCTGCTCTATGTGATTGGAGCAGAGATCAGTGTTCACTAAATTAAAGCCCAGCCCCCAACAGTTAGTAACACACCCCTAGGAACACTTAACCCCTACACTGCCACCCCCTGGTTAACCCCTTCACTGCCAGTGTAATTTACACAGGAATCACTGCATTTATATAGCAGTGATTGCTGTATTGCGATTTTTTTTTACCAAAAATATGTAGAAGAAGAATACGTATCGGCCTAAACTGAGGGAAAAAATGTTTTTTTTATATATTTTTGAGGGATATTTATTATAACAAAAAGTAAAAAATAATGCTTATTTTCAAAATTGTCGCTCTATTTTTTTGTTTATAGCGCAAAAAAAAACCGCAGGAGTGATCAAATACCACCAAAAGAAATCTCTATTTGTGGGGAAAAAAAGTGCATCAATTTTGTTTGGGAGCCATGTCGCACGACCGCGCAATTGTCAGTTAAAGCGACACAGTGCCGAATCGCAAAAAGTGGTCTGGTCTTTGACATAAAGCAAAATGGTCCGGGGCAGAAGTGGATAATCAAGCTTCAGAAACAAACAAAAAACATAAATAATAATGATAGAGTATGGATTATAACATACAAGGACCCAACTCAAATCTGCCATAGAGGTGGGCCAGCTCAAAATCCAGAAATCAGTGAAAACAATATACAACATATAATTAGAGGTAGATCGATATGGCTTTTTCTCTGGCCAGTGCCGATATTTAGAAATCGCGGTGGCCGATGGCCGATATATGATGCCTATTTTTTTGGGCCGATATGTTAGGCTGATTTTTTTTTTTCAATAAAGGGGGGTAGGTTTGCGCTATGAATAAAATAAAATGAAATAAGATACCAAAAAAACAAAATTAGGAAGGGGGCTGCCACTACCTGATATTACCAGCCTGTCAGGTTGGAATAGAGTTAGAAAGTGATGTTGGTAGCTATGGCGCTCCACATAAAAATGAGTTATGTATAAATGAAGCAGAGATTCTCTCAGAACCCAATAAATGAATTACAAATCGGTGTATCCCTACCAAAAAAAAAAAAATAATAATTATCTATAGATATATAAAGTGGTAGATGCAAATATTCAGTGTTAGGCTCGGTTCACACAGGGGGCGACACGAGGCGACACGACTTGCCGTGCCGCGACCTGACAAGTCGCCCCCGTTCTGTACTATGGAACCGTTCTAAGAGGAGCGACTCGAGTCGCTCCGACTTAGAAAAAAGGTTCCTGTACTACTTTTGGGCGACCTCGGGCGACTTGCATTGACTTCTATACAGAAGTCATTTGCAAGTCGCCGCTGAGGTCGCGGCAGGTCGCGGTGCGGCAAGTCATGTCGCCTCGCGTCGCCCCCTGTGTGAACCGAGCCTTAAGATCAAGCTTCACCATATCATATAAACATGACAATATTAACAATAATATTTATAACATTTGCTAGAAAATGTATAAAAATAAAAGTGCTAGTGCCCAAGTGAAAAAAGTAAACACTCTATCCTATAAGCAAGCTTATGTAATATGCTATTCAGTGTTTAACGTCCATACAACCACATTGTTATAAGTGTTAAAAAGCTTCCAAACGATAATAAAGTAACTGGTGCACAGTGCTTCCTGGGTTCTAGAAAAATAAGCCCGGTGCGATTTTCATGCAGGAATCAAATTTCGCACTCACCAGCTCCCCTGCCCCTGTAGGGGTTACAGCGCCTCCACAGTGTGAGCCCCTGTGTCGCTATATAGTGCTGGTCCAATTGCTTCTTACTTATCCTCACAGCAATGCATTTAGTTGGATGAAAAGAGGAAAATATCCATAGTGTGATATTACAACATAATCCAGTTTATTAGATCAAAAGAAAATTACTCACAGAAATACAAGCACCGTATATCGCTAGATACATTCACTGCCGCCTCGAGAGAGAGTCTGTGTACGTCCTATGGCCACGCCCTACGCGTTTCATCAAACGTTATCTGGAGCAGCCATTTTGGTACACCTCTCTTCATATAGGGTGTAGTGCCCATACCACGCATGCGCGAGCATTAAATCGCCATATTGTTTAAGGGAAACCGTATACCTGTTGGTATCTATCCACCGTATGCTTTGCTGGCTCTATTAAATCATGTGTTGGCATGCAGAAATGGTATTGCACTACATCCAGCTCCTTTTATTACAAAATCCACCTGTCTATTGGCATTTGAGATTGTGAATTAAAATCTATATACAGTGCGTGCAAATCTCCACTGACAAATTAGGATACATACATAGATACATTGTAAATCTAATATAGAAATTAGACTTTAAAATGAGAGCAATTTAAAATGGTTTAAAATGAGAATGTAAATTAGCAATTGATACCCCAACAAATAAAATATATATTATAAAAATGATATGAAAATGTTAATAATGAGAATAATAAAAATGGATATAAAATTAATATAATAAAATTATATTTAAAAATTATATATATATAAAAAATATGATTAAAAAAACTTTTTTTTTTTTAAACTTGTGTTAAAAAAAATAATAATAAAAAAAAATTGGAAAAAAGGAGGAAGATGGGGGACTATTATTCAGGGAAGGGGAAGGAGCAGGGGGGTTGTACATGTATATCTCAAATTATATTCTCTGTACTTTTATACTCAAATGCTTTGGATGAAGGAGTTAAAAATGGACAATTGAGTAAAAATAAAATTTAAATAAAATAAAATTGGAGATGGAAAGAGAATATCTTAAAAGGGGAAATGTATGGGAAAACTCCTTTTTCAAAAAATTATTTTCCAAGGAATCCCTTATAAAGTCTTCATATAGGGATTTTATGAATAGATTACATTCGCCCTAAATGGACCTTTCTATATTGCCATCCAACCCTTATTAACCTGTGGAAAGTTTAACCCAAACCCAGATGGAACAAACCTGTACCTATGTTGTCTTTAGGGCCTGTGGATTCCTTGGTTTACTTATGTGCTTAGTATATGCTACCTTCGACCATATATAAAGGGTACTGTTGTTCTACTTAGCAGATAGTCCACACGGGGTTGGATAAATGTCCAAACCCCATGCGAGACCATAAAAAAGGGGGGGGGGGGAGAATTGGAGTAGGGAGATCTTGTTTAGTAATTTGTTAAAAAAACAATTTAAGTCTAAGTCAAAGTTAAAAATCCACTTAGTTTCATTTTGTGATACTTTAATTCTTTTATCTTCCCCCCTCCAATGCCCTTTTATTTTATCAATTGCATAGAAAACCATACATCTAGGGTCCCGGCCATGGTAGTCTTTAAAGTGTCTGGAGACATTATGTTTGTTGTATCCATTTTTTATGTCTGTAATGTGTTCCCCAATTCTTACATGTAGTTGTCGTGTGGTTCTTCCTACATATTGTTTGCGGCATAGACATTCAATAACATACGTAACGAAGGTGCTATTGCAGGTAATCAGCTCGTTGATCTTTTATTCCCTTCCATTTATGGAGGACATAAAATGTGATTTTTTCTTGTTTTTTTTTGCTAGTTTTACAAGGGAGGCATCTCCCACATTTGAAGAACCCTTTCAGGTTTTCAAAGATTTTGATTTGTTTTGGAGGGTCGATGACATTTTTTACCAGTTTGTTTCTCAACCCTTGTGCACACGGTCAGAGATTCCGACAACCAAATCCATCAGATCTTGTCCGACAGATCTTGTCCAAAACTGTTGCATACACACGGTCGGCCAAAGTTGTCGGAAAATCTGATCTTTCAGAACGTGATGACGTAATTTTGTTACGATGGGACTACGTTCAGGCTAGTAGCCAATAGCTTTGATGTAGGAATTTGATCTGAGCATGCGTGGCACTTTGTTCGATCGGAATTCTCTACACATGATCGGAGTATGTCGGAGCATTTTGTCGGAAAATATTTCCGGCAAGTTGGAAAATTTGGTCCGACGGATATTCAGCCGGAAAACAGTCCGATGCAGACCACACACAGTCGGAATATCCGACAAAACGCTCCGATCGGACACATTCCGTCGGAATCTCCAATCGCGTGTACAAGGGCTAAGAGTTGGTGCTCTTCTATATATGAACAAAGCTTTCTTTGATAACAGTTTTTAATGTGTCATCTGATTGCAGGATAGGCCAATGCTTCTTGACAATATGTTCCAAGGCCTTATGCTGTCTGTTGTATCCTGTGAGGAATGCAGTCTCCACTTTTTTGTTCTTTTGTTGTCTATTTGGTACTCCATCAATTAGCCTATTTCTTTCCATCAGTTTTACGTATTCCTTTAGGCCACGTAACTCCCTTTCTTTATATTCTTTTACGATGAACCTCTTTAAAGTCTACCTTGTTGCTACAATTTCTATATAACAACATTAGTTGTCCCTTGGGTATGTTCCCTATTCATTCCAATTTCCTGTGAAGGAGATATCGTATATGTTTTGGCTAATTTCATCAAAAAAGTTTTGTAATTCTTCCGGTGAGCCCCCCCAAAATGATGATAATATCAATGTATCAGCGGTAAAGCTTCAAGTTTTTCCTAGGTACACTATATATTTGCTCCTCTTGCCATCTGTTTAGGAAGAGGTTTGCCACACTGGGAGCGTACTTCGCGCCCATGGCTACCCCCTTAATTTGGGTGTAGTATGTGCCTTGATACCAAAAATAATTGTGGTCCATTGCCAGTTTGAGACCCTCTAAAATATTTTATTTGGTCCTTTTTCAGATCTGACTGCTGTTGCAGTGCCCATTCTATGCTGCTCAATGCATCATCTTGCTTGATGTTCATATACAATGAGTTAACATCTATAGTTACCAGAATGTCCTCCATGTCTACATCCCTTAATTCCGCAATTAGCTGCCTACTATCTTTCAAGTACGACTTTCCTTCCATGACCAAGGGCCGGATTTTCCATAGGGCTTGACAGGGCTCAAGCCCATGGGCCCCGTCCAATAGGGGGCCCCGCAAACCCTGCCTGTTAATTCTTTACACTAGGCGTCCGCGCTATAGCAGGCTACAGCGCGGACAATTGCTGGGAGGACGTCCCTGGACGTCCTCCTGTTTACTTCCCTGATGCGTGCCATGGGCGCGCATCAGGGAAGTTCTGTGTTAGCAGTGTCCCTTGGACACAGATCATGCTAAATGCCAATCACAGCGGCCATTTAGCACTAAATAGGTGAACAAAATGAGCTGCGCTAAAAACAAAAATTATATACCTGAAACCTAATCCAAAACTATACCGATAGATATAGAAAAGAACAATATTAAGTGATGAAAATATGATTAGTAAATAGTATACATAAATGCTATCGTATCATCATATAAGTGAATAAAGTGTATACTAAATCTGAAATGAAGTTAACATAAATAATATAGAGAAAACCCCCCCCACAAAAATTAATGTATATTAAAACAAAAATTATGTGTGCTAAATCTAAACCAATAAAATTAACAAAAATAGTATTCAAAAGCAATAAAGAGTTCATATATAATGAAGAAAAAATTGTCCAAAAAGTATTGTTGATTCCTCAAAATTGATATTAAGGTGCAAAAATATCCACAAATGCGTGTATATAGAAAATAATCAAAACAATCCTCCACCAGTGAGAAGAGGGGCCGCTTACCAGAGTTTTAGATCCCAGTGTTAGTGAGATCAGTAAGGCAACAGCACAGAGGTTTCTGGATAAACCGTCACAGGCACCACACCGTTTGCATCTCCAATACGAAGGCTCCAATCGGGAAACAAAGGTATCGTAGATTGCTGACACCACGCTGCTTCTATCGCCAATACGAAGCCTCCAGTCAGGAAACGAGGGTATCGTGGATCATGTATAAAAAATCAAAGGCACTCGCATAGCGTAAAACCACTTGGTTTAATGAAATAGAATAAAAAAAAAAAATTTACACTCACATATGTATAGAACAAACGATCACATAAAAAACGAGCCGGCCGGACTCGTGTGCCGCCCGCACTTTCTGGTTGGGCGTAGAACGCGGAGACGTCAGAACGCCTATCTCCCTACGCGCGTTTCGTCACGAACAGACGTGTTCACGGGATGCAGGACGGCGTTCTGACGCACCGCCTATATACAAAATCCTAAACAAACAGCCTTGGTCTGAGCTCCATGTTGTCCTCTCAATCCACCATGTTAGGTGAGGGAAAGAGGACTGGAATGCCCATACCATCACCCAGTCCACCATTTTACATAAGGAAAAAAGGGTAAAAATTTGCCCTACCACTACGCAGAGGCAAACCTATATTCATAACCATCCAGATTCTTTAAGAACCATGGATTGAAAACACAAAATTGTCATAAGGATACATTAAGAAAAATAAAAATAAAAAAAAAATTCCTTTTAAATACCAATTAAAAAATATATTTATTGAAAAATATTTAGTAAGATAATAAAATAATATTGGACACAAACAAAACAGTCCAAATAGATGGACAAACGAGCTTTTATAGTAAGGATATATACTGTTTTGGATGTCCAAATATTGATACATTCTTAATTAAAAAAAATATATATACCAGTGGAAACAGAAAACTTTTTTTGGTGGGACCACAAATACAGAAAAGATGATAGAGGTAAAAACCCTCATCGACGACCCATGGAACTCACACCAAGTTTACAATTAAAAAAACAACAACAGGAAACCTAAGCTATATAAGCCATTCCAACCAATCATATATTGTTCAAGAGTTGTCAATAAACGCATTTACGTCTACTTCAATATTAAGGCCATGAGGGACGTAACTTTTTAATCTGTGTATCCACATCATTTCAAGCTTGGAAATGCTTCTTACCAAATGGGTTCCCCTCCAATGGGGATTGAACTTGTCAATTCCCATAAAGATTGTGTTGGTAGGGTCTCTATTGTGTGCCAGCAGGTAGTGTTTGGAGACCGAATGCTGGGTATATCCTCTACGGATATTCCCAATATGTTCGTTCAAGCGTACATGTAAAGCACGTTTGGTCCGCCCTACATACTGGAGGCCACAAGGGCACTCCAGCATGTAGACCACTGCCTCTGAACAGCAAGTGATAAAAGGCTCTATGGTGTAAGACCTGGAAGTAACCGTAGATCTAAAGGTAGTACTTCTCCTAGACCGACAGCCATTTAAGCTACATACCGTGCACTTCCTGCATTGATAGTACCCAGTAAGGTTCGAGAAAAAATGCGGACGGTTAGTGGGTGGGTCCAAAGCATTAGGAGCCACCCTGTCCCTCAAAGATGTTACGCCTCTATATACTACTTGGGGTCTGTCAGGCAAAATGGTTCCCAATACCGAGTCGTTCCTAAGTACATGCCAATGTTTTTTTAAGTATATGTTTGATCCTAGTGTGTTGGCAAGAATAATTAGTGATGAAGGGGTGACGAAAATTGTTTTGACGACCTCCTTCTCGTTCCTTTAGTAACTCAGATCTTTCAACTTGACTAATCTCATCTATCAAACGTGTCAAGGGTTCAGATGGATAACCTTTATCGATGAACCTCTGAGTGAGAACACAGGCCTGTTGTATAAAAACATCCTGTTCTGTGCAGTTACGTCTCAACCTTAAGAGCTGGCTTCTAGGTACTGATTTAAGCCAAGATGGATGATGGCAGCTAGTGGTAGGTATAAAGGAGTTCCTATCGGTGGTTTTAAAGAAAGTTGATGTAATGAAACGTTCTCCTTTAATAGTGATAGTAAGATCTAAAAAATTAATTTTAGTAAGACTAGCTTCATAGGTGAGGTGTATACCCCTGGTGTTGGCGTTAAGCTCACTCATAAACAAGGAAAGATCTGATTCACTCCCATCCCATAGGAGGAGGATGTCGTCTATGTACCTGGCCCATTTATGTATACTATTTACTAATCATATTTTCATCACTTAATATTGTTCTTTTCTATATCTATCGGTATAGTTTTGGATTAGGTTTCAGGTATATAATTTTTTGTTTTTAGCGCAGCTCATTTTGTTCACCTATTTAGTTTGATATCGGAGTATTACGATTAGGGTTGCTGCTTATAGGTTACTTTCTTTTGCTGTTTGAGTAGCGCGGTTTACCCTCTGTACCGTGTTTGTGGCCATTTAGCACTGACTCTGATCAGTGCTAAATGGCCGCTGTGAATGTCCAATGAGAGATGATCTCATGAGATCATCTGTCATCGCCAGCTCTCCCCCTCACAGAGACAGCCTGTGAGGAGGGAGAGCGACGTGCAGCTCGTGAGAAAAAAAAAAAGTGGAAAATAAAGTGCTGCCACTAGTGCCATGATAATCTGTCCCCAGTGCCACGTGTAAGTGCCATCTGTCATTAGTGCCACCAGTCCCCAGTGCCACGTATAAGTGCCATCTGTCATCAGTGCCACCTGTCCCCAGTGCCACCCCTTGGACACAGCCAATCACAGATCATGCTAAATGGCCAATCACAGCAGCCATTTAGCACTGATCTGAGTGTCCATGAGATCATCTCTCATTGCCGGCTTTCCCCCTCACACAGAGACAGCCTGTGAGGAAGGAGAGCGACATGCAGCTTGTTGTGAGAAAAAAAAAAGTGGAATAAAGTGCTGCCAGTGCCACCTGTCCCCAGTGCTACATATAAGTGCCATCTGTCATCAGTGCCACTGCCACGTATAAATGACATCTGTCAGTGTCACGTGTCCCCAGTGCCACCTGTCCCCAGTGCCATGTGCCATCTGTTATCAGTGTCACGTATTAGTGCCATCTGTCATCAGTGCCACGTATTAGTGCCATCTGTCGTCAGTGTCACGTGTCATTGTCCTGGTGCTTCAGGGCCTTCAAAATTGTAATAGGTATTCAAGAAGTTAGATGTGCAATTTATTCTTCTAGAACACGCGACGGCGTTCCCTGCATGTTGGGCCTCTCTAAGTGGCCAGGCTGTAGAAAAGTCCCACACGTGGTATAGTTATACGCAGGAGTAGAATGTACAATTTATCTTGCACTTTGTTCAATGAGTTATTTTGTTATATTCTTGCAAATGATTGGTTATGATTGCAACCTTACAAGGTAGTTGATTGTCTTTCAGGTAAATACGTTTTTTATGTTCTCATTCTGACCAAGACATTTGTGCATTGCAATAATCACTTGATCACTTTGAACTTTTTTAATCATTATTTATTTATTGGAAAAAAAAAAAAACTTTTCAAGCTTCAATCAGTAATAGATTACTTTTTTTTAGCATTTAATACTGTCTATGGTACCAGTCATTTTATAAAAGTAGCTTGGCATTTCAAATAACGATTGGATCGATTATATTGTTACGGCACCAGATGGCGACAAATTAATATAGACGGTAGGGTCCGAAAGTGACTCAAGCCCAGGGGCCCCCAGCACCCCAAGTTCTGCCCTGGCTGTAACAGTGATTCTGTCGCCACCGCAGTTACTATCAGCTAACACAGGGATGAATGGCCCTCTGGTGGCCTAGCATGGAAATTGATGTTCCAGTCAGCTATTACTGAAGACCCCCTGGTGGTTAAAAGATAAAACGGAGGCTGTTTGGTTTGCTTGATGTGCCTGCTTTTAAAGATCTGAAGTGAGAGTTCTGGGAGCCCAGAGTTTCCCGTTTTTATAGAAGCACCTTTACCTGCTGTTTCTTTAAAATATCGCTTGAACACATCTGACACCATTAAACGATTATTCTGGAATTTATTTATTGACTGTTTTTTGTGCCTGTTCTTTATTTATTAATATTTTTGAAGCACGTAGCACTTTTATTAGTATTTGGTTTGCGCAGGACCATTTTATATCTATAGCTGACCCGTTATATATGGTCGAAGATAGTATATACCAAGCACATAAGTAAACAAAGGAATCCACAGGCCCTAAAGACCTATAGAAAGGTCCATTTAGGGCGAATGTAATATATTCAAAAATTCTCTATATGAAGACTTTATAGGGGGTTCCTTGGAAAAAATTTTTTTGAAAAAGGAGTTTTTCCATACATTTCCCCTTTAACCACTTTAGCCCCGGACCAATTTTCAGCCTAAAGACCAGAGGTCTTTTTACAGTTTCGCACTGCACTGCTTTAACTGGTAATTGTGCGGTCATGCAATGTTGTACCCAAACGAAATTTGCGTCCTTTTCTTCCCACAAATAGAGCTTTCTTTTGATGGTATTTGACTGCCTCTGCGATTTTTATTTTTTGAGATATAAATGGAAAAAGACCGAAAATTTTGAGAAAAAAATATATTTTCTACTTTTTGTTATAAGAAAAATCGAAAACTCAATTTTAGTCATACATTTAGGGCAAAATTTATTCAGCCACATGTCTTTAGTAAAAAAAAAATGTCAATAAGCGTATATTTATTGGCTTGCGCAAAAGTTATAGCGTCTACAAACTAGAGTACATTTTGTGGAATTTACACAGCTTTTAATTTATGACTGATTTCTTGAGGTGCTAAAATGGCAGGGCAGTACAAACCCCCCCACCCCCCAAATGACCCCATTTTGGAAAGTAGACACCCTGAGGAAATTGCCGAGGGGCATGTTGAGCCCATTGAATATTTTTTTTTGTCCCAAGTGATTGAATAATGACACAAAAAAAAAATAATAATAAAAAAAAAAGTTTACAAAAAGTTGTCACTAAATGATATATTGCTCACACATGCTATGGGCAGAAGTCAAATTACACCCCAAAATATATTCTGCTGCTTCTCCTGAGTACGGGGATACCACATATGTGGGACTTTTTGGGAGTCTAGCCGCGTACGGCACCCCGAAAACCAAGCACTACCAAAACTACCAAAACAACCAAGCACTACCAAAACTACTGTTAGCGATCGCAGGGATCCGGCCTGACTCTGCGATCGCTGCAGTTATGCGTTTAGGTGTTTTGTAAATGACAGTGATCGAGCGATACTGCACTTGGGTGGGCTGGGCGGAGGGGCAAAATGCAGGTGCTAGCAGGCATCTGGGCTGATCCCGCTAACAATGCGTTTTTTTGGAACCCTAAACTGCTGGGGACGCTAGTATATATCAGATCAGATATTGATCTGTTCAGATTCTATACCACTTAGGGAGGTGTATGCTTTGCGCGTGGGTGTTAGCGGTACTGGCACTAACCTAGCGCTGCCTGGGGCGACGCAGACCCTGATCCCAAAAATTAATTGATATCACCCGCCGGGTGATCAGGGGGTTAAACCTTTATTGGGTAATAAATGGTTGGTTCCCTGATGCTATAAAAAGCAAACTAACTAACCAGAGTCACCCGTAACACTTATACGGTGATCACTGGTGAAAGGGTTAACTAGGGGCAATCAGGGGGTTCAAATTTTTATTAGGTAGTATATGGGGGTCCCTGGCGCTATATAAAAACCTGACGGGGAACCTAAATAACTAACTGGCTAACCAGCGTCACCAGTGACACTTATACGGTGATCGCTGGTGAAAGGGTTAACTAGGGGCAATCAGGGGGTTAAAACCATTATTGGGTAGTATATCGGGGTACCTAGCGCTATAAAAACCTGGCGGTGAACCTAAAAAAAAAATAACTAGCTACCTAGCGACACTAATGCAGCGATCAGAAAAATTATCGCTTAGTGACACTGGAAAAAGGGGGGTGAAAGGGTTAACTCTAGGGGCAATCAGGGGGTTAAACCTTTATTGGGGGGTGGTAGGGGGCTACCCTGGACCTAACACTAACTGCCCTGACACTTTTTACTTTTACAACTGACACTGAATGCAGTGATCAGAAAATAAATGATCACTGCAATCAGTGACACTGACTGGGAGGGGGGGCAGGGGGGGATCGGGGGGGGGGTTGTGTGCCTACATGTCAGTGCAGTGTTGGTGCACACTTACTTTTGGTCCTCTCCTCGTAGTCCGGTCAAAAAGACCGCCCCAAGGAGAATGACATCACTTCCTCCCTGCCTGTGTATACAATACACAGTGGGAGGAAGCTTCTCATTCGCCAGGAGTGATCGAGAGGGGATGGCCAGAAACCAACGGCCATCCCCTCATTCCGGATTGCTCCTGAAGCGAAACGGACCGCCGCATCCAGCGGGAAGGGGTCCGATCGGACCCCCCACCTGCTGGAAGGCAAGCTTGTACATGTACGTGGTTGTGCCTGTACATGCCATTGTGATGACGTACAATGGCATGCGGCGGTCGTTAAGTGGTTAAGATATTCTATCTCCAATTTTATTTTATTTTAATTTTATTTTTACTCAATTGTCTATTTTCAACTCCTTCATCCAAAGCATTTGAGTATAAAAGTACAGAGAATATAATTTGAGATATACATGTACAACCCCCTTGCCCCTTCCCCTTCCCTGAATATAGTCCCCCCATCTTCCTCCTTTTTTCCAATTTTTTCATTTTTTTTTTTATTTTATATTTTGCTTTTTATTTTTTATTTTTAACATGGGTTTTAAAAAAAAGTTTTTAATTTTTTTTAATACAATTGAATATAATTTTATTATATTAATTTTATATCCATTTTTATTTATTTCTTCCATTATTAACATTTTTTTCATATCTTTTTTTTATAATATATATTTCATTTGTTGGGGTAGCACTTGCTTATTTACATTCTAATTTTTAAACAATTTTAAATTACTCTCATTTTAAAGTCTAATTTCTATATTAGATTTACAATGTATCTGTATGTATGTATCTATTCTAATTTGTTGGTGGAGACTTGCATGCACTGTATATAGATTTTAATTAATTCACAATCTCAAACAACAATAGAGAGATGGATTTTGTAATAAAAGAAGGAGCTGGATGTAGCGCAATACCATTTCTGCATGCCAACACATGATTTAATAGAGCCAGCAAAGCATACGGTGGATAGATACCAACAGGTATAACGTTTTCCCTTAAACAATATGGCGATTTAATGCTCGCGCATGCGTGGTATGGGCACTACACTCTATATGAAGAGAGAGGTGTACCAAAATGGCTGCTCCAGATGACGTCTGATGATGAATCACGTAGGGCGTGGCCATAGGACGTACACAGACTCTCTCTCGAGGCGGCAGTAAATGTATCTAGCGATATACGGCGCTTGTATTTCTGAAGCTTTGTGAGTAATTTTCTTTTGATCTAATAAACTGGATTATGTTGCAATATCACACTATGGATATTTTCCTCTTTTCATCCAACTAAATGCATTGCTGTGAGGATAAGTAAGAAGCAATTGGACCAGCACTATATAGCAACACAGGGGCTCACACTGTGGAGGTGCTGTAACCCCTACAGGGGCAGGGGAGCTGGTGAGCTGGTGAGTGCAAAATTTGATTCCTGCATGAAAATCGCACCGGGCTTATTTTTCCAGAACCTAAGAAGCACTGTGCACCAGTTACTTTATTATCGTTTGGAAGCTTTTTAACACTTATAACAATGTGGTTGTATGGATGTTAAACTCTGAATAACATATTATTACATAAGCTTGCTTATAGGATAGAGTGTTTACTTTTTTCACTTGGGCACTAGCACATTTATTTTTATACATTTTCTAGCAAATGTTTGTTATAAATATTATTGTTAATATTGTCATGTTCATATGATATGGTGAAGCTTGATCTTAACACTGAATATTTGCATTAGGCACCTATCACTTTACACACACACATAGAGATAGATAGATAGATAGAGATATCTATCTCTCTCTCTATATCTATCTCTCTCTCTATATCTATCTCTCTCTCTATATCTATCTCTCTCTATCTATCTCTCTCTCTCTATCTCTCTCTCTCTATCTCTCTCTCTCTCTATCTCTCTCTCTATCTCTCTCTCTCTATCTCTCTCTCTCTCTCTCTATCTCTCTATCTATCTCTCTATCTATCTCTCTATCTATCTCTCTATCTATCTATCTCTCTATCTATCTATCTCTCTATCTATCTATCTCTCTATCTCTCTATCTTTTTGTAGGGATACACCCATTTGTAATTAATTTATTGGGTTCTGAGAGAATCTCTGCTTCATTTATACATAACTCATTTTCATGTGGAGCGCCATAGCTACTAACTCTATTCCAACCTGACAGGCTGGTAATATCAGGTAGTGACAGCCCCCTTCCTAATTTAGTTTTTTGGTATCTTATTTAATTTTATTTTATTCACAGCGCAAACACAAACCTACCCCCCTTTATTGCACAGTTTTTGTTTGCAGCAATGGATATCTTATATCAAATATGTCACCCTCTGAAGATTAAGATGGGATGTTTCTCTGAATGATGCCATAAATGATAAAAACCTAATGGAAGATTCGTATAAATTTTTTAATCAGAGTGAAACAGAATTATTGCAAAAAATAGTGATTAGACGACAACATAAATGAAAAAATATAGAGACAGAAATATTACAAATAAGAAACCAATTGGTGCCATTTAAGGAAACAGCAGAGTACAAGGATAAAGAAAAGGCTCTTCAGGAAGCAGTTAAAAAGTATGACAAAGAAGTTCAGCAGAAAAAACAGAAGAAATTCAATGGGATGTATTGGACTATAAAAACCAGAAAGTGTACAAATGGCAAACGGATGCAAACTATAATGAGGATGAAAATTATGTATCCATGGTGGAGGAGTCCAGAGAAAATTCAATAAGAGAAAATGAAGCATGGCAGCAACCTACTCTGTCACAAGATAGACCACAAAGGACCAGACAAGAAGAACAAACATCTAATCATAGGAGATTTGAAAGAAGCCCAGAAAGGGGGCACAGACAGTCTGACCAATATGGAGCTAGAAGACATCAGGATGTACCATACACACCAAATATACCCAGACATAGAAATAGATACTCCCCAATTAGGGAGTACTATCAGGATACCCCCCATAGGGACATAGGGAACAATACCAGGGGAGAAATAAACATTTTTTTCACAGAGGACAGTGGAACAGCCCACCCGGAACAAGAGAATGGACCACCCCATACGTACCCCCAGGAGGAGGGAGACCGTTCCGATACCCAATGAGGAACCAGTATCAGGGGAACACCTGAAGGAATGGAGGATGAAATCCAAGGTGGACCAAACAAGGAGATACAAGGAGAACCACGTGGAACAGCCAGAAGCCAGGTGGGAAGAGAGGAGGGAGTATACATACAGAATACCAAGATGGGAAAGAGAAAACGGACCAGAGGAAAGAGGGGAGGCATCAAGAAAAAGAAGAGAACATTAGGGCAAGGGATATATAATCTGAGTAATGTTACTTTTGGAGAAGAAGAATTAAGGATTTTAGATCTGGGCCTCAAATCTACGCCCCAGATAAGAACTTAAACAAATTTGAAGTTTACATTGATCTACAAAAGTTTATAAGGAAGTTGAACATTAAGAAATTCTTTGCCAAGAAAGGACAGACAAAAATAATTCCATCTTCAACCCTAAGGTACAACACAATGAGAGCATAACAGTCTTCAATAAAATGGTGGAGAGAGACCTAAGAGAATTGGAGCTTAAAAAAAAAAAATCTAAGAGTAAAGGCATATGGAAAACCATTAGGCAATTAGAGAAGAAAAAGGACATAGTAATCCGGCCGGCAGATAAAGGAGGGGGCCTAATCCCATAGTTAGTAAGGTTGAATAAAGACACCAGTCCATCCAGTTCAACCTGAGTGAGTGTCTACAATTGTCCCTATCCCCGTACATTGCACACTCACATTGGTCCCTGCCCTCAAGGAGCCCACAATCCAAGGTCCCCATTCATATACTAGGGTCAATTTCGGACAGAAGCCAATTAACCTACCTGCATGTCTTTGGAGTATGGGAGGAAACCGGAGTACCTGAAGAAAACCCACGCAGGCACAGGGAGAACATGCAAATTCCAGGCAGGTAATGTCGTGGTTGGGATTTGAACCAGCAACGTTTCTTACTGCTAGATGAGAGCGTTAACCACTACACCACTGTGCTGCCCAAACAAGATTATAAGAAGGAAATGGAAAAATTACTAAATGTGCAAGACACCTATAAGAAACTGAAAGAAAACCCTAAGAAAGAATATGAAAAGATGCTAAAAGGCATACGTTAAGAAAGGAGAAGACAAGGGAATACTTAAAAAAGAGGCAAGATAACTAACCCCCAAAGCAGCAAAAACTCCAGTAATATATTATCTCCCTAAGATACACAAAGACCAGACAAACCCACCCGGAAGACCAATCATCAGCGGCATAGAATCACTGTTCTCTAGACTAGGAGCTTATATAGATGGTTACTTACAGTCCTTGGTCATGAAGGGAAGTCGTACTTGAAAGATAGTAGGCAGCTAATTGCGGAATTAAGGATGTAGACATAAAGGAGGAGGTCTTTCTGGTAACTATAGATGTTAACTCATTGTATATGAACATCAAGCAAGATGATGCATTGAGCAGCATAGAATGGGCACTGCATCAGCAGTCAGATCTGAAAAAGGACCAAATAAAATATTTTAGAGGGTCTCAAACTGGCAATGGGCCACAATTATTTTTGGTACCAAGGCACATACTACACCCAAATTAAGGGGGTAGCCATGGGAGCGAAGTACGCTCCCAGTATGGCAAACCTCTTCCTAAACAGATGGGAAGAAGAGCAAATATATAGTGTACCTAGGAAAAACTTGAAGCTTTACCGCAGATACACTGATGATATCATCATTTTGGGGCGGCTCACCGGAAGAATTACAAAACTTTTTTGATGAAATTAGCCAAAACATATACGATATCTCCTTCACAGGAAATTGGAATGAACAAAGTATAGACTACCTAGATGTGCAGATTTTTAAACGGGATGGGAAAATAGGCACACGCACTTTTTTCAAAACCACAAACCACCATGGGTATATTCCAACTAATAGTTGTCATCATCCCCAGTGGATAAGGAACATACCCAAGGGACAACTAATACGGCTATATAGAAATTGTAGCAAAAAGGTAGACTTAGAAGAACAAGCTGAAGAAATTATACAGAGGTTCAAGGATATAAAGAAAGGGAGTTACGTGGCCTAAAAGAAGAAGTAAAACGGATGGAAATAAATTGACTAATTGATGGAGTACCAAATAGTAGACAACAAAAGAATAAAAAAGTGGAGACTGCGTTCCTCACAGGATACAACAGACAGCATAAGGCCTTGGAACATATTATCAAGAAGCATTGGCCTATCCTGCAATCAGATGACACATTAAAAACTGTTATCAAAGAAACCTTTGTTCATATATAGAAGAGCACAAACGCTTAGAAACAAACTGGCAAAAAATGTCAGACAAAAGGAAAGCAGGAGAGAGAGAGAGAGAGAAGGAAAGGAGGAGAGAGAGGAGGAGAGAGAGAGAGAAGGAAAGGAGGAGAGAAGTTATCCTCCTTTCCTTCTCTCTCCACATGAATGAATGATTTTATAGAGCTAAAATTGCAAACTGAATCGCCTCAAGGCGCTTGATCCGTCCTGTGCTTCCTGTTCCTTAGAAGAGGTGGGTCTTGAGTTTTTTTTCTGAAGGTCTGATGGTTTTCTTCCATACGGATGTTAGTGAGTAGAGCTTTCCAGAGCGAAAGAAGGAAGGAAAGAGGGGGAGGGAGAAAGAAGGAAGGAAAGGGGGAAGAGGGAGAGGGAAGGGGGAGAGGGAGAAGAGGGACTAGGGAGGGGAGACAAAGAATGGGCTGAGGGGGAAGAGGGGGTGAGGCTTGGTTGGCATCAGTTGTTTGGAACTTTTAGTATTTGGCTGAGGGTTAAAGTAAACCCCTACTTATTTTGAAACTGAATATGAACATTGTTCATATTCAGTTTCAAAATAAGTAGGGGTTATTTTAACCCTTTGAACAATCATTGAACAATCTTCAAAAAACAAAATCTCAGTGGCAGAAGACCGTGCTATAAACAAAATATATAAAATGAACAACACTGGTGGTGTGGCAGACTAACAGGGCAGGGGCAGTCAGTGGCAGAGGCACTGGCAGACACGACAGACCAACAGTACTTCATTCATTATCACTTCCTGGATGTGCCAAAAATCATGAAAGAAAAACAAAAAATGGATCACTGCAAGCAATGCTGCTCAGGATTTGGGAATGTGCAGATTTTTCTGTAAGAACACTAGTTGATCCACATGCTCTGGTTTGAGTGTGCTTCTTTTTGCAGTTACCACATCTCCTGCAGTGGAGAAAACCTGCTCTACAGAAACGCTTGTGCCTGGGATACACAAGAATTGCTTTGACAGCTGAGAAAGGAGGGGAAATATGATCTCATGCTCATGCCACCAGTTCAAAGGGTCCTCAGTGAGAGGCAGAGGTGGGGCTTCACAATATTTTTCCATTTCCTCTTCGGCCTTGGCATAGGGGGGTCTTGGGTTCTATTGTACCTTCAGTGTCATTGAGAGACTGTCCCAGCAAAGTCATGAGCAGCGATCTGGCCTTTCTTTTGGGAGGAGATGGAGAATGGTTGTCCTCAATGGGTGAACTCAATGGGTAAATTCTTCTTCCAGAGTTTATTTTCTTCTAGGCTCTTGAGCTTCATGTGTCCTCTTAAATGTAATCTGTGTTTGAACAAAAAATAGAAAAAAAATAAAAAAAACATATTGCCAATTGCCTATGATTCTGCTGGGGTGATTAAGAAGCCCAGGAAACGGACGATGCAGTTCCCGCACCGCATCAGATTCAGAAGCGTGACTTACACTAGTATGTAGCAGCCAGCTAGCTAGCGCTACTAGTTGTACTACAGTTCGTTTCAAGAAACATGATGAAATTCAAATTAATTTAATTACCTCCAAGGATGCAGCCTCCTCAGTCACTCAGTGTATATCTCCAATCTCCCCTCCTCTGTGAGGATAAAAGGCAGTCCCTTAAAGCAAGGATCCAGTGCAGAGGCTGTATGAAGGATCTTCTCTGCCTCACTGCTGCACCTCTTCTGGAGATCTGTTCTGATGGCATTCTTGATCTCATGGCTCATGGATGTGTATCCCATGATGTCTGTCATACTCTGGAGTTGTGCATTTAGAGGGGCAATGAGAGAAACTGTTGGATTGCGCTCTTCTGACATCAGCATGGTTGCATCCTTCATTGGTTTTAATGCATTCAGTGTCCTCTGCATTTGACTCATCTGTTTCAGTGAGAGTGCAGAGATCGGACTCTCCTTTGCTGACTTCTGGAGACAGCAAGGTGGCACAGACTGCAGGTTGTTGTTCTAAGAACCTCTCGACCATGTCACATGTGCGGTTCCATCTTGTTGGCACATCAGTTATCAGCTTATGATTCTTCAGGCCAGGACATCCCTGTTACTCTTTTAGACAGTGGCTTGCTCTAGTGCTGCGGTGAAAGAATGTGGATAGCCGTCGCACTCTGCCAAGAAGCCTGGAGAGCGTGGCCACTTTCAACGCTCGCTGGGATGCAAGGTTCAGTGTATGGGCGAAGCATTTCACATGGGGGAATTTCCCAACTTGCGCTGAAACTATCATGTTTGACGCATTGTCGGTCACAAGCACTACAGATTTATTGGACAGCTGCCATTCTTATACAAGAGACAGTAGCTCTGCCAGATGAGCACCCGTGTGAGACTCATAAATGGCTCTCGTTTGCAGCACATGCAACAAGATCTGCCAGTCCTTACTAACGTAATGTGCTGTTATTGAAACATAAGACTCCGTCATGACTGAAGTCCATGAATCACATGTTATTGCGACTCGATTTGCTTGTCTCATTGGTGCAATTATCTGAGCTTTGGTTTCGTGGTAGAGTGCAGGTATAACGTTTCCTGTAAAGTGACTTTGTGAAGGGATCTTGTAACGCGGCTCTATCGTCTTCAACAAGTAGCGAAACCCAGTGTTGTCCACAACAGAGTAAGGGTACAGGTCCTAAGCTATGAAAGCTGCCACATCTTTTGTTATTCTTTTCCCCTTTTCAGAGTTGGGCAACAAAGTTGAGAGCATCGCATCAATTCTTGGCCGAGCTTGGCACTGGTGGTGGTGGCAGGTGTTAGAATCTGAGTGAAAACGTCTAGCGTGGTTTCCGATAGTAGTATTCCCTAGATATTTAATTTTTGTGTGACAGGCTTTACACACAGCATATGACTTGTCCAATTCGTGCTTCCCACTTTGTTCATGTTCATAAAAGCCAAAATGTGCCCAGAGGTTTCCTTTTAAAAAGCTAGGTGCATTTTTTATCTCTCGTTCTTTTTTGTCTCCTGCCATTTTTACTAGTGTAGCATGCCATGTAATTGTGACAGAGTTTCTAGACAACATTGTCATCACCAGTCAGTGTTAAAAAAAAAAAAGAACAAAAAAAAAAAAAGACTAAGCCTAAAGCCTGCCACGAGATCACCAGAAAAGTAACAATTTTCCTCCACTTAGTAGTATGTTGTAACATTGTAATTGTGTATATGCTACGTTAAACAAATAGTTGTCACAAAATCCTTATTCTACCCTACATGCCGTCGCTAGCTACTGGCAGTTGCACTTGCTATGTGTTTTAATAAAAAAAAAAAAAAAAAAAAAAAAAAAAAAAAGCACCCTCATCTTATTTCTGCTACTGTAGTGCTAGTCGCCGTGATCATCAACTGCACTGGTCATTTGATCTCTCCTTCTCCAATCTTCGTGGCACACTGGCATTGAACACGTCACAAACAGCTACAAACAACAACATAACATATTTCCCTGTCCCACCAACATCCTCCCGTCCCGCCCCCCAAATGACGTGATGAGTAAAACCATAAATCTTACAGAGGTATCAATGAAGTTGTGATCAAATCACTAATATATTGGACATTCAATAGATTAGAAATCGACCTACATAAACCATAATTAATTGGCAATGGCATGGTCACTTAAACTTCCTTTAACCCTTTCATGACTAAGCCTATTTCTCTGACATTTGGTGTTTTTTGAAAGTTAAAATCCATATTTTTTTTGATAGAACATTACTTAGAAAACCCCCAAACATATATATTTTTTAGCATAGAATCTAGAGGATAAAATGGCGATTGTTACAATATTTTATGTTACACTGTATTTCATTTATTGTGCAGCAGTCTTAAATGAAACTTTTTGGGGAAAAAGATACTTTCATGAATTAAAAAACAAAACAAAAAACAGTAAAGTTAGCCCAATTATTTGGTATAATGTGAAATATGATGTTACGCCAAGTAAATAAATACCAAACAAGTCACGCTTTAAAATTGCGCACACTCCTAGAATAGTGACAAACTACGGTACCTAAAAATCGCTAAAAGGCGACACTTAAAAAAAATGGTTACAGGTTAGCGTTACAATACAGGGGAGGGCTAGTGCTAGAATTATTGCTCACGCTCTGACAATCCCGGCGATACTTCACATGGATTTGAACGCAGTTTACAACATATGCGGGCCGGGGCGCAGCTTCCATATGCGTTTTCTATGCTGCGGCTCACGTTTAAAATGATTATTTTTTGTTTCTTATGCATTTCATTTAAGAGGCTAGAGCAGCAGAAGGCGGGGGATGTCCACTTGTCAGGCCACTCCCACTCCACCAGATAACAACCGAGTGGCTTTTAGCCATTTTGGTTGGCTGACCGCTCAGCAACCACTGTGAAAAACAGTACCGAGATGATGCCTGCAGCAGTGCAGCCATTATCCCATTATAACCCGTGCGAAGGGGTTAAGGTTTAGAAATACAGAATGGCAAGGCAATCACTATTAATATTTATTATTAACATTTTACAGTCAAATTTGGCATTCGCATTTTACAGTGACAGACAGTCCACTCCACTATGCATCAGAGATAGAGATTATATTTATATTATTATCTTAGAGGTAGTACACTCTACTAAACTATTAGTCTAGTACAACTACTGTGCGACAGTCAGTACCACTCACAGTAATCTCACTACTCAGTTACCTACCTGTGATGAGTCTCGGCGGAGCTCGCTCTCCACGCTGCCTACTCCATCCGCCGCAAACCACGCCCTGTTATAGTTAGTTAATCTATTGGGACACATAACCATATACAGAGAAAGCTTGTAACAGGTTAGGGATAGATGTATGTGGATGAGTTAGGAAAAATAAAAAATTGTCCGCGTATGCGGCAATTTTGTACGTTTTTGGGCCCGCTGTGAAACCCGAGCTAGATGGTGAGTTATTGACAGTATGGGTGAAGGACTCCAGGGATAGAATAAATAGAAGGGGTGACAACAGGCACCCCCTGTCTGGTACCGTTTCGAACTTGGACCTTGTCAGACAGGGATCCATTGATTTTTAATTTCATCGTCGGGTTCTGGTACAGGGAGGAGACCCAGGCGAGCACATGCGACTTCAAGCCGATGTATGAGCAGGTGGCTAGGAGGTAGTCCCAAGAGACAGGAGAAAGCCCTTGAGGCCCGCCTGACGGCAGTGGTGGATCAAATCAAGGGCTTTAGTCACATTGTCCCTGGCTTCCCTACCTGGCACGAACCCCACTTGTTCCAGACCAATCAGTTTTGAGAGGAATGCACTTAATCTATTTGCTACAACTTTTGCAAGAATTTTTAAATCTAGGTTCAGCTATGAGATTGGCCTATAGTTGGCACAATCTGTCAGGTCCTTGCCTGGTTTGGGTATCAAGGTCACATGTGCCTCCAAAAAGGTCTCTGGTAATTGGGATGGCTCTCTAAGGAAGTTCAGTGTGTTTAGTAAAGGCTTGTTCAAAATGTCACTAAAAGTCTTAAAGTAGTGGGCTGAGAAGCCGTCAGGGCCAGGGCTCTTGCCGAGCTTAAGGTTTTTAATGACGTCAGCCAGTTCAGCCAATGATATTGGTCCCTCAATGGACTCTGCTTCGTCTGGAGAGAGGGTGGGCATTCCACTCTGGGCCAAATAGCCCTCAATGATATGACCCCTATCACCATGAAGCTCCGGAGGGCTATGTGACTGTGGGATATTATAAAGTTTAGAATAAAATTTTTGGAAGCTAGCTGCTATTTCGTCCGTGCGGTTAATCAGTTTACCCTCTGCGGTTTTGATCATCAAGATATTGTTAGCTAGGGAGGCCTCCTTCAGAGCCCTGGCAAGCAGTTTTCCTCCCTTGTCCCCTTGTTCATAATACACTTTTTTTTTTTTCTTTTTTTTTTTTAGGAAAAGAGCTCTTCTACTCTGTGAATCGAAAAAGTTCTGCAACTCCCGACGTAGAAGTAAGAGTTTCACCAACACCGCTTCATCCAATGATTGAATATGTTGGCTCTCAAGGCGAGCAATCTGGGTTGCTAACTGCTTGACTTTATTTACGGCTTCTCTTTTACGCGTCGCTCCTAGTGTGATCAATTCCCCCCTCACAACGCATTCATGCGCCTCTTAAATGGTTGGAGGAGTGAGATCCTCTGAGGTGTTCTCCACAAAGTAGTTACGCAAAACATTTGTCAATTTGGATTTAATGTCAATGTCAGTTAGGAGGGAAGGATTCAGTCTCCAAGTGCACGGTTTGGTATGAGGAGTCGGCCGTTTGATGGTCAAAGCAACGGGTGCATGATCAGAAAATGATTTTATACCTATACGTGCCTCCACTAGATCGGTAAGGTCTCTTTGTGACAAAAACACATAGTCTATACATGAGTGTTTCTTGTGGGGTACAGAATAATGTGTAAAGTCTTTATCCCTGGGGTGGGCGGCCCTCCATGTATCGATTAAGGTAAGGGAGTGTAAAGAGGTCTTAATTTGTTTTAATGCATGGTAAGAGAGGTTAGATTTCCCCGTGGATGTATTCTGTAATGGATGGAGGGGTACGTTAAACCCCCCCCCCCCCCCCCCAACAGGACTCGGCCAGAGGCAAACCCCTTCAACTCCTCCACCATATGTCTACAAAATGGCACATGGGCCCAGTTGGGGAAGTACACGTTTGCTAGGGTCAGGGGAGAGGCATCCCAAGTCCCTTTCAAGAATAAAAACTGGCCCCCAGGGTCTGCCAGCTGCTGGGTCACCTCAAAGCCCACTAATTTGTGTATGAGTATCGAGACTCCCTTGGTCCTAGCCTCAGGATTTGCGGCATTGGTAAACTTTTGGGAAGTTTTTGTGGAACAAGTTAGGGGTTTTTTTTTTGCCTGAAAATGTGTCTCGTGCAGAAATACAAAAAGAGGTTTCACCTTATTGAGCTCTCTGAAGAGGGATGCCCTCTTCTCCAGAGTATTCAAACCTTGAATGTTATTAGAGATCATAGTCGGGGACCGCCCTAGTGATGAGTATGCCATCTTGCTGGCCTATAAGCTCTGTTTTAGGGTCTCCTGTGCAATGGATAGGGACCCTAAAAGAGAGGGGAAAAAAAAGGGGGGGAGGTCTTCTAAATGTCTGGAAAGCCTATTTATTTTAGGATACATAATTATCCATTGAATTATCTGTTTAATATTGTTTAATATAGAACTTTGGTCATTCTCGGCAGATTGGTCCAATGAATACACGTCTTTTTGGGTCGCTTCTTTCCCATCTTGGGCCCTTTATGGGTGTAGTGACAGGGGCCTTGGCAGCACCACTGGCTGGATCTTTGACAGCGCGCAGCTGCACAAAAAGCCAGTTATTTTTAAGCATGCATTTTTTTTATGAATGTGGTTTATCTGTAAAGAGTTAGTATACAAATATTTAAATCATGGTTCCATTGCCGTTTCTCTCTCTATATTATATACACACACACACACGTTTTTTCTTTATATTGACTTTTTTGTCTAACTTTTTGGCTTCTATAGAAAAGTCTCACACTATAGCCATCTATCCCTAAAGAAGAAATTATTTAAAATTTTGAAACGTGTTGGAATTTCTTCTGTCCTATTATAACTGACAGTTGAAAATAGTTATCCCTGTTTGCACATCCACACAATTATGTTTAAACCGCACAAATGTATGATATATTCATGTACTAAAAGACATAGAACATGTATACATGTTAATAAAAATACTGTTGCAATTTTTAAACCCACCTGTGTCTTTACCCTAAAAAAATCCCATTTGAGGGTCCATTGTCTATAACCTGACTTGGCTGTAAAACATTTATTATGTTTAACTTTATTCATTTTAAGATGGAACAATATGTTAGAAGCTAAATTCAAATTTGAATTGCACATATTGAGTATCTTATAGATTCACATTAGTGTTATTGATAAGAGGTCAGTCACAAAACATTTAAATAACCAGTTAACAAATTAGAGGACACTTATGTAAATAAGTGACCTCATGCATAGGGATCCAAGAGATCTGAGGCTGAAAAATATTCACTAAAGCTAGCCACACATTACAATATAGGATCTTTCATAGCATTTTACCCACGATTAGCAGATTGAAGCTGTAATGTCAAGCACCTGCACAGTCTTCCTCCAGCTTTGTGCCCATATCTTATGGCTTTTCGGTTACAAAGTTAGAAGGCTGAATAAACTACGAGCGTGCTGATCAGTGCAGTTCATTGGTACCGCAGCAGAAGGACTTGTAGTAACAAATGGGACTTGTAGTTTATTTATGGATCTCTTTGAAGAAATGACACGGTTGTGTGGGCAGAGCCCTGCACATATGTGGCTAAACCGACCCCATGCTTAAGATGTGGATATGGCTGTGTATGGCCTCAGCCAGCAATGCTCATAAAACTCAAAGCATATCCCTCTGTGGTGTGTACGTGCCTCAATCCAGAGCAATAAGGGTAATTTCTGTCTGCTGCCTTGTTCCTCTGCTATCAGATTGAGTCACTTCTGACAAGTTTTCCTTACACCAAGAGAAAAGAAGATGATGGGGCGGGCACTCCAAAAAAAAGCCTGTGATTGAGAGCATTAGCTCTGCTTGTGTGCTGTGTGAAGGGGTTTATCCCTTCCCTCCAATCAGCTGTCAGAGCTCTCCTCACTGAGCTCTGCAGAGTGAAACTTGAGCTCCCCACCTCCTGCTTTCTGCAAGCTCATACAAGCTGTAGAAATTCTGGACTCTGAACAGATGTAGAGAAAGGGTTGCAGATAACAGGCACAACCCATGTAATAGGATTTGTTTCATCTCTGTGCATCACCTATGGCCAAATCACTAGGTATATGTAAGGGTTTACAACCACTTTAACAACTTCAATACAGGGCACTTTACCCCCTTCTTGCCCAGGCCAATTTTCAGCTTTCAGAGCTGTTGCACTTTAAACAACAATTGTGCGGTCATACAACACTGTACCCATACGAAATTGTTATATATTTTTTTATACAAATAGAGATTTCTTTTGGTGGTATTTAATTATCACCGGGTTTATTTTTTGCTAAACCTTCGAGAAAATACCAAAAATTTGGGGGGGAAAAAAAAAGAAAAAGAAAACCCTTCTTTGTTTCCGTTATACAATTTTGCAAATAAGTAATTTTTCTTCTTCACTAATGTGCGCTGATGAGGCTGCATTGATAATCAGGGCACTGCTGATTGTGACCCGATTATCAGTGTAAATGTCGCCCGTAACTGGAAAGTCGATTATGAGTGGCCTGATTATCAGTATAAACGTCCTCTGTAATGCCAGTTATCGGCTTTCCTTTCCCCAGACACTGACAGTGCTGAGAAAAGGAAATGCTGATAACTGGAATTTGATTGGCCACAGTTGATCACATGGTAAAGAGCCTATGTCCCCGATTGGTGTTGTGTTGAGGGGGGCGCATGCGCTACACGATTTGAAGGACATCACATGCATCTAGTCAGAGCGGCAAAGTCACTGGCTGGTCTATAGTAGATTAAAGGCTGGGTGGGGACTTTGCCATTCTGGACATCCTTCACATCACGCTGCGAGTCCGTCTCCAGCGCTACACCAAAGAGGTAAAGAGACGATAAAGGTGTTATATTAGTCATATACAGGAATGCGGTACAAAAAAAAAAAAAAAAAAAGGCAGTAAAAAGATGTGATGCATATAATATGAAAAAGAAAAGAAAAAAAAAAAAAAAAAAAAGACTTACATTTTGATCATCTTCCACAGGTGCAAATCCTTTCCTGATGTTCTCATGAAGCAGTCCAGTACCTCTATACATGTTTCTTGTCTCTGACTGAAATTTAACAAGGACTCGTCTATACACACGCAGCTTGCTTATCATCTCACTTTGAAAAGATGGTGGAGCACATTTCAATTCCTTTTCCATTTGTACAAGCTATAAAAAAAAAAAAATCTAAATTATAAATCAAGATTATTAAAACATATGCAGGGCACTGAATAATAGGATTTTCAATACAGCTTACCTGTAAAATCCTTTTCTTTGAAGTACATCATGGGACACAGAGCCGTAGTAGTTACTATGTGGGTTATAGGCCACCTTCAGGTGTTAAACACTGGCATGCCCTAAATTAAAAAGTGCACTCCCTATATAACCCTTCCCACTGGTGGGAGTACCTCGGTTTTGTAGAAAAGCAATACACGTGTATACCAAAGAAGGGGAGGAACCTGTGTCAAAGAAAAGGATTTTACAGGTAAGCTACATTAAAAATCTTATTTTCTTATCGTACATCATGGCACACAGAGCTATAGTAGTTACTATGTGGGATGTCCCACAGCAATGCCAACTTAAGGGAGGGAAACATGGCAAAGTAGGGCACCAAACGACTAGAGGACTCATACTGCAGTACACTGCGTTCAAAGGCGATATCCTCATGCCTTTTACATCTACTTGATAAAATCTGGTAAATGTATGGTCTGAAGACCAAGTTACGGCCTTGCAGATCTAAGCCATGGAGGCTTGGTGATGCACTGCCCAAGAAGCACTGCCCTGGTGGAATGCGCTTTAACATGAAAAGGAGGAATTTTCCTCTTTAAACCATAAGTTTGAACAATCACTTGACAAACCCATTTAGAAATAGTAGATTTTGACGCCACTTGTCCTCTTTTAGGACCGACTGGCAACACAAACAAAACATCTGTTTTACGAATCTGAGCGGTCACTCTCAATAGACCTTGACTGCTCTCACCACATCAAGAGAATGGGTTGGGTGGGGCCAGTGACGCTGATGTCATCATGCTGCATTCGAGATTGATGGGCTACAGCAGGGGTGCTCAACCTGTGGCTCTCCAGCTGTTGCAGAACTACAAGTCCCATGAGGCATTGCAAGGCTGACAGTTACACAAGCATGACTCCCGAAAGCAGAAGCATGATGGGACTTGTAGTTCTGCAACAGCTGGAGAGCCACAGGTTGAGCACCCCTGGGCTACAGGATCACAGCGGGAAGCGAGTGGAGACGCCACGACCTTTATCTTTATGTTACACGCTAATCTGAAGTTTTTTTCTGTAAGTGCAATTTTATACTTCCTTATTAAAACGGTTTGGAACGATTACACTATGGAGGCACTCTGTTCTTTTTTTATGAGCAGCATAGTTAACTTATCCATACCTGGCTTGCGAGCTGTCTTGGATGAGCCGCTATAAGGTTTTTGGGGATACCTGCAAATTCTCCCCTACGCTTAAAGAGACCATTACAATATGGTCATGTGGAGTCGGTAAGGGTTATTACTCACTCTTTGTGCATCACATTCTTTCTGAATTCAGTCACCGGCTGGGATTAAGGAGCTTGTTTCACATATATTTGAGATTGGATTGTTTTTTTAACACTTTTGCATGGACAATTAGTTTATCTGGCACTATTAATTTGTATTGTTTTTTTCAATATATATTTAATTTCTTTGATTAATGATTAAATTTAATATTTGTTCAATATTTCTATCAGGCGGCGTACACACGCGGGGACTGTCTGCCGAAACTAAGTTCGTCAAACAGTCCGCTCAAACTTTTGAATGAACGAACACGCCCACACACAGCACTTTTTGAGCGGACAAATACGGCAAACTTTGTTCGTCGTACTAAGTCCGCGCAACTTTTGAAATGAGCGGACTCGCCCACACACGAGGCAACAGTCCGCTCATTTCGAGCGCGTGTGCAGGTAGGCGGGGCCCGCGACGGAGACGTCGCGGGCTCCGCCACCTGTAATGGACTTAAAGGGGAACCCCAACGCCGAAAAAAATCGGCGTGGGGGTCCCCCCAAAGTCCACAACAGACCCTTGTCCGAGCACGCTACCCGGCCGGCCAGGAAAGGGGGGCGAGCGAGCGCGCCCCCCCTCCTGAGCCGTACCAGGCCGCGTGCCCTCAACATGGGGGGTGCCTTGGGGATGAGGACAAGGGCCTCTTCCCGACAACCCTGGCCGTTGGTTGTCGGGGTCTGCGGGCGGGGGGCTTATCGGAATCCGGGAGCCCCCTTTAATAAGGGGGCCCCCGGATACCGGCCCCCCACCCTATGTGAATGAGTATGGGGTACAATGTACCCCTACCCATTCACCTGTAAAATAAAAGTACCCAAAAAAAAACACAACACACGAGATAAAATATTTTATTGCACAGCTCCGAGGGTCTTCCGTCTTCGGGGGTCTTGTCCCCCTCTTCGGTTCTTCTGCCGGGCCACCGCGCCTTCTTATAGCTCTTTTGCAGGCGGTGGCCCGGTCTTCTGTCGCCTCCTTCCGTTCTTCTGTCGCCGCCTTCCGTTCTTCTGCCGGGCCACCGCGCCTTCTTATAGCTCTTTTAGAGGCGGTGGCCCGGTCTTCTGTCGCCGCCGCCTTCTGTTCTTGTTCTTCTTCTTCTTGTTCTTCTCCAGCAGATGTTGACACGTCGCTCTCTCCGGCCGGAATGCCAGAGCCGCGCTGAGCGGCCACTTATATAGTGACAATGGGGCGGTGTCACATGGTATGTGTCACATGGGTTGGTCACATGGTGACCCCGCCCCCTTACGATGTCATAGTCCCCATGTGACATCAACCCATGTGACCAACCCATGTGACCTATACCATGTGACACCGCCCCATTGTCACTATATAAGTGGCTGCTCAGCGCGGCTCTGGCATTCCGGCCGGAGAGAGCGACGTGTCAACATCTCCTGGAGAAGAACAAGAAGAACAAGAAGAAGAACAAGAACGGAAGGCGGCGGCGACAGAAGACCGGGCCACCGCCTGCAAAAGAGCTATAAGAAGGCGCGGTGGCCCGGCAGAAGAACCGAAGAGGGGGACAAGACCCCCGAAGTCGGGAGAAGAGGCCGGCGGCGAGGAAGAAAGCCGGACTCCTCCGCTAGCAAAAGAGCTACAAGAAGATAGCGGAGGAGTCCGGCGAGAAGACCCCCGGAGCTGTGCAATAAAATATTTTATCTCGTGTGTTGTGTTTTTTTTTGGGTACTTTTATTTTACAGGTGAATGGGTAGGGGTACATTGTACCCCATACTCATTCACATAGGGTGGGGGGCCGGTATCCGGGAGCCCCCTTATTAAAGGGGGCTCCCGGATTCCGATAAGCCCCCCGCCCGCAGACCCCGACAACCAACGGCCAGGGTTGTCGGGAAGAGGCCCTTGTCCTCATCAACATGGGGACAAGGTGCTTTGGGGTGGGGGGGCCGCGCGGCCCCCCCTTCCCCAAGGCACCCCCCATGTTGAGGGCACGCGGCCTGGTACGGCTCAGGAGGGGCCGGCCGGGTAGCGTGCTCGGACAAGGGTCTGTTGTGGACTTTGGGGGGACCCCCACGCCGATTTTTTTCGGCGTTGGGGTTCCCCTTTAAGTCCATTCCAGGCGGCGGAGCGCGCGACGTCTCCGTCGCGGGCCCCGCCTACCTGCACACGCGCTCGAAATGAGCAGACTTCCCTCCGAGCGGGAACAGTTTGCTCATTTCGAAAGTGGCCTACACACGGGCGGACTGTTCGCTCAAACCAAGTTTCAGCGGACAGTTTTTCGGAATTTCCGAAAAACTTTGTTCGTCAAACTGTCCGCTGAAACTGTCCGCTGAAGCCCCACACACGAGCGGACTGTCCGCTGAAACACTGTTCAGCGGACAAAGTTGAGCCAACAGTCCGCCCGTGTGTACGCGGCCTCAGAGTAAGTGATTTTTCCACTTATTAATTTTAGTGGCTGTCTACTTTAGTTTTATTAATTAGGGATTTTTTTTACCACTATTTGGATATTGTCTGTATTTAAGAATTTTTTTCATGTCACGTTGAAGGGTTTTTAAATTTACTCGTCACCTTACAGTTATTTGCATTATTAATTTATTTAAATAATTTATTGGTAATTGATTTAGTTTTGTATTTATTAGAGCTGCACTTTCTTTGCACTTTAGTATTTTGAGTTGTTGTATCTGGACTCTAGTGCCAGCTGCTTTTCTCAACATAATTTATGATTATTTATACTTAGCGCAGCGTGAATCCTCTTTTTTTTACCACATCAAGAGAATGTTTTGATCAAAGATTGTATGGCTCAGAGCAGTGGGAAACAAAGCCTTACTTTGGAAGTTTGCAGTCAGGGTGTCCAAGCCGAGGTGTCCTCCCACACACCAATAGACAAACGGTCATCGAATAAAAGCAGCCGGAAAGTCCATACCATCATGCCTATTTATTTTCAAGCCTTCACAGCGAGTACAGTCAGCAGCATCAAGAGAATGTAGTGACTTTTTCCACAGAAACGAGGTTCTGAAAAATTAAGGCAATATCCTGGTTTAAATGAAAACCCGATACCATCTTCGGTAGGAATTCAGGATGAGGCCGCAATACAACTTCATCCTTATGAGTAACCAATATGGCTCTTTACAAGGAAGAGCAGCCAACTCTGATACTCTTCTTGCAGAAGATATGGCAATCAAGAAAATTATTTCCCCCCCATCAAGAGGACCAAAGGAATATCTCATATTGGCTCAAAAGGCTGCTTCTGTAAGGCCCCATGCATACGAGATGCCGGTGCAAACTCTGCTGGACACAGGTTTTTAAAAGCTGAAACCGGTGTTTAGAAACGCCCATTTTGCCGTGATGTTTACCACGATGTAGCGGCGTTTTACCGCGTTTGCGTCTAGAAGCGTTTAGTTAAGCTAACATCATAGACCCTCCTCAAGCTCAAAAAAACAGTATTAACTATTTCAGCCATTTTGTGAGACCAGAGTGAGTAGCAGCAGCTGTGAGAGCAGCAGTGTACTTGTATTTAGCGTGTCACTTGCCACAAGTTGTGGATTGTCCACGTGCCACGTCACCTGCCACAAGTTGTGGATTGTCCACTTGCCACAAGTTGTGGATTGTCCACTTGCCACTTCACCTGCCACAAGTTACGGATTGTCCACTTGCTACGTCACTTGCAACCTGCCATGTCACTTGCCACAAGTTGTGGATTGTCCACTTGCAATTGCAATTGTTTAAAATATTTTTTTAATGGTTTTTCATCATTTGCCATCATTTTTGAGATTTTTAATGTAAAAAAAAAAAGGTCACCTTCAAAACGCTTATAAAACGAAGACGCGGCAAAACGCGGTACCGGCGTTTTGTGTCTGAACCCATTGTTTTGCTTCTGGAAAAACTAGGTTAAATGCAACTGCATAAAAACGGCAAAGAACGAGACTGTGTACATGGACACATAGGATAACATTGAATGAATTCAGGGGCAGTTGAAAAAAAGCGTCCAACTGCCTCTGAACGCGCGTTTAACAGCGTCTCGTGTGCATGAGGCCTAAGCCGACAGGACTAAAATTAAGTCCCAATGGTTCAGGGGTTACCAAACTGGAGGATTAATCCACGTTACCCCCTGAATAAAGTTAAGAACCAGAGAATGAGAAGCAAGTGGTTGTTGAAAAAAGGCCAGCTTTAATTTTTAATCCTATCTGTAGGAATTCTAGGATCCGACCTATGACATATTTCCTGGGTGCCAACCCCTGGATACACACTAGGAGACATATGCCTTCCAGATACTATAGCATATGATTCTGGAGGCTGGCCTCCTAGCATTCCACCCACGATCTTTCATAATGTGGGTCTCAATATCCAAACCACAAAATTTAGCGTTTGTAAGGTAGGATGGAACACTGGAACTTGCAAGAGAAGGTCTGGCCATAATGGTAGGGTCCAAGGGTCCCCTACCACCATCTTTACATTCTCTGCAAACCAATATCTCCTGGGCCACAAGAATCGCCCCCTCCCCTTCGTGCTTGAGCCTGCAAGACGGCACGGAAACAGCAGAACAAGAGGGAGCTTCGATCAGTGAAAAACTGATCCCACAGAAAAAAACAAGGCATCTGTTCCATATGCCAACGGATCCCTTGTCCTTGGCATAAAGTTGTCAATCTTGTCGAATCTGGACGCCAAACAGATCCACATCCGGAACTCCCCATCTTGACAGAAAGATGTCGGGGTGAAGGGACCATTCTCACAGGAACAATTGTTGGTGACTCAAGTATTCCGCCTGCCAATTCTCTATCCCTGGAATGAAAAATTGCTGATAGGCAAGGAATGTTGTTTTCTGCCCAAGATAGAATATGATTCACCTGTTTCTGGGCCGCATGACTTCTCGGTGCCCTCTTGGTGAATGACATAAGCTACAGCTGTGGCACTGTTGGATTGAATTCTGGTAGGACAACCCCGTAGTCTGAACGTCCAGGCCTCAAAGGCCAGCTGTACTGCCCGAATCTTTAGAATATTGATGGGCAAAGCCATATGGTTTGGGCCATTTCATTTGGACGGACGCTTCTTCCAGGGCTGCTCCTCAGCTCAGAAGGCTGGCATCTGTCTTTGACACCTTCCAGGTTAACTGGTAGCAAAGGATTTCCTCTTTTTGAAGATTCTTGGATATCAATCACTAATTGAGGCTCTGACACACATTGGGGGATAAACGCATTGGGAAGTCCAGAGCTTGGTCCTTCCAAGCTGACAGGATACTGTTTTGCAACAGTCTTGAATGAAACTGCGCATAAAGAACAGCCTCGAAAGAAGCCACCATCTTTCCCAACAATTTCATGCAAAGTTGAATGGAAGGATTCATTTGTAAACACTTGAGGTGCAGTAGCTAGACAAAAAGGCAGAGCTACAACTTGGAAATGAAGATTTGCTCCCTCGAAGCGTAGAAATTTCTGGTAAGCGGGGAAAATTGACACATGGAGAAGTATCCTTGATGTTGATCGACGCCAGATGTTCTCCCCCTTGTAGGATGGAAACTACTGATCAGATTAACTCCATGTGAAAAGAATGGATATTCAAAAACCGGTTTAGATGTTCGAGATCCAAAATGGGTCTGACATCCCTGTTTGGTTTTGGAACCGTGAATAGGTTTGAATAAAATCCTAAATCTTGCTCTTACAAGGGGACCACGATTCCAAAGCTAGAAAGAGAGACTTCCTTTTCACTGGATCTCTGAGAAGGTTTCATCTGAGAAAACGAGGAGACGAGAACTCTCAGAACTCTAGTTTTTAACTTAGAGAAATTGAGAAAGCCACCCATCTGTCTTGACATTGTTCCTGTCAAACCCTTGAAAACTGTAGAAGCCCCCCCCCCACTCTAGCGAGTGGGGGTGCCCCTTCATAAGGAGGCTTTAGTATCTTTTGTGGGTTTCCTTCGACCCTGGGACTGAACCTGAGGTTTACCTCTTGAACCTAAGAGTAGAGGCCATTGAGACTGCATGGAGGCGGACGCCCCTGGCACTGGAGAAGAAGCACACTTACAAGAAAAAAAAATATGCTTACACTTCTTAACCGATAAAAAAAAGGGAACTTTTCCCATTAGAAATTCTTTGGATATACTTATCCAGATTGTCTCCAAATAACCGTTCACCATGAAAATGGAAACTGGTCATGAGTTTTTTGCATGGCGCTTCGGTTGACCAATTTTTCAACTATAGGATTCTACGCACATGTACCAGCCCTAGCATGAGCCGTGAGGCCTGGAGAATAGAAACTTTAATTGTGTCTATTGTAGAACACAACGCTTCTGATATTCCAGCAAATCCTGGGTACCTCTATAAACTGGTCCCATAAGGACTGAGATACTCTGATCGCTGCCAGCGCAGGTTGAGCGACTGAACCTGCGAGCAAAAAAAAAAAAAAAAAGAACTCCAACTTTTTATCTGTTGAATCCTTTGGCAAGTTCGTTTTTTTTTTTTTCCACACAGAGGATATAGCAGCGTCAATTGCCGGAAATCCCCATTTCTTATTAAACTTCTCCTCCATAGATAAAGCATTGAAAAAGGAAAAAAAAATAAAAAAGGTTTATTTGGGTGCTCCCACTCAGAATACATAAGCTTACATAAGCTTTCTTAGCTATGAATGGATACAAAAAGCATGAACAGACTGGGGAGGCTTTTTGGTGAACCCAGACCTGAAGTGGGCCCATCGACTGACTGTGTTACTGGCAGAAAAATGTGGAAAGGACCAATTCAGTGAGAGACTGCCCTGCGAACTAGATACTTCCGTATCAGGTTCTTCGGAAGAGGAGACATCAGCCTCTTCCTGGTCCTTTGAGAAAAACTTGTCATCTCTCGCTCCTTGTTTCTCAGCAAGTCCCACTCTGTGATGCGATTAAAGCATCAATCTTTACTTCAAGCTTAAAATGGTAGAAGAAAGAACCTCCTAGTAATATACACAAGGGCTGCAGAGTTAACAGCAGCTGCAACACTTGCCCCTTCTGATAGCTCTCTCTGACCAGCCATATTACTCGCAGGGGAGGATGCCATCTTTACTGGGATGGATCTAGGCATCCGTGTGACTGTAAAAAGTCTTTCAAGAGCCCTTGCTGAGGTGTTTTACACCCCCCTTCTGCCATAGCCTGATGCACAAAGCTGAGGTACTATCAAAAAGGAATGCATCCATTTTCTTGAGCAAATAGTCCAGCTCTGCCACTGCTATTAATGCTCATCCTAATGCAGTAGTAAATGTGTCAAAGGAATGCCTGTGTCACAACCCTCATATGCAAACAAAAAACATTTGTTTTACCTTGCTCCTGTGTCCCTCCGCAGCTTGCAACAGCACAGCCCTTTAAAAACATACCTTCCCATGCTGGACATTGGAAAACGCCAACGCTGTGCTAAGCCCTGTCCTCCGTGTCACCTAGGGCTCTTCCACTCTGTTTAAAAAGAGCTTCTTCCCGCGTGAGCGCGGGCTCCTGATCCTATTGGACGCACCAGGAAGGAAGCAGAAATGGTGAGGGGGGCACGGAAGCCGCCGAGCAGCAAGCTGTTCACGCTTTTAAAAATATACAGTGTCTTGCGAAAGTATTTGGCCCCCTTGAACTTTTCAACCTTTTGCCACATTTCAGGCTTCAAACATAAAGATATAAAATTTTTATTTTTTGTGAAGAATCACCAACAAGTGGGACACAATTGTGAAGTGGAATGAAATCTATTGGATTTTTGAAACTTTTTTAACTAATAAAAAAATGAAAAGTGGGGCGTGCAAAATTATTCGGCCCCCTTGCGTTAATACTTTGTAGAGCCACCTTTTGCTGCGATTACAGCTGCAAGTCACTTGGGGTATGTCTCTATCAGTTTTGCACATCGAGAGACTGAAATTCTTGCCCATTCTTCCTTGCAAAACAGCTTGAGCTCAGTGAGGTTGGATGGAGAGCGTTTGTGAACAGCAGTTTTCAGCTCTTTCCACAGATTCTCGATTGGATTCAGGTCTGGACTTTGACTTGGCCATTCTAACACCTGGATACGTTTATTTGTGAACCATTCCTTTGTAGATTTTGCTGTATGTTTGGGATCATTGTCTTGTTGGAAGATAAATCTCCGTCCCAGTTTCAGGTCTTCTGCAGACTCCAACAGGTTTTCATCCAGAATGGTCCTGCATTTGGCTGCATCCATCTTCCCCTCAATTTTAACCATCTTCCCTGTCCCTGCTGAAGAAAAGCAGGCCCAAACTATGATGCTGCCACCACCATGTTTGACAGTGGGGATGGTGTGTTGAGGGTGATGAGCTGTGTTGCTTTTACGACAAACATATCGTTTTGCATTGTGGGCAAAAAGTTCGAATTTGGTTTCATCTGACCAGAGCACCTTCTTCCACATGTTTGGGGTGTCTCCCAGGTGGCTTGTGGCAAACTTTAGACGAGACTTTTTATGGATATCTTTGAGAAATGGCTTTCTTCTTGCCACTCTTCCATAAAGGCCAGATTTGTGCAGTGTACGACTGATTGTTGTCCTATGGACAGACTCTCCCACCTCAGCTGTAGTTCTCTGCAGTTCATCCAGAGTGATCGTGGGCCTCTTGGCTGCATCTCTGATCAGTCTTCTTCTTGTCTGAGCTGAAAGTTTAGAGGGACGGCCAGGTCTTGGTAGATTTGCAGTGGTCCGATACTCCTTCCATTTCAAAATGATCACTTGCACAGTGCTCCTTGGGATGTTTAAAGCTTGGGAAATCTTTTTGTATCCAAATCCGGCTTTAAACTTCTCCACAACAGTATTACGGACCTGCCTGGTGTGTTCCTTGGTCTTCATGATGCTCTCTGCGCTTTCAACAGAACCCTGAGACTATCACAGAGCAGGTGCATTTATACAGAGACTTGATTGCACACAGGTGGATTCTATTTATCACCATCAGTCATTTAGGACAACATTGGATCATTCAGAGATCTTCGCTGAACTTCTGGAGTGAGTTTGCTGCACTGAAAGTAAAGGGGCAGAATAATTTTGCACGCACCACTTTTCAGTTTTTTATTTGCTAAAAAAGTTTAAAATTATCCAATAGATTTCGTTCCACTTCACAATTGTGTCCCACTTGTTGGTGATTCTTCACAAAAAAATTAAAAATTTATATCTTTATGTTTGAAGCCTGAAATGTGGCAAAAGGTTGAAAAGTTCAAGGGGGCCGAATACTTTCGCAAGGCACTGTATTTATGGCTGAGATCAGTCTCTGGTTTAGACCAGAGACTGAATGATCTATTAAAAGTAGATCTTCTAATAGGCTAGGACCTCTATGCCTTAAGCCCTTAACCTGGCTAAAGGAGGTGCTATAATGTTTCAGAACACTCGGGGTGCTGTGGCTAAGCCGAATGGCAGGGCCACCGCCGAAAAAAAAAATCTTATATTTCAAACCGCAGAAATTTCTGGTAAGCGGGAAACTTTGGCACATATAGATATGCAACTTCCCTCCTTGCAGGATGGACACAACTGATCGAATTATGAAAGGATCGGATGTTGCCAATTTAGATCTTCGAGATCTAGAATGGGTCTTACCACTCTGTTTGGTTCTGGAACCTTAAAAAACGTTTGAGCTAAAATCTCCTGTTCCAGGGAATCTCTGATATCACCGACTGGGACAACAGCTGATCCAGAGCCAGAACATACTCAGAGGAGATGGAAACTCTTGCATAAAGACTGCCGCATCCGCCGCCCAAGGACCACACAGGCAGCACCCAAACAGGGACCCGAACCACAGACCCTCAGATCAAAAGCAGAGTGAGCCATCCAGGCTATTAGAACTCTAATTGTAACCTAGAGAAAAAAATTGCTTTAATACCTCTGCTCTTGACATTGTTCCTGCTAGACTTTGAGAATCGCAGGACCTTTCCCCTCAGCCAAATGAGTGGGGGTGCTCCTTCATGAGCTAGCTTTAGCATTCTGCCTTATGAGCTTTCTGCCCCCAAAATCATGGTGCTGCCCTTGGGGACTTTCTCCTGAACCTGACGAATGAGACCATCAAGACTGCTCAAAGGCAGATGCCCAAAGCATAGGAGAGGACGCACGAATAAAGGAGACATGTTTAACCTTTTACTGGTAAAAAGAGCTTTACCCTTTTGGATGTACTTATCCACTCTAAATAGCCATACCCCAGGAAGGGATACAAACTGGCTAAGGGTTTTCACATAGTGCTTCTGCTGATCAATATTTCAGCCATGGACCTCTGCGAGAATGCACTAGTCCAAGTATAAGCCATAAGGCTTAAACGATCAAGTCCTTCATAGCATCTGTGAGACACAGGTCTTCAAAATTCACCAGCCCATTGCCGGGCCTGCTGATCAGGCAGAATTTCAGGTATCTCATGTTCCATAACCCCTTGGAGTCCACATTTTTCAATGCATTAGCGTGACTCAAAATGTGCTCCACCAAAATAGTGGAGCAGACGTTAAAAGGAAATTCCAACCTTAATTTGCTGGATCCTTTAACATCAGTGCATTATCCACTGGACATGTGAGACTCTGCTCACTGAGGCGATTGCAGCATTAATAGCTGGAACACCCCATTTCTTCATAGAAATGTTCCCATTCACAATACATAAGCTATGCACTAATAGAAAAAAACATCCCCAGGTGGGGGAGGCTCAAATGAACATTATTAGAGGTAGATCCCTCAAAAGCCTGTGCTGCAGGCAACAAACGGGTTAAGTAAGGGAGTAAACAAACACCTGACTGCGGTTACTACCTCCCTGTTAGGAAGAGGAAAGATAAGTATCTTCCAATATTTGGGAAGATCTACCTGATCCCCAGCCTCCTGTACCTCAACAAAAGGGCCCTGAGGCTGGATGGGAATCTGCTATGTTCAGTCCTATGGAGAGACATCATAGCCATAATCTTTTAAATGGTAGAAGAAAAAACCCTTCTGTATGATATATACAGGGACAGAAGTGTTCTACCCTTGACTAGCCATATACCTCTCAGGGGAGGACGACATTCTTTTGGAAGGGTTTTTAGCTTGTTGTATTCATTAACCCCTTAGAACCCTTAGAGGAGTTCCTGGTCCCTTTGCCACTCATAGCTTACAGCACAAAGCAGAGGCCCTACCAGCAAAAGAATGTAATACTTGCTAGTACAGTACAATGTTGTCAAAAGGGAAATGCCTGTGTCACCAAACCTGAACAGCCAACCACTCTGCTCTGTCCCTCCACCGCCAGGCAGCAGCTTCTCTTACAGGGCCTTAAAATACTTCCTGCGCTTGTAGCCAGCGTTAGACACCGTTAGCCATGCCCCCCACGTGAAATACAGCACCCCCCTCTTTTTTTTTTTTTTTTAAAAAGGAGCCGAGTTTCCCCGCGCGAGTGTCCTGCATTATGGAAACAAATGAGATCATCACCCATTGCCGAATCTGTCTCCTCACACAGCGATAGCGTGTGAGGAGAGAGATACTGTGAGTTCAAAAAAGTTGAGTGTTTTGTGCCATCTGTGCCCAGATATACCCTGCCAGTGCCCACCTGTGCCAATCGGTGCCCATCTGTGCTGCCTCAGCAGTGCCCATCTGTGTCGCCTCAGCAGTGCCCATCTGTGCCCATCTGCTGCCTCATCAGTGCACATCTGCAATAAAACTGCACATCTGTGCAATAAATCAGTGCACATCTGTGCCGACTCAGCAGTGCCCATCTGCCGCCTCATCAGTGCACATCCGTGCAATAAATCTGCACATCTGTGCCGACCCATCAGTGCCCATTTGTGCCACCTCAAAAGCGCCCATCTGTGCCACCTCAAAAGCGCCCATCTGTATAATCAGTGCACATCTGTGCCACCTCATCAGTGCACATCTGTGCCACCTCATCAGTGCCCATCAGTGCTACCATGGCTAAACGAGTCTTTTCCGCTGAGGAGGCGTACCAAATTATTTTCACGGCCGACGAGAGCAACGGGGAGCTCTCCTCTTCAGATTCGGATTCTGAAGCCGACGTAAATTATGAGCCAGTCCTCAGCAGTGAAACACTGACTGAATCCGAGGAGGAAGATATCTGGCCCATCAAACGAAGGCGTTCTAGTGAGGCAGTGCCGTCCACCAGCACCGAAGTGCCGTCCACCAGCACCGCAGTGCCCCGGCAAGAAAGGCCAAGTACCAGTGGGGTGTCATCTCAGCCCCAAAGGGTTAGGAGCCATGCTGGCCTTCCCTATGCCCTTCAGAACCCCTTGTGGCTTCCTCCTAATTCAGGAGAGGCCAATGTTCCCCCTTTCACCGCCCAGCCAGGAGTCCAGGTGGACACGGAGAATTTTATCCCAATAGATTTTTTTAATTTAATTTTTACGGAGGATATGTTGTCGTCAATTGTGGCCCAGTGCAACCTGTATGCACAACAATTTATTTTTCAAAATCCGACCTCTTATTTATTTTTTATTTTTTGAAACGACCTCTTATTATGCCCGTCCCTACGAATGGAGAGACCCAACGGTGGAGGAGTTCAAGGTTTTTTTAGGCCTCACATTTAATATGGGACTCAACAAAAAAAATCAATTACGTACCTACTGGTCAACCCACCCCCTCCACCACTCACCGCTCTTCTCCGCGGTAATGCCCAGAACCAGGTATCAGATCATCCTGAGGTTCTTACATTTCAGTGACAATTACCAGTGCCTTCCACGAAATGATCCAAATTATGACCGGCTTTACAAAATTAGACCAATACTGAATTATTTTTCAGAAATATTCCCCAAATTGTTTACCCCGGACCAACACATGTGTGGATGAGTCCCTTATTAAATTTAGCGGCAGGCTTAGAATGAAGCAATTTATGCCCAGCAAAAGGGCCCGCTATGGGGTGAAGGTCTACAAATTATGTGACCGAGCCACAGGGTACACATATTCATTCATGGTGTACGAAGGGAAGGACACCCAGCTGCAGCCCCCTAATTGTCCGGACTACTTGGGATCCAGCGGAAAAATTGTTTGGGACCTCATATACCCCCTATTGGATAAAGGCTACCACCTGTATGTAGATGACTTCTACACATCTCTGCCCCTGTTCCACAACCTTCACCGGAAGAAGACGCCAGCATGTGGCACCGTAAAAAAGAATCGGAAGGGCTTTCCTCAAAGTCTTGTGAACAAGAAGCTGCGAAAAGGAGAAACCGCAAGTCTGAGAAACAAGGAGGTTCTGGCAGTGAAGTGGAGGGACAGAAGGGATGTGTATATGTTATCTTCTATCCACAACGATACCTTTGTGGAAATCCCCAGAAGGAATGGCCCCGTAAAGAAACCCAAATGCATTTCCGAATACAATTTGTTCATGGGAGGAGTCGACTTCAACGACCAAATGATGGAACCATATCTTGTCACAAGACAGACATACCATTGGTACAAAAAAGTAGAAATTTATTTTTTTCAATTGGCCATTTATAATTCCTATGTCATTTACCGCAACTCCACCCAAAACCCCAAACGTTTCTTTGGCTACCAGGAGGAAGTTTTCACTGCCCTTATTTTCCCAAACGGCCCACCAGAAAATATCCGATCAGACGTTGTTAGTTGACTCTCCGAGCGCCACTTTCCCGATAAAATCCCCCCCAAACTAACAGACCAAAGACGTCAAAAAAGAAGTAAGGTGTGTACCAGAGCAGGAGTCAGAAGAGACACATATTATTGTGCACAATGTCCTTCCCAACCAGGCCTCTGCATAGGCGACTGTTTTCGGCGTTACCATACTTCAATAAATTTTTAGTGAAGTATGGTAAACATAATCCTCAGTTTCTGCCTTCATACACCTTCACACCCCTTATGCCACTGCCTGCTCTGTAACTGACCCTGGCTTGTCATTTGACCACTCTTATGCCTGTCGATTCTGTACATACCGCTGCCTGATCTGGAACTGACCTTGGACTGTTTGACCACGATATTTGCCTGCCTCTTGGACTGATCTTGCAACTGGACTAGTGGGATTCAACACGGGGTCTCACATATGTGAGGGGCTCCAGTATAGTTTTTCTGGAAGAAGAAAACAATTTTCTTTGGTTTTCTTATTCCTAGATTAGGGTCTGGAGACTCGGAGGCTTCAAAGAGATTTGGGAGGGAGAAGCCTCTACCCCTATCCCCATTCTGTCCTGAACGAGGCCCTACTTCTGTCTGCTGCCTGTAGGACTTACTGCCATCATGCCGCACTGACCACACCACAAGGACCTGCCTACTACCAGGACCAATATTTTTGGCACTGCTGACATCTCTGCACTGACCCTGGACTGTAATATGGACAGTATCCCTGCCTGCTGCCTGAAAAACTGTGTTCGCTGTTGCTAAGTCCCTGCCTGCTGCCTGGACCAGTGATATCCTCCTGTGGACAACTGCGCTTCTAAAACCACAGGTAATCTTTTCTTTACACTTTGCTCAGCATAATGTATTTGGGGGTGTAATTCTTGGTATGTGCAGGCTATGTGTCCCTGGAACGCCGGTGGTGTTTCTTGCATGTTGCGCCTCTGTATGTGGCCAGGCTGTGTAAACGTCTCACACATGTGGTATTGCCATACTCAGGAGGAGTAGTAGAATGTATTTTGGGGTGTTATTTTTGCTATGTAAATGCTATGCGTTGGAAATATCTTATAAACGGACAACTTTGTGTAAAAAGAAAAAATGCGTTTATTTTTTTTCCACATTTTCCAAAAACTTCTGGAAAAAAAAATGAACCATTGAAAAGACTCATTATGCCTCAGATTATACGTTGGGGTGTTAGCTTTCCAAAATGGGGTAATTTTCTGGACGTTTCCATTGCCCTGGTGTTCCAGGGCCTTCAAAACTGTAATAGGTGGTTGAGAAATGAAATGTGTAATTTATGCTCCTAGAATGCCTGAAGGTGCTACTTCATAATTAGGCCTCTGTATGTGGTCAGGCTGTGTAAAAGTCTCACACATGTGGTATCGTTATACTCAGGAGGAGTAGGAGAATGTATTTTGGGGTGTTATTTGTGGTATGCACATTCCGTGTGGGAGAAATAAGCTATTACAATGAAAATTTTGTGGAAAAAAACAAAAAAATAAATAAATCGTAATATGGCAAAGAATTGTGGGAAAAAATGACAACTTAAAATAACTCACCATGCCTCTTACTAAATACATTGGAATGTCTACTTTCCAAAAAGGGGTCATTTGGGGGGCATTTGTACTTTCCTGGCTTGTTAGGGTCTCAAGAATGGAGATAGGCCTTAGTACATCAGATGTGATTTTTTTTGCAAACCTTTATGATTTGCACCATAGCTTGTAGACTCTATAAATTTCACACAGATCATATAATATGCAAAAATTTGGGTTATTTTTACCAAAGATGTGTAGTAGTATAAATTGTGGCCAAAATGTATGAAGAAAAATTGCTAATTTGCTAAATTTTGTCACAAACGAAGAAAAATTCATTTTTTTTTCAAAATTTTCGGTCTTTTTTTCATTTATAGCGCAGAAAATAAAAAACCGAGAGGTGATCAAATACCACCAAAAGAAAGCTCCATTGGTATGAAGAAAAGGACAAAAAAAACATTTGGTTACAGTGTTGCATGACTGAGTAATTGTCATTCAAAATGTGAGAGCACTGAAAGCTGAAAATTGGTCTGGGACTGAGGGGGGTTTAAGTGCCCAGTAAGCAAGTGGTTAAATAAGGAAAAAAAAAAAACGCCAATCTGGGAGCCCAGGAAGTGATCAGACCCCCTTTTCTCTTACCTGAGGGTCTGAGCTGGCTAGGAGAGGAGAGTGAAGCTTCTGCCGTTTCCAGCGTCAGGATGGTGAGTGCTCAATACAGCCCCCAGTGGTGACACATAAGCATGACATGACAATACATAGAAGGATAGATTCCTGAGAATATCTCCCCTACCTTATCCTCGCAGCAAGGTCTTATCAGAGATAAAAAAAATAAAAAAAAATAAAAAACAAACACACACACAATCTTCACCCTTCACAGTAGGCTCCGAGACCTTAAAGGAAACCTTCAGGAACCAGGGAACACTCGGGTTGACCCACAATCCTGGACCTATGACAGGACTCTGCCAGTAAACTTTTATTGGCCTTACTACCAAAAAAGTACTGGATACCAGGGCCCAGCTCTAAAAGCATTCGCAAGCAAAACCTTGTGTCTTTGGGTTAGGAGGCCCGGGTACCATTCATTTGGTCCATTACGGAGACATCAGAATGGATCCAGTCAGGATGGCTGTCTCTCATCAAGGATTACTGCTCATGGAGCCGAGTACAACACATCCTTAATCGTGCCCAACACCTTAGACACTGGCGAAAAAAAAAAACTGAGGACTCCCAGTAGTGGGAGGGGTTATATAGGGGAAGTTCATGCCTTAAGGGAAGTGCCAGTGTCCACCACCTGATACCCCGATATAACCCATATTGTTATTACTATGGCTCTGTGTCCCCTGATGTGAGAAAATAAATCCTACCGTGTGTGGGCTCCATCTGACTTTTTTCGTCCGATTTTCCAACGCACAAAGTTTGAGAGCAGGATCTAAAGTTTTCCGACAACAAAATCCGATCGCATAAATTCTGATCGTGTGTAGACAATTCCGACGGACAAGGTGCTACACATGCTCAGAATAAACTAAGACGAAAGCTAGTGGCTACTGGCCCGTTTATAGTCCCAACCTACGTGTTTGATGTCACCTCCTTCAGAACGATCGGATTTTCCGACAACTTCGTGCGACCATGTGTATGAAACACAAGTTTCGGACAAAATACGTCGGAAAAAAATCAGATGGATTTTGTGGTCGGGATGTCCGACTGCGTGTATGGGGCATTAATCTTTTACAACTTAAGACCCAGAAAATTTGCCTCTTTAACCACTTAAAAAGACTAGCCTTGTTTTGAGATTTTGGTGTTTATAAGTTTAAAACAGTTTTTTTTGCTTAATTACATTGAACCCCCAAACATTATATATTGTTTTTAACACCCTAGAGAATAAAATGTTGGGCATTGCAATACTTTTTTTCACCCCGTATTTGAGCAGCGGTCTTACAAGCGCTCTTTTTTGGGGAAAAAAATCACTTTTTTAATATAAAAATAAGACACCAGTAAAGTTATCCCAATTTTTTTAATATTGTGAAAGATAATGTTACGCCAAGTAAATGGATACCCATGCTTCAAAATTGCACCCGCTTGTGGAACGGCGTCAAACTTTTACCCTTAAAAATCGAATTAGGCGACATTTAAAAAAATTCTACAGGTTGCATATTTTGAGTCACAGGGGAGGTCTAGTGCTAGAATTATTGCTCTTGCTCTAAAAATTGCAGCAATACCTCACGTTTGGTTTGACCACAGTTTTTCGAATGCGGGCGCTACTCATGTATGCGTGCGCTTCTGCGTGCAAGCTCGTCGGGCTGGATTGCTTTTTTTTTTTTTAAGTATATATTTTACTTAATTTTTTCACGGTTTAAAAAAAATAAAAAAATAAAAAAATAAAAAATTGGTTTACTTTTATTCCTATTACAAGGGATGTGAACATGCCTTGTAATAGAAATGAGCATGGCAGGTCCTCTTAAATATGAGATCTGAGGTCAAAAAGTCCTCAGATCTCATATTTAGGACTAAAATGCAATAATAAAAAAAAAAAATTGTCATTTGAAAAAATGTGCCTTTAAGTGATGTTTTGACTTCAGTTCCACCCTGCTACGGTATGGAGATGGGTGGAGGCCATCTTAGCCTCACTTGTCTCCATACCTAGACACAGAGGGGACCCGATCGCCTCCGCCGGTGGCTCCGGTAAGTGGCAGAAAAGGGGGCGCCTCTCCAGCCGCCGATAACTGATCTTGTGGCGAATCCGTCGAATAGACCACCATTATCGTAAATATGACCGGCTCCTGAAAAGATGGATATCTTAGTTGTGGCAGCAGCCACTGCCATTACCGAGATATCCATCTTCAAGTGCTGACGTATATGTACAGGACCTGGTCGGCAAGTGGTTAATGACTGGGCTATTTTTTGCAACATGGCACTGCGGCGCTTTAACTAACAATTGCGTGGTCGTGCGATGTGGCTCCCAAACAAAATTGACGTCCTTTTTTCCCCACAAATAAAGCTTTATTTTGGTGCCATTTGATAACCTCTGTGGATTTTATTTTTTGCGCCATAAACAACAATTTTAAAAATATATATATTTTTTTACATTTTGCTATAATATTCCAAAAAAAGTAAAAATTTATACAATTATGTATTCTACATATTTTTGGTAAAAAAATAAATTGAGATATACAGCATTTATGGCATTTTTTAACCACTTCCTACCCCGCCCATAGTCAAATGACATCTGCAGGAGGGCTCTCCCATGCTGGACAGGGGTCTTCCGACATCCTGGACTTCCCGGCCGTCTAGAGGGCTCGCGCGCGCCGGCCACATCACTTGGGAGCCGCGATGTCCGCCGGGCACCCATGATTGCTGGTAACAGAGCCAGAACGTGGATCTGTGCATGTAAACACAAAGATCCATGTGCTGTCAGGGGAGAGGAGACTGATCATGTGTTCCCAGTACAGAGAAACACAGATTGGTATTCCTCCCCTTGTCAGTCCCCTCCCCTACTGTTAGAGTCACTCCCTATGTAACATTTAACCCCTTGACAGCCCCCTAGTGCTAACCCCTTCCCTGCCAGTGACATTTATACAGTACATTTTTATAGCACCGATCGCTGTATAAATGTGAATGGTCCAAAAATAGTATCAAAAGTGTCCAATGAGTCCGCCGCAATGTCACAGTCATGATACAAATCGCAGATCACCGCCATTACTAGTTAAAAGATAAACATGCCATAAATCCAAACCCTATTTTGTAGACGCTATAACTTTTGCGCAATCAATATACGCTTCTTGTGGATTTTCTTTACCAAGAACATGTAGAATACATATTGGCCTAAATAGAGGGAAAAAAAAATTGGGACGGTTATTATAGCAAAAAATAGATTTTCTTTTCAAAATTGTCACCCTTCTTTTGTTTATAGCGCATTAAATAAAAAAAACGCAGTGGTGATCAATACGACCAAAAGAAAGCTCTATTTGTGGGGGGGGGGGGGGGGGGGGGGAGAATTATAAAAATTCTATTTCGGTCAAGTGTTGATGACTGTGCAATGGTCATTCAAAATGCGCTGAAAACTGAAAATTGGCCTGGGGGTGAAAAGGACCTGTATTCAATTAGTTCATTTTACTTTTTAATAGTAACTGTAGCTATTTGTGATTTTTATCAGGACTGTGACATTGCAGTGGACAGATGGGACACTTTTCACACTTTTTTGGGGCATTGACATTTATACAGCAATCGGTGGTAAAATGAAAAAAACAAAACAAAAACAAGAACTGATTACTGTATAACCGCTTAAGGACCGCCTCCTGCACATATACGTCGGCACCAATGGCACGGCTGGGCACAATCACGTACGCGGCTCTAAGTGCCCAGTCGTGGGTCACGAGCACATCGCCGGCGACATGCTCCTGACCCAGTCCTGAGCTCCATGACAGTGGCTTTGGGACCAGCGGACCCGATCGCCGCTGGTGTCCCACGATCGGGTCACAGAGCTGAAGAACGAGGGGAGGTCTGTGTAAGCAAACCTCTCTCCGTGCTTCCTACTGAGCCTGTCACTGATTTTCTGTTCCCCGTTATAGGGAAAGATGATCAGTGACCTCAGACTCCAAGCCACTCCCCCTATAGTTAAAAAAAAAAAAAAAAAAAACACACCCACACACACACACTTAACCCCTAGTAGTTAACTCATTCACCGCCAGTGTCATTTACACAGGAATCAGAGCATTCAAATAGCACTGATTACTGTATAAATGACAATGGTCCCAAAAACGTGTAAAAAATGTCCGATGTGTCCGCCATAATGTCAGTCACAAAAAAAAAAAATAGCTGATCGCGAGTAAAAAAAAAATTTTTTTATAAAAATGCTATAAAACTAACCCCTATTTTGTAAAACGCTATAACTTTTGCGCAAACCAATCAATCGCTAATTGCTATTTTTTACCAAAAATATGTAGAAGAATACGTATCAGCCTAAACTGAGGAAAAAAAAATTTATATATTTTTTGGGGGATATTTATTATAGCAAAAAGTAAAAAAATATTGCATTTTTTTTCAAAATTTACGCTCTATTTTTGTTTATAGCGCAAAAAATAAAAACCAGAGGGGATCAAATACCACCAAAAGAAAGCAGTATTTGTGGGGGGGAAAAAAAAAAAAAAAAAAAAAAGGACACCAATTTTGTTTGGGAGTCACGTCGCATGACTACGCAATTGTCAGTCAAGGTAACGAAGTGCAGAATTGCAAAAAAAGGGGCCTGGTCCTTTGGCTTCAAATTGGTCCAGGACTTAAGTGGATAAATGTCATTGGCAGGGAAGGAGTTAACACTAGGGGGCGATCAAGTTCACCAATATATTTCCCTACCCGAGAGGTCATAGAATCTATGTCACCAATAATCGGACAGCCAGGTGGATGCAGTGGATTCTTATGTAGCTTGAGCAAATATATAATTCAGGAGCCTTGGTGCACACAAAACTAGAAATTGCCTCTGTTTAACCACTACAGCCCCGGACCAATAAACACCTTAACCACTTGCCGACCGCCGCACGACGATGTACGTCGACAGAATGGCACGGGCAGGCATAAGGGCTTACATGTACGTCCTTGCCTGCCCGCCGGTCGGGGGCCCGATCGGGCCCCCGCCCGGTGCCTGCGGCGGTCGGTATTCGTTCGGGAGCGATCCCGGACGAGGGGACGGCCATTCATTCATGGCCACCCCCTCGCGATCGCTCCCGACGAATGAAAATGTCCCGTGACATCACTTCCTCTCCTGTAATGTAAACACAGGAGAGGAAGTGATGTATTCTCTCCTCCGTGTCGGTATTTTTCGTTCCGGCACCGAGGAGAGAGCATCGGTGAGTTGCACAAGCACTACACTACACAGTAGAACATGCCAGGCACACTCACACCCCCCCTTTACCCCCCGATCACCCCCCAATTACCCCTGCCCCCTCACAGTGACACCAATTGCTTTTTTTTTTTTTTTTTGCATTGGTGTCATTTGTGACTGTAATAACTGTTAGGGCAGTTAGGGTTAGCCCCCTTTAGTTCTAATGTGCCCCCCTAACCCCCCCCAATAAAGGTTTAACCCCGTGATCACCCCCCGTCGCCAGTGTCACTAAGGCTGGGTTCACATTGCAGCGGTTTATGAGAACGAATGTGATTCGCACCGCACTGCAGTGCAAATCACATCTGATCTCTGTGCGATTCGAGTTCAGCCATACAGATAGTATGGCTGAATTCGTGTCGCACCCGCCGCAAACTCGCACGGGACCCTTTTTTTGGTCCGCAGCAGAATCTTTCATAGTTTCAGGGCACCCGCCATTTATTACCTAGTCTCACTAGTGTACCCCTAAATTTAGGGGTGTCTACTTTCCAAAATGGGGTCATTTGGGGGGGGGGGGGGGTTTGTGCCATCTTGGCATTTTATGGCCTTCAAAACTGTAACGCCCTTAGAAAGCCTGAAGGCGGTGCTTGGTTTTCGGGGCCCTGTACGTGGCTAGGCTCCCAAAAAGTCCCACATATGTGGTATCCCCGTACTCAGGAGAAGCAGCAGAATTTATTTTGGGGTGTCATTTCACATATGCCCATAGCATGTGTGAGCAATATATCATTTAGTGACAACTTTGTGAAAAAAAAATAAAAAAAAATTAAAGTTTGTAATTTTCCCGCAACTTGTGGCAAAATATAAAATATTCCATGGACTCAAAATGCCTCTCAGCAAATAGCTTGGGGTGTCTACTTTATAAAATGGGGTCACTTGTGGGGGTTTTGTGCCATCTTGGCATTTTATGGCCTTCAAAACTGTAATAGGTAGTGAAGTGAAATCAAAAATTTACGCCCTTAGAAAGCCTGAAGGCGGTGCTTGGTTTTCGGGGCCCCGTACGCGGCTAGGCTCCCAAAAAGTCCCACATATGTGGTATCCCCGTACTCAGGAGAAGCAGCAGAATTTATTTTGGGGTGTCATTTCACATATGCCCATAGCATGTGTGAGCAATATATCATTTAGTGACAACTTTGTGTAAAAAAAAAAAAAAAAAAAAAAAAATTTATTTTTTGTCATTATTCAATCGCTTGAGGCAAAAAAATAAAATATTCAATGGGCTCAACATGCCACTTATCAATTTCCTTAGGGTGTCTACTTTCCAAAATGGGGTCATTTGGGGGGGTTTTGTACTGCCCTGCCATTTTAGCACCTCAAGAAAAGATAGGCAGTCGTAAACTAAAAGCTGCGTAAATTCCAGAAAACGTACCTTAGTTTGTAGATGTGACAACTTTTGCGCAAACCAATAAATATACAATTATTGACTTTTTTTTTTACCAAAAACATGTGGCTGAATACATTTTGGCCTAAATGTATGACTAAAATTGAGTTTATTGGATTTTTCTAATAACAAAAAGTAGAAAATATCATTTTTTTTCAAAATTTGCGGTCTTTTTACGTTTATATCGCAAAAAATAAAAATCGCAGAGGCAATCAAATACCATCAAAAGAAAGCTCTATTTGTGGGAAGAAAAGGACGCAAATTTTGTTTGGGTACAACATTGCATGACCGCGCAATTACCAGTTAAAGCAGCGCAGTGCCAAATTGTAAAAAGACCTCTGGTCATTTACCAGCAAAATGGTCCGGTCTGAAGGTGGTTAAGGACCAGAGGTCTTTTTCCAATTTCGCACTGCGCTGCTTTAACTGGTGATTGCGCGGTCATGCAATATTGCACCCTAACAAAATTTGCGTCCTTTACTTCCCACAAATAGAGCTTTCTTTTGATGGTATTTGATTGCCTCTGCAATTTTTATTTTTTGCGATATAAATGGAAAAAGAGCGAAAATTTGGAAAAAAAAAAAGATATTTTATTCTTTTTGTTATAAGAAAAAAATCGAATAAACTAAATTTTAGTCATACATTGAGGGCAAAATTTATTCAGCCACATGTCTTTAGTAAAAAAAAAAAATGTCAATAAGCGTATATTTTTTGGTTTGCGCAAAAGTTATAGCGTCTACAAACTAGAGTACATTTTCTGGAATTTACACAGCTTTTAATTTATGACTGCCTATCTCATTTCTTGAGGTGCTAAAATGGCAGGGCAGTACAAACCCCCCCCAAATGACCCCATTTTGGAAAGTAGACACCCCAAGGAAATTGCTGATGGGCATGTTGAGCCCATTGAATATTTTTTTTTTGTCCTAAGGGATTGAATAATGACAAAAAAAATAAAAAAAATTTACAAAAAGTTGTCACTAAATGATATATTGCTCACACATGCCATGGTTATATGTGGAATTGCACCCAAAAATATATTCTGCTACTTCTTTTGAGTATGGGGATACCACATGTGTGGGACTTTTTGGGAGTCTAGTTGCGCACGGCACCCCGAAAACCAATCACCACCTTCAGGATTTCTAAGGGTGCAAATTTTTGATTTCACTCCTCACTACCTATCACAGTTTCGAAGGCCATAAAATGCCAAAATGACCGCATTTTGGAAAGTAGACACCCCAAGCTATTTACTGAGAGGCATGTTGAGTCCATGGAATATTTTATATTTTGCCACAAGTTGCAGGAATATTACAAACTTTTTTTTTTTTGCACAAAGTTGTCACTAAATGATATATTGCTCACACATGCTATGGGCAGAAGTCAAATTACACCCCAAAATAAATTCTGCTGCTTCTCCCGAGTACAGGGATACCACATGTGGGGGACTTTTTGGGAGCCTAGCCATGTACGGGACCCTGAAAACCAAGCACTGCCTTCTGGATTTAAATATAAAATGCTACCAAAAAAAAAACTGTTAGCGATCGCAGGGATCAGGCCTGACTCTGCGATCGCTGCAGTTATGTGTTTAGTGTTTTGCAAGTGACAGTGATCGATCGATACTGCACTTGGGTGGGCTGGGCAGAGGGGCAAAACGCAGGTGCCAGCAGGTATCTGGGCTGATCCCACTAACAATGCGTTTTTTTGGAACCCTGAACTGCTGGGGACGCTAGTATAGATCTGATCAGATCAGATATTGATCTGTTCAGATTCTATACCACTACAGGAGGTTTATGCTTTGCGCGTGGGTGTTAGCGGTACTGGAACTAACCTAGCGCTGCCTGGGGCGACGCAGACCCTGACCTTAAAACCTAATTGATATCACCCGCCGGGTGATCAGAGGGTTAAACCTTTATTGGGTAATAAATGGTGGGTGCCCTGATGCTATAAAAATCAAACTAACCAGAGTCACCCGTAACACTTATACGGTGATCAGTGGTGAAAGGGTTAACTAGGGGCAATCAGGGGGTTCAAATTTTTATTAGGTAGTATATGGGGGTCCCTGGCGCTATATAAAAACCTGATGGGGAACCTAAATAACTAACTGGCTAACCAGCGTCACCAGTGACACTTATACTGTGATCGCTGGTGAAAGGGTTAACTAGGGGCAATCAGGGGGTTAAAAACATTATTGGGTCGTATATGGGGGTACCTAACGCTATAAAAACCTGGCGGTGAACCTAAAAAAAAAAATAACTAGCTACCTAACGACACTAGCAACACTAATGCAGCGATCAGAAAAATGATCGCTTAGTGACAGTGGCAAAAGGGGGTGAAAGGGTTAACTAGGGGCAATCAGGGGGTTAAAACCATTATTGGGTAGTATATCGGGGTACCTAGCGCTATAAAAACCTGGCGGTGACCCTTAAAAAAATAACTAGCTACCTAGCGACAGTAGCGACACTGATGCAGCGATCAGAAAAATGATCACTTAGTGACACTGGCAAAAGGGGGTGAAAGGGTTAACTCTAGGGGCAATCAGGGGGTTAAATCTTTATTGGGGGGTGATAGGGGGCTACCCTGGACCTAACACTAACTGCCCCGACAGTTTTAACTGTTACAACTGACACTGAATGCATTGATCAGTAAAGAAATGATCAATGCAATCAGTGACACTGTGACTAGGGGGGGAGGGATCGGGGGGGGGGGGGGGGGGGGGGTTTGTGTGCCTGTGTGTACCTACATGTCAGTGTAGTGTTGGTGCACACTTACTTTTAGTCTTCTCCTCGTAGTCCGGTCAAAAAGACCGCCCCGAGGAGAATGACATCACTTCCTCCTTCCTGTGTAAACAATACACAGTGGGAGGAAGTTCGTCATTGGCCAGGAGCGATCCAGAGGGGGTGGCCAGAAACCAACGGCCATCCCCTCATCACGGATCGCTTCTGCAGCGAACCGGACCGCCGTATCCAGCGGGAGGGGGTCCGATCGGACCCCCCACCCGCTGGAAGGCAGGCACGTACATCTACGTGCTTGTGCCTGTCTGTGCCATTGTGATGACGTATAATGGCAATACAGCGGTCCTTAAGTGGTTAAAATGCCCTCTGTATAACCTCTATCTACAATGGCCTGAGTTCTTTTTTTATAACAAGTTGTGGGGTTATTCTAGAGGAGTGCATGGTCTCACGGTCAGATAATAATCTAGACATTTCTGCTTCCTTTGCTTCCTTCTGTAAAACCACTATCCCTCCACCTTTATCCGCGGGTCAGACTGCCAACTCTTTCCGCTAAGCCCTTGTACACACAGTCGGAGATTCCGACAACCAAATCAGGAGTTATTCCGACGGATTAATTACGGACGAGGTCCGGAAGTGATGTTGCATACACACGGACTAAGTTTACGGAATTTCCGGTTGCCAAGAACGCGGTGACGTAAGCCGCGTACGGCAGGCCTAGAAAAGGGAAGTTTAGCACCACGTCCGGCACCCTTTGAGCTCCTTCTGCTGATCTCGTGTGCATCGCGTGTTAGTAGAAGTTTGGTGAGAGACGATTCGCGCTTTTCCGATTTGTGATTCAGTTCGCTACTGCTCTTCAGTTTCTGCTTGTCTTTGCGTATCCGATAATCAGTGCGTGTAGTCAGTAAGTATTTATTTCTCATTGTGGACTATATCTTGGTATAGTACGCTTTGATTTGTATTACTTATTGTCTGCTTGCTTCTGCTATTCAGGTCGTTCTTTCAAGCCTTGCTGTTTATCGGTACTTTCTGTTGTCCGTTCTGACCAGCCGACCGTTTTCAAACCATGTTTCGTCTACGTACTCGTCGTAGAGTTTGTGCTGTGCAGGGGCTTCGTGTTGGGGTTCTTACTTTGACACAAGCCCGGTCCATGAACAGGGAGTGGAGGCGTTTGTGGACCAAGAATTGGTTGCGCCAGCGTGACCAGTTCTCGCACATGCCTTTGCTACGCAAGATCCGGGAGAATAATCCTGATGATTTCAGGAATTATCTCCGGATGACGGACCCCGTTTTTCACCGTCTGCTGGCTTTGCTGACCCCTTATATCACCAGGCAGGATACCTGCATGTGGCAAGCCATCACTCCGGAGCAGAGGCTCATCGCCACGTTGCGCTACTTGGCGACAGGGAGAAGCCTTCAGGACCTCAAGTTCTCTACAGGCATCTCCCCCCAGGCTCTGGGGATCATTATTCCAGAGACCTGTTCTGCCATCATTCAGCTACTGCAGAAGGACTATATGAAGGCAAGTTTTATCCTTTAACATCACATTCTATGTATTTCATGATCGCTAATGTCTTGCATTTCTTTCCTCATTCCCTAATTACCATCATTGCAATATGCTCTAATTCATATGATCTGCCCCTTTGTCCTCATGCATATTTGCCTTACTAACTTTCCCACCATGCTCTTCTTGGCCCATAAAACTATAGTCTAGTCACTTACCAATGTCTTGTCAGCTCCATAGTATTGCTTTCCCCTAAACACCCCCTAAAATGTCTAGAAATGTTATGTGTGCTTCGATTCATGCAGAGTGACTTTTTTTTTTTTTTTTTTTGGTTGTGCCAAGTTCATTAGGACCCCCCCCCCCCCCCCCCAACTGCTAGCTCAGCTGCTAGCAATCCTATATCTGCTGACTTTACCAAACCCAATACACACTATATCTACCTTTTTGATGGTCACATTCATGGACAAATTCACCAAAGCATGTAGCATAAGGGCCTGCCTCAATTTTAAATGCTATCATTTTTTGGGGTTTTCCCTTATTATTATCTTGATACGTAATAGCAGAATGTCAAAGTACTTCTATTTTGTTTTCTTTTTGTTATTACGACACTTATTACCTGTCCAGTGGGCTGCCAATAGCGTAAGGAGGGGCTTCCCAAAGTATCACACATTATTTAGGCATTCAGTTCTCAAACAAGTGGAGAGGGTTGCCTGTCCAAAACATCCCCCCACTCGTTTTTTAGCAAGGGCCCACCGGATGGGGGGATGGGGGGGGGGGGGTGATGACTCCGATAAGGGGACCTTATACTTTAGGCTTTAAATACTCAGTTCCCAAAATGTTATACTGATCTTGGCCAAAAATGTTGGTGTCTAATCTGCTTGCAATGTTGGTTTGCAAAATTACAAATTTTTGGTCTCGTTTCACTCCACAGTGTCCTTCAACGCCACAGGAATGGCAGACTGTGGCCTCGCACTTTGCCAGTCGTTGGGACTTTCCCAATTGTGGAGGTGCAATGGATGGGAAGCACGTCCCACCACCCAACTCGGGGCCATACTATTTTAACTACAAGGGGTTTAATAGTATCGTGAAGTTGGCGGTGGTGTCTGCGACCTATGACTTCTTGTATGTGGACGTGGGGCAAAATGGCTGGATGTCGGATGGTGGAGTGTTCGCACGGACGGAGTTCTACTGGCGTCTCCAGAGTGGCCATCTGGGCTTGCCACCCCCAGAGGAGAATCAGGAAGGACGCCCGTTCGTCTTCGTCGCAGATGAGGCGTTTGCCCTGGCAAACCATCTGATGCGGCCTTTCCCGATGAGGACCCTCACCCCGGAGCAGAGGATTTTTAAAAATTTCAGCCTGTCCAGAGCCCGAAGAGTGGTGGAGAACACTTTTGGTATACTGGCCAGCCGGTTCCACCTTTTTTTAACGCCTATCCACATGGCGGAATACAAACTAAATCAAATTGTGCTGGCCTGCTGTGTTCTTCACAATTTCCTAAAAAGACATTCTGCAAACTATGCGGTCTCAGTTGTCCAAGAAGCAGACTTGCTTGAAAATGAGAACCTCACGGGCCTTGAAGCTGCTCGTATTGGCTTGCCCCCCCCAAAGCGCCCATGAGGTTAGAAACCAATACATGGAATACTTTGTGGGTGGGGGGGGGGGGTCATTGATATGCCAGACAATGTCTGAGCTGCATTTTAGGAATACATTTTTCTTTGAAACTCCAATATTTGTTTTCATTTACTGATTGGCTTGGTTTTAGGTGTCTATGTAAATTTATGTTTTTTCTTGTTGTGCCTTTTTCTACAACAGTGCAAACCCAAGTTCTGAGCGAGATGAGGGGACAGTCTCTTCTTCAGATAAGCTTATTATGTTGTGGGTCTGCTACACACACCCCTTGTTTTTGTTAACTAATGTATGTAGTGCATTGCTGACCAAAATCGTGCTCATTTTCAGCACCATGGCAGGAAAATGGCATGATTGTGAAATTTAACACATCACTGTGGGTGTTATTTACTAAAGGCACATCCACTATGCACTACAAGTGCACTGCAAAAGTACACCTGAAACTGCACTTTGAGTGCAAAGTGGAGTTACCTTTAGTAAATAACACCCATTGTCACCAAAAACAACAATTTTACTCCAAATACTGCTTTTGCGCAATGAAAAAGGAAGCCACACATTGTTGATAATTTAAAGGGGTTGTAAAAGGTAAAAATTTTATAGGTTAAAATCAATGTCTGTTAGGTACGAATACTCATTTATGTTCTTACTTTTATATATATATTCTTTCTATATATCACAAAATCTACCTTCAATAACATGCCCCTGCCTTCCTCTGTTGTCTCTGCCTTTATTTACGGGTTTTCGGTGCGTGTTCATGACAGGCACGGCACGGCGTAATAAAAAAAACTTTAAACAAGGTGGGGGTGTGATGCGCTAATTTAAAACCATAAGTTTGAAACAATAATAAATAAATAAGATAGCCCTACTAATGGCAAAAAATGAAATGCAAATATATGGAAAAAAAATTTTTTTTGAAAGTGCAACCGTGCATTAATAAATCAGAAAGTGACTGTGTGCATAATAATCATATGATTTGCTGCAAACACCAAAATGCATAAACAAAAAAACAGTGTAAAAATAATTAAATATGTGCAAAAAGTGGAGCGAATGGTGACAGATAACGTGAACAATAAAACGAATCTGAATTCAAGTGACAACAGTGAATCACACTGAAGTGTCCCATACATGATCAGATGCAATTGTAAACACACTAAATTAAAGTGCAACGTGCTGAGCCAACAATCCTTCAGTGATGATCCGTGCAAGTGATGCTAATACTATGCAATTACCTCACCGCTGTAAGGTAAACAGCGAAAATAATTCAGGGCAACCAGGTAACAAGGGATGATCACGGGGATGGCTGTGCAGCAGGCTCTTGGAGACTCCTCCAACTTCCTCATATGTGGTGAATGGTGGATAAGCTCAGAGGGATAAACCAAGGAGAACCGCCATAGTGTAGTATTTCAAACGTATATTATTTATTAAGAATATAAAAACTACTCACAAAAGAAGTTAGGGAAATACACAGTGACAAACAACAGCAGACGGGATATGAAAGTCACTTCCGGGTAATAAAAAACTACAATTCCCATTAGGCTTAGCAGCATCGCGCGCCTGTCTGTTTTTAATTTCACCTGGTTACCGAGAACGAGCAAAGTTCTTGTGTAAAAACGCCCCCAGTTAACACCCATTCCTGCCCACACAGATCATAAGTTAACGCCCACACACCGCCCCCAGTTAACACACATTCATCTCCACACACCGCCCCCAGTTAACACCCATTCCAGCCTCCAGCAATAGAAACAAAAGCAGCATGGTAAAAGCTAAAATCTATACAAAACTATTGATTAATGATAAAATTGTAAACCTCCCATTTCCCAGTATATGTAAACCTTACCATGTCTGCTTTTGTCTGTGGTTACAATACATGTATAGATATAGATATATATTTATTAAATTTTTTTCCATTATTATTATACATGATTTATATAGCGAATACAATTTATGCAGCGCTTTACTATATATAATTTTTTTTCTGGATTAAAATTTATTTTTAAAAAACTCATACTATAAATTTTTTTTAATGAAATAAAATGTAAACTTTATTGGAATAAATCATCGTATCTTCTGTTATAATTACAGTATAATTACATTTTTCGATTGCATACAAAAAAAAAAAAAAAATTATATTATTATATATATATATATATATATATATATATATATATATATATATATATATATATATATATATATATATATATATATATATATATATATATATATATATATACATACATACATACATACATACATACATACATACACATATATACACACACATATATACACACACAAACACACACACACATATATAAATATTTATTATAACCCTAAATAGTTTAACCACTTCAATACAGGGCACTTAAACACCTTCCTGCCCAGACCAATTTTGAGCTTTCAGCGCTGTCGCACTTTGAGTGACAATTGCGCAGTCATGCTACACTGTACCCAAATGAATTTTTTTCCCATAAATAGAGCTTTCTCTTGGTGGTATTTGATCACCTCTGCGGTTTTTATTTTTGCTAAATAAATAAAAAAAATACAGAAAATTTTGAAAAAAATAATTTCCTGACAGACTCCATGGCAGCAACGTGTGGGTTAAGTCCCGCCTCCACTACCCTATAGGACACTACTCCCATAAATCTTTGCTCCCTGCCCATGGCCGTGTTTTATTTTTTTTTGTCCTCCGTAGGACCCATTGCGGTCTTTCTACCTGAAGATTGCTCCCACACGGTTCCATTGTTGGTTTGGCCGAATAGCGACTGTGGATGGAATTGTCGCATGACTCCGTTAAGCCCTAGCTACTAGTGGGGTATGGAGTGGGCATTGGATATAAGCGCTGGAGGAAGCCAGGAACCTAGCCACTGGCAGGCAGGCTGCGCATTTGGTCGGATAGCCCAGCTAAATAGCAGGTGACCCATTTTGCCCCGAGAAGTCAGGTATGCATTATTCTTACCTTCGGCCTGGAGACGATCGTGTGGGAGTGGTAAGATTGTTCCTCTTTTTAATGGCAGCAGTTTGTGTTTGTTCCTTGCTTTTCCTTCATTTCTGATCGTTTTTATGTGTCCATGTATGTGGGTATAGGCATGGCGGCTGGATTAGCCTGCGTTCCAGCCGCCGCTTACTTCCTGGTTTTTCGTTAGTACGTTCGTTCTGCGCATGCGCGAGTACGGCACAGGAACGAGGCTTGGTTCGCGCATGTGCAATAGCGGCAAAATGACGCTATTCGTGCATGCGCAGTAGCGGCGCACACGACACGGTGATGATGTCACTAAGGCGCCCTATTTAAACATAGGAAATAGCCTGCAGGCTTTGGGAATGCTTGCAGGCTATTACGTGACTTCCCCTTGTCCAGGATTTCTTCTGTGGAGGTAGGTGGCCTTCTGGGAAGAGGGGGGTGGGCGTGTGTGTGTGTATGGTGCTCTCAGCCTTACTTATATATCTTTGCAGCAATTATGGAAACCCCTAGAGATATGGACTCACCTCCGCCTGTATGTGGCCAGCCCTCTCATAATAATAATAGGTACTGTCTGGGGGGGGGGGGGGGTCCGGCATTAGTCAGTCTGTTATCTTTCCTTATCTGTATGTCTCTTCTATCTCGGTCTTAGCCCATCTAGATCAGAACAGCAACACAGCTCAACACATAAAGGAAGCGATTCTTCTAAGTCTTACCACCGGCATTCATATTCTAAGTCTAAACATCACGGCTCACCCTCAAGATCGATCTTGCTCCTCCAGGGCTCATTCCAGCCGTTCAGTTATCAATACTTGCTGGGGATGTAGATCGCAAGTTCCTACTGGGAAATCCCTGTGTGACCTCTGCTTTTCCAAAGCCTCTAGTGAGAGAGGGGGTACGGACCAGCAACTAAGATCCCTTGTGGAAAAAATGGTGAAAGAATCCCTCAAGGGGATCGGGGCCAGGCAGGCTTCTGTGCCCCAGTCAGAGTCACCAGTCATGGAGTCGCATGCTCAAGAGCTCTGGGAGTCCTCTCTAACAAGCCACCCTTCAGCTGCTGCATCAGACAGTGAATCTGAGGAAGATAGTCCCTGTGTGGGCTTTGACTTTGCCTTACTCTCCCCATTGGTGAAGGCTATCAGAGAGGCTTTGAACTGGGAAGATGAGGTGGCTAATCCTTCCAAACAAAGGAAGTATTTTAAGCAACTTAAAAAGGGAGCGTCTTAACTTTCTATTCCTGTCTGAACTTGGTGAGGTCATCACGGATGAATGGAGTAAAGTTGAGAAAAAGAATAGTACGCTTTCAAAAGTCCTAAGGTTATATCCCTTTAAGGAGGATGAGGTCAAGTATCTGGAATCAGCTCCACTTGTGGATGTAACGGTGATGAGACTAGTAAAACATGTGACCCTTCCATTGGAAGATACAGTTTCATTCAAGGATGCCTTAGATAGGCGGATTGATTCCAATTTAAACAGTCTACCTCACTGCTGGTATGGCATGCAAGCCAGTATTGGCTTTAGCGGCAATGTCCAAGGCCATGGAAGTTTGGACGGACGGTGTGGATGATACCCTCAGAAACATTTCGGATGAAGTCGCAAGAAACTCTCCTATCCAGGAGTTACGGCTTGCATCGGCTTTTCTGGGGGAGGCTTCGATTGGCATCACCCCCTTAGTGTCTCGGGTTATGCTTTCAGCTGTCACCGTCAAACGGGCTCTTTGGCTCCGTCCCTGGCTGGCTGATCCAGCGTCTAAACAGGTGTGGTGCCATATCCCTTTTGAGGGCTCTTCCCTTTTTGGGAATAAATTGGATAATGCCATAACCCGGGCCACTGGTGGGAAGTCGGGGTTTCTTCCTCAGAATAGACGTTTAAAAAGCCAGAGGAGATTTTTTCCTAAAAAGCAATATCAAGAGCAGGCCAGGGAGGCCCATAGCTATAGACCGGGTCGGGAATATTCCAGGTCATGGAAGTCAAGGCAGTCTTCCTTTAAGAAATCCGCCAAGAGCAGTGCGACAGGAGAGAGGGAACCAACTAAATCTTTTTGAGATTGGGCCAGCTCAGATAGGCCAGGTGGGGGCTCGTCTTCTACACTTTCGGCATGTCTGGGTGGCCTCAATCCAGGACTTTTGGACCGTCAGAACGGTCTCTTCAGGCCTTTCTTGGACCTTCAACAGGTCCCCAAGACTAAAGTATGTTCCCACCTCCCTTCCGGCCTCAGAAGAAAAAAGGCAGATCCTGTTGGCCTACGTGAAATCTTTTATTGGCTCAAGGCGCTGCCGTTCCCGTGCCAGACGATCAACGAGGGAGAGGAATTTATTCTCCTCTTTTTATGGTCCAAAAGAAAAAAAAAAAAACAGTTCTTGGAGGCCAGTCATAGACCTTACACATCTGAATCGTTTTATCAAAAAGGAAAGGTTCAAGATGGAAACCTTGTCAACAATACAACAGTCAGTCCAGTCAGGCGATTGGATGATTTCAATAGATCTAAAGGACGCTTACTTTCATGTCCCTGTGGCAAAAGATTTTCAGCAGTTTCTGCGATTTTCAGTAGGAAAACTACATCTTCAGTTCGTATGTCTCCCGTTCGGGCTTTCAACATTCCCCCGAGTTTTTTCAAAGGTGTTGTTAGCCGTAGTGGCTCTATTGAGAACCAAGGGAATTTGTCTTCACCACTATTTGGACGATCTTCTGCTGCTAGCCCAGGACAGAGACTGTCTGTTATTGCACAAGGATCAGGTTATCTCCACTCTTCAAGAATTTGGTTGGATCCTGAATCTAGAAAAGAGTCAGTTAATCCCTTCTCAGTCTCTTGTATTCCTAGGAGCACTCTTCAACACAGTGAAGGGTACCATCTCATTACCTGAAGAGAAGGTAGCGGTAATTCGGGACAGAATTCGTCCGGCCCTCTCAGCCTCCCATCTCCCGGCTCTTCAGGGCCTGAGAATTATCGGCACTATGGTGGCCACGATTCCAATGGTGAAGTGGGCCCAATGGAAGATGAGACCGTTCCAAAAAGGGTTTCTTCACCAATGGCTAGGCGACAAAACTCAACTTATCCGGAACACATCTTTAATGAGAATCTCTCTGCCTTGGTGGCTTCAGAAGGAGAATCTGTTCAATTGTCATTCCATTCTCCCTATCTCATGGATAACAATAACTTCGGATGCCAGCAACAGGGGCTGGGGCGCCCACTGTTTGACGGAAGTAGCACAAGGCACCTGGGACTTCCCTTCCAGGAGGATGGTGTCGAACATTCTAGAATTAAGGGCAGCCTTCTGGGCGCTCCTAGCCTTTCATCATCTGATGTCAGGAACCTCGGTTCTACTCAGACTAGACAACACAATGGCAGTGGCATATATAAGGAGACAAGGAGGTACTCGGAGTCTGTCCCTTCTTCAGGAGGTAGAGCCCATCATGTCTTGGGCTCAGAAGAACCAGGTCAACATTACAGCAACTTATGTTCCAGGAACGCAGAACGTCCAGGCGGACTTCCTGTCTAGAGTCAGTCTGGACAACAACGAATGGTCCCTTCACGAAGAAGTTTTCAGTTGGATTCTAACGTTGTGGTTCTCCCCAGATGTCGACCTATTTGCCTCCCCTTGCAACAAGAAACTGGCAAGGTATTATTCCAGGTTTCGGAATCCTCAGGCTTACGGAGTGGATGCACTGACGGATCGTTGGTGGTTCAACAAAGCTTACGCCTTTCCTCCGACTCCTATTATTCTACAGTTCCTGCGGAGACTCAAATCAGAAGCAGTAGAGGTGATAGCTGTAATACCTTATTGGCCCAACAGGTCATGGTTTCCACTACTAATGCTCCTCAGTGTCAGAGACCCGATTCCCTTACCTCTCAGACCCGATCTTCTATCTCGGGGCTCGAAGCTCCATCCCTGTCCGGCCCATCTATGTCTGAGGGTCTGGTTTTTGAGAGGGGAAGGTTAGAGGCTCTGGGTTGTCCCAAGGAGGCCATTCCTACTCTCATGAGTGCAAGGAGGAAAAGTACCAACCAGGTGTATGAGAGGATTTGGTCTAGATTCACAAGTCACTTGTCTTCCAGGTCTTGCTCTGATGGTAATCTGACGGTTCAGGATGTTTTGGGTTTCTTACAGTCCGGACTAGACATTCCCCTGTCAGCGCTCTTCGTGTACAAGTCTCGGCGATTTCGGCTTTTTCTGGAGTATCCTGGGCTAAACATCCCTTGGTTCAGCAATTCTTTAAATTCTTTAAAGGAGCAATTAGACTTAGAGCACAGAGGAAACCTAGATTCCCCAAGTGGGATTTACCGCTGGTTCTCGACTTCTTCTCACAACTGGACACTTTCAGTCAAAGAATTGTCCCTAATGACTTCTTTTTTGGTAGCCATATCTTCGGCAAAGAGAGTCTCTGAGATACAGGCTTTAGGATCAAAGGAACCTTTCCTCACATTTTTCCCTGACAGAATGGTCCTAGTGCCAATGCTGGGGTCGAATCCAAAGGTTATTTCAGTCTTCCACGAAAATCAGGATATTACTCTTCCTACCTTTAATTCTGCTGGGAGTCAGGATCTTCAACCTCTCGACATGGGAGTTATTCTGAAACGATACTTGGAGGCGACAGCTTCTTTCCGGCAATCGGATTATCTTTTTGTTCTTTTTCACAGTAAAAGCAAAGGCCTTAGGGCTTCGGTCAGATCCAGTGGGCTTATAAAGAGAAGGGCTCCTCCTGCGGCGGTTACGGCACATTCCACGAGAAGTCTCTCTACTTCTTGGGCAGCTTCATGCCATGTGGCTCCTGAGGTTATCTGCAAAGCTGCCTCTTGGTCAGCCATTCATACATTTATGGCTCACTATTGTGTCGAACCTGCCAGTTGATCTTCCGTTGATTTTGGTTTAAAGGTGCTGTCGGTTGACAGTGTTAAATAAATTTTTGTTCAGCATTTTTGCCCACCCGAGTGTGTTTGGCGAGTTATTTCCCACATGTTGCTGCCATGGAGTCGGTCAGGAAACGGAAAATTCCTATCAAAATACTTACCGTAATTTTCCTTTCCTGATGGACTCCATGGCAGCAGGAGTTCCCTCCCAAAATGGCTGGAGTAGGCTAGTTACCGAACACGGCCATGGGCAGGGAGAAAAGATTTATGGGAGTAGTGTCCTATAGGGTAGTGGAGGCGGGACTTAACCCACACGTTGCTGCCATAGAGTCCATCAGGAAAGGAAAATTACGGTAAGTATTTTGATAGGAATTTTCCGTTTTTATTTGTTTCAGTTTCAAAACTTTGTAAATAAATACGTTTTCTCCTTCACTGATTGGCACTGATGGGGTTACACTGATAGGCCACGATAAGGCGGCACTGATGGGCACCGATGAGGTGGCACCAATGAAGTGGCACTGATGGGCACTGATAGGCGGCACAGATGGGCACTGATAGGCGGCACAGATGGGCACTGATAGGCGGCACAGATGGGCACTGATAGGCGGCATTGTATTATAATATACTGTACTAATGGATGCCAATCAGTGCCAAACAATGCATGCCAATCAGTGATGCCCATTGTGGGCACTGACTGGAACCCTGGTGGTCTAGGGTGGCATACCTTGTCCTGGGCATCCCTGGTGGTCTGTGGCATCCCTGGTGGTCCAGTGTGGGCATCCTCGGGGGAGCTGCGCTGATAATCGATCAGCACAGACCCCCCCCGTCAGAGGAGCAGCCTACCGGCTCTTCCCATTTACACTGATCAGCCGTGATTGGACACGGCTGATCACATGGTAAAGAGTCTCCGTCGGGGACAATTTACCGAGATCGTATTTGCGGGGTGTCAGACTGACACCCCGCAACAACGATCGCCTTGCGCAGCGGCTCAAAATCCTGATCACGTCATAGGACGTCCGGTCAGGAATTTGAAACCACTTTGCCACCGTCATTTTGTTATAGGGCCGGCGGCAAGTGGTTAAAACTATTACAGTTTACTATTACAAACTATTTAGTGTTATAATCTCTCTCTCATATATAGATATATATATATAGATATATAGATATATAGATATATAGATATATAGATATATAGATATATAGATATATAGATATAGATATAGATATAGAGAGAGAGAGAGAGAGAATATCTCTCTCTCTCTCTCTCTATATATATATATATATATATATATATATATATATATATATATATATATATATATATATCTCCACAAACATAAATATGACAGGGGGGACATGGTTTTAGTGTTGGGGGGTTTGACCAAGGTATAAGGAATTTAAAAATCTTCCTCTTTCCTCATCAGATCCCCCCAGATTCTCTCTTCACTCCCCGATTCTTCACCTTTGAGTTGGTGAATCGGGGCGTGATGCACCGAAATTTCGGCCGCCGAAACATATCGGCTGAAAATGCCCTTTTCGGCAATTTGCCGAAAGAGAAAAACGGCCGGTAATGGGGCGTGGCCTGGGTGGGGGTGTGGCTCCGCCCACAGTGACGCCCATGATGGGGGGTGTATAGCGCAGGAGAACCCACCTACGCCGCCTGTTTGATCACAGCGCCGGGAACATCACAGCTTTCATTTTAATAGCTGTGCGTTCCCGCCGCGCGCCGTAACACACAGCCCCTCCCCTTTGTCCGGGCACTTAGACAGATCATCCATAGGATTGGACGGATGATCTGTCTATCAAAGTGCCCGGACAAGGGGGCCGCGCGCCGTTACACACAGCTATTGAAATGAAAGCTGTGATGTTCCCGGCGCTGTGATCAAACAGGCAGCGGAGGCGGCTCTCTTCCCTGCACAGGCTGGCTGCAAAATGGGGCATGCTGGCTGCAAAATGGGGCACGCTGACTGCAATGGGGGATGCCTCCTGTACCGCGTCGCCAGTCTCTGACCACCTCCTGTACCGCGTCGCCAGTCTCTGACCACCTCCTGTACCGCGTCGCCAGTCCCTGACCACCTCCTGTACCGTGTCCCCAGTCCCTGACCACCTCCTGTACCATGTCCCCAGTCCCTGACCACCTCCTGTACCATGTCCCCAGTCCCTGACCACCTCCTGTACCATGTCCCCAGTCCCTGACCACCTCCTGTACCATGTCCCCAGTCCCTGACCACCTCCTGTACCATGTCCCCAGTCTGACCATCTCCTGTATAAAAATATTTTTTAAAAACAGTCATTTTCGGTATTGGTGCTGTTTCGGTATCGGTTTTGGTTTTAGGCCTAGTGTATTTTTCATTTTCGGTATCGGTTTCGGCACCAAAAAACCCATTCGGTGCATCCCTATCAAAAAGGATATCGGGGAACTGGAGAAAGTGCAGAGAAGGGCAACCAAACTGATTACAGGCATAGAGGAGCTTAGCTATGAGGAAAGATTAGAGGAACTGAATTTATTCACTCTTTAGAAGAGTAGAATAAGGGAGGATATGATCAACATGTTCAAATATATAGGGGGTCCATACAGTGAACTTGGTGTAGAGTTATTCTCTGTAGGGTCAACCCAGAGGACACGGGGGCACTCTTTACGTCTAGAGGAAAAGAGTTTTCATCTTCAAATATGGAAAGGTTTCTTCACAGTAAGAGCGGAGAGGATGTGGAATAGACTCCCACCAGAGGTGGTTATGGCCTGCTCAGTAGATTGCTTTAAAAAAGGCCTGGATACTTTACTGAATGTACATAATATATCTAAGTCTTAACATTTATAGGTAAAGTTGATCCATGGAAAATCCGATTGCCTCTGATCAGCAATGAAATCTTTTCTCCTGCTATAGCAAAAAGGAGCATGCTCCTCTTCTGTGTTTTTTTAAATTTTGCCTTCCTCTGGATCAACTGTGGTTATAAAATTGTGTATATTGTAAGATTTTTTAAATTATATTTATTTATGGTTTCGAATGTTGAACTGGATGGACTTGTGTCTTTTTTCAACCGGACTATTTAACTATGAATGGATGGAGATGGGAGACAAGAGATAGAGTGATGCATATCCAAGACATGGGATGGACATGAGAGAGAGATGTGAAGCTGGGATGCATGTAAAAATAATATTACTGCCTAGGCAATGTGGTGGAGGAGAGGGCGTTTTTGTTTATTTTGTGTATGAGGAGGAGACACAGTACATGAATACAGTAAACTCCTCCTCCTCTTCCGTCTAGAAAGAACTAGTCTAGAAAGAACGTCAGGGGCGGCGGAGTTTCACACATGCGCACTGTATATAAAAACGCAACACGCGTGTGTCGTCCGTACGATCTGTGAACAGAGGGAGAAGCTGACGCGACGATCGTGCAAACGAAGGTAAAATTTTGAACTAGCTGCTATACTGCTTCTAGATTGAGGCCTGCATTAGTGGAGTTTAGCCTGACATTAGGGTTTGTCTTGTGTTGTGTCTTGCAGACATTATGGACGGTTTCAATGATCATAGCTTCCTCCCTCTGTTCATCGATTAATACAGGGAGCTGCCCTGCCTGTGGCAAGTGACGCACCCTCATTATAGTAACAGACAAAAGAGGCAGGCAGCAATGGAGAAACTGGTTGAGTTTGCGAAGCCGGTGGTCCCCAAGGCAGATGTCAACTATTTAAAAGTGAAAAATCGGTGGCCTGAGGAGTACTTATCTGAAGGAGAAGAAGAAGGTGCTGCAGTCCATGCAATCTGGTGCTTCAGCAGATGACGTTTATGTCCCCAGGCTGTGGTATTATAACAGGATGCATTTTCTGTCAGACCAGGCTGAGGCCAGGGAATCACTCTCTACTCTTCCTTCCATGCGTCCTATGCTACATTCCACCCCTGCTGAGTGTCCCGACGACCAACCTGGGCCTTCCACTCAGGAAGAACTGGGGGAGCCCAGCTTGAGCCAGGTATAGTATTGTTGTACATATTTTGGGAGTATAAATGAATGATGTTACTTGATTTTTGCTCATTAATTGCTGATTTTAGAAAGCGTTTCACATATCAATAGACAGTAGTGGCCAAAACCTTTGGGACAAGAAAGAAAAATGCTGGGCTCAGAATGATAGTCTTTTGTATTGCTTAACAATTTGCAACAGTCATGATGTGAAAATTGTGTGTGTTTGATGAACCAAAAACTAAAAACTATGTCCCTTTTTCATACACAGGAAGACATCAGCCAGGAGGAGGGTGTGGAATGCAGCAGCCAGGAGGTGGCTGTGGAAAGCGGCAGCCAGGAGGTGGCGGGGGTAAGCGGCAGCCAGGAGGTGGCGGGGGTAAGCGGCAGCCAGGAGGTGGCGGGGGTAAGCGGCAGCCAGGAGGTGGCGGGGGTAAGCGGCAGCCAGGAGGTGGCGGGGGTAAGCGGCAGCCAGGAGGTGGCGGGGGTAAGCGGCAGCCAGGAGGTGGCGGGGGTAAGCGGCAGCCAGGAGGTGGCGGGGGTAAGCGGCAGCCAGGAGGTGGCGGGGGTAAGCGGCAGCCAGGAGGTGGCGGGGGTAAGCGGCAGCCAGGAGGTGGCGGGGGTAAGCGGCAGCCAGGAGGTGGCGGGGGTAAGCGGCAGCCAGGAGGTGGCGGGGGTAAGCGGCAGCCAGGAGGTGGCGGGGGTAAGCGGCAGCCAGGAGGTGGCGGGGGTAAGCGGCAGCCAGGAGGAGGGCGGGCATAGGAGCCTGACAGAATGCCAGCTCCCTCCCCTTCGCCTTCCACGCAAAAGGGTGAGAAAGGGGGGGGGGGAAATGTGGAGGAGTCAGCTCTGAGGCTGCTCGGGGAGGCTTCAGCGGCCCTCCAAGCCAAACCCACCTATCAAGAAGCCTTTGCCGCCTTGGCTGCGTGCAAACTGGAGAAAATGGAGGAGGGGCAACAGCTCTTGTGTGAGGAGATAATTATACACACCTTCAACAAGGGTCTGTTGGGCCAAATGACACAAACAACACACTTGTGTGATTTGGCCCATGCCCCTCCTCCAGCACCACAGCCACAGCCTGGAAGGAAGCGTGGAAGGAAGACCAGAGTGTGATGGCCTGGGTTCAGTCTGGTCTGACAGAAGATGCAGCCTCTTGTAGTACCACAGCCTGGGAACATAGAGGTCATCTGCTGCTGTTCCGGGTTTCTTGGACTTCAGGACCAGACTTCTCTCCCTCAGATATGTACTCCTCAGGCCACCAAGTTTTGCGCTTAAATAGTTGATGTGTGCCCTGGGGGCCAAAGGCTTCGCTAATCTCCCCAGTTTCTCCATCGCTGCCTCCCTCTTTATCTGTTACTGACACCGAAATAAAAGGTTTTTTTTGTTTGAAGAAATACTTGCGTATGTGTTTGACTTCAAAAAGGTCAGTTTATTTGTGAGCAGGCAGGTACATTTCAAAAATACAAAGTGACATGAATAACAAGGGGTACGAACACTAAACAACCTCTTGTAGATTAACCCTTTCATGACTAAGCCTATTTTTGGCATTTGGTGTTTACAAGTTAAAATCCATATTTTTTGCTAGAAAATTACTTGTAACCCCCAAACATTATATATATTTTTTTAGCAGAGACTCTAGACAATAAAACGGCGATTGTTGCAATATTTTATGTCACACGGTATTTGTGCAGCAGTGTTTTAAACGCAACTTTTTTGAAAAAGGGACACTTTCGTGAATAAAAAAAATAAATTAAACAGTAAAATTAGCCCAATTTTGATGTGAAAGATAATGTTACGCCGAGTAAATAGATACCAAACATGTCACACTTTATAATTTTTTTCCTTACATACATAGATAAGATTATTGCTAAATATTTTTTTAGGAATGACACTAATATATTTTATAAAAAGTGTAACTAATTATTCAGGTGTAAAAACCATTTTTTGTTCAATACCGTATATACTCGAGTATAGGCCGACCCGAATATAAGCCGAGGCCCCCAATTTACCCCCAAAAAACTGGAAAACTTATTGACTCGTGTATAAGCCGAGGGTGAGATATGGCTGTCCATCCCTGTGTGTCCGTCCATCCCTGTGTGTGTGTCCGTCCATCCATCCATCCATCCCTGTGTGTGTGTCCATCCATCCATCCCTGTGTGTGTGTCCATCCATCCATCCATCCCTGTGTGTGTGTCCATCCATCCATCCATCCCTGTGTGTGTGTGTCCGTGCAGCCTTGTGTGTGTGTCCAGCCTACCTGTGTCCCGAGCCTCCGTCCCGAGCCGCCGTCCCGAGCCGCCGTCCCGAGCCTCGCCGCTCTTCTCGGCGGCCATTCTAAAATTCAAAAGCCGCGCCTCCGCCTTCGCCTGTGATAGGCGGAACACTGAATTTCCCAGCAGCCTGTGTTCCGCCTATCACGGACATCGTCTCATCCTCGTCCGTAGTACGAGGATGAGCGGATGTCCGTGATAGGCGGAACACTGACTGCTGGGAAATTCAGTGTTCCGCCTATCACAGGCGAAGGCGGAGGCGGAGGCGCGGCTTTTGAATTTTAGAATGTCCGCTGTCTGTCTGCTCGATACGCTGATCGAGCAGTCAGACAGCGGTGACTCGAGTATAAGCCGAGGGGGCACTTTCAGCCTCAAAAAAGAGGCTGAAAATCTCGGCTTATACTCGAGTATATACGGTAAGTGGTATCAGATATTTTCACCTATAGACTGACATCTAGAGGTTATCTTGTAAATTACAAGAAACCAACTCCCTCTCCTTTCTTCTAATAGGAATATCCCACGGGATTATTATATATTTTTTTCATTTAAAATTTTCACTTTTTAACTACATTTTTGGTATGTATAGTTTTTCCCTGGGATCTAGGGTGAACTATGTCTAGTGTTTATTTGCCAGTTATTTTTTATAAACAATGGATCTCTATTAAGCCTTGAGTGGGACTGAGGCTGCGTACTAAATTAAGTGTTTCTCTATTGGTCTATTCGATCGATCGAGACACCATAAAGAACGTTGACTCTGTGACTAGGTGCGCTTCCTGATGACGTGTCAAACGAAACGTACGTCGAGGCGGTACCTAGTCACGTTCGTACACGTACAGTTCCGGTCGTTTTTGGTTGTCAGCTGTTTCTTGGTGGAACGCACGCCCTACACAACGAGGAACTACGCATCCATTACGAAACGATTGTTTTAAGCGAGCAGCCCCAGTGCCAGGTCGGGCACCGGCATATGTAAGCAGCCATTTGGCCTTATGTTTTTTAATTTATTTTTATTATTAAACGGTGTCACGCTATGGATTTTGTTTGCTCTCCTTTTTTTATGACCTGTCTGAATCTATGAGGAGAAGGTTTTTTTCCATAAGAGGTCCACCTTATTCCATGTGAGCAGGGAATTCACCTGCATAAGCCTATTTGACTATCTTTTTAAATAAAGTAGTCAACAGCATCTGGTAAGAAGACAACTTTATCTTCACAGTTGGGGTGTTTTCTGTGTCCAAAAGTTTGGTGAAGGGACGTGTCACAACTTTGTAGAAGATTTCAGCCGCCTTCTGGCATATGGATTTAGAAGGAGTTTTTCACTGAATGAATCACTGTCTTGGACTGTGGATATATATTTTTTGTTCTAGTATCCAATTGGGACTTTATTTATTATTGTTTATATCATCCATTTTTTTGCAACTATTTGTTTTTTACAATTCATGGTGATAGGTTGTCCATTACTTGAGGTGTTTTATGATTATTAATTTTCACATTTGTAATTGACATTTATATTTTTAATTTTTTCAGCGCCCCTACTATTACCTTATTTTCAGCAGGACAAGTTTTTTCTCTTGTTTCTAGGGAGCAGCTATTAGTGTTTCACTTAGTTTATTTGATTCACTGATTATTAGTTTATTTCTTTTTTTTCACATTTGCATAAGTGGCGCGGAGTTTATTAGCTGCTGTTTTTCAGCTATATTTTCACACACTTTATAATTGCACGCACTCGTGGATGGACAACAAAGTACGGTACCTAAAAATCTCAATAGGCGACGCTTAAATTTTTTTTTTACGGTTACCAGGTTAGCGTTCCATAGGAGGTCTAGTGCTAGAATTATTGCGGCGATACCTCACATGTGTGATTTGAACACCGTTTACATATGCGGGCATGACTTCCGTATGCGTTTGCTTCGCGAGCTTGCGGGGACGGCGGGTGCTTTAAAAAAATTTTTTTTTATTTATTTTATTTCTATTAAAATGACTAAATTGTTTTAAAAAATAAAAAATACATTTTTCACTTTTATTGCTGTCACAAGGAATGTAAACATCCCTTGTGACAGTAATATGTGGCGACAGGTACTCTTTATGGAGGGATCGGGGGTCTAAAAGACCCCCCACCCCTCCTTTACACTTCAATGTATTCAGATCGCCGAAAAGGGCGATTCTGAATACCGTATTTTTTTTTAAAACCCGCGCCATTGGCAGCCGAGTAAACGGGAAGTGACGTCATGACGTCGCTTCCGTGTTAACGATTAGGATACTGGAACGAAGCCTCAAATCGGTGCTCCTGATCGAGCGGGAGCACCGGTAACAGCGGCGGGAGGGGACGTCCCCTCCCGCTCCTCCGGCATAACAGCCGAGCGGCTTTTAGCCGATTCAGTTGTTATGGCTGGATAGCCAATCGCCCGCTGAAAAAAACGGTACTGGGATGATGACTGCAGGTGCGGGCATCATCCCGGTATAACCCCTGGAAGCCGAGTACATAGATCTGCGTACGCTCGGCGGGAAGGGGTTAAAAAAGAAAATATAATAATGTTGTTGTGGTAAGTTGACATACAAAACACACCCCAAAAAATGGAAAGATAAGAAAACTGTCAAAAAAGGAGATGTTTATGAAAAAAAACAAACACAAAATTCACCCAAAAAACAATAAAATAAAATTGTGTAGAGGTGACTATTTCAAAAATTGTATTTCTGAAATTAGTAAAAAAAGAGTCAGGAAATACGTTCTGGAGAAGTGTGTGCGACTATGAGCATCAAAAGAAGTTCCTTCTTGCAGCATTGTAAAGAACAAGAGAATGCGCTTCATGAAAGAATTTTTAACATTGCAACGAGACGAATGTGCTATATCGATTACGAGCAGTAGTTTTACCTGAGCGAGCGCTTCCGTGTCCGAATTTGATTGTGAGCATGCGTGGCACCTTGTCCGTCGGAGTAGGCTACACATGATCGGAGTATGTCCGATCGGAGCATTTTGTCGGAAAATTTTACCGGCAAGTTGGAAAAGTTACTCCGACGGAAACAGTCCGATGCAGACCACACACAGTCGGAATATCCGACAAAACGCTCCGAACGGAAACATTCCGTCGGAATCTCCGACCGTGCGTACAAGGGCTAAGACTTTTCAAACCGCTATCAAAGACCAAGTCCCTTTGGCGCTTGGTAAGAGTGAGGGATTTAGTATCAGAATAAGGTCTCAAACAGCTACAGAGGGAGCCACTGCTTTGGGGGGGATTGAAAAGTGATGCATTAGATAGAATGGTATGAATAATCCCATCAATGGCTACTACTCTGTTCCTAATGGGGTTGATAAGAAGATATCTCTTGATGTTGACCATTCTAATGTACTTTTACACATGAATGAAGATGACAAACTTTTTTATTGAGTTCTTGGGCACTGCTTATATGCCCTTTTATAGTGTACACTAGTTCAAAAATCTTAATCCAGCATTTCCACAATTCATGCAACAAGTGCAGAGCAGTTCTACTCACAGCTGTCAGACAAAAAGCAACTGCCTGCAACACCACTTTCACATCAGGGCGTTTTGCAGGCGCTATAGCGTTAGAAATAGCGCCTGCAATCCGCCCTAAAGAAGCTGCACCATTGTGTGTAGTGTGAAAGCCCCGAGGCCTTTCACACTACAGTGGTGCGCTGGCAGGACGTCAGAAAAAAGTCCTGCCAGCAGCTTCTTTGGAGCGGTAAAGAAGCGGTGTGTTTACCGCTCCTCCACCGCTGCTCCCCATTTAAATCAATGGGGCAGCGTTGTAATACCGCCGGCAAAATGCGCTATTGCGGCATATTGCCGGCGGTTTTAACCCTTTCGCGCCCGCTAGCGGGGGGTAAAAGCACCCCGCTAGCGGCCGAAATGCGCCGCAAATCCGCCGATAAAACGCCTCTAAAAATAGAGGCGTTTTACCGCCGACGCAATGGCCGGTGTGGTGTGAAAGGGGTCAAAGAGATACAAAGAAACATTGTATCCTTGTGTTCTTTTACAGATCAAAAAAAAGGGATGAATTTAGGTCTGCAAATTAGGTCAGTTTAACCACTTAAAGAGGGATTCCGCCCAAAAAAAAATATATTAAAAGCCAGCAGCTATAAATACTACAGCTGCTGACTTTTAATAAATGGACACTCACCTGTCCCGGGTTCCAGCGATGCCGGCAGCCGAGGCCGATCGACCGCTCGGGCCTCGGCTGCTGCCGCCGCCATTCAAAGTGAGGGAATCAGGAAGTAAAGCGAATCGGCTTCACTTCCCGGTTCCCTACTGCGCATGCGCGAGCCGCGCCGTGCAATAGGAGATCTCCGCGCTGTCACTGGGACCCGTGTGTGTCCCAGCAGACCGCGCGGCAGGGCAGGAAATGGCGTAGACTCCCGTGGGAGTCTATGCCCGGAAGTGGGTGAAAATACCTGTCTTTGACAGGTATCTCCACCCCCCTCCCCCCTGAAAGGTGTCAATTGTGACACCGGAGGGGGGGGGGGGGGGGGTTCCGATCAGCGGAGGTTCCACTTTAGGGTTTTAGAGGCTTTAAAGACTAAGCCTCTCTTATACTTGTTGCTTACAAGTTAAAATCTGTATTATTTTTGTTAGAACCCCCCCCCCCCCCCTAAACATACATACATACATATATTTTTTTTAACAGACTCTTGAGAATAAATTGGTGGTCGTTGCAATATTTTATGTCACACTGTATTTAGGCAGTTGTCTTTCAAACACAATTTGGTAAAAAATACACTTCAATTAATCTAAAAAGAGAAACTAAAAAACAGTAAAGTTAGCCCAATTTTTTTTTAGCGAATGTGAAAGATGATGTTACACCAAGAATCATGAGAGAATTGTGATCTTTATTCTAAGCAAAAAATAATAAAAATGTGTGATTCTCATTTTATCCAGAATCGTGCAGCTTTGCTAGCTGGCATCACCATTAAATAAGCGGCTGCCAACCGTTTTCTTTTAGCAATACATGACCGTACGCAGATTTTTTTTTATAATTTCTAATGTTTGTGAGTTGTTTCAATATGTCCACTGTTAAGACAAAATGATTACAACATCTTTATGGTTCTGGTTCATAGTTTGTTGGCAAACTTTGTATGGTTAATGTACAACCACCATTGATAATCAATAAAAAGAAAAAAAAAATAACCCCTCCTCCTTCCAGGAGTACCTCAGTTTTTGTAGCCAAGCAATATACTCTCACCCTATAAAACAGAGGGGCGGGAGCTGTGTAGTATGATGTACTCCAAGAAAAGCATTTTACAGGTAAGCCGTTTTAAAAATCCTATTTTCTTGGAGTACATCATAGGACACAAGTCTCAAGCCTCAAGTATTTACTTAGTGGGATGTCCCATAGCAATGCTACTTGAGGGGAGGGAGACAACCCGTACAGCAACCCCAGACCTGAGGACTTCATACTGCTGCCTGCAGCACACTGCGCCCGAAGGCGATATCCTCATTCCATCTTACATCCACTTGATAAAATTTTGCAAATGTATGTACTGAAGACCAAGTAGCGGCCTAGCAGATATGAGACATGGAGGCCTGGTGATGTACTGCCCAAGAAGCAACAACCGCTCTGGTAGAGTGCGCCTTAACTTGAAAAGGGGGAATCTTTCCCCTTAAATCATACGTTTGAACTATAACTTGCCGAATCCACTTAGCGACAGTGGATTTTGACACTGCCTGTCCTTTGTTAGGAACCTCTGGCAAAATTAATAAGACGTCAGTCTCACGAATCTGAGCAGTTTTCTTCAAATAGATCTTCACTACATCAAGACAATGTAGTGACTTTTCTTCCCTGGAAGCTTGTCTTGGGAAAAACGAAAGGCAGGACAATATCTTCATTCAGATGAAAGCCTGAAACCACCTTTGGCAAAAAATCTGGACGAGGGTGTAACACCACCTGTCCTCAATAATTAAATATGGCTACTTACAAGAGCAGCCAATTCGGACACCCTCCTTGCTGAGGATATAGCAACAAAAAATATCAGCTTCCTTGTCAAAAGGACTAAAGGAATCTGCTGTAACGGTTCGAATGGCTGTTTTTGTAACACAGACAAAATAAAGTTTAAGTCCCAAGGGCTTAAGGTGGATTTAACTGGCAGATTAATCCGCAGCACTCCTTGCATGAAACCCCCGGACCAAAGAATGCGTAGCAATCGGTCTTTGAAATAGAATTGATAAGGCTGAGACTTGGCCCTTAACCACTTGCCGACCGCCGCACGACGATGTACGTCGACAGAATGGCACGGGCAGGCATATGGGCGTACATGTACGTCCCTGCCTTCCCGCGGGTGGGGGGCCCGATCGCCCCCCCCCCCCCCGGTGCCAACGGCGGTCGGTATCCGTTCAGGAGCGATCCGGGATGAGGGGGCGGCCATTCGTTCATGGCCACCCCCTTGCGATCGCTCCTGACGAATGGAAGTGAAGCGTGACATCACTTCCTCTCCTGTAATGTAAACACAGTCAGAGGAAGTGATGTAATCTCTCCTCCGTGTCGGTATTTTTCGTTCCGGCACCGAGGAAAGAGGAGAGGATCGGTGAGTTGCACCAACACTACACAATACAGTAGAACATGCCAGGCACACTCTCACCCCCCCTTCACCCCCCCCCCCCCCAATCACCCCTGCACCCCCAGTCACAGTGACACCAGTTGCATTTTTTATTTTTTTTGCATTGGTGTCATTTGTGACTGTAATAACTGTTAGGGCAGTTAGGGTTAGCCCCCTTTAGTTCTAAGGTACCCCCCTAACCCCCCAATAAAGGTTTAACCCCGTGATCACCCCCCGTCGCCAGTGTCACTAAGGCTGGGTTCACATTGCAGCGGTTTATGAGAACGGATGTGATTCGCACCACACTGCAGTGCAATCACATCCGATCTCTGTGCGATTCGAGTTCAGCCATACAGATAGTATGGCTGAATTCGCGTCGCACCCGCCGCACCCGCTGCAGACTCGCACGGGACCCTTTTTTTGGTCCGCAGCAGAATCGGATCGCATGGGTGTTCACACCATGCGATCCGATTCCTGTCCGAGTTTGCAGATCGCACTGCGATATGCGAACTGATCTGGGGGTGTCATTAACATTTCACTGACACTCCCAGCAGTTCGCATAGGGCAGTGTGATGCGGGAACCCGCCGCAGATTTGTGGCGTTCCCGCATCGCTCCAGTGTGAACCCAGCCTAATAAGCGATCGTTTTTCTGATCGCTGTATTAGTGTCACAGGTGACGCTAGTTAGGCAGGTAGGTATTTAGGTTCGCCGCAGCTTTTTATAGCGCCAGGGACCCCCATATACTACCGCATAAAGCCCCCTGATTGCCCCCTAGTTAACCCTTTCACCAGTGATCACCATATAACTGTTACAGGTGACGCTGGTTGGTTAGTTATTTTTTTATAGTTTCAGGGCACCCGCCATTATTACCTAATAAAGGTTTAACCCCCTGGTCACCCGGCGGGTGATATAAGTTTGAGGGTCAGATAAGGTCTGCGACGCCCCAGGCAGCGTCAGGTTAGTGCCAGTACCGCTAACACCCACGCGCAAAGCATACACCTCCCTTAGTAATATAGTATCTGATCAGATCTATATTAGCGTCGCCAGCAGTTTAGGTTTCCCAAAACGCATTGTTAGCGGGATCAGCCCAGATACCTGCTAGCACCTGCGTTTAGCCCCTCCGCCAAGCCCAGACCAGCCCACCCAAGTGCAGTATCGATCGATCACTGTCACTTACAAAACAACACACATAACTGCAGCGTTCGCAGAGTCAGGCCTGATCCCTGCGATCGCTAACAGTTTTTTTTGTAGCGTTTTGATACAGTCGCTGACAGCCTAGGTGCTTTTTTACCTGCGAGTCTCACTAGTGTACCCCTAAATTTAGGGGTGTCTACTTTCCAAAATGGGGTCATTTGGGGGGGGGGGGGGGGGGGGGTTGTGCCATCTTGGCATTTTATGGCCTTCAAAACTGTAATAGGTAGTGAGGAGTGAAGTCAAAAATTTACGCCCTTAGAAAGCCTGAAGGCGGTGCTTGGTTTTCGGAGCCCCGTACGCAGCTAGGCTCCCAAAAAGTCCCACATATGTGGTATCCCCGTACTCAGGAGAAGCAGCAGAATTGATTTTGGGGTGTCATTTCACATATGCCCATGGCATGCGTGAGCAATATATCATTTAGTGACAACTTTGTGAAAAAAAAAAAAAAAAAAGTTTGTAATATTCCCGCAACTTGCGGCAAAATATAAAATATTCCATGGACTCAACATGCATCTCAGCAAATAGCTTGGGGTGTCTACTTTCTAAAATGGGGTCATTTGTGGGGGTTTTGTGCCATCTTGGCATTTTATGGCCTTCAAAACTGTAACAGGTAGTGAGGAGTGAACTCAAAAATTTACGCCCTTAGAAATCCTGAAGGCGGTGCTTGGTTTTTGGGGCCCCGTACGCGGCTAGGCTTCCAAAAAGTCGACCACATGTGGTATCCCCGTACTCAGGAGAAGCAGCAGAATGTATTTTGGGGTACAATTCCACATATAAACCATGGCATGTGCAAGCAATATATCATTTAGTGACAACTTTGTGTAAAAAAAAAAAAAAATAATATTTTTTTTGTCATTATTCAATCGCTTGAGGCAAAAAAATAAAATATTCAATGGGCTCAACATGCCTCTTATCAATTTCCTTAGGGTGTCTACTTTCCAAAATGGGGTCATTTGGGGGGGTTTTGTACTGCCCTGCCATTTTAGCACCTCAAGAAATGAGATAGCCAGTCAAACTAAAAGCTGTGTAAATTCCAGAAAACGTACCTTAGTTTGTAGATGTGAAAACTTTTGCGCAAACCAATAAATATACAGTTATTGACTTTTTTTTTTACCAAAGACATGTGGCTGAATACATTTTGGCCTAAATGTATGACTAAAATTGAGTTTATTGGATTTTTCTAATAACAAAAAGTAGAAAATATCATTTTTTTTCAAAATTTGCGGTCTTTTTACGTTTATATCGCAAAAAATAAAAATTGCAGAGTCAGTCAAATACCTTTAAAAGAAAGCTCTATTTGTGGGAAAAAAAGGACGCAAATTTTGTTTGGGTACAACATTGCATAACCGCGCAATTACCAGTTAAAGCAGCGCAGTGCCAAATTGTAAAAAGACCTCTGGTCATTGACCAGCAAAATGGTCCGGTCTGAAAGTGGTTAATAGTACTCAGGGCCAACTTCATCTCTACACCTAACTGTAGAAAGGCAAGAATTCTGCCTATAAAATATATCTCCAAGGGTGTCAACCCCTGGATTCACACCAAGAATCATAAGTCTTCCAGACTCGGATTAATGCTAGGAAGCCAGCTTCTAGAGCTATATATTAAAGTAGAGATAACTGACCTGGAAAGCCATTTCTTCAAAATGTGGGTCTCAATAGCCAAGCCGTTAAATTTAGCGTTCATAAAGTAGGATGGAATATCGGCCCCTGAGATAGCAGGTCTGGCCTTAGTGGGAGGAGCCATGGACCCTCCACTGCCATGTTTACGATCTCTGCGTACCATGACCTTCTGGGCCATGCTGGTGCTACCAGTATCACTGACTTTCTTTCCAGCTTGATTCTGCAAAGAAGTCGTGGCAGCAACTGAATCGGGGGAAATGCATAGATCAGTGAAAACATATCCCACGGGGTCACCAACGCATCTGTTTCGTATGCGAGTGGGTCCCTTGTCCTGGACACAAAGTTGACCATCTTTGTGTTGAATCTGGACACCAGAAGATATACGTCTGGAGTCCCCAATCTTCCGGGTGAAGAGACCATTCCCCCAGGAATAACTGCTGGCGACCCAGATAGTCCGCCTGCCAATTCTCTACTCCTGGGAATGAAAACTGCCAATAGGCATGGGACATTCTCTTCTGCCCAAGTTAGAATCTGGTTCACCTCTCTGAGCTGAGAGACTCTTGGTGCCCCCTTGGTAATTGATATATGCCACAGACGTGGCATTGTCGGATTGGATCCTGACAGGACAATTCTTTAACCTGGAGGTCCAGGTCCTTCGAGCCAGATATTACTGCCCGAATCTCTAGGATGTTGATGGGCAACGCTCTTTTGGTTCTTGACCATTGTCCCTGGACAGTCGTCCTTTCTAGCACTGCTCCCCAGCCTGAAAGGCTGGCATCTGTTACTATTTTCCAGATAACTGGTCTGAAGGATTTTCCCTTCAGCAGGTTTCCGGGATAGTAACCACCAATTGAGGCTTTGGGACACTCTTGGGGACAGCCGCATTGGCAAGTCTAAAGCTTGAATCATCTTGTTCCAAGCAAATAGGATACTGTTTTGAAACAGTTTTGAATGGAATTGGGCATTGCGAACTGCTTCGAATAAAGCTACCATCTTCCCCAACAACCTCATACAAAGGCGGATTAAAGGATTTCTCCTTGACCTGATCATCCTCACTAGTTCCTGTATGGAGCTGATCTTTGCGGGAGGCAAGAAGACCCTTTTCTGGGCTGTGTCTATGATCATGCCCAAATACTCCAACCTCTTTAGTGGCTTTAGGGAGGACTTCTTCTTGAGAATCCAACCCGGGCCTTCCAGGTAACTGCTTGTAACAGCTACGCCTTGCTTCAAGCAAGCCACTGCCTGGTCTATCAACAACAGATCATCCAAATAAGCCAAGACAGTTATGACCTGTGCCCTTAACCTGGCTAGAGGTGGGGCTAGTACTTTTGTGAATACCCGGGGTGCTGTAGCAAGCCCGAAGGGAAAATCTACAAACTGAAAGTGCTTTTCTTCTACTTCGAAGCGCAGAAACCTCTGGTGAGGAAGAAATATAGGGACATGCAGACATGCATCTCTGATGTCGATGGATGCCAGAAGTTCTCCTCCTTGTAGAATAGAAACAACTAATTTGATTGACTCCATGCGAAAGGAGCGGATCCTCAGGAACGGATTTAGATTCCGTAGATCTAAAATTGGTCTGATCCCCATTTGGCTTTAGCACCGTAAATAGGTTTGAGTAGAACCCCAAACCTTGCTCTTGTTTGTGAATCTGTATGATCACCCCTTGAGCCAATAATTGGTCTAATGCTTGTAATAGGGATTGCCTTTTGCCTGGATTCCTGGGAACATTTGATCTCAGAAAACGGGACGGGTGAAACTCTCAAAATTCTAGCTTGTATCCTAGGGATACTGTGGAGAGAGTCCATTTGTCCTGAATCTCCTCTTGCCAGACTTCTGAGTACCTTAGAAGTCTTCCCCCCACCTTGGTGAGGGGGGGGGGATGCCGCTTCATGATGAGGCTTTGGTGTTCTGCTTTGCAGGCTTGCGGCCCCAAGTCTTCTTTGTGCCTGGGTTTGACCCTGGGATCTTCACGTAGAGTCTGACTGTGGAGGCCGTCGCCCCTGCCTAGATGTGGATGCCCTTGGCGTAGGGGAAAAAAGTTTGTTTAAAACAAAGGACGTTTATATTTTCTTTTGACTGGCAAAAGAGTACTCTTTCCACTGGAAATAGTTTGAATGTATTTATCCACACTAATTGCCAAATAGTCGTTCTCCCTTAAAGGGGAAACTAGTTAGAAGGTTCTTACAAGGTGTTTCAGCTGACCAACCCTTTAACCAAAGGGTCCTTCACATGTGTATAAGGTACAAGCGCCAGGCATGAAGCCTGGTGAATAGAATCTTTTATAGCATCTATGGCAAAGCATAATACCCTAGGTAGCTCGGCCAACTCCTGAGCTTGTTGTGCACGAAGCTCTTTGAGAGCATCTGTAAATTGGTCCTTTAAGGACTGACAGATGCCTATAGCTGCTATTGCAGGCTGAGTAATGGTCCCTGCTATGGAAAAAGGTTTTTAACAGACCTTCCAACTTTTTATCTGTTGGCTCCTTAAGCACATGTGCATTGTCCACTGGACAAGTTAAACTTCTGTTCACGTTGGAAATCGCAGCATCCACTGCTGGAACCTTCCATCTCTTAGTGAACTTTTCCTCCATAGGATAGAGACTAGAGCAGGGATATGCAATTAGTGGACCTCCAGCTGTTGCAAAACTACAAATCCCATCATGCTTCTGCCTCTGGGTGTCATGATTGTGGCTGTCAGAGTCTTGCTATGTCTCATGGGACTTGTAGTTCTGAAACAGCTGGAGGTCCACTAATTGCATATCCCTGGACTAGAGAATCTCTTTGGAGGGGAAAAATGTTTATCCTGATGATCCCATTCAGAATAAATAAGCTTCTCTAGTAATGCGTGTACGGGAAATGCATGTAAAGGCTGTAAAGGTTTCAGGGAACCCAAGGAGGAGACCGGACCTTCAGCGAACTCTGTTAAGGGTAGCATGAAAGTGGAGCGGACCATCTCTGTAAGGCTCTGTACTTCAGATTGTGAAGCTGAAACTTCAAGTATTGTTTCCTCTGCAGAGGAATAATCGGCTTGGTTTTTCTTCCCGATCCTCTGAGGGCAATACCTCACCTTGTCCCCATAGTTCTTTTGGTCCCTCCACTGACTCTAAAGAGTCTAAGGTGGGGGAGGGGATCTAGGACGTTTCCTATCCACTTGGATGGAGGATGCGATTAAAGTCACTAATCTTCCTTCTAAGCCCTGCAGGGCAGAAGAAAAAGTGCTTCTTCAGTCACGTATACAGGGGCTGAAGTGTGTGAAGCAGTTGCACCACCGCTAGCTTGCAATGACTCGCCCTGGCTTGCCATGTCTGATCTCTCTGAAGAGGATGACAGTATGGAGGCATGACTGGGGTTCCCAGGACCTGGGGGGTGACACCTTAGGTACCTTTATGGTAGGTCCGGAAGACATAATGCTAAGTACAAAAGCAGAGGTACACAGAACTATTATTTGCCTGAGAATATTTCTAGCAAAACAAAGTCATCATAACAACAGTACTCTTGCTGCTAAGACACAATAGTTTTTTCCTGTACTGGAAATACCTGCTTTACACCTTTACGTGTCCAGTGCTCTGATGTCTGACAGACTCCTCTCTTCAGTGGACGAGTGGAGTGTCATGTATGTATGTATGTATGTATGTATGTATGTACGTATGTACGTATGTATGTATGCCTCAGGTGGACCTGTTAGGCGTCCTCAGGGCTTCCCCCTTCATTGTCAAATGCTGTGTGAATGGACGCCTACGTCCATACATAGCAGCGTCATGTGACCCTACAGCCACGCCCCTGTGTCCTCCCGCCGAGCCACCCTTTCCTTCAATCTGGCTAGTTCACACGCAAGCCCCCATATGCAGGGAGAGCATCGGTCAGCTGCAATACCAGCAATACAGTGCCCTGTGCCTCTTCACAGACACAGGAAAGTAAGTAGGACGCACTATAAGAGAGGGGGGGGGGGTGTTCTGACAGCAGATCCCCATCTTTGCCCATCTTTCTCCCTTTTTTTTTATCCCCAGCAACTGCCAGCATTGCACCAAGGTGCATAAAGAAAAAAAAAAAAAAAAAAAAAAAAACACATAGCCTTTCTCCAAAGTTTTTGCCATCCGCTGGGAAATTATATTAGATAGATAGATAGACAGACAGCGCAAGGCATGCATAGGTGTGCAAATTTTTAGTCCCCTCAAAGAGACACACTTTAGGCATAAATGATACATGAAGGAAAAAGCACAGCCTTTTCCCCTACCTTGTCCTCACTGCAGTATGCTGCCGAGACAGCAGATCCAAACTTCACCCATCACAGCTGGCTGCGTTTAAACACGCTCAAAGTCTGGGGCCCTTTTAAAAGGGGTTCTGCTCCTTTGGGCCTTGTATAGCACCCCTCAGGTCATCTTTAGGAAATGTGACAAGACCAAAAAGAGTCCTGGTTCCTAGGGTCCAGCTCTCAGAGAGAAGCGTTACAGGCAAAAACCTCGTTCTTGAACCGAGGTCCAGGTACCATCCTATGGCCTCAGCGGCAAGGATGGATCTGTCATGGAGGTTCTTTAAATCCATCATGGATCCCTCTAGGGGCTCCTCGGAGCACATCTTCACTCGTGACCAACACCTTAGACACTGGCAAAAAAAACTGGGAGGTACTCCTGCAAGGAGGAGGGGTTATATGGGGGAGTCAACTTCCTGTATTGGTTATACCAGTGTCAACACCTGAAGGTAGGCCCATAACCCACTAATACTTGAGGCTCTGTGTCCTATGATGTATGATAAAAGAAAATAGCTCCTGCAAAGCGCCTCAGTGTGAAAGCAGTCAAATGAATAATTAATGACTCCCCGGAATGTGATCCCATGGTTTAAGGGGAAACACATAAAACATATAAAAGGAGGACTTTTATAAACCTGGGAACACATTATAAGAAACGGACGACAGAACAAATAGACTGTCTTCTGAGAAATAAACAGATTGAAAATGTTCCATAAGCAATGCCTTGCTAGCTTGGTCTTAGTAGAACTTAGTGCACAAACGGGAACCCCTAAGGTTACTATTCTTGTATAGAATCAAGGGGATGTTTGCCAAATGCAAAAAAACATTTTGTGAACATGGCAACAAATGTGGTAAAATTCTTGCTAGGGCTTTCCGGGTTTAACAGACCTGCAGATACATCTCCAAAATTAACCATACAGGTACTAAAGTCACAACTAGTTTAGTGATTGCAGAAGTATTGAAACATTATAATATTGTCCCCTTCTGCTCTTACTCCTCTCCCTTTCGGAAGTCAGGGTAGACCTGGAGTCCCCACTCACATCTGATGAATTTCTTAAGGCTATTTCTCAGACGAGGAGTGGTAACACACCAGGACCAGACGGCTTTACTCTACTGTATTATAAAACTTGCGCTCAGATTCTTACGCCATACTTTGTTAGAACTTTTAACGCCATTGGATCTGGCTCTTCCTTCCCCACTGATACACAGATTATATTTCCATCATTCTAAAGGAGAGAAAGGAACCCAAAGTACTATAGATTATAGAACTATAGGTTCATCTCTCTTTGGAATTTAGATCTTATATTTGTTACAAAGTTGTAGCATCAAGATTGTGACCCAACATCACAAATATTATTAATTTGGACCAGGTGGGCTTTGTCCCTTCCAGAGAGGCTAGAGATAATCCAATTAAGGCGTTAATTGCGATTCATGCTGCTCATTTCAGTTCTACACCATTAAATATTACTGTGACAGACCCCTGTCCGTCGTATAAGCGTCCCTTGTCTGGTACCAGCACAATCTAAGATCCCTTAGCCCACCCAGTCACTTGTCAAGACATCAGTGTAGGGTGGTAACAAAACATAAGATTATTTATTCAAACACAGGCACAAAGAGATAATACACTCAGGGGACAATCCCCCTTCTATGCATAATGACACAGGGCAGAATAATAGGATTTCTTTAAACTCACTGTAAAATCCTTTTTTCTGTAATTCACTGACCGACACAGATCCTCTCTGTAACCAAATGGGTTGTATAGCCTGCCATTAGGAGAAACTAGGACATTTTTTTACACAATACACAGAACTTTAACCCCACCCCATGGGGGCTGGCCCCGTGCTATCAACCCTTCCCACTGCTCCTAGCAGCTTCAGTACGTCAACAAGCAGTATAAAACGTAGAAAAAAAAGGAGGTGGGGTGGGTGCTGTGTCAGTCAGCGAATTACAGAGAAAAGGATTTTACGGCGAGTACAAAAAAAAATCCTATTTTTTCTTATATTCACCGACTGACACAGCTCCTCTCTAACTAAATGGGACGTCCCTAAGCACTGCCAAACGAGGGGTGGGGAAAACAGCATAAAAACGTCATCCACCATGGCAAGTGGGAACTAGTGAAACTAAACCCACAAAAAAACAGCAGTGTGTGGAAAAACACCACTATATAACCGGGTATCCTCAACAGGAGTGATCCCCAAGACCGCAACATCGCAGAAGTAATGCAACAGGGCATAAAACCAAAATAATACTGCGTTTTTATCAAAAAAAAAAAAAAAAAAAAAAAACACAAACAAACACACAGGAAAAAAATTCAATTGCAACTACACGGCCGCCTGCAAAAATTTGCAGCCAACAGGCATCAGCCGATGCACCGACGTCTACCTTGTAGAACTTGGTAAACGTATGGACAGACGACCAGGTCGCCGCCTTACACACCTGAGCGACAGACGCTTGGTGTCGGAAGGCCCAAGACGTTCCGATTGCTCTTGTAGAGTGGGCCGTGACTGGAAAGGGAGGCACCTGCCCCTTCAAGGCATAGGCTTGGACTACAATCTGTCTGATCCACCTGGAAATGGTGGCCGACGAGACCGCCATGCCCTTCTTAGGACCAGCCACCGAAACAAACAGTGAGTCTGACTTCCGAAAGGAACCTGTCGCAGACAAGTACACCTTCAGAGCCCTAACCACATCCAGAGCGTGAAGGGCCACCTCCTTAGGGTGCTTCGGATTAGGACACAATGATGTCAATACAATGTCCTCATTGATATGAAAGGCTGAGACCACCTTAGGTAGAAAGGGCGGTTCCGGACGCAACACCACCTTATCCCTGTGGATGACCAGATAAGGCGACTTGCAGGACAAGGCCGCTGTGATGGCCACCAGAAAGACCACCTTCTGTGAAAGGGTCAGCAGAGGAATCTCCCTGATATTCTCAAACGGTGGCTTCTGAAGCGCCGACAACACCAGGTTCAAATCCCACGGGAGGTAAACGGAGGACGCACCGGAGAACTACATGTCACACCCCTTGCACAAAAAGGTACTCACTAATGAGCGAAACACCAGGGGTCTTTGAAAAAAAAAAAAAAAGACAGCCAGAGCTGAAATCTGCCCCTTGATGGTGCTCAACGCCAACCTCTGGTCTACACCTTGCTGAAGAAACAGCACGGATGCCACCCTTTCTCCTCACACATGGAGCTGTAGGCCTTCCAAGCACGATGGTATATCTTCCTGGAAGAAGATTTCTGCACCCTCAGTATAGTTGGAATCACCGAGTCCGACAGACCCCTGTTCCTCAATACCTGGCTTTCAATAGCCAGGCCATTAAAGCCAGCGATGGTAAAGCAGGGTGAAGGATTGGACCTGGAGATAGGAGGTCCTCTCTCAAAGGCAGTCGCCAGGAAGCGTACCAGGCCCGCTGAGGCCAATCAGGGGCAACCAGGATTAATGGAATCCCCTCGGCTTCCACTCTGCGAAGCAGAAATGGCAAGTTTCAGCGGAGGAAATGCGTAGATCAGCTAGTACTGATCCCACAGAGCCACCAGCGCAGCTGACGCGTCTGCCCACGGATCTCTTGTCCTGGACACGAATCTCGGCACCTTCCGATTGAGACGGGAGGCCAATAGATCCACATCTGGTGTGCCCCATTTCAGGCACAGCCGCCTGAATATCTCCGGATGCAATGCCCATTCTCCTGGATCCAGCAATTTGTCTGAGGGGAGAAAAACCCTTGCTTCCCTGTAGTCCAATAGTAACCCCAGGTACTCCAGACGCTGAGTCGGGAACCACCACCGACTTCTTTAGGTTCAACAGCCACCCAAATGCTTGCAGGGTCTGCAAGGTGAATGCCACATCCTCCTCTAACTCTGAGGCGGAAGAAGCTCTCAGGAGGAGATCGTCTAGGAAACCCACGATCGCGATCCCGCGTTGTCTCAACAACACCAACACTGGAGACAGTACTTTGGTAAAGACTCGGGGGGGCTGATGCCAGGCCAAAGGGAAGAGCCACAAACTGGTAATCGGCTTCCCCGACTGCCAAACGCAGAAACTTTTGATGCCGAAGGCATATGGGTATGTGCAAGTAGGCATCCTGAATGTCCAAGGATGCCAAGAAGTCCCCTTGATGGAGTGCAGCGACTACTGAGCGAACTGATTCCATTCTGAACCTCTGCACCTTTACAAAGTGATTGAGGGCTTTCAAGTCCAAGATTGGACATACCCCTTCCTTCTTGGGAACCACAAACAGATTGGAGTAGAACCCCTGGAAGCGTTCCGATTCCGGAACTGGTACGATCACCCCCTGATTCAGCAAGTCCCTCACTGTCCCTAACAGGGCCTCCCGGCGAACCGGGGACACGGGTATGCTGGAGGGGAAGAATCTGTTTGGCGGCCAAGAGAGAAACTCTATCTTGTAGCCTGTAGAAATCAGGTCGCGGACCCATTGGTCGGATAACCGTGAGGTCCAACAGGCTGCAAACTCCCAAAGGCGACCCCCCACCCGAGATGTGGGTGGGGGCAGACCTTCGTGCGGTAGCACTTTTGTTCGCAGGCTTGTTAGGCTTGCGGTTCCAGGGACGCTTCTGACCGTCCGTGGGCGTCCTGTCGGGCTGGGGTCATTTTGCAGAAGCACCAGGTGGATGAAAAAGCCGCTTGTGAGCGGAAAAGGAGGGCCCTTGCCTGCGGCGTGGCTCCTTAGCCTTCCTGGCTTGTGGGAGTAGTGTACTCTTACCACCCGTGGCATTTTTAATAATGTCATCCAACGAGGCTCCAAAGTCGCCAAGGAAGGGTAGATCCGTCAGGGCTTTCTTGGATGCCTGGTCAGCGGACCAGCATTTCAGCCAAATAAGGTGCCTCAGCACCACAACTGACACTGAGGCCCTGGATAACAGAGGGAGCGTATCGAGAGCCGCGCCACAAACATACTTAAGGACATGCACTAGTTGGTCTGCTAACTCCACACAGACAGGGGAGGCATTCTGCTCTCCCAATTCGCGGTGCAAAGGTTTTGCCCACTCAGTCAGTGTCTGACATCAGTGCGGATGCCAGTACAGCACGCACGGCTTACCCCACAACCGTAAACAAGGAACGAGCCACTGCTTCGGCCTTCCTGTCCGTGGGATCCCCTCAACCGGAATCGTGGTTACTTTATTTAACATAGACACTGGGGGGTACACGACCAGAGGAGCCGACCACTTTTTGAGAAGGCTTTCCTCAAAGGGGTAGCGCACCGCCAAGTTTTTAGGGACCGAAAAGGTCAGTTGCGGGCGACCCCATTCCCTGTAGATGAATGTGTCAAAATAAGTCAAATATGGGAACATCTTAGGTGAACGTGCTAGCTTGTGGGACCCAAAAGGGACCAGTACATCAGCAGAGGAATCCGCTGGCTCCTGAATCTTCAGGGTATCATGCACAGCTGTGATAAGTGCTCCAACAAGCACCTTGTCGCGCCTGGACCCAGACGGGGAATCATCCTCACTGTCCGATCGGTCCTGGTCAGCCACGTCTGATAGGTCAGAGCAGAGGTTTCCAGCCGCAGCAGGGCCCGAGTCTGCATCAGAGCTTTTCCCAGAGGGGGGGGGGGGCAGGGACCTCTTGCGTGCACCTTTCCTGCCACGTGCCGCCTCCATCTTAGCAACATAGGAGTCCAGAAAGTCATCAGGATGTCCATGCGGACCACACTAACCGCAGGTGACCCGGTTGCTATAGCCTGGATTTCGGGGGAAGAAACACCAGTTTCTGAAGCCATGCTGACCCTATCCTGTCTGCCGCCCGCAAGGGGACTTTAGGACAGTGAAGGTCCCACCCTCCTGCTGCCACCATGTGGGGGGGGGTGCTTAGCACTAGACTCACCACCCTGGGTTGTTCTGTGAATGCCAACAACAGTGCCTGTAGTCCCTAGGAGGTTCCTAGATGCAGAGTGGAGAAAAAACTGTGTCAGCAGCAGTAGCTCTAACAGCGGTGCAACGGACTGCAGAACAGCTTCAGCATTCCACACAGAGTCATCCAGTGTCCCTCACACACAGGGAATACAGTAAGTGACGAGAAAGCACATTGCAAGCTGTCACAAGAGGCCAGCGGTGAAGAAAGCATTTTGGCTTTCACAAAATGGCTGCCAATGTAATCCATAGGAATCCCAGGGAAAATGGCTGTTGAAGCTCCCCAGGGGAATCCATAGCTTTCCCAAATCCAAGATGGCCGCCGGAACAGCACCATGAGGTGAAAAGAGCAAAAAATAAAAACGAACTGCCTGCTGACACACAGACATCGTCCACAAAAACTGTCTTTTTTGGACCCCCAGACCTGGACCAGGACCGAACAGCAACCGAACAGAGCCCCACAGGTGAGAAACAGCGAGACACACACACAGCCCGCAGCGCATGCAGACACCCACCTCAGAGGGTGGAAGGAGGGGTGATAGGGACTTGGGAGAGAAGATAAGGAGGTGAGGTGGCCCCCGAATTGAGAGAGGGAGAGCCTACCAGTCCCGAAGAGCTGGGAGACATTCCGTGGTAGCCAACTCCTGTGCAGTTACAGGGAAGGTTACTGGCCTGGTATACTGTGATCCAGACATCAGTAGCCCGGAGCATTAAAAGCTCACAGACCACCTCTGGAGCATGAGGTATGGCGTGGCCTGCCGAGCCATAGCTGCGGCCTGCTCACGCTTGATGGCCGAACTGGGGAGACTACAAGGATTTCATTAACCAGTCTGTCACCCAGCCGGCAGTTGATAGAAGATCTCAGGATCTCTCATCTTGATCAAAAAGCAGCAAACCTTCAGCAAAAACATGGACCGAGAGGCCCGCAGGGTTTCCTAGGTCATTCTCCTTGCTAGGCAAAATAAAAACTGAAGCTGCTAGGAGCAGTGGAAAGGGTAGATAGCACGGGGCCTGCCCCCATGGGACGGGATTAAAGTTCTGTGTATTGTGTAACAATTATGCCTAGTTTCTCCTAATGGCAGGCTATACAACCCATTTAGTTACAGAAAGGAGCTGTGTCGGTCGGTGAATATAAGTTCTTTTAAACAAAAACCACACATATAGAACCCAGGATAAAAAGGGGTAAAAGGAAATGCTGGGTCTGGGGTGATTGTGCGGCGAGTCTGGTTAGTGCAGACCTGACTGGGGTTCTCAGTCATCCTGTGTCCCTAAAAGACACAGGGTAACTTACACATAGGAGGGGCCAGGGGAGCTGGACAAGGAGTTTCCTGACCTCTCTAAGGTAAGCTGGGTTCCACAAGCCCTCTGCCCAAATCAACTCCTGTCACAATTGCTATCTACCAATGCTGAAAAGGCTTTGGATCGGGCGAACTGAAAGTTAATGGAGGGGATGATGGCTCACCTGGAGCTGGGTAATAGGATGTTGGCTTGGATCAAGGCAATATATTCTCATCCTACCACACAGGTCAAGGTGAATGGACACTTATCTACCCCATTTTAGATCACAAATGAAACCCATAAAAGGTTGCCCCCTGCCACCGTTGATCTTTATTCTTCTATGCCTATTTATTTATTTTATAACAAACCAGGTAGTGACTTTGCCAAACTTGATGGCCAAGATGGAGAGATTTGGTGCCCTATCAAATGTATAAAATTAACCAGTAGTCTGAGGCACAGAATGTCGCTCTCCCAGTGGCTATAGTAGGACCTCTCAAGGCCGATTTTCCATTTAAGCAGGCAAACGTTTCAATTAGATATTTAGGTACACACCTTTTTAAAGAGGTCGCCCTTACATTCATGCTTCATTTTCTCCCCCTTTTTCAACAGATTAGAAAACTTGAGCAGCTGGGATTTTTTTTATTGTTTGGCAGGTGCAATATATTAAAAATGAATATTATGCCTCAAATTTTATACATTTTAAAAGGTCTTCAAGTCCACATATTCCATCTTTCTTGAACCAGGTGGATAGAGCTTTTGCCCAACTTCTATGGGCCAATAAATCCCCTAGACCAGTAGTTCTCAACTCCTGTCCTCGGGACTCAGTACAGGCCAGATTTTAAGTATTACCATGGGGAGATGCAGACTAGAATACTGCAATCACTGAGCAGCAAATGATATCACCTGTGATGTATTTCAGTTATCTTGCAAACCTGACCTGTTAGTGGGTCCTGAAGACAGGAATTGAGAACCACCGCCCTAGACTATCACAGGCGATCCTCGATCTACTGAAAACTGGGGGTGGGATGGCATTTCCAGATCTTTCTTGTTATCAGGCTGCTTGCTACCTGTCTAGGGTTCTTCACTGGCTGAACATTGTCCCTAAGAATAGTGGATGACTATTGAGAGCAAGCCATATCAGTCCCTTTGTCCACTCTCCCTTGGTGCTAAGCAGCATTAGCGTCAGTTATAAAGTCCTATCCTACTATAGGAGTGATGTGGTCTATCTGCAAGAAAGTCTTTACTGAAAGAGACTCTCTCAGACTCCTTCACCTTTCTTTCCAATTTTGTGAAACCCATCTTTTTGCCTAGGTATGGAAGACGATAGCCTTGGAAACCTGGTGAAGTGAAGGCCTGTGGTGGCACAATGGTTGGCAAAAATAAATGGATGGAGGTCCTGGTGTCTACTGAGAAAGGTTCTTCTGACAAATTTAGTTTGAAGTGGCTCCACTGGCATGAGTTTCTACACACCTCTGAGTACTGAACTCTTCTGGATACCAGGTGAGGTGGGTGAACTGAGGTGGAGGTTTTTTTTTTAGTAAGGAATGTGTGTGTGAGCTGACAGTAGCAGAAGGATGGTGTAAACGTATTCCTCAATGAGCAGGTGCAAGTTACTTGGACTGTTGAAAACCAAATAAAGATTCTATATATCTATAATAAGAAAATGTAAACAGGATTCATATTGTGATAATTACCATTTCGTTTGCTTCCAACTGTTTTTTATCAAAGTCTTGAAGAAGCTTTTTTCTTTCCTCTAGGAAAAAAATAAATAAATTAAAAGTTTTATATAAAAAGAGTGGAACATCCATTGTGTACAATTGTCATGTGATCTGCTGTGATTGGTTCTAGGGATCCCATGGTACTGGCAGGGGGCCGGTACACCGATCTGTTAACCACTGTGTGACAGATTGTGCTGCAGCATGGCCCCTGGGGCGCGTGTGGCACATTCTGGGGAAGACCTCATATGACATCCACCCAGAACTAGAGAGTGGTTAAAGCGGAGCTCCACCCTGTTTTATGTAACAACATAAAAAACGTTTTTTTTTCTCCCTAAAGTACATGTGTTTTACAGATGTTCTTCTCTGCTTCCTGTTCATCTAGTCTGCCGATATGGGCGGGTATTGTGCGGCTATTTTGTCATTTCCCTTAAGCCGCACTGACTCCTAGGAGCTTGTGTCATTGTTCCCAGGAGTCATTGTGGAGGCCTGCCGCGAGTTATCGTGGGATTTGAAGAACGGAAGTGACACGATTACGACCGTCTGTGTTGTTTACCTCCGCCCGTTGTGATGGCAACCAACTAACTTTACGCGCTCCACAAAGCTACTATTGAGCATGCGCGGGAACGGGCAAAGAATGCTGGTAGCTCAGCATCGAGAAAACAAGGAAGTAGAGGTCGACCGATATATCGGCCGGCCGATATATCGGCCGATATTTGCCTTTTTTTTAATAATCGGCATCGGCCGATTGTGCTGATAAAAAGCCGATTTAGAACTGCAGCGGGACTTTGAAATGACTTCTGTAGAAGTCAGTGTAAGTTGCCTGAGTCGTCATAGAAAGACTTTCCTCCTCTCTGGGCAGACTGCCAAGAAAAGAACAAAATGATACAATGTTTACACTTGAATGAATGAAGTTATCTCAGTGTGTAGAAGTTCTCAGTTTAACCATTTAAAGACTAAATCTTTTCTGACACTTCTTGCTTACAAGTAAAAATCCTGTATTTTCTGCCAGAAAATCACTTAGACCCCCCAAAAATTATATATATTTTTTTAGCAGAGATCCTAGGGAATAAAATAGTGGTTGTTGCAATATTTTATGCCACACGGCATTTGCACAGAGGTCTTTCAAATGCATTTTTTTGGGAAAAAAATAAAAATAAAATAAAAACAGTAAAGTTAGCCCACTTTTATTTATTTTTTTGTCCAAAAGTTTTGACTACCTGTTTTTATTTAATATATAGGTTTTTTTTTTTTTTTTTTAATCTAAATCATACATACAAGTAAACTGATTGGAGGTTTTGTTTTGTTTAATGTTTAAATGTAAGAAATTTTCTGTATCACTTATGAAGACTGCTTTCACACTGGAGCGGGCAGGCGTTGATGGTAAAACGCAAGTTTTAGCGGCTCTTTACCATCATTTTAGCGGTGCTATTTGGCTGCTAGTGGGGCACATATAACCCAGCTAGCAGCCAAGGAAGAGGTTAAATGCGCCCATGAAGCACTGCTGCCAAATCGCATTGCATGCGCTTCGGCAGTGGTGCCCATTCATATCAATGGGCAGGAGTGGTGGAGGAGCGGTATACACCACTCCAAATGTGCTGCTTGCAGGACTTTTTTTTTTTTTTTAAGATCCTGCCAGCGCATCGCCTCAGTGTGAAAGCACGCTGTCTTTCACACAGACTGCAGGGGAGCCATTTTGCAGGCACTTTACAGGCGCTATTTTTAGCCCAAAAGCGCCTGAAAAACGCCCCAGTGGGAAAGGTGTGTTAGATCAAGGGGGATTAAAAAAATAATATAATAAATAAGGAAAAAAATAAATAAAATAAAATCGGCCTAACATATCGGCCCAAAAAAAATCGGCATCATATATCGGCTATCGGCCGCCATGATTTCTAAATATCGGCATCGGCCAGAGAAAAACCCATATCGGTCGACCTCTACAAGGAAGTAAATGCTTGTGGGCTTCACATGCCCACAAACAAGATGAAAACGGCTGCACAGATTTTATATAAGTTGATCTTTACAACGAAAATGGACATCGGGCAAGCTCAATCTCCAAAACAGTGAGTTTGCAAGTGTCAATGTTTGATTGTGTTAATGTTTGCCCAAAAAAAAAAAAAAAAAAAAAAAAAAACCCAGTGAAGCTCCGCTTTAAACTCTAGCCCAGCATTGGTGCCGAGTGGTGCTACTCACCTGACCACACACACTCCCATGCTGCTGAGCCAGCATCATTTACTATTTCAGGCGTTGGAACACAGAGGGGGGAAATTTAACAATAACACTTTTCTGGTGGCATGAACCCTTTAAAATATGCTTCCCCAGAATAAAATATCCCTGCAACCTGTTTTGGTAGCTTTACAGACCAGTGAGGCAGATTTAAATCTGGTACACACTGGCTGAATATCGGTCAGTTTAACAGAAACCGGATGACATTTGGCCACTGTGTACAGCAGCCCACCGGGCTTCTGTCAAACGGGCATGCACGGAAACCAGCAGCCGACTGCCATCCGATCAGCGCTTACAGCCAAGGGCTTGTGAGTGCTGACCGGTGAGCTCTGGAGGGGGCCCATCCTCCTGTCAAAACACAATAGGTCAGCTGGAAGATCGCTTTGCTAACATTGTATAGTTAGATAGTTAGTACAGAGTGTTCCTTTTTTTTTTTTGGAAAGCCCACCGGGTTGAACAAAAGAATAACTGCCTGTGTGTAACAGCCATTAAGTAGTTCCTAATAAAGCCTCTTTTACAAAATGGTGCGATTACCGTACAATATTAAAAATAATTACCCCCCCCCCCCCCTCTTTTGTAGTTAATGAAAGACCAACTGTAAGATGAGGTACAGAGACAGAGTAAATGTCTGTGCTCTGTGTAGCATTCCACCTCTTCTCTTTACCTTTCAAAGGCTGTTAAAGGATAAGCAAATCTTTTAAAAAACAAAATAAATGCACATTTTTTGCAAGCAAATTGTTTATTTTTCTTCTTTAGGAACCTGCAAATCATTGCACCCACGATCTATTGCAGACTCTCAGGATAACGGTCTGCCTGTACCTCCCACATGGGCAGGCAGTTACCCGAGAGCAAGAAGATCAATGAAACAGAGTACTCACCAGCCCAATGGCTAACAGTAGTTCAGGCATTCACAGAACGCCGTTTTCAAATTTTGACAGCAGCTGCAGGGAGAAGGTTCCCTGTCTGCTGTCGCAGGGAAGGATCAGGATGGAGAAAGGGTAGGTGCCAAACATGTTACACCCTAAATACGGGTGTAACATGTTCAGAAAGGCGAACTTAGCCTTTGGGCTCGGTTCACACTGCTGCGACCCAAAAGTCCTGTGAGTTCCTTGCAGCTTTTGTGATTTAAAACATTGCAGTCTAAGGAACTCAAGTCGAACCAATGTTGCAGAAAAGTAGCAAAGAAACCTTTTTTTTTTTCTTTCCGCTGCGACTTGGATAGCATAGATTAAGATGGCACCCACTGATATGTGTTTTGACTTGTCGCATGTCACATGATACATAGTTACATAGTTGGCGAGGTTAAACAGACAAAACTCCAACCTATGTGTGTGATTATAGGTCAGTATTACATTGTACATCCCTGTATGTTGCAGTCGTTCATAGTTACATAGTAGGTGAGGTTGAAAAAAGACACAAGTCCGACCTATGACCATCAAGTCTAACCTTTGCACACCGACATTGTGCTTCTTCAAAAAAAAGATTTTCAAGAAGCACGTCAGTGTGAAATGCATTACCTCCATCCTTGTCTGTGTCCTTGTCCTGCAGGCAGTCCATCACATGTTCAATAACTCTGTTGAATTAGTGAAGGTGCGCAGCTGATTTAATTTTCCTTTCACCACATAAAAAAGGCACAATGAGACCAGATGGTCCATACTGACTCTCTGTCTTCAGTGTATCTGAGCTCCCCCACCACTGCAGCTGTCGTACAGATGAGGATTTTTGAAGCTGGGTGGGTGAAGCCTAATGGGACACGAGCCATTACTATATCCACCTGGAGCAGAGGTTGTTTTTTTTGTTCCTCATTTGCATGGTGACTGCCCAAATTCATGTACTGGTTTCCAAAATACTGTATATGGATTTTTTGCCTGCGCCAACATTTATCATTTAGAGGCATGTAAGAAGAGTGTTGCCGACACACTTTATGGATTTCCCTGAGACCCCTTTCACACCGGGTTGTTTTGCAGGCGTTATTGCGCTAAAAATAGCACCTGCAAACCAACCTGAAACAGCTGCTATGTCTCTCCAATGTGAAAGCCCCAGGGGCTTTCACACTGGAGCGGCTCGCTAGCAGGATTGTAAAAAAAAGTCCTCCTAGCAGTATCTTTGGAGCTGTGTTTACACCGCTCCTGCCCATTGAAATCAACGGGGCAGCGCAGCTATACTGCAGCAGCGCTTTGCGGAGGTTTTAACCCTTTCACGGCCGCTAGTGCTAAAACTGCGGTAAAGCGACGCTAAAAATAGTTCAGTTTTACTGCCAACACCGCTCTCGCCCCAGTGTGAGTGCCCCAGCACTTGGCACCACTCTGCACTGCTGTGTTCTGTCTCTCTCTTTGCTTTCTGAAGAGCAAAGCATCAGCACGGCATGTGTATACCCCCAGACGCTGCCTCTGCAGCTAAAGGTGTTAGCGGTTTGGGGGGGGGGGGGAAGTAAAAGCATGGCTCAACTTTTAGGTTTTAAAGCAGCAGTTTAGTGTACAGGCTGCTCTCCATTCTGGGTACAGTGAGCTGGTGGCAGGGGATGGCATGGTGTGAGTTTCACTGCTTTTTTTTTTTTTTTTTTTTTAAACTTATATTTTTAGTGCAAAATTTATGTGAAGTGCACAAAGTAACTCTACATTCATGTCACCATACACCAGCAGTGTGTTGCACTGCTCTACGGTACCATGCGATTCTGCTCTGTGATAAAACATAGAATGTGTGCATTTTATTGCAACTCTGGGTTGAGTTGCAGCAGGAACAGGGCACATAGAATACACACATTTTGTTTTCTATCAGTGACTGACATTCTTCTAGTGAAGACAAACGCACTGGAAGAATGCCAACCGTTCAGCAGCTCATGCGAACAAGCTCTAAAATCACAGGCAGCTCTCACCCACAGGACACCTGCTGATGATGCATAAAAGGGCACTAAAGTAATTGCACCAAATAGTAAGCAAATATGTTAAAACAGTATAAATACAAGAAAACAGCAAGCAGAACCTATCCTATTAGCCCGATCCTTTTGGTATTAAATACATTTGCACCCACAAAAAGTAACCAATCACTTCGTAGAAATGTTTACACTGACATCTTAGTTGTAACTTTTCACAACGCTCCCAATAAATGTATATTTACCGCCATTAAGATTCTTCAGCTTCTCGGGAAACTTCTGCAAATGTTCGTAATGAACTCTAAAAGAATCGTGAATGGCCTCAAAGTGTTCAGAAGACATTGGGGCAAATGGGTATAATCAACCACATCGATTTGCTTTTCTTCTTACAGCAATATCCAAAAATCTCACGTGACCATGTCCCGTTTACGCTCACGTGATAATGCCTCAGTTGTACCACATGACCTCTCACTAGCGTCTTTCCTATAAGATAAACGAGTAGACACTAGGAACTCCGGTTTAAAAGAGCGACCCCTCTCTGTCAGAAGCTATGCGAAAGATTACATTGCCGAATGCTGTGTTTCGTCAGATATGGCGACCCGTCAGAATATGTAATGGAAGTGACGTTCCGTCGCCGCCATCTTGCTCCACCCGGTACTCCTCCACAGTAGGGATACACTGAGAAGAGGGTGTAGTGTCACATTTTGCTGCCTATCACAGGATGCTGCGGAAGTGACGTTGCCGGTGTCTTGTCAATTAGGGTCCTCCATCAGATGCTGTCCTCTGCGTACTGCGCATGCGCAGTACACAGGAGCACAGATTCCGAAAATTGCCGAGGACGAACGGCGCCTGCGCCGTGAGTCCAGGTTCTATCCCCACCATCCAAGTGGACATAGAGTTAGAATAAAAAAGAGCCGAGCGCAGCGAGGCCGAGCCCGAAGCGTGGCGAGCGAAGCTCGCCCGCGAGGGGCCCTCTAAAATTCTAAACCCTATGTCCGCTTGGATAGTGGGGCTACCTCCTCCACTCACGGCGCAGGCGCCGTTCAGCTTCGGAGATTTTCCGAAGCTTCGTCTGCTCCGTACTGCGCATGCGCAGTACGGAACGGACACATATCGATGGCCGGACTGTATTAGGCAGAACACCGGCAGAAATTGCGTACTGCGCATGCGCGATGCGTTCCAAACACTTGCGCCGTGTGTTCCAACATAGTTTCGGCAATACAGTTCAGCGAAACCATCACATAATGTTACGGAAGTGATGTTATGTTACACAGAACACAAACACTGGGCCGTTCGTTACAACACTAATACTTCCCTTGTTACCTAAAAGGTTTTGCATTGCTGGGACTTGTAGTGCCTATCCTGAGCTACATGCTTCAATGTTCAGTGTCCTCATCCCTATCCCTGAGCTTCAATGTTCAGTGTCCTCATCCCTATCCCCCTGCTTCAATGTTCAGTGTCCTCATCCTTATCCCCAAGCTTCAATGTTCAGTGTCCTCATCCCTATCCCCCGCTTCAATGTTCAGTATCCTTATCCCTATCCGCGAGCTTCAATGTTCAGTGTCCTCATCCTTATCCCCGAGCTTCAATGTTCAGTGTCCTCATCCTTATCCCCGAGCTTCAATGTTCAGTGTCCTCATCCCTATCCCCGAGCTTCAATGTTCAGTGTCCTCATCCCTATCCCCGAGCTTCAATGTTCAGTGTCCTCATCCTTATCCCCAAGCTTTTATGTTCAGTGTCCTCATCCCTATCCCCGAGCTTCAATGTTCAGTGTCCTCATCCCTATCCGGGAGCTTCAATGTTCAGTGTCCTCATCCTTATCCCCGAGCTTCAATGTTCAGTGTCCTCATCCCTATCCCCGAGCTTCAATGTTCAGTGTCCTCATCCTTATCCCCGAGCTACAATGTTCAAGTCCTCATCCCTATCCCCGAGCTTCAATGTTCAGTGTCCTCATCCCTATCCCCGAGCTTCAATGTTCAGTGTCCTCATCCCTATCCCCCTGCTTCAATGTTCAGTGTCCTCATCCTTATCCCCATGCTTCAATGTTCAGTGTCCTCATCGAAGCAGGGGGATAAGGATGAGGACACTGAACATTGAAGCACAGAGATAAGGATGAGGACACTGAACATTGAAGCAGGGGGATAGGGATGAGGACACTGAACATTGAAGCTCGGGGATAGGGATGAGGACACTGAACATTGAAGCAGGGGGATAGGGATGAGGACACTGAACATTGAAGCTCGCGGATAGGGATGAGGACACTGAACATTGAAGCTTGGGGATAAGGATGAGGACACTGAACATTGAAGCACGGGGATAAGGATGAGGACACTGAACATTGAAGCAGGGGGATAGGGATGAGGACACTGAACATTGAAGCTCGGGGATAGGGATGAGGACACTGAACATTGAAGCTCGGGGATAGGGATGAGGACACTGAACATTGAAGCTCGGGGATAAGGATGAGGACACTGAACAATGAAGCGGGGGGATAGGGATGAGGACACTGAACATTGAAGCTCGGGGATAGGGATGAGGACACTGAACATTGAAGCTCGGGGATAAGGATGAGGACACTGAACATTGAAGCTCGGGGATAAGGATGAGGACACTGAACATTGAAGCTCACGGATAGGGATGAGGACACTGAACATTGAAGCTCGGGGATAAGGATGAGGACACTGAACATTGAAGCTCGCGGATAGGGATGAGGACACTGAACATTGAAGCCCGGGGATAAGGATGAGGACACTGAACATTGAAGCTCGCGGATAGGGATAAGGATGAGGACACTGAACATTGAAGCAGGGGGATAGGGATGAGGACACTGAACATTGAAGCTCGGGGATAGGGATGAGGACACTGAACATTGAAGCATGTAGCTCAGGATAGGCACTACAAGTCCCAGCAATGCAAAACCTACTAGGTAACAAGGGAAGTATTAGTGTTGTAACGAACGGCCCAGTGTTTGTGTTCTGTGTAACATCACTTCCGTAACATTATGTGATGGTTTCGCTGAACTGTATTGCCGAAACTATGTTGGAACGCACGGCGCGAGTGTTTGGAACGCATCGCGCATGCGCAGTACGCAATTTCTGCCGGCAGCATCACTTCCGCAGCATCCTGTGATAGGCAGCAAAATGTGACACTACAAGGGAAAGCGGACATCTTGTTACACCCGCTGGAGTTTTTGCATTTTATACTTATTTTTAACAGTAAACTGAGTTTATATAGTGAAATACATTACTCAATCAGTGCAGCCTCATAAATGAAGGAGAAAAACTACCTGTTTGTAAAATTTTACAACAAATTATGAAAAAGGTTATTCTTTTTCCAAATTTTCAGTCTTTCATTTGTTTAGAAAAAAAAAAAAAAAGAATCAGTGGTGATTGAATACCACCAAAGTAAAGCTCTATTTGTGTAAAAAAATAAAAATAAAAATGTCATTTGGGTACAGTGTTGCATGACTGCACAATTGTCAAAGTGCAACAGCACTGAAAACTGAAAATTGGCGTTGGCAGAAAGGGGGTGAATATGCCCAGTAGGGGTTAATCACCACTGGGTTTTCACTCTTTTTTATTATTTCTTTAACTTGTTGCTGACCGCCGGCTGCTAAATGACGGACAGGCGGAGCGGCTCTTGTGGTGGGAGGGCGTCATATGTCGTCCTCCCGTTTAAACAGGGAATGTGCACGATCATGCGCGCGCATCCCTGTTCCTTCGGTGGCGGCGTGTCACGGAGAGACACCGCTCGCCACCAAGGGTGGTGAACAGCCATTAGTCATGACTGTTTACCACCTGATCTGCCGTGATGAAGTCACGGGCGATCACAGATGGCTCCACCCTAATGTGCATGGCGCATGCGCGCAAACTCGCTGCACGTGCACGTCGGTGGCGGCATGTTACCGGGGAGCACTGCTCGTCACTGATGTCGGTAAACAGCCATTGGCTGGCTGTTTACCCATGTGATCGGCTGTGATCCTTTCCCAGCCGATCACTAAATGTAAACACAGAGCAGTAACTCGCTGTTACCAGCTCTTCTCTCCTCTCACACCGTTTCCAGTGTGAGGAGAGAAGAGCCTGGAGCAGTGAGTTACCGATCTGTGTTCTGTAGTGTCTGCACCAACACCACACTTATCAGATCGCCCCCCCCCTCCATTGTCATCTGTCACCCAACAGTCACCACAGTCACCCAATAAAGTGCACCTGTCACATAGGAGACTGCCATCAGTGACCGTCAGCAGTGCACCTGTCACTCATCAGTGACCAACAGCGGGGCACCTGTCACCCATCAGTGACTGCCAGCCATCACCCATCAGTGACCACCAGCCATCACCCTTCACCCATCAGTGACTTCCAGCTGTCACCCATCAGCCATCACCCGTCACCCATCAGTGAGCACCAGCCATCACCCGTCACCTGTCACCCATCAGTGACCGCCAGCCATCAGCCATCACCCATCAGTGAAAGCCAGCCGTCACCCATCAGCCATCACCCGTCACCCATCAGTGACCGCCAGCCATCACCTGTCACCCATCAGTGACCGCCAGCCATCACCTGTCACCCATCAGTGACCGCCAGCCATCACCCATCAGCCACCAGGGACCATCACCCATCAGTGACCACCAGCCATCAGTGACATCACCCGTCACTGTCCGTGGCCTGCCACACCGTCATCACCTATCAGTAAAAGTCACCTGCCACCGATCGCACAGCCCATCAGTGACCATCACCTGTCACACAGCCATCAGCATCATGTCCAAAAGAGTATACACCAGTGAGGAGGCATTCTAGATCCTCTCCATGACCAATGAGAGCAACGGGGAGTTCTCATCAGATTCCAATTCTGATTCCGAATCAAATTCGGCATTTGAACCGAATAGTGAATTGGCAAATGATTCAGAGGAAGAATGGGTCTCTCCTAAAAGGGCACGGCACTCTGGAAACCAGGATTATATTCCCAGGCCCAGTGCCAGTGCTCCCGCCAGCAATAGGCCCCAAGAACAAATTCCCAGGCCCAGTACCAGTGCGGCCACCAGCGTTAGGCCCCGAGAACAAATGCCTAGTACCAGTTTTGCTGCTGGCGATGCCAACAACTGCCTAGACCCAGTACCAGTGCTGCCACATCACGCCTGAGTACCAGCACAGGAAATTCCAATCCAACTACTGGAGTGTCACATCCCCCAAGAGCCAGAGCCTCTACATATATGCCAGATGGTCTTGCCAACCCAACATGGCTGCCTTCTGACTCGGTATCACCAATTATTCCCCCTTTTACAGCACAGCCAGATGTGACCAACACCCAAAATTTCTCAGATTTCTTTCATCTGTTTTTGCCCGACACATTGCTGCAATTCGTTGTCTACCAGACAAATTTATATGCTCAGCAGTATATTGCCAATAACCCCCAGTCATCATATGCCTGTCCCTTTGAGTGGAGAGATTTAAATTTGGAGGAGTTCAAAATTTTTATGGGCCTCACCATGTCCAGGTCCCAATACAAGATGGTAATGCGCTTTCTTCACTTCAGGGACAACACCCAGTGCCCTCCCCACAATCATCCAAGTTACGACAAGTTATATAAACTTCGCCCACTGAAAAATGTATTTTCCCAACAATTTGCAGAACTCTATGTTCCCGATCAGAATATATGTGTCGATGAGTCCCTGGCACCCTTTTCAGGCTGGCTAGGAATAAAGCAATATATACCTAGCAAAAGGGCCAGATATGGAGTAAAATTATACCCACTTCTGAACAAAGGATATCACATATACCTTGACAACTTTTACACCAGCCTGCCCCTTTTCAAACACTTATACCTTGCAAAAACCCTGGCTTGCGGAACCTCCAGAAAAAACAGGAAGGGCTTCCCGCAAACACTAGCGAACAAAAATCTGCGAAGGGGGGAAAGAGCATCATTGAGATGCAACGAAGTGCTGGCCTTGAGATGGAAGGATAAAAGGGATGTGCACATGATGTCCACTATCCATGAGGACACTACAATTGAGGTTCAGAGAAGACGAGGTCCTATTGAAAAGCCGTATGTCCAAGATTATAATCTCTACATGGGGGTGGATTTCAATGATCAAATGATTCAGTCCTATTTGTCAATAAGGAGGTCCCGATTCTGGTACAAGAAAGTAGCAATTTATCTCATCCATTTGGCCTTTTATAATCCCTACGTAGTCTGCACCAAATCCATGGAAAGCCCCGCCCCCTTCCTGAAATTCATAGAAGAAGTTTTCATGTCCCTCATCTATCACCAAAGACCCCCCCCCCCCCCCCCCCAGAAGACCTTCGCTCTGAGGCTGTTTGCCTACTTCATGAGCGCCACTTCCCCTTCAGCATTCCACCATCTGAAGCAGGCCGAAGACGGCAAAAAAAAATGCCCATATTTTTAAACATGAGTTCTTTTTATTGAAAAAATTGTATGGTACATACAAAAAAAATAAAGGGTGTCAAAATGGAAACATATGGTAATCTCAGTTTCACTTCTCGTACATAATACAAATACATGCCTCATATAGATAATTACATCAGTACATAGTGTTCGAATTATTATCGGAGCCATGCAAATACCTCCATGGATCCACCCACCACCCCTCACCCCATCCCGCCCATTCCCGGCTCTTCTCCATATACTTAACAAAAGTATAGAACAATACTCATCTGAAATCAGACTATTACAGTGGTGTGAAAAAGTGTTTGCCCCCTTCCTCATTTCCTGTTCCTTTGCATGTTTGTCACACTTAAGTGTTTCGGAACATCAAACCAATTTAAACAATAGTCAAGGACAACACAAGTAAACACAAAATGCAATTTGTAAATGAAGGTGTTTATTATTAAAGGTGAAAAAAAATCCAAACCATCATGGCCCTGTGTGAAAAAGTGATTGCCCCCCTTGTTAAAATATACTATAACTGTGATTGTCCACATCTGAGTTCAATTTCTCTAGCCACACCCAGGCCTGATTATTGCCACACCTGTTCACAATCAAGGCATCACTTAAATAGGAGCTGCTTAACACAGTAAGGTCCACCAGAAGATCCTTAAAAGCTACACATCATGCCGAGACCCAAAGAAATTCAGGAACAATTGAGAAAGAAAGTAATTGAGATCTATCAGTCTGGAAAGGGTTATAAAGCCATTTCCAAAGCTTTGGGAATCCAGCGAACCACAGTGAGAGCCATTATCCACAAATGGCGAAGACATGGAACAGTGGTGAACCTTCCCAGGAGTGGCCGGCCGCCCAAAATTACCCGAAGAGCGCAGCGACGACTCATCCAAGAGGTCACAAAAGACCCCACAACAACGTCCAAGGAACTGCAGGCCTCACTTGCCTCAGTTAAGGTCAGCGTTCATGCCTCCACCATCAGGAAAAGTCTGGGCAAAAATGGCCTGCATGGCAGAGTTCCAAGGAGAAAACCACTGCTGAGCAAAAAGAACATCAAAGCTCATCTCAATTTCTCCACAACACATCTTGATGACCCCCAAGACTTTTGGGACAACATTCTGTGGACCGATGAGACAAAAGTGGAACTCTTTGGAAGGTGTGTGTCCAAGTATATCTGGCGTAGAAGGAACACTGCATTTCATAAAAAGAACATTATACCAACAGTAAAATATGGTGGTGGTAGTGTGATGGTCTGGGGCTGTTTTGCTGCTTCAGGACCTGGAAGACTTGCCGTGATAAAAGGAACTATGAATTCTGCTGTCTACCAAGAGATCCTGAAGGAGAATGTCCGACCATCTGTTCGTGTACTCAAGCTGAAACGAACTTGGGTTCTGCAGCAGGACAATGATCCTAAACACACCAGCAAGTCCACCACCGAATGGCTGAAGAAAAACAAAATGAAGACTTTGGAGTGGCCTAGCCAAAGTCCTGACCTGAATCCTATTGAGATGTTGTGGTATGAACTTAAAAAGGCCGTTCATGCTCGAAAACCCTCTAATGTAACTGAATTAGGACAATTCTGCAAAGATGAGTGGGCCAAAATTCCTCCAGGACGCTGTAAAAGCCTCATTGCACGTTATCGCAAACGCTTGGTTGCAGTTGTTGCTGCTAAGGGTGGCCCAACCAGTTATTAGGTTTAGGGGGCAATCACTTTTTCACACAGGGCCATGATGGTTTGGATTTTTTTTCACCTTTAATAATAAACACCTTCATTTACAAATTGCATTTTGTGTTTACTTGTGTTGTCCTTGACTATTGTTTAAATTGGTTTGATGTTCCGAAACACTTAAGTGGGACAAACATGCAAAGGAACAGGAAATGAGGAAGGGGGCAAACACTTTTTCACACCACTGTATGTGCATGTTGCAGAGTTTTTGAGCCATCTGTCCCAGACCTTCTCATATTTGAAGGGGCATCCCCTATGGGTGTATATAAGTTTCTTAAAATGTAGAAACCTTTCTTTGTCTGTTTTGTCTATATGAAACATTTGCGATAGCTGAGCTGCTAGATAATACAAATTAAAATCTGGCATTGCCAGTCCCGCTAGGTCTGTGGGCTGTTTGAGTTTTTGCCATGGGAGTTTGTGCCTATTATTACCCCATACAAAGGGTTTCAGAAGGGCTTCCATCACCTTAAAATGTTTAAGGACCAGGTAGACAGGGGAGTGCCAGAGCATATACAAAATTTTCGGAAGGACCATCTTAATCAAGTTTGTACGGCCCATTACCCCCAGTGGGAGACGTGCCCATAGCTGCGTCTTCTGTTTAATCATGTCAATTAAAGGAGTTATGTTAAGTTTGATATAGTCTGACTGGATTCTAGTTGCCCTAATTCCAAGATATTTAATGGTATCCACCCTCTGTAGGGGAAGCAGGGCCCTATCTCTGGGAGGTGGAAAACTGTCCAGAGGAAGAATTTGGGACTTGTCCCAGTTGATTTTTAGACCAGAAAACGTGCCAAACTTTTCTATCAGTGCTAAAGCAAGGGGGAGTGATTGATCTGAGTTGTTTAGATAAAGTAGAGTATCATCTGCATAAGTGCTGATCTTCTCCGTGATCCCATCCCTACACAAACCCACTATTCCCATATGCGCACGGATCGCCATGGCTAATGGCTCCGCCGCCAGTGCGTAAGGCAAAGGCGATAAGGGGCACCCCTGTCTAGTGCCTCTAGAGAGGGGGAACGGCTCTGAGGGCCAGCCTTTCGCCAATACCTTGGCCACCGGATTCTGATAGAGTAATTGGATCCATTTAATAAATTTGGGCCCCAGGCCGAACTGGGCCAAGCAGGTCCATAAGTACTGCCACTCAACAGAATCAAACGCTTTGGCGGTGTCCAAGGCGACTATTATCCTAGTGCCGGCGTCATCATGAAGGGTCTGGAGGTTAATAAATAATCTCCGGAGGTTAAACGACATGTTTCTGCCCGGCATGAATCCTGCTTGATCCCCATGGATCAACGAGAGGATCACCTTGTTTAGGCGGATGGCAAGAACCTTAACGAGTATATTGACATCCACCTGCAACAAAGAGATGGGGCGGTAAGATTCCGAGAGGTGCGGGTCCTTCCCAGGTTTGGGGATAAGCACTATAGTAGCCTCCCTCATGGTCGCTAGAAGTTCGTAAGTTTCAAATATAGAGTTATATATTGCCAACAGCCTAGGGGCCAACAGCTCTACGTAGGTAGAGTAGAATTCTATCGGTAGGCCATCTGAGCCTGGGGCGTTGGACGATGAAAGCGTAGCAATGGCAGACACTATTTCATCCCTTGTCAGAGGTGTTTCCAGTCCTAGAGTCTGTTCCTCAGTCAGGTGAGGAAAATGCAGCCCCATCAAAAAAAGATTCCATCCGGGAGGGGTCATTCGAGGCATTAGTAGTGTAAAGAGAGGTAAAAAAGTCACAAAACATCTACGTGACCCGCAAAGGATCAGTCTCGAGCACACCCTGCGAAGAGCGGAGGGAGATCACCACAGGGGGTCTCTCCTCGCTATGAACTAGATAAGCTAACAGCTTCCCCGCTCTTTCACCATGCTCAAATGACCTCTGCCTGAGGAAGAACAGCTTCTGTTTGGATTTTTCATAAAGCAGTTGGTCTAGCGTTCTGGAGAATAGTCTAAGGCTGCCTTTCCGTCGTGGGGTCATTTATAAAGTCCTGTTCCGCTACCTCTAAAGTGTGTGTTGCCTCTGCTATATTTGCTGCAGAAGACCTTGTTGATTTGAGTCTGTAAAGTCATTCTAGCATGCAGTTTAAACGCTTCCCAGACTATATGTGGTCGTGCCGACCCCTCATTGGTCTCAAAAAATGCCCCCCAACCCGATTCCAGGTCACTATCCTCGGGGACGAGAGTCAACCAGAAGGGGTTAAGGCGCCACATCGTCGGGGGTGTGCTTGCTGTAAGGAGAGTGTTGCTCAATATGGACAATGGTCAGAGAGCGATCTGGGAAAAAGGCCCACGTCCTTGAGTCTAGGTAGGAGTGATTTGGAGAAGAGTATAAGGTCTATTCGGGACATAGACTGGTGAGTGGCTGAGAAGCATGTAAATGCCCACTGTGTTGGGTGTCCGGTTCTCCACGAGTCCACCAGGTGGAAATCGCAGAGAAGTCAAGCAAACCTGGTCAGTAGGGAGCACAGCGCCACCTGCGTGGGGTCCGCCATCCTATCTAGAGATTTGTCTAGCACATTGGGATGGAGAGCCATATAATTAAAACCCTCTGTCAATACACCAAACTGGAAGGGTAGGGGTACATAAAATGCCATTATAAGAAACATATCCCCATGCAGCTTTGCTTTTATAAATACAAATCTACCCGGGGGTCTATAACCGAATCCTGGAGCTCAAAGTGTGCGCATTTAGCAATCAGTAAAGAGACTCCTCTGGAGTTGGTAGTATGAACAGAGTGATATGCCCACCCAATCCAAGGGCGCCGAAGTGCTCTAAGCATGGGACCTTCAGCATGTGTTTCCACTAAGGCCACTACATCTGCCTTCATTGTTTTAAGCTGCCCAAAGACGGCTGACTGCTTAATAGGGTCTCTCATTCCCCTCACATTCCACGTGAGAAATTTCAGTGTGGCCATGAGTGTATACTAATCAATGATGAGACTCCAGGAGACAGATCAACCTGCCAGGCCGGAGCAGCCGGGACCCACCCCCCCAATCGGGAGAGGGCCCCACCCGTACCACCAGACACATGTAGTACCATAGAAAACAAGCGTATACTAACTCAAAAAGAACTTTTTTAAACCGTGAAAACCATATCCCCCCTCCCCGCCTTGCACTGACTCCAACTAGTGCAGGCATTAAACCCTAACTACCAACAGGGCACAAACATTTTCCAATTCGGGAAGGCATGACATTGTAGCAAGAGAATACCCGTAGAGGTGTCATGATAAGAAAGCAAAGTATTATGCCATTCGTTCCAACCCGAGTAGTGCATAATAAAGCGTTGGGTGAAACTGCGCTGTATTATGTGACACTATAGGACTGTGCTCACAAAGCAAGGTGAGCTTGCTAATTAGTTGTTTTCCCCCGCCGGCAAGGAGGGTTCATAACAATATACTCCTATGAAAAGTAGGAAAAATAATGTTAAAGTTTCAACACAGACATTGGTATGTTTGACTGCAATATTCAATCAAATGTTACAGGGCCCCGTGTAGGGCATGATACTCTTTCCAGCTGAGATTTCAGCTAAAGAAACGGTAACAATGCTGTCTCCATCCTGTAAGGGAGGCCAGTCTAGGGTCGAGTGTCCCAACACTCATGGGGAACCCAGCCTTAACCAGCAAGCAATGTACATATGCAGTCAAGCGCCCTGCCTCCACATGGCCGGCCCATCAGCGGGTGTAAATAAGGGAGGCCGTGAAACCACATGGGACTGCATGGTAAGAGTCAGTGTCTCAATATTTTTGGACCCTGGAGTGATGGGTGCAGTAAGCACTGTTGTCGTGCAGTTTCACAATCACTCAGTGGGTATGAGGAGAGAGGGGCCCCATTCCAGCAACACAGACGTAAGCAAAGATAACAAGGGGGGGAAGAGGGGGATCTTCCAGAAAACAGCCGGCAGTGACAGACGGATCCGTACATATATACTCATCTGTTGGTATCTTGACGTTCAAGCCAGGACAATGCTGTCTCAAGATCCTCAAAAAAGTGGGACCGGTCTGTGCCTTCCACACGCAGACGAGCAGGAAATAGCATAGCATATTTTATATTTTTCATTCGCAGGCGCCGTTTCACTTCCATGAAGTTTTTGTGTTTTTTCTGGACTTCAGAAGAAAAATCAGGGAAGATTGCTACGGTTTTGTTATCAAAAGGAATGTTCCCCTTTTCCTTGCTAAGGCAGAGGATAGTGTCTCTGTCTCTGAAGTTCAGGAACTTGGCAATAAAGGTGCAGGGAGGCGCCCCCAGTGGGGGAGGCTTACCCGACAGTCTATGTGCGCGTTCCACCACAAAAATGGGGGAGAATGAATCCCTTCAGTAGGTGTCCAAAAGGAGCTTTTCCAAAAATGTCGGGGGGGGTCTCTGCCCTCCACTCCCTCTGGCAGGCCTATAAAGCACAGATTACACCTGCGAATCCTGTTCTCAATATCATCCTGTTTCTGTAGGATTTGATTCACTTGGTGCTGCATGGCCTCCGAGGAGATCTGCGGGGGGGAGGGAGTCCTCTACATTGCCCAGGTGGGTCTCAGCTTCAGTAACCCTCTCCCTTAATTTCTGAAAATCTTGCCTAACCAGTGATATATCGACTTTTACCTCTTCAATCCTGGCTGTGAGGTTGGTTTGGCAGTTCGTGACAGCTTCTTGACATGCTGTGTAAGCATCAAAGAGTCTGGCTGTGTCTGTGTTCCGCGCGTCCTCCTCCCCCTGCATGGCGGCGCCATCTTGGTCTGCTGGGCCTGCTTCATCATGCCGGAATTGAGACAATCTAGCGGCCGCTGTATTGTTTCGTTTTGTCGGTGACATGTGCCCTGGGGTTGCCCGATTCACGGAGCAGTCAAAGCGGAGAGAAAAGTGTAGTCTGTGTTTCAGGATATGTGAACAGGATATGTGGCCGGCGGAGCTCAGCTCACATGCGTCCTATCTCATGCCGCTCCAGGCCACACCCCCAAATGCCCATATTTTTAACCATTTCCCCATTTTCATCATCTTTGCTGACCATTTTTCATGCTTCCCCAATGCCTCTGCCTACTGTTTGGACTGCTTCTACGTGAACTGACCCTGGCATGTTTTGTGACTATGCCTTTGCCTACCGTTTGGTTTGCTTCCATGTGAACTGACCCTGGCCTGTTTTATCAACTACGCTTATGCCTACCGCTTGGACTGCTTGCACGTCATCTGACCCTGGTCTGTTTTATGGATTATGCTTTTTCCTACCATTTGGACTGATCTGTTGCCCTGCTACTGTAGTGCACAGGGGTCTCATATATGTCAGGGGCTCCAGAATTGTTTTTCCAGATAGAGAAAACAATTTTTATTGTTTTCTCTGGTTTGGTCTGGAGTCCGGAGGCTTCATGGAGATTTGGGTGGGTCGAAGCCTCTACCCCTTTGCCCCTGTGCACAGGTCTTACCTGATTGCGGCCCTCAGCCTGCTGCTGACTTACTGCCACTATGCCTCTGCCTGCCGCATAAACGGACCACACCGCTACCTGTACTATGAAATAATTAGCTGTAGCAAGAGGCAGTATGTTTATGAAGGGCTGGAGAATGGTACAATAATGAGTGTCTGCAGGTAACAGTGTACCAGGACCAATATTATGGCTGTGCTGGCTGTCTCTGCCTGGGCAATTTCTTTTCAATATTTTTATTGAATATGCAAAGTATAACTTGTACAGTAACTGTTTTACAATGACATAAGAGAAGATGATATGGAACATAAACATAGCCCTTAAAGAGAGGTACAGAAAGTTATAAGTCACATTACCCCTTTCTCAGTTAGGCTGGCCAGAGGCTAGTGAGGCCTAACAACTTAAGTAAGTACATCAACCAGTATACCGCCTTTATAGGGTATGCGTATGCTGAGATATGTAACAATATGGAAACCCCTGAAAGGCAAACTACTCTAAATCTAACCCAGTGGAACACAGAGATAATATAACTTGTACTAAGGGGGTTGAGAGCCCCTCCTAAAGTGAGAAAACATCTATGGGTGAGAAAGTGCATATGGATAGGGAGAATCTCTCTAGCGTGCAACCCCAGACATAGTCGTGCCTATGGGCTATATATAGCTTTCTTCTGGTAGCTTGGAGTGAGCACACCCCCCATAGCATCAGGGATTATCTGAGTCTGTGTGAGGGAATGAAAATCTGATCCAAATCCCTGGGGATATCTGCCGTGGTAACTCCCGGGATCAGCCCTCCACCCCTATGGGAACAAACTGTGGAGTGAGAGAGCTCCAAGAGCCCCCACTGCAGAGGTCCCCGACTGTTGCCCTCCGACCCCCCCAGGGGACACACTGAGGTCGTGACCCCCAGGTGGGAGTCCATGGGACTCGCATTGTAAGCCTCAGAGTGGTTATCCGTTTCCAGCATAGGATGCTCTAGATTAGATATGCAGTCTATCTGAGAAAAGTGCACTAAATCGTGTGGAACCTATTAGGCTAGTAACAAATGCTAGATATCCTAAGAGAGAAAGAAGAAAGAGAAGAAGTGGGAAAAAGAAGTGGAAGAGGGTATGTGGGAAGGAGGTGATAGGGTGCAAGGACCGGAATGTGGTTTCATAGTAAAATCCTTCAGGTTTGTATATGACCAGGCTAAAGCGGGACCCTAATGTATAAGGCCCATGGTTCCCAGATTCTTTCAAAGAGCTGGACCATGTCCCATAATTTTGCCACTGTTTGTTCCTTTGTCATAATCCAAGAGATTTTTCGTTTGGTAGCCGAGTTGGAAACCTTTGGGGTTTTCCAAGCTTTTGCTAGCGTGATCTTGGCTCCCAAGCACATAAAAAAAAAATAGTTGCTGCGTGGCCTTAAGTGTGTCCTGCAATCTACGGTTTAGTAATATGTATGAAGGGTCTTGGGGTATTGCAGCTTTAGTAACTTTTCGTAGTAGATGAAGAAACCCATTCCAATAATTTCTAATAAGGGGACATGGCCACCAGACATGAAGCATCATGCCTATGTGTCCACAACCTCTAAAACAAAGGGGAGAAGCATCAGGGAACATCTTGGCAAGTCTAGCAGGAACATAATACCATTTTGTGAGAATTTTAATGTTAGCTTCTATCAAAGTTATGTTCAAAATACCTTTGTAAGATCTCTTGAAAGCCTGAAACCACAAGTCCGGGTCCAGCTGGATGTCTAAATCGGTTTCCCAGGATCTGGCGTATGCTGGCTTGTCAGTCCTATCTGCCAGGGACGTATAAATCAAGGATATTCCACGCTTTCGGGGACCCGCGTTTGAGCACCATTGTTCGTAAATTGTAGCTCTGTGCATGTTCTGTTTCTCTGTCCAGAGTGATTGGAGAAAATGCCTGATCTGTGCTAGTCTGAATTGTTCGGAGGCAGGCATTTCCAATTTACTAAGGTAGTGACCTAAGGAAATGGGCCCGCTAGGCGCGGGGAAGTGGCCTATTCTGAAAAGTCCTTTATTCAACCACCAGTGAAACGCATGTATGTTCATTCCTGGGGGGAAGTCGGGGTTGTGAAAGAGATGTGTAAGAGGTTTCAGTGTAGAGATCAGGTGGACGTTTTTATGCAATTGATCACAGAGCTCCAAGGAATGCGATAAGGTAGGGGCTAGTATGGCAGGTCTGTGTTTTGCTGGTCTCCATACCAAGAAGTCAAGGGTATAGTGAGGCACAGCCTGTCTCTCGAGCGAGACCCAGTCGGGCCTGGGAGCCTTTACATAAATCGCTGAGAACTGGGCCAATTGAGCCACTTGGTAGTAGAGCCATAGGTTACGAAGCCCTAAACCGCCCTGGGATTTAAGGCGGAACAGGACATCCCGAGCCAGACGGTGACCCCTCTTTCCCCAGACAAATCCCACCACCTTGGATTGAAATTTAGATTTTTTAATAGGGATGGGTAGGGATCTGAATAGATACAATAGGCGAGGTAGTAAGTTCATTTTGACTGCATTCAGCCTGCCTAGCCAGGATAAGCCCTCCTTTGCCCATTTAGAGAGGTCTGCTTCTAAGATTCGGAAACTGGGAGGGTAATTGGCATTGTGTAAGTCTTTAACACACTTAGTTCATTTAATGCCTAGGTAGGAGATCGTGTCAGTAGCCCAAGAGAAGGGAAAGTGTTGTTTAAGTCGGGCAACGGTCGGTAGAGGCACAGTAATGTTAAGGGCGATGGATTTCGAGATATTTACCTGGAGGCCCGAAATGGTCCCGAAGTCACGGAGTAATTGGAACAGATTGGGGGTGGAAATTAGGAAATTAGTGGCGAGGTTAGGAATAATAACATGTCGTCAGCAAAGAGAGTGCATTTATGCTCTTCTTGTCCGCATATAACCCCTTGAATTTTTTAGTTTGCTCTAATTGCTATGGCCAGGTCTCGATTGCTATAGCAAAAATCAGGGGTGACAGGGGGCATACCTGCCTCGTGCCCCTGTGAATAGCAATTGGCGAAGAGTAATGTCCTAATAGACGCACCTGGGCAGAGGAAAGTGCGTAAAGGGTGTGCATAATCTTAATAAACCCAGCACCAAACCCCCACGTGCTAGGATATCAAAAAGATACGGCCATGAGACAGTATCAAAAGCTTTCTGCAGATCCAATGATAGTAAGAAGCCCTCCCGTACCGAACCCCCATCCCATCCTGAATGCAGAAGGGATATCAAATCAATTGCCCCCTGCACCTGTCCGGTCCGTGTCTCCCCGGGTTGAAGCCCACCTGGTCTTTATGTATGTAGCTAGGTATAAAGCTGGACATCCTGTTTGCTAGAATTTGTCATAATTTTTAGATCATTGTTAATCAATGATATAGGACGATAATTTCCAACTTCACAGGTATCTTTACCAGGCTTGGGTATGACCGATATGAAAGCAGTGTTTGAGTCATTCGGAAGAGGGGCTCCATCCCGGAGGGAGTTGAAGAACCGGGCTGACTTCAAGGATTTTATGACTTCCAATATTTCAGCTGATGAGAAGGGTTTATCTAGTAGCTCATGGTGTGTTTGCTGAAAGAGAGGCAGGTTAAGGTTCTGGAGGAACTGTTCTCTAGCTTTGGAATTTGTGTGGGACGTTATGTCATAGAGACGCTCGTAATAGTTATGGAATGATTTTAGTATCTCTACTGGGTTCTGCGTCAAAGTGCCCATCTTAGTTCTGATTTTGGGGAAGACCAAGGTATGAATTCTTGGGCTTAGTTTACTGGCCAGCTTTGATCCTATTTTGTCTTTTTGGTAATAGAAGCGAGCGCCTGTCCATCGCAAGTGCTTTTCCACGGAGGTGGTAAGTCAGAGGTTCAGTTTTTCTTGTGCCCTGTCGAGTTCTGCTAAGCTATCTGGGGTAGGGTTTCGCTTATGGCACTTACTCAGCAGACTAAAATCGTCCGTGAGCCGTAAGAGATCTGCAGTGTGTTCCTTTTTGAGTTGGGTGGATAGTTGTATGAGTCTCCCCCTCAGAACCGCCTTGTGTGCTGCCCACAGAGAGCCTGGTGAGATCGACTTTGTGCTGTTTTCGGAGAAGTATTGCGTTAAGGCTGTTTGAACTAATTTGCAGTGGGCCGGGTTGATCAAGAGCGCTTCGTTAAGTCGCCACCGAAAGGTCCCCCTCTCGCCAGTTCCTCCTCTAATAGTAAGCGACAGTATGGAGTGATCAGAAAGGGAGGAGTCGTGAATTTTGGAGGATTCAACCTTGGGTATAAAACGAGGTGGGACAAAGATGTGATCAATCCTGGTGAGCGTATTATGGGGAGCTGAATAGTGCGTATAGTCTCTGGTGCGTGGATTCATCTCCCTCCAGATGTCGATCAGACCAGCTGATTGTATGGTCTGCGCCACCCGAAGGCTACGTTTAGGAGGTCTTTTGGGTTTATGTTTTAGGGGGTTGGATCTGTCTAAGGAGAGATCGAAAGGGGTATTTGAGTCTCCCGCCGGGATCACTGCGCCAAGGAGATGGGGGTTCAAAGATTGCAGAGTTGTCTCAAAGAATTTGTCCTGGTGGGTATTTGGGGCGAAGTAAGAAATAAACGTGTATGTTTCCTCCTTAATTGTTACGGTCACCAGAATGTAGCGACCTTCGGGGTCTCTTATGGTTTTTGCGTGAGAAAAGCGTATTTTGTTAGAGAAGCAAATTGCCACCCCTCTGGTTTTGTTAGTCGCACTAGCAAGATAGAATTGAGAGAAATTTTTGTGGAGGAAAGTGGGATGATATGTTGCAGGGAAATGCATCTCTGGTAGCATTGCAACATCCGCATTCAGTGCATGAAACTGTTGCATTATTTTGCGTCTTTTTACTGGGGAATTCAGGCCCTGGACATTATTAGAGAGTATTCTAATTCTTAATTCTGCCTGTGTGGTGTCAGTCATGAGGTGTTTGGAGGAGTGTTATGTTCAAGAGGAGCTTACCTGTCAATGGTACTGTCCCCGGCAGATAGGAAATGACTTCGGATCCTTTGTGGAATCACGTGAAAGTGGGTGACGTAGAAAATCCAGCCAGACCCTGCAGCTGTGAGAATTGGACGGGGGGGGGGGGAGCAGGGAAGGGGGGGAGGGGGGAATTGAGAGTAAAGAAAGAGAAAGGGAAGGAAAAAGAGAAAGAGGAGAGAGATGTATGATAAAATGCATCGTGCAAGAAAAAACAAAAAAACAAACCCTCTAGGCTCAGGCAGGAGCCCTCTTCTGCCTGTACGCAATCCAGAAAATCAGGAGAAGGAACTGAAGTTCCCCTATCGGAGTCAAAGGGAGGCGCATTGTGCCCACCCCAGTCAACCCTGCCAAGGTGGTTATTGATCTCATTGCATCCATCTGAAAGTCTGAACCCTGTCGGAGCAAAAATGTGGGGGCAATAAAGATTACGCAGACCAACCTGCCCCCCCACCCCCTGCAGAGGCAGGCATGTATGGAACTGAGGCATGAAAAAAAAGCAAAAAAAAAAAACACACAACCCCCATGGGGACAAGAAAAAGCTTAGTTCAAACTGCCACTGTAGACAAGTTCCTTAGGAATCCTAGGACCAGTCCTGGGGAGCCTGCAGGGTGGGTAACGCCCCGCTGCCACCTCTGCAAGGTAACAGTTTGTCTCTAGGTGCAATCCAAGAAGGGATGAAAGAAGATTAGATGAAAAAAAAAAGTCCAGGAGCTAGCTCATGTCAGTTTGGACTCCCTAGATCTCTTGGGTAGTTGCTGCTGCCACATTTGCGTCATGGGACCCGTGGGGGATGGGTATTTGGAGGACTCCCTGAGGCGAGGAGGTCTGCAGTAATTCCTGAGAGATCAGACCAAGTTGTAATAAAAGACGTTCTCCATCCTGAAACGTTGGAAAAGTTGTATGGCTTGTTGCTGTACGTGAAGTTTAGGTGTAGGGGGAAAGCCCATCTATAGGTGATCTCTTTGCTTGCCAGAACTTGAAGCAGCGGTTTCAGTGCATGTCGCTTTTGTACCGTATAGGGTGACAGGTCGGTGAAGATTTGGATCAGATGTCCCATAAAGGACAGGTTGTCGGACGCTTTGGATAGCTTCATCACTTCCTCCTTAACCACATAATAATGCGGTTTTACTATAACATCCCTCGGGAGCCCATCAGGACAAGGGGGTTGCAATGCTCTGTGGGCCCTGTCCAGTTCCAAGCGCTGGAATATTAGGAATTAAGCTTTTGATGAAATCCTGGACCGCTGAGTGGGTGTCCTTAATAGATTCGGGGAGACCTGATGCGGAAACTATAGCATCTTGACCTGTTTTCAAGGTCGTCAATTTTCGCGGTAGCAATCTCCAAGTGGTCTTGGAGCTCTTGGATCCTAGCCATGTTTTTGTTAATACGCAGAGTCGCTTGGTCAGATTTGTGTTCAATCGCCGCAATCCTAATTCCTATCTGTTGCAGATCAGTGTGAATAGAGGCTATGATCTGTGCTGCTGTTTGAGATAATCCTCTAGTTAGCATTTGGGAGAATGCAGCCATCATGGAGGGAAAGTCAGTGGGAGAGAGGGATGGATCCCTGGCATCTGTGTCCCATGACTCAGGGCTGTGAAGCAGATCAGTCTGTGGAGATAGGGCACCCTCTCCAAAAACCCGCCCTATAAGGGATTCTGTTGATGCTGGTGAGGGGGCCCCAGGCAGGTGGCTACTCATTGTGGCATCCAGATCTGTGGAGAGCGGCAATGCTGCCTGGTCTTGGTCTGCAATAGAGTCAGCTATGCAGGACAGGCCTCGTGAGGTGACAGCGGCCATTTTAGATCAGCCGGGCTGTGCTGCGGCCGAGTTCAGGGCAGGGGTGAGGCTCCGGCGGGTGTGACCTGAGGACATCGGGGGGTAGCCGGGAGTGTCCTCAGCCGGCTGGTATAATTCCCGTGCGAAAACGAGGGCTCAGACCGTTATAGCGGCGGACATTAGGCCAGGGTGGCGCGGAGCTCCCGGTCTATGCGGCCATCTTGGACACTGCCGCGCATGCGCCTTGCCTGGGCAATTTCTATGGACTGCTGTGCTGACAATATCCTTGTGCTGATCAGTTTGGTCATCTTACTTTAAAAAAGTAATTCGTTAAGTTACAAATTACTTCTCCCAAAAAGTAATTGTGTTAGTAACTCGGTTACTACATTGTTACAGCAAAGTAACTGTGACAGGGGTGGCAGCAGTGGTACTTGAGGTGGCAGCGGTGGTACTTGAAGGGTGGCAGTTGTGGTGGTGTACTTGGGGGGGTGGCAGTGGTGGTGGTGTACAGTACTTGGGGGGGGGGGTGGCAGGCAGCGGTGGTACTGGGGGGTGGCAGCGGTGGTGGTGCCATCCTCTCCCATCACCACCTCTGCCTCTTACGGATCCCACCCCCCACCACCACTGATCTCATCCCTACCCTATCCCCCCATCACCTCTGTTGTAGAAGTGATGGTGGGTGGGTAGGGATGGGATCAGTAAAAAGCAGAGGTGGTGGAGGACTTGGGATGGATCAATTGCACTGCAATTCGAATGTCATTTGTCATTTATGCTCCTAGAATGCCTGATAGTGCTACTTGGATGTTAGGCCTTTGTATGTGGCCAGGCTGTGTAAAAGTTCTGAAAAAAAATGAACCATTCAAAAGACTCATTATGCCTCATAGATTATACGTTGGGTGTTTGCTTTCCAAAATGGGGTCATTTTGGGGGCAATGCCATTGTCCTGGTGCTCCAGGGCCTTCAAAATATAATAGGTGGTTGAGAAATGAGATGTGTCATTTATGCTCATAGAACGCCTGAAGATGCTTCTTCAATGTTGGACATTTGTATGTGGTCAGGCTGTGTAAAATTCCCACACATGTTGTATCGCCATACCCGGAAAGAGTAGCAGAATGTATTTTGGGGTGTAATTTGTTGTATGCATATGCTCTGTGAGAGAAATAACCTGTTAATATGACAATTTTGTAAATACCGTATATACTCGAGTATAGGCCGACCCGAATATAAGCCGAGGCCCCCAATTTACCCCCAAAAAAACTGGCAAACTTATTGACTCGTGTATAAGCCGAGGGTGAGACATGCCTGTCCATCCCTGTGTGTGTGTCCGTCCATCCCTGTGTGTCCGTCCATCCCTGTGTGTCCGTCCATCCCTGTGTGTCCGTCCATCCATCCCTGTGTGTGTGTGTGTCCATCCATCCATCCATCCCTGTGTGTGTGTGTCTCCATCCATCCATCCATCCATCCCTGTGTGTGTGTGTCTCCATCCATCCATCCCTGTGTGTGTGTGTCTCCATCCATCCCTGTGTGTGTGTGTATCCATCCATCCCTGTGTGTGTGTGTGTGCGTGTGTGCGTGTGTGTGTGTGTGTGTGTGTGTGTGTGTGTGTGTGTGTCCAGCCTACCTGTGTCCCGAGCCTTTGTCCCGAGCCTCCGTCCCGTGCCTTGCCTCCTTGCCTCCGTCCCGTGCCGTGCCTTGCCTCCGTCCCGTGTCGTGCCTTGCCTTGCCTCCGTCCCGTCCCGTCCCGTGCCGTGCCTTGCCTTGCCTCCGTCCCGTGCCCTCTTCGTCGGCGCCTCGGCGGCCATTGTAAAATTCAAAAGCCGCGCCTCCGCCTTCGCCTGTGATAGGCGGAACACTGAATTTCCCAGCAGCCTGTGTTCCGCCTATCACGGACATCGTATCATCCTCGTCCGTAGTACGAGGATGAGACGATGTCCGTGATAGGTGGAACACAGGCTGCTGGGAAATTCAGTGTTCCGCCTATCACAGGCGAAGGCGGAGCCGGAGGCGCGGCTTTTGAATTATAGAATGGCCGCTGTCTGTCTGCTCGACACGCTGATCGAGCGGGCAGACAGCGATGACTCGAGTATAAGCCGAGGGGGGCACTTTCAGCCTCAAAAAAGAGGCTGAAAATCTCGGCTTATACTCGAGTATATACGGTAAATAAAAATAAATCTTCATTTTGCAAAGAATTGTGGGAAAAAAATGCAACTTAAAAAAATTCATCATGCTACTTACTTAATACCCTGGAATGTCTACTTTCTAAAAGGGGGTTATTTAGCAGGTATCTATACTTTCCTGACGAGTTAGTGTCTCAAAAAATGATATACACCTGATATACTGAAGGCCTGATCAGATGTGATCAATTTTCAGTGATTGGCACCATAGTTGTAAACTCTATAAATTTACACAAATTTAGGTTATTTTTACCAAAGATATGTAGCAGTATAAATTTTGGCCAAAATTTATGAAGAAAAAATACAAATTTGCAAAATTTTATGAAGGAAACAAAGAAAAAGGCATTTTTTTTTCACAAAATTTACGGCATTTTTTATTTATAGCACAAAAAAATAAAAAACCCACTAGTGATTAAATACCACCAAAAGAAAGCTCTATTTGTCTGAAAAAAAAGGACACAAATTTCATTAATTCATTGGGCACAGCGTTGCATGACTGAGTAATTGTCATTCAAAGTGTGAGAGTGCTGAAAGCTGAAAATTGGTCTGGTCAGGAAGGGGGTGTAAGTGCACTGTATTGAGGTGGTTAAAAAAAGACCAACATTACAAAAAAAAGAAAAAATAGAAAAAAGAAAAAAAAAACGATTTCCCTTAGTTACTACAAAACTTTGCAATTAAATCTTTGTTCATAAATTTATGCCAAAATGTATTCTGCTACATATCTTTGGTTAAAAAAAAAAAAAAAAAAGAAAAGAAAAGTATAGATTATTTACAGTAGTCTGTGTGAAAGTTATGAAGGCTACAAACTATGATTTTATATATATATATATATATATATATATATATATATATATATATATATATATATATATATATATATATATATACACACACATATACACACAGTGTGACGGATCCTATCCCACACTCCGCTGAGTGCTTCCGTCAGTAATATTGCTTCCTCCAGTCTGACCATTAGAGAGATATATTAACCACTTCAATACAGGGCACTTAAACACCTTCCTGCCCAGACCAATTTTGAGCTTTCAGCGCTGTAGCACTTTGAATGACAATTGCGCGGTCATGCTACACTGTACCCAAATGAAATTTTTATCATTTTTTTCCCACAAATAGAGCTTTCTTTTGGTGGTATTTAATCACCTCTGCGGTTTTTATTTTTTGCTAAACAAATAAAAAAATACCAAAAATTTAGAAAAAAAAAATGTTTTTTTTTGTTTCAGTTTCAAAACTTTGTAAATAAGTACGTTTTCTCCTTCACTGATGGGCACTGATGGGGCTACACTGATGGGCACTGATAAGGCGGCACTGATGGGCACCAATGATGTGGCACCAATGAAGTGGCACTGATGAGGTGGCATTGATGGACACTGATAGGCGGCACTGATAGGCGGCACTGATGGGCGACATGGATGGACACTGATAGGTGGCACAAATTGGCACTGATAGCTGCCACGGATTGGCATGGATGGGCGGCACAGATGGGCATGGATAGGCGGCACAGATGGGCATGGATAGGCGGCACAGATGGGCATGGGTGGGCACTGATAGGCGGCACAGGTGGGCACTGATAGGTGGCACAGGTGGGCACTGATAGGCGGCACAGGTGGGCACTGATAGGCGGCACAGGTGGGCACTGATAGGCGGCATTGGTGTTATACTGTACTAATGGATGCCAATCAGTGCCAAACAATAATGCATGCCAATCAGTGATGCCCATTGTGGGCACTGATTGGCATCCATTATGGGCACTGATTGGCATCCATTGTGCTGACTGGCATCCCTGGTGGTCTAGGGAGGATTACCTTTTTCTGGGCATCCCTGGTGGTCTGGTGGCGTCCCTGGTGGTCCAGTGTGGGCATCCTCGGGGGGGCTGTGCTGATAATCGATCAGCACAGACCCCCCCTGTCAGAGGAGCAGCCGATCGGCTCTCCTCTACTCGCGTCTGACAGACGCGAGTGAGGAAAAGCCGATCACCGGCTCTTCCCATTTACACTGTGATCATCCGTGATTGGACACGGCTGATCACGTGGTAAAGAGTCTCCGTCGGAGACTCTTTACCGAGATCGTAGTTGCCGGGTGTCAGACTGACACCCCGCAACAACGATCGCCGCGATGCGCGCCCCCGGGGGCCGCGCAGCGGCTCATAATCCTGATCACGTCATATGACGTCCGGTCAGGATTATGCAACCACTTTGCCACCGTCAATTCCCTATAGGGCGGGCGGCAAGTGGTTAATTATAGCTGCACTGAATAAAAGGCTAGCTGGTAATAGCTTGTATGATTTTTATTGGACAGAATATAGCCTTTTTATACACTTTCTAACACAAGGGGTTAGATAACGAGGTAGGGCTGGATCATGAAAAAGAAAAGGGGAAAAAATTGCGCTACAGAATAAAGAAATTAATAAAAATCAATGATGCTGCAGTTCTAATATATACCAAAAAAGTTATATACATGTATAGATGAGAAAAGAGAAAGAACCGCGCAGTCCCTAATAATTAATATTAAGGTATAAACACCTCACCCAAAAACTGGATATAAACCCTAAGTGATTATAATTTGATAACACCTGTTTCAGAAATGAATCTCATACAGTGCAAAAGTGTTACATATAAAATGACATCACTATGTATCTGGTGAGTCCCAAACCTAGTGTGTTACATATACTAAACACATTTAACAATACATATACAGCAGTGTCACTGATTGCATATACAGTGGATCACAATAATATTATACCATACACTAACATGCAAAATATAATGTGCAAATAAATAAATCACATAAATTATTAATGTGTCCTTTTGTGATAATTCTTGTAAAAAACAAGATTTTTTTTATATAAACTGTAGACAAAACACCACGTGTCACAGATAACTCCAGGTCCCTGAATCGTGTTCCAACGCAGGACAAGCTGAGGTGCACCACCACCAAACAAATAAGATTGGCTCCTTACCAGATGTCCTAGTAATTAGTAGTTACAGTTTAATTACAGTTTATATAAAAAAATCTTGTTTTTTACAAGAATTATCACAAAAGGACACATTAATAATTTATGTGATTTATTTATTTGCACATTATATTTTGCATGTTAGTGTATGGTATAATATTATTGTGATCCACTGTATATGCAATCAGTGACACTGCTGTATATGTATTGTTAAATGTGTTGTTTAGTATATGTAACACACTAGGTTTGGGACTCACCAGATACATAGTGATGTCATTTTATATGTAACACTTTTGCACTGTATGAGATTCATTTCTGAAACAGGTGTTATCAAATTATAATCACTTAGGGTTTATATCCAGTTTTTGGGTGAGGTGTTTATACCTTAATATTAATTATTAGGGCTGGATCATGGCTACCCCCCCCCCAGCAATAACTTAATTAACATGTTATTTATATGATTGTCAGCTAACAGAGCACTTAAAGCGGAGGGCCGGTTATAAAAAAAAAAAAAAAAAAAAAAGTCAGCAGCTGCAAACACTGCAGCTGCTGACTTAATAAACACACTCACCTGTCCAGGGCGCCCGCGATGTCGGCCGCCCGAGGCCGACCCGTCCCTCGGCTCTCGGGTCCCGGCGCCGCCATCCCTTGTAAGGGAAACAGGCAGCGGAGCCTTATGGCTTCACTGCCCGTTTCCTACTGCGCATGCGCGAGTCCCGCAGCTACTGCACATGCGCGAGTCCCGCAGCGCTTTCTGAATGGGACGCGCTGTGTTCTGGAACACACAGTTCCCAGAACACAGCGCGACTCATTACCCAGAAGACGCCGTGACGAAGACAGAAGACAGAAGATCTCCGCGGAGGAGGAAGAGGAAGATTAGGAGAAAGTGCCTAGCAACAGGCATTTCTGGTAAGTAAAAAAAAAAAAATTTTTTCATTTTTTTTTTTTTAGATTTTTTGTAATTTTTTACATTTTTTTGTTTTTCAGGGTGGCCCTCCCCTTTAAGGCAGCCCAGGTGACTGGACTGTCCATCTCTGCAGGCCAATCCAATGTGGTCAGCTTTTTCAATGGTAATGTATTGTTCAGAATTAACCACTTCAGGACCGCCGTATTGCCAATGTACGTCAACACAATGGCACAGGCAGGCACAATCACGTAGATGTACGTGAATGCCTTCTAGCGGGTGGGGGGTCCGATCGGACCCCCTCCCGCTAGATACGGCGGTCCCTTTCGGTGCCGGAGCGATCCGCGATGAGGGGATGGCCGTTGGTTTCTGGCCATCCCCTCTCGATCGCTCCTGGCCAGTGACGAACTTCCTCCCCTGTGAAAATGTAAACACAGGAGGAGGAAGTGATGTCACACTCCTCGTGGCGGTCTTTTTGAACCGGACAGCGAGGAGTGAAGACGTCCAAGTAAGTGCACCAACAGTCCACTGACACATAGGTACACACAGGCACACATTTCACCCCAGTCACCCCCCGATCACCCACCCGATCGGCCCCCCGCCCCCCCCCAGTCACAGTGTCACTAATGCAGTGTTCATTTATTTATTGATCACTACATTTAGTGTCAGTTGTGACTGTAAAAAGTGTCAGGGCAGCTAGTGTTAGGCCCCTACCCGGGCCAGGGTAGCCCCCTACCCCCCCCTAATAAAGGTTTAACCCCTTGATTGCCCTCCCAGTTAACCCTTTCACCCTCTTTTACCAGTGTCACTAAGCGATCGTTTTTCTGATCGCTGCAATAGTGTCACTGGTCCCGCTAGGAAGCTAGTTTTTTTTTAGGTTCAACGCCAGGTTTTTATACCGTTAGGTACCCCGATATATAACCTAATAAAGGTTTTAACCCTTTGATTGCCCCTAGAGTTAACCCTTTCACCAGCGATCGCTGCATAAGTGTCACTGGTGACGCTGGTTAGCCAGTTAGTTATTTAGTTATTTAGGTTCCCCGTCAGGTTTTCATAAAGCTTCAGGTACCCCCATATAAATACCCAATAAAGGTTTTAACCCCTGATTGCCCTTAGTTAACCCTTTCACCAGTGATCACCGTATAAGTGTTACGGGTGACGCTGGTTAGGTAGTTCGCTTTTTATAGCATCAGGGCACCCGCCATTTATTACCTAATAAAGGTTTAACCCCCTGATCACCCGGCGGGTGATATAAATTTGGTTTTAGGGTCAGAAAGGGTCTGCGTCACCCCAGGCAGTGCTAGGTTAGTGCCAGCACCGCTAACACCCACGCGCAAAGCATACACCTCCCTTAGTGGTATAGTATCCGAACAGATCAATATCTGATCTGATCAGATCTATACTAGTGTGCCCAGCAATTTAGGGTTCTAAAAAAACGCATTGTTAGCAGGATCAATCCAGATACCTGCTAGCACCTGCGTTTTGCCCCTCTGCCCAGCCCAGCCCAGCCCACCCAAGTGCAGTATCGATCGATCACTGTCACTTACAAAACACAACACACATAACTGCAGCATTCGCAGAGTCAGGCCTGATCCCTGCGATCGCTAACAGTTTTTTTTTGTAGCGTTTTATACAGTCGCTGACAGGCTAGGTGCTTTTTTACCTGTGAGTCTCACTACTGTACCCCTAAATTTAGAGCCCAAAATGGCAAAGCGAAGGTACACTAGTGAAGAGGCCTACACGTTTCTGAGCATGACAGATAGTGAAGAGGAAGACACTGATCTGTCAGATTCAGGCTCAGAATACGAACCTGTAGAGGACAGCGCCTCCATGTCAGATAGCTCTGACGACGAAGAAGAGGTCCCTGCTATTGTCAGGCGTACCCGACCCCGATTTTCTGATGTTGTTGAGGTGCAGGATTTGCAAGTCCCTCGTATGGAGTATAGAGCCAGTACTAGCGCCGCTCATCCTTTTGGTGAACTGGCAAGCACCAGCGGCCTAGTACACCCTGGACGTACATCCAGCACTGCAGTATCACGTGGTGACGTGGCGAGTCCCATAAGTGCAGTTCAAACTGGCGAGGTGGCAAGCACAAGTAGTGTCCCGCTGCCACCAAGAAGAAGACAAAGACAGGCCCGTCGTACCCATAGTGCCCTTCCTGCAGAATTCGCCTATCCTAATTGGGTGCCCACCACTTCTGCAGAACCCGTACTTCCCCCATTCACTGCCCAACCCGGTATTCAGGTGGATACAGATGATTTTACGCCACTCGATTTTTATTCTCTGTATCTCACGGAAGATCTCTATAGATCTATTGTGGACCAAACCAATTTATATGCTGGTCAACGCATCGCCGCTAATCCCCAGTTGCCGTCTCTTGCCAGAGATTGGAAACCAGTTACGGTTTCCGAATTTAAGACGTTTCTGGGCCTTTCCCTCAACATGGGCACACATAAATTCATGCGGATGCGGGCTTATTGGTCCACGCATCCGGCTGACCACATGCCCGTGTTCTCTAACTCCATGTCCAGGAAACGATACGAGCAGATCTTGCGGTTCTTGCACTTCAGTGACAATGAACTTTGTCGTCCACGTGGAGACCCTGAATACGATCGGCTCTACAAAATTCGGCCCCTCATAAACCACTTCAACCAACGTTTTGCAGACTTGTTTACTCCCCAAAAAGTTGTCTGCGTTGATGAGTCCCTGGTTAAGTTTACTGGTCGCTTGTCATTCAAACAGTACATTCCCAACAAGCGTACCAGATACGGGGTCAAGCTCTATAAGTGCTGTGACAGGGCCACAGGCTATGCATGGAGCTTTATGGTTTATGAGGGTAAAGATAGTTACGTAGAGCCGGAGAACTGCCCTGATTACATAGGAAGCGCTGGCAAGATAGTGTGGAAATTGGTGTCACCCTTATTCGGAAAGGGGTACCACTTGTACGTGGACAACTATTACACCAGCGTGCCACTGTTTAGTCATTTATTTGATAATCAGATTGGAGCATGTGGCACCGTGCGACCTAATCGCCGGGGCTTTCCCCAGCGGCTTGTAGATTCCCGTCTTAGGCTGGGGGAGAGAGCCTGCTATCGGTGTAATAATTTGCTCGCTATGAAGTGGAGGCATAATAAGAATGTTTTCGTTCTTACCTCCCTTCATGCAGACACGACGGTCCAAATTTCTACGGCGACTGGTATTGTGGAGAAACCCCTCTGTGTCCACGAATATAACAAAAATATGGGAGGGGTGGACCTCAATGACCAGATGTTGGCGCCGTATCTAACTTCCCGTAAGACCAGACGCTGGTACAAAAAAGTGTCTGCTTACTTATTTCAATTGGCTTTGCTGAATGCTTTTGTGTTATACAAAACTTCAGGCGGAACATTAACCTTTCTTTTCTTCCAAAGAGAGGTTGTCACAGAGCTTCTGTATCCAGAGGGTCCTGTACCTCACCATTCCCAACCAAATGCAGTAAGCCGGCTGCATGAGAGGCATTATTCTTATGTCCTCCCGAGTACCCCTACCCAACGAGCCCCCCAAAAAAGATGTCGTGTCTGTAGCAAGCGCGGATATAGGCGTGACACCCGTTCTTATTGTCCACGCTGTCCTGGCAATCCTGGTCTTTGTCAGGATGAGTGTTTTGAACGCTACCATGAACTAGTGAAGTATTAGCGTAGGGTACAGCATTTCACAGGCTAGGCACACTTACACAGGGTCTCCCAAGATGCTATCGCATTTTGAGAGACCCGAACCGTTACAGTTACAGTTTACAGTTCAAAAAAAAGTGTATAAAAAAAAATAAAAAAAAAGTAAAATAAAAAAAACAAAAAAAATATAAAATATAAAAAACAAAAATAGTTGTCGTTTTATTGTTCTCTCTCTCTCTCTCTCTCTCTCTCTCTTCTCTCTAATTTTTTATACTTTACTGTTTACTGTGTTATTGTTAACCATTTTTCATGTTTTCAGGTACGCCATTCAGCTGCAGCGTGGATTTATTTATCTTGACAGCAACAGCGTTTGCTCCCACGATACATAAAGCCGTGACTCCAGTGCTGTAGGCGGTGATTTCACCACCACAGTTAAAAAAGAGCATATATGCCGAAGCATGGGGGCATAAGGGGTGGAGGAGCGATTTTGCTCCTAATGCCGCGTAGATACGGTCAAAATTCCGACGGAGGGCTTGCCCGTGGAAAAGTTTGAACGTATGTACGCGGCATAACTTTTTTGCGGGAGGATGCCCCCATGCTTCGGCATATATATATTTTAGGCACAGGTTGTGTTAAAAAATGTTTTATTTTTTACAGTTTTTTTTGGCATTTGCTTTGCAGGTATGGTATGGTCAGGTTTTCCTGTGATGTTACTTTGTTTTAACGTTAACCATAATTTGCTTAGCAGGTACGCCATTCAGCTGCAGCGTGGATTTATTTATCTTGACAGCAACAGCGTTTGCTCCCACGATACATAAAGCCGTGACTCCAGTGCTGTAGGAGGTGATTTCACCACCACAGTTAAAAAAGAGCATATATGCCGAAGCATGGGGGCATAAGGGGCGGAGGAGCGATTTTGCTCCTAATGCCGCGTACATACGGTCAAAATTCCGACAGGGGGCTTGCCCATGGAAAAGTTTGAACGTATGTACGCGGCATAACTTTTTTGCGGGAGGATGCCCCCATGCTTCGGCATATATAAATGGTGCATGCATGTCCATCATTAGAAGTGGGTGGATGAAGGGAAGTATCTAATGGTGGGCATACCCACCGATCAATCTCTTTTTTTTCGTTCAGACAACATGACTCTCAGTAAATAGCTTGGGGTGTCTACTTTCCAAAATGGGGTAATTTGGGGGGGTTTTGTGCTATTTTGGCATTTTATGGCCTTTGCACCCTTAGAAATCCTGAAGGTGGTGATTGGTTTTCGGGGTGCCGTACGCGACTAGACTCCCAAAAAGTCCCACACATGTGGTATCCCCATACTCGGGAGAAGTAGCTGAATATATTTTGGGGTGCAATTCCACATATAACCATGGCATGTGTGAGCAATATATCATTTAGTGACAACTTTTTGTACATTTTTTATTTTTTTTTGTCATTATTCAATCCCTTGGGACAAAAAAAAAAATATTCAATAGTGTCAAGATGGCCCTCGGCAAATAGCTTGGGGTGTCTACTTTCCAAAATGGGGTCATTTGGGGGGGTTTTGTGCCATCTTGGCATTTTATGGCCGTCAAAACTGTGATAGGTAGTGATAGGTAGTGAGGAGTAAAATAAAAAAATTATGCCCTTAGAAATCCTGAAGGCTGTGCTTGGATTTCGGGGTCCCGTACGCGGCTAGGCTCCCAAAAAGTCCCACACATGTGGTATCCCTGTACTCAGGAGAAGCAGCAGAATGTATTTTGGGGTGTCATTTCACATATGCCCATAGCATGTGTGAGCAATATATCATTTAGTGACAACTTTGTGCAAAAAAAAAAAAGTTTGTAATATTCCCGCAACTTGTGGCAAAATATAAAATATTCCATGGACTCAACATGCCTCTCAGTAAATATCTTGGGGTGTCTACTTTCCAAAATGGGGTCATTTTGGGGGGTTTTGTGCTATTTTGGCTTTTTATGGCCTTCGAAACTGTGATAGGTAGTGAGGGGTGAAATCAAAAATTTGCACCCTTAGAAATCCTGAAGGTGGTGATTGGTTTTCGGGATGCCGTGCGCGACTAGACTCCCAAAAAGTCCCACACATGTGGTATCCCCGTACTCGGGAGAAGTAGTGGAATATATTTTGGGGTGCAATTCCACATATAACCATGGCATGTGTGAGCAATATATCATTTAGTGACAACTTTTTGTACATTTTTTTTTTGTCATTATTCAATCCCTTAGGACAAAAAAAATAAATATTCAATGGGCTCAACATACCCATCAGCAGTTTCCTTGGGGTGTCTACTTTCCAAATTGGGGTCATTTGGGGGGGGTTTGTACTGCCCTGCCATTTTAGCACCTCAAGAAATGAGATAGGCAGTCATAAATTAAAAGCTGTGTAAATTCCAGAAAATGTACTCTAGTTTGTAGACGCTATAACTTTTGCGCAAACCAAAAAATATACACTTATTGACATTTTTTTTACTAAAGACATGTGGCTGAATAAATGTTGCCCTCAATGTATGACTAAAATTTAGTTTATTCGATTTTTCTTATAACAAAAAGAAGAAAATATCATTTTTTTTCAAAATTTTCGCTCTTTTTCCATTTATATCGCAAAAAATAAAAATCGCAGAGGCAATCAAATACCATCAAAAGAAAGCTCTATTTGTGGGAAGAAAAGGACGCAAATTTCGTTTGGGTGCAATATTGCATGACCGCGCAATTACCAGTTAAAGCAGCGCAGTGCGAAATTGGAAAAAGACCTCTGGTCCTTAAGGTGTTTATTGGTCCGGGGCTGAAGTGGTTAAACAAACTAAGAATAGTTTTTGGGCAAATCCAAGAAAGCAATCTCTCAAAAATTTAACAAAAAGAGGAATATAGCAATGACAAATAATAGGGTCAATGTGGGCAGAAAGGGTCTCTTTAACCAGTGTCTGTGACAGTGCCCCCCCCCCCCCGACCCATAGTCCGGTAAAATCGTAAGGCTGCAGAGCCAAGCTCCATCGTAACAAACGTCCACTATCCCCAGAGACCAGATTAAGCCAGATTAATGGATTGTGGTTGGTGAGCACCGTAAAAGATTGTCCGTGGAGATAAGGTTGCAATTTCTTGAGAGCCCTCACCAGCACCAAACACTCCTTCTCCACATCTAACCGACTTCCTTGGGTAACAGCTTCTGACTGATGTAGGCGACTGGGTGCTTACCGCCATCAGGTCCTATTTGGCTCAGTACTGCCACTAGCCTGAATGTAGAGACATCTGTGTGGACACAAAAACATTTCGTTGGGTCAGGGGCAGCTAGAACAGGAGCCAAAGTTAGTGCACTCTTTAAGCATTGGAAGGCAGCTTCACATCCTGGGACCACAGTACCTGTCGGGGAAGGTACTTCTTAGTAAGGTCTGTCAGGGGCTTAGCGATGGAACTATATTCTGGGACAAAACTTCCTATAGTACCCAGCTGTGCCGAGGAACACCAGGACCTGGGTTTTAGTATGGGGGGGGGGGGGTTGGCCACTTGGCAATCGAGTAGACAGTGGATAACAATCTTCGTAGGCTCAGGTCATTGTTGTCCACTGCCTGCTCGATGTCCAAGGTACTGTACCTCGGACATCCCTATGCTGCCTTTTTCTGGCTTAAGGGTTAGTTCTGCATCCTTGATGTGGTCTAACACGACACCCAGGTGGACCTCCCAGGTATCGCTGTAGATTGCAATGTTGTCCAGATATGCATAAGCATAGTCATGGAGGCCATCGTGGAGTCGATCTACCATTGTCACATACCTGTTTGGAGGCCGAAATGCTGAGAGGGCTCCCCTTGTGCCTGAGTGCAGTACACCCCTGAAGTTGGGTACAGAGGGTGTAGTGCCCAGAGAAGCACAGGTTGCCAGATGGATTCCGGAGATATGACCTGGTGGGCACCTGAAGGACACCAGGTAATGCAGGAAGCACAGCAGAGTTAAAGTCTATAAGAATCCTCGGTAATACTTGGCAAGGTGTGCGTAAGGAGCAGTAGTGGAAGCCAGGCCAGGGGTCAAACACAGTAGATCCAGCAGGAGGATGAGGCAGGTTGCAGAAACGGGGACAAATCAAAGGTCTGGTATCAGGAAGCAGGCAGGAACAGGTAACTGTAGTGAAGTCCGTGATACTAGCTGGGATCAGGTATAGGAGAAGACAGCAAGTCGGTAAAGCAAGCCAGGGGGTCAAAACCAGAAGAGCAGATCAGACAGGTCAGGAACAAGCCGGGTTACAACAGGAATCCAAATAGTACTTTCACAGAGGTTCAGGAACACAGGAAGACTGACAAACCAGCAACTGCAGACACCAGCAGACTTCCTTATATAGGCCCATGTGACCTGCTGGTAGAGATACTGGGTCCTAAAGTCCTTCTCCTGCCAGAGATTCTGGGTCCTAGAGCCATTCTCCTATGATGGCTCCCTGACAACTGACACTATAGCCCGTTCTCCTACAGACATTTCCCTGACAACCATCCTCTGGAAAGTCATCTGTGCATTCTATATCACAAATGGCATTACTTTAGACTGGTATAGGCCAAATGGGCTAATGAACACCGACTTTGGAATAGATTCTGCATCCAGAGGAATTTGCTAGTAGCCTTTGCATAGGTCAAGGGTTGTCAGGAATTTTTACTGAGCAATGCAATCTAAGCCCTTGTACACACGGTCGGAGATTCTGCCAACCAAATCCGTCGGATTTTGTCCGTCAGATTTAGTCTGACGGATTGTGTCCGAAACTGTTGCATACACACGGTCGGACTAAGTTGTCGAAAAATCCGATCTTTCAGAACGTGATGACGTAATTTCGTTACGATGGGACTAGATTCAGGCTAGTAGCCAATAGCTTTGATGTAGGAATTTGATCTGAGCATGCGTGGCACTTGATCTGATCAAAATTCTCTACACATGATCGGATTACGTCCGACCGGCCCAGTTGGTCGGGAAATATTTCCAACATGTTGGAAAATTGGGTCCGATGGAGATTCGGACGGAATCAGTCCAATGCATACCACACACAGTCGGATTATCTGACGACACGGTCCGATAAGATGCATTCCGACGGATTCTCCGACCGTGTGTACGCGGCATAACAGATCATCCACCCGGGGCATAGGGCAAGCGTCAATGGTGGTGAAATCATTTAATGTGTGGTAGTCTACACAGAACCGAGTCATGCCGCCCCCCTTCGGTACGAAGACCACCGGGGAAGCCAGGGGCTGCTGGATGGCTCAATGACTCCAAACTCAAGCATCTCCTTAATCTCATGATGCATTCCCTCTCTCACTATGTCAGGTATCCACTAAGCCGCCTGTCTTAGTGGCAGTTGTCCCGGGGTCTCCATTTGGTGCACTGCCATAGTAATGTACCCAGGGACTGTGGAGAACATTTCCCTTCTCTGACTAAGGACCTGTTTAGCTTGTTCTCTCTGCTCTGGCAGGGGAAGGTTCTCAGAATCTTCCACAGCTGGAACACATATAGGGGCCACCTCTCCTGATCTTTCCCAGTATGTTCACAAGAAAGGTCCCTTGGACTCTTTCATTCAAACATTTAGCCACTAGGAAGATCGTGTCACAGAGCTCTGCCACAACCCGGTTAGGTCCCTGCCAAGTGGCCTGTAACTTGAGACAGAAGTACAATCAAATCACACTTGTTTATTAATAAAAATAAAAAGGTAAATAGAAAAAAAAAGCGTAGTCAAGCATAGCCAGAGTCCAGTAGCCAGATCGGGTAGTCAGCCAGTCCAAAGTTCATAAACCAGATCGGGTAATCAGCCAGTCCAGACGTCAGGGATCCAAGGAGAGCAACTGCAAGCAGGATAGAAGCCAGGAGGGATGTCAGCAAGCCAGTCTTGAAACAAACAGCAGAAGATGGTTCCTAGTGATGTGACAAACGCAAAGGCTAAGGAAAGAGTGAGCTGGAAGGCTTTAAATAGGCAGGTCAGACGAGCATCATCGGGAACAGCTGGTAACTGTGGAAAGAGAAGAGAGCTGGCAATTAGCCGACAGCTGAGCGGCCAGCCCAGAGGAAGAAGGGCTAAGCCAACAATGGATTGTACCTCGTACTCCTCATGGTTCTCAACTTGAATAGGGTAAGGACATGGCACCGAGGTGGTAAATCGGTTACAGACCAACGGTTTCAATAAGGAGACATGAAACACATTTGAGATGCGCATACAAAGAGGAAGGTCCAATGTGTAAGCTACTGGGTTAATCCTGCGAAGGATACGGAAAGGCCCAATAAACCGAGGTGCAAACTTCAGTGAGGGAACACGAAGCCGGAGGTTGCAAGATGACAGCCAGACCCTGTCCCCAACCTGGTAGGAAGGTGCAGGCAGGCGTCGGCGGTCAGCATGGAGTCTGTACCTATCATTAGCATGACGAAAAGCCTCCTGGACTTGTACCCAAGTGGAACGAAGACCACGGAGATGCTCCTCTAACGCATGAATACACTGCGGAAACAAACGAGTAAGGCAACATGGAAGGTTGGAAACCATAATTCGCCATAAATGGAGACATCGGGAGGCAGAATTCAAGGCACTGTTGTGAGCAAACTCTGCCCAAGGTAATAGGTCAGGCCAGTTGTTATGATGGTCAGAAATATAGCAATGTAGGAATTGCTCCAAGGACTGATTGGCTCGTTCTGCTGCCCCATTAGACTGCGGGTGATACGCAGAAGAGAACGCAAGCTGGATTCCCAACTGTGCACAAAAGGCTCACCAGACCCGGGAGACAAACTGACTGCCCCTATCCGAGACAATCACTTTGGGTAGCCCATGTAAGCAAAAGATCTCCTGAGCAAAAATGGAAGCCAGTTCCTTAGAGGTGGGCAACTTAAGTGGAATGCAATGACACATCTTTGAGAACCGTTCAACCACCATAAGGATAACAGTGTTGCCTTGGGAGTTGGGCAATTCCACAATGAAATCCATAGACAGGTGAGTCCAGGGCCTCTCTCCATTGGGTATGGGTTGTAGGAGGCCCACTGGAAGGTGTCGTGGAGTCTTACTCTGAGCACACATGGGACAGGCAGCTACAAAGGCAGTAACATCAGCCCGTAGACTAGGCCACCAGAATTGTTGGGAGAAGGCCCAAATGAGTTGATTCTTCCCAGGATGGCCAGCTGCCTTGGGAGAATGGTAAGTCTGGAGCACTGCAGTATGGAGACTCTCTGGGACAAAGCAGCGGTCACAAGGTTTATCAGGAGGAGCATGGACCTAAGCAGCAAGAATTTTGTCACCCAAAGGAGAAGTAAGACTGGTGCGAACCATAGACAAGATACGATCAGGAGGAATCATAAGAACCGAAACCGACTCCGACTTGGAAGTGAATGAAAATTGTTGTGACAAGGCATCAGCCCTTACATTCTTAGTACCGGGTAAGAATGAGACAATGTAATTAAAGCTTGACAAGAAAAGAGCCCATCGTGCCCTTCTGGGATAGAGTCGCTTAGCCTCAGACAAGAATGTAAGATTCTTATGGTCAGTAAGAATAAGAACGGGCACAGTGGTACCTTCAAGGAGATGTCCCCATTCTTTCAGGGCTAAAATGATCGCCAACAGCTCTCTGTCACCAATCTCATAATTACATTCAGCAGGTGACAATTTCTTGGAAAAGTAACCACACGGCTGCATAGCGCTCTCAGAGTTAGGATGTTGAGACAGAAGGGCGCCAACTCCAGTCTCAGAAGCATCAACTTCTAGGATAAAAGGCAAAGTAGGATCAGGATGTGCCAACACAGGAGCAGAAACAAAGGCAGCCTTGAGAGTCTCAAAGGCCTTAATGGACTCCGGAGACCAACACTGTGGGTTACCGTCCTTTCTGGTCATATCAGTCAGAGGCTTGACCAGAGACAAGAAGTTACGAATAAACTTCCGATAGTTGTTGGCAAAGCCCAGGAAACGCTGCAGAGGACGTAAACCCACGGGTCGAGGCCACTGTAGGACTGCCGACAGTTTCTCTGGGTCCATTGAAAAAACCAGCAGTGGAAATGACATAGCCCAGGAATGTAACCTGTTCATGATGGAACTCGCACTTCTCCAGTTTACACTAGAGATTGTTCTCCCTTAGTTTCTGAAGTACACGACAGACATCTGTGTGGTGGCTCTCCAGGGACTTGGAAAATATGAAGATATAATTGAGATAAACCACCACACACAATTGCAACAAATCTCAGAGGACATCGTTAGTAAATTCCTGGAAAACTGCTGGGGTGTTACAAAGGCCAAAAGGCATTACCAGGTATTCATAATGGCCTGTTCTGGTATTAAACACAGTTTTCGACTCGTCGCCCTCCTTAATGCGCACGAGATTGTATTCCCCTCTCAGGTCAAGCTTTGTGAAAACCGTTGCTCCCTTGAGGCGGTCAACTAATTCTGTAATCAATGGAATTGGGTAGGCATTCTTAATCGTGACATGATTGAGACCCCTATAATTTATACAAGGTCTCAGTTCACCGCTCTTCTTTTTCACAAAGAAGAAACCAGCACCAGCAGGAGACAAGGCCTTGCAGGTGAAACCTTGAGAAAGTGCGTCAGCAACATACTCCTCCATGGCCTTATCCTCCAAGACCGACAAAGGGTAAACCCGGCCACGAGGAGGTATGGCACAAGGCTGAAGGTCAATTACGCAATCATAAGACCAGTGTGGAGGCAAACTACCGGCTTGACCTTTATCAAAGACATCGCCAAAATCACGTTACTCCTCCGGCATGGGGGGGAGTGAAGCGGTGCACAGGACCTCAGGAAGCATGTCTCACTGCATTGTGGGGACCAGGAGAGCCCCTCAGCACTGAGCCAATCAAATAAGGGGTTGTGCCTCTGTAACCAAGGATAACCAATAATCAGCGGAAATCTGGGTTAGGAAATAACTTGGAATTGGATTATCTCATGGTGAAGAGCCCCTACGGCCATGGACAACGGAACCATCTCATGAGTCACATGGGCAGGCTGTAAAGGTCTCCCGTCAAGAGCCTCAATGGCAAGTGGAGTGTCACGCAGCTGCAGCGGAATCGAGTGCTGTGAAACAAATGCAGCATCAATGAACAGGCCTGCAGCCCCAGAGTCGATTAGCACCTGTATCTCGATGGACGACTCAGCCCAAGAAAGGGGGACCAAAACCAGGGGCTTATCCTTCTGGATAACTGGGGACGAAACAACGCCACCTAAGGTCTGTCCATGACAGGACCTCAAGGTTCGGGCGTTCCCTGGATGGGTAGGACAAGACTTTAAAAAGTGACCTGCCTGGCCACAATAAAGGCACAATCTCTCCCTCCTCCTAAAGGCTCTCTCATCCGCAGGGAGACGCGTGAAGCCCAAGTGCATGGGTTCATCTTCACTGACCAACTCGGTACCAGGAGGTATGGGAGGTGAGGGAGGCATGGGTGGGACTACAAAGCTTGGAGGCAAACATACAGGAGGCTTCCGCAAGCGCTCATTAAGAGAAAGTCTTTCTCTGAGTCTGGAGTCAATGAGGATGGCAAACGAGATCAAGCTCTCCAACTCAGTGGGTTTATCTCGGGCTGCTATCTCATCCTTGATGGAATCCGAGAGACCATGAGAAAAAGCAGCCACGAGGGCCTCATTGTTCCAAGCAACCTGTGCTGCCAGAGTACGGAATTTAATGGCGTAGTCGGCAACAGTTCTTGTACTCTGTTTGATGGACATGAGGCACTTGGCAGCAGAAGCAGAGTGTGCAGGAATGTCAAAAACCCTTTTAAAGGAGGCCACAAACTGAGGGTAACTCAAGACAACAGCTTTTTGTGTCTCCCATAGAGTGTTAGCCCAGGCCAAGGCTCTCTCAGATAGCAAAGATATCACGAAACCTACTTTGCTTCTGTCGGTGGGAAATGCTTGGGGCAGCATTTCGAAGTGTATCTCAACCTGATTTTGAAACCCTCTGCATTGAACTGGATCACCCCCAAATCACTGGGGAAGCGGAGCAGAACCAGACATACCTCTTATAGAGGTAATACTCAAGGCGGGTGCCTGCACAGAGACTGGCGCAGCAGCAGGGACGGCCTGCAACTCAGGTGGTACCGGAGCAGCCACCGTGGGGGATTCCGGGTGAGCCTTGCGATTCAGGACCAGACATACCTCTTATAGAGGTAATACTCAAGGCGGGTGCCTGCACAGAGACTGGCGCAGCAGCAGGGACGGCCTGCAACTCAGGTGGTACCGGAGCAGCCACCGTGGGGGATTCCGGGTGAGCCTTGCGATTCAGGAGCGTTTGTAACGTCAAGGCAATCTGATCCATGCGTGATCTTGCTCATCCAATCTGGAAAAAATATTACCAACAAGTGGATTGACTGTATCTTCTGAATTCAGGGCCTTCGTGTACTGTCAGGAACCATGAAACAGAATGAGACAGAAGTACAATCAAATCACACTTGTTTATTAATAAAAATAAAAAGGTAAATAGAAAAAAGCGTAGTCAAGCATAGCCAGAGTCCAGTAGCCAGATTGGGTAGTCAGCCAGTCCAAAGTTCATAAACCAGATCGGGTAATTAGCCAGTCCAGATGTCAGGGATCCAAGGAGAGCAACTGCAAGCAGGATAGAAGCCAGGAGGGATGTCAGCAAGCCAGTCTTCAAAAACAAACAGCAGGAGATGGTTCCTAGTGATGTGGCCAATGTGAAGGCAAAGGAAAGAGTGAGCTGGAAGGCTTTAAATAGGCAGGTCAGACGAGCATCATCGGGAACAGCTAGTAACTGTGGAAAGAGAAGAGAGCTGGCAATTAGCCAAAAGCTGAGCGGCCAGCCCAGAGGCGGAAGGGCTAAGCCAGCCCTGACACTCCTTCAGTCTCCAACTCAAGAATGTATGCTACGATAGAGGACACTTGGGGATCAATTCTCCATTCCCAGTGGACTCTGACTAAATCTAAGGGACCCCTCACCCGCCTCCCATACAGTAACTTAAATGGGGAGAACCCAGTATATTCCTGCGGCACATCACGATAAGCAAAGAGAAGGTGTGGCTGATCTCTCCCAATCCCTGAGAGAGGTTGCGAATGTCCTAAGCAGTTGTTTCAGTGTTCCATTGAACCTCTCACACAGTCCATTGGTCTGGGGGTAATGAGGAGAGCTCTGTAGGGTCTTTATCCCACAGAGCCTCCATAACTGCTGAGTGAGCTCAGCAGTGAACTGGGTCACCTGGTCGGAGATGATTTCTTGAGGGAAACCCACCCTGGGAAAGATCCAGAGCAAGGCATCAGCCATGGTTTCTGTGTGGATATTTTCCAGGGGAATGGCCTCTAGGTACCAAGGTAAGTATCTATCTCTTCCCATAAGGATTAAGTTGGGGCAATGATCCTACCAGGTCTATAGCAATGTGGCTAAAGGGTTAATCAATGATAGGTAAAGGGTGTAGGGGAGTTTTCAGTGGGCCCCCATGCTCACCCACCTGCTGGCATGTGTCACAGGTCTGGCAATACTGTTGGACATCCCCCGTAATCCCTGGCCAAATAAACGACTGAGTCAGGCGGCGGAGGGGTCAGGTCATCCCCACTAAGGGTATGTCATACCCAATGCGCAGCAGGTCATGCCGATATTTCTGTGGCATAACCAGTTGCCGCTTGGGTGGATGGGAGGCTGTCTTTTCCTCAGTTACCCCATAGAGTAATCCCTGGGCCCACTCTACCCCCTCCTGCTCCAACCCCCCGCGGTCCAATCCTGCTCTTTCCCTATAGCTAGCTAGGGAAGGGTCAATGAGAGTTGTCTGTGCAAAGTATTGGAGAAAAGCCCAAGTTGGGGTAGGAATAGCTGGGGTAGTACAGTCTAGGTCAGGGGTGACAGGTCTTACCTGGATCCCGTCCTCGAGGGAGCGCACCTCCGTCCGGGCTTGCTGGTGGGTGGTAACATGGCAGGCCTCCGGGGAAATATCCAGGGAGAAGGCTGAATTTAAACATTACAAATCATTGTCCAACAAAACCTCCACAGGTAAGTTGCGCATTATTCCAACTTTCACTTCTTTGGTCCCTGAACCCCAATCAACATGAAACCTGGCAGTGGGGAGCCACATAACATTTTCCCCAGCCACCCGCACAGCCACAGACCATCCCGTCTGCTCTGCCGAGGTTATCATCTGGGACTCTATCAGCGCAATAGTAGCTCCTGTGTCCTCCAGTCCCTGGGCAGCTCGACCATTAATGAACGTGGCTTGTCAATGGTGCAAACAATTATCCATAGTGGCAGCTTGCACAGGGTCTGCCTCATGTAGAATTCCAATATTCTCCTCACTAAGGTAAGTCACATCAGCTCTCTCAAGACAGTGTGCAACAGCCCAGGCAGGTCCAAGGGGCCTGTGGTTCCGCGTGTCCTGGGAAAAATTATGTGGACAATGCCTCCTAACATGCCCTGCTTGGTTGCATCTGTACCAGAGGTCCCCCTTCCCTTGTGAAAATGGTAGCTGAGTGGGACAGGAGATCAATGGCTGGTGTGGAGGGGCAGCGCTCACCGGAATGTTGGGGACAGGCTGAGCTGGGGTCTTAGGCTCTGGTTGTACAGTCCGCCTTGAATTCATGTATTGGTCAACTAGGGTGGCAGCTTCATCTACTATGACTGGCCGCCAATCCTTTACTCAGTCTCTAACTTCAAGTGGGGTATGATGGTATAATTATTCCAGAAGGATTAGCTGGAGCGCATCTGCCATAGTAATAGCTTGGCGCCTGGTTATCCAACTATCTGCTCCGGTCATTTGATGAGCCCATTCTGTGTATGGCTCTCTCGCCTTTCAGCAGAGGTTGCGAAACCTCAAACGGTGTGCCTCTGAAGTAAAGCTGAAGCGAGCCAATAGTCTTTTACCTGGTCAAAGTCCTGGCTGATCTCGTCTGGGATGTTATTGTATGCCTCTGCAGCCCTTCCTGTGAGCCAGCTGACCAGGAGTGTGACCCAATCTGCTTTATCTACACCTTGGAGCCTGCATTGCTGGTCAAATATTTGCAGGTATACATCCATCTCATCTTCCCCACCTTGAAACATGTGGAAGGCAGCATAGGGTAGCTTTTTGTGGGCCGCTGGAGCTTCCCGGTTGGACATAACTGACGCTCCAGTTCCCGTTGGAGTTCAGCCATTCGCAGCCGGGACAACTCTTGTAACACTTGACTGATAACCTCCTGTGGGGAGTTAGTACCAAAAAAGGCCAGGCGCCACTGGGCATCACCCTGGAAATCTGCCGCCTCTGAAGTATCTGCTGGTGAGTTGCTGACCTGGTTGATCTCCTTTAGTTTGGTGATGAGAGTTGCTTTGGATTGGTTGCTGGAGACTTTTCCAGAGGCTTCCAAGAGATCCTTCAAGGTGCTGCGCTTGAGTCTGGTGTAGTGATTTTTCATTTGCTGTTAGGTGCAGAGGGTCCAGGTGGTGGTTTGGGTGTGCCTAGGCAAGAGGAAGCATCCCACAGCTTGCCACCAATTGTGACGTATCCTATCCCACGCTCTGCTGAGTGCTTCCATCAGTAATGCCATTTCCTCCAGTCTGACCATCAGAGAGATATATTAATTATAGCTGCATTGAATACAAGGCTAGCCAGTAATAGCTTGTATGAATCATGAAGGATTTATTCAACAGAATGCAGCCTTTTTAAACACTTTTTAACACAAGGGGTTGAGATAACAAGGTAGGGCTGGCTTGTGGCTACTTCCCCCCCGTCTAGCAACAACTTAGCTGACAATGATATAATTAACATGCTAATTAACACAACACTTAAGGCAGCCCAGGTGACCAGACTGTCCGTTTCTGGACTCCAATGTGAAAATGTCTAAATTGGGCCCAATTAGCCATTTTCCCTCCCCGATGTCAGGCTAGAAGCAGATAACAGGTAACAGTTGAGGTGTGCGGATTATGCAAAGAGTTCAGGGGACAAGAGCATATACCATGAGCAGATCTAAACAGAGCAGATGAGCTGGGACTTGTGGTTCACTGCTGCAGATGAAGGTAGGTGTTTGCTGGACCTTGTAGTTCACCGCTGCAGATGAAGGTACTACAGCAGAATCAGGCAAGTGTAGTCTAGGGAATCTGGGTCATACACAGGTAGAGCAGAGTCCAGACGGTACCGAATCAGATGCGAGCAAGCAGGATCAAAACTAGTTGGGTCTTACAGGAAATATACAGAGCAGATAACAGCTGGTTCTAGCAGTAGCACTCAAAAGTAACAACTGTATCATGGGCACTGATTGTGTGGCGCTAAAGGTGCTTTAAAGGTTAGCTGGCCAATCACTGTTGTTTTCCAGGTAAAGGCTGTGTCAGGAGAGTTCTGCTGGATCTTAATGGAATCCTAGTACTGACAGTACCCCCTTTTCTCAAGGGGTTGCTTGTGCACCCTCAAGCTTACTTGGAAAATGAAGTTGGAACTTCTTCTTAAGTTGGTCAGCATGAGGATCATGAGCTAGACCCAAGATCAATCCTCTGGGCCGAAACCTTTCCAATGAACGATATATTGTAAGGAATTGCGCAGTTGTCTGGAATCAAGAATAAATGCCACTTCATATTTCTGACTGTCCAACACGTCCACAGGTTCTGGTTCATTTACTTGGAAGCTGGAATGAACAGGTTTCAACAATGAAACATGAAAGACATTTGGAATGTGCATGGATGGGGGAAATTTTAATCTACAGGCCACAGGATTAACAATCTCCGTAATTTCATGTGGCGCCTCTTGTCAGCCTGCACAGAGCGAAAAATAGCACGATTAACATCGGACCAGATTTTGGAGAAATTTTAAATTCTTAGTTTTGGCTTCTGGAACATCAGAGGGTGGAAGATCAAAGGAGCACACACGAGGATGCAACCCATCACAGAAGAAAGGAGAGGTCCCTGTAGATGTGCTGGCTCAATTATTAAAAGGCAAATTCTGCCCACGAAAGGATTTTGACACACTCATCACTGGCCATCAGACAACGTACCATCTTCTCTAGATTCTGATTAGTCATTTCTGTTTGGCTATTTGTCTCAGGAGGATATGCTGAAGAATACGATAACTTAATCCTCAGCTGAGAGCAAAGTGGGCCATCTTACTGAACCTGTCTACCACCACCCAGATCATGGAACATCCCTGGGACGGAGGCAAGTCAGTGATAAAGTCCATAGATAAATGGGTCCAGGGACAGGTAGGTATTGGTAGAGGACGTAGGAGACCGGAGGGCTTAGAAGTACTGCTCTTGCTTCTGGCACAAACTTCACAGGCCTGGACGAAGGCTAACACATCCTGCCTAATTGATGGAGATCAGAGGTTGCAAGAGAATCTCAAAAGTCTGTCTAAATCCTGGATGTGCTGCAGGTTTTGATGCATGTACCTGCTACAATACCTGCAAACGAAGAGCCAGGGACACAAATAGCATACCAGAGGGAGTGGAGGGAGGGGCTTCAGCCTGTGCAGGTAACAAGGCCTCAGAGATGTCCGTATGGGTGAAGGCCAAAATCCTATCCTCAGGGATAATGGGTTGTGGAGGAAGAAAAGGAGGAGACTCTGATAAAAAGCTTTGAGACAAGGCGTAAGCCTGAATGTTTTTTGGCCCTGGTAGATAAGAAATGGTGTATGAATCCTTGCCAAACCGCATGGATGCTGTCCTTCAAGCTCATGGAAGTCATACAAGATATTAAATTTGGATCCCACAGCACCACTACTTAAATTTGCTGACATATTTTTGGATTTTCAGGAGTTGTTCAATTTCTGTATAGGCGACAAAACTTTTGCCTTGCCAAAATCTGACCTGTCTGTCTTGATTAAATGATAAATCTTTTTTTCAGTGAAACTAATTTAATTCAGTGCATTAAACATCATTTGGGAGGGCTTTAGCTTTTCATATGAGCTATTTTTAACACCGATTAATTAAAAGTCAGGTTAATAGCAGGAGTTTCTACAAAATAGAGAAGCGACAAGACTTTTGTCAGGGACTGTACTTAGAACCCCCAAACATTATATACTGTTTTTGTTTAACACCCTAGAGAATAAAATGGCAGTCATTGAAATACTTTTTTTCCACACCATATTTGCGCAGCGGTCTTACAATCGCTTTTTTTTGGAAAAAAATTATTTTTTTTGAATATAAAAATAAGACATCAGTAAAGTTAGCCCAATTTTTTTTTTTTAATATTGTGAAAGATAATGTTACGGCAAGTAAATGGATACCCAACATGTCATGCTTCACAATTGCACCCGCTTGTGGAATGGCGTCAAACTTTTACCCTTAAAAATCTAAATAGATGACATTTAAAAAAATAAATTCTACAGGTTGCATGTTTTGAGTCACAGAGGAGGTCTAGGGCTAGAATTATTGCTCTCTTTCTTGTAATAGAAATAAGCATGGCAGGTCCTCTTAAATATGAGATATGGGGTCAAAAAGTCCTCAGATCTCATATTTGGACTAAAATGCAATAAAATAAAATAAAAACGTGCCATTTGAAAAAAAATACTTTGAAAAAATGTGCCTTTAAGAGCTATGGGCGGAAGTGATGTTTAGGTTGTGGGTTGTGGAGGAAGAGAAGGAGGAGACTCTGATAAAAAGCTTTGAGACAAGGCTAAGCCTGAATGTTTTTTGGCCCTGGTAGATAAGAAATGGTGAAGTCAAATCTGGAGTCTGGAGAAGAACAATGACCACCTGGATTGACACAAGTTCAGTCTTAGCAGAATGAATGTATTCAAGGTTTTTGTGATCAGTCACAACTATGAATGGAAAGAAAGCTCCCTCCAGCCAATGTCTCCATTCCTCCAAATCTAGCTTTATGGCTAGAAGTTCTCTGTTGCCTATATCATAATTGCATTCTGCTGGCGAATATTTATGGAACAAGAAGGCACAGGGGTGGATGGCAGCATTTACAGGATCCTTTTGTGAAAAATCGCCTCCACTCCTACTTCAGATGCATCTACCTCCACAATAAGAGGCAGCTCAGGAACAGGATGGCATAGAATTGGTGCAGAGGTAAAGGCTTTCTTCAACTTGGTGAAGACTGCCTGAGCTTCAGTAGTCCATTTAAACTTAGTCGGAGTCTTCCTTGTGAGAGAGGTGATGGGATGTGCAATGGTGGCAAAGTTCTTAATGAATTTTCAATAGAAATTTGCAAAGTCCAGGAAGCCCTGAACCGAATTCAGGTCTGAAGGTGGTGCCCAGTCTAAAATGGCTTGAATCTTGGCTGGATCCATAGTGAGGTCTGTGTCAGAAATTACGTAGCCCAGGAAAAGTACTTGTTTAACATGAAATAAACATTTTTCAGGCTTTGCAAAAAAGGGACTGTGTCTATAAATCTGGCCAATTCCCGAGCAGACGTGCTTCTGATGTGTTTCAAGATTGGGAGAGTATATCAAAATATCATCTCAATATACAAGCATGAAACGACCCAATAGGTATTGGAAAATGTCATTCATAAAGTTCTGAAAGACAGATGGCACATTCCTGAGACCTAAAGGCATGACAAGACATTTGTAATTATCATCCTTGGTGTTAAAGGCAGTCTTCCATTCGTTGCCTGCACAGATGCGCACCAGATTATAGGCTCCTCTTAAGTCCAGTTTAGAGAGGATTTTGGCTCCCTGGATTTGTGAGAACAACTCTGTGATGAGAGGATACCGATTGAGAACAGTGATCTTATTTAGACCTCTGTAGTCAACACAGTCTCAGTCCCCCATCCTTCTTTGGGACAAAGAAGCATCCTGCGACTGCGATGCCTGATTGGACCAAGACACAATATTTCCTGATCGCCAGTTAATTACTGGAATGTGCTTCTGAAGCCAAGGAAGGCCTAGGATCAAAAGAGTGGATGGAGGGTCAATGACAAGGCATGAAATCTCCTCCCAATGCAAGGCCCCCAATTGTAACTGGAAAGGGTGAGTGGATTAGAGCACTAGATTTTGTGAGAGAGGTCGATTAGCTACAGAAATCAGGTGGACTGGGAAATCTAGAGCATGAGTTTCCAGGGACAAGGAGGTAATCAAAGTCTTATCAATAAAATTCTCAGCGGCTCCAGAATCTACAATGGCCAGCAGTTCACGAGCCCCTGTCCCAAAGTGGATAACAGTGGGTAAAAGTATACGATTGTAGTCCTAGGGAGATGAAAGCAGACTTAAGGTGACCTCCCCACAATCACCTAGGTCCTGGAGTTTCCCGGACTTGTACTGCAAGAACAGAGCATATGACCCTTGAGGCCACAATATAAGCAGAGTCCCATGTTACGCTGGCATGTGTGTTCCCGGGCAGATAAACGATGTCAGGAAAACCTTTCCCGCAAGCGTCAGTGTGAGGGGCGGAAGAATACCTGCACGCAGGAAAACCAATAGTGCGATCGGTGGTGCGCGCACAGCTGTCTTGACGCCAATTGGCGCCAATGGCGCTATTTAAAGGGGATCTATGCCTTGCTGTCTTGCTGCCTGATCAACAGCATTCCTGTGTACTCTGCTATCCTGCATCCGAATCTATTTGATCCGTATTGAACTTGGCCTGTTCCTGACTTCTCTGCTTGCTTCCTGCCCCGACCTTGGCTTCTGAACCTGACTGTTCTCTTGGATTTCGTTTTGGTACCTGATCTGCTTGCCTGTGTTTGACCCGGACTGTTTAACTACTCTGTAACCTGCCAGTTACCTGCCTACCGCTGCTGGACTACAGAACACCTCCCGTTTCTCCGCTGTATCTGGCTGGTGCCTTCTGATGTGCTCTGCTACCATCTTCATCCTGCTGCTGGACTACAGGACTCCTTCCCATTGTCTGCTGTATTCTGATGCCACCTGCATCCCGCTGTTGGACTACAGGACTCTTCCCCATTGTTTGCTGCATTCTGCCCGCGGTCTGCATTCCACCACTGGGCTACAAGGCACATCCCTGCTGTCCGTTGCTTCCGGTTGGTACTGCCTGCTGCATCCTGCTGTCATCTGCATCCTGCTGCTGGACTACAGGATACCTCCCTACTACCAATGGTCTCCTGCCTTCTACATCGGCCACCCAGTCAGGCGCTTGTGCTCCTTTGTGCTTCCGAGCCCCTGTCATCTCTACCAGGGCCTCCCGAGTCAGAGGTTTATGAGAGGCCGCTCCCTGCACTCCGGGCTCTGCCTTAAGGTACATGACAGTATCAGGCAGCCATGTCTGAGCCCACGCTGGGAGCTTCTGCTATGGAGGACTTATGCCGTCATCTTGCTGGAATCACCCAGGCTGTTTAGTTCCTGCAAGAGGGTTATTCCCGATTGGAAGAGCGTGCCCAGGCCTTATCTACCATGGCCCCTACTGGGCCGGGAACATCTTCTGCACCATCAGTGGTTATGATGCCTCCAGAGCCTAAGGTCCCTACCCCAGAAAGGTTCTCTGGAAATCGCAGCAAATATAGGGCATTCCGTAACGCCTGTGAACTTTTTTTTGCACTACAACCCAGAACTTTTTCCCTTGAGTCCACCAAGGAGGGTTTTGTCATGTCCCTCTTACTGGGTGAGCCCCAGGCATGGGCCCGCCGCCTCTTGGAGCAAAAGGACGCATGCCTTAACAGCCTGAGCACCTTCTTCCAAGCGATGGGTCTGCTCTACGAGGATCCACAACAAGAGGCTACCACTGAAGCGGCATTATATTCAATCCAGCAGGGCCGTAGGGCGGCAGAGGACTACGCATCCGAATTCAGGCGCTGGAGTTCTGACACGAACTGGAAAGACGCCGCACTACGTTGTTAGTTTTGCATGGGACTCTCTGAACCATTAAAGGATGAGTTGGCCCGGGTCGGTATTCCAGAAACACTTGAAGAGCTTATCAACTGGTCCATCCAGATAGAAAGACGCCTGAGAGAATGAAGAGCAGAACGTACGGCTGGTCCTTCCCGACCAGTTTGGATGTTACCCCGTGCACCTAACCCTCCTGCACGCTGACGCTCCTGAGGCCATGCAGCTGGGCTTGCTCTGACCATCCCTCACCACCGAAGAATGACAACGCCGGCGGTCCAACAACCTGTGTCTATATTGTGGGGAGTCTGGACACTATGTGAGGACTTGTCCCGCCAAGCTTTGTAAGCACTCTACTTTGTCTTCTGCTGTCTTACTTGCTGTGCTTAATAATGTTTCTCACCTGGCTATTCCCATTTCTCTTCAGCTTCTAGGAGGGAATACTCAAGTCACCGCAATAATTGACTCTGAAGCGTGCAGCAGGTTCATGGACTTGTCTTTTTCCCATAAATTCCTAGTTCCTCTACGGCCCAGGGTGAAGGGACTGTCAGTACATCTTGCCGATGGATCGGCTATCAAATTCGGGCCTGTAACACAAGAGACGGTTCCTTTGACTGCCACTACTCAGCCTGGACATTATCAAATCTCACCTTTTCCCCATTATTCTGGGCATGCCCTGGTTCAGGGCACACAACCCGCAAATCGACTGGTCTACTGGAAGTATTAGCTTCCCTTCTCCCTATTGCCGTCAGCACTGCCTGCAGGAAGCAGTTGATGTCTCTCTCTCCTTATTGTGTCTCTGCCAGTCTGTTCCAGTGGTTTACCACAGTTTCTTGGACGTGTTTAGCAAAAGGGGGGCAGAAATGCTTCCTCCCCATAGACCCTATGACTGTCCGATTGAACTCCTCCTGGAGCCGAGATGCCTTTTGGGAGAATTTTTCCCTTAACGGAATTGGAACTAGAGACTCTCAAGACCTACATTGATGATAATCTGAGAAAAGGGTTTATACGCCCTTCTACCTCCCCAACAGGAGCAGGGATTTTCTTTGTAGAGAAGAAAGACCATTCCCTACGCCCTTGTGTAGATTATCGGGGCTTAAATAAAATTACAGTCAAAAACCGGTATCCACTGCCTTTGGTACCCAAATTATTTCAGAGACTCGGAACAGCTGTTATTTTCACCAAACTGGATCTTCGCGGAGCCTACAATTTGGTCCATATCCGAAGCAGAGACGAATGGAAGACTGCCTTCCGCACCCGCTTAGGAGACTTCGATTATCTTATAATGCCCTTCGGGCTATGCAATGCTCCTGCGACCTTCCAGCATTTTGTTTTAATCAATCGTTTTTATTAAAGTTTAAATTTTTATCAAGACAAATGACAGAAATTATGACTAAATAACATATCAGTTACAGTATTTAGATACATTTATAATAGTATCCAAAAATAATAAAAAATATAATATAAAGAAAACCATATTAATTATCTCAATTATAATAGGGATAATAAAGGTAACGATCAGGAGGTTATTAATACATCCATTGTGGAGACAATATACAAAAGTAATATAAATATTATCTTCATATATTTATATACTGCCAATTCAAGTAATTCAAAGATAATGAACCTAAATATATTCCAGAACACCCCTATGGGTGCTAAACTGTGTTCGGGACAGTAATAGTAACCTGTCATTTAATAGATACAAAACAAAGATTAAAATATTAGAGCGGGGTAAGTAATTGTTTAATTCAAGTTATCTAGGAACAAATAACTCGTGCAATGTTTTGGGGACTAGCCCATTTTAACCGTGGCTGTCATATTTTATTAGTATGTTCTTTTTTGTGAGGCCGAAGAGCTAGAATTGATTCATAAATGTAATGAGTTTGAGTTGATTCTATCACTTCTTTTATGGAAGGAGGATCAGGATTTTTCCATTTCCTCGTTATACTGATCCTGGCTGACAGCAAAATATGTGTAAATACATTTCTAAACTGGATAGGATATCGATCAATGGATAATAGAGCCAGTGAGGGATTTGGAGGAATGACTGTTTTGGTAATTTCAAACATAACTTGAAAGATTTGTTCCCAATACTTCCCTTAAGTTTAGGGCATGTCCAAAATGTATGTAACATATCACCTTTTTTTCCCCGCACAATCTCCAACATTTGTCATCAGATATTTTCTCAGGAGTAAGATACCATCGTTGAGTCAATTTAATGGATACTTCCCATAATGTAGAGCAGCTTGTGGCTTTATATGTGGTGTTTCAAGCTTTTTCCCATTGGTCAACTGTATAGGTGTATCCTAAGTCTTCTTCCCATCTAATTAAAGGGGTAGTCTTTATAAACACACTTTTTTGTTGAAGAAGATTACAGAAAAGGGAGATCCCTGTCAGGTCACCTTGAGGCCAGGTGACAGATGCACACCGTAGGGATCAGGAGTGCAATGCAAAGTTGTGGACCCTATGGCTGACTGCTGCGGACGGGAGTCAAGGTGATAAGTAAGGCAGGACCACCAGAACACCAAGACAGATCCCACCGGGGTTTGTGCGTAAGATTCCCTGGGGCGCGGAGTCTAAGAGCCAGCAGGTGTTCACCAGAGCTTCTAGTGGTGAAGATGGACTGGGCTGCAACTGGCTCCAGGTCGCGACCCCCAGGGTCCCCCAGCTCGCACCCACAGTAGGCAATAGGAGGATAGGGATAGTGAGGGATAAAGCCAAGGTCAGGGCCACAAGCAGACAGGAATAGTCAGGGACACGCCAATAGGTCAGGATCACAGGCAAACAGGAATAGTCAAGGACATGCCAAAGTCGGTAATGGAACAACAGAAGAGCACACGGCAGGTAAAGGAAGCCAAACACGGGGGCGTGGCCGGATGTGATCAAGGCAGCACGCGTCTCTGCATAGCTCCGTGTATCCTGACCTTATCCGGAGTGCATTAATTCCCCTCTAACAATCACCATCGTCTGGGGGAAGGAGAGAGGAGCGGAATGATGCCTTTTTCAGCGTTTAAAAAGCACCAGAAGCCGCCGAAAGACTCGCGGTCCACACGCTCCGTGCGGGAGCAGGAGCGGGACTCCGCCCACGCCATCTTGCCTGCGCTGAGCTCAGAACAGCGTGAGGGCGCGAAAACGAAGCTGACGACACAGCAGGGAGACAGGATGGAAGCAGAGTCAGACGTGGATAGCCCGGAGGAGCAAGTGCTGGCGGTGGATACAGTGGCAATCACACGGCCGATCCTGGAAGCGATTAATGTGAGTAAATCGGAACTTATGGGGCGCATAGACCTGCTATCATCCGAGTGTACATTGATTAGACACGACCTGGATAAAATAAGGGGCAGACTCACCACGGTGGAAGACAGGGTCTCTGAGGTGGAAGATGCTAGTCAAGCCCACGGGACTAGTTTAAGTGAACTTTGGGATCTAGTGAGCTCCTTGCAACGCAGAGCAGATGACGCCGAAGACCGCCAAAGGCAGAACAACATTCGGGTAGTGGGCCTGCCAGAAGGAGCTGAGGGAGATAAACCTGTCATGTTTGCTGAATCTCTATTTAAAACCCTATTATCGCTGGAGGATTTGCCCCCTACATACGTGGTGGAAAGGGCTCACAGGGTTCCCATCGGTAGAAGACCTCCTGGAGCACACCCTCGGCCCTTTCTTGTGAGGTTCCTGAACTACAGGGACAGAGATATGATCCTTGCCAAGTCCAAGAAGATCAAAGAGTTAAAACATGAAAATGCACGTGTGATGCTCTTTCCTGACTTCTCGGCGGCCACACAACAACGCCAATCTTTTAATGATGTGCGCAGAAGGCTTTGCGAGAAAGAGGTGCAGTATAGCATGCTATATACCAGTAGACTCAGAGTGCAATACAAGGGAGGGGTTAAATTCTTTGAAACCCTTCAGAAGCATGTGAATGGCTGGATAAGGAACTCTCATGATGGATCACCCAGGCTCTTGAGTGGCGAACACGTTTCTTGTTAAATGGCCATTTCTCTGGGGATAGGCGTTAAACTGGTTATCCTGAGACCATAGGGATGCTGGATGTTGTACCCTGGGAGCGATGACATCAGGTGACGGAGAATCTTTCATAATTGGTATCTCCTTCATGATTTACAGCTGGCGGAAAGACTCCTCCATACTTTACATCAGGATGCGAGAATAATTATTCCTCCCTTGGTCTCCTGGAGCGGAACGTTCCCCCCTCTTTGTTTTGTTTTGCTTTTTGTTTTTTTGTTTTTTTTGTTTTTCTGCCATAGGTGGCCATTATCTTACCTTTCGCGGATCTCACATACACTGCTGGAACTTCCTGCCTCGCGAGATGGACTGTGAGTACTACAATTTTTACGTAAGATGGGGAATTGGGACCCTAACTTTTGATTCGCCTTGGGCTGCACCGTGGATACTCAACGCAGCACTTTGTTTCCTTCTTTTTCTGACGTTCTCCTCCCCTCCCTCCTTCTTCCCCCCCCCTCCTTTTTTTTTTTTATCATTCCTCCACTACTTTGATATCGGAGCAAGTAGTGGACGAGACAATTGCAACTTAAGTCTGCCGAACTCTTAATTGCTACGGCTGGAACCTTCCAACGGGATGTTTAGGTTGATTTTCAGGGAAAAAGCTACAAGCCGGACTGGTTTGGTTTTTGTTTTTGTTTTTTCTCAGGTTGGGAAATTTGTTTCTGGCATAATAGCAGGGGAGGGTGGGTTTTTTCCTTTCTTTGTCACAGCTCACGTGGGTATATTTGGATGGAGAACTTGGTTATTATTAATACTGGTTGCAGTTGCCATTATCATGAGAGGGATTAACGGGCTCCTAGTTGGTGGTAAGACTCTCTATTGCCTATTTTGCAATGATGGCGGATAAATTGAAGGTCGTGTCTTGGAACGTCAGAGGCCTTAACAATAAATTTAAACGGGCCTCGGTGTTCCAATACTTAAAACAGTATAAACCACAGCTCATCTTTTTGCAGGAGACGCATCTGGATGGAGGAGGGATACGTTCTTTACGTAAACCTTGGCTACAAAGGACCTTACATGCCACATATTCTACATTTGCCAGAGGTGTCTCCATACTTATTAGCAGATCATTACCTTGCATGATTCATCAGGTCATATCTGACCCGGAGGGCAGGTATGTGGCGGTGCTCATAGAGGTTTATCATACTCAAATGCTCATGGTGAATGTATATGTACCCCCTCCATTCCGAGTTCAGCTTCTATATGACATACTAATGAGGTTGACACAATTCCTACACCTACCACTACTTCTATTGGGAGATTTCAACGCGATACTGGATGCGGCCTTGGACTCTTCCAATCCGAACAGAGCGAGTTTGCAGGACTTGGGTGGATGGGTCTCCACGGCAGGGTTGGTTGAAATATGGTAGTGGAAACACCCGAATGTCAAGGGCTACTCGCATATTTCATTGACCCATGGGTCATCTGCTAGAATTGATCTTGCCTTTAGCAATACTTGTGGCCTGAAATACAGTACAGACCAAAAGTTTGGACACACCTTCTCATTCAAAGAGTTTTCTTTATTTTCATGACTATGAAAATTGTAGATTCCCACTGAAGGCATCAAAACTATGAATTAACACATGTGGAATTATATACTGAACAAAAAAGTGTGAAACAACTGAAAATATGTCTTATATTTTAGGGTCTTCAAAGTAGCCACCTTTTGCTTTGATTACTGCTCCGCACACTCTTGGCATTCTGTTGATGAGCTTCAAGAGGTAGTCACCTGAAATGGTTTTCACTTCATAGGTGTGCCCCGTCAGGTTTAGTAAGTGGGATTTCCAGCCTTATAAATGGGGTTGGGACCATCGGTTGTGTTGTGCAGGAGGTGGATACAGCACACAGTTGATAGTCCTACTGAATAGAGTGTTAGAATTTGTATTATGGCAATAAAAAAGCAGCTAAGTAAAGACGAGTGGCCATCATTACTTTAAGAAATGAAGGCCAGTCAGTCCGAACAATTGGGAAAACTTTGAAAGTGTCCCCAAGTGCAGTGGCAAAAACCATCAAGCGCTACAAAGAAACTGGCTCATTTGAGGACCGCCCCAGAAAAGGAAGACCAAGAGTCACCTCTGCTGCGGACGATAAGTTCGTCCGAGTCACCAGCCTCAGAAATCGCAGGTTAACAGCAGCTCAGATTAGAGAACAGGTCAATGCCACACAGAGTTCTAGCAGCAGACACATCTCTAGAACAACTGTTAAGAGGAGACTGGGTGAATCAGGCCTTCATGGTAAAATAGCTGCTAGGGAACCACTGCTGAGGACAGGCAACAAGCAGAAGAGACTTGTTTGGGCTAAAGAACACAAGGAATGGACATTAGACTAGTGGAAATCTGTGCTTTGGTCTGATGAGTCCAAGTTTGAGATCTTTGGTTCCAACCACCGTGTCTTTGTGCAATGCAGAAGAGGTGAACGGATGCACTCTACATGCCTGGTTCCCACAGTGAAGCATGGAGGAGGAGGTGTGATGGTGTGGGGGTGCTTTGCTGGTGACACTGTTGGGGATTTATTCAAAATTTAAGGCATATTGAACCAGCATGGCTACCACAGCATCTTGCAGCGGCATGCTATTCCATCCGGTTTGCGTTTAGTTGGACCATCATTTATTTTTCAACAGGACAATGACCCCAAACACACCTCCAAGCTGTGTAAGGGCTATTTGACCAAGAAGGAGAGTGATGGGGTCCACAGTCACCAGACCTGAACCCAATCGAGATGGTTTGGGGTGAGCTGGACCACAGAGTGAAGGCAAAAGGGCCAACAAGTGCTAAGCATCTCTGGGAACTCCTTCAAGACTGTTGAAAAGCCATTTCAGGTGACTACCTCTTGAAGCTCATCAACAGAATTCCAAGAGTGTGCAGAGCAGTAATCAAAGCAAAAGGTGGCTACTTTGAAGAATCTAGAATATAAGACATATTTTCAGTTGTTTCACACTTTTTTGTTCAGTATATAATTCCACATGTGTTAATTCATAGTTTTGATGCCTTCAGTGTGAATCTACAATTTTCATAGTCATGAAAATAAAGAAAACTCTTTGAATGAGAAGGTGTGTCCAAACTTTTGGTCTGTACTGTATGTGGTGGAATCGGAATATCTAGCGGGGGGTCTTTCTGACCATAACGCCCTGTCTATACTGTTATCCTTTTCAAACAGTTCAGCTGGGGGGGGTTGGCGGCTGGCGTCTGCATGGCTGCAACATGAACAGGTGGCGGGACAGCTGGCGGATTCTGTTGGGGCCTACTGGGATGTCAACGCCCACACTTCCGAACCTGCGGTAGTGTGGGATGCTTTTAAAGCTGTCACTAGGGGGGAGTGTATATCAGCCATTAAGACGGCAAGGGTTTAATGATAATGAAGAATTTAATGCCTTAAAGCACAGGGAAAGGGACTGCGCGGAGGAGCAGGCAGTACGCCCTACAAGAGAATGACCAAGGCTGACTTGAATAGGAATGCACACTTACTCTTTGCTGAGGGGGACAAAAATGGCAGGCTTTTAGCTATGATGGCAGCAGACAACCACCCTGCGGTGCAGGTTCCTGCTATAAGGGACGCGGCGAGCGGGATGGTTACTGACCCGTCCCTCATATTACGGGAGTTTACGGATTTTTTTGCCACACTGTACTCACCTATCCCACAATACGACTCAGTAGCATTGGAACAGCTGCTGGCGAGGCTTTCCCTTCCCAGATTGGCAGAGGAGGACTGTGCCATGCTAGACGCCAGTTTCACATTGCAAGAAGTTCGGGAGGCGATTTTGGCCTTCCCCCCCAGCAAAGCCCCGGGTCCTGATGGACTCCCGGCGGATTTTTACAAAACGCATGTAGACCAGCTGGAAAAAAGACTGCACTGGGTATTTGAACAATGCTTTGAGAGCGCCTCCCTGCCAGATTCCATGTTGGAAGCCTATATAGTGCTTCTGCCAAAACCAGGGAAGGACCTGACGGATTGCACGTCGTATCGTCCCATTGCATTGTTGAATGCCGATTTAAAAATTTTAACGAAAATTTTAGCAACGAGACTAGCTAAGGTAATTCAAATGATAGTTAATATAGATCAGACGGGCTTTATGCCCGGGAAATCGACTGACACAAACCTGAGGCGACTGTTCACACACTTACAACTACCCCCAACTGACTCTGCCTCCAGAGTCGTAGTGTCAATTGACATTGCGAAAGCATTCGACTCTGTCAATTGGTTATATATGTTTAAGGTACTGGAAAGGATGGGATTTGGCCCGCATTTTAGGAAGTGGATTACTATGCTGTACAAAAATCCCAGGACGGCCATCAGAATGGGGTCAACTAGATCACATTTTTTTAATGTAGGCAGGGGCACTAGGCAGGGGTGCTCATTATCCCCATTTTTATTTGCCCTGGTTATGGAGCCACTGGCTGCTGCACTGAGGTCCTTCGGGGAGGTAAGGGCAATAGAAGTAGGTTCTATCAGAGAGTAATTGGCTCTTTATGCTGATGACATGCTATTGTTCTTGGCCGACCCTGGGAAATCATTGCAGGCTGTGCTGAATATCTTTGATGAGTTCTCCAGGTTCTCCGGGTTGACGGTGAACTGGAGTAAGTCATCTATCTTACCAATAGATGCCAAAGCCAGGGAGGGGGCGGATCTGGGCCTGCCTCTGCGCTGGGTGACGTCGCTTATCTATTTGGGGGTTAAAATCACTGCAAATGTGAGAGACTATCTACCTCTGAACCTGACTCCCTTACTGACCTTCATCCGACAAAAAACGCAGGTGTGGACTAAACTACCGCTCTCCTTAATAGGTAGAATTAGTCTGATTAAGATGAAGATCCTCCCAATTATATTATATTTCTTGCGCCATGCGTCACTATGGATACCCAAAACCTATTTTAGGTAGATTGAGGGAATTGTGAGCTCCTTTGTCTGGGCCCCCAAGTCCCCAAGGATAGGGAATAGGGTGCTACAGGAACCAAGTGAGAGAGGGGGCTTAGCTTTGCCAGATTGGCACAAGTACTATTTGGCTGGTCAGATGGTGTTTGCTCGTAGATGGCTCGTGTCAGATGATGGGGATGCGGCTACCGTTTTAGAAGCTGCCTCACTGGGCTCATACGAGAGTCTGCGTTTGGCACTATTTAGGGGGGGCAGGTCGGACCTGCCTCTGACACAAACAATGAGGGCCACTATTAGAGCTTGGGGACAGGCGGTGAAACTGGCGTCCCCTAGCTATAGAGGACTCTCCCCATCTACTCCGCTGTGGATGAACCACTTATTACCTCACTTCTACAATTTGCCGGATCCGATGATTTGGGCGGTTAGGGGAGTAAAAACGCTTAAGGATATTACCTCTTTTGGAGACCTGCTGACATTCCCCCAACTCCAGACGAGACACGAACTACCGAACACATATCTTTTTCGCTTTTTTCAGATTAGGCATGCTTTTCAGAAACAGTTTGGGGATTTAAGGATAGAGTTCCTCCCATCGTGTCTTGAGTCCATGCTGTCCCGAGGGGACCTTGAAAAGGTTCTCTCGGTGTCATACAAGGAATTCTTTAAGTTAACGCCATAGGCTGTCCTGAACTACAGAGCTAAGTGGGAATTGGAGGTGCCGGATATTCAAGGGGAAGATTGGAATGATTTGTGGTCCCAACCCTTTAAACACCTGATATCTGCCAGGGATAGGCTGATCCAATTTAAGTTTCTTCACAGGAGCTACTACACGCCAGCAAGACTTGCGAAGATCTACGGCCATGATCAGGCAGAATGCTGGAGATGTTCGGTCACCCCAGCTGATGCCAGGCACATCTTTTGGCCATGCTCACACATACAGGATTTTTGGAAGGAGGTCACGACATGTATCTCAGATCTCTTGATGGTGCACATACCGCTAACTGTGAAGGTTTGCCTACTGGGGTTGGTAGAAGAGGTAGTGCCTACGAGGGCCTTGAGAACCCTACTCACTATTCTTTTATATTATGGGAAAAAGGCAATATTACTTAAATGGAAAAATGCCAGTGCTCCTGATCTTAACTTTTGGAAGAGCTTGGTTAATGGTATGCTGCCATACTACAAGGCTACATATATAGCCAGGGGGTGTCTTAAGAAATTTGATAGAGTGTGGAGGGTGTGGTATGAGGCTGAAGACACTGTGGGGTAGATGGTCTCCTGGGGATAATGATGCTGGACTATTGAGTGCATGGTGACCCTTGAAATACAACTGGACACGGTATGATGTAAGAAAGGGGAGAAATTCTGTTATAGGTATGTGAGTGGGGGGCCCTAGAGCGGCTGGGGACATGTATGTGAATGGCAACAAAGGAAGGAATTCATTGGGGACATTCTGACTTTAAATTAGGTCTATACGATCCACTGTGAGCTGTGACAAAATGGGAGGGGGCATTGGGGAGGGTGGGGTGGTGGGAGGGGTGTTATGGGTAGTAGATAGGAGCTATCAATGTTAGTCAGGAATGACTGGGCCCCGCGAGGCCTTTTTTTTGGTTTATTGTTTCTCTTTTTTGTTTTGGGCCATGTCACGCTGATATGGCCTGGATTTATGTGTGTTTAAAATGTAATCTTCAATAAAAAGAATTTTATAAAAAAAAAGGAAGCCAAACACACAAAAGTTGATCAGCAGGGTTGGCCTGCAGTGCACAGGTTAATATAGAGTTCTCTGATAGGAGCTAGGGTGGGGCCATGCCAGAGGATGGATTACAAAAGCAGTCAGGTGAGGGTTGGCTGGTCTCTAGAGATGAACACATGGAAACAGGTAAGCAGGCAAACTCTATTGCATAACTATGACAATGGTCAGTTTGACTAGCCCCATTAGACCCACATGGTCTGGGGTAAGGATCCATCTGTTCCCGAGTCTCGGAACTGGTTGGTCCAAGGCGCAGTAACTGAGGGAGAATTCAAGGCGTCTGGGTGTGCTCTCAACTTGGAGGGGCACTGCAGCTCGTGTAAGCGACCGGGGGAGGACTCTTCGGAGGAGAGCCAACAAGCTGGCATCCCAAGAAGTGCCTGGTTGCTGGGTTGTTAAGGACACTAACGAATCCATGCTTTTCCAGTACTGCCAAGGAGACAGAGAACGGTCCAGGTACTGAGGAAAAGTTCCTGTTCACTTTTGGTTGAAAATGTATTCAGGGTCAGAGACTTTGCAATTTCCGGATTAAGGTGCTGACTGCCATAATCTCTGGCTAGAGATTTGTTCAGCTTCCAAGTGCCCAGCTGCGAGTGGCTACTCTTTGGGTTGCATTAGAGACTTTCTAGTGATTAGCAGTTCAAGGTGCCTGAGTTTCTTCACCCTTGCCCTCTGTTCCCATATGAGACTGTGTTTGTTGGATGTTACCCCTGCAAATAAAAACCTTTCTAAAGGACTTTTATGATGTCAGCATCCAAAGTCGTTGGGTACTAACCCTGGGAACCCCTAGACCTGGAAGAACAAGCCAAGCGGAGTTAATCAGTAAGCCCAAAAGTCATGGCCACCCCACTGAGGGTTATGGCCGCTACATTGTGAAAAGTATATATAAACCTACTTGAACAGTCTTTTGGTGGTTGACTCATTTTTGCGAGTTTCCCATGAAGGTAATGTTTAAATGCATCATCAACTAGGGATTCTGGATATTTTTTATCCAGGAACTTTGTTTTTAAGGATGAACTAAGATCTATATAGTGGGAATCTTTGGTACAATTCTGTCGGAGACAACAGAATTGACCTTTAGGAATATTCTTATCCATTAAGAATAGTGGCAACTCTTAAAATGCAAATAAGAGTTACCAGCTGTTGGTTTATTGTAATTTTTTGAAATAATGGTTTGGCCTTATCTAGATCCAGGAAAGCCATAGTATCAAGATCCTGATACCATGGCTTTCCTGGATCTAGAGTACCAAAGATTTCGACTATATGGATCTAAGTTCATCCTTAAAAACAAAGTTCCTGGATAAAAAAATATCCAGAATTCCTAGTTGATGATGCATTTGAACATTATCTTCATGGGAAACCTGCAAAAACGAGTCAACCACCAAAAGACTGTTTGAGCAGGTTTATAACCACTTTCCAGTTTCCACAATTTGTGCCGCATTTGTGCTCATTTGTGCTGCAAAAATAAAAGTTTGTGCCACTTTGGTTGCGGAGATATTGTGCGTCCAATTGTCCGCCCAATTTGCACCCCACGTTGCAGAATTTGAAAAACAAACACGTCATTCGTTTGTGTCGTGTTTGTGCTGGTTTGTGCTGCAAAAATAAACGTTTGTGCCGCTTTGGTTTGCGAAGATATTGTGCGTTATAATTGCTGTAACCCCACCCACTTTGCACCCCACGTTGCCGAATTTGAAAAAAATGCGCCATTCATTTGTGCCGCATTTATGCTGGTTTGTGCTGCAAACATAAACGTTTGTGCCGCTTTGGTTGCGGAGATATTGTGCGTTATAGTTGCTGAAACCCTGCCCACTTTGCACCCCACGTTGCCAAATTTGAAAAACAAACGCGGCATTCGTTTGTGCCGTGTTTGTGCGGCAAAAATAAACATTTGTGCCGCTTTGATTGCGGAGATATTGTGCGACGTGCGCGTGGCGTGCAGTTTGCACTTGCGCGTGCGTGTGCACGTTAGCGCGGTTTGGCGCCAGTGGGCCTATTTAAAGGAGGCTGCTGCATCTACTCGGTGCTGTTTGTCTGCAGCTCTGTACCTGAACTACCTGCTATCTGCCTGCTGTTGTGATATCTGACCCGGCTACCGTCTGACCTCGCTGACCTCTCCTGCTCTGACCCCGGCCTGCCTGACCTTGCTTTGGACTGTACCTCTGTTGCCGAACCTCTGCCTGCCTGTACTTCTCTTCTGCCTGCTGTACTTACCTGTCTGCTTATCCATTGTGACCCAGCCTGCCTGACTATTCTTCTGCTGTTCAAGTGTGCTGCACCCGGTCCTTGCTGCCGCTGCCTTGCCTGCTGATCGCTGCCTGTCTACCATCTTCTCTGCAGTTCCAGCATCCAGAAGTAACCAGCCGCTGCTTCCAGTCAGACACTCCTACCCCACTGTGCTCACGGGGCCACTGTCTCCATTCCAGTGGTCCCTGAACCAGAGCTGTAAGAGAAGTCTTTTCCCATCAAGTCGGGCTCATCACCAGGTACCTAACAGTACAAACAGCCATGACTGAGCCTGCGGGAGAAGCTTCTGCCATGAAGGAGATCTGCACCCACTTAGCGGCCCTTACACAGGCTGTGAAGTCGCTCCAAGAGGGATATACCAGACTGGAAGAGCAAGTTCAACACCTTTCTGGTACCAGTCCTTCCACCTCAGCATCACCTCCTCTTCCTACTCAGCCTGCTAGCCAGCCTGCTGTGGTGATGCTCCCTCCTGAACCGAGAGTACCTGTTCCAGAAAGGTTCTCGGGAGACCGATCCAAGTTCCGGGCCTTTCGTAATGCCTGTCAGCTATACTTCGCCCTCCAACCCAGGACTTTTTCACTTGAAGCTACCAAGGTGGGGTTTGTGATATCGCTACTACAGGGAGAACCCCAGACGTGGGCCCACCGTCTCCTGGAGGGTGACAGTGCTATTACCCATTCCCTTTCTTCATTCTTTGAGGCTATGGCACAGCTTTATGAAGATCCTCAGCGAACTGCCACAGCCGAATCCGCTATCTCTGCGCTCCAGCAAGGCCGCCTTGCGGCCGAGGACTATGTTACTGACTTTCGGCGCTGGAGCGCAGTCACCCAATGGAATGACTCTGCTCAAAGACATCAGTTCCGCATGGGCCTCTCTGAGGGACTGAAAGATGAACTGGCCCGTGTGGGTATCCCGGACTCTTTGGAGGAGTTGATCACCTTGGCCATACAAATTGACCGTCGACTTCGGGAACAGCTGGCCGAGTGCTCAACTCAGCCCCATCGCTCGAATTGGATGACTGCAAGGGTTCTTATTACCGACCTTCTGTCCTCAGCCTGCTCCACAAAGGGACCCTGCCAGTCCTGCTCCTGACACTCCTGAGTCAATGCAGCTGGGATTGATGCGTCCCACCTTGTCTCCAGAGGAACATGCCCATCGTCGCCAGCTGAACTTGTGTCTTTACTTCGGGGATCCGGACATTATGTTAACAACTGCCCTGTTAAGACACGTAAGTGCCTTTCCTCTGTGTCTCCTGTTCCTGTTTCCCTGCCAGCCAGCACAACCCACCTTGCTCTCCCTCTCTCATTGCAGTTCCAGGGAAGGACGGTCTCCACCAGCGACATCATTGATTCTGGGGCTTGCAGTTGTTTTGTCGATGCCACCTTTGCCAGTCTGCAAGCCTTGCCCCTTCAGAAGAAAACCCATGGACTGTCTGTGTTCTTGGCTGATGGGTCCCGCATCAAATTGGGACAAGTAACCCAAGAGACGCTACCCCTGATGGCTTGTACCCCTTCCCAGCACAAGGAGCTCCTCACCCTTGATGTGATTTCTTCCCCTCTATTTCCTGTGATCCTGGGCATCCCCTGGCTTCAGGCCCATAATCCCTGCATCAACTGGGCTACAGGGGAGATCAAGTTCCAGTCCAGTTACTGCCAAGAGCACTGTCTTCATGTGAATTCTGTTGTGCCCTCTACTCTTCTTTGCCTTGATTCTGATCAGGACTTATGCCAGCTAGTGCCTGAACCATATCATGAATTTTTAGATGTTTTCAGCAAGCGAGGAGCAGACACACTTCCACCTCACCGCCCCTATGACTGCCCCATTGAACTTCTTCCAGGAGCTGAGATCCCGTTTGGGCGTATCTTCCCTCTGTCTGAGAAGGAGCAGGAGGCCTTAAAGGTCTATATTACAGAAAACTTGGAGAAGGGGTTCATTGGTCATTCCACCTCCCCAGAAGGCGCTGGAATATTTTTAGTGACCAAGAAAGACCAGTTGCTCTGGCCCTGCGTGGACTATCGTGAGCTTAACAAGATCACGGTCAAGAACCGTTACCCTCTTCCTCTGATGCCGGAGCTCTTTCAGAAACTGAGATCAGCTACGATTTTCTTCAAGTTGGACTTAAGGGGGGCTTACAACCTGGTTCGCATTCGGGCTGGGGACGAGTGGAAGACAGCATTCAGGACCCGTTTCGGGCATTACGAATACCTAGGTATGCCCTTTGGCCTTTGTAATGCTCCTGCCACCTTCCAGCATCTCATTAATGACGTGTTCAAGGACTTCCTGGACATTTTTGTGATCGTCTACTTGGACGACATTTTGATTTTTGCGGGGTCTCTCGAACAGCATCGGGGTCACGTGGGCAGGGTGTTACTCTGGCTCCGTCAGCATGGACTGTATGCTAAGGCTGAGAAGTGTAGCTTTGAGCAACGGAACATCCAATTCCTCGGGCTTGAGATCTCCCCGGCTGGCATTAAGATGGATCCTCAGAAGGTTTCCTCTGTTCTGGACTGGCCTGCACCTACGGATAAAAAGGGGGTACAACGTTTTGTGGGCTTTGCAAATTTTTACAGAAAATTTATTAAGGAATTTTCCGCCATAATTGCCCCCATTACCCAGTTGACAAAACAGTGTGTACGCTTCCACTGGGGGACGGAAGCCCAGGAGGCCTTTGAGAGACTCAAAAGACTGTTCACCTCTGCCCCCATCCTCAGCCACCCAGATCCTTCCCTATCATATATTCTTGAAGTGGATGCTTCCGAAGTAGCTGTGGGGGCAGTTGTGTCCCAGAGGCAAGGCGGTAACGATTTGATGCATCCCGTAGGGTTCTACTCCCGAAAGCTTTCCCCTGCCGAGAAGAACTATGATGTCGGTGACCGTGAATTACTCGCTATCAAATCTGCCTTGGAGGAATGGAGGTACTTGTTGGAAGGTGCAGTTCATCCAGTGCTGATCTACACCGACCACAAGAACCTCGAATACCTGAGGACTGCCAAGTGTCTGAAGCCCCGACAGGCCCGTTGGGCCCTGTTTTTTTCACGTTTCTGTTTCCACATTACTTACTGTCCGGACACTATACTACCTGCGATTACCTTTCTACTTGTGCAACCAGACTTGCTGGCACAGATCAGGGAGGCATCCACTAATTCACCTGCACCACCAGAGGTCACACTGATTTCCAGTGGGGGTCTTCTATGGAAGGAGAGCCAAGTTTTTGTGCCTGAAAGCATCCGGATTAAAGTTCTAGCCCTCCTCCATGATCACCAGTTAGCAGGACACTTTGGGCCCCGTAAGACCTTGGAATTGGTACAGCGTACCTTCTGGTGGCCCGGCCTGAAGGAATTCTGCAAGAAGTATGCCGACTCCTGTCCTGTGTGCATCCGGAGCAAGGCAACAAGGAATCGGGCCTGGGGACTTCTGAAGCCTCTTCCTGCACCTGATCGGCCTTGGAGGATGATCACAATGGACTTTATTGTTGAGCTTTCCTGTTCTGAAGGTTGCACGACCATTTTTGTGGTTGTAGATAGACTGACTAAGATGGCCCATTTCCTGCCCTTGAAAGGGACTCCATCTGCTCCAGAGATGGCCCGTGTCTTCATAAAGGAGATAGTCAGGCTGCATGGAGTACCTGCTAACATCGTGTCTGACAGGGGGGTCCAATTCACCTCCCGGTTCTGGAGGGCCCTGTGTGAGTGTTTGAAGATCGAGCTGGCTCTGTCATCTGCCTACCACCCCCCAGACCAATGGACAGACTGAGCGTACCAACCAGACCCTGGAGCAGTACATTAGATGCTTCACGTCCTTTGTCCAGGATGATTGGATATCTCTGCTGCCCCTTGCGGAGTTTGCCTACAACAACGCTAGTCACTCAGCCACAGGGCAGTCCCCGTTTTTTGCTAATTACGGGTTTTACTTAACCTTTCTGCCTGACTTCAGTCCAGGACACTGTGACCTTCCTCATTCATAACAATCGGGTGTTACAAGAGGCGGTATCCAAAGCTCAAGCAGACAGCAAAAAGACCTTTGATCGTAAGAGAAGAGGGGAATTGAACCTGCAGGTCGGAGATCAGGTATGGCTTTCCACGAACAATCTTAAATTAGTCTGTCCTTCTAAGAAACTTGCGCCCAAATTTTTGGGACCCTTTCCTGTAAAGAGAAGGATTAATGAGGTGTCGTATGAGTTGGTCTTGCCTGATTCAATGAAAATCCACCCAGTCTTTCATGTGTCCTTGCTGAAGCCCTCGGTGCCCGACCCCTTTCCAGGTAGAAGTTCCAGACCACCTCAACCTGTTTTTATCGATGGTAGCGAAGAGTATGAGGTGGAGGCTATCCTCGATTGTAGAAGGAAACAAGGTCAGAGACAGTCTTTGGTCGTGTGGAAGGGGTACGGTCCAGAAAGTAATTTGTGGGAACCCGATGGTAATTTGCATGCCAACAGACTGGTCCGTGCCTTTTTCTCTGCTCATCCGGAAAAGAGGCACCTTGTGGGCACCCGGAGGTTGCCCATTGTGGGGGGGCAATGTCAGGGTTTCTCCCGCACAGAACGGGCGGATGCGCGGGTGCACGTATGCAATGTGCACGTACGCGGCGTTCGCGTACGCGATCCTGACGTTCGCGTGCACGCGCGTGGCGCGGTTTGCACTTGCGCGGCGTGCGCGTAAGCGCGGTTTGGCGCCAGTGGGCCTATTTAAAGGAGGCTGCTGCATCTACTCGGTGCTGTTTGTCTGCAGCTCTGTACCCGAACTACCTGCTATCTGCCTGCTGTTGTGATATCTGACCCAGCTACTGTCTGACCTCGCTGACCTCTCCTGCTCTGACCCCAGCCTGCCTGACCTTGCTTTGGACTGTACCTCTGTTGCCGAACCTCTGCCTGCCTGCACTTCTCTTCTGCCTGCTGTACTTACCTGTCTGCTTATCCATTGTGACCCGGCCTGCCTGACTATTCTTCTGCTGTTCACATGTGCTGCACCCGGTCCTTGCTGCCGCTGCCTTGCCTGCTGATCGCTGCCTGCCTACCATCTTCTCTGCAGTTCCAGCATCCAGAAGTAACCAGCCGCTGCTTCCAGTCAGACACTCCTACCCCACTGCGCTCACGGGGCCACTGTCTCCATTCCAGTGGTCCCTGAACCAGAGCTGTAAGAGAAGTCTTTTCCCATCAAGTCGGGCTCATCACCAGGTACCTAACAGCACCCCACGTTGCTGAATTTGAAAAACAAATGCGCCATTCGTTTGTGGCGCGTTTGTGCTGGTTTGTGCTGCAAAAATAAATGTTTGTGCCGCTTTGGTTGCGGAGATATTGTGCGTTATAATTTCTGAAACCCTGCCCACTTTGCACCCCATGTTGCTGAATTTTAAAAACAAACACGCCATTCATTTGTGCTGCATTTGTGCTGGTTTGTGCTGCAAAAATAAACGGTTGTGCCGCTTTGGTTTTGGAGATATTGAGGGGTATATGATGTCAAACCACATTGATTTTACACCTCGTTATTAAATCTTACATACAACTAGACTTTTTTGTTCGCGGTTTGTGCAGATTTGGTGGATATTGTACATGATATTTTACTTCAAATGCATAGTTTTGCCACCCCCACAGGGATCCCACCCCTTCCGATTCTCTAGCCCGCCACATGCACATGAGTTTTTTTTGCCACAGGAGAACATATTATATGTCATCTTGTGAACAAAAAGAGAACTAAGGCCAAAAAATGTTGGGCCATAGTTCTCTTTTAACAAAAGTTTAAACCAGGTGTTAACCAAGCAAAACAGCACTCCAGCAAATTCTCTTATATAAGTCACTTTTTTTAATTGCTTTTTTGGAAAAACATCTATGTCAGTAAATATTATTTTCCTGACAGACTTCATGGCAGACTACGTGTGGGTTAACCCTGCCTCCTCTCCAATGCTATAAGACCCCACTCCCATAAATTTGAGCTCACCACTAGAGCTTTTTTTGCCCTCCTCACTGAACCTCCTTACGTTTACGAATGTCCAAAATTGATTGTGGAAGTTGATGCCAGGCAGTTTCAAGATAGCCCAGGACTAGGGATGAGCTTGAAGTTCGAGTCGAACATACATCGGCTGTTCGCACGTTCAGCAAATACCAAACGTTATGGGCCGTTTGCACCAAATTCGTGTGGCGCTCATGGCCCACAATGCACTGCACCATCGCAGTGCATTGCTGGCTCATGATTGGCCAAGCATGCACTGTGACCCTGCATGCTTGGCCAATCACAGCGCCGGCAGCGAGGAGAGCCATGATTGGCCACAGGCAGGATGCCTGTGGCCAATCATGGCTCAGGCTGTGTAGTACACGCCCCACACTATATAAGGCCGCCAGTGCGGCGGCCTTGTGTAGTGTGTTGGCGTCTGTAGGAGTTAGTGAGTGTTCTCTGTGTACCTTCAACACAGTAAACACCGTTCGTTATCCGACGATTTAGCATTCTTGCTCTTTTGTAATTGAGCTTTTAGCAATCTGCAGGAGTTTGTGGGTGTTGTCTGCGTGCCCTGACCGCAGTATACACCATTATATCCACCTATATAGCTAGCTATATTGCTCTTCTGTAATAGAGCTTTCAGTCAGTTGTAGGAGATTGTAGGTGTTGTCTGCGTGCCCTGACCACAGTATACACCATTATATCCACCAATATAGCTAGCTATATTGCTCTTCTGTAATAGAGCTTTCAGTCAGTTGTAGGAGATTGTGGGTGTTGTCTGTGTGCCCTGACCGCAGTATACACCATTATATCCACCTATATAGCTCTTCTCTAATTGAGCCATCTGCCATCTGCAGGAGTTAGTTGGTCTTGTGTGCCTCCAGCACAGGACAGTATACACCAGTATCTACCCTTTAATTCCTGTTCTATAATAAAGGCATCTGCAGGAGTTAGTGGGTGTTGTGTGCCTCCAGCACAATATACACTACCCAATTGCTAGTTTTCCCATCTCCCTTCAGGCCAGTAACATGTCTGGAAGGCCAACAAGGAGAGGCAGACAGGCACGAGCTGATAAAAGAGGGCAAGCAGGCTCTGTGTCTAGAGACAACAGTGCTGGTCGTGGACACGATGCATCGTCATCATCAGCACGTGGCCATGGGACACGCTTGTCCTTATTTTCGCCAGCTGGACGTGTTGAGCCGCATCATGCTGAAGACTTGGTAGAGTGGATGACCAAGCCCTCTTCATCCTCCTCATCCTCTCTCACCCAGGGTCAGGGTACTAGCAAAGCAGCTGCCAATGCATCGTCTTCCCTCGTCTCAATGTCATCATCAGTGACTCCTTCCCTAGACCCACCAGTGCCACCACGTCCTCCTGAGGAGTCCCCTGAAGTCTTTGAGCACAGTGTTGGGTACATGCTCCAGGAGGATACCCAGTGTTTTGTAGGCTCTGATGATGATACTCAGCTAGAGGAAGGCAGTAGCATTAGCGCAGAGAGAGGGGATGCTCAAGAAGGACAGCAATCTGGCAGTCATGTTCCACAAGCTGCATCAAACTGCCAGGTTTGCTTCAGCGATGAAGAGGGAGGGGATGATGAGGGCACTGACTCCATGTGGGTGCCTGGTAGGAGAAATGAGGAGGAGGCACATGTCCAACGAGGCAGAATGCCCTCCGGGGGCCAGCTTAGGGGCAGCACACCGACTCAATCACACCGCAGAGCTCCGCCAGTGCAGGGCGCTACCTCTGCGCGTTATTCTAAAAGTTCTTTGGTGTGGGCCTTTTTTGAGACGAGTGCATCAGATCGCACCACTACTATTTGCAACATATGTCTCAAGCGTATCTCGCGTGACCAAAACATCACATGCTTGACCAGACATATGTTGACTTGCCATGCAGCTCGTTGGCAAGCGTACCTCAAAGACCCACACCAAAGAACAAAGCGGACCTCTCCTTGCTCCTCATCAGCTGGGATCTCCAACCCCACTAGACCTTCAGTCCTCTCTGAAACCTGCTCTGAGAGGAATGAAGGTGTAGAATTAGGTGTGCCACAGCCAAGTGCTTCCGGGCACTCTGCTAGCAGTACACCCACGTCAAATTATAGCAGGCAAATTTCACTGCCCCAGCTGCTGGACCATCGAAAGAAGTTCACTCCCAGCCATCCACATGCCCAGCGGTTGAATACTAGCTTGGCTAAATTGCTAGCACTTCAACTGCTGCCTTTTCAGTTGGTAGACTCGGCCCCCTTCCGTGAGTTTGTACAATGTGCGGTTCCTCAGTGGCAGGTCCCCAAACGCCACTTTTTCTCACGGAAGGCGATTCCGGCTATCTATCGGCATGTGGAAGGCCATGTCCTTGCCTCGCTAGACAGGGTGCATATTACCGCTGACTCATGGTCCAGCAGGCGTTACCTGTCTTTGACGGCCCATTGGGTCACTCTTCTGGCAGCTGGGAAGGATGCAGGACAAGGTGCAGTAGTGTTGGAAGTTGTTCCGCCACCACGCCTCCAAAATGCTACTACTGGTTGTGACACACCTCTCTCCTCCACCCCCTCCTCTTCTTCTTCCTCCATGGCCTCTTCCAGTGCTCTGTCCTCGGAACCAGCGGTGCTCCATAGGCGTTCAAGGGGCTACACAAGTACGCAGGCAAAACGATGCCATGCTGTGCTTGTGCTGGTTTGTTTGGGGGGAAGGAGCCACACTGGGGCAGATATTTTGTCAACTCTGCAGGTGCAGGCCGAGAGGTGGTTGACACCACGCCAGCTTAAGCCAGGATTGGTGGTTTGCAACAATGGCACCAACCTCCTCTCCGCCCTCCGACAGGGACAACTGACCCATGTTCCCTGTGTGGCTTACGTCCTTAACCTGGTGGTGCAGCGGTTCTTGGGCAGGTACCTGGGCTTACAGGATGTCCTGAAGCAGGCCAGGAAAGTCTGTGTACAACAACAAGTTAAGGCGCAAATATCACATAATAATATGCTCAAAAAAGAGGCTGTCTGTATAAAATTATATGAAACGATAGTACATATGAGATATTTCAGTTATCAAGTCCCAGGAGAATGCCTTTCGTTCCTTAAGTAGGAATTCAACACGCAGGGCTGCCACCGCAGGGAGCTGAAACCAGGCTCCTAGATTACTACAGAGATACAAAAGAAGAAGAAAGGGGCGCTCTGGGTGTAGATTTTTTTAAAAAGCAATTTATTCACAAGTCATTCTAAAACAGAGAGATTTTGCACTCACATTTTCCATAAATAAGCAGGCATGTAGAATAAGAGGGGTCATCTGATTTAGTCCGTCACTTCTATTCCGGTCCGCAAGTGTCCTGTTGTCCTCTCCTGGCATTACCACTGGTTTGTTGTTCAAAAAAAGCCGGCTCGGTGGACGCAGGGGATGTTCTTCCAAAGCGAGGCTTGGTTTGCTGTGACACGCGGGTCGCGGAATTGTGACGTCACGGCGGGCGACGCGTTTCCTGAGCGTTCGGGTCGAGGTGGGAGGAAAGTCTGTGTGCATTTCCGCTGATCATTTAATGCCTGTGCTCGGCTGGCTGAGCTCCAAAAGGAGTTGAACCTGCCCAAGAACCACCTTATATGTGACATGTGGAACTCAACGTTGGCCATGCTGCAGGGGCTGCACACACAGCAGAGGGCCATCAATGAGTACCTGTGCGACTACGGCACCAGGAAAGGGTCAGGGAGCTCGTTTTTTTTCACCACACCAGTGGGGCATGATCAGGGCATGATCAGGGATGATCCTGTCAACGTCCTCAACGTCCTGTCAACGTTTGAGGATGCCACAAGGATGATGAGCAGTGACAGTGCATGCGTCAGTGACACTGTACCTCTTGTCCACCTGTTGGAGCATACGCTGCGTGGAATAATGGACATGGCACTTGAGGCAGAACAGAGGCAGGAAGAGGAGGACTTCCTTGCCTCTCAAGGCCCCCTTTATCCAGACAGTGTTCCTGCTGTCCCACCCATCACACAGGAAGAGGACGAGGAGAAGGAGGATGATTGTGTCAGCATGGAAGTGGAACCTGGCATCAGCAGCAGCAGTCTTGTAGGGATGATTTACAGTCCCATGAAACTCGTGGACTTGTACGTGGCTGGGAGGAGGTAGCTGCGAATCATGTTATCCTTAGTGACCCAGAGGACTCTGGACTGAATGCCTCAGCTAACCTACGCTGCATGGCCTCCCTGATCCTGCAAAGCCTGCGGAAGGACCCTCGTATTCTTCGGATCAAGGAGAGGGACCATTACTGGCTGGCCACTCTCCTTGATCCACGGTACAGGGGTAAGGTTGCCGACCTTATCTTGCCATCGCAGAGGGAGCAGAGGATGAGACATCTCCGGGAGGCCTTGCAGAAAGGTCTATGCAACGCGTTCCCAGAGACTGGGAGGTTACAAACCCCTGGTCCTGGACAACGTGTTTCTGAGGCATCGGTCAGAAGGAGCGGTGGAGAAGGTGGCCGTTTGACCGATGCGTTCAGACAATATTTTAGTCCGCAGCCCCAAGGTATGATCGGTTCCAGCAACCATCGCCAGCATCTGATTTACATGGTGCAGGAATACCTAGGGGCAAGGTCAGACTTGGACACCTTTCCCACCGAAAATCCTCTGGCTTACTGGGTCTTGAGGATGGATCACTGGCCAGAGCTTGCACAGTATGCAATTGAGCTACTGGCCTGTCCTGCATCCAGCGTTCTTTCGGAACGCACCTTCAGTGCTGCTGGTGGCTTTGTTACCGATCACAGGGTGCGCCTGTCCACCGACTCGGTTGATTGACTGACCTTCATAAAGAGGAATCAGTCTTGGATCACCCACAGCTACCAAGCACCTGAAGCTGATGTAACCGAAAAATTTTTTTTTAAATATCACATCCCTTCAAGACTGCCTATGCTGATGCTGAGTGACTGTCCTGGTATGTTGACTGTCTATCCTCTTCCTCCTCCGCTGATATCTTGGAAGAACATTTTTGGTTCTGGGTGATGCCACCAGCCCAATTTTTCAGCCCCTGTTTAACAGGGGCGTGTCATTACAATTTTTGATTTTTGCAATACTTTGCAGCAGGGCTCATTCCTACACTAAAACTAGAGTATATGGGAGAGGTTGCAGTGTCGTGGCACCAGCACCAGTGCCTAAGGCCCAATTGTTCAGCCCCGTCTAACAGGGGCGTGTAATTACAATTTTTGGTGCAATGCTTTGCAGCAGGGCTCATTCCTGCACTAAAACTAGAGTATATGGGAGAGGTTGCAGTGTATAGGCCCAATTTTTCAGCCCCTGTTTAACGGGGGCATGCAATTACAATTTTTGATGCAATGCTTTGCAGCAGGGCTCATTCCTGCACTCCAACTAGAGTATCTGGGAGAGGTTGCAGTGTCGTGGCACCAGCAAGCAGTGCCTAAGGCCCAATTTTTCAGCCCCTGTTTAACAGGGGCATGTAAATACAATTCTTGATATAATATTTCACAGCAGGGCCCGTTCCTGTGCCCACCGAGAGTAACTGAGGACTTGTCTGAAGGCTGGCCGGAGGATTTGTAGGTGGAGTCTGAGGGGTATATATCCCTCCTCCTTCCTACAAGTCCCTCGTCAGCTTGGCTCTGGTTTCCGTAGTAGCAGCTGACGATCGTCACTTCCAGGTTTCGCTGACCTCATTTGCACGCGCTTTTCGTCTGGTGGTAGGATCGCCATAGGAAGCCTCCTTCTTCCAGTCACCTCGTGGCAAGGTATCGCAGCTGAGGGGCGGGGGGCACATAGTTTTCGGTGCAGGCTGCTGCGGGGGATCCCGTGGTAGCCTCGGTTGGGGCGGACGTGACCTAGTACATTAATGTGTAATTTTTTATGTGAGCATATGTGAGCATGTGTGGGGGTATGTGGGAGCAGGTATGTGTGGGAGCCTGTCGGGGGTGGTATTATCAGCAGGAAGTGTTATGTTGTTTTGTAAAAAAAAAAAAAAGGTATAGAGGCTGCTCTCCAGGCTGGTACTGCTGTAAGTCCCCTGTCATACAAGCGTTCTCTCTTCATCTTGTATCTGAGGGCTACAAGCATAAAACATTTTTTTTAACTATTTTGTTCTAGGTGATGCTTACCAGTATTGGTTTATCAAATAATCTATTTAAACTGTCTGTATACTGTATGTTATACAGAGGCGAGCTGCCATCTAGATAAAGGAAGGCCATTTTTTTTTTTTGTATGTTAGTTTTTTGGGTGTCAGTATGTTCGTCGGTCATGCATTGTCATGTTGTCTGTCTTTTTCTCTTTCACATGGGGTCTTTTCTGTTCTGGCTTCGCAGGGCATGGGAGTTTTTTTCTTGGGGGGGGGGGTCAGTTACCATCTGGGTCTGAGCCTCGCTGTCTGTCATGGGTGGTATGGCCATGCTCGTTTGGGCTTTCTGGTGTTTTCTTCATTGGGTTATGACAATGTTCATTTCCTTATGCGCTTGTGTCTGTCATGTTTTGTTACGGCCAGTGGGTTCATTGCAGGTATTGTGTCATTATTTCAGGTATGGATTTTTCTGCTAACAACAGAAAGGTGCGTGTTGCTTTGTTTTCCATGGGTGCTAGGCAGATGTAGGTACATTTCAGGGTCTGTCACGTCTACAGACCCGTGCAGGCTGAGGTTATGTTTTTAAGTGATTGTTTGGACCACAATCGTCCCGCCTGTACAACATACGTCATACATCGCACCTTCAGTTTAATTTTATATCTACCCACCATGGTCTGTGGGTTGCAAAGCCCTGAGTGTTCGTTGTTAATTGCCTGTATTGTGCTGCAGGTTTTCTCAGGCTTACTCATTTCATACACCTTGAGATGGTGGGTCACTTATCTAGTGTTATGGGCTGTTGGTCTGTCACCTTTTTCATACACGTTGTATTTAGCAAGGCACGGCGGTTGTGGGGGGGGGGGGGGGGGAGGGGTTGGGGTATTGTTTTGTTCTTATTTCTCTCCGTTCATTTATTCAGAGATACCCGTATGTCTCACATGTTGGAGAGTGTCGAATTTGGGTTCATCCCACCTACCCCTCGTAGGGGTTCGGAGCATGGTAGTTCACCATCGTTGAGGAGTTGGACGGTACCCAGGCTGATAGCAGAGCTTCGTCGGAAAGGGTATTCCTTTCCCTGCTACGGCTAGGAAGGCGGAACTCTTCAGGTTGCTGTTTCCATCCCTGTCTCAAGCGTTGGCATCCACCAGCGTGGAACATGCGTCAGTGCACAACTCTTTGACGCAGATACATGCGGTTTTAAATACACTCTCTGCCTCCATGCTGCAGTTGTAGGACAGGATGGTGTCACGATCGTTCCACCATCCCGATCGTACATAGGAGACTTACCCGCAGGTTTCCTGTACAAGAGGATCGTCTGTGCCCTCGGACGCGGGTTGGCGCTAACGAACGCACGCGAGTGCATGTAGTCCCTAACAGGCGCACGCGGGTGCGCGTTGACACGAGCGGGCGCACGCGGGTGCACGACGAGCCGAACGGGCGTACGCGGGTACGCGGGGTCACGAACGGGAGCACGGTTACCCGCGGGGGTACGCAAACGTACCGTGCGACCGTTCTTGGCGCCCAACAAGCTATTTAAGGAATCAGCTCCTGTTCCCCAGTGCTGTCCTATCTACAGCGTTCCTGTGACTTCTGCTGCCAGTTCCTGTGTGTTCCTGATACTGTACCCGGCCTGTTCCTTGACCTTGCTTGTTTACCGCCTGCCTCCAACCCTTTGCCTGATTGACCTCGCTTCTGCCTTCTGCTCTGTACCTCTGCTGCCCGATAGTTGCCGGCCCGGCTCGCCTCTGACCACGCCTGCCTACCCACCTGAACTTCAGCACCAACTTCTCCTGTGGTTCCTGCCTGACTACCTGTGCCAGCTGTTTCTGCAGTTCCTGTCCGGCTTCCAGCGCTGGTTGCACCTGCCGTTCCAGTCAGCTACCTGTTCCCGCTGTGCCTGCTATCTGCTACCCTTCATCCTCTGCCTGACCTCCTGCACCAGCTGGTGGTATCTCCGTTACTGCTACCCGGCCTGGCACTTGTGTCCTCCGGACTCCTGAATCCCTGTTTCCACCTCCAGGGGCTCTCGAGCCGGAGGCTTACGAGGCGCCGCTCCCTGCACGTTTGGGCTCTCCAACCAGGTACGTGACAGTACAGGACAGCCATGTCCGAGCCCTCGCAGGGAGCCTCGCCAATGGATGAGCTTTGCCGCCACCTAGCCGGCCTCACCCAGGCCGTAAAGAACTTGCAAGAAGGCTACGGCCGTCTGGAAGAACAGGTCCAGGCCCTATCTGCCGCAGCCCCAGCTGTCCCTGGACCCTCAGTCCCACCTGCAGTGGTAATGATGCCGCCAGAACCAAGGGTCCCTACGCCAGACCGTTTCTCCGGCAACCGAAACAAGTTCAGGGCCTTTCGGAACTCCTGTGAGCTCTTCTTCGCTCTTCAACCCCGGACCTTTTCTCTCGAGGCAACAAAAGTGGGTTTCGTCATCTCCCTACTAACCGACAAGCCCCAGGCCTGGGCACATCGTCTCCTGGAACGAAAGGACCCCTCTCTGGACTCTTTAAATGCCTTCTTCGAAGCGATGTCTCGGCTGTATGAGGACCCCCAGCTTGCTGCTACCGCAGAAGCAGCCTTGCACGTGCTCCAACAGGGTCGCAGGCCGGTGGAGGATTATGTGTCTGAGTTTAGACGCTGGAGCGCTGACACGGAGTGGAATAACTCAGCCCTCCGCTACCAATTCCGCATGGGACTCTCGGAATCATTAAAAGATGAACTGGCTCGCGTGGGAATCCCTGAAACCCTTGAAGCGCTCATCGATCTCTCAGTCCAGATCGATAGGCGCCTAAGAGAACGTCGTCTAGAGCGTTCTTCTTCTACCTCTCGCCCTGTCTGGATGTTGCCACGGGTTCCTAGTTCCAACCCCCCGGTCCCTCCTGTTCCTGTTCCATCTTCTCCGGATTCGTCAGAGCCTATGCAACTGGGTCTGCTTCGCCCATCTCTGACGCCTGAAGAGCGCCAACGCCGAAGAGCCGGTAACCTTTGTCTCTACTGCGGAGAACCGGGACATTATGTTCGCACTTGCCCTGCCAAATCGCGTAAGTGCCTTCTTATACCTCCTGCTTCTCCTTCTACCTTGCCTAGTACCAGTACCACCTCTCATCTGGCTGTGCCTCTTCTTTTACATTTCTCAGGAAAGACCATCAGCATCAACGCAATTATTGATTCTGGGGCCTGCAGCGGCTTTATGGACTTGTCCTTTGCCTTAAAGAACAACATTCCCCTTCGGCCTAGGGTAAAGGGACTTTCAATCTACTTGGCCGATGGTTCCACCCTAAAGTCCAGACCTGTGACCCAGGAGACATCTCCTCTTCATGCCATCATTGCCGGAACCCACCAGGAGCTCCTGTGTCTGGACATTATTAAGTCTCCACTTTTTCCCGTTATCCTTGGCATGCCCTGGTTGAAGGCCCACAACCCTCTGATAAATTGGTTCACTGGAGGAATAGAGTTTCCGTCTGCCTATTGTCGTCAGCACTGCCTCCCAGTCGTCAATGCGGACCCTTCCTCACTGCTTTGCTTAGAAATGGACACTGAAATGCGACAGGCTGTGCCCGAGGCTTATCACCAATTTGTGGATGTGTTTAGCAAAAAGGGCGCTGAGACTTTACCTCCCCACAGACCATATGATTGCCCTATTGAATTGCTCCCGGGGGCAGAGATCCCCTTCGGAAGGATCTTCCCCTTATCCGAGACCGAGCTGGGAACCCTGAAAACCTACCTGGACGATAATCTGAAGAAGGGTTTTATCCGGCCATCCACTTCCCCGGCAGGCGCGGGGATTTTCTTCGTCCAGAAGAAGGACCACTCCCTACGGCCGTGTGTGGACTACCGAGCACTCAACAAAGTCACAATTAAAAACCGTTACCCCCTACCGTTAGTGCCCGAACTATTTCAGAGACTGGGGTCGGCCGAGGTATTCTCCAAACTAGACCTACGGGGTGCCTACAACCTTGTCCGCATTCGTGAAGGCGATGAATGGAAGACCGCCTTTCGTACTCGCTTCGGGCACTACGAATATTTAGTTATGCCCTTTGGACTCTGTAATGCTCCTGCTACGTTCCAACATTTTGTAAATGATGTTTTCAGAGATTACCTAGACCTGTTTGTGATTGTATACCTCGATGATATTTTAATCTTTTCTTCCTCTTTAGCCGAACATCGGGAACATGTGAAAAGTGTCTTGGCCCGACTCCGCCTTCATGGTCTGTACGCCAAACCAGAAAAGTGCGTTTTCGAACAGCTAAGTATTCAATTCCTTGGGCTAATCATTTCAGTAAAAGGAATAGAGATGGATCCCCAGAAAATCTCAGCTATCCTAGACTGGCCCCCTCCCTCTGACAGAAAAGGGGTCCAACGGTTTGTAGAATTTGCTAATTTTTACAGGAAATTCATCAGAGGATTTTCCTCCATCATTTCCCCCATCACCGAGCTGACCAAACAGGGTCAAAGATTTCAATGGACTTCCAAGGCACAAGAGGCCTTCAAGACCCTAAAGGACCTGTTCGTATCTGCCTCAATCCTAAGACACCCCGATGCCACGCTGCCTTATATCCTGGAGGTGGATGCCTCGGAAGTGGCCGTTGGGGCAGTGCTCTCCCAGAGACAGGGGCCTAAATCACTTTTGCATCCAGTTGCCTTCTTCTCCCGCAAGCTTTCGGAAGCGGAGCGGAACTACGACGTCGGTGACCGAGAACTGCTGGCAATCAAGGCAGCGCTGGAAGAATGGCGCTACCTCCTCGAAGGCGCTTCACACCCGATCCTGGTCTATACTGATCACAAAAACCTAGAGTATCTTAAATCAGCCAAGAGACTGAAACCAAGACAGGCCCGGTGGGCACTCTTCTTTTCTAGATTTGTGTTCCACATCACGTACAGGCCAGGATCAAAGAATGTTAAACCCGATGCTCTCTCTCGAATGTACAATGAATCAGTGGAGCTCCCTACTCCTGATACCATTCTTCCCCCAGGGAACTTTCTCCTGCTTCAGGAGAGCCTACTTTCCCGAATTAAGCAGGCCTCCAGCGATCCGGCTCTCCCACCTGACATTTCTTTAACCTCCAGAGACGGTCTTCTTTGGCATCAGGACAGAATCTACGTTCCCCAAGAAATACGTGCCGCAGTTCTCAGCTCCTGCCATGACCACCCACTGGCCGGCCACTTTGGGGTGTTCAAAACCACGGACTTGCTCCAACGCACGTTTTGGTGGCCACAAATGAAGAAGCACTACAGGGAATACGTGGAGGCATGTACCAGGTATCAGGAATAAAGGTAGCAAATCAAAGGTTTGGGGCTTGCTGAGACCGTTGCCCATCCCGGATAGACCGTGGAAGATGATATCCATGGACTTCATCGTGGAACTGCCTCCCTCTGAAGACTTCTCCACAATCTTTGTGGTGGTAGATAGGTTTACTAAGATGGCCCACTTCCTGCCTATGAAGGGGACCCCTTCAGCCACGGAGATGGCTAAGATCTTTATTAGAGAAGTGGTAAGGCTCCACGGTATCCCTGCTGACATTACCTCTGATAGGGGGGTACAGTTTACGTCCAGGTTTTGGAAAGCTCTCTGTGGGGCCCTGAAAATTGAGCTTCACCTTTCTTCGGCCTATCACCCTCAAACCAACGGCCAGACCGAGAGGACCAACCAAACGCTAGAGCAATATCTGCGTTGCTTCTCTTCCTTCTCCCAGGACGACTGGGCATCGCTCTTGCCATTAGCAGAGTTTGCATACAACAATTCCATCCATTCTGCCACCAAACAGTCCCCGTTTTTTGCAAACTTTGGCTTCCACCCGCTGTTTCTACCCAGTAATCTCCCTGAATGCTCAGTGCCGGCGGTACAGGAAGACCTTAATTTTTTCGAGAGCAACAATAAGATCCTTCAAGAAACTCTGGCTAAGACTCAGGAACACAATAAAGAGGTCTTTGATAGGAAGAGAAGAGGGAAGCTCGACCTCCAGGTCGGGGACCAGGTCTGGTTGTCAACGCTGAATCTGAAATTAGCTTGCCCATCCAGGAAGCTGGGCCCGAAGTTTGTGGGTCCATTCCCTATTGTAAGGAAACTGAATGATGTGGCTTTTGAGCTAAGACTCCCGGAGTCGTTTCGGATCCACCCGGTCTTTCACGTCTCGTTACTTAAACCTGCGGTCCCGGACCCCTTTGCCGATCGGAGTGCCAACCCCCCGGAACCTGTGATGATTGATGGAGAATTAGAATATGAGGTCGAGTCTATTCTGGATTGCAGGAGAAGACAGAATCAGACCCAGTTCCTGGTTAAGTGGAAGGGATATGGCCCTGAGGAAAATTCATGGGAACCAGAGTCCAACCTGCATGCAAAGAGGCTGATCCTTGCTTTTAAGAGGTCTCATCCGGATAAGATGACACGGTTGGGCATCCGGAGGTTGCCCCTTGGGGGGGGGGCAATGTCACGATCGTTCCACCATCCCGATCGTACATAGGAGACTTACCCGCAGGTTTCCTGTACAAGAGGATCGTCGGTGCCCTCGGACGCGGGTTGGTGCTAACGAACGCACGCGAGTGCATGTAGTCCCTAACAGGCGCACGCGGGTGTGCGTTGACACGAGCGGGCGCACGCGGGTGCGCGACGAGCCGAACGGGCGTACGCGGGTACGCGGGGTCACGAACGGGAGCACGGTTACCCGCGGGGGTACGCAAACGTACCGTGCGACCGTTCTTGGCGCCCAACAAGCTATTTAAGGAATCAGCTCCTGTTCCCCAGTGCTGTCCTGTCTACAGCGTTCCTGTGACTTCTGCTGCCAGTTCCTGTGTGTTCCTGATACTGTACCCGGCCTGTTCCTTGACCTTGCTTGTTTACCGCCTGCCTCCGACCCTTTGCCTGATTGACCTCGCTTCTGCCTTCTGCTCTGTACCTCTGCTGCCCGATAGTTGCCGACCCGGCTCGCCTCTGACCACGCCTGCCTACCCACCTGAACTTCAGCACCAACTTCTCCTGTGGTTCCTGCCTGACTACCTGTGCCAGCTGTTTCTGCAGTTCCTGTCCGGCTTCCAGCGCTGGTTGCACCTGCCGTTCCAGTCAGCTTCCTGTTCCTGCTGTGCCTGCTATCTGCTACCGTTCATCCTCTGCCTGACCTCCTGCACCAGCTGGTGGTATCTCCGTTACTGCTACCCAGCCTGGCACTTGTGTCCTCCGGACTCCTGAATCCCTGTTTCCACCTCCAGGGGCTCTCGAGCCGGAGGCTTACGAGGCGCCGCTCCCTGCACGTTTGGGCTCTCCAACCAGGTACGTGACAGATGGAGGTGATGGAAGCCCGCTCAGTCAGTACGGCAGTGGGCAGAACTGGGGTGTCCGCTGCGCCCCCAGCTCCGGTCCTGCCTAGCCCAGTTACAGGTAATGCACTGTCTTTTCCTTTGGCAGTCCCTTCACCATTGGCAGTATTGCCTTCTGTGTCTCCTGCCCATTTTATTCCTGCCAATATCAAAAGGGATATTTTGGAAGGGAAGGATGTCAATTTAGCCTCGCTGCTAATAGCGGCCCAGGATGTTTTAGAGAACAAGTCTTTTGCTTGCGGAGAGGTGTCGGTGGTGCTCAAGACCAGGGATCCCAGGCTTAGTCGCAAACTTAGTGTGGCGGAATTTGTTCTGGCTTTTGGCATCTTCAGAGACATTGTCTGTTCGGTCAGTCCGGGGAGGAGGGAGGAGTTTGATTTATATCTTCATAAGGTGGTGGATTTGGCACACAAGTACGGTGGTTTCACGTTTTACGATTATCATCGTTCCTTTGCGGCAAAGGTGGTGGCTACTTGGGCCCAGTTTCAGGTGGTGACGTGTTGGGGCAACATCGACATGGAACTGTTTTGTAGGCATTTCGCTAACCAGAAGTCCCCTGTATGTGCCAACTGCCAGTCATTGGCACACACCACAGCTTGGTGTCCAAACTGTGAGGCCTCCAGTCAACCGGGGACCTCCAAACAGGTGGCGGGTGGTTCTTCTGGTAGTTCTGGTCAGGTGGACAAGATGGGTAGACCTATCCGTTATCTAGGCAAAGCTCAGCTGTGCAATAATTACAATTACACTGTCATGGTTATGCATATAGAGTTTGTCTGCTTACCTGTTTCATGTGTTCATCTCTAGAGACCAGCCGACCCTCACCTGACTGCTTTTGTAATCCATCCTCTGGCATGACTCCACCCTACCTCCTATCAGAGAACTCTATATTAACCTGTGCACTGCAGGCCAACCCTGCTGATCAACCATTGTGTATTCCTTTGTGTGTTTAGCTTCCTGTTACCTGCCATGTGCTCTTCTGTTGTTCCGTTACCGACTTTGGCGTTTCCTTGACTATCCCTGTTTGCCTGTGATCCTGACCTATTGGCGTGTCCCTGACTATTCCTTTCTGCTTGTGGCCCCGACCTTGGCTTTATCCCTCACTATCCCTATCCTCCTGTTTCCTACTGTGGGTGCGAGCTGGGGGACCCTGGGGGTCGCGACCTGGAGCCAGTGGCAGCCAAGTCCATCCTCACCACTAGAGGCTCTGGTGAACACCTGCTGGCTCTTAGACTCCGCGCTCCAGGGAATCTTACGCTCTAACCTCGGTGGGATCTGTCTCCCATCCGCAACAGTCAGCCTTAGGGTCCACAACCTTGCGGTACACTCCTGAACCCTATGGTGTGCATCTGTCACCTCGCCTCAAGGTGACCTGACATACACTGGGTGCAACTATTGCCAATGCAAACGTTTGTGCTAATTGTTTCAGAGCCCACACCAAGTCCGCCTGCGATGTTAAGCCTTTCAGCACGTCATGACTATGCCAAATTAATATCTCCTTGCTGGGGGTTTACTTAGATGGCCACCCATCCCCAGGTTTTGGGCAATTTTTGCTGGAGGGTTTTTCTTCAGGTTTTCACACTGGTCTCATTACTCTTCCAACCGAGACATTTGAATGCAATAATTTAAGGTCAACAGAGAATCACCCTGCCATTGTCAACGAGTTGCTTCAGGTTGAAGTTTCCAAGGGGTTCCTGATTGGACCTTTCCCATCTTCACCGTTTTGTATGTGGAGGGTCAGCCCCATTGGGGTGGTCTGTGGGAAGTTTTCGAATAAATTTCGCTTGATTTATGACTTGTCCGTGCCTCATTAATCTCATGTCCCTAGTCTCAATTCACTAATTCCATCTGAAGAGTTCTCACTGAAGTATTCATCTGTGGATTTGGCTATTCAGCATATGGTGCAGTTAGGCAGGGGTGTTTGGTTATCCAAGGCTGATATTACTGATGCATTTAAATTATTTCCCATCAGTCTTGCTCTCTGGCAATGGCATGGTGTCAAGTGGCGCGGTCAGTATTATTTTGCTACCAGGTTAATGTTTGGGTCAAAGAGCAGCCCTCAGTTGTTTGATACCTTTGTCCAGGGCCTTCACTGGATAGTGGAGAATTGCAAAGGTTGTCAGAAGGTAATCCACTATCTAGATGATTTTTTACTTTTGGAGAAACCAGATGAATCGCCCAGGGATCTGCATGCGCTTACAGGGCTACTTTCAGATTTAAATGTCCCTTTAGCTGCTCACAAGGTGGAGGGTCCGTCAGCTTTTTGGGGATTATGCTCGATGCCAACCTCATGGTGGCTAGCCTACCATTGGAGAAGCTGATTAGGATTTGGCAGACTATTCATCTGTTGGTCCGGTCACCAGTATGTTCTAAGAAAGAGTTGCAGTCTCTGTTGGGGGTGTTAAATTATGCAATGAGAATCATCCCGCAGGGTAGGGCGTTTGTGATCTGGTTGCTGGCTCTTCTTTCGCTTTATCATGATTCTGACTCGGCGGTTACGTTTCCAGCTGATGCCCTAGTGGATCTTATCATGTGGGATCGGTTCCTGTGTGACTGGAATGGCATCTCCATGTTCATTCCCCAGCCATCGGATAATTCCCCCAGAATTTTTTCAGTCGTTTTTTCAGACATTTTTTATCGTCAGTGGTTGGCCAGCCGTTGGCCCCCTGAGGTTTTCCACCTGCCAAAGTTTGCTCTGACCTCAGCTTTGTTTGAAATGTATCCGATTCTGGCAGCAGCAGTCACTTGGGGTTGTGTTTAGTCAAGTTATTCAGTCATCTTCTTTATGGATAATTTGGCTACAGTCAAAATTATCAATAAAGGCAGATCGGGGTCCCTTCTGATCATGTCATTCATGCGTAGGTTGACTTGGCTGGGCTTGACATACAAATTTAATTTTCGAGGGGAATTCATCAGTGGGAGTCTCAATGGTGCGGCTGATGCTTTATCCCGTCTTGATATGCCTCGTTTTTTCTTGCAGCATCCGGAGGCAGAACGAACAGGCCGGCCTGTCCCCCCATACTCGCTGTTGATCATGGACTAAACACTTTCCAGGTTCAGGCTATCGACCTGGCTAATAAATCATTGTCCAAGAACACGCTGAACGTGTACACGATGGATTAGAAGACTTTTCTCAGGTTTACGGATTTATACCCTTCCGATGGCCCTGAGGACATCTACCATGTCATGTCTTTTGCTGCGTATTGCCACAGTGAGCTGGCGTTAGCTGGCAGTACCATTAAGATTTATTTATCAGGAATTCAACATTTCAGATCCCTGCAGGTGCCTGACAGTGCATCAATTTTTGCTGCTCACTCTCTGAAAGCCATGCTCAGGGGTATTCTGAGGACCCAGTAGAGGGTTCAGTTTTCTCGACAACCTATCACTGGTCAGATTTTCTGGGATTTGTCAGACCTACTGTCTTCTTCTCCTTTCGGGGCAGGTCCCAGGTCAGGTTAGTGTTCAAGGCGGCCATTTATCTTAATTTCTTCGATTTCCTCTGACCCGGGGAGGTGTCTCAAGCCATCTGTCATACTCCGGTTCTGCTCAAAGGTAGTCTCACCAGATTCCCTGAGCACTATGAGTTACAGCTGCCCAACAATAAGAATAGACAAACTGGTCAGGGGTTTGTGGTAAAATATTACCGTACAAATAGCGCTTGGTGCCCGGTTGAAGTCCTCGACTCACTTTGCAATCTATTTGTAGCAACTCCTGGTCATGGGCCTCTGCTCCCATTTCCCACGCATTCCATTACTTCAAAACAGTTCATTTCCTATGTAAGGATTTTACTTGTCAGGTTAGATGTAGACCCAAGGCGCTTCTCTGGTCATTCATTTAGAATCGGGGCAGCGTCTGCGGCTTCTAAACAGCGGGTCCCGTTCTACATCATTAAGTATATGGGTCGTTGGAGGTCATCCTGCTATAGCAGGTACATTCCTGAACCTCACACGGAGGTTAGTAGGGCGTTTGTTACGTTGTTAGATTAATTGTCATTTATTCATTAAAGCTTAATACTTTATATATCTTGTGTCTTTCGCCCTCTTTTAGGCATACCGTTTAGCGAGACTGAGGCACACCACAGGTCTTGGTAGTTAGTGTTACCGTATGTCGCAACTGAAGACTCAGACTGCAAGTCTGAAGGCTGGCCTCCGGCCAGCCTGGATTTGTAGGAGGAGTCTGAGGGGGTATATATCCCTCCTCCTTCCTACAAGTCCCTCGTCGGCTCGGCTCTGGTTCCCCACCCTCCCGTCCCCTTTTTTCCTTTTCATTTCATTCACAACACATATCATCTTACTCTTATTCAGGGTATGCCCTCTTTTAGGCATACTGTTCAGCGAGACCGAGGCACACCACAGGTCTTGGTAGTTAGGGTTACCGTATGTCGCAACTGAAGACTCAGACTACAAAAAGTGTTGTGGCACCAGCACCACCACCACAACCACCAAAGGCCCAATTTTTCTACCACTGTTCAACAATGGCATGCAATTACAATTCTTGATATAATTGTTCACAGCAGGGCGCTCCAGCGCCCACCAAGAGTCACTTTGAGGGCTTACAATGCTGTGGCAACACCAACACCTTGTTCCGCCATTTCTGCAGAGCATATAGGGTAGGCCCCTACTTTCAAACATCCAACTTACAAACGTCTCCTACTTGCAAATGGAAGGAGACAACAGGAAGTGAGATGAAAAAAGACGGACGGCAAAACTAATTATACAGGGGTGATAACCCTTCCCTATGTTTTCCAAAAAGCTTAAAAATAGATTTTTTGACTGGAGCTACACTTTAAAAATGTACCAGCTCAAAATTACAAACAGATTCTACTTAACACCACAAACCTACACAGTCCCTGTCTTGTTTTCACCGCCTGTATACTGCTGTTCTGAGTATATAGGGCCTGGGGGCCCCACGTCTTTCCTTTTTTAATATGGGTGTGGGGTTAATATCCGTACAAGACCCAAAGGGGCTCGTAATGGGCAGGGGGGGGGGCTACCCATGCCATTTTTCTCAATGATTTCCATCCATATTGCCGGAACCAGATATTACATTAAAACCGCAAGCAGTTTTAAATGACTTTTTTTCCGTTAAATGTCATTTTGTGCAGGGACTGTTCTAAACACAGGAAACATGTGGCATTGCACAGGCATACTATAGACACCCCCAGGCATGATATTTAATGGAATATTTCACTTTTTTTTCACTTTAATCGCCATTAAAATCAGTGCTCCCAAAAAAACAGCCATTTTTAAAAACATTTTAGGCATTGACCCATGTCCCCTGGGGCAGGAGCTAGGTCCCCAAACCCTTTTTAGGACAATATCTTGCATATTAGCCATTAAAATTAGCACTTTTTATTTCTTTTTTTTTATTCTTTATTTAGTATTTTTTTCCATACAAAAAATATAAAACATAATATACATATATATGCATCCTACCCCCCCCCTCCCCCCTCTTATAGCTCTACTGCCTCGTTATATTTCTTCGTTAATTTAAACAGTTTCCATTGTTCCCATTTCTTTCGGAATTTCTTTTTTCCACTCTCCTCGTCCTCTTCCCATCCCTCCATTCTATACATATCCTCTACTTTTTCTATCCATTCCCTCAGTTTTGGGGCTTCTACCTGTCTCCAATTTTTTGGAATCAAGCTCTTTGTCGCGTTTATTACCGTATTTTTCTGTGTATAAGACGCCCCCATGTATAAGACGCCCCCCACTTTTGCAACCCAGAATTAAGAAATCCATATTTTAAACAGGTAAAACAGAACACAGTTTTATTTAGTAATTAACGTTTACATACCAGTATATTATGCATCATATCACTTTATTCAACCTCTGTTGCATCAATGTTCTCTTCTTCATCACTAGTTCCAGACAGAATCTCTTCAACTTCTTTTGCATCACTGCTGTCTTCTGAGTCACAGTCAACTGTCTCTCTGCAGCTCTATTCCCATGCTCTTTTGCATAGCTAACTACACTGAGTTTGAATTTTGCAGAATAAGACAGTCTCTTACTTTTATTATTCTGTGACATCTTGGGCTCAAAACACTCCGCTCTCTGCATCTGCGCAGTCTCCACATCGAACGGGATCGCATCTGCGCACTCTCCACCTCCTCCTATACCTCATGCTGACGTCACTAAGATACGGCTCGTGATTGGAGGAAGCCGTTCACAAGCTATGACCATCTACGCACCTGCGCGGCTCTCTCCCAGGCAGTATAAGACGCTGCTCGAATTTCAGTCTAACAATTTAAGGATAAAGTAGCGTCTTATACACAGAAAAAGATGGTAAATTTCCTATGAGGGCCTCTTTATACTTTTGAGTTGGGGTGTCTGTACCGTGGAAGAGACATGTCCAAGGGTTTTCTAGTACCTGAGTTCCTGTTATTATTTTTATCAGAGCTAATATTTCCCTCCAGTACTTTCTAATTTTTGGGCATTCCCACCAAATGTGGGCCGCGCACCCTTGTTGTCCACACCCTCTCCAGCACGTCCCGAGTTGATCTTCCTGGTATCTCATCATCATATCTGGTGTCCTATACCACCTAACAAGGCTTTTGTAATTAATTTCTATTGTGTTAAGATTTTTTGATGTCCCGTGTGTTAAGTGCAAAATGTTTTCTATATTCTGTTTCTCCCCCCGTGTTCCTATTTCTTCTTCCCATTTTTTTATATAGATAGGTTCCTCCATCTCATCCATTCCTCCCAGCAACTTATATAACTGTGAGATGTTTACTCTTATTATTTTCCCTTCGCACATCTGCTCTAAAACATTAAGGTCTTCTCCACTTCTCAATGGTTGTGGCAATGATGAGACAAAATGTCTGAGCTGGAGGTACCGCCATCCATCTATATCCATATACTCCTGTAGTGTTTCTAAAGTGATTATTTTGCCCGCTATTATTATGTGTCTCAATTGAATGTCTTCTCTTCTAATCCAATGTCCTCCCATAGTGCTCTTCCTCGGTGTAAATAAATAATTTTCTTTTAACGCCATTAATGGGGAATTGTATTTCCATTTATTATGTTTGTGAATTCCATTCCATATTCTAAAGACGTTTTTTGTGAGTGCAAGTGTTGTTGGTCCTAGTGATCTATGTTTTGGCGGTATCCAAATTTCCTTTCCTAATCGTGTCTCTGCAGAGCTGTGTTCTATTGCCACCCATCTCTTTTCATTATCTAGTTTTATCCACTCCACCACCCGTGTTAACAATATAGATTCATAGTATTTCTTAAAATCCGGTACCTTTAAACCTCCCCTCTCTTTTTCCAATTGTAATACCTTTAAGGCTATTCTAGGCTTCTTATTTTTCTAAATGAGCTTGGTTATTAAGGATTTAATGATATTGAAATAGACTGGAGGGATATATATCGGTAACATCTGTAACTTGTATAATATTTTTGGTTGTATGATCATCTTAAGGGCGTTTATCCAGCCAAACCAGGACAATGGTTTCATCATAATTTTTTTTTAGTGTCTCTTACTTCATCCAGCAGGGGAATATAATTTATCTCATAGATTTTGTTTAATGGGGCTGCCAACTTTATACCTAGATATTTAATTTCCTTCTTCCACAGGAAGGGAAATTCACTCTTAATATCCTGTTCTTCCCTATTGCTCGTGTTGACATTTAACACTTCTGTTTTCTTTGAATTTATTTAGAAGTTTGATAAATCTCCATACTGCTCGATAATCTTTACCAAGTTTGGCATGGAGATTCTAGGTTTCGTCACATAAAATAGAACATTGTCCGCAAATGCGGCTACCTTATGTGTCTCTTCCCCGAGCTCAATTCCTCCTATATCAGGATTTTTCCTCACTGTCTCCAACAGTGGTTCTAATGTCAACACGAACAATATAGGTAAAAGTGGGCAGCCCTGTCTAGTCCCATTGTACATCCTGAAGGGATCAGACAAGTTACAGTTTACCCTTACCACTGCCATTGGACACTCGTAAAGTGTCTTTATCCAACTCAGGATTCGGGTACCAAATCCCATTTCCTTCAGCGGGCCCATCATGAATCCCCAGTCTACTCGATCAAAAGCTTTTTCTGTGTCTATTGATAAAAGCAGACTGGACATTCTGCACTCTTGAATTTTCTGGAGAAGCAATAGTGTCCTACTCCATTATCCCTTCCCTCTTGGCCCCCCACAAACCCCACTTGGTCTGGGTTGACCAGGTTTGGGACTAATTTTTTCATTCTAGTAGCTAGTATTTTTGCAAACAATTTTATGTCAGTATTTAACAATTAGATTGGTCTATAGTTTGAACATATCAAGCCCTCACTCCCTTCTTTCAATATTGTAGAAATAATTGCTAGAGAGGCTTCCTTACCCAGACCATATTTTATACCTAGGCCATTAAAATATGCACATAACCTTGGTGACAGTATTTCCCCGAATTTCTTAAATTTTTCTATTGTATAGCCATCCGTGCCCGGGCTTTTCCCTCCTGTAGTTTCTTTTATTGCTTGGTTTACTTCGGATACTGTTATAGGGGACTCCAATTCCTGTGCTATTTCTTGTGATAATCTAGGGACCTTGGCGTTTATTATGTATTCTTTAATTTCCCCCCTTCTGATGTTCTCTTGTTGTTCTGTCTCCTTTTTTCTGACCCAATATAATTGCTCATAGTATTCTCTAAATACCTCTGCTATATCTTTAGTCTTATACTTGGTCTCATTATTTTTATCTAGTATTTTTTCAATAACATTTTTTGCTTTCTTTTTCCTCAGTATCCTAGCTAAGCTCTTACCATTCTTATTTCCCCACATGTATCGCTCTTTCGCTATTTTATAATATTCTCTCCTTACTTATTGCTCTATTATTTCCTCTTAGGCCTCTTTCACACCGACGTGCCGTTCAGGCCCGCCTGTCAGTTTTTCAGGCGGACCTGAACGGGTGCTCCATAGAGCTCTATGGAGCGTCGGATGTCAGCGGTGACATGTCCGCTGACATCCGACCCGCTCCGATCCGAAAAAGTGTGACGGAGGAAAAAGCTATTTTTCCATCCGTCTGCGGATCGGATCGGATGACGACGGGCACTGCGGTCCATCGTCATCCGATCTCCCATAGGGGAGAGCGGCGCTGTGACAGGTCCGTCCCTGCGCAGTGTGCAGAGACAGACCTGTCATCTCCCTGCTCAGCGGGGATCGGCGGAGTGATCCCCGCTGAGCAAACGGACATCCACGGGGTGGATCAGAACTGATCCGCCCCGTGTGAAAGGACCCTAACTCTAATTTTTTAATAGCCAAATTCCATTGTAGCACCTGTATCTGTCCTTGTCCATTCTGTTTTTCTATTTTGTGTTTTAATTCTAATCTTCTGATTTCTTCTCTTAATTCCTTTACCTTATTTTTCCTTTCTTTTTTTTCTTTTTGCCCCAAGGGAAATATATATTCCTCTTATGTAAGCCTTATGGGCCTCCCATAGTATATTCTCCGCCATCTCACCCTTCCCATTTGAGGCAAAAAAAAATTCCAGCTCCTTTCTTATTATTTCCTCTCCTTCTACATCTAATAATTCTTTATTGAGTTTCCAGGTAAATAGGGGTTTCTTTACCTTGGGATTTTAATTCTCATATAGTTATGGGTGCGTGGTCTGACAGGGTCCTGATTCCGATGTCCATATCCACCACTTCCTCCAATGGCTGGTGTTCCACCAGCCAATAATCTATCCTGGTGTACATCCCATGCACAGGGGAGTAGAATCTTGTTTCTTCGGGTATCTACACATCTATCAGCTGAAACTCAGCCATCTGTTGTTTAATTCCATTCCGCTGTCCGTTCTCCGTCTCCTGTGCATGGGACGAACTATCCAGTCTCAGGTTCATCTGAAAATTTAGGTCTCCTGCCGCAATCACCCTCCCCTCCTTACAATCCCAGAGTTTTCCCAGTATCTTTCTCAGATAGGTTATTGGGTTCTTGTTTGGGCTATATATGTTTGCCAAGGTATATTTTATTCCCCATAATTTCCCTTTTAAAAACAGGAACCTCCCTTCCGGGTCCCCCATCCTGTCCTCTACCTTAAATTGTATATCCCGGCCCAGCCCCACCGCTACCCCCTTTGTTCTACTTGAAATTGAGTCTCCATAGAACCATGTTGGGTACCTTGGGGAATACAGTCTTATTTTACTTTCATGGGTTAAGTGCGTTTCCTGTAAGAACACAACCTCTGCGTTAAGTTGCTCCAATTCTCTCAATATCTTAAACCGTTTGTTTGCTGCGTTCAGACCCCTCACGTTATACGACACACAATTTACTATTATCGTACTAGAACCCAGATAATGCCCTTTTTACATGAGGTCTTGAGCTATAGGTTATTCTCCTCCCTCTCTTCCCCCCTCTGCCCCCCCCCACCCCCCCCCCCCCCCCACGGCCCACCTCCGGACCTCATGCCTCCAACCTGGATATATCCCCATCCTGGTGTCTGCACCTCCTCCCCTGAGGTGGAGACCCCCCCCCCCCCCCGGGTCCTAAGATCCCGGGGCGAAGAGGGTGGAGCGGACCTTCCTAGAGAGACCCTTCCCTGATCCCCTCCACCCCCCCCCCCCCACAGAAGAGCTCCTCCACCATTTTCACTATCAATATGCTTCTATAACTTCAGAGCGGTCTTTTTAATACTTCTTCCCTCCCTCCCCCACCTCCCGCCACCCCCCTCCTCCCTTATCATCCCTTCATACACTTTTGGCATTGGAATCTGTAGGCTTTTACAAAAATCCTGTACTTCTTCTAAAAGTCTCAACCTTGTTGTCTTCCCCTCCGTATGTACTATCAATGCTGCGGGAAACCCTCAGCTATATCTAATGTTTAGTTCTCTTAATTGGTCCAACAATGGTTTGAGCTTTCTTCTTCTTATTAAGGTTTCTGCTGATAGGTCCGCGAACACTTGTAAAGTCTTTTGTTCGTACTGTAGAGGGAGTCCCTTCCTTAGGTTATTCCATATTTTTTCTTTATCTGAGTACTCGTGAAACTTAATAAGCACATCCCGTGGCGTGTCCTCTTTTAGTCCAGGTGGTTTCCTTACTCTGTGTACTCTATCTATTTTTATCTTTTCTGCCTCTCCTCTCTCTAATAAGGGGGTAAATATCTCCTTCATCTTTTCCTCCAGGTTTTCTCCATTTTGTTCTGGTATAGCCCTTATCCTTAAGTTTTGGTGCCTGTTTTGATTTTCTTGCGCTTCCATTTTGTAATAACATTCTCTTTGTTGTATTTGTAGCTCTTTCATTTGTGTTTTTAACCCAGCTATCTCCAGTGTTTGTAACTTTTTAAAAAACATTCCTTTACCTCACTGTCCATGTCCCGACAGCCCGTTCTGTCCCATCGGTTAATGAATGGTCCTGTCTGACTGTCACCAACAGACTTAGCATATGGAGCCCATCCGGGGGAAGGGGGGTGCAGGAGGTAGGGTAGAGCAGGGGGCGGGAGGTCTCTCTACAGTCACCGCCGATCACTATCCCATTCAGTTTCTCTCGTCCAGGGGGGGGGGGGGCTGCTCTCACCAGCCTCCGTCCATCCCTGCTATAGTATATCCCACTCTGTAGTGCTCCTCTTGTCCGGAGGGGGGGGGGGGGCGCTCTCACCCGCCTCCATCGCTCACCATCCTAGCTGAAGCTCACTCCGTCTGGGGGGTGGATCGTCTTAGCTGGGGGGCCTCCGCGCTGTGTCCCCGGCCATCCAGCTCATCCACCACCGCAGATGCCGGTCTCTCCTCGCACTCACAGACGCCGCGTCAGGCTCCTCCCCCAGCGTTCTGACGTCACATCCCCGTGTGTGGTAATGGGCAGGGGGGCTACCCATGCCATTTTTCTCAATGATTTTCATCCATATTGCCAGAACCAGATATTACATTAAAACCGCAAGCAGTTTTAAATGACTTTTTTTCCGTTAAATGTCATTTTGTGCAGGGACTGTTCTAAACACAGGAAACACGTGGCACTTCACAGGCATACTATAGACACCCCCAGGCATGATATTTAAAGGAATATTTCACTTTTTTTTCACTTTAATCATCATTAAAATCAGTGCTCCCGAAAAAAACGGCCGTTTTTAAAAACATTTTAGGCATTGACCCATGTCCCCTGGGGCAGGAGCCAGGTCCCCAAACCCTTTTTAGGACAATATCTTGCATATTAGCCATTAAAATTAGCACTTTTTATTTCTAACGTTCGAGTCCCATAGTCTTCAATAGGGTTCTAAAGTTCGCACAAATTTTCGGTCCATTTGAAAGTTCTGGTGCGAACCGAACCGGGGGGTGTTCGGCTCATCCCTAAACATAACTATGAATGCGGTTAAAGATGTGCTATCTCCCCTAGCAATGGTGATGGAGGCCACAGAGGTGTCCCCAGAAACCCCCAGGCAGCTCTGCGTTTTGGAGCCGGAGGTTGCCTGGGACAGCTATGGTGCCGCTCTTAGGGATAAGAGGGTACCTGAACATGGTGATGACAGGATGTTAAATGTTAAATCTGAAATGTTTGAAAACACTGAAGGTGGAAACGGATTAATGCAGTCTGGCAATGACAGGTATCAAAACGTTCATGCGTTTAATGAAGCGCCACTAGAGCAAGGTGGTGACGGTGTGGTATTGCAGTCTGCTATGGTTAAAAATATAGTGCCACAATGTTATTTGAACCAAAGTGATAGGTGCAATGTGTCTGTTGCTGAACCACTCTGTCCCTCTGGGTCTCCTTGTGCAGTAGGAGCGGTACTGCGTGGTACCTCTGGGAGCGCAGAGATAACAGACTGGGACAGATGGGCAAAAAGCCTGTTGGCTTTGTTGGAAAAGGCCTCTGTTGGTAAGAGTGGAGCAGACATGACTTGATGAAGGACCTGCAGAGCAACTTGTATGCAAGGGTGCACTTGCTAATGCAGATGTTGCTCAGGAGATGGAAATGCCAAGTAAACGCGAACGTACAGAAGAGGTCCTGTCTGTGATCCACAAAGGGCCTAATGATGTGGTAATGGTTGATGCCTTGCCGAATGAGCTAGTATTGGTGGAAGTGCCAGATGGCACAGCAATAAATGAAGTGATTGTAGTCACAGATCCAAATGATGATTTGTGTGATGATGGTCAGGAGTCAGGGCAGTTGTTGGCAGAGGATCTCATGCCAGTGGAGTTGGTGTATAGTGAAGCTGCCGTAGACAACCATTCCGCTGGGTACAGTTCCTCTCCAGACACTGCCCTGCCGAACATGGGTGAAATGAAATATGGCAAATGCGTTGATATTTCTGACCATGATGGAAAATGCAGCGCATTGGCATTTTTTTATGGTTTGGTTACTATGGGTGACATCAAAAATAATGGTAGACCTGATGGTCTTGGTCAAGTTGATATGGTTGTAGCAAACCCTGAAAATTGTAATGAGATAGGGAATGGTTGGATTGACACAGAACAGGTAAAAGGCATAGCAGAATTAGGCCCCCTACAGGTTCGGGAGGGTAATTCTGGGGAAGATTTCCTGGTGTTTGAGGAACTTCTAAGATCTGAGAAGAATCGTGGTAAAAAATGGTTGGAAGGAAATGGCCCAAAGCGCAGCAAGGTGTCACAGGACTTAAAATCCTCAGAGTGGCAAGACAGTCAGGATGTCCATCAGAGGGAGACTAGGATGAGACTGCAGTCATATCAGGATGTTAGTAATAAAACTGACAAAAGCATGCAGTGTACATGAGGAAACAAGTGACGCTAAGTTTGAACAGTAAGACGGTGAGAGGGACCAGTGTCCAGAGGCGGCTCTAGACTTTGTGAGGCCTTAGGCATAACTTAGACATGAGGCCCCAACTCACGTCCATAAGGGAAAAAATAATTGTCTGTGCCCTCTATTTCAAAGCTGGTGTCAGGGCTGGCATGCTCTCAGTACTGGTGTCAAGGCACTCCATCTCAGTGCAGTATGCTCTCTCTCTCAGTGCTGGTGTCAGTGCTGTCTCTCTCAGTGCTGGTGTCAGTGTTCTGTCTCTCTCAGTGTTGGTGTCAGTGCTCTGTCTCTCTCAGTGCTGGTGTCAGTGCTCTGTCTCTCTGCTAGTGCTGGTGTCAGTGCTCTGTCTCTCTGCTAGTGCTGGTGTCAGTGCTCTGTCTCTTTGCTAGTGCTGGTGTCAGTGCTCTGTCTCTCTCAGTGCTGGTGTCAGTGCGCTGTCTCTCTCAGTGCTGGTGTCAGTGTTCTGTCTTTCTGCTAGTGCTGAGAGAGACAGCACTGACACCAGAACTGAGAGAAACAGCACTGACTCCAGCACTGAAAGAGACAGCACTGACACCAGCACTAGCAGAGTATACACTGACACCAGCACTGAGAGACACAGAACACTGACACCAGCACTGAGAAAGACAGAGCACTGACACCAGCACTGAGAGAGACAGAACACTGACACCAACACTGAGAGAGAGAGAACACTGACACCAACACTGAGAGAGACAGGACACTGACACCAGCATTGAGAGAGACAGAGCACTGACACCAGCACTAGCAGAGTGCACACTAACACCAGCACCAAGAGAGACAGAGCACTGGCATCAGCACTGAGAGAGACACAGCACTGACACCAGCACTGAGAGAGACAGCACTGAGAGAGACAGCACTGACACCAGCACTAGCAGAGTATACACTGACACCAGCACTGAGAGAGACAGAACACTGACACCAGCACTGAGAGAGACAGCACTGACACCAGCACTGAGAGAGACAGAACACTGACACCAACACTGAGAGACAGATCACTGACACCAGCACTGAGAGAGACAGAGCACTGACACCAGCACTGAGAGAAACAGAGCACTGACACCAGCACTGAGAGAGACACAGCACTGACACCAGCACTGAGAGAGACAGAGCACTGACACCAGCACTAGCAGAGTATACACTGACACCAGTACTGAGAGAGACAGAACACTGACACCAGCACTGAGAGAGACAGAGCACTGACACCAGCACTGAGAGAGACAGAGCACTGACACCAGCACTGAGAGAGACAGCACTGACACCAGCACTGCGAGAGACAGTACTGACACCAACACTGAGAGAGACAGAACACTGACACCAGCACTGAGAGAGACAGAGAGCTAACACCAGCACTGATAGAGACAGAGCACTGACACCAGCACTGAGACAGAGCACTGACACCAGCACTGAGAGAGAGTCAGTGCTCTGTCTCTCTCAGTGCTGGTGTCAGTTCTCTGTCTCTCTCAGTGCTGGTGTTAGCTCTCTGTCTCTCTCAATGCTGGTGTCAGTGTTCTGTCTCTCTCAGTGCTGGTGTCAGTGTTCTGTCTCTCTCAGTGCTGGTGTTAGCTCTCTGTCTCTCTCAGTGCTGGTGTCAGTGTACACTCTGCTAGTGCTGGTGTCAGTGTCTCTCAGTGCTGGTGTCAGTGTTCTGTCTCTCTCAGTACTGGTGCCAGTGCTCTGTCTCTCTGCTAGTGCTAGTGTCAGTGCTCTGTCTCTCTCAGTGTTGGTGTCAGTGCTCTGTCTCTCTCAGTGCTGGTGTCAGTGTTCTGTCTCTCTGCTAGTGCTGGTGTCAGTGCTCTGTCTCTCTGCTAGTGCTGGTGTCAGTGCTCTGTCTCTCTCAGTGCTAGTGTCAGTGCTATGTCTCTCTCAGTGCTGGTGTCACCAGCACTGAGAGAGACAGAGCACTGGCACCAACACTGAGAGAGACAGAACACTGACACCAGCACTAGCAGAGTGCACACTAACACCAGCACCAAGAGAGACAGAGCACTGACACCAGCACTGAGAGAGACAGCACTGACACCAGAACTGAGAGAGACAGCACTGACACCAGCACTGAGAGAGACAGCACTGACTCCAGCACTAGCAGAGTATACACTGACACCAGCACTGAGAGACACAGAACACTGACACCAGCACTGAGAGAGACAAAGCACTGACACCAGCACTGACTGAGACAGAACACTGACGCCAACCCTGAGAGAGACAGAACACTGACACCAACACTGAGAGAGACAGGACACTGACACCAGCACTGAGAGAGACAGGACACTGATACCAGCACTGAGAGAGACAGAGCACTGACACCAGCAGAGTGCACACTAACACCAGCACCAAGAGAGACAGAGCACTGACATCAGCACTGAGAGAGACACAGCACTGACACCAGCACTGAGAGAGACAGCACTGAGAGAGACAGCACTGACACCAGCACTAGCAGAGTATACACTAACACCAGCACTGAGAGAGACAGAGCACTGACACCAGCACTGAGAGAGAGACAGCACTGACACCAGCACTGAGAGAGACAGAACACTGACACCAGCACTGAGAGAGACAGCACTGACACCAGCACTAGCAGAGTATACACTTACACTGACACCAGCACTGAGAGGGACAGAACACTGACACCAGCGCTGAGAGAGACAGAGCACTGACACCAGCACTGAGAGAGACAGAGCACTGAAACCAGCACTGAGAGAGACAGAACACTGACACCAGCACTGCGAGAGACAGCACTGACACCAACACTGAGAGAGACAGAACACTGACACCAGCACTGAGAGAGACAGAACACTGACACCAGCACTGAGAGAGACAGAGAGCTAACACCAGCACTGATAGAGACAGAGCACTGACACCAGCACTGAGACAGAGCACTGACACCAGCACTGAGAGAGAGTCAGTGCTCTGTCTCTCTCAGTGCTGGTATCAGTTCTCTGTCTTTCTCAGTGCTGGTGTTAGCTCTCTGTTTCTCTCAATGCTGGTGTCAGTGTTCTGTCTCTCTCAGTGCTGGTGTCAGTGTTCTGTCTCTCTCAGTGCTGGTGTTAGCTCTCTGTCTCTCTCAGTGCTGGTGACAGTGTACACTCTGCTAGTGCTGGTGTCAGTGTCTCTCAGTGCTGGTGTCAGTGTTCTGTCTCTCTCAGTGCTGGTGTCAGTGTTCTGTCTCTCTCAGTGCTGGTGTCAGTGTTCTGTCTCTCTCAGTGCTGGTGTTAGCTCTCTGTCTCTCTCAGTGCTGGTGACAGTGTACACTCTGCTAGTGCTGGTGTCAGTGTCTCTCAGTGCTGGTGTCAGTGTTCTTTCTCTCTCAATGCTGGTGTCAGTGCTCTGTCTCTCTCAGTGCTGGTGTCAGTGCTCTGTCTCTCTCAGTGCTGGTGTCAGTGCTCTGTCTCTCTCAGTGCTGGTGTCAGTGTACACTCTGCTAGTGCTGGTGTCAGTGTTCTGTCTCTCTCGTCATCCCTGTTGGGAAGCAGTAGGTCCCCTCGGACTCCTCATAGTGGAAGAGCTCCTGGTGGGAGATAGCCACAGAGAAGCCGATCATGAGCAGTGCCAGTGCAGAATGAAGAGCGCCTTGCCAACCATGGCTGAGGATCACACTGGACTGAGCTGGGACCTCCCGACCACCGCAGTGGAGCCCTGGATGGCTGGGGATGATGGCGGGGTGGAGTCAGGTCAGGAGAACACGGGTTGTCAACCACAGGCAGGCACATTGGGACACTGGCAGAGGACTGAGCAGACCTGACTGTAAACCCCAGTCACATGTACCCCCCAAACACATTCGCACCTCCCGTTGCATGCTCACCCCCCCGCCGCATGTACCCCCCCCCCCCCCCAGTGGGATGCACACCCCCCAGTCACAATCAGATCCCCCCAGTCACATGCACACACCCCCAATCACATGTTCACCCCCTCTAGTGACATGCACACACCTCCCCCATTCACATACACACCTCCCCCAATCACATGCACACACCCCCTAGTGACATGCACACACCTCCCCCATTCACATACACACCACCCCCAATGACATGCACACACCTCCCCCAATCACATACACAAACCTCCCCCAATCACATACACACACCCCCTAGTGACATGCATACACCCCCAATCCCATGGTCACCCCGTCACATGCACACCCCCCCCCAGTCATATGTACCTCACACATAGATGCTCTGTCCCCTCACAGCTCAGTCAGCACATCCTCAGCTCACTGAGCTCAGTAGTCAGTCGGCTGCACACAGACAGGCTGCATCGAGAGAACTGGAATTGGCTCCGCCTCCACCACAGAAGCCCCACCCTGGAAGGAGGGTGTACTCGCAATCCTGCTGAAGTGCTAGCTGTGCCCAGCCTTTGCACAAGGTATCAGCTCAAGGGACGGACAGCATTTGCTGGTGGGGCTGTGAGGGGCGGGGCAGTTGTCAGTCTCTGCCGGCTGTTCCAATGGAGACTGGGCAGTCATCTCATGGGGCGTGGTGTAACAGAGCAGAGAGGAGGAGGACTGTTTGTAAACTGAACGAGGCGGGCACAAAGCTCCCCTGCGCTGACTGTACTAGAATTGATGCAGGAGGATAGTAGAGGCAGCTCTTTAGGCAAACTAGGCGGTGGCGAGGACCCTGAGAGGGCGAGGCCCTTGGGAGGGCGAGGCCTTAGGCCATCGCCTAATTTGCCTAATTAGAGAGCCGCCTCTGCCAGTGTCACCCCAATAAAAGAGCTCCCGCTTGTCACTAAACAAAGACTAAAAATCTGATTCCTTCCAAATTAAATAAAGAGAAAAACGGTGGTCTAGTGGAAATTAAGGGAGCACTTTATAACTTTACCGATATCCGACCCTTAAAGCTCAGATGTCCGACTCATGTTAAAAAAGGTGCCAAGATTAGTAAACTCCCTACTGTCAAGGTGGATAGTGTAGGCCCAAGGGAAATTGAAAGACAGCGCTTTTGGAAGCGCACTCGTAAAAAGGCATGGGAGTGTCTTTGTAGAGCCTGAGTAAATGTAGCTGGGGGACATGAAGAAAGATTTGGTCCATGTGGGTGGTAGCTTGCATGGTCATGCCAAAATGAGGAAGTTGTACTGGTGTGTTCCGCCCTCTAGGTCGAAAACAGGGGGGGGGGATATGGGGTAGTGTGGTACCCCACCAGTGCATGTACCCAGAATTCTCAACCAGATGGGTTGAGGGGCTCCAGGGAGCTTGTAACGTGAAGAGAAAACTGACTTTTCAGTTTACTCGTTATTTACTAAAGTCTTCTTTGGGACCTGGAGCCCGGGGATTTCTTAGAGATCCGGGTGGGATGAAATTCCCAGTCCTGGGTCCAGGACTTGAGACGCACCATCACACTGATTGTTCAGGTGTGTGTTGGCCTGATAGTAGAGTCAGGACCATAGCTCTGGGCTCCACCCTCCCGAGGAGTCCAGGATTGCAAGGGAGAAGCCAGAGAGTGCAGGTGTGCACTGAAATAGCCAGAGAGTGCAGGCCGCACTGTAAAAGCCAGAGACCTGAGTCTGAGGTTGCTGACAGTAGTCAGGAGAGCACCATGTGGGAGCCTGAGCAGTGGTGCATCTGCTGCTGAAGAGAGCCAGGTGGCTGGGTATTTTTGTTTGTAATGCTGCAGGTGTAAGCCAGGAGGCTGAATATCCTTTTATTGAAAGCTGATGGTGAAAACCCCCTGTGAGGGAAACCACTTTTGTTTTCATTTCTGGAACTTTGTTTTTCTTTAATAAAAGGGGGCCAAAAAGCCCTGAAAAGGAATAATCTGTGTGGACTGTTCTCGCTAGCGGGTGCTACACTTCCCGTGCTACACAGGAGCTAAACAACCCCTAAATATTACTATATATATATATATATATATATATATATATATATATATATATGCCTTTCTATCATGTATATTTTTCATTAATGCTTTGAGCATAACCAAAGCCATCTTGTTAAGGAATTGTTCTTTTTAGAGCTTCATTTCAGTTCACTGTCTTTAAAGAAGACATTATTTTTTTGTGTTACATGAACGTTGTATAAGTCTTGTCTGTACCACCTTCCCAAACCATAAATTCAACACTTAATCAAGATAAGGAAACATGAGCTTCACATACCTAATTGGTATTTTAGAATGAGCCACAGAAACCAGAGGGCTTATTCACAATTCCTCTCATATTGTATTTTAAATGTTTTCTTTTATAATGTTTATAGTATATCTGTATTAGTTATTCATATATAAACCTGTTTATTATTATAAGGTTGTAACTATGAAGTCCTATGAAGAGTTTGTTCATGAATAACTTTTTAGGCTAAGAGTTATATTCTGGTGACTTCAGATCCTAGGAATGTACAAACAAATAACTAAATTGTTTGGGGAAATGTTCTCAAGCCCATATATTTTAAAGGAGTGCCAGGATGGCTAGAGGAAAGAGAAACACTCGATTGTCAACCATTACACAATTGGCCACTTGCCTACTGGGTGTCATGGTTATGCAATAGAGTTTGTCTGCTTACCTGTTTCCATGTGTTCATCTCTAGAGACCAGCCGACCCTCACCTGACTGCTTTTGTAATCACCTGACTGCTTTTATTATCCATCCTCTGGCATGTTTCCACCCTAGCTCCTATCAGAGAACTCTATATTAACCTGTGCTGATTTGGACAGTGTCATCACCTTGTGCAACCAGATCGATATTCGCTTTCAGGAGAGGGCCCTGGAAAAAAGACGCCAGCACTCCCCGTTCTTTAGGCAGCCTGAGCCCCAAGTCCCTTCTATTCGATCCGAGGAGCACCCCCTGCCTACTGAGGAACCTATGCAGTTGGGCTGGACTAAGTTATCTCCCCATAGAAAGTGCTAGGCGCAGAACTCTGGGCCTATGCCTCTATTGTGGGGCCAAATGTCATTTCCGTGACACTTGTTCTCTTCGTCTGGAAAAATGCTCAGGGCTAATACATCTGGAAGGTGGAGTATTAGACCCTGAAATATCACCTTCACCTTCTCGTCTTCTCCTTTCTGTGTTGCTTCATGTCGGTGCTTCCTCTCGTTCGGGCTCAGCACATCTGGATTCCAGAGCCGCTGCCAATTTCATGGATTGGGAAACTGCATCCTCCATGAGACTTACCCTTTTGCCCCTTACAACGCCATTGGTGGTCTTGGCGATTAATGGCACTGTTCTCTCAGGGGGCCCTATCCGCTTCCAGACTCTTCCTGTTAACATGTCAGTAGGGACACTCCACCAGGAGTGGATATCCTTCCTTGTCTTACCTAAGGCTTCATCTCCTATCATATTAGGTCTTCCTTGGTTACGGCTCCATTCTCCACACGTTGACTGATCTGTTGGACAGATCCTGGCTTGGGGTTCCTCCTGTTCCTCTTCCTGCCTACTCAAGGGTACCCCAAAAGAGAAACTTCCTGTTACCACCATCCCAGTATCTTCTGCTCTTCCCGATGTATGTAGCGATCTCTGGGATGCGTCCTGCAATAGTCGGACTGATGCATTCTCTAGGTCATGTGGTACTCTGGATGAGGGGCCCACCTATGAACCTGAGTCGATCATTCACTCCAGTTTGCATAACCATTTATCTTTGCCTGTCCCTAATCTCCCTTGGACGCACAGCCAGGCTAACGTGTCTGCAAATTCCACAGTTGCTATGCCCTGTGATGCGATTGAGATGGTCGCTACACCTGACAATACTATTCAGTCGGCCTCTGCACCAGTTATGCCAGTCCAGCCCATGCCCAATGAGCTTCCTACTTCTTGTTCAGGACCTTCAGTGACCCGGCCTCACCCTACTGCTACTATGTCCGTTCAAACCTGTTTAAAAGGCTCAATCCATCCTTTGGATAGACTGCCTCATTCGGCCAGGTGGGGTTTTCAATCTTTTTCTCAGGGTTCTCTGCATTCTGTTTGTGTTTCAGCTATCCAGCTTGACTCTTGTGACATGTCACCTTCTAACCAACCTGACCTCAGGGATCCACTGACCTCTGCCCAGGTCCTGTTCTAGATGCCCAGATCATCTTTAAGGGTCTGGGGGACCCTGCTCAGGCTCCTGATCTTCTCATGCCCTTACCCATTCCTAAAAAGCCTTTAGTCCTCAAGTCCTCTCGTCCTCTCCCTACCTCTGTTCCAGTCTCTGAGGATAATCTAAAATACGAGGTTAGTCAAGTTTTGGATTCCCGACTCTGTAAAGGCATTCTTCAGTACCACGTACATTGGAAAGGGTTTGGCCCTGAGGAGAGGTCTTGGATCACTGCATCTGAGGTCTTTGCTCCTAGTCTGTTGAGGAGGTTCCATCTGGAGTTTCCCTTTAAGCCTGGATCCAGGCGGGGGAGGGGGAGGCCTCGTTAGAGGAAGGGTACAGTCATGGTTATGCAATAGAGTTTGTCTGCTTACCTGTTTCCATGTGTTCATCTCTAGAGACCAGCCGACCCTCACCTGACTGCTTTTGTAATCCATCCTCTGGCATGACTCCACCCTAGCTCCTATCAGAGAACTCTATATTAACCTGTGCACTGCAGGCCAACTCTGCTAATCAACCATTGTGTATTCCTTTGTGTGTTTAGCTTCTTGTTACCTGCCGTGTGCTCTTCTGTTGTTCCGTTACCGACTTTGGCGCGTCCTTGACTATCCCTGTTTGCCTGTGATCCTGACCTATTGGTGTTTCCCTGACTATTCCTGTCTGCTTGTGGTCGCGACTTTGGCTTTATCCCTCACTATCCCTATCCTCCTGTTGCCTACTGTGGGTGCGAGCTGGAGGACCCTGGGGGTCGCAACCTGGAGCCAGTTGCAGCCAAGTCCATCCTCACCACTAGAGGCTCTGGTGAACACCTGCTGGCTTTTAGACTCCACGTCTAGGGAATCTTACGCTCTAACCTCGGTTAGGATCTGTCTCCGTCCGCAGCAGTAAGCCTTAGGGTCCACAACCTTGCGGTGCACTCCTGATTCCTACGGTGTGCATCTGTCACCTCGCCTAGGTGACCTGACACTGGGCACTTAAACACCCCTCCTGCCCAGACCAATTTTCAGCTTTCAGTGCTCTCACAATTTGAATGACAATTACTCAGTCATGCAACACTGTACACAAATTATTATTTTTCCTTTTTTTCCCACAAACAGAGCTTTCTTTTGGTGGTATTTGATTACCTCTGGGTTTTTTTATTTTTTGCGGTATAAATGGAAAAAAAAACTGAAAATTTTGAAAAAAACAACAAATTTTTCTTTGTTTCTGTGATAAAATTATGCAAATTATTAATTTGTCTTCATAAATTTTGGCCACGATTTATACTGCTACATATCTTTGTAAAAATAACCCAAATTAGTGGATATTATTTAGTCTTTGTGAAAGCTATCCCTTGTACACCCGGTCGGACATTCCGACAACAAAATCCGTCAGATTTTGTCCGACGGATTTTGTCCGAAACTGGTGTTGCATACACGCGGTCGGACAAAGTTGTCGGAAAATCCGATCGTTCGTAACGCGATGATGTTATTTCATTACGATGGGACTACGTTCAGGCTAGTAGCCAATAGCTTTGGTCTAGGAATTTGACCTGAGCATGCGTGGCACTTTGTCCAATCGGAATTCTCTAGAAATGATCGGACAAAGTCCGATCGGATCATGTTGTCAAAAAATTTTAAACTTTGTTGGTCGGATACAACACGGTCCGATCGGACATTTTCAGTCGGAATGTCCGACCGTGTGTACAAGGGCTTAGAGAGTCTACAAGCTATGGTGCGAATCACACAAAATTGATCACACCTGATGTACTAGTGGCCGATCTCATTTCTTGTGACCCGAAAAAGCCAGGAAAGTAAAAATACCCCCCAAATGACCCCCCTTTTTTGAAAGTAGACATTCCAAGGTATTTAGTAAGAGGCATGGTGAGGTTTTTGATGTCATTTTTTCCCACAATTCTTTTCAAAATGAAGATTTTTTTTCCACAAAATTGTCATTGTAATAGGTTATTTCTCTCACATGGCATTTGTATACCACAAATGATCCCCCAAAATAAATTCTGCTACTCTTCCTGAGTATTACGATACCACATGTGTGAGACTTTTTTACAGCCTGGCCCCTTAGAGAGGCCCAACATGCAGGGAGCACCATCACGTGTTCTAGGAGCATAAATTACACATCTAAATTGTTGACTACCTATTACACTTTTGAAGGCCCTGGAGCACCAGGACAATGACACATGGCACTGATACATGGCACTGATGACACGTGACACTGATGTGGCACTGATGACAGATGGCACTAATACGGGCACTGATGACACGTGACACTGATGACAGATGGCACTAATATGTGGCACTGATGACAGATGGCACTTATACGTGGTACTGATGACACGTGGCACTAATACATGGCACTGATGACAAATGGCACTAATACATGGCACTGATGACAGATGGCACTAATACGTAGCACTGATGACACGTGACACTGATGACAGATGGCACTGATACTTGGCATTGATGACACCGATAACAGATGGCACGTGACACTGGCAGGTGGCAATGATGACAAATGCCACTAATACGTGGCACTGATGACAGATGGTACTAATATGTGGTACTGATGACACGTGACACTGATATGGCACTGATGACAGATGGCACTATGTGACACTGATGACACGTGGCACTGATGTGGCACGGATGACAGATGGCACTTATACGTGGCACTGATGACAGATGGCACTTATATGTGGCACTTGGTACAGATGGCACTGGGGACAAATAGCACTGGGGACAAATGGCACTGACAACAGGTGGCACTGGGGACAGGTGGCACTGGGGACAGATGGCACTAACAGGTGGCACTGACAACAGGTGGCACTGGGGGCAAATGGCACTGGGGCAGATGGCACTTTATTTAACTTTTTTTTATTTTTTTTAACTTACGGCCACTGCATCCGTTCATCTCTCCCTCCTCACACGCTGTCTGTGTGAGGAGGGAGAGCCACGCTGAGAAATGATCTCATATGTTTACATATAACATCATCTCTCATTGGACACGCAGATCGCGCTGTAAACGGCTGCTGTGATTGCCCGTTTACAGCGATCTGTGACTCGCTGTGTCCGAGGGACATGGCCAGCACAGAACTTCCCCAATGCGCGCTCTCAGGAGCACGCAGAGGGGAAGTAAATAGAAGGATGTCCAGGTACGCCCTCCTGGCAGGAAACGTCCAAGCTGTAGCCGTCTTTCGTCTATAGCGTGGGCGGGAAGTGGTTAATGGTGTTTTGCTAAGCCAAGGTCAGAAGGTCATGCCAATCACATTTAAGGTAATTTCTGATACAACACTGCCCCTAAGAGGCTGAAATTGGTAATTATTCAAAATGGCGTTGGTCGGGATTACCATAGTAACGTATAAACATCATCGTCATTTGACAGTAATGGGACACACACACACCCACTTTTAGGGTTAGATAAAAGAAGCTACAGACCACAGATCTGCTAAAGGAATGTAGGGAAATTGGAAGAGGTCCCTCTGGGGGACTCATCATTGCCTACTGATGCTTCTCAAGATGACAGACTTCTTAAAATCTTGGTAAAGTATTGATCTTTCCATATTATACCTTTTTAGGTAATTGAATTGTTTTGACATACTAAACAGAACCATTTAATAATGTGGCCTAGCATTTGGAGTTGTGTTATGTCTACCTGCAGCATGATATAATTATACTCCAATTAACTGCTTTGCGCCCCCCCTATAGCCGAAAGACAGCTACAGAGCGGACGCTAACTGCCGGGAGGCTGTCCCTGGATGTCCTCCTGTTTACTTCCGCAATGCGCACCGCCGCGGGCACGCATCGGGGATCGTAGCTGCCAATGAGAGATGATCTCAAATGTAAACATATGAGATCATCTTTCATTGCCCTGTCTCTCCCTCCTCACACAGAGACAGCGAGAGAGAGCGATCTGTGAGTGTTACAGTGTTACAGTATCTAAATCTGTCAGCCCCAGTGCCATCTGTCAGCCCCAGTGCCATCTGCCAGTGCCATCTGCCAGTGCCATCTGCCAGCCCCGGTGCCATCTGCCAGAACAATTAGCCAGAGCAATCTGCCAGTGACATCTGTCAGCGCCATCTGCCAGTGGCATCTGCCAGTGCCATCTGCCAGCCCCAGTGCCATCTGCCAGAGCAATTAGCCAGAGCAATCTGCCAGTGACAACTGCCAGCGCCATCTGCCAGTGCCATCTGCCAGTGCCAGCGCCATCTGCCAGCCCCAGTGCCATCTGCCAGCCCCATCTCCCAGAGCAATTAGCCAGAGCAATCTGCCAGTGACATCTGCAGCGCCATCTGCCAGTGCCATCTGCCAGTGCCATCTGCCAGCCCCAGTGCCATCTGCCAGAGCAATCTGCCAGCCCCATCTGCCAGAGCAATCTGCCAGAGCCATCTGCCAGGGCCATCTGCCAGTGCTGTCTGCCAGCCCCAGTGACATCTGCCAGAGCAATCTGCCAGCCCCATCTGCCAGCCCCATCTGCCACAGCAATCTGCCAGAGCCATCTGCCAGCGCCATCTGCCAGAGCCATCTGCCAGCGCCATCTGCCAGCGCCATCTGCCAGTGCCATCTGCCAGCGCCATCTGCCAGTGCCATCTGCCAGTGCCACCTGCCAGTGCCATCTGCCACCAGTGCCATCTGCCAGTGTCACGTGTCAGTGCCACGTATCAGTGCCACGTATCAGTGCCACGTGTCGTCAGTGCCACGTATCAGTGCCATGTGACGTCAGTGCCACCTGCCACATCAGTGCCACGTGTCGTCAGTGCCGTGGAGAGATTTGAGTTATTTATTAAAAGAGGGTGTGCATTTTGCAAGGTTTTTCAATGCATTGTTTTTTTTTATATACAAGCCGGGGTTTCAGAGCCATTTTAGAACTGACATAGGAGAAAGAAAAAAAAGTGAAGGAAAGTACATTTAAAAACGGGAAGTTAGGTTTTGAGATTTAAAGGGGACATTCTATTTGCGTTGAGGAAATGATTTTAAAGGACGGCCGGGATAGGAGGTTTTGGGCAGGTAAGGAAATTAACACTAGAGAGTTTGGTTTAAAATAAGGATTTTTAAAGTGTCACAGCTAGTTTCATTTGGATTATCAGATAAAAGGTGTTGTTAAAATAGGGATGTTTTAGTGTAGACTTACCCTGTTACCTTGTTTGTTTGTTTGTTTGTGTGTCTGTTTGTTAATTATTTGTTTATTGTTGTTTGCTGAAGTTATAATGAGTTGGTACAGGTGGGATGTGCAGATCAGTGCAGATCCCTGTTTGGCAACGGGCATGGGAAAAAGGTTCAACCGAGGGTAAAAAGAGAGAGAGCTGGTGGGGAGGCTAGAAACCTTCTTGAAAGCACCCCACGTTGTGCAATGAGCAACCCTGGTGCTGGGGTCTTGTGAGACTTTTGCTGGATTATGGTACCAGAGATTCATAGAGACATCAAGATGTTCGTTTATTGGGCAGTGGTTAGATTGCTGCTGGATGCACTGTCAGGGGGACATGGTTACTGTTTTGGGGGGTCTGAGTTAGGTAGAGGGAGATTATGAATCTTCCTCCTTCCCCCTCGAATTCCCCCAGATTCCCTCATCGCTCCCCGATTCTCCACCTCTGAGCTGGTGGGTTTGGAGGTGTGAATTCTGACATGGATCTCCGGTGAGGCACTAGGGTCGCTATATCCACCTATATAGCTAACTATCTTGCTCGTTTTAAATAGAGCTTTCAGTCAGTGTTAGGAGATTGTGCGTTCTGTCTGTGTGCTCTGAACGCAGTATACACCGCTATATCCACCTATATAGCTAACTATCTTGCTCGTTTTAAATAGAGCTTTCAGTCAGTGTTAGGAGATTGTGCGTTCTGTCTGTGTGCTCTGAACGCAGTATACACCGCTATATCCACCTATATAGCTAACTATCTTGCTCGTTTTAAATAGAGCTTTCAGTCAGTGTTAGGAGATTGTGCGTGCTGTCTGCGTGCTCTGAACCTAGCACACAGGAGAGGCTTTCCAAGAGAGCAGACGTGCGTGGAGGAGCTCTGTGGAGAACCACGGCTGTCTTGGACATCCGGCCTTATGGCGTCGGCCAGCCCAGGCTCGGGGCCTCTTTCCCGGCCTGGGTCTCAGACAACCCCCCCTGGGGTGAGAGACCTCTCCAGGGAGGAGAAATTGTTCTTGGTCACACAATCTGAGTTAATGGACTGGACCTGGGCCCAGCCGGGAGAGGGCCTAAGCAAGCTCCAGAAAAGGAGACAGAGGGTAAAAACCCTTATACAGAAGGCCGTGGCGACTTATGCACAGCGCTCAGAGCGACTGGCCGACCTACGAAATCGCAGGGACCGCTCAGCCAGCAGCAAGCGTGGTGAATATAGGGAGACCATAGACGGCCTGAAGCTTGAATGCAGGGACCTCTGGCGGCTGCTGGGCGGTCTCTGCGAGCGTGGAAAGGGTGAGCGAAGTTTTTTGGCAGAGGTGAAGAAAGAACTTCTAAAGACCAGCCAGGAAGGAACCCAGGCGGTGAGACGAGGAAATGCCCCCCTGAAGTCCCCCCTGAAACTCTCACCTGATGTAGCAGTACAGCAGACCCCAGTGGAAGCAACGTTTTTCGGAGACGACCAATCCATGGCCGGTGAGGAATGTATGACCCCCGGAGCTGTCAGTGCGGAGGGTCCCCGGATTCCTGTGTTAACACCTGCCATGCCTATGGCCGCAGTCCAGGAGGATCCGGGTAGGGTACCCGATGAAGCACGTAAAAGCTCCGGTGGAATCGCAAGTCACAAGAAACTGATGGTGGTCCTCACCAGAGAGCCGTCGGGGGGGCCAGTGAAGGCCAATAGTCAGAGGTCCCCAGCGGAGAGTGCAGTCCGACCCCCCTCCGGGGCCCCCCCGGTGACCCCGAAGACTCCTGCCAGACCCATAGCGGTGCGGGGAAAACCGGCCATAATGGCGGCCCCCATCGCGGCCGCATGGAGAGAGGGGGAGGTGCTGATGGGAACGGACACATGTGCAGTTTTGGATAGACATTGTGGACAAGCATCCTCTGCTGACACTGGGAGGAGTGGTGGGATGGGGGCGGGTGCATCACTTCCTGTTCCGGGTGACGAGACAGGAAGTGACCTCATCGACTTCCGGGAACCGGAAGTGATGTCAGTGGTGACCCCGGAAGTCCCAGGAGGGCCTAAAACGGAAGTGGGGACACCGGGAATTCAGCTAGGGGGGCCGTTGGTGTCGCTTGTTGGGGGAGAGGAGGCGGTGGTATCGGAGACCTCCCTGGAGATAACAGCTTTAGCGTCCTCTGGGGATTTTCTTCCTGAAGGACAAGTATGCTGGGGTGAGTCCCCGATGGGGGATTTAAGGAGCGAGTGCTCGGCCCTGGATTACATACGGGGTTTGGAGGGGTCACAGGAGCGGGGTCCTGAAGAAATGGAGGTGGCTCCCCCCCAGGATCATATAGCTGTAGGGGGTACTGCTCCTTCCCCCGTGGTAAGGAGTGAGATGCCGGTTGGTGGGGATGCGGTGGGTAGAGGTACTGAGCCAGGGAGTCCGGTCCATCAGGGGTCTGGCCCTTCCCCCACAGACCCAGTTTTCATCTTGGGCACACAGGAGGAGGCAAACCTGTATGGCCAGTTTGGCGCCCAGAATTTCCGGGCTCCCCCTGGGGATCAGCCCCAGGGTGCGCAGGCCTGGACGAGGGGTACGGGGGGCCCTGAGAGGCGCAGGCGGAATGTGGTGCAGCTCAGGTGGGAAGGGACGTCTGCATGTCCCAGCAGGGGTCAGGTCATCGACTATCTGCTGGGGCTGCGCTTTAAAGTTTCGTACTTATTTGCAGTCATACATCCCACAAACTCGAAGGAGTTTGATGTAAGTTTTGTCTCCTTGGTCTCCATGGAGCTTTTCCTGACACTGTATGAGCTCGCCAGGAAGTCAGATCCATGGAAAAGTTTCCGGGTGATACCTCTTTCGAGGCAGGAGGAGGTAAAGAATGTGACTGTACTGGTCAGGAATGAGTCCCTCCCACCTGAGGACATCGCGACCTGGCTTGCGCGGTACGGGCAGCTCCAGACAGGGCTGAGGAAAAGTTTGGATGAGCGCGGGGTCTGGACAGGTGCCTGGTTGGTCAGGATCCGGCTCAAGCGCCACAACAATACCGTGGCGCATGTACCTGGCAGCGCCTTCATAGGTAGAGACCGGATCCTGGTCTTCTACCCTGGGCACCTCAGCGCGGACTGCACAATGCCCCGCTGTGTGAGGTGTAATGGCTTCGGCCATTCACCTGAGGGTTGCAGGCTTATTGTCTGCAACCTCTGTGGGGAAATGGGACACCCCTTTAGTCGGTGCCCCAAGGCGTTCAGGGGGTGCCAGGCTGAGGGGGGTGCCCCAGGCCTGGAGGGTGAGGGGGTCCCTAGACGAAGTGGGGATCCCAACCCCTCAGGGTCACAGAGGGAGGGTTCCCCCCTCCCTCAGAGGGTTAGACCCCCCAGGCGCGGATCAAGGGCAGGAACTGGCGTAGTGAGGGAGCCGGCGAGTTCTCCGGCCCCGTCTGACCCTGTGTCAGATGGGGCAACGGCAACAAAAACACCTGGGAAGCTGGCCAAGGCGAAAAAGCCCTCGCCCAAAAACCACCCTCCCCCCTCCCCCTGTTTCCCCCCCTGTTTCCCCCCCGTCCTCCTCCCTTTCCCCCGCCCCCCCTCTTCCCCTCTCCCCCCCTGGTTTCCCCCCTCCCAGCCTCCCCTTCTTCTCCTTTGCCCCCTTCCCCCCCCCTTCCTTCAGTAATTAAACCTGCGGGTAAACCGCACCCACCCCTGGATCAGGCGGCTATACTAATGCCCCCTCCGGCCTCTTCGGTGGTCGTGAGTGGTCGGCAAGCTGGTGCAGGAGGGGTGACCCCGATGGACATCTCAGGGGCCGGTAAGGGGGTTAATAAGAGAATTAGGAGATCTCCAGTGGGAGGTCCAATGAAGAGAGTGGGAGGGAACCTCCCAAAGTGGAATGGGAGAAGAAAACCAAAAAGAAGAGGAAGAGGAAGGTTTCGGGGAAGGAGGGTGGTGAGGACCCCCAGCCCAGTACGAGTTCAGGAACAGATACGGGATCCTTTCCTCCTTGGACTCCGAGGAGGATTGATTCTTTTAGAAATGTAAAATAGAGAGGAACGTAAAATTCAATCACTAAGGATGGCGGTACCCGCTCCAATACGCCTTGCGACCATTAATGTCGCAAGTGTGCGTTCTGCGGCGGCTAGATTTTCAGCCTTTGATTTTCTCGGCCGGGTTGAAGCCGACATTTTGTTTTTGCAAGAGACCTGGCTGGCATCTGTGGCAGAGATGCACCTAGCAAAGAGGGAGTGGAGACATGGGCCCTCCCTCTGGTCTCTTGCGGCTGAGCCCTGCAGTGGTGTTGCGGTCCTTTTTAAGACTGGTTCGGTGGCTTGTCGACGAGTGATTGAATTGGAAATCGGTAGGTGTTTGATTGTGGATGCAGTCGTGAGAGGGGAATCCCTCCGCCTTATCAATTTTTATGGACCTCAGTCCCAGAGGGGGAGGAAGGACCTTCTCACGCTGCTGAAACCATACCTGTTTACATCCCAGCAGGTGGTCTTTGGTGGTGACTTTAACATGGTCACCAGGTCAAAGGACCGGGCAGGCACCTCAGGCCCTCTGGGATATGATAGTATCTTTTTGAATAGAATAGTGAGGGAAGCTGGGTTGGTGGATGTGCACGTTCGCCACTTCCCCAACCTCACTGGTTTCACATATTCCAGAGGTAGTTGTAGGAGTAGGTTAGATAGGTTTTTTTTGAAGGGGGACTCGTCCTTTGCAGCTCCTGCGCTGCATGCGGTTGAGTTCTCTGATCACCGTATGGTGTCGGTCACTCTGAATGTGGCGGACACCCCTCAGAAAGGAAGGGGCCTGTGGCGACTAAACGGGTCGCTACTTGAGGACCCTGAAATCAGATCGGCCTATGAGGACTTCTTTTTAGAACAAGCCTCGCTCCTTGAGAGCGGCTGCTCCCGCCAGGAATGGTGGGAAGTGGTGAAGAAGAGGTCGGAGGGCTTCTTCCGGGAAGTCTCGGGCCGTCGGGCAGCATCCCGGTATCAGGCCTACCAGAAGTTACGCAGGCAGCTAGATCGCTTGGTTTCTGATGGTGGCCCTCAGGACCAGATCTCGGATCTGAAGCTCCAGATGAAGGAGTGTCAGTATGACCGTCTCGCCTCCCTGGTGCTGGAGAGGGATTACGGGAAGTTCACCAACCCGGATCCCTACAAAAGCTGTGGGGACGCGGTGAGTGGGAAGGTCATACATGGACTGAGAGATCCCTCGGGTTCCCTGGTAAGGTCCAAGCCAGGCATCCTGGGGATCATCAGAGCCCATTTTTCAGACATCCTTCGGAAGAAGTCGTTGGATCTGAGGAGAACCAAGGAATTTCTTGACGGGACTCCACTTGAGGTGGGGTCTGACCCCCTAGACTCCTTGGTGGAAGAGATCTCAGTGGCCGAAATTGAGCAGGCTATTGACTCGTTGTCTCTAAAGAAGTCGCCGGGGCCTGATGGGTTCACGGCAGAATTTTATAAAGCCTTTAAGAGCCTTTTGGCTCCTCGTCTGAGGGAGGTGTTCAGTGAGTGTTTGGCATCTGGCCTGCTCCCTCCCTCGATGAGAAGGTCGGCCTTGATCCTTCTGTCCAAGGGGAAGGATCCGTCCGTGGTTGAAAATTGGCGTCCTATCGCCCTTCTCTCCACGGATAGAAAGATTCTGGCAAAGATTTTATTTACGCGTATGTCTGCTGTTGCGGGCAAGCTGCTGTCTGCCTCCCAGCACTGCACAGTTCCCGGCCGTAGCACCTTTAGTGCAGTCCTTAACGTCCGGGAGGCTGTGGAGAGGTGCAGGGCAACGGGTGATGGGCGGTATCTGCTGGCATTAGATCAGGCGAAAGCTTTTTTTTTTTTTTTTTTTGAATAAAGTTTTATTGAAAAATGTTAGAACAGTACATAAAGTCATCATCAGCAGATACAAGTGTTTTCTTTTTTATGTAAAGTACAGTGTACAAAGCAGACTATAACACAAGACGAGACTCTCATCATCTTAAAGGCGTATACAAGAAAAGAAAAGAAGAACAAAAGACTTAAAACTGAAACGAGAGCGGACACTAATCCACTCCCTAGTAGGACTAGACAGACATGAGGAGACTATAACTGGATGGATCTAATGGCCAGGAGGCTCTAAAACTAACCTCATGGAACTAACCAAATATGGTAAAAACAGAAGAGAGGATGGGAGAGGGGGGGGAGGAAAAAGAAGAGGGGGGGGGGGCTTAGGTCCAATACTCCATTGAAGGGAAACCTCCAGTAGTGGAAGAGTTCATGTTCGACGGGGATCTTTGTACACAAATGAGTGTTTATCAAGGAGCGTACGGTCGTGTGGAGAGAGCTGCATCATAATAAAAAGGTCCCATCTGTCGTGGAAGCGTTTGGAGGCTTTCTGGTGGTCCAGGTTGGCATTAATTTTGTCCCAAAAAAGGAGTTGTAAGAGATCCCTTTCGACCTGGGAAATGGAGGGCGTGGATGTAGAGGTCCAGTTGGCCAGTATGGCCCTTCTGGCTAATAGGAGGCAGATCAAGGACCAGTCCTTCCCCGGTGAGCTGGGAGCGGTTGACCAGGGGAGTAGTGTGTAGTCCCAGTGCCCAAAGATGAGGAGGAGCGGGTTCTTGGGGAGTTTCAACAGCGTAATCCGGAAGATATAAGCCAGAACTTGATCCCAAAAAGTAGCAATATAGGTGCAAGTCCAGAATCGGTGTACGAGAGAAGGTTTGGGTTGCTGGCACATTGGGCACAGTGAGGGTGAGGTAGAGGCTGAAGAATGGTTGGGAGTTGGAAGAAAAGGAATATGGGCGCGGTGAGTGATTTTCAGCTGGGTTTCCCTCCACGATTCATTAGGGACCAGATTGTACACAGAATTGAGGCCTTGCAGGATTTTGTCTACTATGTCCTCTTCTGGAAAGTCCTTTGCCCAATTCAGCACTGATGACGAGGCTAAGGAGGGAGTCGTTTTCAAAAGTAGAGGTTTGTATATGTCAGAAATTTTGCAGGTGTCATTCTGAATGAGTGTTTCTATGAACGATGTAGCGAATCTGACGGATTCGTTCCTGCAGGTTTTTTGAAGAAAGCTGACACATTGACCATAATGGAAGTTCGAGGCACCCGGAAGAGAAAATTTTGCGGCTAGAGATCTAAATGATACCACCCGGCCAGAATCCGGATCACACATGGAGAAAAACGTAACAAGACCTTTTTGGCGCCATTCATCATAAGGCTGTCGTTCCAAGCCCGGAGTAAAATTTGGGTTCCCTTGTATTGGAAGGAATTTAGAGATGAAAGGAGAGAGACGGAGACTTTTCCTTACCTCCCTCCAGGCAATGGCAGTGTCCCTCAGCAGGAGGTTGTGTTGATGCGGAGTTGATAGAGATTTCCACTTGCAGTGAAGAAGGGCAGTAAGGGAATAGGGATGGACCATTGCCGTTTCCAGATGAAAGTTTGAACATTGGGACTTTTGGGTAATCCAGTCTAGGCTCACCCTCAAAAGACATGCTAAATTATACATTCTAATGTTCGGAAGACTAATACCGCCTTCGGTCCTGGGAAGATGAAGTTTCGAGAAAGCAATGCGTGGTCTTTTGTTTCGCCAAAGAAATTTTGATATTGCAGAGTTCAAAATTTGAATGTCCTTGTGTCTGATAAGTAAAGGTATCGTTTGAAGAGGGTATAGCAGGCGTGCGAAACTGACCATTTTTATCAGGTGACATCTTCCCAGGAGCGAGAGGGGCAGATCCATCCAGTTTTCAAGTTCCAGAGTGATCTTGGTAAAGAGGGGAGGATAGTTCAGATGGTAGAGTGAGGAAGGGAGTTTCCCTATTTTGATACCCAGGTAAGTGATATGTGATTTAGCTATCGAGAAGATGGAATTGTGAGACCAGGCCGGAGGTGGGAGGGGACCGAGGGGCAATATCTCGCTCTTGGAATAATTTATGCGTAAACCGGAACATTTTCGGAATAGATCAAATGTGTTCTTTATCGTGGGCATATCTGCGGAAGGATTTGCGGAGAATATGAGGACGTCATCTGCAAAGAGAGACGTCTTCAGTTGTTGCTCCCCTATTGAAATGCCATGGATTGGGGCTACTGTTGACAAAAACCTAGATAGTGGTTCCAGGGCCAAATTAAAGAGGAGAGGGGATAAGGGGCAGCCTTGTCTCGTGCCCTTATGTAGGCGAAATTCATTTGAGAGCAGGCCAGCTGCAACCAATCTGGCGGCCGGAGAGGTGTACATAGATTTTACGAGATGTAAGAAAGGGCCAGTGAATCCCATTTTGTTCAGAACCAGAGACAGCCATTCAATACTAACATTGTCGAAAGCTTTTTCGGCATCAAGAGTAATAATGGCAAAATCCCCGTTCGGGTTACATCTAGCGTGCTCTAGTGCCATCATCACCTTTCTGATTTTGATCGTCACCGTTCTGCCTTTCACAAAGCCTGACTGGGCAGGGTGGATCAGAAAAGGGATGATGTCAGCTAGCCTTGTGGCTATTATTTTGGATAAGATCTTGACATCAAGATTTAGAAGCGAGATGGGCCTATAAGAGCCTGGTTCTGTAGGTTCCTTCCCCTTTTTTTCTAGAAGTTTTATTATCGCCTGGTTACCCGTAGGTAGATAGGGGCCCCCTGTCCATATGTGTTGGTATACCCTTTCAAGTGTGGGTGCTAGGAGTGAGTTCAGGGATTTATAAAATTCGCCCGTTAGTCCATCTGGACCAGGGGCTTTTGAAGAGGCTAGAGTCCGGATCGTGTTGGTTATTTCCGCGAGAGATATGGGGGCATTTAGAGAGTCCAATTGCGAGGGGGATATTTGAGTCAGAGTCACTTTGTCTATAAATTCGTGTGCCGTATGCTCGTCGATAGGGTCGGCCGCATACAAAGCCGTATAATAGCGCAGCATGGCTGAGTTTATGCCCTTTTGCGACGTCGTTATAGAGCCGTCAGGCTCCCGGATAGCAGGGATGATAGTTGGGCGGTAGGGGCCCTTACATAGTCTGGCTAGCAGTTTACCGGCTTTGTTCCCAAATTTGTGAAGAGTGGCATCAAAGTGAGCTCTCTTAATCGATTCCAGTGTGTCGGCCCAAGTTTCAAAAGATTGTTTGGCTATTCGCCAAGCTTCCCGGTTCTCAGGTGTGTCATGGGTATAAAGTGTACGTTGAGCCTGATGGAGTCTGGAACTGGCCGTAGTGTAGTTAAGATGTGCATTCTTTTTGAAGGAGGATGCATAAGAGATAATGCGTTCCCGAAGGAAAGCTTTCCCTGCGTCCCATAGCAGATTAGGGTTATCCGCATGGTCCGCATTTGTTTGTACGTATAAACGCCATTCTTTGGTGATGTAGGTGTGGAAGTCCGCGTTGTGTTGGAGGAAGGCGGGGAATCGCCAAAGTTTGGGATTCGGATGGATATCAGGAGACTCTAGAGATATAGAAATAGGAGCATGGTCAGAGATAGCAATATCATGTATCTCCGCGTCCGGGATGAAAGGGAGTAGGTCATGCGAGCTAAATATGTAGTCAATTCTGGTGAATATGTTGTGTGGATGGGAGTAAAAGGAGAATTCCCTATCAGTCGGGTGGTGTAGGCGCCATAAGTCAAGGAGACGAAGGGATTCCATTGTGTCCGCTAACAATGTAGCATTAGTCGGTGTCGAGGATGAGTCAAGTCGTCGTTTCGAAGATTTATCAGCTAGTGGGTGTATTACGGAGTTAAAGTCTCCCCCAACGACTTGGGGTAAGGAAGGGTAGCGCAGGAGCCAAGTGGTCAGTGTGGTGAAGAACTGTTTCGTAGGACTGTTTGGGGTGTATATGTTGGATATCACTATTTCTTTTGTCCCAATGCGGACACGAATAGAGAGCAATCTGCCCTGAGTATCTGTATCCGTTGACAGTATGGTACATGGGAGGTGTTTATGAATAAGGATAAGGACTCCCGCTTTACGGCCGAGAGCTTCTGAGCCTGCCACCGCCCCCACCCAGAGTTTCTTCATCCGAACAAAATCGGGTGAAGAAAGGTGTGTCTCCTGAAGCAAAGCTATATCTGCTTTGAGCCGTTTTAGATGGCGAAGAACCTTCATTCTCTTAGCGGGGGAACGAAGGCCCTTCACATTCCACGAAATTATTCGCAGCATGATGGGATTAGGACGGGGGTATGATGAACAAGTAGTAAAATCATTAGGATGTGTGTGGTTGAGTGTAGTGAGCAGTAGTTATCTACACTGGAGCATGAGAGCAAAGCCCTAAGAAGGGGGACGATGAGCATGCGTGTACTAATAGTAAAATTATTGGGTAGAGGAAAAGGAGAGGAGGGGGAAGGGTAAAACTGTAGCAGTAACCAAAGATAGGATAAGCAGAAATAAACATAATAGCTAACCAACTTCGCTTTTTTCCGCATGGGGATCACTGTGGAGACCAGTTCCCATAACCAGCCCTGCATCATGTCAGGGGCTTCCGCCCCTCGGAGATGGGGTATAAGGCAACAGCGGGGCATGCGGGAGAGCAGTGTGTGGAAGCAGGTCTGCACAAAGAAACCCAGGGGGAAGAGGGCATGAATGTATACAAAAAAAAAGAAAATATAGATATCACAAGTCAGTGAACATAGGTTGCCATGTTAAGCAAAATACCTCTATAACCATGAACCACTGAGGAAGGGTAAAAATATAAATAAAATAGAACATAACGAAAAAGTTCGTCAATAAAGAGTCAATTCAAGATGTAGGCAGACAGGACAACAAGTCCGATCAAGTAGTAACAGATATTACCTGTGAGGTGTGGACTGTCCAGGAGGGAGAGTCCAAAATTCAGAGCACCTTAACCAGGTACGGAGGAAGGCCAAACAGAGCCGTAAAGAAGGAAACACTTGCGTGTGGAAGCAGCGGGGCCAGAGCGTGCCCCTCAGCGTGTGGTAAGGCCGTGTTGAGTTGGACCCGAGGCCCTGAAGCGCTTGGGAGAGTCTTTGCGCGGGCTCCTCTGATCCAGGGCCCGGTTGAGTGGTGGGGCCTTAGGTGTGGGGCTGAGGAGGGAGCCTGATCGCGACGATTTCAAGTAGGAAGATGCTTCCTCCGGGTCTTGAAAGGACAGTTGTTCACCGGAAGGTGTTTTGATCCGTAGGGTAGCCGGGAATGCCAGTGTGAATTTGAATTGCCGTTGGTGAAGTTCTGCACAGACATGCTGGAAAGCTTTGCGTCTTTTAGAAACGTCTACCGAATAATCGGCGAAGATCAGAATGCGGACTCCTTCTATCTGCAGGGATCTTGCTTGCCGGTATTGTTGCAATATGGCGGCTTTGTCTGAGTAGTTAAGATATTTGGCTATGATCGGGCGCGGCGATTTGCGTTCCGAGTTGAAGGCCCCCATGCGGTGAGCGCGCTCCACGGTACACGGGCCTCCCAGACCCAGAGCTTCAGGGATGCGACGAGCGCATAATTCCATTAGGGCAGATTGATGAAGCGATTCAGGGAAACCTACAAAACGCAGGTTGTTCCTCCTGGACCTGTTCTCGAGGTCATTGAGTTTTTCCAGAATAAATTTGTTCGTTCTGTCCTGAGCATGTTCCAGGGATTGCGTCTGGTAAAGTTCGTCCTCAATGGTGGATATGCGATGCTCTGCTTCATTCAGTCTGGATGCATGTTCCCCCAGCTGGGCTTGGACTTTCTGCATACCTGAGCTGACAGCCTTCTCCACTGATGCAGCTATCATAGGGGAGAGGAGAGCAGCCACAGCCTGTGCCAGGAGTTCTGTGTGATGATCCTGTGGCAGTGGAGGTAAGTGGGGCTGCTGCATGAAGGGAGACGTTTCAGGGCTAGATGGAGGAGGGGGGGCCTGGATCTGTGGTGGTAAAGTGGCACTCATGTTGGATGGATGAGAAGGCCGATCTCCTACCTCCATAGCTGGCGTCATCTCCTCAGGCTGGGCCGCACAGGCCGGATCCATGTAGGCCGAAGCCGGGGCCTCGATTTGCGGCAGGGCCGGCCGCGCGGCGGCGGCCGCGTACGATCGCGGCCCGGTTTTTTCAACGAACCGGTCCATCTCGTGGCCGGGATCGTGGAGAAGGCTGGTAAAGCTTTTGGGGGCGGAAAACGCCGATTTTCAGGCCGATGTGGAGGGCGGTTAGCGGGAGCTGTGAGGGGAACAGCTACTCCATGCGGCGCCGGAACCGGAAGTCAGGCGAAAGCTTTTGATCGGTTAGACCATGAGTACCTCTGGCTTCTCCTGGGTAGATACGGCCTGCCTGATCGATTTATTGATTGGCTCAGGACTTTGTACAGAGGGGCCGAGAGCTTCCCTCTGGTCAATGGTTGGGTGGGTCCTACCTTTCCGGTGGACTCTGGTGTTAGGCAGGGCTGTCCGCTGAGTCCCCTGCTCTATGTCTTTGCAGTCGACCCCTTCATAAGAAGGCTAGACTGTGGACAGCTGAGGGGGGTCCTGATGGAGCTCGGCAGTGGCCCGGATAAAGCGGTGAAGGTGGTGGCCTACGCGGACGACGTCTCGGTGGTAGTGGCTAGCCGAGAGGAGGCCCAGTTTGTGGAAACACAGATTGGAGGCTACTCCGAGGCGTCTGGTTCGTTGGTCAACTGGGACAAGAGTGAAGCTCTCTGGTTGGGAAGGGAGGGTGAGCAGTTCGACCTCCCGGACGTTTTTCCCCTGCCCCGACCAGAGGTTAAAATCTTAGGCATTTAATTCGGCCAGGGTGATTATCCCAAGCTAAATTGGGAGCGCAGGCTGGTAAGTGCCACCCAGAAAGTCAACGCCTGGAAAGGCTGGAAGCTGTCGTTGAGGGAAAGGGTGAGCCTGGTTAAAACCTATTTGCTTCCCGAGTTCCTCTATGTCAGCTACGCATGTCTGTTGCCAGAATCACTCTATGCGCGGGTCTGCGGTCTGTTTTTTCTGCTTTTGTGGGGAAACAGACTGAACCTGATAAAAAGGGAGGTCACGTATCGGCGGAGAGGGGAGGGCGGTTTGGACATGATCAACCCCACGGTTTTTTTCACTGTGGTGTTCCTGAAGTTCAATCTGCAATCCATTTTTGTGGACGAACCCTCTCTGTGGGAACGTTCGTGCAAGAATTGGTTCCTAGTGTTCCTGAGCAGGTGGGAGGGGGGCGGTCGCCCGGGTGACCTTCGGAGGTCCCACGGGTACCTCCCCGCCTATGTCCCAACCGCCCTGAAGGTACTAAGGCGGTGGAGGATAACGGCCTTAGAGGTAGGCTCCCTGGGCCGGCGTGAGCTGTACCAGAGGGTCATGGCCTCGGACGTTTTGAGACCACTGGCCTTAAGGGACTGTCCAGACAGGGTTCTCAGGGAGGGACTAGCCCTCCTGAATTCCAAGAGAATTCCTGCCAAGGCCTGGGATCTCGCATGGAGGGCGTTCCACGGACGACTCTATGTGAGATCGAACTTGAAGTACCGAAGCCCAGAGGACAGAGGCTGTCCTCGCCCTGAGTGTGGTGGGGTGCTAGAGACCATGGACCACTTTTTGGTCGAGTGCCCCTTCAACTTGGGGGTTCTGAGAGGTTGTACGGTGACTTCAGAGCCCGGAGGGGTTTTGTGTTATCATCACTGTATTTAGTTAGTGTTATATGCCTTTACTACACTTGGCACGCTCGGTGTTTAGTGTCCACTAGGGGCAAGTTCCTGCCCATGCATGAGGTGGCGGGTGATATCGTTCGGGAATTGGGTAAGGTGAGGTTTCTTGAGGGGGAAAGAATGGGTAGGGAAAGGTGTGCTAGGTTGTGGAGAGGGTTCTCTTTCCGACCACCTTGATGATCTCCCCCTTCTTTTCCTTAGGTGGAGGTCTGTCTGTCCTTTCACCCCCTTTTTTTAGCTTTTGGGCAACTTAATTTTAAAAACATGGTATGCACCGTCAGTTTCGTTACGTTCCTGCCTATAGGGGGTATGTAATATAAATGTACATAGTTAGAATAATAATTGGAAATTGTTTGGATAGGTTTTTTTTTTTTTTTTGTCCAGATGATCATGGGACTATAGGTCGTCCGATATGGGCGTTATGGACAGTTTGAATAGATCCTGTCTATCTAAAAGCATTTGTACAAGTTGTTCTTTTGTTCTTTTTTGCTCAAGTATGAGTCTTTCTTAAGTTCTTGATTATGTAAATCAGTAGCAGTTTTATTTTAATAAAAAATTTCCACCTATATAGCTAACTATCTTGCTCATTTTAAATAGAGCTTTCAGTCAGTGTTAGGAGATTGTGCGTTCTGTCTGCGTGCTCTGAACCCAGTATACACCGCTATATCCACCTATATAGCTAACTATCTTGCTCGTTTTAAATAGAGCTGTCAGTCAGCGTTAGGAGATTGTGCGTGCTGTCTGCGTGCTCTGAACCCAGTACACACCGCTATATCCACCTACATAGCTCTTCTCTATTTGAGCCATCTGCCATCTGCAGGAGTTAGTGGAAGTTGTGTGTGCCTCCAGCACAATATACACTACCCAATTGCTGGTTTTCCCAACTCCCTTCAGGCCATTACCATGTCTGGAAGGCCAGCAAGTAGAGGCAGACAGACGTGAGCCGATAAAAGAGGGAAAGCAGGCTCTGTATCTAGAGACAACAGTGCTGGTCGTGGACGCGGTGCATCGTCATCATCAGCACGTGGCCATGGGACACGCTTGTCCTTCTTTTCGGCAGCTGGACATGTTGAGCCGCAACATGCCAACGAATTGGTAGAGTGGATGACCAAGCCCTCTTCATCCTCCTCATCCTCTCTCACCCAGGCTCAGGGTACTAGCAAAGCAGCTGCCAACGCATCGTCTTCCCTCCTCTCAATGTCATCATCAGTGACTCCTTCCCTAGACCCACCACGTCCTCCTGAGGAGTCTCCTGAACTCTTTGAGCACAGTGTTGGGTACATGCTCCAGGAGGATGCCCAGTGTTTTGTAGACTCTGATGATGATACTCAGCTAGATTAAGGCAGTAGCGTGAATGCAGAGAGAGGGGATGCTTAAGAAGGACAGCAATCTGGCAGTCATGTTCCACAAGCTGCAGCATACTGCCAGGTTTGCTCCAGTGATGAAGAGGGAGGGGATGATAAGGTCACTGACTCCACCTGGGTGCCTGGTAGGAGAGAGGAGGAGGAGGAGGAGGCACATGTCCAACGAGGCAGGATGCCCTCCGGGGGCTAGCTTAGGGGCAGCACGCCGACTGAATCACACCGCAGAGCTCCGCCTGTGCAGGGCGCTGCCTCTGCGCGTTATTCTAAAAGTTCTTTGATGTGGGCCTTTTTTGAGACGAGTGCATCAGATCGCACCGCTGCTATTTGCAACATATGTCTCAAGCGTATCTCGCGTGGCCAAAACATCAGCCGCTTGGGCACCACATGCTTGACCAGACATATGTTGACCTGCCATGCAGCTCGTTGGCAAGCGTACCTCAAAGACCCACACCAAAGAACAAAGCGGACCTCTCCTTGCTCCTCATCAGCTGGGATCTCCAACCCCACTAGACCTTCAGTCCTCTCTGAAACCTGCTCTGAGAGGAATGAAGGTGTAGAATTAGGTGTGTCACAGCCAAGTGCTTCCGGGCACTCTGCTAGCAGTACACCCATGTCTGATTATAGCAGGCAAATGTCCCTGCCCCAGCTGCTGGACCGGCGAAAGAAGTTCACTCCCAGCCATCCAAATGGCCAGCGGTTGAATGCTAGCTTGGCTAAATTGCTAGCTCTTCAACTGCTGCCTTTTCAGTTGGTAGACTCGGGCCCCTTCCGTGAGTATGTACAATGTGCGGTTCTTCAGTGGCAGGTCCCCAAACGCCACTTTTTCTCACGGAAGGCGATAACTGCTCTCTACCGGCATGTGGAAGGCAATGTCCTTGCCTCGCTGGACAGGGCGGTCAGCGGTAAAGTGCATATTACCACTGACTCATGGTCCAGCAGGCATGGACAGGGACGCTACCTGTCTTTCACGGCCTATTGGGTCACTCTTCTGGCAGCTGGGAAGGATGCAGGACAAGGTGCAGTAGTGTTGGAGGTTGTTCCACTACCACGCCTCCAAAATGCTACTATTGGTTGTGACACACCTCTCTCCTCCACCCCCTCCTCTTCTTCTTCCTCCATGGCCTCTTCCAGTGCTCTGTCCTCAGAACCAGCGGTGCTCCGTAGGCGTTCCAGGGGCTATGCAAGTACGCAGGCAAAACGATGCCATGCCGTGCTTGCGCTGGTTTGTTTGGGGGACAGGAGCCACACTGGGGCAGATGTTTTGTCAGCTCTGCAGGGGCAGGCCGAGAGGTGGTTGAACCCACGCCAGCTTAAGCCAGGAATGGTGGTTTGCGACAATGGCACCAACCTCCTCTCCGCCCTCCGACAGGGACAACTGACCCATGTGCCCTGTGTGGCTCACGTCCTTAACCTGGTGGTGCAGCGGTTCTTGGGCAGGTACCCAGGCTTACAGGATGTCCTGAAGCAGGCCAGGAAAGTCTGTGTGCATTTCTGCCGATCATTTAATGCCTGTGTTAGGCTGGCTGAGCTCCAAAAGGAGTTGAACCTGCCCAAGAACCGCCTTATATGTGACATGCCCACCAGGTGGAACTCAACGTTGGCCATGCTGCAGCGGCTGCACATGCATCAGAGGGCCATCAATGAGTACCTGTGCGACTACAGCACCAGGATAGGGTCAGGGGAGCTCGGTTTTTTCTCACCACTCCAGTGGGGCATGATCAGGGATGCATGCACTGTCCTGTCACCGTTTGAGGAGGCCACAAGGATGGTGAGCAGTGACAGTGCATGCATCAGTGACACTGTACCTCTTGTCCACCTCTTGGAGCATACGCTGCGTGGAATAATGGACAGGGGACTTGAGGCAGAACAGAGGCAGGAAGAGGAGGACTTCCTTGCCTCTCAAGGCCCCCTTTATCCAGACAGTGTTCCTGCTGTGCCACCCATCACACAGGAAGAGGATGAGGAGGAGGAGGAGGAGGAGGATGATTGTGTCAGCATGGAGGTGGAGGCTGGCACTCAGCATCAGCAGCAGCAGCAGCAGCAGCAGCAGCAGCAGCAGCAGTCTTGTAGGGATGATTTACAGTCCCAAGAAACACGTGGACTTGTACGTGGCTGGGAGGAGGTAGCTTCAGATCATGTTGTCCTTAGTGACCCAGAGGACTCCGGACTGAATGCCTCAGCTAACCTACGCTGCATGGCCTCCCTGATCCTGCAAAGCCTGCAGAAGGATCCTCGTATTCTTCGGATCAAGGAGAGGGACCATTACTGGCTGGCCACTCTCCTTGATCCACGGTACAAGGGTAAGGTTGCCGACCTTATCTTGCCATCGCAGAGGGGGCAGAGGATGATGAGACATCTCCAGGAGGCCTTGCAGAAAGGTCTGTGCAACGCGTTCCCAGAGACTGGGAGGTTACAAACTCCTGGTCCTGGACAACGTGTTGCTGAGGCATCGGTCAGAAGGAGCGGTGGAGAAGGTGGCCATCTGACCGATGCTTTCAGACAATTTTTTAGTCCGCAGCCCCAAGGTATGATCGGTTCCAGCAACCATCGCCAGCGTCTGATTTACATGGTGCATGAATACCTAGGGGAAAGGTCAGACTTGGACACCTTTCCCACCGAAAATCCTCTGGCTTACTGGGTCTTGAGGATGGATCACTGGCCAGAGCTTGCACAGTATGCAATTGAGCTACTGGCCTGTCCTGCATCCAGCGTTCTTTCGGAACGCACCTTCAGTGCTGCTGGTGGCTTTGTTACCGATCACAGGGTGCGCCTGTCCACCGAATCAGTTGATCGACTGACCTTCATCAAGATGAATCAGTCTTGGATCACCCACAGCTACCAAGCACCCGAAGCTGATGTAACTGAATAATTTTTTTTGAAATATCACATCCCTTCAAGACTGCCTATGCTGATGCTGAGTGACTGTCCTTTTATGTTGATTGTCTATCCTCTTCCTCCTCCTCCACTGATATGTTGGAAGAACATTTCTGGTTCTGGGTGATGCCATCAGCCCAATTTTTCTGCCCCTGTTTAACAGGGGCATTTAATTACAATTTTTGATGCAATGCTTTGCAGCAGGGCTAATTCCTGCACTAAAACTAGAGTATATGGGAGAGGTTGCAGTGTCGTGGCACCAACACCAGTGCCTAAGGCCCAATTTTTCTGCCCCTGTTTAACAGGGGCATTTAATTACAATTTTTGATGCAATGCTTTGCAGCAGGGCTAATTCCTGCAGGAACCAGATATAACATTAAAACCGCAAGCAGTTTTAAATGACGTTATTTCCGTTAAATGTCATTTTGTGCAGGGACTGTTCTAAACACGGGAAACACGTGGCACTTCACAGGCATACTACAGACACCCCCCAGGCACGATATTTAAAGTAATATTTCACTTTTTTTTTCACTATAATCGTCATTAAAATCAGTGCTCCCGCTAAAACTGCCATTTTTAAAACTTTTTTTTGCATTGACCCATGTCCCCTGGGGCAGGAGCCAGGTCCCCAAACCCTTTTTAGGACAGTATCTTGCATATTAGCCGTTAAAATTAGCACTTTTAATTTCGAACGTTCGAGTCCCATAGACTTCAATGGGGTTCTAACGTTCGTACGAATTTGGGGTCCGTTCGAAAGTTCTGGTGCGAACCGAACCGGGGGGGGGGGGGGTGTTCGGCTCATCCCTACATAAGACAGACACCTGGGTAGAGGGAACTGGTTAATGGAGAGAAATGCTTAATTTTATGTGTATGTGAATTTTTGTCTTGTCTTGGAATTCCAATTTAGAGTACAAGATTGTTTTTGTTTTCTGAATTCAGATAAATTGTTGGGTAAGTTGATATATGTCCTATGATCTGCCAAGACAGAGTGTTGCTAAAGTGGGCAGGTGAAAGGGACAGAGTAGGGTACTCATTTGTATCTTGTTTCGGGTGGAAGAGGGGAACAAACTTCAACCATACTTTCACCACGGGTTTTGTGGGGAGCATACTTCTATATTTGCATTCCATAGTCAGCGAGTCAGGGACTTGCTAAAGTGGAAAATGAATGTTAAAGAAGGATCTGATTCAGAAAAGTTATCTATAAAAGGTACATGTTTATTGTTAAGATGTTGCAACTAGTGTCAGTCTATTCATGAAATGTGTTGGGCATATACTAAGCCCATATCCACTCCATAGTAAACTGGGAACATTAAAAGGTGAATGTGACATGTCACTGATAAAATTACCAAATGTTTTTTAAAGGAATCTGATCAGATGCAAATTTTTAGAGTCTGACTTTAAGACTATTTTGGGTGTGGTTGCCTATCCTTACATTATTAGAGTTAAAGTGTGTTTTTTTCTGATAACAGCAAATGTGCTATATTTGTGCAAATTGTTTTGATAGTGTTTAAGCTGTATTAACAATGATTTTGAAATATTGATTTTGACAGGGTTGAGAATATTATAATTAAAAAATCCAGAATTCGAAAGTAAATAAAAGGGAAGTTGTATATTCCAGGCGCTACGCCAGAAGAATTGTGGTTAGTAAAGAAAAAGAGAAGTAACTGTGTTGTGTAATTCTGGACACTAGAGAGAAAAATATTAAGGTTTGAAGGTGTTATGGATGAAAATAAGAATGAATGGAATGGCCAAATGAATGTGGAATGAGAGAGTTGTTGTGTATAACAACACACAGGGTATCATTTTGATTAGTAGAAATATTTTAAGTGTGTGTCTGGAATGTGCACAACAGGGTGTCTCATATTGTGTTTAGGCCCATGTTATACTTTCCCTAAAAGTTTGGGGTTAAATTAAATTAAAAGAATTGATAAAACGATTTTGGTAAAGGAAGGGTGAAAATTTGAAAAAATGTTTGAAGAAGTTACTGAAATTAAATGACTGTAATCAAAATACATTGCTGCATATATTGAGTCCATGGGGTACTAAAATGTGATGGGAAGGATTTATTTGAAATAAGCAATCAGAATGACTATTCTGGATATCTACCTTCTGAATTACCAGGGTGTCAGTCATAGAGTGTTGGTGATGAAATGTTGTTTATCCATCAATGTTTTGTTTGTTGCTGATGATCAGACATATTTGCAAAGTTGGGAGACTTCTCAGTCAGAATATGTGTTTGGGTAAAATGTTCTGTCCTAAGTCTCTTGGGTCCACTTGGATCCCGGGAATAGAAGAAACTAAAGAGGTTTAAGTTTTTTTGAAGTTCTGCTATAATACTGGATTTGGAAAAATGTTTAGTTAAATATATTGAAGCTATATAATGAAAACCCTTGCTGAGAAACATTTTCATTTCTGCATGTTTTACTTATGTTTGAGTCAATTAAGAATATTATTTTTAATATCGCCAATGGTTAAGGCCTGAATTGATCAGGTAGATTCTGTGACTACTCATGTCAGATGAGGAGTATCTGCCCCAGCCAGCCTGCATTCACCCACAGCCCTATTCACATGAAGAAATGCCCACCCCAGTCATACCCTACACCCCACCCATACCCTGCACTATATCCTATCCTAATGAAGTGGTGACTACAGCTTTAACATGGAAATCTTTGTTGTTCATCTTTGATTTTTAAATACCATAGGAGGTGCTCAGATGACTAAAGGCGGACTCTGGCTGGAAAATGTTCCTGCGAATGATACCTCAAGGGGGAGCCACATGACGCAAACCTGGGGTACAAAATTTCTTTGAGCACCACATGAAAAAGATCCAGATGTGCCAGCCGAAAGTCCCCGGTCTCGCCCAACGCATCAGTTCCAGTCTGTCTGTGGATATCAAGTTCTGTCCTTACAAAGAGGCAGTGTTTTGGGGTAGAGAATTCATGTCTGTACATATTAGTGATCACAGAATTGAACCAAAAGGTTTTGGAAAAAGTTGAGCAGAATGAGAGTTATAATGTGGACATTTCCTTTTCCTTCCTTTTCTGCAAATCTAATGGAAATTCAGAAGCCATCCAAGAGACTTTTCTTTTTGAGTATTTTTTTGGGACTATTTTCATTTGCCCTAAAGGCTGTCATGCCCCTCCCACTTGTTTCTATGGACTGTGACGCCCCTTCCTCCCTTTTGCATTCCATGGACAATTGCTATGCAGCTGAGATTACATGTTTGTTATTTCCTATTTTTGCATGCTTAGAAGGTGATCCGGGTGAGGGTTAGGGGGTAATATTGGGATTGTTGTTGTAGTGTGTCCAGTACATGCTGGGCCATTTCAGTGTATACTGTTTGAAGGGATGCTGGCATAGGCACTGTATTGTATATGTATTGGTTCACATGTCATCTACCAGCCTCTGTGTTCTAGGGGGAGCCTTAAGGTTATATGTGGCCTACCCGATAAAATCACTAGTAACACACTCATTGGACATAGAGGGGATGTGCATTCAGAATCTACTGGAACTCCACAGTGCTTGACACCTTAGATCGTGCCCTACATCACACTTCATGTATGCCTCTGGCCCCCATACTGAGATGGCCAAGCTACTTTCACAGCTTGCTTTTGCAGGATTCTCTGAGGGTGCCCAACAGGTCCTTAAGCAGACAGCCACTGGCCTTGGACAACAGCACGTACATTTGTTGTGGAAGACCATGCCATCCATGGATTCTGAATGATTATAGGGGATGGTGTTACTTGGCCTCATTGGTTCTGATAGTGGTTATTCTCAGGGACAGTGAGGAACGTCACTTGCTCAAGGCTAGTGATCGTCCTGGATGCCCCCTCAAACACCATTATGCTGGGTCATTGTTTCTGGAAAAGAACATGACCTGGGCATGGTTCCTCTCAGGAGCCTGAGGGGGTATTGACATGATGAAAAAGCAAAATAACTGCTAAGGAGCCCCCTGGGTAACATGGGGGAGGGGTTGGTCTCAATGCTGAATCCTGGATTAATACTTGACCTTCCAACCCAGCTGCAGCTAATAGGATATATCTTAACTTTTACTATGGCCACTGGGATGAGTATGTCACAGTGAGAAGAAGTAAGTCATGTTCATGGTTTGTCATGACTTAGAGGGGATTGTTGTGATATGGCTGAACCAGAGTGACTCCATCTTTGTAAGTTCATATGGGATTAACTTGGGTTAACTTTGATAGTTGGCTTAGGTTCTGTATCTGCAGACATAGGCAGTTTTTCTGTGGACATGCACATAAGGAAATATAGCTTGCATAGGCGGTTTTATTCTGTGCTGTCTAAATAAAGAAATTGTGTCACAATATGTCTGAGCCACATATCCCATGACTGTGATTCAGAAGCAGATGACATGAGTAATGATATGTAATGATATGTAATGATGATGTGTAATGTACGCCTCTGTATTAACCACACCCATGTTCTATGCAATGATTGGCTGATAAGGGTGCATATAAAATGCAGCCCCTCCCAGAATAAATTAGACAACTGCTGAACTGTAATATTGGCAAGGCTGTTTTCTTGTTGTCTCCTGACACTGCAGTGTTAAGTAAAGGGTTTCGTGAGTATTGTAATTGCGTTAGTTATACCTCTAGCTGGTCTTTGTCAGGTATATAGAAATACCATTTTAATCCCAACAGACGAGAGCAACAGGGAGCTCTCCGCTTCGGATTCCTCCTCATATTTCGATTCTGAGTCTGACGTGGAAAATGAGCCTATCCTTAGCAGCAGTACAATGACAGCCTCAGAGGAGGAAGATGAGAGTCCGCCCATCAGACGAAGGCGTACTGGTGAGGAGGCGGTACCATCCACCAGCAACGCAGTGCCATCCACCAGCACCACAGTACATAGGCAAAGGCCAAGTACCAGTGTGTCAACTCAGCCCCAAAGGGTTAGGTCCCATGCCAGCCTTCCCTATTCCCTCCAGAACCCCTTGTGGCTTCCTCCTAACTCAGGAGAAACTAACGTTCCCCCTTTTACTGCCCACCCAGGAGTCCAGGTGGACACACACAATTTTTTCCCGATAGACTTTTTCCACTTAATTTTTACTGAGGACATGCTTGAATCGATTGTGGTCCAGTGCAACCTATATGCCCAACAATTTATTGCAAGCAACCCAATGTTCTATTATGCCCGTCCCTACGAGTGGAGAGCCCTAACAGTGGAGGAGTTAAAAAAAATTTTGGGCCTCATATTCTGTATGGGACTAAACAGAAAAAATGAATTACGTTCATATTGGTCATCCCGCCCCATCTACCACATGCCCATCTTTTCCTTAAAAATGCCCAGGACCAGATATCTCATGATTATGAGATTCCTACACTATAACGACAATACCCAGTGCCTTCCCCAAAATCACCCAAATTTTGATAAATTTTACAAAATTCGGCCGCTAATAAACTATTTTTCTGAGATCTTCCCCCAGTTGTTTACCCCAGACCAACACATATGTGTGGATGAGTCCCTGATCAAATTTTCTGGCAGGCTGGGCCTAAAACAATTTATTCCCTCCAAAAGGGCCCGCTATGGGGTGAAGATGTATAAATTGTGCGACCGAGCCACAGGGTATACATATTCCTTCATGGTATACGAAGGGAAGGACACCCAGCTACATCCCCCTAATTGCCCCGAATACATCGGATCGAGTGGGAAAGTCATTTGGGAACTCATAAATCCACTCCTGGAGAAAGGCTATGTGGACAATTTTTACACAAGTTTACCCCTGTTCCGCAACCTTCATAGAAAGAAAACTCCAGCATGTGGCACCGTAAGGATGAAGGGCTTTCCTCAAAGCCTTGTCAAAAAAAGTTAAGAAAAGGCGAAGTGGCGAGTTTACGGAATGAGGAAATTTTGGCTGTGAAGTGGAGGGACAGAAGGGATGTGTACATGCTTTCTTCGATCCACAACAATACATTCGTTGAGATCACCAGGAAGAATGGCCCAATACAAAAGCCAACTTGTATCCATGAGTACAACATGTTCATGGGGGGTGTCGACTTCAACGACCAGATGCCCGAACCCTACCTTTCCACAAGAAGAACATACCAGTGGTATAAAAAAGTTTCAATTTATTTCTTTAATTTGGCCATGTACAACACATATGTAATCTATCGAAAATCCACTGAAAGACCCATACCCTTCCTTGGCTACCAGGAGGAAATCACCACTGCCCTTATATACCCAAACGGCCCACCAGAAAACATTTGATCCGATGTGATTAGCAGACTCTCTGAACGCCACTTTCCTGATAAAATCCCTCCCAGACCAACAGGCCGAAAACGTCAGAAAAAATGTCGGGTGTGCAGCAAACAAGGATTGAGAAGAGACACCACTTATCATTGTGCCCAATGCCCTTCCCAACCAGGACTCTGCATAGGTCACTGTTTCCGCCATTACCATACTTCAGTGAATTATTAGGGAAGTATGATAACCATAACCCTCACTTCCTGCCATTTACCTTCACACCCCTTATGCCTCTGCTTGCTCTGTAACTGACCCTGGCTTGTTATTCGACCATGCTTCTGCCTATTGATTCTGTTTATGCCTCTGCCTGATCTGGAACTGACCCTGGACTGTTATTCGACCACGCTTCTGCCTACTGATTCTGTCCATACCTCTGCCTGATCTGGAACTGACCCTGGACTGTTTGACCATGCCTCCTGCCTGCCTCTTGGACTGATCTTGTACCCTCCCAGTGGACTAGTGGGATTCATAACAGGGGTCTCATATATGTGAGGGGCTCCAGAATTGTTTTTCTGGATGAAGAAGACAATTTCATTTGTTTTCTCATTCCTAGTTTCGGGTCTGGAGACTCGGAGGCTTCAAAGAGATTTGAGTGGGAGAAGCTTCTATCCCTATCCCCATTCTGTCCTGAACGAGGCCCTACTTCTGCCTGCTGCCTGTAGGACCTATGCCATCATGCCTCTGCCTGTCGCATGAACTGACCACACCACATGCATGGACCATGTTCCTGCCTACTACCAGGACCAATATTTTGGCACTGCTGACAATCTCTGCCTGCACTGACCTTGGACTGTATAAAATGAGAAATGAGATGTGTAATTTATGCTCCTAGAACGCCTGATGGTGCTATTTCAATATTGGGCCTCTGTATGTGGCCAGGTTGTGTAAAAGTCTCACACATTTGGTATTGCCATACTCAGGAGGATTAGCAGAATGTATTTTGGGGTGTCATTTTTTCTATCTACATGCTATGTGTTGGAAATATCTTATAAATGGACAACTTTGCGTAAAAACAAATGCGTTTTAATTTATTTTCCAAATTTTCCCAAAACTTCTGGAAAAAAATGAACCGTTCAAAAGACTCATTATGCATCATAGATTGTACGTTGGGGTGTTAGCTTTCCAAAATGGGGTCACTTTGTGGGCATTTCCATTGTCCTGGTGCTCCAGGGCCTTCAAAATTGTAGTAGGTGTTTGAGAAATGAGATGTGTAATTTATGCTCCTAGAACGCCTGATGGTGCTATTTCAATATTGGGCCTCTGTATGTGGCCAGGCTGTGTAAAAGTCTCACACATGTGGTATCGTAATACTCAGAAGGAGTAGTAGAATGTATTTTGGGGCATTATTTGTGGTATACACATGCCATGTGAGAGAAGTAACCTATTACATTGAAAATTTTGTGAGAAAAAAAAAAATCTTCATTTTGCAAAGAATTGTGGTAAAAAAATGACAACATTAAAAACCTCACCATGCATCTTAGTAAATACCTTGGAATGTCTACTTTCAAAAAAGGGGTCATTTGGGGGGTATTTGTACTTTCCTGGCTTGTTCGGGTCGCAAGAAATTAGATAGGCCACCAGTACATCAGGTGTGATCAATTTTTTATGATTCGCACCACAGCTTGTGGACTCTCTAACTTTCACAAAGACCAAATAATATCCACTAATTTGGGTAATTTTTACCAAAGATATGTAGCAGTATAAATTGTGGCCAAAATTTATGAAGAAAAATTAATAATTTGCAAAATTTTATCACATAAACTAGGAAACATTTTTTTTTTTAATTTTCGGTCTTTTTTAATTTATAGCACAAAAAGTAAAAAACCCAGAGGTGTTCAAATACCACCAAAATAAAGCTCTATTTGTGGGAAAAAAAGGACAAAAAATTCATTTGGGTACAGTGTTACATGACTGAGTAATTGTCATTCAAAGTGTGAGAGCACCGAAAGCTGAAAATTGGTCTGCCCAGATGTTTAAGTGCCTAGTAGACAAGTGGTTAATAGACATATACATTTGTTGTTTGTCTCTACAAAGCTAAGACCAAAGTCTGCATAATGGTTTTGTCATGATATGTGTTTAAAAATAGATTCATTCTACATTTAACAGAAGCCTTGATCAAATTATCAAGCGGTGCACAATATAACAATTTTGTTTGTGCATTTAAGAGGATAAGGAAGTCTGTTTGTTTGAGAGAGATCCCCTCACATAGTTTAAAATAACAGAATGTTTACATAAGCCCCTGCCGTCATGGTATCTAGGGCTCTAAATGTTACCAAGTCTAAAATGTATCCAGCTATTCATAAGTTCCAAGTCTCAAAATATACAAGTATCATTCTAATATTGAAATGTGGTATTTTGTTATAGAATGTGAATAGAAATGTGATTAAGATTATCTTTATCATCATCTCTGATATGTAGAAGTATACATTTGTATATCCATTTATTTGTTTTATCACAAAATATACCTGATATTATTTCACACTGTATTTTAGTTAATAAATATATGTTTTAAGCAACATCATTTTAATGATATCCATGGATTTCATTGTTAAGCTCCCTCCATCTGAGAACTTTACTACCATATTTGTTGTGGTCGACCATCTAACTAAGATGGCACACTTTGTACCATTACAAGGAACCCCTTCTGCCGCAGAGACTGCTTCCATTTTCATTTGAGAGGTAGTGAGGCTACATGGGTCCCCCCGACAATATCACCTCTGATCAAGGGGTTCAATTCACTTCCAGATTTTGGAGATCTCTGTGTGAAGCCCTGAACATTAAACTCTGTCCTCTGCTTACCATCCTCAGACTAATGGGCAGACGGAGAGGACCAACCAGACCTTGGAACAATACCTGCGTTGTTTCTCCTCAATCTCCCAGGACGATTGGTCTCGACTCCTTCCGCTAGCGGAATTTGCTTACAATAATTGCATCCATTTAGCCACTAAACAAACAGCCTTTTTCACTAATTATGGTTACCACCGTTTTTACCTGAAATACCTGTGGAATCTTCTGTACCCGCTGTACAAGATAGATTAGTGTTGTTCAACTCCAACAACAAGTTACTTCAGGATAAAATCTCCAAGGCTCAGGCAAACAGCAAGAGATTTTTCGACAAGAAATGGAGGGGTAACCTGAATCTGAAACCAGGGGACAAGGTCTGGTTGTCCACTGCAAATCTGAAACTTAAGTGTCTGTCCAAGAAACTTGGTCCGAAGTACCTGGGGCCCTTTCCTGTGAAGAGGAGGATCAACTCTGTGGCATTTGAACTAATTTTACCTAAGAACCTAAAGATTCACCCTGTTTTTCATATTTCTTTATTGAAAACAGCAGTGCTCAACCCTTTTCCCAATCGGCATCCAGAGAACCCTCCTCCTCTGCTGGTGGAAGCCAGCGAGGAATTTGAAGTGGAAGCTGTTCTTGATTGTAGAACCAGGAATGGCCAGACACAGTTCCTTATTAAATGGAAAGGCTATAGCCCTGAGGACAATTCGTGGGAACCAGCCTCTGATGTACATGCCCCACAAAAGGTACAAGCATTTTTTCAACGCCATCCAGAGAAGAAGCCCCTAATGGGCATCCGGAGGCTGCCCGTAAGGAGGGGGCAATGTAAGAGAACTGCTGTTGCACTCCGGGCGCGTTTGCACACGCATATGCGCACAAGAGACTGTGTCAATCGTGAGCGTGCAAACGCACTCGCCAATGCGCGCGCGTTTGTAGGTGCGCATCCACACTCCTTTTGGTGCCAGTGGACTTACTTAAGGGGCACACTGACTTGTAGCAGATGCTGATCAATCTTCAGCTGTTCCAGTCCTGTTCCTTGTTATTCCTGCTATTGCTTGACTGATACCTGTTGCTGAACCCTTGGCTTGTCCTGACCTGGCTCTGGATCCTATATCTAACTACTGGCCCCTGACTTCGGCTTCCTGTTTGACCCTGCTTCTGCCTGATGTTTTGGTACCTTACTGCCCGCCTGCTTCCGAACCCGGCTATTCCTGTAACTACGCTCCTGTCTCCTTTTTGGCTCCAAGCTGTCATCCGGGTGTCCGAAGTTCCGTTCCTGCGACATGCTGTGACTTCCTGCATCTCCAAAGTCGCATCACCTGCCGCAAGTTTCCTGAGCTACATCTGCAGGCACTCGTGCTCCTCCTTTCCCTTGGGTCTTTCTGTCCCCATCATCAGCGGGACTCGGGTTGGAGATACAAGGGAGGCCGACCTCGTCACTTCAGACTCCCACCAGGTACGTGACAGCGCCACACCAATACCATCATGGTGTCAAGACGAGTTCCCACATGCGCCTGGGGCATGGGACTCCTGTCTGATCTGCTCCTGGTGCCAATTGCCGGAATCTCTCCCACTGTAAACCAGAAAGTGCATCAGCCACCTCATTCTCCACCCCAGGTATGTGTACAGCAGACACAGATATTTAAACGTAAACATAGTAACACCAGATGGCGCAACAGGCACACTACTGGCAAAGAAGATGCCGATAGCGAATTGATGGCCTGCACCACCCCCAAATTACCACAGTGAAAACGAACCCTCTGGTTCGTGAACCCCGCACCCTACAGTTCCACTACAAGCACTATTGCTCCAACAGCATAAGGTTACGTAGGGAGCAGACCCTCTGGCTACCGATCTGCACACCATTTACCATTGAAATAGGCCGCATATCCTACAGACCCCACCGCATCCGTGAACAACTCCAGCTCAGCAGCCTGAACAGCCACCCCCAACCAAAACGACCTATCATTATATCTGCCCGATGCTCCTGACTTAAACGAATAAAATGATGCGGCACCTTAACTCCCGCAGTCACAGCAGCCAAGCGCCTGCAAAAAACCCTCCCCATAGGCATAATTTTACACGCAAAATTCAGTTTACCCAGCAAGGACTGCAACTCCATCAGCTGTACCTTATACCGCAGAGCGACCGTAACTACGGTCGACCGAAGGTCCTCCAGCTTATCGCTAGGTAACCTGCACTCCATCAGTGTAGTATCAATTTTGATACCCAAAAACTTAAGGACCGTGGTCGGGCCCTCCGTCTTTTCTCTCACCAGAGGTACCCCAAAAACCTGAAAGATATGTTGCAACGTAGCCAACAGAATAGCACATGCCCGCTTCCCCAGAGGACCTATCACTAGGAAATTGTCAAGACTGAACTAAGGCAGGACAAGTCCTTGATAACCCATTCCAGGAAAGTACTGAAATGCTCAAAGTATGAGCAAGAGATAGCGCAACCCATAGGAAGGCACCTATCCACAAAAAAACTGGCCCTCCCAGCAACAACCCAACAAACGCACGCTATCCGGATGATCCGGCAATAGGCGAAAAGCTGACTCAATGTTGGTCTTGGCCATGAGTGCCCCTCTCCCGAATCACTGTACCCACCGCAAAGCCTCAAACGAGGCGCACGCGACCGTACAGTGTGCTGGATCAATCGTGTTATTTACTGAACTCCTTTTGGATGTGACAAATGGTGAATCAGCCAGAATTGATTTGGCTCCCTTTTGGGTACCACGCCCAACAGGGAAACCACCAAGTCCTCCACGGGGGGCCCTTCAAACCGCCACCACCTCTGGATGCTTGTATGCTGGTCTAAGTTTAGGCGAACCAGGAGGGACCTTGTCCAATGTGTTCAGAATGGGGAAACCATCCCGAAAACCCATCCACAACGTCCAGGCTACCCCCCTGTTAAGGTACCTACTTAGATACGGAGCCATTTTTCCACTCTCACCAGCGTTCTCTCTTTTTCCAGTGTCAGCAGGTTTCTTACCTTTTCGAAAGCACTTGGACCACGAATGGGAACCTCCGCTTCCTCGAACAGTCATGTCGGAAACAGCAAGCTCCCCCGAACTTGCAGGTCCTGTCATTGAACTGCCAACAGAACCCCTTGTGCTTAACGGCCAATGGTGACAAGGTGTTGGCACCCCTGGCCCCACCATGAAAGGGTGGCGGCACTGCCCTGGCTTGTTTCATGAGCTTCATCCACACCCCAATATCTTTTTGGTCCCACAGTAAAGACAGCCGAAAAGCCTCCCTGGCCGGAACTGCTCGTTGTACTTAAGCCAAGCCACTCCCCCATAGCCCCTTTGTGACTCACTGATTGAATCTAGATAGCAGAACAAACCTGAACAATTGTCCGGGACCATTTAACCTGATAGGCCTCCAGCTGTAGCCGCCGGGAGATGACCCCCTTCCCGCAATGCAACAATTACCGTCGTCCATCAACCTTTGCTGGAATATACCGGAGGGGCACATACTACCGATGAGCCCCCCACACCTTTTTATCTCCTCCATTTACTGCCACCATCAAAGACCTTCAGCAAAACACAGCCATAGGCTGAAAGGGTGACCCTTTTCTCTTGAGGGCCCCTCCATACCCGCAGGGCACTTTGGATCCCCTTCTGTAACCCCATCGACCACAGGTCAATCCCCACATCAGAGAGCTGAACTCCGTCTCTCCTCAAGTAGAGCCCCACATTCATCTCCAATTCCCTGTGTCTAATCACTATACCTCCATTCTGTGCTACGAACCGCGCCACCACCTTATTAATCCGAATGCGGGTTTTTTTCAATGCTCACCATGGACCTGACCCAGTGCCATGTCGTCCTAGCCATTATGTCTGACCAAAGCAGTAAGGTATTAGGGAATACTGAGCACAGGTGCATAAAATCAGATTTAATGTCCGACCGCAGATCCCTGACCGGTTGGACTCCCAAATCATTCCCTTCCGCATGGATCACCAATACATCGGGAGATCTATTTAAAGGAATGTACCTCTCTATCTCTGGCACAACTCTGTTCCACCGCATCCCTGGCACTCCTAACCAGCGCACATATGCTTCCCTCCTGGAAATGCCCAGTTGCCTGCCATCTGGTCTCGCATCACCTGCCCCCCCCCCCCCCCCCAACACACATATGAGTGCCCTACGATCCAGACAAGGCACACGGAACCTCCATCTGAAATGAAATGACAACATAATAATACCCACACAATAAACCCTAACTTGCATTAACCCTACCCAAATGTTCCTTGCTTACACACAATCACCCCATTGAGTCCCCCCTTTTGTTTTCATTCAACTGCCAATTGAGGCCTTATGTAAGTCCGAAATCTCCTCGATTCCCACCTCCCGATCCTCCGTACCGCTGCCTCATCCAACCCACATCTGGCAGTTTCCGTAGCTGCCCCAATGCGGAAAGAGTGTGAAGCATACACCGCCCCGTACAATCCTGCTTTCTCTAAACATTTTCTAAAAACTGCTACAAACTGAAATTTTGATAGATAGGACCCGTCCTCATGCATCAGGAATGGGCCCTCTCCCCCTGATCTAACCTGCAAAAAATCACGCACCGACTCTACCAGGCATACTTCAGACCTCGGCAGTGTAAACAACGACACATCCACCCCTTTTCTCCTCTGATCCGTTTTTGACTTGTGCAGTCATAGGCACACCCTGTTCCCCTCTAATCCAACATCTTGTCCCAACAACCCTCCTGCCACACACTTAGAAGGACTTACCAGTTCCCCTATCTGAAAAGCTCTGTAGAAGGCCAACGAGAATGCTGCTGTAAACAGCAGAACTTCATATCTTGATTTGCATACTGAACTCAACGTCCCACATATTGCCCTTAAATTCGCAAAAGTAACTGGCCTTCTCGCATCCTTCCTCCTGTGCCCCTTGCGGTAACCTTTTATAGCCTGCTTCACCCAAAAATCCTTAGTCAAATCCTCCTGCTTTGATAATTTAAAAAGAAACAACAGACCTGCCATCTCCCATTCAATGGAAGAAACCGAAACCCCCCTTTCCATGTTCCTGGACAAGAAGTACAGAACCAACAATCTCTCCTCCGACCCTTATGTGGCAACCCCTGTGGTATCCTGCACAAGGGACAACCATTCCTTCCATACGTCTGTGTATGCTGCCCACGTCGAATCACTTACTGTTTGCCGGATCCAACCCGCAGAGACTCCAAGGGCCGCTCCCACATCCATTCCAGGCAAGGAACTCCTTCCTGAGCCGCGCCAGGGGGTCATCTCCCTGAACTTTTCCCACTGAAAGTGAGACAATGAATCTGCAAGCGAGTTGTCAACCCCCAGGATGTGACCAGCATATAGAAGAATGTTCAACTGCAAGCACCTCAACACTAAGGATGAGCCGAACACCCCCCTGTTCAGTTCGCACCAGAACCTGCGAACAGACCTAAACTTCATGTGAACTTTAGAACCCTATTAAAGTCTATGGGACTCGAACATTCACAATCTAAAGTGCTAATTTTAAAGGCTAATATGCAAGTTACTGTCCTAAAAAGTGTTTGGGGACCTGGGTCCTGCCCCAGGGGACATGGATCAATGCAAAAAAAGTTTTAAAAACGGCCGTTTTTTCAGGAGCAGTGATTTTAATAATGATTAAAGTGAAACAATAAAAGTGTAATATTCCTTTACATTTCGTAAACCTGGGGGGTGTCTATAGTATGCCTGTGAAGGGGCGCATGTTTCCCGTGCTTAGAACTGTCCCTGCACAAAGTGTCATTTCGCAAGGAAAAAAAGTCTTTTAAAATCACTTTCCATTGTCGGCTCCCGTAATACAGAGAACACTCAATGAGTGTTCTCTGTATTAGCCGAAAATTCATTCATTGATAAAAAAAAAAAAAGCGTGCGGGTTCCCCTAAATTTAATTACCAGGCCCTTCAGGTCTGGTATGGATATTAAGGGGAACCCCGTGTCAAATTTAAAAACAAAATTGACGTGGGGGTCCCCCTAAATATCCATACCAGACCCTTTATCCGAGCACGCAACCTGGCAGGCCGCAGGAATAGCCACAAGTGGAGAAGCCTGGCTTCCCCAATGACGTGTGGGTGACCCTGCACCCCTCTGATGTAACACAGGTTTCCGTTACATCAGAGGGGGGCGGGGTCACACACACGTCATTATAGCCCCGAGTGATTTTAAATAATATTTTTTCATGCAGAAATGACACTTTGTGCAGGGACAGTTCTAAGCACGGGAAATATGCGCCCCTTCACAGCATACTATAGACAACCCCCATGTACGAAATTTAAAGGAATATTACACTTTTATTGTTTCATTAAGCATTATTAATATCACTGCTCCCGAAAAAACAGAAGTTTTTAAAACTTTTTTTTGCATTGATACATGTCCCCTAGGGCAGGACTCAGGTCCCCAAACACTTTTTTAGGACAATAACTTGCATATTAGCCTTTAAAATTAGCACTTTAGATTTTGAACGTTCGAGTCTGTCATGGTTATGCAATGGGTCATGAGTTGGTCATTGGGTTATGAGTTGGTCTGCTTACCTGTTTCCATGTGTTCATCTCTAGAGACCAGCCGACCCTCACCTGACTGGTTTTGTAATCCATCCTCTGGCATGACTCCACCCTAGCTCCTATCAGAGAACTCTATATTAACCTGTGCACTGCAGGCCAACCCTGCTGATCAACCATTGTGTATTCCTTTGTGTGTTAGCTTCCTGTTACCTGCCGTGTGCTCTTCTGTTGTTTTCCGTTACCGACTTTGGCGTGTCCTTGACTATCCCTGTTTGCCTGTGATCCTGACCTTTTGGCGTGTCCCTGACTATTCCTGTCTGCTTGTGGCCCCGACCTTGGCTTTGTCCCTCACTATCCCTATCCTCCTGTTGCCTACTGTGGGTGCGAGCTGGGGGACCCTGGGGGTCATGACCTGGAGCCAGTTGCAGCCAAGTCCATCCTCACCACTAGAGGCGCTGGTGAACACCTGCTGGCTCTTAGACTCCGCGCCCCAGGGAATCTTATGCTCTAACCCCAGTGGGATCTGTTTCCCGTCTGCAGCAGTCAGCCGTAGGGTCCACAACCTTGCGGCACACTCCTGATCCCTACGGTGTGCATCTGTCACCTCGCCTCAAAGTGACCTGACAGAGTCCCATAGATTTTAAAATGGTTCTAAAGTTCACACAAAGTTTAGGTCTGTTCGCAGGTTCTGGTGCGAACCAAACAGGGGGGTGTTCGGCTCATCCTTAGTGTTGAGGTGCTTGCAGTTGTTCGGCTCATCCTTAGCCAGGACCACTGGAAAAAGTTCCAATAGGACCAGGTTCCAGAGAACCCTGAAAGAAACAATGGATAATACTGCACACTATGGATATGACAAAAACTTAGTTCACTATTGAAAGGGGAGAGGGGAAATGACAAGGAACATGGGGTGATGGTTAACACAGTAAACCGATACAATCAATGATAGTCCATTGGTATTAGAGGTATACTGTAAAATGACTAGAAAAACTGTCCATGGGGGGCTGTCGTTTCCGAGTGGAAATGCAAAAGAACTCTGGAATAGACAGACAAGAAAAGGAACAGCGCCCTCTAAGTGCAGTATAAAAGTATGTTTAAAGAAAGAGTAAAATCGAATCCACTCACAAAAGTAGTACAATAGTAGGCATGTACTGGTAGCATCCACTAGCAACGATCAGGAAGGAGAGGCCACAGGCCATGGATGGAGCAACGGAGAGGCTTCTGAGTGCGGTCCCTGGTCCGGGCACACTGCTGGAATTACGTTGCTTCTGGATAGCGGACACGGGCATACAGCGCTGACGTGGATCGGCGTCACTTCCGGGTCGGGTCGGCGGGGAGGAGCTCGCGTTCGGGATATGTGTGTCCCTAAATCGATGGCACAACCATAAGCCCATCCCCACATGCCAAGGTTCTAGGTGTAGTCCTGGACTCTGAACTCCTTCAAGCAACACATCCAATCACTGTCCAAATCCTGGCGCCTCAACCTCCGCAACATCTCCAAAATACGCCCCTTTCTAACCAATGACACAACAAAGCTCTTAATTCACTCGCTAGTCATCTCTCGCCTCGACTACTGCAACTCCCTTCTACATAGTCTATCACCTCTTCAATCCATCATGAATGCTGCTGCCAGACTCATCCACCTTACCAATCGCTCTGTGTCTGCTACTCCTCTCTCTCAATCCCTCCACTGGCTTCTGCTCGGCCAAAGAATTACATTCAAATTATTAACAACTACGTACAAAGCTATCCACAATTTTGTCCCCAGCTGCATCACTAGTTCAGTCTCTAAATACCAACCTACTCGTTCTCTTCGTTCCTCTCAAGACCTCCTGCTCTCTAGCTCCCTCATCACCTTCTCTTATGTTTGCCTCCAGGACTTTTCCAAAGCCTTTCCAATCCTATGGAATGCCCTACCCCAATCTGTCTGCCTATCTCCTACTTTATTAGCTTTTAGACAATCCCTGAAAACCCTTCTCTTCAGAGAAGCCTACCCTACCCACACCTATAACTGTATTTTCATTTTCTCCATCAGCTCATCCCCCACAGTTACCTTTTGTTTCAACTTGACCCTCCCTTCTAGATTGTAAGCTCTAACGAGCAGAGCCTTCTAGTCCCTCCTGTATTGATTTGCATTGTAAGTGTACTGTCTGGCCTCATGTTGTAAAGCGCTGCACAAACTGTTGGTGCTATATAAATCCTGTATAATAATAATAATAATCAGGCTTTGTGGCGACCATATTGGTTGAGGTCATTATGTACCCACTCAAGTCACATGATCGGCTACCATGGAAATACATACATACAAACCCGGAAATAACAGGAGTAGGGATGAGCTGAACAACCCCCGGTTCGGTTTGCACCAGAACTTTCGAATAGACCGAAAATTCGTACGAATTTTAGAACCTCATTGAAATCTATGGGACTCGAACATTCGAAATAAAAATTGCTAATTTTAATGGCTAATATGCAAGATATTGTCCTAAAAATGTTTTTTGGGACCCGGCGCCTGCCCCAGGGGACATGGATCAATGCCAAAATATTTTTTAAAAACTGACGTTTTTTCGGGAGCACTGATTTTAATGACAATTAAAGTGAAAAAAGTGAAATATTCCTTTAAATATCGTGCCTCGGGGTATGTCTATAGTATGACTGTGAAGTGGCATGTGTTTCCCGTGTTTAGAACAGTTCCTGCACAAAATGACATTTAATCGAAAAAAAAGTCATTTAAAACTGCTTGCGGTTTTAATGTAATGTCTGGTTCCGGCAATACCGATGAAAATCATTGAGAAAAAAATGGCAGGGTAGCCCCCCCTGCCCATTACCAGCCACTTTGGGTCTTGTACGGATATTAAGGGAAACCACGTACCCAAATTAAAAAAAGGAAAGGCGTGGGGCCCCCGGGCCATATATACTCAGAATAGCAGTATACAGGCGGTTCAAACAAGACAGGGACTGTGTAGGTTTGTTGTGTTAAGTAGAATCTGTTTGTAATTTTGAACTGGTACAGTGTAGCTCCAGTCAAAAAATCTATTTTTAAGCATTTTGGAAAATATAGGGAAGGGTTATCACCCCTGTATAATTTTTTGGGTCGTCTGTCTTTTTTCATCTCACTTCCTGTTGGCTCCTTCCATTTGCAAGTATGAGACATTTGCAAGTTTGATGTTTGAAAGTAGGGGCCTGCCCTATATGCTTTGCAGAAATGTGGGCCTAAGGTTTTGGTGTTGCCACAACACTGTAAGCCCTCAAAGAGACTCTTGGTGGCCGCTGGAGCACCGTGATGTGAACGATTATATCAAGAATTTTAATTACATGCCATTGTTGAACAGTGGTAGAAAAATTGGACCTTTGGTGGTTGTGGTAGTGGTGCTGGTGCCACAACACTATAAGTCCTCACAGTAACTCTCGGTGGGTGCAGGAACGGGTCCTGCTGTGAAACATTATATCAAGAATTGTAATTACATGCCCCTGTTAAATAGGGGCAGAAAAATTGGGCCTTAGGAACTGGTGGTGTCACTCAGAACCAAAAATGTTCTTCCAAGCTATCAGCAGGATCATTGAGGAGGAAGAGGATAGTCAGTCAACATAACAGGATAGTCACTCAGCATCAGCATAGGCAGTCTTGAAGGGATGTGACATTTCAAAAAAAGTTATACGGTTACATCAGCTTCAGGTACTTGGTAGCTGGTGGTGATCCAAGACTGATTCATCTTTATGAAGGTCAGTCGATCAACCCAGTCGGTGGACAGGCGCACCCTGTGATCGGTTACAAAGCCTACAGCAGCACTGAAGGTGCGTTCCAAAAGAACGCTGGATGCAGGACAGGTCAGTAGCTCAATTGCATACTGTGCAAGCTCTGGCCAGTGATCCATCCTCAAGACCCAGTAAGCCAGAGGATTTTCGGTGGGAAAGGTGTCCAAGTCTGACCTTGCCCCTAGGTATTCCTGCACCATTTAAATCAGATGCTGGCGATGGTTGCTGGAACCAATCATACCTTGGTGCTGCAGACTAAAAAATTGTCTGAACGCATTGGTCATACAGCCACCTTCTCCACTGCTCCTTCTGTGACTGACCGAAGCATCAGCAACATGTTGTCTAGGACCAGGAGATTTAAACCTCCCAGTCTTTGGCAACGCGTTGCACAGATCTTTCTGCAAGGCTTCCTGGAGATGTCTCATCCTCTGCTCCCTCTGCGATGGCAAGATAAGGTCCACAACCTTACCCTTGTACCGTGGATCAAGGAGAGTGGCCAGCCAGTAATGGTCCCTCTCCTTGATCCGAAGAATATGAGGATCCTTCCGCAGGCTTTGCAGGATCAGGGAGGCCATGCAGCGTAGGTTAGCTGAGGCATTCGGTCCGAAGTCCTCTGGGTTACTAAGGATAACATATACAACATGTACAAGTCCACGGGTTTCTTGGAACTGTAAATCATCCCTAAAAGACTGCTGCTGCCGATGCTGAGTGCCAGAGTTCACTCATGTTTGATCCAGCTGATATTTGCTCTGTGTCTTTCGTGTTTGACCCGGCTTGTTTGACCCTCCTTGCTTGCTTTTGATTCGGTACCGTTTGGATTCTGATCTACCTGTGTATGACCCAGCTTGCCTAGACTACGCTTTTCTTGATTCTACTAGTACCCTCATCTGCAGCAGTGAACCACAAGGTCCAGCAATCATCTATCCTCATCTACAGCAGTGAACTACAAGGTCCAGCAATCACCTACCTTCGTCTGCAGCGGTGTACTACAAGTCCCAGCTGACCTGCTCTGCTTAGACCTGCTCATGGTATGTGCTTTCAACTCTTTGTATAATCAGCACACCTGAACTGTTACTTGTTATCTGCTCCTAGCCTGACATTAACACGAGCCAATACATAAAGGGAAACCTATCATGAATCCTGAACAGGCTCAGTTGTTTACACAAGAACTTTGCCGTTTATCACATCAAGTTCAGAAAATGGCCACAGAGCTCACCAAGGTGCAATCTCCTTCTACTACCACCATTACAAAAACTCCATCTGAACCAAAAATTCCTTTGCCCGACTGGTTTTCTGGTGACCGTAAAGGGTTTTGCAATTTTAAAAACAGCTGCAAATTATATTTCAAGTTGAGGCCATCCTCGTCTGGCCCTGAAACTCAGAGGGTTCAAATCATTATCTCTCTACTACAGGATGACCCCCAGGCTTGGGCCTTTAACCTGGAACCAAACCATCCAGCCTTGCTAACAGTAGATGCCTTCTTTGAAGCCCTTGGGTTGCTATATGATGATCCAGATCGTGCTGCTACTGCAGAATTGACCCTGCATAACTTAAAACAAGGAACTACCACAGCTGAAATGTATTGCTCAGAGTTTCGCAGGTGGGCCCTGGAATCTGGCTGGAATGATGCAGCTCTCCGCAGCCAGTTTAGAATTGGCCTTTCAGATGCTATTAAAGACGCTCTGGTCAACTTCTCCTACCCAGCCTCACTGGAGGAGGCTATGTGTCTAGCTATTAGAATTGACCGTCGCCAGCGAGAGAGGAGGCGAGAACAAACAATGGCTGTGGCAAACTATATACCTTCCTTACCACCTGATGATTCCATCTCTAGTGCCAAATCTGAGGAAGAACCTATGCAGTTAGGCTCCACCCGGTTATCTGCCCAGGAACACAAACGCCGGCGTAATATGGGACTCTGCTTATACTGTGGCCTCAAGGGTCATATGCTTCGTTCGTGTCCTACACGTCCAGGAAACGCCAGGACCTAGGTGATTGCGGGGAGGTCACCTTAGGTCTACTCTCATCTCCCCAGGGGGACAATCGTATACTTTTACCCGCTGTCATTCACTTTGGGACAGGGGCTCATGAAGTGCTGGCCTTGGTGGATTCTGGAGCAGCTGAGAATTTTATTGATAAAACTCTGATCACCTCTTTGTCCCTGGAAACTCATGCTCTAGATTGCCCAGTCCGCCTGATCTCTGTGGATAATCGGCCTCTCTCTCAAGACCTAGTGCTCCAATCCACCAACCCTTTCCAGTTACAATTAAGGGCTTTGCATTGGGAGAAGATTTCATGTCTTGTCGTTGACTCTCCATCCACTCCTTTGATCCTAGGCCTTCCTTGGCTTCAGAAGCACAATCCTGTAATTGACTGGCCAACAGGAGATATTCTGGCTTGGTCCAATCAGTGTAAAAAGAGCTGCATCCAGCACCTTGTTCGACTTGATACCTGTCAAGTGGGAATGGAACAGATTCCACTTTGTTATAAGGACTTTCGGGATGTGTTTTCTAAAGGAATTGCTGACACTTTACCTCCTCATCGCAGTTATGATTGTCCCAATGACCTCTTGCCTGACACTACACCTCCTCGAGGGAGAGTCTTTCCACTGTCTGAACCAGAGAATCTTGCTTTGCAAGAATACATCCAGGAAAACCTAGCTAAGGGTTTCATCCGTCCCTCCACTTCTCCCGCAGGAGCAGGATGCTTCTTTGTCCCGAAGAAGGATGGAGGACTGCGACTTTGTGTTGATTACAGAGGTCTAAATAAAATAACTGTTCCCAATCGGTATCCTCTCCCTCTCATCACAGAGTTGTTCTCTCAAATCCAGGGAGCCAAAATCTTCTCCAAACTGGATTTAAGGGGAGCCTATAATCTGGTGCGAATCCGTGCAGGCGATGAATGGAAGACGGCCTTTAACACCAAGGATGGTCATTACGAATGTCTTGTCATGCCTTTCGGCCTCAGGAATGCACCAGCCGTCTTTCAGAACTTCATGAATGACATTTTCCGTGACATGATGGGTCGCTTCATGCTTGTTTATTTAGACGATATTTTGATTTACTCTCCCAATCTTGAAACACTTTAGAAGCATGTCTGCTTGGTATTGGCCCGATTAAAGACTCACTCCCTTTTTGTAAAGCCTGAAAAATGTATTTTCCATGTTAAACAAGTACCTTTCCTGGGTTACCTAATTTCTGACACAGGCCTCACCATGGACCCAGCCAAGGTTCAAGCCATTTTAGACTGGGCACCACCTTCAGACCTGAAGGCAGTTCAACGCTTCCTGGGCTTTGCAAATTTCTATCGAAAATTCATTAAGAACTTTGCCACCATTGCACATCCCATCACCTCTCTCACCAGGAAGACTCCTAGTACATTTAAATGGACTACTGAAGCCCAGGCAGCCTTCACTCAGTTAAAGAAAGCCTTTACCTCTGCACCAATTCTACGCCATCCTGTTCCTGAGCTACCTTTTATTGTAGAGGTAGATGCATCTGAAGTAGGGGTGGGGGCGCTTTTGTCACAAAAAGATCCTGTAAGCGCTGCCATCCACCCTTGTGCCTTCTTGTCCCGTAAATATTCCCCAGCAGAGCGCAATTATGATATTGGCAACAGAGAACTTTTAGCCATAAAGCTAGCTTTAGAGGAGTGGAGACATTGGCTGGAGGGAGCTCGCTATCCATTCATAGTTCTGACTGACCACAAAAACCTTGAATATATCCGTTCTGCTAAAAGACTGAACTCGCGTCTAGCCAGGTGGTCATTGTTCTTCTCCAGATTTGACTTCACAATTTCTTATTTACCAGGTCCAAAAAACATTAAGGCTGATGCCTTGTCTCGCCTCGCAGCTTTTTATCAGAGTCTCCTCCTCCGCTTCCTCCACAACCCATTATCTCTGAGGATAGGATTTTGGCTTTTACCCAGACTGACATCTCTGAGGCCTTGTTACCAGCACAGGCTGAAGCCCCTCCCTCCACTCCCTCTGGTATGCTCTTTGTGCCCCTGGCTCTTCATTTGCAGGTATTGCAACAAGTACATGCATCAAAACCTGCAGCACATCCAGGGTTTAGACAAACTTTTGAGATTGTCTCTCGCAACCTCTGGTGGCCATCGCTTAGGCAGGATGTGTTAGCCTTCGTCCAGGCCTGTGAAGTTTGCGCCAGAAGCAAGAGCAGTACCTCTAAGCCCCCCGGTCTCCTTCGTCCTCTACCAATACCTACCTGTCCCTGGACCCATTTATCTATGGACTTTATCACAGACTTGCCTCTGTCCCAGGGATGTTCCGCGATCTGGGTGGTGGTAGACAGGTTCAGTAAGATGGCCCACTTTGTTCCACTTCCGAAGCTTCCATCTGCTAAAGAACTGGCATCTTTCTTCATTAAGCACATTTTCAGGCTCCATGGGGCACCAGTTAACATTGTCTCTGACCGTGGCTCTCAGTTTATAGCCCAGTTTTGGAAGGCCCTTTGCTCTCAGCTGGGGATTAAATGATCATATTCTTCAGCATATCATCCTGAGACAAATGGCCAAACAGAAAGGACTAATCAGACTCTAGAGAAGATGGTACGTTGTCTGATGGCCAAAGATGAGGTGGAGTGGGTCAACATCCTTCCGTGGGCAGAGTTTGCCTTTAATAATTGTGCCAGCACATCTACAGGGACCTCTCCTTTCTTTTGTGTTTACGGGTTGCACCCTCGTGTGTGCTCGTTTGATCTTCCACCCTCTGATGTTCCAGATGCCAACACCACGATTGAACATTTCTCCAAAATCTGGTCCGATGTAAATCGTGCTATTTCTCGTTCTGTGCAGGCTTTTAAGAAAACTGCTGACAAGAAGCACTCAAAGGCACCAGGATATAAAGTTGGTGACAAAGTGTGGTTATCATCTCGGAATCTGTCCCTGCATGTTCCATCTAAAAAGCTTGGCCCAAAAATCATCGGGCCTCATGAAATCTCGGAGATTGTTAATCAAGTGTCCTACAGATTAAAACTTCCCCCATCCATGCGCATTGCAAACGTCTTTCATGTTTCATTGTTGAAACCTGTTCATTCCAGCCTCCTAGTAAATGAACCAGAACCTGTGGATGTGTTGGACAGTCAAGAATATGAAGTGGCATTTATTCTTGATTCCAGACGAGTGCGCAATTCCTTACAATATCTTGTTCATTGGAAAGGGTTCGGCCCAGAGGATCGATCTTGGGTACCAGCTCGTGATCTTCATGCTGATCGACTTAAGAAGAAGTTCCATCTCCGTTATCCAAGTAAGCCTGGGGGTGCAGGAGCAACCCCTCGAGAAAGGGGGGGTACTGTCAGTACTAGAATCCCTTTAGGACCCAGCCCAACTCACCTGACACAGCCTGTGTCTGGGAAACAACAGTGATTGGCCAGCTCATGTTTAAATCACCTGTATCAGCATTCAGTCAGTGCTCGTGTTAAGCCGCGTACACACGTGGCGGACTGTCTGGCCAACTTAGTCCGTCAGACAATCCGACGGACAGTCCGTCATACTTTCGAATGAACGGACTTGCCCACACACGGCACTTTTTGAGCGGACTAATACGGCGGACTAAGTCCGCCATACTATCCGCCCTACTTTTGAAATGAACGGACTCGCCCACACACGCGGAGGAAAGTCCGCTCATTTCGAGCGCGTCTCCAGGTAGACGGGGCCCGCGAAGGAGACGTCGCTGACCCCGCCGCCTGGTATGGACTTAAAGGGGAACCCCAACGCCGAAAAAAATCGGCGGGGGGTCCCCACCAAGTCCACAACAGACCCTTGTCCGAGCACGCTACCCGGCCGGCCAGGAAAGGCCACCCCAAAGCACCTTGTCCCCATGTTGATGAGGACAAGGGCCTCTTCCCGACAACCCTGGCCGTTGGTTGTCGGGGTCTGCGGGCGGGGGGCTTATCGGAATCCGGGAGCCCCCTTTAATAAGGGGGCCCCCGGATACCGGCCCCCCACCCTATGTGAATGAGTATGGGGTACAATGTACCCCTACCCATTCACCTGTGAAAAAAAGTACAAAAAAAACACAACACAGGGTTAAAATATTTTATTGCACAGCTCCGGGGGTCTTCCGTCTTCGGGGGTCTTCTCGCTGGACCCCTCCGCTATCTTCTTGTAGCTCTTTTGCTAGCGGAGGAGTCCGGCTTTCTTCCTCGCCGCCGGCCTCTTCTCCCGACTTCGGGGGTCTTGTCCCCCTCTTCGGTTCTTCTGCCGGGCCACCGTGCCTTCTTATAGCTCTTTTACAGGCGGTGGCCCGGTCTTCTGTCGCCGTCGTCGCCGTCGCCGCCGCCTTCCGTTCTTCTTCTTCTTCTTCTCCAGGAGATGTTGCCTCGACGCTCTCTCCGGCCGGAATGCCAGGGACGCGCTCCGCTGCCACTTATATAGGGACAATGGGGCGGTGTCACATGGCTTTATGTCACATGGGTTGGTCACATGGTGACCCCGCCCCCTTACGATGTCATAGTCCCCATGTGACATCAACCCATGTGACCAACCAATGTGACATAAAGCCATGTGACACCGCCCCATTGTCCCTATATAAGTGGCAGCGGAGCGCGTCCCTGGCATTCCGGCCGGAGAGAGCGTCGAGGCAACATCTCCTGGAGAAGAAGAAGAAGAAGAACGGAAGGCGGCGGCGACAGAAGACCGGGCCACCGCCTGTAAAAGAGCTATAAGAAGGCGCGGTGGCTCGGCAGAAGAACCGAAGAGGGGGACAAGACCCCCGAAGTCGGGAGAAGAGGCCGGCGGCGAGGAAGAAAGTCGGACTCCTCCGCTAGCAAAAGAGCTACAAGAAGATAGCAGAGGAGTCCGGCGAGAAGACCCCCGAAGACGGAAGACCCCCGGAGCTGTGCAATTAAATATTTTAACCCTGTGTTGTGTTTTTTTTGTACTTTTTTTCACAGGTGAATGGGTAGGGGTACATTGTACCCCATACTCATTCACATAGGGTGGGGGGCCGGTATCCGAGGGCCCCCTTATTAAAGGGGCTCCCGGATTCCGATAAGCCCCCCGCCCGCAGACCCCAACAACCAACGGCCAGGGTTGTCGGGAAGAGGCCCTTGTCCTCATCAACATGGGGACAAGGTGCTTTGGGGTGGGGGGGTCACTCTTCTGGCAACTGGGAAGGATGCAGGACAAGGTGCAGTACTGTTGGAGATTGTTCCGCAACCACCAAAATGCTACTACTGGTTGTGACACACCTCTCTCCTCCACCCCCTCCTCTTCTTCTTCCTCCATGGCCTCTTCCGGTGCTTTGTCCTCGGAACCAGCAGTGCTCCGTAGGCATTCAAGGGGCTACACAAATACGCAGGCCATGCCGTGCTTGCGCTGGTTTGTTTGGGGGACAGGAGCCACACTGGGGCAGACACGCGGCCCCCCCTTCCCCAAGGCACCCCCCATGTTGAGGGCACGCGGCCTGGTACAGCTCAGGAGGGGGGGGGGGCGCTCGCTCACCCCCCTTTCCTGGCCGGCCGGGTAGCGTGCTCGGACAAGGGTCTGTTGTGGACTTGGTGGGGACCCCCACGCCGATTTTTTTCGGCGTTGGGGTTCCCCTTTAAGTCCATACCAGGCGGCGGGGCCAGCGACGTCTCCTTCGCGGGCCCCGCCTACCTGGATACCCGCTCGAAATGAGCGGACTTTTCTCCGGGCGGGAAAAGTCCGCTCATTTCAAAAGTACGGCGGACTGGCACACACACGGGCGGATTGTCCGCCGAAATGCGAGTCCAGCGGACAGTATTTCCAACATTCCGAAATACTTAGTCCGCCAGACTGCACGCTGAAAAAGTCAGCTGAAGCCCACACACGAGCAGACTGTCCGCTGAAATGTGTTTCGGCGGACTAAGTAGGCCAGACAGTCCGCCCGTGTGTACGCGGCTTTAAAGTTAACTCGTGTTTGATCCAGCTGATATTTGCTCTGTGTCTTTCGTGTCTTTCGTGTTTGACCCGGCTTGTTTGACCCTCCTTGCTTGCTTTTGATTCGGTACCGTTTGGATTCTGATCTACCTGTGTATGACCCAGCTTGCCTAGACTACGCTTTTCCTGATTCTACTAGTACCCTCATCTGCAGCAGTGAACCACAAGGTCCAGCAATCATCTATCCTCATCTACAGCAGTGAACTACAAGGTCCAGCAATCATCTATCCTCATCTACAGCAGTGAACTACAAGGTCCAGCAATCACCTACCTTCGTCTGCAGCAGTGTACTACAAGTCCCAGCTGACCTGCTCTGCTTAGACCTGCTCATGGTATGTGCTTTGAACTCTTTGTATAATCAGCACACCTGAACTGTTACTTATTATCTGCTCCTAGTCTGACACCTGTCCATTATTCCACACAGCGTATGCTCCAACAGGTGGAAAAGAGGTACAGGGTCACTGATGCATGCACTGTCACTGCTCACCATCCTCGCGGCCTCCTCAAATGGTGACAGGACAGTGCATGCGTCCCTGATCATGCCCCACTGGCATGGTGAAAAAAAACGAGCTGCCCTGACCCTGCTCTGGTGCCGCAGTCGCACAGGTACTCATTGATGACCCTCTGCTGCTTGTGCAGCCGCTTCAGCATGGCCAACGTTGAGTTCCACCTGGTGGGCATGTCACATATAAGGCGGTTCTTGGGCAGGTTCAACTCCTTTTGGAGCTCAGCCAGCCAAGCACTGGCATTATATGATCAGTGGAAATGTACACAGACTTTCCTGGCCTTCCTCGGGACATCCTGTAAGCCTGGGTACCTGCCCAAGAACCGGTGCACCACCAGGTTAAGGACATGAGCCACACAGGGCATATGGGTCAGTTGTCCCTGTCGGAGGTCGGTGCCATTGTCGCAAACCACCATTCCTGGCTTAAGCTGGCGTGGGGTCAACCACCTCTTGGCCTGCCCCTGCAGAACTGACAAAATATCTTTCCCAGTGTGGCTCCTGTCCCCCAAACAAACCAGCGCAAGCACGGCATGGCCTGCGTATTTGTGTAGCCCCTTGAATGCCTACGGAGCACTGCTGGTTCCGAGGACAAAGCACCGGAAGAGGCCATGGAGGAAGAAGAAGAGGAGGGGGTGGAGGAGAGAGGTGTGTCACAACCAGTAGTAGCATTTTGGTGGTTGTGGAACAATCTCCAACAGTACTGCACCTTGTCCTGCATCCTTCCCAGTTGCCAGAAGAGTGACCCAATGGGCCGTGAAAGATAGGTAACGTCCCTGTCCATGCCTGCTGGACCATGAGTCAGCGGTAATATGCACCTTACCACTGACTGCCCCGTCCAGCGAGGCATGGACATTGCCTTCCACATGCCAATAGAGAGCTGGAATCGCCTGCCATGAGAAAAAGTGGCGTTTGGGAACCTGCCACTGAGGAACCGCACATTGCACAAACTCACGGAAGGGGGCAGAGTCTACCAACTGAAAAGAAAGCAGTTGAAGTGCTAGCAATTTAGCCAAGCTAGCACTCAACCGCTGGGCATGTGGATGGCTGAGAGTGAACTTCTTTAGATGGTCCAGCAGCTGAGGCAGGGAAATTTGCCTGCTACAATTGGACGTCTGTATACTGCTAGCAGAGTGCCCGAAAGCACTTGGCTGTAACATACCTAATTCTACACCTTCATTCCTCTCAGTGAATATTTTAGAGAGCACTGAAGGTCTAGTGGGGTTGTAGATCCCAGCTGACAAGCAGCAAGGAGAGGTTTGTTCTTTGGTGTGGCCCTTTAAGGTACGCTTGCCAACGAGTTGCATTCCAGGTCAACATATGTCTGGTCAAAAGGCCCAAGTGGCTGAGAGATACGCTTGAGATATATGTTGCAAATAGCAGTGGTGCGATCTGATGCACTCGTCTCAAAAAAGGCCCACACCAAAGAACTTTTGAAATAATGCACAGAGGCAGCACCCTGCACAGGCAGAGCTCTGCGGTTTGATTCAGTCGGTGTGCTACCCCTAAGCTGACCCCCGGAGGGCATCCTGCCTCGTTGGAGATGTGCCTCCTCCTCCTCCTCTCAGGCACCCATGTGAAGTTAGTGACCTCATCACCCCCCCCCCCCCTCTTCATCACTGGAGCAAACCTGGCAGTATGCTGCAGCTGATGGAACATGTCCTTCTTGAGCATCCCCTCTCTCTGTGTTCACGCTACTGCCTTCCTGTAGCTGGGTATCATCATCAGAGGCTTCAAAACATTGGGCATCCTCCTGGAGCATGTACCGAACACTGTGCTTAAACAATTCAGGGGACTCCTCAGGAGGACATGGTGGGTCTAGGGAAGGAGTGACTGATGGCATGGAGATGAAGGAAGAGGACGCATTGGCAACTGCTTGGCTAGCACCCTCAGCCTGGGTGAGAGAGGATGTGGAGGATGAGGAGGGCTTAGTCATCCACTCTACCAAGTCTTCGCATGATGCATCTCAACAAGTCCAGCTGCCGACAATAAGGACAAGTCTGTCCCATGGCCATGTGCTGATGGCGATGCACTGCGTCCACGACCAGCACTGTTGTCTCTAGAGCCTGCTTGCCTTCTTGTATTGGCTTGTGACTGTCTGCCTCTCCTTGTTGGCCTTCCAGACATAGTAATGGCCTGCAGGGAGATGGGAAAACCAGCAATTGGGTAGCTTTAGGTGCACACTGAGCAGATGACACAGTACATCGATTGTAATTACTGCAGCTGCCTGCCTGTGTTACAGAAACAGAACAACACCAGTAATAAGGGGTTGCTTCAGGTGTATACTGTGCAGGAGGCACACGACACCCACTGTAAATGCTGCAGATGCCTGTATTACAGAAACAGAACACCAGCAATAAGGGGTATCTTCAGGTGTATACTGTGCAGAAGTCACACAACATCCACTCTAACTGCTGCAGATGCCTGTATTACAGAAACAGAGCACCAGCAATAACGGGTATCTTCAGGTGTATACTGTGCTGGAGGCACACACCATCCACTTAAACTGCTGCAGATGCTTGGATTACAGAAACAGAACACCAGCAATAACGGGTAGCTTCAGGTGTATACTGTGCTGGAGGCACATAACACCCACTGCAACAGCACTAGGTTTCCAAGCAACAAAGACACTGTCCCTGCCTATCCTGCTCTTTCCCTGACCGCCACAACACACTACACAAGGCGGCTGCGCTGGCAGCCTTATATAGTGTGGGGCGTGTACTTAACCCCCCTGAGCTATAGTTGGCCACAGGCATCCTGCCTGTGGCCAATTATGGCTCTCCTCGCTGCCAGTGCTGTGATTGGCCAAGCATGCGGGGTTACAGCGCATGCTTGGCCAATCATGAGGCAGCAATGCTGATGGCGCAGTGCATTCTGGGCCCGTGAGCGCCACACGAATATGGCGCAAGTGGCCCACAGAGTTCTGGCTTCCCCGAACGGGCGTACAACCGGTGTTCAAGTCGAACATTCATTTTCGACTCGAAAGCCGAGCTCATCCCTAAACAGGAGGGAATAAGGAAAGTGTCTAAGAACAACGCTAATAACTATAATAAAAGGGGAAATGGTAAAGGAGGTGTTAAAAACAAGATAACAATACATAAGAATATACAAGGCTGAGATGTTTACGTAATACAGACGAAGTGGGGTAAAATAGGTAAATAATAGATAAAAATACATAAAAATAGTCATGGCTGAGATGTTTATGTACTGCTGATGAAGTGGGATTTTATATTTGATGAAATGTGTTTTTTTACCTATTGCTGTTTTTAATGTGACTAATGATGTGGATTATAAGATGAAGTTGAAAAAAGGGGATAAGAGAAGAAGAGAAAGTAATAATATTGATAAGAAGTGGTAGGGTTATGACATTTTGAAAAATGAAAAAAACTGAATGAAAAAAAAAAATTATAATAATAAATAAATAAATAAATATAAAATATAATTAAAATAAAAAGTAAAAAAAAGGAAGTTTGAATGGGTAAGGCCGCGTACACACGGGCGGATTGTCTGCCCAACTTAGTCCGCTGAAACGTGTTTCAGCGGACAATCCGCTCGTGTGTGGGCTTCAGCTGACTTTTTCAGCGGACAGTCCGACGGACTAAGTCTTTCGGAATTTCCGTAATTTTGTCCGTCCAAACTTGGTTTCAGCGGACAGTCCGCTCGTGTGTAGGCAAGTTGGACGGACTAAGTATGGCGCATGCTCAGAAAGGATTTACACGCCGAAGGTTGCATTGCAGTGTATTGGACGTCGTATTTCTAGTCCCGTCGTACGTGCTGTATACGTCATCGCGCAAGCTTTCAGCGGACTGTCTGTTCATCGTGTGTGGTCAAGTCCGTTCATTTAAAAGTTGGACGGACTGTCTGTCGGATTGTCTGACGAACTTAGTTGGGCAGACAATCCGCCCGTGTGTACGCGGCCTAAGGGTTTCAGATGGTTAAATTATTATTTTATAACAGAGTATTTATTTCAATAGTTTCATTCAACCCTCTAGGGGATAAAGTGTCCAAGAAATAAACCCAATCATTTTCTCTCTCGCAGAGAGGGAGCGGACTTTAGATGTTGTTTACCGTTATGAAAAAAATCTCTGTGTGTAATGTGGGGACAGGTGAGGCATAGGGATTTCTTGCACTGGTACATGCCTCTAATATTGAAAAAAGAAGGGATCTCAACTTGCTGGGTACAAGTTGGGCCTTGATATTTTTGGCTCTCCTGTAAGTAATGAGGGGACGGTCACTGACAATGGTTTTTAAATGCGGATCTTCTTTTAGAATTGGCAAATAAGGATGGCCGAACGGTTCACCCGGCGGTCGTTTTGCGGCTAATTTCGGCTGTTCGCCCTCCGCCCGATCGGCGGACTATTGCCGCCGTTCGCCCGGCGGACTTCCGTGTTTATTGTGTAAAAGAACTTTGACCTATGATGACACATCCATCATGGGGTACAGGACAGCCAATTGAGACATTACAGCACATGGACACTTGGACATTCCCCCTAACTTATAAATAGACCCGATCCGGCGGCCATTTTACATTCTTTCTTCTGTCACTATAGGGAGAGGTTGCTGTGTGGAGCAGGGAGAGACTGCAGTGACCCAAATCGCTAGCTATTTGGTCCACAAAAGTTCTTTTCAGGACTGGTATAGGTGTTAGGTGTAGTTCAGGATATAGGTTTGAGGCACTGCTGTGCTACAGATTTTTGCAGCAGCCTGTCTTTTGTCAGTGTAGAGAGAGGGACAGGACACTGTGTGCTGCAGGGACAGCCAGTTTAATCATTAGCTGTTACTATTAGGTCCACAAAAGTGCTATTCAAGTTATTGTTCCAGCAGCCTCTGTTTTGTCAGTTTAAATAGGGACAGGCAGGAAGCTGTGTGTGAGGCAGTGAGGGACAGTCAGTTTAATCAGTAGCTGTTACTATTAGGTCCACAAAGGTTCTTTTCAGGACTGGTATGGTAATAGGCTTGTACACGTATAATATTCTTTCTTCCAAATATAGAAAGAATATTATACTTGACTGCTGCCCTTCTGCTGCAGTAGTCCTTTATCAGTATAGGAACTGAGGTACAGTCTGCTAATCATTCACAACCTACTTGTTCCACAAAGGTCCTTATAAGGACTGGTAAGGTATAGGGTACTACAGTACATAGGGTTAAGTGAGGTACAGTCTGCTATTTCGTAAGGACTGGTATAGGTCCACAATACATAGGGTTGAGGTGCACTACTGCTGACTGCTGCCCTACTACTGCAGTAGTCCTTTATCAGTATAGGGACTAAGGTACAGTCTGCTAATCATTCACAACCTACTTGTTCCACAAAAGTCCTTATAAGGACTGGTAAGGTATAGGGTACTACAGTACATAGGGTTGAGTGAGGTACAGTCTGCTATTCCTTAAGGACTGGTATAGGTCCACAATACATAGGGTTGAGGTGCACTACTGCTGACTGCTGCCCTACTACTGCAGTAGTCCTTTATCAGTATAGGGACTGAGGTACAGTCTGCTAATCATTCACAACCTACTTGTTCCACAAAAGTCCTTATAAGGACTGGTAAGGTATAGGGTACTACAGTACATAGGGTTGAGTGAGGTACAGTCTGTTATTCCTTAAGGACTGGTATAGGTCCACAATACATAGGGTTGAGGTGCACTACTGCTGACTGCTGCCCTACTGCTGCAGTAGTCCTTTATCAGTATAGGGACTGAGAGTTTTGTCACAGGGTCATTTAAAAAATGACAGGCAGAGGAAGAGGCAGGCCCTTCCGCAGGGGTGGTAGGGTTAGGGCAGGAGCAACAGGCTTGAGCCAAATTGGGAAGTTGCAGAAGGTGCGTTCAATTACTTTAAAGGACGCACCAGACTTGGTTGAGTGGCTCACTCAACCTTACTCTTCTGCACCCTCCTCATCCTCTCGATCTGCACCCTCTTCTTCACTCTCTGCTATGTGCACCCCCAAAGACACTACCACCAACAGCACCACCACCACCACCACCACATACCTTCCGCTTGAGTCACAGGAATTATTTTGCGATCCATATCAAGACATTTCTAATGCGCAGCCACTCTTGGTATTGGATCAGGAAGAGGAGGTAGCAACAACTGCCACTCAGCAGTCTGACGACAGTACCCAGGTCAGCCCAAGGAGGAGGTTGGTCCCCGGTGTTGCTGCCTACTCCGAGATCTCTACTTATAGCGGTGGGGAAGGTGACGTCGATGATGACGTGTCTAGTGATGTCACGTGGGTGCCCACAAGAGAGGAAGAGGAGTGGAGTTCAGAGGGAGATATGGACCAGCAGATAGGGAGGAGAAGCAGGAATAACTTACATTGCACAGGAGGGACAAAGCAGACTGCAAATGTATCAGGAGCGAGTCATCGACCATGTACGGTCACATCTGGCGCTCCCAGGACACCGGCACATGGCTCCGCAGTGTAGGCTTTTTTTAACGTGTCCGCTGCTGACAATAGCGTTGCCATCTGCAATCTTTGCAGTCAACGCATTAGCCGCGGTAAGCCCAACACTCACCTAGGGATGACCGCCTTAAGAAGGCACATGAGCAGCCATCACCAAGCCCAGTGGGAGCAACGGAACACACAAAACCACACTCCAGGCTCTCACTGTCCAGCCTTGTCTTCTACTTGTCCTTCTCCTCTCTCCTCACAATTGTCCTCCACTCGACCTTCCATCACGCCAAGCTCACGTTTTTCTGCAAAAAGGCAGGCTTCTGTGGGCCTAATGTTCGAGCGTAAAAAAATGATGACCCCGGATAACCCTCTTGCCCAACGGTTGACGGCTGGCTTGTCAGAACTGATAGCCCGCCAACTACTGCCATATAAACTGGTGGACTCGGAGGCCTTTCGAAAATTTGTGGCCATTGGAACACCACAATGGATGGTCCCAGGAAGGAAATATTTCTCAGAGAAGGGCATCCCAGAGCTATATGGCCATGTTCAGCGGCAAGTGAATATATCTCTGGCACACAGTATTGGTGCCAAGATACATCTGACCACAGACACGTGGTCTAGCAAACACGGGCAGGGAAGGTTTATCACTTTTACTGCCCACTAGGTGAACCTTCTGACGGCCGTTAAGCATGTAACCCGTGGCACCCGTGTAGATTTCTGACTCCTCCTTTTCCGCTGCTAGCGTCTCTTCCGCTGCGCCGCCCAAGCTCCCCAGAACTTATTCGACATGCCAGGTGAGACGTTGCCATGCCGTGCTGCGTCTGTTGTGCCTGGAAGCCAAGAGCCACCCTGGCCCGGCACTCCTTTCAGCTTTGCGTTCACAGGCAGATCAGTGGCTAACACTGCCCAATTTGACAGTTGGTAAAGTGGTGTGTGACAACGGTGTCAATCTGCTTAGCGCATTGAAACAGGGCAAAATTACGCACGTGCCATGCATGGCACATGTCTTAAACTTGGTCGTGCAGCGATTCGTTGTCAAATACCCTGGGGTCCAGGACATCTTGCGGCAGGCCCATTTCAGAAGATCTTACACGGCCATGGCTCGCCTTGCTGACATTCAGCGGCGACACAATCTGCCAGTCAGACGTCTTATTTGCGATTGCCCGACGCGATGGAACTCAACCTTCTATATGCTTGATAGGCTGCTCCAGCAGAAACGTGCAGTTAACGTCTACCTGTATGAACTCTGCGGCAGAACAGGTTCTGGGGAGCTGGTGTTTTTTTCACCACGCCAGTGGCTGCTCATGCGCGACGCATGCAGACTTCTGCGGCCATTTGAGGAGATCACCAAACTGGTCAGTCACAGCCATGGCGCCATCAGTGACATGGTACCTTATGCCTTCTTTATGGAGCGTGCATTGCGCTGTGTCATTGATCAAGCTGTGGAGGAGCAGGACCGGGAAGATGAGGAAGTCGCAATGCTGGATGAATTCCCAGGGGGGGCTACTCTATCTGAGACAAGTGAACAACAGGAGTCTGAAGAGGAGTCAGAGGAGGATGGTGTCGGGGCGGATGAGGAGGAGCAAGAAGAGCATGCTTTAAACCTTTCTGGGATCCCTGTTGTTGTGCGTGGATGGGGAGAGGAGAATGAAGAGGACGACATTATCCTGGATGATGAGCAGGAGCCAGGCCACCACACCGCTTCCAGTTTAGTGCAAATGGGGGCCTTCATGCTCCAGTGTTTTAATAGGGACCCCCGTATAAAAATCATAAGGGTCAAGGACCAGTACTGGGTGGCAACGTACTTAGACCCCCGGTACAAACACAAAATGGCGGTAATGTTACCACCGTCGCAGAGGGCTGTCAGAATGCAGCACTTCCAGGCCTGGCTTCGAGACATGCTGCATTCTGCTTTTGCGTGCGCTGGCAGAGGAGCAATTCCCACTCCCAGAGAAGGAGTTGCGGGTACCAATCCAACAGCTCCTGCAAGAAGAGGCCGGTTTGAAGATGTGTTGGTAACTTCGGATATGAGGTCATTCTTTCAGCCGACCCATCGACGGGTGTCATCCGGATCCAGCATCAGGGAACGCCTAGACCGTCAGGTGTCCGACTAAATCGGGCTAACGGCCGATGTGGATGCTCTGAGGAGTGATGAACCCCTGGACTACTGGGTGGGCAGGCTTGACCTCTGGCCAGAGCTTGCCCAATTTGCAATCGAACTGTTGGCTTGCCCCTCGTCCAGTGTCCTGTCCGAAAGGACGTTCAGCGCAGCAGGGGGGATCGTGACCGATAAGCGTACTCGCCTAGTTCACGACAGTGTTAACTACCTCACATTTCTAAAAATGAATGAGGCATGGATCTCGGAGGAATTCAACACATGTGACCAGTAGACCATGCATATGTCTATAAACGATTTTTATAATCGAGCACATAGACCTTCTTTCTTCATTTGGCTCACTTCCTTGTCCAAAAAAAGCCCACCCTACTATATGCCCCTACCCTCCTGTTTGAAGAGGTTGAGCGGTGTCATATTTCTACTGGGGCTGCTTATTATGAGGGGCTCCCACCATCCCTGTGCTGTGCTGACTTCCTCCTGGGGCTGTACCTCTGCTGTGCATATTATGAGGGGCTCCCACCATCCCTGTGCTATGCTCATTATGAGGGGCTCCCACCATCCCTGTGCTATGCTGTCTTCCTCCTGGGGCTGCTTACGGTGCAGGTGTCAGTGCTGTATATCACGGTGCTGGTGTCAGTGCTGTATATCACGGTGCTGGTGTGAGTGCTTTATGTCACGCTGCTGAGGTCAGTGCTCTCTATCACAGTGCTGGTGTCAGTGCTGTATATCAAGGTGCTGGTGTTAGTGCTTTATGTCACGCTGCTGATGTCAGTGCTCTCTATCATGGTGCTGGTGTCAGATCACTCTATTATGGTGCAGATGTCATTGCTGTATGTCACGCTGCTGATGTCAGTACTCTCTATCATGGTGCTGCTGTCAGTGCTGTATATCACGGTGCTGGTGTCAGTGCTTTATGTCACGCTGCTGATGTCAGTGCTCTCTATCACGGTGCTGTTGTCAGATCACTCTATCACAGTGCACGTGTCATTGCTGTATGTCACGCTGCTGATGTCAGTGCTCTGTATCACGGTGCTGCTGTCAGTGCTGTATATCACGGTGCTGGTGTTAGTGCTTTATGTCACGCTGCTGATGTCAGTGCTCTCTATCATGGTGCTGGTGTCAGATCACTCTATTATGGTGCAGATGTCATTGCTGTATGTCACGCTGCTGATGTCAGTACTCTCTATCACGGTGCTGCTGTCAGTGCTGTATATCACGGTGCTGGTGTCAGTACTTTATGTCACGCTGCTGATGTCAGTGCTCTCTATCACGGTGCTGTTGTCAGATCACTCTATCACAGTGCACGTGTCATTGCTGTATGTCACGCTGCTGATGTCAGTGCTCTGTATCACGGTGCTGCTGTCAGTGCTGTATATCACGGTGCTGGTGTTAGTGCTTTATGTCACGCTGCTGATGTCAGTGCTCTCTATCACGGTGCTGGTGTCATATCACTCTATCATGGTGCAGGTGTCATTGCTGTATGTCACGCTGCTGATGTCAGTGCTCTCTATCACGGTGCTGCTGTCAGTGCTGTATACAGTATCACGGTGCTGGTGTTAGTGCTTTATGTCACGCTGCTTATGTCGGTGCTCTCTATCACGGTGCTGGTGTCAGATCACTCTATCACGGTGCAGGTGTCATTGCTGTATGTCACGCTGCTGATGTCAGTGCTCTCTATCACAGTGTTAGATGACTCTATCACGGTGCAGGTGTCATTGCTGTATGTCACGCTGCTGGTGATCATCTCCTGCACCCTCTTCTTTGCCTACCCTGACCTTCCCTCTCCTCCATTGCCTTCATGCGCTCCACAGTCCTGAGTTGTCACAACAATTTCCCATATAAAAAAAGAATGCTTGTAGTTGTCGATCCCAGATTCACCTCATACATGTGTTATGTCATTGGCCATGTGGTGGGACTATGTTTGCACAGTAATTGCATAGTAATTATTTTGTGGCTGCAAATTTGACCTGTAGGTTTGCAAAGTTTGCCTCCCATTGAAGTCAATGGGGCCCGCCGCGAACGTTACGGTTCGCAAACTATCGGCCGCGTTCGCGGTCCGCATTCGTGAAACGTCCCGTCGGAAGTTCGTCCATCACTATTGGCAAATGTCTTCGGAAAATGCTCTCCGTATTTTTTTATTTATTATGAAATCGTGTGACGAACCAAATGGAATGAGAATTATCTTCCTCTATAATCTCTTCCGGATATCCTTCTTCTTTGAACTTGGTTTTGAGTAACTTACTATGAGTGATGTAATATTGTTCACGGGTGCAATTATGTTTGAGTCTACAAAACTGACTTTTGGGGAAATTGTTAATCCAACGGGGATGGTGACAACTCTTGTAATGTAAGTAAGAATTTCCGGCGGAGAGCTTGGTGTAATTCTGCGCACAAATGGTTTTGTCCTGATGGAACAATTCCAAATCTAAAAAGGATAGCTTGTCACTGTCAGTGACTGAAGTGAAAGACAATCCAATGTCGTTAATATTACAGTGTTGCAAGAACTCAGGAATGAGTGTATCCGAGCCAACCCAGATGACCACCACGTCATCAATATAACGGCCAAAAAAAAACAAATGGGAAGCATAGGGGTTGTTAGAATGGATAAATTTATCCTCCCATAACCCCATGGTCAGGTTGGTGTAACTGGGGGCAAAATTTTCCCCCATTGTCGTGCCCTGGGTTTGGATGTAAAACTATCTCAAAATAGTTGTGTGTGAGACAGAATTCGAGTATTTCCAACAGGTATTCTGTCTGATGTGGATTGAGCAGGGGATCTAGGGCAAAATAGTGTCTTACGGCTAGGGATGAGCCGAACACCCCCCGGTTCGGTTCGCACCAGAACTTTCGAACGGACCCCAAATTCGAACGAACGTTAGAACCCCATTGAAGTCTATGGGACTCGAACGTTCGAAATGAAAAGTGCTAATTTTAACGGCTAATATGCAAGATACTGTCCTAAAAAGGGTTTGGGGACCTGGCTCCTGCCCCAGGGGACATGGGTCAATGCATAAAATGTTTTTAAAAATGGCAGTTTTGGCGGGAGCACTGATTTTAATGACGATTAAAGTGAAAAAAAAAGTGAAATATTCCTTTAAATATGGTGCCTGGGGGGTGTCTGTAGTATGCCTGTGAAGTGCCACGTGTTTCCCGTGTTTAGAACAGTCCCTGCACAAAATGACATTAAACTGAAATAACACCATTTAAAACTGCTTGCGGTTTTAATGTTATATCTGGTTCCTGCAATATGGTTGAAAATCATTGAGAAAAATGGCATGGGTAGCCCTCCCTGCCCATTACCAGCCTATTTGGGTCTTGTACGCATATTAAGGGGAACCCTGTACCCATATTAAAAAAAGGAAATGCGTGTGGCCCCCACGCCCTATATACTCAGAACAGCAGTATACAGGCGGTGCAAACAAGACAGGGACTGTGTAGGTTTGTTGTGTTAAGTTGAATCTGTTTGTAATTTTCAACTGGTACATTTTTAAAGTGTAGCTCCAGTCAAAAAAACTATTTTTAAGCTTTTTGGAAAACATAGGGAAGGGTTATCACCCCTGTATAATTTGTTTTGTCGTCCATCTTTTTTCATCTCACTTGCTGTTGTCTCCTTCCGTTTGCAAGTAGGAGATGTTTGTAAGTTGGATGTTTGAAAGTAGGGGCCTGCCCTATATGCTCTGCAGAAATGGCGGAACAAGGTGTTGGTTTTGCCACAACATTGTAAGCCCTCAAAGTGACTCTTGGTGGGCGCTGGAGCGCCCTGCTGTGAACGATTATATCAAGAATTGTAATTACATGCCATTGTTGAACAGTGGTAGAAAATTTGGCCTTTGGTGGTTGTGGTGCTGGTGCCACAACACTATAAGTCCTCACCGTTACTCTGGGTGGGCACAGGAAGGGGCCCTCCTGTGAAATATTATATCAAGAATTGTAATTACATGTCCCTGTTAAACAGGGGCAGAAAAATTGGGCCTTAGGCACTGGTGCTGGTGCCACCACACTGCAACTTCTGCCATATACTCTAGTTTTATTGCAGGAATTAGCCCTGCTGCAAAGCATTGCATCAAAAATTGTACTTAAACGCCCCTGTTAAACAGGGGCAGAAAAATTGGGCCTTAGGCACTGGTGCCACCACACTGCAACCTCTGCCATATACTCTAGTTTTATTGCAGGAATTAGCCCTGCTGCAAAGCATTGCATCAAAAATTGTACTTAAACGCCCCTGTTAAACAGGGGCAGAAAAATTGGGCCTTAGGCACTGGTGCTGGTGCCACCACACTGCAACCTCTGCCATATACTCTAGTTTGATTGCAGGAATTAGCCCTGCTGCAAAGCATTGCATCAAAAATTGTACTTAAACGCCCCTGTTAAACAGGGGCAGAAAAATTGGGCCTTAGGCACTGGTGCTGGTGCCACCACACTGCAACCTCTGACATATACTCTAGTTTGATTGCAGGAATTAGCCCTGCTGCAAAGCATTGCATCAAAAATTGTACTTAAACGCCCCTGTTAAACAAGGGCAGAAAAATTGGGCCTTGGGCACTGGTGCTGGTGCCACCACACTGCAACCTCTGCCGTATACTCTAGTTTTATTGCAGGAATTAGCCCTGCTGTAAAGCATTGCATCAAAAATTGTAATTAAACGCCCCTGTTAAACAGGGGCAGAAAAATTGGGCCTTAGGCACTGGTGCTGGTGCCACCACACTGCAACCTCTCCCATATACTCTTGTTTGATTGCAGGAATTAGCCCTGCTGCAAAGCATTGCATCAAAAATTGTACTTAAACGCCCCTGTTAAACAGGGGCAGAAAAATTGGGCTGATGGCATCAACCAGAACCAGAAATGTTCTTCCAACATATCAGCGGAGGAGGAAGAGGATAGACAATCAACATAACAGGACAGTCACTCAGCATCAGCATAGGCAGTCTTGAAGGGATGTGGTATTTCAAAAAAAATTATTCGGTTACATCAGCTTCAGGTGCTTGGTAGCTGTGGGTGATCCAAGACTGATTCATCTTGATGAAGGTCAGTCGATCAACTGATTCGGTGGACAGGCGCACCCTGTGATCGGTAACAAAGCCACCAGCAGCACTGAAGGTGCGATCCGAAAGAACGCTGGATGCAGGACAGGCCAGTAGCTCAATTGCATACTGTGCAAGCTCTGGCCAGTGATCCATCCTCAAGACCCAGTAAGCCAGAGGATTTTCGGTGGGAAAGGTGTCCAAGTCTGACCTTGCCCCTAGGTATTCCTGCACCATGTAAATCAGACGCTGGCGATGGGTGCTGGAACCGATCATACCTTGGGGCTGCGGACTAAAAAATTGTCTGAAAGCATCAGTCAGACGGCCACCTTCTCCACCGCTCCTTCTGACCGATGCCTCAGCAACACATTGCACAGACCTTTCTGCAAGGCCTCCCAGAGATGTCTCATCTTCTGCTCCCTCTGCAACGTCAAGATAAGGTCCACAACCTTAGCCCTGTACCATGGATCAAGGAGAGTTGCCAGCCAGTAATGATCCCTCTCCTTGAACTGAAGAATACAATGAGCCTTCCGCAGGCTTTGCAGGATCAGGGAGGCCATGCAGCGTAGGTTAGCTGAGGCATTCGGTACGGAGTCCTCTGGGTCACTAAGGACAACATGATCCGCAGCTACCTCCTCCCAGCCACGTACAAGTCCACGTGTTTCTTGGGACTGTAAATCATCCCTACAAGACTGCTGCTGCTGCTGCTGATGCTGATGCTGAGTGCCAGCCTCCACCTCCATGCTGACACAATCATCCTCCTCCTCCTCTTCCTCCTCCTCATCCTCTTCCTGTGTGATGGGTGGCACAGCAGGAACACTGTCTGGATAAAGGGGGCCTTGAGAGGCAAGGAAGTCCTCCTCTTCCTGCCTCTGTTCTGCCTCAAGTGCCCTGTCCATTATTCCACGCAGCGTATGCTCCAAGAGGTGGACAAGAGGTACAGTGTCACTGATGCATGCACTGTCACTGCTCACCATCCTTGTGGCCTCCTCAAACGGTGACAGGACAGTGCATGCATCCCTGATCATGCCCCACTGGCGTGGTGAGAAAAAACCGAGCTCCCCTGACCCTGTCCTGGTGCCGTAGTCGCACAGGTACTCATTGATGGCCCTCTGCTGCGTGTGCAGCCGCTGCAGCATGGCCAATGTTGAGTTCCATCTGGTGGGCATGTCACATATAAGGCGGTTCTTGGGCAGGTTCAACTCCTTTTGAAGCTCAGCCAGCCGAGCACAGGCATTAAATGATCGGCAGAAATGCACACAGACTTTCCTGGCCTGCTTCAGGACATCCTGTAAGCCGGGGTACCTGCCCAAGAACCGCTGCACCACCAGGTTAAGGACGTGAGCTACACAGGGCACATTTGTCAGTTGTCCCTGTCGGAGGGCGGAGAGGAGGTTGGTGCCATTGTCGCAAACCACCATTCCTGGCTTAAGCTGACGTGGCGTCAACCACCTCTCGGCCTGCCCCTGCAGAGCTGACAAAACATCCGCCCCAGTGTGGCTCTTGTCCCCCAAACAAACCAGCGCAAGCACGGCATGGCATCGTTTTGCCTGCGTACTTGCGTAGCCCCTGGAACGCCTACGGAGCACCGCTGGTTCTGAGGACAGAGCACTGGAAGAGGCCATGGAGGAAGAAGAAGAGGAGGGGGTGGAGGAGAGTGTCACAACCAATAGTAGCATTTTGGAGGCGTGGTGGCGGAACAACCTCCAACACTACTGCACCTTGTCCTGCATCCTTCCCAGCTGCCAGAAGAGTGACCCAATGGGCCGTGAAAGACAGGTAACGTCCCTGTCCATGCCTGCTGGACCATGAGTCAGCGGTAATATGCACCTTACCGCTGACCGCCCTGTCCAGCGAGGCAAGGACATTGCCTTCCACATGCCGGTAGAGAGCCAGGAGAGCCAGGAACCGCACATTGTACAAACTCACGGAAGGGGGCACAGTCTACCAACTGAAAAGGCAGCAGTTGAAGTGCTAGCAATTTAGCCAAGCTAGCATTCAACCGCTGGGCATGTGGATGGCTGGGAGTGAACTTCTTCCGCCGGTCCAGCAGCTGGGGCAGGGACATTTGCCTGCTATAATCGGACGTGGGTGTACCGCTAGCAGAGTTCCCGGAAGCACTTGGCTGTGACACACCTAATTCTACACCTTCATTCCTCTCAGAGCAGGTTTCAGAGAGGACTGAAGGTCTAGTGGGGTTGGAGATGCCAGCTGATGAGGAGCAAGGAGAGGTCCGCTTTGTTCTTTGGTGTGGGTCTTTGAGATACGCTTGCCAACGAGCTGCATGGCAGGTCAACATATGTCTGGTCAAGCATGTGGTGCCCAAGCGGCTGATGTTTTGGCCACGTGAGATACGCTTGAGACATATGTTGCAAATAGCAGCGGTGCGATCTGATGCACTCGTCTCAAAAAAGGCCCACACCAAAGAACTTTTAGAATAACGCGCAGAGGCAGCGCTCTGCACAGGCGGAGCTCTGCGGTGTGATTCAGTCGGTGTGCTGCCCCTAAGCTGGCCCTTGGGGGGCATCCTGCCTCATTGGACATGTGCCTCCTCCTCCTCCTCCTCCTCCTCCCTCCTTCCAGGCACCCACGTGGAGTCAGTGCCCTCATCATCCCCTCCCTCTTCATCGCTGTAGCAAACCTGGCAATATGCTGCAGCTTGTGGTACATGACTGCCAGATTGCTGTCCTTCTTGAGCATCCCCTCTCTCTGCGCTCACGCTACTGCCTTCCTCTAGCTGAGTGTCATCATCAGAGCCCACAAAACACTGGGCATCCTCCTGGAGCATGTACCCAACACTGTGCTCAAAGAGTTCAGGAGACTCCTCAGGAGGACGTGGTGGGTCTAGGGAAGGAGTCACTGATGATGACATTGAGAGGAGGGAAGACGATGCGTTGGCAGCTGCTTTGCTACTACCCTGAGACTGGGTGAGAGAGGATGAGGAGGATGAAGAGGGCTTGGTCATCCACTCTACCAAGTCGTTGGCATGTTGCGGTTCAACATGTCCAGCTGCCGAAAAGAAGGACAAGCATGTCCCATGGCCACGTGCTGATGACAATGCACCGCGTCCACGACCAGCACTGTTGTCTCTAGACACAGAGCCTGCTTGCTCTCTTTTATCGGCTCGCGCCTGTCTACCTCTCCTTGCTGGCCTTCCAGACATGGTAATGGCCTGAAGGGAGTTGGGTAAAACAGCAGTTGGGTAGTGTATATTGTGCTGGAGGCACACAACACCCACTAACTCCTGCAGATGCCTTTGTTATAGAACACCAGAGATAAAGGAGTATATACAGATGTATACTGTGCTGTGCTGGAGGCACACACAACTTCCAATAACTCCTGCAGATGGCAAGTGGGCTCAAATAGAGAACAGCTATGTAGGTGGATATAGCGGTATGTACTGGGTACAGAGCACGCAGACAGCACGCACTATCTCCTAACACTACTGACTGCAAGCTCTATTATAAAAGATAGATCACTAGCTATATAGGTGAGGTGAATATAGCGGTGTATACTGCGGTCAGGGCACGCAGACAATAACCACTACACAACAGCAAGATAGAAAATCGGCCGAAAACGATCGGTGTGTACTGTGTTGAAGGTACACAGAACACCCACTACTTCAGACGCCAACACACTACACGAGGCCGCCGCGATGGCGGCCTTATATAGTGTGGGGCGTGCACTACACAGCCTGAGCTATGATTGGCCACAGGCATCCTGCCTGTGGCCAATCATGGCTCTCCTCGCTGCTGGCGCTGCGATTGGCCAAGCATGCGCGGTCACAGTGCATGCTTGGCCAATCATGAGCCAGCAATGCACTGCGCCATCGCAGTGCATTGTGGGCCGTGAGCGCCACACGAATTTGACGCGAACGGACCAAAATGTTCGGACTTTGCCGAACGGACGAACAGCCAATGTTCGAGTCGAACGTACGTTCGACTCGAACACGAAGCTCATCCCTACTTACGGCATGCAGACCCACCGTATGTGGGATGGAGGTATACAAAGATACCACATCAAGTGAGAGCCAACGGTACGTGGGTTCCCAAGTGTAATGTTGTAGCATATCAAGCAAATGTATGCTGTCCTTGAAGTATGAGGGGGGGTTCCTGATTAAGGGCTGCAGATCTAAATAGACGGAGAAATAACTGGTAATGCTCGCCATAGCCGCAACAATTGGCCTACTTGGGGGATTGGAGGGGTTTTTGTGCACCTTGGGTAGGTGGTAGAAGTAGGGTCTCTTGTAAAAATCATGTTTTAAAAAAGCTGCCTCAGATTTGGTAATAATGCCCTCCGCAGAAGCCCTGTTAACCAAATCATGTGCTTCAAGTAAAATTGGACAAGAGATCTGAGGGTAGTTTCTTGTAGGTGGATGTGTCAAACAATAATCTATTGGATTCCATAAGGTAATCATTACAATTTTGAACAACTATGCCACCTCCTTTGACCTGATGATTACCTGTCGATTATCTGAAAGATCTTTTAAAGCTTTTCCTTCAGACGTAGTCAGGTTGGAGAAGGTATTTGTTGGTGGATTGCTGACATAAACATAATATGTCAGCATATACTACCTGATAAAAACTGAGAATGTAAGGACCTTTGGCAAAAGTGGGATTAAAAATGGATTTAGGTTTAAATGTAGTGTGTTGAATGGAAGGAAGGGTCGACGAGTATTGGGTTAATGATTCAACAAGATTCTCTAAATCTTCTGTGTACAAGTCTTCAAGGTCTGCCAGTGCGTTCAACTCCAGTTGTTCCATCATGGCTGAACTGGATGTAATAGTATTAATGCTGGGATCTGTTTCCTTTTGACTTTCATTATTTTCACTGGAATTATTCTCGCTGAGATTATTCATGGAGGCTTGAATTTGGAAATAACGTGTAACAGTAAGTTTCTGACAAATCCATTTAAATCAAGAAACAGGGTAAAAGGGTTGGGAGCTGCTGTAGTTGCAAAGGTGAGATGCCTCGCCAACAGGGACTGTTCGGACGGAGATAATACATGAGGAGATAAGTTAAAAATCTTCACAGTCTGTGTACTTTCTCTTTTCTTGTTCTTATTTCTGAGTCATCCCCCTCTTCTGCCTCTAGCGTGAACTTTCTTTTTGGGCAGTAGAGGGGGTTGATCTCTAAAAAAGGCAAGGACAAGCTGGAATGGGCGGGTCTCAATGTCTCAATATGGGAGGAAATCTGGTAATGAGTCCACTGATGGTGGAGGAAGGGGGTCTTGAATCCTTAATATTGTTTGAACACACGATGGAGGGTGTGGGAACGTTTTTTGTTTTTTTTCATTTTCATTCAGTTTTTTTCATTTTTCAAAACATCATAACCCTACCACTTCTTATTAATATTATTTTCTCTTATCCCCTTTTTTCAACTTCCTCTTATAATCCACATCATTAGTCATATTAAAAACAGCAATAGGTTAAAAAACACATTTCATCAAATATAAAATCCCACTTCATCAGCAGTACATAAACATCTCAGCCAAGGTTATTTTTTATGTATTTTTATCTATTTACCTATTTTACCCCACTTCGTCTGTATTACATAAACATCTCAGCCATGTATATTCTCATGTATTGTTATTTAGTTTTTAACACCTCTTTACCATTTCCCCTTTTATTATAGTTATTAGCGTTGTTCTTAGACGCTTTCCTTCTTCCCTCCTGTTATTTGCGGGTTTGTATGTATGTGTTTCCATGGTAGCCGATCATTTGACTTGAGTGGGTACATAATGACCTCACCCAATATGGCCTCCACAAAGCCTGATGAAGGGATACGCATGTCCCGAACACGAGCTCCTCCCCACCGACCCGACCGTGACGCCGATCCACATCAGCGCTGTATTCCTGTGTTTGCGCTCCATGCTATCCGGAAGCACCGTATCCCAGTGGTGTGCCCGGACCAGGGACCGTGCTCAGAAGCCTCTCTGTTGCTCCATCCACAGCCTATGGCCTCTCCTTCCTGATCGTTGCTAGTGGATGCTACGACTACATGCCTACTATTGTACTACTTTTGTGAGTGGATTTGATTTTACTCTTTTATTAAACATACCTTTTATACTGCACTGAGAGGGCGCTGTTCCTTTTCTTGTCTGTCCGAAGGAACCCTGCCTCCACCCAGGATTGTGGCCAAGGTTCAGTGCTCCAACACCCCTGAAAGAATGCCCCATAGCCCATCGAGCCTGCTGCGTCCGTGACCAATTCCATATATAAATTACTTACCAGACCAGATATCCACACTGACCTGCCATTGTAAGAGGCCAGAAACTCGTACCATACTTTTAGATCCTCCCTGTGTTCCTCAGTGAGATGGACGAAATGATTCAGAGCCTTTACCCCCGCTATGGCTGCCAACATCCATCGGCAAAAAACCCTACCCATCGGGATGATCCTGCATGCAAAATTCAGCTTACCCAATAACGACTGCAAGGTCCTCAATTGTACTTTCCACAGTCCATGAATCTCCCAAATTTCCTTCTGCAAGTCCTCCAACTTACCTCTGGGGGCATTCCGTCGCCATTGAATCTATCACTATTCCCAAGAAACTAAGTTCTGTCACTGGGCCCTCCATTTTGTCGGCTGCCAAAGGTACCCCAAACTTGCCTGCGATGTGCTGCAACGTGGAAAGTAAAATCGCACACACAGCGGAGGCAGGGAGGCCAATGCACAAGAAGTCACCCAAATAATGTATGACTGAATCCAAGCCCGACACATATCTAATCACCCACTCCAGGAAAGAACTAAAAGCCTCGAACATGGCACAAGAAATGGAGCCCCTTGACCATAGCGCCTAACCCATCTGACCGCCGCATGAAATGAGGTGTAGGACCCTGTGCATTCCTCAGGGTCAATAAAATCATTGACCGGGCCCCCTTTTGGGAAGCATAAGTGTTGAATAAGTCAGAACTTGTTAGGTTCCTTCTTAGGCCGCGTACACACGGGTGGACTGTCTGACGGACTTGGTCCGCTGAAACGTGTTTCAGCGGACAGTCCACTCGTGTGTGGGCTTCAGCTGACTTTTTCAGCGGACAGTCTGGCGGACTAAGTCTTTCGGAATTTCCGTAATATTGTCCGTCCAACTTTGGTTTCAGCGGACAGTCAGCTCGTGAGTAGGCTAGTTGAACGGACTAAGTATGGCGCATGCTCAGAAAGGATTTACACGGCCGAAGGTTGCATTGCAGTGTATTGGACGTCGTATTTCTAGTCCAGTCGTACGTGCTGTACACGTCATCGCGCAAGCTTTCAGCGGACTGTCTGTTCATCGTGTGTGGTCAAGTCCGTTCATTCAAAAGTAGGACGGACTGTCTGTCGGATTGTCTGACGGACTTAGTTGGCCAGACAGTCCGCCCGTGTGTACGTGGCCTTAGGCACCACCCCCAATGGTGAAACCACCAGGTCTTTTAACGGCTTATTCCCGAATGGCCCTTCCATGCAACCTAAAGCCACTTCTTTTTCCAATTTCTCCCCCACCACCCCTGGATGCTGTAAAGCAGACTTCAGTTTCCTAGCCATTGGGGAACTACCTCCAATGAACAAGGAATCCTAAAACTGTCCCTAAACCCTTGCGTAAGGAGCCTTGCCGCCTCCCTTTCCGGATACCTACTTAGAAAAGGCTGCATCCTTGCTTCCCTTACTGGCGTCCTCCCTTTTGACCAGGCTCTCCGGCACGCTTCCCTCTCTTGAAACACCTGGACAGCATGTGCGTTCCTCCACACCCTGAGCACTCATGTTTAAACTTTCAGGACCCCCAAACTTGCAGGAGCCCTCATTATATTGCCAGTACACCCCCCACTTTTTTCCGACCGGCAGTCCTGCAGCATTTGTACCCCCGGCCCCCCCTGAAGAAACTGAGGCGGGTCCCTCACTGAAGACATAAGCCTCATCCATAGGCTAATGTCCTTGTGGTCCCAATGCAAGGATGGCCACACTGCTCTACGTTTGTCGGAACTACTCGTCATATCTAAGCCAAGCAGTCCCACTGTATACCTGGTGTGCCTCCCCAACCGCATCCATGTAGCAGAACAATGCGGAGCAATGCTCAAGGGTTCTTCTCCTCTCCTAACGCTTGCCATAATGGCGAACGCTTGCAGCCAGTTGGCAAATGTACAGGGAATCAACCTGTACCTCCTCTTTTCCTCATCCTCCTTCTTGAAGTCATCCAGTTTTACCCTGTCCAAATTAAATTTTTCCAAAGGCAGTAGAGAGAATATCTCCACGTACTCACCTTTGCATATCTTATCCCAGATAGTGCTGGAGGGTCCGAAACTGGGTTCCCAGATTGGCGGCTCACCCAAGGGGGTCTCATCTGGTCTAAAACATGCCGGAGGTCGGGACCTCCTAGCTTGTGGTGTTGTGGAGCAGGAGAGCCGAGCCCTGCCCCGTCCCCTATAGCAGCACAGTGAGCTGAGAGTTCAGCCACTGCGTGCCGTTTACCTCTGCAGCCGACCTGAGCTGCTCTATCAGGCCATCAAAAGTCTCCATGCTGCCAGGAAAATGTTCTACCTCATCCTCTCCGTATCTGTGCTGGCTCACGAGTGACTAACCCCTCCCCTCTACAGGGTCAAATTTAACTGTCTCGCTTCCCCTTGGCCAATACAAAAAACCCCCCCTTCACCTTTACTTAGCCACTTCCCCTGACAACATCCTGTGCACCCACTACAGCTGTCCCCAGTCATGTTTGCCCTCCACCTAAGGTTCCCTTTCATTCCAGGCATGTTCTTGCAAATTAGCACATTTGACTTTTCACGTTCGTTTCCCATAGACTTTAACCACTTGCTTACAGGGCACTTAAACACCTTCCTGCCCAGACCAATTTTCAGCTTTCGGTGCTCTCACACTTTGAATGACAATTACTCAGTCATGCAACACTGTACCCAAATTAATTTTTTGTCCTTTTTTTCCCACAAATAGAGCTTTCTTTTGGTGGTATTTGATCACCTCTGGGGTTTTTATTTTTTGCGCTATAAATGAAAAAAGACCGAAAATTTGGAAAAAAAACGCATATTTCTTTGTTTCTGTGACAGAATTATGCAAATTATTAATTTTTCTTCATAAATTTTGGTCACAATTTATACTGCTACATGTCTTTGGTAAAAATAACCCAAATTAGTGGATATTATTTGGTCTTTGTGAAAGTTAGAGAGTCTACAAGCTGTGGTGCGAATCGCACAAAATTGATCACATCTGATGTACTGGTGGCCTATCTCGCTTCTTGTGACCCGAACAAGTCAGGAAAGTGCAAATACCCCCAATACCCCCCAAATGACCCCTTTTTGGAAAGTAGACATTCCAAGGTATTTAGTAAGAGGTATAGTGAGCTTTTTGATGTTGTCATTTTTTTCCCACAATTCTTTGCAAAATGAAGATTTTTTTTTTTCTCACAAAATTTTCAATGTAATAGGTTACTTCTCTCACATGGCATGTGTATACCACAAATAATGCCCCAAAATACATTCTACTACTCCTTCTGAGTATTACGATACCACATGTGTGAGACTTTTACACAGCCTGGCCACATACAGAGGCCCAATATTGAAATAGCACCATCAGGCGTTCTAGGAGCATAAATTACACATCTCATTTCTCAAACACCTACTACAATTTTGAAGGCCCTGGAGCACCAGGACAATGGAAATGCCCACAAAGTGACCCCATTTTGGAAAGCTAACACCCCAACGTACAATCTATGATGCATAATGAGTCTTTTGAACGGTTCATTTTTTTCCAGAAGTTTTGGGAAAATTTGGAAAATAAATTAAAACGCATTTGTTTTTACGCAAAGTTGTCCATTTATAAGATATTTCCAACACATAGCATGTAGATAGAAAAAATGACACCCCAAAATACATTCTGCTAATCCTCCTGAGTATGGCAATACCAAATGTGTGAGACTTTTTCATTTTTTTTTTTCTCCACAAAATTGTCATTGTAATAGGTTATTTCTCTCACGTGGCATGTGTATACCACAAATGACACCCCCCAAAAAATTCTGCTACTCCTCCTGAGTATTACAATACCACATGTGTGTGACTTTTTCACAGCCTGGCCACATAGAGAGGCCCAACATGCAGGTAGCGCCATCATGTGTTCTAGGAACATAAATTACACATCTAACTTGTTGACTATTTATTACACTTTTGAAGCACCAGGACAATGACACGTGACACTGATGACAGATGGCACTGATACGTGGCAATGATGGCACTTATACGTGGCACTGATGACAGGTGGCACTGACAGATGGCACTAATATGTGGCACTGATGACAGATGGCACTAATATGTGGCACTGATGACGGGTGGCACTTATACGTGGCACTGATGACACGTGGCACTAATACGTGGCACTGAAACGTGGCACTGATGACAGATGGCACTAATACGTGGCACTAATATGTGCCACCGATGACAGATGGCACTAATACATGGCACCGATGACGCGTGACACTGATGACAGATGGCACTGATAAGTGGCATTGATGACACGTGACACTGACAACAGATGGCACGTGACACTGACAGGTGGCACTGATGACAAATGGCACTGATACGTGGCACTGATGACAAATGGCACTGATACGTGGCACTGATGACGGATGGCACTATGTGGCACTGACGACACGTGGCACTGACGACACGTGGCACTGGGGGCAGGTGGCACTGGGGGCAGGTGGCACTGGGGGCAGGGGGCACTGGGGGCAGGGGGCACTGGGGGCAGGTAGCACTGGGGGCAGGTAGCACTGGGGTGGATGGCACTGGGGGCAGGTAGCACTGGGGTGGATGGCACTGGGGGCAGGTAGCACTGGGGTGGATGGCACTGGGGGCAGGTAGCACTGGGGTGGATGGCACTGGGGCGGATGGCACTGGGGCGGATGGCACTGGGGCAGATGGCACTGGGGCAGATGGCACTGGGGCAGATGGCATTGGGGCAGATGGCATTGGGGCGGATGGCACTGCTGGGGGCGGATGGCACTTTATTTTATTTTTTTTACTTTTTTTTTTTCCCCCCACAGGCAGAACGGCTGCCGCTGCAGCCGTTCATCTCTCCCCTCTCCCCTCCTCGCACAGACAGTGCGAGGAAGGAGAGCGGCGCCGAGAGATGATCTCATATGTTTACATATGAGATCATCTCCCATTGGACACGCCGATCACGCTGTAAACGGCCGCTGTGATTGGCCGTTTACAGCGATCTGTGTTTGCCTGTCCCCGGGGGACACGGCGAACACAGAGCTTCCGCGATGCGCGCCCGCGGGGGCGCGCATTGCGGAAGTAAACATCGGGCCGTCCAGGGACGACCGCCCGGACGAATGCGCCTGCTCTACGGCCGTAATTCGGCCATAGGGCGGGCGCGAGGAGGTTAACAGTGTTCAAACAAACTTTTTGTATGTTCGCATGTTCTGCTGTGAACCGAACCGGGGGTTGTTCGGCTCATCCCTAGTCGGAGGTGGCGAGATGACAGCCAGACCCTCTCCCCAACCTGGTAGGAAGGTGCAGGTAGGTGTTACCGGCCTCAAAATGTGAATTAAGAGAGCCGATGATTGTAGACGCGATGAGATAAGGTGATCAGCTTGGCGTGGACTGCAAAGAATCACACAAACAGCATGAGATATGACCACTGACTTTATGGCTGGAAGTAGTTTTTTTTTTACATAACAATACATCTTTTACATTTTTATAGTCACATGTTTATAACCATTAACAATATATATAATACAGATTTTAACTAAAGTATTTTAAAACGTAGTTATAACAATGAACATTATTATATTTTAATAACATATATCCCTGTTATTCAGTGTTATAGATAATTATCTTTATCTCTCTGGTACACTTTAAGTGTGCAACAATCATACTATGCATTGCTTTAATACAAATATTTTCATGGTAGTACTCTTTTTTAACCACTAGATGGTGCACATTGCATGTCTGTATGATGCAATACATAAGCTTTACATACAATAGGTTTTTTTCTATATTAAATAACAGAAAACATGTGCTTCTATAAATCTATGCAATTTCCAATAAATCAGGTTTAAATATACTTATTTAGAAAGGTTTAGTGTTTATCATAGACATTTGTTCTGACTAATGCAGTATTTTCATGTTCTTATGCACTTTTCACTTGTTTCTGACACATGCTGTTCTAAACTTCTAATTACAGCAAAACTATAGCATAAAATCTGCTGAGACTTTTTCTGCATCTGCTCAAGATGTTTAGGAATCTTTCTATCACAGGTTAATACAGATTAGGAACAATTTAGAGTACATACCTGCAAAGAATCACACAAACAGCATGAGATATGACCACTGACTTTATGGCTGGAAGTAGTTTAATTTCCAGTCACATGGTGTGTGGCCTTATATAGACTCTGTTTGTGTACCTTCTCTGCCATCTACTGGTTATTAATAGAATAGAAGGGAGATGTTTAGAAATATAAAAAAAAAATGAATATGTACTTTGCTTTGGGGTGTCTGTTTTGTGACCATATAAACCCCAGTCCGTCACACTCTCCCCTCCTTCAGTTAATGGCTCCCGACATTAAACTCAATTGGTATCTGAACACTATTTAGTGATTTAAGTAACCCAAATAGGTACTTGTTGCCACCAAGGAGCTACGTTAACTACCTGGCATGTCATGGGAGTAGCTAGCATTGTAGGAGTTTGTATGGTGTGAATCTGACTTGGTATGTATCTTGGCTGACCTAGTGTGTCATATGTAAAGATCTCTTTAGGCTTAGCTTGTCTGGTAGATCTTCTGACAGGAGTTGAGTCTTCTCCATCAACATCATTTTCCATTTGCATATCTTGGTTCACAGGTAAGTCTTGACTTACTGAGGGTAATTCTGCAGTGTCTAGTCCCACCATATCTGTAGCCCAGATTTGGTCGCCAACTACTGTTCCATCATTTTGTTCTTGTTCAAGATTGGGTGTGGTAGTTGTAGGATAGAACTCTTCAGCAGAAACTCTTAATGGAATTTTCTGTACGTTTTGAGATTTTGGTTGAGACACAACACAATCAGGACTTTCTGTAGTTTCTGGTATATAAGGATAATACCATCTTTCTTCATCTGAACATTCCTCCTCCTGGTCCACATCCATTCTGGTATCCTTTCTGTTACTTGATTGTCTTTGTTTCATCGGTACTCTTGGAATGTGTCCTTCAATTGGTAGGTCATTTACTGGTAGTAAAAGATTTCTGTGCAGTACTCGAATAGTCTTTTTACCACTTTCAGGCTGAATTTTGTACACAGGCCCATCTTTGATTCTTTCTACCACTTTGTGTACTGATTTTTCCCAGTATGAACGAAGTTTACCAGGTCCTCCTCTTTCAGAGAGATTTCGTACTAAGACCCGATCACCCGGTTGAAGAGGTGCTCCTTTTATCTTTTTGTCATAGTACTTCTTCCCTTTAGCAGATGATTTTTTGCTATTCTCGGATGCGATTTTGTAAGCTTCTTGCATTCTAGATGCCCATTTCTGAGTAAATATTGGTTGACTTTCTGATTTCTTTTTCAAATTTAGGTTGAGCATTAAGTCAATTGGCAAACGAGGAGATCTTCCATACAATAGAAAGAATGGCGAGTATCCTGTGGCTTCATGCCTGGTGCAATTGTATGCATGAACCATATGTGGAAGATGTTCTTTCCAATCTGACTTTTTCTCTTCCTCTAAGGTGCGAAGCATCTGTAACAAAGTACGGTTCAGTCTCTCCACTGGGTTACCCTGTGGATGGTATGGAGTAGTTCTTGAATGAGAAATCCCTGCCAATCGTTGCAATGTCTGAAATAAGTTGTTTTCAAATTCTCTTCCTTGGTCATGGTGGAGTTTCTCTGGATAGCCAAAACGTGGTATGAAATCTTGAAAGATCTTTTCTGCCGCCGTTTTTCTAGATTTGTTCTTAGTTGGATACGCTTGTGCAAAGCGTGTGAAATGGTCAACTATTACAAGTATATACTCATATCCTCCTTTGCTTTTCTCCAAGTGAAGATAATCAATGGATACTAACTCCAAAGGTGAACTGGTAGTAATCGAACCCATAGGTGCTCTTTCGGTGATATTTGGACGCTTTTGTTTGATGCAGCTGCACTTCTTCAGCACATATTCATCAATGTCTTTTTGCATAAATGGCCAGTAAAATCGTTCACGTGCTAGGTGGGTTACCTTGTCAGTACCAATGTGACCCATGTCATCATGAAGATTTCTTAAGACCAATGGTTTTAACTTTTCTGGTAGAACTAGCTGTTTTCGGGTTCCAGAGTGTCGGTAGAGGATTCCTTCATCGACTCTGAGTTTATTCCATTCATGTATCAAACTTCTTGTTTTGCTGGTCATACTCTCCTTTTCTCTGTGGTTTGGAATCCAGTCGTTCTCCTTAAGCCAGACCACTTCTCTAATGTTGGTATCGTCTTGTTGTAATGCTCTGATATTCTCCTGAGTCATTGGGCAGATTGTCTGTCCTTTCAGCAATTCTTCGGCCACATCACTTTCTGAGTGAAGAGTCAATGAAGCCACCCATAATACCTCTTCTTCGTCAACAGCTTTGCTCCCTTGCCACATAGCTGACACAACCTCAGATGGTACAAGCTCTGTGTACTCACTCAGATTCTTCGTGAGTTCCACCGGAAATCGTGACAGTGTATCTGCATCTGCATTCTGTTTACCTGGCCTGTACTTGATATCGAAGTGGAAATCAGCCAACTCGCCAACCCAGCGATGACCCACAGCATTCAGTCTGGCAGTACTCAATACATATGTCAATGGGTTGTTGTCTGTGTAAACGGTGAATGTTGGAGCGTAGTACAAGTAATCTCTGAATTTGTCACAGACTGCCCACTTGAGAGCTAAAAACTCAAGTTTACCAGAGTGAAGATGGTAATTGCGCTCTGCTGGAGTCAATGTTCTGGAGCCAAACCCAATAACACGAAGTTTTTCTCCTTGTCGTTGGTATAGTACAGCACCTAGGCCTTCATTGGAAGCATCAGTGTGTAAGACGAAGGGTAAATCAAAATCAGGGTATGCTAGAATTGGTGGATTGGTTAGCATGTCCACCAGTCTGGATACTGCAGCTTGATGTTTGGGTGTCCATTGAATCAGTGTTTTAGATGGCACTTGTGCTTTGTTCCCGTTTTTCTTTGTAGATTCCCTCTGATTGTTTTTGGGGATGGATGTAGCAGATTCTTTCTCAGTGTTCTGCAAAAGTTCATACAGTGGTTTAGCAAGTTGAGAGAAATCTTGAATGAAGGACCTGTAGTAGCTCAGGAATCCTAACAACGATCTGACTCCTCCCACTGTTTTTGGTTCTTTCCTTTTCAAATGTAATACCGCTTCAAGATCTTTTGGGTCAATTTTTATGCCTTCTTCTGACACCATTCGTCCAAGATATCGAATCTGTCGTTTAAAGAGTTCACCCTTCTTCGGTCTAAGTTTGATACCATGCTCACGCATTCGACTAAGCACTTGCCTAATATCATTGACATGCTCCTGAAAAGTAGCAAAGTACGTCATCCAAGTATGGAGAACAACATTTGTCTCTGATTCCCTCTAATACATTCTCCATGCATCTCTGAAAAGCTGCTGGGGCATTCGTTAATCCAAATGGAATACGGTTCCACTCCAGGAGTCCCCAGGGGGTGCTGAAAGCCGTCAGATGTCTGGAGTCTTCATGCACAAAGCCTTGATGATACGCACTACCCTGGTCCAGGATTGAGAACCACGTAAATCCTCCTAAGCTATCCAGCAGATCTTGTATTCTGGGTAGTGGATGTCTATCTGGGATAGTCTTTCGGTTTAACTCCCTAAAGTCAACACATAGTCGTAGGCTACTGTCCTTCTTTCGAACACAAACAACTGGTGATGAGTACGCGGAAGAAGATTTTGTTACCCAACCTCGGTCAAGAAGGTTTTGGATATATTCTTTCACTTCTTTGTATAGGGGTTTCGGTATCGAATTGTAGCATTTCTGGACAGGAGTTTCATCTTTCAGATTTATCCTCAGTTTCAGGTTAGGGATGCATCCTATGTCTCCCTCATCTCGAGCAAAGACATCTGATTCATCATATAACATTTGTTTCGCTATCTCCTGTTCTTCTTCTGAGAGATCTTCCAAATTGACAGGTGGGTGCCACTTAACAGATTTGTTAGTGGGTAGCTGATTTCCAGTGTCCACTTGATTCAACTGGTTTACATGAAACACCCTTTTCTTCTGGTCAATTCCCTTTCCATCGTCTTTGTTTGGAGACAATGGTAGAATCTCAGCTGCTGGAGAAATGGTACCCAATACTGTTCTGGGTGGAAGATAGATGTCATGTTGAGCACGGTTCAGTATAGGTATCTTCACCAGTTTAGAGAACCCATTTGGCACATCTACCACTGAAGGAAATAGTTCAAGTCCTTCCTCAACTGGATATTCGGGAAGTGGTTCAAATGGCATGATTCCTCCTTTCGGCCACGCTCTAATTCTGCATTTGACTTCACAGAGCTCGCCTCCTTTAATCTGGAGTCCCTTCTTCCCCACTTTGACCATACGACTATCGAATATTTCTCCTGGGTCAGTTGCTTGACTGACAGCATTGACAATGTTATTCGCTACACTCTGTCTTACTTTCATAGCTTCACTCAGCAAGATAGTCAGGTTTTGGGTGCTGTTTGGTCAGTCACGGTTTTCTCTGATCAATTCTTCGATAACATTAAACCCAAGAATTGGATTGTCATTACAGCAGTCACTCACCAGCATTGGCACATAAATGGCTGAGTTTCCATGTCCACTCCTTTTGAATTCCAGGCAGACTTCAATCCACCCGATGAATGGAATGATAGAACCATTTGCAGCTGTAATGGATAAGTTGTCATCACAAAGTAAATCTTGTATGTGCCTAATGGAGACGCTGGGTAGAAACTTTTCTAACCATGCCTTCCCGACAATGCTGACCTGAGCTCCTGTATCCATCAACATGTCAACCGGTACACCATTCACCCGACATGACAGTAGGCATTTTCCTCCAATTAATTGTGCTACGTGTTGTTTGGAGAATCCATTCTCTTTTGGGAGTGTTCTAGTTGACCGGTGGGTGAATACCCTGTTTACCTTAGCATGGGACAGATCATTTGAGGTGGTCACTGGTTGTCCCTTTCCCAGTGACCGTCTGTCGTTTCCTGACTGCCTTCTTTTCTTCAAGCAATCAACCTCTCTGTGTCCTGTCCAACCACAGTAGAAACAATGGTAGCAGTTCTGACTCTCTCGTTTAATGCATTCATCACACCTGGGCTTGCAGTGAGTTGTATCTGGAACTTGAACATTGGTTAGTGGCTTAGTCATTTGGTTTCCAACAATAGGAGTTAGCTTCATCATCTTTTCCAGGTTCTTTGTGAGAGCAGAGACCTGTGTTGTTAGTTCCATTAATGCAGTGTGATTTGCTCTAGCATCTCCCTCAACTCTCTTTTGCAAGGTGTCTTTTTCGCTATTCCCTAGTGTCTGGGATGAATGAACAGTAAGAGGTTTATGTTTGGGTGCACTGTTTAAGCGTCTCTGCCTTTCTGTTTCCTCATCAACTGATCTGGTGACTTGCTCTATGATAAAGTCATCCGTTACTGTCAAATCAGACACGTAAGGCTTGATATCTCGTCTAACATTAGAATTTTTCTCATTTAGTCCCTGATACAGTGTATGAAGGAATATGCCTTGCACCAGTTTTTTGTCATAGTTAAACTCTTGCCTATCATGTTGTGATGTAGACAGAACTTTTTGTTTTAACCCCACTAGCCTGTAAACAAATTGTTGTGCTGTTTCTCTTTCTTGCTGGGTAGCATTGCTAAGGTCCTGAAATAACTCATTACCACTTCGTTCTCTCATATGTGACTTCAAAAACCTTTTCAATTCAGCAACAGTAAGATCATCTTTGTCAGTCAAGATATCTTTAAAATTACCAGGTTTGATTATTCTCAACACTGTGCGTATAATTTCAGATTCAGGGAATTTTTCTGTTAGACCCTCGTCAATTTGTCTGCACACGCTACTGTAACTCATGTCCGAACCATGATCTGAAATTACACCACCATGCATTTTAAATTCTCTATGTGGCAATAAAGCAACAACATCAGTTAATCTCACCACCTCTGATACCTGTTCAGTCCTTGCAGTCCCACTACTTATTTTTTTTGCAGCGGTTGCAATGTCCACAGTTGGTGTACTTTCCTTGTTAAGTTTTAGTTCATTGATCTTGTCTTGGATAATGAGTAGGTAAGACATACCTTGATCTTCCAACTTTTCCAGCTGATCACTTCTCAAGTAGCCTTTAATAAATTCAACAAGTTCCATTTCGTTGGTACCAGTCACTGATGGAACGTCCACGTCTCTTTCATCTTCCAGCGTAATAGCGAGGCTATGCAGCTGTTCTTCATTAAGCAGATGAATTTGTTTCTGGATATCCCACATCAGCACACGACGAGGAGACGCCATCTCTGTTGCAATCTGAAGACTTGCACTCACAAGGCAGACGACACTCAGGACTCTCCTTGTAGCTCTGTAGCAGGCTCACGCTTGTCTCGCACTTCCTTCTCACTGGTAACACAACGAATCCCGGCACACGAGCCCCCAAAATGTTACCGGCCTCAAAATGTGAATTAAGAGAGCCGATGATTGTAGACACGATGAGATAAGGTGATCAGCTTGGCGTGGACTGCAAAGAATCACACAAACAGCATGAGATATGACCACTGACTTTATGGCTGGAAGTAGTTTTTTTTTTACATAACAATACATCTTTTACATTTTTATAGTCACATGTTTATAACCATTAACAATATATATAATACAGATTTTAAATAAAGTATTTTAAAACGTAGTTATAACAATGAACATTACTATATTTTAATAACATACATCCCTGTTATTCAGTGTTATAGATAATTATCTTTATCTCTCTGGTACACTTTAAGTGTGCAATAATCATACTATGCATTGCTTTAATACAAATATTTTAATGGTAGTACACTTTTTTAACCACTAGATGGTGCACATTGCATGTCTGTATGATGCAATACATAAGCTTTACATACAATAGGTTTTTTTCTATATTAAATAACAGAAAACATGTGCTTCTATAAATCTATGCAATTTCCAATAAATCAGGTTTAAATATACTTATTTAGAAAGGTTTCGTGTTTATCATAGACATTTGATCTGACTAATGCAGTATTTTCATGTTCTTATGCACTTTTCACTTGTTTCTGACACATGCTGTTCTAAACTTCTAATTACAGCAAAACTATAGCATAAAATCTGCTGAGACTTTTTCTGCATCTGCTCAAGATGTTTAGGAATCTTTCTATCACAGGTTAATACAGATTAGGAACAATTTAGAGTACATACCTGCAAAGAATCACACAAACAGCATGAGATATGACCACTGACTTTATGGCTGGAAGTAGTTTAATTTCCAGTCACATGGTGTGTGGCCTTATATAGACTCTGTTTGTGTACCTTCTCTGCCATCTACTGGTTATTAATAGAATAGAAGGGAGATGTTTAGAAATATAAAAAAAAACAGAATATGTACTTTGCTTTGGGGTGTCTGTTTTGTGACCATATAAACCCCAGTCCGTCACATAGGCACCTGCGGTCAGCATGGAGTCTGTACCTATCCATTCCAGCGCGTGAGAATACCAAATATGTGTTGTGCAATTGTTCACATATACAGTATGTGCACAACATAAGCACATGTTTGTATCTTCAAGTGTGTAGGATGTCAGTGGTGCTTTTTATTTTTTATTTTTTTGGGTTAGTTTGTTTTTTTATATTTTACATTTATTTTTTTGACACTTTATTTTTTTTTCTCATTTAACTTGATTAGTAAAATACTTGCGTAAAGTTTCATAGTTAGTAAGGTTGAATAAAGACACCAGTCCATCCAGTTCAACCTGAGTGAGTGTCTACCCCTATCCCTGAACTTTGCACACTCACATTGGTCCCTACCCTCAAGGAGCCCACAACCTAAGGTCCCCATTCATATATTTAGGGCCAATTTCGGACAGAAGCCAATTAACCTACCTGCATGTCTTTGGAGTGTGGGAGGAAACCGGAGTACCCGGAGGAAACCCACACAGGCACAGGGAGAACATGCAAACTCCAGGCAGGTAGTGTCCTGGTTGGGATTCGAAACCAGCGACCCTTTTTACAGCTAGGTGAGAGTGCTAACCACTACACCACTGTGCCACCCGTATAGATGCCTTTTAAATGCTTAAAGATGCATATATGTATTTTTCCCTCTTCTTTAGACTTAATTTATGCACTTGTAAATGTGTATACATGGATTTATATGTGCAAGCACACAGAGCATATGTTCTTAAACACACATTTTTGGATTCTGTGTTACAGATCTGAACACAGCTCATGTTTACGCAACTGTGGGTATGGCTTTTAGAAGCAGCAGGAGTTTTCTGTTTCAAGGTTACCTGGCGGATCGGGAAGCTAAAAAACTGATTCGGCGCTTGCTGCAGCTGGGCACAGAGAGGGGCAAAGAAAAGATGGCCTCCCTCATATCTATCCTCTAGGAGGACCTGAGTGACGTCACTTTTGGTTATGGCCATTTGTAAACAAGGCATTTTTTTAATGCAAAATTATCAAAAAATATATTTTTTTAAACTCTTTTCCTTTTAGGGGTAGAGCAGAGATTTGGGCTTTTTTATACCCCAGATCTCTCCATAAAGAGTAATGTGTTTGGCGCCATTCCACAAGCGAGCACAATTTTAAAGCATGACATGTTAGATATCTATTTACTCAGTGTAACATTCACACTATACAAAAAAATTGTAGATAGATAGATAGATAGATAGATAGATAGAGTTTTTTTTTATGTCATGTGTAATTTCCCCCAAAAAATTGCGTTTGAATAATCGCTGCACAAAAACTGTGGCATAAAAAATTGCAATGATCACAATTTCATTCTCTAGGGTCTCTGCTAAACAAAAACAAATATATATATATATATATACATATATATATATATATATATTTCTGAATTTATGGGAGGAGCCCGGGGGGGTATTTAACCAGCCCGTTCGCCTGTGGTCTTTGTCGGTTTCCTGTGCGTGATACCCGTTACGTCACTAGGCCGACTATTCGAGACTAAGCATTTGTGAGATCCCGCATGCGTCAGTCCTGTCTTCGTAGTTTTTTCCAAGTCCGATGTCTCCGCGAGCTTTGCGTCCGTGAGCTTCCGCGTTTGTAAGTTGCCATCTTACGAGGTCTTTGTAGAAGTCGTTGTCGAGTCGCAGTTGTCGTACAACATATCTGGTTCGGCTATCGCAGGTAGGGCTTCGGCTCACGTTTTTTTGTTTCACGCTGGCAAATTACCATGTCACTAAACTGTGACATCTAAACTCACGACTTTCTCTCAACATTTCACGCAATCCGTAGGTATACTTTCATTTTTGCACCGTCATGTTTGCATATCCAAACAACGTTCTTACCATGCGTCACAAGACGATTCGCTATTGCTCACTTGTGACACTGGTTGGTGCCACATCAGGCATTCTTTTGTAAACATTTCAATCATTTCAATCATTTCAGTTGTTCCAAATCGGTCCTAACTAGTGATGGACTAACTTCCAAAGGGAAGTTTCGCGAACGCGGACCGCGAACGCGGCCGATAGTTCGCGAACCGTAACGTTCGCGGCGGGCCCCATTGACTTCAATGGGAGGCAAACTTTGCAAACCTACAGGTCAAATTTGCAGCCACAAAATAATTACTAGCTGTGCAAACATAGTCCCACCACATGGCCAATGACATAACACATGTATGAGGTGAATCTGGGATCGACAACTACAAGCATTGTTTTTTTATATGTGAAATTGTTGTGACAATTCAGGACTGTGGAGCGCATGAAGGCAATGGAGGAGAGGGAAGATCAGGGTAGGCAAAGAAGAGGGTGCAGGAGATGATCACCAGCAGCGTGACATAGAGCAATGACACCTGCACCGTGATAGAGTCATCTGACACCAGCACCGTGATAGAGAGCACTGACATCAGCAGCGTGACATACAGCAATGACACTTGCACCATGATAGAGTGATCTGACACCAGCACCGTGATAGAGTGATCTGACACCAGCAGCGTGACATAAAGCACTGACACCAGCATCGTGATAGAGAGCACTGACATCAGCATGGTGACATACAGCAATGACACCTGCACCGTGATAGAGTGATCTGACACCAGCACCGTGATAGAGAGCACTGACATCAGCAGCGTGACATAAAGCACTGACACCAGCACCGTGATATACAGCACTGACACCAGCACCGTGATAGAGAGCACTGACATCAGCAGCGTGACGTAAAGCACTGACACCAGCACCGTGATATACAGCACTGACACCAGCACTGTGATATACAGCACTGACTCCTGCACCGTAAGCAGCCCCAGGAGGAAGTCAGCATAGCACAGGGATGGTGGGAGCCCCTCATAATAAGCAGCCCCAGGAGGATGTCAGCATAGAACAGGGATGGTGGGAGCCCCTCATAATGAGCATAGCACAGGGATGGTGGGAGCCCCTCATAATATGCACAGCAGAGGTACAGCCCCAGGAGGAAGTCAGCACAGCACAGGGATGGTGGGAGCCCCTCATAATAAGCAGCCCCAGGAGGATGTCAGCACAGCACAGGGATGGTGGGAGCCCCTCATAATAAGCAGCCCCAGGAGGAAGTCAGCATAGCACAGGGATGGTGGGAGCCCCTCATAATAAGCAGCCCCAGGAGGAAATCAGCACAGCACAGGTATGGTGGGAGCCCTTCATAATGAGCATAGCACAGGGATAGTGGGAGCCCCTCATAATATGCACAGCAGAGGTACAGCCCCAGGAGGAAGTCAGCACAGCACAGGGATGGTGGGAGCCCCTCATAATGAGCATAGCACAGGGATGGTGGTAGCCCCTCATAATATGCACAGCAGAGGTACAGCCCCAGGAGGAAGTCAGCACAGCACAGGGATGGTGGGAGCCCCTCATAATAAGCAGCCCCAGTAGAAATATGACACCGCTCAGCCTCTTCAAACAGGAGGGTACGGGCATATAGTACGGTGGGCTTTTTTTGGACAAGGAAGTGAGCCAAATGAAGAAAGAAGGTCTGTGTGCTCGATTAAAAAAATCGTTTATAGACATATACATGGTCTACTGGTCACATGTGTTGAATTCCTCCAAGATCCATGCCTCATTCATTTTTAGAAATGTGAGGTAGTTAACACTGTCGTGAGCTAGGCGAGTACGCTTATCGGTCACGATCCCCCCCTGCTGTGCTGAACGTCCTTTCGGACAGGACACTGGACGAGGGGCAAGCCAACAGTTCGATTGCAAATTGGGCAAGCTCTGGCCAGAGGTCAAGCCTGCCCACCCAGTAGTCCAGAGGTTCATCACTCCTCAGAGCATCCACATCGGCCGTTAACCCGATGTAGTCAGACACCTGATGGTCTAGGCGTTCCCTGATGCTGGATCCGGATGACACCTGTCGATGGGTTGGCTGAAAGAATGACCGCATATCCGAAGTCACCAACACATCTTCAAACCGGCCTCTTCTTGCAGGCGCTGTTGGATTGGTACCCGCAACTCCTTCTCTGGGAGTGGGAATTGCTCCTCTGCCAGCACACACAAAAGCAGAATGCAGCATTTCTCGAAGCAAGGCCTGGAAGTGCTCCATTCTGACAGCCCTCTGTGACGGCGGTAACATTTCTGCCATTTTGTGTTTGTACGGGGGTCTAAGTACGTTGCCACCCAGTACTGGTCCTTTATCCTTATGCTTTTTATACAGGGGTCCCTATTAAAACACTGGAGCATGAAGGCCCTCATTTGCACAAAACTGGAAGCGGTGTGGGGGCCTGGCTCCTGCTCATCATCCAGGATAATGTCGTCCTCTTCATTCTCCTCTCCCCATCCACGCACAACAACAGGGATCCCAGAAAGGTTTAAAGCATGCTCTTCTTGCTCCTCCTCATCCGTCCCGGGAACCATCCTCCTCTGACACCTCTTCAGACTCCTGTTGTTCACTTGTCTCAGATAGAGTAGCCCCCCCTGGGAATTCATCCAGCATTGCGACTTCCTCATCTTCCCGCTCCTGCTCCTCCACAGCTTGATCAATGACACGACGCAATGCACGCTCCATAAAGAAGGCATAAGGTACCATGTCACTGATGGCGTCATGGCTGCGACTGACCAGTTTGGTGATCTCCTCAAATGGCCACAGAAGTCTGCATGCTTCGCTCATGAGAACCTGTTCTGCCGCAGAGTTCATACAGGTATACGTTAACTGCACGTTTCTGCTGGAACAGCCTATCAAGCATATAGAAGGTTGAGTTCCATCGCGTCGGGCAATCGCAAATAAGACGTCTGACCGGCAGATTGTGTCGCCGCTGAATGTCAGCAAGGCGAGCCATGGCCGTGTAAGGTCTTCTGAAATGGGCAGAGATTTTCCTTGCCTGCAAGATGTCCTGGACCCCAGGGTATTTGACAACGAATCGCTGCACGACCAAGTTTAAGACATGTGCCATGCATGGCACGTGCGTAATTTTGCCCTGTTTCAATGCTCAGATTGGCACCGTTGTCACACACCACTTTACCAACTGTCAAATTGTGTGGTGTTAGCCACTGATCTGCCTGTGAACGCAAAGCTGAAAGGAGTGCCGGGTCAGTGTGGCTCTTGGCTTCCAGGCAAAACAGACGCAGCACGGCATGGCAATGTCTCACCTGGCATGTCGAATAGGTTCTGGGGAGTTTGGGCAGCGGAAGAGACGCTAGCAGCAGAAAAGGAGGAGTCAGCCGAGGAGGAGAGGGAGGAGGATGGAGTAGGAGGAGGAGGATAAGAAGAGCCAGGCCTGCATGCAATCCGCGGCGGTAAAACCAAATCTACACGGGTGCCACGGGTTACATGCTTGACGGCCATCAGAAGGTTCACCCAGTGGGCAGTAAAAGTGATATACCTTCCCTGCCTGTGTTTGCTAGACCACGTGTCTGTGGTCAGATGTATCTTGGCACCGACACTGTGTGCCAGAGATACATTCACTTGCCGCTGAACATGGCCATATAGCTCTGGGATGCCCTTCTCTGAGAAATACTTCCTTCCTGGGACCTTCCATTGTGGTGTTCCAATGGCCACAAATTTTCGAAAGGCCTCCCAGTCCACCAGTTTATATGGCAGCAGTTGGCGGGCTATCAGTTCTGACAAGCCAGCCGTCAACCGTTGGGCAAGAGGGTTATCCGGCGTCATAATTTTTTTACGCTCGAACATTAGGCCCACGGAAGCCTGCCTTTTTGCAGAAAAACGTGAGCTTGGCGTGATGGAAGGTGGAGTGGAGGACAATTGTGAGGAGAGAGGAGAAGCAGAAGTAGAAGACGAGGCTGGACAGTGAGAGCCTGGAGTGTGTCTTTGTGTGTTCCATTGCTCCCACTGGGCTCGGTGATGGCTGCTCATGTGCCTTCTTAAGGCGGTCGTTCCTAGGTGAGTGTTGGGCTTACCGCGACTAATGCGTTGACTGCAAAGATTGCAGATGGCAACGCTATTGTCAGCAGCGGACACGTTAAAAAAAGCCCACACTGCAGAGCCATGTGCCGGCGTCCTGGGAGCGCCAGATGTGACCGTACATGGTCGATGACTCGCTCCTGATACATTAGCAATCTGCTTTGTCCCTCCTGTGCAATGTAAGTTATTCCTGCTTCTGCTCCCTATCTGCTGGTCCATATCTCCCTCTGAACTCCCCTCCTCTTCATCTTTCATGAGCACCCACGTGACATCACTAGACACGTCATCATCGACGTCACCTTCCCCACCGCTATAAGTAGAGATCTCGGAGTAGGCAGCAACACCGGGGACCAACCTCCTCCTTGGGCTGATCTGGGTACTGTCGTCAGACTGCTGAGTGGTGGTTGTTGCTACCTCCTCTTCCTGATCCAATGCCAAGAGTGGCTGCGCATCAGAAATGTCTTGATATGGATCGGAAAATAATTCCTGTGACTCAAGCGGAAGGTATGTGTTGGTGGTGGTGTTGTTGGTGGTAGTGTCTTTGGGGGTGCACATAGCAGAGAGTGAAGAAGAGGGTGCAGATCGAGAGGATGAGGAGGGTGCAGAAGAGTAAGGCTGAGTGAGCCACTCAACCAAGTCTGGTGCGTCCTTTAAAGTAATTGAACGCACCTTCTGCAACTTCCCACTTTGGCTCAAGCCTGTTGCTCCTGCCCTACCCCTACCACCCCTGCGGAAGGGCCTGCCTCTTCCTCTGCCTGTCATTTTTTAAATGACCCTGTAACAAAACTCTCAGTCCCTATACTGATAAAGGACAGCTGCAGTATAGGGCAGCAGTCAGCAGTAGTGCACCTCAACCCTATATATTGTGGACCTATACCAGTCCTTAAGGAATAGAAGCCTGTACCTCACTCAACCCTATGTACTGTAGTACCCTATACCTTACCAGTCCTTATAAGGACCTTTGTGGAACTAGTAGGTTGTGAATGTTTAGCAGACTGTACCTCAGTCCCTATACTGATAAAGGACTGCTGCAGCAGAAGGTCAGCAGTCAGCAGTAGTGCACCTCAACCCTATATATTGTGGACCTATACCAGTCCTTAAGGAATAGCAGACTGTACCTCACTCAACCCTATGTACTGTAGTACCCTTGTTAGGACCTGGGCTTGAACCTGGGACCTCTGGTGTGTCTGGCAGTGACTCTGCTTGCTGAGCCACCTGGAATGCTGGACAGCTCATTGGACAATTCCTTGAATGATCTTGTCTTGAATCTTGTTTGCCTTGAACCTTGAACCCTTTGCTCCTCCCATGAACTTCCTGATTTAAGCCATGCCTCTGCACTTCCTGGTTGCCAGAATATTGGGCCTTCACCAGCCAATATCTTGCTCCTATCTCTCCTGCTGCCGACCGTATCCTTGCTACCATTCGTTACCGACATTTGGCTTGTTCCTAGACTACGCTTCTGCTGAATCCCAACCTGCAACTATTTGTTACCGACTTTTGGCTTGTTTCTCAACTACGCTTCTGCTTGATCCCTACCTGCTATATCTGCTACCAGACCCCCGGCTTGCTCACCTCCTGGTGGGGCTATCCTGAGGACCACGACCTGGCACTAACACGCAGCCAAGCCCATCTCCACCTTTGGGAGCTCTGGTGAATACCGGTTTGTGCTTAGACCCCGCACCTCAGGTGAACCCGTGTCATCAGCCAGGGTGAACTGTGTGAATATCTGCTCTGCTGCTATAGCTACTGGCCTCTGAGCCTGACTCCAGATCGTGACAGAATATTCTGGCCAAAAACATGGAGGCCGTTGTAGCAGCTGCCGTGGCTCCTCTCAGGGTTCAAATCGCTGAGTTACAGGCATTTGGTGTTGACTACCAGGAAAATTTTTCTGAGTTACAAATTGAAGTGAAAGGTCTACAAGAGGAAATCCTTGATCTACACAAACAATTGCGGGATTTTCATGCCCGAGATACTGCTGCCATAGAAACTAATGCACGAATGCCCCTACCACTCAAGTTTAGCGGAGACCGCCACCATTATAGAGGATTCCTTAACCACTTGCCGACCGCCGCACGATGATGTACGTCGACAGAATGGCACGGGCAGGCATATGGGCGTACATGTACGTCCCTGTCTTCCCGCGGGTGGGGGGCCCGATCGGGCACCCCCCCCAGTGCCAGCGGCGGTCGGATTCCGTGCAGGAGCGATCCGGGATGAGGGGGCGGCCATTCATTCATGACCACCCCCTCGTGAGCGCTCCTGACGAATGGAATTGCAGCATTGCATCACTTCCTCTCCTGTAATGTAAACACAGGCAGAGGAAGTGATGTAATCTCTCCTCCGTGTCGGTATTTTTCGTTCCGGCAGCGAGGAGAGAGGATCGGTGAGTTGCACCAACACTACACTATACAGTAGAACACGCCAGGCACACTTTCACCCCCCCCCCCCCCCAATCACCCCTGCACCCCCAGTCACAGTGACACCAATTGCATTTTTTTTTTATTATTGCATTGGTGTCATTTGTGACTGCAATAACTGTTAGGGCAGTTAGGGTTAGCCCCCTTTAGCTCTAGAGTACCCCCCTAACCCCCCCAATAAAGGTTTAACCCCGTGATCACCCCCCATCGCCAGTGTCACTAAGGCTGGGTTCACATTGCAGCGGTTTATGAGAACGGATGTGATTCGCACCGCACTGCAGTGCAAATCACATCCGATCTCTGTGCGATGCGAGTTCAGCCATACAGATAGTATGGCTGAATTCGCATCGCACCCGCCGCAAACTCGCACGGGACCCTTTTTTTGGTCCGCAGCAGAATCGGATGGCATGGGTGTTCACACCATGCGATCCGATTCCTGTCCGAGTTTGCAGATCGCACTGCGATATGCGAACTGATCTGGGGGTGTCATTAACATTTCACTGACACTCGCTGCAGTTTGCATAGGGCAGTGTGAACTGCCACCGGGAGGCATGCGATGCGGGAACCCGCTGCGGATTTGCGGTGTTCCCGCATCGCTCCAGTGTGAACCCAGTCTAATAAGCGATCGTTTTTCTGATCGCTGTATTAGTGTCACAGGTGACGCTAGTTAGGCAGGTAGGTATTTAGGTTCGCCGCAGCTTTTTATAGCGCCAGGGACCCCCATATACTACCGCATAAAGCCCCCTGATTGCCCCCTAGTTAACCCTTTCACCAGTGATCACCATATAACTGTTACAGGTGATGCTGGTTGATTAGATATTTTTTTATAGTTTCAGGGCACCCGCCATTTATTACCTAATAAAGGTTTAACCCCCTGATCACCCGGCAGGTGATATAAGTTTGAGGGTCAGATAAGGTCTGCGTCGCCCCAGGCAGCGTCAGGTTAGTGACAGTACCACTAACACCCACGCGCAAAGCATACACCTCCCTTAGTAATATAGTATCTGATCAGATCTATATTAGCGTCGCCAGCAGTTTAGGTTTCCCAAAATGCATTGTTAGCGGGATCAGCCCAGATACCTGCTAGCACCTGCGTTTAGCCCCTCCGCCAAGTCCAGCCCAGCCCACCCAAGTGCAGTATCGATCGATCACTGTCACTTACAAAACACAACACACATAACTGCAGCGTTCGCAGAGTCAGGCCTGATCCCTGCGATCGCTAACAGTTTTCTTTGTAGCGTTTTGATACAGTCGCTGACAGCCTAGGTGCTTTTTTACCTGTGAGTCTCACTAGTGTACCCCTAAATTTAGGGGTGTCTACTTTCCAAAATGGGGTCATTTGGGGGGGGGGGTTTGTGCCATCTTGGCATTTTATGGCCTTCAAAACTGCGATAGGTAGTTGTAAGGTGTTCGTCTTCTAGATTCCCCTGGATAGCCTAGGCTGGAGTGGCTCAATGGAGGTCCCAATCGCCGGCGGATAACCAAATACACATACTCGTGGGTACGTGGTAACTGATTACAAGGTTTAATGGAAAGTGGACCGTCTTTTATGTGATATTCCACAAAGCCCTGCCCTGTGAGGGGCCAATAGGGTGATTTACACATACATCAACAATTTAACTCATGACATTAGTTCTTTCCTGAAATGTAAGTTAAAGGTTATCTCCTGACAGTTATTTTGCCCTTTCAGCATCTACTAACTGACCATATTCTTGCGTAACCAGTCCTTATCTAGCTTTTGTACCTCTCAGCAATGTATAGAAACGAAACTACAGACAGATGTTCTGGAGAGACATGCAGATATCTGTCATCTAGTCACGTTATTTTGTACATAGTATGTCACGTACTCCAGTATGCTTGTCTTAATTCTGAACCTATTGAAATGCAAGCCTAAGCATATTGGTACTTGACTTAGTATATCTTTGGTAATTTCAATAGGTATTCCCTTATAATCCTCCCTTTGATCATTCTGTGATTTACATAATGATCATTCCTTTTCTAATTTAATAGCACAGGCTTCATACTCCGAACCCTCGTGCTCTTGGTTTTTATACCATACCGTTGGATCTTTAACAATGGAAGTGAGTTTCAGATCCTCTGGAGCGGCCGTGTTTCCCTTTTTACATAAACATTTGATTATCTTATAACAGGCATATAAAAATAGAATGAAGAGAATCACAGTGGCAATTGTCATGGCAGTATTTCGGAGCCAAGATATTAATCCCCCAAAACTAAAACTGCTCAAGAAGGGATCCCAGTTTTTTCCTATATTTCTTGCCTCTTTCTGTAGTTTATTTACCTCTTCCCTGTGTTGGGCAATAACGTCATAGTAGTCTGGGACTTCGATGCTGGTATTATGAATCCAGGTACAGCACTCATAATCCTCAGTAGTCTCACAGAGGCCAGTAAGGGCTGCACTCATACTTTCTATAGCCAACTCATGTAGTTCTAGTTGCTTCCTAATTGCCCTAGTTTCTAGATTTAGTTTGGTTATGTCATCAGAATTTTTCTCCAGAATCTCATCAATTATGCCAGTGTAATTATTTAATCTTTTCATTAGGTAAATTCCCCACCCTGTCCAGGAAGGGAACCATGCCCAGGCCATATCTTTTTCTAAAAACAATTCTCGTTTATTACGGTGTCTAAGGGGATATCTAGGATGCATGCTAGCTTCAAGGAGGTGACTTCCCTTGTTATCCCCTAATACCCCCATGATAGGAACCAGGGCTGCAAGGTAACACCACCCCTGGGGTTTGGTTGGGATCCAGGGGTGACAGAGTTTGCCGCAGCATATATATGTGGTATTTCCTAGAGCTAGGGGCCGTTTATGGAACACGTTCCTAAGAGTATCAGAAAGGCCAGAGAGCATCAGAATTGACATTAATTGGTGTATTGTAGACTTGGTACTGGAGCTAAGAAAGTCTAAAAAGGTGGCATTTAGGGTGGGATCTGAAGTATGGAGGAAAGAAGGACTGTTAAGCGATGTCATTGAAATGTTCAGTTTTGCTTGTTTGCAAACCTCGGCTCCATCTGTGGTGTTTCCCAGTTGGAAACACCAGTCTGGGAAGTGGCTTCTACCTATAATTTGGAAAGTGAGGGTTTTATTTGAAAGGGTCCTAGTAACATTCGTTAGGACGATAGGGGGTGTTCCATTAAGGAGGGGGGTAAAATTCAAGGGGACTGCCATGAGAGGGATTCTAGCTGTACTGGGATGTAGCTTGCTGCAGATCCAGCATTTCTCAAAACCGGATTTTTGAGCATAGCTATATTTGAATTTTAGTAGTAACATCTTGTCAGTCAGTCCCTTAGGTGACTCATTAACGGGTATAATACTTCTACTATGTCTTTGGCCGGGGGTATTATTCATCTTAGGTGGTCCACATATCCCTTTTAATAGACCTAAGTCTTTTGGATGATATATACAGTTGGCTATAAACCATGTGGGCAGGAATACAAGTAGTACCAGACTACCCCAGAGGCATACAGCCTTCCCTGACACTGAAGGTAAAAACATTTCTACAAGTTCTTATGCTTGTCCTTCTTCCTCGCTATCGTGTAAGGTTTCAAGGGTTAATTGTCCAATGCCTTCCTGAATCTCTTGCAGTTCCGGTAGCTGTTCGGGTGGGTCGGGTTCTCCTTCAATAGGTGGGGGGTCGGGGGTTGTGGGAAGCGGTGGGCACTTTTTCAGCCTGCTGGCGTGGATCCAGGTGTTTCCTAGGTCAGTCAGGACCGCAGTTCTGGACACCTTTTCAACCTTCCAAGGTCCAGAGTAGATTGGTCCGATCCTCTTTTTGTGGGCCAGTTGCTTGACTAGCACTTGATCTCCTGGGATGAAGGGGTGTGTTGGCTCTGTGGAGAGAGGAGAAAAGGTGACAGAAACTTGTTCGTTCGTTTCATGAAGCATACTTACCAGGTTTTTCACGTACATTTCCTGTTGGGAATAAATGTCAATATCAGTGTCTTGGTCTAATGGGGGTAATTCTATGTTTGCGGGGACTCCCATCAAAATTTCAAAAGGTGAAAGTTTCGTTCTGGCGTGGGGTGCCGTCCTAATCTGGAATAGCACAGAAGGGAGGTGATCAAGCCATCCCTTCATTGTGCCCCCTGTGGCCTTTTTTAATTTTTCCTTTATATTTCTATTCATTCTTTCCACTACCCCTGCGCTTTGAGGGTGATAGGGGATGTGTAGTTTCCATTGCAGCCCTAACAATTTAGCCACAGCCTGGGTAACGGAGGAGCTGAATGCAGGTCCCCTATCTGACCAAATAGATGTTGGTATGCCAAACCTACAAATCCAGTTATTCAGCAAGCATTTTGCTGCTATTTTGGCTGTCACAGGAATTTTAGGTTCCCCTTTTGTTTTGGCATGTGTGTGAAGTCTACTTGTAAATCTGTAAGGGGACCTATTGGTGGGGGTAGATGACCATGTAGGCCATGCCGTTTGCCCTGCACATTGTTTTGAGCACAGGTAAGGCAACTTGTGGTCAGGAGTTTGACTTGTTTGTTCAAGGCGTTTGTGCAGAAAGATTTGGTGTACATAGTGGCTAAAGGGACGGCACCTATGTGTCCTGGACCATGAAGGTAGGAGAGAATTAGAATACTGCTTGCCTCAGGTATTCCCAATATCTTCCCCTCTTTTGACCACAGACCCTCTGGGTCTTTGGTCAAGCCAGCCTTCACCCAATACAAGACATCTTCCTCAGTGGCTAATGATTGCATTTGTGCCACTACAGATTTAAAGTTAGGACAGGTGAAATGATCCTTAAAGTACATGGACGTGGGGGTGGGCTCCTGGGTGGAGGACTGGGCTGCCTTTTTCGCTTCTCGGTCAGCTAAGGCATTTCCCTTGGAAAGTCTGCTATTATCTGAAGAATGTGCTTTTACTTTAATTATTGCCACCTCTTTTGGGAGCAAAATAGCCTGAAGAAGTGCCTGAATCTGGGTAGCATTGGAAATAGGTTTATTATCTGCTGTTTTAAAACCTCTTTTAGCCCATATTACTCCGAAGTCATGCACCACCCCAAATGCATATCTACTGTCTGTGTAAATGTTCACCTTCTTATCTGTAAATAAAATGCAGGCCCTGGTGAGGGCTTCTAGTTCAGCCACCTGAGCCGAAGAGGGGGGCAGTGGTTTGGCTTCTAATACCTTGTTTGGCAACTGGACTATTGCATATCCTGTTTGGAAGGTGGAATCGGAGGGACGGGAGCAACTACCGTCCACAAAAACATCGTCTGCATTGGTAATCGGTACGTCGGTGAGGTCTGGTCTTGGTGATGTGATAGACTCCACTTGTGTTATACAGTCATGAAACTGGTCTGGGTCTCGTGGTAGGCGTAACATGGAGTGCAAGAGACGGACGGCAGGGTTGTTGGCGGGAACATATTTGAGAGACAGATTGTCTGTGTTCATGAGGGAAATCTCATATCCACTGAGTCTTTGTGTGGTCATGTGTTGGGTGTTCATGTTTTGTATGAGGTGGGTGACAGAATGTGTGGTGTAAAGCGTCATCGGGTGTCCCAAGACCATCTTGTTGGCATCTTGTACGGCCATAGCACAGGCGGCTAAATTCTGAAGGCATGATGGCATGCCTTGAACCTGAAGGGGGAGTTTTTTAGATAGGTAGGAGACAGGGCGGTAGCCTGTTCCATGCTCTTGTGTCAAAACCGCGGCAAAAGAGGTCCCCGAGACTACACAGTATAGTTGAAAAGCTTTACCATAGTCTACCAACCCCAGGGCGGGTGCACATGACAAACTGTTCAATAGGGCCTGGAAGGCCTTAAGCTGTTCCTCTGTCCAATCAACCTGCCTAGGGGCTGTTGAGGCGGTGGCCTCTCTTAGTATGCCATCATAATGAGAACAGTCGGGGATCCACTGGCGGCAATATACCACAGCGCCCAAGAATGAGAGCAGGGCTGCCTTGTCTTTTGGGGGGCTCAGAGCTTGTAGGGCTGCGGCGCGTTTGGGGGAGACCATCCTTGTCCCCCTTTTTAGTATGCACCCCAAGTATTCCACTTGTGGCATACACCACTGTATCTTCTTTCTGGATGCTAAATGCCCGATGTGGGCTAGATGGTTCAACAGAGATGTGGAATCGACCGCACAATCTTCAGCAGTGCGACTGCACAAGAGCAAGTCGTCCACATACTGTATTAGCACCGACCCTCGCTCAGGCGTCCAAGATTTGACAGTCTCATTGAGTACCATAGGGAAGGCAGCAGGACTATCAACATACCCCTGAGGCAGGCGTGTCCAGGTTAACTGACCCGTCAACTGGCCCTCCGTCCAGGAGAAGGCAAACATAGGCTGGGCCTCTTCCGCAATGGGAATGCTAAAGAAGGCATTTGCTAAATCAATCACTGTGTAGCATAGAGAATGTGCCGGTATACATGAGAAGATAAAAGTGATGTCTGAGACTAGGGGTGGAAGTGGAATCAATTGTTTGTTAACTGCCCTTAGGTCTTGTACAAGTCTCCACTCCCCACTGGCCTTTTTTACGGGGTAAATGGGCGTGTTCCAGGGACTGATGATTGGTTTCAGGATACCTTTTGATATGTAATCATTAATTTGAGGGGAGATGCCTTTGACTTTCTCTGGGGGTAGGGGATACTGTTTTTGATATTGTATCCCCGCATCTGATCGCATTTGGGGTGCATATGGTGTGCAATTAATAAAGCCCACACTACCTTTGTTTTCTGCTCAAATTGTGTGATGGTCAAGGGAGGAAGGTATCATTAGAAAGAAACTCCTGTGTGCATGTCTTTTTGGGCTGTGTAAGTCACAAAGAGGGGAACTTGCAGTGAGGGAGCCGTCTTTGTCAAACTTAATGGTAATGTTCAACTGGGATAGTAAATCTCTGCCCATTAGGGACACTGGACAGGAAGTCAGGACAGCGAAACTCTGCATACATAGCTCTAGTCCATCCGGGGTAGAGACTGGTAAAGGCGGGGTGACGGAATGAGTAACCGATGTCCCATTTATTCCAATAGAGTGTCCCTCAGTACACAGTGGTGTGTCATACCTCTCATCATTTAATGAGCTAAAAGTGGCACCTGAATCAAGCAGGAAACACACTATGTGGTTGTCTACGCGTAATATAACTTGTGGTAGACTCTTCCATGATAGGTTGTGGCACACCAGACTGAGGGAAGGGACATACTCTAGGCATCCCTATTGGGGGTATGTTTGTCGGGTAGATGGCCACTGCATGGGGATTCGAGGGGGAGGTCTGTTAGAGGTTGGGGTGTAGGGTGGCTGTGCAAGCGCATGGTTTTGAGATGGTGTTTGGGGAGGTGGCGGGTATTGGGGGTACCTTGTAGTGTGAGGGGGGCGATTATCAGCGTTGTACCCCCTTCCCCTGCCCCTTGGATAGCTCACCCTCTGTCTATATGGGCACTGTGATTTCCAATGTCCCTGTTCCCCACAATTGAAACATCCTTGGTCAGGTGGGTAGGGCTGCATGGTCATGAGGTGCGGTGGTGAGGATGAGGTTTCAGGTGTGACTAGGGTTTGTGTTTGTGTCAAGGAGGGGAAAATTCCCCCTTTTTGTTCAAAGACCCCTGAAGTCTCTCTGGACCTGGCGTCCTTCATAAATTCATCTGGTGCTTGCTCCGCCCATTTGGGGTTTGTGAATTTGAGCAAGTGTGTCACTTTGGGATCGCCTCCTGACATGATGGTAGTAGTAAATAATTGTGGTGTGGCCCCATCTACAGCTTTCCATAGGGAGTATACTCTGGTACAGTAATCATAGAATTTCTCTTTAGGTTCCTGCTTGGCTAGGATCAGTTCTTGGAGTGCAGATGATCCTTTGTATAATTTGGACCAATGACCTCCCATGCCTTTCCAAAAGGATATCCAATCCTTATCGGTCTGGATATGGGTTGCCCATAGGTTGTCTACAGGGGCTTCTTCTGGGCTGTCTGGGTCTACAATGCTAAGAATACCTTTTATGTCATCTTTGTCAAGCCCTGTGCCTGCACTATATTTTGCCAGAAAGGTACCTGCATCTCGTGGATACTTCTTGGGATTGGGACATAGTTCTTTTATTTTGGAGAGTGTACCCAAAGGTAATGGTATATGCACCTCGGTGTCCCCTATGGCCATCAAAGGTGCTTTGAATGAGGCCCCTACTACTTCTTTCTCAGTTTCCTCTTCTATGGATAATGTCCCTGTTTTACTAATTGGACCTGACTCCTCAGTTTTGGGAATAGGTGTCTCTTTTGTATGGCTTCTTGTAGTGGTGGGGGGCAGCGCTATAATCCTATCCTGCGCTTCTTTTAACATTTCCTCCTTCTTCCCTAATTGCCTACTTAACTTTTCTAGTTCCTTTTTTAAGTCCTCCATCCCATGTTCCTCTCTCTCTTTTCCCTCCTGGAATTCCTTCTCCCTTTCTTCCAAGTCTTTCTGATATATTTCTAACATTATTTTCCTATCCACTTGTACCTTTTCTGCCTCATTGAGGGCTATTTCTTTTTGTTTTAGGTCTTCCATAAGTGTTTCTAACTCAGTTCTCCTTTTCCCTATTCTCTCTTCTTCCTCCTTTTTCCTCTCTTCAAACTCTTTTATCTTTGCCTCTAATTCCTGCTTTTCGGGACTACCCACCTCTTCTTGTCCTGTAACTTCTTCCTGTCTCCCCTCTTCCTCTCTGCCCCTACTTACTTGTTCCCATTGGGCCACTTGTTGTGGTGTTGCTGTGGTGTGTGCTATGGCGGCTAGGACTACAGGATCCAGTGAAGGATATAGTTGAAGGTATGGACCTGGCGTCCCATCCTCGTTTTTTACCATAACATAAGGTGGGGGTGGACATTGAGGCGGGGGAGGGGGGAGGTGAAGGGGGTGCAGTGGCTTCAGCCATAGCACTGGGTCCTATATTTGGAGTAAGCTTTGTAGTTTTATTAATATGATTCTTTTTATATTTGCATAGACATTTATCCCATGCATGGTAACAATCTTTCATATATTGAATATTTTCCCACTTCCCTGGAGGGTACGAATTTTTGTGGATTTGGCATATTTTACTTACTTCCTGCCAGTCTTCCTCAGTACAAGGACCATATGGCCCTGGGTCATGTATCCCCAATTGCTGACACTTTTCTCGGACTTGTGTCCAAAATGGTTCTACCTGGGGGCCAGGGATCATATTACTGACAAATTCATAGGGTGATGGGGTGGCCATGGCTTGGGTTGCTGCAGAATTCCCCATCTAGTAGTCTGGGCAGTGTGTGTCTAGTGGCAGGACACAGGTGATAACACCCGGTTTGTTCAACAATCCGGTCTCTGGTCTGGGAGTAGGATCCCTGATCTTTTTTGGGGCAGATGGACTTATATAAAACTATGAAGATTTACCCTTAATATACGATGAAGGGTAAATCTTTCCTGGTGGCGGGATATACCCCTCTTACACCAAGTCTGCAAGAGAAGCCTGTAGGTCTAGTGGTCAAAAGAATCTACCTTTCATCAATGCTAAGAAAAGGTAAACCTAGCGTGCAGCGTGAACAGGCGGGTGCTATCTCACTACAATCTGGTTCTTAATACTCTGTATTCATTTAACAACATTTGGGTTTATTCAAACAGATATCCACTCTATATAATTATATCTTATACAACGTTAATACTCTATATACTTACGCTTGCACCTAAAGAGAAACAGACATATTTTTATGGTTTAAGATTTCAGCTTTAAAACTTTACATGTACATTATCAAGTAATCACATCATGATGCATTTCATTATTTATAGTGCACTTTAAAAGTTCTCAAGTGGGCGTCCATTTAGCCAATCCTTATGTCACGGGCGTATATGATACCTCCCGTGTTAGAATATAATCATGAATATCTCTCTTAGTTTATAGTCGGACCAACCTAGTCAGACTCCTCAGTACCTGCGAACCCTTTTCACCCCCCAAGGGACCAGCCTAGTCCGTTGCGAAGGCACAGTTTATATATATATACAATTAAATTTCTTATAATGGTTGTTTGGACAGGTCAAGCATAAACGCCAATTACCATAAAAAGAGGTAAAAGGTGTAAATGACTTACCTGTGCAAACCCCACTTTCTGGTACCAAAACTGTAAGGTGTTCGTCTTCTAGATTCCCCTGGATAGCCTAGGCTGGAGTGGCTCAATGGAGGTCCCAATCGCCGGCGGATAACCAAATACACATACTCGTGGGTACGTGGTAACTGATTACAAGGTTTAATGGAAAGTGGACCGTCTTTTATGTGATATTCCACAAAGCCCTGCCCTGTGAGGGGCCAATAGGGTGATTTACACATACATCAACAATTTAACTCATGACATTAGTTCTTTCCTGAAATGTAAGTTAAAGGTTATCTCCTGACAGTTATTTTGCCCTTTCAGCATCTACTAACTGACCATATTCTTGCGTAACCAGTCCTTATCTAGCTTTTGTACCTCTCAGCAATGTATAGAAACGAAACTACAGACAGATGTTCTGGAGAGACATGCAGATATCTGTCATCTAGTCACGTTATTTTGTACATAGTATGTCACGTACTCCAGTATGCTTGTCTTAATTCTGAACCTATTGAAATGCAAGCCTAAGCATATTGGTACTTGACTTAGTATATCTTTGGTAATTTCAATAGGTATTCCCTTATAGTAGTGAGGAGTGAAATCAAAAATTTACACCCTTAGAAATCCTGAAGGCGGTGCTTGGATTTCGGGGCCCCGTACGCGGCTAGGCTCCGAAAAAGTCCCACACATGTGGTATCCCCGTACTCAGGAGAAGCAGCAGAATTTATTTTGGGGTGTCATTTCACATATGCCCATGGCATGTGTGAGCAATATATCATTTAGTGACAACTTTGTGAAAAAAAAAAAAAAGTTTGTAATATTCCCGCAACTTGTGGCAAAATATAAAATATTCCATGGACTCAACATGCCTCTCAGCAAATAGCTTGGGGTGTCTACTTTCTAAAATGGGGTAATTTTGGGGGTTTTTGTGCCATCTTGGCATTTTATGGCCTTCAAAACTGTAATAGGTGCTGAGGAGTGAAATCAAAAATTTACGCCCTTAGAAAGCCTGAAGGCGGTTCTTGGCTTTCGGGGCCCCGTACGCAGCTAGGCTCCCAAAAAATCCCACACATGTGGTATCCTCGTACTCAGGAGAAGCAGCAGAATTTATTTTGGGGTGTCATTTCACATATGCCCATGGCATGTGTGAGCAATATATCATTTAGTGACAACTTTGTGAAAAAAATTAAAAAATAAATAAAAGTTTGTAATTTACCCGCAACTTGTGGCAAAATATAAAATATTCCATGGACTCAACATGCCTCTTAGCAAATAGCTTGGGGTGTCTACTTTCTAAAATGGGGTCATTTGTGGGGGTTTTGTGCCATCTTGGCATTTTATGGCCTTCAAAACTGTGATAGGTAGTGAGGAGTGAAATTACAAATGTATGCCCTTAGAAATCCTGAAGGCGGTGCTTGGCTTTCGGGCCCCGTACGCGGCTAGGCTTCCAAAAAGTCAACCACATGTGGTATCCCCGTACTCAGGAGAAGCAGCAGAATGTATTTTGGGGTACAATTCCACATATAACCATGGCATGTGTGAGCAATATATCATTTAGTGACAACTTTGTGTAAAACAAAAAAAAAATTTTTTTTTGTCATTATTCAATCGCTTGAGGCAAAAAAAAAAATATTCAATGGGCTCAACATGCCTCTTATCAATTTCCTTAGGGTGTCTACTTTCCAAAATGGGGTCATTTGGCGGGTTTTGTACTGCCCTGCCATTTTAGCACCTCAAGAAATGAGATAGGCAGTCATAAACTAAAAGCTGCGTAAATTCCAGAAAATGTACCTTAGTTTGTAGATGTGACAACTTTTGTGCAAACCAATAAATATACAGTTATTTACTTTTTTTTTACCAAAGACATGTGGCTGAATACATTTTGGCCTAAATGTATGACTAAAATTGAGTTTATTGGATTTTTCTAATAACAAAAAGTAGAAAATATCATTTTTTTTCAAAATTTGCGGTCTTTTTACGTTTATATCGCAAAAAATAAAAATCGCAGAGTCAGTCAAATACCTTTAAAAGAAAGCTCTATTTGTGGGAAAAAAAAGGACGCAAATTTTGTTTGGGTACAACATTGCATGACCACGCAATTACCAGTTAAAGCAGCGCAGTGCCAAATTGTAAAAAGACCTCTGGTCATTGACCAGCAAAATGGTCTGGTCTGAAAGTGGTTAATCAATGTCGTATATACTTTCAGATGCAACCTGCTGTATTCACTTCTGACAGGAAAAAGGTGCTGTTTATTATCAACCTCCTGACTGAGGAAGCCTTAGCCTGGGCCTCCCCTTATGTGTAGAAAGATGATGTCATCCTGGATAATTTTGATTCTTTTGTGACTGCGATGAACCAAGTTTTTGATGATCCTAACCGCTGTGCTACTGCTGAGGCAAAATTGCACAATTTACGGCAGGGAAGACGCTCTGTTGCAGAGTACACAACTGAATTCCGACGTTGGATCTCAGATACCAATTGGAATCCAGCAGCACAAAAGAGTCAGTTCCGTCAAGGACTCTCGGAACAAGTAAAAGATGAGCTTGCCAGAGTAGAAAGTCCTGATGACCTCGAAGCTTTTATTAAATTATGTATTCGAATTGATCAGAGACTTACTGAAAGGAGAAAGGAGAGACTGGGAATCCTAGGCAGTAATGGTGGCATGCGTTTTTCTACTACTCAGTATCCTCCTAAGGGTCCAAGAGTTTTTCCTGATTCTGACACCCCAGAATCTATGCAGGTGGATGCTATTAAAAGATCTATTACTACTCGGGAGAAAGAAAGACGACGTTCAGAAAACGTATGTCTTTATTGTGGAGACTCTGGACATTACGCAGTTAATTGTCCCAATAAATGTAAAAGAACAATTGCAGCAACGGATGTTACAGTATCTGAACAAATAAACTCAATTTCTCAGTCCATCTCTCCTTTGATTCAGGAAGCAAATAAAGTTAATTCTTTATCAACTCATTTTGTCATCCCTATAAAGCTTATTGTTGAAAGCAATGAAATACCTTGCTCTGCTATGCTGGACTCAGGGGCTGGGGGAAACTTCCTCGACATCGAATTTGCCCAAAGTAATAACATTCAAATAAGAAATAAACTCGCCCCAATTGATATGGAAACTGTGGATGGCTCACCTTTGACTTCAGGCCCTGTTACCCACGAGACAATCCCACTTAAACTCCTAATTGAAACTGACCATCAGGAGACTATCAGCTTTGAGCTGATTACATCACCCAAGTTCCCTATTATCCTGGGCATTCCTTGGTTCTCTATCCATAATCCCTCCATCAACTGGGAGACACGTTCTTTAAGCTTTACATCTGATCATTGCAAGAAACATTGCAAAGAATCTTATCAAATAAGCCCTCCACCAACCCAAGATTTACAAGCAGTTTTGGCAACTATCCAGTCATACGACAAGCTACCTCCACAATATCTTGAGTTTCAGGACGTTTGTGATAAAAAGAACGCAGATCAGCTGCCTCCTCATCGCTCTTATGATTGTCCGATTGAATTGCTTCCAGGGGCAGAAATACCATTTGGTCGCCTTTATTCTTTATCAGAACCTGAACTGAAAGTGCTCAGGGAGTGGATTAATGAGAATCTTGAGAAGGGTTTTATCAGACACTCAACCTCTCCTGCTGGCGCAGCCTTATTCTTCGTGACGAAAAAGGACTCCACCCTGCGTCCGTGTATTGACTATAGAGATTTAAATAAGATCACAATTTAGAATCGCTATCCACTCCCACTGATTCCAGAAATGCTTGAAAGACTCCGCTCTGCCAAGCTCTTTACCAAATTAGATTTACGGGTGGGCATACAACCTTGTCCGCATTCGTCACGGAGATGAATGGAAAACTGCTTTCAGAACCAGATATGGACATTTTGAGTCTTTGGTCATGCCCTTTGGGCTTTGCAATGCTCCTGCAACTTTTCAACATTTTATTAATGACTCTTTTCGAGATTTGCTTGATCAGTTTGTAATAGCATATTTGGATGACATTCTCATTTTCTCTGATACTTTGGAAGAACACCGCAAGCATGTCTGTATTGTTTTTGAGAGATTAAGGCGAAATCAACTTTACATAAAACTAGAGAAATGCGAGTTTGAACAAACTCAGATCCAGTTCTTGGGATACATAATCTCTTCTGAAGGGGTAAGCATGGATCCCGATAAGATCAAAGCTGTGGTTGATTGGCCCGCCCCTAAGAATGTTAAAGAGATACAGTGATTTGTTGGATTTGCCAACTTTTACAGAAGATTTATAAGGAATTTCTCTAAGGTAATTGCTCCAATCACACAGTTGACAAAGAAAGGGGTGCCCTTTTTGTGGTCACCTGAGGCACAGGCTGCCTTTAGTAAACTAAAAACTCTCTTCACTTCTGCACCAATACTGGTACATCCAGATCCAGAACTACCTTTCATCATAGAAGTTGATGCTTCTAATTCTGCTGTGGGAGCTATCCTTTCTCAGCGAATGGGAGAAAAGATGCAGCTTCATCCTTGTGCTTATTTCTCTCGACTGATGTCTTCAGCCGAGATGAATTATGACATTGGAAACAAGGAGCTGCTGGCTATTAAGGAAGCATTTTCTGAGTGGAGGCATCTGCTGGAAGGAGCTAAGCACCCTGTAACCGTTCTGACCGATCATAAAAATTTAGAATTTATTAGGTCTGCTAAAAGGTTGTCATCTAGACAAGCACGTTGGACCCTTTTCTTTTCCAGGTTTAATTTTGTTATTTCATACTGCCCTGGGTCAAGGAATGGTAAGGCTGATGCCCTATAACGGATGTTCTCTGGGCCTCTCCAGGAAAGCACCTCTGAATGTACAATCCTGCCTCAAAAAAACTTTCTAGGGGCCATGAGTTTGAAGAAATTTCTTAATCTTCTCAAGGAGGGGTATGAGAATGACCCACTTCTTAATAATCCTCCTAAGGACATTAACCTCAAGTACAACAATGGTTTTTGGACTCAAGCGCATTGCCTCTATGTACCTGAATCAGTTCGGGTAGAAGCCCTCAGGTTGGTACATGACTCTAAGCTTGCTGGTAATTTTGGGGTTTCTAAGACAGAAGAACTCTTATCACGTTCCTTTTGGTGGCCTGGGTACAAGAAAGATGTTAAGAGTTATGTGGCTTCATGTCTAACCTGTGCTCGCAATAAGACACCTCGATCTTCTCCTCTGGGGATACTTCTACCACTACCTGTTCCATCAAGACCATGGGGGTCAATTTCTATGGACTTTGTGGTTGACCTTCCTCTTTCAAAAGGGATGACCACCATTCTGGTAGTCGTTGACTGTCTCACTAAGATGGCTCATTTTATTCCAGTTAAAGGGGTACTCTCTGCCGAACATACTGCTGAGGTAATGGTTAGAGACGTTTTTAAACTTCATGGAATTCCTGATGATGTGGTGTCTGACAGAGGGGTACAGTTTACCTCAAAATTTTGGAGAAGTTTTTGCTCAGCTTTGGGTGTGACAGTTAATCTGTCCTCAGCTTTTCATCCGCAGTCTAATGGTCAGTCCGAGAGGACCAATCAAACTCTGGAGCAATACCTTCGATGTTTCGTGAGCTATCTTCAGGATGTCTGGGCGGACTACCTTCCTACGGCAGAGTTTGCTTATAATAACTCTAAACATAGTTCCAAATCCCAGAGCCCATTTTTCTTAAACACCGGGTATCATCCAGTTTTTATTCCTGATCTCCCCATCTCAACTTCAATTCCTGCTGTTACCAACAGACTAACTTCATTACATGAGATCCAGGAGAAATTGACTGATACATTGAAGGAGGCGCAGGAATATTACAAGAAGGCTGCTGACAGACATCGTAGGTCTATTCCCACTTTTCAAGTAGGTGAGAAAGTTTGGTTATCTACCAAAAATTTTAAAGTTCAAGTTCCATGTGCTAAGTTGGGTCAAAAGTTTATGGGACCTTTTGAGATTTCTGCTCAAATCAACCCGGCCACTTTTCGCCTAAAACTTCCTGACAATATGAAGATTCACCCTGTGTTTCATATATCACTACTCAAACCATTTTATGAAAATACTTTTTCTGGAAGAATTCATCCTCCTCCTCCACCTGTTGAGGCACAGGGTGAAAAAGAATTTGTGGTGGGAAAAATTCTTGACTCCAGAATCTCTAGGAACAAATTGCAATATTTAGTTCAATGGGAAGGATATGGGCCAGAAGAAAATTCTTGGGAGCCTGAAAAGAATGTTCATGCCCCTAGATTAACAAGGGAATTCCATCAGAGGTTTCCTCAGAAACCCGGCCCTAAGACGTCCAGGGGACATCCTGGGAAGTACTGTTAGGACCTGGGCTTGAACCTGGGACCTCTGGTGTGTCTGGTAGTGACTCTGCTTGCTGAGCCACCTGGAATGCTGGACAGCTCCTTGGACAATTCCTTGAATGATCTTGTCTTGAATCTTGTTTGCCTTGAACCTTGAACCCTTTGCTCCTCCCATGAACTTCCTGATTTAAGCCATGCCTCTGCACTTCCTGGTTGCCAGAATATTGTGCCTTCACCAGCCAATATCTTGCTACTATCTCTCCTGCTGCCGACCGTATCCTTGCTACCATTCGTTACCGACATTTGGCTTGTTCCTGGACTACGCTTCTGCTGAATCCCAACCTGCAACTATTTGTTACCGACTTTTGGCTTGTTTCTCAACTACGCTTCTGCTTGATCCCTACCTGATATATCTGCTACCAGACCCCCGGCTTGCTCACCTCCTGGTGGGGCTATCCTGAGGACCGCGACCTGGCACTAACACGCAGCCAAGCCCATCTCCACCTTTGGGAGCTCTGGTGAATACCGGTTTGTGCTTAGACCCCACACCTCAGGTGAACCCGTGTCATCAGCTAGGGTGACCTGTGTGAATATCTGCTCTGCTGCTATAGCTACTGGCCTCTGAGCCTGACTCCAGATCGTGACAACCCTATACCTTACCAGTCCTTATAAGGACCTTTGTGGAACTAGTAGGTTGTGAATGATTAGCAGACTGTACCTCAGTCCCTATACTGATAAAGGACTACTGCAGCAGAAGGGCAGCAGTCAAGTATAATATTCTTTCTATATTTGGAAGAAAGAATATTATAGGTGTACAAGCTTATTACCATACCAGTCCTGAAAAGAACCTTTGTGGACCTAATAGTAACAGCTACTGATTAAACTGACTGTCCCTCACTGTCACACACAGCTTCCTGCCTGTCCCTATTTAAACTGACAAAACACAGGCTGCTGGAACAATAACTTGAATAGCACTCAAAACTATATCCTGTATTACTTTACCATACCAGTCCTGAAAAGGACTTTTGTGGACCTAATAGTAACAGCTGATGATTAAACTGACTGTCCCTGCTGCACACAGCATCCTGTCCCTCTCTCTACACTGACAAAAGACAGGCTGCTGCAACAATCACTAGCACAGCAGTGCCTCAAACCTATATCCTGAACTACACCTAACACCTATACCAGTCCTGAAAATAACTTTTGTGGACCGAATAGCTAGCGATTTGGGTCACTGCAGTCTCTCCCTGCTCCACACAGCAACCTATCCCTATAGTGACAGAAGAAAGAATGTAAAATGGCCGCCGGATCGGGTCTATTTATAAGTTAGAGGGAATGTCCAAGTGTCCATGTGCTGTAATGTCTCAATTGGCTGTCCTGTATCCCATGATGGATGTGTCATCATAGGTCAAAGTTCTTTTACACAGTAAACACAGAAGTCCGCCGGGTGAACGGTGGCAATAGTCCGCCGATCGGGTGGATGGCGAACAGCCGAAATTCGCCGCGAAACGACAGCCAGGCGAACCGTTCTGCCATCCCTAGTCCTAACCACTTCGAAGCATTCCTAATCATTTCTAAAAAACATTTTGATAAATTTCTCATCATTTCAAAGCATTTTGAATAATTTCCAATCATTTCATTCATTTCTGTCACATACTGTGCTCCGATTCGAATCCAGTCGCATCTTCGATGCACTGATTCATTCCAGTGTGCCCCAGTGGATCTCGGCCTCATTTCAGTACATGCTGCAGAGACGGATTCATTTATCAGTCGTGGGTTCGGTCATTGATTCTTGTCTTTGTCATGGCATATCATTTCTTGTCACTTATTATGCTCCGAAACGAATCCAGTCACATCTAAAGATGCACCGATTCGCTCCGGTGTGCCCAGATGTTTTCGGCCTTATTTCAGTACATGCTCCAGAGACGGATTCATTTGTCAGTTGTGGGTTCGGTTACTGATTCTTGTCTCTGCCATGGCATATCATTTCTTGTCACATATTACGCTCTGATACGAATCCAGTCACATCTAAAGATGCACAGATTCGCTCCGGTGTGCCCAGATGTTTTCGGCCTCATTTCAGTACATGCTCCAGAGACGGATTCACTTGTCAGTTGTGGGTTCAGTCATTGATTCTTGTCTCTGTCATGGCATATCATTTCTTTGTCACGTATCATGCTCCGACACAAATCTAGTCACATCTATGCACTAATTAGTCTCGGCGTGCCCCAGGTCATTTGGCCTCATTTTAGTACATGCTCCAGAGTCCAGTTTGTTGTCAGTCGCAGTTTGCGGCTCATCGATTCGTGCCTCTGTCATGGCAATCATTTTACTCATTTCATCATTTCACTCATTTCACTGTGTCATACTGCGACCCGATTCGAATCCAGTAGCATCCGTGATGCACCAAATCGTCCCGGCATGCCCCAGTTGTCTTGGCCTCATTTCATTCTGTGCTCCACAGTCTAACTCGTTGTTTGTCGCAGTCGCAGCGTACCAATTCTTGCCTATATGATGGCAAAACATTTCACTCACTTAACCTCTTCCCGCCCGCCCTATAGCCGAATGACGTAAAAAGACCGCAAATTTTGAAAAAAAATGATATTTTCTACTTTTTGTTATTAGAAAAATCCAATAAACTCAATTTTAGTCATACATTTAGGCTAAAATGTATTCAGCCACATGTCTTTGGTAAAAAAAACAGTCAATAACTGTATATTTATTGGTTTGCGCAAAAGTTGTCACATCTACAAACTAAGGTACGTTTTCTGGAATTTACGCAGCTTTTAGTTTACGACTGCCTATCTCATTTCTTGAGGTGCTAAAATGGCAGGGCAGTACAAAACCCCCCCAAATGACCCCATTTTGGAAAGTAGACCCCCTAAGGAAATTGATAAGTGGCATGTTGAGCCCATTGAATATTTTATTTTTTTGCCTCAAGCGATTGAATAAGGCCGCGTACACACGCGGGGACTGTCTGCCGAAACTAAGTTCGTCAAACAGTCCGCTCAAACTTTTGAATGAACGAACACGCCCACACACGGCACTTTTTGAGCGGACAAATACGGCAAACTTTGTTCGTCGTACTAAGTCCGCGCAACTTTTGAAATGAACGGACTCGCCCACACACGAGGCAACAGTCCGCTCATTTCGAGCGCGTGTGCAGGTAGGCGGGGCCCGCGACGGAGACGTCGCGGGCTCCGCCGCCTGGAATGTACTTAAAGGGGAACCCCAACGCCGAAAAAAATCGGCGTGGGGGTCCCCCCAAAGTCCACAACAGACCCTTGTCCGAGCACGCTACCCGGCCGGCCAGGAAAGGGGGGCGAGCGAGCGCGCCCCCCCTCCCGAGCCGTACCAGGCCGCGTGCCCTCAACATGGGGGGGGCCTTGGGGAAGGGGGGGCCGCGCGGCCCCCCCCACCCCAAAGCACCTTGTCCCCATGTTGATGAGGACAAGGGCCTCTTCCCGACAACCCTGGCCGTTGGTTGTCGGGGTCTGCGGGCGGGGGGCTTATCGGAATCCGGGAGCCCCCTTTAATAAGGGGGCCCCCGGATACCGGCCCCCCACCCTATGTGAATGAGTATGGGGTACAATGTACCCCTACCCATTCACCTGTAAAATAAAAGTACCCAAAAAAAAACAACACACGAGATAAAATATTTTATTGCACAGCTCCGGGGGTCTTCCGTCTTCGGGGGTCTTCTCGCCGGACTCCTCCGCTATCTTCTTGTAGCTCTTTTGCTAGCGGAGGAGTCCGGCTTTCTTCCTCCCCGCCGCCGGCCTCTTCTTGCCCCCCTCTTCGGTTCTTCTGCCGGGCCACCGCGCCTTCTTATAGCTCTTTTAGAGGCGGTGGCCCGGTCTTCTGTCGCCGCTGTCGCCTTCCGGTCGCCTTCCGTTCTTCTTCTTGTTCTTCTTCTTCTTCTTCTCCAGGAGATGTTGACACGTCGCTCTCTCCGGCCGGAATGCCAGAGCCGCCCCATTTCAGCGGACAGTTTTTCGGAATTTCCAAAAAACTTTGTTCGTCAAACTGTCCGCTGAAACTGTCCGCTGAAGCCCCACACACGAGCGGACTGTCCGCTGAAGCACTGTTCAGCGGACAAAGTTGAGCGAACAGTCCGCCCGTGTGTACGCGGCCTGATGACAAAAAAAAATTTTTTTTTTTTTTTTACACAAAGTTGTCACTAAATGATATATTGCTCACACATGCTATGGGCATATGTGAAATGACACCCCAAAATAAATTCTGCTGCTTCTCCTGAGTACGGGGATACCACATGTGTGGGATTTTTTGGGAGCCTAGCCGCGTACGGGGCCCTGAAAGCCAAGAACCGCCTTCAGGTTTTCTAAGGGCGTAAATATTTGACTTCACTCCTCACTACCTATTACAGTTTTGAAGGCCATAAAATGCCAAGATGGCACAAAACCCCCACAAATGACCCCATTTTAGAAAGTAGACACCCCAAGCTATTTGCTGAGAGGCATGTTGAGTCCATGGAATATTTTATATTTTGCCACAAGTTGCGAGAAAATTACAAACTTTTTTATTTTATTTATTTTTTTCACAAAGTTGTCACTAAATGATATATTGCTCACGCATGCCATGGGCATATGTGAAATGACACCCCAAAATAAATTCTGCTGCTTCTCCTGAGTACGGGTATACCACATATGTGGGACTTTTTGGGAGCCTAGCCACGTACGGGGCCCCGAAAACCAAGCACCGCCTTCAGGCTTTCTAAGGGCGTTACAGTTTTGAAGGCCATAAAATGCCAAGATGGCACAAACGCCCCCCAAATGACCCCATTTTGGAAAGTAGACACCCCTAAATTTAGGGGTACACTAGTGAGACTAGGTAATAAATGGCGGGTGCCCTGAAACTATAAAAAAATAACTAACCAACCAGCGTCACCTGTAACCGTTATATGGTGATCACTGGTGAAAGGGTTAACTAGGGGGCAATCAGGGGGCTTTATGCGGTAGTATATGGCGCTGGCGCTATAAAAAGCTGCGGCGAACCTAAATACCTACCTGCCTAACTAGCGTCACCTGTGACACTAATACAGCGATCAGAAAAACGATCGCTTATTAGGCTGGGTTCACACTGGAGCGATGCAGGAACGCCACAAATCCGCGGCAGGTTCCCGCATCGCATGCCTCCCGGCGGCAGTTCACACTGCCCTATGCGAACTGCTGGGAGTGTCAGTGAAATGTTAATGACACCCCCAGATCAGTTCGCATATCGCAGTGCGATCTGCAAACTCTGATCGCATGGTGTGAACACCCATGCGATCCGATTCTGCTGCGGACCAAAAAAAGGGTCCCGTGCGAGTTTGCGGCGGGTGCGGCGGGTGCGACACGAATTCAGCCATACTATCTGTATGGCTGAACTCGAATCGCACAGAGATCGGATGTGATTTGCACTGCAGTGCGGTGCGAATCACATCCGTTCTCAAACCGCTGCAATGTGAACCCAGCCTTAGTGACACTGGCGACGGGGGGTGATCACGGGGTTAAACCTTTATTGGGGGGGTTAGGGGGTACCTTAGAACTAAAGGGGGCTAACCCTAACTGCCCTAACAGTTATTACAGTCACAAATGACACCCGCCGGGTGATCAGGGGGTTAAACCTTTATTAGGTAATAAATGGCGGGTGCCCTGAAACTATAAAAAAAATAACTAACCAACCAGCGTCACCTGTAACAGTTATATGGTGATCACTGGTGAAAGGGTTAACTAGGGGGCAATCAGGGGGCTTTATGCGGTAGTATATGGGGGTCCCTGGCGCTATAAAAAGTTGCGGCGAACCTAAATAACTACCTGCCTAACTAGCGTCACCTGTGACACTAATACAGCGATCAGAAAAACGATCGCTTATTAGACTGGGTTCACACTGGAGCGATGCGGGAACACCGCAAATCCGCAGCGGGTTCCCGCATCGCATGCCTCCCGGCGGCAGTTCACACTGCCCTATGCGAACTGCTGGGAGTGTCAGTGAAATGTTAATGACACCCCCAGATCAGTTCGCATATCGCAGTGCGATCTGCAAACTCTGATCGCATGGTGTGAACACCCATGCGATCCGATTCTGCTGCGGACCAAAAAAAGGGTCCCGTGCGAATTTGCGGCGGGTGCGGCGGGTGCGGCGCGAATTCAGCCATACTATCTGTATGGCTGAACTCGAATCGCACAGAGATCGGATGTGATTTGCACAGCAGTGCGGTGCGAATCACATTCGTTCTCATAAACCGCTGCAATGTGAACCCAACCTTAGGCCGCGTACACACGGGCGGACTGTTCGCCCAACCTTGTCCGCTGAACAGTGTTTGGGCGGACAGTCCGCTCGTGTGTGGGCTTTCAGCGGACAGTTTCAGCGGACAGTTGGACGGACAAAGTCTTTCGGAAATTCCGAAAAACTGTCCGCTGAAACTGTGTTTGAGCGAACAGTCCGCCCGTGTGTGGGCCTGTCCGCTGTACTTTCGAAATGAGCGGACTGTTCCCGCTCGGAAAGTCCGCCCATTTCGAGCGCGTGTACAGGTAGGCGGGGCCCGCGAAGGAGACGTCGCGGGCTCCGCCGCCTGGAATGGGCTTAAAGGGGAACCCCAACGCCGAAAAAAATCGGCGTGGGGGTTCCCCCCAAGTCCACACCAGACCCTTGTCCGAGCACGCTACCCGGCCGGCCAGGAAAGGGGGGCGAGCGAGCGCGCCCCCCCTCCTGAGCCGTACCAGGCCGCGTGCCCTCAACATGGGGGGTGCCTTGGGGAAGGGGGGGGGCCGCGCGGCCCCCCCACCCCAAAGCACCTTGTCCCCATGTTGATGAGGACAAGGGCCTCTTCCCGACAACCCTGGCCGTTGGTTGTCGGGGTCTGCGGGCGGGGGGCTTATCGGAATCCGGGAGCCCCCTTTAAGAAGGGGGCCCCCGGATACCGGCCCCCCACCCTATGTGAATGAGTATGGGGTACAATGTACCCCTACCCATTCACCTGTGAAATAAAGTACAAATAAAAACACAACACAGGGGGAAAAAATATTTTATTGCACAGCCGGGGGTCTTCCGTCTTCGGGGGTCTTCTCGCCGGACTCCTCCGCTATGTGTGTGTAGCTCTTTTGCCAGCGGAGGAGTCCGGCTTTCTTCCTCCCCGCCGCCGGCCTCTTCTCCCGACTTCGGGGGTCTTGTCCCCCTCTTCGGTTCTTCTGCCGGGCCACCGCGCCTGGTCCGGTGGCCCGGTCTTCTGTCGCCGTCTTCCGTTCTTCTGTCGCCGCCTTCGGTTCTTCTGCCGGGCCACCGCGCCTTCTTGTAGCTCTTTTACAGGCGGTGGCCCGGTCTTCTGTCGCCGTCGCCGCCTTCCGTTCTTGTTCTTCTTCTTGTTCTTCTTGTTCTTCTCCAGGCGATGTTGACTCGACGAGCTCTCCGGCCGGAATGCCGGGGACGCGCTGTGCGGTCACTTATATAGTGACAATGGGGCGGGGTCACATGGTATATGTCACATGGGTTGGTCACATGGGGACTATGACATCGTAAGGGGGCGGGGTCACCATGTGACATCAACCCATGTGACATATACCATGTGACCCCGCCCCATTGTCACTATATAAGTCACAGCGCAGGGCGGCTCTGGCATTCCGGCCGGAGGGAGCGACGTGTCAACATCGCCTGGAGAAGAACAAGAAGAACAAGAAGAAGAACACGAACGGAAGGCGGCGACGGCGACAGAAGACCGGGCCACCGCCTGTAAAAGAGCTACAAGAAGGCGCGGTGGCCCGGCAGAAGAACCGAAGGCGGCGACAGAAGAACGGAAGACGGCGACAGAAGACCGGGCCACCGGACCAGGCGCGGTGGCCCGGCAGAAGAACCGAAGAGGGGGACAAGACCCCCGAAGTCGGGAGAAGAGGCCGGCGGCGGGGAGGAAGAAAGCCGGACTCCTCCGCTGGCAAAAGAGCTACACACACATAGCGGAGGAGTCCGGCGAGAAGACCCCCGAAGACGGAAGACCCCCGGCTGTGCAATAAAATATTTTTTCCCCCTGTGTTGTGTTTTTATTTGTACTTTATTTCACAGGTGAATGGGTAGGGGTACATTGTACCCCATACTCATTCACATAGGGTGGGGGGCCGGTATCCGGGGGCCCCCTTCTTAAAGGGGGCTCCCGGATTCCGATAAGCCCCCCGCCCGCAGACCCCGACAACCAACGGCCAGGGTTGTCGGGAAGAGGCCCTTGTCCTCATCAACATGGGGACAAGGTGCTTTGGGGTGGGGGGGCCGCGCGGCCCCCCCCTTCCCCAAGGCACCCCCCCATGTTGAGGGCACGCGGCCTGGTACGGCTCAGGAGGGGGGGGCGCGCTCGCTCGCCCCCCTTTCCTGGCCGGCCGGGTAGCGTGCTCGGACAAGGGTCTGGTGTGGACTTGGGGGGAACCCCCACGCCGATTTTTTTCGGCGTTGGGGTTCCCCTTTAAGCCCATTCCAGGCGGCGGAGCCCGCGACGTCTCCTTCGCGGGCCCCGCCTACCTGTACACGCGCTCGAAATGGGCGGATTTGCCTCCTCCTTACGTGGGCGAGTCCGTTCATTTTAAAAGTTGAGCGAACTGTTTGCCCAACCTTGTTCGTCAAACAGTCCGCTCGTGTGTGGGCAAGTCCGCTCATGCAAATTTTGAGCGGACTGTTTGACAAACTGTTTGCCGAACAAGGTTGGGCGAACAGTCCGCGCGTGTGTACGCGGCCTAAGTGACACTGGCGACGGGGGGTGATCACGGGGTTAAACCTTTATTGGGGGGGTTAGGGGGGCACATTAGAACTAAAGGGGGCTAACCCTAACTGCCCTAACAGTTATTACAGTCACAAATGACACCAATGCAAAAAAAAAAAATGCAATTGGTGTCACTGTGACTGGGGGGGGGGCAGGGGTAATTGGGGGGGGTGATCGGGGGGTAAAGGGGGGGTTTGAGTGTGCCTGGCGTGTTCTACTGTACGTGTGGTGTGTTGGTGCAACTCACCGATCCTCTCTCCTCGGTGCCGGAACGAAAAATACCGACACGGAGGAGAGATTACATCACTTCCTCTCCTGTGAGGAGAGGAAGTGATGTCACGGAGCATTTCTATTCGTCGGGAGCGATCGCGAGGGGGTGGCCATGAATGAATGGCCGCCCCCTCATCCCGGATCGCTCCCGAACGAATGCCGACCGCCGCAGGCACCGGGGGGGGCCCGATCGGGCCCCCCACCCGCGGGAAGGCAGGGACTTATATATACGCCCATATGCCTTCCCGTGCCATTCTGCCGACGTATATCGTCGTGCGGCGGTCGGCAAGTGGTTAATGAGAAACATTGTAACTTTATACACAATTCAAGGCACATGCTTTAACATGAACAAGGGCCCAGCTCCACCCACACATCCCAAGACTCAACACCTCATCCTGACGTCTGCTAGGCTTCAAACGATCCCACCCAATACACATCTTTTCACAAAGGGTTGGCAGCCAGTCTGTCTGGCACTTTACAATACACACAAGGACAGACTTAAATGAACAATAGAAATGCAAAACAACTTAATTCCTCACAGCAATGATACTTAACCCCCATATACAGTATACATCCAATCTATATACAATGTATATACAGCCTTGAATATGGCTATCACAGACCATATTGGGGGTTTCTTTTATTCACCCTGTGTCCAAAGTGACCCCACTGTCACACCGTGTCCCCCGGAGACAGGCAAACACAGATCGCTGTAAACGGCCAATCACAGCGGCCGTTTACAGCACGATCGGCGTGTCCAATGTGAGATGATCTCATATGTAAACATATGAGATCATCTCTCAGCGCCGCTCTCCCTCCTCACACAGACAGCGTGTGAGAGGGGAGAGATGACCGGCTGCAGCGGCCGTAAGTGTAACAAAAAAGTTAAAAAAAGTGCCATCCTGCCCCAGTGCCATCCACCCCAGTGCAACCTGCCCCCAGTGCCACCTGTTAGTGCTATCTGTCCCCAGTGCCACCTGTTGTCAGTGCCATTTGTCCCCAGTGCCATCTGTCATCAGTGCCACGTATAAGTGCCATCTGTCATCAGTACCACGTGTCATCAGTGCCACATATTAGTGCAATCTGTCATCAGTGCCACATATTAGTGCCATCTGTCATCAGTGCCACGTATCAGTGCCATTTGTCATCAGTGCCACCTGTCAGTGTCACGTGCCATCTGTCATCAGTGTCACACGTCATCTGTGCCACGTATTAGTGCCATCTGTCATCGGTGGCACGTATTAGTGCCACATATTAGCGCCATCTGTCATCAGTGCCACGTGTCATCAGTGCCACGTATCAGTGCTACCTGTCAGTGTCACGTGCCATCTGTTGTCAGTGCCATCTGTCATCAGTGCCACATATTAGTGCCATCTGTCATCAGTGCCACGTGTCATCAGTGCCACGTATAAGTGTCATCATTGCCACGTATCAGTGCCATCTGTCATCAGTGTCACGTGTCATTGTCCTGGTGCTCCAGGGCCTTCAAAAGTGTAATAGGTAGTCAACAAGTTAGATGTGTGATTTATGCTCCTAGAACACGTGATGGCGCTCACTGCATGTTGGGCCTCTCTATGTGGCCAGGCTGTGAAAAAGTCCCACAGATGTGGTATTGTAATACTCAGGAGGAGCAGAATTTTTTTGGGGGTGTCATTTGTGGTATACACATGCCATGTGAGAAAAATAACCTATTACAATGACAATTTTATGGAAAAAAATAAAAAAAATGAAAAATCTTAATTTTGCAAAGAATTGTGGGAAAAAAATGACAACATCAAAAAGCTTGCCATGCCTCTTACTAAATACCTTGGAATGCCTACTTTCCAAAAAGGGGTCATTTGGGGGGTATTTGTACTTTCCTGACTTGTTTGGGTCACAAGTGGTGTAGTGGTTAATACTCTCACCTAGCAGTAAGAGAGGTCGCTGGTCGCTGGTTCAAATCCCAACCACGACACTACCTGCCTCGAGTTTGCATGTTCTCCCTGTGCCTGTGTGGGTTTCCTCTGGGCACTCTGGTTTCCTCCCACAATCCAAAGACATGCAGGTAGGTAAATTGGCTTCTGTTCAAAATTGGCCCTAGTATATGAATGGGGACCTTGGATTGTGGGCTCCTTGAGGGTAGGGACCAACATGAGTGTGCAATGTACAGGGATGGGAACAATTGTAGACACTCCCTCAGGTTGGACTGGATGGACTAGTGTCTTTATTCAACCTAACTAACTATGAAACTATGAAGCGAGATAGGCCACCAGTACATCAGATGTGATCAATTTTGTATGATTCGCACCACAGCTTGTAGACTCTCTAACTTTCACAAAGACCAAATAATATCCACTAATTTGGGTTATTTTTACCAAAGATAAGTAGCAGTATAAATTGTGGCCAAAATTTATGAAGAAAAATTAATAATTTGCATAATTCTGTCACAGAAACAAAGAAATATGCGTTTTTTTTCAAAATTTTCGGTCTTTTTTCATTTATAATACCACAAAAAGAAAGCTCTATTTGTGGGAAAAAAAGGACAAAAAATTAATTTGGGTACAGTGTTGCATGACTGGGTAATTGTCATTCAAAGTGTGAGAGCACCGAAAGCTGAAAATTGGTCTGGGCAGGAAGGGTGTTTAAGTGCCCAGTAAGCAAGTGGTTAATTTCACACACTTATCATTTTATCAAGTTGAATCCACTCAAACCAACAACGCATTGATCCGCACCCATCATTTCAGCCTTACTGGTATAATTCAACCGATTCATATTGGATTAATTTCATACACTCTGTGATCGCTTCGTATCAGATATATTTCATACAACCAATTCGTATAGGATTAATTTCATACTTACATCTGATTCATATCAGATTCATTTCAGACACATCCAAGTACAACTTCTTGCAATTGTTGCAAGCACGCATCCAATCACAATCGTCTTGTAATCGCTGCAAGCACGCACCCAAGCATAACTCCCTGCAATCGTTGCAAGCATAACTTCTTGCAACCGTTGCAAGCACGCATCCAAGCATGGACTTCTTGCAATAGTTGCAAGCACACATCCAAGCATAAGCTTTTGCAATTGTTGCAAGCAAAACCCAAGGCACAAACTTATTGCAATCATTGCTAACACACAGTTCTGGCTAGCTCAGTACATTGTTTTAGGTAAGGCCTGGATACATTCCTAATGTACATAATATAACGGGGTGCTAATATTATGGGTAAGTTGATCCAGGGAAAAATCAGATTTCCTCTTGGGGGATCAGGAAGGAATTTTTTCCCCTGCTGTAACAAATTGGAGCATGCTCTGCTGGGGTTTTTTGCCTTGCTCTGCATCAGCTGTGGGTGTGGAATTGGGTATGTTGGATTGGGCGATATTTTGTTTGTTTTTTTGTCGATTTTATTGTGGCTGGACTGGATGGACTTTTGTCTTTTTCGACCTAGCTAACTATGCATCCTAGCATAACTTCTTCAGTCTTCGCAATCACATGCAGTAATACGAACTTCTCACAGCCACTACGAACACATCTCCAGTGACATCAACTCCCTTGCAATCATTGCAAGCACACATTTAAGCACAACAATTGCAATCGTGGCAAGGCACGCAACTTAGCATAACTTCTTGCAATCGTTGCAAGCACATTCTCAGTGGCACTCAAACAGCCACACATTATTTTCAGCGGTACTTAATTCGCTACTTGTCTTCAGTGGCTTTTTCATAGGAGCCACTTGCTGTTTCCTGTCTGTCATTTCTACCTTAGGAAGTTGAGTTCAGCTTCAGTCCTGCACCAGATATCGAGTTGCCACACGCAGCTGGCTTCTTCTTGTAACACTATCAGGCTATACCTAGCCAGCGTCCAGCATTTCTATCCTTACAGGACCCCGGAGAGCCATCTCTGTTTATGGCCCATACAGTAAGATCCCCTCTACCTGGCATCCAGAAGCATCAGCCAATAGCCAACGACAAACGCTTGCCCATCACAACTGCCATCTTTAGGGACATGTAAAATATCCTCGCACGTTCCCCAGTCTAGTCACCCAAGCGACCATCTACCTGGCCCTTTACGGTTTTCTAAGGCCTAGCAAATTCATCTTTAATGGCAATGGCAGCCAGGTACTATACAGACACCATCTGACTCGTTATATAGTAAAAAAAAAAGTCGATTTTATTGTGGCTGGACTGGATGGACTTTTGTCTTTTTCGACCTAGCTAACTATGCATCCTAGCATAACTTCTTCAGTCTTCGCAATCACATGCAGTAATACGAACTTCTCACAGCCACTACGAACACATCTCCAGTGACATCAACTCCCTTGCAATCATTGCAAGCACACATTTAAGCACAACAATTGCAATCGTGGCAAGGCACGCAACTTAGCATAACTTCTTGCAATCGTTGCAAGCACATTCTCAGTGGCACTCAAACAGCCACACATTATTTTCAGCGGTACTTAATTCGCTACTTGTCTTCAGTGGCTTTTTCATAGGAGCCACTTGCTGTTTCCTGTCTGTCATTTCTACCTTAGGAAGTTGAGTTCAGCTTCAGTCCTGCACCAGATATCGAGTTGCCACACGCAGCTGGCTTCTTCTTGTAACACTATCAGGCTATACCTAGCCAGCGTCCAGCATTTCTATCCTTACAGGACCCCGGAGAGCCATCTCTGTTTATGGCCCATACAGTAAGATCCCCTCTACCTGGCATCCAGAAGCATCAGCCAATAGCCAACGACAAACGCTTGCCCATCACAACTGCCATCTTTAGGGACATGTAAAATATCCTCGCACGTTCCCCAGTCTAGTCACCCAAGCGACCATCTACCTGGCCCTTTACGGTTTTCTAAGGCCTAGCAAATTCATCTTTAATGGCAATGGCAGCCAGGTACTATACAGACACCACCTGACTCTTTATATAGTAAAAAAAAATAAAAAAAAACATTACATCCTTCAGCTTACGGTCTCCAAAACCCAACAATCCAGACCCGAGCTCTACATTAAAGAGGGATTTCACTGTGAAAAAAATTATTAAAAGTTTTAATAAATGGACACACACCTGTCCCAGGATCCAGCGATGTCGTCACCCGAGGCTGATCGATCGCTCGGCTCTCGGCTGCATTCTAGGTGAGGGAATCAGGAAGTGAAGCGCTGCGGCTTCACTTCCCAGTTCCCTACTGCGCATGCGCGAGTCGCGCAGCGCAATAGGAATTGTCCATGCTGTCTCTGGGACCCGCGTGTGTCCCAGCAGACAGCGCGCAGGGACAGGAAGAGGCATAGACTCCCGTGGGAGTCTATGCCTGGAAGTGGGTGCAAATACCTGTCTTAGACAGGTATCTGCACCTCCCTTCCCCCTGAAAGGTGCCAACTGTGACACCGGAGGGGGGCAGGGTTCCGATGAGCGGAAGTTCCACTTTAGGGTGGAACCCCGCTTTAACCTCTTTTGTATTAACAACCCCCCCGGGGGCCCAGGGGGTATTTAACCAGCCCATTTGCCTGTGGTCTTTGTCGGTTTCCTGTGTGCGATACTCACCCTCCCATCCCCTTTCTAGGGCATTTTCTAGTCATTTCATCTCATTTCATATTTTATTTAATTTCATTCCTCATTTCTTCTCTAGGGTATGCCCCCTTATTTTGGTATACTGTACATTCGACCAAGGCACACTTTCAGGTCCATTTCATGTGGTAAGTTTTATGTTAACTCTGAATGTTATCCATATCCGTATCGGCCATTAGGGTTCCAACCATAAATATATATAATGTTTGAGGGTTCTAAGTAATTGTCTAGCAAAAAATACAGATTTTTGCTTGAAAACAACAAATGTCAGAAAAAGGCCTGGTATTAGTTGGACCTTTTGTCTTTCTGATATTTTTTCTTTATTTGTTCGTTTTGGAATTCCTCTTTCTTGCATTTTTGTGGGGACAGAGGGCATGTTTGGACAGGGTTAATGTATAGCTAGGTTAAGAACATATGATTCTGAAAGGCATTAAACAGTTTGAAAGATCATCAGTGGAAGAATGGCTAAACAATTTTTGCCATTACAATCAACTTGCATTGTGCTTCTGATCTTTCCATTTGTGTTCTTGAGACCAATTATTGAAGATACTGGAAATGAAGATAACAAAGAAACCTTATCATCAGAAACCAATACAGTATCCATTCTGCAGCCACGTGGGAGGAAACTGGAGGTGCCTGCCGAGATAGCCACTGAACAATATAAATTAGCTGTGGTAGGTGCTTAATGATAAGTTATAATGCTGAATTATAAGAGAAAACAGATAGATATACTGGTATAAATACAAGATATTAGAAAATGTAAAACTTCACATCACATAAATGCATACTAATACATCCTTTTTCATATTACATCAAAAATCTAAATTCAATGTGCTGTATATAATTTGTTTATTTATGTAAGAAGATAGAAAGTATATTGTGGGGTCATTGTTTTATTGCATATACAGTATCTTGTGTTATGGTGAAATTGCTGCTACAAGATTAAGGAAAAAAATTGGTACTTTGCAATAATGTTTTTGCTTTGTAAATTATTAAACAATATTAGAAATGCATATACATGTTACATAGTTAGTTATGTTGAATAAAGACACCAGTCCATCCTGAATGAGTGTGGGTGTGTGTCTACAATTGTCCCTATCCCTGTACATTATGGGGGTTATTTACTAAAGGAAAATCCACTTTGCACTGAAAGTGAACTTGGAAGTGAAGTCGCTGCAAATCCAAGGGGGACATCCAAGGAAAATAAAAAACTGAATTTTAGCTTGTATATGATTGGATGATAAAATCAGCAGAGCTTGCCCTCATTTCAGATCTACCCCTTAGATTTAGAGCGACTGCACTTCCAAGTGCACTTGCAGTGCAAAGTGGATTTGCCTTTTGTAAATAACCCCCTGTGTCTCATTAACTACTTGCTGTCCACGCTATAGCCGAAAGATGACTACAGCGCAGACTTAATTTGCCTGGAGGGCATCCTTGGATGTCCTCCCATGCATGAGCAGCCTGCGTGCCCGGTAATCGCTAGTGCCGGGGAGAGGGACATTGGTCCCGATCGTGGAGAGGCGTTTGTGCTCACTAGCCTCACCTACCAGTGCCCACCAGCACCACCTACCAGTGCCCACAGTACCATCCATCAGTGCCCACAGTACCACCCATTAGTGCCACCTATCAGTGTCCACAGTGTGTCATCACCAGTGCTGCCTATCAATATCACCTACCAGTGCCCACAGTGCTACCCATCAGTGCCACCTACCAGTGCCCATCAGTGACATCTATCATTGCCACCCAAGAGTGTCACCCACCAGTGCCCATCAGGGCAGCCTCATCAGTGAATATCAATGAAGGAGAAAAATTATCCATTTGCAAAATTTTATAACAAACTATTAAACATGTTCTGTTTTTTTTCAAAAATATTTGTATATTTTTGTTTGTTTAGCAAAAAATAAAAACCCCAGCTCTGATTAAATACCACCAAAAAAATGTGTGAAAAAAAAATGATAAAAATTGAATTTGGGTACAGTGTTGTATGACCACGTAATTGTCATTCAAAGTGCGACAGCGCTGAAAACTGAAAATTGGTATGGTCAGGAGGGGGGTTTAAGTGCCCAGTATGCAAGTGGTTAAGATGCTCATATGTTATATTATTTATTTAAGGTACCCATATGACACCATCAATTTACACAGCACACCACACATACATTGCAAACTCACATCAGTCCCTACCCTCAAGGAGACCACAAGCCAAGGTCCCCAACTCACATTCATATACTAGGGCCGATTTCAGACAGAAGACAAATAACCTACCAGCATGTCTTTGGAGCGTGGGAGGAAATCGAAGTACCCAGAGGAAACCCATGCATGCACAGGGAGAACATACAAACTCCAGGCAGGTAGTGTCGTGGTTGGGATGCCAACCAGCGACCCTTTTTACTGCTAGGTGAGAGCACTACCCACTACCCCACTGTGCCGCCAATGTATACAATGTAAATGTGTCACATCCTTCTTTTAGTATATAAACAATATGCGTGCCGATACCTTGCTTCTTATGGACTTTACTAGCACCCACATGAGACAAAACCAACTCAATAAAAATATAAAAATGTTATTATACAAATATATACAAATATTTATAAAATAATTGCATATATACCATTCACAATTCATTTAAAAACAGATACTTATTGCATTCTATTTGGGACCACTATATCTTAAGTGCCCGTTCACACAGGGGCGACGTGACTTGCAGCGCGTCTCACAGACGCGACCTGCACACGATTTCAGCGGCGACTTGCAAAATGACTTCTGTATAGAAGTCAATGCAAGTCGCCTGAAGTCGCCCCGAAAATACTACAGGAACCTTTTTCTAAGTCGGAGCGACTTGAGTCGCTCCTATTAGAACGGTTCCGTAGTACAGAACGGAGCGCGACTTGTCAGGCGGCTAAGTCGCCTGACAAGTCGCGGTAGTGTGAACCGGCACTAAAGAGTATATCATATATATACACTATGGGGGTAATTAACAAAAGGCAAATTCACTTTGCACTACAAGTGCAAACTACAAGTGCACTTGTTTCCCTCCTTCTTGGCAGCCGATTGGGACCCTTCTCTTTTCAGCCAATCAGAAAACAGGTCTCAGACCTGCTTCTGATTGGTTGGATTGAGGATCAGTGTTTCAATAGCGAATATTAATTCACTGTTGTAACACCTGGGTGGGCTTCTGATCTTTCCATTTGTGCAAATGGGGAACTGGTTAAAAATATGGGCTAATATTTTAGGGATGATAAAGTTGGAAGCATTCACCAATGCAAAGGCCAGGTTGGGAGGGACACTGGGGACAATGGTAGCTGGTATCTTTTCTAAATCCTCTTTTGCTGTACATGCTACATTTGGCCTGCTTCAGATGGTGGAATGTTGAAGGGGAAGTGGCGCTCATGAAGTCAGCTAAAATAGCATCAAAGCGAAGGTCTTTTGGGGGTGGTCTTTGTTGATAGATGAGGAACGTGACAACTTCTTCTTGGAATTTTAGGAAGGGGGCGGGGCTTTCTGTGGATTTGGTGTAGACTACGTAGGAGTTATAAATGGGCAAATGGATGAGATAAATTGCTACCTTCTTGTGCAAGAATTGGGACCTCCTTATTGACAAACAGGGCTGAATCATTTGATCATTGAAATTCACCCCCCCCCCACCCCCCCCATGTAGAGATTATAATCTTGGACACATGTTGGCTATTCAATGGGACCTTGTCTTCTTTGAACAGCAATTGTAGTGTCGTCATGGATGGTGGACATCATGTGCATGTCCCTTTACCTTTAATCCTTCCACCTTAAGGCCAGCTCTTCATTGCATCTCAGTGTTGCTCTTTCCCCCCTTTTCAGCTTTTTGTTCGCTAGAGATTGTGGGACACCCTTCCTATTCTTTCTGGAGGTTCCACAGGCCAGGGTTTTTGTGATGTATAAGTGTTTGAAAAGGGGCAGGCTGGTGTAGAATTTATCAAGGTATATATGATATCCTTTTGTTCAGAAGTATGTATGCCCGGTCCCATACAATCTTTCCAGTTGTGCCCATGTAGGCCGGGCACTCAGGGGGCTGGAGCTGGGAATCCCTTCATATATGTGGAACACATACAGATATCTTGTGGCTCTCTCACAGAGCTTGAAAAATTTTACTTCTTATCTGGCCCTTTTTCTAGGAATATATTGCTTTATTCCTAGCCGGCCTGAAAAGGGCACCAGGGACTCATCGACACATATATTCTGATCATGGATATAGACTTCTGCAAATTGTTGGTAAAAATACATTTATCAGTGCGCGAATTTTATATAACTTGTCGTAATTTGAATGTATTATGGGGAGGGCACTGGGTGTGCACTAGAAGAAAGTGAATTAATATCTTGTATCGGGACCTGGACATTATGGCAGAATAAATGGGCATGTGGTGGATGGGGTTGATGGACCAATACGCATGTCCTTCATTTTTTTTTGTAATCTCCATGTTTATGGTGAGGGCCATAAACAATTTGAACTCCTCCAAATTCAGATGTCTCCACTCAAACAGATGGGCATATGATGATTGGGGGTTGTTGGCAATATATTGTTGGGCATATAAATAGGTCTGGTCCACAATGAATTGCAGCAAAAACAGATAAAAACAATCAATCGCTTTGACATTTTGGGTGTTGGTATGTACACCTGGCTGTGCTGTGAAAGGGGGAATAATTTGTGATCCCGAGTCAGAAGGCAGCCATGTTGGGTTGGCAAGACCATCTGGCAGGTATGTAGAGAAGTTCACGTGGATCTCTATATTGTTTATCTATACATATTGCATTTGTGTTATTTTTATTATGCTTGGCTTATGCTATGCCACTGTGCAAAAATGTTTTCACCCTTTTCACAAGTAGGTGATTTTTTCACTTTTAGCGCTGCATTTTTTGTTTTTTTTTGTTTTCTATTCAATTGCATCATTGTTGATGCTGGCTGCTTTATACATTGTTTATATTTGGTAGCGCAATTATATATATATTGGGAATGTATGTAGAGACCCTAGCTCTGTGATACTCCAGTAGTTGGGGGATTTGAATCTCCTGTTCTGGTACTCAGGGGTGATGTGGCAGCACTGGTACTGGGCCTGTGTATTTGTTCCTGGGGCCTATCGCCGGTGGCAGCACTGGTACTGGGCCTGGGAATTTGTTCTTGGGGCCTATTGCTGGCGGCAGCATTGGTACTGGGCCTGAGAATATAATCCTGGTTGCTGGCAGTGCCATGCCCTTTTAGGAGGGACCCATTCTTCCTCCGAATCATTTGCCGATTCACTATTCTCAATCTGTTCAAATGCCGAATTTGATTCGGAATCAGAATTGGAATCTGATGAGAACTCCCCGCTGCTCTCATCAGTTATGGAGAGGATCTGGAACACCTCCTCACTAGTATAAAATCTTTTGGACATGACGCTGATGGCTGTGTGATAAGTGACGGTCACTGATGAGCTGTGCGATGGGTGGCAGGTGACGTTCACTGATAGGTGATGACAGTGTGACAGGCGATGGTCACTGATGGGTGACAGGCCATGGAAGGTGACAGGTGATGGTCACTGACGGGTGACAGGCCACCATCACTGATGGGTGATGGGTGCACCACTGACAGTCACTGATGGGTGATGGCTGACGGTCACTGATGGGTTACAGGCATGGGCGTCTGCAGAACTTTTTCCAAGGGGGGGCATCATTTCAAAGCCACTCATGCTCCGCCCTTTTCGACAATCTCATGAAAATCTTTCCACTGGTAATACATATGTGTTATATAACAGATAATTCATCTACACTTTGTATTGGAAGTTACTCTGGCGGCTGTGTTCCAGGCCCATATAGCCTAGAGAATGCACATCTTTTTACATTGCAATACATCTGTTGTGGCCATATATTGATCTCATACTGTCACTGTATTGGCTGTTTTCATCAAGATAAAAATATGGCCACAACAGATGTATTGCAATGTAAAGAGATGTACATTCTCTAGGCTATATGGGCATGGTACCTAGCCACCTGAGTAACCTTGCGGACGCCCATGCTTTCAAAAACCGGCCATGGAAAAAATTTCATACCAGCCTCACAGCATTATTATACCAGCCCAACAGCATTATTATACCAGCCCAACAGCATAACGTCATTATTTTCTTGTTCGTTAAAGGGAAAACCATACATTTTAAAGCACATTTGATGAAGAGAGTATTAGATATAGATATGAAATCACATAGGGCTTTATATATATATTACAGAGATACAAAAGAAAAAGAAGGGGGCGCCTCTGGGTGTAGATTTTTTTAAAAGGCAATTTATTCACAAGTCATTCTAAAACAGAGAGATTTTGTACTCACATTTTCCATAAAATAAGCAGGCATGTAGAATAAGAGGGGTCATCTGATTTAGTCCGTCACTTCTATTCCGGTCCGCAAGTGTCCTGTTGTCCTCTCCTGGCGTTACCACTGGTTTGTTGTTCAAAAAAAGCCGGCTCGGTGGAAGCAGGGGATGTTCTTCCAAAGCGAGGCTTGGTTTGCTGTGACACGCGGGTCGCGGAATTGTGACGTCACGGCAGGCGACGCGTTTCCTGAGCGTTCGGGTCAAGGTGGAAGGACGACCGCGCTCTTTCATCAGGCCAATCAGATAAAGGGAAAGAGGCAGAGATTTAAATAGAGGAAGTTAAGGCGGGAGGCGTGGCTGAGCGGAGAGTGGGGCGTGGCTATTAGGTTAGAGTACAACTGAAGTGTATATAGAAAGAGGGGGCGTGGATAGAGAGAATAGGGGAGGGGACTTTTGTTGTTCTGAGGAAATTGCTGTTTGTATTTCTGTGTCCATGTGCATGGGATCTGTATGGGAGTGGTTTTATAATTATCAATCATCTGATGCACCTCCCGAGCTCTAATGAGGAAGGCTGCAGGGCTTGCATCCCATTAGATGTGATTTCCCTTTGAGAGTGTCACACCAAAAATGACATATTGTCAAATATGTCATTTTGGTGTGACACTTTATATATATATATATATATTCAAATTCCAGTTAATAGTTGTAAGTGATCAATCATCAAGGGGGACCCCAGAAACTCAGAACGTGGGGGGGGAGGAACCACCTTCTGCAGAAAGAATACTCTAAGGTAAGGGGGGTGGGTTACTAATATAAGGAGGAAACCCTTTATATCAGTGCCCCTTACATTATCGTATTCACTCCCCCCTTACATCAGTGACCCCCGACTGGCCTGGCGGTGCTGTCACTGACCTCCTCTCAGGTGCACTGTGCAGGGCTCAGTCAGTCAGCTCCAGCTTGGTGGCTCTGGTTTTATCCTATAGTCTCCTGTCCACAGTCCACACAAGTCTGACTTCTCCCATGACCCCCATCCCGGCGGTGCTCCCACTCTTGACTCCTCTCCAGACTCCCTCAGAGACTGCAGACATGCTACAGGAGATGGTCAGAGACTGCAGACTTGATGCAAGAGCTCAATGCAGCCACACCAGTGCCCATCAAATGCAGCCTCACTGTGCCCACCAAATGCAGCCTCACTGTGCCCACCAAATGCAGCCTCACTGTGCTTATCAAATGCAGCCTCACTGTGCAGACCAAATGCAGCCTCACTGTGCCCATCAAATGCAGCCTCACTGTGCCCATCAAATGCAGCTTTACTGTGCCGTGAATGCAGTCTCCCTGTGCCCATCATTGCAGCCCCTCCTGTGCCCCATGTCCCAGTCTGCAGTCCCTGTCTGTGGGAAGGTGTGTTGTTGATGCTCGGTACAGTACCTTGCATGCCAGCAGGATATCCATGACGGGCAGCAGCAGGCAGGGTCTGTTCTCGTTTTGGATGGGGACGGTGCTCCTTCCAGAGGATCTGTCTGCTGTGAGATGAAGTGGTCCCTGGCCACCTGCACCTTCAGCCGTCCTCATTTTCCGGCCCCAGTCAGCCTGTCCTCTGGTCCTGGGGAAGTGGAGAGCACTGGGTGGGAGTTGGAGAGAAGGGGGAGCAAAGAGTACTAGTGGGGTTGGAGAACACATGGGTGGGGGCAAAGAGCGAGGGGGAGTGGAGATCACAGGGGTGGGGAGCGGAGAGCGCTGGGGGGGAACTTGAGAGCACTGGGGGGGCCAATAAGAACAGGGGTAGAGAACACGGTAGGCTGAGAGCACTGGGGGAGCTAAGAGTGTGGGGTGGTGAAGAGCACTGGGGGGGGCAGAAAAACAGGGGTGGAGAGCACGGGGGCTGGAGAGTACTGGGGGGTATAAAGAGAAGGGGGGAGTGGAGAGCAATGGGGGGGGGAGCTTGAGAGCACCAGTGGGGACCAGGAAACAGGGGTGGAAAGCACGGGGGGACTGGAGAGCACTATGGGGGGTGGAGAGCACATGGGTGGGGGCAAAATGCAGGGGGAGTGGAGAGTGCTGGGGGGGAGCCAAAAAGAACAGGGGTGAGGAGCACGGAGGGTAGAGAGCACTGGGGGGGCCGGAGAGCACCAGGGGGCAGAAAGAACAGGGGTGGGGAGAATGGGGGGCTGGAGAGCACTGGGGTGGGGGCTGGAGAGTGATGGGGAGAGCTGGAGAGCACTGGGGGGAGAAAGAACAAGGGGGAGAGCACTGGGGGAGTGGAGAGCACTGGGGGGGGGGGGAACAGGGGTGAGAGCACTGGAGGGAGTGGAGAGCACTGGGGGAGAAAGCACTGGGGGGGAAAGAACAGGGGGGAGAGCACTGGAGGAAGAACAGGGGGAGAGCACTGCTGAGGAGAACGGGGGGAGAGCATGGAGGGGAGAGCACTGTGGGGGGGGGGAGAACGGGGGGGAGCACGGGGGGGGCAGGGGGGAGAGCACTGGGGGGGAGAGCACTGGGATGGTGGCTAGAGAAGCATGGGGAGAGCTGGAGAGCAGCAAGAACAGGGAAGGAGAAAACTGGGGGGGCAGGAGAGTGTGGTGGAGGAGAGCACTGGGGGGACAAGGGGGAGAGCACTGGGGGGAGTGGGGAGCACTGGGGGGGGAGTGGAGAGCACTGTGGGGGGGAGAGCACTGGGGGGACAGGGGGGAGAGCACTGGGATGGTGGCTAGAGAAGGATGGGGAGAGCTGGAGAGCAGGGAGGGCAGCAAGAACAGGGGAGGAGAGAACTGTGGGGGGGGGGGGGCAGAGGAGTGTGATGGTGGAGGAGAGCACGGGGAGGGGGGCAGGAGAGTGTTGTGTTGGAGGAGAGCACTGGGGGGGGGGCAGGAGAGTGTGGTGGTGGAGGAGAGCACTGTGGGGGGGCAGGAGAGTGTGGTGGTGGAGGAGAGCACTGGGGGGGCAGGAGAGTGCGGTGGTGGAGGAGAGCACGGGGGAGGGCAGGAGAGTGTGGTGGTGAAGGAGACCACTCGGGGGGGCAGGAGAGTGTGGTGGTGGAGGAGACCACGGGGGGGGCAGGAGAGTGTGGTGGTGGAGGAGACCACTGGGGGGGGCAGGAGAGTGTGGTGGTGGAGGAGACCACTGGGGGGGCAGGAGAGTATGGTGGTGGAGGAGAGCACTAGGGGGGCAGGAGAGTATGGTAGTGGAGGAGAGCACTGGGGGCGGCAGGAGAGTGTGGTGGTGGAGGGCACTGGGGGGGCAGGAGAGTGCAGTGGTGGAGGAGACCACTGGGGGGGCAGGAGAGTGTGGTGGTGGAGGAGAGCACTAGGGGGGGCAGGAGAGTGTGGTGGTGGAGGACACAGGGGGGGGCAGGAGAGTCCGGTGGTGGAGGAGAGCACTGCAGCCCCCCCCCTCGATCCTCCTATCCAGGCACTGTGTGCCACACACAGGGCGGGCTGTACAGATGGGCATCTCCTCCACTGGATCACAGCGCTGGATGGCTCTGTGTTCGGCGGTCGCTCTGTAACACAGTCCCGCCCCCTCAGACTGGCTCATGTGATAGGCGGAACGTTGATTCTCTCTACTATCACACAAGCTGGTCTGGGGGGGGCGGGACTGTGTTACAGAGCGGCTGCCGAACACAGAGCCATCCAGCGCTGTGATCCAGAGGGAGAGCAGAGGATGCAGCCGCCAGCGGACTCAGAAAAAAAAATGCAATACCTTGGGGATTCCAGGGGGGGGGCACTTGACCCCCCTTGCCCCCTGCTGCGGACGCCCGTGGTTACAGGTGATGGCTGACAGTCACTGATGGGTGATGGCTGACAGGTGACAGGGCATGGTCACTGTTGGGTGACGGGTGCACCACTGACGATCACTGATGGGTGACCGGTAATGGTCACTAATGGGTGATGATGACAGGTGACGGTCACTGATGGGTGATGGTGACAGTTGATGATATCTGATGGGTGACGGTGACAGTCACTGATGGCTGCACCACTGATGGTCACTGGTGGCAGTCTCTTATGTGACAGGTGCACTTTATGGGGTGACTGTTGGGTGACAGATGACAATAGGGGGGGCAATGGGACAAGTCTTGTCCTTGGTGCTGTACAATACAGACACAGATCTGTAACTCACTGCTCCTGGCTCTTCTCTCCTCACACTGGAAACGGTGTGTAAGAAGAGAAGAGCTGGTAACAGCTAGTTACCGCTCTGTGTTTACATTTAGTGATCGGCTGTGAAAGGATCACAGCCAATCACGTGGTAAATAACTGACCAATTATCAGCAAGAAATATATACGTATCCATAAACAGTGATAAGTAAGTTCAAAGAAGTGTTAATCAGATAACACGTGATCTATATCTATATACGTAAAAATGCAATAAATCTTGATGAAGAGAAAGTGCAATAGGGTGAAATATAATCTAAAAAATATGAGCAATCAAAAGAATATATATATGTACATATATAAAACAGCAATCAAATAGTGCACTAATGCTCTAAAATGCACTATAAATAAAGTGCAAAAATTTGCATATCATCCAAAACCGGGATCATATAGATCAAATTGATAAAATAAATAGAAACCAAAATTCTGTGTCCAAATAGTCCTGCAAAAATGTCACTCTTTTCCTATAAAGAAAAAGGTGAAGGGGGGGGGGGGGGAGAACAGGTGTAGGAGTCCAGCAAAAGGCAAATTCAGCAGTCCACTTTGTAAAATGTAGAAAAACCACATATAGCTTGATACAACCCCCCCCCCCCCCCCCCGTGGTGAGCAATCAAAAGAATATATATATATATATATATATATTCCAATAAAGCAGCAATAAAATAGTGAACTACTGCTCTAAAAATGCCCTAAGAATAAAGTGCAGTGCCTTGTGCAAAAATTGGCATATCATCCAGAGACAAGGATCATATAGATCAAATTGATAAAATAAATATAAACCAGAGTTCTGTCTCCAAATAGTCCTCCAAAAATTTCATTCTTTTCCTATGGCAACAAATGGAAATGAGAGGGATAAAAACTGGTGTGGGAGTCCAACAAAGGGAGTAATTTTTTTTTTTATTCTTTTTTTTTTGTCACGTGTCATCTCTGATCTTTGTGCTGCTTCTCTTTTTTTTATATTAAATACTCTTTATTCATTTTCTTCAAAAATACAACCGTTATACAGAGTTACATCAAGTTATTAATAATATAGAAACTAGAGCACAGAGTATGACGGCAGTAAGCATTCACCCGCCCTTTCATGGGTTTAACAATGATCTTACTTTACCTCATTACTTTCTCTCCCTTCCTCCTCCTCCCCTCCCCATTCCTACATTGGGTATCCCATCCTATCCAACCATGGCTTCCACATTTTTTCAAATTCTTTCAAGTTTCCTCTCCTTATTTATACTACCCTTTCCTTCCATACTGTTTCTGTAATTAGCTTCACCCAGTCTACTACTGAAGGGGGTTTCTCTGCCTGCCACCTCTGTGCTATAAGCTTTCTTGCCTGGAACATACACCTCAATACTGCTTTGATTGTGTAAGGTGGGCCCCCTATTCCCCGAACTCCCACTCTGAATGTTTCTTTTAGAATGTCAATGATTTTTGACCAATAGCGGTGCAGTTTAGGACACCTCCAGAACATGTGGGCCAGGTCCCCGGTGTCCTGACACCTTGGGCACCTATCATCCGCTCTCCTCCCAAAACCAAACAATCTCTTTGGTGTATAGTATGATCTATGCAACAACATCAGGTGCGAGACCTTTTGCGCAGGCGAAATTGAGATTATATGTCCTCCCTCCAGTATCCTCATCCATTGCTCATCTGAGAATATCCCAAGTTCCTCCTCCCATTTCCCTCTACATTTAAGTTTTTCTGGGCTTTCTATAATCCCTTCACATATATATGGGTAGATTTCTGCTATAAGTCCACCTGCCTTTTCTTGGGAAATTAATCTACCATAAAGAGGGGAATTGTTCCAAACTGGCCCTTGTTTATTAAATTGTTTATCCAAAGCATGTCGTATTTGCAGATATTTATAAAATGAATGTTTTGGTATATCAAACTCTGCACTCAGCGCATTAAATGTTTTTAATATATTTCCTTCATATAATTGGGCCAGTTTATCAATCCCCTTTATCTCCCATGCTCTATATCTACCTATTAATTCCAGTTCCGGTAAGTTCAGATTGTTCCATAATGGGGTATATTTAATCAAACCTCCTAACCCTTTTATCGCCTTTACTGCCTTCCAGACTTTTAAAGCTAATTTTATCGTGGTTATTTTATGGATAAATTAATTTGCCTCCAGTGCTTCTACTATTGTCTTATGAGGTGTCTCTGCTATCATCAATACCTTGTTTATTCCTCCTTCTCCATCCTTACTTGTCCCCAGATGCTGCAATTGAGCTGCTAGAAAAAAGCTCCGTGGGTGAGGCACTGCCATCCCTCCTTTCCTAGTTGGTAGCTGTAGGGTCTGTAGGCTAATCCTTGACACCCCCCCTCTCCATATAAGTTCTCTAAATAATTCTTTGATTTTCTTAAACCATTTTTTGTCTACCCATACCGGGGAGTTATGCAGCAAATACAGCAAATGGGGCATCCACAACATTTTAATCAAATTACATCTCCCTGCAACTGATAGTGGAAGCCTCTTCCATATTTCGATTTTACTTTTGAATTTAGCTATTAGTGGAACTATATTATCACTAATATACTTGTTAGGGTCTCTTTTAATAAGTATCCCTAAATATTTTATTTGTTCAACCACCTCCATCTGCGGGATTGCTGACAAGCTTCGATTCCCTTGTGGATCCACCGGCATCAGGGCTGATTTTTCCCAATTTATGACCAATCCCGTAAAACTACCAAAGTCAGCCAAGATGTTCATCCCCTGCCTAAGGGACTGCTCTGTATCCCCCAGAAAGAGGAGGACATCATCTGCATGCAGTGTGATTTTCTCCTCCCCCATCCTTCTCTGGAAGCCTTCCGTATTTGTATTTGATCTTATTGCGATGGCTAGTGGTTCCATTGTGAGAGCAAAAATCAGGGGTGACAATGGGCACCCCTGCCTTGTTCCCCTCTCCAATAAAATCTTATCTGAATACTAATCATTAACCCTGACTCGCGCACTAGGGCCGTTATATAGGGTCTGTACACAAGCAATAAACATAGGGCCAAAATCAAATGCGCCCAATGTTCGCCATATGTATCCCCATTCTAGGCTATCAAAGGCTTTACCCACATCCAAAGCCATAACTGCTCTTTTACCTGCATTTTCTATTGGTAGCTGTAGATTAAGGTAAATTCTCCTGACATTCATACTGATGGATCTACCAGGGATTTATCCATTCTAAATTCCAATAAGCAGTAAAGAACTTCCAACTTGAATGGAGGGGGGATATATATATTTGCTAATATATACTCCCGATTCTCTATTACACATTGCAAAAAAATATATTGCCCCTCTTTATCTATGCTGATCTGCCGGCACGCAAACACATCTTCTTTCCTTACCAACACAGCCACCCCCCTTGAATAGGAGGTGTGGACTGAGTGGAGTTGAAATTGGAATTTCTTACTTCAAATTTGTAGCTTAGTTTCTTCAGTTAAATGCGTCTCCTGTAGGCAGATCAGCTGAACTTCACAATCTTTGAGGGCATCAAACACTGCTGCTCATTTGGTGTGCCCATCCCTCGACCGTTCCATGACCCAATATTCAAAACTCTAGTCTGCATATCTTAACCACTTAAGGACCACCATTTTGCCAATGTACGTCATTGCAATGGCATGTACAGGCACACGCACGTACATGTACGTGCTTGCCTTCCAGCGGGTGGGGGGTCCGATCAGACCCCCTCCCGCTGGATACGGAGGTCCTTTTCGCTTCAGGAGCGATCCGGGATGAGGGGGATGGCCGTTGGTTTCTGGCCATCCCCTCTCGATCGCTCCTGGCGAATGAGAAGCTTCCTCCCACTGTGTATTGTATACACAGGCAGGGAGGAAGTGATGTCATTCTCCTCGGGGCGGTCTTTTTGACCGGACTACGAGGAGAAGACAGAAAGTAAGTGTGCACCAACACTACACTGACATGTAGGCACACACAGGCACACAAACCCCCCCCCCCCCCTATCCCTCCTGCCCACCCCCCTCCCCCCCAGTCACAGTGTCACTGATTGCAGTGATCATTTATTTACTGATCACTGCATTCAGTGTCAGTTGTAAAAGTAAAAACTGTCAGGGCAGTTAGTGTTAGGTTCAGGGTAGCCCCCTACCACCCCCCAATAAAGGTTTAACCCCCTGATTGCCCCTAGAGTTAACCCTTTCACCCCCTTTTGCCAGTGTCATTAAGCGATCATTTTTCTGATTGCTGCATTAGTGTCACTAGTGTCGCTAGGTAGATAGTTATTTTTTTAGGTTCACCGCCAGGTTTTTATAGCGCTAGGTACCCCCATATACTACCCAATAATGGTTTTAACCCCCTGATTGCCCCTAGTTAACCCTTTCACCAGCGATCACAGTATAAGTGTCACTGGTGACGCTGGTTAGCCAGTTAGTTATTTAGGTTCCCTGTCAGGTTTTTATATAGCGCCAGGGACCCCCATATACTACCTAATAAAAATTTGAACCCCCTGATTGCCCCTAGTTAACCCTTTCACCAGTGATCACCGTATAAGTGTTACGGGTGACTCTGGTTAGTTTGCTTTTTATAGCATCAGGGCACCCACCATTTATTACCCAATACAGGTTTAACCCCCTGATCACCCGGCGGGTGATATCAATTAGGTTTTAAGGTCAGGGTCTGCGTCGCCCTAGGCAGCGCTAGGTTAGTGCCAGTACCGCTAACACCCACACGCAAAGCATAAACCTCCCGTAGTGGTATAGAATCTGAACAGATCAATATCTGATCTGATCAGATCTATACTAGCATCCCCAGCAGTTTAGGGTTCCAAAAAAACGCATTGTTAGCGGGATCAGCCCAGATACCTGCTGGCACCTGCGTTTTGCCCCTCTGCCCAGCCCACCCAAGTGCAGTATCAATCGATCACTGTCACTTACAAAACACTAAATACATAACTGCAGCGATCGCAGAGTCAGGCCTGATCCCTGCGATCGCTAACAGTTTTTTTTTGGTAGCATTTTATATTTAAATCCGGAAGGCAGTGCTTGGTTTTCGGGGTCCCGTACATGGCTAGGCTCCCAACAAGTCCCCTACATGTGGTATCCCCGTACTCGGGAGAAGCAGCAGAATTTATTTTGGGGTGTAATTTGACTTATACCCATAGCATGTGTGAGCAATATATCATTTAGTGACAACTTTGTGCAAAAAAAAAAAAAATTGTAAAATTCCTGCAACTTGTGGCAAAATATAAAATATTTCATGGACTCAACATGCCTCTCAGTAAATAGCTTGGGGTGTCTACTTTCCAAAATGGGGTCATTTGGGGGGGGGGTTTGTGCTATTTCGGGATTTTATGGCCTTCGAAACTGTGATAGGTAGTGAGGAGTGAAATCAAAAATTTGCACCCTTAGAAACCCTGAAGGCAGCGATTGGTTTTCGGGGTGCCGTACGCAGCTAGACTCCCAAAAAGTCCCACATATGTGGTATCCTCGTACTCAGGAGAAGCAGCAGAATATATTTTGGGGTGCAATTCCACATATAACTATGGCATGTGTGAGCAATATATCGTTTAGTGACAACTTTTTGTAAACTTTTTTTTTGTGTCATTCAATCACTTGGGACAAAAAAAAAAAAAAATATTCAATGGGCTCAACATGTCTCTCCACAACTTCCTTGGGGTGTCTACTTTCCAAAATGGGGTCATTTGGGGGGGTTTTGTGTTATTTTGGCATTTTATGGCCTTCGAAACTGTGATAGGTAGTGAGGAGTGAAATCAAAAATTTGCACCCTTAGAAATCCTGAAGGCAGTGATTGGTTTTCGGGGTGCCATACGCGGCTAGACTCCCAAAAAGTCCCACATATGTGGTATCCTATTATTCAATCACTTGGGACAAAAAAAATATATTCAATGGGCTCAACATGCCTCTCCACAACTTCCTTGGGGTGTCTCCTTTCCAAAATGGGGTCATTTGGGGGGGGGGGTTTGTACTGCCCTGCCATTTTAGCACCTCAAGAAATGAGATAGGCAGTCGTAAATTAAAAGCTGTGTAAATTCCAGAAAATGTACTCTAGTTTTTAGATGCTATAACTTTTGTGCAAACTAATAAATATACGCTTATTGACATTTTTTTTACTAAAGACATGTGGCTGAATAAATTTTGCCCTAAATGTATGACTAAAATTGAGTTTATTTGATTTTTCTTATAACAAAAAGTAGAAAAAATTTTCTCGAAATTTTCGGTCTTTTTCCATTTATATCGCAAAAAATAAAAATCGCAAAGGCAATCAAATACCATCAAAAGAAAGCTCTATTTGTGGGAAGAAAAGGACGCAAATTTCGTTTGGGTACAACATTGCATGACCGCGCAATTACCAGTTAAAGCAGTGCAGTGCGAAATTGTAAAAAGACCTCTGGTCCTTAGGCTGTTAATTTGGGACGGGGCTGAAGTGGTTAAACAATCAATAACTAGAAAAACAAATAGGAGACTGCCCATGTACACCAAAGGGTAATACTTCCTAAAAGGTACCGGAGGAGGAGAATGACGGGCGGGAGAGTGGGGGGGGGGGGGGGAAGAGGGGGGACCCATTGAGCAAAAATCACTATAAACTTGTGTATCCCTTCATATATCACTGTGACATCCTGTGCTAAACTACTTGTCAAAATAGAATCTGTAAATATTTCCTCTACTCGTGATTTCAACCCGTATTTTATTATTAAATGTAATTTATCAATTACTCCTGTGCAAACTACCCTGCTTTCCTGCATCTTATATCCTTTTTTACTACTTAAACCCTCCCCCTCCCCCCTTATACCATTCTAGGTTACCCCTAGGGGCTTTTCCCGTGGCCAATACATACCACCCTGTGCAATCACACCCCCTCCCCACTTTCTTTCCCCTAATAAATCCTACCCCCCTCCCTTCCCTCCCCCCTATTCCCCATTTATACAGCAACACTATCTTACTTCTATCCCTCTTCCTCTCATTCATTTATTCCCTATTGTATTATGTGACACACCTCACCCCACACAAACATATTATGCACATTACTTCAATTTCAACATATCCCCACATGTCCCCCTCTAAAAAAAAAGGGGGGGGGGAAATTAAAAATAAATAAAGAGGGAGAGAGAAGAGACACAAAGGGGGGGGGGGAAAAATCACGCAAAAAAAAAAGAAAAAAGGAGGAAGGGGAGGGAAGGATTTCCTCCTTTACTTCCTCCCTATCTGATCCCCTCTTTCCTCCATCCAGGTTATCACACTTGCCGGTGAGTCAAAAAATAAAGTCTCTCCCAATGCTATTACACGGAGTCGTGCTGGATACAACAGAGCATATGTGACATCCAGTTTCTGAAGTTTACGCTTAACCTCTATAAATTCTGCTCTGCGCTTCTGCAGCTGGGGTGAAAAGTCAGGATAGAATGATATTTTGGCTCCTTTGTAAGTAATACTACCCATCTCTCTGGCTTTACGAAGTAGGGCTGCTTTGTCTTTATAATTCAGAAGTTTCAATAGCATAGATCTGGGATGTCCTCCCCGTGGCGAGATTCTAAGCGGAATTCTATGTGCTTTTTCTATTGCAAATTGTTGTGAAAAAGATTCTCTTCCAAACACCTCTATAAACCATTTCTCCAAAAATACAATTGGGTCTGAGCCTTCACATTTTTCCGGAAGACCTACCACCCTCACATTATCCCTACGGAGTCTATTTTCCATTTCATCCAATTTTCCTTCAAATTTACCCATTTGTACTTTTAGCTCTTGGACCTCATGATTTAGTGGGTACATCTCATCTTCTATCTGACTGATTCTCTCCTCGGCTGCTGTTATTCTATCAACTGTCTTCTGAATTTCATGTCGCATCATAGCTATTTCCTCTTTAATACCTTTTGTTTGATCACATAATTCAACCAACGACTGTTTGCAAGTATTAACTGCCCCCAGCACCTCCTTTAACGTTGGTTCGTCTTCTCCTTCTACCGGGGGGGGGCAACAGGGGGGTTATTTCAGATCTTCCAACTGTCCCAACATTCTTATTGGTTACACTCTTTATCCCTGTTGTAGTTGACCCTTGCCTCTTTCTGTACGTTAGTATTTTTTTTGAGCCCTCTGGTCCCCCTTAGTTGGTGTATGGTCTGGGGTATGAGCATATCTTTCCAGCTTAGCCGCCATTGCTGACGCCCCCGATACTGCAATAGGCTGGTACCCCTTCTCCTTATCTTTATCTTTAGCTGATCTCAGCGACTGAGTCCCAACATTCTCCTGGCTGGCATGTTCCTCCCCTCTCCTCCTTGCCGCCATATCTCTGCCCTACTAGTATCCCCTACTTGCCGGTGAGCACACAGCAAGCTGCCACAGCCTCCACTGACCATCGAGACGCGCTCCCGGAACAACACAGTCCGATCCAGGCACTCCCGGGGACAGGTAAAGCTGTATAGGAAGTTTACAGGGGGTGTACACGCTTGCGAAAGACTGCTTTTCCTCCAGGGACATATACGGGCTACAAGGGCTACATCGCCATCACTGTGCTAAGCGACTGTCAGCACGCCATCGGTACGCATACGGCTGGGTGAGAGCACACTCCTCTCTCTTCCTCACTCCTCACACACTGCCACCACCATCACAATCCGGCCACGCCCCCCCACGCCCCCGACCCCCAACAAAGGGAGTCATTTAGTTCAAACTGAAAGAAACCAGAGTTCTGTCTTCAAATAGTCCTGCAATAGTAACAGTGTGAAAAACCACATATAGCTTGATATAATCCTCCCCCAGTGGTACCAGCCCCTTGCCCCACAAAAAGACCCCAGATGGGTCTAGTAGTGCATCAAAGGCCATTTAGGCAGTGGCTCAGGATCCTTCTCAAACGTCCAGAGGGTCACTGTGCTGGTTTCTGATCTCCAGGGTCTCTTGTTCTAATGGGAATGTCTCCAAACACCACAATATCACAGACAAAAGAAAAAAGGAAGGTCCTCCATGGTGTAGTATTGTTAAAATGGTTTACATGAAAAAATTGTGGCACAGGCCAGACAAAAAACAGCATGTCAGGCAAAAGACACACCAGGACTTCCGGTCACAGCCGTAGCCAGACGTGATGTTAAAGAGCTCCCGGGGAGAATTTTTTTTTTGTTGTTGATTTTCTCTTCACATCAGGATTTATTGCATTTTTACCTATATAGATTTAGATAACGTGTTGTAGGATTAACACTTCTTTGAACATATCACTGTTTATGGATATGTATATTTCTTGCTGATAATTGGTCAGTTATTTATTCACCTGTTTACTATACTGGTGTCATGAACCAGATGTGACCAGAACTGTGTGACTGCGACAAAGTGAACCAGACACAAATAAGTGAAGGTAAATTTATTAAGCAAACGCATATAAATGTGAACACACCACCAATACGAACTAAGTGAACAAACCAAACAGGGAAGATAAGCAAATAAACCAGTATATGTAACAAAAGGGAGTACCAGAATCGTAGTCAAGCCAGGCCGGGGTCATAAATAGGAGGTCAGCAGATGGGGGGACAAGGAAAAAGGGAACAGGTACAGGAGGCAGGATGCAGGGATCAAGGTATCAGGTATCAGGTATCAGGCATCAGGTATCAGGTATCAGGTAACAAACAGGCTGCAGGTCAGGGCTCAAGGACAATACCAAGGCAAGGTGTGTATGAACTTGCCGGGTATTTATAATGGCTGCTGTCAGTCATGTGACGCCTGACTGCAGAGGGCAATACCTGCTCCACACTGCCAGGATCCCTCCGCTGATGGACACCAGTACTGCGGACCAAAGATTACATAATTCCAGCAGGAGACACCTGCTGGTGGATCGCAGTACTGCATGCCAAATGATTGATATTACCAGCGGAGGGAACCTTTCCTGACAGTACCCCCCCTCAAAGGAGCGACCTCCGGACGCTCCAACTAGCAGTTGCTGGGGAAAGTCCATTGCGTCAAGCTGGGCTATGAGCAAAGTCACATCAGGTTGGATAACGGGCACTTCAAGCAGGGCAGCAGACAGAAGCACATCGGACCGGGAAGCTGGCACGTCAGGCTGGAAGGCAGGCAGCGGCACGTCAGGCTGGAAGGCAGGCAGCGGCACGTCAGGCTGGAAGGCAGGCAGCGGCACGTCAGGCTGGAAGGCAGGCAGCGGCACGTCAGGCTGGAAGGCAGGCAGCGGCACGTCAGGCTGGAAGGCAGGCACTGGGACGTCAGGCTGGAAGGCAGGCACTGGGACGTCAGGCTGGAAGGCAGGCACTGGGACGCCAGGCACATCAGACTGGAAGGCGTCGGACTGCTAGGCCGGGACATCAGACTGGAAGGCGTCGGACTGCAAGGCCGGGACATCAGACTGGAAGGCGTCGGACTGCAAGGCCGGGACATCAGACTGGAAGGCGTCGGACTGCAAGGCCGGGACATCAGACTGGAAGGCGTCGGACTGCAAGGCCGGGACATCAGACTGGAAGGCGTTGGACTGCAAGTCCGGGACATCAGACTGGAAGGCGTCGGACTGCAAGGCCGGGACATCAGACTGGAAGGCGTCGGACTGCAAGGCCGGGACATCAGACTGGAAGGCGTCGGACTGGAAGGCGTCGGACTGCAAGGCCGGGACATCAGACTGGAAGGCGTCGGACTGCAAGGCCGGGACATCAGACTGGAAGGCGTCGAACTGCAAGGCCGGGACATCAGACTGGAAGGCGTCGGACTGCAAGGCCGGGACATCAGACTGGAAGGCGTCGGACTGCAAGGCCGGAACATCAGACTGGAAGGAGTCGGACTGCAAGGCCGGAACATCAGACTGGAAGGAGTTGGACTGCAAGGCCGGAACATCAGACTGGAAGGAATCGGACTGCAAGGCCGGGACATCAGACTGCAAGGCCGGGACATCAGACTGCAAGGCCGGGACATCAGACTGGAAGGCATCAGACTGCAAGGCCGGGACATCAGACTGGAAGGCATCCGACTTCAAGGCCGGGGCATCAGACTGGAAGGCCGGGGCATCAGACTGGAAGGCATCAGACTGGAAGGCCGGGGCATCAGACTGGAAGGCATCAGACTGGAAGGCCGGGGCATCAGACTGGAAGACATCAGACTGGAAGGCCGGGGAATCAGACTGGAAGACATCAGACTGGAAGGCCGGGGCATCAGACTGGAAGACATCAGACTGGAAGGCCGGGGCATCAGACTGGAAGGCATCAGACTGGAAGGTCGGGGCATCAGACTGGAAGGCATCAGACTGAAAGGCCGGGGCATCAGACTGGAAGGAATCAGACTGGAAGGCCGGGACATCAGACTGCAAGACATCAGACTGGAAGGCCGGGACATCAGACTGCAAGACATCAGACTGGAAGGCCGGGACATCAGACTGCAAGACATCAGACTGGAAGGCCGGGACATCAGACTGCAAGACATCAGACTGCGAGACATCAGACTGGAAGGCCGGGACATCAGACTGCGAGACATCAGACTGCAAGACATCAGACTGGAAGGCCGGGACATCAGACTGCAAGACATCAGACTGGAAGGCCGGGACATCAGACTGCAAGACATCAGACTGCACGACGTCAGACTGGAAGGCCGGGACATCAGACTGCAAGACGTCAGACTGGAAGGCCGGGACATCAGACTGCAAGACGTCAGACTGGAAGGCCGGGACATCAGACTGCAAGACGTCAGACTGGAAGGCCGGGACATCAGACTGCAAGACGTCAGACTGGAAGGCCGGGACATCAGACTGCAAGACGTCAGACTGGAAGGCCGAGACATCAGGCTGCAAGACGTCAGGCTGGAAGGCCGGGACATCAGGCTGGAAGGCGTCAGGCTGGAAGGCCGGGACATCAGGCTGGAAGGCGTCAGGCTGGAAGGCCGGGACATCAGGCTGGAAGGCGTCAGGCTGGAAGGCCGGGACATCAGGCTGGAAGGCGTCAGGCTGGAAGGCCGGGACATCAGGCTGGAAGGCGTCAGGCTGGAAGGCCGGGACATCAGGCTGGAAGGCGTATGGCTGGAAGGCCGGGACATCAGGCTGGAAGGCGTATGGCTGGAAGGCCGGGACATCAGGCTGGAAGGCGTCAGGCTGGAAGGCCGGGACATCAGGCTGGAAGGCGTCAGGCTGGAAGGCCGGGACATCAGGCTGGAAGGCGTCAGGCTGGAAGGCCGGGACATCAGGCTGGAAGGCGTCAGGCTGGAAGGCCGGGACATCAGGCTGGAAGGCGTCAGGCTAGAAGGCCGGGACATCAGGCTGGAAGGCGTCAGGCTGGAAGGCTTTAGGCTGGAAGGCCGGGACATCAGGCTGGAAGACGTCCGGCTGGAAGGCCGGGACATCAGGCTGGAAGGTGTCCGGCTGGAAGGCCGGGACATCAGGCTGGAAGGCGTCCGGCTGGAACTCTGGCTCTGGCACTCCGGGCTGGAGCTCTGGCTCTGGCACTCCGGGCTGGAGCTCTGGCACTCCGGGCTGGGACAGATTGGTAGGTGTGGAGGCAGGTTGGGTTAATGGTAAGACCATTTTGGTTGGGAAAAACTTTTGTTTTTTCTTTGGCTTAGCCACTGAAGCTCTGTAGGTGACTACAGGACTGTAAATAAGGGGTGCAGCAGACTGGAAAGGAGGATTGTGATATGGCAGAGAAGAGGTACCAGTAGCTGGGGAAAGAACTTGTGGGTTTGTAGACAGCGGAGAGGAGGCAGGTGGGTTGAATGCAGGATAAGTACAGGGAGTAGAGACTGGATATGAGTATTTGGTTGGGAGCAGCGAGTACTGGGCTGCAACTGAGGTTGACATGGCTGATGGGGAAACATACTTTTGGGTAGGCTCATACCTGATGGCAGAGGTGGATTGTTTGGCTGGGGATGATTGCACCATGTCAGACCATGCTGAAAGTATAGGTTGCACAACTGAAGTTTTAAGCCTCCCTGTCCAACAAAAGACTTAGCAGATACAATGCACTCAGCAATCCCCTGTGGGGAACAGGCTGAGTAGTGTTCACAAAAATCAGCAGGATCATCTTCAAAAAGCCATACTAAAGATACAACCTGATTCATATTAAAAGGAGGAGTGAAATCATCACGGCCATCTGGGATACAGGGCAGGGCTAGCTCAGTACAGATCTTTATCAAAGGCTGCACCTCCTCAAACAATGTATAACCCTGATCGACCAGGGAGTGAGCCAAACGCATAGCTGCAAACAACTGGTCACTAGACCATCCTTTCAAAGCCTGGCGGCAATAATCACCACTCTCAGATGCCAGCAGAGAAAAATAAATGATCTCATCAGCATTCATGTTTGCAACCAAACTGAAACAAATGGTTCCCCTGTGCAGCCACTTCTGGTCAGGAATGGCCTTGGTATTCTGTCACGAACCAGATGTGACCAGAACTGTGTGACTGCGACAAAGTGAACCAGACACAAATAAGTGAAGGTAAATTTATTAAGCAAACGCATATAAATGTGAACACACCACCAATACGAACTAAGTGAACAAACCAAACAACCAAACAGTGAAGATAAGCAAATAAACCAGTATATGTAACAAAAGGGAGTACCAGAATTGTAGTCAAGCCAGGCCGGGGTCATAAATAGGAGGTCAGCAGGAACGGAGGTATCAGGTAACAGGTATCAGGTATCAGGTATCAGGTAACAGGTAACAGGTAACAGGTAACAGGTAACAGGTAACAGGTCAGGGCTCAAGGACAATACCAAGGCAAGGTGTGTATGAACTTCCGGGTATTTATAATGGCTGCTGTCAGTCATGTGACGCCTGACTGCAGAGGGCAATACCTGCTCCACACTGCCAGGATCCCTCCGCTGATGGACACCAGTACTGCGGACCAAAGATTACATAATTCCAGCAGGAGACACCTGCTGGTGGATCGCAGTACTGCATGCCAAATGATTGATATTACCAGCGGAGGGAACCTTTCCTGACAGTACCCCCCCTCAAAGGAGCGACCTCCGGACGCTCCAACTAGCAGTTGCTGGGGAAAGTCCATTGCGTCAAGCTGGGCTATGAGCAAAGTCACATCAGGTTGGGTAACGGGCACTTCAAGCAGGGCAGCAGACAGAAGCACATCGGACCGGGAAGCTGGCACGTCAGGCTGGAAGGCAGGCAGTGGCACGTCAGGCTGGAAGGCAGGCAGCGGCACGTCAGGCTGGAAGGCAGGCAGCGGCACGTCAGGCTGGAAGGCAGGCAGCGGCACGTCAGGCTGGAAGGCAGGCAGCGGCACGTCAGGCTGGAAGGCAGGCAGCGGGACGTCAGGCTGGAAGGCAGGCAGCGGGACGTCAGGCTGGAAGGCAGGCATCGGGACGTCAGGCTGGAAGGCAGGCACTGGGACGTCAGGCTGGAAGGCAGGCACTGGGACGTCAGGCTGGAAGGCAGGCACTGGGACGCCAGGCACATCAGGCTGGAAGGCATCGGACTGCAAGGCCGGGACATCAGACTGGAAGGCGTCGGACTGCAAGGCCGGGACATCAGACTGGAAGGCGTCGGACTGCAAGGCCGGGACATCAGACTGGAAGGCGTCGGACTGCAAGGCCGGGACATCAGACTGGAAGGCGTCGGACTGCAAGTCCGGGACATCAGACTGGAAGGCGTCGGACTGCAAGGCCGGGACATCAGACTGGAAGGCGTCGGACTGGAAGGCGTCGGACTGCAAGGCCGGGACATCAGACTGGAAGGCGTCGGACTGCAAGGCCGGGACATCAGACTGGAAGGCGTCGGACTGCAAGGCCGGGACATCAGACTGGAAGGCGTCGAACTGCAAGGCCGGGACATCAGACTAGAAGGCGTCGGACTGCAAGGCCGGGACATCAGACTGGAAGGCGTCGGACTGCAAGGCCGGAACATCAGACTGGAAGGAGTCGGACTGCAAGGCCGGAACATCAGACTGGAAGGAGTCGGACTGCAAGGCCGGAACATCAGACTGGAAGGAATCTGACTGCAAGGCCGGGACATCAGACTGCACGGCCGGGACATCAGACTGCAAGGCCGGGACATCAGACTGGAAGGCCGGGACATCAGACTGGAAGGCATCAGACTGCAAGGCCGGGACATCAGACTGGAAGGCATCCGACTTCAAGGCCGGGGCATCAGACTGGAAGGCATCAGACTGGAAGGCATCAGACTGGAAGGTCGGGGCATCAGACTGGAAGGCATCGGACTGAAAGGCCGGGGCATCAGACTGGAAGGCATCAGACTGGAAGGCCGGGACATCAGACTGCAAGACATCAGACTGGAAGGCCGGGACATCAGACTGCAAGACATCAGACTGGAAGGCCGGGACATCAGACTGCAAGACATCAGACTGGAAGGCCGGGACATCAGACTGCAAGACATCAGACTGCGAGACATCAGACTGGAAGGCCGGGACATCAGACTGCGAGACATCAGACTGCAAGACATCAGACTGGAAGGCCGGGACATCAGACTGCAAGACATCAGACTGGAAGGCCGGGACATCAGACTGCAAGACGTCAGACTGGAAGGCCGGGACATCAGACTGCAAGACGTCAGACTGGAAGGCCGGGACATCAGACTGCAAGACGTCAGACTGGAAGGCCGGGACATCAGACTGCAAGACGTCAGACTGGAAGGCCGAGACATCAGGCTGCAAGACGTCAGACTGGAAGGCCGGGACATCAGGCTGGAAGGCGTCAGGCTGGAAGGCCGGGACATCAGGCTGGAAGGCGTCAGGCTGGAAGGCCGGGACATCAGGCTGGAAGGCGTCAGGCTGGAAGGCCGGGACATCAGGCTGGAAGGCGTCAGGCTAGAAGGCCGGGACATCAGGCTGGAAGGCGTCAGGCTGGAAGGCCGGGACATCAGGCTGGAAGGCGTATGGCTGGAAGGCCGGGACATCAGGCTGGAAGGCGTCAGGCTGGAAGGCCGGGACATCAGGCTGGAAGGCGTCAGGCTGGAAGGCCGGGACATCAGGCTGGAAGGCGTCAGGCTGGAAGGCCGGGACATCAGGCTGGAAGGCGTCAGGCTGGAAGGCCGGGACATCAGGCTGGAAGGCGTCAGGCTGGAAGGCCGGGACATCAGGCTGGAAGGCGTCAGGCTGGAAGGCCGGGACATCAGGCTGGAAGCGTCAGGCTGGAAGGCCGGGACATCAGGCTGGAAGGCGTCAGGCTGGAAGGCCGGGACATCAGGCTGGAAGGCGTCAGGCTGGAAGGCCGGGACATCAGGCTGGAAGGCGTCAGGCTGGAAGGCCGGGACATCAGGCTGGAAGGCGTCAGGCTGGAAGGCCGGGACATCAGGCTGGAAGGCGTCAGGCTGGAAGGCCGGGACATCAGGCTGGAAGGCGTCAGGCTGGAAGGCCGGGACATCAGGCTGGAAGGCGTCAGGCTAGAAGGCCGGGACATCAGGCTGGAAGGGGTCAGGCTGGAAGGCCGGGACATCAGGCTGGAAGGGGTCAGGCTGGAAGGCCGGGACATCAGGCTGGAAGACGTCCGGCTGGAAGGCCGGGACATCAGGCTGGAAGGCGTCAGGCTGGAAGGCCGGGACATCAGGCTGGAAGGCGTCAGGCTGGAAGGCCGGGACATCAGGCTGGAAGGCGTATGGCTGGAAGGCCGGGACATCAGGCTGGAAGGCGTCAGGCTGGAAGGCCGGGACATCAGGCTGGAAGGCGTCAGGCTGGAAGGCCGGGACATCAGGCTGGAAGGCGTCAGGCTTGAAGGCCGGGACATCAGGCTGGAAGGCGTCAGGCTGGAAGGCCGGGACATCAGGCTGGAAGGCGTCAGGCTAGAAGGCCGGGACATCAGGCTGGAAGGCGTCAGGCTGGAAGGCTTTAGGCTGGAAGGCCGGGACATCAGGCTGGAAGACGTCCGGCTGGAAGGCCGGGACATCAGGCTGGAAGGTGTCCGGCTGGAAGGCCGGGACATCAGGCTGGAAGGCGTCCGGCTGGAACTCTGGCTCTGGCACTCCGGGCTGGAGCTCTGGCTCTGGCACTCCGGGCTGGAGCTCTGGCACTCCGGGCTGGGACAGATTGGTAGGTGTGGAGGCAGGTTGGGTTAATGGTAAGACCATTTTGGTTGGGAAAAACTTTTGTTTTTTCTTTGGCTTAGCCACTGAAGCTCTGTAGGTGACTACAGGACTGTAAATAAGGGGTGCAGCAGACTGGAAAGGAGGATTGTGATATGGCAGAGAAGAGGTACCAGTAGCTGGGGAAAGAACTTGTGGGTTTGTAGACAGCGGAGAGGAGGCAGGTGGGTTGAATGCAGGATAAGTACAGGGAGTAGAGACTGGATATGAGTATTTGGTTGGGAGCAGCGAGTACTGGGCTGCAACTGAGGTTGACATGGCTGATGGGGAAACATACTTTTGGGTAGGCTCATACCTGATGGCAGAGGTGGATTGTTTGGCTGGGGATGATTGCACCATGTCAGACCATGCTGAAAGTATAGGTTGCACAACTGAAGTTTTAAGCCTCCCTGTCCAACAAAAGACTTAGCAGATACAATGCACTCAGCAATCCCCTGTGGGGAACAGGCTGAGTAGTGTTCACAAAAATCAGCAGGATCATCTTCAAAAAGCCATACTAAAGATACAACCTGATTCATATTAAAAGGAGGAGTGAAATCATCACGGCCATCTGGGATACAGGGCAGGGCTAGCTCAGTACAGATCTTTATCAAAGGCTGCACCTCCTCAAACAATGTATAACCCTGATCGACCAGGGAGTGAGCCAAACGCATAGCTGCAAACAACTGGTCACTAGACCATCCTTTCAAAGCCTGGCGGCAATAATCACCACTCTCAGATGCCAGCAGAGAAAAATAAATGATCTCATCAGCATTCATGTTTGCAACCAAACTGAAACAAATGGTTCCCCTGTGCAGCCACTTCTGGTCAGGAATGGCCTTGGTATTCTGTCACGAACCAGATGTGACCAGAACTGTGTGACTGCGACAAAGTGAACCAGACACAAATAAGTGAAGGTAAATTTATTAAGCAAACGCATATAAATGTGAACACACCACCAATACGAACTAAGTGAACAAACCAAACAACCAAACAGTGAAGATAAGCAAATAAACCAGTATATGTAACAAAAGGGAGTACCAGAATTGTAGTCAAGCCAGGCCGGGGTCATAAATAGGAGGTCAGCAGGAACGGAGGTATCAGGTATCAGGTATCAGGTATCAGGTAACAGGTAACAGGTAACAGGTAACAGGTAACAGGTAACAGGTAACAGGTAACAGGTCAGGGCTCAAGGACAATACCAAGGCAAGGTGTGTATGAACTTTCCGGGTATTTATAATGGCTGCTGTCAGTCATGTGACGCCTGACTGCAGAGGGCAATACCTGCTCCACACTGCCAGGATCCCTCCGCTGATGGACACCAGTACTGCGGACCAAAGATTACATAATTCCAGCAGGAGACACCTGCTGGTGGATCGCAGTACTGCATGCCAAATGATTGATATTACCAGCGGAGGGAACCTTTCCTGACAACTGGCTTAACTAGCGCTACTTCGCTTTTTAAACACAGTTTTTATGGGTGTTGGTAACACTTTAGAAGTTTAGCTGCTTTTTATTCCCATTTAGCCCTTTATCTATTTATTTGTAATTATCTCTTAGCGCAGATTGCTTTGTTAGCGCATTAGTACACACCGCCGACCAATGGCACATGATCGCGCGCATGCACAGTGGGGTGGAACCATCTGTGATCAGCCGTGACTTCATCACGGCCGATCACGTGGTAAACAACCATGCTCAATGGCCTTGGTGGTGTCTCCGTGACACGCTACCACCGAAGATAAGGGGATGCGGGCACACGATTGCATGCATTCCCTGTTTAAATAGGCGGACGTCATTTGACGCCTGCCTGGAATGTGAGCCGCACCATCTGGCCGTCATATGGCGGCCGGTGGGCGGCAAGCGGTTAAACTTTTTTAAAATTAAGCTGTTCAAATTAAAGCGTAACTCCTCTTTTGTTGAGAAAAAAATATTCCCCCCGGGTGATATATGTGCATTACAAGGATTATAATAACCTTTGTTGCAGATTCCTACCTTTTGTTATTCTGAAGAAATCCCTATTTATTCCTCTGTGCCTCTGTGCTAAGTGGGTCTAATGGGAGTGGTTTCATAATTTTCAGTCAGCTGTGGAACTGCAGAGCACTAATGAGGAAAGCTGCTGGACCTGCATCCCTTTAACCACTTTCAGACCGGACCATTTTGCTGGTCAATGACCAGAGGTCTTTTTACAATTTGGCACTGCGCTGCTTTAACTGGTAATTGCGCGGTCATGCAATGTTGTACCCAAACAAAATTTGCGTCCTTTTTATCCCACAAATAGAGCTTTCTTTTAAAGGTATTTGACTGACTCTGCGATTTTTATTTTTTGCGATATAAACGTAAAAAGACTGCAAATTTTGAAAAAAAATGATATTTTCTAATTTTTGTTATTAGAAAAATCCAATAAACTCAATTTTAGTCATACATTTAGGCCAAAATGTATTCAGCCACATGTCTTTGGTAAAAAAAAGTCAATAACTGTATATTTATTGGTTTGCGCAAAAGTTGTCACATCTACAAACTAAGGTACGTTTTCTGGAATTTACGCAGCTTTTAGTTTATGACTGCCTATCTCATTTCTTGAGGTGCTAAAATGGCAGGGCAGTACAAAACCCCCCCAAATGACCCCATTTTGGAAAGTAGATACCCTAAGGAAATTGATAAGAGGCATGTTGAGCCCATTGAATATTTTATTTTTTTGCCTCAAGCGATTGAATAATGACAAAAAAAAATTTTTTATTTTTTTTTTACACAAAGTTGTCACTAAATGATATATTGCTCACACATGCCATGGTTATATGTGGAATTGTACCCCAAAATACATTCTGCTGCTTCTCCTGAGTACGGGGATACCACATGTGGTCGACTTTTTGGAAGCCTATCCGCGTACGGGGCCCCGAAAGCCAAGCACCGCCTTCAGGATTTCTAAGGGCATACATTTGTAATTTCACTCCTCACTACCTATCACAGTTTTGAAGGCCATAAAATGCCAATATGGCACAAAACCCCCACAAATTACCCCATTTTAGAAAGTAGACACCCCAAGCTATTTGCTGAGAGGCATGTTGAGTCCATGGAATATTTTATATTTGGCACAAGTTGCGGGAAAATTACAAACTTTTATTTTTTTTTATTTTTTTTTCACAAAGTTGTCACTAAATGATATATTGCTCACACATGCTATGGGCATATGTGAAATGACACCCCAAAATAAGTTCTGCTGCTTCTCCTGAGTACGGGGATACCACATATGTGGGACTTTTTGGGAGCCTAGCCGCATACGGGGCCCCGAAAACCAAGCACCGCCTTCAGGCTTTCTAAGGTCGTAAATTTTTGACTTCACTCCTCACTACCTATTACAGTTTTGAAGGCCATAAAATGCCAAGATGGCACAAACCCCCCCCCAAATGACCCCATTTTGGAAAGTAGACACCCCTAAATTTAGGGGTACACTAGTGAGACTAGGTAATAAATGGCGGGTGCCCTGAAACTATAAAAAAATAACTAACCAACCAGCGTCACCTGTAACAGTTATATGGTGATCACTGGTGAAAGGGTTAACTAGGGGGCAATCAGGGGGCTTTATGCGGTAGTATATGGGGGTCCCTGGCGCTATAAAAAGCTGCGGCGAACCTAAATACCTACCTGCCTAACTAGCAACACGGAGGAGAGATTACATCACTTCCTCTGCCTGTGTTTACATTACAGGAGAGGAAGTGATACAATGCTTCACTTCCATTCGTCAGGAGCGATCGCGAGGGGGTGGCCATGAATGAATGGACGCCCCCTCATCCCGGATCGCTCCTGAACAGATACCGACCGCCGCTGGCCACCCGCGGGAAGGCAGGGACGTACAGGTACGCCCATATGCCTGCCCGTGCCATTCTGTCGACGTATATCGTCGTGCGGCGGTCGGCAAGTGGTTAAACATGTTCTTGTTGGCAGTATTTCCCCAAAAATGACATTTTGTGACTTTTATCTTGGGTAGACTTCTGTGAAAATTGGTGAACCAATCACACAAGCAGGAAATTATGTTTCTGGGGGTGGTCAGTACATTCAGTACAGTACAGTAGTACAGTAGTATTCTGTGTATAGAACAACTACAGCTAGTAATATTGCATTGCATTTTCAGAAAATTATACCAGCTGCAGATTAAAAAGGAAAGGTAATTTTTAATAACACTCAATTACAAAATTATTTGTGTTGCAATGGTATAAGCTATATTATTTTTTCTTTGTTTGCTTTTTTTTCCCCACGAGTGTGGAATTACCCTTTAAATGTTTTAAGATTGTAAAATATAGCTCAATGTGAATACATTTTGGTATGATTTACCAACTGATCTGAGATTTTTAGAATATGTTGGCATAGACAGAGTTTTGTATTGTGTACAGTTTGGGGGATATTGGTTATAAGCTAAGCTCTTTTTTGTACATTAAGCCACATTAAGCTCCCAAAAAACAAGCTTAATGTCATTCATTTGCCTTGTGGGAGACAAAAATCCAAGAAACTTCTAGGCACTTTATTACATGTTAAGCCACATTAAGCTATTTTCACATTAAATGTTTTAGGATGTCCCTCCTTTAACCAGTCAAAGACTCTAGGTGTTCTAGACACACCCAAAAAAGTCATGTTTTGTACACAGGGCATGTATAGTACATTCAGCTCTTCTGCCCTGCTGTCGGACCCCCCACTCACAGTACACTGCAATTCAGCTCTGATTAATCGCAGCTGCTTTGCCGAGTACACAGAGAAGGTCCCGGCAGCAGGAGCTGTCAATTAAAGCAGAATGGCAATGTTTATCAACAACATTGCTCAGCCACAAAGCCAGAAATCTACAATGAAACATTGTTTAATTTCCTAATTTTCTGTTTATTCATGTAAAGATCAAAGGGATGAACCCCCCCCCCCCCCCCCCCCCCCGGTACTGTGGGACTTTAACAGCAACACAATGGATGAACAAAAGTAATTATAAAATACAAAATATTATTAAATACATGGGTAAAAGTCGGTGTATACATCACCGTGTTAAAACATGACAACATGATGCAGTATTTGCTGATGTAGAAATGAATGCTACTTTGCAGATGTTTTTTCTTATGTCCGATGCATTTCAGGAGAAAACTTTGATCCCTTCTTCAGGGTATTTGCAAAGAGAATATCATAAGGTCAAACCATTCTATAACAGAACATAGCACGATTAGGCATCGAAACAGAGATATGACATATTGATAATTTACAACAATAATAGAAGTATAGGGGTAAACAAAACCTCTTGGCATACTTACTAGAAAATCACTATAACGGTGTGCTGCTGGGACTGAGGCAAGGCCATAAAGGGAAACTCAAACACCTAAAAATAAATAAAAGGGATAGAGCATGGTAGATCAAAAAAGTGACCGTATATTTGCAGGGCAGGAGCACTGAGTCCAGACAGACACAATACCACTTGAATATACCCCACAGAGACAGAGAAAGGGAAGTAACCAGGGAAGAGGCCTAACTAACCTCTCAGAGTTGTACCTAGATTATCTTAGTGGATGACAACCCCCAAGTCACTCTGTCAGGTCACCTGAGACCAGGTGACAGATGCACTCCATAGGAGTCGGAAGTGCACCGCTAGGTAGTGGACCGTAGGACTGACTGCTGCGTATTGTACCCAGGGAAATTCAAGACACAGGTCTACTGGATCACTAACACAGATCCCAATGGGAGCTGGAGCATAGATTCCCCAGGGCGTGGAGTCCAAGAGCCAGCAGGTGTTCGCCAGAGCCTCCAGTGGTGAGGATGGACTTCGCTGTAGTCTGGCTCCAGGTCGCGGCCCCTAGGGTCTCACAGCTCATGCTCACAGTAGACTACAGGAGAAGGAAGCAGCAGGCTGGGATGACAAGGATAGAAAGGGGATAAGGCAGAGGTCAAGGCAACTAGCAGACAGGAACAACAGCGTACACGCCAAATTTTCAGGGTCACAGGCAGACAGGGATAGTCAGGGACATGCCAAAAGGCCAAGGTCACAAGCAGACAGGAATCGTTAAGAACACGCCAAGGTCGGTAACAGAGACAAATGTAGAGCACACGGCAAGCAGGAAACAGGAAGCCAAACACAAAATGGATACACAAGGGTTTATCAGCACCGCTGGCTTGCAGTGCACAGGTTAACATAGGGTTCCCTGATAGGGCCTGGGGTGGAGCCATGCTTAGAGGAGAGGTTATAAAAAACACCAGGTGGAAGTGGCTGGCCTCTTAGTCTGAACACATGAGGAGAGGTAAGAAAACAGAGGAAGATTACTGCATAACCATGACAGTACCCCCCGCCCCCCTTACTAGGCCCCCCTCCTCCACTTGGGTCCAGGCTTAAAGGGAAACTCCAGATGGAACCTCCTCAAAAGAGGAGGAGCAAAGACCTTAGATGCAGTGATCCAAGACCTCTCATCAGGGCCAAACCCTTTCCAATGTACGAGGTACTGAAGAATGCCTTTACAGAGCCGGCAATCCAAAACTTGCCTAACCTCGTATTTTAGATTATCCTCAGAGACCGGAACCGAGTTAAGGAGAGGACGAGAGGACTTGAGGACTAAAGGCTTTTTAGGAATGGGTAAGGGCATGAGAAGACCATCAGGAGTCTGAGCAGGGTCCCCTTGACCCTTAAAGATGAGCTGGACATCCAGCACAGGACCACCAGACTGGGCAGAGGTCAGTGGAGCCCTGAGGTCAGGTTGGTTAGAAGGTGACATGTCACAAGAGTCAAGCTGGATAGCTGAAACACAAACAGAATGCAGAGAGCCCTGAGAAAAAGATTGAAAACCTTACCTGGCCGAATGAGGCAGTCTATCCAAAGGATGGATTGAGCCTCTTAAACGGGTTTGAACGGATATAGTAGCAGTAAAGTGAGGCCAGGTTACAGAAGGTCCTGAACAAGAAGCAGGAAGCTCACTGGGCATGGGCTGGACTGGCATAGCTGGTGCAGAGGCCGACTGAATAGTATTGTCAGGTGTAGCGACCATCTCAATCGCATCACACGGCATAGCGACTGTGGAACTTGCAGACAAGTTAGCCTGGCTGTGCGTCCAAGGGAGATTAGGGACAGGCAAAGGTAAATGGTTATGCAAACTGGAGTGAATGATCGACTCAGGTTCATAGGTGGGCCCCTCATCTAGAGGGCCACATGACCTAGAGACTGCACCAGTCCGACTATTGCAGAACACATCCCAGAGATCGCTATATACAGCGGGAAGAGCAGAAGATACTGGGATGGTGGTAACAGGAAGTTTCTCTTTTGGGGTAACCTTGAGTAGGCATGAAGAGGAACAGGAGGAACCTCAAGCCAGGATCTGTCCAGCAGTCCAGTCAATGTGTGAAGAATGGAGCCGTAACCAAGGAAGACCTAATATGATAGGAGATGAAGCCTTAAGTAAGACAAGGAAGGATATCTACTCCTGGTGGAGTGTTCCTACTGACATCTTAACAGGAAGGGTCTGGAAGCAGATAGGGTCCCCTGGGAGAATAATGCCATCAATAGCTAAGACCACCAATGGCGTTGTAAGGGGCAAAAGGGTAAGTCTCATGAAGGATGCAGTTTCCCAATCCATGAAATTGGCAGCGGCTCCGGAATCCAGATGTGCTGAGACCGAACGAGAGGAAGCACCGACATGAAGCAACACAGAAAGGAGAAGGCGAGAAGGTGAAGGTGATATTTCAGGGTCTAATACTCCACCTTCCAGATGTATTAGCCCTGACCGTTTTTCCGGACGAAGAGAACAAGTGTCACGGAAATGACCTTTGGCCCCACAATAGAGGCGTAGGCCCAGAGTTCTGCACCTAGCACGTTCTTGGGGAGATAACTTGGTCCAGCCCAGCTGCATAGGTTCCCCAGCAGGCAGGGGGTGCTCCTCGGAACGAACAGAAGGGACTGAGGGCTCAAGCTGCCTAAAGAACGGGGAGTGCTGGTGTCTTTTTTCCAGGGCCCTCTCCTGAAAGTGAATATCGATCTGGTTACACAAGGTGATGACACTGTCCAGATCAGCAGGAAGGGATCTTCCTGCTAATTCATCCTTCACTCTATCAGAGAGGCCATGTAGAAAGGTTGCAACTAGGGCCTCATTATTCCAGCTCAATTCAGCTGTGAGGATACGGAACTGAAGAGCATACTGTCCCACAGAAGCGGACTCTTGATGGAGACGTAAAAGAGCGCTATCCGCTGAGGAGACACGACCCGGTTCCTCGAAGATATTCCGAAAAAGTTTCAAGAAATCAGACAGGCTAGAAACCACTGGATTATTCAGTTCCCACAGAGGGGCAGCCCAAGCTAGCGCCTCGCCAGACAGGAGGGATATAATATATACTACTTTCACCCAATCAGACAGGAAGTTTTGGGGCTGAAGTTCAAAATGAATTGTGCACTGACTTAGGAACCCCCTGCAAGCCTTGGAGTCCCCAGAGAAACGGGCCGGAGCTGGTAGTTGTACTGAATGTGTGGCTGCAACTTATGCGATAGGTGCAGCAGCAGATATCGGTTGAGGTTGTTGAACCGGGGGTCCTAATGAGGCCTGAACCTGTTCAAAACGGGATGCCAAATCCTGAAGGAATTGCATCACATGGGTCTCATGCAATTTTTGGGTCTCAAGTCTGTGAACTAAGCCCTGCAACGGATCATCTGCGGATAGCAGCACATCAGCTGGGTCCACGACTGATCAAACTGTCAGGTCACCTGAGACCAGGTGACAGATGCACTTTGTAGGAGTCGGAAGTACACCACTAGGTAGTGGACCTTAGGACTGACTGCTGCGTATTGTACCCAGGGAGATTCAGGACACAGGTCTACTGGATCACTAATACAGATCCCAATGGGAGCTGGAGCATAGATTCCCCAGGGCGCGGAGTCTAAGAGCCAGCAGGTGTTCGCCAGAGCCTCCAGTGGTGAGGATGGACTTTGCTGCAGTCTGGCTCCAGGTCATGGCCCCTAGGGTCTCACAGCTCACGCTCACAGTAGACTACAGGTGAAGGAAGCAGCAGGCTGGGATGACAAGGATAATAAGGGGATAAGGCAGAGGTCAGGGCAACTAGCAGACAGGAACAACAGAGTACACGCCAAAGGTTCAGGGTCACAGGCAGACAGGGATGGTTGGGAACATGCCAAAAGGCCAAGGTCACAAGCAGACAGGAATCGTTGCGAACATGCCAAGGTCGGTAACAGAGACAAACGTAGAGCACACGGCAAGCAGGAAACAGGAAGCCAAACACACAATGGATACACAATGGTTTATCAGCACCGCTGGCTTGCAGTGCACAGGTTAATATAGGGTTCCCTGATAGGGCCTGGGGTGGAGCTATGCTTAGAGGAGAGGTTATAAAAAACACCAGGTGGAAGTGGCTGGCCTCTCAGTCTGAACACATGAGGAGAGGTAAGCAAACAGAAGAAGATTACTGCATAACCATGACACACTCTTTTTCACATTCTCCTGAGGAAAATCCTTCCAGGAACGGATGGAAACTTAGCTGACTATTAAGGCCTGGGGTAGAGGTAGCCCCAAGCTCCACAATCCAGTGAGCCTCTAGCTGGAGGAGGAGCTTGTTCCAGTCTCCCTCCATCTCTGGGATGCATCGGTCCAGGATGAGGAACTGAACATGGGGGAATTACCCCAATGATGATCTCTAACATGTCTACCGAGAGGTACTTCTGGGTTTGCAGTTTGTATACTAAAAATATGTCTATATGCTCTTCTGCAAAATTCTAATAGTTTTGCCCACATCGAAAACTATAACATTGGCATGTTAAAAGTTACTCCACCAACATTGTTTTACAATTGGCATAGTGACGTGGTTTACATGGGCAACCATTGGGCAAGACAATATTCGACTGTACTTTCATGTATTGACAGTAGAGGCAGCCCCCACATCGAAAGGTATCCAGTCACTTGCATGGGTTGCATCTGAAAGTTCCTATAAATTCACTCTGGACCAATTGGTCATTGGGGGATCTAGCCCTAAGATATGTAACAGCTGGAAGAGTGGGTCTGTGTGGATTCAAAGTGGGGTCTATCTGTAATAGATGCCAATATTTATCAATTATCTTTTTGACAGCCTTGTGTCCTTTATCTTGTGATAATCCAAGTGGTTTGGGGCTTGACAATCTTTTTAGCAGAGAACAGAAGGTCATGTCTGGGTTACTAATTGGCTAGTTTAAAGACCATTTTAAGGCATGTCTTAGAGTAGCCTCTCTCAAGTAGGCTTTCCCTCAAGAGATCTGCTTCCATATGGAAGGACACATCAGTGGAACTATTCTTCCTTAGCCTAAGATTTTGGTTGTAGGGAACAGAATGTACCAGCGGGCGTGCATTTGCACTAGTGGCATATAGAATGGTATTACCCACTGTCGATTTTTGATACAAATGGTGATGGCAGCATCAAGAAATGTAATCACTGATTCACTGTAAGACATAGTGAAACTCAGATTGAAGTTATTTTTGTTCATAGCCAAGATACAATCATTGAGGGTCTCAGCTGAGCCCTCTCAGATGACAAATATGTCATCTATGCATTGAAACCATGAGACAATATGACTTGTAAACGGTAACAGATACTTATCTGCCAAAAATGATCGTTCCCACTCCTCCAGTTACAGGTTGGCATATGATGGGGCACAGCATGTCCCCATCACCATGCCCTGCACCTGGAGGAAATGGAAACCATTAAATGAAAAGACATTGTGCATTAAAATATATTCCAATGCGGAAACAATAAACTCATGAAGTTTGCGGTCATCTCTATGAGATTGCTATAAGATGTGTTTAATCGCAGAGATTCCCAAGTGGTGAGTGATACAAAGCTTCAACGTCAATTGCCACAAGGAGTGTCTCAGGAGGAGCTGAATTCCCTCCAGATTTTGTAGTAGATGAATTGTATCACTAATATATGAGGGGAGGTTGGTGACACAGGGCCTAAGGTCGGAATCTATGAACCTACTAAGATTTTCAGTAATGCAGCCATTCGCTGATATAATTGGTCTACTTGGCGGTGTTTTGAGGTCTTTATGAATGATAGGTAAGCTGTAAAATGTTGGAATCTTTATCAATGATACCGTTAGCATAAGCCTCCTCTATAAGTGTATAGAAGTTTTTAAACGTTTTAATACTATATTTAAAAATAGATCTATACCATGCGTTGTTTTTAAGAATTTTTTACACATCAATTTGTATTGATCACTATATTTCCTCCCTTGTCAGGAGCCTTTATAGTGAGGGAATGGCATTCTTTGAGAATCTAAGGCTTGTTTTCCCCCAAGCCGTAAGATTCCCTGTAGGGGTATGTTAATTTCTGTTGTAGTAAGGGTGAGAAGGCTGCTAGATTAGAGTTGGCAGAAATATATGGAAATTTGTCAGATTTCTTTTTAAATGGAGGGGCATTGGGCAGTGGATATGCCTTTGTTTAGATATGTTTTTTTAAAAGAGCTTCTATATCGACAGTGTCAATAAGATCAGTCAGATCTTGTTCCTCCAAAAGAGTCAAAAGATCATCCAATGACTCATCTGCTTGTGGTATGTTTGGAGCTTGATGTGATTTGTTTTTTTGAGTATAGACTCTTAAAAAGAAGTTTCCTCGCTCAGGAAGAGATGTAAATCCTTAGTTAAAAAATATCCAAGTTAGAATCAGGACAAAAGCTGAGGCATTTGGATAAGAGTAATTATTCCTCTGAAGAAAGTGTATACGGCGAATTTCAGCTGTTCGCGGTCCGCCCGATCGGCGGACTATTGCCGCCATTCGCCCGGCGGACTTCCGTGTTTACTGTGTAAAAGAACTTTGACCTATCATGACACATCCATCATGGGGTACAGGACAGCCAATTGAGACATTACAGCACATGGACACTTGGACATTTCCCCTAACTTATAAGTAGACCCGATCCGGCGGCCATTTTACATTCTTTCGTATGTCACTATAGGGAGAGGTTGCTGTGTGGAGCAGGGAGAGACTGCAGTGACCCAAATCGCTAGCTATTTGGTCCACAAAAGTTCTTTTCAGGACTGGTATAGGTGTTAGGTGTAGTTCAGGATATAGGTTTGAGGCACTGCTGTGCTACTGATTTTTGCAGAAGCCTGTCTTTTGTCAGTGTAGAGAGAGGGACAGGACGCTGTGTGCTACAGGGACAGTCAGTTTAATCATTAGCTGTTACTATTAGGTCCACAAAAGTGCTATTCAAGTTATTGTTCTAGCAGCCTCTGTTTTGTCAGTTTAAATAGGGACAGGCAGGAAGCTGTGTGTGAGGCAGTGAGGGACAGTCAGTTTAATCAGTAGCTGTTACTATTAGGTCCACAAAGGTTCTTTTCAGGACTGGCATGGTAATAGGCTTGTACACGTATAATATTCTTTCTTCCAAATATAGAAAGAATATTATACTTGACTGCTGCCCTTCTGCTGCAGCAGTCCTTTATCAGTATAGGGACTGAGGTACAGTCTGCTAATCATTCACAACCTACTAGTTCCACAAAGGTCCTTATAAGGACTGGTAAGGTATAGGGTACTACAGTACATAGGGTTGAGTGAGGTACAGTCTGCTATTCCTTAAGGACTGGTATAGGTCCACAATACATAGGGTTGAGGTGCACTACTGCTGACTGCTGCCCTTCTGCTGCAGTAGTCCTTTATTAGTAAAGGGACTGAGGTACAGTCTGCTAATCATTCACAACCTACTAGTTCCACAAAGGTCCTTATCAGGACTGGTAAGGTCTAGGGTACTACAGTACATAGGGTTGAGTGAGGTACAGTCTGCTATTTATTGTGGACCTATACCAGTCCTTAATATATAGGGTTGAGGTGCACTACTGCTGACTGCTGCCCTATACTGCAGCAGTCCTTTATCAGTATAGGGACTGAGGTACAGTCTGCTAATCATTTACAACCTACTTGTTCCACAAAGGTCCTTATAAGGACTGGTAAGGTCTAGGGTACTACAGTACATAGGGTTGAGTGAGGTAAGGTCTGCTATTCCTTAAGGACTGGTATAGGTCCACAATACAGCAGTCCTTTATCAGTATAGGGACTGAGAGTTTTGTCACAGGGTCATTTAAAAAATGACAGGCAGAGGAAGAGGCAGGCCCTTCCGCAGGGGTGGTAGGGGTAGGGCAGGAGCAACAGGCTTGAGCCAAAGTGGGAAGTTGCAGAAGGTGCGTTTAATTACTTTAAAGGATGCACCAGACTTGGTTGAGTGGCTCACTCAGCCTTACTCTTCTTCACCCTCCTCATCCTCTCGATCGGCACCCTCTTCTTCACTCTCTGCTATGTGCACCCCCAAAGACACTACCACCAACAACACCACCACCACCACATACCTTCCGCTTGAGTCACAGGAATTATTTTCCGATCCATATCAAGACATTTCTGATGCGCAGCCACTCTTGGTATTGGATCAGGAAGAGGAGGTAGCAACAACCGCCACTCAGCAGTCTGACGACAGTACCCAGATCAGCCCAAGGAGGAGGTTGGTCCCCGCTGTTGCTGCCTACTCCGAGATCTCTACTTATAGTGGTGGGGAAGGTGATGTCGATGATGACGTGTCTAGTGATGTCACGTGGGTGCCCACAAGAGAGGAAGAGGAGGGGAGTTAAGAGGGAGATATGGACCAGCAGATAGGGAGGAGAAGCAGGAATAACTTACATTGCACAGGAGGGACAAAGCAGACTGCTAATGTATCAGGAGCGAGTCATCGACCATGTACGGTCACATCTGGCGCTCCCAGGACACCGGCACACGGCTCCGCAGTGTTGGCTTTTTTTAACGTGTCCGCTGCTGACAATAGCGTTGCCATCTGCAATCTTTGCAGTCATTGCATTAGTCGTGGTAAGCCCAACACTCACCTAGGGATGACCGCCTTAAGAAGGCACATGAGCAGCCATCACCGAGCCCAGTGGGAGCGACAGAACACACAAAGCAACACTTCAGGCTCTCAGCATCCAGCCTCGTCTTCTACTTCTCCTTCTCCTCTCTCCTCACAATTGCCCTCCACTCCACCTTCCATCACGCCAAGCTCACGTTTTTCTGCAAAAAGGCAGGCTTCTGTGGGCCTAATGTTCGAGCGTAAAAAAATGATGACGCCGGATAACCCTCTTGCCCAACGGTTGACGGCTGGCTTGTCAGAACTCATAGCCTGCCAACTACTGCCATATAAACTGGTGGACTCGGAGGCCTTTCGAAAATTTGTGGCCATTGGAACATAACAATGGAAGGTCCCAGGAAGGAAGTATTTCTCAGAGAAGGGCATCCCAGAGCTATATGGCCATGTTCAGCGGCAAGTGAATGTATCTCTGGCACACAGTGTCGGTGCCAAGATACATCTGACCACAGACACGTGGTCTAGCAAACACGGGCAGGGAAGGTATATCACTTTTACTGCCCACTGGGTGAACCTTCTGATGGCCGTCAAGCATGTAACCCGTGGCACCCGTGTAGATTTGGTTTTACCGCCAGGGATTGCATGCAGGCCTGGCTCCTCTTCTCCTCCTCCTCCTCCTCCTACTCCATCCTCCTCCCTCTCCTCCTCGGCTGACTCCTCCTTTTCCGCTGCTAGCGTCTCTTCCGCTGCGCCGCCCAAGCTCCCCAGAACCTATTCGACATGCCAGGTGAGACGTTGCCATGCCGTGCTGCGTCTGTTGTGCCTGGAAGCCAAGAGCCACACTGGCCCGGCACTCCTTTCAGCTTTGCGTTCACAGGCAGATCAGTGGCTAACACCGCTCAATTTGACAGTTGGTAAAGTGGTGTGTGACAACGGTGCCAATCTGCTTAGCGCATTGAAACAGGGCAAAACGTCTTAAACTTAGTCGTGCAGCGATTCGTTGTCAAATACCCTGGGTTCCAGGACATCTTGCGGCAGGCAAGGAAAATCTCGGCCCATTTCAGAAGATCTTACACGGCCATGGCTCACCTTGCTGACATTCAGCGGCGACACAATCTGCCGGTCAGACGTCTTATTTGCGATTGCCCGACGCGATGGAACTCAACCTTCTATATGCTTGATAGGCTGCTCCAGCAGAAACGTGCAGTTAACGTCTACCTGTATGAACTCTGCGGTAGAACAGGTTCTGGGGAGCTGTTTTTTTTTTCACCGCGCCAGTGGCTGCTCATGCGCGACGCATGCAGACTTCTGCACCCATTTGAGGAGATCACCAAACTGGTCAGTCGCAGCCATGGCGCCATCAGTGACATGGTACCTTATGCCTTCTTTATGGAGCGTGCATTACGTCGTGTCATTGATCAAGCTGTGGAGGAGCAGGAGCGGGAAGATGAGGAAGTCGCAATGCTGGATGAATTCCCAGGGGGGGCTACTCTATCTGAGACAAGTGAACAACAGGAGTCTGAAGAGGTGTCAGAGGAGGATGGTGCCGGGGCGGATGAGGAGGAGCAAGAAGAGCATGCTTTAAACCTTTCTGGGATCCCTGTTGTTGTGCCTGGATGGGGAGAGGAGAATGAAGAGGACGACATTATCCTGGATGATAAACAGGAGCCAGGCCACCACACAGCTTCCAGTTTAGTGCAAATGGGGGCCTTCATGCTCCAGTGTTTTAATAGGGACCCCCGTATAAAAAGCATAAGGGTCAAGGACCAGTACTGGGTGGCAACATACTTAGACCCCCGGTACAAACACAAAATGGCGGAAATGTTACCGCCGTCACAGAGGGCTGTCAGAATGGAGCACTTCCAGGCCTTGCTTCGAGAAATGCTGCATTCTGCTTTTGCGTGCGCTGGCAGAGGAGCAATTCCCACTCCCAGAGAAGGAGTTTTGGGTACCAATCCAACAGCGCCTGCAAGAAGAGGCCGGTTTGAAGATGTGTTGGTGACTTCGGATATGAGGTCATTCTTTCAGCCGACCCATCGACAGGTGTCATCCGGATCCAGCATCAGGGAACGCCTAGACCGCCAGGTGTCCGATTACATTGGGTTGATGGCCGATGTGGACGCTCTGAGGAGTGATGAACCCCTGGACTACTGGGTGGGCAGGCTTGACCTCTGGCCAGAGCTTGCCCAATTTGCAATGGAACTGTTGGCTTGCCCCTCGTCCAGTGTCCTGTCCGAAAGGACGTTCAGCGCAGCAGGGGGGATCGTGACCGATAAGCGTACTCGCCTAGCTCACGACAGTGTTAACTACCTCACATTTCTAAAAATGAATGAGGCATGGATCACGGAGGAATTCAACACATGTGACCAGTAGACCATGTATATGTCTATAAACGATTTTTTTAATCGAGCACACAGACCTTCTTTCTTAATTTGGCTCACTTCCTTGTCCAAAAAAAACGTACTATATGCCCATACCGCTCAAGAGGTTGAGCGGTGTCATATTTCTACTGGGGCTGCTTATTATGAGGGGCTCCCACCATCCCTGTGCTGACTTCCTCCTGGGGCTGCTTATTATGAGGGGCTCCCACCATCCCTGTGCTGTGCTGACTTCCTCCTGGGGCTGTACATCTGCTGTGCATATTATGAGGGGCTCCCACCATCCCTGTGCTATGCTCATTATGAGGGGCTCCCACCATCCCTGTGCTGTGCTGACTTCCTCCTGGGGCTGCTTATTATGAGGGGCTCTCACCATCCCTGTGCTGTGCTGACTTCCTCCTGGGGCTGTACCTCTGCTGTGCATATTATGAGGGGCTCCCACCATCCCTGTGCTATGCTCATTATGAGGGGCTCCCACCATCCCTGTGCTATGCTGACTTCCTCCTGGGGCTGCTTACGGTGCAGGTGTCAGTGCTGTATATCACGGTGCTGGTGTCAGTGCTGTATATCACGGTGCTGGTGTCAGTGCTGTATATCACGCTGCTGATGTCAGTGCTCTCTATCACGGTGCTGGTGTCAGTGCTGTATATCATGGTGCTGGTGTGAGTGCTTTATGTCACGCTGCTGATGTCAGTGCTCTCTATCACGGTGCTGGTGTCAGTGCTGTATATCACGGTGCTGGTGTCAGTGCTTTATGTCACACTGCTGATGTCAGTGCTCTCTATCACGGTGCTGGTGTCAGTGCTGTATATCACGGTGCTGGTGTGAGTGCTTTATGTCACGCTGCTGATGTCAGTGCTCTCTATCACGGTGCTGGTGTCAGTGCTGTATATCACGGTGCTGGTGTCAGTGCTTTATGTCACGTTGCTGATGTCAGTGCTCTCTATCACGGTGCTGGTGTCAGTGCTGTATATCACGCTGCTGATGTCAGTGCTCTCTATCACGGTGCTGGTGTCAGATGACTCTATCATGGTGCAGGTGTCATTGCTGTATGTCACGCTGCTGGGGATCATCTCCTGCACCCTCTTCTTTGCCTACCCTGACCTTCCCTCTCCTCCATTGCCTTCATGCGCTCCCTAGTCCTGAATTGTCACAACAATTTCACATATAAAAAAAGAATGCTTGTAGTTGTCGATCCCAGGTTCACCTCATACATGTGTTGTGTCATTGGCCATGTGGTGGGACTATGTTTGCACAGCTAGTAATTATTTTGTGGCTGCAAATTTGACCTGTAGGTTTGCAAAGTTCGCATCCCATTGAAGTCAATGGGGCCCGCCACGAACGTTACAGTTTGGGAACTATCGGCCGCGTTTGCGGTCCGCGTTCGCGAAACGTCCCGTCGGAAGTTCGTCCATCACTAACCAAAAAATCTTGGTCAGAGGAAACAGTAGTTGAAAAAGGTTCCCTGTGTAGGGAGTAGGGACGAGTTCGGTGTTCAGGTCAAACATATGTTCGGCGAATTTTGAACGTTATGGGCCGTTCGCGCCATATTTGAGTGGCGCTTACGGCCCACAATGCACTGCGCCATCGCAGGGCATTGCTGGCTGATGATTGGTCAGGCATGCACTGTGACCCCGCATGCTTGGCCAAATACAGCACCGGCAGCGAGGAGAGCCAGGATGCCTGTGGCCAATTATAGCTCAGGGAGTTTAGTACCACATTATATTAGGCCACCAGCGCGGCGGCCTTTTGTAGTGTGTTGCGGCGTTCAGTGAGAGAGTAGGATAGGCAGGGACAGTGTCATCTTTTCTTGTGAACCTAGCGCAGTTACAGTGGGTGTATTGTGCCACCTGCACCGTATACACCCAAAGCTACCCCTAATTGCTGATGTTGTTCTGTTCCTATACCACAGGCAGCTGCAGCAGTTACAGTGGGGGTATTGGGCCTCCTGCACCGTATACACCTGAAGATACCCCCAGTTGCTGGTGTTGTTCTGTTTCTATACCACAGGCATCTGCTGCAGTTACAGTGGGTATATTGGGCCTCCTGCCAGGGCCGGACTGGCCTACCTGGATACCGGGAGATTTCCCAGTAGGCCGCCTGCCCTGGGGCCGTTTTTGGTTACGGCAGCATTGGGGCTTGCTACTGTGCTGGCTGGCTCTGTGTTTGGCGGCCGCGCTGTGACACGGGCCTGCCCCCCCCAGACCAGCTCATGTGATAGTAGAGAGAATCAACGTTCCGCCTATCACACAATATCGCCCGTACAGCCCGCCCTGTGTGCCTGGATAGGAGGATCAGCAGGGGGCTGCATATAGAGAAGATGAGCTTTCTATATTCCTCCATGCAGACGCTGAATGCTTGCAGGAGGGAGAGGAGGAGATTCAAGCATTCAGCGGCTGTATGGAGAAATATAGAAAGCTAATTTCCTCTATATGCAGCCCCCCTGCTGATCCTGCAACTTCTTTAAACTGATTTAGCGGTTGCCAAGAACGCGGTGACGTAATTTCGTTATGATGGGACTACATTCAGGCTAGTAGCCAATAGCTTTGATGTAGGAATTTGATCTGAGCATGCGTGGCACTTGGTCCGATCAAAATTCGCTACACATGATCGGATTAGGTCCGACCGGCCCAGTTGGTCGGGAAATATTTCCAACATGTTGGAAAATTGGGTCCGACGGAGATTCGGACGGAATCAGTCCGATGCATACCACACACAGTCGGATTATCTGACGACACGGTCCGATAAGACGCATTCCGACGGATTCTCCGACCGTGTGTAGGCGGCATTAGAGTTGGTGTATTGTGCCTCCTACACAGTATACACCTGAAGCTCCCCCAATTGCTGGTGTTCTGTTCCTATATCACAGGTAGCTGCAGCAGTTACAGTGGGTGTATTGGGCTTCCTGCACTGTATACACCTGTAGCTAACCCCAATTACTAGTGTTGTTCTGTTCCTATACCACAGGCAGCTGCAGCAGTTAAAGTCGGTGCATTGTGCCTCCTGAACAGTATACATCTGAAGCTACCCCCAATTGCTGATGTTGTTCCGTTTCTATACCACAGGCATCTGGAGCAGTTACAGATGGTGTATTGTGCCACAGGCACAGTATAAACCTGAAGCTACCCCCAATTGCTGGTGTTGTTCCGTTTCTATACCACATGCACCTGGAGCAGTAAAAGTCTGTGTATTGTACCACCTGCACAGTATACACCTGAAGCTACCCCTAATTGCTGGTGTTCTGTTTCTATACCACAGGCATCTGGAGCAGTTACAGTCGGTGTATTGGGCCTCCTGCACAGTATACACCTTAAGCTACCCCCAATTGCTGGTGTTGTTCCGTTTCTATACCACAGGCATCTGGAGCAGTTACAGTCGGTGTATTGTGCCACCTGCACAGTATACACCTGAAGCTACCCCTATTTGCTGGGGTTGTACCGTTTCTATACCACAGGCATCTGGAGCAGTTACAGTTGGTGTATTTGGGCCTCCTGCACAGCATACACCTGAAGCTACCCCCAGTTGCTGGTGTTCTCATCTCCCTGCAGGCTTTAGAATGTCTGGAAGGCCAACAAGGAGAGGCAGACAGTCACGAGCCAATAAAAGAGGGCAAGCAGGCTCTGTGTCTAAAGGCAACAGTGCTGGTCGTGGATGCGGTGCATCGTCATCAGCACGTGGCCATGGGACACGCTTGTCCTTATTTTCGGCAGCTGGACGTGTTGAGCCACAACATACTGAAGACTTGGTAGAGTGGATGACCAAACCCTTCTCATCCTCCTCATCCTCTCTCACCCAGGCCCAGGGTACTCGTAAAGCAGCTGCCAACGCATCCTCTTACATCATCTCAATGTCATCAGTCACTCCTTCCCCAGACCCACCATGTCCTCCTGAGCATACTGCCAGGTTTGCTCCAGTGATGAAGAGGGAGGGGATGATGAGGTCACTGACTCCACATGGGTGCCTGATAGGAGAGAGGAGGAGGAGGCACATCTCCAAGGAGGCAGGATGCCCTCCGGGGGCCAGCTTAAGGGCAGCACACTGACTAAATCATACCACAGAGCTCCGCCTGTGCAGGGCGCTGCCTCTGCGTGTTATTCCAAAAGTTCTTTGGTGTGAGCCTTTTTTGAGACAAGTGCATCAGATCGCACCTCTGCTATTTTCAACATATGTCTCAAGCGTATCTCGCTTGGGCACCACATGCTTGACCAGACATATGTTGACCTGCCATGCAGCTCGTTGGCAAGTGTACCTTAAAGACCCACACCAAAGAACAAAGTGGACCTCTCCTTGCTCCTCATCAGCTGGGATCTCCAACCCCACTATACCTTCAGTCCTCTCTGAAACCTGCACTGAGAGGAATGAAGGTGTAGAATTAGGTGTGTCACAGCCAAGTACTTGCGGGCACTCTGCTAGCAGTACACTGGCGTCCGATTGTAGCAGGCAAATTTCCCTGCCCCAGCTGCTGGACCGTTGAAAGAAGTTCACTCCCAGCCATCCACATACTCAGCGGTTGAATGCTAGCTTGGCTAAATTGCTAGCATTTCAACTGCTGCCTTTTCAGTTGGTAGACTCGGCCCCCTTCCGTGAGTTTGTGCAATGTGTAATTCCTCAGTGGCAGGTTCCCAAACACCACTTTTTCTCACGGAAGGAGATTTCGGCTCTCTAACGGCATGTGGAAGGCAATGACCATGCCACGCTGGACAGGGCGGTCAGCGGTAAGGTGCTTATTACCGACTGACTCATGGTCCAGCAGGCATGGACAGGGACATTAGTTATCTTTCACAGTGCATTGGGTCACTCTTCTTGGCAGCTGAGAAGGATGCAGGACAAGGTGCAGTAGTGTTGGAGATCCGACACCACGCTTCCAAAATGCTACTACTGGTTGTGACACACCTCTCTCCTCCACCCCTCCTCTTCTTCTTCCTCCATGGCCTCTTCCTGTGCTTTGTCCTCGGAACCAGCGGTGCTCCGTAGGCATTCAAGGGGCTACGCAAGTACGCAGGAAAAAAGATGCAATGCCGTGCTTGCGCTGGTATGTTTGGGGGACAGGAGCCAAACCTGGGCCGATATTTTGTCAGCTCTGCAGGGGCAGGCCGAGAGGTGGTTGATACCATGCCAGCTTAACCCAGGAATGGTGGTTTGCGACAATGGCACCAACCTCCTCTCCGCCCTCCGACAGGGACAACTGACCCATGTGCCCTGTGTGGCTCACGTCCTTAACCTGGTGGTGCAGCGGTTCTTGGCCAGGTACCCAGGCTTACAGGATGTCCTGAGGCAGGTTAGGAAAGTCTGTGTGCATTTCCGCCAATCATATAAGGCCAGTGCTCGGCTGGCTGAGCTCCAAAAGGAGTTGAACCTGCCCAAGAACCGCCTTATATGTGACATGCCCACCAGGTGGAACTCAAAGTTGGCCATGCTGCAGCGGCTCCACATGCAGCAGAGGGCCATCAATGAGTACCTGTGTGACTACGGCATCAGGACAGGTTCAGGGGAGCTTGTTTTTTTTTCACCACGCCAGTGGGGCATGATCAGGGATGCATGCACTGTCCTGTCACTATTTGAGGAGGCCACGAGGATGGTGAGCAGTGACAGTGCATGCATCAGTGACACTGTACCTCTTATCCACCTGTTGGAGCATACGCTGTGTGGAATAATGGACAGGGCACTTGAGGCAGAACAGAGGCAGGAAGAGGATGACTTCCTTGCCTCTTAAGGCCCCCTTTATCCAGACAGTGTTCCTGCTGTCCCACAAATCACACAGGAAGAGGACAAGGAGGAGGAGGAGGAGGATTGTGTCCACATGGAGGTGGAACCTGGCACTCAGCATCACCAGTCTTTTAGGGATGATTTACAGTCCCAAGAAACCCTTGGACTTGTACATGGCTGCGGATCATGTCATCCTTAGTGACCCAGAGGACTCCGGACCGAATGCCTCAGCTAACCTACGCTGCATGGCCTCCCTGATCCTGCAAAGCCTGTGGAAGGATCCTCGTATTCAGCGGATCAAGGAGAGGGATCATTACTGGCTGGAAACTCTCCTTGATCCACGGTACAAGGGTAAGGTTGTGGACCTAATTCTGCCATTGCAGAGGGAGCAGAGGATGAGACATCACCAGGAGGCCTTGCAGAAAGATCTGTGCAATGCATATACTGGGAGAGACTGGGAGGTTGCAAACTCCTGGTCCTGTACAATGTTTTGCTGAGGCTTCGGTCAGTCACAGGAGGAGCGGTGGAGAAGGTGGCCGTCTGACCAATGCGTTCAGACAATTTTTTAGTCCACAGCCCCAAGGTATGATCGGTTCCAGCAACCATCACCAGCGTCTGATTTACATGGTGCAGGAATACCTAGGGGCAAGGTCAGACTTGGACACCTTTCCCATCGAAAATCCTCTGGCTTACTGGGTCTTGAAGATGGATCACTGGTCAGAGCTTGCACAGTATGCAATTGAGCTACTGGCCTGTCCTGCATTCAGCGTTATTTCGGAAAGCACATTCAGTGCTGCTGGAGGCTTTGTAAGCGATCACAGGGTGCGCCTGTCCACCGACTGGGTTGATCGACTGACCATCATAAAGATGAATCAGTCTTGGATCACCGCCAGCTACCAAGCACCTGAAGCTGATGTAACCGAATAATTTTTTTTAAAATTACACATCCCTTCAAGACTGCCTATGCTGATGCTGAGTGACTATCCTGTTATGTTGACTGACTATCCTCTTCCTCCTCAATGATCCTGCTGATAGCTTGGAAGAATATTTTTGGTACAGAACATTTGGGTTCTGTTTAACAGGGGCATGTAATAAAAATTTTGATGCAATGCTTTGCAGCAGGGCTCATTCCTGCACTCCAACTAGAGTATCTGGGAGAGTTTGCAGTGTCGTGGCACCAGCACCAGTGCCTAAGGCCCAGTTTTTCAGCCCCTGTTCAGGAGGGGCATGTAATTACAATTTTTGATGCAATGCTTTGCAGCAGGGCTCATTCCTGCTCTCTAACTAGAATTTCTGTGAGGTGTTGCAGTGTTGTGACACCAGTGCCTAAGGCCCAATGTTTCTGCCCCTGATTAACAGGGACATGTAATTACAATTTTTGATGCAATACTTTGCAGCAGGGCTCATTCCTGCTCTCTAACTAGAATTTCTGTGAGGTGTTGCAGTGTTGTGACACCAGTGCCTAAGGCCCAATGTTTCTGCCCCTGATTAACAGGGACATGTAATTAAAATTTTTGATGCAATACTTTGCAGCAGGGCTCATTCCTGCTCTCTAACTAGAATTTCTGTGAGGTGTTGCAGTGTTGTGACACCAGTGCCTAAGGCCCAATGTTTCTGCTCCTAATTAACAGGGACATGTAATTACAATTTTTGATATAATATTTCACAGCAGGGCCCATTCCTGCGCCCACCGAGAGTAACACTGAGAACTTACAGTGTTGTGGCACCAGCACCACCACCACAACCACCAAAGACCCAATTTTTCTACCACTGTTCAACAATGGCATGTAATTACAATTCTTGATATAATAGTTCACAGCAGGGCGCTCCAGCACCCACCAAGAGTCACTGAGGGCTTACAGTGTTAACTTGTGGCAACACCAACACCTTAGGGGTAAATTTCTATAGAGCATATAGGGCAGGCCCCTACTTTCAAAAATCCAACTTGCAAACGTCTCCTACTTGCAAACGGAAGGAGACAACAGGAAGTGAGATGAAAAAATACGGATGGCCAAAAAAATTATACAGGGGTGATAACCCTTCCCTATGTTTTCCATAAAGCTTAAAAATAGATTTTTTTGACTGGAGCTACACTTAAAAAATGTACCACTTCAAAATTACAAACAGTTTCGACTTAACACAACAAACCTACACAGTCCCTGTCTTGTTTGCACCGCCTGTATACTGCTGTTCAGAGTATATAGGGCCTGGGGACCCCATGCCTTTCTTTTTTTTTATTTGGGTACGGGGTTCCCCTTAATAGCCGTAGAAGACCCAAAGGGGCTGGTAATGGGCAGGATGGCCACCCATTTCTCACTGATTTTCATCCATATTGCCGAAACCAGACATTAGATTAAAACCACAAGCAGTTTTAAATGAATTTTTTTCTGTTAAATGTCATTTTGTGCAGGGACTGTTTTAACCACTACAGATCCGCGCTATTGCCAAATGACGGCATCAGCGCGGACCTACATTTCCGGGACGACGTCTATTGACGTCGTCCCGGATACGAGCGGCCTGCGCACCCCCTGAGGGGCGCGCGCGGCGCGCTCTGTGATCGGCGAGTCCGTGAGACTCGCCTGATCACCGATCCGTGCAAGGGGTCGATCCCGACCCCTTATCACGTGATCAGCTGTCAGCCAATGACAGCTGATCATGTGATAGAACGGAGCCGGTAATCGGCTATTATTCCTCCTCGCGCTGACAGCGCGAGGAGAGAAAAAAAAAGCCGATCACCGGCGGCCGTGATCGGGACATCAGTCCCGATCACGGCCAGCAATACAGCTGACCACCTGCCCCCTGCCAGTGCCCACCTGCCCACCGCCGTGCCATCCTGAATAAAAGTAAGTGCCCCCCATCAGTGCCCATAGTGCCCACAGTGCCACCTACAGTGCCACCCACAATGCCACCCACAGTGCCATCCAGCAGTGCCACCAACAGTGCCACCCACAGTGCCCACAATCTGCCTCAAAGGTGCTGCGACCCAGTGCCGCCCATCAGTGCCCAGCAGTGCCGCCCATCAGTGCCCAGCAGTGCCGCCCATCAGTGCCCAGCAGTGCCACCTATCAGAGCCACCTATCAGTGCCACCTATCAGTGCCCATCAGTCCCATCTATCAGTGGTACCTATCAGTGCCCATCCGTGCCACCCATCCGTGCCACCCATCCATGCCATCTTATCTGTGCCCATCTTTGCCCATCAGTGCCGCCTTATCTGTGCCCATCGGTGCCGCCTTATCTGTGCCTATTAGTGCCGCCTTAACTATGCCTATCAGTGCCCACCAGTGCAGCCCATCAGTGCCCACCAATGCAGCCCATCAGTGCCCACCAATGCAGCCCATCAGTGCCCACCAATGCAGCCATCAGTGCCGCCTAATCAGCGCACTTCAATGAAGGAGAAAAATGACCCGTTTGCAAAATTTTATAACAAACTATTAAAACATGATTTTTTATTTTTTATTTTTTTGCATCTTTTTTTGTTTGTTTAGCAAAAAATAAAACTCCGAGCTGTAACTAAATACCACCAAAAGAAAGCTCTATTTGTGGGAAAAAAAATGATAAAAATTTCATTTGGGTACAGTGTTGTATGCCCGCGCAATTGTCATTCAAAGTGCATCAGCGCTGAAAGCTGAAAATTGGTCTGGGACTGAGGGGGGTTTAAGTGCCCAGTAAGCAAGTGGTTAAACACAGGAAACATGTGCCACTTCACAGGCATACTATAGTCACGTAGCCCCCCCCCCCCCCCCCGGCACGATATTTAAAGGAATATTTCGCTTTTATTTTTCACTTTAAGCGTCATTAAAATCAGTGCTCCCGAAAAAATGGCTGTTTAAAAAAATATATATTTGCATTGATCCATGTCCCCTGGGGCAGGAGCCGGGTCCCCAAACCCTTTTTAGGACAATAACTTGCATATTATCCATTAAAATTAGCACTTTTGATTTTGAACGTTCGAGTCCCATAGACTTTAATGGGGTTCTAGAGTTCGTATGAATTTTTGGTCCATTCGAAGGTTCTGGTGCGAACCGAACCGGTGGTGTTTGGCTCATCCCTAGTAGGGAGTGGACCCATGTGAAGTGGAGTAGAGAAACCCTCACCAGAACGCCCAGGTGGGGGCAAGCATTAGTGTCACAACATGAGTTACCTTTACCAAGATTGCCCAAAGCCACTGAATGAGGAAAATATAAGAATATTGCAAAGTAGTTGATTCTGTTGTGTGTTTTTTGTGCAGAGCATGTCCTTTCTAAAGTGTGCATGCGTCAATGACGTCAGCGCAAGCGTATATTGTAAATATCTCCTAAACTGTGCAGGTTTAGGAGATATTTCCAGCACCTACAGGTAATCCTTCATATAGGCTTACCTGTAGGTAAAAGTGGTTGTACAGGGTTTACAGCCACTTTAAGAGAGTCATGATGAGACTGTCTTAATCCCTATGTTCTGTGACTTTGTAATTTATTGCCCTGGTGCCATCTATAGGCTTTACCTTCCTGGAAGGCCACCTTGTCCCTCTAGAATTTCTTTTCTTGCCTCATTAATGTCTCATGAGTGACTTGATCAAGATGACTTTTGATCCTGTCCTTGTGTACCTTATAGTCACTTGAATGTTTATAATTTGGTATAGTTATATTCATACATTTTTTATTAAATAAATGGAAAACCACTTAAAAATATTGTGCACTCCAATCCAGTGCACCAGAATTATTTCACTTTAAATACTATATTGTCCCGTTTAGATAAAGATTTGACATCACATTCATGAAAAAGGAAAAACCTCACTTCTGCTTCTGGTAGTATGCACGATGACGGAAGAGGAAGTGAGCTGTTTTTCGTGAATGCAATGCCAACCTATTTTGTTTATTAATTATTCTTTAGAAACCCTGTTTAAAGTATATGTGAACCCAAAAGCAAACATTTTATATATTGCAGCTTACCAATCTCTAAAGTGGTATTTAAATTAAATCAAAAACTGGGTTCATTGTTCCTCTATAGAGTGTAGCCACCCTACTGTATGTGAAAATAGGAAGGAAAAAAAGCATTCAAAAAAGAAAACGAATACAGCGCCACATTTATGCTGAAATATATTACATTTTGTATTAGGGTTTAGATATATTTTAATTTACCTATTTGTGATATGTTTTATAAACATATAAAATGTACATACCGTTAAGAATAAAGAAACTACCAAGAGATAATCTTACACAATTCCATCAGTGTCACGATTAGTAGCTCCCTACATACATTATTCTTTCTATAACCCTTTAAACCCCTCCCATCCCCCCATCCTCCCCCCCACATTTCCTCCTAGTGCCTTATCTTTCTTTTTACTGTGCCTTATTTTTTGTGAAATTAGTAAACAATAAATATATTACCATTATCCTACTTTCCCTCACATAGGTTACTTTGTCACTCTTCTAATCTATTCTCCCTTCCTTATATCATCCCCTCAGTGTTTAATTCTCTCTTACCATGTGCTCATTGATACCCTTTATGGTGGACAACCCATTTTATCTAACCATGGTGTGCACAACTTTAACCACTTGCTTACTGGGCACTTAAACACCCTTCCTGCCCAGACCAATTTTCAGCTTTCGGTGCTCTCACACTTTGAATGACAATTACTCAGTCATGCAACACTGTACCCAAATAAATTTTTTGTCCTTTTTTTCCCACAAATAGAGCTTTCTTTTGGTGGTATTTGATCACCTCTGGGGTTTTTATTTTTTGCGCTATAAATGAAAAAAGACCGAAAATTTAAAAAAAAAACACATATTTCTTTGTTTCTGTGACAGAATTATGCAAATTATAAATTTTTCTTCATAAATTTTGGCCACAATTTATACTGCTACATACTGCTGCACATATTAGAGAGTCTACAAGCTGTGGTGCGAATCGCACAAAATTGATCACATCTGATGTACTGGTGGCCTATCTCGCTTCTTGTGACCCGAACAAGTCAGGAAAGTACAAATACCACCCAAATGACCCCTTTTTGGAAAGTAGACATTCCAAGGTATTTAGTAAGAGGCATAGTGAGCTTTTTGATGTTGTCATTTTTTTCCCACAATTCTTTGCAAAATTACGATTTTTCATTTTTTTTCTCCACAAAATTGTCATTGTAATAGGTTATTTCTCTCACATGGCATGTTTATACCACAAATGACACCCCCAAAAAATTCTGCTACTCCTCCTGAGTATTACAATACCACATGTGTGGGACTTTTTCACAGCCTGGCCACATAGAGAGGCCCAACATGCAAGTAGCGCCATCATGTGTTCTAGGAACATAAATTACACATCTAACTTGTTGACTATTTATTACACTTTTGAAGCACCAGGACAATGACACGTGACACTGATGACAGATGGCACTGATACATGGCAATGATGACACTTATACGTGGCACTGATGACACGTGGCACTGATGACAGATGGCCCTAATATGTGGCACTGATGACAGATGGCACTAATATGTGGCACTGATGACAGATGGCACTAATATGTGGCACTGATGACACGTGGCACTAATAAGTGGCACTGAAGACACGTGGCACTAATACGTGACACTGATGACAGATGGCACTAATACGTGGCACTAATACGTGCCACCGATGACAGATGGCACTAATACATGGCACCGATGACGCGTGACACTGATGACAGATGGCACTGATAAGTGGCATTGATGACACGTGACACTGACAACAGATGGCACGTGACACTGACAGGTGGCACTGATGACAAATGGCACTGATACATGGCACTGATGACAGATGGCACTAATACGTGGCACTGATGACAGATGGCACTATGTGGCACTGATGACACGTGGCACTGATGACAGATGGCACTTATACGTGGCACTGATGACAGATGGCACTGGGGACAAATGGCACTGGGGGCAGGTGGCACTGGGGGCAGGTAGCACTGGGGACAGGTGGCACTGGGGGCAGGTAGCACTGGGGTGGATGGCACTGGGGTGGATGGCACTGGGGCGGATGGCACTGCTGGAGGAGGATGGCACTGCTGGGGGAGGATGGCACTGCTGGGGGAGGATGGCACTTTTTTTTTTACTATTTTTTTTTTATCAACTCAGAGCAGAACGGCTGCCGCTGCAGCCGTTCATCTCTCCCCTCTCACACTCTGTCTGTGTGAGGAGGGAGAGCGGCGCTGAGAGATGATCTCATATGTTTACATATGAGATCATCTCCCATTGGACACGCCGATCGTGCTGTAAACGGCCGCTGTGATTGGCCGTTTACAGCGATCTGTGTTTGCCTGTCCCCGGGGGACACGGTGAACACACAACTTCCGCGATGCGCGCCCGCGGCGGCGCGCATTGTGGAAGTAAACATTAGGACGTCCAGGGTGGGCCTCCCGGACGCAAGCGCCCGCTCTACGGCCGTCATTCGGCTATAGGGTGGGCGCGAGGTGGTTAAAAAAACACCAAAGTTCCTTCTTCTAGTGTATACCACTTTTTCCCTCTATACAGTATCATCCATCACCTTTATCCATTCTTCACACGTGGGGGATCTTACCGATTGCCAGTTCTGGGCTATTAACTTTCGTGCCTGAAATAGGCCCCTTATCACTGCTATTTTAACTTTTTCCGATATCTTCCTGTCTTCTATTTTTCCCAATAAGCATATCTCCTCCCCCGGTTTAAGCATGGTCCCAAAAGTATTGTTAATAACTTCCACTATTCCTGTCCAGTACCTGAATAATTTTGGGCACTTCCACATCATATGTATCAAATCCCCAGTTTCTTGACACCTTGGAAATTTAGCGTCCACTCTATAACCAAATCCAAAAAGTTTTATCGGGGTATAATAAGCCCTATGTAAAAAAAATAGCTGGGACATTTTTTGTGCAGGGGACGCTGAAACCAGGGCACTACCTTCTAATATCTTTCTCCACTGTGCTTCTGTTATCTTTACTCCAAGATCCTCTTCCCACCTTTTTTTATTTCTAACCAATCCGTCCCTAGTAATAAATTTACTGCAGAGCTGTGCATATATCTTAGATATCAATCCCTTAGATGACTCCCTATTCACCACTTTTTGAATAAGAGGGGTTTTACACCATACTACCATTTGATTTCTAAAATGTGTTTGTAGGGCATGACTTATCTGAAGGCATCAGAAAAATGAGTGGTTAGGAACACCATACTCCCTCCTCAACTCCTCAAAAGACTTCAACCTGCTCCCCTCATATAGTTGGGCCAATCTTACCACACCGCACTTTTCCCATACACCTACTTTACCTATAGGTGTCAGGTCTGGAAAGTGCTTATTATCCCACAGTGGGGTATATTCTGTTGGTCCTACGTATCCCATTCCTTTTTTTACTGCCTGCCAGACCTTTGTAATTAATCCTAATGTAGGGCATTCAGAAAGGAATGAGTCAGCTTCCAGAGCTTCCACCAGTTTAACATGCTTAGCTCCCTGCAACAGTATCGGCTCCTTTTTATTCCTATCCTCACCCCTGTCCCAACCCCTCAAATGCAGTAGTTGAGCAGCCAGAAAATAGCAGCGGGGGTGTGGGACTGCTGCTCCCCCCTCTTTTATTGGTAACTGCAGTGTCTGTAGGCCTATATGAGGTTGTCTCTTCTGCCATATTAGTTCCCTAAATAAAGTTTCAATCTTTTTGAACCATTCCATTCTTATCCAAACTGGGGCGTTGTGTAAATAATACAACAACTGGGGCATCCAGACCATTTTAATTAAATTAATTCTGCCAGCTACTGACAAAGGTAGATGTTTCCAAATGTCCCGTTTCTGACTAAATCTAAACAGGAGGGGAGAAAGATTATCTTTTATATATTGGTTTGGGTCCCTTGTTAGCCATATTCCCAAGTATTTCATTCGATCTACCACCCGCAGTTGAACAACTGCAGGCGGCAGAGAGCTTATTGGGTCTACCGTCAGCAATGCAGACTTCTCCCAATTAATTACCAACCCTGATATCCATCCAAAGTTTTCCACTATATTCATGGCCGTCACTAAGGATACATCTATATCCCCAAGAAAGAACAGGATATCATCTGCGTATAATGCAATCCTGTCTTCACCTGCTTCTCTTTTAAATCCCTGTATCAAGTTCTATCGGGTCAGAGTACATGTTGTTAATTTTTATTTTTGCTCTAGGGGTCCTATAAAGTGCTTTTACCCAACCTATAAAGGTGGGTCCAAACCCAAACATCTCCAGAGCCCGCCATAGATACCCCCCCTCCAAGCTATCAAAAGCTTTAGCGGCATCTAGAGATACTATGGCCCGTGACCCCATGTTTAGCGTCGGAATCTTTAAGTTTAAATACAACCTCCTGATGTTAACACTGGTGGCCCTATTCGCTATAAACCCAGATTGATCTGGGTGTATACGTTTTTGGATATGTCTATTCACCCTTGCTGCCAATACTTTTGCAAGTATTTTCACATCAGAGCACAACAATGATATTAGCCTATATGATGCAGTGTCCTTAGGGTCTTTCCCTTCTTTTGGCAGCACTATTATGGTGGCTTCTGACATTGAAATAGGCAGCCCCCCTCTTGATGCCACATCCTCCAGTACCTTCAATAGTTCTGGGATAAGCACCTCCCCATACCGTCTATAAATTTCTACTGGAAGACCATCTGGTCCTGGAGACTTCTGATTGGCCATCCTGGCCACAGCGCACTGTACTTCCTCCAGGGTTATGGGGCTCTCTAGTTCTTCTTTCACTTGTTCTGACAGTGTTGGCATTTCTATCCCTTCAAAAAATCGATCCCATTCCCCCCTCTCCTCTTTCTGTCTAGATTTATATAGCTTTGAATAATACTGCCTAAATGAGTCCAGAATTTCAGAGGTCCGAGAGGAGATCTCCTCCCCCCCCCCCGGCAGCCTAATCGCCGCGATCCCTGATGGGGAGTTGTTGGTTTTAATCAGCCTAGCAAGTACGGCCTACACTCTCCCCATCAGCGAACTCCGCTTGTCTCTGAAACAGGCGCTTATTCTCCACCTTTCTCATAACAACATTTCTATATCTCTGCTGGTTTCTAAGCCATTTCTCCTGTTTTTCAGGGGTTGGGTCTTCCACATATTGTTTTTCAGCCTCCACCACTTCCTCTCTGATACTCTCTTCCCATTTCCTAAAATTTCTCTTAATCTCTGCCACCTGTTGTATTATTAACCCTCTAAGGAATGCCTTTAGGGTGTCCCATACCACCCCTATTGGTGCTGCCCCCTCATTTAAAGTTACAAACTCTTTTAATTTTTCATTTACCTCGGTTGGTCCCCCCATCAACTCTAACCAGAATGGACTTATTTCCCATTCTCTTTGAACATTTTTGTCCTCAGCTTGAACCGTTAAAATGAAAGGTGAGTGGTCTGACACTCCCCTTGGGGAATAGACTATGTCTTCTACTATCCCTAGTGCCTCCCTATTTCCAAACGCCATATCTATTCTTGATAGTGTTTTATATGACCTGGAGAAGCACGAATACTGCTGCAAAGTTGGATTCTGGGTTCTCCAAATATCACACATATCTAATTCTTCCATAAATTGGGCCAAACGGCTCTCCAGAGCCTTGTCTGATTGAGCCCCAGGCGGAAACCTATCTTTTCCTCTATTGAGAACCTCATTAAAATCCCCCATCGCAAAGACTGGTATACCCTCTTTATCTTCCAGAAATTCTGCCAACCTAAATAATACATCCATTTTAAAGGGTGGTGGGATATAAATGTTTACCAGAATATAGGGCTTATTTTCTATTTGACAGTGTAGAAACACATAGTGTCCCTCCGTGTCTATTATAACTTTCTGAGGAACAAAGCGCATCCCGGTTCTAACCATTATGCTTACCCCCCCTTGCATATGAGGAGTAAACCGAATGGTATTGGAACCGGAATTGCTTGCTGTAGAGTCCCCCATAGTGTCTTTTGTCAAATGTGTCTCCTGTAGACATAATAAATCCGCTCAGTTTTTCTCCATAATTGAAAAGACAGCCATTTTCTTAACTGGGTTCCCAAGCTGCCCGATATTTCAGGAGGCTATATTCAAACTACTAAATTGTGTCAACAGAGGTTCTATTATGTTCCTGGCCTACCAGACTATAGCCACCAGAACTTGGGAGGCAACCCATTTCCATTAATAACAAATTATGTTTGCTTAAGACCCTTTCTCCAAAAAACTGAACATCTTGCACCCATAAATAACCAAAGAGTTGAATTATTATACCAATCCCATTTCGTAATGCATAAGAAAAAACTCTTTTTACCCTATTCATGTGACAATCCTGTGTACTGATTTTAATGTGGTTAAAGTACCTTCCCTGCTCCCCACCCTCTACCCCCATTACCCACTCCCCCCCATCCCCCCCATTCCATTGCCTACCTTGGCTCCCCCCAAAGGTTTCATGCGTGACCTTTCTCCAAATTAACCCCTCATCCAACTCCTTAGACCACCCCCAGTGTATTACATACCATTCTTAAATTATACTTGTTCTTCCCACCCCCCCCCCCCCCCCCACAAATACAACCAAAACAACAACTTGGCAGGCACATTGCCTGCCCCATACATTATAATATCCACACATATATGTCTTCTCCCTCCCCCCTCCCCATTAGATTAAACCTAAAGTCCAATAATATCATTTCTGGAGTTCTTCATCCTGTAGATTCTTCTTATTGTCCTCAAGCCATCTTGTCGCCTCAGCTACTCTATCAAAAATTTGTGTCCCTCCCAATGCCCTTATCCTCATACGGGCTGGGTACAGTAGAGCATACATGATTTTCTGCTTCTGCAGAGAGCGTTTGATCCCTGTAAACTCTGCTCTGCGTTTTTGTAGCATTGGGGAGTAGTCTGAATAAAATAAGATCCTGACACTTTTGAAAAAAAAATTCTCCTTCTCCCTGGCTTTTCTCAGAAGAATTTCTTTATCCTTATAATTAAAAAAATTTAAGAGCATTGACCGGGGGTGTCCATCAGTTAATGGAGCTCTAGCTGGAACTCTATGAGCTCTCTCTATAGCGAACAGAGGCGAAAAACTGGTCTCCCCAAACTCCTCTTTAATCCATTTCTCCAGAAACTCCACAGGGTGAGGTCCTTCACTTCCCTCAGGTAGTCCCACCACCCGAACATTGCTCCTACATGCCCTATTTTCTATTTCATCCAATTTTAAAGTCTGGAGAGACATTTGTTCTCGTATTAGTCTAATTTCCTGTTTGAGAGGAACACAGTCATCTTCCATTGAACTCAATCTTTCCTCTAGGGCCGTAGTCCTTTGCGTGGTTTTCTGCAATTTTTGACCAAGCGAAAGTAATTCCTCCTTAATTCCCCCAATTTGTTCACATAAACCGTTCAATGAGCTCTTGCATTCATTAATGGCGGTAAATAAATCCTTTAGTGACGGTTCCTCTTGTTCTACTACAGGGGTATGAGAGTTAGGTTCAACCATAGGCTCTGAGCTCCCATCTACTGTCTTATTATTGCCTGCCATTTTTGTCCCCGTTAGTGACAAACTTTTCTGGCCCTGCACTTTGCCTTGTCTCTTTCTGTCTTGAGCTAATTGAGCTTTTAGTGTTGGCTGTTGCTGAGGCCCTTTATTAGGGGAATTTTCCGGGGTATGGGCAAACCTTTCAAGTTTAGCTGCTGTGGCCGCTGCCGTCTGGCCTCCCCTTTCCTTCTCTTTTACTGGACGTGCTGTTTGTGCCTTTTCCTGATGTGACTGCTCTTCTCCCCTCTTTCTGGTCATATTGCTTACACTTAGTAAATGGGTGCTGAACCAGCACCACTTCTCCAGTGAGGGGCAGAGCAAAAAAAACAGATAGGGGAGGGGTATTATGCAATCGGCTGCACTCCCTGCGACTTTTTTTCTCTCTTTTCCCCAGTACAAAAATGCGACAGTTACGCAAAAAATAGTTCAATATTGTCAATTAACAGCGTACCTGTATATTTTCCAAACTGTAACCATCCAGGAGGGGGAAAAAAACAAACAAAAAAACAAAAAAATAAATAAATAAAAGGTTTTTTTTTCCCCTCTGCGATTTACTGCTTATACTAATCCTGCCAGATTTTCAGGAGCTTCAAATACCCCAATGAGTATCCACTTGCAATTATATCTATTTTGTTATAGTCCTGAAGTGGGCAAGGTTTTCCAAACCAGGTGTATTTACACCACCTTCCCCTAATATTTCCATCAGCTTATTTTAAAGAGTAAATCAATGTAGAACAATCTGTGATAACAGTTACAGGCAGATTAAACTTTTTCCCACAGCTCCTGCTCATCAATTCCTCTACAGCTTGATATTTTTCTTTCTTAAATACAAAAGACACTCACCAGTCCGATTGTGCCCAGTTTGTACCTCTCTCATATCCCCTGTATTCAGCCCATGAGACCACCAGGCACCCTATAGATCTAAAAGTCTGGATAGTATAGCCACAATTTAAGCAAGAATTCACTTAGGATATCAGCACACAACACACTGTAGATAGTTGTCCCCGCTAGGGATATGCAAGATAAGTACGCAGCGATGTGGGGAAAAAATAAATAAATATATGTTTTCCTTTTTTGCCTCTGCGCTTACCCGCACTGTTATGGCTTATAAGGCTTCTATATCATGCCCCGGGCATAGCCAGACACAGGGTCTCAAAGTATCCTACTTCAATCTAAGATAAATTCTTCAGGTGGAAGCAGTTCAGGCATCTGGGGGTCTCTGGGTGTGAGTGATGTACACACACATGTATTTAAATGTGAAAAAAGTCCCTCAGAGGGTTTCCTCAGATTATACAGCTATACGCTTATGTAATTCATTAGGATGGTACCAAAACACAGATAAAACTGCAAAAAATACTTAGGTTAATCCTCGCTGTTCTGGTGTGAAACTGTCCCATAGCCCAGCTCTCTTTCAGTCTCCCACACCTATTATAGAGCTGGTTCTGTATTTTATTTATTTATTTATTTTTTTCCACATCAGAAATCCTATGCTAGAGACTCAATCACCTTGCAGCTCATTTATATCTCAGCATGGTTACTCATCATCGTGGCTTATAATTATTATTTTCACTATTCTTTATTAATTTTTCCATCAAAAGTTACAAACCTTCCTAAAATACAGCTACACGTCAACAGCCTAATTTTATTACTTATCCTTTACCCACCTTACCCCTACCCTCCCTTCCGTCTCCCCCTCCCTCCCCACCTCCTCCTTCCCCCCTCACGCACAAGGACACAGAGACAGCAGTACACCACCACTATAACACCTACAGTTTATCTCTCTCTACTCATTCCTTCTAATCTATAGGGTATCCCAACTCAGTTATCCATGGCCTCCATATTTCTTTCCACTCTCTAAGATTCCCTCTCCTTACATATAATGTCTTCTCTTTCCATATTAGTTCATTAATGCTTTGGGTCCATTCTCCTACCAGAGGGGCCCTCTCAGCTTGCCATCTTTGCGCAATCAATCTACGCGCTTGATATAAACATCGTACCACTGCCGCCGTAGTATTTTTTCGTTCTCTCTGCTCTTGCCTACATCCCAGCACACACAGGATCGGGTCCATTACCAATTCTAGCTTAAAGATCTTATTAATACTCTCCACCACTTCTCTCCAATACCGAAATAGCTTCGGGCAGCGCCACACCATGTGCACAAGGTCTCCCTGTCCCCGACATCTAGGGCAGCTGTCATCTAATCTCCTACCAAACAAACATAATCTTTTAGGCGTGTAATAAGCCCTATGCACCAGCATCAGTTGTGAGATCTTTTGTGAAGGGGAGACCGATGTCACCGGCCCCAGCTCCATTATTCTCCTCCACTGCATATCTGATATTTCCCCTATATCCTCTTCCCACTTCCTCTTCAAATTCGGGTGATCAATTTCCTGGTTGGGATTCATACCTAGCTGCTTATATATTCCTGAGATACACCCATTTGCCCTATCTGTTGTAAGTAGCTTCCAAAGTAAAGGTGTTTTATTCCACTGAGGCGTATTTACCCCAAACTGAGCTGCTACAGCGTGTCTCACCTGCAGGTAACTAAAAAATGATTGTTGTGGTATATCATAGATCTTTTTTAAATCCAAAAATGTCCTTAAGACCCCGCCGTCATAGAGTGGATCAATTTGGTTATACCCTTCCTTTCCCACGATTTAACCTTGCCTATTATAAATATTTCCGGTAAATTTTTGTTATCCCAAAGAGGAGTGAGTTCTGTTAGCCCTGTATAGCCCATTTTTAGTTTCACCGCTTTCCATATCTTACCTAACATTTTAGTTACCGAGTTACTGTACTGAAAGGAATCTGCCTCCAGGACCTCCGCTATAAGCTCATGTGGGGCTCCTATCATTCTGATCCCTCCTTTTAAATTTCTTCCCTGCTCCGAGTCACAACCCGCCAGGTGCTGCACCTGCGCCGCCAGGTAGTAATTCCTAGGGTGTGGCACCGCCAGGCCTCCTCTATCTATTGGCAACTGCAGCGTCTGAAGTCGTATCCGGGCCGTGCCTTTCCTCCAAATAAGCTCCCGGAAGAGGGTCTCCAATTTCTTAAACCATTTTTTACATATCCATACCGGTGCATTATGTAAAACGTATAACAGCTATGGCATCCAAATCATCTTAATCAGGCTACAACGGCCCATTACTGAAAGCGGAAGTTTACTCCAGACGTCGCACTTGCGCTTAAATTTATTCAAAAGTGGAATAAAAATTTTATTAATATATTGATCGGGATTCACTGTCAAATATATACCAAGATACTTCAACGCATCTACCTCCCTCACCCGTAGCCCCGGCAGCGCAGCCGCAGCATCCGGGGGGGTCGACTCGGAGCAGCTCGGACTTCCCCCAATTTATAGCCAGCCCTGAAAAATTTCCGAAACCCTCTACTAAGGTAACTGCCTGCTCCAGGGATGGTCCAGTGTCTCCCAAAAAAAGTAGAACGTCGTCCGCGTATAATGCAATCTTTTCCTGTCTCTCTCCCCTTCTTTGGAATCCCTTAATCCCCGGATTGGCCCTAATCGCTATTGCTAATGGCTCTATGGCCAACGCAAAGAGCAGAGGAGACAAAGGGCAACCTTGCCTTGTCCCTCTGCTCATTTCGATCTTTTCTGAGTATCTACCGTTGGCCCTCACCCTGGCACTAGGGGCATTATACATCTTTTTGATCCAGCCAATAAAGGAGGGGCCCATTCCTATTTTCTCCAACACCCGCCAAAGATACTTCCACTCTAGGCTGTCAAAAGCCTTTGTTACATCCAAAGACATTATAGCCCTCGCCCCCATGTTCTCTGCGGGAATCTGCATATTTAAAAAAGTCCTTCTGATATTCATGCTAGTGGACCTTCCCAAGATAAATCCCGTTTGAACTGGGTGTACTAACTTTGTAATGAGTTGATTCAACCTATTTGAAAGTACTTTGGCTAAGATTTTTTCATCCGAATTCAATACCGAGATTGGCCTGTATGAGGCTACTTCCAGCGGGTCCTTATCCGCTTTGGGGATCACTATAATAGTTGCCTCTGTCATTGATACAGGTAGTTGTCCCCCCTCCGCTGTGTCCTTTAATGTCTTATACAACTCAGGGAGCAGCAATTCTCCATAATATTTGTATATTTCTACCGGGAGCCCATCTGGGCCTGGGGCCTTTTGATTAGGCATCCCAGCCACTGCCTGTTGTAGTTCATTAATTGTTATCGGGGCGTCTAATGCTTCCCTTTCCTCCCGAGTAAGAGTCGCCATTTCCAGACTTTCCAGGAATCTATCCATTTCACCTTCCTCCCCTATTCCTTGTGACCGGTACAAATCCCTATAATAATTTCCAAATGTTTCTACTATCTCCTCTCCCCTACAGGATAGTACCCCGTTTGAGGTTCTAATGCTGGAAATGACTGAGGGGGGAGAATTTGTTTTAACCAGCTGTGCGAGCAGTCTACCCACGCCCTCTCCTTCTCCAAAATAGCGCTGTTTCAGAAATATTCGTTTACTTTCTTCTTTTTTTATAATCGCTGTTTTATAACCTTGTTGTTTATTTAACCACATTTTTTGTTTTACTGGGGTTGGGTCCTTTACATAATCATTTTCTGCCTCTAACAATTCCTTCCTAATACTCTCCTCCCATAGCCTAGATTTTCCCTTCATTCTTGCTACCTGCTGGATCAATATACCTCTAAGAAAAGCCTTTAGGGTATCCCAGATTACCCTCGTTGGCGTCGTGCCTACGTTAAAGCTTATAAACTCTCTTAGTCTTAGTTTAACCTCCACTTCATCCTTCATGAGTTCCAGCCAAAATGGACTGATCTTCCAGCTGACTTGAGTTTTTTTCACCCCCGTGTTTAACACTACCCTTACCAAGGAATGGTCTGAGATCCCTCTAGGCATATATTCTATGTCCCTTATATTTTGCGCCATTTCTGCGTTTCCTATAACCATATCTATCCTAGAAAGGGTACCATAAGATCCTGACAAGCAAGAGTATTGTTTAACTCTCGGATGTATCTCTCTCCACAGGTCCATTAACCCTATTTCCTTCAAAAAACAGCTCAGCCTGGTTTCTCCCGCGTCCCGGGGCCGCGTCTTGGGGGGGAACCTATCAATGTTTGCGTCCAGGACTTCATTGAAGTCTCCCATCGCTATAATCGGAATACCTTCTTTATCCCTAATAAATTCCATCAGTTTATACACGACTTCCATTTTAAACGGTGGGGGTATATATATGTTTGCCAGGATACAATAACTACCCTCTAGTTTACCGTACAAGAAAACATATCGGCCCAGCTCGTCTATGCTGACCTGACTGCAGGAGAAGCTCACCCCCTCTTTTATTATCACACTTACCCCCTTTGAATAAGAGGAGTATACTGAGTGATACTGCTGTTGATATTTCCTATTATTTAGTTGTGATTTAGACATATTGGTTAGGTGAGTCTCCTGCAGGCAGGCCAGTCCAACATCAAATCTCTCCAACATAGCAAAAACTATCGCCTTTTTAATCGGGGAGCCCAGACCCCTCACATTCCAGGACCCAATATTGAGGGTTTTAGCCTGTATCATCTGTACAATCAATCAGAAAAGAGAACAAGCTAACAAGCGGATAGCGCCACGCAGCTAAGTATTGTACATATACAAAATACTTGTAATATATAGACCCTACCGGAATACCTATATTCAAAAAGTGATCCAGCCCCACTTTCATCATCCATTGACTTTTCCATTCTTTATATATTTGTGACTTACAATTAGATTTAACCCTTATATGTGGTATCTTGTAATAGTGCTTAGTGTTATTTTTCTTGTTCTCTTGTGCATTTATCGTGCTATATTCGGATTTTCCCTTCACGTGATTTCTTTTTTTAAACAATTTTTCCCACCCCCCTCCCTTGCTACCTTCCCTCCCTTTCCCCCTGGCTACTCTGTAGAGACTCCTTATTAGCTTCCAGCCAATGTGATGCCCCATCTGCAGAATCAAAAATCTGTACCCCATCCGGGGTCGTCACCCGCAATCTTGCTGGATATAAAAGTGCATATGTTACTTTATATAACTGCAAGGTGGCTTTAATTGTCCGAAATTCCGCTCTGCGTCGCTGCAAATCGGGAGAGTAATCTGGATAAAGTGAAATCTTTGAACCATTAAAGGAGATGTCCCCCATCTCCCTCGCCTTGCGCATTAATGTCACCTTATCCTTGTAATTAAAGAACTTCAGCAACATGGGTCTGGGACGGCCTCCAGGCAGCGGTACTCTGAAGGGAAACCGATGGGCTCGTTCTATTGAAAAGAAGGGTGAAAAACCTTCCTTTCCGAACTTGTCTACAAACCAAGACTCCAAAAATTTTATAGCATCAGGACCTTCACTTTTCTCAGGTAACCCCAACAACCTGATGTTATCCCTGCGAGATCTATTTTCTAATTCATCCATTTTAGTAGCATAACTGTCCAAGTGCTTTTGCATATTCTTAACCTCCAACTGGGTTGGATATAAGTCATCTTTCAGTTGACTTAATCTCGATTCCAGCACCGTTATTCTTTCAACTACTTTTTGAATATATTGTCGAACTAGCGATAATTCCTCCTTCATTCCTGTTAACTGAACTGCCAGGTCTCCCAAGGACAGTTTACATGCGTTTACCGCTTGTAGGACAACCTTCAGTGTTGGGGCCTCCTCCACCAGTGGCCTGTCGGTCACATCTGGCTCCAGATCTCCTTGGGTACCCCCCTGGCTCTTTTTACTCTTACACTCAGGTACTAGCGTGGCCAGAGAGGCCGATTGGCCTTGACTTTTTCTATCAACAGGACCCCCATGGTGAGATTTAGTTTGTGCCATCTGCCCTCCCTTTGTTGGTGTTTGGGCCGGGGTATGCACAAACCGTTCTAATTTTGCTGCGGCTGACATTGCTGCCTGATTACTTTTTTCCTTTTCTTTGGAGGAGCGGAGGAGTTGTGTCCCCGTACCCTCCTGCTGCGACTGTTCCTCACCACGTCGCCTTGACATTTTGACTTATGAAAAGTGGAAAAATTAAGGAGAGGACCAAAGACACCGATGCTATATACAGCCGTTACCCCAGGTAAAGCAAACAAGAAAAAAAAGAGACTTTGGTATTAAGACCCTTCAAGCATACCTACAATTCCATGCTGCATAGAGGAAGTAAAGAAGGGGGGGAGAAAAAAAAATGTTCTTACAGGCTGCTGCTTGCTACCAGGAAATAACCAGTTTTTTTTTTTTTCTTTAAAAATTCTTAACTGTATCGTCCGTTGCTACGTTTGCGGGTCATTTGAATGAGTATACAATTGCGCAATTACAATTAGGGAGGCGAACCTTTTAAAGAATGTCACTGGAATATCATTCAAACAGGTTGCAAGAAAAATCTTGTCCTCCTAAGAGATACCAAAACTAGTAGCAGTCTAATAGATAGCAGTATAGGCATGTATACTCTTTCCGTTCCATCGGCAAAAAGTGCATAACAAGGCATAAAGAGTGTAAGCTAAGTCCTGCTGCCTTAACTCCTATATACCAGATGAAAACAGGTGAAACAGCTACTGCAGACTATTGACCGGACATCTCCAGTACACTGGCCATTTTTCCTCACCTCAAGGGGGGCTATTCCTAGCCTATTTTCCCCCGCAGGGTGTACTCACGAATACCGTAGCTGGCATATACCGGCGTCCCATCTCGTGCACTGCCCGGGATGTCCTCGACCGGCTTCGGCTTACATCGGCATATCTTCGGCCGCTTTCGGCCGGCGTGTGTCGGCGCCTCCACTCCTGCACTGCCCGGGAAGTCCTCGGCCGGCCTCGGCTTACGTCGGGTTATCTTCGGCCGCTTTCGGCTAGCTTCGACATATGCCGGCACCTCCGCTCTCCTGGAGCCCTCCGGCCAAGCTCCTCCCTCAGCTACTCATCGAGTCCTCCACAGCCCGCCGCTCACAGACAGGACAAGGGAGAGACAGCGTGGCGGCGTCTTGCTCACCTCAACCCAGCCACATCCTCACTCCGCACACCACGCCCCACACACATCCGGTCACCTCCCCGTGCAGTAAGAGGTCACTTCTACGGTTCTGTATTTTAGGAATAACGCTTTTTATAAACACCAGTTGGTGATACACCAGAAATAACAGGCAACTAGGGAGAGAAAGATTATCCAGGTATTGCAGGGGGTAATCCTCCGAGTCTTGGCTCACTGTGATGTTTATATTATAATATGATTGGCGCAGTAAACAACCCCTTAGCATTCTCTCACATAGTTTCAGGCTGCGTTCACACTGCTGCGGCTAGGAGAACCGGATGTGATTCGCACCGCACTGCAGTGCAAATCACATCCGATCTCTGTGCGATGCGAGTTCAGCTATACAGATAGTATGGCTGAATTCGCATCGCACCCGCCACAAACTCACACAGGACCCTTTTTTTGGTCCGCAGAAGAATCGGATCGCATGGGTGTTCACACCATGCGGTCCGATTCCTGTCTGAGTTTGCAGATCGCACTGCGATATGCGAACTGATCTGGGGGTGTCATTAAGGTTTCACTGACACTCCCAGCAGTTCGCATAGGGCAGTGTGAACTGCCGGCGGGAGGCATGCGATGCGGGAACCCGCCGCGGATTCGCGGCGTTCCCGCATCGCTTCAGTGTGAACCCAGCCTCATGGGGAAAGTTCAGTGCCTGATAGTTGATACAAAAAGAAACAAAGTAAGTGTTTCACCTTCAGCACATTAAAGTGGTTGTAAACCCTTACAAACCACTTTGACCTACAGGTAAGCCTAGATTAAGGCTTACCTGTAGGTCCAAGAAATATCTCCCAAACCTATACGGTTTAGGAGATATTTGCCTGAAGACGGGAACCGCTATCTACAGCGCATGCGCCATAGACAGCGGCGCGCAGGCGCACTGAGCGTGGCATCGTCGATGACGGCAATGCCGCGAGTCTCCGCTCCCGTGCGCATGCGCGGGAGTGACGTCATCGCTGTTCCGGCGAATCACAGCGCCGGAGCAGCGAGACCCACGGAGACCCACCAAGAAGATGGACGCTCGGAACTACAGGGGACAGCGGTGACATCGCTGGCTCCTGTGTCAGGTAAGTGACACATAATGGACTACTATGCGATGAAAGAGGAAGTAAACTCATCAGGGTTTACTTCCTCTTTAAGTTTCCAGCATCACCAGTGTAATGATCTCAGTGCAGACCAGCCCAGCTGAGACAACAATGAAACGAAAAGGAGAGAGAGGGAGAGGCAATCCACTTCACTGAAAATAAAATAAAAAAATACTCCTCTCAGTCCAGCTTTCTGGCTTCACGCCAGAGTATAAAGAAAGGTGTGGGGGGAGGCAGGAGGAAAGAAAAAAAGAAAAATCCTTGTAATATCTCTACACAGCCTCCATTCCCCCTTTACAACAGATAAATAACTGGAAGTTTCTCACCCAGCCACAGCACTGATATCCAAAGAGTTTTTAACCACTTGAGACCCGCGCTATAGCCGAATGATGACTACAGCGCGGTTCTCCTTTTCCGGGACTACGTCTATTGACGTAGTCCCGCGCACGAGCGGCCTGCGCGCCCCCTGAGGGGCGCGCGCGACGCGCTCTGTGATCGGCGAGTCTATGAGACTCGCCTGATCACCGATCCGTGCAAGGGGTCGATCCTTTATCACGTGATCAGCTGTCAGCCAATGATAGCTGATCATGTGATATAACAGAGCCGGTAATCGGCTAGTATTCCTCCTCGCGCTGTCAGCGCGAGGAGAAAAAAAAAAGCCGATCACTGGCGGCCGTGATCGGGACATCAGTCCCGATCACGGCCAGCCCTGTTAGTGCCCACCTGCCCCCTGCCAGTGCCCACCTGCCCCCTGCCAGTGCCACATTAATAAAAAGTAAGTGCCCCACGTCAGTGCCACTCAGCAGTGCCCACAGTGCCACCCAGCAGTGCCCACAGTGCCACCCAGCAGTGCCCACAATCTGCCTCAACAAAGGTGCTGCACCCCAGTGCCACATATCCGTGCCCATCAGTGTCATCTACCAGTGCCCAGCAGTGCCGCCCATCAGTGCCCAGCAGTGCCACCTATCAGAGCCACCTATCAGTGCCCATCAGTCCCATCTATCAGTGGTACCTATCAGTGCCCATCCGTGCCACCCATCCGTGCCACCCATCTGTGCCCCCCATCCGTGCCATCTTATCTGTGCCCATCGGTGCCGCCTTATCTGTGCCTATTAGTGCCGCCTTAACTATGCCTATCAGTGCCCACCAGTGCAGCCTATCAGTGCCCACCAATGCAGCCTATCAGTGCCCACCAATGCAGCCCATCAGTGCCCACCAGTGCAGCCTATCAGTGCCGCCTCATCAGTGCACTTCAATGAAGGAGAAAAATGACCCGTTTGCAAAATTTTATAACAAACTATTAAACATGATTTATTTATTTTTTTTGCATCTTTTTTTGTTTGTTTAGCAAAAAATAAAACTCCGAGCTGTAATTAAATACCACCAAAAGAAAGCTCTATTTGTGGGAAAAAAATTATAAAAATTTCATTTGGGTGCCCGCGCAATTGTCATTCAAAGTGCATCAGCGCTGAAAGCTGAAAATTGGTCTGGGACTGAGGAGGGTTTAAGTGCCCAGTAAGCAAGTGGTTAAAGCAGGGGATAATTTGGTATAGTTAAGGTCAATATCCTTATCCATAGCAGTAATGCATTTACAATATTCTTTACTGAACATCTTCATCATTGTTTTTGTGCATTGCTGTAGATGTTTTCCCATCTCTTTTTGAAATTAGCATCTGGAAGGAATGGATGGCTGCACATCGAGGTGATGAAAAAGTCTCTTTATTATAAAATCCATAAACATAAATGGCACCACAGGGCAAAAAATCAGGTACAGATAGACACATTTCACACAGCAACATTGTGCTTATTCATATTCTGCTTAGAATATTGTGCTTATTCTTATTGGGTTATGAATAAGCACAGCGTCGCTGTGTGAAACGCGTCTACCTGTACCTGCTTTTTGCCATGTGGTGCCATTCATGTTTATGGATTTTATAATAAAGAGACATTTTCATCACCTCAGTGTGCAGACATCCATTCCTTCCTTATCTATTGCATGGCTGGCAAGTCGAGGCTAGCACCCACGGTATGAGTCCATTCTCCAGCTCACCTGTTTCCATCACTCACCTGGAGGCATTTCCTTTCCCCACTAAAAGTAGCATCTACTTCATCCAAGAGAGGGAACATTTGAAAGCATAATCCAAAGGCATTGATGTCGTCCCTAATATATTGATCAAAGGTTTCTGCATGCCAAAAGCATGCTGACTTTTTCTCAACAATCCTCCTAAGTTGATAAAATAGGGAGGAAAGTTCAGATTGAAAGGATTCTTTCTTGCCATGATCTTTATAGTAGCCTGCCATAAAATCCTCTGTTAGGCTCTGGATTTGAACCTGGGACCTCTGCTGTGTCTGGCAGTGACTCTACTTGCTGAGCCACCTGGAATGCTGGAGAGTTCTTTGGAGAGTTCTTTGGAGAGTTCTTTGGAGAGTTCTTTGGAGAGTGCTTTAGACAATTCCTTGAATGATCTTGTCTTGAATTTTGTTTGCCTTGAACCTTGAACCTTGAACTCTTTGCTCCTCCCATGAACTTCCTGATTTAAACCATGTCTCTGCACTTCCTGTTAGCCAGAATATTGTGCCTTTCAGAATCCAATATCTCGCTCTAGTCTCTCCTGCTGCTGACTGTATCTTCACTACCTTTCGTTACTGACATTTGGCTTGTTCCTCGACTATGCTTCTGCTGAATCCCAACCTGCAACTATTCATTTACGGCATTTGGCTTGTTTCTCGACTATGCCTCTGCTTGACACCTACCTGCTATATCTGCTACTGGACCCTGGCTTGCTCACCTCCTAGTGGGGACCGCCACCTGGTACCAATACACAGAAAAGCCCATCTCCATCATCAGGAACTCTGGTGAATACCGGTTAGTGCTTAGACTCCACACCTCAGGTGAACTCATGTCATCAGCCAGAGTGACCCGTGTGAATATCTGCTCCTGCTATAGCTAATGGCCTCTGAGCCTGACTCTAGATTGTGACATAATGTTCTGGCCCAAAACATGGAGGCCGTTGTAGCAGCTGCTGTGGCTTCTCTCAGGGTGCAAATCTCTGAGTTGCAGATGTTTGGTGTTAACTACCAGCAAATGGGTAATAAATTCCATTGGGTAGCATACATAAAACAGATACCACTCAATATATTTCGCTATTTCAGCTTCTTCAGGAGTTTCTGGTAAGGAGTACGTTATGCTAGGAATAACAAAAGACGAGTGAGTTCTTATGTTGTTTGGTTAGAATATACAACCAAGGATGTCTGCTGTAAAGTAAATACATTTTTCCAGGATTGCCAGTACAAATATATTCAATACATATGAGGGGTCATATAAAATAACAAAAATATGTACAAAAGCATAAACAAGCGGGGAGGAGAGGAACCTCACCTGTGTTGTCAGAAAGAGCCAAGCATGAACCTGATTAGGTAATGGAAAAGTTATACATCCCATATAAATTCAAAGCACCACCATCTAAATGTCTCATCTGAAGTGATCGCAGAAGGAAAATAATTTTCAATGTCCCTGGAAAGGGAAAATTAAATATATTTAGAGTATGCACTTCAACATTGAGCCACCAGGGGTTATAAAACCCCAGGAGCCTAGAAATGAAGTTGAATGAATTGTAAACCAATTTATTACCCCTTTTGTTTTTTTTTGACACTTCAGAAAACTTCTTTTGAGAGACTTAACCACTTAAGGACCGCCGCATGCCAATGTACGTCATTGCAATGGCATGTACAGGCACAAGCACGTACATGTACGTGCTTGGCTTCCAGCGGGTGGGGGGTCCGATCGGACCCCCTCCCGCTGGATGTGGCGGTCCGGTTCGCTTCAGGAGCGATCCGGGATGAGGGGATGGCTGTTGGTTTCTGGCCATCCCCTCTCGATCGTTCCTGGCAAATGAGAAGCTTCCTTCCCTGTGTAAGTGTAAACACAGGAAGGAGGAAGTGATGTCACACTCCTCGTGTCGGTCTTTTTGACCGGACGGCGAGGAGTGAAGACATCCAAGTAAGTGCACCAACACTACACTGACACATAGGTACACATAGGCACACTTTTCACCCCAGTCACCCCCCGATCACCCCCCCGATCGGCCCCCGCCCCCCCCCAGTCACAGTATCACTGATTGCAGTGTTCATTTATTTACTGATCACTGCATTTAGTGTCAGTTGTGACTGTAAAAAGTGTCAGGGCAGCTAGTGTTAGGCCCCTTTAGGTCCAGGGTAGCCCCCTACCCCCCCTAAAAAAGGTTTAACCCCTTGATTGCCCTCCCAGTTAACCCTTTCACCCCCTTTTACCAGTGTCACTAAGCGATCGTTTTTCTGATCGCTGCATTAGTGTCACTGGTCCCGCTAGGAAGCTAGTTTTTTTTTAGGTTCAACGCCAGGTTTTTATAGCGTTAGGTACCCCGATATATAAAGTAATAAAGGTTTTAACCCCTTGATTGCCCCTAGAGTTAACCCTTTCACCAGCGATCGCTGTATAAGCGTCACTGGTGACGCTGGTTAGCCAGTTAGTTATTTAGGTTCCCCGTCAGGTTTTTATATAGCGTCAGGTACCCCCATATAAATACCCAATAAAGGTTTTAACCCCCTGATTGCCCTTAGTTAACCCTTTCACCAGTGATCACCGTTACGGGTGACGCTGGTTAGGTAGTTCGCTTTTTATAGCATCAGGGCACCCGCCATTTATTACCTAATAAAGGTTTAACCCCCTGATCACCTGGCGGGTGATATCAATTCGGTTTTAGGGTCAGATAGGGTCTGTGTCGCCCCAGGCAGTGCTAGGTTAGTGCCAGTACCGCTAACACCCATGCGCAAAGCATACACCTCCCTTAGTGGTATAGAATCTGAACAGATCAATGTCTGATCTGATTAGATCTATATTAGCGTGCCCAGCAGTTTAGGGTTCTAAAAAAATGCATTGTTAGCAGGATCAATCCAGATACCTGCTAGCACCTGCGTTTTGCCCCTCCGCCCAGCCCAGCCCACCCAAGTGCAGTATCGATCGATCGCTGTCACTTACAAAACACAACACACATAACTGCAGCGTTCGCAGAGTCAGGCCTGATCCCTGCGATCGCTAACAGTTTTTTTTTGTAGCGTTTTGATACAGTCGCTGACAGGCTAGGTGCTTTTTTTACCTGTGAGTCTCACTAGTGTACCCCTAAATTTAGAGCCCAAAATGGCAAAGCGAAGTTACACTAGTGAAGAGGCCTACACGTTTCTGAGCATGACAGATAGTGAAGAGGAAGACACTGATCTGTCAGATTCAGGCTCAGAATACGAACCTGTAGAGGACAGCGGCTCCATGACAGATAGCTCTGACGACGAAGATGAGGTCCCTGCTAACGTCAGGCGTACCCAACCCCGATCTTTTGATGTTGTTGAGGTGCAGGAACCGCAGGTCCCTCGTATGGAGCAGAGAGCCAGTACTAGCGCCGCTCATCCTTTTGGTGAACTGGCAAGCACCAGCGGCCTAGTACACCCTGGACTTACATCCAGCACTGCAGTATCACGAGGTGACGTGGCGAGTCCCATAAGTGCAGTTCAAGCTGGCGAGGTGGCAAGCACAAGTAGTGTCCCGCTGCCACCAAGAAGAAGACGAAGGCAGGCCCGTCGTTCCCATAGTGCCCTTCCTTCAGAATTCGCCAATTCTGATTGGGTGCCCACCACTTCTGCAGCACCAGTACTTCCCCCATTCACTGCCAAACCCGGTATTCAGGTGGATACAGATGATTTTACGCCACTTGATGTTTATTCTCTGTATTTCACGGAAGATCTCTATAGATCTATTGTGGACCAAACCAATTTATATGCTGGTCAACACATCGCCGCTAATCCCCAGTTGCCTTCCCTTGCCAGAGATTGGAAACCAGTTACGGTTTCCGAATTTAAGACCTTTCTGGGCCTTTCCCTCAACAGGGGCACACATAAATTCATGACGTTGCGGGCTTATTGGTCCACGCATCGGACTGACCACATGCCCGTATTCTCTAACTCCATGTCCAGGAAACGATATGAGCAGATCTTGCGGTTCATGCACTTCAGTGACAATGAACTTTGTCGTCATCGTGGAGACCCTGAATACGATCGGCTCTACAAAATTCGGCCCCTCATAAACCACTTCAACTAACGTTTTGCAGACTTGCTTACTCCCCATCAAGTTGTCTGCGTTGATGAGTCCCTGATTAAGTTTACTGGTCGTTTGTCATTCAAACAGTACATTCCCAACAAGCGTACCAGATACGGGGTCAAGCTCTATAAGTGCTGTGTCAGGGCCACATGCTATGCATGGAGCTTTATGGTTTATGAGGGTAAAGATAGTTACGTAGAGCCGGAGAACTGCCCTGACTACATAGGAACCGCTGGCAAGATAGTGTGGAACTTGGTGTCACCCTTATTCGGAAAGGGGTACCACTTGTACGTGGACAATTATTACACCAGCATGCCACTGTTTAGTCACTTGTTTGATCATCAGATTGGAGCATGTGGCACCATGCGACCTAATCGCCGGGGCTTTCCCCAGCGGCTTGTAGATTCCCGTCTTAGGCTGGGGGAGAGAGCCTGCTATCGGTGTAATAATTTGCTTGCTATGAAGTGGAGGGATAATAAGAATGTTTTCTTTCTTACCTCCCTTCATGCAGACACGACGGTCCAAATTTCTACATCGACTGGTATTGTGGAGAAACCCCTCTGTGTCCACGAATATAACAAAGATATGGGAGGGGTGGACCTCAATGACCAGTTGTTAGCACCGTATCTAGTTTCCCGTAAGGCCAGACGCTGGTACAAAAAAGTGTCTGCTTACTTATTTCAATTGGCTTTGCTGAATGCTTTTGTGCTATACAAAGCTTCAGGCGGGACTTTAACCTTTCTTTTCTTCCAAAGAGAGGTTGTCACAGAGCTTCTGTATCCACCTCACCATTCCCAACCAAATGCAGTAAGCCGGCTGCATGACAGGCATTATTCTTATGCCATCCCGAGTACCCCTACCCAACGAGCCACCCAAAAAAGATGTCGTGTCTGTACCAAGCGCGGATATAGGCGTGACACCTGTTGTTATTGTCCACGCTGTCCTGGAAATCCTGGTCTTTGCCTTGGTGAATGTTTTGAACGCTACCACGAACTAGTGAAGTATTAGCGTAGGGTACAGCATTTCACAGGCTAGGCACACTAACACAGGGTCTCCCAAGATGCCATCGCATTTTGAGAGACCCGAAATGTTACAGTTGTTACAGTTTACAGTTCAAAAGAAAGTGTCTAAAAAAAAAATAAAAAAAAATAAAAAAAATATAAAATATAAAAACCAAAAATAGTTGTCGTTTTATTGTTCTCTCTCTCTTCTCTCTAATTTTTTATACTTTACTGTTTACTGTGTTTTATTGTTAACCATTTTTCTTGTTTTCAGGTATGCCATTCAGCTGCAGCGCGGATTTATTTATCTTGACAGCAACAGCGTTTGCTCCCACGATACATAAAGCTGTGACTCCAGTGCTGTAGGAGGTGATTTCACCACCACAGTTAAAAAAGAGCATATATGCCGAAGCATGGGGGCATTAGGGGTGGAGGAGCGATTTTGCTCCTAATGCTGCGTACATACGGTCAAAATTCCGACTAAGGGCTTGCCCATGGAAAAGTTTGACCGTATGTACGCGGCATAACTTTTTGGCGGGAGGATGCCACCATGCTTCGGCATATATATATATTTTAGGCACAGGTTGTGTTAAAAAATGTTTTATTTTTTACAGTTTTTTTGGGCATTTGCTTTGCAGGTATGGTATGGTAAGGTTTTACTGTTATACTGTAATGTTACTTTGTTTTAACGTTAACCATAATTTGCTTAGGAGGTACGCCATTCAGTTGCAGCGTGGATTTATTTATCTTGACAGCAACAGCGTTTGCTCCCACGATACATAAAGCCGCTACTCCAACGCTGTAGGAGGTGATTTCACCACTACAGTTAAAAAAAAAGAGCATATATGCCCGAAGCATGGGGGCATAAGGGGTGGAGGAGCGATTTTGCTCCTAATGCCGCGTACATACGGTCGAAATTCCGACGGAGGGCTTGCCCGTGGAAAAGTTTGACCGCGTGTGCGCGGCATAACTTTTTTTGCGGGAGGATGCCCCTATGCTTCGGCATATATAAATGGTGCATGTATGTCCATCATTAGAAGTGGTGGATGAAGGGAGGTATTCTAATGGTGGGCATACCCACCTGAAGTAACTGATATGTGCACTCTATTATTATTATCAGTTATGTATTACTTTGTCTAGTCCCTATAGTTTAGCTAGTCTATCTATACTCCAAGCACATGCTATCGTTAATATTACAATACTACCACGATTAGCTATGAAATCAATACACGGTCTAAGATCAATTAAATCTCATTTATTTCCCAAGGAAATAAGAAAGCTTGCATAAAGTATCAATAGAAGTTACAATAATACATAGCATACAATCAGAATACAATATAAGCATTATACTTATCCGACCCTTGTGACTGGACCTCCTGATGGAATCAGAGGCCGAACTCATTGTTGAAACCCTTTTTGATAAACATACCTCAGCCATACCACACCCCATTGCCCACCCTACTTTGCCTGTGGACCAATCAGCGTCTCTGGGGCGTCTCCTCCCCCAGGCTAACCACCTCGGACAGTCCTGCCATAATTGGCCTCTGGGGGGCAGTGTCTGCCCATGAATTGCAACTGCTCCGACTGGGTTCCCATCTTGTGGTTCAATCTCGGACGCCCCTCCCGCTCATTAATTATCTTTCTTTGTCCCTACAGACAGACCGGCGCCGTCATTGTTCTACTGTCTTTGAAGCTCAGTACACTCCAGGTGGGCTGAATAGAACTCATTCTGCTATTCAGATTGTGTTTTGGTGCCACATTCCTTTATCCTTTAAACATGTGAGACTGCAAATATCAATATGGCTGAGTTCAGCTGTACAAACAGCTGTGTAGAACTTTATATGTATAACATTAATTCCTGTTCGATTCCAACATATTCCGCTTTGCGCCTTGCCGTAACTAGGGGTCGGGATTAGGCAGGCTTGCTCACGATGGCCTTCCCTACCGCAATTTTGGCACGTCAGTGTTATTCCAGGGCTCTGAGCTGGCAGCAAAGCCTCTACCACATATGCAGAGACCTTAGCGTCAATTCGTCCCTCCACTTGCATAGATAGATGCGAGACCCTCCTATATAAATGTCTGGTCCAACAACACATAACAACTTGAACCAATGACGACACTGCAGCAATAATGAGTAATACCACAATGGGATGTATCAAATAATTCAAAATGCTATTGGCCTTATTGGAATGTCCGAAGATTACCTCCCACCAAGACCCTCCCACATCAGTGTCTAATTGATGCACTACCTCCTTTATTTCCTTCTGATTATGGTATATAGCTATAGTAGCATTAGCTCTCTCTTGCTGCAGCATCCTCATGAGGCTCTCATCTTTATCCCAATCTGCTAACCATTCCTGTATCTTCCTTCTCATACCAAGGTTCAGGGCTTTTAGATTAACCGGGCGGTTCTGGTTGATATCCACAGACAGGTTGGCCATATGCGGTACCACATAATTCCATTCCTGTGTCTGGATCTCAGAGACACCGCCGAGGGTACACCATGCTCCCCTTGCCATTGTCAGGTTCACCGAACACCATATTTTCATGACTAATGTCACATTAGTATCCTTTAGGACAAAGAAGCAAACTCTCCCATGTCCCAAATAATACACTGGTATTCCCTTCCCGGCAATGTTCTCCCCATCCAGCACACAGAGTGACGCGTCCTCCCAACATTTCTCATTCACCACCGTATATTGGCCTGGCATACGAAGGATGTCATGGTCATGCCTCCGACAGAGGGAAATATCAACCTGCCTCCAGCTGCCATCCTCTCTGATCACATGTGGGTACGTTAGCCTCAGATGCAATAAAGTAAAGTACCCAGTCAGTAAGCCCATTGATATCACCGAATACACAGATTGGGTCTGCACTTCTGTATAGGGGATCTATGAAGAAGCGTAACATCTCTCATAATCCAAATCAGTACATCCGATCCAGGCATTCGACCACCAACTTGGATTAGTGTAAGAGATGTGTTTCGGTAAGATCTTACTGAGTTGTGACGCCAGCTCATAAGGCCACTTCCCCCCATACAGGGACTGTACAATTAGCTTGATGTTGGTTGATAGTTCCGCCTGCCCCTGCGTGCATGCCAGAGCCCATGACATGTTTTTACCCTGTAACACCACACTATCCACCAACCTCTTAAAATGGTGGATAAAATCTTGAGCTACTTGTACCTGAGTATTTATGTGACGCTGTTGAATATTATCAATAATGTCATTAATTTCTCTCTGAGCAACAAAGCCCTGCTTGCTGTCTGAAGCTATGGCTGAGAGTTTGTTCCTCAGGAGATCGATGTCCACTCCATTGATAACCCCCATCCCAGCTCCTATTCCCCCTAATATAGTGCTGAATACATCCCTCCTCTTTCGGTCACTCCTCCAGAAATAAGCGTCCTGTCTGGACCCCATTCCGCGGAGCAAGCCACTGATATACTGACCGCACTTGATTCAGCGTATATTCAGCACATATAGGGTAATAGGATTTTACCAACCACTGCGAGACATTGAAATGCCATGTGGTGAAGGCATACTGTACCCTGGTAGCCAGTGTTTGTGGTGAGCTTAGATCTATTTGTAGCGGTTCCCCTTTCTCTAATGGAATATGCTCCTGTGTGTGATCACTGGCACTGCTTATGCAGGGTTTCAACCTCTCAGGTGAGACATCAACCAGGCGTATCTCCCCCATGTCCAATTCTGGTGTCCCACATGTCCAGTAACCAAGAGCTTCTCTGTAGGACTGATAAGACCGAGATACTGCCTCCACAATGAAATTTTCACCCCGTTAATGTGTCATCTGGAGCTCCCTAGTTTGGCCGACAGCCACCCTACTATGCCTAAGTGTCAGCCTCCTGGGTCTCTGCGCCCTATTACTTTGGTCATGCCAGTATATGCCACACATAAAAACATATTTCCCTTCTTTCAATTCTTCACCAAAAACCCCATATCCTACGTCCCTTGCTTCCCAAGGTTTAGATAGGTTGGAATCTTTCCCTAACCAATAACCCGTTTCATTCATAAATATAGTCACATCTATAAACGGCTGGAGAGTTTCCGGTATGATGTTTTGCAAGTTTTGTTTATACGCACGTCCTTGAGATGTTGAGTTAGGATTAAATCGTCCAAAAGCAAAATAAACTTTGTATTGCAAATTGCCCTGGTGACCCCATTGGTATGTGTCTGGTAACTTAGGGCTTTCTGATATAATCCTGACCTTTCTCCTTCTTTCATCTCCCCCCTGCATCCCCTTTTGGCCTAACAAGTCCAACATCGATGATACAATTGAAGTGGATGCATGGTTCTCCTCAGGGTTTTCCCTTTCAACATCATCCCCTGAGTATTCGTCTGAGTCAATTTGAGATGTTGCATGGATCGCCAACACGACAATTATGATCCTTCCATCCATTTGTTTTTCCAGAGACTTTGCCAATCTTTGCTCCCCCAGGGCTCTGGAAAACAAGAACAAGAGCGGAATCAATTCCTATGAGCAGTACCTTTTACATTGATCAGCATGAACCCATCTGTCTATCTCCCTCTTTTTCATGCCTTTTGCACCCTTGTTATCCATGAGCCGCTTTACTTTGATCACCTGATCACTAAGGGCCATAGTGACTGCGAACGGTCCAGTCCAGTTTGCATCCCATGAAGACTTGGAAACAAAGTTCTTTACCATGACCCTGTCTCCAATCTTCAAGCTAATGGGAGGCCTTTCAGGCTGCTCCTTCTCTTTAGGTGCCATGTTACTTTCAGCAAATTGCAAATACCCCTGTACCTGTTCTTGCAGTTGGACCAGAAATCTGACCTTTTCCGCACTCTCTCTCAAGGGGGTACTAAGTATTGGGTCTGCTGGGTGGCTAAGGTTCATCATTCTCCCCGTCATTAACTGATATGGAGTTAATGATGTACCTTTCGCTGCAGACCCTCGTACGGCCATCAGGATCGCAGGCAGATGAATCAGCCAGTTCTTTCCTGATTGCAGTACCATCTTTTTAAGCCTCTCTTTCAATGTTCGATTCATCCTTTCAACCATTCCTGACCATTGTGGATGGTATGGCACATGGAATCTCTGTTCTACTCCCAGCAGCTCACAAATATGTTTCATGACCCTGCCGGTAAAGTGAGTCCCCCTATCGGATTCCAGGACTTTGGGGAACCCCCATCTTGAAAAAACTTCAGTCCACAGAGCTGTAGCTGTGGCAGTAGCAGAGTCCTTTCTTAGGGGCAGAGACTCCACCCATTTCGAAAAGATGTCCACCACTACCAGTAGATATCTGTATCCTCCAGGGGTACTTTGCAATGGACCAACAAAGTCAATCTGTAGGTTTTCCCAGGGTCCATTGGCTAATGGTACCCTTGCTAATACTGGTTTCTGTCTCTTTGGCCTAGGGTTCATTTGTGCACATATTAAACATTCCTGCACTACCTGTGAGACTGTTTCCCATTGTCTCCCATTATCTAGCTTGTACAAATTTCAAGGTACCCTGAACACCCATGTGGCCTGTTAACCTGTGATTTTCAAGGGCTACGTCTTTTTGATGCTGGGAGGGAACTACAAACCTTCGTCCTTCTGACGTTTCTTTTAACAGTAGATCGTCTTCCAATACATAATCTTGGGGAGCATCTGCCGCTTTTGCTCTAAGCTGCTTTTTGATTGAGCTCAAGGCCTCATCCTTATTTTGCTCACCTGCTAAACATGGGGTAGGCATCCTTAGCACCGGCAAGAGTTCATGTGAACCCGCTTTCACCTTCTGCTCCTCAAAATTATGTTCCTCCCATGCCTGCCTCCCTTCAGCATCATAGGGTGTCCACTTGACCCCTATCAGGGCTGCCTCCTTTGCCAGCTCATCTGCCTTGTTGTTGCCCACAGTAACCTCCTCTCCACCTTTTTGGTGCGCTCTCACCTTAATGATAGCCACTTTTTGAGGTTCCACACTCGCTCTTTCCCATATATCTTTTAGCACCGCACTATGTACCAATTCTCTCCCAGAGGCATCACTGAAGCCCCTTGACTGCCACAAAGGCATGTATTCGGTCAGAGACCTTGTTACATAGGCGCTGTCGGAGAATATGGTTATGGGACCTGAACTGAAATGCGTGATGGCCTCTCTCACTGCCTCCAGTTCAGCTCTTTGGGCAGAAAAGCTTTGAGGGCATTTGGTCATGATATTCTCATTGGTCTGGGGGCACCACAGGGCATACCCTGTGTGAAAACTTCTTTCATCCCAGTACCTTGATCCATCCACCCAGACTTTAAGGTCTCCATTACCCAATGCTAATCTGAACATCTCCTGTGTCCTGGTCCGATGTACCTCCCCACAGTCATGTTGCTCCCCCTCATATTGCATTAATTGTGGGAGTGTGTAGGTGGCATTGTGGGTCACAGCCAGATTCCTGGGTGTCAAATCCACTAGCCATCTGGCTACCCTTTGGGAGGATACTCCACTGAGGGTACGTTCCAGAAGCATTTTAATTGGAGAATGGGGTGTCTGCAGAATGATTTTACCAAATCCCACAACATGCTCTGTGGCGAGAACCGACCAATGCACTGCCAAAAGGTTCCTGACACATTCATCGAATCCCCTCTCTACCGGGCTTAGTACTCTGGACCAATATCCCACAGGTACCCATTTGCCCTGCCTCTCCTGCAGCAACACAGCTGTTATTGCTACAGCAGAGGCGTACACTTGTAGTGCAAAGGGCAAATCGGCATTCGGATTGCTCAAAGCCGGGGCCTGCATCAGACTCACCTTTAGCTCGGTGAAAGCTTGTTCATGCTCTCCCTACCAGTCTAAGGGGTCTGTTTACCTCTTGTCTCCTTTGAGGAACTCATACAGGGATCTTGCCTTTTCTGCAAAGCCTTCAATGAAGTCCCTGCAGAAACCAACCATTCCCAGGAACTGCCTCAAAGCAGTTTTAGTGATTGGTCTTGGTAGTTTCCCATTTGTTCGGGTCTGGAGTCCTTCCCCCCTGTGAAACTATCACACCTAAGAAACACACTGAATCCTTCATCAATTGTGCCTTTTTGGGATTTAACTTCAGACCTGAATTCTCGATTAGTGTCAGGAGTTCCTCCAGCAGAGCGTAGTGCTGCTCTTTTGTCTCTGTTTGAAGTAAGATGTCGTCCACATATTGAATGATGCATTCTGGCTCAGAAAATGTCTTCAGAATGTCCACCATACAGATGTGGAAGTATGTAGAGCTGGATTTGAATCCCTGAGCCAATCGACAGAATGCATACTGCTTTCCCTGAAATGTAAAGGCTATTGTATTGGCTATCCTCATGTACGGGAATTGAAAAATAGCCATTTGATATATCAATTGATGAGTACACCTTTGCTGAAGGTTTCAGTGCTGTCATCATGTCTGGCATCTTAGCAACTACATTTGTAATAGATGGGGTGCATCTGTTTAGCGCACGGAAATCTACAGTGGGCCTCCACCCCCCCCCCCCCCCCCCCCCTCCTTCTTCACTGGCCAGAGGGCTGCATTTGTTTTAGACTGGCATTCTTTAATTACATTTTGTGCCAATAAATTCCTCACTGTGCTCTCTATGTATGGGATAGATTCGGGTGGAATTTTGTACTGACGCTGAGGTGGCGGATCAGGGCCCTCAATTTTAACAATCATGTTTGAAACTCTACCACATTGCGCTTTAGACGTTGCCCACACTTTGTTATGTTGCCACAAGATTTTAGCCAATATTTGGTCCTCTGTTTTCAGTATTGCCTGCGGGTCAAGGATTTCATTTGTTTTAACTGATGCAACCTCACCGCTGTCCATGACCATGTGCACCTTGCCTTTGTATCTAGAACCTTTCCACAGTACTTAATTACATAGATCGAGAATCAGTCCGTGTGCCCCCATGACATCAGAGCCCAAAATAGTGCCCTCATGTGTTGGGGAAAGAAACAAACTGTGTTCCACACATAACCTCTTTATTTCTATGTTTACGGGTATTGATTGCTCAGAGGGTACTAGTTGTCCCCCGAATCCTCTAAGGAAAATTTGTCTCCCCGCAGGATCCTTTTGAAGTTCAATGTTCGTTATGCTGACAGCTGCCCCTGTATCCAAAAGTACATTTGTGCGATGGCCCCCTATCGCCCCTCGGATACGTGATCTGCCGCTTTTGTCCCTGTCCAGCTGACATATTAGGGACAACTCCGGGGCCTGACATCTCTATGGTTTAAAATAAGGATTGGTTGGGGGAGGGATTTTATACTCCTCGTGGTTTTCCTTTAAGCCTTTTTCCTATCCTCTGTACTTCCCCCCCAAAGAGGACTATATATTGTAGCATCAGGTGCCTCGCTTGGCTCCTTCGCCACCTTATCTGGTCCAGGTTTTTGCTGTTCCTTCTTATGCCAAGGCTTCTTCTTACCCATGTTCCTCCTAGGCAGTTTACAATTCTTTATCACATGGCCTGTATTGCCACATCTGTAACACCTGCCTGCAAATCTCACTCTAGCTTCGCTTCTAACTATCTCCGCAACTCTTTTATGGGGCCTATTTGTCTTGATCTGTCTCCCGAACCCAGTCCCTTAATATGTTTATAAAGGTCTGATACGAGGTGGCGTTCCTCAGTGCAATTCTGGTATGGTAATCTATACATGTGCATTTATTAGCCATAGAACACAGAAAGCTATTGTCATCAGGAGACATATCAGGACAATTGTAGGTGGCTTTATAAATGGAGAAGTATTCACTGCAAAAGAGTATTGGATCAATTCCCCTCCTAAACTTTGTATTTTCCAGGGCGTCTGAACCCCTAGTATCTCTTCCTCCCATTATGCGCTGCATTTCCCTCATTCTATCTGCCGAGTTCCCCCAATTTGAGTTTAACTCGGGAGATAGACCTCTATGACTCCCGACTGGTGTTTGCAGTTTTTCACACAGTTGCAATGGAAGCCATGCGCGGAGGAGTGCGCATGCATCCCTATTGTTCAAAATGTACTGTGCGACTACAGCTTCCAGCCTGTTCGAGAGACTAATGGGTGAATCGCTAGTGTCAAACTTTCCCAAAATCTGGCACAAATTTGTGTGATCTTGTATGGAGAGTGTTGTGGATTGGGTGCCACCCTCCCTTTTTATGATATCTAATCCTTGCCCAGTCCTTTCTGGCACAGGAGTGAAGAGAGAAGAACTTTGATTCGGGGACTCTTCAGCATTGTCAGCCGAACATACTGGTTGCTGTTCGATCGGTATCCCTTCTCTTTGCTCCTGTGTCACACTGGAATGTGCATCTTTGTTAGCACAGCAATGGCTGTGCACGTTCTCCATTGCCCGTGCTCTCAAAGACACAATGGTATGATCTTTTTGGGCTAGCTGAATTTTACATTTCTGTAGCTCTGCCCTAAGCATTTCTATCGCATTTACATTCCCAGCCTCTTTCTTTTCTAAAGATGCCATACACTGTTCTCTCAACATACATGTTTCCTTCCATTCATCCAACCCCTGTTCCAACACACTATTCTTAGTCACCAATTGTTCAATCTCATTCCTCATGTCCTCACATTCACAAACATCCGCGTCCGCATTTGCCGCTATAGCTGCAATATTTCTACTCGCATTTTCTATCTTTCCTATTAACTCTGTTCTATCCTTATACCACTCCAACTCTTTCTGTTCCGCAATTTCTTTCATTCTCATCAACATGCATACAGAATTGGCTATTCTCTTTTTCTTGCCCTTTTTTGAAGATTTTTTATACTTGGCATCATTATGAGTATTGCATTGTTTCAATAGATCATTAAATTGGTGTGTTAACGCATCCTTTCCTATACTGTTGAATTGAATACAAGCATTTTTCCCAAGAAACTCTTCAAGGATATCCATTGACATGCTAATTAGCCTACCCACACTAAGGTTGCTCAACCAATTGCTTAGACAATAGACAGAGACAACCAAATGGACAACCCCCTCTAGTCCTACCAACAAACAAAAAAAAAAAAAAAAACAGATAAGAACCGTTTAAATCTACAGTGACTTGTGGTTCTACAGCATACAAGAGACAAGGCACACTCTTAATGCCTTAGGCTGCAGGTTATCTTACCAGAGCTATTTCACTCTCACGTGGGTAGAAATAAAAACCTATATTTCCCCCACTTTTTTCCTTTTCCTCAAAGATGTATGGTAATTCCTGTCAATCTCTAACCAACACTTTGCATTAGCAATACACTAAACAAACAGATACCAAGCACACACAAAGACACAGATGAAGCTGTTTAGAAGCTAGCTTTCACCTGTAGTCCCACTCCAAATACAAAAAAAACCGCAAAAAAAACTGCAAAAAAAAACGCAAAAAAAAACGCAAAAAAAAAATAAAAAAATACAAATCCAGTTAACCACGAATTTCTTTAGGAGAACACACTCTTATTCAATGCCCTCCTCTCCAATAGCAGGTCATAGGGAATTTCTGTTGGGACAGAGAGCTTTTTCACAATCACGTGGATATTTCCACTTTTCCCCTCAAAATTGTATGGTTTATCCTGTCAATCTGCGGTTATATCACATAACCAGGGATGATCAGTCCCTATCTCGCCAGTGCGCCAATTTGCCGTCTGGTTACAGGTCTGCAGCAAACACAACAATAACGTACATATATATATATATATCAGTCACAGTTCTCACCAGGTTTTACGCGTCCGTTCTACCAGTGAAATATCTCACAGAATCTTCCTGCTCATCCAAGCGTGGTTTCAGAATTCGCGAGCCAGTGCCAATCTTGTCCACACTAGAGATGACTTTCAGTTCTGGGTGTCTGAGGATCTGTGCTTACAGGGACTCGGAAACAAAAATACATTAGATTTTTGTGGATTCTGTGTAAAAATATGTTTTACACGCCGTTCTAGGGTGCCAAATGAAGTAACTGATATGTGCACTCTATTATTATTATCAGTTATGTATTACTTTGTCCAGTCCCTATAGTTTAGCTAGTCTATCTATACTCCAAGCACATGCTATCGTTAATATTACAATACTACCACGATTAGCTATGAAATCAATACACGGTCTAAGATCAATTAAATCTCATTTATTTCCCAAGGAAATAAGAAAGCTTGCATAAAGTATCAATAGAAGTTACAATAATACATAGCATACAATCAGAATACAATATAAGCATTATACTTATCCGACCCTCGTGACTGGACCTCCTAATGGAATCAGAGGCCGAACTCATTGTTGAAACCCTTTTTGATAAACATACCTCAGCCATACCACACCCCATTGCCCACCCTACTTTGCCTGTGGACCAATCAGCGTCTCTGGGGCGTCTCCTCCCCCAGGCTAACCACCTCGGACAGTCCTGCCATAATTGGCCTCTGGGGGGCAGTGTCTGCCCATGAATTGCAACTGCTCCGACTGGGTTCCCATCTTGTGGTTTGATCTCGGACGCCCCTCCCGCTCATTAATTATCTTTCTTTGTCCTTACAGACAGACCGGCGCCGTCATTGTTCTACTGTCTTTGAAGCTCAGTACACTCCAGGTGGGCTGAATAGAACTCATTCTGCTATTCAGATTGTGTTTTGGTGCCACATTCCTTTATCCTTTAAACATGTGGGACTGCAAATATCAATATGGCTGAGTTCGGCTGTACAAACAGCTGTGTAGAACTTTATATGTATAACATTAATTCCTGTTCGATTCCAACACCACCGATCAATCTTTTTTTTTTTCTTTCAGCCAACATGACTCTCAGCAAATAGCTTGGGGTGTCTACTTTCCAAAATGGGGTCATTTGGGGGGGGTTTTGTGCTATTTTGGCATTTTATGGCCTTCGAAACTGTAATAGGTAGTGAGGAGTGAAATTAAAAATTTGCGCCCTTAGAAATTCAGAAGGTGGCGATTGGTTTTTGGGGCCCCGTACGCAGCTAGGCTCCCAGAAAGTCCCACACATGTGGTATCTCCGTACTCAGGAGAAGCAGCAAAGTGTATTTTGGGGTGCAATTCCACATATAACCATGGCATGTGTGAGCAATATATAATTTAGTGACAACTTTTTGTAAAAAAAAAAAAAGTTATTTTTATTTTTTGTCATTATTCAATCCCTTGGGACCAAAAAAAAAATATTCAATGGTCTCAACATGGCCCTCAGCAAATAGCTTGCGGTGTCTACTTTCCAAAATGGGGTCATTTGGGGGGGTTTTGTGCCATCTTGGCATTTTATGGCCTTCAAAACTGTGATAGGTAGTGATAGGTAGTGAGGAGTAAAATAAAAAATGTATGCCCTTAGAAATCCTGAAGGCGGTGCTTGGATTTCGGGGTCCCGTACGCGGCTAGGCTCCCAAAAAGTCCTACACATGTGGTATCCCTGTACTCAGGAGAAGCAGCAGAATGTATTTTGGGGTGTAATTTCACATATGCCTATAGCATGTGTGAGCAATATATCATTTAGTGACAACTTTGAGCAAAAAAAAAAAAGTTTGTACTATTCCCGCAACTTGTGGCAAAATATAAAATATTCCATGGACTCAACATGCCTCTCAGTAAATAGCTTGGGGTGTCTACTTTCCAAAATGGGGTCATTTGGGGGGGGGGGGGGGGTTTGTGCTATTTTGGCATTTTATGGCCTTCGAGTGAAATCAAAAATTTGCACCCTTAGAAATCCTGAAGGTGGTGATTGGTTTTCGGGGTGCCGTGCACGACTAGGCTCCCAAAAAGTCCCACACATGTGGTATGCCCATACTCGGGAGAAGTAGCGGAATATATTTTGGGGTGCCACATATAACTATGGCATGTGTGAGCAAAATTTTTTTTTTGTCATTATGCAATCCCTTAGGACAAAAAAAATAAATATTCATTGGGCTCAACATACCCCTCAGCAATTTCCTTGGGGTGTCTACTTTCCAAAATGGGGTCATTTGGGGGGGGTTTGTATTGCCCTGCCATTTTAGCACCTCAAGAAATGAGATAGGCAGTCATAAATTAAAAGCTGTGTAAATTCCAGAAAATGTACTCTAGTTTGTAGACGCTATAACTTTTGCGCAAACCAATAGATATACGCTTATTGAATTTTTTTTTACTAAAGACATGTGGCTGAATACATTTTGCCCTCAATATATGACTAAAATTTAGTTTATTCGATTTTTCTTATAACAAAAAGAAGAAAATATCTTTTTCTTTTTTCAAAATTTTCGCTCTTTTTCCATTTATATCGCAAAAAATTAAAATCACAGAGGCAATCAAATACCATCAAAAGAAAGCTCTATTTGTGGGAAGAAAAGGACGCAAATTTTGTTTGGGTGCAATATTGCATGACCGTGCAATTACCAGTTAAAGCAGTGCAGTGCGAAATTGTAAAAAGACCTCTGGTCCTTAGGCTGTTAATTGGTCAGGAGCTGAAGTGGTTAAATCAACGTATCCGTTCATCTTTGTCCCTTCTCATATTCACATCGCTGTGGCATTTATCTTTTTGCTCCTAAAATATATATATTTTTTTTTCAAATTTTTCATATAATCTAGTGTCTTATTTTCCTCCATATAAATACAAACCACATACATACAAAATCTTACTCCTGATTGTGACATTTCCTTTTCACCTCCCATCCCATTCCACTAAATCCCCCCCCCCCCTCCTTCCCCAACCTCGGTAGATAAAGTGCTTGTTTTTTTTCTTGATATTTAATTTCTGTTCTTATTCCTTTTTCCTTTCCCTAATATTGCTCTAATCCCTCAATCCTTCCGCATAGCTCCATGTTTTTTTAAACTCTTTCCAACACTCCCATTTTTCTTTTACACCAGCACTTTTTTCCTCTATATCATACCTCAGACATTCCATGTTATATGTTTCTTCCACTGAATCAATCCACTCCCAAATTAGTGGACTTTCTGTTTCTTGCCACTTCTTGGGAATAAGTCTTTTTGCTGCATTTAGCAGATGTGCTATCAATGATTTCCTGTATTGTTCTACCCCTCCTTCCGCTCCATGCAGGAAAACTACCCACGGATCTTCTGTTATTTCTTCCTTCGTTTTTTCTTTTATTAAACATAAAATCTTTTTCCAATACTTTTTAATTTTGGAGCAGTTCCAACATCGATGGGCCATTGTTCCTAGCTCGTTGCATCCTTGCCATTGATGATAGAAGCATGGAGTCTAGGAGTCCATAATGACGGTTTAGAGCAGGGGTGCCCAATCAGTGGCCCAATCAAAGCCCTCTGATGTGGCCCGCGACCTCCTGCTCTGGGATCGAATAGAAAGAATACTGTTATTAATAGTCAGTTTATTACTAAAATCACAGTATATATATGGGCATATCTTTTCTGCAGTGGTTACTGGGCTACTTTCAATCTGATCTGCAGGTGCAGAGCAGTTTACCTGTGGGTTACCTGCACTGAACCATAGACTTCTATTATTGCCTGCAAGTTTGGTGAGCTTTCTGAAAGTGCACGAAACCTGCAGAATATAATAGAAGTCTATTGCAAACTGCAGGAAAGCCAAAGGTACACTGCGTTGCACACGTGGGTTGGGTAAACCACAGTGCATCAGTGTGAAAGCAGCCTTGGACCCCTTTCACATGGTCAGTCCGACAGTCCGACCAATTGGACCCTCCTTTCACCTCTAAGTAGTGGCAGACATAAACCGACTTGTGTTCTACCTCCAATACGTTCTGCTAAACAGTGTCGTGGACTGCGTCTGTGTCCGCTCTGCGGATACAGAGTGGACACGGACATGACATCCACCTGCTCCACTCATTGTGGCTCATGATCGGTTACCAAGTCGCATAAGTGGCCCTCGCTCTTGAAAAGGTTGGGCACCCCTGGTTTAGAGGGTCCATTCCAAGGTGATCTATAGTTCCTGGTTCAATCCTAAGGATGTGGAAGAATTATATTTAAATGCTCCCTATTTTTTGCCGTCTGGTAAGCATATCTGCATCTCGGTGGTCGGGCATCCCTTTTTTCCACATGTATATGGGTGAAACACCGTGGTGTTACAATAAGAGTACCTGAGATGATTGTTGCGAATTAACTGTTGCAGTGTGGAAGTCATCTCCTGCAAATTTTATTAACTAATGAGGACATTGATATTGGAGATTAACCTTTTTGATTATAATAATCATTGTTTATAAGGGTTTCATTTTTAATAATTTTATTTTTGGCGCAGCTAGTTTTCTTTTTTCTGAGCTTTCTTGGTGTGTGTGTCCCACTTCTGGCGGAAGGCTGTTTATTTTTATTTTTATTAATTTTTTGTTTTGTGTCTAGCGTGGTTTATTTTTTCTATGTTCTGCCTTTTTACCGGGTGGAAATTTACTGACTTTATCTGGGGTTGCATACCATCTAATTAAATATTTATAGTTCATTTCGGCAGTTTTAATGTCTACTGCTGAACTATGGGTCAATTTAAGTATTTTTCCAATAGTGGTTTTATCCCTCTGTGATCAAAAGTCCCTTTCCCATTTTTTTATGTATGGTGGGCTCTCCAGTTCGTCCACCTTCATCAATTTATATATCCTTGATATTATATTTTTTGTACTATCTGCTGTCATTAACCGTTCCAACAAAGTCAGGTCTTCGTTTTTTACAAAATGACTCAACTGGAGATACCGCCACCCATCATTCACCATTAAGTCCTTGTTATATTTTAATTCTTGAAGTGCAACAATTTTCCCTTTTTTTATTATATCTCTTAATTGTGCCCTGTCTTTTTTTTTTTTTTTTTTATCCAATTTCCTCCTATTATTTTTTCCCTGGTGCAAAATAATAATTTTCGTTCAGTGCTATTAATGGTAACTTATATTCCCCATTTAATTGCTTTTACATCTTATCCCACATTTTTCTTTTATCAATAACGTTTTATTGAAAGATATTCAACATACAGTTGAAGTGCAAGGGTCTTCCAATCAACAATACAAAACTTTCAAATGGAAAATACATGGATCAGCTAAGTTTTCAAGTACTGTGTCACTATCTATCCGCAGACCATGTTCTAGTATACACTTCTCAAGATTGTCCAGTGCAGGATATATATACAACCTATGCAACCACAGTCAAACGTATCATCCTGCCAGCATAATAAGCGGTCTCATGGGTCCCTGGAGGATATCCATGGACAGGGATAGATGAGAGAAGAAAGTAGGAGAAAGAGAGAGAGAAAAAAAAAAAAAAGGGGAAAGAAAAGGAGAGGGGGGGAGATGGAAGGCTCAACCAACATCAGCCAATACCTGGTTTTGGATTACTAGGATCCTCTCGGCGGTGCCACAGTTCCCAAATCAGGTTGTGTGCGTCCAGGCGGTCCTGCAGCCTCTCTGTCATCTTCTCCATTGTCTCTACCTCCCTAATCCTAGCATACAGCGCTCCCTCCAGTGGAGGGGTCCAGCGCTTCCAGTTCAATGCCACTAGGCAGCGAGCTGCCGTGAGAATGTGCCTGACCAGTTTCCCCTATGGGGCCGGGATTTTCACGGGCGACAGCCCTAGCAGGAAAAATTTAGGGGTGAGGGGGACGTCCCTCTCTAAGAGGTGAGTCAGGAGTTGATGCACTGACTCCCAGTAGGGTACTATCAGTGGACATTCCCAGTATATGTGATACAATGTTCCCCTGTCTCCCAGGCATCTCCAGCAGCGATCCGAGCTTGCTGGATGGATGGCGTGGATCACATCAGGGGTCATGTACCAGAAGTAGAGTATTTTACAAATATTTTCTTTATAGAGTGTGCATATCGAAGACTTGGATGCCTGAATCCAGATGACCCTCCATTGGTCCACGGGTATCTCCTCACCCAGTGCCTTTTCTCACTTAAGCATATATTTATGCTTGCCCGCTGAGATAATGGGCCTGTCATTCAGTATTTTATAGATGTCCGAGATCAGACCTTTTTGGGTCGAGCCTGCCAAGATGAGGTTTTCAAAGGGGGTCGGAGTGGAGAATTGCAGGCTCGGTGCAAATGTCAAGGCATAGTGTCGGATTTGGAGATACCCGTAGAAAACCTGCTTCGGGAGATCAAATTTGGACTGTAAGGCCGCGTACACACGGGCGGACTGTTCGCCCAACCTTGTCCGCTGAACAGTGTTTGGGCGGACAGTCCGCTCGTGTGTGGGCTTTCAGCGGACAGTTTCAGCGGACAGTTGGACGGACAAAGTCTTTCGGAAATTCCGAAAAACTGTCCGCTGAAACTGTGTTTGAGCGAACAGTCCGCCCGTGTGTGGGCCTGTCCGCTGTACTTTCGAAATGAGCGGACTGTTCCCGCTCGGAAAGTCCGCCCATTTCGAGCGCGTGTACAGATAGGCGGGGCCCGCGAAGGAGACGTCGCGGGCTCCGCCGCCTGGAATGGGCTTAAAGGGGAACCCCAACGCCGAAAAAAATCGGCGTGGGGGTTCCCCCCAAGTCCACACCAGACCCTTGTCCGAGCACGCTACCCGGCCGGCCAGGAAAGGGGGGCGAGCGAGCGCGCCCCCCCTCCTTAGCCGTACCAGGCCGCGTGCCCTCAACATGGGGGGTGCCTTGGGGAAGGGGGGGCCGCGCGGCCCCCCCACCCCAAAGCACCTTGTCCCCATGTTGAGGAGGACAAGGGCCTCTTCCCGACAACCCTGGCCGTTGGTTGTCGGGGTCTGCGGGCGGGGGGCTTATCGGAATCTGGGAGCCCCCTTTAAGAAGGGGGCCCCCGGATACCGGCCCCCCACCCTATGTGAATGAGTATGGGGTACAGTGTACCCCTACCCATTCACCTGTGAAATAAAGTACAAAAAAAAACACAACACATGGAAAAAGTATTTTATTGCACATCTCCGGGGGTCTTCCGTCTTCGGGGGTCTTCTCGCCGGACTCCTCCGCTATGTGTGTGTAGCTCTTTTGCTAGCGGAGGAGTCCGGCTTTCTTCCTCCCCGCCGCCGGCCTCTTCTCCCGACTTCGGGGGTCTTGTCCCCCTCTTCGGTTCTTCTGCCGGGCCACCGCGCCTGGTCCGGTGGCCCGGTCTTCTGTCCCCGTCTTCCGTTCTTCTGTCGCCGCCTTCGGTTCTTCTGCCGGGCCACCGCGCCTTCTTGTAGCTCTTTTACAGGCGGTGGCCCGGTCTTCTGTCGCCGCTGTCGTCGTCGCCGCCGCCGCCGCCTTCCGTTCTTGTTCTTCTTCTTGTTCTTCTTCTTGTTCTTCTCCTGGAGATGTTGACTCGACGATCTCTCCGGCCGGAATGCCAGAACCGCGCTGTGCGGTCACTTATATAGTGACAATGGGGCGGTGTCACATGGTATATGTCACATGGGTTGGTCACATGGTGACCCCGCCCCCTTACGATGTCATAGTCCCCATGTGACATCAACCCATGTGACCAACCCATGTGACATATACCATGTGACACCGCCCCATTGTCACTATATAAGTGGCAGCGGAGCGTGTCCCTGGCATTCCGGCCGGAGAGCTCGTCGAGTCAACATCTCCAGGAGAAGAAGAAGAAGAACAAGAAGAAGAACAAGAACGGAAGGCGGCGGCGGCGGCGACGACGACAGCGGCGACAGAAGACCGGGCCACCGCCTGTAAAAGAGCTACAAGAAGGCGCGGTGGCCCGGCAGAAGAACCGAAGGCGGCGACAGAAGAACGGAAGACGGCGACAGAAGACCGGGCCACCGGACCAGGCGCGGTGGCCCGGCAGAAGAACCGAAGAGGGGGACAAGACCCCCGAAGTCGGGAGAAGAGGCCGGCGGTGGGGAGGAAGAAAGCCAGACTCCTCCGCTAGCAAAAGAGCTACACACACATAGCGGAGGAGTCCGGCGAGAAGACCCCCGAAGACGGAAGACCCCCGGAGCTGTGCAATAAAATACTTTTTCCATGTGTTGTTTTTTTTTGTACTTTATTTCACAGGTGAATGGGTAGGGGTACATTGTACCCCATACTCATTCACATAGGGTGGGGGGCCGGTATCCGGGGGCCCCCTTCTTAAAGGGGGCTCCCGGATTCCGATAAGCCCCCCGCCCACAGACCCCGACAACCAACGGCCAGGGTTGTCGGGAAGAGGCCCTTGTCCTCATCAACATGGGGACAAGGTGCTTTGGGGTGGGGGGGCCGCGCGGCCCCCCCTTCCCCAAGGCACCCCCCATGTTGAGGGCACGCGGCCTGGTACGGCTAAGGAGGGGGGGCGCGCTCGCTCGCCCCCCTTTCCTGGCCGGCCGGGTAGCGTGCTCGGACAAGGGTCTGGTGTGGACTTGGGGGGAACCCCCACGCCGATTTTTTTCGGTGTTGGGGTTCCCCTTTAAGCCCATTCCAGGCGGCGGAGCCCGCGACGTTTCCTTCGCGGGCCCCGCCTATCTGTACACGCGCTCGAAATGGGCGGACTTGCCTCCGCCTTACGTGGGCGAGTCCGTTCATTTCAAAAGTTGAGCGGACTGTTTGGCAAACAGTTCGTTGAAACAGTCCGCTCGTGTGTGGGCAAGTCCGCTCATGCAAATTTTGAGCGGACTGTTTGCCCAAACTGTTTGACGAACAAGGTTGGGCAAACAGTCCGCGCGTGTGTACGCGGCCTAAGTCTGCAAAGGAACGCAGTTTACGGGTGCAAGGATCTACCAGATGGCCATAATGGAAAAGGTTTCTTGTGGTCCACGGTGAGGACATCTGATGAGTCAGGCTATCTGGCAGTTTGGGATTACAGGCAAACGAGGCTTTCCGATGATAGCTCATGTTGCCGCGACAGTGCGCGCCACAGCTTTCGGAGTAGTGCCATCAGGCCTAGAAGCCGTGCGGATTCTACCTCCGCGTTCGCATTCCATAGCAGATTGTTGGGGTGTATTGGGGCGAGCCATAACTTCTCTATCTCGGTCCATTTATTATATGTCCGGAGCGTAAACCAAGAGGTTACTGCCCTTAGTTGTGCCGCCTGGTAATACTTAGTGAGGTTAGGGAAAGCCAGGCCGCCATCCAATCGGGCCGCCTGCAATACAGAGCGTGGGATCCTATGCCTTCTGTAGTTCCAAGTGAAGTTCAGTAAGTCAGCTTGTAAGTGATTCAGTTGGCCGTAGGGGACTGGTATGGGTAGGGTCTGGAAGAGGTATAATAGCTTCGGGAGGATCGTCATCTTTATAGACGCGATCCTCCCAAGGAGTGAGAGATGGTGTTTTTTCCACTGTTGGAGGAGGGTTCTAATGTTATGGAGAAGGGGAGGAAAGTTTGCCTGATAGAGCGTGGAATACTGCGGGGTGATATAAATCCCTAGGTACTGCAGTGCCTTAGTCCTCCAGCTGTAGGGGAAGTTGGCTTTGAGACGTGCTACCTCCTCTACTGGGGTGTTAATTGGGAGTGCCTCTGACTTAGAGGTATTTATTTTATATCCTGACAGGGCCCCATAGCGTTCCAGTTCCCTGTGAAGGTTAGGGAGGGAGGTTCTGGGTTGTATCAGTGAGAGTATAACATCGTCTGTAAACAGGGAGATTTTAAACTCCCTGTCTCGCACTATTATGCCCTTAATGTCTGGGTTTTTCCGGATAGTGGCCACCAGGGGCTCGACACATAATGCGAAGAGCAGGGGCGAGAGCGGACATCCCTGTCTGGTGCCATTCTGTACAGGTAGTGGGGTAGAGAGGGCAAAGGGGAGCTTGACCTGGGACGTAGGGTTCAGGTATAGGTGCTGGATAGCCCTAAAAAAGGGTCCTCTGATCCCTGTGTGGCGAACAGGAAGGGCCACCCCAGGCGGTCAAACGCCTTCTCCGCGTCCAGACCCAACAGCAAGGCCTGGCCTCCCTCCCTGTTCACCACCCCCACCAAATCTATGATCTTCCTGGTATTATCCCCTGCTTGGCGCATGGGGACAAAGCAAACCTGATCTTTATGGATCAGGGACGGAAGGACCATGCTTAAGCGCAGAGATAGGAGTTTGGTAAAGATTTTGAGGTCAGAGTTCAGCAGGGTTATTGGTCTATAACTGGCACACATGGCGGGGATCTTCCCTGGTTTAGGGATTACCGTAATGAAGGAGCTCTGCATATCCCGTGAGATCGGGGTATCCTGCAGGAATGCATTAAACAGCCTGCACATAGTGGGGAGCAGGGACGGAAGGAATTCTTTGTAATACTCATATGGAAAACCGTCCGGGCCTGGGGCTTTACGATTGGGTAGGGATTTGACGGTCTGCTCTATTTCCTCCTGTGTAATCGGGGAGTTTAAAGAGTCTAAATCTGTTGTTTGAAGCTTTGATATTCCACTATGGTCTAGGTACTGCTGCATTCGCGCGGCAAGGTCGGGCGAGGGGGGATTGGTCAGGATGTCGTGATTATTGTAAAGGGTCCTATAGAAGTCTGCAAATGATTGGGCTATATCTCTAGGGTGAGAGACCAATCGGCCCGATCTGTCCTGAATCTGGTGTGGGGTCGACATTAAAGCGTTGTCCCTCAACTTTCTCGCCAAGAGTGTATGGGCCTTATTACCCTTATCATAGAACAGCTGCTTCAACTTAAGTAAGGCCTGTTCAACTCGACCCAGAGCGAGTTCAGCTAAAGTTGCCCTGAGGGACGTGATTTTCTTTAGGAGGGTTAGGGTGGGGGCGTTTTGCAACTTATCCCACATTTTAAATGTGTTCCGAGTCAATACATGCATATTAACGTCAAGTGCTCTGTAATCGTACTTTACTCTGTGTATTTTCTATTTTAACCCACCTTTTTCGTTTTTATCCCTGACCCATTCGGCAACTCTTGAAAGTACTACCACATTATAGTATTTTTGGATGTCGGGGATTGCCAACCTCCTCGTTTTTTTTTGTTTTAATATTTGAAAAGAGACTCTGTTTTTTATTTTTCCAGACAAAGTTCATCACTGTAGGTTTCAATTTTCTGAGGTATCGTTGTGGAAGTGCTATCGGTATCATTTGAAACTTATATGTGATCTTAGGGAGTAGAACCATTTTCAGGGTATTAACACGTCCTATCCATGATAATGGCCTGCATATTAAGTTTAAACATTCTGTTTTAATTTCGTCCATTAAGGGTATTGTGGCAGCACGCAGGTAAAATCACCTGGTTGTATTCAGGATGGGAAATATGTGTGTCCTAGATTCAGGCTTTATGCAGACTTTTACAATTAGAGGGGAAGAGTTAATGAGCCCAGCTGTAGTAAGTGGGCTCATTAAGACCTCTACAAAAAACCCCAGCATGCATAGGGAGATGCTCCATCCTGGAACCAGTTTTGTGTGTATAGACTGGGGAGTCTGAGATCTGTTCTGTGTGGTGAGTTAACGCCTGTGTGGCAAACCCCTACAGTAGAGACAGGGACTGGGGCAGCACAAGGCTGCACCCAGTTGTTAGACAGGGAGTCTACGTGTGTAGTTAGAGGTCAAGCTGACCAGGATTTATTTTCTTGTTTTATTTTGTTTGGCTGTTATATGTATCACTGCATGTAGCCTAAATAAACCGGATCTTTTGTTTTTTGCACCTACACCGCTGTCTGCTGTGCCTGACTTTGTGTTGTGAACCCATCCAGGGGGTCACACACACCCGCTACCGAGCGAACCCCCTCACAGTTGGTGGAGAATTTGGGCATTTTTTTTTTTTTTTTTGTTAAGGCCAGCATGGAGGAGATACTGAGACAGCTGGCTCTAGCAAATGCAAACCAGCAGCAAACAAATGCAGCTTTACAAAAGAGCCTTGCAGCTCAACAACAAGCCCAGCAGCAGGCAAATGCAAATCAGCAGCAGACAAATGCAACTTTGCAGCAGAGTTTGAAAGCCCAGCAGCAGGCAAATGCAAATCAGAAGCAGACAAATGCAACTTTGCAGCAGAGTTTGGAAGCTCAGCAACAAGCCCAGCAGCGATCTGAAGCCCGCTTCATAGACCTGTTGCAGAAGCAAGAGCAGAATTTTCAACAGCAAATAGAGACATTGATACAGCAACGTCCGCAGACCAATGAAGCAAGTGGGTACAATAATACCGCAACCTTTGGTGTGAGCCGTTTACTGACAAAAATGACTGGAGAGGATGATCCGGAGGTGTTTTTGACCACATTTGAAAGGACTGCTGAAAGGGAAAAGTGGCCTAAGGAGCAATGGGCTGGACTGGTGGCCCCTCTGTTAACTGGGGAATCGCAGAAAGCTTATTATGACCTAGAGCCTGACCAAGCAAAAGACTATGTGGTGCTAAAAGCAGAAATATTGGCACGGCTGGGTGTCACCCTGGCAGTCCGGGCTCAGCGTGTGCATAACTGGACTTTTCAGGTTGGAAAACCTCCCAGGTCTCAAATGTATGATCTCATTCACCTGAGCAGGAAGTGGCTGCAGCCAGAGATTTTGACCGCACCAAACATTGTGGAACGTGTGGTTATGGATCGTTTCCTGAGAGCTCTTCCTACTGCCATCCAAAAATGGGTAAGCCATGGAGACCCAGAAAATGCAGATAAACTTGTGGATCTGGTTGAGAGGTACTTGGCTACAGAGAACTTGACCACCTCTTCCAGGGACTCACGGACTTTCCCCCCTAAGACCAGATCATCCCCAGTGGCGGGTAAGATGACTCCAAGGGGTGAGGGTGGAGAGAGTGAGAGGGTGGGAGTTCTACCTAAGGTCTGGCGGGAGCAGCCCAGGAAGCCCATGCTGCAAGAGGCAGCGAAAAAAATTATTTGCTACCGCTGCCGGCAAGAGGGACATATTGCAGCCAATTGCCCAGTTGTGGATGAGCCTATGCAATGTGACTTTATAAGGGAGAGACGTCAGTCGCTGTTTGCGACAGTTGCATGCACTGCCATTCGGGGACCTGAGAAACATTTATGTAAAATGTGTATTAATGGTAGACATGTTGATGTGTTGCTAGATTCAGGTAGCCTGGTAACATTGATAAAAGCTGAATTAGTTACTACAGAGGTCTCTGGGAAGAACAGGGTGGCTGTTATTTGTGTGCATGGGGACACCCGAGAGTATCCTGTAACTTCAGTGTTTTTTGAGACCCCCAAAGGTAACCTCTCTCATCAGGTGGGGTTAGTGTCTCAGTTACCACATGATGCTATTGTGGGAAGAGATTTTCCAAAATTCTGGGAACTCTGGGATTGTCCTGAGGCCCCCATTGGTGCCCCTATAAACCAGGAAGATGACCAGAATTCCTCTGGGAGTGGTGAGGACTCTCCTGAATTTCCCTTGTCGGTATTGGCAGGGGAAACTCGAGAAACTGGGGAGGAGCCAACATCCTCAGATGAAAACATGCCGTCTGTGGAGTTTTCGGATCTTGAGGTTCACAGGGAAAATTTTGCCACAGAACAGTTAAAAGACCCCACCCTAATAAAGGCACAGGAAAATGTGGTGAAAATAGATGGCGAGTTAGTGAACCCAGATAAGACTTGCCCTTATCCTTACTTCACTATGGAAAGGGACCTGCTATATCGAGTGGCTCAAAGGGCAGAAGAAACCATTGAGCAACTTGTAGTGCCCAAACCTTACAGGAAGTTGGTGTTAGAATTGGCTCATGGACACATTCTGGGAGGTCATCTGGGGACAGAGAAAACCAGAGAGAGGGTATTGCAGAGATTCTATTGGCCTGGGGTCATGAAGGAAATAGAAAAGTATTGTTCCTCCTGCCCTGTGTGTCAGAAGTCGGCACCTATGCCACATTGCTGTAACCCACTGGTACCTCTTCCTATCATTGAGGTCCCCTTTGAGAGGATCGCAATGGATTTGGTAGGTCCGATAATGAAGTCTGCTAGGGGGCATCAGTACATTTTGGTTATATTGGACTATGCCACCTGTTATCCGGAAGCAATTCCTCTCCGAAATACCTCGGCCAAAACCATAGCCAAAGAGCTATCCCTTGTTTTTAGCCGCGTGGGTATTTGTAAGGAACTGCTTACGGACCAAGGTACACCCTTTATGTCCCGGGTTATGAAAGAATTATGCAAGTTGTACAAAGTGAAGCAATTGCGTACATCTGTGTATCACCCCCAAACAGATGGGTTGGTTGAAAGATTCAACAAAACCCTAAAACAAATGTTAAAGAAGGTGGTGGATAGAGATGGAAAGAATTGGGATTGTCTAATACCCTATCTGATGTTTGCCATTAGGGAGGTACCCCAATCCTCTATGGGTTTCTCACCCTTCGAGTTGCTCTATGGGAGACACCCAAGAGGGCTGCTGGATATCGCCAAGGAAACTTGGGAAAATGAGAGTTCTCCTCACAGGAGTGTGATTGAGCATGTCGCCCTGATGCAAGATAGAATTGCACAGGTAATGCCAATTGTAAAGGAACATTTAACCCAAGCGCAGTTAGCACAGCAGAGAGTGTACAACCGTGGGGCCAAGACCCGTACTTTTTCCCCGGGGGATAGGGTCTTGGTGCTAGTCCCTACTGTTGAAAGCAAATTTCTGGCCAAATGGCAAGGTCCATATGAAGTAATTGAAAAAATTAGTGAGGTGAACTACAGGGTTAGACAGCCAGGAAGGCGAAAGCCGGAGCAGATCTATCACGTCAATCTGCTGAAAGCCTGGAGGGATAGGGAATCCCTAGTCGCAGAGACTTTGTCACAAGTACAGCCTGATTGCTTAGTTCCTGAGGTATGGAATAGCAGACACCTTATCGAAACCCCAACAACAGGAGGTTAAAGAGTTTGTACTTCGTAACAAAGAGATTTTCTCTGAGCTTCCGGGACAAACATCTGGCGTAGAGCATGACATTATCACCCCGCCAGGAGAAAGGGTAAAACTAAAACCTTATAGAATACCAGAGGCCCGACGGGAGGCAATACGTGGGGAGGTTCAAAGGATGCTGGAATTGGGTGTGATAGAGGAGTCCCAGAGTGACTGGTCCAGTCCTATTGTACTAGTGCCCAAACCTGATGGGAGCTGGCGGTTTTGTAACGATTTTAGACAATTAAATAAAGTTACAAAATTTGACACCTACCCCATGCCACGTATAGATGAGTTGGTTGACCGGCTGGGAACAGCCCGATATATGACAACTCTTGATCTCACCAAAGGGTATTGGCAAATTCCCCTGGCCGAGTCGGCCAAGGAGAAAACTGCGTTTGTAACCCCAGATGGGGCATTCCAATATAAGAGAATGCCGTTTGGGTTACAGAATGCACCGGCAACATTCCAGCGGAAAATGGATAAGATTCTGAGGCCCCATCATAAATATGCTGCAGCTTACCTGGATGATGTGATTATCCATAGCACAGACTGGGTCTCACATTTGCCAAAAGTACAAGCAGTCCTAGACTCTATCCGGGAAGCTGGGTTTACGGCCAATCCAAAGAAGTGTACCATTGGACAGGAGGAGGCCAAATATCTTGGGTACACTATTGGGAGGGGGGTGATAAAACCCCAAGTCAATAAAGTCGAGGCCATACAGAGTTGGCCACGTCCCAACAGCAAGAAACAGGTACGAGCCTTTCTGGGAATCGCTGGCTATTATCGACGATTCATTCCCCATTTTGCTTCTCAGGCTGTGCCCCTCACCAACCTGACAAAAGGGAAAGAGTCGGTTATGGTTAAATGGTCCCCAGAGGCTGAGGAAGCATTTCAGTCCTTAAAAACAGCCTTATGTAGCCAGCCAGTGTTGTACTCACCAGACTTCTCTAAGGACTTTGTTGTACAAACTGATGCATCAGACGTTGGGTTAGGAGCAGTGTTATCCCAGGTCTGGAACGGGGAAGAGCACCCAGTCATTTACCTCAGCAGGAAGTTAAAGTCCCATGAGGTAAATTACTCCACGATTGAGAAGGAATGTTTAGCAGTGAAGTGGGCTCTAGATTCCCTTCGGTACTATCTGCTAGGTAGGCACTTTGACCTGGTGACTGATCACGCTCCTTTAAAGTGGATGGCTCAAAACAAGGAGACCAATAGAAGGGTAAATAGGTGGTTCCTGGCCCTACAGGAATTTAACTTTACAGTTAAGCATCGCCCTGGTGTTAAAATGGGGAATGTGGATGCTTTGTCTCGGATATATGCGTGTCTGGCTGCTTGTGTTACAACCCCAAGGTTGAAACAAGAGGGGGGGGTATGTGGCAGCACGCAGGTAAAATCACCTGGTTGTATTCAGGATGGGAAATATGTGTGTCCTAGATTCAGGCTTTATGCAGACTTTTACAATTAGAGGGGAAGAGTTAATGAGCCCAGCTGTAGTAAGTGGGCTCATTAAGACCTCTACAAAAAACCCCAGCATGCATAGGGAGATGCTCCATCCTGGAACCAGTTTTGTGTGTATAGACTGGGGAGTCTGAGATCTGTTCTGTGCGGTGAGTTAACGCCTGTGTGGCAAACCCCTACAGTAGAGACAGGGACTGGGGCAGCACAAGGCTGCACCCAGTTGTTAGGCAGGGAGTCTACGTGTGTAGTTAGAGGTCAAGCTGACCAGGATTTATTTTCTTGTTTTATTTTGTTTGGCTGTTATATGTATCACTGCATGTAGCCTAAATAAACCGGATCTTTTGTTTTTTGCACCTACACCGCTGTCTGCTGTGCCTGACTTTGTGTTGTGAACCCATCCAGGGGGTCACACACACCCGCTACCGAGCGAACCCCCTCACAGTATATAGTTGATTTTATATATTTTCTTCATAGAGTTGGCTAGTTTTACTCCCAGGTATTTTAATTCTTTCTGCCAGTGGAATTTGAATTCATTTTGCAACATCCGTTCATCAAACTTACTTAAGTTTATATTTAAAATCTCAGATTTAGCGAGATTTATAAAAAAATTTGATAATTCTCCGTATTGTTTTAAGGTCTTTAAAAAATTGGGCATTGTAATCTAAGGATTCCCTATATAAAAAAATACATCGTCGATCAACGGATGCTGCCAATTTATGTTCTTCTTCTCCCACCATGATGCCTCTTATGTCGGGGTTATTTCGTATTGTGGCCAATAGTGGCTCCAAAGACAGGACAAATAATAATGGGGATAAGGGACAGCCCTGTCTCGTCCCGTTTTTTATTTCAAAGGTGGGGGGCTGTGTCCCATTTATTTTTATGGTTGCAGTGGGGCGGTGGTACAATGTTTTAATTCCCTGGAGCATTCTTGGCCCCACTCCCATAATTTCCCATGTCTGTATCATGAGTCCCCAGTCTACCCAGTGGAAAGCTTTTTCAGCATCTATCGACAGGAATAGACCTGGGGACCCACTGTCTTTAATCTTCTGGAGGAGGAGTAATGTTCTCACCGTTATCCCTTCCCTCCCTTCCAGGGACAAATCCCACCTCTTCATGGTGTACCAGTGTATTCATCAGGCCTTTTATCTGTCCTGCCAATACTTTTGCGTACAGCTTTACATCTGTATTTAGTAGTGATATTGGCCTATAGCTGGAACACAGTGAACCGTCCTTCCCTTCTTTCTGGATTACTGTAATTGTGGCAGAGAGGGCTTCCCTGCTCATTTCATATTCCATCCCCAGGCCATTCCTATACCGGCATAACTTTGGGATTAATATCTCTTTATAATTTTTTATAATAATACATTGTAAACCCATCTGGGCCTGTGCTCTTCCCCGGAGCTGAATCTTTCAAGGCTTTATTAATTTCTTCCTCAGTTATAGGTGTTTCAAGTATCTCCCTTTCCTCTTCAGTGATTTTTGTCAATCTTGCATTTTTTTAAAATGCATTTATTTTCCCACTTTTCCCTCCTGGCTGGCCCACACTCTGTTCCACTGAATACAACCCCCTGTAGTCGTTTTTAAATGTTTCCGCAATTTATTTTGTCGTATGCACCATTTCCCCTTCTTTGGTAAGAATTTTTTCTATATAGTTTATGGATTTTTCTTTTGTAATATTCTAGCTAAGTGTTTACTAGCTTTATTCCCCCACTGGTATCTTTCTTTAGCTATTCTATTTAAATGTTTTTGTCTCTTGATCCATAAGATCCTTAAGTTCGTCTCTTTTAATTACTATTTTTTGGTACAGCTCTGGGTGTTGGCTCTGTTGTTTTTTATGTTCTTGTTCAGCTCTGAATATTTCATCAATTGATATTAAAATTTTCCCTGATCTTTTTTTTTTCTTGCTCCTATGGCTATTAGGATCCCTCTAATATAGGCTTTATGGGCCTCCCATAGGGTAGACCTTGATATCTCTTCAGTATTGTTCCTTAGGAAATACTGTTCCAATTCTTTTCCTACTGTGTCTAAACTATCCTCATCTCGAAGTAGTTCTTCATTTAGTCGCCATGAATAAATTGTCTTTAATATACTATACTTACATAGTTACATAGTTAGTTTGGTTGAATAAAGACACCAATCCATCCAGTTCAACCTGAGTGAGTGTCTACAATTGTCCCTATCCCTGTACATTGCACACTCACATCGGTCCCTACCCTCAAGGAGCCCACAATTCAGGGTCCCCATTCATAAACTAGGGCCAATTTTGGACAGAAGCCAATTAACCTACCTGCATGTCTTTGAGTGAGTGTGGGAGGAAACCGGAGTACCCGGAGGAAACCCATGCAGGCACAGGGAGAACATGCAAACTCCAGGCAGGTAGTGTCATGGTTGGGATTTGAACCAGCAATGCTTTTTACTGCTAGGCCGAGAGTGCTAACCACTACACCACTGTGCCACCACTGTACTATAATTTTTATTTTTACTGGGGCATGGTCCGATAGCATAGATATTTCTATGTTAGTTTCTCTGACCTTTTTCAATAATCTGTGTTCTACCAGAATATAATCTATCCTGGAGTACGTCCCGTGCACAGGAGAGTAAAACGTGAAATCTCAAGTTTTAGGGTGTTGAATCCTCCAAAAGTCTACCATTTGGCAAACATGTATTTTTTGTTTTATCATTTTAAGTTGTGCATTGTTTGTTCCGTGCCCGGGACGAACGATCTATTCCTGGTTCCATAAAGAAATTCCTGTCTCCCATCAGGATCACATACTCTCTCTTGAAATCCATCAGCTTTCCCATGATATTTTTAAAATATTTGATCGAGTTCATATTAGGGGTGTAAACGTTTGCTAATGTACAATCCATTTCACTCAATTTCCCTTTTACGAAGAGGAATCTTCCTTCTGGATCGACCAACCTTTCCTCTAGTTTAAAAAATATCCCTTTCACGAAGCCTATTGCTACTCCTCTAGCTCTTTTATTGTGTCGCCATAGAACCAAGTCAGGAAATTTAATGCAATTTCACATTTGATTCATGTGATAAATGGGTCTCTTGTAGATAGACCACCTCTGACCCGTACCGTTTGAGCTCTTTGTCTTTTAAAAGGTGTATTTAGTCCCTTTACATTATAGGTCATAAAGTTTATTTCTGTCATCTCTTATTTTTTTATTTTTCAATGTGGAACTCCCTTCTCCTGTCTATGCTGGGATTTTGCCCTTCTTTTGTGTACACTACCTAAGGTAAGAGAGGAACCCGCTCTCCCTCCCATCCACCTCCCCCCTCTCTCTCCCCGCTTCTCCCCTCATGGCTCAAAACAAGCCTCTGAATTGTTGGTGGTCACAGATACTATGGCCAGCCCCGATTCTCCCAATTCCGAGATGAGGTGGGGCTCTGACTGTGCCCTCTATCCACCCCCCTCCAGGTTGTAATTGGGGGTACGGGGAGAGTGTGCCAGCCATATGCAAGCATCGATACTGGGTCAGAATATCTTGAACCTCTTCTACCATCTCCCCTCGCACCCCCCCCCGGAGGCTCCCCCCTTTTTGACTTAGTCTGTAGCCTTCACGCTCAATTTATTCACGCTCTTCTTCCTGCTATAATTCCCAGTCTTCTTCAGTCCAGCCTGGCAACTCTGGGGCTTGTAGGTCCAGTTTGTCACAGAATTTTCCCAATTTTTCTGGAAATCTTAATCTTGCTGACCGTCCATCTTTCAGGCCTATTGGACATGCGGGGAATTCCCAGCTATATTTAATATTGGATACCTGCATCTGCTCCAACAGGGGTTTCAAAAACCTCCTTCTTGCTAATGTTTCTGGTGCCAAGCCGGTGAAGATTTGTAGCTCGGATCCTTTATATTGCATAGGTACTTTTCCTCTCAAGTTGGCCCAGATTTCTGCCTTATCTTCATAAAATCGTAATCTTACTATTATATCCCGTGGCCTATCTGCCTCAGGGTATTTTGATTTTCCGATGTGGTGAACCCTCTTGATCTTGGGGAAGTCTTTCACTCCTTTGTCTAACAGGGGACTAAATATTATTCTTATGATTTTTCTCAAATCTTCGCCTCTTTTCTCTGGGACCGAGCAGATTCTCACGTTTTGTCTTTGGTTTCTATTTTCTTGGTCTTCTATTTTGTATAGGATTTTCCTCTTGGTTTGTTGAGTTGTTTTAACTTGTTCCTTTTAACTTGTATAATTCTTGGACCTGCTTGTCTATTCTCTTTTCCACCACCTCTACTCTTGTCAGCAAATGTCCCAAATCCGCTCTTAACGTATTTATGTCTGCTTTGATTGCGTTTTCCAGTTTCAGGAGCTTCTCCGCCATTTCTCCTTTTGTTGGAATTTGTCCATCTGACCTTTGTTCTTTTACTCTGCTTTATCTAGTTCACTCTCTATTGTTATATAGTCTCTTGATTGATCTGGTACCCCCCCTGTTTTTTTGTCCACCCCTGTCTTCTTATCTATTTTGACTTGCTGTTGTTTATTAGACATGTGCAGAGTGAAATATTTCTTTTGGAATTTCGCTTTCGTCCGAAAAATTAATTTATTTAGTTACTCCCGAAATTCATATTTATTTAATTTTTCGTTCAAAAATTGCATTCGTCCGAAAATCCACATGAATTACGGTCGAATCTGTCTTTGAAGGCTTATGGTGTCTGTCGAATGTATAAAGAAGATTCAACGGAGCTGCTAAACTGTATAAAGCCTATGGGCGGAGCATTTGACTCCAGAAATGTACGATTACAGCGTCGTACAGTTTCGATGCTCTGTCGAATATTATTATAAACATGTGTGTTTTTCGTTGTTTTGTCAAATCTCCGCTGTTCATGTTGAATGAATGGTCTAAGTCTCCCAGTGTCAGATAGTGAGTGATAATAACGAATATGGCAACAACCCATTGTGAGAGGGACATGGAGGCATTGGAGGATGTTCCTGGGCCATCTACAAGTGTTTCTGTATATATATTATATACTCGTTCAAACAGAAACTGGTGGACTGGTGATAGCGATCACTGATCAGACAGGTAACAAGATTCTATAATAATAAATCCCCCCCCACAACACAGGCAGCATCTGAGGCTATCACAACCACACCACTAGCAGCAACACTAGTATCACTATAAAGTTCTTACACTAACACAATAGCAGCAGATTATTAGGAAAAAGCTAAGTTGAACTGTAGCTTGCTACACTATTGTTCTGCTGCTGTGCTTATGCTTAATAATAAATCGGGTTCTCTGACAAGTGACAATTCAAACGGACCAGCTAAGATTGACTGTCTTCTGAAATGATTCAGTGTGTGTGTCTCTCTCTCTGCTAGCAATCATAAGTGAAATTAAGTTGGCTGTATGTGTGTACTTAGTTCTAGCTATTTTACTGCTCCTCCTCTTTGGTTACAATCAGCCAATAACCTTCATCATCATCATTATTTTTATTTTACTTCCCCCACCCAATTCCAGAATCTTTTCTCTATATAATCTTGGACTAATAGTCTTGGCCTAATAGAGGTAAGGTTAGGCACATTCGACCACATGTTTAATAGACACAGATTGTTACTGTCAGAGTCACGTTGAATCTCCTATTCTATATCGAACCGTTGTAACAAGGAAAACAAAAATAAAGCATTTATTTATGTTGGATCTTTAGTTTTTCGGATTCTGCGCTTTCGTTATCCTTTGTCAAAACGAAAATACCTGAAAATGCATTCGGACGAAAACGAATGCACATGTCTATTGTTTATCCATACCTGGGGTTTGAGGAATGTCACCCTGCTTCATATACTGTTTAATTGTACTAGTTGTAGCTTCCGGGGTATTAGGGGCTCCTCTCTTTGTAGTTTTGTTAGTGGTTTTACTCATAGTGCTCTTCATTTCCCCTCTTATTCGTTTCCCCAGTTTGTTATACCTTATTAACCTTATTAAAAGAGAGAGGGGGGTGCGTAGGGTACCGATAAGGGGGTAGAGGAAAAAAAGGGGGAGAGACCAGAGAGAAAAAAAAGGGGGCGGGTAAAATTAAGTTCCCCTGTTACTGGGGTACCTTGCCTCTATGGGGGGTGTAAGTACATATACTTATCTGTAATGATATGTTTCAGTCTATCGCTTTTATGCCCATCGACCGAATAGAGATGCAGCCCACTCCAAGGACTACACTACTATGAGCCTATGATGCCAGAGAAGAAGATAGTATATATGATTTAGGTGTTCAATTGCTTTAGTGACAACATAGCCCAATACTTATAATTAATCCTCCTCTCCTTACTCAGGGAGTACTGTTTTGGACTGCTGCGTTACTACGTGCCTAAGGATAGTTGAAGTTAAACCATATTAGATCTTTGTACTTCTCAGTCACATAACCCACCCGGGTTTCACTCCTGTTTCATTCGTTCCTATGTAGTAGATACAGGCAATCGATTGCTCCATGCCATAGATCGTCAAATCAAAGGTAAGAACCGTGCATCTAGTTTTTATATTTTCTTGCTGTTCTGATTGTCCTTTTTGACTGTTTCGGTACTTAATTTCTCCATAGGCATGATTATAAGTAAATTTGCGATAGAATGATTACATGTATGTGAAATACTGCACATTTTTTAAAATAATAGAATCAAAGATCAGTAGACAATCGACATATATCCTTCACCCAGGGACGTCTCCCAGACTGTGAGTTTGACATATAGCTCTGAAGGCTCGGAAGCAGAAACGGTGCTTCAGGTGCTCCGGGGGGCAGAGAGAAGGGGGGGGAGACAGGAGGGGACAAGAGCCGTGGGACTCATTGGAAAAAATATGATTGCATATGTGTCAGATACCACTTCAGTTTTGTAGTGATGGAGTCAAAGACCATCAAGCTATCAACATATGTCCTGGGTAATAAACTACATCAAGGATCAGCTGATACAATCCATATGGGGTACCACCTTTTTCTGCTCCTCTGATGTGATTCTATCTTCATGCTGTCTTACCCCCCAGCAGCTTTCCAGAGAGTCCTCCGCTTACCTTCGTCCTGGGGCATCTCACAGACTGTAAGGTTCACATATCGCACTACAGGCTCAGAACCGGTGCTTCAGGTGCTCCGGGGGGCAGAGAGAGGGGGGAGACAGGAGCCGCGGGACTCACTCCGCACCGCCTCCCATTCAGTGATGCCTGTTGGCCTTTCCTGCTGGCATGCGAAGTACGGCATGCGGCTTACAAAATGGCTCCGGGGGCCAACATCTGCGGACACGCGCTCGCATACTCCGTTCAGTCAGGCCCAACCCTCTGTGACGAGCATTGCATCCTCGTGTCCTCATCCCAATTTATGTGCGCTTCCCGTCCAGACCAATTTTCAGCTTTCAGCGCTCTCGGTTTGAATGACAATTACTCAGTCATGCAACACTGTACCCATATGAAACTCGAAAGAGCTTTCTTTTAGTGGTATTTAATCACTAGTGGGTTTTTTACTTTCTGTGCTATAAAAAAATATATAAAAAAAGTAAATTTTGTGAAAAAAAATGCCTTTTTCTTTGTTTCTGTCATAAAATTTTGCTAATTAGTAATTTTTCTTCATACATTTTGGCCAAAATTTATGCTGCTACATATCTTTGGTAAAAATAACTCACATTAGTATATATTATTTGGTCTTTGTGAAAGTCTGCAAACTATGGTGCCAATCACTGAATATTGATAACATCTCATCAGGCCTTCAGTACATCAGGTGTATCTCATTTCTTGAGACACTAACAAGTCAGGAAAGTACAAATACCCCCCAAATTACCCATTTTTAGAAAGTAGACATTCCAAGGTATTAAGTAAGTAGCATGGTGAGTTTTTTTATGTTGTCATTTTTTCCCACAATTCTTTGCAAAATTAAGATTTTTTTTTTTTTTTTACAAAATTGGCATATTATCAGGTTATTTCTCACACACAGCATATGCATACAACAAATTACACCCCACATTTTGCTACTCTTCCCGAGTATGGCGATATCACATGTGTGAGACTTTTACACAGCCTGGTCACATACAGAGCACCAACATTGAAGTAGCATCTTCAGGCGTTCTACAAGCAAAAATGACACATCTCATTTCATTCCTACCTATCACACTTTTGAAGGTCCAGGAGCACCAGGACAGTGGAATTGCTCACAAAATTACCCCATTTTGGAAAGAAAACACCACAACGTATAATATATGAGGCAGAATGAGTTCTTTGAATGGTTCATTTTTTTCCCAGAAGTTTTTGTAAATTGTGGAAAAAAATTAACGCATTTTTTTATTTTTTACACAAAGTTGTCCATTTAAGATATTTCTAACACATAGCATGTATATAGCAAAAATTGCATCCCAAAACACATTCTGCTACTCTTCCTGAGTATGGCGATACCACAAGTGTGATAGCTTTACACAGTCTGACCACATACAGGGGCCCAACATTGAAGTAGTACCTTTCTACAAGCATAAATTACACATCTCATTTCATTCCTACCTATCACACTTTTGAAGGTCTAGGAGCACCAGGACAGTGGAATTACCCACAAAATTATACCATTTTGGAAAAGCAAACACCCCAACGTATATTCTATGAGGCATGGGCTGCAAATAGGTACTCGGGTACTCTGATGGGCTGGTGACAGGTACTCGGGTACTCTGATGGGCTGGTGACAGGTACTCGGGTACTCTGATGGGCTGGTGACAGGTACTTGGGTACTCTGATGGCCTGGTGACTGGCATTCGGGTACTTTGAAGGGCAGTGATAGGTACTCATATGGACTGTGATAGGTACTCCGGTACTCTGATGGACTGTGATAGGTACTCCGGTACTCTGATGGACTGTGATAGGTACTCCGGTACTCTGATGGACTGTGATAGGTACTCCGGTACTCTGATGGACTGTGATAGGTACTCTGATGGACTGTGATAGGTACTCGGGTACTCTGATGGACTGTGATGGGTACTCGGGTACTCTGATGGACTGTGACAGGAACTTGGGTACTCTGATGGACTGTGACAGGAACTTGGGTACTCTGATGGACTTTGACAGGAACTTGGGTATTCTGATGGACTGTGACAGGAACTTGGGTACTCAGATGGACTGTGACAGGTACTCGAGTACTCATATGGACTGTGATAGGTACTCAGGTACTCATATGGGCTGTGACAGGTACTCGGGTACTAATATGGACTGTGACAGGTACTCAAATGGACTGTGACAGGTACTCTGATGGACTGTGACAGGTACTTGGGTACTCAGATGGACTGTGACGGTACTCGGGGACTGATGGACTGTGACAGGTACTCGGGTAAACTGATGGACTGTGACAGGTACTCTGATGGATTGTGAGTGAAAGGTATTATTGGGGGGGCAATCAGTGTGATTGGTGTGTACAGTAAGCGGTAACGAGATGTTACCACAATCTCCTTCTCACGCGATCGATGTGTGAGGAATAGGGATGAGCTGGGTGTTCAAGTCAAACGCATGTTCGACTCAAAAACCGGCTGTTCGCACGTTTGGCGAAACCAGAACTTTATGGGCCGTTCGCGCCCGAATTCTAGTGGCATTAATGGTCCATAATGCACTGCGGTATCACAGCGCATTGCTGGCTGACGATTGGCCAAGCATGCACTATGACTCGCATGCTTGGCCAATCACAGCGCCCTCAGCAAGGAGAGCCATAATTGGCCACAGGCAGGATGCTTGTGGCCAATTATGGCTAAGGGGGTTTAGTACACGCCCCACACTATATAAGGTCACCTTCTCGGCGGCCTTGCGTAATGTGTTGCAGCTCATAGAGACAGAGAGACGCAGAGACAGTGTCAATTACAATCAGTGTATTGTGCCCCCTGCACAGTGTACACCCGAAGCTACCCCAATTGCTGGTGTTGTTCTGGTCTTATACCACAGGCAGCTGCAGTAATTACAGTCGGTGTATATGCCACCTGCACAGTGTACACCTGAAGCTACCCCAATTGCTCGTGTTGTTCTGGTCCTATACCACAGGCAGCTGCAGCAGTTACAGTCAGTGTATTGTGCCACCTGCACAGTGTACACCTGAAGCTACCCCAATTGCTGGTGGTGTTCTGGTCCTATACCACAGGCAGCTGCAGTAATTACAGTCCGTGTATTGTGCCACCTGCACTGCGTATGCCTGAAGCTACCCCAATTGCTTGTGTTGTTCTGGTCTTATACCACAGGCAGCTGCAGCAGTTACAGTCGGTGTATTGTGCCTCCTGCACAATGTACACCTGAAGCTACCTCAATTGCTCATGTTCTTCAGATCCTACACCACAGGCAGGCAGCTGCAGTAATTACAGTTGGTGTACTGTGTCATCTGCTCAGTGTGCACCTAAAGCTACCCCAATTGCTGGTGTTCTGCTGATCCTATATCGCAGGCAGCGGCAGTAATTACAGTCGGTGTACTGTGTCATCTGCTCAGTGTGCACCTAAAGTTACCCCAATTGCTGGTGTTCTCATTTCCCTGCAGGCCATTAGTATGTCTGAAAGGCCAACAAGGAGAAGCAGACAGTCACGAGTATATAAAAGAGGGCAAGCAGGCTCTGTGTCTAGAGGCAAAAGGGCTGGTTGTGGGCGCGGTGCATTGTCATCAGCATGTGGCCATGGGACGCACTTGTCCTTATTTACGGCAGCTGGACGTGTTGAGCCGCAACATGCTGAAGACTTGGTAGAGTGGATGACTAAGCCCTCCTCATCCTCTCTCACCCAGGCTCAGGGTACTGGCAAAGCAGCTGCCAACGAGGCCTCTTCCCTCGTCTTAATGGCATCAGTCACTCCTTCCCTAGTCCCATGTCCTTCTGAGGAGTCCCCCGAACTGTTTGAGTACCGTGTTGGGTACATGCTCCAGGAGGATGCCCAGCATTTTGAAAGCTATGATGATGATACCCAGCTAGAGGAAGGCAGTAGTGTGAGCCCAGAGAGAGGGGATGCCCAAGAAGGACAGCAATCTGGCAGTCATGTTCTACCAGCTGCATCATACTGCCATGTTTGCTCCAGTGATGAGGAAGGAGGGGATGATTAGGTCACTGACTCCACGTGGGTGCCTGATAGGAAAGAGGAGGAGGAGGCACATCTCCAACGAGGCAGGATGCCCTCCAGGGGGCAGCTTAAGGGCAGCACACCGACTGAATCACAACGCAGAGCTCCACCTGTGCAGGACGCTGCCTCTGCACGTTATTCCAAAAGTTGTGGGCCTTTTTTGAGACGAGTGCATCAGATCACACTGCTGCTATTTGCAACATATGTCTCAAGCGTATCTCGCGTGACCAAAACATCAGCCGATTGGGCAACAAGTGCTTGACCAGACATATGTTGACCTGCCATGTAGTTCGTTGGCAAGCGTACCTTAACCACTTACAGACCGTACCATCTTGCTGGTCAAAGATCAGACCACGTTTTGCGATTCGGCACTGCGTCGCTTTAACTGACAATTGCGCGGTCATGCGACATGGCTCCCAAACAAAATTGACGTCCTTTTTTTCCCACAAATAGAGCTTTCTTTTGGTGGTATTTGATCACCCCTGCGGTTTTTATTTTTTGCGCTATAAACAAAAATAGAGCGACAATTTTGAAAAAAACGCATTATTTTTTACTTTTTGTTATAATAAATATCCCCCAAAAATATATAAAAAAACATTTTTTTCCCTCAGTTTAGGCCGATACGTATTCTTCTACATATTGTTGGTAAAAAATCGCAATAAGCGATTATTGATTGGTTTGCGCAAAAGTTATAGCGTTTACAAAATAGGGATAGTTTTATAGCATTTTTATTAATAATTTTTTTATTATTTTTTGTTTTACTAGTAATGGTGGCGATCAGCGATTTTTATTGTGACTGCAACATTGTGGGGGACCCATCGGACATTTTTGGGACCATTGTCATTTATACAGTAATCACTGCTATATAAATGCAGTGATTCCTGTGTAAATGACACTGGCAGTGAAGGGGTTAACCAGTGGGTGGCAGTGTAGGGGTTAAGTGTTCCTAGGGGTGTGTTACTAACTGTGGGGGGGTTGGGCTTTCATTTAGTGAACACTGATCTCTGCTCCAATCACATGGAGCAGAGATCAGTGTCACTAGTTGCTAGGCAGAATGGAGAAATGCTGTTTACACGGCATTTCCTCCATTCAGCCGTCCTGTGAAACGATTGCGGGGATGCCCGCGGCGATCGAGTCCGCGGGTCCCGCGACCGGACTCACAGGGGTCCCGACCAGCGCGGGAGCGCACCGCCGGCAGCGCGCTCCCGATGGCAGGGCGGCATTAAAGATTGGACGTACCTGTACGCCAATATGCCTGCCCGTGCCATTCTGTCGACGTACATCGTCGTGCGCTGGTCGGGAACCGGTTAAAGACCCACACCAAAGAACAAAGTGGACCTCTCCTTGCTCCTCATCAACTGGGATCTCCAACCCCACTATACCTTCAGTCCTCTCTGAAACCTGCACCGAGAGGAATGAAGGTGTAGAATTACATGTGTCACAGCCAAGTATTTGCGGGCAATCTGCTAGCGGTACACCAACGTCCGATTGTAGCAGACAAATTTCCCTGCCCCAGCTGCTGGACCGTCAAAAGAAATTCCCTCTCAGCCATCCACATGCCCAATGGTTGAATTCTAGCTTGGCTAAATTGCTAGCACTTCAACTGCTGCCTTTTCAGTTGGTAGACTCGGCCCCCTTCCATGAGTTTGTGCAATGTGCGGTTCCTCAGTGGCAGGTTCCCAAACGCCACTTTCTCACGGAAAGCGATTCTGACGACAGTCTGAAGACAATGTCCATGCCCCGCTGTACAGGGCGGTCAGCGGTAAGTTGTATATTACCGCTGACTCATGGTCCAGCAGGCATGGACAGGGACATTACCTATTTTTCACAGCGCATTGGGTGACTCTTTTGGCATCTGGGAAGGATGCAGGACAAGGTGCAGTAGTGTTGGAGGTTGTTCCGCCACCACGCCTCCAAAATGCTACTACTGGTTGTGACACACATCTCTCCTACACCCCCCTCTTCTTCTTCCTCCATGGCCCCTTCCTGTGCTTTGTCCTCGGAACCAGCGGTGCTGTGTAGGCGTTCAAGGGGCTATGCAAGTACGCAGACAAAAAGATGCCGTGCTTACACTGGTTTTCTTGGGGGACAGGAGCCACACTGGGGCAGATATTCTGTCAGCTCTGCAGGGGCAGGCTGAGAGGTGGTTGACACCATGCCAGCTTAAGCCAGGAATGGTGGTTTGCGACAATGGCACCAACCTCCTCTCCGTCCTTCAACAGGGACAACTGACCCATGTGCCCTTTGTGGCTCCCATGCTTAACTTGGCGGTGCAGCGGTTGTTGGGCAGGTACCCGGGCTTACAGGATGTACTGAGGCAGGCCAGGAAAGTCTGTGTGCATTTCCGCCAGTCATATAATGCGAGTGCTCAACTGGCTGAGCTCCAGAAGGAATTGAACATGCCCAGGAACTGCCTTATCTGTGACATGCCCACCAGGTGGAACTCACCGTTGGCCATGCTGCAGCGGCTGCACACGCAGCAGAGGGCCATCAATGAGTACCTGTGTGACTATGGAACTAGGATAGGGTAAGGGGAGCTTGTTTTTTTTCCCCACGCCAGTGGGCCATGATCAGGGATGCATGCACTGTTCTGTCACCATTTGAGGAGGCCACGAGGATGGTGAGCAGTGACAGTGCATGCATCAGTGACACTGTACCTTTTGTCCACCTGTTGGAGCACACGCTGCGTGGAATAATGGACAGGGCACTTGAGGCAGAACAGAGGCAGGAAGAGGAGGACTTCCTCGCCTCTCAAGGCCCCCTTTATCCAGACAGTGTTCCTGCTGTCCCATCCATCACACAGGAAGAGGACAAGGAGGAGGAGAAGGATTGTCTCAGCATGGAGGTGGAGCCTGGCACTCAGCATCAGCAGCAGCAGTCTTTTAGGGATGATTTACAGTCCCAAAAAACCCGTGGACTTGTACTTCACTGGAAAGAGGTGGCTGCGGATCATGTCATCCTTAGTAACCCAGAGGACTCCGGACCGAATGCCTCAGCTAACCTATGCTGCATGGTCTCCCTGATCCTGCAAAGCCTGCAGAAGGATCCTCGTATTCAGCGGATCAAGGAGAGGGATCATTACTGGCTGGCCACTCTCCTTGATCCACGGTACAAGGGTAAGGTTGCGGACCTTATCTTGCTGTCGCAGAGGGAGAAGAGGATGAGACATCTTAGGGAGGGCTTGCAGAATGGTCTGTGCAACGTGTTCCCAGAGACTGGAAGGTTACAAATTCCTGGTCCTGGACAACGTGTTGCTGAGGCTTCAGTCAGTCACAGAAGGAGCGGTGGAAAAGGTGGCCGTCTGACTGATGCGTTCAGACAATGTTTTAGTCCGCAGCCCCAAGGTATGATCGGTTCCAGCCACCATCGCCAGCATCTGATTTACATGGTGCAGGAATACCTAGGGGCAAGATCAGACTTGGACACCTTTCCCACCAAAAATCCTCTGGGTTACTGGGTCTTGAGGATGGATCACTGGCCAGAGCTTGCACGGTATGCAATTGAGCTACTGGCCTGTCCTGCCTCCAGTGTTTTTTCAGAATGCACATTCAGTGCTGCTGGAGGCTTTGTAAGCGAACACAGGGTGCGCCTGTCCACCAACTAGGTTGATCAACTGACCTTCATAAAGATGAATCAGTCTTGGATCACCACCAGCTACCAAGTACCTGAAGCTGATGTAACCGAATATTTTTTTTTGAAATGTCACTTCCCCTCAAGACTGCCTATGCTGATGCTGAGTGACTATCCTGTTATGCTTACTGACATCCTCTTCCTCCTCAATGATCCTGCTGATAGCTTGGAAGAACATTTTTGGTTTTGGGCGCCGCCACCAGTGGCTACGGCCCAATTTTTCAGCCCCTGTTTAACAGGGGCAGGTAATTACAATTTTTGTTGCAATACTTTGCAGCAGGGCTCATTCCTGCACTCAAACTAGAGTATCTGTGAGGGGTTGCAGTGTCGTGGCACCAGCACCAGTGCCTAAGGCCCAATTTTTCAGCCCCCTTTTAACAGGGGCGTGTAATTACAATTTTCAATGCAATATTTTGCAGGAGGGTTTGTTGCTGAGCTCAACTACAATATTTGTGAGTGGCTGCAGTGTTGTGGCCCCAGCACCAGTGGCTAAGGCCCAATTTTTCAGCCCCTGTTTAACAGGGGAATGTAATTACAATTTTTGATGCAATACTTTGCAGCAGGGCTCATTCCTGCTCTCCAACTAGAGTATCTGTGAGGGGTTGCAGTGTCGTGGCACCAGTGCCTATGGCTAAGGCTCAATTTTTCAGCCCCTGTTTAACAGGGGCGTGTAATTACAATTTTTGATACAATACTTTGCAGCAGGGCTCATTCCTGCTCTCCAACTAGAGTTTCTGTGAGGTGTTGCAGTGTAGTGGCACCAGTGCCTAAGGCCCAATTAAGTTTAACAGGTGCATGTAATTACAATTCTTGATATAATATTTCACAGCAGGGCCCGTTTCAGCACCCACCACGAATAACTGTGAGGACTTACAGTGTTATGACACCAGCACCACCACCACCTGCACCACCACCAAAGGACCAATTTTTCTACCACTGTTCAACAATGTCATGTAATTAAAATTCTTGATATAATAGTTCACAGCAAGGCGTTCCAGCGCCCACCAAGAGTCACTTGAGGACAGTGTTGGGGCAACACCAACACCTTAGGCCCAAATTTCTGCAGAGCATATAGGGCAGGCCCCTACTTTCAAATATTCAATTTACAAATGTCTCCTACTTGCAAACAGAAGGAGACAACAGGTAGTGAGATGAAATCTACACCTAGGAAGGGAAATTCTCTCCTGTAAGAGTTGTTATGGGAAAAACGTGTCTCCTCTCCACTGATGCTTTATCCTAATCCTTATCTTACTAAAAACCCCAAATTTTCAAAAAACATTTGTCATTGGGACAGAAAGTGAGGTGAAGAGGTGCACAAACGGAAAAAAATAATGTTACAGCTGATAACCCTTCCCTATGTTTTTCAAAAAGCTTAAAAATAGATTTTTTGATTGGAGCTACAATTTAAAAATGTACCAGTTCAAAACTACAAACAGATTCTACTTAACAACAAACCTACACAGTCCCTGTCTTGTTTGCACACCCTGTATACTGCTGTTCTGAGTATATAGGGCCTGGGGGCCCCGCGCCTTTCCGTTTTTTAATTTGGGTACGGGGTTCCCCTTAATATCCATACAAGACCCAAAGGGGCTGGTAACGGGCACGGGGGCTGCCCATGCCATTTTTCTCAATGATTTTCATCCATATTGCCGGAACCAGACAATACATTAAAGCAGTTTTAAATTACTTTTTTTCCGTTAAATGTCATTTTGTGCAGGGACTGTTCTAAACACGGGAAACACGTGCCACTTCACAGGTATACTATAGACACCCCCCAGGGTAAAGGAATATTTCACTTTTTTTCACTTTAAGCGTCATTAAAGTCAGTGCTCCCATTGATGCATGTCCTCTGGGGCAGGAGTCGGGTCCCCAAACCCTTTTTAGGATAATAACTTGCATATTAGCCTTTAAAATTAGCACTTTTGATTTTGAACGTTCGAGTCCCATAGACTTTAATGGGGTTCTAAAGTACGCTCAAATTTTTGGTCCGTTCGCAGGTTCTGGTGCGAACTGAACCGGGGGGGTGTTCGGCTCATCCCTAGTGAGGAGGAGAACCTGGTAACATTTTGTTACAGTGGTTTCTTTACATTTAGTGATCGGCTGCGAAAGGATCACAGCCGATCACGTGGGTGAACAGTGGGCCAATGGCTGTTTATCAGCGTCTGCGATGAGCAGTGTTCCCGGGAACACACCGCCAATGACGTGCAGGCGCAGTGTGTTTGCGATCGCATGCCCCGTGCACAGTGGGGGTGGAACCATCTGTGATCGGCCGTGACTTCATCATGGCCGATCACGTGGTAAGCAGCTATACCTAATGGCTATTCACTCCCCTCTCCGTGATACGCCACCACTGAAGAAACAGGAATGCGCGCATTCCTTGTTTAAATGGGAGCCTGTCATATGAATTCCGAACGTTTGGGCCATTCGCGTCAAAATTCGAGTGGCGCGCGCGGACCACAATGCACTGCGATGGCGCAGTGCATTGCTAGCTCATGATTGGCCAAGCATGCACTGTGACCCCGCATGCTTGGCCAATCGCAGCGCCGGCAGCGAGGAGAGCCATGATTGGCCACAGGCATCCTGCCTGTGGCCAATCATAGCTCAGGCTGTGTAGTGCACGCCCCACACTATATAAGGCCGCCTTTGAGGCGGCCTCGTGTAGTGTGTTAGCATCTGAAGCAGTGGGTGTTCTGTGTACCTTCAACACAGTACACACCGATCGTTTTTGGCTGATTTCCTATCTTGCTGCTGTGTAGTGGTTGTTGTCTGTGCCCTGACCGCAGTATACACCACTATATTCACCTCACCTATATAGCTAGTGATCTAGCTTTAACCACTTAACAACTGCCCATTGCCGATTAACGGCTTCAGGGCGGTTGTTTAACTCTGAGAGGCCGTTCATTAACGGCCTCCCAGAATTCTGCTCTCGCGCGCCCCCTGGGGCGCGCACTCGAGAGCATCCGTGACCGCCGGGTCCACAGGACCCGGCGCATCACGGATCACGGAAAACGGCCGCTCGTCGCGGCCGTTTACCACGTGATCGCTCCGTCAAATGACGGAGTGATCACTTGTAAACAAACCGGCGTCATGTTATGACGCCGGTTCCTCCCTCCCCTCTCTGTACCGATCGGTACAGCGGAGGGGAAAGAGATCGGTGTCAGCAGCGATGTGGGCTGCATCTGCAGTGCCCACATCGCTGCTCACCGAATTTAACCCCTCAATTCCCTGCCAATACTCTGCAATACCAGTGCATACTCTGCAGTACCCTGCCATTACTCTGCAGTACCCCGCCATTACTCTGCAGTACCCCGCCATTACTCTGCAGTACCCCCCATTACTCTGCAGTACCCCCCATTACTCTGCAGTAACCCCCATTACTCTGCAGTAACCCCCATTACTCTGCAGTACCCTGCCATTACTCTGGAGTACCCCCTAATACTCTGCAGTACCCTGCTATTACTCTGTAGTACCCCGCCAATACCCCGCCAATACTCTGCAATACCCTGCCATAAATTGCCATACCCAGACATACTCGGAGATACCCAGCCATACTCGGTGATACCCTGAAATACCCAGCCATAGACGCCCCCCACCCCCCACCGCCCTCCGGTGCTTCTACCAACTCGCCAGTACGATCAAAGCCAGAATCTTTTTTTTATTTTTTATTTCAGGCTTCCCAGCCTAGAGGTGAGATGTGGGGTCATATTGACCCCCAGATTTCACTGTAAAGAGGACCTGTCACCCCATATTCCTATTACAAGGGATGTTTACATTCCTTGTAATAGGAATAAAAGTGATCAAAAATATATTTTTGGGGAAAAAAATGTCAAACTAAAATAAATAAAGTAAAATGAACAATAAAAAAAAAAAATTTTTTTTAAAGCGCCCATGTCCCCATGTGCTCGCATGCAGAAGCGAACGCATGCGTAAGCCCCGCCCACATATGAAAACGGTGTTCAAACCACACATGTGAGGTATCGCTGAGAACGTTAGAGCGAGAGCAATAATTCTAGTCCTAGACCTCCTCTGCAACTCAAAACATGTAACCAGTAAAAAAAAATTTAAAGAGTCGCCTATGGGGATTTTTTAAGTAGCGATGTTTGGCGCCATTCCACGGGCATGTGTAATTTTGTGCAAAAAAGGACAAACATTTCCTATAGGTCCAGTGTTGCATGACTGAGTAATTGTCATTCAAAATGTGAGGGCACTGAAAGCTGAAAATTGGTCTGGTTATTAAGGGTGTTTAAGTGCCCAGTGGTCAAGTGGTTAATAATAGAGCTTGCAGTCAGTAGTGTTAGGAGATAGTGCGTGCTGTCTGCGTGCTCTGTACCCAGTACATACCGCTATAATATAGGGCAGGCCCCTACTTTCAAACATCCAACTTACAAACATCTCCTACTTGCAAACGCAAGGAGACAGCAGCAAGTGAGATGAAAAAAGATGGACGACAAAACAAATTATACAGGGGTGATAACCCTTCCCTATGTTTTCCAAAAAGCTTAAAAATAGTTTTTTTGACTGGAGCTACACTTTAAAAATGTACCGGTTGAAAATTACAAACAGATTCAACTTAACACAACAAACCTACACAGTCCCTGTCTTGTTTGCACCGCCTGTATACTGCTGTTCTGAGTATATAGGGCCTGGGGGCCACACGCATTTCCTTTTTTTAATATGGGTACGGGGTTCCCCTTAATATGCGTACAAGACCCAAATAGGCTGGTAATGGGCAGGGAGGGCTGCCCATGCCATTTTTCTCAATGATTTTCAACCATATTGCAGAAACCAGATATAACATTAAAACCGCAAGCAGTTTTAAATGGTGTTATTTCCGTTTAATGTCATTTTGTGCAGGGACTGTTCTAAACACGGGAAACACGTGGCACTTCACAGGCATACTACAGACACCCCCCAGGCACCATATTTAAAGGAATATTTCACCTTTTTTTTTTCACTTTAATCGTCATTAAAATCAGTGCTCCCGCCAAAACTGCAGTTTTTAAAACTTTTTTTTGCAGTGACCCATGTCCCCTGAGGCAGGAGGCAGGTCCCCAAACCCTTTTTAGGACACTATCTTGCATATTAGCCGTTAAAACTAGCACTTTCCATTTCGAACGTTCGAGTCCCATAGACTTCAATGGGGTTCTAACATTCGTAACGAACGTGGGGGTCGTTCGCAAGTTCTGGTGCGAACCGAACCGGGGGGTGTTCGGCTCATCCCTACTTACTAATATAAGAACATCTGGGATACGGAGAGCTATTGGTAGAGGTGTTCTCTGTGATTGACTTTTTTTTTATTTTTATTTAATCTTTATTTAATTTTTCAGTTAAAAGGATCACAAAGAAAATTGTTACATGTACAGTACAATCCTCCTATACCAAAAATCATAAAAACCAGTAGTCAAGACAAATTACTCTAATGTTACTATCAATTACCCTCTGTCCTACCTACTTATTTTTCCTATTCTTCCTATCTTTCCTCCCCACAACTTCCCCAATAGTATATCCTAATCCCCCTCCCACCCGCCCCCCTCGTTTGTTGGCCCTTCCTCCTGAATTTACTCCATAAGTACCCGGCTGTAGGTCTCAGTCCTTTTAAAGACTCTCCATTTTTTCCATACTGCCCAATATTTGTTCATATGGTTGTTCTCCATTTTAACCAAATATTCCATATTATTAATATGTTAAATTTTCTGCACCCACTCTTTAATGGTGGGTTTTTTAACTTGTGTCCAATTTGTGGGAATCAAGGCTTTTGCTGCGTTTAGCAAAAGAAGTACCAACGTATTAATTCTTTTATTTTTTCCTTTATCCTTTTCCACTTGTTGTTTTTTTTTGTAAATTACATTTTATTGAGTTTTTTTGACATACAAACAGTAACCCGCAAAAGGCGGAAACAAACCCTGGTTACAGCATAAAACAAAAAACAAAAACGGGGACCATTTCCCAACCCCCACCCCCCCCAAAAAAAAGGGAGGGGGGAGGGGAAAACTCCCACAAAAAACAAAAACAAAAAAGTGTTGGCCCAGCCCTGGTACGGTCTTATCTAGACAGATATGCCCACTACATTACCCTCCAGCCGGAGGTCCAACTGATAGCGATTCCGTGCAGTGACTCTTTGTTCCATCATACAGGAGAATGTCTACTCGTGTGGACCCTCCCCCCCCCCCCCACTCCCCGCCTAAAGAAAAGGTACCCCTCAGGTACGTGAAAGGGCCATCTATTGGGGAGATCTTTGCATTTGGTTCCAGCCCACCCGCACTCCACTCCTTCAGGACTCCACAGGGAACCCCAGGGGCATTGAGCTTAGCTGATCACACAGCAGTTAGTCCGAAGCCGAGTCCACAGAAGCCACCCATCCTCCCCAAACCTTATCAAACTTGGCAAGAGCTCCTCTGCTCAAGTAGGTAGCTTTATAAAATGGGACCGCTTTGTTGACGAGAGATTTCCAGCTCTCCAAGGTCGGGGCAGACGAACTCTTCCACGATAAGACAATTCTTTTTTTAGCATAAAACAATAATAGGGTGAGAAGAGTTCGTATAGCCCTAGTAGTGGCCAAAGGTTCAATCAAGTGCAACAAACACACTTCAATGGACTGGGGGATTGAAATAGAGGTGACCGATCTGATACAGTGAGCTATAGCTTGCCAGTAGGTTTTAATATGAGGACAGTCCCAGAATATATGCATGAAGTTCGCCATAGGCATGGAGCATCTCCAGCAAAGCGATTGCTGGTTCCCAAACATTTTCGCTAACCTAGCCGGGGTTAAATATATTCTATGTAGGAATTTGTAGTGGATTAAGCGGTCTCTGGCAGAGACCAAGTATTGAAACGTGGTCCCCCACATGTCATCCCAGTCATCTCTGTCTATAACCGGGGCCACAGCCTCCCAGGCCAGTCTACAAGGTTCCATTAACGTGCCCGTTTCTTGGAAAAGGTTTTTATATATGCTAGAGACTTGGTTTAGCCAAGGAGTCGTTGCGTATCAATGTTTCTAAGTCACTAGAGTCTAGGTTCAGCCGTTCCCTTCCAAAATGCATGTCTCAGTTGGATGTATCTAAAGAAGTGTGAAGTGGGAAGGGTGAGACGCTCCCTGAGATCATTAAATGACATTAGGCTTCCATTTAGTACAATATGTTGTAAGGTCTTGACCCCATATTTGGTCCAGACAACAGGGTCTGGGTAATTATAAAAATGTACCAGATTGGGGTTTCTCCACAATGGTAAATTAGGGGAGAACACGCTCACAACAGACGACCGCATTCCCTGAGTCACATTCCATGCCCTAATTACTGAGCGCATGGAGGGAGTCAGGGAGTATGGAGACTTTAAACCTCTGTAGACCAAATGTGAAAGTGCCTCATAAGAGCCCAAACAGGCCGCCTCCAGGGACACCGAGGTGTCGTCTGGGGGAGAAGTCAACCAGCGGTGGGCTTCCGTCAGTTGGCCAGCTAGGAAATATTTTTAAAAGTTAGGCACTGCAAGGTCCCCCTCCCCCCATGGCTGCTGGAGGATAGTCAGTTTCAAGCGAGGAGTTCCCCCCTGCCACAAAAAGGAAGAGAGCATACTGTCTATCGATTTGAAGAGGGACTTTGGGATCCACACTGGCGAATTTCTGAGAATATATAGCAGCAAGGGCAGTATTTTCATCTTAATCAGGTTTATTTTCCCAATGAGGGAGAGCGGGAGGTTCCCCCAGGCATGTAATTTTCTAGAGAGAACACTAAGCAGGGGGGAGACATTTAAGCCAATGAAATCTGTCACAGAATTCGTGATTAAAAGTCCAAGGTATTTAATCTGCCTCACCCATTGCAAAGGACTATTGGGATCGGCTTGCCCGGGTACAGGATGGGATCTTAAGGGGAGTATTTTGGACTTGGTCCAGTTTACTTTAAGGCCAGAGACCACAGAAAATTTGTCTAGCAGTGACAGCGCTGCCCGCAGAGATGGTCCAGAATCTTTAAGGAACACCACTAGGTCGTCTGCATACAGGGCTGTAACTTCAGTCAGAGTGCCCACGGTGATACCCTGAATCTGTGGGGAAGTGCGCAGTGCCGTGGCAAGAGGCTCCATGACCAGTGCAAAAAGCCCTGGTGAGAGCGGGCACCCCTGTCTGGTGCCCCTGGACACTGGAAAGGCATCCGACACCCGCCATTAAGACGGAGAGCTGCTACTGGATGATCGTACAGCAGCGATATCCACCGAAGGAACCCCATGCGGTGTAACACCTGCTTCATGTACCCCCAATCAATGGAGTCAAATGCCTTTTCCAGATCAAAAAACACCAGCACCCCCCCCCCCCCCCCCCGATGAACCTCCAGCCTCCAACTGTGTATGGGTATACACCCTCCGGATGTTGATATCTGTGGCCTTTTTAGGCATGAACCCAGTCTGATCAGGCGATATTAAGTGATCTATTATTTTCATTAACCGATTGGCCAGCATTTTTGTAAGAATTTTGAGGTCCATATTCAGCAGTGCTATGGGTCTATATGATGAGCAGGATAAAGGGTCTTTGTCAGGCTTAGGCAGCAAGACCACATGAGCCTCGTAAAAGGAGGTAGGTAACGAACCAGTTTCTATACATTCGCTATAGAGGTGCAAAAGTCTAGGGAACAAGAGTTCCATATATTGTTTATACCATTCTGCGGGAATCCCATCCGGGCCCGGCGACTTGCCATTGGGAAAGGAGGCAACAGCCGCTGCCAATTCCTTTTCAGTAAAAGGTGCATCTAAACTAGTCGCAACCTCGAGCGGCAGCACCGGGATGCGGAGGGGGTCCAGCAGATCTATCAATATCTGATTGTCATAAGGCGGGAGCGGGGCGTACAGTGCAGAGTAGTAAGAGACAAATGCATGTTTGATGCCCTCCCCATCTCTGACCAAGGTGCCCTCAGACGTGTGGACACAGGGGATCGCAGTGTGGGTCCGGGCGTCAGCAGTCAGATAGGCTAAGAGCTTTCCATTTTTATCCCCTTTTTCAAACAGCGTTTCGGCTCTAGTTTTAAAGTGACATTGAGTGAGACTTCGGAAGTGTACCAATAGTGCCCTTCTGGCCATTTGCAACTCAGCCAGGGAGGAAGTGGAAGGTGTTTCAGCATGAGCCTTTGCACAGAGTGTTTCATGTATCTGGAGCCTGTCAGTGGTGAAATATTTCTCAGCCCTTGCAGCCTTGATGGCCGATACATACATCCCCCTGGCGGATGCTTTAAATGCATCCCAAACCACAGGCCCAGCCGCTGTTCCCTCATTGTGATCCCAGTAATCTGTTAGCTGTGGCGAGACCGAAGCCGCTACTGAGGGTTCCGCCACCCAACCAGGATGTAGCCTCCACACCCTACTGCGTCCACCCGGGGCCAGAGTTAGTGTGACCTGTAGGGGAGTATGATCTGAAAGTCCCCCAGCCAGATATGAGACCTCAGTGACCTGGGGCAACAGAGCAGGGCCAGCAAATGCTAGATCTATGCGAGAGGAGGAGGTGCTAACGTGAGAAAGGTAGGAGTAACCCCTCTCTCCAGGGTGCTTCCACCGCCACACCTCCTCCAGTGTCGCTGAATCCGCCCAATGGCCGAGCTCCAGGTTCTGCAACCGGTTCGGGTTAGAGGTGTCTAAAGTATAGTCTAAAATGTTGTTAAAGTCCCCAGCCACAAATAATTTTAAAGGGCCAAAGGTGGCAACTTTCTCAAGGACAGTATACAAGACCTCACACTTAAAAGGGGGTTGGACATAGACATTAACGAATGCCATCAGTTGGGATTCAACCTCCAGAACCACCACCACATAGCGCCCCTGGGGGTCAGTAACCACATGTTCCACTGAGCAGGTCAGCTGCTTATGGATAAGGATAGCCACCCCTCTAGCATATGAAGAATGAGTGGAGTGTATGGCCCTCTGGACCCAACTTCTGTTTAGGGAGAGTATCCTGTTCCCAGTTAAATGAGTCTCCTGCAAGAAGACTATGTGCGGATTCAGATTTTTGAGGTATTGTAGTACCAACGATCTCTTAAATTTAGAGTTCAGGCCTCGTACATTCCAAGAGAGAATTTTGAGATTACTCATGAAGCAAATAGGTATAATACATATGGACAGGATGGATGCTGTAGTGAGGGGGGGTCAGGAAGGTAGGTCCTGGACCCAGAGAGCCACAACACACCACAGGACAAAAGCATAGCAGCATAGACCGTACCAGGCGAAGAGCCAGCCCATACATAGAGTTCCTCAGGGCAGAGCTGAACCAAAAGAAAAAATTATGAACAAAGGTTGAAAAAATAAAAACAAAGAAAAAAAACAACAAAAATTCCAAAAAGAGTCCAACTCCCTGTTTGCTCCAGGTGAACAGAACAAAAACCACTGGAGAAACTTCATTCCCAAAAACATAGCAAAAAAACTGTGGACCATTCTAAGAGTCTATCCACTCCGTGGGGGATCTTGAAGACTGATAGGTTCCGATCATAGTCCAGCTATAGGGTCGTAGGCTCCTGCGATTGACGGGTAAGCAGTCCCGGACTTAATAATGCAGTGCACTCGGTAATGAAAATACTCGAATTGGAGGAGCAAGTTATAGCCCAATTATTAAACTTGACACAACAGTTCCCAGCCAACGTCTTCAAGCAATGGAATCCAACCAGACCACCGCCTCTGCAGGGGAATCGAAGAATTTTGCGGATCCATGGAGGATGACTTTGAGGCGGCTAGGATATAACATGTTGTAGACTAGGCCCTTGTCCCTCAGGCGCCTGCGGACATCTGTGAAGGAGCGCCGTTTTTTCTGGAGATCTGGGGAAAAATCTGGGTAAAGGTGTATCGTGGCGTTGTCATATCTCAGTTCAGGATGCTTGCGCGCCTCCGCTAAGATGAGATCCCTGTCCCTAAAGTTCAATAGGCGAACCAGGAACGCCCTCGGCCATGCACCAGCAGGCCTCCGGCCGGAGGGCACCCTGTGTGCGCGTTCCACCACGTAAACTGGGGACAGGTGCTGGAGGCCCAGGAGTTGTTTAAAAAATGCTTCAGCGAAGACCACGGGATTAGACCCCTCCGTCCCTTCTGGGAGTCCGACTACCCGGACATTATTGCGTCTGAGCCTGTTCTCGGCGTCTTCCGAACGCGCCATTAGGAGTTTTACTTGTTGCTGTAGTTCGGCCACAGACTGCCTAGTGTCGGCAGCACTATCCTCTACCTCAGATATGCGCTGTTCAGCCTCATGAAGGCGGCCCCTAAACTTGTCCATGTCCTGTCTTATCAAACCACATTCTATGGACAGGGTATCAATCTTGCTTTCAACAGAGGATTTGCTGTCTGCTATTGCTGCCAGTATCATAGCAGTGGAGTGCTCACCCTGGAGCTCAGCATCCCCCTGACTGCTGGCAGAAGAACCCGCAGTGGCCGGGAGCACAGGCGCCGCCATGGAAGGATCTGTCTGCGTCTCTGATGAGACAAATATGCAGGGGCTGACAGGCAAGATGGCCGCCGCTCGTGTGCCCGGCGGGACGTTCCGGGACCTCTGAGGAGCCGAGCTTTTAAGCGTTTTGCCTTTCCCGGGCATTGAGGGGACCAAGGGGGCTTCCCAGACCCCCAGGAGGTACCTGTGTTACAGGGTGAGTAGCAAAAGTCCGGATTTCTGCGGATGTATAGGACAGATGGCAGGAGCCTATGCTGGACACGTCTCCTTCCTCTCACATCGCGGCCATGCCCCTTCCACTTGTTGTTTACCACTCATATCCTCCACTCCATAGAACAAACATTCCAGCGGGCTGTATGGAATTTTTTCCCCAGTTATTTTTTCTATATAATCCAAGATCTCCTGCCAATAAAGCTTTATTTCTGGGCATTCCCACCAGATATGAAGAGCTGTTCCAGGTAAATTACATTCCCTCCAACAGTACTTAGATCTTCGATGGGTCAATTTTATGCATTCTAACAGGTGTTATCTGCCATCTCATCATGCACTTATAGTTTACCTCTCTGGACGTTATGTCAGATACCTATCTATATACTGACGCCAACATCTGCCTCTCCTCCACTTTAATACCCAAATCCGCTTCCCAGTGTCCTATTGCTGGTATACTATCTTGTGTCTCCAATTCCGATAAACAATCGTACACTCTAGACATACAATGTTTAACACTTTCTTTAAAATTACATAATCTTTCTATGGGTGTTAGAGAATTCTCGTCCCTTATGGGTTTTGGAATTGAAGAGACAAAATGTTGAATCTGTAGATACTCCCATTCCTTTAAATTTTTCCATCTATAATTCTCAATACTTTCGTGTTTTGACATCAAACTAACCCGTACCATTATATCTTTTAATTGTGTGTTTTCCATTTGTTTACCCAATTGAGTGCCATTTCCTGGGGTGAAAAAGTGTGTACCCGCTAGTGGGATTAATGGTGAATTATAGACCCATTTCTTCCTAGTGCGTCCCATATTTTTAATGTTGTTTTTGTGATTTCATGTGCCTTATCTGTGCCCTTACTAAATCTAAATTTTGGCGGAATCCAAATAATTTTTTTTAATTGTGTGGCAGTTAATAATTCTTCCATTTTTACCCATTTTTGTTTTCAGTGTGAATATTTGTCCATTCCACCATCCTAGCCAACGTGATTGCAGTGTAATATCTATAAATGTCTGGCAAAGCCATCCCCCCATTTAATTTTTCCTAGTTAATATGTTATATTTTATCCTCGGTTTTTTATTCTGCCAAATAAATTTTTAAAAAAAGTGTTTTTATTATTTAAAAAAAACTATGTGGGATATAAATTGGGAGCATTTGGAGTTTATAGGTGATTTTCGGTAAAACCACCATTTTTAAGAGATTGATTCTACCTGTCCATGAGATTTGTCGCGTTTTCATTTTACCTAGCACTGTTTTAATATCATTTAATAATGGGATGTAATTCGCGTGGTATAAGTGCTGTACCGTCTTTGTGATTTTTATACCTAGATACGTTAATTCTTTTTTTTCCCATGTAAAAGGGTATTCTTGCTGTAGTGCCATCTCTTCCTTTTTATCCAATCCTATATTTAATATAACCGTTTTAATGGGGTTTATTTTAAAATTAGAGAGCGCCCCGTACTCTTTTATTTCTTTTATTATACTAGGCATGGATAGTCTTGGCTTGGTTATGTAGAGGAGTATGTCGTCCGCGTACGCCGCCACTTTGTGTTCTTCCCCTCCCCATTTAACACCACTTATATTTACATTATTTCGCATCTTTGCCAGAAATGGTTCCAATGCGATTACATATAACAGGGGCGAAAGTGGACAACCCTGCCTTGTCCCATTTAACATTTCGAACGCGGACGACATACTCCCATTTACTCCCACTCTAGCTGTCGGTTGTGTATAGAGATTATTAATCCACTTCATCATCTTTGGGCCTAAACTCATATTCCGGAAGGTTTCTACTATAAAACACCAGTCGATTCTATCGAATGCCTTTTTCGGCATTGATAGAAATCAAAATGATTGGGGGTTTCTTTTCCCTATCTTTATCCATTAGAAGAAGGGTCCTCAGACTATTATCTCGTCCCTCCCTACCGGGGACAAATCCTACCTGATCCCCTTTTATTAATTTCGGCATTACGTTTTTTAATCTAGTAGCCAAAAGCTTTGCGTATAACTTAGTGTCTACATTTAACAAGGCTATCGGGCGGTAGCTGGAGCAGCAAGAATCGTCCTTACCCGATTTCGGTATGACTGTTATATTTGCCAAAAGAGCCTCTTTCCTCATACTCTCATCTTCACCCAAACTATTCCAAAACTTACACAGTTCAGGAACTAATTGATGTTTAAATTTTTTGTAATACCTGATTGTAAAACCATCCGGGCCAGGGCTTTTCCCGTTTGGTTTTTCTTTTATTACTTTATATATTTCTTCTGGTCTAATTGGCTCCTCTAAGCTTTTGACGCTATCTTCTGGTATTTTCGTTAATGCTGCTTCACTAAGGTAATGCTGAATTTTCTTCTTCCTTTGCTCCTTCTCTACCCCTGATTCTTTACTTCTTATTGAATAAAGTGCTTTATAATATGTTTTAAAGGCCTCTGCGATCTCTGATGATCTGAATTTCACTTCCCCATGTTCATCTTCAATTTTTTCTATATAATTTAAAGCTTTTTTTTCCCAGGCTATTCTAGCTAAATATTTCCCCGACTTATTTGCCCACAGATATCTTTCTTTAGCTATATTTTTGTACGCTTTCCTCTGTTTTAGCTCTATCAATTCATCTAGTTGTGCACGCTTCTGGATGATCTCCTTATATATCTTTTTATTTAAGTATCTCTTATGATCTTGTTCTAGCTCACAGAGTGCTTTTTTTAGTTTTTCATATCTTTCTTCACTTTCTTTTTTTTCCCCCGATCCTATACTGATTAACTTCCCACGAATTTGAGCTTAATGAGCTTCCCATAAGGTGGCCCTGGAGACTTCCGTGGTGTCATTTATTTTGAAATATTGTTCTATTTCTGTTTTTATAATACTTTCCACATCTTCCATCTCAATCAACGTCTCATTAAGTCTCCAGGCCCCCCTTACGCGCTCTTTATCTTTCATCCTAATTTTAGCTAACACTGGGGCGTGATCCGATATTGTAATATTACCTATCTGTACATTTACCAGCAGTTCCAATAAATCATGGTCTAAGATTATATAATCCAGTCTAGCGTAAGTATCGTGAACCGGGGAATAAAATGTATAGTCGATTTCCCTTGGGTTACAAGCTCTCCACGCATCTACTAGTTGTTGAGTATGAATTTTTTTTTTTAACATTCTATGTTGCTTTATTTCTTGAGGGGAATTCATTGAAGTTCCATCAATTTCAGGGTTCATGGTAAAATTCAGGTCCCCTGCTAAGATCACATGGCCATGTTTATAATTCTCTATTCGTTTCAGTATACCATTCAAATATTTTTTTGGGGCCCTGTTGGGACAGTAAATATTGATGAATGTGTATTTTTGTCTAAATAAATTACCCTTTAAAAATAAAAACCTCCCTTCTGGGTCCACCTTCATCTCCTCCAATCTCCATCCGACAGCCCTTGCAAACCCAATAGCCACCCCCCTAGCACCTTTAATAGGGGAATCAGCATAGTACCAGGTAGGATATTTTCCTGTATCAATCCGAGTATTTGAATCCAGAGCTAAATGTGTCTCCTGTAAAAAGACGATATCAGCCTGATAACCCTCTAATTCTTCAAATATATTATACCTTTTCCTTGGAGAGTTCATTCCTCTTACATTATATGTTACTATCTTGAGACCTTCCATCGGGTATTTCTTAAATCTTTCTTCTCTCTTTTATTGAATTCAGGCCAACCCCCTTTTCCACCCCCCACCCCCCCTCCCCTTCCCTTCCCAACCTATGATGTAATTTTGACCCTTTGGTCAGGGGTAATTTCTCAGGAACCTCTTTGTTCCTTATACCCATATGGCCCAGAGTGGAGTTCTGTTCGGGCGCGTCACCATCCATCTCGCCTATCACTTGCGAGGTGAATACTATACATACCCCGAGGACCCCGCTCTCCCTCCCGTCGCCCCTCCATCCCCCCCCCCGTACAAACAAGAAAAAACGGGGGGGGGGGGGGGAAACGCGAGGGGAGAGACCGGCCGAGGACATATCTCATAATTCCTATTTTTTTGGCCTAACGGCTCCTTTCAACATTCCCCTCACTCTCATACCAGAGAGGGGAGAAACTTCACTCACCCCCCGGCCGTCTCCCCCCCTCCCCCCTCACCCCGCTACACCCCCACCGCAGGGACCGGGATATCCAATATTTTACAGAATTCTGGTATGTCCTCTATATATCTAAGTCTCCCAGTCCGTCCGTTCTTCCTGCCAATAAGGCATGCAGGGAAACCCCAGTTATACTGCACCCCCTTCTCCTTCAAAACGGTCAAGAGCGGTTTTAAAGTTCTTCTTCTTTTCATTGTCTCCGGAGATAAATCCTGAAATATCTGTAATTCCTTTCCTTCATATCTAATTGGGGTTTTAACTCTTATATTTTCCAGAGTAAATTCTTGTCCTCTTCGTGCTGTAAACGCACAATTATGTCTCGTGGAATATCTTGCGGGAGTTGTTTTGGTTTTCTGAGGCGATATAACCTTTCAATGTTTATTGGGTTGGTTATTTCTTTGTTCATCAAAGGGTTACATATCCTATTTATTATTTCTATCAAATCTTCTTGCTGTTCGTTGTCCGGGACACCGCAAATTCTTATATTTTTCTTTCTTTCCCTGTTTTCCTGGTCCTCCATTTTATAAGCTTGCTCTTGTTGTCCTTTTTTTAAAATAATTAATTCAGCTTCTAATTTCTTTATTATGTTTGCTTCCTTTTCAACTTTTTTTTCCATTTCTTCAACACGGTCCAAGACGTGCGCAAGATTCTTATGTACTCTGTCCATTTCCTTTTTCATGGAATTTTCCAGTGCGGCAAACATTGAAATTATTTCTATTTTTGTGGGTAATGCTGTGTGGTTTTCTTCCTGTAACAATTGCAAGTGTGTGGTCTGTATTTCCTCAGTTTCATGTATCGGGTCGACTGATCCATCTCCCCCCTCTAGCACCGTCTCCTGGGCTTGCGGGGGGTTATCTTGGGGTTGCTGTTTCTTTTTATCCCTCCTTTCTTTTTCCCTTTTATCTTTACTTTCTGCTTGGGTGCTTCTTGTTTGCAGTTGCTTTTCTTGTGTTTGTGGTCTCTCTGCGCCCCCCAATGGCGTAACAAATTTATTCATGGGGCCAGGACTTACTACCAGGCTCCGACGGGGTGATTAAGGGATTGTCCCGGTCTTAGACATCTTCCCCTTCATTTTCTGGATTTTTTATTTTTATTTTTTTATCCGGTTGACCCCCTAAGATATTATACCGCGCCACCGGCGCTGTTTATTTAGTTATAGTCTTTGGGATACTTTGTATCTATTAACGGGCCTCAGCCCAAGTCTCGTATGTCACAGCAGGAACTATTTTCCAAAGAAATTTTAGCCCGATTGTTTCCTGCCACGTTGAAACAACCCAATTAGTATCGAGCACCCAATGTCCGCCTGCTATTGGGTTTCCACCCGGCAACTATCCCTCCATGAACCACTTTAATCTTAAATGGTATGTTAAACACGCAGTCACTTGTGTCGCTTATACCAAAGCTGTTGTTAGGCTGCTTGCAGCCGTTCTTTTAAATAAAAAGACAAAAGGGAGTGTCATACAAAAAGGAAGCAAAATAAACACCGGTCAAGTGTCGCTCCTTGCCCCATTCAGCATCAATTGCGTTCACATCACAAGAAAATTTTTTCCAAAAAAAAAAATTTCTTGGATGCAACACTGAGATTATCAGTTTAAGACTCCACAGACACAGCACATCTCAAAAAGGGGGTCAATCTCCTTTATCACACAGTTTTTATAGCATTTAAACTCAAGCTATTCATACGCCTTTAACCGTTGAGATAAGCATTGAAATACGGAGGAAAACAAAAGAATTTTTCAGTGCCTCACTGCTTCTTTCTACTCCACAATTTAGACTATTTTTTCCTCTCTCATCCTCTGCCTGGAGTTCCTTTGTAACAGTCTTTCAAGTATATGTATAATTATAATTCCATACCTGCTCCTGTAGTTTTCAGGCTCAACTCAAACAAACATTCAATGCAATAGAAGGGCTCCTCTAGCTGATGTCTCCTTCCTTCACCGCCAGAGGGCGCCCAGCACCAGCGTGTCCTTCCTATTCAGCTCCGCTCGAGACTCTGTGCCTGTACCGTCCCACCTCGTAGCAGGCTCGGCAGTGCTCGCCGCGGACCTCCGACAGCACAGGAACGGCGTCCACCTCCACACCAGCCCAGAGCGGGACAGCACGCTGCACGAACTCCGTGCACCCCAAGGTAAGGAACAGTAGAGGAGCGGTGGGGGAGCGGGGGCAAGCTATCGCAGCTCAGCCCTGGCAGTTCTCAGGCCCGGCATAGCTGCTATCTCGGGGCAGCACGGAGGGAGGCGTGGTCCACATTCGCACACCTAGGTGTGGAAACGCACCTTCTCGAGTCTCCTCCCCCTCATCAGCCCGAGGGTTGCCTCTGTGATTGACTTTGACAGAGAATTGCGGCACATATCCGCATTCAAATAGACCTCCCAATCCCAGCAGCATGTGACGTCACTGCCAGGAGGTGGACGCAAGGCGAGAAAGCCCATGCACAGGCGCGATGATAAACACAGGGGTGCATGTGTAGTGACATCAATCGCGTCAACAACCACACTGCGCATGTGCCACAATGGACATTGGCGCGTGAAGTATGATGCCTAAAGCATCACAGTTAACAGTGCAATTTTAAGTAAGGGAGACCCTTAGTACAAACTGGTTAAATCCCGAACAAGGATTAAATACTGCAACTACATAGCATGAAGGCAACTAACAGCTTCAGGATATATCAACATACAGTATACATATCAAAAGTGTATAAATAAAAGGGTTCAAACGCATCTGGATTATGGGACTGAATACTCTAGTGTTCCAATGTGTGGACTGACTGATTCAGAGGCTAAGTTGGTGCCTAGGGCGTCTGTACGATCACTGTGGAAACAGACTGACATTGATGGGTGCTGAATGGAAACAGTTATATCATAAAGAAAAAAAGTTAATTTGAATAAACAAATCAATGATGTATTTACACATTAGAAAAGTTCAAGGCTCAAAAAATCGGTTTAAATATTATAGGCTCTCTATGACACAAACAAGCGTGGCCCGCTGTCACGTACCTGGTATGAGAGCCCAGAATGCAGGGAGCAGCCTCTCGTAAGCCCATGGCTCGAGAACCCCTGGGAGTGGGAACAGGAATTGAAGAGTTCAGAGGGCACAAGTGCCTGGCTGGTGTAGAACTGGTCCGGACCAACAGGAACCTGGAAACCACAGAAGCGCTGGATAGATGACGCCCGGCAGACAGATAGGAACGCAGAAGACAGTGGCCACAGGCAGATGGGCTGGAACAGCAGGTGGCAGACAGCAGACGGCAGCAGGCACAGGCGGTCAGGCTGGAACAGCAGGTGGCAGACAGCAGACGGCTGCAGGCACAGGCGGTCAGGCTGGAACAGCAGATGGCAGACAGCAGACGGCAGCAGGCACAGGCAGTCAGGCTGGAACAGCAGGTGGCAGACAGCAGACGGCAGCAGGCACAGGCGGTCAGGCTGGAAAAGCAGATGGCAGACAGCAGACGGCAACAGGCACAGGCGGTCAGGCTGGAACAGCAGGTGGCAGACAGCAGAGTCAAGTACAAGCCGGGTCGGTAACAGGCGGGCAACAACGGTACACAGGAAGAGGCAGAAGCGAAGTCAGACGAGCCGGAGGTCGGTGGCAGGCAGCAAGCAAACGTCGTCAGGAACAGGCCGGGTAACAGGAATCAGAGGCAACAGATAGCGAATAGCAGAATAACCGGACACGCTGTAGACTGGACAGCAATGAGGCACAGTGGCAGATTCCTTAAGTAGCCCTTTGGGCGCCAAAAACGGTCGCACGGCGAGACTGTGCGCCCCCGCGGGTAACCGTGCGCCTGTTCGTGGCCCCGCGCACCCGCATGCGTCCGTTCGCACCATCGCGCACCCGCGTGCGCCCGTTCGTACCAACGCGCACCCGCGTGCATCCGTTTGCGCTGACGCGTGCCCAAGGATACCGACAAGTTCTCAACAAGGGGATTCTGCGGGCAGGTCTCCTATATGCCATTGGGCCACTGGGACGACCATGACATTGCCCCCCCCCCACCAAGGGGCAGCCTCCGGATGCCCAACTGTGCCATCTTACCCGGATGGGACCTTTTTTAAAGGCAAGGATCAATCTTCTAGCATGGATATTAGATTCCGGTTCCCAGGAATTTTCCTCAGGCCCATACCCCTTCCATTTTACCAGAAATTGAATCTGATTACGTCTCTTCCTACAGTCCAAAATAGGTTCAACCTCATATTCGATTTCTCCATCGATAATTACAGGTTCCGGGGGACCGACATTTCGGTTGGCAAAATAATCCGGAACTGCAGGTTTGAGTAGGGCCACATGAAAAACTGGATGGATCCGGAATGATTCTGGAAGCTTCAGTTCATATGCCACGCTATTCAACTTCCTCACAATTGGAAAAGGACCCAGTTTCTTAGATGGGCAAGCCAGTTTTAAGTTCAAGGTGGACAACCAGACCTGATCCCCAACCTTGAGATCAAGTTCCCCCCTTCTCTTCTTATCAAACACCTCCTTATTGTAGTTCTGTGTCTTAGTCATGGTCTCCTGCAGAAGCTTATTGTTTGTTTTGAAGAAGTTAAGGTTTTCTTGTACAGCTGGTAGCGGGCATTCGGGAGGTTGTTGGATAGGAACAGCGGATGAAAGCCGAAATTTGCAAAAAACGGGGATTGCTTCGTGGCAGAATGAACAGAGTTGTTATATGCAAATTCAGCCAAGGGTAGAAGCGAAGCCCAGTCATCTTGAGAGAACGAAGAAAAGCAGCGCAGATACTGCTCCAGCGTCTGATTCGTCCTCTCCGTTTGACCATTGGTCTGGGGGTGATAGGCAGAGGAGAAGCAGAGTTCAATCTTCAGAGCCCCACAGAGCGCTTTCCAGAACTTGGAGGTGAATTGCACCCCCCTATCTGACGTGATATTAGCGGGGATGCCGTGGAGCCTCACAATCTCCCTGATGAAGGTCTTGGCAGTCTCTGCAGCAGAGGCAGTGCCCTTCATTGGCAAAAAGTGGGCCATTTTGGAAAGCCTGTCCACCACCACAAAGATTGTGGAATAATCCTCTGAAGGTGGCAACTCAACAATAAAGTCCATGGAGATCATCCTCCATGGTCTATCCGGAACAGGTAACGGCTTCAGCAGACCCCAAGCTCTCGACTTGCTGCCCTTGTTCTGAATGCAGGTCACACATGCCTCCACATATTCCTTGCAATCTTTCTTCAACTGTGGCCACCAGAACGTACGTTGAAGCAGTTCCATGGTCTTATGTACCCCAAAATGGCCAGCCAGCAAATGGTCATGATAGGAACTCAGAACCAAGACTCGTACTTCCTGAGGAATGTAGATCTTATCCTTGTACCAAAGGAGGTCATCTCTGGACAGTAGAGGAGTGTCAGGCGGGAGAACAGTGCTTGTAGAAGCCTGCTTGATTTGGGACAGTAAGTCCCCCTGGAGTAAGAGGAAGTTCCATGAAGAAAGGATGGTGTCCGGGGACGAAGGACTTTCTGGTTCACTATACATGCGGGACAAGGCGTCGGGTTTGGTGTTCTTAGATCCTGGGTGATAGGTGATGTGGAACGAAAATCTGGTAAAGAAGAGTGCCCATCTGGCCTGTCGTGGTCTCAGTCTTTTAGCAGTCTTTAGATATTCTAAATTTTTATGATCGGTATAAACAAGAATCGGATGGATAGCACCCTCAAGAAGATAGCGCCATTCTTCGAGTGCCGCCTTAATCGCCAGTAGCTCACGATCACCAACGTCGTAATTTCTTTCCACCTCGGATAGCTTGCGAGAGAAGAATGCGACTGGGTGCAAAAGGGATTTAGGCCCTTGTCTTTGTGAAAGCACTGCCCCGACCGCTATTTCTGAGGCATCCACCTCTAGGATATATGGCAGAGTTGAATCGGGGTGCGTTAGGACTGAGGCTGAGACAAACAAGTCTTTCAGGGTTTTAAAGACCTCTTGCACTTCAGGAGTCCACTGGAACTTTAGACCCTGCTTAGTCAATCCGGTGATGGGGGAAATGATGGAGGAAAACCCCTTAATGAATTTCCTGTAAAAATTAGCGAACCCCACAAACCGTTGGACCCCCTTCCTGTCAGAAGGAGCAGGCCAGTCCCGGATAGCAGAAACTTTCTGGGGGTCCATCACAATACCTTCCACTGAGATGATCAGACCGAGAAACTGGATGCTTCGTTGCTCGAAGACACACTTTTCAGGCTTAGCATACAGACCGTGAAGTCGGAGTCGAGATAAGACATTTCTTACATGTTCCCGATGTTCATCTAGAGTGGAGGAAAAGATCAAAATATCGTCCAGATAGATAATTACAAACAGATCAAGGTAGTCTCTGAAAATGTCGTTTACAAAGTGTTGAAATGTGGCAGGAGCGTTGCACAGACCAAAAGGCATAACTAAATATTCGAAGTGCCCAAAGCGTGTACGGAAGGCGGTCTTCCATTCATCACCCTTCTGAATGCGGACAAGGTTGTAGGCACCCCCCGAAGATCCAACTTGGAAAATACTTCAGCTGATCCCAGTCTTTAAAAAAATTCGGGCACTAACGGCGGTCTTCCATTCATCACCCTTCTGAATGCGGACAAGGTTGTAGGCACCCCCCGAAGATCCAACTTGGAAAATACTTCAGCTGATCCCAGTCTTTAAAAAAATTCGGGCACTAACGGCAGGGGGTAACGTTTTTTTATAGTGACTTTATTAAGTGCCCGATAATCCACACATGGGCGCAGGGAATGGTCCTTCTTCTCAACGAAGAAGATCCCTGCACCCGCCGGGGAGGTGAAAGGTCGGATGAACCCCTTCTCCAGATTGTCGTCCAGGTAGGATCTCAGAGTCCCCAATTCTGCTTCAGATAATGGAAAAATTCTTCCGAAAGGAATCTCTGCCCCAGGAAGCAATTCTATCGGACAGTCATATGGCCTATGTGGAGGTAGGGTTTCAGCGCCCTTCTTACTAAACACATCCAAGAAGCTGTGGTAGACCTTGGGTACAGCTTGTCGGACCTCAGCGTCCGTTTCCAAGCAGAGTAGGGAAGAAGAGTCTTCGTTGACAACCGGAAAACAATGCTGAAGGCAGTAGGATGAAGGAAACTCGATTCTTCCTGAGATTCAATTAATACGTGGGTTGTGAGCTCTCAACCAAGGCATGCCTAGTATGACAGGAAACAAAGGAGACTTGATAACATCTAGGCACAATAGCTCCTGGTGAGTCCCAGCAATGGTAGCAAGCAGCGGAGAAGTCTCCTGAGTCACTGGTCCAGACTTAAGAGTAGAGCCATCGGCCAGATACACCGAAAGTCCTTTCATCCTAGGCCGAAGAGGAATGTTATTCTTTAAGGCGAAGGACAGATCCACAAAGCCACTACAAGCCCCAGAGTCAATTATTGCGCTGGTTTGGATATTCCCTCCTGGGAGCTGCAAAAGAATAGGTACAGCCAAATGAGAAGTATTGTTCGACAAAACGGGTGGAGAAGCAGGAGAGATGGAAAAGCACTTACGAAGTTTAGCTGGGCAAGTGCGAACATAATGTCCCGGTTCTCCACAGTAGAGGCAGAGGTTGCCGGCCCGACGACGTTGGCGCTCCTCAGGTGTCAAAGAAGGTCGGAGCAACCCCAGCTGCATGGGTTCTGGAGAGTCCAGGGCGGCCGTGGCAGGAGCAGAAGGGGCTGACTGAGTGGAACTTGGCACGCGTGGTAACATCCAAACAGGACGAGAGCTTGTGGAGGAATGTTCCAGGCGACACTCTCTTAGGTGTCTGTCTATTTGAATGGATAAATCTATGAGGGCTTCCAGAGTCTCAGGGGTACCCACTCGGGCCAGTTCATCTTTTAAAGGCTCTGAAAGTCCTCCACGGGTCTGCGACATTGTTGTAGTGAGTGCAAAGCTGCCTCTGCGGTGGCAGCTAGCTGAGGGTCTTCATATAACCGAGACATAGCTTGGAAGAAGGCATTCAGAGTATCAAGAGATGGATCTTTCCGTTCCAGGAGACGGTGGGCCCAGGCCTGGGGTTCGTCTGTCAGCAGTGAGATGACAAACCCCATTTTGGAGAGAGAAAAAGTCCTCAGTTGCAAGGCAAAAAAGAGTTCGCAAGAGTTACGAAAAGCTCTGAATCTACTCCGGTTGCCGGAGAATCTTTCCAGAGTAGGGACTCTGGGTTCAGGCGGCATCATCACCACCGAAGGTGGAGCAGAAGGTCTGGGGACGGCTGGCGTAGAATCATATAGGGCCTGGACACGTTCTTCCAGTCGGCCTTAGCCTTCCTGCAGGTTCTTCACCGCCTGGGTAAGTCCAGCTAAGTGGCGGCAGAGCTCGTCCATAGGGGAGGCTCCCTGCGTGGGCTCGGACATGGCTGTCCAGTACTGTCACGTACCTGGTATGAGAGCCCAGAATGCAGGGAGCGGCCTCTCATAAGCCTCTGGCTCGAGAACCCCTGGGAGTGGGAACAGGAATTCAAGAGTTCAGAGGGCACAAGTGCCTGGCTGGTGTAGAACTGGTCCGGACCAACAGGAACCTGGAAACCACAGAAGCGCTGGATAGATGACTCCCGGCAGACAGATAGGAACGCAGAAGACAGCGGCCACAGGCAGATGGGCTGGAACAGCAGGTGGCAGACAGCAGACAGCAGCAGGCACAGGCGGTCAGGCTGGAACAGCAGGTGGCAGACAGCAGACGGCAGTAGGCACAGGCGGTCAGGCTGGAACAGCAGATGGCAGACAGCAGACGGCAGCAGGCACAGGTGGTCAGGCTGGAACAGCAGGTGGCAGATGGCAGCAGGCACAGGCGGTCAGGCTGGAACAGCAGATGGCAGACAGCAACAGGCACAGGCGGTCGAGCTGGAACAGCAGGTGGCAGACAGCAGAGTCAAGTACAAGCCGGGTCGGTAACAGGTGGGCAGCAACGGTACACAGGAAGAGGCAGAAGCGAAGTCAGACAAGCCGGAGGTCGGTGGCAGGCAGCAAGCAAACGTCGTCAGGAACAGGCCGGGTAACAGGAATCAGAGGCAACAGAAAGCGAATAGCAGAATAACCAGACACGCTGTAGACTGGACAGCAATGAGGCACAGTGGCAGATTCCTTAAGTAGCCCTTTGGGCGCCAAAAACGGTCGCACGGTGAGACTGCGCGCCCCCGCGGGTAACCGTGTGCCCGTTCGTGACCCCGCGCACCCGCGTGCGTCCGTTCGCACCATCGCGTACCCGCGTGCGCCCGTTCGTACCAACGCGCACCCGCGTGCGTCTGTTCGCGCTAACGCGCGCCCAAGGATACCGACAAGTTCTCAACAAGGGGATTCTGCGGGCAGGTCTCCTATATGCCATTGGGCCACTAGGACGACCATGACACCCGCAAACCACCGGCCAGTAAAATACAATTCACAATAAAGGATTAACATGTGTACGTAGCAACAAGTGTAGTAATAAATATTAATCCATGGTTAGCATGCTATGATGTAATGTAGAATTGAATCATTCAATAGTTGAAAAAAAATAGTAAATTTAAAAAGAGAGACAAAGAAGGGGGAATAAAGTGGAGAATAGTAATGGAGAAACTGTTTAGATAATCAAAGCCAGTGTTTGAAACTATAAGTGTCATTCAAACCAGGGTACTAAAGGGCAGATAGTTTGTGTAAAAATGTAAAATTGTATACTCACCTTTCTGTAATTTTCCTTTCCTGACGCATCCCATGGCAGCACACACATTGGGTTGTGACTCCGCCTCCACAACCTGATAGGACCAGTTAGCTATAAGATTTGAAGAGGAGACCACCGCTGTATTCTCAGTAACTATCATCTAAAAAGGGTGGGTTTCTGTGTGCTGCCATGGGATGCGTCAGGGAAGGAAAATTATGAAAAGGTAATTATACAATTTTCCATTTTCCTGACGCATCATGGCAGCACACACATTGGGAAATAATTTTCTACATGGGAGGGAATTTTTTGAATGCTTTATTTACTCAAGTACAGGGTATGGAAGAATTAGTTTGAATGACTGATCTCCCAAACTGAACCGTAATTAATTGAGCCGGATCTGTTCTGTAGTGTGACATGAATGTGGTTCTTGAAGACCAAGTTGCTGCCTTGCAAATAGTTTCTGGGGACACTCTACAGTACACTGCCCAGGAGGTCGCCACTGCTCTAGTCGAATGGGCCTTCAATCCTTCCAGTATTAGAAGCAGCTGAATTAAGGTATGCTTTCTTGATGGTTTTAATTAGCCACAAGACTATTGTTCTTGAGGAGGCCGTCTGACCTCTTTTTGCGCCATGCAGTATTTTCAGGTTTTCAGTCTTTCTGAATGGTCTGGTAGCTTCAAAGTAGGTGGAAATTACAGATTTAATGTCCAAAGGATGAGGGCTCCCCTAGCTATTAAGGAAAACTGGAAGATTGATTTCTGAGTTGAAGTGGAAGGCAGATGCTACCTTAGGTATAAACTGATCCGAGGGTCTGAGGACGACTCTATCCCGGTAGAAAACAAGATGCGGTTCTTTAATTACAGAGCTTGTAATTGTGAAACTCTTTAGTTATTGCGATTAGGAATGATAACTTGAATGTTAAGTCCCATAAGGATACTGATTTTGGAAGGAAGAAGGGTTCCAGGACAATTGAAAAGTGGCCTTATTTTCAGGCATGCTCTCTGGAACTGATTTATGAGAGGATTCAAATGCCCATTTGACTCCTGTCATTGCAGACAGGGTGGAAACCTGGACTTTGAGGGTGCTTGAGCCTAGTCCTTTCTCCAGACCCAGTTGCAGGAACTCCAGGACTTGAGAGACTGAGGGGAAGAGAGGATCCCAAGATTGTTGTTGAGCGACTGTGGTGAATCTTTCCCAAATTCTGTTATATGTGTTGTTTGTTGATTTTTTTTCTGGCCTGTTGCAGTGTGGACACTACTCTGAGTGAACACCCTTGCTCTAACAACCTTTCCCTTTCAACTTCCAAGCCATTAGATGTAATCATTCTGGTGATGGAGGTAGGAATTTGCCTTGTAAGAGCAAATCCAGAGTCAATGGGAGTGGGAGCGGGTCTTCTGTGTTTAGGTATAGGACGGTCGTGAACCATGGCCTCCTCGGCCAAAACGCCAACACTGCTATGACCGTGGATGTCGAGCTCTTCAGCCTGGCCAGAAATCTGGCTATTAGGGGAACTGGAGGAAATGTATATCCTAGTTGAAATTTCCAAGGGTGGTGAAGACAGTCGATTCCTGCCGCTGTTGGATAGGCAGCTCTTGCTAGAAAGTGGGAACACTTGCTGTTCTCTGGAGTTGCCACCAGTCTATATCGGGCATCCCCCATCTGCAAGTAAGAAGGGCAAAGGCTTGATGACTGAGGGACCACTCATTATTTGATATAAATATTTGGCTCAAATCGTCCGTGAGTTGGTTTTGTACTGCCTACTGTCCTACGATACATACAAAAAAGGGAAGTTTGGGACTTTAAATGAAGCACTTGGATAGTGGAGGAGAATTTTAACCATGTTTATTTATTTTATTCATTGTTCGATAAAAAACTATTCATTATAAATAAATCAAATTCATAATATGTATAGACATAAATACAGTAAAAACATGATATATAGTATCCACATATAGCATCACATAATAATAATAATTAAATTAATACGGTAATGTGGCATAATAATGCCTATGACAGCATGCCCGACATCGACAGATATATCCACATGGTAAAGATGCATCCAATAGATGTAAAGCAAAATTAAATTTATAATAAATAGTCAAGAACTGATAAGTATGGTTCCGTATACAGTGTGACTAGGGCATCAAATTAAAAAGCTTGACGCGTTTCGTGGGTGTCTCCCCACTCATCAGGAGCTGATGCTACCACAAAAGTTCCTATATATAGTTACATAGTTACATAGTTAGTCAGGTTGAAAAAAGACACAAGTCCATCCAGTTCAACCTTAAAAACAAATAAATAAAATTAAAAAATAATCGTACAATCCAAATACCCAATTTTATGCCCACAATTAGAATAAAGTAGAAAATATATAAATAATGTACTGACCAATAGATAGAAATAGACTCATGAGAATATGATACAAGTAGGTAGTTTGGCCAGGGTGGACTCACCAGTCCGGACGACAAGTGCAGCGCACGGCGGTGGACGCTGGGCGGGCCAGGAACACACTCCCTCCACGGGAACTGAGGCGGCAAAGAGATGGATGCGATATCCGGCACGGAAAAAATGCACCAACATAGGAAGGTGTACCCAAGGGTGGAAAGTGTAATAATTGTGGAACCAAAATGTCTGGGGACAAATTAGTGATTATAGGTATGCACAAAAATGATGTTGTTACAAAGAATTTAAAAATTAAGATAATAAAAATAAGCAGTAGCACCACAATAGCCTAAAAGGGTGATAAGCAAAAAACAGTGTGATACTATGTTGTGGGTATGTAAAAATAAATATCATCTTGATAAGGTGTAGGTAAAGGGGAATAAATTAAATGTGTGCGTGGGAGTATGTGTACGTAAATACAAGTAGGTGAGGGAAAATTGAATGAGGTGTGTGTTAATGGTGATATACAAAAGGGAATGGCGAAATTACCCATGAGCAAAGATATGTAAGTTAGAATAAGAAAAAAGAAAAAAGAAAGAAAAAAGAAAAAAAGTAGAAAAAGTTATGCACCTGGATATCGCTCCTAAAACCATGACCAGCGGGCCAGACTGCTCGTGTGTACAGACCCCATGCAGAGACTAGCCGTGCAAGCAGCTAGCTCCGAGTGGGGTTTAAATATGCCGCCAACGCCACGTGCGTGAAACAGAGGGGGAGGGGTCGCACCTAACCCTGGTCATCAACCAGCGACAGGCGTACCAACACCCCCTCAAGGAGACACTGAGAATGAAATCCCCGTACGTCGGCGTGATGACGTCAAAGCTAACGTCACACGCACGACGTGGGTGGCGTGGCGCCGATGCGCAGAGTGGAGTCTACCCGAACCTCCCAATCAAAAGTGAAAGGGGAGGAGGGGAAGGACCCGCTGGCGCATCGCAGTTGCCGTGAGGAAGAAAAGGACCAAGCACCGCCCAAACACCCAATCGCCCCACACGGAACAACATCGGCCGGCCAGTGGGTGTGTAGCAAACCCTGCTGACTAAGTAACCGTGTAATAGATTTATACGGTGTTGGTAAATGCTGTCATTATACAATGTATACATAAATGAAATAGATAAATGTAGGTGGATACACGAAATTCAACATTGAAGATAACAATATATAGACAGTCTTTACACAGGGAAGGTAGGGGAACACTACCAAAACCATATATCCAAGTGCTTCCATCCCGGTATATTTATATATGCAAAGAGGGGGGAATTTTGGGACTTACTGTATCATCAGAAAGGTGGAAGACATTGAACCCAGGATGCTCAGACATATTCTGGCAGACAGGTGCTCTGATGTCAGGAGCTTTTTTATTTTGTAAACCAACGGTTGTATTTTATCTTGAGGAAGTCCGACCGTGTTGGATTTGGCATTCAATTTGGCACCTAAAAACATAATTTTTTGTGCTGCTATCAGGCTGCTCTTTTCCCAGTTTACTATCCCCCCCGAACTGTTGGAGTGTGGAGAGTAGTTGAAGGAGGGTTTGTTGGGTATCTGCGATAAAGGAAAAGGTCTGGTGTCCCCAGTGACACACTTCCATCCCTGTAATATATAACAAACAACAAAGGATTCGCCCTGGGACTTTAAATGAAGTGGGTACTGTTTCCGCCATTAAACTTAACAGTAGTAAATATAATATATGGTTTATTCAAGTACAATTGTTTACATGGGTAAATAACATCAACGGTTGCCAATATAAAATATATAAACAAGGAGTATTGGTACATAAATATAGAAGTAGTACATGGTACACGGGCATCATACTACCCGACTAGTTTCGTGAGATCCAGCTCGCTCTTCAGGGGTGGATGTGTGTAACAATGTACCTAGGATGAACAAAAATATATATGTTTGGCAATATAGCACAGTATTAGTTATAACAGCGCAGGGTAGGAGGGGTTGTAGGCCCCCCCATACTTACCACTGAGCTTGGCCATGGCTCCAAGTGTGCGGCCTCGAGACGGCAGCAGCGTATGCCTCCCCTGGGAGCTGAGGGGGCAGGATCAAATGGGACCCCATCCAGGGCCAAACGGAGAGCAGGCATGGCAAAGGTGTAGTGATGTATCCCTAGGGTCCTCATTGGTCGATAAAAAGTATAGGCTGTGAACATAAGTATGTTTGTCAGGCATCTGAAGTAGTAGAGTAAAATCAATAGATATTGGTATAAAGATATGTATGCATGTATGTATGCATGAATGAAAGGCCTGAGCCAAAAGTTGTAGGGCCATGAAGATGGTTAGAAACCTAGGACAACAGAGGGGTACTACCAGGTGACAAAGTGGACAAAGAGAGGGGGGAAAGAGGTGAACTACAATTGTGTGGGTAGTGATGTATCCCTAGGATCCTCATTAGTCCATAAAGCGTATAAGCTATAAACAAATATGTTTATCAGGCATCTAAAGTAGTTCAATGAGTATAGGCATAAAGATATGTATAGCCAAGTAAAGCCTGAATCAAGGATGGTAGGGACGTGGAGATGGTGGAAACCATAGGGTAGCAAGGGGGTACTGGCAGGTGACAAGGTAAGAAAAGAAAAAAAAAGAAAAAAAAAGAAAGATGGACTCGTGTGGAAAAATCATCAGTATCCAAGAAAATAAATAAATGAATAAGAATAAGTGCTCGTAAGATAAACAATGTGTGAGATGTGCAAGTGTGCCTAAATAAGGTAAGTATCAAAAAGGTGAATATGGTAAGTACCTGAGTCAGGTGAATATCCTAAGTATAAAAGTAATGAGACACAGCAAGCAATCTCCACAGCTGTGTGTGTCCTCAGTGAAGAGTGAAATGAAATCCAAGCCATGCCTGACCTCCAATTTAACCCCGGAAGGCCCCAGCAGACTCCGCCCCCAACACCATGTGTGGATGGCTGACATGTGAGTGCAGGAGGCACCCACTGTCATAGGAAGGCACGCAAATGCAAGTTGGGTTGGGTATCTGCTAGGAGAATATCATCTAGATAGTGTAGGACTCTCAGCCCTTTCTCCCTCAGGTGCGCTATTACTGGAAGTAAGACTTTTGTAAAGGTCCTGGGAGCTGTTGAAATTACGAATGGGAGGCTCTGAAACTGAAAATGCTGGTGACCTAATGCAAAGCGTAGGTATTTATGGAAGGTTTGGTGCATGGGGATATGCAAATAAGCGTCCGAAAAATCAACGAGAGCATCCAATCCTTTGTCCCTACTGATAGAAGTATGGATTGAAGGCTCTCCATCTTGAAAGATTCATCTAGAATTGATTTGTTGAGGCTTTTTACATCTAGAACTGGCCTCAAGTCTCCCATCTAATTTGTCACTAGAAAAAAAAGAGAGTAAAAATCTCTCTGTTCCCTTGGGACCTCTACAATTGCCTTTTTCCGTAGTAATTCCAGGATATATTTGACTAGGAGTTTCTGCTTCAGGAGAGAGGATGGAAGTCTGATAATTCTGTACTGATCCTTGGGGGGCCTGTGTTTGAATGTCCATCTGTGACCCTCTTGGATGGTAGATATCGTCCAGGGGTCCTTTATATGGTCTGTCCATACATGAGCAAATAGCCTCAACCTTGCTCCTACTATTGCGGACTGGGTGTGCGTGGCATCAAAAAGATTTTTGTTGATCACCTGGATTGGGAGCTTTGGACTTCTGTACCCTCACAAAGGATGGTTGGGAGTTTCGCCAGTTCCATTTAAATTCCTTGCCTGGTCTAGAAGATCTTGCATCCCGATACCTTTCAGGCAAATGACATCTGAAGGGTGGATTTTTTTTGCTGTTTGGGTCTTCTATCCAGCGGGATGAGTCCCGATTTGCCTCCTGTAACCTTCGATATTGCAGAGTCTAGTTTAGGACTGAACAGGTTGGTGCCATCGTAGGGGATTCTACACCAGCTAGATTTAGATGTCGCATTGCGATCAAGGGGTTTAGCCACAACGCTCTCCTGGATGTTACCAAGATCAACATTGCTCTCGCTAAGGATCTTATTATATCTACTGCAGCTTCAGCCACAAAGTCTCCCGCTAGGCTAAGTTCCTGCAGGGCAGAAATTTACTTTTTCTTGGTCTGCGGCTTCTAGTACCAATTTTTCAATGCTGGAGGTCCAGCTGGTGATAGCTCTACCAACTGCAGCCAGAGTGACTGCTGGCCTGCACGCCCCACCTGCCGCTGAGTAGGCCTTTTTAAGATCGAGGTCTATTTTGCGATCCATCACGTCCCTGAAGGTCACGGCATACTCTATTGGCAGAGTTACATGCCGTGCTAGGCGCATTAATGAGTAATCCACCACAGAAGCCGAGATAAGGGGGTTCACCGATGGCTCTCTTAGAGGATAGAGCTTGGCTAGTCTATTGTTCAGCCCAGTTTTTTTATCCAGTTTTTGCCACTCGTCTTTTATTAATTCTTCAATAAATGGGAAGGTTTCCGGATTTTTTTTTTAGTTAGGAAAGTATTTCCTTAGCTTACATGGGACATTCTTTTCTTCTTCCCAACTGATTGCTTATTTTACTGCTTCTTTTTTGCAAAAGGATCAATTAGTGCAAAATCGAATGAAGTAGGCATCTGGACTTCATCTTCTTCTGGGGAGCCCTCTTGGTTTTGAGGAGCATAAGAAGTTGAGGCTGAAGTAGATGTTCTAATCGGTTCATATGTTGCTACTTGCAGGATAGATTTTTTACTGATTCTCTTATTATATTGGATGCCTCCCTTGCATCGGATTCTGTATTGTGGGTTGTTTTGTCCAAGCAGATTTGGCATACCAGTTTTTTTTTAAAACTTTTTATTATTAGTAATTGTTACAGACAGGTATTGTATAACAGACATTTTACATCAGGGTATAGTACAAACAGGATTTCATTCAAGTTTTCGTTTCTTACATTCTTAGTTTCCCTGTACTTTATTTATTCAGTAAGGCCTCATGCACACGAGACGCAGTTAAACGCGCGTTCAGATGCAGTTGGACAGTTTTTTCAACTGCTCCTGAACTCAGTCCATGCACACAGTCTCGTTTTTTCCGTTTTTATGCAGTTGCGTTTAATCTCGTTTTTCCAGAAGCAAAAAAATGCGTTCAGAAGCAAAAATTTCCACGTTTCAGACGCAAAACGCGGCTAAACGCCGCTAAACGCGGCACCCGCGTTTAGCCGCGTTTGCGTTTATATGCGTTTTTAAAGGTGACCTTCTTTTTTTTTACATTAAAAATCTCAAAAATGATTGCAAATGATGAAAAACCATTAGAAAAATATTTTAAACAATTGCAATTGCAAGTGGACAATCCACAACTTGTGGCAAGTGACATGGCAGGTGGCAAGTGACGTGGCAAGTGGACAATCCACAACTTGTGGCAAGTGACATGGCAGGTGGCAAGTGATGTGGCAAGTGGACAATCCACAACTTGTGGCAAGTGACGTGGCAGGTGAAGTGGCAAGGGACGTGGAAAGTGGACAATCCACAACTTGTGGCAGGTGACGTGGCAAGTGACCTGGCAGGTGACGCGGCAAGTGACCTGGCAGGTGACGTGGCAAGTGTAAAAATCAACAACTTGTGGCAGGTGACTGGCATGTGACGTGGCAAGTGGACAATCCATAACTTGTGGCAGGTGACGTGGCAAGTGACGTGGCAAGTGGACAATCCACTTGTGGCAGGGGACGTGGCAAGTGACGTGGCAAGTGGACAATCCACTTGTGGCAGGGGATGTGGCAAGTGACGTGGCGAGTGGACAATCCACAACTTGTGTCAGGTGACGTGGCAAGTGGACAATCCACAACTTGTGGCAGGTGATGTGGCAAGTGATGTGGCAAGTGGACAATCCACTTGTGGCAGGTGACGTGGCAGGGGACGTGGCAAGGGACGTGGCAAGTGGACAATCCACAACTTGTGGCAGGTGACGTGGCAGGTGACGTGGAAAGTGATGTGGCAAGTGGACAATCCACAACTTGTGGCAGGTGATGTGGCTGGTGACGTGGCAAGTGGACAATCCACATCTTGTGGCAGGTGACGAGGCAGGTGACGTGGAAAGTGGTGTGACAAGTGGACAATCCACAACTTGTGGCAGGTGATGTGGCTGGTGACGTGGCAAGTGGACAATCCACAACTTGTGGCAGGTGGCATGGCAGGTGACATGGAAAGTGGACAATCCACATCTTGTGGCAAGTGACGTGGCAGGTGATGTGGCAAGTGACGTGGCAAGTGGACAATCCACAACTTGTGGCAGGTGATGTGGCAAGTGACGTGGCAGGTGATGTGGACAATCCCCAACTTGTGGCAGGTGACGTGGCAAGTGGACAATCCACAACTTGTGGCAGGTGACGTGGCAGGTGACGTGGCAAGTGGACAATCCACAACTTGTGGCAGGTGACGTGGCAAGTGACGTGGCAGGTGATGTGGCAAGTGACGTGGCAAGTGACGTGGCAAGTAGACAATCCACAACTTGTGGCAGGTGATGTGGCAAGTGACGTGGCAGGTGATGTGGCAGGTCACGTGGCAAGTGGACAATCCACAACTTATGGCAGGTGATGTGGCTGGTGACGTGGCAAGTGGACAATCCACAACTTGTGGCAGGTGGCATGGCAGGTGACATGGAAAGTGGACAATCCACATCTTGTGGCAAGTGACGTGGCAGGTGATGTGGCAAGTGACGTGGCAAGTGGACAATCCACAACTTGTGGCAGGTGATGTGGCAAGTGACGTGGCAGGTGATGTGGACAATCCCCAACTTGTGGCAGGTGACGTGGCAAGTGACGTGGCAAGTGGACAATCCACAACTTGTGGCAGGTGACGTGGCAAGTGACATGGCAGGTGATGTGGCAAGTGACGTGGCAAGTAGACAATCCACAACTTGTGGCAGGTGATGTGGCAAGTGACGTGGCAGGTGACGTGGCAAGTGACGTGGCAAGTGGACAATCCACAACTTGTGGCAGGTGACGTGGCAGGTGACGTGGCAAGTGGACAATCCACAACTTGTGGCAGGTGACGTGGCAAGTGACGTGGCAGGTGATGTGGCAAGTGACGTGGCAAGTAGACAATCCACAACTTGTGGCAGGTGATGTGGCAAGTGACGTGGCAGGTGATGTGGCAAGTCACGTGGCAAGTGGACAATCCACAACTTGTGGCAGTCGATGTGGCTGGTGACGTGGCAAGTGGACAATCCACAACTTGTGGCAGGTGGCATGGCAGGTGACATGGAAAGTGGACAATCCACATCTTGTGGCAAGTGACGTGGCAGGTGATGTGGCAAGTGACGTGGCAAGTGGACAATCCACAACTTGTGGCAGGTGATGTGGCAAGTGACGTGGCAGGTGATGTGGTGGACAATCCCCAACTTGTGTCAGGTGGCATGGCAGGTGACATGGAAAGTGGACAATCCACATCTTGTGGCAAGTGACGTGGCAGGTGATGTGGCAAGTGACGTGGCAAGTGGACAATCCACAACTTGTGGCAGGTGACGTGGCAAGTGATGTGGCAGGTGATGTGGCAAGTGACGTGGCAAGTAGACAATCCACAACTTGTGGCAGGTGATGTGGCAAGTGACGTGGCAGGTGATGTGGCAAGTCACGTGGCAAGTGGACAATCCACAACTTGTGGCAGGTGATGTGGCTGGTGACGTGGCAAGTGGACAATCCACAGCTTGTGGCAGGTGGCATGGCAGGTGACGTGGAAAGTGGACAATCCACATCTCGTGGCAAGTGACGTGGCAGGTGATGTGGCAAGTGACGTGGCAAGTGGACAATCCACAACTTGTGGCAGGTGACGTGGCAGGTGATGTGGCAAGTGGACAATCCCCAACTTGTGGCAAGTGACGTGGCAAGTGACGTGGCAAGTGGACAATCCAAAACTTGTGGCAGATGACATGGCAAGTGACGTGGCAGGTGATGTGGCAAGTCACGTGGCAAGTGGACAATCCACAACTTGTGGCAGGTGCCGTGGCAAGTGACACGCTAAATACAAGTACACTGCAGCTCTCACAGCTGCTGCTACTCACTCTGGTCTCACAAAATTGCTGAAATAGTTAATTTTTGAGCTGGGGAGGGTCTATGATGTTAGCTTAACTAAACGCTTCTAGACGCAAGCGCGGTAAAACGCGGTAAAACGCCGCTAAATCGCGGCAAAACGCGCGTTTCTAAACGCCGGTTTCAACATGTGTCCAGCAGCGTTTGCATCTGCGTCTCGTGTGCATGAAGCCTAAGTGTGTACTTTTTCTCCCCCCTCCCCCTAATTCCAAACAACAATAAACAAACAAACAAACTGTTGCACGCATATTTTGGATAATCAGGTGGCAAAAAATGCTAAGCTCAGACCCATTCCCCTGGGCTCAAGAGAGCCTCCATGGTATTACTCCCATATTATGTCAGGTTCAAAATTCAGAAGTTCCACACGTGTCTACCCTTTCCACCCAATCTCCCCATATTTTAAGAAACTTCCCTACCTTTCCCCTTGTCTCATAGGTTATTTTGTATACCGTTATATCTTGATTAATCAAGGCTTTCCATCTGTTTAAGGAGATCATTGCGGTTTGTGTCCATTGTAAGAGTATAGTCTTCCTAGCATAGTATAGTAGAAAGCGCAAAAACTGTTTACGGTAACTACTAAGTTCTACTTCCTCAAAGACCGAGAGGAGACACCATATAGGACTACATATATTGGGCAGGTCAAAAGTGACCGCAATAAAGTGGGTCAACTGAGACCAAAACGGTCTTATCTTCTCACAGTTCCATAGCATATGTAGCAAGTTTCCTTCCCCTCTACCACACTTATGACACATTGGGCTGGGTATTTTTCGCATACGAAAAAGTCGCAGAGGAGTGTAATGTATCCTGTGAAAAATACGTATCTGTATCAGTCTATCTCTGGCGGAGATAGCAGTGCCAAAATACGTATCCAGGAGTTCCTCCCAGTTATCCTCTGAAAGCTCAGGTATATCCCTCGTCCAGTGTTGTTTCAGGATTTGTAATCTAGTAGCCCTGGGTTCATTCAGCACCTTATAATAAGTGGAAACTAGTTTTACATGTTCTGGGCGTGCTAGAGCTCCCTCTAATGTAGAATTCTGAAAAAAGACATCCCTGAGTCCCAGCTGAGAGTTAGATGCGTGTTTTAGTTGTAAATATCGAAATCTCCAGGTCTCAGGTATACCCAGCTCCTGTCCCAGCGTTGGGAATGCTTTAAAGTCCCCCTCCTCGTACAGTTGGTGAACGTATTTTTAGCCCTTCTCAGCCCACCTGCCTGCATTAGGTAAATCACGAAAATGTGGAAACGACAGGTTATTCCATATGGGTTGATTGGGTGAGATTGTAGGTTGGGTCTCAGGCACCAATGTCTGACACAGTTTAAAGATTTTGAGAGAGACCTTGATCATTTCTGTACCGCTCCTCCCCACAAACCCCCCCCCCCCCAAATATGAAGTTCGATAGAGCTTCATAGGAGGAAAGCGAGGCCGCCTCTGCCGCAGTCGCAGCATTATTCAGTTGTGGGAACAGCCACCAGTGTACATATACCAGTTGTGAGGCATAGTAATAAAGTCTCAGGTTTGGTAGCGCTAGTCCTCCCTTATTTATGGGTAATTGCAGAGTAGTCATTGCTATCCGTGGGTTTTTAGGAAACCACAGAAATGTGCATACTAAAGAGTCGAAAAATCGCTTTGGGTACATAGACCGGGCAGTTTGCTAAAATGTATAATAGTTTGGGGAAAAACACCATTTTAAATAAATTAGCCCTCCCCATCAATGTCAGGGGTAAGTTAACCCAGTTATTTAGTTTAACCTTAAGGGAAGCTATACAAGGGAGAAGATTATCTGAGATATACTTCGTAATTGGTAGCTGGACCAACACACCTAAATATTTAAACTGTGTGGCAATCTGCAAAGGACAGTTTTGCGGCAAGTGATCAGGAGAATCTGAGTCTATTGGGAATACAATGGATTTGGTCCAATTAATTTTCAGCCCGGAATATGCGCCAAAGCAGTGATCAACTGCAGCATTCTGGGGATCGTACATTTTGGATTCGACAAATAAAGCAGCATATCATCGGCATATAGTGATATACGCTCTTCCAACGACCCTATCCACATGCCCTGTAGCTCCGTGGAACCTCTTAACAACCTTGCCAGAGGCTCCACTGCCAACGCATATAGAAGGGGTGACAGAGGACAACCCTGCCGGGTGCCTCTATGAATTCTAAAGGGTTTAGAAATGGTACCGTTAAGCCGAAGGTGTGCTATAGGTTGGTCATACAATATTCTAATCCAGGTAATAACATTGTTTCCGAATCCAAATTTTTCCATAATGTAAAGGAGATAAGGCCATTCCACTGAATCAAACGCCTTATGGGCGTCCAAGAACACTATCGCTCTAGGGACTGTTAGTGAATTAGGGGCTTAGTATATAAGATTAGATTAGTATATAATCAACGAATGTTACTATACGTAGATCTTCCGGGGATAAATCCGGTCTGATCCGGGTTAATTAGGGTGTTAATTACAGAATTTAATCGAGTGGCTAAATTTTTAGGTCCGTATTAATTAGTGAGATTGGCCTGTATGATTCACAGTAATGAGGGTCTTTGTTGGGTTTGGGGATTAATACAATAAGTGCTTCTTTCATGGATGAGGGTAGGCAGCGCTGTGTAAAAATGGTTGAAAAAAGTTTACACAGTCTGGGGACTAGGATATCTTGATATTCTAGATACCATTCAATGGGAAACCCATCTGGACCCGGGGTTTTGTGTTTAGCAAAGTTTTTAACGGTGAGCGTTATCTCCTCTACAGAAATGGGCGATTCCAGTGACATCTTCTGTTCTAAGGGCAACACAGGGAAGTCAATCGTATCGACATATTCATATAGTTCAGGAATGGTATAGTGGGCCTGGGATCGATATAATTTTTTGTGTAAAAGTTCTGGAAAGTCTCCATGATCTCATCCTGAGTGTATCAGAAGCATCATAGATGCAAGGGATGAAAATGGGGTCAGGGAGCGATGCGGTCAGAAACGCCAGCAGTTTTCCGCTCCTATCGCCCATTTCAAAAATTTGCTGACGTTGGTACAGGGTTTTTTTCTGAGTCTTTGAAAGAAGTGCTAGTTCATACTCTCTACTAATGCTCTGTAAGTTCTGATAACAGAGAGGAGAAGGATCCCTAACATAGCAATCCTCCGCCTCCTTTAACTGAGAGGCCAACTCTCGTAGGCGCTCCCCATTTGCCCTCCTCAGATCTAGCACCCCCTCATGTAGGCCCTTCTAGAAACCGCCTTAAAAGCATCCCAAGTAATTAATTCGGGAACCTTGTCCCTGTTTTCCTGCCAAAAGTTTGCCACTGTGTCTTTACATGTATATGTCACCATAGGCTCCTGCAGCCAATATGAACTCATCCGCCACACCTGGTCGCCCAAGTTTGTGCGTGCTCTCATAGTCAATTGCAGGGGTGAGTGATCTGAGATTGCCCTCGGTAAGTAGGAAATCTCCTCTACTCCGGGCAACGCAGTCCCAGAGAGGAAAAACATATCCAGCCTAGAAAGAGATCTATAGGACGCCGATGCACAAGAGAACTCCCGCAACTCCGGGTGCTTCCAACACCATACCTCCTTCAGGTCATAGGACGTGGCCCAATCACTTAACACTGGGGACGACAGTCTAGTGCATCGGAGCCTATCTTGATCTGCGTTCATAACCTGGTTAAAGTCTCCTCCTATAAGGAGGTGACCTTGTAACATGGGGAACACCACCATCATACAGACCCTTAGCCGCTGCAATTCAAAGGGTGGCGGCATATACAGATTCAATAAAGTATATAACACTCCCAGGTATTATAAAACCACCATAACATAACAACCCTGCGGGTCAGTCTTGACCTCCAGTATCTGGACCCGTAAAGACCTTAATATAAGTATAGATACACCTCTAGAGTAACTTGAATAAGTCAGAAAGGCATGTACAATGTATCTCTTCTTTAGGGCCATGACCCGGGATCCCACCAGGTGAGTTTCTTGGAGCATAAGTATTTGCGCCTTAATACGTTTTAGGTAATCAAATACGAGTGATCTCTTAATCTTTGAATTAAGTCCTCTAACATTCCAGGTGATACAATTAAAACTCATCGGTGGGATGCAGAGCCCATACAACAGAAAAGGGGAGAGAGGACAGTCCAGTAAGAACCTGGTCCCCATCCCCCCCTGTCTACTAAGATATCTTGAACACTTCGTAAGGGAATCAAAAACTGATCACTTCTATTCCACCAGTTTTTTCGCTGCCAGTTTATGCGTGCAGTGTCTATGCAATAAAAACAGAAAAAAAAACAACCCGAACTCAACCATCCAAGTTCCCCCCTCCCCCCTCCCTGCTCATTGCCCTCAACTGTAACGAGCTTCATCCCAAAAACCAAAAAGAAAAAAAAAACAGTTTAGTCTAGGGAGTGACCAGGCATATCTCCCAGTTGCAGTTAGTAGTATAACCTTGTCAGGTCAATCAAGGGGAATCTTGGTCATCCCCCGGCAAATCATAGTAAATGAAAGGCACCTAATGCTGTTACAAAATGAAGATGTGCGCATCCTTTGCTGGGTTATGGGCACCAGATCTAGGTCCGCCAGGTAAATGTGAGGGCAACACATCACTAAACATGACTCCTGGATAGGACAACACAGAGATATCTCACATGATGTGCTCCCCAGACCGCAGTCAGCGAATCCATCTGTAATAATAGACAAGGGTAATCTCATCGATGGCTGTGCAGCACCCTAGAGAGATAGTTTTATTGCAGTCCATCTAACCATTCCGAAGCTTCTGTGGGTGAAAGAGAAAAAATTGTACTTTGCCTTCATTAACCACTCTCAGCTTGGCAGGATACATCATGCTGTAAGGAAGGTGTTTCTCTCGTAGACGCTTCTTCACATGGATGAAAGCTGCTCTTTGTTTTTGAGTGGTGGCAGAAAAATCAGGGAAAATTTAGATTTTCTTTCCGTTACATTGTATATCTTGTAGATTCCGGGCAGTACGTATAATACATTCTTTGTCCCGAAAGTGGAGCAGTTTTGCCAGGATGGGACGTGGGGGTGCTCCAGGGGGCATAGGGTGCATAGGCACCCTATGAGCCCTTTCAATCGCGAATAAAGGTGACAGGGCCTCCCGCTCCAGCAGATTTCCCAGCCATTGCTCCAGGAATTGCTCTGTGTCCCTGCCTTCCGCGCCTTCCGGAAAGCCCACGAATCGCAGATTGTTTCTGCCCATTCGGTCTTCAAGGTCTCCCAATTTAGTGGCATGATCTTTAAGCTCCTGTTGGTGCGTGCGGATAGTAGCAGACATAGGCTGTATACTGTCCTCCATATCACTGATTCTTTGCTCTGCAGTAGAGATCCTAAAGCGAATCTTCTGCATGTCATGTTTAACAATAGATAAATCCAGTCTGACTGTTTCGATCTGTGTTGTTAAAGTGGTCTGGCATTGATGTATAGCCTCCATCACATGTTTTAAAGTAAGCTCTTCCTCTCCCTGCACCGTCCCCTCAGCCTCCACCTCCCGGTCCGCCTGTTGTGGTAGCTCGCCAGGGTCACTGTCTTTCTCCCAGGACCTTCCTCCTCCCATGGCTCCATGTCCTCCTCCGCCTGTGGCATCACCGGCGGAGGGGTATGCTGACTGTGCGGGGAGTCCGCAAAATGTTCCTTAATGGTTGTCGGGGGTTTAGTTTTAGTGGTAGTGCCTGAAGATGACTGTGTACTGGCCGGAGGGCCAGACTCACCTCTCGCCTGCAGCTTGCTTTTCGACGGCTTGCCACTAGAGGAGGATGCGCCAGCGCCATCTTTGGCCTTGTTCCCGGCCTGCGAGGCCGCTCGTTCCGCTGCGTTTTTATGACTTGCTGGGCCGTTCCGACCCATTCTAACGGGTCCCGGTGAAGGCGGGGGTTGTCCCGGCGGTGTCTACGAGACAGGGATGGAATCGGTGCGGTTGGATGCTATGCAGGATACTTTGGTGCCGGAGGAGCTCTCAAGACACGCTGTCTACATGTCCTCCGCTGGCCACGCCCCCCTTGGCATATCAATTTACTCGGAAGGGCTTGTGCTCCGCAGACCCAGCAGGTATTAGCCGCAGGACGGGCCCGGTGATCCTCTCGATGCTGGTGAGATGAAGACGAATCCCTGTGGTGATGGGAGGTTCTTGACTGGCTTCTCCGGGAGTGAGAATGTCTTGAAGGTGAAAGCTCTTTTCATTTAGAATGCGATGACCTTGATGACCTGCCAGAACTACCAGGATAGGATGGCATTAGTGGCAATGCTCTCTTTTTCTCCTCTTCACTACTTACCCCACATACGCCCCCTTACCTTGTAGTTCGTGGATGGTCTGCTGGAGCAGTGACCTCCATAGGAGAAGATAGAATGTACCTAATAAAAGAGTCTATATTGATCCAGATGCAGAGAATAGGCAGCTGGTGCTGGGAGAGAAAGGAAAGGCATAGAGCTTACCAGACAGACAGGGCAGGCTTAAGGCAGCAAGGCAATGTGTGTCAACAGGATGGAGAGTGGGATTTTAGTCTCAGAAACAGGCTGAAAGCAAAAAACGCAGTTTTTAAATAAACCGCCGTCGGGGAGGAGATGACGTCACTGCTGTGCATGCACCGTAGCGGTCCGCGACCGATGCCCTCTTGGAGACTGGCAATCAAGAGGACGCTGCCTGTGTCACTTCCTGGGCATATTGAACATCCGATCCGGCCGCCATGATGGAGGGGGCAAGGCGGTTGAGGGACTACAGCGTTTGGCGCGCCCCTTGAACACAGAGAGGAAAGAGGAGAGAGAAAAAATAAAGGAAGTACAGGAAAGGAGACTTGCTAAAGGAAGGAAGATAAGGAGACCGCTGCACACAAGTAAAAACCTTTTTAAAGTTTGCAAAATATGAGTAATTAGTACATACCCCTGAGACCATCAGAGTGGGGTTCCCTGCATATAGCTCATTTAGAGACTGTATAGTCAGGGCTTCCAACTAGGAGAGGCTGAACCTAGCTGGGGCGAAGCTGTAAGGGGTTCCAGATTCTAACTGATCCACACAGGTGAGGGAAAAAAAGGAGAATACAGCGGTTGTCTCCTCTTCAAATCTTACAGCTAACCAGTCCTATCAGGCTGTGGAGGCGGAGTCACAACCCAATGTGTGTGCTGCCCTGATGCGTCAGGAAAGCATTTTATCATAGTCACCACCACTATCTCCTGGAGGAATGTGCTCTAGAGCAAAAAAGTGCATTTTTGAGCAATCAGAATTGTGGAACAGACCCATATGATGGCTTATTGGTGTTTCCATTCGTTTTTTTTGAGACCAGGGAAACATGGTCCCTGATACGATGGAAAAATGGTTGCTTTGTTTTTCCCACGTAGAAAGCGTGGCACTCGCATAGCATTAAATAGTCAATTCCAACTGATTGGCATGTTGCCAAAAATTTAGGTCTATGTAGATTCCCGTTGGGGAGGGCGATGCTATGTGTAGCATAAATGTACCGACAAAAATTGCACTTATGACATGGCCTAGTGCCTTTGGCATTGTTGGAAATGTCTGATTGGAGGATATAGTGACTATGTACAAAACTGTCAGGGAGAGATCGAGATCTCCTGAAGGTAATCTCAGGGTGTTTATTCAGATGAGACATTATCATCTCCCATGTTTTTGTAGGATGTCACGCACCTGGCGATGCTGGCCAGAGGAGCGAGTGATCATCCTTACTCCTGGATTAACTTTGACAGATTTTGGACCATAAGGAGGAAAAACATATGTAGCAATGCTAAAATAACTATATGAATAAATATAAAATGCAAGCTGATGATAATATTAAATCACACTGTATAAATTAATTGTCATAGAAAATTTGTGAAAATAGTAAATATTATTCACACCTTAAATTGATAGAGGTTACCAAAAAAATCATATTCAATAAACATATCTGTGAAAGTGAATATGTGCAAAAAATTATTATAAATAGGTAAATTAAAAGTCTTTGGTGAAAAATACACCTTAGAGCAAAATTTGTAGCAAATTATTTTCTTAGAAAAGAGACACACAGTGCTTCCACGTGAAATCCACCATCACATTCGACCCAAAAAGCATATCTATCAGAAACCATGAATCAGACTGAGACAGAAGTACAATCAAATCACACTTGTTTATTAATAAAAATAAATAGGTAAATAGAAAAAGCGTAGTCAAGCATAGCCAGAGTCCAGTAACCAGATTGGGTAGTCAGCCAGGCCAGAAGTCAGGGATCCAAGTAGAGCAACAGCAAGCAGGATAAGGAGCCAGAAGGGATGTCAGCAAGCCAGTCTTTAAACAAACCACAGGAGATGGTTCCTAGTGATGTGACCAAGGCGAAGGCAGAGGTGAAGTGAGCTGGAAGGCTTAAGTAGGCTGGTCAGATAAGCATCATCAGGAACAGCTGGTAACTGTGGAGAGAGAAGAGAGCTGGCAATTAGCCGACAGCTGAGTGGCCAGCCCAGAGAAGGAAGGGCTAAGCCAGCCCTGACAGTACCCCCTCCTCAATGACCCCTCTCCCTTGGAGACCGGGCCACCGGGCTTGAGGGGAAACTGTCTATGGAACTCGCGGAGGAGGACAGGGGCATGTACGTCAGAGGATGAAACCCAGCAGCGTTCCTCCGGACTGTACCCCTTCCAATGCACCAGGTACTGTATGCGCCCACGGAACCTATGGGTGTAAACAATGGATTATACCACATACTCCTCCATGGTTCTCAACCTGAATAGGGTGAGGATGTGGCACCGAGATGGTAAATCGGTTACAGACCAACGGTTTCAATAAGGAGACATGAAACACATTTCAGATGTGCATACTAGGAGGAAGATCCAATGCGTAAACCACTGGGTTAATCCTGCGAAGGATATGGAAAGGCCCAATAAACCGAGGTGCAAACTTCAGTGAGGGAATACAATGCCCGAGGTTGCGAGATGACAGCCAGACCCTGTCCCCAACCTGGTAGGAAGGTGCAGGCAGGCGTCTGCGGTCAGCATGGAGTCTGTACCTATCATTAGCCAGATGCAAAGCCTCCTGGACTTGTATCCAAGTGGAACGAAGACCACGGAGATGCTCCTCTAATGCAGGAATACTGCGGAACAAATGAGTCAGTCAACATGGAAGGCTGGAAACTATAATTCGCCATAAATGGAGACAATCGTGAGGCAGAATTCAAGGCACTGTTGTGAGCAAACTCTGCCCAATGTAATAGGTCAGATCAGTTGTTATGATGGTCAGAAATATAGCAACGTAGAAATTGCTCCAAGGACTAATTGGCTCGTTCTGTGGCCCCATTAGACTGCGGGTGATACGCAGAAGAGATTGCAAGCTGGATTCCCAACTGTGCGCAAAAGGCTCGCCAGAACCTGGAGACAAACTGACTGCCCCTGTCTGAGACAATCGCCTTGGGTAGCCCATGTAAGCAAAAGATCTCCCGAGCAAAATGGAAGCCAGTTTCGTAGAGGTGGGCAACTTCTTAAGTGGAATACGACACATCTTTGAGAACCGGTCAACCACCATAAGGATAACAGTGTTGCCTTGGGAGTTGGGCAACTCCACAATGAAATCCATAGACAGGTGAGTCCAGTGCCTCTCTCCATTGGGTATGGGGTGTAGGAGGCCCACTGGAAGGTGTCGTGGAGTCTTACTCTGAGCACACATGGGACAGGCAGCTACGAAGGCAGTAACATCAGCCCCTAGACTAGGCCACCATAATTGTTGGGAAATGGCCCAAATGAGTTGATTCTTCCCAGGATGGCCAGCTGCCTTGGGAGAATGGTAAGTCTGGAGCACAGCAGTATGGAGACTCTCTGGGACAAAGCAGCGGTCACAAGGTTTATCAGGAGGAGCATGGACCTGAGCAGCAAGAATTTTGTCACCCAAAGGAGAAGTAAGACTGGTGCGAACCGTAGCCAAGATACGATCAGGAGGAATCGTAGGAACCGGAACCGACTCCGACTTGGAAGTGGAGGAAAATTGTCGTGACAAGGCATCAGCCCTTACATTCTTAGTACCGGGTAAGAATGAGACAATGTAATTAAAGCTCGACAAGAAAAGAGCCCATCGCACCCTTCTGGGAGAGAGTCGCTTATCCTCAGACAAGAATGTAAGATTCTTATGGTCATTAAGAATAAGAACAGGCACAGTGGTACCTTCAAGGAGATGTCTCCATTCTTTCAGGGCTAAAATGATCGCCAACAGCTCTCTGTCACCAATCTCATAATTGCACTCAGCAGGTGACAATTTCTTGGAAAAGTAGCCACACGGATGCATAGCGCTCTCAGAGTTAGGACGTTGAGACAGAAAGGCACCAACTCCAGTCTCAGAAGCATCAACTTCTGGGATAAAAGGCAACATAAGATCAGGATGTGCCAACACAGGAGCAGAAACAAAGGCAGCCTTGAGAGTCTCAAAGGCCTTAAGAGACTCCGGAGACCAACTCTGTGAGTTACAGTCCTTTCTGGTCATATCAGTCAGGGGCTTGACCAGAGACGAGAAGACAAATAAACTTCTGATAGTAGTTGGCAAAGCCCAGGAAACGCTGCAGAGGACGTAAACCCACGGGTTGAGGCCACTGTAGGACTGCCGAAAGTTTCTCTGGGTCCATCGAAAAACCAGCAGAATGTAACCTGTTCACGAGATTGTTCTCTCTTAGTTTCTGAAGCACACGACAGACATCTGTGTGGTGGCTCTCCAGGGACTTGGAAAATATGAGGATATCATCGAGATAAACCACCACACAACTGCAACAAATCTCAGAGGACATTGTTAATAAATTCCTGAAAAACTGCTGGGGTGTTACAAAGGCCAAAAGGCATTACCAGGTACTCATAATGGCCTGTTCTGGTATTAAACGCAGTTTTCCACTCGTCGCCCTCCTTAATGAGCACAATTGTATGCCTCTCTCAAGTCAAGCTTTGTGAAAACCGTTGCTCCCTTGAGGCGGTCAAATAACTCTGTAATCAATGAAATCAGGTAGGCATTCTTAATCGTGACACAATTGAGACCCCTATAATCTATATAAGGTCTCAGTTCACCGCTCTTCTTTTTCACAAAGAAGAAACCAGCACCAGCAGGAGACGAGGATTTGCAGATGAAACCTTAAGAACGTGCGTCAGCAACATACTCCTCCATGGCCTTATCCTCCAAGACCGACAAAGGGTAAACCCGGCCACGAGGAGGTATGGCACCAGGTTGAAGGTCAATTGCGCAATCATAAGACCGGTGTGGAGGCAAACTACCGGCTTGACCTTTTATCAAAGACATCGCTAAAATCACGGTACTTTTCCGGCAGGGAGGGAAGTGAAGAGGTGCCCAGGACCTTGGATACCTTCAGGAAGCATGTCTCACTGCATTGTGGAGACCTCCTAAAGGCTCTCTCATCCGCAGAGAGACGCGTGAAGCCCAGGTGCATGGGTTCATCTTCACTGACCAACTCTGTACCAGGAGGTAGGGATGGCCTTGTGGTTCGCCCGGCGGTCTGTTAGTGGCAAATTTTGCGTGTTCGCGATTCGCCAAACCAGCGGACTTCTCACGCTGTTCGCGCAGTGGACATATGCGTTTACATTGGGAAAGAACTTTGACCCATGATGACACATCCATCATGGGGTACAGGACAGCCAATTGAGACATTTCAGCACATGGACAATTGGACATTCCCCCTACCTTATAAATAGACCTGATCTAGCAGCCATTTTACATTCTGTCTTTTGTCAGTGTAGGGAGAGGTTGCTGTGTGGAGCAGGGACAGACCGTAGTGACACAAATCACTATCTATTAGGTCCACAAAAGTCATTTTAAGGACTGGTATACAGTGGTGTGAAAAAGTGTTTGCCCCCTTCCTCATTTCCTGTTCCTTTGCATGTTTGTCACACTTAAGTGTTTCGGAACATCAAACCAATTTAAACAATAGTCAAGGACAACACAAGTAAACACAAAATGCAATTTGTAAATTAAGGTGTTTATTATTAAAGGTGAAAAAAAATCCAAACCATCATGGCCCTGTGTGAAAAAGTGATTGCCCCCCTTGTTAAAACATACTATAACTGTGGTTGTCCACACCTGAGTTCAATTTCTCTAGCCACACCCAGGCCTGATTATTGCCACACCTGTTCACAATAAAGGCATCACTTAACCAGTTGCCGACCGCCGCACGCCGATGTACGTCGGTACAATGGCACGGGCAGGCATAAGGACATACATGTACGTCCCTTGCCTCCCGCGGGTCGGGGGCCCGATCGGGCCCCCGCCCGGTGCCTGCGGCGGTCGGTATTCGTACGGGAGCGATCCCGGACGAGGGGACGGCCATTCATTCATGGCCACCCCCTCGCGATCGCTCCCGACGAATAGAAATCCCCGGTGACATCACTTCCTCTCCTGTAATGTAAACACAGGAGAGGAAGTGATGTATTCTCTCCTCCGTGTCGGTATTTTTCGTTCCGACACGGAGGAGAGCGGATCAGTAAGTTGCACCAACACTCACACACACAGTAGAACATGCCAGGCACACTCACACCCCCCCTTTACCCCCCGATCACCCCCCCAATTACCCCTGCCCCCCAGTCACAGTGACACCAATGTCATTTTTTTTTTTTTTTTTTTTTTTTTTGCATTGGTGTCATTTGTGACTGTAATAACTGTTAGGGCAGTTAGAGTTAGCCCCCTTTAGTTCTAATGTACCCCCCTAACCCCCCCAATAAAGGTTTAACCCCGTGATCACCCCCCGTCGCCAGTGTCACTAAGGCTGGGTTCACATTGCAGCGGTTTATGAGAACGAATGTGATTCGCACCGCACTGCAGTGCAAATCACATCCGATCTCTGTGCGATTCGAGTTCAGCCATTCGCCGCACCCGCCGCACCCGCCACACCCGCCGCACCCGCCGCAAATTCGCACGGGACCCTTTTTTTGGCCCGCAGCAGAATCGGATCGCATGGGTGTTCACACCATGCGATCCGAGTTTGCAGATCGCACTGCGATATGCGAACTGATCTGGGGGTGTCAGTAACATTTCACTGACACTCCCAGCAGTTCGCATAGGGCAGTGTGAACTGCCGCCGGGAGGCATGCGATGCGGGAACCCGCCGCGGATTCGCGGCGTTTCCGCATCGCTCCAGTGTGAACCCAGCCTAATAAGCGATAATTTTTCTGATCGCCGTATTAGTGTCACAGGTGACGCTAGTTAGGCAGGTAGGTATTTAGGTTCGCCGCAGCTTTTTATAGCGCCAGGGACCCCCATATACTACCGCATAAAGCCCCCTGATTGCCCCCTAGTTAACCCTTTCACCAGTGATCACCATATAACTGTTACAGGTGACGCTGGTTGGTTAGTTATTTTTTTATAGTTTCAGGGCACCCGCCATTTATTACCTAATAAAGGTTTAACCCCCTGATCACCCGGCGGGTGTCATTTGTGACTAATAACTGTTAGGGCAGTTAGGGTTAGCCCCCTTTAGTTCTAAGGTACCCCCCTAACCCCCCCAATAAAGGTTTAACCCCGTGATCACCCCCCGTCGCCAGTGTCACTAAGGCTGGGTTCACATTGCAGCGGTTTATGAGAACGGATGTGATTCGCACCGCACTGCAGTGCAAATCACATCTGATCTCTGTGCGATTCGAGTTCAGCCATTCGCCGCACCCGCCGCACCCGCCGCAAATTCGCACGGGACACTTTTTTTGGCCCGCAGCAGAATCGGATCGCATGGGTGTTCACACCATGCGATCCGAGTTTGCAGATCGCACTGCGATATGCGAACTGATCTGGGGGTGTCAGTAACATTTCACTGACACTCCCAGCAGTTCGCATAGGGCAGTGTGAACTGCCGCCGGGAGGCATGCGATGCGGGAACCCGCCGCGCATTCGTGGCGTTCCCGCATCGCTCCAGTGTGAACCCAGCCTAATAAGCGATCGTTTTTCTGATCGCTGTATTAGTGTCACAGGTGACGCTAGTTAGGCAGGTAGGTATTTAGGTTCGCTGCAGCTTTTTATAGCGCCAGGGACCCCCATATACTACCGCATAAAGCCCCCTAATTGCCCCCTAGTTAACCCTTTCACCAGTGATCACCATATAACTGTTACAGGTGACGCTGGTTGGTTAGTTATTTTTTTATAGTTTCAGGGCACCCGCCATTTATTACCTAGTCTCACTAGTGTACCCCTAAATTTAGGGGTGTCTACTTTCCAAAATGGGGTCATTTGGGGGGGGTTTGTGCCATCTTGGCATTTTATGGCCTTCAAAACTGTAATAGGTAGTGAGGAGTGAAATCAAAAAATTACGCCCTTAGAAAGCCTGAAGGCGGTGCTTGGTTTTCGGGGCCCCGTACGCGGCTAGGCTCCCAAAAAGTCCCACATATGTGGTATCCCCGTACTCAGGAGAAGCAGCAGAATTTATTTTGGGGTGTCATTTCACATATGCCCATGGCATGCATGAGCAATATATCATTTAGTGACAACTTTGTTAAAAAAAAAAAAAAAAAAAAAAAGTTTGTAATTTTCCCGCAACTTGTGGCAAAATATAAAATATTCCATGAACTCAACATGCCTCTCAGCAAATAGCTTGGGGTGTCTACTTTCTAAAATGGGGTCATTTGTGGGGGTTTTGTGCCATCTTGGCATTTTATGGCCTTCAAAACTGTAATAGGTAGTGAGAAGTGAACTCAAAAATTTACGCCCTTAGAAAGCCTGAAGGCGGTGCTTGGTTTTCGGGGCCCCGTACGCGGCTAGGCTCCCAAAAAGTCCCACATATGTGGTATCCCCATACTCAGGAGAAGCAGCAGAATTTATTTTGGGGTGTCATTTCACATACGCCCATAGCATGTGTGAGCAATATATCATTTAGTGACAACTTTGTGTAAAAAAAAAAAAAAAATTTTTTTTTTGTCATTATTCAATCGCTTGAGGCAAAAAATAAAATATTCAATGGGCTCAACATGCCTCTTATCAATTTCCTTAGGGGGTCTACTTTCCAAAATGGGGTCATTTGGGGGGGTTTTGTACTGCCCTGCCATTTTAGCACCTCAAGAAATGAGATAGGCAGTCGTAAACTAAAAGCTGCGTAAATTCCAGAAAACGTACCTTAGTTTGTAGATGTGACAACTTTTGCGCAAACCAATAAATATACAATTATTGACTTTTTTTTTACCAAAGACATGTGGCTGAATACATTTTGGCCTAAATGTATGACTAAAATTGAGTTTATTGGATTTTTCTAATAACAAAAAGTAGAAAATATCATTTTTTTTCAAAATTTGCGGTCTTTTTACGTTTATATCGCAAAAAATAAAAATCGCAGAGGCAATCAAATACCATCAAAAGAAAGCTCTATTTGTGGGAAGAAAAGGACGCAAATTTTGTTTGGGTACAACATTGCATGACCGCGCAATTACCAGTTAAAGCAGCGCAGTGCCAAAGTGTAAAAAGACCTCTGGTCATTTACCAGCAAAATGGTCCGGTCTGAAAGTGGTTAAATAGGAGCTGCTTGACACAGTAAGGTCCACCAGAAGATCCTTAAAAGCTACACATCATGCCGAGACCCAAAGAAATTCAGGAACAATTGAGAAAGAAAGTAATTGAGATCTATCAGTCTGGAAAGGGTTATAAAGCCATTTCCAAAGCTTTGGGAATCCAGCGAACCACAGTGAGAGCCATTATCCACAAATGGCAAAGACATGGAACAGTGGTGAACCTTCCCAGGAGTGGCCGGCCGCCCAAAATTACCCCAAGAGCGCAGCGACGACTCATCCAAGAGGTCACAAAAGACCCCACAACAACGTCCAAGGAACTGCAGGCCTCACTTGCCTCAGTTAAGGGCAGCGTTCATGCCTCCACCATCAGGAAAAGACTGGGCAAAAATGGCCTGCATGGCAGAGTTCCAAGGAGAAAACCACTGCTGAGCAAAAAGAACATCAAAGCTCGTCTCAATTTCTCCACAACACATCTTGATGATCCCCAAGACTTTTGGGACAACATTCTGTGGACCGATGAGACAAAAGTGGAACTCTTTGGAAGGTGTGTGTCCAAGTATATCTGGCATAGAAGGAACACTGCATTTCATAAAAAGAACATTATACCAACAGTAAAATATGGTGTTGGTAGTGTGATGGTCTGGGGCTGTTTTGCTGCTTCAGGACCTGGAAGACTTGCCGTGATAAAAGGAACTATGAATTCTGCTGTCGACCAAGAGATCCTGAAGGAGAATGTCCGACCATCTGTTCGTGTACTCAAGCTGAAACGAACTTGGGTTCTGCAGCAGGACAATGATCCTAAACACACCAGCAAGTCCACCACCGAATGGCTGAAGAAAAACAAAATGAAGACTTTGGAGTGGCCTAGCCAAAGTCCTGACCTGAATCCTATTGAGATGTTGTGGTATGACCTTAAAAAGGCCGTTCATGCTCGAAAACCCTCTAATGTAACTGAATTAGGACAATTCTGCAAAGATGAGTGGGCCAAAATTCCTCCAGGACGCTGTAAAAGCCTCATTGCACGTTATCGCAAACGCTTGGTTGCAGTTGTTGCTGCTAAGGGTGGCCCAACCAGTTATTAGGTTTAGGGGGCAATCACTTTTTCACACAGGGCCATGATGGTTTGGATTTTTTTTCACCTTTTGACTATGGCTGGTCTCTGCTTAATTGGTGTAATTTCAATCATGTCTGGTCCGCTTAACCACTACGCGGTCCCTAAACATCCTTCCACAAACCTTTACATTTTTCCTTCCCAGATTACTTCATCCTCCTCTCCTATACATAGTACCCACTGTCATACTCTCCACACTTCTCTCCTGTACAGACTGCTCACTGTCATACCCTCCACACTTCTCTCCTATACATAATGCCCGCTGTCATAACCACTTCCCGACCAGCGCACGACGATGTACGTTGACAGAATGGCACGGGCAGGCATATTGGCGTACAGGTACATCCAATATTCAATGCCGCCCTGCCATCGGGAGCGCGCCGCCGGCGGCGTGCTCCCGCGCTGGTGGGGACCCCCGTGAGTCCGGTCGCGGGACCCGCATACTCGATCGCCGCGGGCATCCCCGCGATCGTCTCACGGAGCGGCCAAATGGAGGAAATGCTGTGTAAACAACATTTCTCCATTCTGCCTAGCAATTAGTGACGCTGATCTCTGCTGCATGTGATTGGAGCAGAGATCAGTGTTCACTAAATGAAAGCCCAACCCCCCCACAGTTAATAACACACCCCTAGGAACACTTAACCCCTACACTGCCACCCACTGGTTAACCCTTTCACTGCCAGTGTCATTTACACAGGAATCACTGCATTTATATAGCAGTGACTACTGTATAAATGACAATGGTCCCAAAAATGTGTCAAAAATGTCCGATGGGTCCCCCACAATGTCGCAGTCACAATAAAAATCGCTGAACGCCGCCATTACTAGTAAAAAAAAATAATAAAAAATTATTAATAAAAATGCTATAAAACTATCCCTATTTTGTAAACGCTATAACTTTTGCGCAAACCAATCAATAATCGCTTATTGCGATTTTTTTTTACCAAAAATATGTAGAATAATACGTATCGGCCTAAACTGAGGGAAAAAAAAGTTTTTTTATATATTTTTGGGGGATATTTATTATAACAAAAAGTAAAAAATAATGCGTTTTTTTCAAAATTGTTGCTCTATTTTTGTTTATAGCGCAAAAAAGAAAAACCGCAGGGGTGATCAAATACCACCAAAAGAAAGCTCTATTTGTGGGAAAAAAAGGACGTCAATTTTGTTTGGGAGCCACGTCACACGACCGCACAATTGTCAGTTAAAGCGACGCAGTGCCGAATCGCAAAAAGTGGTCTGGTCTTTGACCAGCAAAATGGTCCGGTCTGCAAGTGGATATCCTACACACTACTCTCTTGTACATAGTGCCCGCTGTCATACACTTCTCTCCTGTACATAGTGCCCACTGTCGTACCCTCCACACTCCTCTCCTATACATAGTGCCCACTGTCATATCCTCCTCTCCTGTACATACTACTCACTGTCATACCCTCCACACTCCTCTCCTATACATAGTGTCCACTGTCATCCCTTGAACACTTCTCTCCTATACATAGTGCCAACTGTCATACCCTCCACACTCCTCTCCTGTACATACTACTCACTGTCATACCCTGCATACTCCTATCCTATACATAGGGCCCACTGTCCTACCCTCCATACTTCTCTCCTATACATAGTGCCCACTGTCATACCCTCCACACTCCTCTCCTGTACATGCTACTCACTGTCCTACCCTCCATACTCCTCTCCTGTACATAGTGCCCACTGTCATACCTTCCACACTCCTGTACATATTGCTCACTGTCATACCCTCCACACTCTTCTCTTATACATAGTGCCCAATTTCATACCCTCTACACTCCTCTGCTGTGCATACTGCCCACTGTCATACCCTTCACACTCCTCTCATGTACATAGTGCCCACTATTAGACCCTCCACATTCCTCTCCCTCACCTGCACATACTTCCCACTTTTATACCATCCATACTCCTCCCCTATGCCTCTTACCCACAAAAACTGTTCTTTAAAATTATACTGAATATCCTCAATGTTACCAGCTCTAGAATGGGCACACTTTTGTCAGTTCAACTAAAGTAAATCTCACAGTCCTCATATTTGTTCTGCCCCATTATTAGTACTTATTTAATTTTGTAATTACTATTGTGATGTATAGAGGAACATAAGGGATGTCAGCTACTCTAAATATAGCACTTGTAAAAAAAGCGTCCCTGAAAATATTTTTGAAATGTTGACAACTATGCACTTAGGCACTGCCCAAGGGCCACATGGTCAGTAGGGGGCCCCATGAGACACTCCTGTGATATTAAAGCGGTAGTAAACTTTTCTAACATTACAACTTTTTAGAGGCCCTGGGGTAGGTTATGCCATAATGGACAAGTATGCACAGCATATTGGCACATTAGGGCACACTTAAATTGCCAGACTGAGCCCTCCAGTGCTGTGCTATGATCAGTCCGGCGGGGCCCGGGCACTTCCATCTTCACCCGGTCTTCCTTCTGGGTTCTGTGCCTTCAGTCTTTTGCCTTGGCCAGGCTGCGTTGATGTCATTCCCACACATGCTCATGTGCATCCTCTTTCTCTCATCCCCCCCCCCCCCTTTCTCTCTTATCCTCCCTCCCTTACCCCTCACACCTCTTTCACCCCCTTTCTCTCTCTCTCTCATCCTCCCTCTCTTTCTTTAATTAAATTTGTTCTAACAAATAATAGTTTGCATTTCTATTTATTTTTTGTTTATAAAAGGCCCCACCAAAATCCTCAGCACCAGACCCATGATGTTCTTAATCTGGTCCTGGCTGATTGCTGCCTGATTCTGCAGCTGTCTTTTATCAGTGTAGGGACTGAGGGACAGTTTGGTGTTTGGAGCAAGGACAGTCTGCAAATCACTAGCTACTAGGTCCACAAAGGTCCTTTTAAGGACTGGTATAGGTGTACAGTATATAGGGTTGTACACGTATAATATACTATCTTTCAAATATAGAAAGAATATTATAGTGCACTACCTGCAGTGCTGCTGACCGATTCTGCAGCTGTCGTTTCTCAGTGTAGGCAGGGACAGTTTGGTGTTTGGAGCAGGGACAGTCTGCAATTCACTAGCTACTAGCTAGCTACTATTAGGTCCACTGGTATAGGTGTACTATTTGGTGTGCAGTATATAGGGGTGTAATACACATATAAAATACTTGCAAATATAGAAAGCATAGTATAGTGCATTTCCACTGTGCAGCATTGTGACTGCTGAGCGGTTCTGCAGTGATACTACAAAGAGAGACAAACGCAATAAAAAAAAAGTATTATAACTGGTGTGATAGACCAGTGGCCCCCCAAAACGATAGATTGAAGCGGGGTGTTGTATACCTTCTTCCACATACATACTGCACTTCTCTATAGACTTTTGTCACAGGGTCATTGAAAAAATGACAGGCAGAGGAAGAGGCAGGCCTTTCCGCAGGGGTGGTAGGGGTAGGGCAGGAGCAACAGGCTTGAGCCAAAGTGGGAAATTGCAGAAGGTGCGTTCGATTACGTCAAAGGATGCACCAGACTTGGTTGAGTGGCTCACTCAGCCTTACTCTTCTGCACCCTCCTCATCCTCTCGATCTTCACCCTCTTCTTCCCTCTCTGCTCTGTGCACCCCCAAAGACACTACCATCAACACCACCACCACCACCATATACCGTCCGCTTGAGTCACAGGAATTATTTTCCGATCCATCACAAGACATTGCCGATGCGCAGCCACTCTTGGCATTGGTTTAGGAAGAGGAGGTAGCAACAACCGCCACTCAGCAGTCTGACGACAGTACTCAGATCAGCCCAAGAAGGAAGTTGGTCCCCGGAGTTGCTGCCTACTCCGAGATCTCTAATTATAGTGGTGGGGAAGGTGACATAGATGATGACATGTCTAGTGATGTCACGTGGGTGTCCACAAGATCTCGGTGCTGGTGTCAGTGCTCTCTATCTCGGTGCTGGTGTCAGTGCTCTCTATCACAGTGTTGGTGTCAGTGCTCTATATCACAGTATCAGGGAAGTAATTTGGATCAAACTCACCATCTCCCTGTGCAAAGACGCACACAAATTCACCATGGATCGGCGCTCCGGCACACACACATTTGCGGCCCTACTGAAAGGCGTGCGTGAGTGCGCACAAGCACACGCATAACGTGAATTCCCTGACCAGTCTATAAAAGGAGCCTTAGCACACAGACAAGTTGCTGGTCTGTCTCAGCTCACCTGTGTTCCTCTGCTTCCTGTTTGCCACTTCCTGTTGTGACCCGGATTGCCTGAAGACTATGCTGATTCTCCCCTGACCTGATCACTGGCTTGTTTAACAGACTTCCTGCTCTTAGCCTTGCTGCCTACCGGACTGATACCTGTGTTTGACCCTCGGCCTGCCTCTGGATTAACCTTTGTCTGCTGCACTTAGCCTTGCTGGCTCTCGGACTGATACCTGTGTTTGACCCTCGGCCTGCCTCTGGATTATACTCTGCTGCGCTTAGCCTTGCTGGCTCCCGGACTGATACCTGTGTTTGAACCTCGGCCTGCCTCTGGATTATCCTCTGCACTCAGCCTTGCTGGCTCCTGGACTGATTACTTGTGTTTGACCCTCGGCCTGTTTCTGCACTTTTCTTACCTGTTTTACAGACTTGTTTGCTACTTACCTTCTGGTCCGGTCCATCCTGCACAAGCCCTCTTGCAGACCTTCACACAAGTCAGGTATCCCGCTGGAGGCTTGTGCCTCTTGGTGCAACCGACTCCCTGTATCACCTCCAGGGGTGGTGTGCGCTGAGTCGCAACAGCCACCGCTCTCTGCATCTTGGCCTCGTGAGTACCTCTTTGCTGATACACGGTGCTGGTATCAGTGCTCTCTGTCTTGGTGCTGGTGTCAGTGCTCTCTGTCTTGGTGCTGGTGTCAGTGCTCTCTGTCTTGGTGCTGGTGTCAGTGCTCTCTATCATGGTGCTGGTGTCAGTGCTCTCTATCTCGGGGCTGGTGCCAGTGCTCTTTATCATGGTGCTGGTGCCAGTGCTCTCTATCACGGTGCTGGTGTCCGTGCTCTCTATCACAGTGCTGGTGTCAGTGCTCTCTATCGCGGTGCTGGTGTCAGTGCTCGGTCTCTATCATGGTGCTGGTTTCAGACAGTGAAGGAGATAGCAGCGGAGAAGCCAATCAGCAGGCACTGACATACCTCTTATCGAGGTAATACTCGAGGCGGATGCCTGCACAGAGACTGACGCAGCAGCAGGGACGGCCTGCGACTCAGGTTGTATCAGAGCAGCCACCATGGGGGATAAAATGAGGTTAGAGATATAATAAAAAATTATTTAAAAAAAATCTTTTATTTAGAATTAAAAACCAAAAATTTAAAAATCATACACAGTTGCTGAATATATGAAATATCAGCTCGGGATAAAAACACCTATATAACAAACAAAGGCCATTAGCAGATAACTCAGAGGGCACAAACTCAGCCAGATAGAGGGTTGTCATATGGGGGATCTCTCCTCCATGAACCCTTCAAAATGTTAATAGCCACTGATGTTCTGGATCCCAATCCACATCTGGCAACAATTTTTTTTTTTTTGTACATATACAACCCAATCTTAAGAATTATCTATAAAAGCATTGGTGTCAGTATCAATGTTGAGGCCATAGGGAGTGTAACACTTTGATCTATGGATCCAGGTCATTTATAACCTGGAGATACTTCTGTCTAAGGCACTTTCCCTCCAATGAGGATGATATTTGTCTATACCAAAAAACAAAGTGTTAGAGGGGTCCCTATTGTGTGTCAGTAAATAATGTTTGGAAACCGAATGTTTTGTGAACCCACTCTTAATATTGCTAATGTGTTCATTAAGCCTGATGGAGAGGGATGGCTTAGTCCTGTTCACATATTGCAGCCTACAAGGGCACTGGAACAAGTAAACGACCCCTTCCATCGAGCATGTAATGAAAGAATCAATCTTATATTCACGTTTAGTGATGGAAGAACTGAAAACGGTGGTACATCTATGCTTACAACAATTAAAGGAGCAGACACGACATTCTCTATATTGGTAAGAACCAATGAGATTTTCAAAAAATCCAATTTGGATTTTTGGGGAATAAACACAGCGGGAGCTAATTTGTCCTTTTAATGATGAAACTCCTCTATACACTACTTGGGGAGCTTTTGGCAAGACAGAACCCAAAACTGGATCACTCTTCAGCAAATGCCAGTGTTTTTTAACAAAACTTTTGACACTTCTATATTGTACTGAATATGTGGTTGTAAATGGGACTAAGGAAGCATTCTTGTCACCATGGTCTTTCACTTTAAGTAGGTCCTTCCTATCAGAGACTTGACCTCATTGAATGTATTAAGGAGAAATTCGACCGCATATCCTCTATCTTCAAATCACTCCTTGAGGCTATTGGCCTGTTCTTCAAAACTTGTCGGCACTAGTACAGTTGCGTTTAATACGCAAAAATTGACTTTTAGGTACGGATCGGAGCCACGGCTCATGATGGCAGCTATGCAATGGGATAAATGAATTACGATCCGTATCCTTAAAAAAGGTAGACGTTAAAAACTGATTCTGATGTATGGAAATATTAAGATCCAAAAAGTTAATACTAAGCTGACTTGCCTCAAGGTTAAAGTGAATACCACTGGACTTGTCATTAAGATGGCCCATGAACGGGTCCAAGTCCTCACGTGTGCCATCGCACAAGAGGAGAACATCGATGTACCTTTGGCCAACATAGACGACGTCCTCCTCCCAAAGGGCCATTTGGCCCCCATGGCAACACTCCGATCTTGTCCATAGAACTGTTTGTTAAACCAAAAGTAATTATGGGGTGCTGCAAATTCCAGAAGTGCTATCTCCATCAAACAGTCCTTGATTTCTGTTGCAGGTAGTTTACCCTGCCAGGAGGCTTCCAGGCAGGACACTTTTGTCCACTTTTGTTGCTGAAAACCAAACACTAACCACAAAACCACCATCCACCATCTCCTCTACACTCCTCCACCCCCATCTACAACTTCCTGTCTTGTTTTAAACCCACTTCCTCTGACAGGTGAGTTAACCACTTTTGTTCCCTTAAAGGAACCACAGTCCAAACAGAGGGGAAACATAGCGACTTTCCAGGTCCCAGCCACAACGTCCTATACATATCCCCCCCCCCCCCCCCCCCGTGCCCCAACACCAAGGAGGTGGAGGCAACAGTGGAGCTCAAGCAATGGACTCGGGAGAGGGCATCTGCATTTTGATGCAGTCTCCCGGGCCTATGCTCCACTACAAATTTAAATTCCTGGAGTGCCAGAAACCACAGAGTAACCCTGGCATTAGTCCCTTTTTCCTTGTCTCAGCCATGTTAAAGGGGCATGATCAGAAATCAGCCTGAACTTCCTCCCCAAAAGGTAATATCTGAGGGATTCCAGAGCCCACTTAATGGCCAGACACTCTCGTTCAATTATGGCGTTGTTTTTCTCCGCTGGTGTCAACTTCCTACTGAGGAAGACTATCGGGTGTTCCTCGCCATGAATCACCTGTGACAACACCGCTCCCAATCCTACATCGGAAGCATCAGTCTGGACAAACTCTTTTGAAAAATTGGGTGCTACCAGGACAGGGTCTTAGCACAATGCCAACTTGAGCTCCAAAAAAGCCTTCTCAGCGTCTGCATTCCACTCCACCATGACCTGTTTCCGACCCTTAGTCAGATCAGTCAATGGAGCCACCAACGTGGCAAAGTTGGGTACAAACCTCCTGTAGTATCCCACCATGCCCAGGAATGCACGTACCTGCTTTTTTGTGAGGGGACGGGGCCAATTCTGTATAGCCTCTATCTTGTTGACCTGAGGTTTCACTACCCCTCTACCCACGATATAGCCCAGGTATTTCACCTCCTCCATTCCCAAAGCACATTTTTCAGGGTTTATTGTAAAACCATCCTTCCAAAGAGAGTCCAGCACTGCCTGAACTTTGGGCAAATGTGATTCCCAGTCTTTGCTAAAAATGACTATATCGTCCAAGTACACTGAGGCGTACTCCCGGAACGTGGCTGGAGCAGTTTGATAGGGTTTCCTCTTGCCCGGCTGGTGGACTCTATAATTTACCTCTCCCACTTTTTCTACAACCTCAAAAGGGCCTTGCCATCTGGCCAAGAATTTACTTTCCACAGTGGGAATCAACACTGCTACTCGATCCCCCACTTGGAAGTTCCTAATTTTGACAGCCCTATTATAGACCCGTTGTTGAGCCTCCTGGGCTTTTTGTAAATGTTCCTTAACTAGTGGCATCACAGTTTGGATCCTTTCCTGCATTTGGGAGACATATTCAAGAACACTCTTATGCTGAATTGGCTCACTTTCCCATTCTTCTTTAACAAAGTCTAGTAGTCTGCGAGGTCTCCGCCCATATAGCAATTCAAAGGGTGAAAACCCAGTGGAGGCCTGGGGCACTTCCCAGATAGCAAACAGGAGAGCTGGTAACAGGCAGTCCCAGTCTTTCCCATCTCTTTGTGCCACTCTCTTGAGCATAGACTTAAGGGTCTTATTAAAACGTTCTACCAATCCATCTGTTTGGGGATGGTAGACCGATGTGCGCAGCTGTTTGATTCGGAACAGTTTGCATACATCAGCCATAACCTTCGACATAAATGGGGTGCCCTGGTCTGTGAGTATTTCCTTGGGAAAACCTGTCCATGTAAACAACTGGAATCATTCCTGGGCAATAGCCTTAGAGGAGGTATTCCGCAGGGGTAGCGCCTCAGGATATCGAGTGGCATTGTCGAGGATCACCAGTATGTATGAGTGACCTCGAGCCGACTTTACCAAGGGACCCACTATATCCATGGCTATCCTCTCGAATGGGACCTCAATTATGGACAGAGGGACCAATGGGCTCCGGAAGTGGGTCGCCGGAGTGGTCAACTGACAGGTGGGACAAGAGGTACAGTATCTCCTTACCTCTGCTTTCAGGCCTGGTCAGTAAAACCGGTCGGCGATCCGTGCCTCCGTCTTTTCAACTCCCAGGTGTCCCCCTAAAAATCATCATGGGCCAGGTCCAGGACCTTGCGTCTATACTGTTGGGGTACCAATAATTGTTGTACCACATTTTCTCTCACTTTGGTAACCCGATAAAGCAATTCATTACATATTGCAAAGTGTGGCCATCGCTTATTCACACCTGGCTCTTGGGGATCCCCATTTATTACTACAACCTGTTCCCGTTCCCTGGCCAAAGTTGGGTCCTGCATCTGGGCAGTACCAAATGCCCCCTGGGGAACACCCAAATCTGGCAAGGCAGGGGTAGAGGCCACTTCCTCATCCTCTTCCCCCAGCATTACCTGAAGTGGGGAAGGTCCCCCCCCCTCAGTGTTCCGGTAGGTCTGTGAACCACACATTTTGACATCCTTAACAGTATCAGCACTACTTTCATCAACATTAACCAAAGCATTGGCATTTTTATCAACTGGATCCATATTCAGAACATGTGGCATCTCAAGGTTATCACCCTCAACAGCAGGAACCGATGGACTAGTTTCTCCCCAGTCTCTGGACCATTCAGATAGTTCTACTCCTATGATAACGTCATGTACCAAGTTCTTTACCACTGCCCACCTCTTGAGTACCAGTGCCACATGCTGTGGAGATGGACACCGAGATGAGAGGGTACTCTCCAGTGTCCCCATGAATGCACATAACCCGTAAAATTTGCTTACAGGACCAATCTTCCCAATTACTCTAGGGTGAACCAGGGTTACCATGCTTCCGGAGTCCAGCAAAGCCTGGGCAGGGTGGTGGTTCACTTGGACTTCAAACTTGAATTTCCCCTCTCCAAGGTCAAGATGTGTTGTACATGCTTTATGGGCATAAAAAGACCCCCTTCGAAGAACCCCGCATTCCATGGGCTCTTCCTGCAATGGGCACTGGGCCCGGGTATGGCCCCAGGCATGACATTGCCAACTTTGTACATCCCCTCCTCTCCGAACAGGAACAGATTGCTGAGGGGGTAACGGGTGTGACTCTTGGCCTTCTGGGGTGTTGGTTCCAGGGCTCCTGGGGACATCCTTTCGAAGGGCGGCAGCTGATCGGAAAGGCCGTGGCAGACTGGGCCCTTGATGCTTGGTAGGGCCAAGCAGATCCTCCACTACTGTATATCGTTTCACCATCTCGACAAGGACATTCACAGTTTTGGGGTCTCCATGGCTGACCCACCGTTGAAGGTCGTCTGGCAGGTCGTCTGGCAGTGACCTTAAGTATCGGTCCAGCACGACCCGCTCCACAATTTGGGGGCCAGACAACACTTCGGGCTGCAGCCATTTTTTACTATGGCACCAGGTCATGAATTTTAGACCGTGGTGGCTGATCTGGACGATACTTCCATTGGTGCACTCGTTGGGCCCGAACAGCCGTAGTCACCCCCAACCAAGCCAGTATTTCTGCCTTTAGTTTTTGATAATCTTTAGCGTCTTCTAGTGGTAGGTCGAAATAGGCTTTTTGAGGATCTCCGGTGAGCAATTAAGCCAGCCCACTGGTCCTGGGGCCACCCTTCTCTCTCTGCCGTCCTCTCAAATGTAGCCAGAAATGCCTCTACATCATCACTCAGGGACAATTTCTGCAGAAAATGGCTTGCCCTTATGGTCACCTGGTTGCCAGGGGCAACGGCCACTTGTTCACGGCCCTGAGAAAGCTGCTGCACTGCTTCTTTTAAGGCAGCCACCTGAGCCTGCATAAGCTCTTGTTGGGTCGCTTGCTGGGCTGCCAACTGGGCCACCAACAGGCGAGTATTTTCTTGCTGCAGAGCCAGCGTCTCGTTGTGGTGCACTTTTTGTACCTCCAGCTGGGTTACTAAGCGCTGATTAGCTTCCTCATGGCTAGTCTGCACTTGCATATTAGCCAAGGACAGCTGTTTAATTAGCTCCTCCATTGTTTCAGCAGTTGTGCGGCTTTAACCCAGGACATAAATTCACTGTACTGTCCCTTTTTAAATGTCAGTTTATATCCAATGCAAAAAAAAATAAAGAAAAACGCCTGTTACTTTGTCCTGCCCGCATTCGAGTAAAGTTCGGGGGCCCAGCTAGATCGCAGGACACAGGCTTTTCACTCAAAAGGAGGTTTATTGAACTTAAATAGCTTCACAGCAGGAAAACAAAAGAAAAAAAGTTTTAGTCTCACGACTTGCAAAGTCCAGAATTGCTATCTCCATCAAACAGTCCTTGATTTCTGTTGCCAGGTAGCTTACCCTGCCAGGAGGCTTCCAGGCAGGACACTGTTGTCCACTTTTGTTCATGCAAACCAAACACTAACCACAAAACCACCATCCACTATCTCCTCTACACTCCTCCACCCCCATCTACAACTTCCTGTCTTGTTTTAAACCCACTTCCTCTGACAGGTGAGTTAACCACTTTTGTTCCCTTAAAGGGACCACAGTTCAAACAGAGGGGAAACATAGCAACCTTCCAGGACCTAGCCACGGCATCCTGTACAATATGTATCTTTTTTTTATTGGCAAGTACCTAAAAGTCAATTTATGCGTATTAAACGCAACTGTGCTAGTGCCGACAAGTTTGTAGAACAGGCCAATATCCTCAAGGAGAGATTTGAGGATAAAGGATTTTCGGTGGAATTTCTCCTTAATACATTCAATGAGGTCAAGTCTCTTCATAGGAAGGACCTACTTAAAGTGAAGCACCATGGTGACAAGAATGCTTCCTTGGTTCCATTTATAACCACATATTCGGTACAATATAGAAGTGTCAAAAGTTTAGTTAAAAAACACTGGCATTTGCTGGAGAGTGATCCAGTTTTGGATTCTGTCTTGCCAAAAGCTCCCCAAGTAGTGTATAGAGGAGCTTCATCACTAAAGGACAAATTAGCTCCCGCTGTGTTTGATCGCCTGAAAATCCAAATTGGATTTTTTGAAAATCTCATTGGTTTCTACCAATGTAGAAGATGTCATGTCTGCTCCTTTAATGGTTGTAAACATAGACATACCACCGTTTTCAGTTCTTCTATCACTAAACGTGAATATAAGATTGATTCTTTCATTACATGCTCGACGGAGGGGTTCATTTAACTGCTCCAGTGCCCTTGTGGGCTGCAAAATGTGGGCAGGACCCCTCTCCGCCAGGCTTAATTAACACATTAGCAATATTAAGAATGGGTTCACAAAACATTCGGTTTCCAAACATTATTTACTGACACACAATAGGGACCCCTCTAAAGCCCCATACACACTATCAGATTATCTGCTGAGTTTTTCCTTCAGATTTACCAAAACCATATAATATGAGGACAAACCTTAGGCGTTTCAATGTGTATGCAATCAGGCAGGCCCTTCTACTACATGGTTTTGGTAAATCTGAAGGAAAAACTCAGCATATAATCTGATAGTGTGTATGGGGCTTAACACTTTGTTTTTTGATATAGACAAATATCATCCTCATTGGAGGGGAAGTGCCCTAGTCAGAAGTATCTCCAGGTTAGAAATGACCTGGATCCATAGATTAAAGTGTTACACTCCCTATGGCCTCAACATTGATACTGACACCAATGCTTTTATAGATATTGAGATCGGGTTGTATGTGTGTACAAAAATTTTTTTTTTCTTGCCCGATGTGGATTGGGAACATCAGTTATTAACATTTTTGAGGGGTTCATGGAGGAGAGATCCCTCATATGAAAGCCCTCTATCTGGCTGAATTTGCGCCCTCTGAGTTATCTGCTAATGGCCTTTGTTTATTATATGGGTGCTTTTATCCCAAGCTGATATTCCATATATTCAGTAATTGTGTATGATTTTTTATTTCTAAATATTTTTATATTTATTTTTATTTATTTTTTTAAATCATTTTTTCTTATATCTCTATCCCCTTTTTATATATTTTTTTATTTTTAATATTTAAGGAAAGTAATTTTCTATATTCAGTTTTTTATTATTATTATTTTAATATTATTTTTTACTATGTGCTATTTGTCTTTGACAAAGTTTTTTTATGTTGGAATAAAGTTTAAATACATTTTATGGAAACTTCCTGCTTTCCTTTTGCCAACATTCCATATGGTGGTTCCGGCTTCTTTTCCAGAGTGCGGGTTGTATCCTGGTTTCTAGTTCTGGATCCATATCGAAGCTTGGTTGTATTTTGATTGTATTTATGCACAGCACGTTAGCACGTCGCCCGTTCCCCAGATGATATAATTTTTTGGACGAAACGTGCGTCGGGAGGAGTTTGGCGCGCTGATTTCACCGTGTACTGAGTCGTAGTGGACGGGCGTCCACTCATAGCCGGCCGGCTAATTGATGCTTTTCTGATCTTGCAAATTGTAAGTGTGACACTTTATGTTTTTTAATAAATGTCTAAGCGATATTTCACTATAAATGGCTTCTTTCTTCTGGGCTAATTGCTATTCATTCTGGAGTAACCTGGTATATGAGAGCCTGCTATAAATATCATCCGTGTATAGTGGAGTCCGGATTCCCTGAAATATTGGTTTGGTCTGGGATTGAGCCCCGTGGTTGGCATCTATTGGTTACCTACTGTGATATACTTTTGGGGTTTATAAGCTGGTAAGCCTTCAATCCCTAAGGGGGTCGCATGTGGTGGTGGATGTCACGTGGAAGCACTGTGTGTGTCTTTTCTAAGAAAATAATTTGCTACCAATTTTGCTCTAGGGTGTATTTTTCACCAAAGACTTTTAATTTACCTATTTATAATTATTTTTTGCACATATTCACTTTCACAGATATGTTTATTGTATATGAATTTTTTGGTCACCGCTATCAATTTAAGGTGTGAATAATATTTACTATTTTTCACAAATTTTCTATCACAATTAATTTATACAGTGTGATTTAATATTATCATCAGCTTGCACTTTTTCTTGTTTGTATTGTATGTATCATACTTTTAGCAACTGCTCTTTTTTTTTTTTTTCAATTCTGTTTTTATTTTCAATTATTATAAAGCATTACACATAATTAAGCAATTTCATACATATAAATATATATTACTTACATACATAATAATCACATTTATTATTTTATTTCCTCTTCCCATCCTCCCTCCCTCAAAAAAAAAAAAAAAAAAAGGGGGAGGAAAAGGGGAAAAATGTATATCTGATTTCTCCCCCTCCTCCGCTTCTCACTCCTCTCTCCTCCGCAAGTCCCTCCCTCCCCCTCCTTCCCTCCTAATTCCGCAGTCCTTTACCAATTTCCTATACTGACTCCAAGTAGTCCAGACCAAGAGACACCTTTCATATGTATCTAATTCTTGAGCTAAGAGTATCTCCATTCTCTCTATGTTATCCATTTCTAAAGCCCATTCATTTATCGTAGGGGACTGGGATGATCGCCAGTGCCGCGGTATCACAGTTCTTGCCGCAGTCAGCCAGTATCCCAGAAGATTCTTTTTAACGTTTTTATATGTTCTTGGTAACATAGAGAGAAGGGTGATTTCTGGTGTATTTGGAATTACCTCCCCAGTGATTGTTGTATATAATTGCATAAGCTTTTCCCAAAATCTGAAAATTAGGGGGCATTCCCACCAGATGTGGAGCAATGTACCCTTGTCTCTATGGCACGGCCAACATATATCTGATTTTTCTGGGTATATACGATGCAGTGTCACTGGGCTCCAGTACCATCTTGAGAGCAATTTATAATTTGTCTCTTGTGCTTTAATCGACGGTGATAAACAGTGAGTGAAGCTAAATGCCTTCTCCCATTCCCCAACCTCAATCTGAGCGTTGATCTCATTAACCCATTTATTTATATATTCTGGGAGCTCCGGGTGATTTTTAATAATAAACATCTTATACAGTACTGATATAACATGCTTTGGTTTCTGATCTTGTGTCAGGAGAGTTTCAAGTTCTGTTAAATCTCTACCCAGAGACTTATTTGAATGAATTGTACACCAAAATGATCGCAACTGCCAAAACTCCAACATTTGCATAGGTGATGGTCGCTGTGTAGAGAATAGATTTAATAAAGACGGAATTGTCCCCTGGCTTAGAATATTGCTCAGTCTATAATGGGATTCCCTTTTCCATATAAGAAAACTTGTCCTATTTAATGCCGGTGGAAAAGAAGGGTTGCCAAATAGAGGTGTCATAGGTCCTTCATAAGAGGAAAGTTCAAATTTTATGGCTGTTTTTCCCCATATATTCAACACATGGGATGTGAGGGAAGGCATAGACTCTTTCAACTCTTGATTTAAATTGCTACCAGACAGATCTAACCATGGTAACACCTTTAAATCCAGTTGATTTAACCCTTGTTCTATTTTTACCCATTGTTTGGTTTCCGAGCAATAAAACCAGTCCACCAGTCTAGTCAAAACAGCCGAAACATAATAATAATATAGATCAGGTGCACCCGCACCTCCTTTTGTTTTAGGTAATGATAATAATTTCTTTTGTAATCTTGGTTTTTTATGTCCCCAAATAAATTTTGTAAAAGCCGATTGCAGAGTGGAAAAAAATGATCGAGGGACACTAATTGGGATAGTTTGAAAAAAATACAAGAACCGCGGTATTATATCCATTTTCAGTATATTAATCCTCCCAAACCATGAATATTGCTTAACATCATATTTTTTTAGATCCTGTAGGGTACGTTGCAGAAGAGGAACATAGTTCATTGAATATAAATACTTTGAGTCCGGGGTGATTTTAACACCTAAATATTTTACAGCTGCAGAGCATATCCTAAACATAAAATTGGCTCTCAACCTTGCAACCTGTTCGGGTATGAGCGACACGTTGAGAATTTCTGATTTTGATACATTTACTTTAAAATTGCTCAATTTTCCAAACCGCTGGAATTCAGCTAACACAGAGGGAATTGCAATGTGTGGATTAGTGATATAAAGTAATAGATCATCAGCAAACAAAGCCATTTTTAATTTCCCTCTGTTTTATCTGTACACCAGAAATAGAAGGGTTCCGTCTAATAGACATGTGCAGAGTAAAATATTTCGTTTCGGAATTTCGTTTTCGTCTGAAAACTTAATTTATTTAGTTACTCCCGAAATTCGTTTTTATTTATTTCGTTTTTCGTTCAAAAATTGCATTCGTCCGAAAATCCACATGAATTACGGTCGAATCTGTCTTTGAAGGCTTATGGTGTCTGTCGAATGTATAAAGAAGATTCGACGGAGCTAGTATATAGCATACTTTAGAACCCTATTAAAGTCTATGGGACTCCAACGTTCAAAATCTAAAGTGCTAATTTTAAAGGCTAATTTGCAAGTTACTGTCCTAAAAAGTGTTTGGGGACCCGGGTCCTGCCCCAGGGGACATGTATCAATGCAAAAAAAAGTTTTAAAAACGGCCGTTTTTTCGGGAGCAGTGATTTTAATAATGATTAAAGTGAAACAATAAAAGTGTAATATTCCTTTAAATTTCGTAGGGGGGGGGGGTTGTCTATAGTATGCCTGTGAAGGGGCTCATGTTTCTGGGGCTTAGAACTGTCGCTGCACAAAGTGTCATTTATGCAGGAAAAAAAGTCCTTTAAAATCACTCGCAGCTATTATGAATTGTCGGCTCCCGTAATACAGAGAACACTCATTGAAAGTCATTGATAAAAAAATAAATAAATAAATAAAAAAAAAAGCGTGGGGGTCCCCCAAATTCAATTAACAGGCCCTTCAGGTCTGGTATGGATATTAAGGGGAACCCTGCCTCAAATTTAAGAAAAAATTTGACGTGGGGTTCCCCCTAAATATCCATAACCAGACCCTTCAGGTCTGGTATGGATATTAAGGGGAACCCCGCGTCAAATTTAAAAAAAAATTGACGTGGGGTTCCCCCTAAAAATCCATACCAGACCCTTTATCCGAGCACGCAACCTGGCAGGCCGCAGGAAAAGAGGGGGGGACGAGAGAGCGGCCCCCCCTCCCTCCTGAACCGTACCAGGCCACATGCCCTCAACATTGGGAGGATGCTTTGGGGGTCTGTGACCCCTCAAAGCACCATGTCCCCATGTTGATGAGGACAAGGGCCTCATCTCCACAACCCTGGCCGGTGGTTGTGGAGGTCTGCGGGCGGGGGGCTTATCAGAATCTGGAAGCCCCCTTTAACAAGGGGACCCCCAGATCCCGGCCCCCCCCCCTGTTTGAAATGGTAAGGGGGTACAAAAGTACCCCTACCATTTCACAAAGAAAGTGTAAAAAATGGTTAAATGAAACAAACACACTTTTGAAAAATTCTTTTATTAAAAATAAAAAAATAAAAAAAAGATTCCAGCGGCGGTAATCCACTCTTCCTATCCAGCGACGGACGGTCATCTCTCCAGCGATGTCTCATCTCATCCAGCGCAGCGAATCCTTCGTTCTTCCGTCTCCGCAGAGGAGACAATGCAAGGATTCCGGCTCCCTGACGTTTCTTATATACGGTGGGCGGGGCCACTCGTCACCTGACCCCGCCCCCCTCTGACGCAAGAGGAAACCCGGGGTTCCCCGTGACGTATGGGTGACCCCGCCCCCCTCTGATGTAACGGAAACCTGCCTGTGTTACATCAGAGGGGTACGGGGTCACCCATACGTCACAGGGAACCCCGGGTTTCCCCTTGCGTCAGAGGGGGGCGGGGTCAGGTGACGGGTGGCCCCGCCCTCCGTATATAAGAAACGTCAGGCAGCCGGAATCCTTGCATTGTCTCCTCTGCGGAGACAGAAGAAGGATGGAGGATTCGCTGCGCTGGAGAGATGAGACCGCTGGAGAGATGACCGTCCGTCGCTGGATAGGAAGAGTGGATTACCGCCGCTGGAATCTTTTTTTTATTTTTTTATTTTTAATAAAGGAATTTTTCAAAAGTGTGTTTGTTTTATTTAACCATTTTTTTACACTTTCTTTGTGAAATGGTAGGGGTACTTTTGTACCCCCTTACCATTTCAAACAGGGGGGGGGGCCAGGATCTGGGGGTCCCCTTGTTAAAGGGGGCTTCCAGATTCTGATAAGCCCCCCGCCCGCAGACCTCCACAACCACCGGCCAGGGTTGTGGAGATGAGGCCCTTGTCCTCATCAACATGGGGACAAGGTGCTTTGAGGGGTCACAGACCCCCAAAGCATCCTCCCAATGTTGAGGGCATGTGGCCTGGTACGGTTCAGGAGGGAGGGGGGGCCGCTCTCTCGTCCCCCCCTCTTTTCCTGCGGCCTGCCAGGTTGCGTGCTCGGATAAAGGGTCTGGTATGGATTTTTAGGGGGAACCCCACGTCAATTTTTTTTTAAATTTGACGCGGGGTTCCCCTTAATATCCATACCAGACCTGAAGGGTCTGGTTATGGATATTTAGGGGGAACCCCACGTCAAATTTTTTCTTAAATTTGAGGCAGGGTTCCCCTTAATATCCATACCAGACCTGAAGGGCCTGGTAATTGAATTTGGGGGACCCCCACGCTTTTTTTTTTATTTATTTTTTTTTTTTTTTTTATCAATGACTTTCAATGAGTGTTCTCTGTATTACGGGAGCCGACAATTCATAACAGCTGCGAGTGATTTTAAAGGACTTTTTTTCCTGCATAAATGACACTTTGTGCAGGGACAATTCTAAGCCCCAGAAACATGAGCCCCTTCACAGGCATACTATAGACAACCCCCCCCCCTACGAAATTTAAAGGAATATTACACTTTTATTGTTTCACTTTAATCATTATTAAAATCACTGCTCCCGAAAAAACGGCCGTTTTTAAAACTTTTTTTTGCATTGATACATGTCCCCTGGGGCAGGACCCGGGTCCCCAAACACTTTTTAGGACAGTAACTTGCAGAATCTTTTCTCTCCGTCAAATCTTTTCTCTGTCGAATATTTTCTCTATATAATCTTGGACTAATAGAGGTAAGGTTAGGCACATTCGACCACAGGTTCTATAGACACGTTGTCAGAGTCATGTCAAATCTCCTATTCTATATCGAACTGTTGTAACAACGAAAATGAAAATAAAGCATTTATTTATGTCGGATCTTTCGTTTTTCGGATTTTGTGCTTTCGTTATCGTTTGTCAAAACGAAAACGAAAATAGCTGAAATTCGGACGAAAATGCATTCGGACGAAAACGAATGCACATGTCTACCGTCTAATAGCCGTCGCTAAATATTCCATTACTATAACATAAAGTAAAGGGGATAACGGGCATCCCTGGCGGGTACCATTTTGTATATCAAAACTTGTTGTCAATGAACCATAAATTTTTATTCTGGCTACCGGTTTAGTATAAAGTGCCATGATCTTATGCAATATATTCGACCCCAATCCTATTTGCATTAAAGAGTGTTTAAGAAAGGGCCATCCCACCCGATCAAATGCCTTTTCTGCATCAACTGAAAGAAGGCATACTGGAATTTTAGCCCTTTGTGCATAGTTCATCAACAAAAAAGTTTTAATCATGTTATCGCGTGCTTCTCTATTCTGAACGAATCCTACCTGGTCCGTATGTATTAAGCTTGGGAGGAGTGGTTGAAGACGGAGTGCAATCAGTTTAGCATATATCTTTAAATCTATCCCAATCAATGATATAGGTCGATAACTAGAGCAAAGTGTTAAATCCTTTTCTGGTTTGGGAATCAAAGTAATATGAGATTCCAGGGTCTGTACTGGAAATTGGTTCATAGAAGAAATAGAATTAAACACTTGAAGCATAAACGGGGCTATATGCTCTTTAAACGTCTTATAGAATTTTGATGTAAACCCGTCGGGACCTGGGCTCTTATTTATTGGAGTATTAGCAATTACTTCTAATAGTTCCTCGAGCGAAAATGGAGAATCCAAAGATTCCCCAGTAACACTATCTATTGTCGGAATAGCGTTTTCCCGCACATATTCCCCAATAATATTGTCTCCAGCTCCCTTGTCCTCCAATAATGATGATGGAGTTAGATTATAGAGGCCTGAGAAATATTCCCTAAAGGTTTGTTGAAGCTCACGTGGATCCGATGTCAGTTCTCCTGATGATTTTTTTATACTTGGTATAAAAGTCTGTGATTGACGTGGGTGTAACATATCAGCCAACATTTTCCCACACTTATTCTCAAATCTATATCTTCCCACTACCCGTCTTTGTCGGTATGAGCTCTGAGATGATTTGAATAGTTGTAACAAAAATATCCTTGTGGAGAAAATATCGGCTGATATATCTGGAGAATGATGGGCTTTATGTCGAGTTTCCAAAGAATGAAGTTTTAATAACGTATTTTCGATAATTTTAGATTTTTCTTTTTTAAGACGAGAACCATGTTGAATAAATACCCCTCGTATTACTGCCTTTAAGGCCTCCCATTTCAAGGGTAAAGCAGTTTCATCCTGTTCATGGTCAGAGATAAAATTGTCAATCGCCTCTGTAATTGCTTTATAACAGTTTTGATCTTGCATAAGTGTATCATTCAAACGCCACGACCAATTAATACCCTGAATCTGGGGAGGTGCTATTGTTAAAAATACTGGTGAATGGTCGGACCAAATAAATGAACCGATATCTATAGACGGGTTCCATTCCAATATCTTAGGACCAGTTAAAAAAAAATCTATTCTGCTATATGTTTTATGTGCTAAAGAAAAGTATGTATAGTTACGATCTTTAGGGTTAAGGGTCCGCCAGAGATCCATCAACCTATGTTCATAAAGTTTGTTTTTAAGTGCCCTCAGACGAGCATGTGAAATATTTGATCGTTGAGCTGACGTGTCTAGTGAAGGGTCTAAAGCTAGGTTAAAATCTCCTCCCACAATAACCGTACCTTCTGCAAAATCTGCTAAGAGGCCAAGATAACTCACGATTGTCTTAGTTTGATCATAATTTGGAATATAAAAGTTTGCAATTGTGAAGATTTTATCCCACAATCTGATTTTAAGAAACAGATATCTTCCATCCAAATCAGGTCTATATTCCAAATTCTGAACTGGTAAGTGCTTGTGCAAAGCAATAGAGACCCCTCTTGATTTTGAGCTCGACATAGTACTATGGAACCATTGCGAATAGTGTTTACGAGAACACACTGGAATATTATCACTTCGAAAGTGGGTCTCTTGAAAAAGTATAATATCTACCTTAGCTTTATATAGACTATATAAAATCTGACCTCTTTTTGATTTATTATTAAGACCTTTAATATTGTAGGTACATAATTTCAATGTCACTGGTGAGGAGAAAATTGCTGCCATATCAAATTATCAGGGAACTTAAAGAAAACGAAAAAAAAGGGGAAAAAGAAAGAGGAGAGAGAGGGAAGAGAAAAAAAAAAAACACACCCCGGCACAACAATTACCGAGTTGTGCTCTCTAAAATTGGAGAAGCTCCTTCTCCCCGATTCCCAAGTTACCCAGGGAAACGTTAACTAATTACCCAAAAAAAAAAAAAAAAAAAAAAAAACATCCCACCCAATAAGGAATCTATCCCAAAAAAAACACCAAACCCTACCCAAGGGACGGTGATTCCTATGAGGGGAAAGAGTTAAAGAGCATTGAGGGTGGCTCTATGCAGTGACAATGGGCATCCACAACCAGCATAATAATAATAGTCCGAGAAAAAAAAAATTCTTAATTCATTATTAAATTCAATGCCTACTACTCCAATTACACTTGGGATCGCCAGCTGTTTTACTCTGCCTGATTAAATTAAAGATTTTCAGATTGAATGTTTCTATTGTCCTCCCGAGGTTGCGATCTTCTAAACTGTGTATAAGTCTTGGGCCACGTTATTAATGGAAGATCGTGTAAACCTAGGGTAGATTGTATTGCAGGAATATCAGAGGGATCACGTAAATTCAGCCATCTGCCATCTTTCTTAATTTGTAGCTGAAAAGGGAAATTCCATCTATATACAATGTTACGATCTTGCAACATTTTTAGTAAAGGCCTTAACGCCTTCCTCTTCTCCAGAGTAAATTGGCATTGATCTTGTAACAATTGTATATTTGCTCCATTAACATTAATTTGTCCCCTCTCTCTTGCCCTTCTCATAATCTCCTTCTTATCCTTATAGAAATGTATTCGACATATTATATCTCTTGGTTTATCTGGATCTAATTTACGTGGTCCCACTGTCCGATGTACTCTATCCAGTTCCAAATTTGATTCCTCAGGTTTCCCCAACAATAAGGTAAAAATTTGGTTAACTGTTATACCAAGCTCCTCATTTCTAACTGATTCTGGCAAACCCCTGATCCTAATTAGTGATGGACGAACGTTTCGCCCGGCGGTCGTTTCGCGGCGAATTTCCGACATTCGCGGTCCGCACGTTCGAACGCCTTTTTCCGTCGTTCGCCGCGGCGGACTTACGTGTTTAATGTATACAAGAACTTTAACCTTTGGTGACACGTTTATCATGTGATACAGGACAGCCAATTGAGACATGACAGCACATGGACACTTGTACATTCCCTCTAACCTATAAATACACCCGATCCGGTGGCCATTTTACATTCTTTCTTCTGTTACGATAGGGACAGGTTCCTGTGTGGAGTAGGGAGAGATAAACCACTAGCTATTTGGTACACAAAAGTTCTTTTCAGGACTGGTATAGGTGTTAGGTGTTGATAGGTTTGCTGTGCTGCTGATTCTTGCAGCAGCCTGAGTGTCTTTTGTTAGTTTAGAGAAAGGGAAAGGACGGTGTATGCTACAGGGACAGCCAGATTAGTCTTTCATCATCATCATCATCATCATCATCATTAGCTGTTACTATCAAGGTCCACAAAAGAGCTGTTCCAGTAACCACTAATCGTTCTCTTTTTTTGCCAATTTGTATAGGGACAGGAAGGAAGCAGTGTTGTCAGGCAGTGAGGGTAATTTTAAAGACTTGCTGTTATTATTAGTTCCACAAAGGTTCTTTTCAGGACTGGTATCAGTGGTACAGTAATAGGCTTGTACATGTATAATATTCTTTCTTCCAAATATAGAAAGGATATTATACTTGACTGCTGCCCTTCTGCTGCAGTCTGCTAAACATTCACAACTCACTTGTTCCACAAAAGTTCTTATAAGGACTGGTAACTTGGTATAGGGTGCTACGGTACATAGGCTTGAGTGCGGTACAGTCTGCTGTTCTGTAAGGACCGCTATCGGTCCACAATAGATAGGGTTGACGTGCACCACTGCTGACCGCTGCCCTATACTGCAGCAGTCCTTCAGCGGTATAGGGACTGACGTACAGTCTGCTAATCACTAACACACAACCTGCTTGTTCCACAAAAGTTCTTATAAGGACTGGTAACTTGGTATAGGGTGCTACGGTACATAGGCTTGAGTGCGGTACAGTCTGCTGTTCTGTAAGGACCGCTATCGGTCCACAATAGATAGGGTTGACGTGCACCACTGCTGACCGCTGCCCTATACTGCAGCAGTCCTTCAGCGGTATAGGGACTGACGTACAGTCTGCTAAACACTAATACACAACCTGCTTGGTCCACAAAAGTTCTTATAAGGACTGGTAACTTGGTATAGGGTGCTACGGTACATAGGCTTGAGTGCGGTACAGTCTGCTGTTCTGTAAGGACCGCTATAGGTCCACAATAGATAGGGTTGACGTGCACCACTGCTGACCGCTGCCCTATACTGCAGCAGTCCTTCAGCGGTATAGGGACTGACGTACAGTCTGCTAAACACTAATACACAACCTGCTTGGTCCACAAAAGTTCTTATAAGGACTGGTAACTTGGTATAGGGTGCTACGGTACATAGGCTTGAGTGCGGTACAGTCTGCTGTTCTGTAAGGACCGCTATCGGTCCACAATAGATAGGGTTGACGTGCACCACTGCTGACCGCTCACCTATACTGCAGCAGTCCTTCAGCGGTATAGGGACTGACGTACAGTCTGCTAATCACTAACACACAACCTGCTTGTTCCACAAAAGTTCTTATAAGGACTGGTAACTTGGTATAGGGTGCTACGGTACATAGGCTTGAGTGCGGTACAGTCTGCTGTTCTGTAAGGACCGCTATCGGTCCACAATAGATAGGGTTGACGTGCACCACTGCTGACCGCTGCCCTATACTGCAGCAGTCCTTCAGCGGTATAGGGACTGACGTACAGTCTGCTAATCACTAACACACAACCTGCTTGTTCCACAAAAGTTCTTATAAGGACTGGTAACTTGGTATAGGGTGCTACGGTACATAGGCTTGAGTGCGGTACAGTCTGCTGTTCTGTAAGGACCGCTATCGGTCCACAATAGATAGGGTTGACGTGCACCACTGCTGACCGCTGCCCTATACTGCAGCAGTCCTTCAGCGGTATAGGGACTGACGTACAGTCTGCTAAACACTAATACACAACCTGCTTGGTCCACAAAAGTTCTTATAAGGACTGGTAACTTGGTATAGGGTGCTACGGTACATAGGCTTGAGTGCGGTACAGTCTGCTGTTCTGTAAGGACCGCTATAGGTCCACAATAGATAGGGTTGACGTGCACCACTGCTGACCGCTCACCTATACTGCAGCAGTCCTTCAGCGGTATAGGGACTGACGTACAGTCTGCTAATCACTAACACACAACCTGCTTGTTCCACAAAAGTTCTTATAAGGACTGGTAACTTGGTATAGGGTGCTACGGTACATAGGCTTGAGTGCGGTACAGTCTGCTGTTCTGTAAGGACCGCTATCGGTCCACAATAGATAGGGTTGACGTGCACCACTGCTGACCGCTGCCCTATACTGCAGCAGTCCTTCAGCGGTATAGGGACTGACGTACAGTCTGCTAATCACTAACACACAACCTGCTTGTTCCACAAAAGTTCTTATAAGGACTGGTAACTTGGTATAGGGTGCTACGGTACATAGGCTTGAGTGCGGTACAGTCTGCTGTTCTGTAAGGACCGCTATCGGTCCACAATAGATAGGGTTGACGTGCACCACTGCTGACCGCTCACCTATACTGCAGCAGTCCTTCAGCGGTATAGGGACTGACGTACAGTCTGCTAATCACTAACACACAACCTGCTTGTTCCACAAAAGTTCTTATAAGGACTGGTAACTTGGTATAGGGTGCTACGGTACATAGGCTTGAGTGCGGTACAGTCTGCTGTTCTGTAAGGACCGCTATCGGTCCACAATAGATAGGGTTGACGTGCACCACTGCTGACCGCTGCCCTATACTGCAGCAGTCCTTCAGCGGTATAGGGACTGACGTACAGTCTGCTAAACACTAATACACAACCTGCTTGTTCCACAAAAGTTCTTATAAGGACTGGTAACTTGGTATAGGGTGCTACGGTACATAGGCTTGAGTGCGGTACAGTCTGCTGTTCTGTAAGGACCGCTATCGGTCCACAATAGATAGGGTTGACGTGCACCACTGCTGACCGCTCACCTATACTGCAGCAGTCCTTCAGCGGTATAGGGACTGACGTACAGTCTGCTAATCACTAACACACAACCTGCTTGTTCCACAAAAGTTCTTATAAGGACTGGTAACTTGGTATAGGGTGCTACGGTACATAGGCTTGAGTGCGGTACAGTCTGCTGTTCTGTAAGGACCGCTATCGGTCCACAATAGATAGGGTTGACGTGCACCACTGCTGACCGCTGCCCTATACTGCAGCAGTCCTTCAGCGGTATAGGGACTGACGTACAGTCTGCTAAACACTAATACACAACCTGCTTGTTCCACAAAAGTTCTTATAAGGACTGGTAACTTGGTATAGGGTGCTACGGTACATAGGCTTGAGTGCGGTACAGTCTGCTGTTCTGTAAGGACCGCTATCGGTCCACAATAGATAGGGTTGACGTGCACCACTGCTGACCGCTCACCTATACTGCAGCAGTCCTTCAGCGGTATAGGGACTGACGTACAGTCTGCTAATCACTAACACACAACCTGCTTGTTCCACAAAAGTTCTTATAAGGACTGGTAACTTGGTATAGGGTGCTACGGTACATAGGCTTGAGTGCGGTACAGTCTGCTGTTCTGTAAGGACCGCTATCGGTCCACAATAGATAGGGTTGACGTGCACCACTGCTGACCGCTGCCCTATACTGCAGCAGTCCTTCAGCGGTATAGGGACTGACGTACAGTCTGCTAAACACTAATACACAACCTGCTTGGTCCACAAAAGTTCTTATAAGGACTGGTAACTTGGTATAGGGTGCTACGGTACATAGGCTTGAGTGCGGTACAGTCTGCTGTTCTGTAAGGACCGCTATAGGTCCACAATAGATAGGGTTGACGTGCACCACTGCTGACCGCTCACCTATACTGCAGCAGTCCTTCAGCGGTATAGGGACTAAGAGTTTTGTCACAGGGTCATTTAAAAAATGACATGCAGAGGAAGAGGCAGGCCCTTCTGCAGGGGTGGTAGGGGTAGGGCAGGAGCAACAGGCTTGAGCCAAAGTGGGAAGTTGCAGAAGGTGCGTTCAATTACTTTAAAGGATGCACCAGACTTGGTTGAGTGGCTCGCTCAGCCTTACTCTTCTGCACCCTCCTCATCCTCTCGATCTGCACCCTCTTCTTCACTCTCTGCTATGTGCACCCCCAAAGACACTACCACCAACAACACGACCACCACCACCACCACCACATACCTTCCGCTTGAGTCACTGGAATTATTTTCCGATCCATATCAAGAGGACATTTCTGATGCGCAGCCACTCTTGGTATTGGATCAGGAAGAGGAGGTAGCAACAAGCGCTACTCAGCAGTCTGACGCCAGTACCCAGATCAGCCCAAGGAGGAGGTTGGTCCCCGGTGTTGCTGCCTACTCCGAGATCTCTACTTATAGCGGTGGGGAAGGTGACGTTGATGATGACGTGTCTAGTGATGTCACGTGGGTGCCCACAAGAGAGGAAGAGGAGGGGAGTTCAGAGGGAGATATGGACCAGCAGATAGGGAGGAGAAGCAGCAATGACTTACATTGCACAGCAGGGACAAAGCAGACTGCAAATGTATCAGGAGCGAGTCATCGACCATGTACGGTCACATCTGGCGCTCCCAGGACACCGGCACATGGCTCCGCAGTGTGGGCTTTTTTTAACGTGTCCGCTGCTGACAATAGCGTTGCCATCTGCAATCTTTGCAGTCAACGCGTTAGTCGCGGTAAGCCCAATACTCACCTAGGGACGACCGCCTTAAGAAGGCACATGAGCAGCCATCACCGAGCCCAGTGGGAGCAACGGAACACACAAAGCCACACTGCAGGCTCTCACCGTCCAGCCTCGTCTTCTACTTCTCCTTCTCCTCTCTCCTCACAATTGTCCTCCACTCCACCTTCCATCACGCCAAGCTCACATTTTTCTGCAAAAAGGCAGGCTTCCGTGGGCCTAATGTTTGAGCGTAAAAAAATGATGATGCCGGATAACCCTCTTGCCCAACGGTTGGCGGCTGGCTTGTCAGAACTCATAGCCCGCCAACTACTGCCATATAAACTGGTGGACTCGGAGGCCTTTCGCAAATTTGTGGCCATTGGAACACCACAATGGAAGGTCCCAGGAAGGAAGTATTTCTCAGAGAAGGGCATCCCAGAGCTATATGGCCATGTTCAGCGGCAAGTGAATGTATCTCTGGCACACAGTGTCGGTGCCAAGATACATCTGACCACAGACACGTGGTCTAGCAAACACGGGCAGGGAAGGTATATCAGTTTTACTGCCCACTGGGTGAACCTTCTGACGGCCGTCAAGCATGTAACCCGTGGCACCCGTGTAGATTTGGTTTTACCGCCACGGATTGCATGCAGGCCTGACTCTTCTTCTCCTCCTCCTACTCCATCCTCCTCCCTCTCCTCCTCAGCTGCCTCCTCCTTTTCCGCTGCTAGCGTCTCTTCCACTGCACCGCCCAAGCTCCCCAGAACCTATTCCACATGCCAGGTGAGACGTTGCCATGCCGTGCTGCGTCTGTTGTGCCTGGAAGCAAAGAGCCACACTGGCCCGGCACTCCTTTCAGCTTTGCGTTCACAGGCAGATGAGTGGCTAACACCGCTCAATTTGACAGTTGGTAAAGTGGTGTGTGACAACGGTGCCAATCTGCTTAGCGCATTGAAACAGGGCAAAATCACGCACGTGCCGTGCATGGCACACGTCTTAAACTTGGTCGTGCAGCGATTCCTTGTCAAATACCCTGGGGTCCAGGACATCTTGCGGCAGGCAAGGAAAATCTCGGCCCATTTCAGAAGATCTTACACGGCCATGGCTCGCCTTGCTGACATTCAGCGGCGACACCATCTGCCGGTCAGACGTCTTATTTGCGATTGCCCGACGCGATGGAACTCAACCTTCTATATGCTTGATAGGCTGCTCCAGCAGAAACGTGCAGTTAACGTCTACCTGTATGAACTCTGCGAAAGAAACGGTTCTGGGGAGCTGGGTTTTTTTTCACCGCGCCAGTGGCTGCTCATGCGCGACACATGCAGACTTCTGCGGCCATTTGAGGAGATCACCAAACTGGTCAGTCGCAGCCATGGCGCCATCAGTGACATGGTACCTTATGCCTTCTTTCTGGAGCGTGCATTGCGTCGTGTCATTGATCAGGCTGTGGAGGAGCAGGAGCGGGAAGATGAGGAAGTCGCAATGCTGGATGAATTCCCAGGGGGGGCTACTCTATCTGAGACAAGTCAACAACAGGAGTCTGATGAGGAGTCAGAGGAGGATGGTGCCGGGGCGGATGAGCAGGAGCAAGAAGAGCATGCTTTAAACCTTTCTGGGATCCCTGTTGTGCGAGGATGGGGAGAGGAGAATGAAGAGGACGACATTATCCTGGATGATGAGCAGGAGCCAGGCCACCACACCGCTTCCACTTTAGTGCAAATGGGGGCCTTCATGCTCCAGTGTTTTAATAGGGACCCCCGTATAAAAAGCATGAGGGTCAAGGACCAGTACTGGGTGGCAACGTACTTAGACCCCCGGTACAAACACAAAATGGCGGAAATGTTACCGCCGTCGCAGAGGGCTGTCAGAATGCAGCACTTCCAGGCCTTGCTTCGAGAAATGCTGCATTCTGCTTTTGCGTGCGCTGGCAGAGGAGCAATTCCCACTCCCAGAGAAGGATTTGCGGGTACCAATCCAACAGCGCCTGCAAGAAGAGGCCGGTTTGAAGATGTGTTGGTGACTTCGGATATGAGGTCATTCTTTCAGCCGACCCATCGACAGGTGTCATCCGGATCCAGCATCAGGGAACGCCTAGACCGTCAGGTGTCCGACTACATTGGGTTAACGGCCGATGTGGACGCTCTGAGGAGTGATGAACCCCTAGACTACTGGGTGGGCAGGCTTGACCTCTGGCCAGAGCTTGCCCAATTTGCAATCGAACTGTTGGCTTGCCCCTCATCCAGTGTCCTGTCCGAAAGGACGTTCAGCGCAGCAGGGGGGATTGTGACCGATAAGCGTACTCGCCTAGCTCACCACAGTGTTAACTACCTCACATTTCTAAAAATGAATGAGGCATGGATCTCGGAGGAATTCAACACATGTGACCAGTAGACCATGTATATGTCTATAAACTATTTTTTTAATCAAGCACACAGACCTTCTTAATTCATTTGGCTCACTTCCTTGACCCAAAAAAGCACACCGTACTATATGCCCCTACCCTCCTCTTTGAAGAGGTTGAGCGGTGTCATATTTCTACTGGGGCTGCTTATGATATCCCTGTGCTGTGCTGACTTCCTCCTGGGGGTTCTTATTATGAAGGGATCACACTATCCCTGTGCTGTGCTGACTTCCTCCTGGGGGTTCTTATTATGAGGGGATCACACCATCCCTGTGCTGTGCTGACTTCCTCCTGGGGCTGCTTACGGTGCTGCTGTCAGTGCTGTATGTCACGGTGCTGCTGTCAGCGCTGTATGTCACGGTGCTGCTGTCAGCGCTGTATGTCACGGTGCTGCTGTCAGCGCTGTATGTCACGGTGCTGCTGTCAGCGCTGTATGTCACGGTGCTGCTGTCAGCGCTGTATGTCACGGTGCTGCTGTCAGCGCTGTATGTCACGGTGCTGCTGTCAGCGCTGTATGTCACGGTGCTGCTGTCAGCGCTGTATGTCACGGTGCTGCTGTCAGCGCTGTATGTCACGGTGCTGCTGTCAGCGCTGTATGTCACGGTGCTGCTGTCAGCGCTGTATGTCACGGTGCTGCTGTCAGTGCTCTGTATTACGGTGCTGCTGTCAGATGCCTCTATCACGGTGCATGTGTCATTCCGGTATGTCACGCTGCTGGTGATCATCTCCTGCACCCTCTTCTTTGCCTACCCTGGTCCCTGACCTTCCCTCTCCTCCATTGCCTTCATTAGCTCCATAGTCCTGAATTGTTAGAACAATTTCCCAAATAAAATAAAAATGCTTGTAGTTATCGATCCCAAATTCACCTCATACATGTATTATGTCATTGTCCAGATGGTGGGACTACGTTTTACCCCCTAATAATTACCACGTGGCCGCAAATTCGACATGAAGGTTTGCAAAGTTCGCCTCCCATTGAAGTCAATGGGGCCCGCGGCGAACGTTCGGTTTCGCGAACGTTTGGGTCCGTTCGCATTTCGCGTTCGCGAAACGTCCCGTCGGAAGTTCGTCCATCACTAATCCTAATATTATTTCTTCTATTACGGTTGTCTTGGTCCTCCCATAATTGAAATAGTGTATGAATATGAGGCTCTTGGGCATCTATACGCTGTTCCTGAGATTGTACACGATCCACCAATGTGTCTACAGAACGTTCAACTTCTGATATTTTCTTCCAGGTTGCCTGTAATTCTTTATGCACAGATTGGATCTCCTTGTGGAAACCATGTTCTAGACGCTGAATAAAAGCTTCCATTTCATTGCGAGTGGGTAGTGCTCTTAAATAAGTCCGTACATCCCCTACTTCTGATCCCAACTCTTCACCCATCGTGTCACCTTTTGAATTCCCATCTATATTCTCACTATCCATTATATTCACTGGATTATATCCCCCTAACAACGGGGGGGATGGGGTTGAGTATTGAGGGCCACCCTCGGGTCTTCCCACATTCATATGCATATCTAATACGCCTATATCTGAGGTATTAGACACTTCGTTAATATCTACGGATTCTACAGATCCAATCGGTTCTTGTAACTCCAAAGCCGATTCCCACATGTTTTTTATGGCATCTGCACTATCCATTTTTGCTATCTGTGCGTCTTTTACTGCCCTAATGCCTAGAGAGCCCAACGGTATTACAGATGACACTGATGGTTTTATTATTGATACTACTGGTGTTAGTATAGTTTTTTCTGCTTGTAATGATTGTATATGTGTATCCTGCATAGCAGCAGAGGCCGATGTTCCCCTGTTACTATCTATTATTGTCTTCGATGTACGTGATCGTGTCCGGCCACCTACTGGAAAAAACTCTGCTATCCCTTGCTGAGCGTTAGAGGAGACTATTAATGGATGTTTAGATGTATTACCTAATGTACCCTTATTGCACACAACCGGACTCGCCGGTTTACATACTGTATTATACTCTCCTCTCCTCTTCCTCCGTCCCATGGGTATTCCCAGTGGTCACTACTTTAGAGTCCTTTTCAAAGACAGCTTATCCACGCAATCTACCTTCTAGTATAGCTATTGTTATCGAGTGCAGTCCTCCCAATGTTAATAACTTATGATCACTTCTACTGTCAAAACATGAAAATCAATAGTTTCAGCATTAACAGCTGAATCTATGACATTCTTATTTTCTAAAATATTAACAATATCAACAATTTTAGCGACATTAGCAATTTAGCACTAACAAAAAAATTAGTAGTATCTAAATTTCAGCAATATATCAGCAGTTGGTCACCGTCAGCAGTTGAGCACCGTCACCCGCTGAACACCGTCAGTAGTTGAGCACTGTCAGCAATAGAACACTATCGGCAGTTAAACGCTGTCATCAGTTAGACACTGTCAGCGATTGTGTATTGCCAGTAGTTGAACACTGTCAGCAGTTGAACACCGACAGCAATTGAGCACCAACAGCAGGTCGACACTGTCAGCAATTAGACCCTCTCAGCAAACACTATCAGCAGTCAAGCACTGTCAGCAGTTGAACACTGTCAGCAGCCGACCACCGCCAGTGGTCAAACACCGTCAGTGGTCAAGCACCGCCAGCAATCGAGCAATATCTGCAGTTTAGCAATGATAGCAGTTGAGTACTATCAACAGTTGAGCACCATCAGCAGTTGGACACCAGCAGCAGATATTATCTGATGTAGAACACTGTCAACAGTTGGACCCAGTCAGTAGATGAACACCGTCGACAGTCAAACACTGTCAGCAGCCAGACAATTTCAATAATTGAACGATATCAATAATTAAACAATTTCAGCATTTGAACGGTGGCAGGATTTGAGAAATTTCAGTAGTTAAACAGTGTCTATAGTCGAACGATATCAAAAGTTTAAGCAGTTTTAACAGTTAAGCGATTTCATCAGTTGAACTGTTCCATCAGTTGAGTGATTTCATCAGCTGATCAATTTCAGCAATTGAGCGATTTCAGCAATTGAGCGAGTTCAACAAGTGAGCAAGTTCAACAAGTGAGCGAGTTCAACAAGTGAGCGAGTTCAACAAGTGAGCGAGTTCAACAATTGAGCGAGTTCAACAATTGGGCCAGTTCAGCAATTGGGCGATTTCAGCAATTGGGCGATTTCAGCAATAGAGCGATTTCAGCAATAGAGCAATTTCAGCAATCGATCAATTTCAGCAGCTGAGCGATTTCCACAATTATGCAATTTCAGCAGTTGAGCGATCTCAGCACTTGAGCAATTCCAGCAATTGAGCAGTTTCAGCAATTGAGCAGTTTTCAGCAATTGAGCAGTTTCAGCAATTGAGCAGTTTCAGCAATTGAGCAGTTTCAACAATTGAGCAGTTTCAGCAATTGAGCAGTTTCAGCAATTGAGCAGTTTCAGCAATTGAGCAGTTTCAACAATTGAGCAGTTTCAACAATTGAGCAGCTGCTCTTTTTAATTTGTTTTAGTGTTTTTGTTTTAGCACAGTTTATTTATTTTAGATTTTGGATCATGTATTAAAGAGGCACGCTTTTTACTTTTAGCCTTCGTGAAAGCCTTTTTAAGGCATTTGTTGCTGTAGCCACGTGATTTTAAACTCAATTGTAACTCTTTGACCTCCTTTTCAAAGTAATGGTTTTCACTGCAGTTGCACCTCAATCTCAAGTATTGCCCATAAGAGAGAGGTGGGATGGGAGTTAGCTGCATGAAGCAAAGAGTTTCCCGCAAGAGGTTTGCAGAAAAGGTTGGTTTGAATGTTGCCATGATCACTGACCAATATTTGGATGTCCAAAAATATCAGACTCTGTTGATTGAATTCAAAGGTAAATTTGAGATTGTGATGATTGATTTTCAGACTGTCAAGGAAGGCAAGGAGATGATCCTTGGTTCCTGTCCAGACAAAAAAGATGTCATCAATGAAGCACTTCCAAACTGGTATCTGCTAAAAATATGGTTGCATATCATCTCTAAAAAAGAGATCACGCTCCCAACCCCCCCAGATACAGGTTGGCATAAGATGGGGCACATTTGGCCCCCATAGCCACCCCCTGTATTTGGAGGTAGTGGGAGCCACCAAAACAGAAAAATGTTGTTGGTTAAGATAAATCTGAGCAGATTCAAAATAAATTTATTATATAGCTTGGGCACTTCATTGTTCTCGGAGATGAAGCCCTCTACAATTCTCACCCCCAAATCATGGGGGATAGAGTTGTAGAGGGCATCGACATCAAGGGCAACCAACCAGGACCCCTTTGGAATTGTAATTCCATCCAGGATCCTGAGGAGGTCATTGGTGTCCTAAAAGTAGGACGCCAGGCCCTCCACATGGGGCCTAAGAAAATCATCAATGAGTTGACTGGCAGTCAAACAATCATTTCCTGAAACTATAGGATGTCCAGGTGGATTCAGAGGGTTCTTATGGATCTTGGGAAGCACATATAGTGTTGGTGTACGGAGTGAAGGTATTTTCAAAAATTCCTAGGTTTTCTTATTGATTAGGCCTTGATGATAGGCCAAACCAATGAGTTTCTGGTATCGAATTGTTGTTACCTTTTAGATGACTTTCCGAGACTTTATGGTACCATTCACACTTCTGCAGGATAGCCATGACCATTGATTCATATCGATGGTTTTATGATCACTTTTTTATTTTGTTGTAATGAAAGCAATGCATTTTTTTTAGATAAAGTTAGATTAGATTGGGATAGATTGGTTTGGCAAATTTCTTTGGTTACTTGATTGGTAAAGGCCCAAAAATTAGGCTTCCCTGAAGTGTTGGAAAAGCTCTGTATTTGGGTTTATAATCCTTAGGAATGGAGATTATGGGAGATGGAGAGAGCAGAAGACCCGAATTATCATTGTCTGACCAAATATGTTCAGCCTCCAAGTATTCGGACTCGTCAATGTTTCCCTCTTCCCATAATTCCATAAGTTCCTCCATAGCCTTAATATCACTGATTGTCATTTGTTTCCAAAGGGGGTTATCCAATGTTGGGGTTTGAACAGATGGCTTAGGCTTATCATGCAGAATCTTGAACACTAGTTTGTGAGAAAATGGGTTTAGATCTTTTATTAATTCAAATTGGTCCATCTTTTGTGTGGGACAAAAGGTGAGGCCAAGACTAAGTACAGAAATTTGATCCTTGATAAGTGGAAAGGAAGATAAAGGGATCAATTCAAACAAATTTTTAGTTATTTGGGATTCAGAGATTCCACATTCCCTGCTTTCTTTTGCTCAGGCACCTGCTGGGTAAAAATTGGTGCTGGCCAAAAATCCGATTGGGACATGGTGAAGGTAGCATTGCTTACCTGAGAATTAGAAAGGAGTACTTGTGCAGAAATGAAAGTGCCAGTGCTAGATATTGATTCCACATGACCCGGTGCATTAACCAATATGGAAGAGGTTTTTGCGCTAGTGGCCCACATGCTCATGGGTGATTTTGTTCCGGGAGTGCATTTTGTGATACCCAATGGTCTAGTGTCTTTGCCTTTATTGAATTTAGAAGTACCCTGGGTCCTAACAGTCTGGACGTGATCCATTGCCTGTATGGAGTAAGCAGAAGAAGCAGAGGAATCAGAATCATTTGGTTCATTGGTGGATTCCTTGGGATTGCGCATTTTGTTGTAGCGCTTTCTATTTTTTGTCTGTACCCAATTATAAGCCTGGTTGTTGTCATAGGACAGTTTATCCCCAATTAACTTTTTTCCTTGGTCTTAAGTATTTCCGCTACATAAATTTCAAGGTTAGCCTTCAATGTACTCTCTCGAGAAGGAAAGAGTTCATTCAAGGAATTCACTTGATTCTCCTCATAGAGTTTTTAAATTTCCTTATCAAGGGATATTAGTTCAGTGGTATATTGTTTGCTAAGTAAATCCATTATCCTGATGGAACATGACCGGAGGTTTTCTTCCTATTCCTGTTTGAAATCAGGATCAAGTTTGCTTACTGTGGGGAAAATTTGTATCCTGAGATCCCACTTTAAGCATCATTAAAATCACTGCTCCTGAAAAAACTGCAGTTTTTAAAACAATTTTTTTTTGCATTAATGCATGTCCCCTGGGGCAGGACCTGGGTCCCCAAACCCTTTTTAGGACAATAACTTGCATATTATTTAAAATTAGCACTTTTGATTTCAAACGTTCGAGTCCCATAGACTTTAACGGGGTTCCAATGTTCACGCAAACTTTTGGTCCATTCGCAGGTTCTGGTGCAAACCGAACCGAGGGGTTGCTCTGCTCATCCCTAATCCTGAGACCCCACGGGGAGATAGTGTCCTTAATGTACTTTGCAAAATACCATCTGTTATAATATAGCCTTGATTTTTTTCTCCAACATGCGTGCAAGCCGCAAAAAGAACCTGTGACTTATGGATTTTCTAAGACCATCAAAAGCATTGCCACAGTAGTTAGTCATGATTCTAAACTTTGATTCAACAACACAAAGAAATGAAAACAATCCAATATACCCAATTATATACCCACAGTTGATCCAGAGGACGGCAAAAAACCCCAGCAGAGCATGCTCTAATTTGCTACAGCAGGGGAAAAAATTATTTCCTGATCCCAGAGAGGCAATCGGATTTTCCCTGGATGAACTTTACCTATCAATGATAGTGGTATCTGTTGTATGTATGCTACCCAATGGACTTTATAACCCTGACACTGATGGTCCAATTTCCTCATGTTTTTTTTTTCATTGTTTAATAAAATTTGTTAAATTTTAATTGATGTAAATGTATCTTTATCTTGCTTGCCTATCGAACACTGTTAAAGTCCCGGGGCTTGTCACCCCTTCTTCCATTTCTTATATTATATATGTCTATTGGGATGTGGTGTTCTTTCTGGTGTTTTCTGCCTTGATTTTTCATTACTTCATATTGGGGCGTTTCTGCTTTCAAAGCATAAATTACGCCAGACTATTAGTCTTTGACTATAATTTGTAAATTACAAGGAAATATTACATGTGTATGATCATTGTACATTGTAATCTATTTTTAAATTGTTTGCATTTCCCTTCCTTCCCACTCTATTCTACTCCTACTGCCCTTTTTTGTTTTCTTTGTGTTGTTGAATCAAAGTTTAGAATCATGACTAACTACTGTGGCAACGTTTTTGATGGTCTTATGGAGAAAATCCATAAGTCAAAGAACGCGGCCAGTGGTGGGCTCTCTATGGACAGGTTATTTTAGCGGTTTGAATGCATGTTGGAGAAAAAAATCAAGGCTATATTGGAACAGACTGTATTTTGCGAAGTACATTGAGGGCACTATCTCCCCGCGGGGTCTCAGGATTAGGGATGAGCAGAACACCCCCCAGTTCGGTTTGCACCAGAGCCTGCGAACGAACCGAAAGTTTGTGCAAACTTTAGAACTCCGTTAAAGTCTATGGGCTCTAACGTTTGACATCAAAAGTGCTAAATTTAAAGGCTAATATGCAAGTTACTGTCCTAAAAAGGGTTTGGGGACCCAGATCCTGCCCCAGGGGACATGTATCAATGCAAAAAAAAAGTTTTAAAAACTGCAGTTTTTTCGGGAGCAGTGATTTTAATGATGCTTAAGGTGAAAAAAAGTGAAATATTCCTTTAAATATTGTACCTGGGGGGTATCTATAGTATGCCTGTAAAGTGGCAAGTGTTTTCCGTGCTTAGAACAGTCCCTACACAAAATTAACCACTTGACCACTGGGCACTTAAACACCCTTAATAACCAGACCAATTTTCAGCTTTCGGTGCTCTCACATTTTGAATGACAATTACTTTTTCACACAAATATAGCTTTCTTTTGGTGGTATTTAATCACCGCTCGTTTTTTTATTTTTTGTGCTATAAAAGAAAAAAGACCGAAAATTCTGTAAAAAAAATGAACTTTTCTTCGTTTTTGTTATAAAATTTAGCAGATTAGTAATTTTTCTTCATACATTTTGGCCAAAATTTATACTACTACATATCTTTGGTAAAAATAAGTACAAATTGGTGGATATTATTTGTTCTTTGTGAAAGTTATAGAGTCCACAAGCTATGGTGCCAATATCTGAAAATGTATCACACCTGAAGTACTGACAGCCTATTTCAATTCTTGAGACCCTAACATGCCCGAAAAGTACAAATACCCCCCAAATGACCCCTTTTTGGAAAGAAGACATTCCAAGGTATTTAGTAAGAGGCATGATGAGTTTTTTGAAGTTATCATTTTTCCCACAATTCTTTGCAAAATCAAGATTTTTTTTACTTTTTTTTTCACAAAATTGTCATATTATCAGTTTATTTCTCACACACAGCATATGCATACCACAAATTAGACCCCAAAACACATTCTGCTATTACTCCCGAGTACGGCGATACCACATGTGTGAGACTTTTACACAGTGTGGCCACATACAGAGGCCCAACATGCAGGGAGCGCCATCAGACCAATTCTGACATTTCTCTCCTACATGTAAAAATCATCATTTATTTGGTAGAAAATTACATAGATTCCCAAAACATTATAGCAAACACCCTGGAGAATACAATGATGGTCGTTGCAACTTTTTATCTCGCACGGTATTTGCGCAGCAATTTTTCGAATGCTTCTTTTTGGAAAAAAAACAATTTTGTGCTTAAAAAAAAAACACAGGAAAGTTAGCCCAATTTTTGCATAATGTGAAAGATGAAGTTACGCCGAGTAAATAGATACCTAACATGTCACTCTTCAAAATTGCACACACTTGTGGAATGGCACCAAACGTCCCTACTTAAAAATCCCCATAGGTGACGCTTTAAATTTTTTTTACTGGTTACATGTTTTGAGTTACAGAGGAGGTCTAGGGCTAGAATTATTGCTCTCGCTCTAACGTTCGCAGCAATATCTCACATGTGTGGTTTGAACACCGTTTTCATATGTGGGCGGGACTTACGTATGCGTTCGCTTCTGCATGCGAGCACATGGGGACAGGGGCGCTTTAAAAAAAAAAAAAATCTTATTGTTCATTTTACTTTATTTATTTTAGTTTGACATTTTTTTCCCCAAAAATAATTTTTTTGATCACTTTTATTCCTATTACAAGGAATGTAAACATCCTTTGTAATAGGAATATGTCATGACAGGTCCTCTTTACAGTGAGATATGGGGTCAATAAGACCCCACATCTCACCTCTAAGCTGGGAAGCCTGAAATAATAAAAAAAAGATTCTGGCTTTGATCGTATTGGCGAGTCGGTAGAAGCACCGGAGGGCGGCAGGAGGGGGGGGGGGATGTCTATGGCTGGGTATTGCAGGGTATCACCGAGTATGGCTGGGTATCTCTGGGTATGGCAATTTATGGCAGGGTATTGCAGAGTATTGGCAGGGTATTGCAGAGTATTGGCTGGAATTGTACTGCAGGGTATTGGCGGGTACTGCAGAGTATTGGTGGGTACTGCAGAGTACTGGCGGGTATTGCAGAGTATTGGTGGGTATTGCAGAGTATTTCGGTGAGCAGCGATGTGGGCACTGCAGATGCAGCCCACAGCGCTGCTGACACCGATCTCTTCCCCCTCCGCTGTACCGATCGGTACAGAGAGGGGGAGGGAGGAACCGGTTTGTTTACAAGTGATCACTCACGTGGTAAACGGCCTCGATGAGCGGCCGTTTACCGTGATCCGTGATGCTATGGGCCGGTTGTTAAGTGGTTAAATTTTTAAAGGAATAAAAGTCATTTAAAACTGCTTGCAGCATTAATGTAATGTCTGGTCCCGGCAATATGGATGAAAATCAGTGAGACAAAAGGCATGGGTACCCCCCAGTCCATTACCAGGCCCTTTGGGTCTTGTATGGATATTAAGGGGAACCCCGCACCCAAATTAAAAAAAGGAAAAGCGTGGGGCCCCCCAGACCCTATATACTCTGAACAGCAGTATACAGGCAGTGCAAACAAGACAGGGACTGTAGGTTTGTTGTTAAGTAGAATCTGTTTGTAATTTTGAACTGGTACATTTTTAAAGTGTAGCTCCAGCCAAAAAAATCTATTTTTAAGCTTTTTAGAAAACATAGTGAAGGGTTATCACCCCCGTAACATTTTGTTTTGCTGTCTGTGCACCTCTTCAGAAGATTTTACCTCACTTTCTGTTCCAATGACAAATGTTTTTTTTTTATTGGTTTTTTAGTGAAACAAGGATTGGTGATAAAGCATCAGTGGAGGGGAGACACATTTTTCACATATCAACTCTTACAAGAGAGAATTTCCCTTCCTAGGGGTAGATTTCATCTCACTTCCTGTTGTCTCCTTCCGTTTGCCAGTAGGAGTAGGCTGAAAAATTGGGCCTTAGCCACTGGTGGTGGTGCCCAGAACCAAAAATGTTCTTACAAGTTATCAGCATGAACACTGAGGTAGAGGATAGTCAATGAGCATAACAGGATAGTCACTCAGCATCAGCATAGGCAGTCTTGAAGGGATCGGAGATTAAAAAAAAAAAATATTTGGTTACATCAGCATCAGGTGCTTGGTAGCTGGTGGTGATCCAAGACTGATTCATTTTTATGAAAGTCAGTCGATCAACTGAGTTGGTGGACAGGCCCGCCCAGTGATCGGTTACAAAGCCTCCAGCAGCACTGAAGGTGCGTTCCGAAAGAAGGCTGGATGCAGGACAGGCCAGTAGCTCAATTGCATACTGTGCAAGCTCTGGCCAGTGATCCATCCTCAAGACCCAGTAACCCAGAGGATTTTCGGTGGGAAAGGTGTCCAAGTCTGATCTTGCCCCTAGGTATTCCTGCACTGTATGTAAATCAGACGCTGGCGATGGTTGCTGGAACCGATCATACCTTAGGGCTGTGGACTAAAAAATTGTCTGAACGCATCGGTCAGACGGCCACCTTCTCCATCGCTCCTTATGTGACTGCCTGAAAGCCTCAGCAACATGTTGTCCAGGACCAGGAGTTTGTAACCTTCCAGACTCTGGGAACGAGTTGCAAAGACCTTTCTGCAAGGCCTCCCGGAGATGTTTCATCTTCTGCTTCCTCTGCGATGGCAAGATAAAGTCCGCAACCTTGCCCTTTTACCGTGGATCAAGGAGAGTTGCCAGACAGTAATGATCCCTCTCCTTGATCCGCTGAATACGAGGCTCCATCCGCAGGCTTTGCAGGATCAGGGAGGCCATGCAGAGTAGGTTAGCTGAGGCATTCGGTCCGGAGTCCTCTGGGTCACTAAGGATGATATTATCCACAGCCACCTCCTCTCAGCCACGTACAAGTCCACGGGTTTCTTGGGACTGTAAATCATCCCTAAAAGACTGATGCTGAGTGCCAGGCTTCACCTCCCTGCTGACACAATCCTTCTCCTCCTCATCCTCTTCCTGTGTGAACAGTGGGACAGCAGGAACACTGTCTGGATGAAGGGGGCCTTGAGAGGCAAGGAAGTCCTCCTCTTCCTGCCTCTGTTCTGCCTCAAGTGCCCTGTCCATTATTCCACCCAACGTGTGCTCCAGCAGGTGGACTGCTCACCATCCTCGTGGCCTCCTCAAATGGTGACAGGACACTGCATGCATCCCTGATCATGGCCCACTGGCTTGGGGAAAAAAAACGAGCTCCCCTGACCCTATCCTGGTGCCATAGTTGCACAGGTACTCATTGATGGCCCTCTGATGCATTTGCAGTCGCTGCAGCATGGCCAACGTTGAGTTCCACCTGGTGGGCATGTCACAGATAAGGAGGTTCTTGGGCAGGTTCAATTTCTTTTGGAGCTCAGCCAGCTGCGCACCGGCATTATATGACCGGCGGAAATGAACACAGACTTTCCTGGCCTGCCTCAGTGCATCCTTTAAGCCCGGGTACTTGCCCAAGAACCGCTGCACCACCAAGTTAAGGACGTGAGCCACACAGGGCACATGGGTCAGTTGTCCCTGTCGGGGGGCGGAGAGGAGGTTGGTGCCATTGTCGCAAACCACCATTCCTGGCTTAAGCTGGCATGGCATCAACCACCTCTCAGTCTGCCCCTGCAGAGCTGACAGAGTATCTGCCCCATTGTCTCCCAAGCACACCAGCGCATGCACGGCATGGCATCTTTTTGCCCCTTGAATGCCTATGGAGCACTGCTGGTTCGGAGGACAAAGCACAGGAAGAGGCCATGAAGGAAGAAGAAGAAGAGGAGGGGATGGAGGAGAGAGGTGTGTCACAACCAGTAGTAGCATTTTGGAGGCGTGGTGGCAGGACAACCATCAACACTACTGCACCTTGCCCTGCATCCTTCCCAGCTGCCAGAAGAGTGACCCAATGCGCCGTGAAAGATCGGTAACGTCCCTGTCCATGCCTGCTGGACCATGAGTCAGTGGTAATATGCACCTTACCGCCCTGTCCAGCGAGGCATGAACATTGCCTTCCACATGCCGGCAGAGAGCCGGAATCGCCTTCCGTGAGAAAAAGTGGCATTTGGGAACCTGCCACTGAGGAACCGCACATTGCACAAACTTACGGAAGGGGGCCCGAGTCTACCAACTGAAAAGGCAGCAGTTGAAGTGCTACCAATTTAGCCAAGCTAGCATTCAACCGCTGGGCATGTGGATGGCTGGGAGTGAACTTCTTTCCACAGTCCAGCAGCTGGTGTAGGAAAATTTGCCTGGTACATTCGGACGTTGGTGTACTGCTAGCAGAGTGCCCGTAAGTTCTTGGTTGTGACACACCTAATTCTACACCTTCATTCCTCTCAGTGCAGCTTTAAGAGAGGACTGAAGGTATAGTGGGGTTGGAGATCCCAGCTGATGAGGAGCAAGGAGAGGTCCGCTTTGTTCTTTGGTGTGGGTCTTTAAGGTACGCTTGCCAACGAACTGCATGACAGGTCAACATATGTCTGGTCAAGCATGTGGTGCCCAAGCGGCTGATGTTTTGGCCACACGAGATACGCTTGAGACATAGGTTGCAAATAGCAGCAGTGCGATCTGATGCACTCTTCTCAAAAAAGGCCCACACCAAAGAACTTTTAGAATAACGCGCAGAGGCAGCTCCCTGCACAGGCGGAGCTCTGCGGTGTGATTCAGTCGGTGTGCTGCCCTTAAACTAGCCCCTGGAGGGCATCCTGCCTCATTGGAGATGTGCCTCCTCCTCCTTCTCTCTCCTATCAGGCACCCGTGTGGAGTCAGTGACCTCATCATCCCCTCCCTCCTCATCACTGGAGCAAACCTGGCAGCTGGTGGAACATGACAACGAAATTGCTGTCCTTCTTGGGAATCCCCTCTCTCTGGGCTCACGCTACTGCCTTCCTCTAGCTGGGTATCAACACTTTAGAGCCTTCAAAATGCTGGGCATCCTCCTGGAGCATGTACCCAACACTGTGCTCAAACAGAAAAAAGAAAAAACTAGGAGAAACAGAATTCTCCAAAAGAAGTCACCATAGAACATATACGTCAATGCAAAAAATGTATTAATTTTATTTTAATCATAACAAAACCACCAATTATTCAAATTAGTACAACACCAAAACAAAAAAGGGAGTATTTAAACATAGACTCAATAAAAAAAATAAAAAATATGACAATGTTGTCACACATATTAAAAACAAACAAACGGCGCTGCGACTACATCCATCACATACACACCACAATTGGCATAAATGATCTTCTTAATATTGTCCCTGTGCACTGATAGTATCCATACAGGCACCCTATTAGGTTCAATTCATTAATCAGATATAATGCTCCTGGCATTTTTTGAGTAGGTGAATGGTTAATTGGCCGAGTATCATTGAAGATTTCTCGTTGCCGATGGTATAGGCATAGGCATAAAACATTAAGTGACGGTAAAGTGGACATGGGCTGCTTGTTTCTTTGTGTCATTAACCACTACAGCCCCGGACCAATAAACACCTTAAGGACCAGAGGTCTTTTTACAATTTCGCACTGTGCTGCTTTAACTGGTAATTGCGCGGTAATGCAATATTGCACCCAAACGAAATTTGCGTCCTTTTCTTCCCACAAATAGAGCTTTCTTTTGATGGTATTTGATTGCCTCTGCGATTTTTATTTTTTGCGATATAAATGGAAAAAGAGTGAAAATTTTGAAAAAAAAAAAGATATTTTCTTCTTTTTGTTATAAGAAAAATCGAATAAACTAAATTTTAGTCATACATTGAGGGCAAAATTTATTCAGCCACATGTCTTTAGTAAAAAAAATGTCAATAAGCGTATATTTTTTGGTTTGCGCAAAAGTTATAGCGTCTACAAACTAGAGTACATTTTCTGGAATTTACACAGCTTTTAATTTATGACTGCCTATCTCATTTATTGAGGTGCTAAAATGGCAGGGCAGTACAAACCCCCCCCCCCCCCCAAATGACCCCATTTTGGAAAGTAGACACCCCAAGGAAATTGCTGATGGGTATGTTGAGCCCATTGAATATTTATTTTTTTTGTCCTAAGGGATTGAATAATGACAAAAAAAATAAAAAAATGTACAAAAAGTTGTCACTAAATGATATATTGCTCACACATGCCATGGTTATATGTGGAATTGCACCCCAAAATATATTCCGCTACTTCTCCCGAGTATGGGGATACCACATGTGTGGGACTTTTTGGGAGTCTAGTCGCACACGGCACCCCGAAAACCAATCACCACCTTCAGGATTTCTAAGGGTGCAAATTTTTGATTTCACTCCTCACTACCTATCACAGTTTCGAAGGCCATAAAATGCCAAAATAGCACAAAACCCCCCAAATGACCCCATTTTGGAAAGTAGACACCCCAAGCTATTTACTGAGAGGCATGTTGAGTCCATGGAATATTTTATATTTTGCCACAAGTTGCGGGAATAGTACAAACTTTTTTTTTTTGCTCAAAGTTGTCACTAAATGATATATTGCTTACACATGCTATGGGCATATGTGAAATGACACCCCAAAATACATTCTGCTGCTTCTCCTGAGTACAGGGATACCACATGTGTGGGACTTTTTGGGAGCCTAGCCGCGTACGGGACCCCGAAATCCAAGCACCGCCTTCAGGATTTCTAAGGGCATTAATTTTTTTATTTCACTCCTCACTACCTATCACAGTTTTGAAGGCCATAAAATGCCAAGATGGCACAAAACCCCCCCCCCCCCAAATGACCCCATTTTGGAAAGTAGACACCCCAAGCTATTTGCTGAGGGGCATGTTGAGACCACTGAATATTTTTTTTTTTTTGGTTCCAAGGGATTGAATAATGACAAAAAATAAAAATATTTTTCTTTTTTTACAAAAAGTTGTCACTAAATTATATATTGCCTTACACATGCCATGGTTATATGTGGAATTGCACCCCAAAATACATTTTGCTGCTTCTCCTGAGTACGGGGATACCACATGTGTGGGACTTTTTGGGAGCCTAGCTGCGTACGGGGCCCCAAAAACCAATCGCCACCTTCTGGATTTCTAAGGGCGCAAATTTTTGATTTCACTCCTCACTACCTATTACAGTTTCGAAGGCCATAAAATGCCAAAATAGCACAAAACCCCCCCAAATTACCCCATTTTGGAAAGTAGACACCCCAAGCTATTTGCTGAGAGTCATGTTGTCTGAACGAAAAAAAAGATTGATCGGTGGGTATGCCCACCTTTAGAATACCTCCCTTCATCCACCCACTTCTAATGATGGACATACATGCACCATTTATATATGCCGAAGCATGGGGGCATCCTCCCGCAAAAAAGTTATGCCGCGTACACACGGTCGAACTTTTCCACGGGCAAGCATGCATTGGAATTTCGACCGTATGTACGCATTAGGAGCAAAATCGCTCCTCCACCCCTTATGCCCCCATGCTTCGGCATATATGCTCTTTTTTTTTAACTGTAGTGGTGAAATCACCTCCTACAGCGTTGGAGTCGCGGTTCTATGTATCGTGGGAGCAAACGCTGTTGCTGTCAAGATAAATAAATCCACGCTGCAACTGAATGGCGTACCTGCTAAGCAAATTATGGTTAACGTTAAAACAAAGTAACATTACAGTATAACAGTAAAACCTTACCATACCATACCTGCAAAGCAAATGCCCAAAAAAAACAGTAAAAAATAAAACATTTTTTAACACAACCTGTGCCTAAAATATATATATGCCGAAGCATGGGGGCATCCTCCCGCAAAAAAGATATGCCGCGTACATACGTTCACATTTTTTCCACGGGCAAGCCCTCCATCGGAATTTTGACCGTATGTACGCGGCATTAGGAGCAAAATCGCTCCTCCACCCCTTATGCCCCCATGCTTCGGCATATATGCTCTTTTTTAACTGTGGTGGCGAAATCACCTCCTACAGCACTGGAGTCGCGGCTTTATGTATCGTGGGAGCAAATGCTGTTGCTGTCAAGACAAATAAATCCACGCTGCAGCTGAATGGCGTACCTGAAAACATGCAAAATGGTTAACAATAAAACACAGTAAACAGTAAAGTATAAAAAATTTGAGAGAAGAGAGAGAGAGAGAGAGAGAGAGAGCAATAAAACGACAACTATTTTTGGTTTTTATATTTTTTTTGGTTTTTTTATTTTACTTTTTTTTTTTTATTTATACACTTTTTTTGATCAGTAAATAAATGAACACTGCAATTAGTGACACTGTGACTGGGGGGGGCGGGGGCCGATCGGGGGGGTGATCGGGGGGTGACTGGGGTGAAATGTGTGCCTATGTGTACCTATGTGCCAGTGGACTGTTGGTGCACTTACTTGTATGTCTTCACTCCGCGCTGCCCGGTCAAAAAGACCGCCACGAGGAGTGTGACATCACTTCCTCCTTCCTGTGTTTACATTTTCACAGGGGAGGAAGTTCGTCATTGGCCAGGAGCGATCGAGAGGGGATGGCCAGAAACCAACGGCCATCCCCTTATCACGGTTTGCTCCTGCAGCGAACCGGACCGCCGTATCCAGCGGGAGGGGGTCCGATCGGACCCCCCACCCGCTGGAAGGCAGGCACGTACATGTACGTGCTTGTGTCTGCCTGTGCCATTGTGATGACGTACAATGGCAATACGGCGGTCCTTAAGTGGTTAAATATGCGTACATTAACATGCATTTTTTGCATTTACGTATATGTTCTATGGTGACTTCTTTTGGAGAATTACATTTCTCCTAGTTTTTTCTTTATGCTTTTTTGTCACCTGAACTACAGTCTTTCTTTACAATAAGAATGGTAGTATTTGCAACATCTAAATTATATTTATGGTTGATCCAGGCATTTTTTGTTAATTTTTACTGTGCCCAAACTGTTTGGGGGACTCCTCAAGAGGACATGGTGGGTCTAGGGAAGGAGTGACTGATGCCATTGAGACGAGGGAAGAGGCCGTGTTGGCAGCTGCTTTGCCAGTACCCTGACCCTGGGTGAGAGAATGAGGAGGATGAGGAGGGCTTGGTCATCCACTCTACCAAGTCTTCGGCATGTTGCGGCTCAACACATCCAGCTGCCGAAAATAAGGACAAGCGAATCCCATGGCCACATGCTTATGAGGATGCACCGCGTCCACGACCAGCACTGTTGTCTCTAGATACAGAGCCTACTTGCCCTCATTTATTGGCTCGTGGCTGTTTGCCTCTCCTTGTTGGCCTTCCAGACATACTAATGGCCTGCAGGGAGATGAGAACACCAGCAATTGGGGTAGCTTTATGTGCACACTGAGCAGATGACACAGACTGTAATTACTGCAGCTGCCTGCCTGTGGTATAGGATCTGAAGAACACGAGCAATTGGGGTAGCTTCAAGTGTACACTGTGCAGGGGGCACAATACACAGACTGTAACTGCTGCAGCTGCCTGTGGTATAGGACTAGAACAACACCAGCAAATGGGGTAGCTTCAGGTGTATACTGTGCAGGTGGCACAATACACTGAATGTAACTGCTACAGCTGCCTATGGTATAGGACTAGAACAATACCAGCAATTGGGGTAGCTTCAGGTGTACACTGTGCAGGGGGCACAATACACTGACTGTAACTGCTGCAGCTGCCTGTGTTATAGGACTAAAACAACACCAGCAATTGGGGTAGCTTCAGGTGTACATTGTGCAGGTGGCACAATACACTGACTGTAACTGCTACAGCTGCCTATGGTATAGGATTAGAACAACACCAGCAATTGGGTAGCTTCAGATGTACACTGTGCAGGTGGCACAATACACCGACTGTAACTGCTACAGCTGCCTGTGGTATAGGACTAGAACAACACCAGCAATTGTGGTAGCTTCAGGTGTACATTGTACAGGTGGCACAATACACCGACTGTAACTGCTACAGCTGCCTGTGGTATAGGACTAGAACAACACCAGCAATTGTGGTAGCTTCAGGTGTACCCTGTACAGGTGGCACAATACACCGACTGTAACTGCTACAGCTGCCTGTGGTATAGGACTAGAACAACACCAGCAATTTGGGTAGCTTCAGGTGTACACTGTGCAGATGGCACAATACACTGACTGTAACTACTGCAGCTGCCTGTGGTATAGGACTAGAACAACACAAGCAATTGGGATAGCTTCAGGTGTACACTGTGCAGGTGGCACAATACACAGACTGTAACTGCTGCAGCTGCCTATGGTAGAGGACTAGAACAACATGAGCAATTGGGGTAGCTTCAGGTGTACACTGTGCAGTTGGTAAAATACACCAACTGTAACTGCTACAGCTGCCTGTAGTATAGGACTAGAACAACACCAGCATTTGGGGTAGCTTCAGGTGTACATTGTGCAGGTAGCACAATACATTGACTGTAACTGCTGCAGCTGCAGCTGCCTGTGGTATAAGACTAGAACAACACCAGCAATTGGGGTAGTTTCAGGTGTACACTGTGCAGGTGGCACAATACACCGACTGTAACTGATACAGCTGCCTGTTGTATAGGACTAGAACGACACCAGCAATTGGGTATCTTCATGTGTACACTGTGCAGGTGGCACAATACATTGACTGTAACTGCTGCAACTGCCTGTGGTATAGGACTAGAACAACACCAGCAATTGAAGTAGCTTCAGGTGTACACTGTGCAGGTGGCGCAATACACCGACTGTAATTGTTACAGCTGCATATGGTATAGGACTAGAACAACACCAGCAAATGGAGTAGCTTCAGGTGTACATTGTACAGGTAGCACAATACATTGACTGTAACTGCTGCAGCTGCAGCTGCCTGTGGTATAAGACTAGAACAACACCAGCAATTGGGGTAGTTTCAGGTGTACACTGTGCAGGTGGCACAATACACCGACTGTAACTGATACAGCTGCCTGTTGTATAGGACTAGAACGACACCAGCAATTGGGTATCTTCATGTGTACACTGTGCAGGTGGCACAATACATCGACTGCAACTGCCGCAGCTGCCTATGGTATAGGACTAGAACAACACCAGCAATTGGGGCAGCTTCAGGTGTACACCATGCAGTTGGTAAAATACACCGACTGTAACTGCTACAGCTGCCTATGGTATAGGACTAGAACAACACTAGCAATTGGGGTAGCTTCAGGTGTACACTGTGCAGGTGGCACAATATACCAACTGTAACTGCTACAGCTGCATATGGTATAGGACTAGAACAACACCAGCAAATGGGGTAGCTTCAGGTGTACACTGTGCAGGTGGCACAATACACTGACTGTAACTGCTGCATCTCCCTGTGGTATAGGACTAGAATGACACCAGCAATTTGGGTAGCTTCAGGTGTACACTGTGCAGGTTGCACAATACACCGACTGTAACTGCTACAGCTGCCTGTGGTATATGACTAGAACAACACCAGCAATTTGGGTAGCTTCAGGTGTACACTGTGCAGGTGGCACAATGCACCAACTATAACTGCTACAGCTGCCTGTGGTATAGGACTAGAACAACACCAGTAATTGGGGTAGCTTTTTGGGGTGTTTCCTGGAAACAATAGATCTGCATCCTATTTCCATCACCAATGTATTATGGCTCCCTGCCTCCGCTCGGGGTCCTATTACTTACCCTGTAACTCAACATTCCTTAAGAATTTGGGACAAGCTCAGTAGACCTTTTAAATTAATCTCTCCGCACCTACCCCTGCTCTCCTTTATTGGCCACCCACTCTTCTACCCAGCCTATACCCAGCCTGCCTTATTTCAAGCCTGGACCCGTGCCGGTCTGGAACGCATACGAGATATGATCTCGGACGGTGCCGTTAAATCGTTTCCAGCTCTACAGGCACAAACCCACATTCCTCCTCAGGAGTGCTTTAGATATCTCCAAATCTTCTACTTTGTTCAAACTATAATAGGCCAGCACACTGCAACCCTGTCTATTTTTGAGAATGTGTGCGATTCGGATCCGCACGCCCCAGGTATAATCTCTAGTTTTTATGCATATCTCACAGCACCCCCTTCCACACTCCCGTCGTACGCCTCAGCTTGGTCTAAGGACCTAGCCATAGATCTGGACATTGGCGATTGGACAAAGATATGGGCAGCTACCAAGATCTCCTCACAGAATGTTGTTGCATCAGAAGCCAGCTATAAAGTCCTCGTGGCTGTGGGGATAGGGGCACCCATCATCATATATGGTGGATATGCCCAATAGTACAGCGCTTCTGGGCGACAATATTTCAAATGGCCTCAGACTTGTTTGGTGTTACCCTTGACCCTGATTCTTCCTTTGCCTTGCTCAACCTCCCCCCGCAGGACTACACCAAGGTGCATTTGCGCCTTCTCCTTCAACTCTTCGCGGCTGCCAAGCAGAAGATAGCAAGAGCCTGGAAGACCCCAACCTTAAACATTACGGAAGTTAAAAATAGAGTCACCCAGGCAATGATACATAGTAAAATTGAAGCCACAATCTTAGACAAGATTCCCCAAACAGTCGGAGCGGTTCCTCCCCCCCAGCTTCGACAGTCACCTCCTAGAGCCCTGAGTCTCACTCCCTGATATATGTAGCATGCCCTAATTTTTTCACGGCTTATGGGAGCCACCTGGAGAATATTCTCTTCTCCCTTGTTTCACTCTTTCCACCTTATTCACGCCTGTAGCCTTTCTTTCTTTCTGCTCCCCCCTTTCTTTTACTTTCTTTTACTCCCCTTCTTTTCTTCCTCTTCCTTCTACCACCCCCCTCTTTCTTTATACCCCGTTGGTAATGAAGCCTGAACTGTACATTATGTAACCATTACTGTTGCCCAGTTTGATCCGGGCAGAGTAGACGCCCTTGAGTTTATTCCAGTATCAATAGTGGGCCTACGCCCCCCCCCCCCCCGTTAATAGCACCGTTATTGTATATGTGATTGTACCTAACTACTTGTCTTATTGTGATGTGCACCCTACTTTTCTGATGTTTTTCTCACCCTATATCGTAGGTAGGTGTTATTTTCACTCCGAGATACTTGATTTCCTTGTCCTTCCAAGTAAAGGGGAAATTTTGTTTAAGTATTTGAACCTCCTGTGGGGCAAGGTTTATATTCAAAATTTCAGATTTTGAGGGGTTCATCTTGAAGTTTGAGACTTCCCCATACGTTTTTAAGATGTTCAATAGACAAGGGAGGGTTGTCCTGGGACTGGTAACATAAAACAAAACATTGTCCGCATATGCGGCTATTTTATGCTCTTCTTTATGGATCTGCAGTCCCTTGATATCGGGATTTGCTCTTACCCTCGTTAATAATGGTTCCATTGATAAAATAAATAGTAGAGGGGATAAGGGACAACATCTTAGGGCCCACTCCTAATACTTAAAGAGTTTTGCATGAATCCCCAGTTTACTCTGTCAAACTCTTTCTGGGCGTCTATTGACAGTAGCAGGCCTGGGGATCCACTCTCTTTCAGTTTATGGAGAACCAAAAGGGTTCTAATACCGTTATCCATACTCTCCCTACCAGGAATGAATCCCACTTGGTCTGTATACACCACATCGTTCATTACCGTTTTCATTCGGTTGGCTAGGATCTTTGCGTATAGTTTTATGTCAGCGTTTAATAGAGAGATGGGCCGATAACTGAAACACAGAGAAGGATCTTTTCCCTCATTGGGGATAATAGTAATCTCCGCCTCAATCGCTTCCCGTCGTATCTCCCAATCTCCTCCTATCCCGTTCATATAGGATACCATTTTAGGCACCAGGATGTCACTAAAATTTTTTATAGTAAGCAGTCGTGAACCCATCTGGGCTTGGGTTTTTCCCTGCTGCAGAATCTTTTAACATTCTGGATATCTCTCGTTCTGTTATCGGGTCCTCCAATGGGGCAGCTTTATCTGGATGTATTTTCCTTAGGGCACAGCCCTCTAGAAAGGCTCTAATGTTTTCTAATCTGTTTTTATCACTGTCCTTTTGGTTTATTGAGTATAGGCTCCCATTGTATTCTTGGAAAGCCTGGGCGATCTCTGGGGTAAAAAAAAAAACCTTACTCCCTTTCCCTATTTGTATACTCTCAATAAAATTGGCATTATTTTTCTTTTTTAGCATTTTCGCAAGATATTTACTCGACATGTCCCTCCATTGACACCTCTCTTTCTTAAACCGATAGTTAATTGCCCTGTTTACTTGTTCAATAACTTCTTTTAATCATTCATTCTTGTTCATTAATTTCTGTTCTACCCTTTTTGTACACTGTGCAGTTGGCACAATACACCAACTGTAACTGCTACAGCTGCCTGTAGTATAGGACTAGAACAACACCAGCAATTAGGGTAGCTTCAGGTGTACACTGTGCAGGTGGCACAATACACCCACTGTAACTGCTACAACTGCCTGTGGTATAGGACTAGAACAACACCAGCAATTGGGGTAGCTTCAGGTGTACACTGTGCAGGTGGCACAATACACCGACTGTAACTGCTACAGCTGCCTTTGGTATAGGACCAGAACAACACCAGCAATTGGGGTAGCTTCAGGTGTACACTGTGCCGGGGGCACAATACACTGACTGTAATTGCACTAGGTAAAAAAGAAATGAAGACACTGTCTCTGCCTATCTGTCTCTGAGCAGTCGGCAACACACTATGCAAGGCCGCCACGCAGGTGGCCTTATATAGTGTGGGGCATGTACAAAACCCCCTGAGCCATAATTGGCCACAGGCATCCTGTGTCAGAAACCATGAAACTGACAGACAGAAGTACAATCAAATCACACTTGTTTATTAATAAAAATAAAAAGGTAAATAGAAAAAGCGTAGTCAAGCATAGCCAGAGTCCAATAGCCAGATCGGGTAGTCAGCCAGTCCAAAGTTCATAAACCAGATTGGGTAATCAGCCAGGCCAGAAGTCAGGGATCCAAGGAGAACAACTGCAAGCAGGATAAGAAGCCAGGACGGATGTCAGGAAGCCAGTCTTGAAACAAACAGCAGGAGATGGTTCCTTGTGATGTGACCAACGCGAAGGCAAAGGAAAAAGAGAGCTGGCAGGCTTTAAATAGGCAGGTCAGACGAGCATCATGGGGAACAGCTGGTAACTGTGGAAAGAGAAGAGAGCTGGCAATTAGCCGACAGCTGAGCGGCCAGCCCAGAGGAGGAAGGGCTAAGCCAGCCTTGACAGTACCCCCCCACGACCCCTCTCCCTCAGAAGGCCACCGGGCTTGAGGGAAAACCGTCTATGGAACTTGCTGAGGAGGACAGGGGCATGTACATCAGAGAATGAAACCCAGGAGCATCCCTCCGGACCGTACCCCTTCCAATGCACCAGGTACTGTATGCGCCCACGGAACCTACGGGAGTCAACAATGGATTTTACCTCCTACTCCTCATTGTTCTCAACCTGAATAGGGTGAGGACGTGGCACTGAGGTGGTAAATCGGTTACAGATCAACGGTTTCAATAAGGAGACATGAAACACATTTGAGATGCGCATAGTAGGAGGAAGGTCCAACGCTGGGTTAATCCTGCGAAGGATAGGGAAAGGCCCAATAAACCGAGGTGCAAACTTCAGTGAGGGAACACGAAGCCAGAGGTTGCTAGATGACCCCAACCTGGTAGGAAGGTGCAGGCAGGCGTCTGCGGTCAGCATGGAGTCTGTACCTATCATTAGCATGATGCAAAGCCTCCTGGACTTGTACCCAAGTGGAACGAAGACCACGGAGATGCTCCTCTAATGCAGGAATACTCTGTGGAACAAACAAGCCAGGCAACATGGAAGGTTGGAAACTATAATTCGCCATAAATGGAGACAATCAGGAGGAAGAATTTAAGACACTGTTATGAGCAAACTCTGCCCAAGGTAATAGGTCAGACCAGTTGTTATGATGGTCAGAAATATAGCAACGTAGGAATTGCTCCAAGGACTGATTGGCTCGTTCTGCGGCCCCATTAGACTGCACGTGATACGCAGAAGAGAACGCAAGCTGGATTCTCAACTGTGCACAAAAGGCTCGCCAGAGCCGGGAAACAAACTGACTACCCCTATCTGAGACAATCACCTTGGGTAGCCCATGTAAGAGAAAGATCTCCCAAGCAAAAATGGAAGCCAGTTCCTTAGAGCTGGGCAACTTCTTAAGTGGAATACAATGACACATCTTTGAGAACCGGTCAACCACCATAAGGATAACAGTGTTGCCTTGGGAGTTGGGCAATTCCACAATGAAATCCATAGACAGGTGAGTCCAGGGCCTCTCTCCATTGGGTATGGGTTGTTGGAGGCCCACTGGAAGGTGTTGTGGAGTCTTACTCTGAGCACACATGGGACAGGCAGCTAGGAAGGCAGTAACATCAGCCCCTAGACTAGGCCACCAGAATTGTTGGGAGATGGCCCAAATGAGTCGATTCTTCCCAGGATGGCCAGCTGCCTTGGGAGAATGGTAAGTCTGGAGCACTGCAGTACGAAGACTCTCTGGGAAAAAGCAGTGGTCCCAAGGTTTATCAGGAGGAGCATGGACCTGAGCAGCAAAGATTTTGTAACCCAAAGGAGAAGTAAGACTGGTGCGAACCGTAGCCAAGATACGATCAGGAGGAATCAGGAACCGGAACCGACTCCGACTTGGAAGTGGAGGAAAATTGTCGTGACAAGGCACCAGCCCTTACATTCTTAGTACCGGGTAAGAATGAGACAATGTAATTAAAGCTCAACAAGAAAAGAGACCATGGCGCCCCTCTGGGAGATAGTAGCTTAGCCTCAAACAAGAATGTAAGATTCTTATGGTCAGTAAGCCCTTGTACACACGGTCGGAGATTCCGAAACTGTTGCATACACACGGTCAGACAAAGTTGTCGGAAAATCTGATAGTTTGGAACGTGATGATGTAATTTCGTTACGATGGGACTATGTTCAGGCTAGTAGCCAATAGCTTTGATGTAGGAATTTGATCTGAGCATGCGTGGGATTTTTTTCCGATCTGAATTTTCTACACATGATCGGAGTATGTCCGATCGGAGCATTTTGTTGGAAAATATTTCCGGCAAGTTGGAAAATTTGGTCAGACGGATATTCCGACGGAAACAGTCCGATGCAGACCACACACAGTCAGAATATCCGACAAAATGCTCCGATCGGACACATTCCGTCGGAATCTCCGATCGTGTTACAAGGGCTTAGAATAAGAACGGGCACAGTGGTACCTTCAAGGAGATGTCTCCATTCTTTCAGGGCTAAAATGATCGCCAACAGCTCTCTGTCACCAATCTCATAATTGCACTCAGCAGGTGACAATTTCTTGGAAAAGTAGCCACACAGATGTATAGCGCTCTCAGAGTTAGGACGTTGAGACAGAAGGGCGCCAACTCCAGTCTCAGAAGCATCAACTTCTAGGATAAAAGGCAACATAGGATCAGGATGTGCCAACACAGGAGAAGAAACAAAGGCAGCCTTGAGAGTCTCAAAGGCCTTAATGGACACCGGAGACCAACTCTGTGGGTTACCATCCTTTCTGGTCATTTCAGTCAGAGGCTTGACCAGAGACGAGAAGTTACGAATACATTTCCGATAGTAGTTGGCAAAGCCCAGGAAACGCTGCAGAGGACATAAACCCAGGGGCCAAGGCCACTGTAGGACTGCCGACAATTTCTCTGGGTCCATCGAAAAACCAGCAGTGGAAATGACATAGCCCAGGAATGTAACCTGTTCACGATGGAACTCGCACTTCTCCAGTTTACAATAGAGATTGTTCTCTCTTAGTTTCTGAAGTACACGACAGACATCTGTGTGGTGGCTCTCCAGGGACTTGGAAAATATGAGGATATCATTGAGATAAACCACCACACACAATTGCAACAAATCTCAGAGGCCATCGTTAATAAATTCCTGGAAGACTGCCGGGGCGTTACAAGGGCCAAAAGACATTACCAGGTATTCATAATGGCCTGTTCTGGTATTAAACGCAGTTTTCCACTCGTCGCCCTCCTTAATGCACACGTGATTGTATGCCCCTCTCAAGTCAAGCTTTGTGAAAACCGTTGCTCCCTTGAGGCGGTCAAATAACTCTGTAATCAATGGAATCGGGTAGGCATTCTTAATCGTGACACGATTGAGACCCCTATAATCTATACAAGGTCTCAGTTCACCGCTCTTCTTTTTCACAAAGAAGGAACCCGCACCAGCAGGAGACGAGGACTTGCGGATGAAACCTCAAGAAAGTGCGTCAGCAACATACTCCTCCATGGCCTTATCCTCCAAGACCAACACAGGGTAAACCCGGCCACGAGGAGGTATGGCACCAGGTTGAAGGTCAATTGCGCAATCATAAGACCGGTGTGGAGGCAAACTACCGGCTTGACCTCTATCAAAGACATCGCCAAAATCACGGTACTCCTCCGGCAGGGAGGGGAGTGAAGGGGTGCACAGGACCTTGGATACCTTCAGGAAGCATGTCTCACTGCATTGTGGTGACCAGGAGAGAACCTCAGCACGGAGCCAATCAAAAGAGGGGTTGTGCCTCTGTAACCAAGGATAACCAATAACCAGCGGAAATCTGGGTGAGGAAATAACTTGGAATTTTATTATCTCATGGTGAAGAGCCCCTATGGCCATGGACAACGGAACCGTCTCATAAGTCACATGGGCAGGCTGTAAAGGTCTGCCAGAAAGAGCCTCAAAGGCAAGTGGAGTGTCACGCAGCTGCAGCGGAATTGATTGCTGTGAAACAAATGCAGCATCAATGAACAGGCCTGCAGCCCCAGAGTCGATTAGAGCCTGTATCTCGATGGACGACTCAGCCCAAGAAAGGGTGACCAAAACCAGGGGCTTATCCTTCTGGATAACTGGGGACGAAACAAAGCCACTTAAGGTCTGTCCATGACAGGGCCTCAAGGTTCGGACGTTCCCTGGATGGGTAGGACAAGACTTCAAAAAGTGACCTGCCTGGCCACAATAAAGGCATAATCTCTCCCTCCTCCTAAAGACTCTCTCATCCGCAGAGAGACACGTGAAGCCCATGTGCATGGGTTCTTCTTCACTGACCAACTCTGTACCAGGAGGCATGGGAGGTGAGGGAGGCATGGGTGGGACTACAAAGCTCGGTGGCAAGCGCTCCTTAAGAGAACGTTTTTCTGAGTCTGGAGTCATTGAGGATGGCAAACGAGATCAAGCTCTCCAGCTCAGTGGGTATATCTCGGGCTGCTATCTCATCCTTGATGGAATCCGAGAGACCATGAGAAAAAGCAGCCACGAGGGCCTCATTGTTCCAAGCAACCTCTGCTGCCAGAGTACGGAATTCAATGCCGTAGTCTGCAACAGTTCTCGTACTCTGATGGACGTGAGGCACTTGGCAGCAGAAGCGGAGCGTGCGGGAATGTCAAAAACCCTTTTAAAGGAGGCCATAAACTGAGAGTAACTCAAGACAACAGGTTTTTGCGTCTCCCAAAGAGGGTTAGCCCAGGCCAAGGCTCTCTCAGAAAGCAAAGATATCACGAAACCTACTTTGCTTCTGTCCGTGGGAAACGCCTGGGGCAGCATTTCGACGTATATCTCAACCTGATTGAGAAACCCTCTGCATTGAACTGGATCGCCCCAAATCGCTGGGGAAGCGGAGCAGAACCAGACATGCCTCTTATAGAGGTAATACTCAAGGCGTGTGCCTGCACAGAGACTGGCGCAGCAGCAGGGACGGCCTGCGACTGTACCAGTTGTACCAGAGCAGCCACCGTGGGGGATTCCAGGTGAGCCGTGCGATTCAGGAGCGTTTGTAACGCCAAGGCAAACTGATACATGCAGTAATCTTGCTCATCCAATCTGGAAAAAATATTTCCAACAAGTGGATTGACTGTATCTTCTGAATTCATGGCCTTTGCATACTGTCAGAAACCATGAAACAGACTGAGACAGAAGTACAATCATATCACACCTGTTTATTAATAAAAATAAAAAGGTAAATAGAAAAAAGCGTAGTCAAGCATAGCCAGAGTCCAGTAGCCAGATCGGGTAATCAGCCAGGCCAGAAGTCAGGGATCCAAGGAGAGCAACTGCAAGCAGGATAAGAAGCCAGGAGGGATGTCAGCAAGCCAGTCTTGAAACAAACAGCAGGAGATGGTTCCTTGTGATGTGACCAACGCAAAGCAAAGGAAAAAGTGAGCTTGAAGGCTTTAAATAGGCAGGTCAGACGAGTATCATCGGGAACAGCTGGTAACTGTGGAAAGAGGAGAGAGCTGGCAATTAGCCGACAGCTGAGCGGCCAGCCCAGAGGAGGAAGGGCTAAGCCAGCCCTGACATCCTGCCTGTGGCCAATTATGGCTCTCCTCACTGCCGGCGCTGTGATTGGCCAAGCATATGGGTCATAGTGCATGCTTGACCAATCATCATCCAGCAATGCACTGCGATGCCGCAGTGCATTGTGGGCCGGGAGCAGCACTCGAATATGGCGCAAACGGCCCATAAAGTTCTGGTTTCGCTGCCTTTGTTTCCGCTCCTGTATTGGCACATGCGTTCGACTCGAACACCCACTTCATCCCTAGCTGGCACTATTGCTTGTGTGGGTGTGTCTCTGCATGCTCTCGCACATAGTACAGTCCATTCATTTTAATGCACTCCTCTACATGTGAAAAACATGGAAAAGAAGTCCCCGGCTCTTTTCTAAAAACATGCTGCATAGAACAGCATTCTGCTGCAGCACCATTCAGTTTAGGATGTGTGTTTGCAGATGCATGGTGTTTGCCATTGACAATTAGCGGCACCCCCACTCAAGTGCATTTCCCTGTGTGTTAGGAAAGCATGTGATTTTGTGGGCTTCCCCAGCACATGTAGATGTCAATCTAGAATGAATGTTCTATTTAAACCACTAGGTTCCTGGTAATGTCCTGTGTTCTATACAATCAGCAGCACTGGAAAACCTGCCACTGTTATTGAAACATCACCTGTTCATATTCTCCTGACAGGGTATGAGTATTATTACCACGGTTGCCAAACAATCCAGAATAGGCTGTCGGTAAAAAAGAGAAAAAAAACTGTAAAAAAAAATATATATATATTAATTACCCAAATTAAATAAAAAGTGGAATGCTTTTAGATTGTAAGCGCTTCTGAGCAGCTACCTCCTAATCCTCTTGTATGTTATTGTATTATAACTGTATTGCCTCCCTTTTATTTTCTAAACTGCTGCGTAAACTATTGGTGCTATATAAATCCTGTATAATAATAATAATAATAATAATAATAATAATAAATGTTTAATACAGGGGTAGACAACGTTGTGAGCACAGTGTGCTGTAAACTGTTTTCAAAGAAATTGAGAGTGCCGATTTTATATAAAAAAAAAATGTCAACTTCACATTCTCAATCACTAAAAGTAAATGATGTAAACTGCTTTAGTAGTGAGAAATTAACATCCTGCACGCTCATGCCTTGGATCAGCCCCAATTCATGCACCTTCACACTTCAGATCACTGTCCCCCCTGCTCATCTGCCCCACCACTGTAACCCCCTGCTCATGTGTTCCACCGATGTACCTCCTTGCTCCTCTGCCCCACCTCTGTAACCCCTGCTTTTCTGTACCACTGCTAAACCCCCCCTCTAATCCCTTCCACCACTGTACCTCCTGCACATCTGCCCCACCACTGTACCCCCTTGCTCTTCTGCCCCACCAGGGTAACCCCCTGCTCATCTCCCCCATCAATGTACCCCTTTTCTCATCTGCCCCACCACTTTACCTTCCTGCACATCTGCTCCACTGCCATATCCCAATGCTCTTCTGTCTCACTACTGAATCACCTTCTCATCTGTCTTAACACTGAACCCATCTGCTCGACCAATGTAACCCACTTTCTCATCTGCACTACCAATACACCTCCTTTCACATCTGCTACACTGCTTTACACCCCCTGCTTTTCTTCACCAACACTGTACCTCCTGCACATCTGTCTCATCTCTGTACCCCCTGGTCTTCTGCCCCACCACTGTAAAGCATGCTGGGACTTGTAGCCTAGGGTTGCCACCTTTCCGGGGTTTTTGACCATGTGTCCAGGTTTCAGACTGCATGAAACCTGGACATATTTATTCACACTGAACTGTGGCTAACTGTCCTGGGCAGGATAAACACTCCCCCCCCTCAGCAGGATCTCTGCTTCTCCATAGAGTCAGGTGATCTGTTGATTTGCCACACAGAGAACTAATCAGAAATGGCCAGATCCTCTGGCCCCCTCCCCCTAAGGAGGGAGGAAATTCCTCCATCCACCTAATTTGTGTGGATAGAGGAATCCGTTTTTTGCATTCAGTCCACAAATCATATGTAGTGGAAGAGTTTTATTTTTTAATTATTGTTCTGAGGTTTATACATGCTGTGAGAGACTAACTTATGTGGATCGGCATTGTAAGCATATTTTATGGGTACAAGAATGTTCGGGATTGGCTTGCAGAAAAGGTGGCAACCCTATTGTAGCCCTATCACAGGCTGTAATGCTCCTGCAGAGCATAGTGGGACTTTTAGTTCTATCATAGGCTGAAATGAAAGTGCAGAGCATGCTGACACTTGTAGTTCTATCACAGGCTGCAACAGAGGTGCAGAGCATGCTGGGACATGTAGTTCTATCACAGGCTGCAAGAGAGGTGCAGAGCATGCTAGGACTTGTGGTTCTATGATAGACTGCAAGAGAGGTGCAGAGCATGCTGGGACTTGTGATTCTATTATAGGCTGCAAGAGATGTGCAAAGCATGCTGGGACTTGTAGTTCTAGCCCAGCCACCCTGTAACCTATACTACAATGAAAGTGCAGAGCATTCATGCTGGGACCTGTAGTTCCATCACAGGCTGCAATAGAGGAGCAAGACATGCTGGGGCTTCTAGTCCTTTCACAGGCTGCAATGATTGTGCAGAGCATAGTGGGACTTTTAGATCTATCACAGGCTGCAATAGAGGATCAAGGCATGCTGAAACTTCTAGTTCTATCACAGGTTGCAATGGAGGTGCACAACATGCTGGGACCTGTAGTTCTATCCCAGGCTGCACTGTATGTACAGACTGTACATCATTTTAGTTTCCTCCTTCTCAATCCCAGCCACTCTCTCCCCCTCCTTCCTGTCTATCTATAAAGCATGGAAAGGTTTGTATGGACCTGAAGTCAGCGCATGTTCCTGCTCCCCCTCCTTTTGTGTGTGTACAGAGCTGAATGAGAAGGAGGACAGGAGGGAGACAGCTTTGTTCTGCTGTGTGTGTTTGTGTGTGTGTGAGAGACAGGCTGCAAGGGCAGGAGACATGCATCTGCATCTGAAGCGTGTGAGGTTATGTGAAAGCGGGCTGTGTGTGAGAACAAGTTAGAAGAGCAGTAGAACACTGCCATTATGTGCCCCGCCTTGGCCTTTGCTCCTGGCGGGCGCCAGTCTAGCCGACCTCTTGGTACGCCCCTGGAGGCAGCACCTTGAGGGCCCTTTATCCTTTAGTGTTTCACACATCTAGCATTCTTGCACTTCAAAAGGAACTGGTAAATCAATTAAAGCGGGAGTCCACCGGGACTCCGCGTTTTTTTTTTTTTTTTTTTAAAAGCCAGCAGCTACAAATACTGCAGCTGCTGACTTTTAAATAGTGACACTTACCTGTCCAGCGCGCCCGCGATGTCGGCACCCGAAGCCGATCGCTCACTCGGCTGCCGGGTCCCGCCGCCATCTTGGGTATGGGAATCAGGAAATGGAGCCTTTCGGCTTCATTTCCCGGTTCCCTACTGCGCATGCGCGAGCCGCGCGGCGCAATCCGGACGGTCCCCGCTGCCTCTGGGAGCTGTGTGTTTCCCAGCAGGCAGCGGGGCACTTGCTGAAGGGGGCGGGCGCTTGCGGAACGGGGGTGTAACCTACGCTCGTTCCGCAGAGCGCTAGCCCGGAAGTGGGTGCAGTTACCTGGATTATCCAGGTAACTGCACCCCCCTCCCCCCTGAAAGGTGCCGATTGTGGCGCCGGAGGGGGGGGGGGGATTCCGATGAGCGGAGGTCCATTTTAGGGTGGACCTCCGCTTTAAGTTCTTATACTAAAGCCTGGCCATGTTCCCGTACCATTACTAAAAACAAAACAATGGGGGTTATTTACGAAAGGCAAATCCACTTTGCACTAGCAAGTGCACTAGAAAGTGCACTGAAAGTGCACTTGGAAGTGCAGTCGCTCTAAATTTAAGGGGCAGATCTGAAATGAGGGGAAGCTCTGCTGATTTTATCATCCAATCCTGTGCAAGCTAAAATGCTGTTTTTTATTTTCCTTGCATGTCCCCCTTGGATCTGCAGCGACTTTACTTCCAAGTGCACTTTCACTGCAAAGTGGATTTGCCTTTAGTAAATAACCCCCCCCCCCCCCATATCTCATACCACAAAAAATTATATATATAAGAAGGCCAGTATGATGGCCTGAATTTATGGGAGGAGCCCGGGTGGTATTTAACCAGCCCACTCACCTGTGGTCTTTGTCGGTTTCCTGTGCTCAAGACTAAAGCCTTGTACACACGGTCGGAGAATCTGTCAGAATGCGTCTTATCGGACCGTGTCGTCAGATAATCCGACTGTGTGTGGTATGCATCGGACTGATTCCGTCCGAATCTCCGTCCAACCCAATTTTCCAACATGTTGGAAATGTTTCCCAACCAACTGGGCCGGTCGGACCTAATCCGATCATGTGTAGAGCATTTTCATCGGACCAAGTGCCACGTATGCTCGCATTCAAATTCCGACACGGAAGCGCTCGTTCAGGTAAAACTACTGCTCGTAAGCGATATAGCACATTCGTCAAGCTGCAATGTTAAAAAAATCATTCATCAAGCGCATTCTCTTGTTCTTTACAATGCTGCAGGAACCAACTTCTTTTGATGCTCATAGTCACACACACTTCTCCCGAATGGATTTCATTACTCTTTTTTTAACCATTTCAGCAATACAATTTTAGTTGGCGTCACATCTACACAATGTTTGATTTTATTTTTTATTTTTGGGGGGGGTGTAAACTTACAACAACAACATTATTCTATTTTTTATATTTTCTTTTTCTTTTTTAATCTACAGGAGGTTGTTTAGTGTTGGTACCCCTTGTTCTTTATTTCACTTTGTATTTTGGAAATGTACCTGCCTGCTCACAAATAAACTGTACTTTTGGAAGGAAAACACATTACACAAGTATTTCATCAAACAAAAATAAAATTTATTTTGTTTGCTCGAAAATAAAACTAGGAACGCAGCACTGGAGAAACTTCTTAACTTTGGTGCAGCCTTTGGCCCCCAGGGCAGACATGACTAAATGAGATCTAAAAAAATTGGTGGCCTGAGGAGTAGATATCTCAGGGAGAGAAGTCTGCTCCTGAAGTCCTAGAGAGCAGGAAATTCAGATGCCATTTCTGTCCCCAGGATGGTGATCTTGAAGAGGCTGCATCTTCTGGCACACCAGACTCAACCCAGGCCATCACTCTCTGGTCTTCCTTTGTGACTTCCCACCAGGCATCCTTCCAGGCTGTGGCTGGGCTCCTGTAGCTGGGGCAGGAGGAGAAGGAGGGCGTTGGTGGACCTCCTGGCTGCCACTTGCCACAGCCTCCCCCCGACTGAGGTCTTCCTGTGTATGAAAAGGGGACATAGTTTTAGTTTTTTGATCATCAATCACACCATTTTGTGCTCCTGGCTTTTGCTAATTGAATGTTACCAAATAGAACAGACTATCATTCTGACACCAGCATTTTTCTTTCCCGTCCCAATCATTTTTGGGCACTACTGTCTATTGAGATGTAAACCACTTGGAGAAATCTCAACTTACTGATCAATAAGAACATCTAGTTAACATCATTAAATGTAACACAAGAAATATGTTCAACAATGCAATACCTGTCTCAAGCTGGGCCCCACCACATGGTGCTGCCTGGAAGGTCCAGGTTGGACATCAGAAGCCTCAGCTGGTGGTGAAGGATGCCTTGGAGGAAGTCTGGAGAGTGGTGGCCTGAGTGGTGGCCTGGGTACCCCCTGGTCTACCAGAAAATGCAGCCTGTCAAAGTGCACCATCCTGGGGTAATAAACAGCATCTGGATCTCCTGCTCTCAAGGACTCCAGGTGCTTGTTTCTCTCCCTGAAATATGTAAGCTTCATGGCCACAATTTTGCGATTCAGATATGTCATGTCTGCCCTGGGGACCCTGATCTGCACCAAAGCAAGCAGTTTCTCCAGTGCTGCGTTGCTCTTTGATCTGTCATTATAAAACTTGTTGTGGAACTGCCACAGGCAGGGCATCTCCATGTAGAGCTCGAGGAATAGCCCCATGAAGTTGGCATTGTTGAATGGGTCCATTTTGTCTGCAAGACACAACACAAGACAAACCCTCAAATACTAATAATGCAATTAAAATCCGTCCTAATCTTGTCCCAACAGCGGTCTAGATACAAGCAGTCTAGTCTAGTGAAGCACAAAGTTACAAATGTTACCTTCGTTTCCACGTTCGCCGCGTCCGTGACTCACACTCTCCTAGATCATACGGACGATACACATGTGTGGCGTTTTATATACAGTGCGCATGCGTAAAACTCCACCCGCCCCTGAAGTCTTTCCAGACTATTCCCCGCCCCTTTGCTTCCCGTGCAGTGGGGAGAGCACATGGCGGAGAGAACGCAGGTGCGCAATAATAGTTCCACTATAGAGGAGGAGGGTGAGGAAAGCCCGGAGCCTGAAATGTCCCGATTCAGGAAGACAAGATTTAAGGCCTCAAATATGTCTTTTGGAGAGATGTTGGAGATGGTCGACATATTGAACAGGACCGACTATGATGGGAAGTATGGACCTTACCCAAACCCAAATATCAGAAAGGCCAAGATCATGAAGAAAGTTGTGAAGAGTCTTCTGAAGAATTTTGGGGTACGCCGATCCAAGGATCAACTGAGAAAACGCTGGTCAGACCTGAAACTGAGGGAGCACGAGCAGTACCTAAGGATCAAGCGTGTTCTTAAAAAAAGTAAGTAGTTGTCGTGTGTTCATATGATTATTCTTGCTTGCATACATGCTCCATGTGCTTTGATTTCATGTTGTGCATTTTAAAATGGCCACTTTCAAGGTCATGGTTTCGTTCGTTCGTATGAAACATCGTTCTGCAGGGAAGTATTCCAGCTTACCAAAGTGGCCCCAATAATGTTCTCACCTTGTAACTCGGCCCAAAAACACAATTGTACAACACTTCCAAGCAATGTTTCATATTCCTATTTCTGCCCTCTGTGTGCTAATTAATCTTTGTTTACATTCTCATAGGGGAGAGAAGACTCGGCAAGTATGAGGACACCAGGGACCATGAGGACACCAGGGACCACACCCCTCCCAAAGAAGGGCAACTTCCAAAAGAAGAAACAGAGGAGCAGGAGGAGGAGGAGGAAGGAGAGATTGTGGAGGTTGGCCAAATTGTCACCACAACATGTGAGTGTCGGAGAACACAGCTTCCAGTAAGCTCATCAATGTATATCACCATATTTGGATTACATGGTGTGTTTTTTTTTTTCTAGGTGATGTGGAGGAAGATTCCCGTTTTACCAGTGAAAGTGCCCAGATCTTGATCGGGGAGATAATGGGGTGCAATAGGGATTTGGAAATTGTACAACAAAACATCAATGATGTTAAAAATAAAATGAAGAACATCATTGATGTTTTGGGGAGAGTGTGAAAACGAAAAAACTAGATAGGGTTTTCTTTTTGCTTTTTAAAATAAAAATGTTGTATTTTGCATAATTCCAAATTTGGAAGATGCACAGAGTGTGTAAAAATCTCCCATCATGGGGGATCAATGTACGTGCTTTGTGTAAAGTGTCTGAGATGAAGGGGTTGCAGCCCCAAAGCATGTACATTGATCCCCCATGATGGGAGTTAGCACATGTTGACACACTGTGTGCATCTTCCAAATTTGTATTTTTCAGGGGTGACACCCCATGTGATGAAGGCTATATCAGCCCAGTTTGTACATACTCATGTCTGATATTGTCTTCACTTTTCCAAGTTGAAGTTTGTAAGTTCCTGTGTTCTGTATTTTACAGTTTGATACATGCCTGTTTACACAAAAAAAACAAGTAAAAAATAAATCTGATTAAACTCGGTTTTGGATACCCAAAATATCTTGGTTTGTTGTAAAAACCTTTACTAAACGCACATATGAATGTGCTTGTATTAAAAAGTTGTATTCTCAACAATGTGTGGCTTCCTTTTTCATTGGGCTTAAAATGTATTTGTAGTGAAATTTGAGTTTGTGCTGAGAAGGAGTGCAATTTACTAAAGGCAACTCCACTTTACACTCCAAGTGCAGTTTCAGGTGTACTTTTGCAGTGCACTTGTAGTGCATAGTGGATGTGCCTTTAGTAAAAAGCACCCACAGTGAGGTGTAAATTTGTAGTAATGCACTACACATTAGTTAACAAAAAGAAGGTGTGTGTGTGTAGCAGACCCACAACATAATAAGATTATCTGAAGAAGAGACTGTCCCCTCATCTCGCTCTGAACTTGGGTTTGCACTGTTGGTGAAAAAGGCACAACTTTAATAAAACTGGCAAAGTGGGAGGCCACAGTCTGCCATTCCTGTGGCGTTGAAGGACACTGAGTAATGACACAAGAAAAAAAAAAGGAATTTGACAAATCAACATTGCATGCAGATTAGACACCCACATTTTTGGTCAAAATTAGTATAACATTTTTTGAAATGAGTATTTAAAGCCTAAAGTATAAGGTCCCCTTATGAGAGTCATAACCCCCCCATCTGATGGGCCCTTGCTAAAAAATGAGGGGGGGTGTTTAGGACAGGTAACGCTCTCCACTTGATTGAGAGCTGAATGCCTAAATAATGTGTGATACTTTGTGAAGCCCCTCCTTAGTTACACTATTGGCAGCCCACCGGACAGGTAAGAAGTGTCATAATAACAAAATGGAAGGACATTTTGACATTCTGCATAACTTCTTGCAACCGTTGCAAGCACGCATCCAAGCATAGACTTCTTGCAATAGTTGCAAGCACACATCCAAGCATAAGCTGTTGCAATTGTCACAAGCAAAATCCCAGGCACAAACTTATTTTCTATCATTGCTGACACGCAGTTCTGGCTAGCTCAGTACATTGCTTTAGGTAAGGCCCGGATACTTTCCTAATGTACATAATATAACGGAGTACTAATATTATAGGTAAGTTGATCCAGGTAGGAATCCGATTGCCTCTTGGGGGATCAGGAAGGAATTTTTTCCCCTGCTGTGGCAAATTGGAGCATGCTCTGCTGGGGTTTTTTGCCTTCCTCTGGATCAGCTGTGGGTGTGGAATTGGGTGTGTTGGATTGTGCGATATTTTGTTTGTTTAGTTGTTGATTTATTGTGGCTGGACTGGGTGGACTTTTGTCTTTTTCGACCTAGCTAACTATGTATCCTAGCATAATTTCTTGCAATCGTTGCAAGTACGCATCCTGGCATAACTTCTTCAGTCTTCGCAAGCACATGCAGTAATATGAACTTCTCACAGCCACTATGAACACATCTCCAGTGACATTAACTCCCTTGCAATCATTGAAACACACATTTAAGCACAACACTTGCAATCGTGGCAAGGCACGCAACTTAGCATAACTTCTTGCAATCGTTGCAAGCACATTCTCAGTGGCACTCAAACAGCCACACATCATTTTCAGCGGTACTGAATTGGCCACTTGTTTCCAGTGGCATTTTCATACGAACCACTCGCCGTTTCCTGTCTGTCATTTCTCCCTTAGGACAGTTGAGTTCAGCTTCTGTCCTACACCAGATTTCGAGTTGCCACACGCAGCTGGCTTCTTCTCGTAACAGTATCAGGCAATACCTAGCCAGCGTCCAGCATTTCTATCCTTACAGGACCCCGGTGAGCCGTCTCTGTTTACGGCCCATACAGTAAGATCCCCTCTATCTGGCATCCAGAAACATCAGCCAATAGCCAACGGCAAATGCTTGCCCATCACAACTGCCATCTTTAGTGAAATGTAAAATATCCTTGCATGTTCCCCAGTCTAGTCATCCAAGCAACCATCTGCCTGGCCCTTTATGGTTTTCTACGGCCTAGCGAATTCATCTTTAATGGTACTGGCAGCCAGGTACTATACAGACACCACCTGACTCGTTTATAAAAAAAACTAAAAAAATTACGTCCTTCAGCTTACGGTCTCCAAAACTCAACAATCCGGACCCAAGCTCTACATTAACCTCTTTTGTATTAACAACTCCATGCAGGCCAGCCTCCCCCTTGACAAGCTGACCCCATCAGGTCAGTTCTGCAACACTTCGCCCATACACAGGGGTGTACCAAGAAGCAGCTTAAGTCTGTTTTGAGAATGCTCCTTTGTGCTACTATCCTTGCTCGATCTCAGCTAACCCTTGATTAGCACAACATCTGCAAACAGCGACCCAGCTCATCAATGTCTCACTCTCTCGCAACACCTTTAAAGCCTACCAGACAACCTGGAAGGCCTTCAACAGATTCCTGACACACCACTCGTAGGAAACTTCAAACAACAAGCAGATTTGAGGGCAGCACTGTGGTGTAGTGGTTAGCACGCTCACTTAGCAGTAAGAAGCGTTGGTGGTTCGAATCCCAACCACAAAACTACCTGCCTGGAGTTTGCATGTTCTCCCTGTGCCTGCGTGGGTTTCCTCTGGGTACTCCGGTTTCCTCCCACACTCCAAAGACATGCAGGTAGGTTAATTGGCTTCTGTTCAAAATTGGCCCTAGTATATGAATGGGGACCTTGGCTTGTGGGCTCCTTGAGGGCAGGGACTGATGTGAGTGTGCAATGTACAGGGATAGGGACAATTGTAGACACTCACTCAGGTTGAACTGGATGGACTTGTGTCTTTATTCAACCTTACTAACTATGTAAGATACTGGCCTTTATCTCATACTGTCATACCCAGCTGACCCTATCCCACAACACTGTTCGGCTATACCTAACCGGCATCCAACATTTCTTGTCCTTACGGGACCTCGCAAACCTTCCTTATTCACGTCCCACGCAATTCGAGCTATGCTACGTGACATCCAGAAACTCCAACCGGTGGTCAGCGCCAAATGCTTACCCAAACGGGGACATCCTTAGGGGTATGCCGACCATCCTGACTACCTCTCCATTTGGTCTCCCCCCCCCCCCCAGTATGATCCTACAAGCAGCCAGGTATTTGGCCTACTACAGGTTCTTGCGACCTGGAAAGTTCACCTGCAGCTATCCAGCATGCCAAGTGCTACGTAGAACACCACTTAGTCCACTACAAAGATCACTTCGTCCTTTACCTATCAGTTTCTAAAAACCCAGCAAGTAGGCTTCGGGATAGACATCCACCTTTACAGAACCGATAATAGCGAGTGTCCATTTGCCACACTCAACCAACTGTTGACATTACTGCCCGAACAGTCAGACTTTAGTCCCCTTTTTCCTTTCCCGTCAAGCCCTTGAGTACCAGTCAGTTCATGAAACACATGAGGGGACTTCTCCGCAACTTTCACCTGAACCCTAGCCAGTACTTCGGTCACTCCTTCCGCATTGGGGTAGCCTCAGCAGCATCCCATCATGGGGTCCCAGACCATATCAATAAAGGGCTAGGCAGGTGGCAGGAGTCTGCCTGCTTCGCCCGGTACATCCCCAATCCGCAAGTGGAAATGGCTTAGGCATTTACTAAACTCACTCAATGATCAAACTCAATTAATAAAGAACTATCCCCTATCTCAATGTTTTTGCCCCCTTATTTTGGTATACCATACATTAGACCAAGGCACAGTTTCAGGTCCATTTCATGTCGTAAGTTTTATGTTAACTCTGAATGTTATCCATATCCATATCGGCCATAGGGCTCCAACCATAAATAAGAAGGCCAGTATGGTGGCCTGAATTTATGGGAGGAGCCCGGGGGGTATTTAACCAGCATGTTCACCTGTGGTCTTTGTCGGTTTCCTGTGCGCAATACCCACCCTCCCATCCTCTTTTTAGGGCATTTCTCAAAGTATTCATACTACTTACAGATTACTCATTTCATCTAATTTCATATTTTATTTCATTCCTCATTTCTTATCTAAGGTATGCCCCCTTATTTTGGTATACCGTACATTAGACCAAGGCACACTTTTAGGTCCATTTCATGTGGTAAGTTTTATGTTAACTCTGAATGTTATCCATATCCGTATCAGCCATAGGGCTCCAAACATATATATATATAATCTATATATATGTATTGTGACAGTACAGTTCCCTGTTCCAGTAATTGTCGCCCAGGGTTCTCAAATATGCAGGTTGAGGGGCTCCAGGGGTATTTAATGTGGAGGAATCTGTTTTATCAGTTTCCTCCAAAGTTTGTAAAAACCACTTTGGGACCTGGAGCCCGGAGATTCCATAGCGTTATGGGTGGGATGGAATCTCCAATCCTGGGATTGGGTTTTTGGAACAGCCAGGAGTCTGGCTGGTTGATTGAGCAGGTGGGTCTTGGGCTTATAGCAGAGTTAGGATTAGGGTTCTGAGCTCCACCCAGAGAGACAGGAGGTCTCCAGGAGTCCAGAGAGTGCAGGTGTGCAGGTGTGCACTAGTGAAAGCCAGAGACCCAAGTCTGAGGATCAGAGCAGTGAGGGGCTGCTTTCTAGATAGATGCTGTGTGTGTTGAAGCTGTGTGCATCTAAGGAGACAGATGAGAGCCTGAAGTGGAAGGCCTGAGCAGCAAGAAAGCTGAAAAAAGTTACAGTAGTTGCACGGGAACCCTGTTATATGACCAAGAGGGCTGAAGTGTAAAGCCTAGGTGGCAGTACTGCATTGTTGCCAATATTGTAATAAAAAAATTTTTTGGCAGTAGGCAGAGTAGTGTTATAATTAGGGGGCGGGGTATGCGGTTCTAGGTGTGGCATAGAAAAGGTGAAAATGGTCGTGGTTTACAGAAAATGGTGGGCGTAGCTTACATGGGGGCGTGGCTCAAATGGGTGTGGTTAGAGTCTGGGATGAATGCGGGATGGAGAGGGAAAGGAGGGGGGAGAGGGAAAGGAGGGAAAGAGGGAAAGGAGGGACAGCAGCCCCCCGATCCTACACCACAATAGCAATATGTGTTTTCCAGAGTTTGATAATCCGCAGATAAAGATACTCCAAATACCTGGTGTTAGCGCTTCAATCATCCCGGTGCCATGATTGTTATGGTATCAGGATGATTGAAGCGCATTATTTCTATTATTACATTGTAATATGAAATGAAATCATTCAACTCACCATAATGCTGAATCAGTGGGAGCCATGAGCGCGTCACTAGCCACGTTGCCTGCCACCAGATTCCATCAGGTGTCCCAAGCGGAGTCTGTCCTTACATCAGGTGCCCCATCAGAGGTACCTTCCTCACATCTCTGTCCATCAGCGGAGCCCCTCCTTACATATGGTGCCCCTCTGACATCCAGACTGGCCCCCCTGACATCCACAGACTGGTCCCCCTGACATCCACAGACTGGCCCCCCAAATATCCACAGACTGCCCCCCCTGACATCCACAGACTGCCCCCCCTGACATCCACAGACTGCCCCCCGACATCCACAGACTGCCCCCCGACATCCACAGACTGCCCCCCCCGACATCCACAGACTGGCCCCCTGACATCCACAGACTGGCCCCCACATCTCCAGACTGGCCCCCACATACTGCACAGACTGGCCCCCACATCTTTTGTCCTCCAGTCATGTGGAATGACTTTGAACTGTGGCGCCGCAGCATCTGAGCTCTATTGAAGACCAGCTCCTGGTCTTTTTTAAAATGGCCACCGGCGGCGGCGAAAAGCGGGACAAACCGAATTTCCCGGGACATTTCCTGGGACAAAATTAAATCGGGACAAATGTGCTAATCCCGGGAATGTTCTGGAAAATTCGGGACAGTTGGCAACTATGGTACTGCTGAAGAGAGGCAGGTGGCTTGGCATTTTTCATGTATTGTTTTTGGGAGAAGAACCCCTGTGTGCGCAGCCAAGTGCATGTATGAACTTTATTTTGTTCCTTTTAATAAAAGTGGGCTACCATGCCCTTAAACTAAACTTCCTGTTCGCTGGGAACTTACTAAAAAGGCATCTACCACGGAGTTAAACATCCTCCAATGTCACAGTATATATACTGTATATTTACAGTTGCTAATGGAGATTAGACATAAACTCCTCATAAGGCAACAGTGTGCCTGGCTGCTTCTACACAAAGTTGGGAAGAGAAACTGGGACAAACTAATGGCCTTCAGGGGGCTAGCACTACATACAAAAAAAGTTTACAGTCTTGCTAAGCTATCTATAAAAGATGTAAAACAATGCAGCTGTACATATTTATATTGTTTTGAACCTGGTTTTTACTTATTTGACTTGTCTGCACATTTCTTTCCACCAGGAATATCTGATAGACTTTGGATATCTTCCTGACGAAAACTTCACTGACTATGCTGTTCCTGAAACACCATTTATTTCAGAACATCAGGTTCCTGAAGAGTTTATTAGTGGTCTGGAATGGTTTCAGAGACAAAATGGACTGAAAGTAACAGGTAAGGTAACAGACTTCATGGCTTTCAAAATTAAAGTGCTATTGCATAGCTCCATTAGTCAAATTTCAAGCTAAAGTACAGTAATACCTTGCCAGCATAATTCGTTCAGGAAACATGCTTGTAAGCCAAAGCACTTGTTTTTTTTTTTTTTTTTTTTACAAACAAGATGTTTATTGGGTTGAGGAAAAACAAAAAGAAAAAAACTACAGGCACAAAGTACATAATACATACAGTACGTAAATAAAACGGAGTTACATCAAAAAAATAAATCATCATTCCGAGTGGGAACAGCTGGTAGCATGAGCCAAACTAATGAAGAGGGTGCAATGTAATAACAAATAACACAGTCCAGTGGATAGGGGGTAAAGCAAAGCACTGAAACAGAGCAGCACAGGGGGTACAGAGCAACAGTACGGACAGTCTTGGGGGAGATAGGGTAAGGGGGGAGACCAAGGCGGCCGGATCCTCCAGAGGACAACTATATTGGGGATCAAGGATCGACCTCTATGTCATTACAAGTGGCTGCGTTACGTAACCATATATCCCATATCTTCCCATACTTAGCAGGGCAGCCCCTATGTGCATATATTTCCTTCTTATAAGGAAGGACACCATTGACGGTAGCTATCCATTCCTGCACACTCGGGGGTGTCCCTCTCATCCATTTCCTTGCCACCAACAACCTGGCAAGAAATAATACCTCCTGTAGGAAAGTGATATGGGGCTTGTCAAAGTCTGGATCTGGGAATATCCCCAGTAAGCACTGTTTGGGGCACATGGTCAAGGGGGATCCCATCTCATCATGTATAAATTTAACAATATGAGACCAGTAATCATGTATTACCGGGCAAGTCCACAGCATGTGGAAAAAGGTACCGGGCGAGCCATTGCATCTGGGACAACTAGGGTCTTGTAACGGAGTAAACCGAGCCAGGCGGGATGGGGTGATGTAGGCCCTATGAACAATGTACATTTGGGTCAGGCGGTCAGAGAGTTTGGTAGACACCTTTTTGCATGTAGTCAGAGCATCCTCCCACTCCTCATCTTCCAAGTGTCCCACGTCCCCGACCCATCTATCTCTCAACCTGTATGCAGAGGCGGCTGCCACAGGGCGGAGAAGATCATTGTAAAAGAGGGAAATTAGTTTGGAGGGGTCCTGCCCCAGCAGGGTAACTAAAATGCCGTGCGGTCCAAACTCGGGGGATGATCGCGAAACTGGGTCTGAAGGGCATGCCGGAGCTGGAGAAACCTGAAGAACATATGGTTGGGGATATGGAATTCATCTTTAAGCTGTTGGAAAGATTTAAGAACCTGATTACTGTAAACATCTGAGAGGTACGCCACGCCCTTAGATAACCACAGGCCACAGTCTGGTATCGACAACAGTTCCGGTAATCCCGGATTGTGCCAAAGGGGGGTGTGCGAGTGCATAGCGGGTCGTCCCAGCCTGCGTCCCACCAATTCCCATATCCTGCAGTGGGCATACAGCAGACCCCAGCGATTGCGCAGCGCCTCGGGGTCCATAGGAGTCTTAAATAGCACTTGGTAGGGGTGAGTGTACCCAGCAGACAGGGGTGAGCACACCAGGGTCAGATAAAGCACTTGTATATCAAAGTGAATTTTCACATAAGAAATAATTGAAACTCAGATGATTTTTTCCACAACCATTTATTCACTGGTCTTTCAGTTTATTGTCCATAAAAAAGATTATAGCAATGTGATAGTTTGTGTAATCATAAAATGTCCACAAGTGGCAGCCTCCACAAGGGAGCTATAGAGTATACAACAGAAGAGAGACACCTCTAGGTGTAGCAATGTGGTTACATTTAACCACTGCGGCTTGCACAGGTGCCTTTGCGGGCGGGCGACTTGCACCTGCTACAGCTGCACGATATGGTAGCTTGTCCGCGGGTTGGGGGTGAACTTGAACTCTGTCGACGACCCGTGATTGCCTTATACACAGGCAAATGTAAACAAGGCATTTCCTTGTTCTGCCTAGTGCTACATGTCAGAGATCTACTGTTCCCAGTGATCGGGAACAGTGATCTCTGTCATGTCACTGGTAGCCCATCCCCCTACAGTTAGAACAAACCCAAGAAACACACTTAACCCTTTTATCGCCCCCTAGTGTTAACCTCTTCCCTGCTAGTGACATTTTTACATTGATCAGTGCATTTTTTTTTTTTGTTTACAAAAAGTTTTTATTCAATGAATATAAAAAGAGTACAACAGTAGCGTCAGATCAGATTTGGCATATAGAGCGAGACAAGATATTCATATACAGGGTGGGATACAAAGGATTAGTAAGTACAGAAATTGACCTAAGGGGGTAAAAGGCAAAGCAAATGCTAAGGGGTGGAAGTTTGGAAGACATACAGGGTCCTAATGGGAGTGTCCCATGAATTATAGTAGTGATGTGTTCCAGTGTTTCCATTTATCCTCAAATATCTGCATAGTATCAAATAAAATATGGTGGATGCGTTCAGATAATTTAATAGTTTCCATTCTTGCTATGACCTGAGCCCAAGGGAGAGATGGAGAACGCCAGTTAAAAGCAATGACCCAATGGATCGCTACAAAAAGTGTGTAAATAAGCTTTCTACAGTGTGTTGGTATATTAGGGATGGAAGAAAAACATAGGCAGATTTGCATCGTAAAGGTAATAGGACAGCCTACTATAGTGGAAACTACAGCAGAGGACTTCTGCCATATTGGGGTAAGGTGACTACAGCTCCAAAAGATATGTGATAGTGTGCCTGTTTCATTGCAGCCACGAAAGCAAAGTGGGGAAACTGCAGGATATATCGAATGGATTTTTGCAGGGGTCATGTACCATCTCGTATGTAGTTTGACAGCGGTCTCCCGTATTGAGTATGATCTTGTACTTTTAAACATGTTGGTCAGCATTTTCTGCCATTCTGTCGGATCGAATGATAAGCCTATATCCGTTTCCCATTTGAGCATTGGTTTGGTTTTATCATCTATCGTGGTCTCCATAAGTGAGCGATAAATGATAGAGATGATACCTCTATCTCTAGGGGAATGAGAGCATATACGTTCAAAACAGGTGCTTTGCAGGCGCATGTCCAAGGAGCCTCTACGCTGGAAAAATTGTTTAATGTGTAATTATGTAGTTGTGTGGGGGGAAGTTTGTATTGCGTTTGTAATTGAGAAAAAGACTTAAAGTGGGTTCCTGTCTTAAAGCTTTGGAATGTGGTTATGTTAGCCTTGTGCCATAGAAAAAACTGTGAGGAGTCGTGGAACGCTTGGGGAAACGCGGGATCCCATAGGTATGAGAGTAAAGGCGAGATAGAGGAGGCTAGATGGAATTTCTTTCTATAAAGTGACCATAAATACATAGATTGATATACGATTGTATTGCGAGAGGTGAAACAACTGGGTTTGATTGAATTCGACCATAGTTATCCCGAGGGTAGAAAGGGGTAGATGGAGTGGCTTTCGAATTTGAGCCAAGGAATATTGGCTGGAGGACTATGCCATTGAGCTGATTGGGCCAGTCTGGCAGATAAATAGTAAAGCCAAAGATTTGGGAGGCCTAGACCTCCCATGGGAAGAGGTCTGTATAGCAAGGATTTATGGAATCTGGGCTTTTTATGGTGCCAAATAAATTTGTTAATATCTCTTTGAATGGAGTCTATGTAGATTTTTGTGATATAAATAGGTAGGGATCTAAAGAAAAAAAGTAATTTTGGTAATATAGCCATCTTTATGGCCGTGACCCTGCCAAGGAATGAGATATGATATTTATCCCAAGTAAGTAGGAGCGATCTAATATTTAAAACTACAGGGTGATAATTTGCGTGGAACAAAGTTTTAAATTCAGGGGTAAGTTGTATGCCTAGGTAGCGAAAAGTTTGGGTGCACCAAGCAAAGGGGAAGTGGCGTTGTAATGATAAGGCTAAGTCATTAGGGATATTAATGGGCATAGCTGAGCATTTGGCTAAATTGACTCCTAACCCTGAAATAGTATAAAAAGAGTCTAACAAAGTAATTAAGTTGGGGAGCGCAATTAGGGGGTTAGTTATAAATAGAAGTACATCGTCAGCATATAGGCTTATTTTGAATTCGTCTGGGCCTTTGTGATAACCTTGAATGTTAGTGTTTTCTTTAATGGCACGGGCTAGGGGCTCTATTGCAAGAGCAAAGAGGAGGGGGGATAAAGGACATCCCTGCCTTGTGCCTCTCTGTAGTGGAAAAAATTGGGAGTTATTACCTGGTAATTTTATTCTGGTTTGGGGTTCTCTATATAAGGCGTGGAAGCTGTGTAAAAATTCGCCTGAGATACCGAATTTGGGTAATAGGTGGTCTAAGTAGGACCAGCTGACGCTATCAAACGCCTTGTGAACGTCAAGGCTAAGCAAGAGTGTTTGGTTAGAGTTGAGATTGGCGTCCTGAATTATGTTGGTGACCAAGCGAATATTGTCAGTAATTTGTCGGCTTGGGATAAACCCGGTTTGATCTGGTGAGATTAGGGAAGATATAACAGTGGCCAACCTATTGGCTAACAACTTACCGAAGATTTTCAAATCATTATTTATCACTGAGATAGGGCGAAAGTTTTGGGGGAGAGTGTGGTCCTTGTGGGGTTTGGGGATAAGGGACATGTTGGCTAATAACATTTCTGCAGGGAAGTCATTACCTTTTAATATATGGTTATAAAGAGAGGTCAGTTTGGGTGATAAGCTGTGTGCGAATTTCTTGTAGTAGGAGGCTGAGTATCCGTCTGGGCCTGGTGCAGTAGAGGTTTTAAGTGATTTGATAAGCGTCGAGATCTCTAGCTCTGAGCATGGGGCGTTTAACATCTCTATCTGTTGGGGTGATAAGGAAGGCAGTGAGAGGTTCGAGAACCAAGATTGGGAGGAAGGATCCTTGGTAGGATAAGGAGCAGCATATAGCTTTTCATAGTATTCTACAAAGATTTTAATTATGTCATTTGGGTGTGAAACCAAAGAGCCTGTCGAGTTACGGAGTTTGTAATTGTGAGTCGGTGTCACGTACCTGGTTGGAGAGCCCAAGCGTGCAGGGAGCGGCGCCTCGTAAGCCCCGGCTCGAGAGCCCCTGGAGATGGGAACAGGGATTCAGGAGTCCGGAGGGCACAAGTGCCAGACTGGTCAGCTGGTAGAAAAGACCGGAGCAGATGGTGGACCGGAGCAGAGGGTGCAACCAGCGCAGGATGCTGGACAGGAACTGCTGGACGGCTGGCACAGGTGAACAGGCAAGAGCTGCGGAAGTAGTAGTCAGAGCAGGTCCGTAGGCAGACTGGCAGAAGTAGTCAGGGACGAGCTGGGTCGGCAACAATCGGGCAGCAGAGGTACAAGGCGGAAGGCAGAAGCGTGGTCAATCAGGCAAAAGGGTCGGAGGCAGGCGGCAAACAGGCAAAGTCCAGGAACAGGCCGGGTACAGAGTCAGGAACACACACACAGGAACAGATAACAGGAGTCACGGGAAAGCTGCAGACGGGACAGCACAGAGGAGCAGGAGCAGGTCCCTTAAGTAGGCAACTGGGCGCCAAGAACGGTCGCACGGTACGTCTACGTATCCCCGCGGGTGACCGTGCTCCCGTTCGTGACCCCGCGTACCCGCGTACGCCCGTTCGGCTCGTCGCGCACCCGCGTGCGCCCGCTCGTGTCAACGCGCACCCGCGTGCGCCTGTTGGGGACTATGTGCACTCGCGTGCGTTCGTTAGCGCCAACCCGCGTCCGAAGGCACCGACGATCCCCTCGTACCGGGAACCTGCGGGTAAGTCTTACTTGGGTGACCGGGGTGGTGGAACGACCGTGACATTGCCCCCCCCCAAGGGGCAACCTCCGGATGCCCAACTGTGCCATCTTATCCGGGTGAGTTCTTTTGAAGGCATGGATTAGTCTTTCGGCATGCAGGTTGGACTCCGGTTCCCATGAATTCTCCTCAGGGCCATATCCCCTCCATTTAACCAGAAACTGGGTCTGGTTACGTCTCCTCCTGCAGTCCAAGATAGCTTCAACCTCAAATTCCAATTCCCCATCAATCATCACGGGTTCTGGGGGGTTGGTACTCCGGTCGGCAAAGGGGTCCGGAACCGCGGGCTTGAGTAATGAAACATGAAAAACCGGGTGGATCCGGAATGACCCCGGGAGTTTCAGCTCAAAGGCTACTTCATTTAGTTTCCTCAGAATGGGGAATGGACCCACAAACTTCGGGCCCAGCTTCCTGGAAGGGCAGGCCAACTTCAAGTTTAACGTAGACAGCCAGACCTGGTCCCCGACCTGGAGGTTAAGTTCGCCCCTTCTCTTCCTATCGAAGACTTCCTTATAGTGTTCCTGGGTTTTAGCCAGCGTTTCTTGAAGAATCCTGTTATTATTCCTGAAGAAGTTAAGGTCCTCCTGGACCGCCGGTACCGAACACTCAGGAAGATTACTGGGCAGAAAAAGTGGGTGGAAACCGAAGTTTGCAAAGAAGGGGGACTGTTTGGTGGCCGAATGGACGGAATTATTATATGCGAATTCCGCTAAAGGTAGAAGCGATACCCAATCGTCCTGGGAGAAGGAAGAGAAGCAACGCAGATACTGCTCCAGCGTTTGGTTGGTTCTCTCGGTCTGGCCGTTAGTTTGAGGGTGGTAGGCTGAAGATAGGCGAAGCTCGATTTTCAGGGCCCCACAGAGAGCCTTCCAAAACCTGGACGTGAATTGAACACCCCTGTCAGAGGTGATGTCAGCAGGAATGCCGTGGAGCCTTACTACTTCTTTAATAAAAGTCCTGGCCATCTCTGTGGCCGATGGAGTCCCCTTCATGGGTAAGAAGTGAGCCATTTTAGTAAATCTGTCCACTACCACCAGGATCGAGGAAAAGTCTTCAGAGGGGGGCAGTTCCACGATAAAATCCATGGATATCATTTTCCACGGCCTATCCGGGATGGGTAATGGTCTCAGCAAGCCCCAAACCTTCGACTTACTCCCCTTATTCCTAATGCAGGTGGTACACGCTTCTACATATTCCCTGCAGTGTTTCTTCATCTGGGGCCACCAAAACGTGCGTTGAAGTAAGTCTAAGGTTTTGAATGCTCCAAAGTGACCGGCCAATGGGTGGTCATGGCAGGAGCTGAGGACCGCAGTACGTAACTCCTGGGGGACAAAGATTCTACCCTGGTGCCAGAGAAGACCGTCCTTGGAGGTTAAAGAGGTGTCAGAAGATAGAGCCGGATCACTGGAGGCCTGTTTAATTCGGGACAAGAGATCTTCATGGAGCAGGAGAAAGTTTCCTGGGGGAAGAATGGTGTCTGGCGTAGGAGATAACATTGGCTCATTGTACATCTGGGAAAGAGCATCAGGCTTCACGTTCTTCGACCCGGGCCTGTACGTGATATGGAACACGAACCTGGAAAAGAAAAGTGCCCACCGGGCCTGTCTTGGCTTCAGTCGTTTGGCAGATTTAAGATACTCCAGGTTCTTGTGGTCCGTATAAACCAGGATCGGGTGGGAAGCACCTTCAAGGAGGTAGCGCCATTCCTCCAACGCCGCCTTGATTGCCAGTAATTCCTGGTCTCCGACGTCATAGTTCCGCTCAGCTTCTGAGAGTTTGCGGGAGAAAAAGGCCACTGGGTACAAAAGTGATTTAGGCCCCTGTCTCTGGGATAATACCGCCCCAACGGCTACTTCCGAGGCATCCACCTCCAGGATATAGGGCAGCGTAGCGTCGGGGTGTCTCAGGATCGAAGCTGAAACAAATAGTTTCTTCAGGGTTTCAAAGGCTTCTTGCGCCTTGGGAGTCCATAGGAATCTTTGACCCTGTTTGGTCAGCTCCGTGATGGGGGAGATAATGGATGAAAATCCTCTGATAAACTTTCTATAGAAATTGGCAAATCCCACGAACCGTTGGACCCCTTTCCGGTCCGAGGGAGCGGGCCAGTCTAGGATGGCTGAGACTTTCTGGGGATCCATTTCTATTCCGTCTACGGAAATGATCAAGCCCAAGAATTGAATGCTCTGTTGCTCGAAGACGCACTTCTCCGGTTTGTCGTACAGGCCATGGAGACGGAGACGAGCCAGGACAATCTTCACATGCTCCCGGTGTTCGGCTAAGGAGGAAGAAAAGATTAGTATATCGTCAAGGTATATAACAACAAACAGGTCTAAGTACTCTCTGAAGACATCATTGACGAAATGCTGGAATGTAGCAGGGGCATTACAGAGTCCAAAGGGCATGACGAGATACTCATAATGCCCGAAGCGGGTACGAAAGGCGGTCTTCCACTCATCGCCTTTGCGAATACGGACCAGGTTGTAGGCGCCCCGCAGATCCAGTTTGGAGAACACCTTAGCCGACCCCAGTCTCTGGAACAATTCAGGCACCAACGGTAGAGGGTAGCGGTTTTTCACAGTAACCTTATTGAGTGCCCGGTAGTCTACGCATGGTCGTAGGGAGTGATCCTTCTTCTGGACGAAGAAAATCCCTGCACCTGCCGGGGAAGTGGAAGGTTGGATAAAGCCCTTCTTTAAATTATCGTACAGGTAGGTCTTTAGAGCTCCCAGCTCGGTCTCAGATAGGGGAAAGATTCTCCCGAAGGGAATCTCCGCTCCCGGAAGCAAGTCTATCGGGCAATCATATAGTCTGTGGGGAGGTAGAGTCTCTGCGCCCTTCTTACTAAAAACATCCAAAAATTGGTGATAGACTTCGGGCACTGCCAGTCGGGTTTCGGTGTCTGTCTCCAAGCAGAGCAGGGAAGGAGGGTCCGTCTTGATGGCTGGAAGGCAATACTGATGACAGTAGGCAGATGGAAACTCGATCTTTCCAGTGAACCAGTTTATCAGGGGATTGTGGGCCTTCAACCAGGGTATGCCAAGGATTATGGGAAAGAGGGGAGACTCGATAATGTCCAGACACAGGTGCTCCTGGTGGTCCCCCGTGATGGTGGCAAGAAGGGGAGATGTTTCCTGGGTTACAGGTCCAGATCTCAGAGAAGAACCGTCGGCCAAATAGATTGGAAGTTCCTTGGCCCTGGGCCGAAGGGGAATGTTGTTCTTCAGGGCGAAGGATAGGTCCATAAAACCGCTACAGGCCCCAGAGTCAATGATCGCGTTGACGCGGATAGTCTTGCCGGAGAACTGTAAAAGAAGAGGCACAGCCAGGTGAGAGATGGTACTGGTACTAGGCGGAGTAGGAGGAGAGGCGGGAGGTATAAGCAGGCACTTACGTGACTTGGCGGGGCAAGTGCGAACATAATGTCCAGATCCTCCGCAGTAGAGGCACAGGTTACCAGATCTTCGGCGTTGGCGCTCTTCGGGGGTCAGAGGTGAACGTAGTAATCCCAGCTGCATGGGTTCCGATAAATCCGGAGAAGAAGGATCAGGAAGAACCGGTGGATTGGCACTTGGAACCCGTGGCATCATCCAGACTGGGCGCGAGGTGGAAGAAGAGCGCTCCAGACGACGCTCTCTTAACCGCCTATCGATCTGGACAGAGAGGTCGATGAGCGCTTCCAGGGTCTCAGGAGTTCCTACACGGGCCAGTTCGTCCTTCAAAGCCTCCGAGAGTCCCATGCGGAACTGGTAACGGAGAGCTGAGCTGTTCCACTCTGTGTCGGCGCTCCAGCGCCTGAACTCAGACACATAGTCCTCTACTGGCCTGCGACCTTGCTGGAGTGCATGCAAAGCCGCTTCTGCAGTGGCTGCGAGCTGGGGGTCCTCATAAAGACGAGACATGGCTTGGAAGAAGACATCTAAGGAGTCCAGACAGGGGTCTTTTCGTTCAAGGAGGCGATGTGCCCAGGCCTGGGGTTCGTCGGTAAGTAAGGAGATAACGAACCCTACTTTCGTAGCCTCAAGAGAAAAGGTCCGGGGCTGAAGGGCGAAGAAGAGCTCGCAGGAATTCCGGAAGGCCCTAAATTTATTCCGGTTACCGGAAAAACGGTCTGGTGTAGGGACCCTTGGCTCTGGCAGCAACATGACCACTGAAGGGGGACCTGGAGATCCGGAGGCAACTGGAGCTGCGGCAGATAGGGCTTGAACCCGTTCCTCCAAACGACCATAACCCTCTTGCAGGTTCTTCACGGCCTGGGTGAGGCCGGCTAGATGGTGGCACAGTTCATCCATCGGAGACACTCCCTGCGAGGGCTCGGACATGGCTGTCCCGTACTGTCACGTACCTGGTTGGAGAGCCCAAGCGTGCAGGGAGCGGCGCCTCGTAAGCCCCGGCTCGAGAGCCCCTGGAGATGGGAACAGGGATTCAGGAGTCCGGAGGGCACAAGTGCCAGACTGGTCAGCTGGTAGAAAAGACCGGAGCAGATGGTGGACCGGAGCAGAGGGTGCAACCAGCGCAGGATGCTGGACAGGAACTGCTGGACGGCTGGCACAGGTGAACAGGCAGGAGCTGCGGAAGTAGTAGTCAGAGCAGGTCCGTAGGCAGACTGGCAGAAGTAGTCAGGGACGAGCTGGGTCGGCAACAATCGGGCAGCAGAGGTACAAGGCGGAAGGCAGAAGCGTGGTCAATCAGGCAAAAGGGTCGGAGGCAGGCGGCAAACAGGCAAAGTCCAGGAACAGGCCGGGTACAGAGTCAGGAACACACACACAGGAACAGATAACAGGAGTCACGGGAAAGCTGCAGACGGGACAGCACAGAGGAGCAGGAGCAGGTCCCTTAAGTAGGCAACTGGGCGCCAAGAACGGTCGCACGGTACGTCTACGTATCCCCGCGGGTGACCGTGCTCCAGTTCGTGACCCCGTGTACCCGCGTACGCCCGTTCGGCTCGTCGCGCACCCGCGTGCGCCCGCTCGTGTCAACGCGCACCCGCGTGCGCCTGTTGGGGACTATGTGCACTCGCGTGCGTTCGTTAGCGCCAACCCGCGTCCGAAGGCACCGACGATCCCCTCGTACCGGGAACCTGCGGGTAAGTCTTACTTGGGTGCCCGGGGTGGTGGAACGACCGTGACAGTCGGTTTAACAGTTTGGTTGAGTTTGCGTGCAAACATTGTTGAAGCTGAGTTACTGTAAAGGAGGAATTTAGCTTTTGCCCATCGTAGAGATTTTTCTGTTTTATCAGATAATACAAGGCGGAAGGCAGAAGCGTGGTCAATCAGGCAAAAGGGTCGGAGGCAGGCGGCAAACAGGCAAAGTCCAGGAACAGGCCGGGTACAGAGTCAGGAACACACACACAGGAACAGATAACAGGAGTCACGGGAAAGCTGCAGACGGGACAGCACAGAGGAGCAGGTCCCTTAAGTAGGCAACTGGGCGCCAAGAACGGTCGCACGGTACGTCTACGTATCCCCGCGGGTGACCGTGCTCCAGTTCGTGACCCCGTGTACCCGCGTACGCCCGTTCGGCTCGTCGCGCACCCACGTGCGCCCGCTCGTGTCAACGCGCACCCGCGTGCGCCTGTTGGGGACTATGTGCACTCGCGTGCGTTCGTTAGCGCCAACCCGCGTCCGAAGGCACCGACGATCCCCTCGTACCAGGAACCTGCGGGTAAGTCTTACTTGGGTGACCGGGGTGGTGGAACGACCGTGACAGTCGGTTTAACAGTTTGGTTGAGTTTGCGTGCAAACATTGTTGAAGCTGAGTTACTGTAAAGGAGGAATTTAGCTTTTGCCCATCGTAGAGATTTTTCTGTTTTATCAGATAATAAAAGGTCTAAAGTTTGTTTTTTGCTAGTTATCTGCTGTAATAAATCGGGGGTAGGTGATTGGTTATAACAATTGTAAAGTTTATCAAGTGTTTTTGTAAGTGTTCTAAGTTCCAATAATTTAGCCTTGTTTTTTTTGGAGGCTATGTTGATGAGATGACCAAGCATCATTGCTTTGTGGGCAGTCCAAAGAGAGCCAGGTTGGGTGTCTGGAAGCTGATTCTCAGTAAAATAGTTATTGAGGTGTGTTGTAAGAGTCTCTATAATTGATGAGTCAGTTAGCAGAGAGTCATTCAGTCTCCAGGTGTAAGTGGTGGGCTTAAGGCCTAATCTAGAGATGCTAAAAGCCACGATTTGGTGGTCTGACCATGGGCAGACATGTATATTTGCGCTGGTGGAATTTGCAAGTACTATGGGAGTGCAGAAGATGTAGTCTATACGGGCTGAGCTATCGTGTGGGTGTGCATAGAAAGTATATGATTTACAGCCGATATTATGTGCTCGCCATGCGTCTAAAAGTTGATGTGTGTTTAAACTGTGTGTGAGGGATTTAGGGAAGGCCTTGGAGGAGGGGGTAATATTACTTCTGTCAAGGGTGGGGTTAAAGTCGCCGCCTACTATCATGTGGGGAGATATATATCTATCAAGAATGGTAAAAAATTGTTGAAAAAAAGTTGCTTGTGCAGCATTTGGGGCGTAGACAGAGGCGATTGTTGTGGTACGGCCTTGCAGTTTACCTTGCAGGATTATAAATCTGCTACTGGGGTCTCTATAAACATGTTCGGGGTCAAAAAATAGTGAGTTTTTAATGAATATGGCCACTCCACGAGACTTGGAAGTATAGGAAGTTACAAAGAATTGTTTTATATGATTTATCAAAGTATTGTGGGTGGTTATCGGTAGAGAAATGGGTCTCTTGGAGCAGGAGGATATCTGCGCCAAGGCTTTTATATTGATAAAAGGCTTTTTTGCGTTTTTGTGGTAGGTTAAAGCCTTGAACATTATGTGATAAAATTTTTAAAGCCATTGGTAAATTATCAATTTTTCGAGTAAGATATCACAAACGAGATAGAGTAAATTTGCGTATCGTGGAGGGACCATAAGCAGAATGCATACATAATAACAGAAATAATGAAGAAATCTATGTCTTGGCATTGTAAGGGTAACTGTCTGACTGACTAAAATATTCGGAATACTTAAAGGAGTGTCAAATTTATATAATGATATAACTGATTTATAGAGTATCATTGAAAAAAATCAGAAAAGAGAATAGACCCAGAATAAAAAAGTGGCTCAGTAGGAGGCAGGAAGAAAAGCCGGGTCCCTTTCTCATTAACCAAAAAGCAATGGGGACATAAGAAAAAAAAATCTTAATGACCAAAAAATACAAGATAACTTTGGACAACATGTCCAATATCAACCAGTGGGCCCAGAAAAGAGAGGGGACCAGTGGCTGATAGGGGGGCATGACAGCGGACGAGGGGAGACCAGTTGCCCGAAAGATTAACAGTGCATAACTTTTTTCTGTTAAAAAAAAAAAAAACAGTGCATAACTTATAAGTGCATAGGTGTAAGAAAGCCGTCCCAATTTTGCAGGCTGTAAAAACCGTAAAGGGTGGTTAAAAAAAAAGAACAAGGGGGGGGGGGGGGGTAGGGGGGGAGAACCCAACGTTCAGCCAGGGACATAGAGGTTGGATTGATAGATTGAGTAGTGAACGAACAGGCCTAAGTGGCCAACAGCTAAAGGGAAAAAATAAATGTTAAATTTGAGCTTGAGTTTGTGATGACGGAGAACGTAGGAGAAATGATGATTCAGGCTGGCTTGTCGCGGAGGGATTGGCGCCAACTACTTTGACCACGGCGTGAAGAAGGTGTGTTCCATATAGGAATAGGTGCCAGTGTAGAAGGGCGGCGTATCGGAATGTCCGGTTCCAAGAGTCCCAACTTAATCAGTATCTCCTTTCCTTCTGATGCGTTGTATGCTGTATATGTTGAGCCATTATGTGGTACCGTGAGTTTGAACGGGAATCCCCATCTGTAGCGGATCCGAGCAGCTTGTAGCACAGAAGTAACCTCTTTCATCTTTCGTCTACGGTCTAATGTAGCTTGGGAGATGTCTGGATAAATTTGAATTTTAACTCCCTCCAGTTCAATGTTGGTGGAGTTTCTTGCTGAGCGCAGGATTTCTTCCTTAGTCAAATAGTCTTTAAGACACAATATGATATCACGAGGCGGTTTATCTGCAGGAGGCTTGGGGCGGAGTACCCTGTGTATCCTGTCGCATGTGAACGCTGAGGAAGGGGTGGTGGGGAGGAGAGATTGAAATATTTTAAAAAACCGCCGTAGGGAGGTCGGTGACAGTTTCGGGAATGCCACGCAAACGAAGATTATTTCTGCGGTTACGATTGTCGAGGTCCTCGACCTGTGATTGAACCATTTGGAAGTTTTCGGGCAAGGATTCGTAATCTTTACGAAGATCAGCGTGCGCTAGTGCCAGCTCATCGTGTTTGGTCTCTAGGTTATCCGTTCGGTTGCCTAGGTTCGTAATTTCCAATGATAAAGTGTTCGTAGCTTTGTGCAGTTCTGATTGGAAAGTCCCAGCTAGTTTTTCATACATAGATGTCAGGCTATCTTCCAAGTCTGCTTTAGTGAGATATGTGGGGCACTCACCATCATCCTGAGCAGGAGAGGAGATTCCAGGGCAGACCTCCGGGGATGAAGTGGACCGCCGTGCCTGGGTGCCATCTTTAGCCATGCTTGTTCTAGGAGTTGTGCGGAGGAGGTAAGTTGTAAGCGACCCTTGCGGCTTGTTATTCTTCGGTTTTTTGCGGGACGGCATACACCTGGAACTCCCGCAGGGGTGTCTGGCAATTTGAGTTAGGTTTGGTGGGATAATAGCCCTGCAGGAAGGCGAAATGTCTCCGTTCCTCTGGAGCTCTCACTAAGGACGTCCGCTCTCCATCGCGCCACGCATGCGCCCCCGATCAGTGCATTTTTTTTAGCATTGATCAATGTAATAATGTCACTGGTCCCCAAAAAGTGTAATTTGGGTCAGATTTGTCCGCCATTATGTCGCAGTCCCGCTAAAAATCACAGATTACTGCCAGTAGTAGTAAAAACAATAAAAAATATAGTTACATAGTTACATAGTTAGTCAGGTTGAAAAAAGACACAAGTCCATCCAGTTCAACCTTAAAAAAATAATAAAAAAATAATCGTACAATCCAAATACCCAATTTTATGCCCACAATTGATCCAGAGGAAGGCGAAAAAAAACCTCAGCAGAGCATGCTCCAATTTGCTACAGCAGGGGAAAAAAATTCCTTCCTGATCCCCCAAGAGGCAATCGGATTTTCCCTGGATCAACTTTACCTATGTTAGTACCCAGTTATATTATGTACATTCAGGAAAGTATCCAGGCCTTTCTTAAAGCAATCTACTGAGCTGGCCAGAACCACCTCTGGCGGGAGTCTATTCCACATTTTCACAGCTCTAACTGTGAAGAAACCTTTCCGTACTTGAAGATGAAATCTCTTTTCCTCTAGACGTAAAGAGTGCCCCCTTGTCCTCTGGGTTGACCGTACAGAGAACAACTCAACACCAAGTTCACTATATGGACCCCTAATATATTTGAACATGTTCATCATATCCCCCCTTATTCTCCTCTTCTCAAGAGTGAATAAATTCAGTTCCTCTAATCTTTCCTCATAGCTGAGTTCCTTCATGCCTCTTATCAGTTTGGTTGCCCTTCTCTGCACTTTCTCCAGTTCCCCGATATCCTTTTTGAGAACTGGTGCCCAAAACTGAACTGCATATTCCAGGTGAGGTCTTACTAATGATTTGAACAGGGGCAAAATGATATCTCTCTCTCTGGAGTCCATACCTCTCTTAATACAAGAAAGGACTTTGCTCGCTTTGGAAACAGCAGCTTGGCATTGCATGCTATTAGTGAGCTTATGATCTACCAAAACCCCCAGATCCTTCTCCACTATGGATCCCCCCAGTTGTACTCCCCCTAGCATGTATGATGCATGCATATTCTTAGCCCCCAAGTGCATAACTTTACATTTATCAACATTAAACCTCATCTGCCACATAGTCGCCCAATTAGACAGTGTATTGAGGTCGGTTTGTAAATTGGAGACATCCTGTAAGGACGTTATTCCACTGCATATCTTGGTGTCATCTGCAAAGACAGAAATGTTACTTTTGATCCCAGACCCAATATCATTTATAAAGATGTTAAAAAGTAAGGGTCCCAGCACTGAACCTTGGGGTACACCACTGATAACCTTAGACCATTCAGAGTAAGAATCATTAATCACTACTCTCTGAATTCTGTCTCTTAGCCAATTTTCTATCCATTTACAAACTGATATTTCCAAACCTGTAGACTTTACCTTACACATGAGCCGTGTGTGGGGAACTGTATCGAATGCTTTTGCAAAATCCAAGTATACCACGTCAACCGCCACCCCTTTGTCCAAGGTTTTACTTACCTCCTCATAAAAAGAAATCAGATATGTCTGACAACTTCTGTCTTTCATGAATCCATGTTGTCTGTTGCTTAAAGTGTTTTTGTTCAGCAAGAACTCGTCGATGTGGTCTTTTATTAAACGCTCCAGTATCTTCCCAGCTATAGAAGTTAAGCTAACAGGTCTATAGTTACTTGGTAAAGACTTTGATCCCTTTTTAAATATAGGCACCATGTTCGCCCTGCGCCAATCCAGTGGGACTATTCCCGTCATTAATGAGTCCCTAAAAATTAGATACAATGGCTCTGAAATTACAGAGCTCAATTCTTTTAGGATCTGTGGGTGGATGCCATCAGGGCCAGGTGCTTTATCCACCTTTATTCTGTCTAAATATTTCTGGACCATATCACTTTTGAGCCATTGTGGATCATTTGGGGCTGTGTCACTATCAACCCCATTATGGACATGCGCTCCCCCATGCTCTTTTGTGTACACAGAGCTGAAGAAAGTATTTAATAAATTAGCCTTCTCTTTGTCCCCAGTCACCCACTCTAGATTATTTTGTAAAGGGCCTACATGCTCAGAATTGACCTTTTTACTATTAATATATTTGAAGAATTTTTTGGGGTTTGTCCTACTATCTTTTGCAATCTGTCGTTCGTTTTGAAGTTTTGCATCCTTGATTTCCTTTTTACATATTCTGTTAAATTCTTTGTAACATTTAAATGACACTAGTGATCCTTAATTTTTATATTTTTTAAAAGCTCTTCTCTTATAGTTTATAGCTTTTTTAACTTTGGCTGTGAGCCACATAGGTTTTGTTTTTAGCCTTTTAAACTTATTGCCCATGGGAATATACTTTGCATTGAGGTCCCAAACAGTCTTTTTGAAGAATTCCCATTTCTGTTCTGTGCCCATTGAAGCAAATATTCTCTCCCAGTCCAAGTCCTGGAGAGCAGCCCTCATTCTTGGAAAATTTGCTCTCTTGAAGTTAACTGTTTTTATCTTACCTGTATGTATTTCTTGTTTAGCGCTAACATCAAAGGAAATCATGTTATGATCACTGCTACCCAGGTGTTCCTTTATCTGGACATTAGTAATAAGCTCTGCATGGTTTGAGATTACCAGGTCCAACAGAGCTTCATTCCTAGTTGGGGCCTCAATAAACTGGACCATAAAATTGTCCTGTAATAGGTTTATCATTTTTTGCCCTTTAACTGTCCCAGCAGTGCCATTACTCCAGTCAATTTCTGGGTAGTTAAAATCCCCCATTATTATCACTGTCCCAGCCCTTGCAGCCCTTTCCATCTGTGCAAGGAGCTGAGTCTCCACCTCCTCATTAACATTGGGTGGTCTATAACAAACTCCAATGATTAACTTTGAACTACACCCATCTAAATGCAGTTCCACCCATAATGCTTCAGACTCATCACACTCTCCATCCACCAGGTCCTCTTTCACACTTGCTTTGAGATCACTTCTCACATAGAGACAGACCCCGCCACCTTTCCTTTTTACCCTGTCTCTCCGAAAGAGTGCATAGCCAGGAATATTAATAGCCCAGTCATGTGAGGATTGAAGCCAAGTTTCAGCAATACCAATTACATCATAGCTCTCCTCATGCACTACAGCTTCCAACTCACCTATTTTGCTTGGCAGACTTCTGGCATTGGTGTACAAACACTTTAATGCATTATTACATTTTGCTCTGGTGTTTTTCATATTATTTTTAGTAGTACAAATTGCCCTATAGTTTTCAATGGCTGTTTACAACATGGGAAATTTCTTGTCACCTGCCATATCCCACCCCCATCTATCCCCATTCCACCCTCCATTAATGTCTGACCCCTAACTGACCTGTCTGCCCAATGTAATTCTGGTTCACCCTCCCCCCTCAAACCCAGTTTAAATACTCCTCCAGCCTTCCCATAAACCTCTCCCCCAGCACAGCAGACCCCCTTCCATTCAAGTGCAAACCATCGTAAGCATATAGGTTGCACCCCAATGAAAAGTCAGCCCATTGCTCTAGAAACCCAAATCCCTCCTCCATACACCAGGTCTTTAGCCATGCATTCAGCTCTCTAATCACCCCCTGCCTTTCCTGTGTTGCGCATGGCACAGGCAATATTTCAGAGAATATCACCTTGGAGGTCCTTCCCTTCAACTTGCAGCCTAGTTCTCTAAATTGATTGTTAAGGAGCCTCCACCTTCGATGTATACGGTCATTGGTCCCAACGTGGACCAAGACTGCTGGGTCATGCCCAGCCCCTCCCAGTAATTTATCCACCCGGTCCACCACATGCCGAACCCTAGCACCAGGGAGACAGCAAACTATTCAGTTGAGGCGATCCTGGCGACAAATTATCAGTCCTTCTGATTATAGAATCCCCTATAACCACCAACTGTCTAGGCCTATCTGCACTCCCCTCACCTCCTTTACTAGATGGGCTGCTCTCCCAGCTGTTAGGGGGAGCAGTGACATCTAGGGCTGCCACCTCTGTGTTTGCCACCTCCACATTTTCACCCAACTCTGCAAATTTGTTTTGATGCACAAACACAGGACTGGTCTTCCTTTTCTGCAAGCCCCTTCCACTCCCTCTAACTACATTAACCCATCTTCCTATGTGATAATCCTGACTTGCCCCTCCACCCTCCACATCAACCCTACTGACCACCTGCTCAGCGAGCAGAGGACCCCTTTCAAGGTTGTCCTTTCTGCCCAGTGTTGCAACTTGCTCCTCCAGATCTCTAATGTGAGCTTCCAGAAGGGCAACCTGCCCACATCTGTCACAGCGGTATGCATCCTGGAGCTCTTGCACCAGTTTTGCATACATGTGGCACACTGTGCACTGAGCAAAACCTTCAACCCTGCTAGCACTCATTTCCCAGTTACAATACAATTACTTAAAGGAAGTTTAAGATGTTACTTACAGGTTAGAGACTCCTGTCTTAACTCCTGGTTATTAACTCTCCACTTTAGTTCAAAATTCCACTTGTGTTCACAAAATCCACATGCAAACCACCATCAGGGAGCAAGCTCCTTGAGGAGTTTGTATAACTACCTTTATACACCTGTGAACAATTAACCCCTCCCCTAAATTAGCAGGAAGAAAGAGAGAGAAAAAAATGCTGTTTAAAAAGTGTCAGAAAAAAGGACTTTTAAAAACTGCTAGCAAACGTATCAAATGAAGGAGGGGAAGAAAAAACACCCCCAAAAACAACACTTGCAAGCAGAAGCAGTCAAAAGCACAACTCCTGGTTATTAACTCTCCACTTTAGTTCAAAATTCCACTTGTGTTCACAAAATCCACATGCAAACCACCATCAGGGAGTAAGCCTATATATAAGTCCTTAACGCGATCCCTTATTTTTATAGACACGCAAACCAACCAATATACACCTATTGGGATTTTTTTTTAATACCAAAAATATTTAGAAGAATGTATATCGGCCTAAACTGATGAAATTTTTTTTTGGGGGATATGTACTATAGCAAAAAGTAAAAAAAAATGTTTTTTTTTTTAAATTTTGCCCTCTTTGTTTATAGCACAAAAAATAAAAAATGCAGAGGTGATCAAATACCACCAAAAGAAAGCTCTATTTGTGGGGAAAAAAGAACATAAATGTTGTTTGGGTACAACGTCACATGACCGCATGTAGCGGCCATAACCCTTGGCAGGGCGGCCTTGACTTTTGGGCTTACCGATGAACCTCCACTTGGCTTGTTCTTCCGCGTCCAGGGGTTCCCAGGGTTAGTACCAAACAACTTTGAACTCTGACACCATAAAAGTCCTTTAGAAAGGTTTTTATTTGCAGGGGTAACATCCAACAAACACAGTCTCGTATGGGAACAGAGGGCAAGGGTGAAGAAACTCAGGCACCTTGAACTGCTAATCATCAGAAAGTCTCTAATACCACCCAGAGAGTAGCCACTCGCAGTTGGGCGCTTCAAAGCTGAACAAATCTCTAGCCAGAGATTATGGCAGTCAGCACTTTGATCCAGAACTTGAGAAATCTCTGACCTTGAGTGATTTGTAACAGAAAGTGAACAGGAACCTTTTCCTCAGTACCTGGAACACTCTCTGTCTCCTTAGCAGTACTGGAAAAGCGTGGATTCGTTAGTGTCCTTCACAACCCAGCAACCAGGCACTTCTCAGGATGCCAGCTTGTTGGCCCTCCTCTGAAGAGTCCTCCCCGGTCGTTTACACGAGCTGCAGTGCCCCTCCAGGCCGAGAGCACAGACGGATCCTCACACCAGACCAGGCATGTCTATTGGGGCGAAGCATGGTGCGGAGAGCGACGCGCGCTCCCATTACCGGGACCCCTCACGGGGCTACCTTGGTCCAGAATCAGGAACAGGCCGATATGGCCTCAGGAACAAACCCCGAACACGTGACTTCAGCATCTTAAGTACCCTTCCCCAGATTCCTCAGCGGGGCACCCACTGATTGGCTCCGGGGAACACTGATACCCAAAATGTCCAACCAGACCTGGTTCTGAGCCTGTCATGTGCACTTAACTGTACACATGACCAGGCAGAACTCTAACAAAGCCCAGCCAAACTGATGTCAAAGTTAAACCTACATAATTAACCCTCAGAACCCCTTTACTGTTCTGAGGCAAAAACTAAATTTGTACATAACAGACACCTTGTCCAAAGTGTCATCTCTACACGTGCAATTGTCAATTAACCACTTAAGGACCGTTGCATGTAAATATACGTCGGCAGAATGGCACAGACGGGCACAATCACGTACCCGTACGTGCCTGCCTTCCAGTGGGTGGGGGGTCGGATTGGACCCCGCTGGCTGCGGCGGTCCATTTTCGCTTCAGGAGCGATCCGGGATGAGGGGATGGCCCCCTACCCCCCCAATAAAGATTTAACCCCCTGATTGCCCCTAGAGTTAACCCTTTCACCCCCTTTTGCCAGTGTCACTAAGCAATCGTTTTTCTGATCGCTGCATTAGTGTCACTGGTGCCGCTAGGTAGCTAGTTATTTTTTAGGTTCACCGCCAGGTTTCTATAGCGTTAGGTTATATATGGGGGTACCTAATAAAGGTTTTAACCCCCTGATTGCCCCTACTTAACCCTTTCACCAGCGATCACCGTATAAGTGTTACGGGTGACGCTGGTTAGTTAGTTTGCTTTTTATAGCATCAGGGCACCCACCATTTATTACCCAATAAAGGTTTAACCCCCTGATCACCCGGCGGGTGATATCAATTAGGTTTTAGGGTCAGATAGGGTCTGTGTCACCCCAGGCAGCGCTAGGTTAGTGACAGTACCGCTAACACCCACGTGCAAAGCATACACCTCCCGTAGTGGTATAGTATCTGAACAGATCAATATCTCATCTGATCAGATCTATACTAGCGTCCCCAGCAGGTTAGGGTTCCAAAAAAATGCATTGTTAGCGGGATCAGCCCAGATACCTGCTAGCACCTGTGTTTTGCCCCTCCGCCCAGCCCACCCAAGTGCAGTATTGATCGATCACTGTCGCTTACAAAACACTTAACACATAACTGCAGCGTTCGCAGAGTCAGGCCTGATCCCTGCGATCGCTAACAGTTTTTTTTGGTAGCGTTTTATATTTAAATCCTGAAGGCAGTGCTTGGTTTTCGGGGTCCCATACGCGGCTAGACTCCCAAAAAATCCCCCACATGTGGTATCCCCGTACTCAGGAGAAGCAGCAGAATTTATTTTGGGGTGTAATTTCACTTATGCCCGTAGCATGTGTGAGCAATATCATTTAGTGTCAACTGAAAAAAAAAAGTTTGTAATATTCCCGCAACTTGTGGCAAAATATAAAATATTTAATGGACTCAACATGTCTCTCAGTAAATAGCTTGGGGTGTCTACTTTCCAAAATGGGGTCATTTGGTGGGGGGGGGGGGGGTTTGTGCTATTTTGGCATTTTATGGCCTTCCAAACTGTGATAGGTAGTGAGGAGTGAAATCTAAAATTTGCACCAAATCCTGAAGGCAGTGATTGGTTCTCGGGGTGCCGTATGTGGCTAGACTCCCAAAAAGTCCCACACATGTGGTATCCCCGTACTCAGGAGAAGCATCAGAATATATTTTGGGGTGCAATTCCACATATAACTATGGCATGTGTGAGCAATATATAATTTAGTGACAACTTTTTGTAAACTTTTTTTTTTTGTGTCATTATTCAATCACTTGGGACAAAAAAAAAATATTCAATGGGTTCAACATGCGCCTCAGCAATTTCCTTGGGGTGTCTACTTTCCAAAATGGGGTAATTTGGGGGGAGGTTGTACTGCCCTGCAATTTTAGCACCTCAAGAAATGAGATAGGCAGTCATAAATTAAAAGCTGTGTAAATTCCAGAAAATGTACTCTAGTTTGTAGACGCTATAACCTTTGCGCAAACCAATAAATATATGCTTATTGACATTTTTTTTTACTAAAGACATGTGACTGAATACATTTTGGCCTAAATGTATGACTAAAATTGAGTTGAATTGATTTTTCTTATAACAAAAAGTAGAAAATATATATATTTTTTTCAAAATTTTCAGTCTTTTTCCTTTTATATCGTAAAAAAATAAAAATCGCAGAGGCAATCAAATACCATCAAAAGAAAGCTCTATTTGTGGGAAGAAATTTTGTTTGGGTACAACATTGCATGACTGCGCAATTACCAGTTAAAGCAGTGCAGTGCGAAATTGTAAAAAGACCTCTGGTCCTTAGGCTGACAAGTGGTCCGGGCTTAAGTGGTTAAAGCAACACAGTGCCGTATCGCAAAAAATGGCCCGGTCATTAAGGGAGCAAATCCTTCAGGGACTGAAGTGGTTAATGAAGGTACAACATTTAATAACTCACAGAATTGATGCTTAAAACAGGCACATCTATGTATACAGGCATCCGGGGTAAAGCTGTCCACATAGACCATCCTCCACACCGCCGGCTCTCACCGCTGTCAGTCTCCAATCGTAGCTGCTAAAACTACCCTGCAGTAGAGCAATCTGAAAGCGAGGCTTGAAGCACTCGTGGAGTGCTGTATGGAAGGGATGGTGTTGATGGCGGTACAGAGCATGGTCTATGTGGACAGCTTTACCCCGTATGTCTGCATACTTAGACATGCCTGTTTTAATAATCAACCATGTAAGTAGCTAAATGTTGTACCTTCATTAAATGTAACCATATTGCTATGGCGCCTCTCGTTTCTTTTATACTCAGTTTTGACATGACACTACTTGTATATCAAGTCAAACCAAGTTACTCTCAAACCAAGTTTTAACTGTATAGCTAAAGGTGGTAGTCTAAAGAGGTCACTGTGGAGGTCATTTACTATAGCGCCGAAAAATTATCCTGCAGTCCCAGAAAATAGTGCCCAAATAAGGCCAAGTAAGACTTTAAATCTCAGAAACTGACCGCTAATGCAAATGGAAAGCAGAGCTATTGCGGGCAAACATGCCTGTCAGATCACATATGCAGGAATAGTGGAAGTCAATGGGGCTACAAAATTCAAAGTTCTCACTGAAGGCTTATATCCAAGTTCTTTGCTATAAAAAGTGTATAGGGGCCTGGGTCCTGCCCCAGGAGACATGTATCAATTGCAGAAAATGATTTTGGTTATACTTGTAGAGAGAAAATTAGAAAGTGTGAAAGATGGCAAAATTGTTATGCCATCAGCCAAGGTATGGGAAGACCTAAGTAAACATCTGAATTGGGACATATCCTCCAAGGCTCTTTACACATTAGTTAAATTAAACAGATATAATCTGCACTAGGAGCTTGGTTTGGAATGTGCGCAGACAAAACAAGACCCTGGCCAGAAAATATTGGATGAAACTGATGAGAAAACTTCTAACTCTGAGCAAAAGAGTGACTTTTTCAGCGGACAGTCTGGCGAACAAAGTCTTACGGAATTTCCGTAAGATTGTCCGTCCAAACTTGGTTTGAGCGGACAGTCCGCCCGTGTGTGTGCCAGTCCGCTGTACTTTTGGAATGAGCGGACTTTTCCCGCCCGGAGAAAAGTCTGCTCATTTCAAGCGGGTATCCAGGTAGGCGGGGCACGCGACGGAGACGTCGCGGGCCCCGCCGCCTGGAATGGACTTAAAGGGGAACCCCAACGCCAAAAAAAATCGGCGTGGGGGTGCCCCCCAAGTCCACAACAGACCCTTTTTCGAGCACGCAACCCGGCCGGCCAGGAAAGGGGGGCGAGCGAGCGCCCCCCCTCCTGAGCTGTACCAGGCCGCGTGCCCTCAACATGGGGGGTGCCTTGGGGAAGGGGGGGCCGCGCGGCCCCCCCCACCCCAAAGCACCTTGTCCCCATGTTGATGAGGACAAGGGCCTCTTCCCGACAACCCTGGCCGTTGGTTGTCGGGGTCTGCGGGCGGGGGGCTTATCGGAATCCGGGAGCCCCCTTTAATAAGGGGGCCCCCGGATACTGGCCCCCCACCCTATGTGAATGAGTATGGGGTACAATGTACCCCTACCCATTCACCTGTGAAAAAAAGTACCAAAAAAAACACAACACAGGGTTAAAATATTTTATTGCACAGCTCCGGGGGTCTTCGGTCTTCGGGGGTCTTCTCGCCGGACTCCTCCGCTATCTTCTTGTAGCTCTTTTGCTAGCGGAGGAGTCCGGCTTTCTTCCTCCCCGCCGCCGGCCTCTTCTCCCGACTTCGGGGGTCTTGTCCCCCTCTTCGGTTCTTCTGCCGGGCCACCGCGCCTTCTCATAGACCTCTGACAGGTTAGCCCCCCGATATCAAAATTTTTTAAAAGCATCTTGCAGTTTGTTAGATCTTTGTTAGATCAGGTTAGATCAACCATTGTTTACGTTAGATCTCACACAAAAGAAGCAATATTAACAGTTATTTGCTGGGGGGCTAACCTGTCATCGGTCCCCCCTTATCAAAAAATTAACCAAACAGTAAGCTATTTTGGAAGCTATTTGTTAGATCCAGTAAGAGCAAGTTATTTTAACATTAGATCTCACATAATTAGAGACTTATTAAGTGATTAATGAGGGGGGGTTGCCCCCCCTTATCAAATTGTCTGGCCAAAAATCATTCAAGCTAATAGATATTCATTAGATCCGGTAAGATCAAGTGGTTTTAATGTTAGATCTCACATAATTTCAGAGATATTCCACATCAAAATAGAGATATTAGGTGGTACAGAAGGTCCATCCATCAAGCGTCTCTGGAACCGTCTTTGGATGGTTCTTCAGCGGGTGCCTGTAGTCTCTACTCACACCTCCATTCACCTCCCTGCCTCATGGTGATCTCTCCTCAGACCAAAAAGCTTAAGTCTTTAGCTAGCCCCCCTTCTTGCAAAGCAGGCTGGGCTTGGTAGTTCCACCCCCTGTAGAAATCAATAGGACTGTATTGTGATGAGACTTCAAGTCCCGTGGTCCTCTGCTGCTGCTTGATTGGCTCCTTCTCCCTACCAATAGGAACACAGGAAGAGGAGAGGGAGGGGGAGAAATACCCCACAGGGACTGACACCCGTGCTCACCCTCAGTGAGTACCTGTGTCAGTGTCTATTCAGTCCAACGGTCGCGGGCGGGAATGGCGTGAGGGGCGGGACCACAGGTGATAGAGTGGGGGGGAGGTGGCAGGCCCTGCCATTTGAGACAGCCACAGACAATCTTTCTCTGCATCCTCGTTGTTTTCTTCTTCAGCAAAGGGTACAGAGTGAGATCTAGTCACTGGCTGGGATCTTTGAGAGGCCGTGAGTGTTAACTGTAAATCTGGCTGTGGTGGTACATGAACTGCTTCTGACAGAGGCAACAGATGATTGCAATGCCAAGTCTTCAGAGGGCCTGTGCTTCCCTCTGGCCAGAATTGATATGCTGGATGTCCTGGCAGATGCTTGCAAATGATATAGGGTTGTGACTTCCAGTGGTCAGCCAACTTGTGCTTTCCAGGGACAACCAGGTTTCCCAGAAATACCTTGTGATCTGGCTGTAGGTCCTGCACTCGTACCCTGAGGTTAAATTTTATTTTGTTTCTCTGTCCTCGGGCATATGATTCAGCTTGAGCCTTATCATAGGCGATTTTCAGACATCTCTGCAGCCAATGCACATACAATCTGTGGAAAGTTGCTGAGGTATGGTCAAGGGATTCGGAGTCCATTGTTCCTGAATGGACACTCTGAGTTTTCTGGGCCCTCCAGTTGGTCTGACAGGCTTCTCCAGATGAGGGTCAGCATGTTAGCGAACCCCTTGACAAATCTCCTGTAATAAGAGCAGAATCCCAGATATGACCTAAGCTCAGTCATGTTGGTAGGCCTCACCCAGGAGGTGACAGCTTCCAGCTTCTGTAGGTTAGTGGCCATTTCATCAGCAGACACAATGTGGCCAAGGTAGTTAACTGAGGGTTGATAAAACTGGCACTTTTCCAGAGACAGCTTCAACCCCCTGATCATGGAGTCCCTTCAGGACCTTCTGCAGAGGCTCTTCGTGCTCTTCATGCTCTTCAGGGTCTTGCAATGAAAATAATGATGTCGTCTAAGTACACCAACACATCGATCAGTTTCATGTCACCCACGGTCTTCTATCTTAGCCTTTGGAAGGTGGCTGGTGCACCAGACAGGCCTTGATGCATATGGTCAAATCCAAAGATCCCCTCCGGGGAATGAAAATGGTCTTCTCCTGATCCTCAGGGTTCATGGGGATTTGGTAATACCCACTCTTCAAATCCAGCATGCTGAACCACTTTGCTCCTGACAGGCTCTGCAAGGCATCTTCTAACCTTGGGGTGGTATATTGTTTGGGAATGGTCCTTCGGTTCAGCGTACGGTAGTCAATACCCAGCCTCAATGACCCATTCTTCTTCCATACCACCACTATTGGGCAAGCGTATAGACTCTGGGACTCTCGGATGATACCTGCCCTCTTCAACTCTGCCAGTTGTTTACGTAGATCCTCCAAGTGCCCTAAAGGAATCCATCAAACTCTTTCCCTTAATGGCTTATGCAATTGAAGAGATGGATCCGGTATTGGGCATATTTTGCACACCCAACAACAAATTCACTCTTGGAGAATGCAGCCTGCCATTTCAGGAGCCGAGTCTTGGCCCTTTCTTTCCATTCAGGCAAAATGTGAGAACTCTTACTGGCCCATGGTGGGCGATGACAGACCACTGCCTGAGTGTCAAAATTCTCGGCTTTCCCAGCCATGGAGGGATTGAAGGTCAGCTTGATCGGTAGATAGCCATCATAAGGGAAGTTCTGAGTCACAATGCCCCATATCTGTAGCTCTTCCAACTTCTGCAAAGGCAAGTGCTTGAGGTGCCTGTCATAGAAGTCTCTGTAGAGAAGGGTCACTTAAGCTCCAGTATCCAGAAGGGCCTTGGTATAGACTCCCTTTACTTGGATGGGAAAAGTAAGTTAGCCGTTACGTCCTATCAGGACTTCGTCAGCGGTATGACCCACTGCTGACGAAGTCCTGATACGACGTAACGTACGTACGGGGGAGGAGCTTGTTGCGGACGTCACCCGCCGTCCAGTTCGTGCTTTTGTTCTTTGTTTATTTCCAGTGTATCTCCTGCTGTAAGCTGCTCAGCTTTTACCATCATATGTTCAATGTCTGCTAATATATACACTATACTGACATCTTGTGGTGTAAAGCAGTACTGACAGCAAGTCACTGTTTGCAAGTAACTTACTCATACAACTGAGGACTTTATAAGTGAAAGATTTTTTGGTGTTTAATCTTTTTATTTTTTATATTTTTTTTCTAATGTGTATCTTAAAACGATCTGTTTCAAGCTACACTTAGATCGTTTTTTATTTTTTATAAATTTTTGGTTGGAGTTTTTTCCTGGATTTCTCCTGCTTATACATACCTGCCCATTTACATCTGGAGTGAATTTGTTGGCCTTCCATCTGGAGTCGGCCGCACCTGACTAAACGGATTTGAAAATTGCCTCATTCATACGTGGAAATCAACTAATAAGGCTCCGGCATACCCCGAGTGTGAATCTGCACTTTTGACCATCTGAGAATTCAGAGGTCCATTTGAGCTGGTAAGAGTTTATTCCTACTGGTGGAAGGAGGGTCACATACAAGCGAATAGTTGTCTCTCCACGTGGTGTCTCCTCTCTACATGCTCTTCTTCTGTCATACACGACCAATATATGTGGACTTTCGTATTTAGCGCTGCACCATTTGTATAATTCACTACCAAATATCCATAATATCCCTGTAATTATGGATAATCAAACATTAAAATCACTTGATCTTACCGGATCTAATGAATATCAATTAGCCGGGTGATTTTTTTTGGCCAGAAAATTTGATAAGGGGGGCCAAACTGTCCTTATGTACCACCTAATATCTCTATCTCTGAAATGATGTGAGATCTAACATTAAAACCACTTGATCTTACCGGATCTAATGAATATCTATTAGCCTGAATGATTTTTGGACAGAAAATTTTATTGGGGGGGCTAACTCATCCTTATGTACCACCTAATATCTCTATTATGATGTGGAATATCTTTGAAATTATGTGAGATCTAACATTAAAACCACTTGATCTTACAGACCTAAGGAGCTACATGTGCATTACCCCTGTAGGGGTAGTGGGATCTGGTGAGTAGGGACCCTTGAGGGGGAGCACACAGGATACCTGTCAGGTCACCTGAGACCAGGTGAAAGGTGCACTCCATAGGAGTCGGAAGTGCACTGATAAGGTAGTGGACCTTAGGACTGACTGCTGCGGATTGTACCCAGGGAGATTCAGGAAGCAGGTCTACTGGATCACTAACACAGAGCCCAGTGGGAGCTACAGCATAGATTCCCAAGGGCGTGGAGTCTAAGAGCCAGCAGGTGTTCACCAGAGCCTCCAGTGGTGAGGATGGACTTTTCTGCAGTCTGGCTCCAGGTCGCAGCCCCTAGTGTCTCACAGCTCACGCTCACGATAGACTACAGGAGAAGGAAACAGCAGGCTGGAACAACAAGGATGGTAAAGGGATAAGGCAGAGGTCAGGCAACTAGCAGACAGGAACAACAGAGTACACACCAAAGGTTCAGGGTCATAGGCAGACAGAGATGGTCAGGGACACGCCAAAAGGTCAAGGTCACAAGCAGACAGGAATCACTGAGAACACACCAAGGTCGGTAACAGAGACAAACGTAGAGCACGCGGCAAGCAGGAAACAGGAAGCCAAACACACAGTGAATACACAATGGTTGATCAGCACCACTGGTTTGCAGTGCACAGGTTAATATAGGGTTCCCTGATAGGGCCTTGGGTGGAGCCATGCTTAGAGGAGAGGTTATAAAAACCACCAGGTGGAAGTGGCTGGCCTCTTAGTCTGAACACATCAGGAGAGGTAAGAAAACAGAGGAAGATTACTGCATAACCATGACAGTACCCCCCCTCTTAGGAGGCCTCCTCCTCCCCCGCCAGAGTCTAGGCTTAAAGGGAAACTCCAGATGGAACCTCCTCAACAGACGAGGAGCAAAGACCTCAGATGCAGTGATCCAAGACTTCTCCTCAGGGCCAAACCCTTTCCAGTGTACTGAAGAATACCTTTACGGAGCCAGGAATCCAAAACTTGACTAACCTTGTATTTTAGACTATCCTCAGAGACCGGAACCAAGGTGGGAGAGGACGAGAGGACTTATTGAGAACTAAAGGCTTTTTAGGAATGGGTAAGGGCATGAGAAGACCATCAAGGGTCTGAGCAGGGTCCCCCAGGCCCTTAAAGATGAGCTGGACATCCAGTACAGGACCAGCAGACTGGGCAGAGGTCAGTGGATCGCTGAGGTCAGGTTGGTTAGAACGTGACGTGTCACAAGAGTCAAGCTGGATAGTTGAAACACAGAATTCAGAGAGCCCTAAGAAAAAGATTGAAAACCCCACCTGCCCGAATGAGGCAGTCTATCCAAAGGATGGATTGAGCCTCTTAAACGGGTTTTAACTGACATAGTAGCAGTAGGGTGAGGCCAGGTTACAGAAGGTCCTGAACAAGAAGCAGGAAGCTCACTGGGCATGGGCTGGACTGGCATAACTGGTGCAGAGGCCAACTGAATAGTATCGTCAGGTGTAGCGACCATCTCAATCGCATCACAGGGCATAGCAACTGTGGAACTTATGGACAAGTTAGCCTGGCTGTGTGCCCAAGGGAGATTAGGGACAGGCAAAGGTAAATGGTTATGTAAACTGGAGTGAATGATCGACTCAGGTTCATAGGTGGGCCCCTCATCCAGAGTGCCACATGACCTAGAGCAGGGGTGCCCAACCTTTTGAAGAGCGAGGGCCACTTAAGCAACTTGGTAACCGGTCATGGGCCACAATGAGCAGAGCAGGTAGATGACAGGTCCGTGCAGAGCGGACACAGCCCACACTACTCTATGGGTCCTCCGATCCGATCTGCCCTGGCGGAAGGGAATTGATCCCTTTTATTTTTATTTTTTTTAGCGATCAAATTGGAGGTAGGCGGGTGTAAAAGGACACAAATCTGTTTACATCTGCCGTTTCATAGAGGTGAATGGAGGGTTCAATTGAGTTGGACTGGTGGTGTGAAAGGGGCCTTTCACACTAATGCAGCGCAGTGCCCCTGTGTCTTTCCTGCGGGTTAGCTACACTTTGCCTTAGACTTCTATTATATCCTGCAGGTGTGGTGCACTTTCTGAAAGCTTGCCAAACCCTTAGGTAATAACAGAAGTCTATGCATCAGTGCAGGTAACCTGAAGGTGCACTGCACCTGCGGATCAGTTTGAAAACAGCCCAGTAACCACTGTGCAGATATTTTAGTAATAAACTGACCTTTAATAACAGTCTTCCATTCAGGTATCACCTGCTGTTGCTGTCCCCAGCAGAGTGCATTTGGTATCACTCTGCCTGTGAGAAGATACAGTGCTATACAGGATGTATCAGCTAATACAGCTCTGCTCCACATCTGCTTGCTTTGCCAGCTTCATTAACAACACAGATGCTCTGGGATGCTGGGTCTGCAACCTATGATCTGGGCTTGCCAATCTGCCTTCCCACAGCAGGAGGTCACGAGCAACATCAGAGGGCCCCACAGGCCACATGTGGCCCCTGGGCCACTGGTTGGGCACCCCTGACCTAGAGAGAGCATCAATCCGACTATTGCAGGACACATCCCAGAGATCGCTATACACAGCGGGAAGAGCAGAAGATGCTGGGATGGTGGCAACAGAAAGTTTCTCTTTTGGAGTAACCTTGAGTAGGCAGGAAGAGGAAAAGTAGGAACTCCAAGCCAGGATCTGTCCAGCAGTCCAGTGAACGTGTAAAGAATGGAGCCGGAACCAAGGAAGACCTAATATGATAGGAGATAAAGCCTTAGACCCCTTTCACACCAAGGGCGTTTTGCAGGCGCTATAGCATTAGAAATAGCGCCTGCAATCCGCCCTAAAACTGCTGCACCATTGTCTGTAGTGTGAAAGCCCCGAGGGCTTTCACACTTAAGCGGTGCGCTGGCAGGACGTCAGGAAAAGTTCTGCCAGCAGCCTCTTTGCAGCGGTGAAGGAGCGGTGTGTTTACCGCTCCTCTACCGCTGCTCCCCATCGAAATCAATGGGGCAGCGCTGTAATACCGCACTATTGCGTCTATTGCCGGCAATTTTAACCCTTTCTCGGCCACTAGCAGGGAGTAAAATACGCCGCAAATCCAACGGTAAAATGCCGCTAAAAATAGCGGCGTTTTACCGCTGACGCTATGGGTGGCGTGGTGTGAAAGGGGTCTTAGGTAAGACAAGGAAGGATATCCACTCCTGGTGGAGTGTCTCTACTGACATCTTAACAGGAAGGGTCTGGAAGCGCATAGGGCCCCCTGGGAGAACAGTGCCATCAATTGCCAAGACCACCAATGGTCCCACAATAGAGGCACAGGCCCAGAGTTCTGCGCCTAGCGCGTTCTTCGGGAGATAACTTGGTCCAGCCCAGCTGCATAGATTCCTCAGCAGGTAGGGGGTGCACCTTGGATCGAAGAGAAGGGACTGGGAGCTCAGGCTGCCTAAAGAACGGGGAGTGCTGGCGTCTTTTTTCCAGGGCCCTCTCCTGAAAGCGAATATTGATCTGGTTACACAAGGTGATGACACCGTCCAGATCAGCAGGAAGGGATATTCCTGCTAATTCATCCTTCACTCTATCAGAGAGGCCATGTAAAAAGGTTGCAACTAGGGCCTCATTATTCCAGCTCAATTCAGCTGTGAGGATACGGAACTGAAGAGCATACTGTCTCACAGAAGCGGACTCTTGACGGAGACGTAAAAGAGTGCTAGCCGCTGAGGAAACATGACCCGGTTCCGAAAAAGTTTCAAGAAATCAGACAGGCTAGAAACCACTGGATCATTCAGTTCCCATAGAGGGGCAGCCCAAGCTAGCACCTCGCCGGACAGGAGGGATATAATATATGCTACTTTCGCCCGATCGGACAGGAAGTTTTGGGGCTGAAGTTCTAAATGAATTGTGCACTGGCTAAGGAACCCCCTGCAAGCCTTGGAGTCCCCAGAGAAATGGGCTGGAACTGGCATTTGTAATGAATGTGTGGCTGCGACAGGTGCTATAGGTGCAGCAGCAGATAGCGGTTGAGGTTGTTGAATCGGAGGTCCTAATGAGGCCTGAACCTGTTCAAAACAGGATGCCAAATACTGAAGGAATGGCATCACCTGGGTCTGATGCGATTCCTGGGTCTCAAGTCTGCAAACTAAGCCCTGCAACGGATCATCTGCGGGTAGCGGCACATCAGCAGGGCCCATGGCTGATCAAACTGTCAGGTCACCTGAGACCAGGTGAAAGGTGCACTCCGTAGGAGTCGGAAGTTCACCGCTAAGGTAGTGAATCTTAGGACTGACTGCTGTGGATTGTACCCAGAGAGATTCAGGATGCAGGTCTACTGGATCACTAACACAGATCCCCGTGGGAGCTAGATTTTCCAGGGCGCAGAGTCTAAGAGCCAGCAGGTGTTCACCAGAGCCTCCAGTGGTGAAGATGGACTTCGCTGCAGTCTGGCTCCAGGTCACGGCCCCTAGGGTCTCACGCTCACGGTAGACTACAGGAGAAGGAAACAGAAGGCCAAAAGGTCAAGGTCACAAGCAGACAGAAATCACTGAGAACACGCCAAGGTCGGTAACAGAAACAAACGTAGAGCATGCGGCAAGCAGGAAACAGGAAGCCAAAGACACAATGAATACACAATGGTTGATCAGCACCGCTGGCTTGCAGTGCACAGGTTAATATAGGGTTCCCTGATAGGGCCTGGGGTGGAACCATGCTTAGAGGACAGGTTATAAAAACCACCAGGTGGAAGTGGCTGGCCTCTTAGTCTGAACACATGAGGAGAGGTAGGCAAACAGAGGAAGATTACTGCACAACCATGACATCACCTGTCAAGATTATGTGATTACTAAAGTCAACTCCTCTAAACACAAACAGTCACCTTCATTGTGATGAATGCACCTACAGTATGTGTTTTCTGTAAACGGTGCGATAAACTGCATCTACCAAGTATAAACACTAATCTTTCTCCTCCCTTAGTCAGTCCCATCCCTCCCCCACAGTTAGAATACACCTAGGGAACACAGTTTAACCCTTAATCGCCCCCTAATGTTAACCCCTACCCTGCTAGTTCCATTTATACAGTAATCAGTGCATTTTTATAGCACTGATTGCTGTATAATTGTCAATGGTCCCAAAAATGTGTCGAAAGTGTCCAATTTGTCTGCCGCAATATCGCAGTCCTGATAAAAATTGCAGATCACCGCCATTACTAGTAAAAAGAAAAATAATAATTAAAATTACATAAATCTATCCCCTATTTTGTAGACGCTATAACTTTTATATATACCAAGATGGAAGCAATTGAATAATGGGGATTGGCAGTGTTCCCCTGCCATCCCTGTGTGAGGTTTTCCCGCATTTATAGGGTATCATTTAGGTTTATATACTGATATTACTGATATTCATCTATACAATTTGTCTACATTTATACTTGTGAGTCCTGTACATGGTATTCTTTACATGCAGAATTCCTTAAAATGGTTCAATGTACCCACATGGATTGTTTCTATCCAGATGTCCAAAGAACTCTTCCTGCCTGGTCAGGTATCTGTTATGTGTGGATTGTTTGGTACATGGGCACAGCTGTGGTCCTCCATCGCGGGAGCTGCGATGTGCTTAGTGGACCCTCCCCCTCCTCCCCATGCACTCAGTGTGTTTGGGGGGACGGTGAGTGTGCCCCTTCGCGCATCGACGCCACGCTTGTCAAGCTGTATGTGTGACGGCACTCACGCCTTGTGTATGACGTCAGTCATGATGTCAGTGCATCGGCGCTGAGCCATAGCCATCTCGTGTCACTGCATGGGGGAGTGTCTGTACCGGCTACTAAGCATTTACCCGGTCCAAGGATGTTGGCTGCATACATATATATTCCCCATCAAGGTGAGCTGTTCACTTGACCAGTCTCCCTCTGGGGTTACTGCACACCAGCTACATTGATCTGCTGGTGGTGCTGTGACTCAGCATTAGTAAGTTTTCTTCTTAGTAAGCTTTCTCTCCGGGTTCTAACCTTTTATATTTATTTTTTCATTTTTTTGGTGGTTTATTTTTTAAGTTTAACAATTCACAATTTTTTTTTTTTACCTGGCATGTTTTAGTTTTTTTTTTTTTCACTTTTTTTTCACTTTTATAGACCATCACTTGTAGACTCATACACTCTAATATATTTTTTGGCACCATGTGGACTATTGTCACTATCCCCTATGGAGCTACAGTATATTGGGCTAATCTGCAAGCATTACTATCACTACTCTTAATATATTATTATAACTATACACATACAGTATGTAATATTTTGTTTCTAGATACCCCTGCTTCACGAAGTATACATCACATTTTTTTTGCCATATGGAGCTCTCACTTATTTATTCTACGTCCTTACACCGCCCAATGCTACATCCATATATTATGCCGCCTCAGCTCCCATGCTGGGGTTATGGTCTCGGCCAACCCTGTGCCGGCTCTTCTACACTGCAGTCACTGTCTGGGTTGGTGAGGGTTGTTGGTAAACCATCTATATACACTAAAAATACACTTGAGTATTTTTTCATGCCTTTATTTATATTCCATAGGAATGTCTGTCGCATCCGCTCCTGACGAGTGGGAATACCCACGAAATGCGTAGAGCTTTACTTGATGCCGCAGCTTCACCCCATATGGAATGATGTTTACTTACTACCATTATACTTTATGATGTTTATATACTATTTGGTAGATACATATATACCATGTGTGTGCATGTGCCAGCATCAGGCATGTTTTTGGCATGTGCATGCCATTTTTTATCTATACATCTATTATTTTTAGCATGTGTTGTTATGTGTTGCATTACTCTCCTATTTATCATGCTTAGCTCCTGTGCACGCTCCTTGTACATATATGAAATTAATAAATGTTTAATTTTTTTGATATCTATTGACCTTCACTATTCAATTGCTTCATCTAGAGTCCCAACCCTTTTTTTCCTCATTCATTACTGGGATGGAGGCACCTTCGGGTGCTTCATTTAAAGTCCCAACTCCCTTTTATTTATTTATATATCTTAAAAACAAAAGCAGCACAAAATGTAATGCCAATTTTTACGGCACAAAACAGCACAAATGTAGCACTAAAGAAACACACTTGAGTTTTTATTTGTGCTGATTTTAGGGGGGCAACTTCACTGAGCTCATCAAGGCTAAGATGAAAGACACAGAGCGGGCTGTGATTGCTCTCCTTCACCCTTCTACTGTCAGAAGCTGAGGAGGATAGATTGAAAGCAGCGGCTGGACCGGATCAGCTTACAGAGGGGGACACTGAGTGAGTTACAGGAATCAGGGTGCAGTCAATTCTAGCAATCAATAGATGAGTAGTGATGGTATGCAGTAACTTCTAACAACCCTATCAGTGAGCGGTAATGGTGTGCAGTTACCTCTAGCAACCCAATCAGTGAGCGGTAATGGTGTGCAGTAATCTTTAGCAACCTAATCAGAGCAGTAATGTGTGCAGTAATCTCTGGCAACCCAATCGGTGAGCGGTAATGTGTGCACCAGCATTGGCAACCCAATCAGTGAGCGGTAATGGTGTGCAGTAATCTCTAGTAACCCAACTAGTGAGCGGTAATGGTGTGCAGTAATCTCTAGCAACCCAATCAGTGAGCAGTAATGGTGTGCAATAATCTCTAGCAACCCAATCAGTGAGCGGTGATGGTGTGCAGTAATCTCTAGCAACCCAATCAGTGAGCAGTAATGTGTGCACTAAAGTTGGCAACCCAATCAGTGAGTGGTAGGGATGAGCTTGGTGTTCGACTCGAACATCGGCCGTTCGCACGTTCGGCGAATACCGAACGTTATGGGCAGTTTGCGCCAAATTCATGTGGCGCTCACGGCTCACAATGCACTGCGCCATCGCAGTGCATTGCTGGCTCATAATTGGCCAAGCATGCACTGTGACCCCGCATGCTTGGCCAATCACAGCGCCGGCAGCGAAGAGAGCCATAATTGGCCACAGGCAGGATGCCTGTGGCCAATTATAGCTCAGGGGGTTTAGTACACGCCCCACACTATATAAGGCCGCCAGCACAGCGGCTTTGTGTAGTGTGTTTCGGCATGCAGGGAAAGAACTAGATAGGTAGGGACAGTGTGTTCTTTTCTCAGGCATCTGCAGGAGTTAAAGTGGGTGTTGTGTGCCTCCAGCACAGTATACACATGTATCTACCCTTTATTGCTGGTGTTCGCTAATACAGGCATCTGCAGGAGTTAGTGGGTGTTGTGTGCCTCCAGCACAGCACAGTATACACCTGTATCTACCCTTTATTGCTGGTATTCTCTAATACAGGCATTGCTGGTTTTCCCATCTCCCTGCGGGCCATTACTATGTCTGGAAGGCCAACAAGGAGAGGCAGACAGTCATGAGCCAATAAAAGAGGGCAAGCAGGCTCTGTGTCTAGAGACAACAGTGCTGGTCCTGGACGCGGTGCATCGTCATCAGCACGCGGCCATGGGACGCGCTTGTCCTTATTTTCGGCAGCTCGACGTGTTGCGCCGCATTATGACGAAGACTTGGTAGTGTGGATGAACAAGCCCTCTTCATCCTCCTCATCCTCACTTACCCAGGCTCAGGGTACTAGCAAAGCAGCTGCCAGCGCGTCCTCTTCCCTCGTCTCAATGTCATCTTCAGTCACTCCTTCCCTAGACTCACCATGTCCTCCTGAGGAGTCCCCCGAACTGTTTGAGCACAGTGTTGGGTACATGCTCCAGGAGGATGCCCAGCGTTTTGAAGGCTCTGATGATGATACCCAGCTAGAGGAAGGCAGTAGTGTAAGCGCAGAGAGAGGGGATGCTCAAGAAGTACAGCAATCTGGCAATCATAAAAGTGGTCAGCCTTTGCGCCGCTAAGTGGTAATAAGTGACTAAAGTGGAACAAAATCCAAAATCAGATATAATGAAACACAGATGCTGTGAAAAAGAGCCTGAGTGATATAAAGTGCAAATGCTAACTAAAAAATGCAGCAGGACAAAATAGTGAGCACAAACTATCAAATAATGAATATAAAGGGGTGGGTCCTGCGCAAATCGTGCCAGTCAAATAAAATACACAAATTCAAAATAATATAAATATGTGCATACATACAATGCCGTGAAAAAAATATAGTCCAAAAAACAGCACGCATAAAAATATATAAAAAATATATAAAAAAATGGAAAAAAGGTTTAATGATAGAACAATAATAAAATGTCCGCTACTCAAGGCTCCCAGAACTCTCACCTTTAAACGAAGTGAATAAGCAAATCAAACAAACTCCAGGATTCTCTTATTTCATTCATAAATAATAAATAATAGCCATCAGGAAATCCAAAGGAGGGATGCAATGATACAATTCCGCCACTAGAGGGCCAGTCCCAGCTTCCAGAATAGGTGAAATGGATCTTCACTTCTATTTCACAGTGTATGGCTCAAAATAAGAGAGAGGAGGGGGAGAGAGAGAAACAGGAGACTTCCATAGTGTAATAGTTTAAAAAACGGCAGGTAGATTTATTAAAAAGCAGTAAAGACTCTCACATTTTAATTGCAAAAACAAGCACAATCAGGAAGAGGGTATAATGACAACTTCCTCCCGCCTTACTCTACTTCCGGTTCGTCCTCTGGCCAATCCCTACGTGTTACGTCATGTGACTTCTTCATGGGGAGATCATGGCAATAATGTTCCACTAGCTGCAGCATACTGCCAGGTTTGCTCCAGTGATGAAGAGGGAGGGGATGATGAGGTCACTGACTCCACGTGGGTGCCTGATAGGAGAGAGGAGGAGGAGGAGGCACATCTCCAACGAGGCAGAATGCCCTCCAGGGGCCAGCTTAAGGGCAGCACACCGACTGAATCACACAGAAGAGCTCCGCTTGTGCAGGACGCTGCCTCTGCGCGTTATGCCAAAAGTTCTTTGGTGTGGGCCTTTTTTGAGACAAGTGCATCAGCTCACACCGCTGCTATTTGCAACATATGTCTCAAGCGTATCTCGCGTGGCCAAAACACCAGCCGCTTGGGCACCACATTCTTTTAAGCGTTGTTGTGCTTGGGGCACAGGAGCCACACTGGGGCAGATATTCTGTCAGCTCTGCAAGGGCAGGCTGAGAGGTGGTTGACGCCATGCCAGCTTAAGCCAGGAATTGTGGTTTGCGACAATGGCACCAACCTTCTCTCTGCCCTCCGACAGGGACAACTGACCCATGTGCCCTGTGTGTCTCACGTCCTTAACTTGGTGATGCAGCGGTTCTTGGGCAGATAACCGGGCTTACAGGATGTCCTGAGGCAGGCCAGGAAAGTCTGTATGCATTTCCGCTGGTCATATAATGCCAGTGCTTAGCTGGCTGACCATCCAAAAGAAATGCAACTTGCCCAAGAACCGCCTAATCTGCGACATGCCCACCAGGTGGAACTCAACGTTGGCCATGCTGCAGTGGCTGCACACTCAGCAGAGGGTCATCAATGAGTACCTGTGCAACTACGGCACCAGGACAGGGTCAGGGGAGCTCAGTTTTTTTCAGGAGCAGTGATTTTTATAATGCTTAAAGTGAAACAATAAAAATAAAAAAATCCTTTAAATATTATGCCTGGGGAGTGTCTATAGTGTGCCTGTAAAGTAGCGCATCTTCCCCGTGTTTATTACTGTACCGCAGCAAAATGACATTTCTAAAGAAAAAAATGTCATAAAAAATTTCCCGGCAATATGGAATTAAAATTTTAAAAAAATGGTGTAGGCTCCCCCCACCAGTCCATACCAGGCCCTTCAAGTCTGTTATGGATCTTAAGGGGAACTCCACATCAAATTTAAACAAATATGGTGTAGGGGTCCCCCCATAATCCATACCAGACCCTTATCTGAGCATGCAACCTGGCAGGCCACAGGAAAAGAGGGGGGATGGGAGAGCTCCCCCTCCTCCTGAACCGTACCAGGCCACATGCCCTCAACATGGGGAGGGTGCTTTGGGGTCCCCCCAAAGCACCTTATCCCCATGTTGATGGGGACAACAACCCTTGCCTGGTGGTGTGGGGGTCTGCAGGCGGGGGGCTTATCGGAATATAGAAGCCTCCTTTAATAAGGGGACCCCCAGATCTCGCCCCCCCATGTGAATGGGTATCGGGTACATTGTACGCCTACACATTCACCAAAAAATGCAGTAAAATGTGACAAAAGACAATAGCCGATTTTTGTCAATTCCTTTATTGAAAAATAGCCCTTCTTTCCCCGCTTCTTCCTCTGGTCTTCTCCATCTTCCTCCGGCTTCTGCTCCCCCCCCCCCCCACTTCTTCCTCTTCTTTTTCCTCTGTTCTCTCCATCTTCCTCCGGTCTTTCTTCTCCACCGCTCCTGCTGAACATTCAAAAAAGGAAACCTCCTCCAATGCTGCGATGTGGCAGATGATGTGACCACAAGGGACGGGGTCTCCTGATGACGTCATCCAGTAGCCATGCCCCATAGTTATATATGAAATGGGCACTATGGAAGTGGACAGATCAACTGGCCACAGCATCGGAGGAGGTTCGTTTTCATAGCAGGTCAGTGGTGGGAGCGGCGGAGGAGAAAGACCAAAGCCAGAGGAAGGTGGAGAAGATCTGAGGATAAAGCAGAGGAAGATAGAGGAAGACGGGGGGGGGGAAGAAGAAGCCAGAGGAAGATGGAGAAGATCGGAGGAAGAAGCAGGGAAAGAAGAGCTATTTTACAATAAAGGAATTGTCAAAAAATTGCTATTGTCTTTTGTCACATTTTACTGCTTTTTTTTTTTGATGAATGTGTAGGGGTACAATGTATCTGATACCCATTCACATGAGGGGGCGGGATCTGGTGGTCCCCTTATTAAAGGGGGTTTCCAGATTAAAATAAGCCCCCCGCCTGCAGACCCCCACAACCACCGGGTAAAGGTTGTGGGGATGAGGCCCTTGTCCCCATCAACATGGGGACAAGGTGGTTTGGGGGGACCCCAAAGAACCTCCCATGTTGAGAGCATATGTCCTGCTATGGTTCAGGAGGAGGGGGGCCGCTCTCTCATCCCCCCTCTTTTCCTGCAGCCTGCCAGGTTTTGTGCTTGGATAAGGGTCTGGTATTGATTTTAGGGGGCCCCCATGCCATTTTTTAAATACATTTTGGCGCAGGGACCTTAGGGGGGACCCCTACGCCATTTTTTTTTTTTTTACATTTTGGCTTAGAATTCCCTACCAGATCCGAAGGGCCTGGTATGCACGGGGGGGGGGCACGCTGTTTTTTCCCTTGATTTTTGAATAGCTGAATTTTTTTATTTATTTCCACACCATAATATTATTGAATAATTACATACCATTTCATGCATTTGAAGCGTTAAAATGATGGAATAAACTAAACTGATGGGCATTCACTAATTATGCTGCTGAGTACAATGTACGTTTTCAGGAGGTAAGACCATTGGGATTCTTTTCATTGTATACAATAATGTTTTGCATTTGAGGCATTAATATTATGGTACCAACCATGCTTATGTGCCATTGGGTAGGGATGAGCTGAACGCCCCCGATTCAGTTCAAACCAAAACTTGCGAAGAGGCCAAAAATGTGTGTGAACATCATTAAAGTCTGAGACACAAACATGAAAAATCAAAAGTGCTCATTTTAAAGGCTTATATACAAGTTGTGACAGACTCACCCGGGACAGAGGCTTTTGGAGGGAGCTACAAGCATTTGAGGGAGCTACAAGCATTTAGGAATATATTCTGTTATGTAATGCAAAAGGACATTATTAACCACTTCAATACAGGGCATTTATACACCCTCCTGCCCAGACCAAATTTGTTCCCACAGTTTTCTTTTGGGGGTATTTGATCGCCTCTGGGATTATTATTTTCTGCTAAACAAAAAAAGACAGAAAATGTTGAAAAAAATGTTTTTTTTGTTTCAGTTACAAAACTTTGTAAATAAGTGAGTTTTCTCCTGATGGGCACTGATGGGGCTGCACTTATGGGCACTGATAAGGCGGCACTGATGGGCACCGATGAGGTGGCATTGATGGGCACTGATAGGCGGCACTGATCGGTGGCACTGATGGGCACTGAAAGGTGGTACTGATATGCTACATGGATGGGCACTGATAGGTGCCACGAATTGGCATGGATAGGTGGCACAAATTGACATGGATAGGTGGCATGGATGGGCACTGATAGGTGGCATGGGTGGGCACTGATAGGCGGCATGGGTTGGCACTGATAGGCGGCATGGATGGGCACTGATAGGCAGCACAGATGGGCACTGATAGGTGGCATTGTAGTGTAAAGTATTGTACTGATGGATGCCAATCAGTGCCAAACAATGCATGCCAATCAGTGAAGCCCATTGTGGGCACTGATTGGCATCCATTGTGGGCACTGGCATCCATTGTGGGCACTGACTGGCATCCCTGGTGGTCTGGGATGGTATACCTGGTGCTGGGCATCCCTGGTGGTCTGGTGGTCCAGTGAGGGCATCCCTGTGGGGGCTGCACTGATAATCGATCAGCACAGACCCCCCTGTCAGAGGAGCAGCCAATCAGCTCTCCTCTACTTGCGCCTTACAGACGTGAGTGAGGGAAAAGCCGATCACCAGCTCTTCCTATTTACACTGTGATCAGCCGCGATTGAACACGGCTGATCATGTGGTAAAGAGTCTCCGTCGGGGACTCTTTACAGAGATCGTAGTTGCGGTGTGTCAGTCTGACACACTGCACCACCAATCGTCGCGATGTGTGCCCCCGGGGGCGCACAGCGGCTTAATATCCTGAGGATATATGATGATATAGACTTTTCTGCTGAGGAAGAAAAACCTGGTGAGCCTCCAGCAGAAAAGCTGTTATTAGGGCCAAACTTCACTGTGCTCTGCCCAGCGCCAACAGCAGTAACTCTGTGGAGTTACAAGGAACTTCCCCAGTGGAAGCGTTGGCCACCGGACAGAGGGTCCAAGGCCTCTGCCCCACATATGTGGCAGGTTATACATCTGATAATGTATAATCTACTGTGTGATGCTCAGTGACAACAAGTCTGACCTGTAGTGAAATCCTGATTAATTATAACAATGCTCAGGAGGGCACAGAGTCACATCAGCTGCTTTAAGGGATTAGTTAATTAGCTCCTGTTAATTAGGTTTCTGGTTACAGGTGTATTTTTAGAGTTATATGAGCAGGAGGGGGGACCTCCTCTACTACTATATATAAGACTTGTATTTTGGTTCTAATAAAACGGTCCATGTTCAGCAACTAAACAAGTATCATCTTGTTTTGTGCTTGTGAGTGGTTGGAATATCTGATATCTATATTCAGACTGGGAGGAAGTGGTATATGACGAAAGCATTTTGTTACACAAGCTATTGCCATAAAAAGTGTATTAGGACCCGGGTCCTGCCTCAGGGGACATGTATCAATGCAAAAAAAGTTTGAAAAACTGCAGTTTTTTCAGGCGCAGGGAAATCGTGCCTGGGGGGTGTCCTTAGTATGCCTATAAAGCACATCTTTCCCAAGTTTAGAACAGTAGCACAGCAAAATTACATTTCTAAAGAAACATTTTTTTTATTTAAAACTGCTTGTGGCTGTAATATTGTTGGATCCTGGCAAAATAGATAAAAATCATTGAAAAAAACAGTTCTCCCACCAGTCCATACCTGACCCTTAAGGGGAACCTTACATTAAAATAAATTGCGTGGGGGGTCCCCCCAAAATTCATACCAGGTCCTTGAGGTCTGGTATGGATATTAAGGGGAACCCTGCATCAAAAAAAAGAATTGTGTGGGAAAATCACCAAAATCCATACCAGGTCACTTCCCCAAAACCCCCACCCCCAAAACTAAAAAGAAGAAAGAAAAGAGAAAGAAAGGAAAAAAAAACACAACACAACAAACAATCTCAATAATTTACTTTTATTTTGCCAGCAGAAACAAATTATGTACATTCATTTACTAGCTTCAAAAAAATTCTACAGGATATATGGTGCTACATTTGGTAAAACAGTTAGCAATTGGGTTTTAAAGGCCCTGCTCATAGGAGTTTACAATCTAAACCTTAGATTGGACACAGCTTTACTTTCAGTGTATAAAGGGCAACACCACATTTTTATCTGCAAGATTATAGAAACATACTTAACAGATATTCTTACAAAGCATTCCAACATAATATTAAAAAAGCCACATGTTCCTTTTAAACATTTTATTGAAGATAATACAGTACATATTATTAGTATATATTTTACAATAAAATACGATATATAATATGAATAGAGAAACTTCTCAAATACACATATAAGAGTAAAAATAATAAATTCATGTCTTAAAGATAAGGTATATGAGTATGTGTAAACTTTTCTCCACTTTTTAAATTATAATTATTATTGTTAGAACAAAACTTGGTGAGGTTAAGATTAAACTAGAAGAATAATAGTACAATATTATAAAGATTGATTAAAGAAAGTATTGTCTATTTATGATAGATCATCTATCTAGGGACCGCCAGGAAAGGAGTCCATCCAAACGGGGCCAGGTTCCAGCTATTGGCCTGGTTTGTCCCATATGGATGGACAATGATCCCGGCCATCCCAAGTATGTCTTATGTAACTTTACCTATAGTAATAAATATAAATCTATAATCTACTATATGGTTTAATAATATAAGATGCAATTAAAGAGTTTAATGTAAAGTAAGAGAGGGGGGGGGGGGGGGGATCATCAGAAGAATCAATTAATCCATGATGTTATGGATCATATAGCAGTAATGGGGGTGAATATCAAGCAATCTCAAGGTAAGAGGAGTGAATTATTAAATCCTGGTGGTAGATAGTTTTTAATCCAGGGAGACCAAATTTTTTCAAACTTAGCAATATTATCAAGTAAGGTTGCTTCCATTTTGGCATGAATCATAGCTTGTGTTACACGCTGTTTAACTGACACAACACAAAGTGTATTTGATTTCCAAGGCTTTGCTATGGATTGTTTAGCAGCCGTTGTAACATACAGTAGAAGCTTGAATTGACAATGTGTTAGATTAGATGGTTTGCTGTTTAAAAGGGCCACCAGTGGTTCAGGTAATATGTTTATTGCAATCGTAGAAGGTATATTAAATATTTTTGACCAAAAGGTTTGAACAATGGGACAGGTCCACCAAATATGAATATGGGTACCGGGGTCACAACATCCTCGAAGGCATTGGGAGGGATATTGGGGAATAAATTTGGATATTCTTGCAAGAACTAGATACCACCTAGTAAGAACCTTGTATTTCGTTTCAAGGGCTACAATGTTTGGAGAAGCTGACTTTGTAGTGAGCCAACTTTGAGTCCAATCTAATGTGTCAGGTTGGAGATTTAACGCATTCTCCCATTTAGATGTGTACGATGGGGGGGAGGATGTTTTGTGTGAGAGTAGCTGCGTATATAAATCTGAGATGGGTCCTCGTCTATGGGGTCTGTTGTACAAGATCTTTCAAAGATTGTAAAATTAGGAGATGTCAAATTTCAGGGAGAATATTGTGACAGGAAATTCTTAATTTGTATATATCTAAAAGTTTCATTATGTGGTAAGTTGTGGGTATAAAGGCCCGTACCCACGGTCGGACTTTTTGACAACAAACATGCAAATTAGCTGTTTTGGAGCAACATCCAACCGTGTGTATGCTCAATCGGACAAACTTCAAACCTGCTCCTGTTATCCAGCACTGGGGTCTCTGAACCCCCAGGCCTTCAAGCCTGCTCCTGCTGCACTCTCTACATCTTGGGTTCTCTCTTCCTCCCGGACTCATCGATAATGTCCAGTTCCTCCACAATTGAAGCAAACTTTGTCACTCATCGACCTTCAGCTTGGGGTAGTAGATGGATTCTGTCGGTGTCCTGTACCTGGTGGTTGAGCCCATATTATGCATGGAGCGGCTTCTCATATACCTCTGGCTCGAGAACCCCTGATAGAGCAGACAGGGGCTTGGGAGTGCAAAGGGGCACAAGTGCCTGACAGGTTACAGGTGTAAAGGCTGATCCGGACCTCTGATGAGCTGTGAGAAACCCAGTTGTGGACTGGAGCCGGGACCAGCAGGAACAACAGGAAACTGGAAGCCAGACTAGGAGGAGGTGTATTGTAGTCCAGGAGCGAGAGCTGGTAACTGAAGACTGCAGAGAGGTATAACAGTTCAGTAGGATCCGCAAGGTGGACCAGGCTGGAAGCTGGAGGCAGCAACAACTGGGAGGTGTTCTGTAGTCCAGAGCACAAGCAGGTCACAGGCAAGTCGGGTCATACACTGGCAAGCAGGAATGGTACAGAAGCAGCAGGCAAAGCGTAGTCGTGTAGCAGGCTGGGCCGGTAAAAGGTGGGTAGCAAGGTACCAAGAAGCCGGCAGAAGAAGCACCAGGACAAGCCGGGATCAGAGGCTGGAAGCAATCAGGGAAGGTCAAAGACAAGCCGGGTAACAGGAATCAGATAAGTAGGTTTGAACAAACGGCAAGGGGTCTCAGGAATGCTGCAAGATGGCATGCGCGTACCCGTTTGCGCTGCCGCGCACACGTGCTCCAGACGGCTCTTTTTATGGGAACTCTGCGTACAGATCTTCCACTGTTAGCCAGATTACTGAAATGTCTTCCTTGACAGTCGGCTATCATTGTCTCTCTTCCATTGGTTGTCTTGGAGATCTTTGCCACCAACAAGGTCATCATCTCCGTTGCTTGCATATCATTTAACATGTCCTCTTCATCTTTCACTATTCTGATAAGTTCAGGGTATTTTAGGGACATAACACCCACAGAGGTCTTCAAATGGAGGCAGACCAGATCAGAGCATAGAGCCCCCCTTAAGATTTTCTGTATTCTGGCTTGATCTATTGCAGAAGGCATCATCCCTACCTTTAACACAATCTGGTATAGCATCTTATTTAGTCATCTGATGTATTCAGTGAGGCGTTCCCCTTGACGTTGGAGGGTATGTTCAAATTGATAGATTAAATCAGCTGCCTTCTATAGCCACCCAAACTCCTCCTGTAAGATAGACAAGTAATCGTAAGCTGTACAGGTGGTGTTACTGAATCTCAAGTTCCTGACAGCCTCAGCGGCAGCTTCTCTCAAACTCTCACTGATGCACTTCTTCTTTTGGGCCTCTGGCAGATCCCACTCTTCTAGGGCCTGCATGGCCTGCTCTATCCATTCATCAAATTCCTCCTCCCCAGTTGGCACAGGCTGTCTTCCAGAGAAAATCCTCAGCCTCCGATAGCCAGCCTCCACAGATACTGGATTGCTCTTCTGGCATTTTGAACAAAGTCCCCCAAAGCTGCAAAGAGCTCTGGCCCGATCATGGCCAGGGGTGTCGGGGAGGGAGCGGTCTAGCTGGCTCCACTTGAATAGTGCTGATAGTACACCTGGAAGTTCCAGATGAGAGCCCTATGTAAAGCTTGGTTTTGTTGTCCAGTTGTACACTTTTGCCCCTGAAGCTTTCAGGTACCCCCTCTCACCACTCCAAAAGTGCATAAGTGCGAGAAGTCCCATGATCTGGTCTGACGGCAATCACCCAGGCCCTTCTGTCTGGGGGCAGTATATTCACAATTTGACTGACTTGTTTTTCCTCCCAGGCCTCACCAGGGAGCTCAATTGCCACACTCGCTTTTGAGCGGGCGCCTTCTGCTTCACACCACTGAACCACACTCCTTATGTTTGCAAGGTGGCCCACTTATGTTGGATTGAAACCAATTGTGCATCAAAGAGGTTGCTTTTCCTACTGGAGCATCTGTAAGGCATAACTGTTTAAAAAATGTTGCCTGTCGCAAGAAATTTTATCGGTTAATTAAACAGTATTCAGTATGTGAAATGCTTTGCTTGCAATTCAGTCTGTAGTTGTTCAAAGGTTTTGAGTTTGGCATTTTCCACACAGTGAGATGCAATCAAGGGGGTTGAGTCATCCCTCCTGAGGAAAGGATTTGGTAGTGTGGCCCTGTGCAAACTCAGTGTTGTGTATCAAGGGCATCAATGGGCCAGGATTGGAAGCTACATTATAGTTTTGAATAACAGTTTGACTCTCAATGTCGGTCCAATTGTAGGGTGTAGCTTGAGGTTAACAGGGCAGGTGTCTTTGGAGACCCAGGGTATAAACCTTAAGGGTGTCTTGGTCTGAAAACCTTCAATTCCTACCCAGTCCTTGGAAGTTGTGTGTCAATTCCAGTCAAGAATTTGTGTCAACTGAGTCGCGTAATAGTAAAGTTTAAAGTTTGGTAGATTAATACCTCCCTCTGTCTTTGGTTTAGTCAGGGTCTACATGCTAATATGTAATTTCTTCCCCACCCAAATGAATTCCAGTATAGTCAAATTTAGTTGAGAGAAGAACCTTTTGGGCAAAAAGGATGGGTAAATTATGGAACAGATACAATATACTGGGCAATACTGTCATCTTCACCACAACCACCCTCCCAAACCAAGAGAAGGGTTTTAGTTTACAATGCTACATGTCCTTTTGCAGTTTCTGTAAGATGGGTGGAAAATTTGTGTATGGAGATTTGCCAAGTTGGACGTAGGCCATACCCCTAAGTACTTAAGCAAAGTTTGCACCCATTTAAAAGGGCAATTGGACAGAACCTTCTTTAGGGTTTGGGGGTTCAAGGAGATGTTGAGTGCCTCTGACTTGTCATAATTGATCTTGAAATTGGAGATGTATCCATACAATTCAAATTCTTTCAAGAGACTGGGAATCGAAAAATGTGGTTGTGTGAGGACATCATCTGTATAAACGGCATGTTTACAGTGGATAGTCCCTAATTCTAGTCCCTTGACCGTTGAGTTCCTGTTCATGGTGTGTACACAGGGCTCTAATGTGAGTATGAACAATATTGGGGGCAAAGAGAAGCCCTGCCTGGTGCCGTTATTTATCTGCACTGGTTCTGAAAGTGTCCTGTTAATCTTCAGTCTATTTGTTGGGTTTTGGTATAGCACCAAAATCCATGCTGACATAAGGTTTTCTTTTCAAATATTTTATTGAATATAATGCAATAAAAGGAGTCATACAATAGATTTATAGTTAAGTAGAATCTATAAAAGTGTGAAATGATGCTTCTCAGTATATTAACAGGAGGTGAATACTATAATAACAGTCATGTAATTTGGGATATATTAGTTTAACACATTTTAGCTAAAGATAAACATGTATAACGTTTTATAACTGGATTAGATACATAGTAAAAATTGTAGTTTCAAAGTTTAGGGTTGGAGGAGATTTGGTATAATATAGGGTAAAAGAAAGGTTGTTACCAGGAAGGTATAGAGAGGTAAGTAGATAATTTAGGGCCAAGATCCAACCATGTGGCTTGGTTATACCCTGAATAAAAGATACTTAATTAAACCATCCCTAAAATCTCCTCTATAGTAATAACATTAGGAAATATATAACTGATTAATTTAGCTTGTACATCTATATATAGTAAAATGAGAGGGTGTGGGGAAAGCAAGGGTGGGGGAAGCATATATAAGGGTTGTGAAGGGAGGAGACCACTCCGAAATAAAATGGTATGTTAATATATTCTCATGAAACAACTAATCAAACATATACCTTACCCCCTATGTTACATGTAGAATTTAAGAGATTGGTCTAGACCATGTGGCAAGTAGTGTTCAATCCAAGGAAGCCATAATGATTCGAACATGGGAACTTTATCTAGTACAGTTGCCTCTATTTTAGCGTGAATCATGGCTTGCGTTACTCTATGTTTGAATGATACCATGCATAAAGTGGGTGTTTTCCAGGCTTTTGCAATATTTTGTTTGGCAGCCGTGGTTATCGATAATAGAAGTTTAAATTGGCGGTGAGTTAAAGTTTGAGGTTTATTATTCAGGAGTGCTACCGTAGGGTCTGGTTCTACTGTGGTTTTGAAAATGATAGAAAGAATTTTGAATATTTCTGACCAAAAAACTCTGACTATGTGACAATCCCACCAATTGTGTAAGTGTGTGCCTATGTCAGCACATCCTCGAAAGCAGTTAGCTGGGTATTGCGGGAGGAATTTTGAAATCCTAGCAGGTACTAAGTACCATCTAGAAAGCACCTTATAGTTAGTTTCTGAAGCTACTATATTCGGGGAGGCCGATCTAGTAGCCTGCCATATGTGAGTCCAGTTTAGTTTGCCTGGTTGAAGATTTAAATCATTTACCCATTTAGATGTATAGGTTGGAGGGGAAGAGGTTGTATGCGATAATAGTTGGTTGTACAGATTTGAAATGAGCCCTCGTTTGTGAGGATCAGATTTGCAAGCTTGTTCAAAGAAAGTGAAGATTGGGGTAGATGGATTTGAAGGAGTGTTTTGAATTAGAAATTGTTTTATTTGTAAGTATCTAAATGTTTCTTTTTGAGGTATAGCATGTGTTTTTTGTAATGCAGCAAAAGGGTAATAGAAGAGGATTCATAAAAGTGACGAGAATGGGTTAATTCTGCATTTGACCAAGTAAGGAAAGATGATGGAGAAGTCCAGGCAGGATAGAAAGATGGGTTATTAAGGAAGGAAAGAAGGGGGTTATGTTCGGATTGGAGACCAAAACGAGCTCTTAGTCTGTCCCAAAATTGAAGGGCTATGCTTAGTAATAGGGTTAGTAATTGCTCGGCGTTGTGCTAGTGGGAGCCAAAGAAGGTTTGCAGTTGATAAAGGATCACATTCTACTGATTCAATTATAACCCAAAGGGGAATTTCTTTTGTAGCGTGGTATTTAGGTAACATGGCTAATTGGGCATCATAATAATATTTAGAGAAATTGGGAACGCTCAATCCACTACCAATACGAGGAGTGTGAAGGGTAGATTGTGGGAGGCAGGGCTTAAGTTTTCCCCAAATGAATTGGGAAACTTTCCTCTGTAATATGCGTAAGAAATGTGCTGAAACCTGTATTGGAAGCTCTCTGAAGAGATATAGGATCTTAGGAAGTATTGTCATCTTAATTACAGAAATTCTACCCATCCATGCCAATGGGAGAGAGGACCAGGTTTTCATTAATTTTGAGAGGTGAGTTAGCATGGAGGGGTAGTTTGCCGAATATAGATCAGTTGGGTTAGCTGTAAATATAATTCCAAGATAAGTAATTTGTGTTGATGACCATGTGAATGGGAGGGAGTCTTGCAATTGTGCCTGCAAGTCAGGTGGAATAGGAATGTTTAAGGCTTTGGACTTATGAGTATTTATTTTGAGTCCTGATATTGATTCAAATTTGGTTAGGATATCTATAAGATTTGGGGCTGAGGTAAGTGGTGAAGTTAGGAAAATAAGAACGTCATCAGCAAACATACATAGTTTGTGTTGATAACCTCCTAGTTCGAGGCCTTTAATATTTATATTGGAGCATATAAGCTGTGCGAGAGGTTCGATTGCCAAAGCAAATATAAGAGGGGAAAGAGGGCATCCTTGTCTGGTTCCTCTCTCAATGGCAAAGGATTCGGAACGGTATCCAGAATATGAAACATATGCTTTTGGGTTTTGATACAGAGAAGAGATCCAACCTCTAAATTGTGTTCCGAATCCCCATTGGATTAGGATGGAGTTGAGATAGGACCAAGAAATAAAATTGAATGCCTTTCTTATGTCTATTGAGGGGAAGCAGGTAGGTATACGACGGGATCTTGCTATGTGGGCTAGGAGGGTAGCACGGCGAATGTTATCACCTGCTTGTCTAGAGGGAATAAACCCTGTCTGATCTTTGTGAATGAGGGAGCCTATTATTGTATTTAGTCGGTTAATGAAGATCTTGGCTAGAATTTTTATATCTAAATTAAGTATTGAAATTGGTCTATAATTGGACCAAGAAGTGTCATCAGTGTTCGGTTTTGGAATCATGGCTATGGATGCTAATAAGGATTCATCACGAAAGGAATGGTTTGTGAGAAGGGAGTTAAAGGCCTCTACCATAAGGGGAGATAGTATAGTAGTAAAATTTTTATAAAACATAGCTGAGAAACCATCAGGGCCTGGACATTTGTGGATTTTCAGAGTTTTTATTGCTGTTTGGACTTCAAAATCTGAGATTGGTTTATCAAGAAGTTCTTTTTGAGCAGTCGAAAGGGAGGGGAGTTGTATAGAGGAGAGAAGGGTATCAAATTTTGCTTGGTCAAATTTATGAGTATCTCGGTCAGTGAGTCCTTTACTAAACTTGTGGATAATTTTGAGAGGGTTACTAGAATAATAATCTTTGGATAATTGGAGGCGGATCGGTTTAGGGGTATAGTTTGCCTTGCGTAGGGCTAAGGCTAAGAAAATAGTCGGCTTATTGGCTTTCATATAAAAAGTATGTGCTGATTTTCGGAGAATCTTTTCAGCGGAGTCTGTTAAGAATAGGTCGAGTCCCAATTTGGCTTTTTCATATAATTGTTTATTTTGCTGTGAGGGTGAGTTTTGAAAATTCTCAGAGGCTTTATAAAAAGCATCATCAAGTTGTGCATGTAGTTGTTTTTTCCGATGATGTGTTGCTTGGCTAATGCAGACCCCTCTGATAGATGGTTTAAGGGCTTCCCAAAGTGTCAAAGGGTTTGTATCTAAGAGATTGTTGTTAGCAAGGTAGTCTTGTATAGCATTTTCTATATCTTGTCTGTATTTAGGTTTGGTTAGTAGACTGTCGATTATACACCAGGTACGGTGATTAGGTCTTGGAATTAATGATGAAAAGGATGTCATTACAGCATCACGATCTGACCAAGAGCATGGTACAATTTGACAGTTAAGGATAAGGGTAGAGGTACTAGTGTTTATAAGGAGATGGTCAATTCGAGAGAATTGTTTGTGAGGATGATAATAGTGCGTATATTGTTTCCTTATAGGGTTATGTTCACGCCATGTATCTAGTAAGGAATGCTGATTAAGAAGGTTTTGGTATGAAAGGCACTGAGCATTTATTGGAGTCGGGGATTTGTCTAGGAATGGATATATCACTTGATTAGAGTCTCCACAGAGCGTTAGGGTACCAGTTTTATGTGTATCCACTAGTGAGAGGTAGGACAATGGATTCTTATTCGGGGCATAGTAAGAGACTACGGTAACTTCGCAGTCTAGCAAGTGGCCAGAGAGTAGTAGGTATCTTCCCTCGGGATCTTTCATTTCTTTTTTAAGTATAAATGGTGTGGTACGGTGAAAAGCTATTAAGACACCTCTCTGTTTGGTAGAGGCCGAGGCAGTATATGTCTGGGGGTATTGTTGACTGAAGAATTTTGGGAAGGATTGTGTTGAAAAGTGTGTTTCCTGTAAACATACCACTTGTGCTTTAAGCTTGGAAAAGTATTGGAACGCTTTAGTTCTCTTTGAGGGGGAGTTGAGTCCCTATACATTGAGGGTTAGGATATTTAAAGTCATTTTTATGAAGAAGTGGAATATCAGGAGAGTTATTTGGTTAGGGCAAGGAAGGGTATATGGGGTAATGTAGATGGGAAATGAAAAGTATGAGTTGAATCTGGTAGTTGAAAGGGGTATGAGAAGCTTTGGTATAGAAAAAAGAGTGGCTCCTATGTGGAGCAAGTATTCAGTGGGTGGTAAAAATCACCAACCAATGGATACTGTATGTCCAAAGAGTATCCGATTACAGTATCGGGTACTCGAGGATCAAGTTGAATGCACAGTACATTATGACCGGGATTATGACAGCCATTCAAAATAGTCTATAAATTTGTAAACAAGCAAGTTTTTAGAACTATTATATAACTATATAATTATACTCGGTACATTAACAAAAGTACTAAAAAAAAAAGTGTATGAAATAAAAATAGAATTAGTGAAGCATCTCTGAGGTCGATTTTGTTTAAGATGATTTATAGTGCTTGTCTCATTAATTATAGCTGTCCTGTACCCATTAATCAGAAGTAAAACCCCCAACAACAGGTCCAGGAGAGGATAATAATATATCATTTCTTATGAAATCAAGGTGTTGCAAATATACCGAGTATTGGCTCTATATTAGCATTTAAATTAAGAACGTTATATTATGTTAGGGTGTAAGACCAATCGCAGTGTTATTTACTGATGTCACTGAATATATGATTTAAGGCAGAACATGCCCTAGGGCAGTGATGGTGAACCTTGGCACCCCAGATGTTTTGGAACTACATTTCCCATGATGCTCCACTACACTGCAGAGTGCATGAGCATCATGGGAAATGTAGTTCCAAAACATCTGGGGTGCCAAGGTTCGCCATCACTGCCCTAGGGGTTCATCTGTTCTTCTTGAGCTGATGGAGGTGAAGTAGTACGGCACTTTTTATGCATACTGGGATGATCTGAAAGATTAGCAGTGTCCTGTGGTTGTTTAGGAGAGTTAGATGTTGCTCGACGTTTGGATCCTTCAGCTGTTCCCCCAGGTGAAGGTAGAACCTCAGTGAGAAAAGCGGACAGCAAATGGGAAGTTCCAGCGATAAGAGATGCGATGAAGTTGGAGAATCTGCAAATGTGGCTTCATCGCCTTTCTTTTCATTAGAGTTTGCTGTGAGAGGTCTTGAAAAATCTGATATTTATGCCCCTGAAAGATTAAGGAATCTTTACTACGGGCTGCTTCCATTATTTGTGCTTTAGTACGGAAGTAGTGTAATTTTATTACAATGTCCCTGGGGGGGCCATCCTCTTTTCTGGGAGCCAGGGTTCTATGAATCCTGTCCATTTCCAGGCGCTCTATAGGAATTGATGGGACTAATTCCTGGAAAAGCGCAGTAATAGTGGATTGGAGATCTTCTATAGCCTCAGGGATGCCACGGATACGAAGATTAGATCTCCTGACTCTATTTTCAAATTCCTCGAGTCGGCTGCTGAGGGAAGAATTTTCTTCCCTAAGGGCTTCTATTTCTTCTTTTTGATTATTTGTAATAATTTCCAATTCATCCATTTTCTGTTCTAGGACAGATGTGCAATGGCCCACCTCACGAATCTCTCGTGTAAGTCTTTCAGTAATTGTATCTGAGGTGTTTTGTAAAGCCTTTTGTAAAACTCTCTCAAATTGACATAATAAGTCAGAGCCAGGAGGAGAGTTCTGTAAAGTAATGGGAGTCATTCCAAAATCAAAATCTGTCTCACCTTTCTGTGTGGAGGGAGAAATCCTTATTTGTGTCTTTTTCTGTGAGGAAATATTGCAGGGGGATGATGCTGCCATCATTTTAGCAGTAGTTCCAGTCAGTGATGTTTGGGCTTTTAAAGTTTTAGATTTAGATTTTTTCCCACTGTACATAGTATCAAAATGTGCCCTGATGTCTCAGTGACAAATGTAACAGTTTTGTAAAGCAGTGTGCTGCTATAACTTGCCGTTATTAGCTGTCAGGTCCCGGTATCCACGGAGCTCTAAGCAGCCATGTACTGCTCAGTTAGCCGTGTGCATGTGCACTCCCGCTGACATAAGGTTTTAACCCAACATGTGAGCACACTGAAAACATGAAATCCCATGCTACCCTATAGAAGGCCTTCTTCGTGTCTGTACACAGGAGAAGGTCTTATTCTATATGTCCACTGAGTAGATTAATGAGATTTATGGCTTTAGTGACATTATCACGTGCCTCCCTGCCTGGCATAAAGCCCACCTGTTCCGGGCCAATAATGTCTGGAAGGTGTCTGCATAGTCTTGTCGCAATATTTTTAGACAGAAGTTTTACATCCAGGTTTAGCAAGGATATTGGCCTGTAACTAAAGCAGACACTGGGATCCTTGCCAGGTTTGGGAAGCATAGTGATATGTGATATTGTAAAAGAAGGTGGTAGTGATTGAGGTCTTTTCAGTGAATTAAAGCAATGGTTTCGTGAGTAGGGATGAGAAGCCATCTGGGACTGGGCTTTTACCAGATTTTAAAGTTTTGACTTCCTGTAAAGCCGTGTACAAACAGCTCGGACTTTTTGACAGCAAAGTTCAGACAAAACGAATCCGTTGGACAATTCGATCGTGTGTGGGCTTAATCTGACCTTTTCTGTCTAAAAATCTGACAGACTTTAGAAATAGAATGTTTCAAATTTTTCCGCCGGAACCAGTTCCTATCGAGAAAACCGCTTGTCTGTATGCAGTCCAACAATGACGCAAGGGCAGCTATTGGCTACTAAACTTCCTTTTTCTAGTCCCGGGGTACGTCATCGCGTTAAATGATCTGACTTTGGTGTGATCGTGTGTAGGCAAGTCCGTTTCAGCGGAACTCCATTAAAAAGTCAGTCGAAAAGTCCGTTGGTTCATTCTGACGGAGAGTCCGGTTGTGTGTACGCTGCATAATGCCCTGTACACACGGTCGGACTTTCCAACCGAAAATGTGCAATCGGATCATGTTGTCGGAAAATCCGACTGTGTCTGAATTTTTCTGATTTTTCCGACACACAAAGTTTGAGAGCAGGATCTAATTAATCCGATTAATAAAAAACAATAGTATAAAAATAAAACCGTCCAATTCCTGTAAATTCCAATACTAAAACAGCGCTAAATTAAAACAATGATCTTGTAAAAAAAATATAATTAGTCAAAAAGTCCTTTGGGCAGCAATGATAAAGATAGTGGTCCAACCAACGTTATAGGTGATTTTAGGTGATTATTCTAAGTGTTGTTACAGCACCATCCACCAGAATTCCACAGATTTCACTGCGTGAGGCATACACCCCTCAGGGGGTTTAACTCACCAGACAATGCTGATAAACAAGCCTTTAGGGTAGTTTTCCCTCAATAGGTTAACGCTGCATCGTCATCATCCACAGAGAGCCAATGCCCTCTGTTGAAGTCAGAAATGACGAAACGCGTAAGGGCGTGACCCGCACAACATTCCCGGAAGTGACGATTGAGCTCCACCGACGGCCAGGTCCAGAAAGTGCCTCTCAGTGTCTGCAGGGAGACACATGCTGATGCGCTGGATGGCAGAAACGGTTTTAGAGCACTTATGTCAGTTGGATGATGACGATGCAGTGTTAACCTATTGTGGGAAAACTACCCTAAAGGCTTGTTTATCAGAATTGTCTGGTGAGTTAACCCCCTGAGGGGTGTGTGCCTCATGCAGTGAAATCTGTGGAATTCTGGTGCTGTAACAACAACATAATCACCAAAAATCACCTATAACGTTGGTTGGACCACTATCTTTGTCATTGCTGCACAAAGGACTTTTTGACTAATTATGGTTTTGTTTACAAGATCATTGTTTTAATTAAGCTCTGTTTTAGTATTGGAATTCACAGGAATTGGACTGTTTTATTTTTATACTATTGTTTTTTATTATTTTAATTTATTTAAATGGCTGCTTAGTCTTTCCCTCTTATGGAGTTTACTTCACAGTAAATTAGAAGGGATATCTTATTATACTGCTGATTAACTGGGTGACTGATTTTGACGCTGAGTGGTGTATTATAGGTCGTTAAATATACACCTTTTGCTTCAATAAAATCCGATTGCATAAATTCCGATGGTGTGTAGACAATTCAGACGGACAAAGTGCCACACATGCTCAGAATACACTAAGACGGAAGCTATTGGCTACTGGCCCGTTTATAGTCCCGACGTACGTGTTTGACGTCACTTGTTCCCGAACGATCGGATTTTCCAACAACTTTGTGCGACCGTGTGTATGCAAGACAAGTTTGGGCCAAAATCCGTTGCATAAAATCCGACGGATTTTGTAGTCATAATGTCCGACCGTGTGTACAGGGCATAAGAGTTCTGTTATGTCAATGGGTTTGTCAATTTCCTCTGTATCAGGAGTGGACAAACATGGTAAACCACTTTTGTTCCAAGTACCGTCTTATAATATGAAAAATAAAATAAAATAAATTTCCGTTGCCATTTGTTCTGTGGAATGCACCATTTTATCTTCCCGAGTAATATTAGTAGCAGAGCGAACGTCCCTCAGTGCCCTAGCCAAAAATTTACAACTTTTACTTCCATACTCATAAAACCCCCCGCCTAAAAAACAGAATCCGTTTCACTTTCTATTTTAACTTGTAATTTCTCAAGAGCTGCTAAAAAGTCGTCAGTTGAGTTGACTGCTGTCAATCTTTAATGTTGTGTTTGCAATCTCAAGATTTTATCTAGTAGGACTTTTAGTTCTTTCTGTGAGGCTCTCTTTTTCTGTGACGCTAAGCTAATCATTCTTCTTCGTATCACACATTTGTTAGCCTCCTAAACCGTGAGAGGTGAGATGTCGTCAGTAGTATTTTCCCTGAAGTATGTTCTTATGGCTTCTAAAATGGGTTTCAGAGTCAGGAGGTCAGTCAGTAAAGTCGAATTAAGCCACCACGTGCATGGTTTCACAGGTGTATACTGTAACCGCAATTTCACTGAAGTAGAAGAGTGGTCTAATATTTTCTGTGTCCGTGTCCCTTCAAGATAGGACTCTCTGAGAGAGGAAAACGTAATCTATGCAAGAGTATTTGTTATGGACGGTGGAAAAATAAGTAAGGTCTCTCCCTTGTGGGTTAGACACACACCATGAGTCTGCTAAGGTCAGGGAATTCAGCAGTACTCTGATTCTTCTGAGTATGCAAAACGTAATAATCGATTTACCATTGGAGGTGTCCTGGGGAGGGCCCAATGGAATATTAAAGTCCCCTTCAAGGACAATACTTATCAACCAATTTCTGACAAAAAAGACACGTGCTGTATTGGGAAAATATACATTAGCCAAAGTAAAGGGAAATTTCCCAATATTCCCTTTGAGAAGGAGGAACCAGTGCTCGGGATCTGCCAGTTGTTGATTGAGTTAAAATCCAGAGTCCTTGCCTATCAAAATGGAAACACCCTTATGCCGCCTACACACGACCGGACTTTCTGGTAGACTAGGTCTGACAGTCTTCCAGCGGAATTCTGACAGACTTTCCAAACGAACGGACTTGGCCACACGCAATCACACCAAAGTCTGACTGATTCAAACATGATGACGTACGACCAGACTAGAATAAGGAAGTTCATAGCCAGTAGCTAATAGCTACCTTAGCGTCGGTTTTCGTCAGTCGTACTGGCATACACACAAATGGATTTTTCGACCGGACTCGAGTCTGTCAGAAAAATTTGAAACATGTTCGAAATCTAAAGTCCATGTGATTTTTCGACAGCAAAGGTCCAATGAAGCCCACACATGATCGAATTGTCCGCCGGATTCGTTCTGTCGGACCTTTGCTGTCAAAGTCCGGCCATGTGTACACGGCATTAGTCTTAGCCGCCGGATTAGTGGCATGAACGGCTTTGGTGAAGTAACTGTCAGTCAGTTTAGCAGTAGAATTTAATCTAAAGTGTGTTTCTTGCAGATATACAAAAGCCAGCTTCTCCCCCCCAAGGTGGTGTAACAGTTGCGTTCTTTTCTGAGGTATATTTAACCCTCTAACATTATGCAATATCACAGTAGGGCGGTTGTCCAACAAAGTATATATAATTTTGAATGCTAGTTCAGATGGACAACAAAAATAAAAAAGGGGAGAGATTAGTGAAGGTGGGGAAGGGGGAGAAGGTGGGTATATGAGGAGGATAGGAAAGGGTGATATGAAGGTGATCTTTTTTGCAGGGGAACAGAGGGGGGGGGGCATGGTTGTGGTGCAGTGTACGTGCAGCATGCACAGCACACCAGTGCGCAGGCGCCAGGCGGCAATTTTGAAAAGCCCAGAGCGTCAGAGCCCTGTAAGCAGATGGATACAGAGCTGTGGGCAGTAAGCATCCTAAAGTGGTAGGATCCAGGCAAACCTAAGACACCTACTTGGCATCAGGTTGTGCAGTATTGAGCATATATGTATATTATAATACTTTAGTACAACAGTGATTGCATATGTACTAGTACCTCTGCTTTGTAGCTTGGGACTATGTCTCCTCGTAAGAGGACCTCAGTGGGAGGTAAAAAAAGGCGCAAAGAAATCACTGCCTACATCTAGGGGTCCTAAAGATGCCTGTAGATTACCATCCCCCCTGCAAGACTGGAGCCAGCCTCACAGGATGAGTCAGTGCCCCTGTCAGGTTTTGCAGCCTCTCCCAATGTTGCAGCCCCAGCATATGTCACAGAAGACTCCTTTAAGGCTACGTTTGAAGGTTTTGAAGGAAATATTATTAGTTTTATTACAACTTCCTTAAAAGATAGCAGAAAAAGGGGTAGATCCCCTCCCTCTGCTGCAGTTTCTCTTTCAGATGATTCTTCTGACAATGAGGAAAGATCCCTATCCAGGGATAGGGATCAAGCACAGTTGGATGAATCAGAGGAAGGGGAGAGTTTCTACCTCTCAGGCACTCAAGAGGCAGGTCCAGTATTATACTGAGATGGTGCATACCACATTCAGGATACCCTCTACTGAGGTTGCCATGTCCTCTATTTCCTCATTGGGGGTCAGAAAGATCCCACAGACTGCCTTTACCTTTCCAATTCATCCTTTAATGGATACATTGCTGTATAAGGACTGGGGACATCCCAACAAACTTTTTTCTCCTCCTAGAAGATTTTGTATGCTTTATCCTCTGTAGGAAAGCTTCACGAAGAAGTGGGAGGTTCCATCCGTGGATGTGGCTGTCTCTTGTGTGAATAAAAGCCTGACCTGTCCTCTGGAGAATGCTCAGGTATTTAAGGATCCAACTGATAAGAAGCTGGAAACTTTATTAAAAGCCTCCTTTTCAATGGCTGGCGCTGTAGTCCAACCTACAGTTGCAGCTGTTGGTTTATGCCAATTCCTTAAGGAACAAGTTAAGCAGAGGCTTAACCTCCTTCCCAGTGAGGAAGTGGAGAATTATGCAGACCTTCCTCAAGTTCTGTGTTTTACAATCAATGCCATTCTGGATTCAGTCCAACAAGCATCTCGTTTGTCTCTCCTGTTAGAGCACATGCGCAGGTCTTTGTGGCTTAAGCATTGGGCAGCTGAGCTATCATGCAAGAAATACTTCAAAATGGGAGTGCTTGTTTGGGGATGATCTGGATAAATTCATCCAAAAGATTACTGGTGTTAAATCTATGCTTTTACCAATTTCCCCATCTCCTAGAGCATCAAGCTCTAGGCATTGGCGACGGCCTTTCCTATCTAGTTCCGGAGGAAAGGCCCAAGGTCACGCCCAAATTCAGAAGAAGACTTGGGGACATAAATCTGCCAAGCAGGGCCCCAAAGCATCCCTATGAAGGGGCACCCCCACTTGGCCGAGTGGGGTGAAGGCTTCTGCAGTTTGCCGGAGCCTGGCGGGAAGAGGTTCAAGACAGATGGGTAGTCTCCTCAGTATATCTGGGCTACAAGCTAGAGTTCCAAGAGCTTCCACCATCTCGATGAATAAGGTCAAAGGCCTCCAGAGATCGTGTAAAGCGAAAGCCGCTTCTTCTGGCCTTAGATAACCTACTATCCCAGGGGGTTCAGAAGATCAGGGTTCAGGAATTTATTCAAATCTCTTCACGGTTCCAAAACCAAATGGGGATGTCAGACCCTTCCTAGATCTAAAAGACCTGAATCAATTCCTGCACATTCGGTCCTTCCGAATGCAGTCAATACGCTCAGTGGTCTCCACCCTTCAAGGGGGAGAGTTTATGGTATCAATAGATATCAAGGATGCATATCTCCATGTGCCAATTTTTCCTGCTCACCAAAAATATCTAAGGTTCGCGGTAGGCCAGCATCATTCAATTTGTGGCCCTTCCTTTCAGTCTCGCTACAGCTCCTCGAGTTTTTATAAAAATTCTAGCTCCACTCTTAGTGAATCTAAGAGCCCAGGGCATAACCATGCTAGCTTATCTGGGTGATTTGCTACACATAGAGCAATCAGTAGTGTACCTAAACCACAGTGTTTCCAAGACAGTGAAACATCTGGAAAGCCTTGGTTGGATTCTCAATCTAGAAAAGTCTTCCTTGCAACCATTAAAGAGGTTGGAATATCTAGGCATGATCAAAGACACCGCTCAAGGCAGGGTGTTCCTGCCAGAGCCAAAAGCCAAGGCCATAAGAGCTCTGGTCAGCCTAGTATTAAGCAAAAAGAGTCCTTCCATTCGGCTATGTATGAGACTGTTAGAAAAGATGGTCGCCTCTTTCGAGGCTGTTCTATTCACCCAGTTTAACTCAAGGTCTTTGCAGAAAAGCACCCTCGCGGCTTGGAACAAGAAGCTTCATGCCTTGGATCTTCCTATGTGCTTATCCCCAAGGATACGCCAAAGCCTCAATTGGTGGTTACAGACCAAAAATCTTTTGAAAGGCAAGACCTTTCTTCCACTACCATGGAAAATTATAACCACAGATGCCAGCCTAATAGACTGGGGAGCAGTTCTGGAAGAAACATACACTCGGGGAAGATGGTCCGAGGCCGAAAGGCTCTTGCCTATCAATATCCTAGAAATTTGGGCAATTTATTTGGCCCTCATGAACTGGTCTTTAAGACTACAAGGTCATCTTATTCGGGTACAGTCCGACAATGCCACAGCATTGGCTTACATCAATCACCAAGGTGGCACCAGAAGTCTGGGTGCCCAAAAAGAGGTGAATTGAATTCTTGCATGGGCAGAAAGGTATGTTCCCTGCCTATCTGCAGACCGCAGATCATTCCAGGGGTAGAAAATTGGCAAGCGGATTTTCTAAGCCACCAGCAGCTTTTGTCCAGGAGAGTGGTCTCTACATCCCGACATATTTCAGATCATATGTCAAAAGTGGGGAACCCCGGATATAGACCTGTTTGCATCCAGATTCAACAGGAAACTGGACAACTTTGTGTCAAGAACAAGGGATTTACTTGCTCAAGGGTAAGATGCTCTGACAATTTCATGGGATCAGTACAATCTAATCAATGCCTTCCCTCCAAATACGCTTCTTCTGCGGTTCCTGGGGAGAGTCAAAAGGGAAGCAAAGTCGGTCCTTTTAGTAGCTCCGTCTTGGCCAAGACGACCTTGGTATGCAGAAATCGTAAAGATGGCAGTAGGCAGGACTTTGAGAAAGTCACGTAACGGTGGCGCTACATGCGAGGGAGAGGAGACTGTGACAGCGGACGAGTGAGTCTGGCAGCACAGCGGTTGCAGACTCAGCCCTTGTACACACGGTCGGAGATTCCGACGGAATGTGTCTGATCGGAGCGTTTTGTCGGATATTCCGACTGTGTGTGGTCTGGATCGGACTGTTTCCGTTGGAATATCCGTCGGACCAACCTTTCCAACTTGCCGGAAATATTTTCCGACAAAATGCTCCGATCGGACATACTCCGATCATGTGTAGAGAATTTCGATCTGACAAAGTGCCACGCATGCTCAGATCAAATTCCTACACCAAAGCTATTGGCTACTAGCGTGAACATAGTCCCGTCATAACGAAATAACGTCATCACGTCGGATTTTCCGACAACTTTGTCCGACCGTGTGTATACAACAGTTTCGGACAAAATCCGTCAGACAATATCCAACGGATTTGGTTGTCGGAATCTCCGACCGTGTGTACAAGGGCTCAGGCTATTGATCTGACTATTCAATGTGCTCGCTTACTACCCTAAATGTGAGTGGTTCTTTATGCTGATTCTGTTCTGTAATCTGTAGCAATATTGCGCTATGTTTCTTTTCTTCCCTTTTGTAAATGGAACAACCTCTCTGGAGTGGAGGAAGCAGGAAGATATCCCCCTCCCCCCCCCCCCCCCCCCCGTTTAGGTAACTTATCTGTTGTGAAGTTGGATAAGTGTGGAGATCTTCCCGGATATTCTTATCATCACTTTAAAGCTTTCTATGTGATTCACTCCTCTTAATATCTACCTCCCTGGATAAGTACTGCTTATTTACTTTTGCATATAACATCTTTATGTTCATGTGAAACCTTTCTTTTCCAGATGATTAGTACTTACCACAATTATTTAATTAACTTTTATTGAATACCCATCTAGCACACTGGTTGTGTTATTTTGTATTATTTAATTAATTTCATAATTTCCATCCTTAATTTAATTATTAATTCAATATTCACTTGGTGATTTTGTAATATCAAATTTTTGGGGTATTATTTATTATCTTTTTAGTTTAATTTGGATATTTCGTATCATTTCGCAATGCTAGTTTTATAGGTGCGCACACACACACACACACAGATATATATATATATATATATATATATATATATATATATATATATATATATATATATATATATATATAGAGATATATATATATAGATAATATAGACAATCCGGGGTTATTAGGTTCAAGTGGTGCATGTACTTTTCCAGAAACGTGCCACTCCAGACTGCGTTTTTAGGGCATGGAAGCCCACTTTTATTTAAAGGAAACTAAAAACTTCAAACAGTAATCTTCCCTCACAGGGGGTTCCACCATCACTGTATAACCAAACAATAGCCTCCTGGTTTACTCACTGTCAGCTTCATGCTGTTTTGGTCACAGGTTACACCTGTCTGCTTCAAACGTACACACAGACTGCCACATGCAGTCTTAGACTCCGAGACCTCCTGTCTTTCTCCTGGAGCCGTCTCCTACTGGAACTTTTCCGACCTCCTGAGCTGTCTCCAAGTCTGAGCACTGATTTCTTTTCCTGGCATGTTTATAAACCCAGCCCACAGGTGTGCAATTAGTATTCCTGCCAAAATCAGGCATATACTGCTTATATGCACCTGTGAGATGGGGTCGCATCTCCACAATATACATACATACATACATACATTTTTTTTTTTTGGCACGCTTACATTTAACATTATTTGATAACAAGAGGATTGGAGTAATCCTGGGAGGCATTGTTTTTTTTCCCCTTGTTATCCTTTATTTATAAGATTATAACATTAAGGACCTTTTTAGTACCTTGGCACTTTGGTTTAGCACATAGCACCTTGTTGTTGTGGTCATATTGTAGAAAGTTTATTATATTATTTAGCTTCCTTGGGATAATTGAATATACTTAATTATTTGGATAATTTCATACATCTTTTGCTATTAGGCACTTGGCACTTTGAAGATGGCGCAACACTATTTATTATATTAGTAGCCAGGCCTTGGGTCCTTCCACTCCAGCCAGATCTACTCTCACAAGGTCCAATATACCAACTCACCCTACAAAGTCTAAATTTCACGGTTTGGCTGCTGAGACCCACATTCTGAAAAACCACGGTCTCTCGAATTCAGTCCTTTTCACTCTGGTCAATGCCAGAAAGCTGGCCTCCAGGCTTATTTACTATAGAATCTGGAAGGCATGTTTCCTGGTGTGAACCCAGGGGATGGCATCCTATAAAGTATGTAATTAGCAGGATCCTGGCCTTTCTCCAGTCAGGCCTAGAGATGAAATTGGCCTTGAGCACAATCAAGGTCCAAATTTCAGCCTTGTCAGTATTTTTTTCAGAAGCCACTTGCTTCACATTCCCTTGTCCGGGCCTTTGTTCAGGGGGCACTGTACTTAAATCCGCCAGTCAAACCTACGGTATGCCCATGGGATCTGAGTTTGGTTTTGTTTGCATTACAGGGACAACCTTTTGAACCGTTGCACAATACTTCTTTAGTGAAGGCCCTGTGTCCCGTGATGTATGAACAAGAAAATAGGATTTTTGAATACAGCTTACCTGTAAAATACTTTTCTTGGGAATACATCACGGGACACAGAGCTCCCGCCCTTCTACCAGTTTTTACGTGGTTACCTATTGCTTTGCTACAAAACTGAGGTGCTCCCCAAATGGGAGGGGTTATATAGGGGAGGAATTCTCCTTAATTAAGGGTTAACCAATGTCCAGTCACCAAAGGTGCCTATCTAACCCATTATGTAATGAAGGCTCTGTGTCCCGTGATGTATACATTCCTTGTAATAGGAATAAAAGTGACCTAATTTTTTATTTATTTTTTAAAACCATTTTAAAATGAATAAAATAAGAAAACATTTTTTTTTTCTTAAAGCGCCCTGTCCCGACGAGCTTACGCGCAGAAGCGAACGCATAAGTGAGCAGTGCCCGCATATGAAAACGGTGTTCAAACCACACATGTAAGGAATCGTCGTTATCGTTAGAGCAAGAGAAATAATTCTAGCCCTAGACATCCTGTGTAACTCAAAACATGCAACCTGTAGATTTTTTTAAATGTCACCTATGGAGTATTTTATGGGTAAAGGTTTGACACCATTCCATGAGTGGGCGCAATTTTGAAGCGTGACATGTTGGGTATCAGTTTACTTGGCGTAACATTATCTTTCACAGTATAAAAAATAATTGGGCTAACTTGACTGTTATCTTATTTTTTAATTTTAAAAAAGTGCACTTGTAAGACTGCTGCGCAAATATGGTGTGAAAAAAAGTAATGCAATGACCTAGAGTGTTAGGTCATTGCAATGACCTAGAAGTGTGAGAGAGGACCAGGTGGACGGAGAGTGTGATGATGCATTATGGGTGGAACTGCATACAGATGTGCGTAGTTCAAAATTAATCATTGGAGTTTGTTATAGACCACCCAATGTTAATGAGGAGGTGGAGACTCAGCCCCTTGCACAGATAGAAAGGGCTGCAAGGGCTGGGACAGTGATAATAATGGGGGATTTTAACTACCCAGAAATTGACTTGGGTAATGGCACTGCTGGGACAGTTAAAGGGCAAAAATTTATAAACCTATTACAGGACAATTTTATGGTCCAGTTTATTGAGGCCCCAACTTGGAATGATGCTCTGTTGGACCTGGTAATCTCAAACAATGCAGAACGTATTACTAATGTTCAGATAAAGGAACACCTGGGTAGCAGTGACCATAAACATGATTTCATTTGATGTTAGCTGTAAGCAAAAATCACATACGGGAAAGATAAAAACACTTAATTTCAAAAGAGCAAATTTTCCAAGGATAAGGGCTGCTCTCCAGGACCTAGACTGGGAGAGAATATTGGCATCAATGGGCACAGAACAGAAATGGGAATTCTTCAAAAAGACTGTTCGTGACATCATGGCAAAGTATATTCCCATAGGCAATACGTTTAAAAGGCTAAAAATAAAACCGATGTGGCTCACGGCCAAAGTTAAAAAAGCTATAAACTATAAAAAAAAGCTTTTAAAAAATATAAAAATGAAGGAACGCCAGTGTCATTTAAATGTTACAAAGAATATAACAGAATATGTAAAAAGGAAATCAAGGATGCAAAAATTCAAAATGAAAGACAGATTGCAAAAGATAGTAGGACAAACCCCAAAAAATTCTTCAAATATATTAATAGTAAAAAGGTCAAGTCTGAGCATGTAGGCCCTTTACAAAATAATCTGGAGTGGGTGACTGGGGACAAAGAGAAGGCTAACTTATTAAATACTTTCTTCAGCTCTTTGTATACAAAGAAGCATGGGGGAGCGCATGTCCATAATGGGGGTGGTAGTGACGCAGCCCCAAATCCACAATGGCTCAAAAGTGATATAGTCCAGAAATATTTGGACAGAATAAAGGTGGATAAAGCACCTGGACCTGATGGCATCCACCCACGGATCCTAAAAGAATTGAGCTCTGTAATTTCAAAGCCATTGTATCTAATTTTTAGGGACTCATTAACCACTTGCTTACTGGGCACTTAAACCCCCCTCCTGCCCAGACCAATTTTCAGCTTTCAGCGCTGATGCACTTTGAATGACAATTGCGTGGCCATACAACACTGTACCCAAATGAAATGTTTATCATTTTTTTCCCACAAATAGAGCTTTCTTTTGGTGGTATTTAATTACAGCTGGGAGTTTTATTTTTTGCTAAACAAACAAAAAAAGATGCAAAAAAAAAAAAAAAAAATCATGTTTAATAGTTTGATATAAAATTTTGCAAACAGGTCATTTTTCTCCTGATGCGCTGATGAGGCGGCACTGGTGGGCACTGATAGGCTGCACTGGTGGGCACTGATAGGCACAGTTAAGGTGGCACTAATAGGCACAGATAAGGTGGCACCGATAGGCACAGATAAGGCGGCACTGATGGGCACAGATAAGGCGGCACTGATGGGCAAAGATGGGCACAGATAAGATGGCACTGATGGGTGGCACAGATGGGTGGCACTAATGGGTACTACTGATAGATGGGACTGATGGGCACTGACAGGTGGCACTGCTGGGCACTTATGGGCGTCACTGATGGGCACTGATAGATGACACTGATGGACACGGATATGTGGCACTGAGGTGCTGCACTGTTGAGGCAGATTGTGGGCACCGATAGGTGGCACTGTGGGCACTGATGGGTGGCACTGTGGGCACTAATGAGTGGCACTTTTTTCATATTTAGGTGGGACTGGCAGGGGGCAGGTGGGCACTGATGAGCTGGCCGTGATCGGGACTGAAGTCCCTCTCACGGCCGTCGGTGATCGGCTTTTTTTTTTCTCCTCGCGCTGTCAACGTGAGGAGGAAAAATAGCCAATTACCGGCTCCGTTGTGTCACATGATCAGCTGTCATTAGCTGACAGCTGATCACGTGGTAAGGGGTCGGGATCGACCCCTTGCTCCGATCTGTGATCAGGCGAGTCTCATAGACTCGCTGATCACAGAGGGCGCCACACACGCCCCTCAGGGGGCGCGCAGGCCGCTCGTGCACGGGACGACGTCAATAGACATAGTCCCGGCAAAGCAGTACCGCACTGTAGCCGTCATCCGGCTATAGAGCGGATCTCTAGTGATTAATGACAGGAATAGTAGCACTGGATTGGTGCAGGGCCAATGTGGTGCCTATATTTAAAAAGGGAACAAAGTCTTTACCAAGTAACTATATACCTGTTAGTTTAACTTCTATAGTTGGGAAGATACTGGAGGGATTAATAAAAGAGCACAGAGACGAGTTCTTGCAGGAAAAAAATATTGTAAGCAACAGACAGCATGGATTCATGAAAGACAGACAAACCTGTTTTCTTTTTATGAGGTGGTAAGTAAAACCTTGGACAGAGGAGTGGCGGTGGATGTGGTATACATGGATTTTGCAAAAGCGTTCGATACAGTTCCCCACACACGACTCATGTGTAAGGTAAAGTCTACAGGTTTGGAAATATCAGTTTGTAAATGGATAGAAAACTGACTAAAAGACAGAATTCAGAGTGTAGTGGTTAATGAGTCTTACTATGAATGGTCTAAGGTTATCAGTGGTGTACCCCAAGGTTCAGTGCTGGGACTCTTACTTTTTCATATCTTAATAAATGATATTGGGTCTGGGATCAAAAGTAACATTTCCGTCTGGAATAACGTCCTTACAGGATGTCTCCAATTTACAAGCCGACCTCAATGCTCTGTCTAATTGGGCGACTATGTGGCAGATGAGGTTTAATGTTGAGAAATGTAAAGTTATGCACTTGGGGGCTAAGAATATGGATGCATCGTACATGCTAGGGGGAGTACAACTGGGGGAATCCATAGTGGAGAAGGATCTGGGGGTTTTGGTAGATCATAAGCTCAATAATAGCATGCAATGCCAAGCTGCAGTTTACAAAGCGAGCAAAGTGCTTTCCTGTATTGAGAGGTATGGACTCCAGAGAGAGCGATATCATTTTGCCCCTGTTCAAATCATTAGTAAGACCTCATCTGGAATATGCCGTTCAGTTTTGGGCACCAGTTCTCAAAAAGAATATCGGGGAACTGGGGAAAGTGCACAGAAGGGCAACCAAACTGATAAGAGGCATGGAGGAACTCGGCTATGAGGAAAGATTAGAGGAGCTGAATTTATTCACTCTTGATAAGAGGAGATTAAGGGGGATATGATCAACACGTACAAATATATAAGGGGTTCATATAGTGAACTTGGTGTCAAGTTATTCACTTTACAGTCAAAACAGAGGACAAGGGGGCACTCTTTATGTCTAGAGGAAAAGAGATTTCATCTCCAAATACGGAAAGGTTTCTTCACAGTAAGAGCTGTGAAAAGGTGAAATAGACTCCCTGCAGAGGTGGTTCTGGCCAGCTTAGTGGATTGCTTTAAGAAGGGCCTGGATTATTTCCTAAGTGTACATAATATAACTGGGTACTAACATTTATAGGTAAAGTTGATCCAGGGAAAATCCGATTGCCTCTCGGGGGATCAGGAAGGAATTTTTTCCCCTGCTTTAGCAAATTGGATCATGCTCTGCTGGGGTTTTTTGCCTTCCTCTGGATCAACTGTGGGTATAGAATTGGGTATATGGGATTGTATGATATTATTATATATATATATATATATATATATATATATATATATATATATATATATATATATATATATATATATATTGTAACATTTGGGGGTTATTTTAGCTTAAAGGTAGAGCTTACCAGTGAGCTAAGTCCACGCCAGATATGCCATTTTAAGGGCTTGTAGGCCCACTTTTATTAAAGAAAGAAAAGTCCGATAACAAAAGAGTTTCCCACACAGGGGTTTCAGCTTTCCACAGCAATAATGTAAGTAGAACCAAAAATACAAAGCCACCTGGCTCTCTTTAGCAGCACTGCTGCTCAGACTTATGTTGCAGCCCTCTTGCCTCTGTAACAGAGTTCCTGTACAACCAGTACCTCAGCACTCTTTACTAGCTTCTCTTTCCACCCACAAGCTTGGACCCTCTGTCTGCTCTGACAGACCGACCTGTGCAGACATGCACACTTCTTCTCCCTTACCCGCCCGGACTCCTCGGGAGGGTGGAGCCCAGAACCATGGTGTTGGCTTTGTTTTAAGCCCAAGACCCACCTGTGCAATCATCCAGCCAGACTGCTGGTTGTTCCCAAAACCCGGTCCCAGGATTGGAGATTCCGTACTACCACATATCCCCCCCCCCTTTGTTTCGACCCAGAGGGCGGAACACCCAAGTTACTTTTGGCACCTCTGTGCCAGATACCATTTACAGAAGTACCCTCCTGTCCAACCTCGCTTCTCCTAACGGGGAACTCCACCCAATGCCTCCTTTGGAGTCTCCCTCTAAGCCTTACTGTCACTCTGCTATGAGCTTTGATGCGACCTTCCCAACTTTTCTTCTGAGTGAATTTCCATAAGCACTTCCTCTCCTGAAATCTTAATGGGTTCCCGTTGGTCTTCCTACCAACCCTTCTGCCTCCACGCTTCAGGTTCCCAGGTTTCCCCAAAACTCTCTCAGTAGTACTGTTCTGAGACTGTAGGGGGCCTATTTCTATAGTGTTTAGAACGGAAACCCACCTCTTATTTCTGGTACCTGACTCAGCAGTCACTAATTGATTACCTGTACCTTTGGACACCACATTATTATGTACCATTAACACATTATTTGGTTCATCATTGACAGACATATTCAAACCAACATTAGACCTCTCAATGTTGCACATGTCACCAATGCCTTTTTTTTCAAAATTTGCTAGGGCAGAGTCTGCAGAGGGCACACATACCAGAGGGCCGCCATCACCCACAGGAACCTCACAGGATGCCACCTCCCCTGGGTTCACCCACTCTGCAGGCAGCTGTCCTACCACTTGACCCGTTCTGATGCCATCTGTATTTTTATCCACCGGAACAGGCAAGCTCCGGTCTGATCCACATACAATTTTTATCACACTCCTTGTCCATTCCCTTGTCCCGGTGACCTTATTATTAGGTTTGTCACCTAAACCAACCACTGGACTGGGGACCCCAGTCTCTTTAACCACCTTTGTTTGAGCCCTGGTCAGGATCTCTGCTGCTTTCAGGTCCACATATGGCCCTTCCACCTCATGTGGTTTTTCTACTGGTGCAGTATACACGCCCTTCACCAACTGACCACACTGGACCATAGCAGCAGAAATGCTTCCCGTCTGGCTGTTAGGAGGTGTAACCACAGGCAATTTAGGCTTATTTTCAACTTCTCCAACGTCTGTCTCAAATATTTCTTCTGGATCTAATCTAGCAGCATACGTAGCGGCAACTTTTAACAAAAGTAGCAAATTTAGGAATAAACCATTCCTGTCCTGTATTGCTTTGCTCTGTACAGCCTGCCATACAATGCTCCACCTAGAGGTACTCCGCAGTACCAGACCATCAGACTGTGGAGGAGACACACTAGTATAGATTGGCTGTACATCCCAAAGTTCAAGCATCTCTTTTAATGCTTCAGTTATAAACCAGGCCCTTGACTCCAGACCTAAGTCCTTCCTGGGGTCTTTCATGACACTGGGGCTGCAGAGAGACCCACTTGAAAAGTTGCGACGGTTAACGGAACCTCCTCCCGTCTGGAGGCAAACACAGCCTGGTGCTCCACCAGAGCGCTGCCAGGTACTGGACTCATACTCAACTTCTCAGGCTCAGCATCAGTGAACTGCTCCAGAACATTACCAGTGACGTCACATTGACACTCCATGTCAACCTCAGTTTTGTGGGTCACGGACAATGTCTCTGCTGTGCCCTTATTTGGTTCATCCTGCTCACCAGGGTTAACCCCTGCAGCAGCCACCGCGCCCTCAGGTACAAGCTGTTCTGCAGCCTCCCCTGCTGGTACAGCAGAAACCGTGTCCACCTTATTTTTGTGCATAAAAGTCTTATCTATCAGGGAGATAAGATTTTCACTCCAACTATTCCAATCTGTTGTATGTGCGCTCCCTTCATCGGTACTCCTCAGCACCAATCCATCTGCCCAAGGAGACACATAAGAACAGACTGGCTTAGTTGCAGACTCATTACACCAGTCATTGTAAATCATGTCAGACTGTGGTAGCACAGGTTGCAATACACCATATTCACCACCTTTCTCTGCTTGCATTTCATAAGCCTCACACACCTTTGCATTTTTCACAGGTTGTGTTAATCCACCATTTACCTGCACATTTTTAGTACTAGCAGCTTGCACTAACACATTACCATTACACAGTACAGTTCCATTCTGTCCCACCAGAGTGACATCGCAGTTGTCCAGGGCAACCTCTGACTCCAACACATGAAGTTCCCTGGAGATTCCTGTGGACAACTGTGCTGTCTTACCACCAGTTGCTACAGGCAACGGCCCATTTTTGATAACCCCAGGTTCTTTCAGAGCAAAAGTTTTCCCAACAGCCGCAAACTTTTCATTAACAGTAACACTTATAGCATTTTTCGCATTTGTAGGCTGTCCTAGCCCATGGTCAACTTGAGCCTGATAGTCATTAAACACAACACTTTTAGTCATCAACACAGGTTCTATTTGGATTTTAACCCTTGCATCCTTCCCCACTATATAGGGAAAAGTCATTCTCAAGTGCACATTCAGTGGCCCCACTAACTGGGGTCACTCTCACATCGTAAAGACAGTCTTACCCACCGCAGTAGTTGGTGTCACCATCTTCATTTGAGTACGTCGTCTTATGCACCAGTCCTCTGCTGCACTTTTACTGGCCAACTCCTCCTGGTGGCCATGGGATGAAACTACAGCAGGCATCTCCCACCGTTTAGCACCCCCTGCAGGCACAACAGGAAACTTCTTGTTGCTAGGGGTGACTGCAAACATATTTTCACCGGAATCTGAGCCTACAGACAAAACTTTTTTCTCAGCAACATTATCTCCAGCCGTATTCCATAACCAGGGGAAGAAAACCTGCCATGCCCCAGCTGGCCACATTCCAGGCATGGTACTGGACGATTTTTTTCCAAAGCGATTCTCTCTTGGTGATTCCCAGCTGGCCGGAATGCACAGGCCTCTTTGTGGGGACGCTGAACCAAACCTCTACTGCAGCTCCTTTCAGGCATAAATTTCACTCCGGTTGCCATGGGAGACCGCACTCTCCCAGCAGAACTTTGCTGGCTCTCTCCAACATGATAAATTGGCTCCTCCTTAAGCCACTTTCCATGATCCTTATTAGACATAGCCCATGGTACAGAGACAGCCCAACTGGCTTCCTCTGCGTTGCTATGGGCAACCACTCTCATCCTCAGCCTTTGATCAGCCTCGCTCCTTGCATATAGCATGGGCTTCTCTCTGCTGAATCCCGTCTCATGCTGTGACACATTCACATCTTTCACAATAGCTGTTTTAACTGCAGCAGCTTTGCCAGGGGCAACAACAGCCCTCTTCCAGTTATGGACATCCAGCGGCTTTCCCCTTGCACTGAGGGTTGGCTTCCTTTCCTCTGTAGCTTGGTTCAGTGCTGCTAAATGCCGCTTGCACCAATCCACTGCAGATTCAAATGCTGGTGGACTCTCCAGAACAGCAGTCACCTGTGCGGCACAGTGGTGTAGTGGTTAGCACTCTCACCTAGCAGTAAGAAGGTTGCTGGTTCAAATCCCAACCACGACACTACCTGCCTGGAGTTTGCATGTTCTCCCTGTGCCTGCGTGGGTTTCCTCCGGGTACTCTGGTTTCCTCCCACAATCCAAAGACATGCAGGTAGGTTAATTGGCTTCTGTCCCAAAAAAAAATTGGCCCTAGTATATGAATGGGGACCTTGGATTGTGGGCTCCTTGAGGATAGGGATGTGGGTGTAGCAATGTACAGGGAAAGGGACAATTGTAGACACTCACTCAGGTTGGACTGGTGTCTTTATTCAACTTAACTAACTATGAAACTCATTGCACCAGTGTTGCTAGGGACAACCCCAGCCCTTTTTCTCCTTGATGCACTCTGATCAGGTATGTATGGGGCTTGTTCGGGCGGTAACAACCCCTCCAACCACAGAGCTCTGTCTCTCATTTCAGCAAACCTTGCTTCTTTTAGGAGCTTTGACCGCCCCATACTTAGAGACTCCAGAACAACTTTAAACAGTCCAGAAAAATGAAAGTGTCTCTTTTAACCACTACAGATCCGCGCTATTGCCAAATGACGGCATCAGCGCGGACCTACATTTCCGGGACTACGTCTATTGACGTTGTCCCGGATACGAGCGGCCTGCGCGCCCCCTGAGGGGCGCGCGCGGCGCGCTCTGTGATCGGCGAGTCCGTGAGACTCGCCTGATCACCGATCCGTGCAAGGGGTCGATCCCGACCCCTTATCACGTGATCAGCTGTCAGCCAATGACAGCTGATCATGTGATAGAACGGAGCCGGTAATCGGCTATTATTCCTCCTCGCGCTGACAGCGCGAGGAGAAAAAAAAAAAGCCGATCACCGGCGGCCGTGATCGGGACATCAGTCCCGATCACGGCCATCAATTCAAGGGACCACCTGCCACCTGCCAGTGCCCACCTGCCTCCCGCAGTGCCATCCTGAAGTAAAATAAAATGCAAAAGTAAGTGCCCCCGTCAGTGCCCCCCGTCAGTGCCCACAGTGCCACCCACAGTGCCACCCAATCTGCCTCAAAGGTGCTGCACCCCAGTGCCGCCCATCAGTGCCCAGCAGTGCCGCCCATCAGTGCCACCTATCAGAGCCACCTATCAGTGCCACCTATCAGTGCCCATCAGTCCCATCTATCTGTGGTACCTATCAGTGCCCATCCGTGCCACCCATCCGTGCCACCCATCTGTGCCACCCATCCGTGCCATCTTATGTGCCCATCTTTGCCCATCAGTGCCGCCTTATCTGTGCCCATCGGTGCCGCCTTATCTGTGCCTATTAGTGCCGCCTTAACTATGCCTATCAGTGCCCACCAGTGCAGCCCATCAGTGCCCACCAATGCAGCCCATCAGTGCCCACCAATGCAGCCATCAGTGCCGCCTAATCAGCGCACTTCAATGAAGGAGAAAAATGACCCGTTTGCAAAATTTTATAACAAACTATTAAAACATGATTTATTTATTATTATTTTTTTGCATCTTTTTTTGTTTGTTTAGCAAAAAATAAAACTCCGAGCTGTAACTAAATACCACCAAAAGAAAGCTCTATTTGTGGGAAAAAAATGATAAAAATTTCATTTGGGTACAGTGTTGTATGCCCGCGCAATTGTCATTCAAAGTGCATCAGCGCTGAAAGCTGAAAATTGGTCTGGGACTGAGGGGGGTTTAAGTGCCCAGTAAGCAAGTGGTTAAAACAAGTTGCTTTTCTCTTAATGCAAGCTTTCCTCACCTGCACATTGCACACACTGATTGTGCTGTCTCATGCACACAAACATAGTTCATAGCAAAAAAAAATTTTTGGACTTTTCATTCACAGGTACACCACCTGCACCACGCAATGCCTTTTGCCTGGCTGCACTTCCACACACAGCCAATAGTTCCTGACTTGAACTTACTGTAGAGCAAGGACCCGGATTCCACCGTCTTCTGCCCGCATTCGAACACCACTTGTAACATTTGGGGGTTATTTTAGCTTAAAGGTAGAGCTTACCAGTGAGCTGAGTCCACTCCAGATATGCCATTTTAAGGGCTTGTAGGCCCACTTTTATTAAAGAAAGAAAAGTCTGATAACAAAAGAGTTTCCCACACAGGGGTTTCAGCTTTCCACAGCAATAATGTAAGTAGAACCAAAAATACAAAGCCACCTGGCTCTCTTTAGCAGCACTGCTGCTCAGACTTATGTTGCAGCCCTCTTGCCTCTGTAACAGAGTTCCTGTACAACCAGTACCTCAGCACTCTTTACTAGCTTCTCTTTCCACCCACAAGCTTGGACCCTCTGTCTGCTCTGACAGACCGACCTGTGCAGACATGCACACTTCTTCTCCCTTACCCGCCCGGACTCCTCGGGAGGGTGGAGCCCAGAACCATGGTGTTGGCTTTGTTTTAAGCCCAAGACCCACCTGTGCAATCATCCAGCCAGACTGCTGGCTGTTCCCAAAACCCGGTCCCAGGATTGGAGATTCCGTACTACCACTATATATATATATATATATATATATATATATATATATATATGTGTATGTATTTTTTTTTTTATGGTTGAACTGAATGGACTTTTGTGTCTTTTTTCAACCTGACTGTCACGATCAGGGGTCAGGCTCGAAGACCAATTGCTATAGCAGTTGCAGGACTACCACTAACCAGCAGGATGGGAACACAGGCAGTCACCCTGGCAGATTACACAGGCTCGCCTGAGGTGCGGCGTCTAAGTACTAACCGGTTTTCACCAGAGCTCCGGATGGTGGAGATGGATTTAGCTGCGTGTTAGTACCTGGTCGCGGTCCTCAGGATCGCCCCACCAGGAGGTGAGCAAGCCGGGGTTCAGTAGCGGATGAGCAGGTAAGGATCAAACAGAAGCGTGGTCAGTAAGCAAGCCAAAAGGTCGGTAACGAGTAGTTGCAGGTTGGGATCAGGCAGAAGTGTAGTCGTGGAACAAGCCCAGGGTCGATAACGAGCAGTAGCAAATATAAGCGGCAGCAGGGAAGAGGGAAGACAGGAGCAAGATACAGGCTGGAGATAGCACAATATTCTCGCAAGGAGGAAGTGCAGAGACATGGCTTATATCAGGAAGTTCATAGGAGGAGCAAAGAGTTCAAGGTTCAGCTGAAATCAAGGTACAAGGCAGGGTTGTCTAAAGGATCTGACAAGGCACTGTCCAGCATCTCAGATAGCTCAGAGAGAAGATTCATTGCCAGACACAGCTGAGGTCCTAGGTTCAAGTCCAGGTCCTGACAGTACTCCCCTCCTTCCAAGACGTCTTAGAGCCTGGTTTGTGAGGGAACCTCTGGTGGAATTCTTTTGTTAATCTAGGAGCATGAACATTCTGCTCAGGCTCCCAAGAATTTTCTTCTGGCCCATATCCTTCCCATTAAACCAGTGTAAGGGATCTTCCCGGGGTAGGGTGAGTTTGGACACAGTTCACAGCAGACTTGGAATTTATAAAGCAGACCTTGGCGTTTATTCGTGGTACAAACAGCCCAACAAACAAAAATATACGGCAACACCGTGCTTTTTAAGTACAACAGAAAAAATAAAAGAAACAACCTAGCCCGGCTGGGCGCTTACTAACAGGTTCTTCTCACCTATCTGACACTTATAAACACAGCGTCTTTCGCCTGGATATCGCAGGGTGGGTTTTAGCTCCAGCAGTGGCTGCGCTTGCAGCTTCCTCCAACACACAGACTGTTCATTTCCCTGGCTGAGAGCGAACACCTGCAGGCCCCGCAGAGCCTTTACCTTCCCAGGCTAATTAGGATCAAAGCTCACCTGATCCAAAACCCAGAACTGGATCGGGGGGTGTGTGGAATGACAGGTCCCTCTACCAAACCTACCTGCCATTCCATATAAACCCAGGCCCGGCAAGATTAAATAACCACTCAGCAGCATATTGCTGCTGAGAAACTGATCCATCCTGGACTTACCATCTCACACTGTGTAGCAACCTAGGTGAGATGTACACCCCCCCGACCACTTCTCCAGTGACATGTCTACATATCCCCCCTCTCTTTTTCAGACCGGAGGGCTGAGCCTTTTGTCCCCACAGACAACTTACCCTCGACAATGCGTCAGCATTTGCCTGTAATTTCCCTGGCCTGTGTTCCACAGTGAAATTAAAGTTTTGTAAGGACAGAAACCATCTAGTCACTCTTGCATTTCTCTCCTTGTTTAACTTCATCCATGTTAGGGGGGCATGGTCTGTCACCAACTTGAATTTCCTGCCTAGCAAGTAATACTTTAAAGATTCTAGGGCCCACTTCACTGCCAAACATTCTCGCTCCACAATGGCATAATTTTTCTCGGCCGGGGTTAGTTTTCTACTCAAGTACGTCACCGGATGCTCCTCACCATTCACTACTTGCGAGAGTACTGCACCTAAGCCTGTGTTAGAGGCATCTGTCTGGACCAGAAATTCTCGCCTGAAATCGGGGGTAACTAACACAGGTGGTTGGCACAAGGCAGACTTAAGGCTTTGGAAAGCCTTCTCGGCCTCTGGGGTCCACGTGACCATTGCTGTCTTTCCGCCCTTTGTCAAGTCAGTTAGTGGAGCAGCAACTGAGGCAAAGTTCGGCACAAATCTACGGTAATAACCCGTAATACCCAGGAAAGCTCTAACCTGTTTCCTTGTCAGGGGTCTAGGCCAATTCTGTATTGCCTCAATTTTATTTAGCTGTGGCTTAATCAATCCTCTCCCAACAATGTAGCCCAGATATTTGGCCTCTTCTAGGGCTAGAGCACACTTCTCGGCATTTATGGTCAACCCTGCATTACTTATGGTATCCAACACGGCCTGTACCTTACAGAGGTGACTTTCCCAATCAGGGCTAAAAATGACCACATCATCGAGGTAGGCGGCTGAGTAATCCCGATGTGGTCGCAGAATCAAGTCCATCAACCTCTGGAAAGTTGCAGGCGCTCCATGTAACCCGAATGGCATCACTACATACTGGAATAGCCCATCAGGGGTGGAGAATGCAGTTTTCTCTTTAGCCTCCCCAGAAAGTGGAATCTGCCAGTAGCCCTTTGTGAGATCGAGGGTGGTTATGTACCTGGCGTTACCTAACTTCTCAATCAACTCATCTACCCTGGGCATAGGATAAGCATCGAACTTGGAGATCTCATTCAACTTTCTGAAATCGTTACAGAACCTCCAAGTTCCATTGGGCTTTGGGATTAGCACAAATCGGGCTGGACCATTCACTCTGTGACACCTCAATTACCCCCAGATCAAGCATACGTTTTACCTCGGCAGATACGGCTTTCCTACGTGCCTCCGGTATCCTATAGGGCTTTAGGTTTACTCTGCTTCTAGGCTCAGTTTCAATGTGATGATGGATGAGGTGGGTACGCCCTGGGAGGTCAGAGAACTTGTTTTTGTTTTTCTGTAAAAATTCCTGAGCCTCCTGTTTCTGTGACACTGATAGAGTATCACCTACCTTGACTGGAGGGATTGGTGGTGACAAATTATTAACAGTATTTGTCGCCACCAAGGATTCCCTGTCTTTCCAGGGCTTGATCAAGTTTATGTGATAAACTTGGAAAGGCTTCCTTCTACCTGGTTGGTGCACCTTGTAGTTCACCTCACTGATCTTTTCAACAATTTCATAAGGACCTTGCCACTTCGCCAAGAATTTACTCTCAACAGTGGGGACTAGTATAAGGACCCTATCGCCTGGGTTGAATGTCCTGATTCTTGCGGACCGGTTGTAAATTCTACTTTGGGCCTCTTGAGCTCTCTGGAGGTGTTCCCTTACCAGGGGCATTACAGTGGCTATACGGTCCTGCATTTGTGCTACATGCTCAATAACACTCTTGTATGGGGTGGACTCATTCTCCCATGTCTCTTTTGCAATGTCCAGTAGACCCCTAGGGTGACGACCATAGACCAACTCGAATGGTGAGAACCCTGTGGACGCTTGGGGCACTTCCCTAATAGCAAACATGAGGTAGGGTAATAAATGATCCCAGTCACGACCATCTTTTGCCACCACTTTCTTCAACATATGTTTCAAAGTTTTATTAAATCTCTCCACCAATCCGTCCGTCTGGGGGTGGTATACAGAGGTACGGATGTGTGAGACTTTAAATAGTTTGCATAATTCCTTCATCAGTTTTGACATAAATGGCGTACCTTGGTCAGTTAGGATTTCTTTGGGGATCCCAGTCCTAGAGAACATATAAAACAACTCACGTGCAATTGTTTTAGATGCAGTGTTTCTTAAGGGTACAGCCTCAGGATAGCGGGTCGCATAATCTATGACTACCAAAATATACTGGTGTCCTCTAGCTGACTTTACAACGGGACCCACTAAATCCATGGCAATACGCTCAAAAGGCACCTCTATAATCGGGAGCGAAACCAAAGGACTGCGAAAATGTGACACTGGGGCACTAACCTGACATGTGGGGCACGACTCGCAGTATTTTTTAATGTCATCATATATCGCCGGCCAAAAAAACCTCTGGAGAACCCTCTCTCGCGTTTTGTCAGTCCCCAAGTGTCCCCCAAGAACATGGTTATGTGCCATGTCAAGCACCTGACGCCGGTACGGCTTAGGTACCAGAAGCTGTTCCACAATCTCATCCTTAATCTTATTGACTCTATAGAAAAGATCATTAGTCACCGAAAAATGTGGAAATCTTTTTTCAGCATCTGGTTCCTGAGGTACCCCATTCATAACAGCAACCTGCTCTCTCGCATTTTTGAGAGTGGGGTCCTGTAATTGTGCAGCGCCAAAATTATCCCTAGATACCTCTAAGTCTAGTATATTTTGCTCAGTGGGAGGAGCCTCCTCCTCCCCAGCCAGGACCTGCAAAGGAGAACAATCGTTTTCATCCTGCACACTTCTATCATTCACAGGGGACAAGGCAACCCCCTTAGAGGTATCCTCACTCCTTTTGGGGATTTTTCTTTTTTCCCAGATAGCCCAGAATAATGGAAAATCGCGCCCCAATATTACATTATGCATGAGGTTTTTAACCACACCCACTTCATATTGTACGGTGCCTTGTTCAGTCCCGACTTTAACCAGCACTATAGGGTACACTTTTGTATCACCATGTATGCACACAACACTCATATGCTTTTTAGACTCTAAGTCCCCAGCCACCAGGCTAGCATGCACCAAGGTTACGAGGCTTCCCGAGTCCATTAACGCCTTAACGGGAAGGTCATTGATTGTAATATTGCAGATTTGCGGTTCAGTCTCTAGTCCAGGAACTGCAGCACAAGATGGTTCCGCAAATAGCGACTGACGCCGGCTAGCGTCACACTCCATGGGTTCAGTGGTAAGAGGGCAATGGGCAGACACGTGTCCCGCCTCATGGCATCTCCAACACTGGATAGGGCCTGGTCTCTTTGGCAAGGAGTCCTTTTTAGAGCCCCTTAGCCACCCGGGACCATCACCAGTCTTTTGTCCCTGAGACACCACTTGAGCCCTTTTCCCTCCATCAGCACCCCTCCACACTCCCCCAATAGATGGAAGTCTCTTACCAGCTGACGGCACAGATCTGGCGCTCCGGGGAGGTGAAGATGCTGCAGGAACATCACGGAGGTAGTCCTCAGTCGCCTGGAACCTCTCCACAAGGTTGACAAGTTCGTTTGCATTCTTAGGATCACCTTGTCCCACCCAGCGTTGCAGGTCAGTAGGAAGCGCTCGGAGGTAGTGATCCATCACGACCTTCTCTAGGATTTGTGCAGGAGTAGAAGTGTCTGGCTCCAACCACTTTCTTGCCAAATGGATTAGGTCATACATCTGGGACCTCGCTGATTTGTCCAGACTGTAGCTCCAGTTGCGTACCCTCCGGGCACGGACTGCAGTAGTAACTCCTAGTCGGGCAAGTACCTCCTCTTTTAGCCGAGTATAGTCCTTAACCTCTTGCTCACTGAGGTCATAGTAGGCCTTTTGAGGTTCACCTGTTAAATAGGGCGCAATTACCTCTGCCCACTCAGCGGCTGGTAACTTCTCTCGCTCAGCCACGCGCTCAAATACTGTTAGATAGGCCTCAACATCGTCCTCAGCAGTCATCTTTTGCAGCGCTCGCTGCACAGTCCTTCTCCCAAAAAAAATCTCCGGAGCGGCTCCCTCCACTGTGGGTGGATTAGCAACCACAGGCGCCTCTCGATTTACTATCAGGTGCTCGATAAGTTGTTGTTGGCTTTGGCGCAAAGCTTGCAACTCTTCCCTATGCATCTGCTGTTGTGCAGCCATGGACTGTTCATGTCGTCTATTGGCCTCTGTCTGAGCCTGCTGTTGTTGCAAACTCACTTGCATAAACTGCTTCAGCATCTCCTCCATGTTGCTGGACTGTTCTTGGAGTGTAGTTGCAGCTTTCACCCAGGACATAAGCAGCTGTAGCCAAGTCTGTCCACACCGTTGCCCCTAGCAACCGTGTTGCCCGCTACCTCCACCAATTGTAAGGGATCTTCCCGGGGTAGGGTGAGTTTGGACACAGTTCATAGCAGACTTGGAATTTATAAAGCAGACCTTGGCATTTATTCGTGGTACAAACAGCCCAACAAACAAAAATATACGGCAACACCGTGCTTTTTAAGTACAACAGAAAAAATAAAAGAAACAACCTAGCCCGGCTGGGCGCTTACTAACAGGTTCTTCTCACCTATCTGACACTTATAAACACAGCGTCTTTCGCCTGGATATCGCAGGGTGGGTTTTAGCTCCAGCAGTGGCTGCGCTTGCAGCTTCCTCCAACACACAGACTGTTCATTTCCCTGGCTGAGAGCGAACACCTGCAGGCCCCGCAGAGCCTTTACCTTCCCAGGCTAATTAGGATCAAAGCTCACCTGATCCAAAACCCAGAACTGGATCGGGGGGTGTGTGGAATGACAGGTCCCTCTACCAAACCTACCTGCCATTCCATATAAACCCAGGCCCGGCAAGATTAAATAACCACTCAGCAGCATATTGCTACTGAGAAACTGATCCATCCTGGACTTACCATCTCACACTGTGTAGCAACCTAGGTGAGATGTACACCCCCCCGACCACTTCTCCAGTGACATGTCTACACCAGATATTGCAATTTGTTCCTATAGATCCTGGAATCAAGAATTTTCTCCACCACCTATTCTTCTTCACTCTGTACCTTAACAGGTGGAGGGGGTGGAAGAATTCTTCCCGAAAAAGTATTTTAGTGAAAAGGTTTGAGTAGCGATATGTGAAACACAGGGTGAATCTTCATACTGGCTGGAAGTTTTAGGCGAAAGGCGACTGGGTTGATCTGGGCCGAGATCTGGAAAGGTCCCACAAACTTTTGTCCCAACTTTGCAGATGGAACATGAACCTTCAGATTTTTAGTAGATAACCAAACTTGATCACCCACATGAAAGGTAGGAAGTGCTCTGCGATTTCTATCTGCAGCCTTTTTGTAACTTTCCTGAGCTTCCTTCAAAGTCTCGATCAATTTATCCTGGATCTCCTGTAAAGCAGTTAATCTGTTGGTAACAGCAGGAATCGGAGTTGAGATAGGGAGATTAGGGATAAAAGCTGGATGATGCCCAGTATTTAGGGAAAAGGGGGTCTGAGAGGTGGAACTATGTTTAGAATTGTTATAAGCAAACTCCGCTGTAGGAAGATAGTCCACCCAGTCATCCTGAAGATAATTAAGGAAACATCGAAGGTACTGCTCTAACGTTTGATTGGTCCGCTCGGTCTGACCATTAGACTGAGGATGAAAAGCAGAAGATAAATTAATTGTTACTCCTAGAGCTGAGCAAAAGCTTTTCCAAAATTCGGAAGTGAATTGTACTCCTCTTTCAGAAACTACATCTTCTGGAATTCCATGTAGTCTAAAGATTTCTCGAACCATCAACTCCGCAGTTTGTTCTGCAGAGGGTACCCCCTTGACCGGTATAAAGTGAGCCATCTTTGTGAAGCGGTCAATAACAACCAAGATGGTGGTCATTTCTTTAGAGGAGGGTAAATCGACTACAAAGTCCATAGAAATTGATCCCCATGGTCTTGATGGGACAGGAAGTGGCTGGAGCAACCCCAAAGGAGAAGCTTGGGGTGTCTTATTGCGAGCACAGACCAGGCACGAGGCTACATAACCTTTGACATCTCTTTTGTACCCAGGCCACCAAAAGGAATGGGATAAAAGTTCCTTTGTCTTAGAAACTCCAAAATGTCCAGCAAGTTTGGAGTCATGAACCAACTTGAGGACTTAAACCCGAGCAACTTCAGGTACATAGAGGCGATGTGCTTGAGTCCAGATGTCACGTACCTGGTTGGAGAGCCCAAGCGTGCAGGGAGCGGCGCCTCGTAAGCCCCGGCTCGAGAGCCCCTGGAGATGGGAACAGGGATTCAGGAGTCCGGAGGGCACAAGTGCCAGACTGGTCAGCTGGTAGAAAAGACCGGAGCAGATGGTGGACCGGAGCAGAGGGTGCAACCAGCGCAGGATGCTGGACAGGAACTGCTGGACGGCTGGCACAGGTGAACAGGCAGGAGCTGCGGAAGTAGTAGTCAGAGCAGGTCCGTAGGCAGACTGGCAGAAGTAGTCAGGGACGAGCTGGGTCGGCAACAATCGGGCAGCAGAGGTACAAGGCGGAAGGCAGAAGCGTGGTCAATCAGGCAAAAGGGTCGGAGGCAGGCGGCAAACAGGCAAAGTCCAGGAACAGGCCGGGTACAGAGTCAGGAACACACACACAGGAACAGATAACAGGAGTCACGGGAAAGCTGCAGACGGGACAGCACAGAGGAGCAGGAGCAGGTCCCTTAAGTAGGCAACTGGGCGCCAAGAACGGTCGCACGGTACGTCTACGTATCCCCGCGGGTGACCGTGCTCCCGTTCGTGACCCCGCGTACCCGCGTACGCCCGTTCGGCTCGTCGTGCACCCGCGTGCGCCCGCTCGTGTCAACGCGCACCCGCGTGCGCCTGTTGGGGACTATGTGCACTCGCGTGCGTTCGTTAGCGCCAACCCGTGTCCGAAGGCACCGACGATCCCCTCGTACCGGGAACCTGCGGGTAAGTCTTACTTGGGTGACCGGGGTGGTGGAACGACCGTGACATTGCCCCCCCCCAAGGGGCAACCTCCGGATGCCCAACTGTGCCATCTTATCCGGGTGAGTTCTTTTGAAGGCATGGATTAGTCTTTCGGCATGCAGGTTGGACTCCGGTTCCCATGAATTCTCCTCAGGGCCATATGCCCTCCATTTAACCAGAAACTGGGTCTGGTTACGTCTCCTCCTGCAATCCAAGATAGCTTCAACCTCAAATTCCAATTCCCCATCAATCATCACGGGTTCTGGGGGGTTGGTACTCCGGTCGGCAAAGGGGTCCGGAACCGCGGGCTTGAGTAATGAAACATGAAAAACCGGGTGGATCCGGAATGACCCCGGGAGTTTCAGCTCAAAGGCTACTTCATTTAGTTTCCTCAGAATGGGGAATGGACCCACAAACTTCGGGCCCAGCTTCCTGGAAGGGCAGGCCAACTTCAAGTTTAACGTAGACAGCCAGACCTGGTCCCCGACCTGGAGGTTAAGTTCGCCCCTTCTCTTCCTATCGAAGACTTCCTTATAGTGTTCCTGGGTTTTAGCCAGCGTTTCTTGAAGAATCCTGTTATTATTCCTGAAGAAGTTAAGGTCCTCCTGGACCGCCGGTACCGAACACTCAGGAAGATTACTGGGCAGAAAGAGTGGGTGGAAACCGAAGTTTGCAAAGAAGGGGGACTGTTTGGTGGCCGAATGGACGGAATTATTATATGCGAATTCCTCTAAAGGTAGAAGCGATACCCAATCGTCCTGGGAGAAGGAAGAGAAGCAACGCAGATACTGCTCCAGCGTTTGGTTGGTTCTCTCGGTCTGGCCGTTAGTTTGAGGGTGGTAGGCTGAAGATAGGCGAAGCTCGATTTTCAGGGCCCCCACAGAGAGCCTTCCAAAACCTGGACGTGAATTGAACACCCCTGTCAGAGGTGATGTCAGCAGGAATGCCGTGGAGCCTTACTACTTCTTTAATAAAAGTCCTGGCCATCTCTGTGGCCGATGGAGTCCCCTTCATGGGTAAGAAGTGAGCCATTTTAGTAAATCTGTCCACTACCACCAGGATCGAGGAAAAGTCTTCAGAGGGGGGCAGTTCCACGATAAAATCCATGGATATCATTTTCCACGGCCTATCCGGGATGGGTAATGGTCTCAGCAAGCCCCAAACCTTCGACTTACTCCCCTTATTCCTAATGCAGGTGGTACACGCTTCTACATACTCCCTGCAGTGTTTCTTCATCTGGGGCCACCAAAACGTGCGTTGAAGTAAGTCTAAGGTTTTGAATGCTCCAAAGTGACCGGCCAATGGGTGGTCATGGCAGGAGCTGAGGACCGCAGTACGTAACTCCTGGGGGACAAAGATTCTATCCTGGTGCCAGAGAAGACCGTCCTTGGAGGTTAAAGAGGTGTCAGAAGATAGAGCCGGATCACTGGAGGCCTGTTTAATTCGGGACAAGAGATCTTCATGGAGCAGGAGAAAGTTTCCTGGGGGAAGAATGGTGTCTGGCGTAGGAGATAACATTGGCTCATTGTACATCCGGGAAAGAGCATCAGGCTTCACGTTCTTCGACCCGGGCCTGTACGTGATATGGAACACGAACCTGGAAAAGAAAAGTGCCCACCGGGCCTGTCTTGGCTTCAGTCGTTTGGCAGATTTAAGATACTCCAGGTTCTTGTGGTCCGTATAAACCAGGATCGGGTGGGAAGCACCTTCAAGGAGGTAGCGCCATTCCTCCAACGCCGCCTTGATTGCCAGTAATTCCCGGTCTCCGACGTCATAGTTCCGCTCAGCTTCTGAGAGTTTGCGGGAGAAAAAGGCCACTGGGTACAAAAGTGATTTAGGCCCCTGTCTCTGGGATAATACCGCCCCAACGGCTACTTCCGAGGCATCCACCTCCAGGATATAGGGCAGCGTAGCGTCGGGGTGTCTCAGGATCGAAGCTGAAACAAATAGTTTCTTCAGGGTTTCAAAGGCTTCTTGCGCCTTGGGAGTCCATAGGAATCTTTGACCCTGTTTGGTCAGCTCCGTGATGGGGGAGATAATGGATGAAAATCCTCTGATAAACTTTCTATAGAAATTGGCAAATCCCACGAACCGTTGGACCCCTTTCCGGTCCGAGGGAGCGGGCCAGTCTAGGATGGCTGAGACTTTCTGGGGATCCATTTCTATTCCGTCTACGGAAATGTTCAAGCCCAAGAATTGAATGCTCTGTTGCTCGAAGACGCACTTCTCCGGTTTGGCGTACAGGCCATGGAGACGGAGACGAGCCAGGACAATCTTCACATGCTCCCGGTGTTCGGCTAAGGAGGAAGAAAAGATTAGTATATCGTCAAGGTATATAACAACAAACAGGTCTAAGTACTCTCTGAAGACATCATTGACGAAATGCTGGAATGTAGCAGGGGCATTACAGAGTCCAAAGGGCATGACGAGATACTCATAATGCCCGAAGCGGGTACGAAAGGCGGTCTTCCACTCATCGCCTTTGCGAATACGGACCAGGTTGTAGGCGCCCCGCAGATCCAGTTTGGAGAACACCTTAGCCGACCCCAGTCTCTGGAACAATTCAGGCACAAACGGTAGAGGGTAGCGGTTTTTCACAGTAACCTTATTGAGTGCCCGGTAGTCTACGCATGGTCGTAGGGAGTGATCCTTCTTCTGGACGAAGAAAATCCCTGCACCTGCCGGGGAAGTGGAAGGTTGGATAAAGCCCTTCTTTAAATTATCGTCCAGGTAGGTCTTTAGAGCTCCCAGCTTGGTCTCAGATAGGGGAAAGATTCTCCCGAAGGGAATCTCCGCTCCCGGAAGCAAGTCTATCGGGCAATCATATAGTCTGTGGGGAGGTAGAGTCTCTGCGCCCTTCTTACTAAAAACATCCAAAAATTGGTGATAGACTTCGGGCACTGCCAGTCGGGTTTCGGTGTCTGTCTCCAAGCAGAGCAGGGAAGGAGGGTCCGTCTTGATGGCTGGAAGGCAATACTGATGACAGTAGGCAGATGGAAACTCGATCTTTCCAGTGAACCAGTTTATCAGGGGATTGTGGGCCTTCAACCAGGGTATGCCAAGGATTATGGGAAAGAGGGGAGACTCGATAATGTCCAGACACAGGTGCTCCTGGTGGTCCCCCGTGATGGTGGCAAGAAGGGGAGATGTTTCCTGGGTTACAGGTCCGGATCTCAGAGAGGAACCGTCGGCCAAATAGATTGGAAGTTCCTTGGCCCTGGGCCGAAGGGGAATGTTGTTCTTCAGGGCGAAGGATAGGTCCATAAAACCGCTACAGGCCCCAGAGTCAATGATCGCGTTGACGCGGATAGTCTTGCCGGAGAACTGTAAAAGAAGAGGCACAGCCAGGTGAGAGATGGTACTGGTACTAGGCGGAGTAGGAGGAGAGGCGGGAGGTATAAGCAGGCACTTACGCGACTTGGCGGGGCAAGTGCGAACATAATGTCCAGATCCTCCGCAGTAGAGGCACAGGTTACCAGATCTTCGGCGTTGGCGCTCTTCGGGGGTCAGAGGTGAACGTAGTAATCCCAGCTGCATGGGTTCCGATAAATCCGGAGAAGAAGGATCAGGAAGAACCGGTGGATTGGCACTTGGAACCCGTGGCATCATCCAGACTGGGCGCGAGGTGGAAGAAGAGCGCTCCAGACAACGCTCTCTTAACCGCCTATCGATCTGGACAGAGAGGTCGATGAGCGCTTCCAGGGTCTCAGGAGTTCCTACACGGGCCAGTTCGTCCTTCAAAGCCTCCGAGAGTCCCATGCGGAACTGGTAACGGAGAGCTGAGCTGTTCCACTCTGTGTCGGCGCTCCAGCGCCTGAACTCAGACACATAGTCCTCTACTGGCCTGCGACCTTGCTGGAGTGCATGCAAAGCCGCTTCTGCGGTGGCTGCGAGCTGGGGGTCCTCATAAAGACGAGACATGGCTTGGAAGAAGACATCTAAGGAGTCCAGACAGGGGTCTTTTCGTTCAAGGAGGCGATGTGCCCAGGCCTGGGGTTCGTCGGTAAGTAAGGAGATAACGAACCCTACTTTCGTAGCCTCAAGAGAAAAGGTCCGGGGCTGAAGGGCGAAGAAGAGCTCGCAGGAATTCCGGAAGGCCCTAAATTTATTCCGGTTACCGGAAAAACGGTCTGGTGTAGGGACCCTTGGCTCTGGCGGCAACATGACCACTGAAGGGGGACCTGGAGATCCGGAGGCAACTGGAGCTGCGGCAGATAGGGCTTGAACCCGTTCCTCCAAACGACCATAACCCTCTTGCAGGTTCTTCACGGCCTGGGTGAGGCCGGCTAGATGGTGGCACAGTTCATCCATCGGAGACGCTCCCTGCGAGGGCTCGGACATGGCTGTCCCGTACTGTCACGTACCTGGTTGGAGAGCCCAAGCGTGCAGGGAGCGGCGCCTCGTAAGCCCCGGCTCGAGAGCCCCTGGAGATGGGAACAGGGATTCAGGAGTTCGGAGGGCACAAGTGCCAGACTGGTCAGCTGGTAGAAAAGACCGGAGCAGATGGTGGACCGGAGCAGAGGGTGCAACCAGCGCAGGATGCTGGACAGGAACTGCTGGACGGCTGGCACAGGTGAACAGGCAGGAGCTGCGGAAGTAGTAGTCAGAGCAGGTCCGTAGGCAGACTGGCAGAAGTAGTCAGGGACGAGCTGGGTCGGCAACAATCGGGCAGCAGAGGTACAAGGCGGAAGGCAGAAGCGTGGTCAATCAGGCAAAAGGGTCGGAGGCAGGCGGCAAACAGGCAAAGTCCAGGAACAGGCCGGGTACAGAGTCAGGAACACACACACAGGAACAGATAACAGGAGTCACGGGAAAGCTGCAGACGGGACAGCACAGAGGAGCAGGAGCAGGTCCCTTAAGTAGGCAACTGGGCGCCAAGAACGGTCGCACGGTACGTCTACGTATCCCCGCGGGTGACCGTGCTCCCGTTCGTGACCCCGCGTACGCCCGTTCGGCTCGTCGCGCACCCGCGTGCGCCCGCTCGTGTCAACGCGCACCCGCGTGCGCCTGTTGGGGACTATGTGCACTCGCGTGCGTTCGTTAGCGCCAACCCGCGTCCGAAGGCACCGACGATCCCCTCGTACCGGGAACCTGCGGGTAAGTCTTACTTGGGTGACCGGGGTGGTGGAACGACCGTGACACCAGAAGCCGTTTTTGTACTCAAGGATGATGTCTGAAGTAACCGATAAATGCAACCTATTGTTGTTATCAGTTATGTATTACTTTGTCTAGTCCCTATAGGTTAGTTAGTCTATCTCTACTCCAAGCACATGCTATCGTTAATATCACAATACTACCACAATTAGCTATGAAATCAATACACGGTCTAAGATCAATCAAATCTCATTTATCTCCCAAGGAAATAAGAAAGCTTACATAAGGTATCAATAGAAGTTACCAGAGTACATAACATACAATCAGAATACAATACAAGCATTATACTTATCAGACCCTCGTGACTGGACCTCCTGATGGAATGAGAGACAGCTCCCATTGATGAACCCCTTTTTGATAAACACACCTCAGCCACACCACACCCCATTGCCCACCCTCCTTTGCCTGTGGACCAATCAGCGTCTCTGGGGCGTCTCCTCCCCCAGGCTAAATACCTCTGACAGTCCTGCCATAATTGGCCTCTGGGGGGCAGTGTTTGCCAATGAATTGCAACTGCTCTGACTGGGTTCCCATCTTGTGGTTCGATCTCGGACGCCCCTCCCACTCATTATGTCCCTCTTACAGACAGACCGGCGCCGTCATTGTCCTAAATCTCTTTGAAGCTCCGTGCACACCAGGTGGGCTGAAGATAACTCCTTTGATTCTGTTTGGTGTCACATTCCTCTATACCTTTTAAACATGTGGCACTGCAAGTATCAATATGGCTGAGTTCGGTTGTACAAACAGATGTGTAGAACTTTATATGTATAACATTAATTCATGTTTCGATTCCAACATATACCACTTTGCGCCTAAAAGGCGCATACCCTTCTTTAGACACGGCTCCTATTGAACAGTCCATAACTGTCTTAACGTGTGTGGTTCCCCAACATGTGCTTCCGAACCAGTACCTGTGGCACAGTCCTTAGCTTGTGTAACGCGTGGTTGTTTTCAACGAGCGCTCCAGAGGCATCTCTTATGGAACAGTACACAATTGTCTTACCGCGCTGTGCTTTCAACATGTGCAGAAACAGGTCCTATGGAGCAGTCCATAATTGTTTTACCATGTGATGCCTCCCAACACGTGCCGCTTTGCCACTGAGTGACACATCTCCACCATTCTTCAGCGACAGCTTCCATGTCACAATTCTGTATCTTCGGTATCTTCAGGACGGCAGTACAGGCAAGGGGTGTCCATTCATTCACCATTCACCAGCACACATTCAGAGTAACATATCATCCATCTCTACTACCGAGTTCCGATGAGGGCCTTTCTTACCCATATTACTAGCCTACACTACACATAGGTCACAAGCTACCACAGAAATAAATCAACTTATTACCATAATATATACATACATATGTGTCCCCTCCAATTATGCACCCTGCTCCCAACCTCCTATGATCTCTTACTGTGAATATGGGTCGGCAAACTTGCTCGCAGCGGCGTTGCAGGGCTCTGACTTGGCAGCAAAGTCTCCAATTTGTACACAGAGAGCTTACTGTCAAATCGTCCCTCAACTTGCATAGACAAATGGGAGACCCTTCTAGATAAATTAACTACACATATAAATTTACAACAATTAACAAACCCACACAATTCCACCCCTGTGCCTAGATTTCAGAGATCATGCCCATGGTATACCATACACCTCTACCTATGGTTAGGTACAAGGAACCCTCTAGTTCCATGACTAACACTACACTGGTACTCTTTAGGACAAAGAAACAAACTCGTCTATGTCCTAAATAATACCCGGGTGCCTCCTTCCCAGCAATGATCTCTCCATCCAGAACACAGAGAGAAATAATTTCCCAACATTATTCGTTCAACCCCATGTATTGAGCTGGCATACAAAGGACATCATGGTCATGCTTCCGACAAAGGGAAATATCAACCTGCCTCCAGCTTTCATCTTCTCTGATCACATGTGTGATATAGCCTCCAATGCAACAAGATAGAATCCCCAGTCAGTAAGCCCATTGATGCCACCAAATATACAGACAGAGTCTGCACTTCTATATATGGGAACATACAGCATAACACCTTTCCCAATCCAACTTAGTACAGCCCATACAGGCACTCGACCACTACTTTGGATTAGTGTAAGCAACGTGTTTTGGCAAAATCTTACTGAGCGGTGATGCTAACTCATCAGGCCACTGCCCCTCATACAGAGACGGTACAATCAGCTTGATGTTGGCTGATACTTCCACCTGCCACAGAGTGCACGCCAGAGCCAATGACCGGTTTCTGTCCTGTACCATCACACTCTCTACCAACCTCTCAACATGGTTGACAAAATCCGGAGCCACTCTAACCTGTGTGTTTCTGTGACTTCGTTGAATATTATCAAGGACGCCACCAATCTCTCTGGGTAACAAGCCACGCTCCTTCTCTGAAGCTATGGCTGTGAGTTTGTTCCTCAGGAGGCCGATGTCCACTCCATTAACAACACCCATCCCAGCTATTATTCCCCCCCAATATAGTGCTGAATACACCCCTCCTCTTTCGGGTTACTCCTCAGAAATAAGCATCCTGCATGGACCTCATTCTGTGTTCGCACATCTCTGGGAGTAAGTCACTGGTACAATGACCACACTTGATTCAGTGTATACTAAGCACACATAGGGTGATTTATAGGGATTTTATCAACCACCCTGAGATGTTGCAGCGCCATGTGGTGAAGGGATATGGTACCCTGGTAGCCAGCGTTTGTTTTTGAGGAGCATGCTCCTGTGTATATTCACTGGCATTATCTGTGCAGGTTTCAACCTCTCAGTTGAGACACCAACCAGGCGTATCTTCCCCATGTCTAGTTCTGGTGTCCCGCATGTCCAGTAACCGAAAGCTTCTCTCTAGGACCGCTAGGATTGAGACACCACCCCTACGAAGAAGTTTTCACCCCATTGATGTGTCACCTGGCACCCTTTAGTCTGGCCCACAGCTACCTTATTATGCATAAGTGCCAGCCTGCCTCCTGGGTACCTGCACCATATTAACTCCGTTACATCAATACATGTCATACATTAACACCTTTCTTCTTTCAATTCCTCCTTCCAACAAAAAAACACATATTTTACATTTTCATGTTCTAACGGATTGGATGTGTCATATTCCTTCCCCAACCTCCAACCCATTGCACATGTATTAATAACATTAATAACATGTTTGCATTCATCAGGAGAGACTTCAGCAAAAATATTTCACAAGCTCTGTTGTTTCAGATTCAGCACTCGCATCAAATTGTCCATAAGAAAAAAACAAGTATTAATCTGAATCTTTCATTTTTTTTCTTCTCTCCTGATGTTTATCAGAACAAATTTGCGGTGTGGTGTGGCACAGACAAACTGCCAACCAAATGATCATCTGTCATCCATGTTCCAGAAGCCTCTCCAATTCTCACTCCACCAGGATTCTGGAAGTGAAAAACAAGAACAGTATCAAATTTTTATCTATATCAAGGTCCTCTATTATATTCTGAACCTGAAACTCACATCAAACCTTTTTCATAGCAGGGAAACATTGACCAGAATATTCTTACCATGCCTGCAGCTCACTAAGTTCTGCTAACATTGTTTCCCCCAGTGCTATATTTGAATAACCATGCGTCTACCTCCATTTTGACTTTACGCAGCTGTCCTACATATTGCTTTTCAGTTTGTAGACTCCGCATTTGGGTCTTACACGGGAAATGGGTTTGATTACTATGGGTACAAAAACAACGAATTCTCCTGCACTCTGGTTTCTTGGTCTTTGAAATGTGATATAAACAGTTTTAAATGGTGTTGTCACTAAGTCTTGCAGCTATCCTTTAGAACATTGGGAAAAAAAAAAAAAAAAATAAATAAAAAAAAAAGAACATTGGGTGTTCAAATACTAGAGAGAAACAATACAAAAGAGGGGAAGGAGCATTGATCTAGCGCATTACCATAAAACAGCTTTATTTAAAAATAATGTGAGTAGCCATTTTGCTATTTGATTTATTTTTAAATAAAGCTGTTTTATGGTAATGCACTAGGTCAGTGCGCCTTCCCCTCTTTTGTTTTGTTTTGATTACTATGGGTTCCATGCTTTGGATGGCTACCCCACCTGGCTGAATAACACACATAATGCCTTGGGGTCGTTTTCGGGTATGATCTCCTTTTGATATCATTATTCGCCGCCTGACAATATTTTGAAATGTGACCCCCCCTTTTACACAAAAAACATTTTAGCTCTGGTTTCCCTGCATAGGCCCTTCTTTGAGCATATGGCGCTGGAAACCCACATTGTTGGATAATATTACTGCGATTGGAATGAACAGACTTTACACTTTCATCGTCTGAGGAGTCATCAGACGTTTCAACTCCTGAATCAATTTCAAGTGCAGTTATTGCACCTTTATTTGCCTCTTCCACATCAGTTCCCATCACAGTAATATCATTTGCAGTGATAATAGCATACGGGTTTTCTTCATGTTTCACTTCTAGCTTTTCTGTACACTGAGCCTGTGCGGAGGGTACCTCCACCATTGCACACTTGGAGGATAACTCCATTATGGCTGCTTGTGCCTTAAGCATTGTGATAACCTGCAAATTATCAGCCTCCCTTTGATTCAAAGAGGCAATGCAACTTTCTCTTAATTTGCACGTTTGTTCTAATTCATCTAATCTCTGTTGCAATACACATTTCTCAGTCACTAATTGTTCAATCCGATTGCGGGCATCTGCATCAGCCTTTTCAATCCCCATTAAGATATCTCTTACCATCACTTTTTCTCTTTCAGCAAACCATTCTAATTCTTTTTGTTCCGCAATTTCTTTCATTCTCATTAACATGCATAAGGCATTGGCCATTCTCTGTTTCCTGCCTTTTTTTGACTTATTACTTATGAGATTGTTATGTGTATTACATTGTCTCAAAAGTTCCCCAAATTGGTGTGTTAAATGACTCTCTTGTGTAAGTTGAAATCTAATACCACCATGCTTGCTAATGAAACCTTCAATGGCTTCCATTGACATGCTAATTAGCCTACCCACACTAAAGTTGCTCAACCAGTTGCTTAGACAATAGACACAGACGAACAAGTAGACAACCCCCACAAAGACACAGATACAGCTGTTTAAAAGCTAGCTTTCACCTATAGTCCAAAACTAAAAAAAATAAAAAACAGATACAAACCATTTAAATCTACAGTGACTACAGCATACAAGACACAAGGCACACTCTTAATCAACGCCTTGGTCTTCTATTGGACCAGAGCTATTTCACTCTCACGTGGGTAGAAATAAAAACCTATATTTCCCACTCTTTTTTCTTTTTCCTCAAAGATGTATGGTCATTCCTGTCAATCTCTAACCAACACTTTGCATTAGCAATACACTAAACAAACAGATACCAAGCACACACAAAGACACAGATAAAACCAAACACAAAAAAAAACGCGAAAGGAAAAACAAAAAAACAAAAAAAACAAATACAAATCCGTTTAACCACAAATTTCTTCAGGAGAACACACTCTTAATCAATGCTCTCCTCTCCAATTGCGGGCCATAGGGAATTCCTATTGATCGATTCCAACAATGTCCATAGGAGGAGTTTTGAGGAGTGGGTCATTCTCATACCCTTCCTTGAGGAGACTCAAGAGTGCTTTAGAACTAGTGGCACCTAGAAAGTTCTTTTGAGGCAGGACTGTGTATTCAGAGTTGTTTTCCTGGAGAGGTCCAGACAACATTCGTGATAAGGCATCAGCCTTACCATTCGTTGACCCAGGTCAATATGAGATAATAAAATTGAACCTGGAAAAGAACAATGACCAACGTGCTTGTCTAGAAGACAATCTCTTGGCAGAACAAATGAATTCCAGATTCTTATGATCTGTGAGAATGGTCACAGGATGCTTAACTCCTTCCAGCAAATGCCTCCATTCAGAAAATGCTTCCTTAATTGCCAGTAACTCCTTATTCCCAATATCATAATTTCTTTCAGCTGAAGACATTATCCACTTGACCCCTGGGCACTTAAACACCCTTAATAACCAGACCAATTTTCAGCTTTCGTTGCTCTCACATTTTGAATGACAATTACTCAGTCATGCAACACTGGACCTATATGAAATTTTTGTCCTTTTTTCACACAAATAGAGCTTTCTTTTGGTGGTATTTAATCATCGCTCGTTTTTTATTTTTTGTGCTATAAAAGAAAAAAGACCGAAAATTCTGTAAAAAAAATGAATTTTTCTTCGTTTTTGTTATAAAATTTAGCAGATTAGTAATTTTTCTTCATAAATTTTGGCCAAAATTTATACCACTACATATCTTTGGTAAAAATAAGTACAAATTGGTGGATATTATTTGGTCTTTGTGAAAGTTATAGAGTCCACAAGCTATGGTGCCAATATCTGAAAATTGATCACACCTGAAGTACTGATGGCCTATTTCAATTCTTGAGACCCTAACATGCCAGAAAAGTACAAATACCCCCAAATGACCCCTTTTTGGAAAGAAGACATTCCAAGGTATTTAGTAAGAGGCATGATGAGTTTTTGAAGTTGTCATTTTTTCCCACAATTCTTTGCAAATTCAAGATTATTTTTACTTTTTTTTTTCACAAAATTGTCATATTATCAGTTTATTTCTCACACACAGCATAGGCATACCACAAATTACACCCCAAAACACATTCTGCTATTACTCCCGAGTACGGCGATACCACATGTGTGAGACTTTTACACAGTGTGGCCACATACAGAGGCCCAACATGCAGGGAGCGCCATCAGGCATTCTGGAGCATCCAAGCTAATTCTGACATTTCTCTCCTACATGTAAAAATCATCATTTATTTACATATAATCCCAAAACATTATATATGTTTTTTTAGCAAACACCCTGGAGAATACAATGGTGGTCATTGAAACTTTTTATCTGGCACGGTATTTGCGCAGAAATTTTTCGAATGCTTTTTTTTGGAAAAAAACATTTTTGTGGTTAAAAAAAAAAAAAAAACACAGTAAAGTTAGCCCACTTTTTGCATAATGTGAAAGATGAAGTTATGCCGAGTAAATAGATACCTAACATGTCACTCTTCAAAATTGCACATGCTCGTGGAATGGCGCCAAACGTTGCTACTTAAAAATCCCCATAGGCGACACTTTAAAATTTTTTTACTGGTTACATGTTTTGAGTTATAGAGGAGGTCTAGGGCTAGAATTATTGTTCTTGCTCTAACGTTCGCAGCGATACTTCACATGTGTGGTTTGAACACCGTTTTCATATGTGGGCGGGACTTACGTATGTGTTCGCTTCTGCATGCGAGCACATGGGGACAGGGGCGCTTTAAAAAAAAAATTCTTATTGATCATTTTACTTTATTTATTTTAGTTTGAAATTTTTTTCCCCAAAAATACATTTTTTGGTCACTTTTATTCCTATTACAAGGAATGTAAACATCCCTTGTAATAGAAATATGGCATGACAGGTCCTCTTTACAGTGAGATATGGGGTCAATAAGACCCCACATTTCACCTCTAAGCTGGGAAGCCTGAAATAAAAAAAAAAAAAAAAAAAGATTCTGGCTTTGATCGTATTGGCGAGTCGGTAGAAGCACCAGAGGGCAGCGGGAGGGGGGGGGTGTCTATGGCTGGGTATTGCAAGGTATCACCGAGTATGGCTGGGTATCTCCGGGTATGGCAATTTATGGCAGGGTATTGCAGAGTATTGGCAGGGTATTGCAGAGTATTGGCAGGGTATTGCAGAGTATTGGCAGGGTACTGCAGAGTATTGGTAGGGTACTGCAGAGTATTGGCGGGTACTGCAGAGTATTGGCGGGCACTGCAGAGTATTGGCGGGCACTGCAGAGTATTGGCTGGCATTGCAGAGTATTGGCTGGCATTGCAGAGTATTGGCGGGTATTGCAGAGTATTGCAGAGTATTGGCAGGGAATTAAGGGGTTAAATTTCGGTGACTGGCGATGTGGGCACTGCAGATGCAGCCCACAGCGCTGCTGACACCGATCTCTTCCCCCTCCGCTGTACCGATCAGTACATAGAGGGGGAGGGAGTAACCGGCGTCATAACATGTCATAACATAACATAACATTTGACGGAGCGATCGCGTGGTAAACGGCCACGATGAGCGGCCCTTTACTGTGATGCGCCGGGTCTGTGGACCCGGCGGTCACGGATGCTCTCCAGTGCGTGCCCCAGGGGGTGCGCGAGAGCGGAATTCTGGGAGGACGTCATATGACGGCCTCCCAGAGTTAAACAACCGCCCTGTAGCCGTCATTCGGCTATGGGCCGGTTGTTAAGTGGTTAAACGGGAGAAGTAAGTGCAAGGATGAAGCTGCATCTTTTCCCCACGTCGTTGAGAGAGGATAGCTCCCACGGCAGAGTCCGAAGCATCCACTTCCACTATAAAAAGGTAATTCAGGATTGGGATGTACCAATACTGGCGAAGAAGTAAAAAGAGTTTTTAACTTTCCAAAAGCAGCCTGTGCCTCAGATGATCACACAAAGGGCACCCCTTTCTTTGTTAGTTGGGTAATTGGAGCTATCACCTTAGAGAAGCTCCTTTATGAATTTTCTGTAAAAGTTGGCAAACCCGACAAATCGTTGGATTTCCTTAACATTTCCAGGGGCAGGCCAATCTACCACTGCTTTAATCTTCTTGGGATCCATGCTCACTCCATCTGGAGAAATAATATACCCTAAGAACTGGATCTGGACTTGTTCAAACTCGCACTTTCTGCCTTAATCTTTCAAAGACAGTGCAAACATGCCTGCGGTGCTCTTCCAGGTTATCGGAAAAGATAAGGATGCCATCCAGATAAGCAATGACAAATTGGTCCAACAGATATCGAAAAAAACATAATTTATGAAGTGTTGAAAGGTCGCAGGGGCATTGCAGAGACCAAAAGGCATGACCAAGGACTCAAAATGTCCATATCTGGTTCTAAAGGCGGTTTTCCATTTGTCTCCTGGACGAATACGGACCAGGTTATATGCCCCCCGCGTAGGTCAAGTTTTGTAAACACTTTGGCAGAACGAAGTCTTTCCAACATTTCTGAGATCAAGGGGAGTGGATAACGGTTTTTAATAGTGACCTTATTTATGTGCCTGTAATCAATGCATGGACGCAAGGTGGAGTCTTTCTTTTCAACAAAGAATAGGGCTGCTCCTGCAGGAGATGTTGAGTGTCTAATAAAACCCTTCCCTAAATGTTCATCAAGCCACTCCCTGAGCACTTTTAATTCAGGTTCTGACAGATTAAAAAGGTGGCCGAAAAGTATTTCAGCCCCTGGGAGCAGCTCAATGGGGCAATCATATGGGCGGTGAGGAGGTAATTTATTGCATTTTTCTTATCACAGACATCCCGGAACGCATGGTATTATGGAGGCAAGTTGTGATATGACTGGGTGGTTACCACACCAACTTGCAATTCCTTGACCAGCGGAGAACTTGTTTGGTAGGATTCCCTACAGTGTTCCTTGCAGTACGAAGATGTGAAATCTATGGTCCATGTTCCCCAGTTGATAGAGGGATTGTGAGTAGAGAACCAAGGAATGCCCAAAATGACGGGAAATTTGGGTGATGTAATCAACTGAAAGCTGATAGTCTCATGATGGTCAGCCTCAAACTGGGTTACCAGAGGAACTGTTTTATGGGTAACAGGTCCTGAGGATAAGGGTGAACCATCAACCGTCTCCATCTCGATAGGAGCAGATGTATTTCTGGCTTGAATGTTATTGCGGTGGGCAAACTCTATGTCCATAAAGTTTCCTCCAGCCCTAGAGTCCAGCATAGCAGAGCAGGGGTTTTCACGGCCCTCAGTAATAAGCTTAATAGGGATGACAAAATGAGACAGTGGAGAATTTACTTTATTTTCTTCGAGAATCAATGGGGAGATAGACTGGGTAATAGAGTTGATTTGTTCAGGCAGGATCACATCAGTCGCTGCAATTGTTCTTCTAACCTTGTTAGGACAGTTAACTGCGTAATGCCCAGAGTCTCCACAATATAGACAGAGATTCTCCGAATGTCTTCTTTCTTTCTCCTAAAAAGAAATGGATCTCTTAATTGCATCAACCTGCATAGGTTCAGCTGTGTCAGAATCTGGAGAAACTCTTGGATCCTTCTGAACAAATTGACTAGCAGGGAAATGCATGCCACCATTACTTCCAAACATTCCCAGCCTCTCCTTCCTCCTTTCTGTAAGCCTCTGATCAACTCAGATACATAGTTGGATGAAGGCTTCAAGATCATTAGGAGTCTCTACTCTGGCAAGCTCATCTTTTACCTGTTCAGAAAGCCCTTGGCGGAACTGACTTTTTTGCGCTGCTGGGTTCCAAGTGGTATCTGCCACCCAGCGTCTGAATTCAGCTGTGTATTCAGCAACAGAGCGTTTACCCTGTCATAAACTATGCAACGTTGCTTCAGCCGCAGCGCAGCGGTTGGGATCATCAAAAACTTGATTCATTGCATCCTCGAAAGTCTGGAAATTATGCAGCATGGCACTGTCTTGTTCGATATAGGAGGGGGGGGGGGGGGCAGGCTAGAGCTTCCCCAGTCAGGAGGTTGATAACAAACATTACCTTCTGTCTTTCAGAAATGAATGCAGTGGGTCGCATTTGGAAATAGATGCGACACTGGTTAAGAAAACCTCTGTAATGGTGGCAGTCGCCATTAAACTTGGGTGGGTGAGGCATATGTGCGTTAGTATCATCTCGGGAACGTAGATCCAGCAATTGTTTTGTCAGAGCACGGATCTCTTCGTGTTTCTCTTTCACCACACCTTCTAGTACGGAGAATTTTTCTTGGTAAGTGACACCGAACTCCTGCAGCTCTGCAATTTGCTGCCTGAATGGAGCCAGGGCATTTGCTATAGTGGCCTCCATGTTTTGGGCCAGAATATTCTGTCACGATCAGGGGTCAGGCTCGAAGACCAATTGATATAGCCGTTGCAGGACTACCACTAACCAGCAGGATGGGAACACAGGCAGTCACCCTGGCAGATGACACAGGCTCACCTAAGGTGCGGAGTCTAAGTACTAACCGGTTTTCACCAGAGCTCCAGATGGTGGAGATGGATTTAGCTGCGTGTTAGTACCAGGTCGCGGTCCTCAGGATCGCCCCACCAGGAGGTGAGCAAGCCGGGGTTCAGTAGCGGATGAGCAGGTAAGGATCAAACAGAAGCGTGGTCAGTAAGCAAGCCAAAAGGTCAGTAATGAGTAGTTGCAGGTTGGGATCAGGCAGAAGCGTAGTCGTGGAACAAGCCAAGGGTCAATAATGAGCAGTAGCAAATATAAGCGGCAGCAGGGAAGACAGGAGCGAGATACAGGCTGGAGATAGCACAATATTCTGGCAAGGAGGAAGTGCAGAGACATTGGCTTAAATCAGGAAGTTCATAGGAGGAGCAAAGAGTTCAAGGTTCAGCTGAAATCAAGGTACAAGACAGGGTTGTCTAAAGGATCTGACAAGGCACTGTCCAGCATCTCAGATAGCTCAGAGAGAAGATTCATTGCCCGACACAGCTGAGGTCCCGGGTTCAAGTCCAGGTCCTGATACTAACTATGTAACTATGTAAAACAAAAAAAGCATAATGTTTGGTGGTTCAAAGTAATTTTCAAAAAAGCAAGAAAACAGTCTGAAAAACAGGCTCAGTCTCTGGACCACTGCATACTCATGACCCACAAAACCAGGATTGCCCTGGGCTTAGGGTAACCACATTTCCAAGCTAAAATTCAGGGACCCACCCTCCCACCCAAAAAGAGGATTTTTGATACTTTTTTTGGCCAATTTTTGGGGCAGGGGCAGTAACGTATTATCAAATCAGTGGGCCTGTGTGCAAGATCATAAGTGGGCTCTAGGAGCACTTTTCAGAGAGACTACCGCAGGGAGTACAGCAGGTCTATCCCACCCTTACATCCTCCTCCAGAGTGCACCCTTAGTCCCTCCAGGGTGCCCCCTTAGTACTACTGAACTAAGCGGCACTCCGAGGGTTGTAAGGGGGCACTCTGGAGGATGTACAGGGGCATCTGGAGGATTTAAGGGGACACTCTGGTGGTACTAACTTAGCCAGAGCCTACTTGCATCCTCTGGAGTGCCCCCTAAAATTCTCCAGGATGCCCTCTTAGTGCCTCGCGTGCCCCCTTCATTCTCCTCCAGAGGGTCTTTTTAGTAACTTCAGCATGCCCCCTTACGGCCTCCTCCACAGTTCCCCCTTACATTCTTCTCCAGAGTGCCCCCTTAGTACTACTAATCATCCATGCTGAAGGATGTCAGTGGGCACTCTGATAAAAGTAAAGGGGCACTCTGGAAAAAGTAAAGGGGCACTCTGGAGGCACCCTGGAGGTTTTAATTGGGCACCCTGGAGGAGGTAAGGGGACACCCCGTAGGCAGTAAGATATTACATCAAGAGTGCCCCCTTTAGAGAGCCCTGAGGAGCGATGGCTATTAATACATGCCATGTCAATTTTAGGAGCAGAGCACACCGCCCACCTCACGGCCAACCTATTCCAGTCCTACTTGCCCTCTCCCTGCCACAGCCCCATGTTTTCTGTACCTGTGTGGCTTACTGCAGCTCCTTGTTGGTGTCACTTGCTCTTGGTCTTTGCGGTGAAGTGCGGGGAGGAGGATTTCCGGGACTGAAGTCTGGATACTTTGTGCTCCTCTGGTGTCAGCCTGACAGCATCTGCCACTCCTGCTTCCTCGCAGCCGTCATACCACCCATGGCTTTGCCAGCTCAGGAAACGTGTTGTGTGTCCGGTGACGTCATTTCCCCTCGCCCGAAGACTAGCTTGCGTTCCAAGCCTAGTGCGGACGCCCCTCCATTGCTGCCGGACGGAAAAACATCCAGTGGTGTCAGGACAATCAGAGGACTGACTTACCATGTCTTACTAACCCAGGGATTGATTACACCGATGCCTCCCCCCCCCCCCCCCCCGTTGTATGGGACTAATACACCGCCTGCTTTTAACCACTTAAATGTGAGTTTTATTATTACTACTTTGATTAAAGAAACTGTTATACAGTCTGCACCCAGAGGCGCCTCTCTTCCTTGTTTTTTCTCCAGTACTACATGGTTTCTGTTTCCATCGGACTGCTGCCATGATTGCGGACTGTGCTTGAAACACCCCCCCTTTCCCTTCCCTCTCCCCTGTATCCTGTTTACCCATACCATGCTTATTGTGTAATAATATATATGCATATATAATATACCTATAGCATTTTATGTGCTTTGAAGTCTGAAATCTATTAATACAGCACTGCGTTATTGCTTTTCTTTTCCGTTTTTTGGAAATTATGGTAGATCATTGCCTTATTTTTTAGCACCATTTAATTGTATGCCCAGGACAGACATGTCCATTCTGGGACAGTCCCGGGCAATCCGGGACACGTGGGCACCCTACCCGGGCTGGTGGATCAAGAGTCCAGAAATCCTTCCTCCATTGGTTTGGAAGGTTTTTTATTAATGAAATACCAGCCTGTCATATTGGGGATGAGTCTTGGATACTCTCTCAGCATAAAGGATCATCTCCAAATCAATATCCAGGAGCTCAGAGTAATTTGGTTAGTGAATAGAAAATAGTGAACCTCTTGGTTAAGTAGTCACCTGACCAGGATCAGTCAGACAATGCCACAGGAGTGGCTTACAGAGGAACCAGAACCCTTGCAGCTCAGAAAGAAGCAGATCAGATCCTGGCTTGGGCAGAATGTCACATTCCAACCCTGCTCGCTGTGCCTCATCGTTTCTCAGTCAACATCTGGACTCTTTACCCCAAGGTGTATCTAACCTCTGTCGCAAGTGGGGATACTGAACAAAAGCCTCTTGGTTTCTATGCTCAAAAACAAACTAAGCAGCTCTATATAAAAAGTGTAGCACTGCCTAAGTAATAATCTTTAACTAACAAACTGAAAACACAATCTCCCTGATAAAGAAAATGATTTAATAATAGCATGGTTATAAACCACCCATATACATAAAAGTAAACCAAACTTGTGTTTTGCTGTACCTTAAAACAAAATACATTTTATATCTCAAAAAGTGTCTGAGTGTAGTAGAACACAAAGGCACTTTTCTCTAATTCATTTTTTTTTTTTTATAGTACAGCACAACAGAGTTTTGGTTTACTCGTTTTCAAGGTATTGTATTTAGGTACTAGTAAGTGCTGCTGTCAATTGAAACGGTTGTATACCCCGCTTGGTTTAATTTTTACCTAGAGGTAAGCCTATAATAAGGCCTATAATAAGGCTTACCTGTAGGTAAAATTAATATCTCCTAAACCTTCATGGTTGGGAGATATTCACCCTCTGTGCAGCCACTGACATCAGCGGCGCATGCGCTCTGAAGATTCGGGTGGATTGTATTGGAACTTGGAGGAATGGAGGGTGCATGCTGTCATCGCAGTTCCGACCACTGAGAGCCAGAGCCCACAAACCCAGAAGAAACGCAGAAGGAACATGTCAGCCCCCTCAGTGGTGACCGGACGCGCTGCGGAAGCTTAATTCTAAGGTACGCATTTCATAATGTGCTAGTATGCGATGCATACTAGCACATTATGCTATTGTCTTGCAGGGTTTTTTTTGCTAGTTTTTTTGAGCGGTTTACTACGGCTTTAACTAAGGGTACCGTTTTGGGTGTTAGACACCAATTTTTTTTAATAGATCCACATACATATATAATTTTCTTCTCCAACCACGTTTGTGATCACTGTCATGCCAAGGAGCTTGCTATGGGGGCAGACACAGAAGAGGAGGAGCCAGGAATGCTGGTGGGGGACCCCAGAAGAGGAGGTTTGGGGGTGCTCTGCGCAATACCATTGCACACAGCAGGGTAATATACAAATGTTTATTGTGTTAAAGGATAAGCTCCCCTGTTGTACCATGTTTCGTTACACCCATATTTAGAGTGTAACATATAACACGATGCAAATGCACCTGCCACCGTCATTTATTCACATTGTTCTGTGACACCCAGCTCAGCTGCATCATATATTCAGTGTACTGTAAATGGGAAAAGTACAAGTCCTAATAGCCTTTGCGGCTGTTGGCTTGTAGTTCTCCCTGAACTACCAGGGCACTGTTGCTCACTATAAGTAGTTAATTGTGCTTTCTGTCAGAGTGTAATTGCCTGCCCTTATCGGAGGTATAGGCAGACAGCTACACAGTCTGCCGGACCATGGCATTACACCCACAATCTGATTATCATGGGAGCAATGCTTTACAGCTCCCTAACAAAAAAAATAATCAATGCATATTTTTACCTGCAAAAAAATCCAAGAAAATAATTTTTACGATAGGTCAAAAGATCCAATTTATTTACATAAAAATATGAGAACCCATAACTAATTTTGGTGTCCTCGGGTTTTCACATATGCCAGCTATTTTACCGATCTTTGGAATTACATTTTTCATTTTTCGATGGGGCCTCAAAGTATGTTACATCAACATTTCTTTGTAAACTAAATATTTGTGGTACATTATAAAATTATATTAACTTGTGAAGTCGGAGGAGAAAAAGAAATCAAAAAGATTTCAGAAGAAGGCAGACATGCAGTTTTTCTACTGTATATTGACCATAGTGTATATGAGAAGATAAAAACATATAGGCTACTAATCATTAATTTTATTGTTCCTTCAGGTAAATTAGATGAAGAAACTGCTGAAACAATGAAATTGCCCCGCTGCGGAAAGCATGAACAGCGCATGTCATACAGTAGGGGAGCCAAGTGGAAGACAGATATGTTAACCTACAAAATTATTAACACTACAGCCCAATTGCCAAGTGGACTAGTCAGAGATGAACTACTTAAAGCCCTAAAGGTATTCTAAATCAGTGCTTTTTCACTGCAATAATTAATGCAATATGTAACCTTTAGAAAACGCAGTATTTTCCACTTCTTTCAAGTACCTAGCTAAAGGTAAAGTAAAGTATGCTATGTGTCAATCTTTTCCAGGTAATCTACTATGTTTTAGGTGTTTAAGTTTTAATAATTTGCGCTTAACCTGAAAAATTTGTGAAAACGAATTGATCTAATCTGTGAATAAATTAATAGGTGCCGCAACTCAATTATCAAAATACTCAATTCAACATATATGTGTGTATGTAAAGTGCGCAGACCTAATCAATATAAATTAAAAAGGGTAAAATTGATATATAAAAATTCCACATCAATATTGAAATATATAAATTAATAAATGAATGTCCATGTGTATTCTGTGCCAATCATGGATATCCGTACAGTTCAGCGCTCTTTTTCCTTACATCAGTGGGGAAAAGATTAAATAGCCTCTTACCAGATAGGATGGATCCCAAGTTATAGGGATCAAACATGTCTGTTATCAAAGTAACTACCTGCAATATCCTCCTCTATCAGCTCAGCTTTGAAACCTTCTTTCCATAGTGATAATCACTCCACCAAGGAATTCAGGAACAATATCCAAACGATTCCAGCTCCAATGATACATTTATTCAATGCTCTCCAGCATATATAGCCCATATAGGATTCAAAAAGGGAGAAACTTCATGGTGCAGTAGAAAACGTGTGTTTTATTTCCAAATATCATTGCACTTCCAGATAAACAAGGAACATCCAAATAACCACAGCCTCAGGAATTCACTGCAGGCTTAAACAAGGTGAAACATTACCTTAAGTAACTACATACATTTCATTTATGATTCTTTACTTGCTAAAACCCATAAGTTCCCCTTAGGGTACAGTAACTACCAATTAAACAACAGCGTTCCAAAGAACTTTTCTTAGAATTTCACAACTTTATCAATTGACAGGGATTAAAAAGTTCATAAATTCATAAATCCCTAAATCTATTTTAAAAAGTGTCAGAAACCATGAGTCAGACTGAGACAGAAGTACAGTTTAATCCCACTTGTTTAATAATAGTAAAAAAAAAGGTAAACGTAGTCAAAACATAGCCAGAGTTCAGAAACCAGAACGGATGGTCAGAAAAGCCAAAACGTCAGGGAGCCAGAGACAGCGTAGTAGAACAGCAAGCAGAATCTGGAGCCTTAAGGAATGTCAGCCAAGCAAGTCTTTAACAGGAACACAGGAAGGTGTCTCGGGATGTGACTAAGGCAAAGGCAGAAATCATCTGGACTGCTTAAGTAGGCAGGACTGACGAGCAGGATATCATCAACAGGTGAGTCACTGTGGAGAGATAGGAGCTGGCAATTAGCTGACAGCTGAGCGACCAGCTCAGAGAAGGATGGGCTGAGCCCAACCCTGACAAAGACACAACTTCCCAAAATAAATATATAGGACTTTTACTCCAATATTTATAGTTTATGTATAAACAATTCTTATACAATGATCCCAAATTATATTCAGACTTTACTGGTACCAATCAGGCATAAATACATAAGTAAAATCATCTGATTTTTATTGTTACCAATATATAAAATTTAGAACAAAATTTTCAAGTAGTTCTGGTTGTAATATAAATTCTAGCAACAGTATGATCTGTTAAATACATACAGTATCTTACTGTATATTATATGTCAGTACATAGATATTTTTGGAAGCTATCTCACTAATCTATAATCGCTATTGCCTGATTTTCACAGTGATCTCACCATTATATCCTTAAGAAGCTGACTAAGTCTGTGAAATGCATCAAGATGGAATGCCATTGCACCATTGGCTAGGACTATGTTATATACACAGGCATGGGCGTCCGCAGGTAGGGGCAAGGGGGGTCAATTGCCCCCCTCTGGAATCAGGGATCGGATCTTAAATTCAGCACAGTTGCGTTGCTATTGGGGTGTGGGCAGCCTGCACCCGGGAGCCACCCGCCAGTGGAGTGACACCACCAAGGTGCTGTCAAGCCCCCCCCCATCAAGTGTAGCGTGACTTCGGGCTTTTTTCCCTGCTCAGTCCAGCAGAGAACTCAGCAGAGCTGTGACAGGAGAATGGCGAGCTGCGGGCTATCAGAGGTTTCCCCCACTCGCCCCCATTTCTCCTGTCAGGGAGAAGAGACAGCGGCCCTCACCAGGTCCCCCCCCCCCAGATTCCTGCCCACTCCATTCCTTCCCTATTGGCCATAACTGAGGGCCAATCAAAGGAGACTAGGAGAGGAGAGCATCATGGGACATGTAGTCCCAAAGATTGGCAGCCCCATTTTCCACAGGGAGGAGGCTACAGCTCAATCAAGAGAGAGATTGAGAGACTGCAGCCTGGAAAAAAGCTGAGAGAGAGTGCTACAGGACAAAGAATGAATAGTGTGCTGGGCGGAAGCCAGAGAGAGAGCCACGCTGCCCAGTGCCACCAGAGAGAGAGCCACACTGTCCAGCGCCACCAGAGAAAGACTGAGCCACTACCAGGGTACAGACATGCTACACTACTTACCAGAGTCGCCCCCCTGAGTTCAGTTTGCACGATCATCCAACCAGAGGGATCACTGCTGTAGTTTGGTTTGATTTGGTTTTGGGTCTGGTAAGAGGGCCTGTTGGCCATTATCCATTACTTATCCTAGGGACTGTACTACGTCTGCAGTCTCTGACCATGATAATGACATTGTCCAAAAAGGGGCGATGCATGCGTGACCCTAAAATGATGCCCCCCCTGAAAAAAGTTCTGCGGACACCCATGTACACAGGATGACTTTGTATAAGTTCTAAAAAGTTTCACACATATGCATGTTTTAGGGCATTTTGTAGTTTGTCAGAAATGCACTATAGTTTTATTTAATACAATTTCCTATGGTACACATTCACATCTATGTGTTTTTTTTAGCCAATGCATTTTTGGAAAGGATCAGGGACTTTTCTCCCACAGCAGATTGCGTTTTATGTGTAATAGACTTCAATGGATCCATACCAAAAACTCAAGTGCTGTAAATAGTTGTTTGTTAAGGAGCAGGCCGGGAAGCTGGACGCTGCATCCTTAACATCTGAGTTCCACTGACAGCTGAATGTAAAAAAAAAAAATTGCTGACAATAAAAAAGATCGGAAAAAATGGCATGGGTCCCCACCCAATCCTTTGGGTCTGGTATGGATTGTGAGTGAACCCCATGGCAAAATGAAAAAAAAAATATGGCTTGGGGGCTCCCCCCCAAATCCAAACCAGACCCTTATCTGAACATGCAGCCTGACAGGTCAGGAAAGGGAGGGGTGAGCGAGCTGCCCCCCCCCCCCCTGAACCATGCCAGACCACATGCCCTCAACATGGCCAATGACCTCACAAGGGGACCATCCAGTTTCTGACAGCTCATGACCACACCCCTTAGTTATTTAAGAACTGTTAGATGGCAAAGCTGGCAGATAGCTCCATGGGAGTGGGCTGTTTTATTTTTATTTTTATGGGTCAATGTCGGGCATTGTGACTGATGCTGGATCTACATTGGGGGACATTGTTTTTTATTATTGTTTTTTAAATAAAGGACTTGTCAAAAACATCAATATAGGGACAAGGTGCTGTGAGGGGGACAGAGCCCGTCCTGCCCCAAAGCGCCCGACCCCCTGAGGGCCTGAGGGCATGTGGCCTGGTATGATTCGGGGGGGGGCACTCGCTTGTCCCCTCCCTTTCCTGATCTGCCGGGCTACATGCTCGGATATGGGTCTAATATGGATTTTGGAAGGGGCCCCATGCCATTTAAAAACAAAAAAAATTGGAATGGGGTTTCTCTCAAAATCCATAATATACCTGTAGGACATGGTATAGATTGGGGAGGCCCACACCGTTTTATTCCCCATTTTTATTTTGCTGCATCTGTAAACCTAGGGTAAATGAGAACTTATTAAAGTAATGGTGTTAGGCATGCCATGTGGAATGGTGTTTACAGTGCAAAAACAACAATTATGTGTCTGTAACTTTTTTATGTTTTGTCCTCATTTTTATATATTGGTAGCAATAAAACAATAAAAAAGTGATTTCAGTTTTGTAATTATCCCCGAGTAGTACCTGTAAAGAGTGAATATAATTTAGGTTCATTGTTGGTATGAGTGTACTGATGTGGTACCGGTCTGGCCCCTACTCCTCTACTTCTTGTGCAATGGTAACCAAAAATGTTTGCTAATGTGGGTAAGAGACCCCAGGCTTAAAACAGCTCTTGTTTAGAATAGTTGATGTGTAACAATAAAAGGATAAAAGCATATCTATCCAAAATATTCACACAATATTTACAAAATATTATTCAACATTTGAGTCATCACAAAATACCAACACATTCCCTACTAAGAATAGATATCTACTATGCCTATCAGGGAAATAAAATATAATAGACATAAGAGTGATAAGTGAAAGCTGGCGCAGGTACCAGATGACATTAATTTTCCCAAAAGCCAACCCTGTTCTCCTCCAGCATGTGAAACACAATGGGGTTGATTTACTAAAACTGGGGAGTGCATAAACTGGTGCAGCTATACTTAATAGCCAAACAACTTTTAACTTTAGTTTGCTTAATTAATCTTTGACAAAAGAAAAAAAAACTGGACGCTGATTGTTTTTTTATGCAGACTTCACCATATTTTGCACTCTCCTTTTTTACTAAATCAAACCCAATGTCTGTGTGTTGCTGGACCATGCTGGCAGCAGTAGGGTACACAGGACATGGTTCAGCGTGTATGGGCTGGGATGCTACATATCCTTTACGACAGTGATTCTCAACCTTTTATGGTAAAGTACCCCTGCAGATCTTACAAAAAAATTCCTAAGTACCCCTATCTCAAGAAAGTGATTTCTATTGTTTGGGTATCATGGTTGCTGTGTCTGTGTTTGTGTGTGTAATATTAGTATGTGTTTGTGATGATTTCTGTGTGTTTTTTGTGATGATTTCTGTGTGTTTTTTGTGATGGTTTTTGTTTGTGTGCAATATAATTGCATTATTATTATTATTCATGATTTATATAGCTCCAACAGTTTACGCAGCGCTTTACAATGTAGAGGGGGGACAGCACAATTACAGTACAGTACAGTACAATACAAAAGGGACAGGAGGGCCCAGCTCATAGAGTTTACGTGCATGCTGCAATGACAGATACACACACATATACTGATAAACACACACACACACAAACACAAATTAACACAATGACACCTGCACATACAATCTCAAATTAACACATTGACACCCACACAATCCCAAACTAGCACACTCGCAGACACACAAATACCCACAAAATCCCAAATTAACAGACTGGCAGACACATATATTCATAATCCCAAATTAGCACAGTGACAGACAAACACACATAATCCCAAAATAACACACTGACAGACACACACAGAATCCCAAATTAACACACTGGCAGACATGCATATAATCCCAAATTTACACACTCAGAGATACACACATTATCCCAAATTAACAGACTGGTAGACACACAAACAGACACATAATGCCAAGTTAATACACTGGGCACTGATGAGGCTGCACGGATAGGTGGCACTGATGAGGCTGCACTGATAGGCGGCACTGATAGGAGCCACTGATAGGAGGCACTGATGCGCACTGATATGCTGCACTGATGGGCACTGATGTGGCTGCTCTGATAGGGGGCAATGATATGGCTGCACTGATAGGAGGCACTGATGGGCACTGATAGGCAGCACTGATGGGGCTGCACTGATAATTAGAGCTCTGATTTTCAGTGTAAATGTGCCCCTGTCATAGGAAAGCCACTTATCAACTTTTCTTTCCTCAGGCACTGACAAAGCTGAGGAAGGGACATTTAGATAACCAGCATATGTTTACAGGTAATCGGCTGTAATTGGGCACAGCTGATCACATGTTAAAGAGCCATGGTAAAGAGCCTACACTGACATTGGTCGCTGATGCATTAGTGACCAGTGGCAGTTAATTAACCCCTCTGTGCTGCATCAGTGACACCAGCATCAGTGTTAATTAACCCCTTCATGCTGCAACATAACGTGATTAAATAACACTGCCACTGGTGCCACTAATGCAGCACAAAGGGGTTAATTAGCTGCCACTGGTTACTAACACATCAGTGATCAATAGGGTTGGTCCCGATGTTCGAATTGAATGTAAGTTCGACTTGAACATTGGGTGTTTGTTTGCAGAAGAACCAAACATATGGGGCGTTCGTGCCAAATTCAAGCACCGCGCAGTGCCCCATAATGCACTGCGAGATTGCAGTGCATTGACGGCTGCTGATTGTCCAAAGAATGCACCTGACCTGCATGCTTTGGCCAATCACAGTGCAAGCTGCTGTGAGAGCCATGATTGGCCAAAGGCAGAGTGCCTTTGGCCAATCATGACTCAGGGAGCTATATCTACCCCATACTATATAAGCCTGCTTACACAGCAGTTGTTTGTAGTGCAATAACGTTAGTGATGAGCTGAACGGTTCGGTTCGCATCAAAACATTCAAACGGACCGAAAGTTTGCTCAAACTTTAAAAACCCCATTAAAGTCTATAGGGCTCAAACATGAGAAATCAAAAGTGAAAATTTTAAAGGCTAATATGCAAGTTATTGTCCTTAATAGGATTTGGGGACCCGGGTCCTGTCCCAGGGTACATGTATCAATGCAATTTTTTTTTTTAAATGTCAGTTTTTTTGGTAGCAGTGATTTTAATGATGCTTAAAGTGAAAAAATAAAAGTGAACTATTCCTTTAAATACCATGCATGGAGGGTGTCTATAATATGCCTGTAAAATGGCGCATGTTTCCCGTGTTTAGAACAGTCTTTGCTCAAAATGACATTTCTAAAGGAAAAAAAGTAATTTAAAACTGCTTGCGGCTTTAATGTCGTGTCTGGTCCTGGCAATATGGATGCAAATCATTGAGAACCCCCCCCCCAGCCCATTACCAGCCCATTACTAGCCCATTACCAGCCCCTTTGTGTCTTGTATGGATATTAAGGAGAACACCGCTCACAAATAAAAAAAGCAAAGGCGTGGGGCCCCCAGGCCCTATATATTCTGAACAGCAGTATATAGGCAGTGCAAACAAGACAGGGACTGTAGGTTTGTTCTTAAGTAGAATCTGTTTAGAATTTTGAACTGGTAAATTTTTTACGTGTAGCTCCAGCCAAAAGATCTATTTTTAAGCTTTTTGTAAAACATAGGGAAGGATTATCAGCCCTGTAACATTTTGTTTTGCTGTCTGTGCACCTGTTCAGAAGATTTCACATCACTTTCTGTCCCAATGACAATTGGATTTAAAAAATGTGGGGTTTTTAATGAAACAAGGAACTCTTACAGGAGGGAATTTCACTTCCTAGGGGTAGATTTCCTCTCACTTCCTGTTGTCTCTTTCCATTTGCAAGTAGGAGTCATTTGTAAGTCTGATGTTTGAAAGTAGGGGCCTGCCCTATATACACTGCAGAAATTTAGGCCTTAGGTGTTGATTTTGCCACAACACTGTAAGCCCTCACAGTTACTCTTGGTGGGCGCTGGAACAGGCCCTGCTGTGAAATATTAGATCAAGAATTGTAATTACATGCCCCTGGGGCTGAAAAATTGGGCCTAAGACACTGGTGCTGGCGCCACAACACTGCAACCCCTCACAGATGCTCTAGTTGGAGCGTAGGAATGAGCCCTGCTGCAAAGTATTGCATCAAAAATTGTAATTACATGTCCCTGATAAACAGGGGCTGAAAAATTGGAACCAAAAATGTTCTTACAAGCTATCAGCATGAACAATGAGGAGGAAGAGGATAATCACACCATATGCAGTCTTGAAGGGATCTCACATTAAAAAATAATTATTTGGTTACATCAGCATCAGGTGCTTGGTAGCTGGTGATCCAAGATTGATTCATTTTTATGAAGGTCAGCCGATTGACCAATTTGGTGGACAGGTGTAGCGGTCAGAGGTATAGGAGACCGCAATGCAGGTTTCAAGTACGGGACAGCAGACAAGGAGGCTGAAACAAAAACCGGCTTTATTAAACAGTGAGATATAATGGCCGGAGGAGGAGGATAACAGTATTAACAATTCACAGTAGTTTACAGTAAGGCTAACTGGAATGTGGTACACAAAATGGCTTTCCCGCCAACACATGCACAGTGATACAGGCTACCCTCTTCTAATATGTCCTGCCTGATTCCCGCTTATCGGGACACGTTTCTACAACGTACTATCTCAGTAGGGACTGTACTATTCCCTATCACAATCCAGCACCGGTGCTCACTCACAGTTTGTTAGACAGCTGGAGGGTCCCTTGTCTTGGCCTCCTTCATGAGGCAGGTGAAGTCCAGTTCCTAGTGCTGCAGCTTGCCCGTCTGGGACGGATGGATGAACACAGATGCGGCCCAAAATCACCACAGCTCTCTCTCTCTGCCCGAGATGCCCGATCTTTAGCTGGATACTGCGACTCTTTATCCACACAAAGTCTCCCTCTCCTCAGGGCAGACTTGACTTTTCCTCAGCTCCGCACAGGAATCCCTCAGCTGCCCACACACTCCTCACAGTTCTCTCTCACTGCCACTTCCTGTTTCCTCTCCTCTGAAGGGTCGGCAGCAACAGTGACATCTTGTGGCTAAACTGGAAATAGCAGGCTGTATATATTATAAATGGAACACAGTGCAATATAGTTCAGTAATCCTAGGGGCTGACCCCTACATGCCTCCCCGCTTAAAGGTGGCCGTCCTCGGCCTTGCTATATAGTCCATGGGGAAGAAAAGGGTTAAATCAATCTTTAACGGCAGCACAACATTGTTCATAATACATACAGTTAGACCAAATAAACTGATCAGCATTGTACCTGTTTGGTGGAACCCCTGCAGTAGACCTACTAGATCTCCGAAGGTCTTGTCTTTCTGTTAGGACTTGTCCTTCCTCCCTTGGAGCTGGTACTGGTTCTATAACAGGGGCTTCATCACGTGCAGAGTCAGGAACAATCCACCAGTCTTCAATATTATTCCCATCGGAAATGACAAATTCTGAGGAAGGGGCAGGGAGTGGTGTCCTCTGTGCAGGTATCCGATCTTCTGACCGACATGGCCGTAGCATATTCCTATGTAGAACCCTTGAAGCCGACTCCCCATTCTCAACACGAACTTCGTAAACTGGACCATTGGGATACACTCTCTTGATCACTTTGTACGGCTGTGCCTCCCAACGCTCACTCAACTTGCCTCTGGGCCGTTTCTCTCGAACCAGCACCCGGTCTCCAGGTTGCAACGGAATCTCTTGGATGGGAGGACGGTCAGTATAAGTCTTTTCTTGCAATCTCTGGCCTACTAACCGGCAGATGGTCTGGAGTCGCTTGCGGTGTTCTTTCACCCATGAGGTGGTTGATCGCTCTATCACATCTTCTGGCTGTTCCAAATTCAATTCGACAATTTCTCGTCCGGCTCTACCGAACAGTAGCATGTATGGGGTATAGCCGGTGGTAGTGTGGACACGATTATTGTAGGCCCAGACTAATTCAGGCAGATAGTCTGGCCAGTGTGTCTTTTTGTCCTCCTCTAAGGTCCTCAGCATCTGAAGCAGAGTCCGATTAAAGCGCTCACAGGCCCCATTCCCTTGGGGATGATATGGAGTTGTCCTGGATTTTCCAATGCCATACAGTCGGTGTAACTCCTCCATCACTTTCCCTTGAAAGCATGCTCCTTGATCTGAGTGAATCCGTTTCGGGCATCCATAGACCCGGATGAAATCTTGACAGATGGCCCGAGCTGCAGACTCAGCCGTCTGGTCCCGAGTTGGAGTGACCACTGCAAACTTGGAGAAGTGGTCAATCATGACCAGGCAGTATTGTGGGCCTCTGGCTGACTGTCCCACGAGGAGATAATCTATCAGCAATACCTCCAGCGGTTCCTTGGTCTGTATGGGCTGTATGGGTGCCCTCTGCTCTGTGCTTTTAGTAAGCTCACACACTCTACACTGTCGGCAGACTTCTTCAACTACGACCTCCAGTCGTGGACAATACACATAACGCTGCAGCCACTGGTAAGTTTTGACTGGCCCGAAATGAGCTCCAAATTCATGAGCTTCCCTGGCTATCTCTAGTGCCAGACTCCTTGGTATGACAACCTGCCATCTTGCCTCCAGATCGGCAGGCTGCTGCCACTTGCGGTATAGAACAGCTCCATGAACCTCTAGTCTGTCCCATTGATGTAGAATTGACTTCATCTCAGCATCAAGATCAGCCCTTTCCTCTCTGTCTGGTTTCCTTTGCCGAGCCACCCAACCTTTTATCTGTCGCAGTCCAATGTCTTCATCTTGTATTCGCCCCCATTCCTCATTAGTTCTTGCTAATGCCTTAGGCAGGGACCGGGCCTCCCCGCTTGTCTGTGCTGCGACTGCTGGAGGTGTAAACTTGCGGAAGTCTGGAATTTCATCCTCTTCCTTTTGTTCATCAAGCTCTCCCAATGGAGTTTCAAAAGTAACCCTCGACAGACCATCAGCATTGGTATTCTCTGTAGCAGAGCGATAGCGAATTGAGAAGTCATACTTTGCAAGGCGAGCTGCCCAACGTTGCTCCAGGGCTCCCAGTCTAGCAGTATCCAGATGGGCCAGGGGATTGTTATCAGTCCGTACAAAGATTTTAGCCCCTGTAAGGTAACCGGCAAACTTCTCTGTCATGGCCCACACCAGGGCAAGGAGCTCTAGCCGGAAGGAACTATAGTTATGAGGGTTTCGCTCCGTATCCCGCAGGGACCTACTGGCATAGGCAATCACTCTTTCGTGTCCGTCCTGCATCTGTGACAACACTGCCCCGAGTCCGTAGAGACTACCGTCAGTAGATAAGAAGAATGGTTTGTCAAAATCAGCATAAGCCAAGATGGGGGCCGATGTCAGAGCCTCTTTCAAGGTCAGGAAGGCCTCCTCTTGCTTCTGTCCCCAGGGAACACTTTGACTCTTGGATTGCCCAGCAGTTCCTCTCAAAATCTCATTCAGAGGGCCCGCTATCTTTGCATAGTCTTTGATGAACCGCCGGTAGTAACCAGTCAGACCAAGGAAGGCCTTCAACTCACGCAGCGTTCTAGGCTCCGGCCATTGTTGAATGGCAGCCACTTTATTTTGGGATGGCAGCACCCCGTCTTTGGACACCGTATGGCCTAAGTACTCGATCTCCTTCTTGAAGAGATGACACTTCTTTGGCTTTATCTTCAGGCCATGGGCCCGCAGTCGCTCAAGTACCTGTCCTAATCGGGCCAAGTGTTCTTCAAAAGTAGCAGAGTACACTATAATATCATCCAAGTATATCAGGGTAGCTTCAAAATTTAGATCTCCCAGACATTTTTCCATCAGCCTCTGAAAGGTTCCTGGGGCATTAGACAGCCCAAATGGCATCCTATTAAATTCAAACAGACCCATGGGAAGTATGAATGCTGTCTTTTCCTTGTCTTGTTCAGCCACCGGTACCTGCCAGTATCCACTTGCTAAATCCAAGGTGGAGAAGTATTTAGCCCGCCCTAGGGCTGTTAGGGACTCTTCGATGCGAGGCAGAGGATATGAGTCCCGCACTGTGCACGCATTCAATCTCCGGTAATCCACACAAAATCGAATGGTGCCATCCTTCTTCTTGACAAGCACCACTGGGGCTGCCCAGGGACTTTGACTACCCCGAACCACTCCTGAATCGATCATCTGTTTCAGCAATGTCTTCACCTCTTGATACAACTTGGGTGGAATCTGTCGATATCTCTCTCGGCTTGGGGAAGTGTCCCCCGTCGGTATCTCATGTGTGATAGCATCTGTGCAACCAAAGTCATTGGCATTGCGGGCAAACGCAGCTTGATTCTCCCACAGCATGGTTTCAACTGCTCGTAAATGATCCGGACTTAGAGCTTTCACATCTATCTCCATTTGTTCCAAGATGACTGTCCCATTCCATTCTGGGGTCGGTGCCTCTGCAGGCTTTGCAGTAACTGCCAAGGTCCAAGCAGAATTGCCTATCGGAGCTAGAGTCACTTCTCCCTGACTCAGCACTTCTCCCCGATGTAGGTACACGCGAGCCAGTTCCACTCCTGGCACCAGAGAGACTTCCCGTTGTCCAACGTTTACAGCTCTTATGGGTACTCGTCCATTTTGGACTACTGCCAGTGTCCGGGCCACTAGGACATCCTGACCTAACTCTCCCAGGCCTTCAGGCTCAATGATCACCTCCATACCTTCAAGGTTGCGGGAGGTTCCCACGGGCAAAGTCAGTATAGTCTCCCGATCAGGAGGGAGGGTAAGGGTAGCCCTTCCCGGCACTCGAATATTTCCTACAGACTGATGTACTGGGACACTCTTCTGTGTCCCACAAAACCGGATTAACCGTTGAAATGCCTTTTGCGTTGGTTTGTGTGGAGTGGCATTCTTCCAATAGCCCGGCCCCCTTTTAGTGAACATAATTTGATCCAACTCTCGCAGGATATTCATGCCCATTATCACCGGTACATCTTCTTTGAAGGTTTCAGGGACCAGCAGGATACCTTTTTTTCCAACTTCCTGTCCACACAGACGTACATTCATCCATACGACACCTGTGACAGGGATTTGTTGCTGGTTAGCTGCTGTGACCCGGATCAATGTCCCCTGTTCTGGCTTGGCCAGTGCTTGGAAGTAACGGTTGAAATATGACTCAGGCATGGTCGTTACCTGTGATCCGGTGTCCACTAAACAGTTGACTGGAATGCCTTCAAACTCGGCTCTTATGGTGGGACATCCTGCAACCAGGTGTTCGGAGCTGTGCTGAGTGGCCTGACACTCTACTTCCCCCGCAGTGTGCCTCATTACTGCGGGGGCCTGAAGTTTAACGCCGGCTCTGGGCGTCTAGGCAGGTCCCTCCGGCATTCTCTAGCGAAGTGTCCTTTTTCTCCACACCGCCAGCACTGAGCCTCTCTGCGTTGTTCTCTCTGTCTGTGTGCGGGAGGCGCCCGTAGGCCTGGACTGGCCGAGCTCACTGGAGGATATTGAGGGACTCGGTAGGTGGGAATACGTGGGTAAGGATGCTCTGGTGCAGGAACCATCGAGGCAGTCTGATAAGGTTGTTGTTGCCCCAGATATGCAACCTCAGGGGGGTAGCTCAAATCCATCCGTCTCTCTATTTGCGTCAACTTCTCATGCATGAGACCCAGGGAGCTTTGTAGGTCCTGCACCACTCTAACCAGGACCTCTTCATTCTTCGCAACCCCGAGGGAGGCGGTCTGGGTCCGTATCACTCCAGAGGCATAAATTTCTTCTTTACTTCGCTCCACGGCCTCAGCCAATATTTGCCGAAAATTCAGTGTAGGGTCCACTCTGACTCGTTCCCGTAGGGCTTGTCTCAGGTGAGAGCTGTAGAGTCCCAGGATCAATTGTTCCCTCAGTATCCGGTCTGCGGATCCCATGGCGGTTATCCCGTCCGCCTCTTTTTTCTGTATCTCAGCCAGTACTTCCTGTAGAGCCGTTGCATATTGTGAGACCCCTTCATTTTCCTGCTGTACCCGGTAGAAGAACTTTGCCCGGAGGTGGCCCGCACTAGCTGTTTCACCGTATATTTCTTCTAGAAAGCGCACAATCTCCTTCAAGGTACTGCGCGTAGCTTCCGGTTGTAAGCAAACAGTTTTCCGCGCTTCACCCTCCAGGGCAGCCAAAGCAATTTCCACCTGTAGCTCTGGGCTGACATTGTAAATTCTAGCAACGCTCTGTAATCTCGTCACCCAGTCTGACAGTGACATGTTCTGGCCATCAAATTTTGGCAACAAGTTAAAAAGCATGCCCATAGGGAGGGTCCTTGTAGGGGTTCCACCATTACCTAAGGCATTCACATCAACATCAGGTACGTTGCCTTCAGCCGCCTCCATCTCTGTAACCGTACCCTGCTCGCAGCGCCACTTGTAGCGGTCAGAGGTATAGGAGACCGCAATGCAGGTTTCAAGTACGGGACAGCAGACAAGGAGGCTGAAACAAAAACCGGCTTTATTAAACAGTGAGATATAATGGCCGGAGGAGGAGGATAACAGTATTAACAATTCACAGTAGTTTACAGTAAGGCTAACTGGAATGTGGTACACAAAATGGCTTTCCCGCCAACACATGCACAGTGATACAGGCTACCCTCTTCTAATATGTCCTGCCTGATTCCCGCTTATCGGGACACGTTTCTACAACGTACTATCTCAGTAGGGACTGTACTATTCCCTATCACAATCCAGCACCGGTGCTCACTCACAGTTTGTTAGACAGCTGGAGGGTCCCTTGTCTTGGCCTCCTTCATGAGGCAGGTGAAGTCCAGTTCCTAGTGCTGCAGCTTGCCCGTCTGGGACGGATGGATGAACACAGATGCGGCCCAAAATCACCACAGCTCTCTCTCTCTGCCCGAGATGCCCGATCTTTAGCTGGATACTGCAACTCTTTATCCACACAAAGTCTCCCTCTCCTCAGGGCAGACTTGACTTTTCCTCAGCTCCGCACAGGAATCCCTCAGCTGCCCACACACTCCTCACAGTTCTCTCTCACTGCCACTTCCTGTTTCCTCTCCTCTGAAGGGTCGGCAGCAACAGTGACATCTTGTGGCTAAACTGGAAATAGCAGGCTGTATATATTATAAATGGAACACAGTGCAATATAGTTCAGTAATCCTAGGGGCTGACCCCTACACAGGCACACCCTGTGATCGGTTACAAAGCCTCCAGCAGCACTGGATGTGCGTTCCGAAAGAACGCTGGATGCAGGACAGGCCAGTAGCTCTATTGCATACTGTGCAAGCTCTGGCCAGTGATCCATCTTCAAGACCCAGTAACCCAGAGTATTTTTGGTGGGAAAGGTGTCCAAGTCTGATCTTGCCCCTAGGTATTCCTGCACCATGTGAATCAGACGCTGACTAAAAAATTGTCTGAACGCATCGGTCAGATGGAAACCTTCTCCACCGCTCCTTCTATGACTGACCGAAGCCTCAGCAACACGTTGTCCAGGAGGACCAGGAAATTGTAACCTCCCAGTCTCTGGAAACGCATTGCACAAACCTTTCTACAAGGCCTCCCGAAGATGTTTCATCCTCTGCTCCTTCTGCAATGGCAAGATAAGGTCCACAACCTTACCTTTGTAATGTGGATCAATAAGGGTTGCCAGCTAGTAATGATCCCTCTCCTTGATACCACGAATACGAGGATCCTTCCGCAGGCATTCGGTCCGGAGTCCTCTGGGTCACTAAGGACGACATGATTTGCAGCCACCTCCTCCCAGGCACGTAAAAGTCCATGGGTTTCTTCGAACTGTAAAAGATCCCTTGAAGACTGCTTCTGATGCTGAGTGCTAGGCTCCACCTCCATGCTGACACAATCCTCCTCATCCTCTTCCTGTGTGATCGGGCACTCAGGAATACTGTATGGATAAAGGGGGCTTTGAGCGGTAAGGAAGTCCTCCTCTTCCTGCCTCCCTGTCCATTATTCCATGCAGTGTGTGCTCTAATAGGTGGACAAGATTGACAGTGTCACTGATGCATGCACTGTCACTGCTCACCATCCTCAAATGGTGACAGGAAAGTGCATGCATCCCTGATCATGGCCCACTGGTGTGGGGAAAAAAACTGAGCTCCCCTGACCCTGTCCTGGTGCCGTAGTTGCACAGGTACTCATTGATGACCCTCTGCTGAGTGTGCAGCCACTGCAGCATGGCCAACGTTGAGTTCCACCTGGTGGGCATGTCGCAGATTAGGCGGTTCTTGGGCAAGTTGCATTTCTTTTGGATGGTCAGCCAGCTAAGCACTGGCATTATATGACCAGCGGAAATGCATACAGACTTTCCTGGCCTGCCTCAGGACATCCTGTAAGCCCGGTTATCTGCCCAAGAACCGCTGCATCACCAAGTTAAGGACGTGAGACACACAGGGCACATGGGTCAGTTGTCCCTGTCGGAGGGCAGAGAGAAGGTTGGTGCCATTGTCGCAAACCACAATTCCTGGCTTAAGCTGGCATGGCGTCAACCACCTCTCAGCCTGCCCTTGCAGAGCTGACAGAATATCTGCCCCAGTGTGGCTCCTGTGCCCCAAGCACAACAACGCTTAAAAGAATGTGGTGCCCAAGCGGCTGGTGTTTTGGCCACGCGAGATACGCTTGAGACATATGTTGCAAATAGCAGCGGTGTGAGCTGATGCACTTGTCTCAAAAAAGGCCCACACCAAAGAACTTTTGGCATAACGCGCAGAGGCAGCGTCCTGCACAAGCGGAGCTCTTCTGTGTGATTCAGTCGGTGTGCTGCCCTTAAGCTGGCCCCTGGAGGGCATTCTGCCTCGTTGGAGATGTGCCTCCTCCTCCTCCTCTCTCCTATCAGGCACCCACGTGGAGTCAGTGACCTCATCATCCCCTCCCTCTTCATCACTGGAGCAAACCTGGCAGTATGCTGCAGCTAGTGGACATTATTGCCATGATCTCCCCATGAAGAAGTCACATGACGTAACACGTAGGGATTGGCCAGAGGACGAACCGGAAGTAGAGTAAGGCGGGAGGAAGTTGTCATTATACCCTCTTCCTGATTGTGCTTGTTTTTGCAATTAAAATGTGAGAGTCTTTACTGCTTTTTAATAAATCTACCTGCCGTTTTTTAAACTATTACACTATGGAAGTCTCCTGTTTCTCTCTCTCCCCCTCCTCTCTCTTATTTTGAGCCATACACTGTGAAATAGAAGTGAAGATCCATTTCACCTATTCTGGAAGCTGGGACTGGCCCTCTAGTGGCGGAATTGTATCATTGCATCCCTCCTTTGGATTTCCTGATGGCTATTATTTATTATTTATGAATGAAATAAGAGAATCCTGGAGTTTGTTTGATTTGCTTATTCACTTCGTTTAAAGGTGAGAGTTCTGGGAGCCTTGAGTAGCGGACATTTTATTATTGTTCTATCATTAAACCTTTTTTCCATTTTTTTATATATTTTTTATATATTTTTATGCGTGCTGTTTTTTGGACTATATTTTTTTCACGGCATTGTATGTATGCACATATTTATATTATTTTGAATTTGTGTATTTTATTTGACTGGCACGATTTGCGCAGGACCCACCCCTTTATATTCATTATTTGATAGTTTGTGCTCACTATTTTGTCCTGCTGCATTTTTTAGTTAGCATTTGCACTTTATATCACTCAGGCTCTTTTTCACAGCATCTGTGTTTCATTATATCTGATTTTGGATTTTGTTCCACTTTAGTCACTTATTACCACTTAGCGGCGCAAAGGCTGACCACTTTTATGATTGCCAGATTGCTGTACTTCTTGAGCATCCCCTCTCTCTGCGCTTACACTACTGCCTTCCTCTAGCTGGGTATCATCATCAGAGCCTTCAAAACGCTGGGCATCCTCCTGGAGCATGTACCCAACACTGTGCTCAAACAGTTCGGGGGACTCCTCAGGAGGACATGGTGAGTCTAGGGAAGGAGTGACTGAAGATGACATTGAGACGAGGGAAGAGGACGCGCTGGCAGCTGCTTTGCTAGTACCCTGAGCCTGGGTAAGTGAGGATGAGGAGGATGAAGAGGGCTTGTTCATCCACACTACCAAGTCTTCGTCATAATGCGGCGCAACACGTCGAGCTGCCGAAAATAAGGACAAGCGCGTCCCATGGCCGCGTGCTGATGACGATGCACCGCGTCCAGGACCAGCACTGTTGTCTCTAGACACAGAGCCTGCTTGCCCTCTTTTATTGGCTCATGACTGTCTGCCTCTCCTTGTTGGCCTTCCAGACATAGTAATGGCCCGCAGGGAGATGGGAAAACCAGCAATGCCTGTATTAGAGAATACCAGCAATAAAGGGTAGATACAGGTGTATACTGTGCTGTGCTGGAGGCACACAACACCCACTAACTCCTGCAGATGCCTGTATTAGCGAACACCAGCAATAAAGGGTAGATACATGTGTATACTGTGCTGGAGGCACACAACACCCACTTTAACTCCTGCAGATGCCTGAGAAAAGAACACACTGTCCCTACCTATCTAGTTCTTTCCCTGCATGCCGAAACACACTACACAAAGCCGCTGTGCTGGCGGCCTTATATAGTGTGGGGCGTGTACTAAACCCCCTGAGCTATAATTGGCCACAGGCATCCTGCCTGTGGCCAATTATGGCTCTCTTCGCTGCCGGCGCTGTGATTGGCCAAGCATGCGGGGTCACAGTGCATGCTTGGCCAATTATGAGCCAGCAATGCACTGCGATGGCGCAGTGCATTGTGAGCCGTGAGCGCCACATGAATTTGGCGCAAACTGCCCATAACGTTCGGTATTCGCCGAACGTGCGAACGGCCGATGTTCGAGTCGAACACCAAGCTCATCCCTACCACTCACTGATTGGGTTGCCAACTTTAGTGCACACATTACTGCTCACTGATTGGGTTGCTAGAGATTACTGCACACCATCACCGCTCACTGATTGGGTTGCTAGAGATTATTGCACACCATTACTGCTCACTGATTGGGTTGCTAGAGATTACTGCACACCATTACCGCTCACTAGTTGGGTTACTAGAGATTACTGCACACCATTACCGCTCACTGATTGGGTTGCCAATGCTGGTGCACACATTACCGCTCACCGATTGGGTTGCCAGAGATTACTGCACACATTACTGCTCTGATTAGGTTGCTAAAGATTACTGCACACCATTACCGCTCACTGATTGGGTTGCTAGAGGTAACTGCACACCATTACCGCTCACTGATAGGGTTGTTAGAAGTTACTGCATACCATCACTACTCATCTATTGATTGCTAGAATTGACTGCACCCTGATTCCTGTAACTCACTCAGTGTCCCCCTCTGTAAGCTGATCCGGTCCAGCCGCTGCTTTCAATCTATCCTCCTCAGCTTCTGACAGTAGAAGGGTGAAGGAGAGCAATCACAGCCCGCTCTGTGTCTTTCATCTTAGCCTTGATGAGCTCAGTGAAGTTGCCCCCCTAAAATCAGCACAAATAAAAACTCAAGTGTGTTTCTTTAGTGCTACATTTGTGCTGTTTTGTGCCGTAAAAATTGGCATTACATTTTGTGCTGCTTTTGTTTTTAAGATATATAAATAAATAAAAGGGAGTTGGGACTTTAAATGAAGCACCCGAAGGTGCCTCCATCCCAGTAATGAATGAGGAAAAAAAGGGTTGGGACTCTAGATGAAGCAATTGAATAGTGAAGGTCAATAGATATCAAAAAAATTAAACATTTATTAATTTCATATATGTACAAGGAGCGTGCACAGGAGCTAAGCATGATAAATAGGAGAGTAATGCAACACATAACAACACATGCTAAAAATAATAGATGTATAGATAAAAAATGGCATGCACATGCCAAAAACATGCCTGATGCTGGCACATGCACACACATGGTATATATGTATCTACCAAATAGTATATAAACATCATAAAGTATAATGGTAGTAAGTAAACATCATTCCATATGGGGTGAAGCTGCGGCATCAAGTAAAGCTCTACGCGTTTCGTGGGTATTCCCACTCGTCAGGAGCGGATGCGACAGACATTCCTATGGAATATAAATAAAGGCATGAAAAAATACTCAAGTGTATTTTTAGTGTATATAGATGGTTTACCAACAACCCTCACCAACCCAGACAGTGACTGCAGTGTAGAAGAGCCGGCACAGGGTTGGCCGAGACCATAACCCCAGCATGGGAGCTGAGGCGGCATAATATATGGATGTAGCATTGGGCGGTGTAAGGACGTAGAATAAATAAGTGAGAGCTCCATATGGCAAAAAAAATGTGATGTATACTTCGTGAAGCAGGGGTATCTAGAAACAAAATATTACATACTGTATGTGTATAGTTATAATAATATATTAAGAGTAGTGATAGTAATGCTTGCAGATTAGCCCAATATACTGTAGCTCCATAGGGGATAGTGACAATAGTCCACATGGTGCCAAAAAATATATTAGAGTGTATGAGTCTACAAGTGATGGTCTATAAAAGTGAAAAAAAAGTGAAAAAAAAAAAAACTAAAACATGCCAGGTAAAAAAAAAAAATTGTGAATTGTTAAACTTAAAAAATAAACCACCAAAAAAATGAAAAAATAAATATAAAAGGTTAGAACCCGGAGAGAAAGCTTACTAAGAAGAAAACTTACTAATGCTGAGTCACAGCACCACCAGCAGATCAATGTAGCTGGTGTGCAGTAACCCCAGAGGGAGACTGGTCAAGTGAACAGCTCACCTTGATGGGGAATATATATGTATGCAGCCAACATCCTTGGACCGGGTAAATGCTTAGTAGCCGGTACAGACACTCCCCCATGCAGTGACACGAGATGGCTATGGCTCAGCGCCGATGCACTGACATCATGACTGACGTCATACACAAGGCGTGAGTGCCGTCACACATACAGCTTGACAAGCGTGGCGTCGATGCGCGAAGGGGCACACTCACCGTCCCCCCAAACACACTGAGTGCATGGGGAGGAGGGGGAGGGTCCACTAAGCACATCGCAGCTCCCGCGATGGAGGACCACAGCTGTGCCCATGTACCAAACAATCCACACATAACAGATACCTGACCAGGCAGGAAGAGTTCTTTGGACATCTGGATAGAAACAATCCATGTGGGTACATTGAACCATTTTAAGGAATTCTGCATGTAAAGAATACCATGTACAGGACTCACAAGTATAAATGTAGACAAATTGTATAGATGAATATCAGTAATATCAGTATATAAACCTAAATGATACCCTATAAATGCGGGAAAACCTCACACAGGGATGGCAGGGGAACACTGCCAATCCCCATTATTCAATTGCTTCCATCTTGGTATATATAAAAGTTATAGCGTCTACAAAATAGGGGATAGATTTATGTAATTTTAATTATTATTTTTCTTTTTACTAGTAATGGCGGTGATCTGCAATTTTTATCAGGACTGCGATATTGCGGCAGACAAATTGGACACTTTCGACACATTTTTGGGACCATTGACAATTATACAGCAATCAGTGCTATAAAAATGCACTGATTACTGTATAAATGGAACTAGCAGGGTAGGGGTTAACATTAGGGGGCGATTAAGGGTTAAACTGTGTTCCCTAGGTGTATTCTAACTGTGGGGGAGGGATGGGACTGACTAAGGGAGGAGAAAGATTAGTGTTTATACTTGGTAGATGCAGTTTATCGCACCGTTTACAGAAAACACATACTGTAGGTGCATTCATCACAATGAAGGTGACTGTTTGTGTTTAGAGGAGTTGACTTTAGTAATCACATAATCTTGACAGGTGATGTCATGGTTGTGCAGTAATCTTCCTCTGTTTGCCTACCTCTCCTCATGTGTTCAGACTAAGAGGCCAGCCACTTCCACCTGGTGGTTTTTATAACCTGTCCTCTAAGCATGGTTCCACCCCAGGCCCTATCAGGGAACCCTATATTAACCTGTGCACTGCAAGCCAGCGGTGCTGATCAACCATTGTGTATTCATTGTGTCTTTGGCTTCCTGTTTCCTGCTTGCCGCATGCTCTACGTTTGTTTCTGTTACCGACCTTGGCGTGTTCTCAGTGATTTCTGTCTGCTTGTGACCTTGACCTTTTGGCCTTCTGTTTCCTTCTCCTGTAGTCTACCGTGAGCGTGAGACCCTAGGGGCCGTGACCTGGAGCCAGACTGCAGCGAAGTCCATCTTCACCACTGGAGGCTCTGGTGAACACCTGCTGGCTCTTAGACTCTGCGCCCTGGAAAATCTAGCTCCCACGGGGATCTGTGTTAGTGATCCAGTAGACCTGCATCCTGAATCTCTCTGGGTACAATCCACAGCAGTCAGTCCTAAGATTCACTACCTTAGCGGTGAACTTCCGACTCCTACGGAGTGCACCTTTCACCTGGTCTCAGGTGACCTGACAGTTTGATCAGCCATGGGCCCTGCTGATGTGCCGCTACCCGCAGATGATCCGTTGCAGGGCTTAGTTTGCAGACTTGAGACCCAGGAATCGCATCAGACCCAGGTGATGCCATTCCTTCAGTATTTGGCATCCTGTTTTGAACAGGTTCAGGCCTCATTAGGACCTCCGATTCAACAACCTCAACCGCTATCTGCTGCTGCACCTATAGCACCTGTCGCAGCCACACATTCATTACAAATGCCAGTTCCAGCCCATTTCTCTGGGGACTCCAAGGCTTGCAGGGGGTTCCTTAGCCAGTGCACAATTCATTTAGAACTTCAGCCCCAAAACTTCCTGTCCGATCGGGCGAAAGTAGCATATATTATATCCCTCCTGTCCGCGAGGTGCTAGCTTGGGCTGCCCCTCTATGGGAACTGAATGATCCAGTGGTTTCTAGCCTGTCTGATTTCTTGAAACTTTTTCGGAACCGGGTCATGTTTCCTCAGCGGCTAGCACTCTTTTACGTCTCCGTCAAGAGTCCGCTTCTGTGAGACAGTATGCTCTTCAGTTCCGTATCCTCACAGCTGAATTGAGCTGGAATAATGAGGCCCTAGTTGCAACCTTTTTACATGGCCTCTCTGATAGAGTGAAGGATGAATTAGCAGGAATATCCCTTCCTGCTGATCTGGACGGTGTCATCACCTTGTGTAACCAGATCAATATTCGCTTTCAGGAGAGGGCCCTGGAAAAAAGACGCCAGCACTCCCCGTTCTTTAGGCAGCCTGAGCTCCCAGTCCCTTCTCTTCGATCCAAGGTGCACCCCCTACCTGCTGAGGAATCTATGCAGCTGGGCTGGACCAAGTTATCTCCCGAAGAACGCGCTAGGCGCAGAACTCTGGGCCTGTGCCTCTATTGTGGGACCATTGGTGGTCTTGGCAATTGATGGCACTGTTCTCCCAGGGGGCCCTATGCGCTTCCAGACCCTTCCTGTTAAGATGTCAGTAGAGACACTCCACCAGGAGTGGATATCCTTCCTTGTCTTACCTAAGACCCCTTTCACACCACGCCACCCATAGCGTCAGCGGTAAAACGCCGCTATTTTTAGCGGCATTTTACCGTTGGATTTGCGGCGTATTTTACTCCCTGCTAGTGGCCGAGAAAGGGTTAAAATTGCCGGCAATAGACGCAATAGTGCGGTATTACAGCGCTGCCCCATTGATTTCGATGGGGAGCAGCGGTAGAGGAGCGGTAAACACACCGCTCCTTCACCGCTGCAAAGAGGCTGCTGGCAGAACTTTTCCTGACGTCCTGCCAGCGCACCGCTTAAGTGTGAAAGCCCTCGGGGCTTTCACACTACAGACAATGGTGCAGCAGTTTTAGGGCGGATTGCAGGCGCTATTTCTAATGCTATAGCGCCTGCAAAACGCCCTTGGTGTGAAAGGGGTCTAAGGCTTTATCTCCTATCATATTAGGTCTTCCTTGGTTCCGGCTCCATTCTTTACACGTTCACTGGACTGCTGGACAGATCCTGGCTTGGAGTTCCTACTTTTCCTCTTCCTGCCTACTCAAGGTTACTCCAAAAGAGAAACTTTCTGTTGCCACCATCCCAGCATCTTCTGCTCTTCCCGCTGTGTATAGCGATCTCTGGGATGTGTCCTGCAATAGTCGGATTGATGCTCTCTCTAGGTCAGGGGTGCCCAACCAGTGGCCCAGGGGCCACATGTGGCCTGTGGGGCCCTCTGATGTTGCTCGTGACCTCCTGCTGTGGGAAGGCAGATTGGCAAGCCCAGATCATAGGTTGCAGACCCAGCATCCCAGAGCATCTGTGTTGTTAATGAAGCTGGCAAAGCAAGCAGATGTGGAGCAGAGCTGTATTAGCTGATACATCCTGTATAGCACTGTATCTTCTCACAGGCAGAGTGATACCAAATGCACTCTGCTGGGGACAGCAACAGCAGGTGATACCTGAATGGAAGACTGTTATTAAAGGTCAGTTTATTACTAAAATATCTGCACAGTGGTTACTGGGCTGTTTTCAAACTGATCCGCAGGTGCAGTGCACCTTCAGGTTACCTGCACTGATGCATAGACTTCTGTTATTACCTAAGGGTTTGGCAAGCTTTCAGAAAGTGCACCACACCTGCAGGATATAATAGAAGTCTAAGGCAAAGTGTAGCTAACCCGCAGGAAAGACACAGGGGCACTGCGCTGCATTAGTGTGAAAGGCCCCTTTCACACCACCAGTCCAACTCAATTGAACCCTCCATTCACCTCTATGAAACGGCAGATGTAAACAGATTTGTGTCCTTTTACACCCGCCTACCTCCAATTTGATCGCTAAAAAAAATAAAAATAAAAGGGATCAATTCCCTTCCGCCAGGGCAGATCGGATCGGAGGACCCATAGAGTAGTGTGGGCTGTGTCCGCTCTGCACGGACCTGTCATCTACCTGCTCTGCTCATTGTGGCCCACGACCGGTTACCAAGTTGCTTAAGTGGCCCTCGCTCTTCAAAAGGTTGGGCACCCCTGCTCTAGGTCATGTGGCACTCTGGATGAGGGGCCCACCTATGAACCTGAGTCGATCATTCACTCCAGTTTACATAACCATTTACCTTTGCCTGTCCCTAATCTCCCTTGGGCACACAGCCAGGCTAACTTGTCCATAAGTTCCACAGTTGCTATGCCCTGTGATGCGATTGAGATGGTCGCTACACCTGACGATACTATTCAGTTGGCCTCTGCACCAGTTATGCCAGTCCAGCCCATGCCCAGTGAGCTTCCTGCTTCTTGTTCAGGACCTTCTGTAACCTGGCCTCACCCTACTGCTACTATGTCAGTTAAAACCCGTTTAAGAGGCTCAACCCATCCTTTGGATAGACTGCCTCATTCGGGCAGGTGGGGTTTTCAATCTTTTTCTTAGGGCTCTCTGAATTCTGTGTTTCAACTATCCAGCTTGACTCTTGTGACACGTCACGTTCTAACCAACCTGACCTCAGCGATCCACTGACCTCTGCCCAGTCTGCTGGTCCTGTACTGGATGTCCAGCTCATCTTTAAGGGCCTGGGGGACCCTGCTCAGACCCTTGATGGTCTTCTCATGCCCTTACCCATTCCTAAAAAGCCTTTAGTTCTCAATAAGTCCTCTCGTCCTCTCCCACCTTGGTTCCGGTCTCTGAGGATAGTCTAAAATACAAGGTTAGTCAAGTTTTGGATTCCTGGCTCCGTAAAGGTATTCTTCAGTACACTGGAAAGGGTTTGGCCCTGAGGAGAAGTCTTGGATCACTGCATCTGAGGTCTTTGCTCCTCGTCTGTTGAGGAGGTTCCATCTGGAGTTTCCCTTTAAGCCTAGACTCTGGCGGGGGAGGAGGAGGCCTCCTAAGAGGGGGGGTACTGTCATGGTTATGCAGTAATCTTCCTCTGTTTTCTTACCTCTCCTGATGTGTTCAGACTAAGAGGCCAGCCACTTCCACCTGGTGGTTTTTATAACCTCTCCTCTAAGCATGGCTCCACCCAAGGCCCTATCAGGGAACCCTATATTAACCTGTGCACTGCAAACCAGTGGTGCTGATCAACCATTGTGTATTCACTGTGTGTTTGGCTTCCTGTTTCCTGCTTGCCGCGTGCTCTACGTTTGTCTCTGTTACCGACCTTGGTGTGTTCTCAGTGATTCCTGTCTGCTTGTGACCTTGACCTTTTGGCGTGTCCCTGACCATCTCTGTCTGCCTATGACCCTGAACCTTTGGTGTGTACTCTGTTGTTCCTGTCTGCTAGTTGCCTGACCTCTGCCTTATCCCTTTACCATCCTTGTTGTTCCAGCCTGCTGTTTCCTTCTCCTGTAGTCTATCGTGAGCGTGAGCTGTGAGACACTAGGGGCTGCGACCTGGAGCCAGACTGCAGAAAAGTCCATCCTCACCACTGGAGGCTCTGGTGAACACCTGCTGGCTCTTAGACTCCACGCCCTTGGGAATCTATGCTGTAGCTCCCACTGGGCTCTGTGTTAGTGATCCAGTAGACCTGCTTCCTGAATCTCCCTGGGTACAATCCGCAGCAGTCAGTCCTAAGGTCCACTACCTTATCAGTGCACTTCCGACTCCTATGGAGTGCACCTTTCACCTGGTCTCAGGTGACCTGACAGGTATCCTGTGTGCTCCCCCTCAAGGGTCCCTACTCACCAGATCCCACTACCCCTACAGGGGTAATGCACATGTAGCTCCTTAGGTCTGTAAGATCAAGTGGTTTTAATGTTAGATCTCACATAATTTCAAAGATATTCCACATCATAATAGAGATATTAGGTGGTACATAAGGATGAGTTAGCCCCCCCAATAAAATTTTCTGTCCAAAAATCATTCAGGCTAATAGATATTCATTAGATCCGGTAAGATCAAGTGGTTTTAATGTTAGATCTCACATCATTTCAGAGATAGAGATATTAGGTGGTACATAAGGACAGTTTGGCCCCCCTTATCAAATTTTCTGGCCAAAAAAAATCACCCGGCTAATTGATATTCATTAGATCCGGTAAGATCAAGTGATTTTAATGTTTGATTATCCATAATTACAGGGATATTATGGATATTTGGTAGTGAATTATACAAATGGTGCAGCGCTAAATACGAAAGTCCACATATATTGGTCGTGTATGACAGAAGAAGAGCATGTAGAGAGGAGACACCACGTGGAGAGACAACTATTCGCTTGTATGTGACCCTCCTTCCACCAGTAGGAATAAACTCTTACCAGCTCAAATGGACCTCTGAATTCTCAGATGGTCAAAAGTGCAGATTCACACTCGGGGTATGCCGGAGCCTTATTAGTTGATTTCCACGTATGAATGAGGCAATTTTCAAATCCGTTTAGTCAGGTGCGGCCGACTCCAGATGGAAGGCCAACAAATTCACTCCAGATGTAAATGGGCAGGTATGTATAAGCAGGAGAAATCCAGGAAAAAACTCCAACCAAAAATTTATAAAAAATAAAAAACGATCTAAGTGTAGCTTGAAACAGATCGTTTTAAGATACACATTAGAAAAAAAATATAAAAAATAAAAAGATTAAACACCAAAAAATCTTTCACTTATAAAGTCCTCAGTTGTATGAGTAAGTTACTTGCAAACAGTGACTTGCTGTCAGTACTGCTTTACACCACAAGATGTCAGTATAGTGTATATATTAGCAGACATTGAACATATGATGGTAAAAGCTGAGCAGCTTACAGCAGGAGATACACTGGAAATAAACAAAGAACAAAAGCACGAACTGGACGGCGGGTGACGTCCGCAACAAGCTCCTCCCCCGTACGTACGTTACGTCGTATCAGGACTTCGTCAGCAGTGGGTCATACCGCTGACGAAGTCCTGATAGGACGTAACGGCTAACTTACTTTTCCCATCCAAGTAAAGGGAGTCTATACCAAGGCCCTTCTGGATACTGGAGCTTAAGTGACCCTTCTCTACAGAGACTTCTATGACAGGCACCTCAAGCACTTGCCTTTGCAGAAGTTGGAAGAGCTACAGATATGGGGCATTGTGACTCAGAACTTCCCTTATGATGGCTATCTACCGATCAAGCTGACCTTCAATCCCTCCATGGCTGGGAAAGCCGAGAATTTTGACACTCAGGCAGTGGTCTGTCATCGCCCACCATGGGCCAGTAAGAGTTCTCACATTTTGCCTGAATGGAAAGAAAGGGCCAAGACTCGGCTCCTGAAATGGCAGGCTGCATTCTCCAAGAGTGAATTTGTTGTTGGGTGTGCAAAATATGCCCAATACCGGATCCATCTCTTCAATTGCATAAGCCATTAAGGGAAAGAGTTTGATGGATTCCTTTAGGGCACTTGGAGGATCTACGTAAACAACTGGCAGAGTTGAAGAGGGCAGGTATCATCCGAGAGTCCCAGAGTCTATACGCTTGCCCAATAGTGGTGGTATGGAAGAAGAATGGGTCATTGAGGCTGGGTATTGACTACCGTACGCTGAACCGAAGGACCATTCCCAAACAATATACCACCCCAAGGTTAGAAGATGCCTTGCAGAGCCTGTCAGGAGCAAAGTGGTTCAGCATGCTGGATTTGAAGAGTGGGTATTACCAAATCCCCATGAACCCTGAGGATCAGGAGAAGACCATTTTCATTCCCCGGAGGGGATCTTTGGATTTGACCATATGCATCAAGGCCTGTCTGGTGCACCAGCCACCTTCCAAAGGCTAAGATAGAAGACCGTGGGTGACATGAAACTGATCGATGTGTTGGTGTACTTAGACGACATCATTATTTTCATTGCAAGACCCTGAAGAGCATGAAGAGCACGAAGAGCCTCTGCAGAAGGTCCTGAAGGGACTCCATGATCAGGGGGTTGAAGCTGTCTCTGGAAAAGTGCCAGTTTTATCAACCCTCAGTTAACTACCTTGGCCACATTGTGTCTGCTGATGAAATGGCCACTAACCTACAGAAGCTGGAAGCTGTCACCTCCTGGGTGAGGCCTACCAACATGACTGAGCTTAGGTCATATCTGGGATTCTGCTCTTATTACAGGAGATTTGTCAAGGGGTTCGCTAACATGCTGACCCTCATCTGGAGAAGCCTGTCAGACCAACTGGAGGGCCCAGAAAACTCAGAGTGTCCATTCAGGAACAATGGACTCCGAATCCCTTGACCATACCTCAGCAACTTTCCACAGATTGTATGTGCATTGGCTGCAGAGATGTCTGAAAATCGCCTATGATAAGGCTCAAGCTGAATCATATGCCCGAGGACAGAGAAACAAAATAAAATTTAACCTCAGGGTACGAGTGCAGGACCTACAGCCAGATCACAAGGTATTTCTGGGAAACCTGGTTGTCCCTGGAAAGCACAAGTTGGCTGACCACTGGAAGTCACAACCCTATATCATTTGCAAGCATCTGCCAGGACATCCAGCATATCAATTCTGGCCAGAGGGAAGCACAGGCCCTCTGAAGACTTGGCATTGCAATCATCTGTTGCCTCTGTCAGAAGCAGTTCATGTACCACCACAGCCAGATTTACAGTTAACACTCACGGCCTCTCAAAGATCCCAGCCAGTGACTAGATCTCACTCTGTACCCTTTGCTGAAGAAGAAAACAACGAGGATGCAGAGAAAGATTGTCTGTGGCTGTCTCAAATGGCAGGGCCTGCCACCTCCCCCCCACTCTATCACCTGTGGTCCCGCCCCTCACGCCATTCCCGCCCGCGACCGTTGGACTGAATAGACACTGACACAGGTACTCACTGAGGGTGAGCACGGGTGTCAGTCCCTGTGGGGTATTTCTCCCCCTCCCTCTCCTCTTCCTGTGTTCCTATTGGTAGGGAGAAGGAGCCAATCAAGCAGCAGCAGAGGACCACGGGACTTGAAGTCTCATCACAATACAGTCCTATTGATTTCTACAGGGGGTGGAACTACCAAGCCCAGCCTGCTTTGCAAGAAGGGGGGCTAGCTAAAGACTTAAGCTTTTTGGTCTGAGGAGAGATCACCATGAGGCAGGGAGGTGAATGGAGGTGTGAGTAGAGACTACAGGCACCCGCTGAAGAACCATCCAAAGACGGTTCCAGAGACGCTTGATGGATGGACCTTCTGTACCACCTAATATCTCTATTTTGATGTGGAATATCTCTGAAATTATGTGAGATCTAACATTAAAACCACTTGATCTTACCGGATCTAATGAATATCTATTAGCTTGAATGATTTTTGGCCAGACAATTTGATAAGGGGGGGCAGCCCCCCCTCATTAATCACTTAATAAGTCTCTAATTATGTGAGATCTAATGTTAAAATAACTTGCTCTTACTGGATCTAACAAATAGCTTCCAAAATAGCTTACTGTTTGGTTAATTTTTTGATAAGGGGGGACCGATGACAGGTTAGCCCCCCAGCAAATAACTGTTAATATTGCTTCTTTTGTGTGAGATCTAACGTAAACAATGGTTGATCTAACCTGATCTAACAAAGATCTAACAAACTGCAAGATGCTTTTAAAAAATTTTGATATCGGGGGGCTAACCTGTCAGAGGTCTATGTTTGTGCTGGATTGTGCTGCTAACATTTTTATTTGTGCTGTTATGGTTTTTAAGTTATAACCGTTTTTTTTTTCTTTTATCAAACCCCACCCACTTGCCCCCCCCCCCCCCAATCAGCACAAATAAAAACTCAAGTGTGTTTCTTTAGGCCGCGTACACACGGGCGGATTGTCTGCCCAACTAAGTTCGTCAGACAATCCGACAGACAGTCCGTCCAAACTTTTGAATGAACGGACTTGCCCACACACGGCACTTTTTGAGCGGACTAATACGGCGGACTAAGTCCGCCAGACAATCCGCTCTACTTTTGAAATGAACGGACTCGCCCACACACGTCCGCTCATTTCGAGCGTGTCTCCAGGTAGGCGGGGCCCGCGAAGGAGACATCGCTGGCCCCGGCTTTCTTCCTCCCCGCCGCCGGCCTCTTCTCCCGACTTCGGGGGTCTTGTCCCCCTCTTCGGTTCTTCTGCCGGGCCACCGCGCCTTCTTATAGCTCTTTTGCAGGTGGTGGCGCTTCTGGAGGTCTTCTGTCGCTGTCGCCGCCGCCTTCCGTTCTTCTTCTTCTTCTTCTCCAGGAGATGTTGCCTCGACTACCTCTCCGGCCGGAATGCCAGAGCCGCGCTGCGCGGCCACTTATATAGTGACAATGGGGCGGTGTCACATGGTATATGTCACATGGGTTGCTGTCACATGGTGACCCCGCCCCCTTACGATGTCATAGTCCCCATGTGACATCAACCCATGTGACCAACCCATGTGACATATACCATGTGACACCGCCCCATTGTCACTATATAAGTGGCCGCGCAGCGCGGCTCTGGCATTCCGGCCGGAGAGATCGTCGAGGCAACATCTCCTGGAGAAGAAGAAGAAGAAGAAGAAGAAGAAGAAGAAGAAGAACGGAAGGCGGCGGCGACAGCGGCGACAGAAGACCGGGCCACCGCCTTCAAAAGAGCTATAAGAAGGCGCGGTGGCCCGGCAGAAGAACCGAAGAGGGGGACAAGACCCCCGAAGTCGGGAGAAGAGGCCGGCGGCGGGGAGGAAGAAAGCCGGACTCCTCCGCTAGCAAAAGAGCTACAAGAAGATAGCGGAGGAGTCCGGCGAGAAGACCCCCGAAGACCGAAGACCCCCGGAGCTGTGCAATAAAATATTTCAACCCTGTGTTGTGTTTTTTTTGGTACTTTTTTTCACAGGTGAATGGGTAGGGGTACATTGTACCCCATACTCATTCACATAGGGTGGGGGGCCAGTATCCGGGGGCCCCCTTATTAAAGGGGGCTCCCGGATTCCGATAAGCCCCCCGCCCGCAGACCCCGACAACCAACGGCCAGGGTTGTCGGGAAGAGGCCCTTGTCCTCATCAACATGGGGACAAGGTGCTTTGGGGTGGGGGGGGCCGCGCGGCCCCCCCTTCCCCAAGGCACCCCCCATGTTGAGGGCATGCGGCCTGGTACAGCTCAGGAGGGGGGGCGCTCGCTCGCCCCCCTTTCCTGGCCGGCCGGGTTGCGTGCTCGAACAAGGGTCTGTTGTGGACTTGGGGGGCACCCCCACGCCGATTTTTTTTGGCGTTGGGGTTCCCCTTTAAGTCCATTCCAGGCGGCGGGGCCCGCGACGTCTCCGTCGCGTGCCCCACCTACCTGGATACCCGCTTGAAATGAGCAGACTTTTCTCCGGGCGGGAAAAGTCCGCTCATTCCAAAAGTACAGCGGACTGGCACACACACGGGCGGACTGTCCGCTCAAACCAAGTTTGGACGGACAATCTTACGGAAATTCCGTAAGACTTTGTTCGCCAGACTGTCCGCTGAAAAAGTCCGCTGAAGCCCACACACGAGCGGATTGTCCGCTGAAATGTGTTTCGGCGGACTAAGTTGGGCAGACAGTCCGCCCGTGTGTACGCGGCCTCAGTGCTATATTTGTTCTTTTTTGTGCCATAAACATTTACATTTTTATTTGTGCTGTGATGTTTTTTTTTTAGTTATAACAGCTTGTTTTTATTCGATAAAACGCCCACCCACTTTGAACCCCATGTTATTAAATCTTAAAAACAAACATACCATTTGTTAGTGTTACTATGGCGCTATTGTACATTATATTTGATCAGAAATGACAAAACAAAACAAAAACTGTTATAACTTAAAACCATAACAGCACAAATAAAATTTTTAGCAGCCCAAACCAGCACAAACATAGCACTAAACAATGAGACCAATTTTGTGTTATTTGGCTGTAGTAGGGGGGCTTGACATTTTAGTGACCTTTAAGAAATCATTAATAACGCAAAAACAATAAAAGAACGGAAATTTAAACAATACAAACCAGCATAAACGTAGCACTAACCAACGAGACCAGCTTTGTGTCATTTGGGTGTTGTAGGGCGGCTGAGTGACCTTTAGTGACCTTTAATTAATCATTAATAATGCAACAATGATAAAAAATAGAAAGGAAATTTAAACGGCACAAATATAGCACTAAAGAAACACACTTGAGTTTTTGTTTGTGCTGATTGGAAAGGAGACACAGTGAGTGAGATTTGAAAAAAAAATAACCATAACAGCACAAATAAAAATTTTAGCAGCACAAACCAGCACAAACGTAGCACTAACGAGACCAGTTTTGTGTCCTTTGGGTGTTGTAGGGGGGCTAAGTGACCTTTGGTGACCTTTAATAAATCATTAATAATGAAAAAATTATGAAGGATGGAATGGAAAATTAAATGGCACAAACCAGCACAAACGCGGCACTAACTAACCAGCCTAGTTTCGTGCCATTTGGCTGTGGTGGGCGGGCTAGGTGATGTCATAGTCTGGAAAAAACAATTGCTAATATCTTAAAAACAAAAGCAGCACAAATGTAAATTTTTACGGCACAAAACAGCACAAACGTACCACTAAAGAAACACACTTGCGTTTTTATTTGTGCTGACTGTAGGGAGGCCAGCTTTGCTGAGCTGGCCTGCTGCCCAGAGAAGGGGCGGGAGGGAAGCGGGAAAACACTGACCAGAGAAGTGGCGGGGGTGAGCGTGGGAACACTGACCAGAGAAGGGGTGGGGACGAGTTTGGAAACACTGACTGGAGAAGGGGTAGGGGCGAGCGTGGGAACACTGAGTCACACCGCCTCACTTCCTGTTACAGCCGCTCCAGTGCTGACATGGGAAGAAGCAGGACGGCACATACAGCCCACAGCTTGCCTCTCCCCTGTCACACTCTCAGTGGAGCTGCTTGTATCAACTGGCCAGGAAAGCAGCGTGGGGCATTGGCTGTACTTGCTATATGGGACGAATATTTGCAGGCAGTGTGGGCTCAAGGAGCAGTTGCTTTGGGCCCCCCAATATTGATTGGGCCCCGTCTTGAGAGAGAAAGTTGAGCCTATGTAAATATGGATCCTGCATGCTGAACTGGCAGAAGCTGGAGCACCATTGTTTTCTGAGCCAGAATAGTAGGGTAGTGGTAGTAACCCTGGAGAGCCTGCTCAGGAGCCTGTGAATCAACAGCTCTGGAAGAAAGATGCAAACTTGCCAAGGTGTGATTAGGCATTAAAGGGGTTGTAAAGTAAAATTTTTTATTTTTTTAAAATAACAAACATGTCATACTTACCTCCACTGTGCAGCTCGTTTTGCACAGAGTGGCCCCGAACCTGCTCTTCTGGGGTCCCTCGGCGGCTGTCTCAGCTTCCTCCCGCAGGTGCTTCTCACGTTAATGCAAGCTCCCTCGCATTGGTGAGAAGCACTGCGGGCGCGCTCCCGTGATACAGCCGGCGGCTATAGCCGCTCGCTGTATCACAAGGCCCCGCCCCCCGGCGCGCTGCGTCATTGGATGTGATTGACAGCAGCGCGAGCCAATGGCTGCGCTGCTTTCAATCCATCCACTCCAGCCAATCAGCGGCCAGGCTGAGCGGCGAAGAGGACGGCGGGGGCGAGCGCGGGATTTTCGAGGGGTCAGGTAAGTAAAACGGGGGGACTGGGGGCGCCGGCAGTGTGAGATGTTTTTTCACCTTAATGCATAGAATGCATTAAGGTGAAAAAACATTTACCTTTACAACCCCTTTAATTGCTACTGCGAGAGCACTGAAAATTATTGTGATGAACTTGGACATCTTGGTGTTGTGGGAGACACAAATAATTCCATCTCTGGCGGTCCCTATTTTTCCACTAGCCCCCAGTACATTTTATGCCACGTACACACGTGCGGAATGTCCGACAGAAAAAGTCAGACGGAAGCTTTTCACTGTATATTCCGATCGTATGTATGCCTCATCTGACTTTTTTTTCCTGAAAATTCTGACAGACCTAGAAATAGAACATGTTCTAAATATTTCCAACGGAACCAATTCCTATCGAGAAAACCACTCGTCTGTATGCCAACAGACCAAAAACTATGCATGCTCTAAAGCAAGTATGAGACAGAAGCGTTCGGTGTGGTAAAACTAGCGTTCGTATTGGAGCTAGCACATTCCTCACGCTGCTAATTCTGTGATCTTTCAATGCAGCACATTCTTTTCTTCTTTATAATTCTTGAAGAATTAAGTTGTTTTGCTGCTCATTTTCACACAGAGTTCTCACAAACTTATTTCCTCATTATTTAACCTCCTCTCATGAATAATATTCTATTTTTTAAAAGCCTGATCCCCATAATAATGTTTACAATTATTTTTTATACTCAACTTTTATAATTTTTTATTTCATCAAGATCTATTTTAGGACTACTTAAAAATTATTTTCTAGTGATCTCCATATAATTATATTTTTTGGAGTGTCAAATTACCACAATAACATTATTATCTCTTTATTAACCTCAAGGAGGTTGGTGTCCCTTTGACATTGTCTTTTTTAACACCCCTTTCACACCAGGGCGTTTTGCAGGCGCTATAGCGTTAGAAATAGCGCCTGCAATCCGCACTAAAGAAGCTGCACCATTGTATGTAGTGTGAAAGCCCGAGGGTTTTCACACTACAGCGGTGGGCTGGCAGGACGTCAGGAAAAAGTCCTGCCAGCAGCTTCTTTGGAGCGGTGAAGGAGCGGTGTGTTTACCGCTCCTCCACCACTGCTCCCCATTGAAATCAATGGGGCAGTGCTGTACTATCGCCGGCAAAATGCCGCTATTGCGGCGTATTGCTGGCGGTTTTTAACCCTTTCGCGGCCGCTAGCGGGGGGTAAAAGCACCTCGCTAGCAGCCGAAATGTGCCGCAAATCAAATAAAAACAAAAAAATAGCGGCGTTTTACTGCAGACGCAATGGGCGGTGTGGTGTGAAAGGGGTCTAATTGTACTTTTTGAATAAAAACATATAGGAAAGTATTTTGTGAAAATAAAATATCCATTTATTCCATTTAACAAACTAAAGAGGAAGTCAACGCTGGAGAAATGTTTGGAATTTGCGAAGCCTTTTGGCCCCCCAGGGCACACATCACGTCTGTGGAAAAGAAAATTGTAAGCTTGAGGAGTCCATATAATAGGGAGCACGATCTGGTCCAGGAATCCCAGAGATCAGGACCAGCAACAGATGACACATCTGGCCCCAGGCTGTGGTACTACCACAGCCTGCATCTTCTGTCAGACCAGACTGAACCCAGGCCATCACTTTCTTCTCTTCCCTGCAGACTTCCCTCCATGCTCCCCTGCAGCCTTCCCTGCAGCCTTCCTTTGAGGCTGTGGCTCTGGTGGTGGACTTGTGGCAGGAGGAGGAGGAGGATGGGCTTGCTCATACATGTGGCTGTTCTCAGTCAGCTGGCCCCTCAACCCCTTCTGAAGGGCATCATAAAAAATCCCCTCACAGAGGTTGCATTGGCCCTTCTCCATCCAATTCCAGCAACCTGGTGGCTAGAAAGCAGCCATAGGCCTCTTCAGCATTGGGGGGGGGGGGGGGGGCTCCTGAGGAAATTGCTGGCTTCCCTAATGAGGCCCGGTGCTGCCTCCCTTGTCATTGTCCCATTCCTGGGCCTTTTGGTGGTAAGGCAGAGGGGAGGCACCTGGGATTGGGTGAGGCTCCTACTGGGCCCAGCCACCTCCTGGCTGCCACTGGGCACGGCCTCCTCCTGGCTGCCACTGGGCACGGCCTCCTCCTGGCTGCCACTGGGCACGGCCTCCTCCTGGCTGCCACTGGGCACGGCCTCCTCCTGGCTGCCACTGGGCACGGCCGCCTCCTGGCTGCCACTGGGCACGGCCTCCTCCTGGCTGACGCTTTCCAGACCCTCCTCCTGGCTAAGCTCATCCTGTGTATAAAATAGGAACATAATTGTAGTTTTTGCTTCATCAGTCACACAATTTTCAGCTCATGACTTGCAAATTGAATGTTAATAAGTAGAAAAGATTATCATTCTGACTCAAGCTGGTCACCAACATTTTTGGCCACTACTGTCTAGTAATATGTATACATATTTTTTTATATAAAATCATTGATTTGTAAGCAATTATAACATCTAGTTAACATCATTAATATTAGGACAATAAATATTTTGAAAAAATAATATACCTGACGTCAGCTGGGCACATCCACTTCTTCCAGGATGGAAGGCCCAGGTTGTTCCTCATCAGCCTCTTGTGGAGTTGAGGGAACGGGGGAGGGAAGGCTGCAGGGAAGGGTCGAAAGAGATTCCCTGGCTTCAGTCTGGTCATCCAGAAACCGCAGTTTGTTGAAGTACAGCCTGGGGACATAAACATTCTCTGCTGATGCTCCTGATTGGAGTGATTTCTGGATCTTATTATGCTCCTTCTTATACATGTTCCTCAAGATCCCAATTTTATTTTCCAAAAACATCATGTTTGCATTGGGGACCCGAGTCTTCACAAATTCCAGAAGTTTCTCCAGCGATGACCTCCTAGCTTGTTTATTATAATATAAGCTGTGTTTCACCTTCCACAAATTACTCATCTCTCTGTATCTGTCTATGAAATTGGCCATAAATTCTGGGTCCTTAAATAGATTCATCTTTGCTGTGAGACAAGACACAAAACAAAAACACTAATGTAAGCCTAAACTCTCATTATCATATCCCAATCCCAACATAGGCCTCAATCTTGAAGCAGTACAGGCCACTGTGATGGGCCAAGTTCAAAGTTTACCTTTGTTTAGGACGCTCGCCACTTTTGTTCATCATTCCTCCACACACAGAATGGACATACGACAAATGTGTGTTGGCTTGATATAGATTGCGCATGCGTGAAACTCTGTCCACGTCCCCCGCCCCTGATGTTCTTTCTCGAAGATTCCCCGCCCCGTCTCTTTCGTTGCAGTGGGAGAGGACCATGGCGGAGAAACACCAAGTGACTACTAATAGTAGTAACGAGGAGGAAATGCCGGAGGGCGAAACGTCCAGATCCAGGAGGAGGTTTAAGGCCTCCAATATGTCCTTTGAGGAGATGGTGGAGATGGTTCACATACTGAGAAGGGCCGACTAAGATGCTAAGAATGGGCCATACCCAAACCCCAATCTGCGTAAGGCCAAAATCATGATGAAAGTGGTGAAGAGTCTGCGTCACAAATTTGGGATATGACGATCAAAGGAGCAATTAAGAAAGCGCTGGTCAGACCTAAAATTAAGGGAGCCAGATCAGTACAGAAGGATAAATAAAGTGCTTCAAAAAAGTAAGTACTTGTCGTGTGTTCCTATTATGATTATTAACTTTGAAAAAGAAAGAAAAAACTGCGCTAAGGTAAATTATTAAATATAAGCAATAATCCCAAAGACCTGGGTTCAGCTGCGGCTTAACTGTATCACATAATTACAGAAATAAAACAGAAAAAAGAAATAAGCTGCGCTAAAGTGCACTATATAATAAGGCAAGAGCCTACTATGTGGATATAAATAGTGTAACAATACATATGATTCTATTATATCTCCAATCAATGAAACAAATACCAAAATACATAAACAAATAATGTAAATACTTTATGTCCTACCCTTAGGTGAGCAGGAAACCACTTCAGTGAAGAGTGATACAAACAACGTATTTAAATTAATATAATAAATAAATAAAACACCCCGTGAAACACAAAAGAGTCTCTGAAAAAATAAATACACAGAGAAAAAGTCCTGCTGTGACCCATTAAACAAAATCCTCCATAGATGAACAGTGTTCTATCCACCACCAAATATTTGAATTTGCTTCTTACCAGAAATTCATGACCCCCCCACCACAGAGGGTCACAATGAGCATTTAGGTATGTGATCGTTCCTCACTCCAAAGGAATCCTTTGTTAATCGTTTGAATCACCGTTTTCAGGTATATAAGGCTGGATACATTTTCACAGAATACCCCTCATACGTTTGGAAGGTTCAAAATATGTACCATGGAAGAGAGATAAAGCTCCGATAGTGTAAAACCTTTTATTGTTAAAATCCAAAAATATAAAATAACACTTACAATGTGATTAGAATTTCTGAGCCTTTAGTCCGTTGCGCCGGACGGACACACACGAACAAACCCGTCCTTCCTGGACTCTGAGCACGAGGTAACGTTGGCGTGTTGCTCAGCCCTACGCGTTTTGCAACAAAATTGCATCATCCAGGGGCACGAGCGGCACGCTACATTACCTCCTTTTATAATGCCTCTACCCCTCCAAGCCTCGCTCTGGGCAATCAGCTTTTCCCGCCAAAACCAGGCCTCATTTTCGTTGGTAAACAAATACATAGGTCCTCCTTTCAACTGGAGGCCTCCCAAGTTCACTCCTCCATCCAATCAAAACAATGAGTCAATACAGACCTACGTAGTGGCCAAGACTCCATCTCTTAATGGCATGCAGCAAAAAACAGCGCACTTCGCCCCACTTCCGGTTAATCACATCCGGTCAACGGCGCCCTTCACACTGCACTTCGCCCCACTTCCGGTACGTCATATCCGGTCAACCTCATCATTATTCAACGTCACTTCCACTGTCAATAACAGCGCCCCAAAGAACCAATAACATTCAGCGTACTACGTTCGACTTATGACCCACCACAATATCCAAACTTCCGGTCTGTTCCACCCGGACCGTAATAGCTTCCGCTTTACTAACAGCGCTTTAAGGGACCAATAACATGCGGCACACTCCGCTGACTACCGATCCCCTACATCCGGTCCACGTGAGCCGACATTCTAGCCAGGCCTCGCTCCCATCCATAGACGCACCTTATCAATGTGCCCAGTCAACAAAAAGGTTCCCTTGGCCCTATGCCATATGGGGTAGCCCATGATAAACTGACAAAAATAAATTAAAATGCAAATAAATAAAACATAACAGGAATAAGGATCAATATTCAACCCCTCTAAAATCAAGCCACCAATAAACCAAACTGTATACATACTTAAGACAAAAATAAAATTAAAATAAATCCCCTTAAAGGCTAAAGATAAAACTAAGGCTAAACTAAAAATTTGTATACAAGACTCCGTTATATATCCCCTCCAAATAATGGAACGGTAATAGGATCAAAACAATCATTCTATCTTTCACAATTTAGTTAATTAAATCATGTCTAAAGGCATGCACTACTTTTTTTACTTTTTATACACAATTTAATACAATTTAACCACTTAACAACCGGCCCATAGCCGAATGACGGCTACGGGGCGGTTGTTTAACTCTGGGGCGCGCACTCGAGAGCATCACGGATCACGGTAAACGGCCGCTCATCGCGGCCGTTTACCACGTGATCGCTCCGTCAAATGACGGAGCGATCACTTGTAAACAAACCGGCGTCATCTTATGACGCCGGTTCCTCCCTCCCCCTCTCTGTACCGATCGGTACAGCGGAGGGGGAAGAGATCGGTGTCAGCAGCGATGTGGGCTGCATCTGCAGTGCCCACATCGCTGCTCACCGAAAATTAACCCCTCAATTCCCTGCCATTACTCTGCATTACTCTAAAATACTCTGCAATACTCTAAAATACTCTGCAATACTCTAAAATACTGTGCAATACTCTGCATTACTGTGCAATACTCTGCATTACTGTGCAATACTCTGCATCACTCTGCATCACTTTGCATTACTCTGCATCACTCTGCAATACTCTGCAACACTCTGCAACACCCGCCAATACCTTGCAACACTCTGCAATACCTGCCAATACCCTGCAACACTCTGCAATGCTCTGCAACACCCCGCCAATACCCTGCAACACTCTGCAATGCTCTGCAACACCCCGCTAATACCCTGCAACACTCTGCAATGCTCTGCAACACCCGCCAATACCCTGCAACACTCTGCAATGCTCTGCAACACCTGCCAATACCCTGCAACACTCTGCAATGCTCTACAACACCCGCCAATACCCTGCAACACTCTGCAATGCTCTGCAACACCCGTCAATACCCTGCAACACTCTGCAATGCTCTGCAACACCCGCCAATATCCTGCAATGCTCTGCAATGCAATACTCTGCAACGCCATACTCTGAGATACCCAGCCATAGTCGGTGATACCCTGCAATACCCAGCCATAGACATCCCCAGCCCCCTCCCGCCGCCCTCCGGTGCTTCTACCGACTCGCCAATACGATCAAATCTTTTTTTTTTTTTTTTTCAGGCTTCCCAGCTTAGAGGTGAGATGCGGGGTCTTATTGACCCCATATCTCACTGTTAAGAGGACCTGTCATGCCATATTCCTATTACAAGGGATGTTTACATTCCTTGTAATAGGACTAAAAGTGATCAAAAAATTTATTTTTGGGGAAAAAAATGTCAAACTAAAATAAATAAAGTAAAATGAACAATAAAAAAAAAAGATTTTTTTTTAAAGTGCCCCTGTCCCCATGTGCTCGCATGCAGAAGCGAACGCATATGTAAGTCCCGCCCACATATGAAAACGGTGTGCAAACCACACATGTGAGGTATCGCTGCGAACGTTAGAGTGAGAGCAATAATTCTAGCCCTAGACCTCCTCTGTAACTCAAAACATATAACCAGTAAAAAAAAATGTAATGGTCGCCTATGGGGATTTTTAAGTAGCGACGTTTGGCGCCATTCCACGAGCGTGTGCAATTTTGAAGAGTGACATGTCAGCATAACTTCATCTTTCACATTATGCAAAAATTGGGCTAACTTTACTGTGTTTTTTTTTTTAAGCACAAAACTGTTTTTTTTTCCAAAAAAAAGCATTCGAAAAATTGCTGCGCAAATACCGTGGAAGATAAAAAGTTACAACGACCACCATTGTATTCTCCAGGGTGTTTGCTAAAAAAAAATATATAATGTTTTGGGATTCTATGTAATTTTTTAGCAAATAAATGATGATTTTTACATGTAGGAGAGAAATGTCAGAATTGTCCTGGGTGCTCCAGAACGCCTGATGGCGCTCCCTGCATCTTGGGCCTCTGTATGTGGCCACGCTGTATAAAAGTCTCACACATGTGGTATTGCCGTACTCGGGAGTAATAGCAGAATGTGTTTTGGGGTGTAATTTGTGGTATGCATATGCTGTGTGTGAGAAATAAACTGATAATATGACAATTTTGTGAAAAAAAAAAAAAGTAAAAAAAATTTTGATTTTGCAAAGAATTGTGGGAAAAAATGACAACTTCAAAAAACTCACCAGGCCTCTTACTAAATACCTTGGAATGTCTTCTTTCCAAAAAGGGGTCATTTGGGGGGTATTTGTACTTTTCTGGCATGTTAGGGTCTCAAGAAATGAGATAGGCCGTCAGTACTTCAGGTGTGACCAATTTTCAGATATTGGCACCATAGCTTGTGGACTCTATAACTTTCACAAAGACCAAATAATATCCACCAATTTGTACTTATTTTTACCAAAGATATGTAGTAGTATAAATTTTGGCCAAAATTTATGAAGAAAAAATTACTAATCTGCTAAATTTTATAAAAGAAACAAAGAAAAATTCTTATTTTTACAGAATTTTCTGTATTTTTTCTTTTATAGCACAAAAAATAAAAAACCGAGCGGTGATTAAATACCACCAAAAGAAAGCTCCATTTGTGTGAAAAAAAGGACAAAAATTTCATATAGGCCCAGTGTTGCATGACTGAGTAATTGTCATTCAAAATGTGAGAGCACCGAAAGCTGAAAATTGGTCTGGTTATTAAGGGTGTTTAAAGAGGAAGTAAACCCTGATGGGTTTACTTCCTCTTTTTTTCCCTGCAAAAGTAAAGCATAATGGACTACTATGCATCGCATAGTAGCTCATTATGTGTCACTTACCTGACACAGGAGCCAGCGAAGTCGCCGCTGATCCCTGTAGTCCGCCGCATCCATCTTGCTGGTGGCGTCTCGCAGCTCCGACCAATGACAGCGGCGAAGCCGCGATGACGTCACTCCCGCGCATGCGCACGGGAGTCGCGTCTCGCAGCTCCGCCGATGCCATTCGGCGAAGCCGCGATGACGTCACTCCCGCGCATGCGCACGGGAGTCGACAAATTAGGCAAATCCATTCTTGGACTTGCCGCATTTAGTGCGCCTGCGCGCCGCTGTCTACGGCGCATGCGCCGTAGACAGCGGTGCCCATTTTCGGGCAAATATCTCCTAAACCATATAGGTTTAGGAGATATTGCTTGGACCTACAGGTAAGCCTTAATCTAGGCTTACCTGTAGTTTAAAGTGGTTTGAAGGGGTTTACTTCCTCTTTAAGTGCCCAGTGGTCAAGTGGTTAAAGCTATGGGTGACCTTAGGTGATGATTCATGAGTTGCTAACCTTTTTCCGCATTTGAGTTAATATACGGTTATGGATTAGTGTATAAAAAGTAAAAAAAGTAGTACATGCCTTTAGACATGATTTAATTAACTAAATTGTGAAAGATAGAAGGGTTGATATAGTGGAAGTAGGGGGCATTGGTCTGACAGCCCACTGGGCAAATATGTGGCGTCTAGCTCATCTGACAGCATGGCTGGGTTCGCAAAAGCTAAGTCAATGCATGAGGACATTTTGTATGTGGCTGGGAAACAGGAGTAAGTCCTGGTCGAGGGGCATTTCCATCTCCAGACCTCTGTCACCTCCATTGCCTCCGCCCAAGTGGAGAGGTCTGAGGAGCAATGTTTAGGGGGGACCGGTCTGTCCAAGTCCGGGGCTAAGATGGTGGTAAAATCACCCATAATTAACAACCTGGCGGGACAGTATGGGGTAACCCGTTCTAGAATAGTGCATAGGGTGGGTGTTGAGAAGGGAGGAGGAATGATGATTGCAGAGCATTGTGAAGGAGCTCCAGCGATTCTGCACCATCTGTGCATCTGCTGGCCTGAGGAGCATTCCTACTCCAATAGACTGTTCATCTGCCTCCCCTGCACCGATCCTAAGCTGTATTTTTTATCCTGCCTACCCAATCGTTGAATAAATCTGGCCATTGCTGGCTACCCCCAATCGCGGCCCGCCACCATCTATCAGACCTCAATCCAGCACCATCCTCACTTCTGCTGGCCTGGGGAGTTTTCTTACTTGCACATCTACATCCCCTGCTCAGATCATTACCTATATTTTTCAGCCTGCCTGCTGGATTACCTGGCTGCCATCATCTCCACTCAATAATGGTCTGCCAGCCTCCTGTGCCTCAATCTAGCACCGTCCTTACATCTGCTGGCCTGCAGAGCATTCCTGCTTACACAGATGGTACATCAGCATCCCTTGCTCTGGTCCTGCTCTGTATTTTTGAGTCTGTCTGAGTGATTGCTGGATAAATCTGGCTATTTGCCATCTTACGGCCTCCTGTGCTGACGGATTTTAAACTTTTTGTCCAAACTTTTTTTTACTCGAACTCTTTAGCTTTTCAACGGACATCTCCGTTACCCAGGTTGCCCCAGCCTGCAGCACCTGCCGCCGCTACCCCTTCCACCACCACACAACCGATCAACGCCACGCCAACTCTGCTCCAGGACAGAGCCCGAGCGACACCATGGCACCTCGAGCCACTCACTTCATAACACGCACCCCAGAGCACTCTCCCATCAGGTGCGCCATCAATTATTCATTTGACACCCTCTGCAGCCTAAGGAATACTGCTACAACATTACCAACCACCACCCAAACAATACTACGAAAATAACAACTTTTAAGAACAAATTTGAAACCAACCATCCAACCATCCAAAACAGCAATACAGGACAACACCTACCATGCGCCCCGATCAACACTAGATCAGCAATCAAGCACAAACACGAAATTCATGATTTTAGCACTCAACACAACAGACTGTCTCTTCATCATGGAAAGCTGGCTAACACCTGACTGTAACACCATTCTAGCAGAGTTAGTGCCTGAGAACTACCGCATCCTAACCGAGCACAGAGTCAATCAAAGAGGAGGCGGCCTAGCAGTGATCTACAAATCTCACCTCATGTTCAGGAAAAACCAACTTTACATAGCTCACTGCCATTCATAGAAAAACTCACACTTCAACGTCAAACAACATCCCAGGATACCTTTCACATACTACTGTGCTACAGACCACCGGGACCAAAGGCACACTTCCTTGCACCTTTTTATTAAATTTATCTCTACATAAACCATGAAAACCAAAAATCTCCTGCTACTTGGGGACTTTATTCTATGGGCAAACTCCTCCCAGGACTCCATCGCTACAGCTTGCATCAACAAACAGTAAGCATTCATTCTTCAAACAAAACATGGATATTAACACACTTGATAACATGTCATTGCCTTGGGCTGACCACCACATGATTAAATTCAAAATAAACATCACTTACCAAATACCAACACACTCAACGACAATACACTGGACAAGATCATAGAAGAAACTATACTCGCAACTCTTCAAAACTACTCTAGCCAACAAAATAGCGATGTTAACACAAAACTACTCAACTGAAGACACACTCAACTCCCTTAACACAGCTTTATTACAGACAGCAGACATAGTCGCACCAATACACAGAGCACCCACCCACAAAAACAATTCGGGCTGGTTCAATGACTCTCTTACATCACTGAAACAAGAACGCAGAAGATATGAAGGAGCATGAAGAAGGAGCCCAACAATGGAAAACCACACAAATTACAAATCGCTCACCACAAGATACCACAAAGCCATCTTCATAGCAAAAAAAGAACATTTCTCCAAAACCATCTCTAAAGCAATAAACCACTCTCAAGCACTCTTCAAACTAGTCACCCAGACTATGAACCCCCACCTGTTTAGAGTCTCCAGCAAATGAAACACAAGAATTCTGCAATGAGTTATCTGATTTTTTCATTGACAAAATCGGCTAGAGGCGATTCAGTTCGCATTGTGCACTATACAAGTATTTCATTCATTCAACCATTCGGGAAATAATTCAGCAGAACATAGCAAGTAACCCCACTCGGCCACAACAAGAATAAAAAAACACAAAGTTTATACAACCACCGAGATTTACTCTGGTCCCAATGTACCGACATCCTGGCATCTGTCATAACATACCTCATAAACCAGTCATTTAAGGGAAGAATCGTCCCAACCTCCCTCAAGCAAGGCACAATCAAACCCCTCCTAAAGAAGCCTAACCTCGATCCCAAAGACTCAAATGACCGCAAACCTGTCACAAGCCTCAACACCTTCTCGAAAATTATCGAGAAAGCAGTAGTACAACAGCTACAACTCCATCTGGACACCCATAAACTCTTGGACCCACTACAATCTGGTTTCTGCCCTGGCCACGGGACAGAAACTGCACTCCTCAAAATCTGGGATGACACCCTCGAAGCAGCAGATGGAGAATTGTGTCTCCTGGTGCTGCTGGATCTCAGTGCAGCGTTCGACACAGTAGATCACAAAACCCTGCTCACTCTTCTCACAGAAGTAGCTGGAGTTGCAGACTCAGACTTACCCTGGTTCGCATCTTTCCTAGAGAACCGATCTCAGAAAGTGAAACTAGGAACATTCACTTCAGAAGCACGAAAAATTATATGCAGAGTCCCTCAAAGATCACCCCTGTCGCCCTGCTCTTTAACATCTATCTCCGCCCACTGCTCAAAATCATCAGCAACCAGGATCTACTTTATCACTCCTAAGCGGATGACATCCAACTCTACCTATGCATCACCAACAAAAAAGACCAATACCGGGCACTGGAAAACTGACACTAATTGATGAACGATTGGATGATGGAGAGCTCCCTTGAACGCAACGAATTCAAAGCAGAACTCCTCTTCCTCCACGCAAACCGAAACAAAAACCTGGCTTGATGTCCACACCACTCACCATCCACGGACAACCCATCACCCCCAGCACTAAAGCCAAAAGCCTTGGAGTCATCTTTGACTCAAACATGATGATGGATGCACAAATAGGATCAGTAGTCAGCGGATCCCACTACCGTCCTTACCTACTGCGTAGACTCATCCCCCTTCATCCTGGAAGGAGATACAGCAGCAGTAGTTAGAACAATCATCAATTCCAGACTCAACTACGCAAATTCCCTCTACCTAGGACTTCCAAAATACCAACTTTCATGTCTACAGACTGTCCAGAACACAGCAGCTAGACTGGTAACTGGAAAAAAATGGCAATAACCCCATCCCTGAGGACCCTCCATTGGCTAGCCGTGAAAGATTGAGTTACATTCAAGACCTCCTGCCTCACTCATAAATGCACACAAGGAAAAGCCCCACAATACCTCTGCGACAAAATAAAGCACTACACCCCAGGCCGCACTCTCCGGTCAACTAACCACATCCCCAAGACCCGTTATAAATTAAAAGGTAAACAAAGGTTCGCAGTCCAAGGACCACGGCTATGGAATGCTCTACCCGCAGACATCCACTCGGAAGAAAAATATCTGGCCTTCAGGAAGAAGCTCAAGACCCATCTCTTCTGAAAACCTAGACGGACACTGGTGGCAAAGCGCCCTGAGGCGATTTTGTTCACATATTGTGAGAAACCATGAAACAGACAGAGACAGAAGTACAATCAAATCACACTTGTTTATTAATAAAAATAAAAAGGTAAATAGAAAAAAGCGTAGTCAAGCATAGCCAGAGTCCTGTAGCCAAATCGGGTAGTCAGCCAGTCCAAAGTTCATTAACCAGATTGGGTAATCAGCGAGGCCGGAAGTCAGGGATCCAAGGAGAGCAACCGCAAGCAGGATAAGAAGCCAGGTGGGATGTCAGCAAGCCAGTCTTGAAACAAACAGCAGGAGATGGTTCCCTGTGATGTGACCAACGTGAAGGCAAATGAAAAAGTGGGCAGGAAGGCTTTAAATAGGCAGGTCAGACGAGCATCATCGGGAACAGCTGGTAACTGTGGAAAGAGAAGAGAGCTGGCAATTAGCTGACAGCTGAGCGGCCAGCCCAGAGGAGGAAGGGCTAAGCCAGCCCTGACACATATGTAGTGCTATACAAGTTATTTATTCATTCATTCAATGTGAATGTTTACTGAGATGTATCTAGTGCCCCAAACAGTGAAAATCACAATCACATGTTTGCCGTGGGGGATGGTGTGGATCTGTTCCACTGCGAATGGAAAAGATTTAATTAGACCAGTACCGAGACCCCCCTGGCATAGGTGGAGGCATGAAAGGCTCTCTGGATCCACGGCTTCTTTAGTGCCAATAATATTCTGCCCATAAGATGCATTTCCTGAAGTGGCATCATGTGGGGGAGTGTAACTTGAGATATTTGAATAGTACTGCCCCTTTAAATTTGGAGTTAAGCCCCCAGACATTCCAGGATAAGATATTAAAGGTTGGTGTCCCGTGTTGCTATCAAATGGTGTAAGTATGATATCAAGGAGATGCATTTTTACATTAATGGCGTGCAACAAGAGCTGCATAGATCCAGAGAGTGCACAGTAAATAGTCATAACCAAGCATAAACCAAACCAACAAATAAAAAACACAAACAGTAACAAAAAACAAAAATACCCTTGTTGACAGCAAGGTTTCAACCCTGCCCTTATCTGATGACATCCCTGGGAACTTGGGAGTCATCAGAAGAGGCCTATACCCCAAAAATTGAACTATTTTAACCCCTTAAACTTTTCTCGGCAACAGTTCAAAGCTGTGCTGTAAAACATGTTGCTGACAGCGCAAGGAGAAAAAAAAAGAGCCGATCACCGGCAGCCGTGATCGGGACATCAGTCCCGATCACGGCCAGCCCTGCCAGTGCCCACCTGTCCCCTGCCAGTGCCACCTCATTAAAAAATAAGTGCCCCCGTCAGTGCCACCCAGCAGTGCCCACAGTGCCACCCATCAGTTCCCACAGTGACACCCAGCAGTGCCCACAATCTGCCTCAACAAAGGTGCTGCACCCCAGTGCCACATATCCATGCCCATCAGTGCCCATCAGTGCCGCCCATCAGTGCCCAGCAGTGCCACCTATCAGAGCCACCTATCAGTGCCACCTATCAGTGCCCATCAGTCCCATCTATCAGTGGTACCTATCAGTGCCCCTTAGTGCCACCCATCCGTGCCACCCATCCGTGCCATCTTATCTGTGCCCATCTGTGCCTATTAGTGCTGCCTTAACTATGCCTATCAGTGCCCACCAGTGCAGCCTATCAGTGCCCACCAATGCAGCCTATCAGTGCCCACCAGTGCAGCCTATCAGTGCCGCCTCATCAGCGCACTTCAATGAAGGAGAAAAATTACCTGTTTGAAAATTTTTATAACAAACTATTAAACATGATTTTTTTTTTTTGCATCTTTTTTTGTTTGTTTAGCAAAAAATAAAACTCCCAGCTGTAATTAAATACCACCAAAAGAAAGCTCTATTTGTGGGAAAAAAATGACAAAAATTTCATTTGGGTACAGTGTTGTATGCCCGCGCAATTTTCATTCAAAATGCATCAGCGCTGAAAGCTGAAAATTGGTCTGGGCAGGAGGGGGGTTTAAGTGCCCAGTAAGCAAGTGGTTAAGGTCTGAAACTAAAGATGAAATCAGGAGGGGATCACCAGAAGAGGCTAAATTACGAAAATACCAATACAATCAGAACTGAGGCATCTGATATATTCCATCTAATTCCTCTCTGATTTACTCCAGAATAAAGCCTTATAAAACTGTTTGTGTCTTGATATTGCATGGGACAGGAAGAATGGGGTTCTTTGACTTATACTTAATAAAAAAGAAGCCAGATTTCTAATACCAGACTCCTGTCACACACCAATTATATATTCACCACTGAAAATACATAAGGACAAGATAAACCCACCTCCAAGGCCAAAAGTGAATGGAATAGACTCACTCACATCCAGAATGGGCCAATACATAGCCATCTGCAACCAGCCGTACAAAACACAAGAGCCTATCTAAGCGATACAAAACATATATTACAGATTGTAGAAGATATTCCTAGAGAAGAAGGACCCTGGATTATGGCTACAGCCGAAATATCATCTTTATATACTATGATGTTTCACCATCAAACCTGTGAAGCTGCCAAATGGGGCCTTAGGACACACACCACGTTACCTTGCGTTCAAATTAAATACCTGATAAAATGTCTGGACTTTTGGCTGAAGAATAATAATTTTTGTTTTAATTTGAACTATTACCATCAACAAACCAGATTTGTTATGGGAGCAAAATTTGCCCCTAGTGTGGCAGGCCTATTCATGGCCCGGTGGGAAGAGGAAAATGTTTTTAAAAATAGACCTGCTGAATTAGCGATATAAAAAAGATATATTGATGAAATTTTTATCATTTTGAAAATGTATACAAAAATGATAGGAATATCAAATTGTCTTGGGTCATCAGTGAAAAGAATATATCATTTCTTTATTTGAAAATCATGCAAGAAGACTTGAAACTAACTTAACAAATGCACTTTAAAACCGTAGGTAGAAATAGCTACCTTCCAGTGGAAAGATGTCACCACAGAAATTGGGGCATAGGGTTAGCATAGGATTAGGGTCAGAGTTAGCATAGGACTAGGGTTATTATGAGGGTTAGGGTTAGCATAGGACTAGGGTTAGCATTAGGGTTAGGGTTAGCATAAGGGTTAGAGTTAGCATAGGACTAGTGTTAGGGTTAGCATAGAACTAGTGTTAGGGTTAGCATAGGACTAGGGATAGGGTTAGCATGAGGGTTAGGGTTAGCATAGGGTTAGGATAGGACTAGGGTTAGGGTTAGCGTTAGGGTTATCATAGGACTAGGGTTAGCATAAGGGTTAGACTCTAGTCCCAATTCCCTAGAGTATTGATATTAGAGGATTGGGACTAGAGTATTGAGATTAGGGGATTGGGATCAGGAAATTGGGACTAGAGTATTGGGACTTGGGGATTGGGACTAGAGTATTGGGATTAGGGGATTGGGACTAGAGTATTGAGATTAAGGGATTGGGACTAGAGTATTGGGATTAGGGCATTCCCAATACCCTATCTTTGAACTATGCTAATCCTATACCTGCACCCTTGCACTTATTTTACTGGCTTTTTGCTGTCGTCAAAGGATACTGCAGTCTGGGATGTGATGGCAGCTATTTCATCCCATGCTTTCCTTTTTCTGTTCCTGCTGGCAAAGTTGAGGTTGTTCAGATCCCACAGTCCAGGATAGAGCCTTAGAGAATGGATGAATTCCTCTGGCTCAAAGCAAGAAGTTCTTGCCTGTCTGTTACCTTCTGCTCTGGCCTGACTCTCCATTTTGCCTCCCTGTGTTTTCTTGGTTTTGATTTTCTGCCTCCACGCTGACTTCTCCTCTCAAAAGGATTTCCTGATATCCCAGAATAGTACACTGCACTCCAGACATGACTGTCCCACAGCTTCAGGGCTCTTCCCATTCATTTCAACAGAGGGGCTTTTTTTAGGTGCTTTTGTAAGTATTCCAAACACGCTCCAAAGATGCTGCCTGCAGGAATTTTCTCACTGCCCTGCCAGTGCACCACCCTAGTGTGAAAACATCCATTGCTATTAATGGGAAGCAGTTTTCAGGCACTTTTTTTAGCACGAAAGTGCCTGAAAAGCGCCTTGGTGTGAAAGGGGTCTAAGTATCAGCTGAGGTCATTTGTACCCAAGAAGCATGCCACGCACAGTCCGATTTTTGCTCACAGTGCATCCTGTGTGTAGCGCACCCCCTTAATGGCCACAGATGACTGGGATCCCCCACCCTGCACAGGCACACCAAATTCTCACAGGCAATCTTGAGACAGAGAACAGTCCCTGACTTTGTTTTTTTGGTATTTATTGAGGGTAATAACTTGAATAGGGATGGGAGGTTATGAGGTTCCCATTTGACCTCAGCAACAACTTCAGGGACAACTCTTCCTATGTACAGCCTCTATATACAACTCCTCTTCTTCCTCCAGCACACAATTGATTGCCGAACCTAGCTGGAACACTGTGAATACCTGACAGTTACTTGAAAGCAATAGCCTGTTACAGACAGGAACCCGAGGCTCCTTAGGTGTGTAGCAGAATTTCAGTGTCCAGGTTGCATCACTGTGGCTACTGATCCCAGCACCACCTCTGCAGGCAGTTCCAACATGACTGGTTGCAGCTGCCCCTTTCACAAGTCCTCCAGGCTAACTTCTCTCCACAGTCCTCCAGACTGACACTTACCAGCCCACCCAGCTAACTCACAGTAGATCTTCCAGACATGCTGACCTGCTCCCACTGTCCTCTCTCCTTGCCCCTGTGCCTCTAGGAAAGGCTTCCTCCATGTGTTTTGGTAGGAACTTTCCAGCACCAGAGCCCCAGACCCGAGTCCCCCCCCCCAGAGTAGGGGGCACCCTCAAGGGCCAACAACAGCCTCCTCAGCACTCCATCTCCATCTTCCACCCAACTGCCCCTCCTGGCATAAATAATACCTCTTTATGATGTGGCCTGCCCCTGCCAGACCTTTATTGGGGATTGACTAAGGCCCTCATAAATATTCCAAGCAGCTCATTCTAACCTCCACCACACTATGTTTAGAACAATGTCCCAAAAAACAGGGGCAGACACCAGACAAACTGCCAGGATGAGTCACCCAACCATGAACTAAAGTAACCCTGACCCAGATTACACAGCTCAGGCTTAGCCCTGAGCTAACTATGTTTTGCCTGCCCTAACAGACCTACACTAACATACCTGATTTTACTCTAGAGGGTTCTACACATGCAAGTATTATGTGCATCGATTCAGCTGTATATGCTAATTTCTATTAAAAATAGGCTTTAGTTGGAAATGCCTTAACACCAATTCACACTTGTGAATAGGGCTTTTTGTGATTACCAGCTGGAGACTAAGGCCGCGTACACACAGGCGGATTGTCTGCCCAACTTAGTCCGCTGAACCGTGTTTCAGCGGACAATCCGCTCGTGTGTGGGCTTCAGCTGACTTTTTCAGCGGACAGTCTGACGGACTTAGTCTTTAGGAATTTCCATAATTTTGTCCGTCCAAACTTGGTTTCAGTGGACAGTCCGCTCGTGTGTAGGCAAGTTGGACGGACTAAGTATGGAGCATGCTCAGAAAGGATTTACACGGCCGAAGGTTGCATTGCAGTGTATTGGACGTCGTTTTTCGAGTCCCGTCGTACGTGCTGTACACGTCATCGCGCAAGCTTTCAGCGGACTGTCTGTTCATCGTGTGTGGTCAAGTCCGTTCATTCAAATGTTGGACGGACTGTCTGTCAGATTGTCTGACGAACTTAGTTGGCCAGACAATCCGCCCGTGTGTACGCGGCCTAAGTGGGATTCCCAGCTATTCATAGCCGTTCATGTGTTTTTGCTTATGCTGTGATTACCTGCAGATAACCTGCTCATTTGCAGCTAATTGCTACATTAGCATTTGTATTTAAATAGCTGTAAATAGCTGTAGGCATTGTCAGTAGGGTGCCCACGTGTCCCGCATTTGGCATATCTGTTCAGTGTCCCAGGACCTGGGCACCTTCATTCTGGGACAATACAGTCCCAGAATGAAATAGCACAGCCAGCTTTTCAGCTACATTGCCTGAACTGTCATTACGTACGGTGCCTCACCCGGCAACTGCCTAGTGCTGCTTAGCTCCACCTCCACCCACCTCCTCCTTCTCTAGTCTGATGTCCTGCCCGGTGTTCTGCCGTATAGTGTCCGGCCATCAAATAGTGTCCGGACCGTACTGCGCATGTGCAGTACGGAGCAGACGAAGCTTCGGAAAATCTCCAAAGCTGAACAGCGCTCGCCACGCTTCAGGCTCGGCCTCGCTGCGCTCGGCTCTTTTTTATTCCTGCTCTATGTCCACTTGGATAGTGGGGATAGAACCTGGACTTACGGCGCAGGCGCCGTTCATCCTCTGCAATTTTCGGAATCTGTATTGCTGTGTACTGCGCATGCGCAGTACGCCGTACGCCATGGACACTATCGGATGGAGGACGTTATTTGTCAAGACACTGGCGGTTGCCTAGTGCTGATTAGCAGTTTAGCTCCACCTCCACCCATCCCCTCCTTCTCTGGGCGAGCGCCTCGTCCGGGGGCTGCCTAGTGCTGCTTAGCTTAGCGCCCACCCACCTCTTCTTTCTCTGGTCCAGCACCCCGCCATGCGGTTGTCTAGTGCAGGTTAGCAGCTTAACTCCACCTTCTCGGGTCTGGTGCCTGGTGGCATTCAGAGGAAGGTAATGACTTGCTGGGACTGGCTCAGATCGACTGCCCTACTTCTCTTTCTCCCGTCCAACTGAGGGACCTGAGAGGGGACATCGTCCGACTCCTGAGAGGGGGCAGGGTGTCAGTATCACATGCCCACCTCCTCCACATTCAATGCAGGTAGCTTTACATTCTTCTGTTCTGTAGACTTAGTCAGCAAACTAACTGTCAAGAATAAGTCAGAGAGGGTCTGCCTACATGACCCCCTTAGTTATCAGTCTCCAATGTATTTGGGGGGGGTTGACAAACCAACAACATAGGTGTTAGGCCATAAGGTGAACTAAAAAAAATATGGCTAGAAAAGGATTTTCCAGCAACGAGATGACGTAGTGTGCTTCACGGAGGGAGGAGCTTGAGGGAGCTGGCTCCGACACGAGCCTCCTGGATACCCCCAGCGTAGCACTGCAATTGCACCACGGTAGGTGAGGGGGAGTGAGAGCCCCCAGATGACAGGATCTCCTTTCCCGATGGTCAGCTTGGTGGAGGTAAGCAGCGCGAGAGATAAGGGAAAAGACTAAACACAGATCCACAGAGAGACCTCCGCTCCCCCCCCCCTTCCTGGTTATCTCTCTGCATAAAGAGGACTCTGAAGCAAAACTTACAAACGTGAGTACTATGGGCAGAGAAAACTGCTGGCTGAGACCTGATGGTGACAGGTAATCATATGAAACTGCCATGATTTAAGTTTATCTCGCCTGGAAATGTTAAGCACAAACCTCAGAGAAGTGTGTCTGAAAGTTACCTTAATCACCCTTGATCAGTGCAAGTGGTGGGAGAACTAGAGAGAGGTGAATTCAGAGGACTGGGAAAGACCCGAACCTCCCCCTCCCCCTCTTACTGCCTTTCATTGTACAAGGAGGGCTCTGGAATAAAACCTATATAGCCCACAAGTGTGAGTAAACTGCAGGCTGAGCACTGACAGAGGATGGGAACTATAGTAATGACCAGGGCTTAAAGTATATCCCCTTGGAAATCGCCTGAAAATATCTGAAACTACACAGGTACTCGAATAATCAGTAAAAATAAGAATAACATTTGAGAAGAGTATTCAGAATGTAATAAGAAGGAGCTACTTTAATTATCTTGGATTGCGGAGCACAGACTGCCTTACATTGAAAAGACTACTGATCCTACCCCACTAGATTGGGGAGTGAGGGATAAGATCAGAATCTCTATATGGTACTTCTTTATCTTTGGTTTTCTTTTTTTTTTCTTTTTTTTTCTTGCACGTGCTGATAGTCTGCTTATACCCTCCTGAGCTACTAGAGTTGCGGTGAATCTAAAGAACTACATAAGCTGTAAGAAGCAGCAAAATATAAGAATCTATGCGACTCATACACACATGGAGGAGAAGCAAGAGCAGCATGAGTGAGGGATAAGGCGAGTGAGGGTAGTGAGAATAAGGCATATTATCGGAGGAAAAGAGTTGGCGACGGCCAACTTATCAAAACGGTTCCCCTATATTGTCCTCTGCCCTTTCTCTCCTCTCTCCCTCCCTCTTTTTCTCATTTTTTTTTCCCCTGCCCCCCCGCCCCCTCCCGGGTTTTAATACCGGGCTATCTGGGCTTGACACATACCTGTCAAAGGCAATAACAGCCCCCCTCACCCCTTAGGTATCGCCACGCAAAGATACCAAAAGCGTCTGAGATCGATTAATAAGGGGGAAGGGAAGGATCATAATACGGAAAGACATATACTATAGGAGCTAAATGGGGAGTAAAGGGCAAAAGCGGGGTGGAAGTAAAACCCCAAAGGCAACAACAAGTACCATACAAATGTATATGACCCAGGGTGACACTCCTCAATCCAGCGGCCTGGGGAAGCAGCAAAGGGAGAGATCGGAAAAGAAAAAGGGGTCAGACAAGAAGATAAGGGAAACACCGGACCAGTCAGTGGAAGATATTTTAACAGAAAGTGAAGTGGACTTTAGCAGGGCAGAAGACTTAAACGTCTCGGCTGCAATTTTAACAAAAGGGGATATTCAAGAAATGTTTACAGGTCTAGAGAAAACAATTAAACGTGAGATGAATCTGTTGCGAACAGACCTGGGTCACCTGTTGACTAGAGTGGAAGCAGCAGAGGATGGAATGGTGAAACAGGCTAAAGAGCTGTCCAGGTTAAGGGAGCAACTGAAAATAGCTCAACAAAATCAAAGAAATATCCTGTATAGATTGGAAGATCAGGAAAATCGAGACAGAAGGCCTAATCTGAGAATACGTGCAGTATATGAAGAAAAGAGAGAAGACCTGAAGGAAATTATAAAAAAACATTTTCAATCCCCTGTTAGAGAGAGAACCAAGAGATTTTCCTAGGATTGAAAGAGTTCACCGGGTAGGAAAGATGACTAATATAGGAGGAGCCAGACCGAGAGATATCATCGTTCGGTTTACATTTTTTGAAGACAAAGCAGAAATCTGGGCCAAATTGAGAGGAAAACCCCCATTACAGTATCGGGGATCAGACGTCCAGATATTTGCAGACCTGGCGTCTGAGACTCTGACAAGAAGAAGACTGTTGAAACCCCTTTTGATTAAGATGCAAGAACAAAATATAAAGTACACGTGGGGGTTCCCAGCATGCTTGATCGGAATAAAGGAGGGGAGATCGGCTAGATTGAGATTCCCGGAGGACCTATTGGACTTCTGTGATAAATTAGACATTAGGCCCTCTGAATTACCAGGTTGGAGAGAAGAGGAGGTGGAAACTCAAGAAATAGACTAGGATATTAGAGCAATCTATGGTAGCTAAAATATAGGGGGGGGGGTGGCGGGGTGGTGTAGTGATGCAGTGCTGCGGGGGGGAGGGAGGGGGACTGGTGCAGGAGGCCGGCCGACCCCTACCTTCGTTTTTGGGGGGACGTCCCGAGCTCCACCTTAGGCTAAGGGACTGTGGTTTGACATGATATCATGGGAGACCAGGGGCCCAGTTGGGGCCAAGGGGGGAGGGGGTGGGGGGGAGAGGGGTGGAGGGAGGAGGAGAGCGATAGAAATATTGGGGTTAGGGAAGGGATGGGGGGAGGGGTCGGGTCAAGGGAGGGTAAGAGAAATGTCAGTAAGAAAAATTCCCGGTATAAATAAAAAAAAAAAGGAGGTCTGGTTAGAAAGTTCAGACAATATAAAAAATGGCTATCAATTTTTTATCATATAATGTGAAGGGGTTGAATAGTTTAAGTAAGAGATTAAAAATTGCAAAAGAACTAAAACAATACGAGGCGGAGGTAATATTTTTACAAGAAACACATATCACCCACCATTCAAAGATTAGACTCTACTCCAAAGAATACCCGAGTTGGTTCTATGGAGATACAATAACAAATAGAGGGAGGGGAGTAGCAATTGGATTCGCAAAGAACATCCGCTTTGCCCTGGAGGATAGAAAGACGGACCCGGAGGGAAGATATCTCTTCCTAAAAGGAAAATTGGGTAATACAAGATGTACACTAGCTAACATATACTCACCGAATAAGAACCCAATAAAATACCTAATGCGAATTTTAGCTAAATTACAGGAATTTTGGGAAGGCCAGGTAATTGTGATGGGAGATATAAATTTTTGTCTAGATCCGAAACTAGATAGTACGTCGGGTGCACAGGGGACGAGCGATTTACAATTAAAGAAGATAAAACAAAGATTAAAGAACTGTCAGCTGGTAGATGCTTGGAGGGTCCAACATCTGGAAGAGGCGGACTATACGTTTTACTCCCCTGTGCATGGGACGTATTCTAGGATTGATTATATTTTTGTTGAACATAGAGCATTGGAAAATATTATAGAAACCAGTATAGAAATAACTACAGTATCTGATCACGCCCCTGTAAAGATGAAAATGTCGATTTCAGGTCTATATAGACAAGTCCTCCCGTGGCACTTAAACGAAGAACTAATTCAGGACAAAGAAGGGTATGAAATAGTACATAAAGAACTAGAACAGTATTTCTTAATAAACTGCACAGAGGAGATCTCAGGACAAGCCCTGTGGGATGCCCATAAAGCGTACATCCAAGGGATCTTGATAGCCTTAGGGTCAAGGAAAAAAAAAACGAAATATTCAGAAACAAAAACTGAGAGATGAAATTTTTAATATGGAGCAACAACATAAAAATAGCCCCACAGATAAAAAAACTGTTTCAACAATTAGTGACCAAAAGGGAAGAATTACGAGAGCTAATGGAACAGGAAACCAAAAGAATCTATAATTAATTGGCTAAAGAAAGATACCAGGAAGGTATCAAACCCACTAAGTATCTAGCTAAAATGCTTCAAAAGAAAAAAGCTATTAATTATATAGAGAAAATCCAAACAGAACATGGGGCAATGGTATATACAACAAAAGAAATAGCAGAATCATTTAGAATCTATTATAATCGACTCTATGCAGTAAAAAATAAGGAAAAATAAGGAAAAGGAAAGGGAAATAAGAGGAAAAAAAAAAAGTAAAATAGATGAATATTTAAACAATGCTAGATTACCTACAATCACTGAAATTGAAAAAGAAAACTTAGAAAGTCCCATTACGGAGGAGGAAATAAATAAAGCACTGATAGATTCAGCCCCCGGGAAAAGCCCTGGACCCGACGGACTAACAATTTACTACTACAAAAAATTTTAAGATATTCTGATCCCTAGACTTTGTAAATACATGAATGGGTTAGGGCTAAAATATGAAATGAGCAAAGTGGCACTGACAGCTTCAATCACTGTAATCCAAAAAGAGGGAAAGGACAAGACTATGTGTTCCAGCTACAGACCGATATCGCTGTTGAATGCAGACACTAAATTATTTGCTAAAATATTAGCAGGAAGAATTAAAACATTGATGAACTCACTGGTTCATCCAGACCAGGTCGGGTTTGTAGCTGTGAGAGAAGGCAAGGACAATGGAGTGAGAACTCTTCTGTTGCTAGCACAGAGGGAGGAGACAGAATCCCCGGTCCTTCTACTGTCGACGGATGCTCAAAAGGCCTTCGACAGGGTGGACTGGGGATTCATGTTCCAGACATTGGAAAAAATGGGAATTGGACCAAGGATGATCCAATGGATCAAAACATTATATTATCACCCTACAGCAATGATAAAGATAAACGGGTCTCTCTCCTTGCCCTTTGAGATGGAAAATGGGACTAGACAGGGGTGCCCTCTTTCCCCCCTTTTATTTGTATTATCGTTAGAGCCATTACTCTCTACGATTCGAAATAACCCGGAAATTACCGGAATTGAAGTGGGGAAAGAGGTACATAAATTAGCTGTCTTTGCAGACGACGTATTGTTCTATATTAGAACACATTACCCAAGTTAAATAAGGCCTTGGAATATTATGGGGAATTGTCGAATTTTAAAATTAACCAAATAAAATCTGAAATTTTAAACATCAACCTTAGTAAACAAGAAGTACAACAGATCCAAAAAGAATGCAAATATACATGGAGTAAAGGGTTGAAATACCTAGGTATAAAACTGGCAAATTCCTTAAGGAAGATATATCAACTAAATTACATCCCACTTTTAAACGAAATTAAAAAAGAACTTGGAAGACTTGGTAATAGTCCATTATCATGGCTGGGACGAATAAACGCATTAAAGATGTTTATCCTCCCAAAGATCTTATACAAATTCCAGATGATGCCGATTGAAATCCCTGCTGGTTATTTTTCAAAGTTGAAATCCATATTGCTTAAATTTATTTGGAAGAATAAAAAACCAAGAATTTCCTATTCAATATTAAAACAGGGAAAAAAGCGAGGGGGGCTTGCAGTCCCGGATATACACAATTATTATAAGGCAATAGTGCTGTCTAGAATTGTTGAATGGGTGGGCGAGACAGGTAATGAGAAAAGGTGGATACACTTAGAATACACATATAGTAAGGCACAATTAGATAAAATAGTATGGAACCCTCCAAAATTTAGGGTTTTGGATGCGAACACAAATGAGTTGACACGAATAGCTTTAAAAATTTGGGATGGGGAGTACAAAAAATTAAATGGGCACTTTAATTCACCGTTCATAGCACTGAAGGAAAATTAGTTTTTTCCTCCTGGAAAAAAGGAAATAGGAGGTAATTGGATAAAAAAAGAAAAAATACAAATAAAAGATATATTATGAAAGAAGGGAAACTTATAACACTAAGGGAATTAGCACATAAGGGCTTAATGGAAATGAACGAATGGCGGTATCTCCAATTGGCCCATTTTATTGGAAGCTTAACTCAACCAATAAGATCTGGAGAGGAGCTGACCATGTTGGAGCGACTTTGTACAACAGACAATTCTAAAGGAATCGTATCCAGGATGTATGGTCTGTTGATGTCGGTGGGAGAGCTGGAGACCCCGCCATATATCAAAAAGTGGGAAAAGGAATTAGGAACACGGAGGGATAAAGACACAATAAGCAAAATATTAATATTAACACATTGCTCGGCAACAGACAGTAAAACAGCCGAAATGAACTATAAGTGCCTAACTAGATGGTACAACACGCCGGATAAGACTGCAAAATACCAACAGGGAAGATCTGCAGAATGTTGGAGGGGCTGCAAAACCACAGGTACAATGGCACATCTATGGTGGGGATGCCCAAAAATCAAAATCTATTGGGGTAAGATCTTGCAAAAGATAAGAGAAATAACTAAAATAAGCGTGAAGGCGGATCCTTGGATTGTACTTCTCCATGGAACAAAGAGTAACGAAAAACAATACCAAGAATCTATTATCCCACACCTCCTTAACGCAGCGAAGAAATTGATCCCAAAAAAGTGGCAGGAGGTGGAAAGTCCAACGATGTGGGAGTGGGTAGATGCAGTTGAAGAGATATATAAGATGGAAAAGTTGAGTAGTGGAGAAGATAATAAAAGAGAAGCAGTAATAAAAAAATGGGAATGTTGGAAAGATTTTAAGAAGGATTGGAGTTACGCAGAATATTTAAGACCATAGTAGACCTATATGGGAGGAGGATAAGAGGAGACGGGAAAACGCTGACATTTAGCTGGGGAAAGGAGGGGGGGGATGGGTAATGGGAAGGGAAATAATAAAGAGGTGCATGATGAATATAAGATGAATTTAATAAAGGAAAACATATCTAATTTAATTGTTATTGATAATTTCTGATATATAACGAGATGCTACAATGATGTGAAGATGAAAGGAGACAGTGATGAACGAAAAGTTGATTGACGTCCCTCTAGAGAATTCGCTGAAGTAGCATTAAAAAAAAGAAAAAAAAAAAGAAAAAAAAAAAGAAAAAAAAAAAGAAAAAAAAAAACGAAAAGGATTTTCCTTCTCAAACTTAGGCACTACCTTTTAAATGCATTTTTGCATAGACAACACCCCTAAAAAATGTATGTTAAAAGTTCTCTACAAAATATCCTGCAGTTTTTTTGTCATGCCCCATAAATGTATGTAATTGTGAACCAAAAAAACGAAAATCTTATGGTGCTGGTTTTGCTTGTAACTTTATTTCTATTCATTTTAGCAACACAAAATATCTAATGCCGCGTACACACATACTTAGTCCGTCGAAACACATTTCAGCGGACAGTCCGCTCGTGTGTGGGCTTCAGCTGACTTTTTCAGCGTGCAGTCCGGCGTACTAAGAATTTCGGATTTTTCGAAATTCTGTCCGTCGTACTTTGGTTTCAGCGGACAATTCGCTCGTCAGTATGCTAGTTCGACGGACTAAGAATGGCGCATGCCCAGAAAGGATTTACACGGCCGAAGGGTGCTTTGCTGTGTATTGGACTTCCTATTTCTAGTCCCGTCGTATGTGCTGTACACATCATCGCGCAAGCTTTCGACGGACTGTTTGGGTATCCGTGTGTGGTCAAGTCCGTTCAGTGGAAAGTACGACGGACTGTCCGTCGGATTGTATGACGAACTAGGTACGCCATACAGTCCGCTCGTGTGTACGCGGCATAAGATGTTGTATTCATCAAAATTTTATGAATGTAATAAAATAAAGTTAAAAAAAACAGCACAATTTACCTCAAGTTGGCTGAAATGACTCAAAATGCAACCCCCACCTCCCTTAAAGCCAAATAATGCCAAAAATTGACAATTCTACAATAGATTCATTACAGCTCAAAAATCACTCTAAAATATGACATTGTCTTCACTCATTAGCCTCATCCCTATCACTGTCATCACAGCTATCGTCCAATGTAACTGTTTCCTCTTTTTCTTGGGAAACATTTGCACAGTTTTTGCACCGACATAAATCGGTACTAAACAGTCTTGCAGACATACAGCAACATCTTCCAGTCTCATATGTGCCTTACTTGCAACTGCAGTAGACTACCTGCAACACACTTTCAGGAGCAGGATTTCTAGTCATCCAGGTAGGGTTGCCACCTGTCTGGGATTCACCTAGATAGTTTGGGTTTGGAATCATCCGTCCAAGTTTCAGACTGCCTGAAACCCGGACACATTATTCAGACTGGACTATGGCTTCCAGATACATATGGATGAGAGGTGCTGGCTACCAAGGGGTGAGTGAGCTCACCATCCATCCCTGTCTGTGACTGAAGTCTCCCTCCTTCTCTTTCCAGCCTCTGAGTGAGTACACTAAGGTAATTCAGGATTCTCAGAGCACCCCTTACATCAGAGTTCCTCTTTACTCCAGAAGCCTCAGTGTTCCCCCGTGCATCAGAGTCCTCTCCGTACATCAGAGATCTCAGTGTTACCCCTTAGATCAGGGTTCCCAGAGCATCCCTTACATTGGCGTCCCCCTGTACTCCAGAAGCCTAAGTGTTCCCCCTTACATCAGAGTCCTCTCCGTACATCAGAGTTCTCAGTGTTCCTCCTTAAAGCGGTTGTATACCCATTTTTTTTACTTTGACCTACAGGTAAGCCTATAATAAGGCTTACCTGTAGGTAAAAAGAATATCTCCTAAACCTGTACGATTTAGGAGATATTCCCCTTTGCATGCAGCCGCTTGCACTCTGAACGCTCTGAACTTAGACGCGGACCTTGGCAGAACATCGTGGCTCCGGCCACCCACAGCGCTGGAGCTGATATACCCGGAAGACACACCGAGGGAAAATGTGGACGAAATCACCTGCTGACGCCTCGTTCTAAGATAAGTATATCATAATGAGCTAGTATGCTGTGCATACTAGCTCATTATGCCTTTTGCCTTAGAGGTTTAAAAAAAATCTGCGGGTTTATTACCGCTTTAAATCAGGGTTCCCAGAGCATCCCTTATGTCAGAGTTCATCAGAGTCTGCAGAGTCCCCCTTTTACAGTGGAAGGGAACTCTGCGAATTCAGATGTAAACAGGGAACTCTGTGGACTCTGATGTAAAGGGGGACTCTTGTTATTAACTTCATATGATTAGAAATTTTATTTATTTAGTGGAGGTGTTGGGATCCTTGGAGAAGTTGCTCCATATTTACTGACGCCATCTATGTGCACTACGTTACGTGCAGTGGGAGAGAGTCTTAAAATTGAACGTTATCCTCTACAGGCAATCTCGCCTAATGCTCCCCTTTGGTTAAATCCTACTTTGGAGCATATTTATGCACTGCCCGATCCCTATGCTTTGACTAAACTTAATGTAAAAACAGTGACCCAGATTATCTCAGATGAATCCTTGATCCCATTTTCTAAATTGATTTCTGATTTTAATGTCCCTCAGTCACACTTTTTTCATTTCCTTCAATTCTCCCATGCTTCAGTTGTCAATTCCCTGGCTCTTCTCCATGATTAGTTCAATCTGCCCTAGAGAAGCTTCTTAGTTTAGAATGTACAAAGAATGCTGTTTCTAAACTGTATTCTCGCCTAACGATTGTCGCTCTCCCAAATTTTGAGAAATTAAGACTTAAATGGTCTAGGGACATTCCCTTCAATTCTCTTGTTTCTCTGAGAGACAGATTGATTCAATTTAAGATAGTTTACAGGGCATATTACACCCCCTTATATTACATAAAATCAATTCAGACTCTGCCCCTGGTTGTTGGCGCTGTGGGGAAACCCCTGGAGACTTTACTCATATATTTTGGACCTGTCCAGCTATAGTGGGATACTGGGAAGAGGTACTAGCTTTTATATTCCAAATAACATTTATTCCTCTACAATTATCAATGTCAATATGTATTTTGGGTTTGATAGAACAATTTATTCCCACAGAAGCAGGACGTACTTTGGTGGGGCTGCTCTTGTTTTATGCTCGTAAAGCTATAGCTCTTGGAAAAAAAAACTACCCCTCCATCACTGGCTATGTGGAAACAACTTATTAACAACAACCTACATTTATATAGGGAAACCTATATTAATAAAGAAAAAAAAATATGAAAAGGTTTGGTCCAAATGGCTGATGTATCCCTCCACAGCCTCAGAAGCCTCTTAGAAGAATATGATCTTTGGCCCATTTTACGTTAGTTTTTAGGTAAATATCAATGACCATTCAAATATTGTAGTCTGGCATATATACCATGGGACTGTATTTTTTTTAAATCAAGTTAGCATAAATACCATGTAAGACCAATGTATGTATATGTGTATATGTATGTGGGGTGTGTTTGTTTGCCTATGGTTTTATATGTTTAATTTGTTTTTGTAATGCTTGTTTTGTATTTTTGGAAAATTAATAAAAATATATGTTTAAAAAAAAAAAAAGAAATGTTATTTAATAGTAAAATATATATATATAGTTTATACTATAAAAAAAAAAAATTGCTGTGTGTTCGGGTTTGACTTGAAAAAAAGGTGGCAACCCTACATCCAGGTAACTGTTAACTTCCCATCCTTGAGGTGCCATCCATTGCCAATGGGTGACGGGGGCACACCTTTCAGAGAATGTTTCATTATGGCTGCTTGGTAATTTGCCCTTTTACAGTGTTGGTAAAGGGCATTACTTGTTGGAGACATAGATACTTCTGGCAAAGCGGACAATGCCATGCAGAATGCTTTGTATCTTGCTTTGTTCACATTTTTTAGCAGATGACTGGCCATACAGGTGGCAAACATGTTTGCAAAGTAGTTCAAAGGTAGACTGGCCCAGGCAAAACTGCTACCCAGATTTGTAAATACAGTTAGGTATTCCTCTTTCTCACAAGCAACACAAAATGCATTATTTTTCCTTTGCCATAAAAGGCGCTTGTAGAATCACAACCTGAGATGGTATGGATCCTAATAAGTGCCAAACACACACTGGTGCCAAGAGCTGATGACACATTAGCTAAGTCTATAAAAAAAAAAAAATCTGCGCTTAGATTTATATGTGTAGCTGCAGCCTCCCCAAAAAAGGACCCCACAAAGTGTAGTCCCAAATGATATGCGTGATAAGAACAGAGAAAATGGCGCTGCTAAAGGATGATATAATATTCCCTCTGACCCAAAAAAGGTGACAATCAGAGGTGGATAAATAAAACCCTGTTAGCATTTAATAACATCTGAGTTACATGTGAAGTGCAATACACTAAGCGGTGTGTAAAGAGGCTTCTAATAAGTAAAAGAGCTTTTCTAATAATAAAACATAAACCATATAAAACATAAACCAAACCAAAAAATGTCATCAAATAATAAGTGAATCCATAATTACAATATGAAGTATCCAAAATAGTTGATTAATATAAAATCTGTGAATAATTCATCAAAAATAATTTATGAAACATATTTGACACTATAGAGAAAAAAAGTCCATATAGCAGTACAAAAGTCTTTTCAGTGTCCCATGTGTATATTTCCTTAAAAGTGTTTTGTTCTAGTATCTGAAAAAATTGCAACTTTATATCCTCTTTTGTGCAAGTTAAAGTAACTTCTTGTGCATAAAATAAAGTGACCAAATGCATCCAAAAAATTTTACTTCTTGGGCTCCCCCTCAAGTATGTACACTTCCCAGAAGCCCTCACCCCTGCAGAGGTAAAGAGTGTGTAATAAAATGCTTAACCAATCCAGATGTACCCAGAAAGCGATGGACTCTCCTTATGCGAACCAAAGTGTGTACAAACTGGCATCCACATGAAAAAAAAAGTGGGAATCCATAGCGTAAATCCGATATAAAATATGTAAATATATATAAAATTGTTATATTGGTTAATAAAAAGTGACGGTGACGTCAATGTGTACCAAGTCCCGCCTTAGGCGTTTTGTCAGCAGACGTCATCTGAGACATAGCCATCTTAGTACACCTCAAGTCAATATATAGTAGCAGGTGGAGGCATCAATGCAGGTTTAAACCAATTAAACTAATAGCAAGCACAAAGGCCCGCAATTGATAGACAGCTTGGTAGGCGCGTTGAGTGGCCATAAACATATGATAAAGAGGGTTTGTATAACAATGACAAAACTGCTAAAATATCAGATCCCCCTAGCAGTCAAAAATGTATATGCCGAGGTAACCTCCACTTATTATGACAAGCCAGATATTAACAGGTAAAAGTATAATTCATACATAAAAACATTTTAAGCAGACAATGAATAAAACCAGGTTGGAAGGGAAGAAGATGTCATTAAATGTGACAATCATAAAAACCAAACATATATATAAAAAATGAATAAGATAGGTGGAATAATTAATAATCCATATATAGAAAAATATATGGACTCATTTAGAGCAGCATGTTATTGCCATTATCCCTGAATATACAAAATATTAGAATACCTCGAGCAAGTGGGATTTTAAAGGCAATTTCATAAGATGTATGATAAAAACAATATATTTATTAATACAAAAAAGTTTTAAATACACAAATCGTTACACAGAAATGTTTTACACAATATAGCATGCGATATGTACAAAAGTAGAGCAACAAAGAGCGGCTTTTCCAATGCGTTTCTATTAGGGCAAAAATTATCTTCTTCAGGGAAGCCACTCTCTGGAAACACAAAATATCAAATCAAAACCTTGAAAAAATATAAATAAAAGAAAAACCAATACAAACATAATATCCAGGTTAGACTACTCACATTACCACCTTCTGAGCCCAGTCACAATTATCTCTCACCCCAATCGGACAGCTTTATATAGATCTCTTGAATAATATACCGCCAAAAAAAGCCCATGAGTCAAAAAAGACTCTTTTGATAGATGTATAAAACGCTCCGCTATTAATGTCACCAAACCCTGATGTACAATTGTATATCAAGGCAAGAGGGGCCCATAAGATCTAAAAAATAACAATAAAGAAATTCTAAATTACATATGCACCAAAAAAGCGTGCGTAAATAGCCCCAGGAGGGAGATGGCGACAAAATTGCCTATCATCCAAGCCCTGTCAGCTGTATAGACACCAAATGTGAGTAGGAGGACTAAGGAGGAAAGGGCCGCCCACAATGAAAATGGTATACGTAACCCCAATGTGGGAGAAAAAGAAAATGATATGTGTTGTAATAACCCCTTCAATAATAATGAATATGGAAAGATCTCTATCACTCTCAGCCGTCCATTTATGGCGGCATCGCTTTTAGTCTACCATCCAAAAAGACCCGGGTGTCGCCGCAGCAGGGGATGAATACCTTCCTTGCTGACACTTAGTTCCGGGCTATAGCGTCATCGCATAGGTGACCAAGAACCTGGCCAACCACATCCATCCTGAACTGGAAGTCACCTCTGCACCGCACCCCTGGAACCGGAAGTGATCTCAACCGGAAGTGACCCAACAGTAACACTCCGCTGCATAAACCGAAGAAGGGACGGCGGTGTCACAAACCAGAAAACATCTGTTGTTAAAAGGGTCAAGGGTTAAGCCAAAAGGCACCACCATATACTCCGCCCCTCATCAAAAAGAACCCAAGCAGTGCACAACACCAAGAAGCATTGGTAACGCATTGTGGGGTCCCACATCTAAAACTTCCCCCATTTTGGAGAGGAGGGGAACCAAAACCGATCATTTTGGAGTATATGTGGGCCAAAGGTGACCACTACGGCCTCACCATAGTGATAACCCCTATTCCAAAGGGGACCCGGAACACCCCGCAATGCCAGAAAACACAGACACTGCAGGACGTGGTCCCTATTTTACAACTAGATTTCCCCTCATCCCAAAAAAGGGGAGGAGGGGAACTAACCCCAGACATCTCGGAATATACATGTCCTCCCCATTATTTGTGTGCTGGACCTCCCCCCCCCCCAAAAAGAAAAAAAAAAACCTCACAAGGGCATATAAGAATGTACACTAAGGGGTGAAGTCTCCATCCAGGAGACCCCTGGGTAGCCGATACCCCCCACGGGACCAACCCCGATGAGAAATAAATCCAAGTATTTGAGGTGAGACCATAACATACCACTCCAGAGCATACCAATCTGGTGTCATGTTCACACCTCAAGGCGAGACTAACACCACCCAACACAGGAAAAAACGCCCAAGATGAACGAGGGGGCGGCCACATCAAGTGTCGTCACAGTGGCACATTGCGGGCTGCCCACGAAGGGCAAAAGAGGGGAAAACAGAGTTTTCTCCCCCCAGTGGGCTTCCCCGTGCTGGGAATGCGGCATAAAAGGACCTAAACAGCTGCCCAGGGTCCGATAGACAAAAGATCTTACTTACCATCAGATGGAGTGGAGTATATCAACCTAACATAGACATTTAAAAAATGTATGAAGCACTGTGCGAACCAACATGGCATCTCAATAGTGCCGTATGGTGGATCGCACACCGCCTCCAAAAATATGAAAGCAGACTTAAACATAGTAATCACTGTTGGGTCACTTCCGGTTTCGGATGGGTTGAGATCACTTCCGGTTCCGGGGGTGCGGTGCAGAGGTGACTTCCGGTTCTGGATGGATGCGTCGTCGCTGGGATGTGGTTGGCCAGGTTCTTGGTCACCTGTGTGCTGACGCTATAGCCCGGAACGAAGTGTCAGCAAGGAAGGTATTCATCCCCTGCTGCGGTGACACCCGGGTCTTTTTGGATGGTAGACTAAAAGCGATGCCGCCATAAATGGACGGCTGAGAGTGATATAGATCTTTCCATATTCATTATTATTGAAGGGGTTATTACAACACATATAATTTTCTTTTTCTTTTTCTCCCATATTGGGGTTACGTATACTCTTTTCATTGTGGGCGGCCCTTTCCTCCTTAGTACTCCTACTCAAATTTGGTGCCTATACAGCTGACAGGGCTTGGATGAGGGGCAATTTTGGCGCCATCTCCCTCCTGGGGCTATTTAAGGCAGATGCCAGAAGACTGGGAGATGCTGGCTTTGCTGATGTTTCTTTTGGAAGCATCGATCCACTTGAGGGACTCCATCTTTGCACACGAGGCTCATAATGCCCCTAACTGCAGGATAGGATATTTTACACCTCATGTATTGTAAGTACTTTCTGGAATTGTCCCGATTGTTAGAAATTATATATATATATATATATATATATATATATATATATATATATATATATATATATATATATATATATATATATATATATATAAATAAATTTTTTTGTTTTTTTACGTTTTTGTTTTTCATTTGCATGCTTTTTTGGTGCATATGTAATTTAGAATTTCTTTATTGTTATTTTTTAGATCTTATGGGCCCTTCTTGTCTTGATATATGATTGAACATCAGGGATTGGTGACATCAATAGCGGAGCGTTTTATACATCTATCAAAGAGTCTTTTTTGACTCGTGGGCTTTTTTTGTGGTATATTATTCAAGAGATCTATATAAAGCTGTCCGATTGGGGTGAGAGATAATTGTATAAAAATAAAGGTGAGATTGCGCTATGGATGGATTATAGAGTGAGCAAAAACAAAGTGGGTAAGAGCTGCCTCTACCCTGTGTGTCCAACCAATTGAAGTGGACTGTGCTATATGAAAAAAGGGTTAAGTAGATTTGGCGCTATACCTTTACAACATAAATAAAAAACGTTCCAATATAAAAAAAATTATGTTATATTCCTATTTTTACACCGTGATGTGTACCCGTCCTACTGGGTATAAGGGTGAATATTTTGATAGTGGCAGTGATTAAATATCTCAGGGTGTTTGGCTCCCTAAAGTGTTTCTAAATCCCTCCCAAACAGAAAAGAGGTTGAAAGGACACTTACAAATTGTGGTTGAATTAAATAATAAAAAATGTGTACAGTTGGTGATGTTGATTGAGGAAAAAAAAAGAAAAGGTTTTTGATAAAAATATAAAGGCAGGGACAAGGGATCTAGCCCCTGGGACTTTAAAGGTGCTGGTATATCGTAATAGAAATAGTAATAGTAATATTAAAGATGGATAGCTAATATTACTCTATGAATGCATCTAATACTAGCTATATCTCTACTGAATATATATTTGATTTATATCTATATCTGTTTACAGTTTATCTACTAGATATAATGACTACTCCTGAGGAAGCTCGTTTGGAGCGAAACATGTCGAGTGGTATATTCTATGAGCGTTTTTAATACACAATTTGGTTGTGTTTAATCTGTGAAACAACAATGTGGATAATCAATTTGACATTTTCAGCTTTGTGTTCATAACTTTGTACTTACTGTGAAATAAAAACCTTTGTGCTTTTTATGATACCTTTTTGAGCTACTATTTCTATTACGATACACCAGCATCTTTAAAGTCCCAGGGGCTAGATCCCTTATCCCTGTCTTTGTATTTTCCCATATATGAAGGGATGTGGTGCTAAAGGCTCGCCTGTGCTATACCTCGTTTGTTTACATAAAAATATAAAAAATAAAATAAATTCCATGTGTGCCTGTGATCAATACATAATAACAGATCTATAATGATTTACAACCAATATACGTGCATGCATGCCTATAATATATATAGTGAACTGTCAATCATATGAAAATTGATGCATATAGTAATGTGCATATTATTAATATAAATAAATAGATTAGTAGATAAATAAGTAGTCCCAAATATAGTATAATAGGTATTTAATTTTCTAAACAACACACACTGTGTATAGGATTATGGCATGTAAGGCCACTTATTTGCCCCAAAAAAGTTCCTAGTAGGGAGAATTTCCCTACCACCGGGTCCTCAACCATAGCCCACACACCTAATAATAAGTTTGGGGTCTGGTGGTTTATCATTCTTTTTTTTTTTTCTTTTTTTTTTTTTATATTTTATATTTTATCAAATATTTATTATTTTTATATTTACCTTTACGTTATTTTCATTGTAATTGTCATTATTGATTTTATCCTTATCTGTATATTTTAGCATTCTTACTTTAGCCCTATTTCCATTTATGTGTGGGTTTTTATTTTTTATTTCACATTACTTATTATTTACAATTTTTAGACATAAGTTAAATAAGTTCCTTTTATTCTTTTTTACTCATTGAGTGTAATCTTGTGCCGTGGGGGTTTTGTACCTAACTTAGGGCACAGGATTTTTTAATATAAATGTGGATTAGTATGACATTAAATGTAAATAATCAGTCATATGGGATGCAGTGTTCCAATTTCTATCCCCAATTTTCATATATTTTTTTTATTTCTGTTATCATTATTGGCAGTTACTCATACCCTCGCCATTCCACGGAGTATGAGCGATAACCATGTTCCCCTAGTAAAGATGGCGCCTATTGATTCCGCGCACACGTGGAGGAACACTGCAATATTTGCAGTTACCCATACCTCCGCCAGTTTGCAGAGTATGAGGAATAACTATGTTCCCCCAGTAAAGATGGCGCTTATTGATCCCGCGCATGCACGGAGGAACACTTCACCCTATATAAGTGGAGAGGTGCACCAATACGGCCTCCCCAGATGACGTCTTGATGACAAAACATGTAGGGAGTGGCCATAAGGCGCACACTCTCCATAGTAAACTGCAGCGTCCGGCGGCAGATGTAAATGTGTTGCGATTTCAAAACTTGTCACATGTGAGTAATTTTCTCTTTCTTAATAAATACATTGTGGAAACATACTACACCATGGATATCCCTTTTTTTCATTAACATTTGAATGAGGCAACAATTCCAGCAGATGAAAAACGAAGCTCCCAGGGAAACACCAGAGAGCGGCACAGGGGCTTACACTGTGAAGGCGAATCTACCCCTGCAGGGGCAGGGTATCTGGTGAGGGCAATATTATTATCATTATCATTTTGCACTGGAAAAACGCACTGGGAGCTCTTTTCATCTTAGGAACCGCTACAGATTATCTGCACAAGTCACTTTCACTACTATTTTTTGGGACTACTTATTTATCTATTATTCTATTTATTTTATTAATCATATGCACATATATGCATGAATTTTCGTATGATTGACAGTTCACTGTATATATTATAGGCATGCATGCACGTATATTGGTTGTAAATCATTATAGATCTGTTATTATGTATTGATCACAGGCATGCATAGAATTTATTTTATTTTTTATATTTTTATAAAAAAACGTTTATTTTTTTTTTTTTCCTCAATCAACATCACCAACTGTACACATTTTTTTATTATGTAATTCAACCACAATTTGTAAGCGACCTTTCAAACTCTTTTCTGGTTGGGAGGGATTTAAAAACACTTTAGGGAGCGAAACACCCTGGGATATTTAATCACTGCCACTATCAAAATATTCACCCTTATACCCAGTAGGACGGGTACACATCACGGTGTAAAAATATATAAAATCATTTTTTTTATATTGGAAATTTTTTTATTTATGTTGTAAAGGTATAGCGCCAAATCTACTTAACCCTTTTTTCTTTGAGAGATAATTGTGACTGGGACCAGAAGGTAGTAATGTGAGTAGTCTAACCTGGATATTATGTATGTATTGGTTTTTCATTTATTTATATTTTTTCAAGGTTTTGATTTGATATTTTGTGTTTCCAGAGAGTGGCTTCCCTGAAGAAGATAATTTTTGCACTAATCGAAATGCGTTGGAAAAGCCGCTCTTTGTTGCTCTACTTTTGTACATATTGCATGCTATATTGTGTAAAACATTTCTGTATAACGATTTGTGAATTTAAAACTTTTTTGTATTAATAAATATATTGTTTTTATCCTACAACATCTTATGACATTGCCTTTAAAATCCCACTTGCTCGAGGTATTCTAATATTTTGAATAATCCATATTTATAACTGCTCAAAACTGTAGTACCAAGAAGTTAAAGGCTAATACCCTCTATATAGCTAAACTGGCTAGGGAAAAACGAGAAATAGCAAATATAACAGGTATTAAGAAATATTTAAAACAGTATATTTATTTATGAATACAATTAATTAGAAAATTGGCAATAGAATGAGCCCGAAAACAAAAATGATATAAAATAATGTGCCCAACACATGGGTATATAGTTTAAAACGTACAGCATGTCTGGAATGCCACAGGCATATATAAGGGGTTAAAGCCCCCCAAAACTAACATATGTTTGAGGTGCTCATATGTAATGCCACAGTCATAAGAACAACATAACAAAGCATGACACAGATGGACCGCCGCAGGCAATGTACGTCGGCAGAATGGCACCAACAGGCACAAGCACGTACATGTACGTGCTTGCCTTCCAGTGGGTGGGGGGTCCGATCGGACCCCCTCCCGCTGGATGCGGCGGTCCGTTTCGCTTCAGGAGCGATCCGGGATGAGGGGATGGCCGTTGGTTTCTGGCCATCCCCTCTCGATCGCTCCTGGCGATTGAGAAGCTTCCCCCGCCTGTGTAGTGTAAACACAGGCAGGGAGGAAGTGATGTCATTCTCCTTGGGGCGGTCTTTTTGACCGGACTGCGAGGAGAACGGAGAAAGTAAGTGCACCAACACGACACTGACATGTAGGTACACATAGGCACAGTTGTGTCAGTTGTGACGGTAAAAACTGTCAGGGCAGTTAGTGTTAGGTCCAGGGTAGCCCCCTACCCCCCCAATAAAGGTTTAACCCCCTGATTGCCCCTAGAGTTAACCTTTTCACCCCCTTTTGCCAGTGTCACTAAGCGATCATTTTTCTGATCGCTGCATTAGTGTCACTAGTGCCGCTAGGTAGCTAGTTATTTTTTTAGGTTCACCGCCAGGTTTTTATAGCACTAGGTACCCCCATATACTACCCAATAACGGTTTTACCCCCTGATTGCCCCTAGTTAACCCTTTCACCCCCTTTTGCCAGTGTCACTAAGCAATCGTTTTTCTGATCGCTGCATTAGTGTCACTGGTGCCGCTAGGTAGCTAGTTATTTTTTTAGGTTCACCGCCAGGTTTTTAAAGCGCTAGGTACCCCCATATACTACCCAATAATGGTTTTAACCCCCTGATTGCCCCTAGTTAACCCTTTCACCAGCGATCACCGTATAAGTGCCACTGGTGACACTGGTTAGCCAGTTTGTTATTTAGTTTTCCCGTCAGGTTTTTATATAGTGTCAGGGACCCCCATATACTACCTAATAAAGATTTTAACCCCCTGATTGCCCCTAGTTAACACTTTCACCAGTGATCACCGTATAAGTGTTACAGGTGACTCTGGTTAGTTAGTTTGCTTTTTATAGCATCAGGGTACCCACCATTTATTACCCAATAAAGGTTTAACCCCCTGATCACCCGGGGGGTGATATCAATTAGGTTTTAGGGTCAGGGTCTACGTCGCCCCAGGCAGCGCTAGTTAGTTAGTTAGTGCCAGTACCGCTAACACCCACGCGCAAAGCATAAACCTCCCGTAGTGGTATAGAATCTGAACAGATCAATATCTGATCTGATCAGATCTATACTAGCGTCCCCAGCGGTTTAGGGTTCCAAAAAAAGTATTGTTAGCGGGATCAGCCCAGATACCTGCTAGCACCTGCATTTTTCCCCTCTGCCCAGCCCACCCAAGTGCAGTATCGATCGATCACTGTCACTTACAAAACACTAAACACATAACTGCAGCGTTCGCAGAGTCAGGCCTGATCCCTGCGATCGCTAACAGTTTTTTTGGTAGCGTTTTATATTTAAATCCTAAAGGCAGTGCTTGGTTTTCGGGGTCCCGTACGTGGCTAGGCTTCCAAAAAGTCCCCCACATGTGGTATCCCCGTACTCGGGAGAAGCAGCAGAATTTATTTTGGGGTGTAATTTCACTTATGCCCATAGCATGTGTGAGCACTATATCATTTAGTGACAACTTTGTGCAAAAAAATAAATAAATTGTAATATTCCTGCAACTTGTGGCAAAATATAAAATATTTCATGGACTCAACATGCCTCTCAGTAAATAGCTTGGGGTGTCTACTTTCCAAAATGGGGTCATTTGGGGGGGGTTTGTGTTATTTTGGCATTTTATGGCCTTCGAAACTGTGATTGGTAGTGAGGAGTGAAATCAAAAATTTGCACCCTTAGAAATCCTGAAGGCAGTGATTGGTTTTCGGGATCCCGTACACGGCTAGACTCCCAAAAAGTCCCACATATGTGGTATCTCCGTACTCAGGAGAAGCAGCAGAATATATTTTGGGGTGTAATTCCACATATAACTATGGCATGTGTGAGCAATATATCATTTAGTGACAACTTTTTGTAAACTTTTTTTTTTTTGGTGTCATTATTCAATCACTTGGGTCAAAAAAAAATATTCAATGGGCTCAACATGCCCCTCAGCAATTTCCTTGGGGTGTCTACTTACCAAAATGGGGTCATTTGGGGGGGGGGGGTTGGTGTTATTTTGGCATTTTATGGCCTTCGAAACTGTGATAGGTAGTGAGGAGTGAAATCAAAAATTTGCACCCTTAGAAATCCTGAAGGCGGTGATTGGTTTTCGGGGTGCCGTACGCGGCTAGACTCCCGAAAAAGTCCCACATATGTGGTATCCCTGTACTCAGGAGAAGCAGCAGAATATATTTTGGGGTGCAATTCCACATATAACTATGGCATGTGTGAGCAATATATCATTTAGTGACAACTTTTTGTAAACTTTTTTTTTTTGTGTGTGTCATTATTCAATCACTTGGGACAAAAAAAATATTCAATGGGCTCAACATGCCCCTCAGCAATTTCCTTGGGGTGTCTACTTTCCAAAATGGGGTCATTTGGGGGGGGGGGTTGTACTGCCCTGCCATTTTAGCACCTCAAGAAATGAGATAGGCAGTCATAAATGAAAAGCTGTGTAAATTCCAGAAAATGTACTCTAGTTTGTAGACGCTATAACTTTTGCGCAAACCAATAAATATACGCTTATTGACATTTTTTTTTTTACTAAAGACATGTGGCTGAATACATTTTGGCCTAAATGTATGACTAAAATTTAGTTAATTCGATTTCTCTTATAACAAAAAGTAGAAAATATATATATTTTTAAAAATTTTCAGTCTTTTTCTTTTTATATCGTAAAAAATAAATATTGCAGAGGCAATCAAATACCATCAAAAGAAAGCTCTATTTGTGGGAAGAAAAGGACGCAAATTTCATTTGGGTAAAACATTGCATGACCGCGCAATTACCAGTTAAAGCAGTGCAGTGCGAAATTGTAAAAAGACCTCTGGTCCTTAGGCTGACAATTGGTCCGGGGCTAAAGTGGTTAAAAGGGCAGTTGGGAATATATTCTACCCACACTGTGATAATCAGAATAAAAAAAAATTCGAAAAGTTAGATAAGAAGCAATTTAGATCAATGTCGAGGTTTAGCTCCCTGGGTACTTAAGGACCCTAAACTTCTTATTATCCACCCTCCAGTGATCTTTGATTATATCAATCCCATAGAAGATCAGCCACTAGGGTCACTATTATGTACCTCCTTAAAGTGTCTAGATAGATTGCGTTTGGGGAACCCATTCCTAATGTTATTGATATGTTCTCTTATGCGTATATTGAGTGGCCTAGTGGCCTACCCACATATTGTAAATGACAAGGGCACTCAATGACATAGGTCACATGTGTACTGCTGCAAGTGATGAGTTCCCTGATTCTGTATTCCTTATTATAAGTCCTTGATCTAAATGTCTCCCTCCTTCTGGGTTGTTTTCTACTAACCCTACAGGGTAAACATTTTTTGTGATTATGGAACCCTTTCATTTCAGAGAACAATTTCACTGTTTTTGGTGGGTCTATAACATTATGGACAAGTTGGTCACTAAGCCCTTGTACACACAGTCGGAAATTCCGACCACAAAATCCGTCAGATTTTTTCTGATGGATTTTGTCTGAAACCGGTGTTGCATACACACGGTCAGACAAAGTTGTCAGAAAATCCGATCGTTCGGAACATGTTGACGTTCGTACGTAATGACGGGACTACGTTCAGGCTAGTAGCCAATAGCTTTGGTCTCGTAATTTGATCTGAGCATGCGTGGCACTTTGTCCGATCGGAATTCTCTACAAACGATCATGTTGTTGGAAAATATTATATCCAGCTCTCAAGCTTTGTTGGTCGGACATTCTGATGGAAAAAGTCTGATGGAGCGCACACACGGTCGGATTATCCGACAACGTGGTCCGATCGGACATTTTCCGTCAGAATGTCTGACTGTGTGTACAAGGGCTAAGGGTTGGCACTCCTTTATATATGGACTTTGTTTTTTTTTTGTCAGGATTTTTTTTTAAACGTTATCAGATTTTAGAATAGGCCAATATTTCCTAAATATATATTTGATTGATTGGTATTGGCTATTGAATCCGGTAATAAAAGCTACATTAGCATGGGAATTTTCTCTATTGTTTTTTGTTATTAACAGGTTACTTCTGTTCTTCTCTTTTACTTTGGCTTTTCGGGTCAACAGTATGTCTCTCCAGTACCCCTTATCTTAAATTTTTTGTATTAGTGTGTTGGCTTGTTCATCATAGTCTTCTATATTATGACAATTCTTCCGCAGCCTCATCAGCTGTCCCTTAGGCACATTATCTTTCCATCTTAGATGGGGACAGCTGATGGTAGGTAGTGGTCGGTTTAAAGAATGTCCTGGTATGTAACTCACCATTTCTCTTGAAGACTTGTAAATCCAGATAATCAATCTGTTGTTTATCAATTTTACCAGTAAAAGAAATTCCATACTTATTCTGACTCCTGTCACAAAGGATTCTCTGGAAGGATTCTATGGTCCCTTCCCACAGTATAATCACGTCATCAATTTATCTTCGAGAAAATGTAATCTCCGGACATGCCTTCTTGTAGATATAATTCTCTTCCCACATGTTCATGAATAAGTTCACCACACTGGGAACTCATCACTTGCAGCAGTACACATGTGACCTTGAGTGCCCTTGTCATTTACAATATGTGGGTAGGACCACTAGGCCACTCAATGTATGTATAAGAGAACATATCAATAACATTAGGAATGGGTTTCCCAAACAAAATCTATCCAGACACTTTAAGAAGACACATAATAGTGACCCTAGTGGCCTGATCTTCTATGGGATCGATATAATCTATATAATCAAAGATCACTGGAGGGGGTATAATAATAAGATCAAGGTTTCACAGAACGAGACAGATTGGATCTATCGTTTAGGGTCCTTGGTACCCGGGGGGGGGGGGGGGTTAAACATTGACATTAATCTAAATTGCTTCTTATCTAACTTTTAGCATTAATGAATTTTTTATTAATTTTTATTTATTCTGATTATCACCTTGTGGGTAGAATATATTCCCAACTGCCCTTTTACAGTCTTGCCATCTGTGTAATGCTTTATGTTGTTTGTGGGGGGTTTTAACCCCTTTTACACGCATGACTGTGGCATATCATATGAGCACCTCAAATATATTTTATTTTTGGGGGGCTTTAACCCATTATATATGCCTGTGGCATTTCAGACATGCTGTAAACTATATACCCCACTATATACACATTATTTTATATCCATTTTGTTTTCAGCCCATTCTATTGGCAATTTTTCTAATTACATTTTTGGATTCATGAATATATATTAATTTTAAATATTTCTTAATACCTGTTATATTTGCTATTTCTCCTTTTTTCCTAGCCAGTTTGGCTATATAGAGGGATTTAGCCTTTCTTAATTTTTTGTTATTACATTTTTGGGTGATTTATACATATGGATTATTAATTATTCCACCTATCATATACATTTTTCATATATATGTTTGGTTTTTATGATTGCCACATTTAATGACATCTTCTTCCCTTCCAACCTGGTTTTATTCATTGTCTGCTTAAAATGTTTTTATGTATGAATTATACTTTTACCTGATAATATCTGACTTGTCATAGTAAGTGGAGGTTACCACAGGATATCATTTTTTTTTTTTTTTACAATTATTTTATTTATTCAAGGAACACGGTCAAAGACAGACATCCGGGCAATCACATTGCGTTATCTTACATCACATTACATGTATATGTTGTATACGAGAGCATTTTATTACATGCAAAGGACAATATGACATTTTGCTTTTTGAGACGTCTCTTTCATTTTGTGTGATAAGTGCTTAAAGCAACGTCCAGTTACTGGATGTGCACAAGGCAGCAATACTAATGGTGCAGGTGTGTTACCCTTTAGTGAGTCCCAGACCGGTCCCAGTTTGTTCTTAACCACTTCAGCCCCGGACCATTTTGCTGGTGAAAGACCAGACCACTTTTTGTGATTCGGCACTGCGTTGCTTTAACTGACAATTGCGCGGTCATACGACGTGGCTCCCAAACAAAATTTTTTCCCCACAAATAGAGCTTTCTTTTGGTGGTATTTGATCACCCCTGCGGTTTTTATTTTTTGTGCTATAACCAAAAATAGAGCGCCAATTTTGAAAAAAAACGCATTATTTTTTACTTTTTGTTATAATAAATATCCCCCAAAAATATATATAAAAAACATTTTTTCCCCATCAGTTTAGGCCGATACGTATTATTCTACATATTTTTGGTAAAAAAAATTGCAATAAGCGATTATTGATTGGTTTGTGCAAAAGTTATAGCGTTTACAAAATAGGGGATAGTTTTATGGCATTTTTATTAATAATTTTTTTTTTACTAGTAATGGCGATCAGCGATTTTTCTTTAAAGACATTTTATTGAATATTGAAAAGTATACAGGCGTTAAGTCATGGACAAGTACAAAGCCATTGGAGAAAATACATTACTGAGCAGTACAGTGCTGCGAAAAATACAAGCATTGTCTAATACAAACCACAAATCTAAAACAAAAGCATCGTCACGTGAACAAACTATGGCAAAAGGGAGAGTATTTCCAAAAAGCATGTGTTTAAATATCATAGTCACCAGTTAATAACGGATATGTTGTATGTAGACACAGCACTATGTAACTTATGGGCAGTACAGAATGTTGGGAAAATCTAACATTGTCAATCCGGTAGAGTCGTCATAAAGCAAGTGGTTTCAGTGATATGGATATGCGAAGGGAATTGTGCAAGTATAGTGTAGTGTTATTTGTTAAAAAAAAAAAAAAAAAAAAGAAAAGAAAGGGAACTAAGGTGTTTAGTCGTAGAAAAGGGCTAGTTAAAGAAAGAAAGAAAGATGCCCTGGACCAGCCAGGTCGCATGCCAGTGTCAGACATAGTCGTCGGGTCAGGGATTCAATAAACAGTAATCTGGGGATGAACGGAAAAGTAACCAAGATGACCATATGCAGGTAAAGGTGGAAGGGGTATCATTCGCCTGATGTATCAATTCCTCCATCTCGGCTGTTTTGTTTATGCGGTGGAACCATTCCGATAGCGAGGGAGGGTTTTTTGTTTTCCATTTTGCGGGTATGCACATATTTGCAGCCATGATCATGTGCATGGGTAAAGAGCCTATGTAAGCCTTTTTAGGGTGGGCCGACACATGAAGGAGGAATTGAGTGGGGGAAAACGTCAATGGGCGAGTTGAGAATTTTTGGGTGATTTTGTGAACATCCTGCCAAAATGGCTGAATTATGGGGCACGACCACCAGATGTGTTCCAGGGTACCAGAATTAGCCTGACATCTCCAACATTGAGGAGAAACAGACGGGTATATATGATGCAGTTTGAGAGGCGTGTTGTACCATCTGGAGAGTAGTTTGAACGCGTTTTCTTGAACGCAGACATTTCGGGAACCCTTGTGTGCAACAGAGTACGCAAATTCCCATTCTTTGGGAGTGAGGGTCGATGGCAGGTTTCTATTCCAAGCTTTAGTGGACCAGTGGTCATGTGTAGGATGAGATGGGGTCAGTAGATTATATGAGAAGGAGACAAGGTGTCTTTGCGGTTCATCAAGTGTGCACATATGTTCGAATGGGGTTAAGGTACGAGCTCTCTCTAAGATGTACGGATGTGAGGTTAGGAAATGTCGCATTTGATTATATGTCCAAGGAGACAATCCGCTGTTGAGCATGTTATTAGACAATTCCGTGAAGGACAAGAGGCGCTTACGAACATAGAAGTCTTTGGACAAGATTGTGGGGTGGGGCCACAGCCCTTGCAGGAAAGAGTGGTGCATGCCAGGTGGAAAGGCCGGGTTAAGTTTCAGAGGTGTCAGTGGGCCAATGACCGAGGATATCTGAAATTTCTTGCAGGCGTATTGGAATGCAGAGAGTGATGTGGCGATTAACGGATGGGAAGAGTAACTGCGAGGGACATGGGTGGAAAGTAGCCACGGGGTTTGGGCAACCGGAATCTGATCTAGGGATGTTTCAAGTTGGACCCAATCTTTGGTTTTTAGGTGGACGTTCCAGTCTATTATTCTGGTGAGGTGGCACGCTAGATAATATTTGTGTATGTCTGGTAGACCTATACCTCCTAGCATCTTTGGTGTAGTAAGTCTGGCATGACTCAATCTAGGTCTTTTGGCGCCCCAGATAAACGTTGAGCAAAGTTTCCGAAAGGAGGCAAAAAACGATCGGGGGAGCGAGATAGGTATAGTTTGGAGTAAGTAAAGGATTCGTGGTAGAATATTCATTTTAATGATAGCTGCTCTGCCAAACCAAGAGAATAGGCCTTTGGACCACTTCTGAAGATCGGCAGATATTGTTTGTAATAGTGGTTGGAAGTTGAGAGAATATAGGTTAGCTAGGGATTTCGGGAGTTGTATTCCTAAGTAAGGTATGCTGGAGGGATTCCATTTGAAGGGGAAATTCACTTGGCATTGGGAGCATCGTTTGTCAGTCAGGGAAATGTTTAGTGCAAGGGATTTATTAAAGTTAATTTTTAGGTTGGAAATCGTATGGAATTGATCAAGGAGTTTAAGTAAATTAGGTGTGGACGTTAGGGGCTCCGTCAGAGATAGGACGTCGTCCGCGAAAGCAGCGACCTTAAATGTTCTCCCTCTAACATCCACACCTTTAATATCTGGGTGTGCTCTGATTTGTCTTAGTAGCGGTTCGAGAGTGAGGATAAATATGATCGGGGATAGTGGGCACCCTTGACGGGTGCCATTGGTGATCTTGAAGGCATTCGACAGGTGGCCATTGACTTTCACCCTCGCCGTTGGGCCTGAGTATAGCGTGTCAATAAAGTTAAGCATTCTATGTGGTAGTCCAATGGCTTTCAATGTAGCTGACATATAATCCCAGGCCACCCTGTCGAATGCCTTCTCTGCGTCTAAGGAGAGGAAGAAGCCCTTTTGGTTTTGGGATGAAAGCCAGTGGTGAATATTGAGCGCTTTGAGAGTGTTATCCCTCGCCTCCCTGCCAGGTATGAAGCCCACCTGGTCAGGGTGGACGAGGTCGGGGAGAAGGGGCAGGAGTCTGTTCGATAACATTTTGGCATACCATTTTAGGTCAACATTTAGGAGGGAAATAGGTCTATAATTAGTTATCTGTGTGGCGTCCTTATTTGGTTTTGGAATTACTGCTATATGGGCAGTTAGCATGTCGCGCGGGGGAGAGCTGGGCGATCCACACTTGTTAAAAGAGGCTAGAAAGTGGGGTAGCAAAATGTGTTCGTAAGCTTTATAATAACCGACTGTCAAGCCATCTGGGCCCGGACTCTTGCCTGTGTGTGTCACGACCACTCGGGCACTCCGATCGTGTTCAAGAGACTCACCCGTAGAGATCCGTCGTGGAGAACTCATCGTTTCCCGTTGACGCGCGCTAAAGCCAACGAGCGCATTCGCGTCAACACGAACGCACGCGCACACGCACGTAGGTCACGAACGGAGGCACGTCTACGTGTGAGGGCGCGCTGACCCGTCGTACGTCTGATTGGCGCCCTAAGGCCTTCTTAAGTCACGAGCTCCCTTCCATCCGTGCTGTCCAGTCTACAGCGTGTCCGTGATCCGTGCTATTCGTAAACCTGAACCTGTTATCTGATTCCCGACTTCCGGCTTGTTCTCTGACTCTGATTGACTGCTGCCTGCCCACGACTCCTGCTTGCTTGACTACGTTTTTGCCTTATCCTTCTGTACCACGCTGATCGTGTCCTGCTGACCCGGCCTGTATCTGACTACCGCAGTTCCTGCTACCTACCTGAGTTCCTGCTCTACGGGACGTCTATCCACCAGCCAGTCCCCGCACAAGTGCTTACCTTCTACCATCGAGCTTCGTTCACTGTTCCAGCCTGTTCTCTGTGCCAGCTGACCAACTGGACCTATACCACCTGCCAGGCACTTGTGCCCCCTGAACTGTTGAAATACCTGTTCCCATCTCCAGGGGTTCAATAGCCAGGGGATACGAGGGGCCGCTCCCTGCATTCCGGGCTCCATCACCAGGTACGTGACAGTACTGGACAGCCATGTCCGAGCCCGCGCAGGGAGCCTCCCCCATGGACGAGCTCTGCCGTCATCTGGCCGGCCTTACGCAAGCAGTTAAGAGTTTGCAGGAGGGCTACGGAAGACTGGAGGAACAAGTCCAGGCACTATCTGCTTCAGCACCGGCCGCTCCAGGGGCCCATGCTTCGCCCTCGGTAGTTATGTTACCACCGGAACCCAGGGTGCCAACTCCGGAACGATTTACGGGAGTCCGAAGCAAGTTTAGGGCCTTCCGCAATTCCTGCGAGCTGTATTTTGCTTTGCAACCCCGGACCTTTTCTCTTGAAGCAACGAAGGTGGGATTCATCATTTCCTTGCTGACAGATGAACCTCAGACCTGGGCACACTGTCTGTTAGAGCGTAAAGACCCTTCTCTTGACTCCATGGATACCTTCTTTCAGGCTATGTCTAAGCTCTATGAGGATCCCCAACTAGCTGCTACCGCAGAAGCAGCCCTACGTGCCCTGCAGCAGGGTCGTAGACCAGTGGAGGACTATGTCTCGGAATTCCGGCGTTGGAGTGCAGACACGGAATGGAACAACGCGGCCCTGCGTTTTCAGTTCCGCTTGGGCCTTTCCGAGGCCTTGAAAGATGAGTTGGCCCGTGTAGGCATCCCCGGGACATTAGAAGCTCTAATAGACACCTCCATCCAGATCGACAGACGCCTGAGAGAACGCCGCCAGGAACGCTCTTCTTCGGCTACCCGTCCAATCTGGATGCTACCACGGGTGCCTAGTCACCCTACTCCCCCTGCTCCATCTGCATCCACGTTGGACACCCCAGAGCCCATGCAATTGGGCCTCCTGCGCCCGTCTCTGACACCAGAAGAGCGCCAACGTCGCCGGACCAATAACCTGTGCCTGTATTGCGGAGAACCAGGACATTTTGTTCATGCCTGCCCAGCCAAGATACGTAAGTGTCTTCCTGTTCCTCCTGTTCCCTCACCTATGCTGCCTGATAACACTTCTCACCTGGCTGTTCCTGTCCTTTTGCAGCTCCCAGGAAGGACTATCCAAACCCACGCGGTTATTGATTCCGGTGCTTGCAGTGGCTTCCTCGACTCATCCTTCGCCCGAAGACATAGGATCCCCCTCAGACCAAGGGAAAAGGGACTCTCCGTATACTTGGCTGACGGATCTACCTTAGGCTCAGGACCGGTGACTTTGGAAACTAGTCCTCTACCTGCTGTCATTGCCGGGACTCATCAAGAACTTCTGTGCCTGGATGTAATTCAGTCCCCGCTATTTCCAATCATCCTCGGCATGCCCTGGTTGAAGGCACACAATCCGCGGATTGATTGGACCACCGGGACCATCGAGTTCCCCTCGGACTACTGTCATCAGCATTGCTGCCAGAACCCTGACGGGGACTCCTCAATCCTCCTCTGTTCCGAATCTGATGATGATGATATTCGACTAGCGGTACCCAAGCAATACCACGCCTTCTTAGACGTTTTCAGTAAAAAGGGTGCAGAGACCCTGCCTCCTCATAGGCCATATGATTGTCCTATAGAACTACTCCCGGGGGCAGAAATCCCCTTCGGAAGAATCTTCCCTCTTTCTGAGACTGAGCTGAGTGCCCTAAAATCTTACCTAGATGACAGTTTGGAGAAGGGGTTTATTCGGCCGTCCACCTCTCCGGCAGGCGCTGGCATCTTCTTTGTCGAAAAAAAAGACCACTCGCTACGCCCTTGTGTGGACTACCGGGCCCTGAATAAGATTACCATCAAAAACCGCTATCCCCTGCCATTGGTACCTGAACTCTTCCAAAGACTGGGATCTGCTAGGTTTTTCTCGAAGTTAGATCTTCGGGGTGCCTATAATCTTGTACGCATCCGGAAGGGTGACGAGTGGAAGACTGCCTTCCGTACCCGCTTTGGGCATTACGAATATTTGGTGATGCCTTTTGGATTATGCAATGCCCCGGCCACCTTCCAACATTTCGTTAATGATATTTTTAGGGACTATCTAGATTTGTTTGTTATAATTTACTTGGATGATATTTTGATTTTCTCCTCCACTCTAGCCATTCATCGGGAACACGTGAAGAAGGTACTGACCCGTCTCCGTCTCCACGGTCTGTATGCCAAACCAGAAAAATGTACCTTTGAACAGCAGAGCATTCAGTTCCTTGGCTTGGTCATCTCAGTAAGAGGAGTAGAGATGGACTCACAGAAGATCTCAGCCATCCAAGATTGGCCTGCTCCTTCAGATAAAAAGGGAGTCCAGCGTTTCATAGGCTTTGCTAATTTTTACCGCAAATTCATTAAAGATTTTTCTGCTATCATCGCTCCCATCACTGGACTGACTAAACAGAACCAAAGGTTCCAGTGGACCCCTGAAGCACAAAAAGCCTTCCAGTCACTGAAGGACCTATTCGTCTCTGCACCGGTCTTGAAACATCCCGATCCTGCTCTGCCATATATCCTTGAGGTGGACGCCTCGGAAATAGCTGTAGGAGCAATACTGTCCCAAAGGCAGGGACCCAAGTCCTTACTCCACCCAGTCGCCTTTTTCTCCCGCAAATTATCAGAGGCCGAAAGAAATTATGATGTTGGAGACCGTGAGCTCTTAGCTATCAAGTCCGCCCTTGAAGAGTGGCGTTATTTACTAGAAGGGGCTACTCATCCAATTTTGATCTACACAGATCATAAAAACCTGGAGTATCTGAAGTCAGCCAAGAGACTCAAACCTCGTCAGGCCAGGTGGGCACTCTTCTTTTCCCGATTCGTATTCCACATAACGTACCGTCCTGGATCCAAAAATACTAAGCCGGACGCTCTGTCCCGTATGTTCAGTCAGCCGGAGAACTTACCATCTTCTGACACCATTCTCCCGGCGGGGAACTTCCTTCTTCTTCAAGGAGACGTGATCTCTCAGCTCAAGCAGGCGTCCCTAGGCACCATTCCTCCAGCTGGCACACCGTTATCTTCCAGTGATGGCCTTCTTTGGCATGAAAGCAAGATTTTCGTCCCCCAGGCAGCCCGAACTCTGGTTCTGGCCTCCTGTCATGACCACCCCTTGGCTGGCCACTTCGGATCATTCAAGACACTGGAACTACTTAGACGCACCTTCTGGTGGCCACGGATGAAGGACGACTGTAAAAAGTACGTACAAGCCTGCACCACTTGCATCCGAAGCAAGGGCGACAAATTAAAGACCTGGGGCCTTCTGAAACCACTACCCGTCCCCGACAGACCATGGAGAATGATCTCCATGGACTTCATTGTGGAACTCCCTCCTTCAGAGAACCATTCCACGATTTTCGTTGTGGTCGACCGACTCACCAAGATGGCGCACTTCTTGCCCATGAAGGGCACCCCTTCAGCCGCGGAGACAGCCAACATTTTTATAAGAGAAATTGTGAGGCTTCACGGCATTCCTGCCAACATCACCTCCGACAGGGGGGTGCAGTTTACCTCAAGATTTTGGAAGGCGCTATGCGAAGCTTTGAAGATTGACCTTCGCCTATCCTCAGCCTACCACCCGCAGACCAACGGTCAGACCGAACGAACAAACCAAACATTGGAACAATATCTTCGCTGCTTTTCATCCTTCTCCCAAGACGACTGGGCTTCTCTACTACCAATGGCGGAGTTCGCATATAATAATACTGTTCATTCGGCCACCCAGCAATCCCCGTTCTACGCAAACTTTGGGTTTCACCCGTTGTTCCTGTCTGGTGACCTTCCCGAGTGCTCCGTACCAGCGGTCCAGAGAAACCTGAATTTCTTCGAGGAGAACAACAAGCTTCTGCAGGAAACCCTGGCCAAGTCACAGGAACATAATAAGGTTGTATTTGATCGCAAAAGAAGAGGGGAGCTGGACCTTAAGGTTGGAGACCGGGTCTGGCTGTCTACCCGGAACCTTAAACTCTCTTGCCCTTCTAAAAAGCTGGGCCCCAAGTTCATAGGTCCTTTTCCAATCAAGAGGAAACTCAACGATGTGGCCTTCGAACTCAAACTCCCAGAGTCCTTCCGAATCCACCCAGTTTTTCATGTCTCACTCCTCAAACCCACCGTCACGGACCTCTTCACCGACAGAATCTCTAACCCTCCGGAACCCGTACTGGTCAATGGGGAAATGGAGTTCGAGGTAGAGGCTATTCTGGATTGCAGGAAGAGGCAAAACCAGACTCAATTCTTAGTCAAATGGAAAGGGTATGGACCTGAAGAAAACTCCTGGGAGCCGGAAACCAATATCCACGCCAAAAGACTTATCCGCGCCTTCAAGAGGTCCTACCCGAATAAGGTGGCTCGTTTGGGCATCCGGAGGCTGCCCCTTGGGGGGGGGGCAATGTCACGACCACTCGGGCACTCCGATCGTGTTCAAGAGACTCACCCGTAGAGATCCGTCGTGGAGAACTCATCGTTTCCCGTTGACGCGCGCTAAAGCCAACGAGCGCATTCGCGTCAACACGAACGCACGCGCACACGCACGTAGGTCACGAACGGAGGCACGTCTACGTGTGAGGGCGCGCTGACCCGTCGTACGTCTGATTGGCGCCCTAAGGCCTTCTTAAGTCACGAGCTCCCTTCCATCCGTGCTGTCCAGTCTACAGCGTGTCCGTGATCCGTGCTATTCGTAAACCTGAACCTGTTATCTGATTCCCGACTTCCGGCTTGTTCTCTGACTCTGATTGACTGCTGCCTGCCCACGACTCCTGCTTGCTTGACTACGTTTTTGCCTTATCCTTCTGTACCACGCTGATCGTGTCCTGCTGACCCGGCCTGTATCTGACTACCGCAGTTCCTGCTACCTACCTGAGTTCCTGCTCTACGGGACGTCTATCCACCAGCCAGTCCCCGCACAAGTGCTTACCTTCTACCATCGAGCTTCGTTCACTGTTCCAGCCTGTTCTCTGTGCCAGCTGACCAACTGGACCTATACCACCTGCCAGGCACTTGTGCCCCCTGAACTGTTGAAATACCTGTTCCCATCTCCAGGGGTTCAATAGCCAGGGGATACGAGGGGCCGCTCCCTGCATTCCGGGCTCCATCACCAGGTACGTGACAGTGTGCATGGAGGCAAGTGCCTGAGCGGCTTCTTCCGGGGATAACGGCGCGTCTAGAGCTTGGTATGCAGATAGGGAAATCGGGGACGGGCAATGTGCGGTTAAAAATTTGGATATTAGTTTTTCCCGCTGCTGGTTAGGGTTGTTGTGTGCCGTGTTTGTTGTGGGTAAATTATATAAGTTCGAATAGTATGTAACAAATTGATCAGCAATGTCGGGAGTGGAAGTCAGTTTTTTACCTGATGGTGCAGAGATGCTGTGAATGGTCTGCAGTGCTTTCTTAGAATGAAGTGCCCGTGCTAATAATTTCCCAGACTTGTTTCCATATTCGTAAAATGTTTTTTGAGAGAGTATGTATTTGCGTCTAGCCTGTTTTCCTAATAATTCAAGCATTTCTTTTCTCACTTGAGTGAGGGCAGTGAGAAGTTCAGTGGTGTTTTTAAGGTTGTGTGCACGTTCTAAGCTTCTGATTTTGGAAGCTAGATCGTTGAAATGGGCTTTATGTTCTTTCCTTTTTCTAGCAGCTGCTCCTATGAGAGCCCCCCGAACTACGCACTTGTGAGCTTCCCAGTTAATGAGTGGAGAGGTATCCTCAACTTTGTTTTCAAGAAAGTAATGTCTTAGAGCTTGCTCCACTTCGGATACTGTAATCGGGTCGGTCAAAAGGGAAGGATCAAGTCTCCACGAGTGTGTGCGTGGGCTCAATGAAGGGGTAGAAATCATAAGTGAGACCGGGTTGTGATCTGATAGGAACATAGGGTCGATGGATGCTTGTGTGAGGGAGGGTAGGGCCTCTTGGGAGATAAAGAGGAAATCAATTCTGGAGTGTTTACCGCGTGGTGCCGAATAGAAAGTGAAGTCTTTCGTGTCTGGGAATAGAGTTCGCCAAGCGTCATGTAGAAGCAAAGATTGTAAGTGAGTTTTAATCGATCGCAGGGCGGCATAAGTGAGGGATGATGCCCCGTTAGAGGTATCGAGGATGGGATTTAGCGGAACATTGAAGTCCCCTCCGAGAATGAGCGTGCCTTCTTGAAATGGAGTCAATTTAGAAGTAATGTCTTTGAAGAACTGTACCTGGTGTGTGTTGGGTGCATAAATATTTGCTAGTGTGATGGTTTTGTTCCTGAGGGAGCCTTTTAGGAATAGAAACCTGCCATCGTCGTCTACCATGGAATCGGTAATCTGGAGGGGGCAGTGATGTGAAAGTAAAATAGAAACACCTTTTGTTTTATCCGAGGCAGTGGTGGATTGATAGGCTATAGGATAGTAATTGCTTCGGAGTTTCGGTACATTCGATGTGCGGAAATGGGTCTCTTGTAGGAATAAAATGTCAGTCTTGTTTTTTTGCATGGTTAGTAAAAGTTTCGATCTTTTTTCTGGGATATTTAAGCCCTTAGTGTTTAGCGATGTAATTTTGAGATGCTCAAGGTTGGTTACTTTCTCCGTAGAGGGCATGACCGAGTAGTAAAAAAATAAGCACAAGTATGGTCTGAGGGTAGAATAAGTAAGCAGAAGATAGGGAGGGAACGAGGAAGTTGGTAAGGAAACAACGTTTTTATGAGGTGGGAAGTGGGTATTCCGGCCACAGGTAAGAACCCGCTCACCTGTGTGTGTAAATGATAGGGAGAGGGTGCCGGATGAGGTTAGGGGCCTGTAAGCTACGTCCTATGTACAAAACACAGGAGAATCTTACAAACCACAGAGTGGGAGGAGGTCGTCGGTCGTCAAGGGTTTGAAGGGTTACGTCCTACACACCAACAGCTTCTTACAGAAAGTGAGGAGAGAGTCATGGATATTTAAACAAAGAAAATACTTGTCTTAAAATATTGGGTAAGTGTACTCTTGTATGTGGTAAAATGAGGGGGTGTGTTATGTGTAAGAACGGGAGCACATTCCTTTCCAATGTGGTATGACTATAAGAAAGGAGATCAATTGAAACGTCGTTGTCGGTGAGACGGTACGTTTACTTGAAAACACACAAACAATAAAAGTTAAACCTAGGAACATTAAGCAAAAGTGTCGGACATATAAGCTGGAGCATGTGTTGTAAAATGTGCCTGTGTTGGCAAAGCCAAGAGGGCGGTGGGGTGGCGGAGCCGGCGCATCGCCCCAGATGGAAAGGCTCATAACAGGGGGGAAAGGAGTACAGGTATAAACCGTACAAGCTAAAGGGGTGTGCCCCCCTGGTGATAAAGTCACCCAGAGCATACCTTATGGTCGGAAAGAAGAGGTCTCGACCGAAGCGTCAGACCGCCCCCCCCCCCCCCCCCTCGCCCCCAGTGCACATTATAATATAAACAGCTACAGTGCTAACTAACAGATTGACCCAGCATTGAAAAAACAATATAGAACAAAACAAAATTACCCAGTAACCGGGAACCTACTCATGAGGTTGAATAATACTAACAACCTTGAGAAGCGTGTGTCTTCGCAACGTGGCGTAAACTATGGAAGGAGGAAGTTCAATAGGAATAACCAAAATTTAAACAGCTTGGCGTTTCAATAAAGGGTCCCTGCGTGAGGAAAAAGTGTACTCGTTCCGCTACGAAAATATAGCATTCGCATTAGCAGGCACATATCTACTAGAGTAGAAGGAGGGTATGGTGGCCAAAAAACATAAAAGGGGGAGAAGGCAGTTCCATGAGAAGGAGGTGATGCCCACAATAATCAATCCGAAGTTAGGGTATACAGGTAGGGACTCAGTCAATCCAATAGGCAGTGGAAGGTCTAGAGAGCTGAGAGTTGTGAGACATACCTGCAGCAGGCCCATAGAAGGCATGGGAGATCATACTGTGGGAGATAGTGGGGGTCCGGTGTAGAGGAGTTGAAGATTATCGCTGCTATAGGCAGCATCAGCGGTCGAGTTTTCCGATACAATGTGAATGGAGCGGGTGTATCGCAGAGCTGTGATCGTGCTGTGAGCCGGGTATCCAAAGCGTAGGTCGGGTAATTAAGACGAGGGAGAACAGCCCGTTCGTGTGGACGACATGTCCTCTTCAACGGTTACGGCGAGCTCTGCGGGAGTTTGGTGCAGCCGTGGGGCTGCGCAGCTGCTGTTGAGGATAGGACTCCGGGTGGGAGCGTCGGGGAGATGGGGAGCGTTGTCTCCTATATGGTGACGGCACAGTTTCCATCTGGTCTTCTATTCTCTGGTCAGAGCGGGATGAAAAGCCATTGAATTCCGCATACCAATCGGGAAGAGATACCAATGGGATATCCAGTGTGCGACAGAATGCTGTCAGCTCTTCTGGGACTCTTAAGATGGCCGACCTGCCTTGGTAAGAGGCTGTGAGCCCGAACGGAAAGCGCCAACGATAGGGGATTCCGTAGTTTTTCAATACCTCCAAGAGGGGGCGTAGATCTCTTCTATTGCGAAGCGTTATGGCTGAAAGGTCCTGGTAGATTGAAATGGGGTGACCCTCATAGTCCAGGTGCTTTTTGAGTCTGGCTTGTTTTAGAATCTGCTCCTTGATCTGAAAATCACAAAGGCAGCAGACGACATCCCTGGGTGGATCCGTATCGCGTCCGCGGGGTCTAAGAGCACGATGAATGCGTTCCATCGCTATGGTGGACGGACTGGTGTCATCGAGGAGTTGATTAAAGAGTGTTGTAATCACAGGGAGTAGGTGGTCATTGTCAACACTTTCGGGGAGTCCTCTCACCCGGAGGTTGTGTCTCCGTCCCCTGTTGTCCAAGTCCTCGACGTGTCTCTGGACGTCTCTGAGTTGAGCTGTGTGAGTATCGATGGCGCGGTGCATCGTGGAGATCGTTGCTTGATGGATGGCGGTTTTTTTCTCTACCTCAAGCACTCTCCCCGCTATGGCCTGTATTTCATGCCTGAGGTCTGTGATGGCTGCGAAGAGGGTATCCTTAATGTCAGCCGCCACCGTGCGTAGATCCAGCAGGCTTGGCGATTGTAAGGCCGCTGGTGAAGTTGTAGTAGCAGCGGGAGGTGCAGGAGTGGGAGTTAGTATTATCCCATCCTGTGAGGGAGCTGAGGTGGACGTCGCCATATTTGATCTCTGAGCTCTGAACAGGTCCGAGATATTCTGTGTTCCTCGGCTGTTTTTTTCCCTCTGAGATCTCGATCTGGAGGTAGAAGAGCCCCTTGATGCTGTACCCATCATCCGAGGGAGCAATATAAGCAGTAATTGTCTCTCGTATGGCTGATTGTAAGCTGCGGTGTGAAGGAGCTCTGGAGTTATGCTGCCATCTTCACTCACGGCAAGCCACACCCCCCCCGATCAGCGATTTTTATCGTGACTGCGACATTATGGCAGACACATCGGACATTTTTGACACATTTTTGGGACAATTATCATTTATACAGCAATCACTGCTATATAAATGCAGTGATTCCTGTGTAAATGACACTGGCAGTGAAGGGATTAATCAGTGGGTGGCAATGTAGGGGTTGAATGTTCCTAGGGGTGTGTTACTAATTGTGGGGGGCTGTGGGGGGCTGGGCTTTCATTTAGTGAACACTGATCTCTGCTCCAATCACATGGAGCAGAGATCAGCGTCACTAGTTGCTAGGCAGAACGGGGAAATGCTGTTTTGTCCCCATCAACATGGGGACATGGTGCTTTGAGGGGTCACAGACCTCCAAAGCATCCTCCCAATGTTGAGGGCATGTGGCCTGGTATGGTTCAGGGGGGGGGGCGCTCTCTCATCCCCCCTCTTTTCCTGTGGCCTGCCAGGTTGTGTGCTCGGATAAAGGGTCTGGTATGGATTTTTGGGGGGAACTCCACACCATTTTTTTTTCAATTTGGGGTGGAGTTCCCCTTAAAATCCATACCAGGCCTGAAGGGTCTGGTATGGATATTTGGGGGGAACCCCATGTAATTTTTTTTTTATTTCACACGGGGTTCCCCTTAATATCCATACCAGACCTGAAGGGCCTGGTAATTGAATTTGGGGGGATTTTTATTTTTATCAATGACTTTCAATAGCTGTTCTCTGTATTACGGGGAGCTAACAATTCATTAAAGCCGCGAGTGCTTTTTTTTCCTGCAGAAATGACACTTTGTGCAGGGACAGTTCTAAGCATGGGAAACATGCGCCCCTTTACAAGCATACTATAGACACCCCCCAGGTATGAAATTTAAAGGAATATTACACTTTTATTGTCTCACTTTAAGCATTATTAAAATCACTGCTCCCTAAAAAAAGGCAGTTTTTAAAACTTTTTTTGCATTGATGCATGTCCCCTGGGGCAAGACTCAGGTCCCCAAACACTTTTTTGTGACAATAACTTGCATATAAGCCTTTAAAATTAGCACTTTAGATTTTTCTCATAGACTTTTACAGGGTGTTTCACGGCTTTTCGAATTTGCCTCGAACACCCCAAATTGTTCACTGTTCGAACATGAGTTCGACTGGAACTCAAAGCTCATCCCTAGTGTTCCATTTGTCTAAAAGTTGTTTAACTCTACACAGTAGTGGTGGGAAGTTTAGCTCAAAGATTTTGGCTATGTTGGGGGGGATCAGTGTACCTAAGCACGTCAGCGACTTGTCGGTACATTTAAAATTGAAGTTGTTTTGTAGCTGTTAGATTGATTTTTGTGCAAAATTAACTCCCATTGCTTCCGACTTGGAGAAGTTAATCTGGAGTTTCGAGAGAGCTCCATATCTCTCAAACTCCTTCATCTGATTAAAGAGTGAAACCAGAGGGTTCGTAAAGGAAAATAACACGCCATCACCATAGGCCGAAACGTTATGTTGGGTTTCTCTTTTTTGTTTTGTTTGTTTACAAACGTTTTATTTGGAAGACATGAAAAAAAAAAGTTCCATTTAGTGCGTAGGGTTTGTACAGGTATGGGTAGTGTTACAAAAGATATGTTGGATATGTTGGATTGGGGTACAAGGTTGAGCCATACAGTAGGGAATTGTAACATTAACCACTTCCCACCCGGCCAATGCATATATACGACTGTCTACTCCTGATAGTACGTTCAGGAACGTCCTTCAGAAGTAGCGAGATCGTGGGCGCGCGTGCCCGCGCAGCGGCGCGATCCCGATGTGCTCGTGTCACCCGGACACGGCACATCTCCGATCGGCAGGAGGGCTCTGTGATTGGCCCTCCTGATCACATGACGGCCGTGTCCAATCACGGCCGTCATGTGATGTAAACAAACAGCCGGTTGCTAGGCAATCGGCTCTCCTCACACGGAAGTCATCGCTGAGGAGAGGAGAGCAGAACGCTGCAGCCGCTGATGATCAGTGAGTATGAGCTGTTTTTTACAGCTTTTTACTCACTGATCATCAGTCTAGTGTCAACACACAACACACCACACAGTACAAACACAGTCCCCACATATGTCCCCAAAACACACATGTCCCCAAAACATACATGTCCCCAAATAATAAAAACACATGTCCCTAATAATAAAAACATATCCCCCACATATGTCCCACTAAAATCACATGTCCCAATGATTATCTGCACACATATGTACGTGATCACCTGCACACATATGTACATGATCATTTGCGTACATATGTCCGTGATCACACAAACCAATTATTATACACTTAACGGAATTTTTTTTTACCAAAAACATGTAGCAGAATACATTTTGGCTTAAATTTATGACAAAATTTGATTTTATTGGATTTCTTTTCAAATAGAAAAAAGAAAATATTGTTTTTTTTCCAAATTTCCGCTTTTTTGCGCTTATATCGCAAAAAATAAAAAACGGAGTCATGAATAAATAACACCAAAATAAAGCTCTATTTGTGCGAACAAAATGATAACAATGTCATTTGGGTACAGTGTAGCATGACCGCGCAATTGTCATTGAAAGCGCTAGAGCGATGAAAGCTGAAAATTGGGCTGGGAAGGAAGGGGGTGAAAGTGCCCTGTATTGTAGTGGTTAAGGAATATAGTATTAGAAATACATGGGGGGCGTAAATATAATAGGGATGGGTGTTTCCACATAGTTACATAGTAAGGTTGAATTAAGACACCAGTCCATCCAGTTCAACCTGAGTGAGTGTCTACAATTGTCCCTATCCCTGTACATTGCACACTCACATTGGTCCCTACCCTCAAGGAGCCCACAATCCAAGGTCCCCATTTGTGTACTAGGGCCAATTTTGGACAGAAGCCAATTAACCTACCTGCATATCTTTGGAGTGTGGAAGGAAACCGGAGTACTCGGAGGAAACTCAGGCAGGCACAGGGAGAACATGCAAACTCCAGGCAGGTAGTGTCATGGTTGGGATTTGAACCAGCGACCCTTTTTACTGCTAGGTGAGAGTGCTAACCAACCACTACACCACTGTGCCGCCTACATAACATAGCAATATACATTCAAGAAGGTAGCAGGGAAAATAAAAAATGTTTTGTGAGAGTCATTGAATGAATTGAGAGAATTATAGAAATTGACATTTTGACAAAGTCCAGTATATCCATTTTTTATTAAAGATATGCATGCTATGAAACAATGTATGGTGGATCCTCTCAGATAATCTAAGCATTTCCATTCTGGATTTAACTGCCTTCCCTTCCTCAGTCACGGGAGATTTTGTGATTTCCATTTAAAAGCTATAATCCATTGAATGGAACTGATTAGAGAGTGAATTCATCTGTTACAGGGAGCGGGAACATCTGGAACCATGGCATATAGGAGGCAAGTTTGTGGCGAGAGGGAGATTTTCTTTTTAACCACTTCATTACAGGGCTTTTATACACCCTTCCTTACCAGACCAAATTTTAGCTTTCAGTGCTCTCACAATTTGAATAACAATTACTCAGTCATACTACACTCCAATCAAACCAAATTTGTATCATTTTTTTCTCACTAACAGAGCTTTCTTTTGGTGGTATTTAATTACTGCTGGGTTTTTTATTTTTTGCAATATAAGCGAAAAAAAGAGACATTTTTGAAAAACAAAACACTTTTTTTTTAGTTTCTATTGTAAAATTTTGCAAATAAAACATTTTTCTTCCTAAATTTGGGCCAAAATGTATACTGCTACATATCTTTAGTAAAAATAACCCAAATAAGTGTATATTATTTGGTCTCTGTGAAAGTTATAGCGTCTAAAAGCTATGGTGCAAATCATTGAAAATTTATCACATCTGATCACACCTGATGCACTGAAGGCCTATCTCATATCTTGAGACCCTAACAAGCCAGGAAAGTACAAATATCCCCCAAATTACCCCCTTTTGGAAAGCAGACATTCCAATGTATTTAGTAAGAGGCATGGTGAGTTTTGTGACGTTGTAATTTTTTCCCACAATTCTTGTGAAAATTATATATATTTTTTATTTTTTTGCACAAAAAAAGTTATTTCTCTCACACAGCATATACATACTTGCAATGACACCCCAAAATACATTCTGCTACTCCTCCTGAGTATAGTGATACTACATGTGTGAGACTTTTACACAGCCTGGCCACATACAGAGGCCCAACATCCAAGTAGCACCGTCAGGTGTTCTGCAAGCATAAATTACACATCTCATTTCTCAACCACATATTACAGTTTTGAAGACCCTGGAGCACCAGGCCAATGGAAACACCCACATTTTGGAAAGCTAACACCCCAACATATAATATATGAGGCAGAATGAGTCTTTTGCATGGTTTATTTTTTTCCAGAAGTTTTTGGAAACTGTGGAAAAAAAATGAAAACGCATTTTTTTTATACAAAGTTGTCTATTTATAAGATATTTCCAACACATAGCATGTACATAGCAAAACTGACACCCAAAATACATTCTGCTACTCCTCCTGAGTATGGAGATACCACATGTGTGAGACTTTTACCCAGCATGGCCACATACAGAGGCCCAACATCCAAGTAGCACCGTCAGGTGTTCTAGGAGCATAAATTCCTGCCAACCTATCACATTGTTGAAGACCACAGATGAAGTTAATAAACTCCTCTCCACGGCCCACCTCACTACCTGCTCCCTGGACCCTGTCCCATCACAATTACTGCAACCACCTTCCCACTCTATCCTTAACTCCCTAACCCACATCTTCAACCTCTCCCTCTCCTCCAGCACCTTTCCTTCCCTGCTCAAACATGCACTGGTTACCCCATACTCAAAATCCCTCACTAGACCCCACCTGTTTGAACAACTTAAGACCCATCTCCCTGCTCCTGTTTGCCTCCAAGCTCATTAAATGCCTTGTCCATAACCAAATGAGTCGCTACCTAGTGGACAACAACCTTCTTGACCCCTTACAGTCTGGCTTCGGCCCACAACATTCTACTGAAACTGCCCTACCAAAACTCACCAATGACCTACTAACTGCTAAAACCAAAGGCCACTACTCCATACTCATACTTTTAGACCTCTCTGCTGCCTTTGACACAGTTGATCACATGCTCCTCCTCAGCAAATTACGCTCCCTTGGCTTCTGCGATTCTGCTTTATCCTGGTTTTCCTCCTACCTATCTCAGCGCACTTTCAGTGTCGCTTACAACTCCATCTCCTCTGCTCCCCTTCCTCTTTCTGTTGGGGTACCCCAAGGTTCTGTCCTTGGGCCCCTCCTATTCTCACTCTATACCTCTTCCCTGGGCCAGTTAATAAGCTCCCATGGTTTCCAATACCACCTCTATGCCGACGACACCCAGATCTATCTCTCCACTCCTCAACTCACCCCCTCAATCTCCTCACAGATCTCCAACTTACTGAATGACATATCAGTATGGATGTCACACTACTTCCCAAACTCAATCTTTCTAAAACTGAACTTATTATATTTCCTCCTTCACGATCCCCCCCCTGTGACTTCACCATTAATATCAACAACACAACCATTAGTCCCTCCACTCATGCCAGAATCCTGGGTGTAATCCTTGACTCTGACCTCTCCTTCAGCCTCCATATCCAATCACTGGCTAAATCCTGCCGCCTTCACCTTCGCAACATCTCCAGAATTTAACCCTTCCTGACTAATGACACCACAAAGCAACTCGTTCACTCCTTGATTATTTCCCGCCTTGACTACTGCAACTCTCTCCTTAATGGCCTACCCTTAAGCAGGCTATTCCCCTTCAGTCTATTATGAATGCTGCTGCTAGACTAATACACCTCACTAATCGTTCCGTGACTGCTGCCCCTCTCTGCCAATCCCCTCACTGGCTTCCCCTACCCCACCGTGTAAAATTCAAAATGCTGGGGGGGCGTGGCTTGGCGCCGATCCGGAATGGCCGCTTAACTGCAGCGCTCCAGCAGCCAGAGACCCAGATTGAAGACTAGCCGAGGGTATTAGCGCCACAAACATGGGGAAGCAGAAGGGGAAGAACTCCCAATCCCGCTCCCGTTCCCCGAGGGGACCCGAAACCGGCGCCGGGCGCAATATCCCGGACATGTTTAGAGCGCACTCACGCGAGGCCGGGGCTCCGCCTGCGGCCTACTCGGACGAACGATCGCCCAGCAGAAGTCCCTCAGAGAGGAGAGGCTCCCAGAGACAGGACAGCCCGCCCGCTGCATGCACGATCACGATGGCGGATCTAAGGTCAGTGGCTAACGACATTAAAGAGTCCCTCACTTCGGTGATCGCTGACCTTAGAAGGGACGTCCAGGCCATGCACATCCGCACGTCGGAATTAGAGGAGGCCGCAACCCGCCATGACACCGCCATCCATCACCTACAGCAGGCCTCCCAGGCGCACATTACACACATCAGAGAACTCCACAGACACATGGAGGACTTGGATAATCGCGGACGCCGCCACAATATCAGGGTAAGGGGCATACCTGAGTCGATTGAACAACCGCATATCACCCAAGCCACCACCCATATCTTTAATGACCTACTAGGGAGACCTCCAGAAGCACCGATTGACTTTGAAAGGCTGCATAGAGCCCTTAGACCGAGGGGCAGGGACTCAGACCCCCCGAGGGATGTAATCTGCTGTGTGGTAAACTTCAAGCTGAAAGAAGACATCCTAAAAAGGGCCAGGGACAGGCGCAACCTGACCTTTCAAGGTGCAGAAATCAAGCTCTTCCAAGACCTTTCTCCTATTACCCTGCAGCACAGAAGGGACTTACGCCTCCTCTTGGAGGCCCTACGCCGCAAGGAAATTCAATACCGCTGGCGTCATCCATTTTGTCTGTCAGCCACAGTGGCGGGACGCACAGCACATCTCAGGGTCCCAGAAGATCTTCAAGAGTTTTGCTCTACGCTCCACATACCCCTGATTGACTTGCCGGACTGGTATAAAGCGTTCCGCACCCCGCGAATGCAGCGATCCAACTCTATGGATACTATCCCAGAAAGAGAGGACTTCCAAATTCGGAGACGAAGATCCACTTCCCCAAGACCGCCGCCTCAGAGGGAGCGCAGGGAAAGACCACATCTCAGCCCGACATCCTCCCCTGCACACAGACGTGCACGACCGGACAACTCCTGAACTGCTTCGCATTCCATAAGTCCGCCCATGCACTTGGCTAATGTACTCCAATCGTGGTGAATACCACCCCTCACCGTTGACAGTGCATATTACTCCCCTGGCTTCTACAACAGTGCAACTCCCTATAACACCCTTTGTTTTTTCTCCTTTTTACCCATTCGTTCCATGTCCTTCTCAAGCAAAGACTTTCAACACAGGATGGGAAACACGGTCACCCACCACCTGCCAACCGCTTTGACAGGATACATGAATAAGTATTGACTGCCTACGGTAACGTATACTTAGCCCGCTCTTCTTTAAACGGGGTGAACTAGCTACTGTTGCGGCTGCAAACTATGGTAGCCTCTTTACCTTTCCTGCGACCTGGTCCGCATACAGCAGCAGTTTCTAATTGTTGGGGCATAGACACTCAAGTCAGAGGCTCTACGGTTTTTGTTTCGATCAGAGCCGCCCCTAGGGACCAGAGTTATTCCATTATTCCCTTAGCCCTTCCTTGAACAATGTCAGAATGTATTTAGGGCACTGTTACCAATTGTTTTGGGAGATTGTTTATATGCTTAAGGGGTTCTCCTCCTTGATGAACAGGACTCCTGCATCTTAACTGTTAATGTTCGTTTGTCGGGGGGAGGAGGCGCGGGAGGAGGGCCGCCCTGATCTACGGAGTAAATAGACCCGGATCCTAAGGTTACTTCCTCACAATCTTGCCTCCTTGACGCATTCTATAGTCCTGGGGTCTTGAAGGGCAGCCATGCCTTTGTGACAGTTACCTGACCCATCAGTGAGGCACTGGCCTCTTTTCCGCTAAGCCACTACTCCGTTCCTCCACGGCGGAACGGAGTACCTTGCTGTTTTTTACCCCTTCGATAACCTCAGGATCCCTGATGCCTTATGGTGCTCTGAGTCGGAGGCTTACTTGACGCCACGCTACTCTCCTCCCGTCCCTCTGCCACTCTCGCCTCCTCCACCTTTTTCTTATTTTTTAGACGAAATGGGTTTTATGGAGTTCTATTTGTACACTTAGTATCTCCACAATGCTTAGAAATGTATATTTGCAACTCTCCAGTGCTTGACTAGTGCTCTGCTGGTACAGTTTGGCCTAAGTTTCTACTATTTTATACATGGCCTACCACATGTTGTACTATCCAACTGTTTAACAGACCTCTCCTCTCTACCCTCTCTCACTCTCTGTTTTCCCCCCACTACAGTAAGCAATTAACTCTTGAAAGTGACATGTTTCACATGGTCTCGACACTGACTGGACATCGCAAGAACTCATATCGGACGACCTTCCACTCCTCCACAAAATGACAAAGAACTTCTTTTCGTTGACTCACACCGGACGCCTAGATACATTTGGGTAAGGTAGCAGGTCTACACACCCCCGGTATCGTATAGTGACCCATACCACCCCTATTCCTCTTTCCCTTTTCTCTGATCCCTCCTTCTGACATCCCCCACCCTACCTCCCCCCCTCCCTCTACCTGTAGATAGACCAGTCCACATTCCTTCTCATTGCCTCTCCGGCTTTCGCCGGGGCATGAACCTCGGTTCCTTAACGAAGACTGTTAGAGTCTGACAGCCGCAAAAGGGCCTCACACGCTCATAAGAATTTTGGAGTCTCGTTCTTGCACGTATCGGAATCCAAAGCACGCTCTTTCCACGCATACACCACTTTAGCTAAACTACACGGACATGTCTACTAATAGCTCCTGCACCCACGATGTAACACTGAAGGTAGTCTCTCAGAATATTAAGGGACTAAATGTCCCGGAAAAAGGGTCCCAAATCCTGAACATGCTATCCAAACTGAAATCGGACGTGGCGTTTCTTCAGGAAACGCACTTCCACTCCAAAAAAATCCCTAAATTAGCCAACCACAGATTTCCCACTGCCTTCCACGCCACTAATCCGCTGGCCAAGACGAAGGGAGTGACCATTCTTTTGTCCAGGAACATTCATTGGCAGCTGGAAGACTCCCTGACAGACCCGGAAGGCAGATACATTTTTATAAAAGGTCTTATTAATGGCCATAGATGCACACTAGCGAACATTTATAGTCCAAACACAGCCCAGGTTAGCTTCTTCCGCATGATAACAGAACTTTTAGCGGGATTTCAGGCGGGTATCACTATTCTGGGAGGAGATTTTAATGTTGCACTCCAGCCTCTGTTAGACTCTTCATCAGGCACCGCATCGCTACCATATAGATCTCTGAGTAAGATTAAATCCCAACTGCAAGATCTCTGTCTCCATGACTCATGGCGCATAGCACATCCGAGCGAGAAGGATTTCACCTTCTTCTCGGCCCCCCATACTAAATACTCACGCTTGGACTACATTTTTCTCTCCCAAAAAGATTTACCACTATTACGGTCCGCAACTATTGAACCTCTAATACACTCGGACCACAACCCAATCACAATCACCCTTACACTTCCACAGACGAAAACGACCACTAAAATATGGCGCTTAGACTCAACCCTGCTATCTTCGGAAACTGACATAAATTACATTAAAAAAAGCCTTACTAACTACTTCAAAGAAAACCCTAATCCAGATCTTTCCCCCTTTACGATCTGGGAAGCACATAAATGTGTGATCAGAGGCGAGTTTATGACTCTCAAAGCTATTCAGAAACAGGCTCACACGGGGACTATAAATGACCTGATTAGTAAAATCAAAAGACTGGAATGCGCACATAAGCTATCACAGGCTCAGGATACTCTCCTAGCCCTCACGGACACTAGGAAACAACTCCTTGAACTCCTTAATTGCAAAACCAGACGTAAATTTATATTAACCCAGAAACTCTTCTATGAGCAGGGAAATAAAAGCGGGAGACTATTGGCCAGGGCTATTCATTCAAGGAAATCCAACACCATAGTACACACCATAAAAGATCACGCGGGCGTCTCCCACACGTCGACTGTAGATATAGCGGCACAATTTGAAAGATATTATAAGAAGCTTTATCACATATCTGGGCAACAGGACATCCCCCCCAGGGAACAACGATAGAGAGACCCTACTTAAGAAATTTTTACAAAAATTTGGCCCCTCTCCTATATCTGACGAGATAGCCAGTGATCTTAACAACCTACTAACAGAGGAGGAACTGAAAAGGGCGATCAAACAACTGAAACCGGGCAAAAGCCCTGGCCCAGATGGTTTGTCGGCCCCATATTATAGAACTTTTTCTGATATACTTAATGCACCACTTATGGCAGCCCTCAACTCACTGGCCGTATCTCCAACTCCACCCTCTACCACGCTTGCTGCACACATAACGGTCATACACAAGGAAGGTAAAGATGCCACCTCAGTCACAAATTACAGTCCGATCTCGCTACTAAATGTAGACCTGAAGCTATTCGCAAAAATTATAGCTAACCGCCTCCTCCCCCTTCTACCCTCGTGGATCAAGAAAGACCAGGTTGGAGATCCTCAATTCGCCCCTTACAGAACCTGAGATCCGACGGGCTATCAAAACCCTCCCAAACGGCAAATCCCCGGGACCTGATGGTCTTCCGAATTGCTATTACAAGCTCTTCTCCCAAACTCTCTCCCCAGCTTTGCGGGAGGTTTATTCTGCTGCAGTGTCCTCTGCCTCGTTCCCTCCTGAAATGCTTAAGGCATTCATAGTCACTATCCCAAAACCTGGGAAAGACCCCACGACTCCAGCTAATTTTAGGCCTATTTCTCTGTTAAATACCGATGTAAAATTGTTTGCTAAGATCTTGTCCCATAGGCTTCTTCCGATCCTGCCGTCACTGATTAAACCGGAGCAGACTGGGTTTACGAGGGGAAGGCAGGCGTCGGACGCTACCAGAAGAGTCGTTGATGTTCTACATCACGCACACTCCTGTCGGACGCCTTCTCTGCTGTTGTCTTTGGACGCGGAGAAGGCGTTCGACAGGATACATTGGGGATATATGTCCCAGACTCTTGGCAAATTCGGGTTCTCGGGCCCTATCCTGTCGGCAATCCTGGCCTTATATTCTTCCCCCTGTGCTCAAGTCTATACTTCCAACATACTCTCCACCCCTTTCTCTATTTCTAACGGTACTAGACAGGGCTGCCCTTTATCCCCCTCCATCTTCAACCTCCTCATAGAACCTCTTGCTGAAAAAATTAGAACACACCCTGACATCCACGGTTTTAAATTTTTTGACAAGTCCCACACCATTAGCCTTTTTGCGGACGACATTATCCTTTTCCTGACCTCCCCGCAGACCTCCCTCCCACACGCACATTCTATCCTTCATGACTTTAGTCAAATATCCTATTACAAAGTAAACTTCTCAAAATCCCTTATCCTAGGCCTTAACTTATCTCCTCAAACCCGAACTAGCCTACAGAACAGCTTTCCCTATGCATGGGCAGAGTCTAGTATTTCTTATCTTGGCTTACAGCTAACGCCAGACCCACTTAATTTAGCAGATGCCAACTATATCCCCCTAATAGCCAAAATTGACAAAGAGGCACAGAGACTGGCTAAGACAGAACTCACATGGTCTGGCAGACTGGCATCTTTTAAAATGCTCCTGCTCCCCCAGATTTTGTATGTTTTTCGCACATTACCTATTCCTCTCAAAAATACACATTTATTAGCGTTAAACAGCATTCTTAGAAAATACGTCTGGGGGGGCAGGAGACCTAGGTGCTCTAGACCTCTGCTAATTAAGCATAGATCGGTGGGTGGCATGGGTTTGATTGATCTTAAAGACTATTGTAGAGCAGCCACGCTTACAGCACTTAAACACTGGATCTCCCCATCGCCAGACATACTTTGGTGTGACATAGAACGGGCCCTTAGCCCCACTACGGACCTGAGTATGCTCCTACTACTGGACACTTGGAGACCTCTCTCCTTGTGTCGGCTTGCTCCTACCCTTCAAGCTTCGTTGCTTGCATGGAGAGATCTACACAGTTCAACCTCTACTGCTTCTGTTGGCACAACACTTCCTGTCCCCATTGAGCTACTGTCCCACATGATCCCCAATACAGAATACCTGTCTTGGAAAGCAAAAGGCATTGCTACAATCGAAGACCTGTATCGGGATAATTCCCTCAAATCGTTCGTATCACTCAGGGAAGAATTTCATCTGCCCCCTACAGATCTCTACCGGTTTCTACAAACCTCACACCTCCTCAAAACACTAGGATGCCCTCATATTTCCGTACCGACCAATTTGTGGCAGTTTTACACAAAAAATCCCTCCCCTACCAAAGGTATCTCCCTTTTTTATTCCACTTTCCAAAATAAACTCATGTTTACTGAATCACGGCCCTTCACTAAATGGTCAATAGACTTCAATAAACGCTTTGATCCCTGCGAGTGGAAGAAAGCATTCCAAACGATCTACACGGCATCTAGATGCGTAAATCACTGGGAGCTTGCCCAAAAAATAGCCCTGAGGTGGTACCTGACGCCATATCTCTTAGCAAAGTTCTCACCGACTAATTCCCCCTTATGCTGGAGAGGTTGTGGGGAGGTGGGCAATATTTCACATATGTTCTGGTTCTGCAGGCACCTTTCTAGTTTTTGGGGCAGTGTGTTTCGATGTATCTCTAGGATCACGGGGATCCTGACTCCGTTGAATCCCACACTTGCAGTTTTGAATTTGGGTATCGAACACTTCCCCCCTAGCTGCCGTTCGGTCGTCACACACGTTCTACTAGCGGCTAGACTATCAATTACCAGAAATTGGAAATCCAACAAGACCCCCAACCTCTCAGAGGTGCTTAGTATTACTAAACAAAACTATGTGTATGAATCACTGCTGGCTAGTAGAAGGGGGAACAGAGCAAGTTTTGACGACCAATGGCAAGTTTGGGTCGACTGGTCTAAATCAGCTCATTGATGTTTAGATGTCTCCACCTGTTAATTGTTAATGATTACGATTTTTAAGTATGTTATCGCATTTCCTTGCTGTGTTTTAAGGCAATAGTAAGCTGTTCTCCTCCTGATGTCCATTCACCGGATTACTGTTTCCGTTCTTCTTAATATTTCTTCTTCTTTTCTCCTATCTTTATTTTCTGTATACTTTTCTGGCCTTCAACTTATATGAATATGACCAATATTCTTCTCTACCTGTATTGATGCTCATATATATCTATGACTGATTTAAATAGTGGTACCAACCACAACTGTTTTGAAGCCTACCCATTTCTTTTGGGACTTTTCTAATTGTTATACTGAATTCTGTATGTGAAAACTTTTTCAATAAAAACTAATTAAAAAAAAAAAAAAGAAAGACCAGGTTGGTTTTGTCCCTGGCCGTGAAGCCAGGGACAACACCATCAAGGCAATTAACATTCACCACTGGCTGTCTTCTAACAAGATGAAAGGCTTCTTCCTTTCCTTGGACGCGGAGAAGGCGTTTGACAGGCTGGCCTGGGACTATCTGGAGATGACCTTACGTCACCTAGGTATTCCTACTTGTATGCTGAACTACATCCTATCTTTATATTCCTCTCCAACGGCGAGAATTAGAGTCAACGGCCACCTGTCAGACGCCTTCCCCGTCCGAAACGGAACGAGACAGGGGTGCCCCCTATCCCCTATACTGTTCATCCTCACGCTTGAGCCCCTCCTAAACAGCATTAGGGCGAACGAAGACATTAAGGGGATACCCATCGCTGACCACTCGTATAAGTTAGCGGCTTTTGCTGACGACATACTACTGTTCCTCAGAGACCCCCTAACCTCAATTCCCAATCTACTGAAAGAATTCGACCTATTCCATCGTATTTCTAATTTGAAGATCAATTTCTCCAAATCCCATGCCCTCAATATATCCCTCCTGCAAGATGTCGTCACACTATGCCAAAATAACTTCCCATTCATATGGAAACACGACTCAATTAAGTATCTAGGGATACAACTCCCCTCGCACTTGTCAGACCTTTATGCGAGGAACTTCGGCCCGCTTACCCAAGCTATTGCTTCAGACTTGCGCAACTGGGACAAATCACACTTTTCATGGTTTGGTCGCGCGGCTATATTGAAAATGAATGTCCTCCCTCGCATTCTCTACTTATTTCAAACAATACCCATTAAACTCCCTCGTTCCTTTTTTCAAGTGATAAGAAGATTGACCCAAAAATTTCTCTGGCATCACAAACGCCCCAGAATTAGTTATTCTCAACTTACTAAACCGAAACAAAAGGGGGGCATCGGCCTACCAGACCTCACAAAATACGCACAAGCCAGCCACCTCTGTAGAGTAGTAGATTGGGCGGTTCACGATAACACTAAAGACTGGGTGAAACTAGAAGACTCCTTATCGGAGCTCCAAATCAAAAGTACCCCTTGGATACCCCCGCACTGTATCCCTAAGACACTGAAAGAGCACCCACTTATCAGTGCAACGTTATTTAGTTTTCGCGAAGCAGTCAAAGGGGGTAAGATCTCCTCAAACCCGGGGCCTCTCACCCCGGTAAGACTAAACCCGGACTTTCAACCGGGAATGTCTACCCACTTTCTCAGGAATAGATGGCCATTTACTGACTTACAAGCTCATCAGTTTTTCCAAAGAGGGAAATTATTAGAGCGCGATGCAATACCCAAGACTCCCGAAGCAGACCCCCTCCCCTATTGGGTTTACTTCCAAATTAGACACTTCCTCCAGAAGACAAACACAGACAACTCACTCGGACGCTCCCTCACCCCATTTGAGAGTCTTTGCTCCCAAACCACGCCGCAACAGCATCTAATCTCAAACACATACTCACTTCTTTTTTCCTCGATCTCATCGAATGAGGGGACAGCATGCAGGGCTTGGGAGAGGGACTTGCAGATGGAATTGACAGAGGACAACTGGGAGAAGATATTCATGCTTGCTCACAAAGCATCACTCAATGTCACCACACAGGAAAACAACTATAAGACAATCTCAAGGTGGTACAGGACACCTGCTCTGGTAAACAAATACAACAAAGAGATCTTGGACAGGTGCTGGAGATGCAACATTGAGATAGGCACATTCCTTCACGTCTGGTGGTCTTGCCCCAGAATACAGACCTTTTGGGTATTAGTTAACAACACCATATCCCAAGTCACGAGTGCCCAGCTAGACTATTCGCCCGCAAGCTTCCTACTCCACCACTCTGATATACCTGCTCTAGTCTACAAAAAATCATTGTCCATGCATATGCTTAATGCAGCCAAACTGTGCGTACCTGCTCACTGGGGATCCCCGGACACCCCTTCTATTTCAGAATGGTTTAAACGTATCGAGAATATAGCAGAAATGGAAGAACTTATCCACATAGCGAAAGATACCCCACATAAGTTTGCTAGAACATGGGGACAATGGAACGACTTTAAAAACTCAGAGAGTTATAAATTGTGCCTGAGATCCACGAATTAAGTAACGGAAATAGCGCCATATTAAGGACTAGTATACTGACACCCGCACGCCATACTGGGGTGAACACATTGACATTATCCCTTCTTCTCCTAGTCTAGGACAGACTTGAAACTACACTGCTCCCTCCGCAATGCCAAAAATGCAGAGACTCGGGCGTACTGGGCCCAGGCGTAATGATCGGCGGAGGCCGGAGAGGCAATCATATCCTCTATCTCCTTCCCTCCTCTACCTCTCTTCTTTTTCTTTAACCCCCCCTCCCTTTACCTCTCCCTTCCCCTCCTTCCTCTATCCACCTACGTAGATAACCCTCCCTTCACACTCAGTTACTCATTTCTCACTTCCAGTAGACTATAATAATTCGGACGGTCTAACAATTTACTCACAAACGACCTCACGCGTGAAGACTGACTCACCTTATGACAGAACTCTATCTTATTTCTTGGACATGCCAGAGGACTCCTTAATTAAGCCTATCTCAGTGGGGCATGTCAAGGACATCTATGACAGCTGATTGGATGGAAAGAGAAAGGCAGCTTTTTACATACTAACAGAAGGTTAGACCTTTCCACGGTCTGAGTAGGTTCTGCCCAGGAAACTCAATCACAATTGCAAGATATAGTCGGATGCATAATGAGAGTGTTTTGTCGCAATATATTCTTTGTTCTAGACTGTACTGTTTTTGCACGCATGTTACGTGCTATGTTACTGTAACCATTATATATATCTAATAAAATCTTAAATGGGGGAAAAAAAAAAAAAAAATTCAAAATGCTAACAATAACATACAAAGCCCTCCACAACCTCGCCCCCATCTACATCACCAACCTCATCTGCAGATATCGCCCAAATTGTCCCCTCCACTCCTCCGACGACCTCCTGCTTTCTAGCTCCCTTGTTACCTCCTCTCATGCTCGCCTTCAAGACTTCTCCAGAGCCTCTCCCATTCTCTGTAACTCCTTGCCCCAGTCGATCTGCTCAGCCCCTACCCTGTCCACCTTTAAGAGTTGCCTGAAAACTCATTTATTCAGGGAAGCCTATCCCACACCCACCTAACTGTCCCCAAGCCGCCCCCCATCAAATCATTCTCTGCAGCTATTACCTTTTGTACCACCACCCCCTCCCTTTAGAATGTAAGCTCTACGAGCAGGGCCCTCCTGTACCTTTTGTATTGTACTGTAATTGTGTTGTCCCCCCTATACATTGTAAAGCGCTGCGTAAACTGTTGGCGCTATATAAATCTTTAATAATAATAATAATAATAATTCTAACACATAGCATGTACTGTACATACCAATTACAAGCCAAAATACATTCTGCTGAGCAAAGAGTAAAGAAAAGATTACCTGCGGTTTTAGTAGTGCACTGGTCCACAGAGGAGAGCATCGGTCCAGGCAGCAGGCAGGAACATGGACAGTGACAGCAAATCAGGCAGCACGCAGGAATAGTCAGTACAGGTAGAGATGTTATCAGCACAGCCAATGCATTGGTCCAGATAGCAGGCAGGGATGTGGTCAGCAGAAGCAAAAGGGTCAAAGGATCGTCCATGCAGCAGGCAGGAATACCGTCCATAGTACATGCAGCAGGCAGAGGTATGGTCAGCACAGCCAGAGTATTTATCCAGGGAGCAGGCAGGACCATCAAGCTTAGGGCATCGGTGAGGAAAGAATGGGGACAGGGGTAGGAGGCTTCTCCCACCCAAATTGCTTTGAAGCCTCCGGACAACCAGGTCCTGTTCTGGGAACACAAAAAAACAAAACCGGTTTTCTGAATTCCGAACACTATTCTGGAACCCCTCACATATGTGAGACCCCTGTGTAGCAGGGTAAAAGATCAATCCAAGGGGCAGGCAAAAACATGGTCAACAGGCCGAGGTCAGTGCAGGTAGAAGGCAGAAATAGACGGTAGACAGAGGCATAGTCGATACAGTTCACTTGAGAGGCAGAAACATGGCGGATAAACAATGCAGACGGTAGTCAGAGGAATAGTTAAGAAACAGGCCAGGGTCAGTTCACATGGAAGACAATGATACAGTTGGTTGAGGCAGAGAAATATTAATGATGGAAATTGAAAACGGAGAAATGGCAGTATTAGAAATATGGGCTAATAGTGTTATCATCTGAAGCATTGTCCAATGCAAAGGCCAGGTTGGGAGGGACAGTCGGGACAATGAAAGCTGGTGTCTTTCCTAATTCCTCTTTTGGTGCACACCCAACGTTTTTTTGGGCGTCGTCTTCCAGATTCTGATGGTGGAATATGCTCTGGAATATGACACTCATGTAGTCTGCTGCCCGAATCTGAGCAAATGCTTTCAGGGGGGGAATCTTGTTGGCAGATCAGGGAAGTGACAATATCTTCAATATACTTTATGTAGGTGGTGGGTGTTTCTGTTGATTTTTGGTAGATGAAAAAATAATTTAAAAGGGCCAAATGAAAAAAGTTCATTGCGATTTTTTTGTACCAAAAAATGGATTTTCCTGTTGAAAGATAGGGCTGCAACATCTGATAATTTAAATCCACCCCCCACATGAATTTATTAGAATCGCTGATACAGGAAGGCTTTAGGTACAGGTGGTGGAGAAGGGGCAAACTAGTGTAATAGTTATCCATGTATATATGATGATGTATATATGATAACCCTTTTGGAGGAGTGGGAATGCCAACTCCCAAACTATCTTTCCACTTATTCCCATGTAGGATGGACACTCAGGGGGCTGGAGCTGGGAATCTTTGCCTTTTGTACATGCGGAATGAGTGCACATAACTGGTGGCGCTTTCACAGAGCTTGTTCATCTTCAAGCCATACCTCGCTCTCTTACTGCGGATATATTGCTTGATTCCCAGCCGGCCTGTGAAATACACCAGGGATTCGTCCTCACATATGTTTTTGTCAGGGACATAAAGTTTGGAAAACTTCTTGGAAAAATAATTAATTAGGGGGCGAATTTTATATAGTTTGTCAAAGTTTTAGTGATTGGGGGGGGGGGGGGGGGGCACTGTGAGTTGTCACTAAAATGCAGGAAGCGCATTATAAGTTCGTATTGGAACCTGGACATGAATGATGAAAAAACTGGCATATGATGGATGGGTTTGATCGACCAATACTTATGAATTTCATTTTTTTTGTAAGCCCCATGTTGAGCGTTAGGCCTAAAAACAATTTAAACTCCGTTGCTGTTTGGGGTCGCCATTCAAAAGGGCGGGCATAGCTGGAGCTGGGGTTGTTTGCAATAAATTGTTGTGCAAACAGGTTGGTTTGGTCCACGATGCCTTGAACCAATTAGTCGGGGAAAAATAAATTTAAAAAATCCATTTGGGAAAAACCTGCAGTGTTGACCTGCACACCTGGCTGTGCTGTAAAAGGGGGGATAGTGGCTGACCCTGTGGTAGTAGGCAGCCACAATGGGTTTGCCAAGCATTCTGGAAGCTGGGTTTGGGCCCTAATTCTTTGGCGTGCACTGGGCCTTTCCTCCTGGGGTCAGCAGTGCTTGTACCAGGCCTCTCTTCCTGGGGTCTACCGCTGTTGGCACTGCTGGTAGCTGCCTGGTGTTCAGACCGTCTTCTTTTAGGACGGACTGCTTCCTCCTCCAATTTGGATCCTGATGTTCTGCCTTCAGGGGGCTCATATTCTGAAACAGAATCAGAACCAGAACTGAGCGGTGAGAGCTCCCCGTTGCTCTCATCGGTCAGGCTGAGTATTAGGTATGCCTCTTCTGGGGTGTACACCTTTCTGAACATAGTGGCTGTAGGTACTCTGGTGGCAGTTACTCTGGTGGCAGGTGATGAGGTGGCGGGTGGTGAGGTGGTGGGTACTCTGGTGGTGCTCTGTTGGCAGGTACTCTGGTGGCAAGTGGTGAGGTGGCGGATACTCTGGTGGCAGGTGGTGAGGTGGCGGGTACTCTGGTGGCAGGTACTCTGGTGGCAGGTGGTGAGGTGGTGGATACTCTGGTGGCGGGTACTCCGGTGGCAGATGGTGAGGTGGCAGGTACTCTGGTGGCAGGTGGTGAGGTGGTGGATACTCTGGTGGTGGGTACTCTGGTAGTACTCTGGCAGATGGTGAGGTGGCGGGTACTCTGGTGGCCCTGGTGGCAGGTACTCTGGGGGCAGGTACTCTGGTGACAGGTACTCCTGGTGACAGGTACTCTTTATTTAGGGGGGGGCTATCTGGGCACAGTAACACATATACTGGGGTACAGCAGTGGTAACTCACTGTTAGCTGATCTCCTCCTCACACTGGATCGGTGTGTGAAAAGGAGAACCCAGCAACAGGAGTTACACACAGGTTTGTTTACATTTAGTGACAGGTTGTCATTGGGCACAGCCAGTCACTAAATAGCCAATTTCATTGGCTTTTTACACTGATCAGGGCTGGGCTGTAGCTAGGGAAAAAGCTTCAGCCAGCCTCAGCCCAGATCACTACACAGCTCCTCCCTGGGAGCGTGCACGTGTGCCGTGCACTCCGCTTCCCGGATGTGGATATGCAGCGACGGCTTGTGACGCATCACAGCCAGTAAAGCTGCTCCGCCACTCACTGCCGCCACTTCACTACCCCCATCAGGGAACGGCTGTGTCCCCGATCGCCGCTCTGCGGCCGGGGGCCCGCAGTAGCGGCAGAAAGACGAGGATGTCGTATGACGGCCACCCAGGATGGGAGATCCCATCTGTGGCCGTCATTTGACTATGGCTGGGTATTGAAGTGGTTAAGGGAGTGTTCTAGTCTACTGACTACTGCATGCCATATTGGCTCCAAGTATCTACAGCTCCATAAAATATGAAGGTAGTTGCCTTCTTCAGGGCAACCTCTGAAACAGTCTGGGGAAGCTGTGGGGTAAAAGGAGTGAATCTTAACCGAGGTCATATACCAACTGGTGAAAAGTTTCAGTGGAGATTCTCTAAATACAGTTACATGGTTGCTTTTATGAAGATTCTCTATCATATTGGACCATGATTCAATAGAAAATTGGCAATCTATGTCGGCTTCCCAGTGCAACATAGGGCCAGTTTTTTTAGGTTGGTGTAGATTATTGAGGTGGGGGGGGGGTGTATTGAGAGAGATCTGAGGGGGGAAGTTAACCCTAGACTGTAGTGAGGTAAAAGGGAGGAATTTCATATTAAGTATCAGTGATTTTAATGTGGTGAGATTATTTTTAATTCAGTTATGAAAGAGAGTATTATCTAGAAATGCAGGGGGGAATCTGGGGTCACCAAAGTATGAGGCTAACGGAGGGGTTTCTAAGGAGAGTTTGAAATTATCTTTGATTCTATTCCATAATTGCATAAAATGAGCTACTATTGTGTTTTGTTTGGGTAAAATATGATGTGACTTTGTGTTGGACCATAAGATGCCTTTAAGGTTTAGAGGTAGAATAGAGATGGACTCGAAATTTAACCAGGATATATTGGTATCAGAGGAAAACCATTGAGCTAACTGTACTAGTTTGGCTGCTAGGAAATAGAGCCAGAGGTTTGAAAGTCCCAGTCCACCACTATGTTATGTTCTATGCATGAGGGAGTAGCTACATCTGGGTTTTTTGTTGTTCCATATGAATCTATTGATTTCGCTCTGGAGGGTTTCCAATCTTGTTTTGGGGACATTGATAGGTAATGCCCTAAAATAAAGTAATTTGGGGAAGATGGCCATCTTAAATGCACAAATCCTACCGAGATAGGAGATACGGTAAGAGGACCATACTTTTATTAGTGAGCTAATATGATAGAAAAGGGGGAGGTAATTTGACCTTTTTAAGAGCTAGGGCCACTTAAGCAACTTGGTAACCAGTCGCGGGCCACAATGAGCGGACTGGGCGGATGACAGGTCATGGCTACTCTATAGGCCCTCCAATCCAATCCACCCAGATTTTTTTATTTTTTTAAATTTTTTTAGAGGATCGGAAGCAGACAAAAGTCTGTTTACATTTGCCGCTCTGTAGAAGTGAATTGAGGGTCTGATTGGGTAGGGCCGATTGTGTGAAAAGGGCTTAAGACTTTCATACTGATGTGCTGTGGTTTACCCACACCATGGGTGCAGTGTAGTGCACCTCTGTCTATCCTGCGGGTTAACTGAACTTTGTCATAGACTCTACCTGTGGCAAAAGCCGGGAAGCATCGGCTTATGAGGCTCTGCTCTGCAGCCACTTTCTTCCTCTACCACCAACTTCATTCACAACACTTATGCTTTGGTATGACAGGTTGGCAAACTGTGATCTGGGCTTGCTAACCCGACATTCCAGAGAAGGAGGTCGCAGGCCACATCAGAGGGCTCCGTGGGCCACATGTGGCCCCCGGGCCACTGGTTGACCACCCCTGCTGTAATATATACTCCAAGATAATTGAGTGATTGTGGGGACCATAAAAAATTAAAGTCTTTTTTCAATAAGGATAATAGATCTGGAGGACAGTTGAAGGGCAAAATAGAACATTTGTTTGTGCTGATCTATAGACCAGAGAGTTTATGGAATGAATGGCATTCTGAGAGGAGATTAGGTATTGAAATGAGCAGGTCAGTTAAAAATAGGAGGGCGTCATCAGCATATAGACTAAGTTTGAAATGATATGGGTCTTTGTGGAAGCCTTTAATGTTGATATTGTTTCTGATGGCATGTGCTAGGGGCTCAATGACTAAAGCGAAGAGGAGGGGGGAAATCAGGCAGCCCTGTCTGGTTCCTCTGCTCAAAGGAAAGACATCTGAATTATTATCTGGGATTCTAATTCTGGTTTGAGGAAGATGATATAGGGCATTAAAGCCATGTATAAATTTCTCTAAAATGCCGAACTTAGGTAGAAGGTGATTTAGATAAGACCAGTTAACACTGTCAAAGGCCTTGTGTATGTCATGACTAAGTAAGCATAGGGGGCAGGAGTGAAGGTTAGCATCTTGGACAATATCTGTGACTAATCTAATGTTATCCACTATTTGTCTGCCTGGTATAAAACCTGTTTGGTCATTGTGAATCAGGGAAGTAATAACAGAGGCCAATCTATCCGCTAGTAATCTGCCAAACTATTTGAGGTCATTATTAAGGACCGAGATGGGGCGGAAATTTTGTAGTAGGGTGTGGTCTTTTTGAGGTTTCGGTATTAGGGAAAGTTAGCCAGAAGCATGTCCGCTGGAAAATGTCCACCCAACAGGATATGGTTGAACATTTTGGTGAGACTAGGGGTCAGTAGGGGAGCAAATTTTTTGTAATAGGCTGCAGTAAAGCCGTCCGGGCCAGGTGTTGTTGATGGAAGAGGTTTTGGGAGTTGTAGGGCGTTCAAATTAGAGGGTAGGGGATGTGTTTGAGGGAGAGATAGAAGGTTTTTGTAAAAGGAAGTGAATATTTGGAGGACATCTTGAGGATAGGTCACCAAGTTCCCCCTATGATCACGTAGTTTGTAGACATGAGGGGGCTTAGTGTCATGTTTCAATTTCCTGGCAAACATTGCTGAGGAAGACGCAGCAGGAATTTGGCTTTGGAGAATCTCAGTGATTTTTCAGTGTCTTCTGATAAAATTGTGTTTAAAGCTTAGCGTTTGATTTGAATTCAGTTTGTTATATAATTCACAGAGTTCCCTGGTAAGGCACTTAATTTATGTAAGTTTAGTTTTGTTTTTGGCTGCTGCTGTGTTAACCACTTCAGCCCCGGACCAATTAACAGCCTAAGGACCAGAGGTCTTTTTACAATTTCGCACTGCACTGCTTTAACTGGTAATTGCGCGGTCATGCAATGTTGTATCCAAATGAAATTTGGGTCCTTTTCTTCCCACAAATAGAGATTTCTTTTGATGGTATTTGATTGCCTCTGCGATTTTTACTTTTTGCGATATAAATGGAAAAAGATCGAAAATTTAGAGAAAAAAATATATTTTTTACTTTTTGTTATAAGAAAAATCGAATAAACTCAATTTTAGTCATACATTTAGGGCAAAATGTATTCAGCCACAAAAAATGTCAATAAGCGTATATTTATTGGTTTGCGCAAAAGTTATAGCGTCTACAAACTAGAGTACATTTTCTGGAATTTACACAGCTTTTAATTTATGACTGCCTATCTCATTTCTTGAGATGCTAATATGGCAGGGCAGTACAAAACTCTCCCAAATGACCCCATTTTGGAAAGTAGACACCCCAAGGAAATTGCTGAGGGGAATGTTGAGCCCATTGAATATTTTTTTTTGTCCCCAGTGATTGAATAGTTATATGTGGAAATGCACCCCAAAATATATTCTGCTGCTTCTCCTGAGTATGGGGATACCACATATGTGGGACTTTTTGGGAGTCTAACCGCATACGGCACCCCAAAAACCAATCACTGCCTTCAGGATTTCTAAGGGTGCAAATTTTTGATTTCACTCCTCACTACCTATCACAGTTTCGAAGGCCATAAAATGCCAAAATAGCACAAAACCCCCCCCAAATGACCCCATTTTGGAAAGTAGACACCCCAAGCTATTTACTAAGAGGTATGTTGAGTCCATGAAATATTTTATATTTTGCCACAAATTGCAGGAATATTAAAAAAAAATTTTTTGCACAAAGTTGTCACTAAATTATATATTGCTCACACATGCTATGGGCATAAGTGAAATTACACCCCAAAATAAATTCTGCTGCTTCTCCCGAGTACGGGGATACCACATGTGGGGGACTTTTTGGGAGTCTAGCCACGTACGGGACCCTGAAAACCAAGCACTGCCTTCCGGATTTAAATATAAAACGCTACAAAAAAAACTGTTAGCGATCGCAGGGATCAGGCCTGACTCTGCGAACGCTGCAGTTATGTGTTTAGTGTTTTGTAAGTGACAGTGATCGATCGATACTGCACTTGGGTGGGCTGGGCGGAGGGGCAAAACGCAGGTGCCAGCAGGTATCTGGGCTGATCCCGCTAACAATGCGTTTATTTGTTTAACCCTAAACTGCTGGGGACGCTAGTATAGATCTTCTTTTTTTTTTTTTTTTTTTATTTATCTCAAATTTTTCATTTTTTTTCCCAACAAAGAGTATATAAAACATTTTACAAAAAAGAGAAAAAGAAAAACCTTATTGCACATAAATACAAACATTTCTTAATTTCTTTATAAATTATACCTATACCATCCAAACGTTAGATACCCCTCTGCCTTCGCCCACCCCCCCCCCCCCTTTCCTTGCAGGTTGCTCATGGGTGCCGTAGTTGTATCCATTATTTCTGACCGGGTATTAGTTTCTCTTTTTTTTTTTTTTTTCCCCCTTATATTTATTGTGCAATTTCCCCTACATATCTCCAAGAGTTTTTAAATTCTTCCCACGGAGTCCATTTATCTAAGCCTCCCTCTTCTACTGTTAGATCTTCGTCCCCATCCTTATAGTGTTCTATTTTTTGTATTTCATTTACATGAAAAATCCATTCCGATATTTTAGGACTTTCGGTCTCTCTCCATTTTTTTGGGATTACATTTTTGGCGGTATCTAGAAGAATGGGAATTAACGAGGTTTTGTATTGCTTTATGGGTTCATCTGTCCCATGAAATAGAACCATCCAAGGATCTTCTCTTATTTCCTTTTTACAACCTTTATTATCTCTATGATCTTCCTCCAATATTTTTTGATAATGGGGCAGTCCCACCAAATATGGGCCATAGTCCCAATTTTTTTACACCCGCGCCAGCAATCCGCAGATTGCGCTACCACAAATTTGGCCGTTTTGTCAGGAGTAGCGTACCACCTTGATAAACATTTGTAGTTTGTCTCTATCAGCTTATTATCTACCACCCCGGTGTGAATTAATTTGAATATCTTCTTGCGAATTTGAGTGCTACATTGTGACCCCAAGTCCTTTTCCCACTTTTCGATGTATGGCGGGTCCTCCCGCTCGTCTCCCTCTGAGAGAATCTTATATATTCGAGTTATATTTTTTTTCAATTTTTCTCTCAGGCATAACCGCTCTAGAGGTCTCAGATCCTCTTCACTTCGAATTGGCTGAGGTAAATTTGAGATAAAGTGACTTAACTGGAGGAACCGCCATACATCGATCTTCATAAGTTCAGTGTCTACGCTCAGTGCTTGAAATGAAATTATTCTACCGTTAACTAATATATCTTTTAATTGTGCGTTTCCTTTTATTATCCAGTTACCCCCGACTTCCTGTTTTCCCGGTGTAAAATAATCGTTTTCCTTACTACTCGTGACAAAACTACTGCATTGTAGTATCTTTTTAGATCCGGGACTGCCAGTCCCCCTTGTCTTTTCCCCCTGCTTAACACCGCCAAAGTAATTCTCGGCTTTTTAAATTGCCATATATATTTAGAGATTATATTTTTCAGTGTTCTAAAGTAGGCCTGAGAGAGCGGGATGGGCAACATTTGAAACTTATATATAATCTTTGGGACCAGAAACATTTTGACTGCGTTAATCTGTCCTAACCAGGAGAGGGGACATGTTGAGATTTTTTTTATTTCTCTTTTAATTTCATCAAGTAATGGGATATAATTATTCATGTATATTTTCCTGATCGTATCCGTAAGGTAAACTCCCAAATATTTAATTTCCTTACGCCAGGGGAAGCGGAATTCTGCCTGGAGTTTCTCCTCTTCCTGGATGCTGATATTAACATTCAAGACCTCGGACTTGCTGAGGTTTATTTTCAGATTCGATATTTTGCCGAATTTTTCCAACGTCCTCAGCAAGTTCGGAATCGTAATCCTAGGATTGGTAATGAAAAAGAGCACATTGTCCGCATAAGCTGCGAGTTTGTGTTCATCCCTTCCCATCTCAATCCCCTTTATATCCTGGTTGTTTCGGATAAAGGTCAGTAATGGCTCCAAAGATAAAGCAAAAAGGAGCGGGGACAACGGACACCCCTGTCTGGTGCCGTTTCCCATTTGAAATTGAGCGGAGGATTCTCCATTAATCTTTACCGAGGCCTGCGGATGATTATAAAGTACCTGGATCCATTGGATCATTCTCGGTCCCATACCCATTACTTCTAACGTTTCTATCATGAGTCCCCAGTCTACCCTGTCAAATGCTTTCTCTGCATCTATAGACAGGAATAGACCTGGGGTCCCACTATTTTTTAGGGCCTGGAGGAGGAGCAATGCCCTTACTCCATTATCCCTCCCTTCTCTTTCGGGTATAAACCCGAACCTGATCTGGGTGCACTAGTTCATTCATCTTTTCCTTCAATCTAGACACCAATATTTTGGCGAATAGTTTTGTATCAGCATTCAATAATGCTATCGGCCTATAACTGGAGCAGAGCAAGTGATCCTTTTCCTCCTTTGGTAATACCGTGATGGAGGCCTGTAAAGCCTCTGCCTTCATTTCGTATTTTGTACCTAATCCGTTCATGTATTTACATAATCTGGGGACTAATATCTCCTTAAATTTTTTATAGTAAAAAGTCGTGTACCCGTCAGGTCCCGGACTTTTACCCGATGCCGTATCCTTTAACGCTTATGGATTTCCTCTTCTGTAATAGGTCTATCTATATTATATCTGTCACTTTCTTGTAAATGCGGTAGTTTAGTATCATACAAAAATTCTTTAATGATTTCCTCTTCCCCTTTACCTCGCCCCCCTTTTTGGCCTACATTATACAGTGCTTCGTAATATTGCCTGAATACCTCCGCAATTTCCTTGGTGGTGTGGACCATCTTCCCATTCTTGTCCTGAATTTTATCAATAAAGTTAGTCCCCCTCTTCCCTTTTAGCTGTCTCGCTAAATATTTACCTGTTTTATTTTTCCCATAGTATCTCTCTCTAGCTCTTCCCTCATATGCCCTCCTTGCTTCCTGATCCATCAAGTCCTTGAGTTCCTCTCTCATATTGATCAGTAGATGATAGGGTTCCTGCTTTTCACCCTTATGTTTTTTATGCTCTTGCTCTAATCTATAAACTTCTTTTATCAGATTCTCCCTTTTCTCTATTCTATCTTTTTTCCTTTTTGCTCCTATGGAGATGAGGATACCCCTGATGTATGCTTTATGTCCTTCCCATAGGGAGGCACCCGAAATTTCCCCTATATCATTCATCGAGAAGTAGAATTCTATTTCTTTCCGAATTATCTCTACAGTTTCTTTATCCTGTAAAAGATTTTCATTTAATCTCCATGTAAAAGGTTTTCTATGAATTCCGGGTATCCTCATCTTCATTATCACTGGGGAGTGATCTGACAGAGACACTATTCCTATCCTTGTTTCAGAGACTTCTTCTAACAGCCTGTGATCCACCAATATGTAGTCCAGCCTGGAGTGCGTCCCGTGCACGGGGGAGAAAAAAGTATAATCTTTTATTTTTTCATGTTGGATCCTCCAAGCATCAATCATTTGGTGTTGTTTCAGGCGATGCTTAATTATTTTCAGAGTCCTCTCATTCGTCCCCCTTGCACGGGACGTGCTATCCAAGGCCGGATCCATACAAAAATTTAAATCCCCTGCCAAAATTACATCTCCTGATTTAAAGTCTGCTAGTCTCCGTAATATTTGTTTCAAGTATCCTACTGGGTTTTTATTTGGACAATATACATTTGCAAGAGTAAACACCCTATTTCCTAGTTCTCCCTTAAGGAACAAATATCGGCCCTCAGGATCAGTCAGCCTATCGAGCAATGTGAATCTTGTATGTTTCTCAAATCCAATCGCCACTCCCTTCGCCCTCCTTATTGGGGAGTCCCCATAGAACCAGATCGGAAACCTATCTGAAAATAAATTGATATTCGTATCCTGGGTTAAATGGGTCTCCTGCAAGAATACCACTTCTGCACTGTATTGCTGCAGTTCCTTTAAGACTTTGTACCTTTTGTTAGGAGAATTTAATCCTTTTACATTGTATGACAAAAATTTTACCACGGTCATCCAAGATTGTCTGATGGCATATTTATTCTGTAACTTTTTACCCTACCCATAGTTTTCCCTTTTCTTTCTTTACCCCCTTCTGCAAGGCATTTCTTTTCCCACCTATGAAATTCCCAGTTTATTACAAAAATCCTCTAGTTCATCTAGGAACTTTAGCTTGATAGTCCTTCCCTCTCTCTGAACTAACAGGGCTGTCGGAAACCCCCAACTGTATCTTATGTTTGCGCTTCTCAACTGTTCCAATAGGGGTTTTAGTTGTCTTCTCCGTGCCAGGGTCCCTGCAGAGAGATCTGTAAAAACTTGCAATATTGTACCCTCATATTGTATTGGAGACAGTCCTCTTAGTTTGCTCCATATCTTGGCTTTATCCTCATAGAGGTGAAATTTTATAATCACATCTCTTGGTACCTCTTCCCTTAGTCCTGGAGGTTTCCTCACTCTGTGTGCTTGATCAATCTTTAATTCTTCTCCTTCCGCTCTTCCTAGTAAAGGGTTAAATATCTTTGCCATTTTTGCTCCTAGATCTTCTCCCTGTTGTTCTGGCAGGGCTCTAATCCTAAGATTTTGACGTCGGCTCTGGTTCTCCTGTTCCTCCATTCTATATAAGATATCCCTGTGAGCCTCTTGCATCTTTCTAGATTGCAATTGTAAGTCAAGTATTTCCTGAGCCTGTTTACCCGTTAGTTCTTCTGTTTCTTCTATCCTCCTTAACAGGTGTCCCATATCCACCCTTACGGTTGAAATCTCCGCCTTGATTGTATGTTCCAATCTCGTGAACATTTCCTGTATTTCGCCTTTTGTTGGTATTTGGGAAATATCCCTCTGCTCCTTTCTTTTGCCATCCAAATCTAAATCCAACTCCTCACCGGAGGTGTCTCCCTGTGTCCCAGCTAATTTTCCTGCCTCCTTCCTCTTCTCTCATGTGCCCAGCTGTTTTTTTTCTATGCCAGGACTTTTTTGGCTTGTTTCTTTAAGGTACTTCTGGATCGTACTTGTATTTAAACTCTCTCTTGTTGTTTTGGGATCATTAGCTTTTGGGTTTCTTCCCCTCATATTGTCCCTCTTTATCTTTCTCCTCCCCAGGATTCCCCTTTCACTTAGTGGTCACTGTATAAGTATCGGGAAATGTCTGAGACTTTTTTTTTTTTCAGGGACCTCTTCACTGATGGTCTGCCGTTGGTGCGCTCTAACCACAATAGGGGAGACCACCTGTACTTCTCCGTGACCTTGAATATAACCCTTATGTGTCCATGCCTTGGCTATAGTGGCCAGGAATATGTCAAAAAAAAAAAAGAGAGAGAAAAACAAAAAAACAAAAAATCTTTTCCTTTGTCACACTGATGTATTCCCCAAATAGTGAGATATGGAGAAAATGAAAAAAAGGACCAGAGGTACTATCTTCTCTTACAGAAAATTACTCAGCACTGTTTCACCTTCAATAAGGAAACACAGGTGCGACACATAATCAATATCATCCTCTGCTTCTCATCTCATTCTAGCGCTAAGCATAGAATCTGGACTAGACCGGCCTTAAACACAGGAGATACACAGTAGGAACAGAAAAACAGGGAAGATGCACATTTCAAAATGTTTCAAGATTCCCGGCAGAGCTTTTCAAGGCTTATTTGGCCTATACATATTAACATATCTTCTCAGGGAAATGTTTATTAAGAGCTCAGCTTAGTTTTCCAGTCCGTCCGCTTTATCCTGCTAATTTCTCCTGAATACATGTATTTTAAATGCACGTTTCAACTCCATGGAACATAGTTCTGCAGGTTCCTATTAACACTGCTCACCTGTATTACTCCTGTTATGCTGCTGCTGTGGATTTAACAGGCCTTGAAATAACATTCAGGATATATGCAATGCTTAGATCTGACCTGTTTGTAGTCTTCTTTGTATTCAGGTTCTTCAGCTCACAGGGAAATCTCAGCGTCAGGTGGACGGGGGGAAGACCCGGGGGCTCCGTCTGCCGGCGGTACGCCTCCGAATCCCGCTGGGGGAGTACTCAGACTCGTGCGTGCAGGCGTTCAATTGCAGGCGAAGGGGTTGATGCTGGCTGCATTACGGAGCGCTGCGCTCTCTCACCGCGCTCAGCTCCGATCGGTACAGCGGGTCCTCCTCCATCCGCTCGCGTGGAAGCCGCAGTCAGGCTCCTCCCCTCTCACGTGCACGGCATGACGTGTTCCCGATTGAGCGCCCGCTAGTATAGATCTGATCAGATCAGATATTGATCTGTTCAGATTCTATACCACTACGGGAGGTGTATGCTTTGCGTGTGGGTGTTAGCGGTACTGGCACTAACCTAGGGCTGCCTGGGGCGAACCTAATTGATATCACCCGCCGGGTGATCAGGGGGTTAAACTTTTATTGGGTAATAAATGGTGCGTGCCCTGATGCTATAAAAAGCAAACTAACCAGAGCCACCCGTAACACTTATACGGTGATCACTGGTGAAAGGGTTAACTAGGGGCAATCAGGGGGTTAAAATCTTTATTAGGTAGTGAATGGGGGTCCCTGGCGCTATATAAAAACCTGACGGGGAACCTAAATAACTAACTGGCGAACCAGCGTCACCAGTGGCACTTATACGGTGATCGCTGGTGAAAGGGTTAACTAGGGGCAATCGGGGAGTTAAAACCATTATTGGGTAGTATATGGGGGTACCTAGCGCTATAAAAACCTGGCGGTGAACCTAAAAAAATAACTAGCTACCTAGCAGCACTAGTGACACTAATGCAGCGATCAGAAAAATGATCGCTTAGTGACACTGGCAAAAGGGGGTGAAAGTGTTAACTAGGGGCAATCAGGGGGTTAAAACTGTTATTGGGTAGTATATGGGGGTACCTAGCGCTATAAAAACCTGGCGGTGAACCTAAAAAAATAACTAGCTACTTAGCGGTGACACTAATGCAGCGATCAGAAAAACGATTGCTTAGTGATACTGGCAAAAGGGGGTGAAAGAGTTAACTAGGGGCAATCAGGGGGTTAAAACCATTATTGGGTAGTATATCGGGGTACCTAGCGCTATAAAAACCTGGCGGTGAACCTAAAAAAATCACTAGCTACCTAACGACACCAGTGACACTAATTCAGCGATCAGAAAAACGATCGCTTAGTGACACTGGCAAAAGGGGGTGAAAGGGTTAACTCTAGGAGCAATCAGGGGGTTAAACCTTTATCGGGGGGTGGTAGGGGGCTACCCTGAACCTAACACTAACTGCCCTGACAGTTTTTACTTTTACAACTGACACTGAATGCAGTGATCAGAAAATAAATGATCACTGCAATCAGTGACACTGTGACTGGGAGGGGGAGGGGAGCAGGGGGGATCGGGGGGTAATCGAGGGGGGGGGGTTTGTGTGCCTATGTGTGCCTACATGTTAATGTAGTGTTGGTGCACACTCACTTTCACTCATCTCCTCGTAGTCCGGTCAAAAAGGCCGTCCCGAGGAGAATGACATCACTTCCTCCCTGCCTGTGTTTACTATACACAGCGGGGGAAACGTCTCATTCGCCAGGAGCGATCGAGAGGGGGTGGCCAGAAACCAACGGCCATCCCCTCATCCCGGTTGCTCCTGAAGCGAAATGGACCGCCGCATCCAGCGGGAGGGGGTCCGATCGGACCCCCCACCCGCTGGAAGGCAAGCACGTACATGTACGTGCTTGTGCCTGTACATGCCATTGTGATGACGTACATTGGCATGCGGCGGTCCTTAAGTGGTTAATCAAATGCCCCCTTAGGACTGCTTTATGAGCGGCCCAAATAGAAGTAGGAAGTATCTCTGAGGCGTTGTTTTGGAAATATTTTTCAATGTGGTTGCTAATTTGCTGATGTGTGGAGGGGTCAGAGAGGAGTGAGTCATTAAGGCGCAAGTTAAAGGGGGTAGGAGCCATGCCAATATGGGAGATTTCAAAGGCTACTGTATTGTGATCTGACCATGGGCAGGGGTGGATTGTCACATTGGATGAGTTTGATAAAAGAATAGGTGTGCAGAATATGTACGGCCAGCCGTGCATAGCAATCATGGGTGTGGGAATAGTGAATGTATGCTTTAATTCCTATGTTATGTTCTCTCCAGGAGTCTATCAACTGGAGTTTACTAAGTGAGCAATTTATAGATTTGGTGAAAGCTTTGCAAGAGGGGACCACACTACTTCTGTCAAGAGCTGGATGAGCAGATATATTGAAGTCTCCTCCAACTATTATGTGTGGGGAGTTATATTGTTATAATGTGTAATGTGTATAAGGTGAAAATGATGATTGGGCTTCATTTGAAGCTATTGTAATATTTTGTCTATTTACACTACCCTTCATGATAATAAATCTGCTTTCATCGTCTTTATATATGTTGTGTAGTTCGAAGATTATAGAGTTCCTGATAAATATTGAAACACCACGTGATTTGTTAGAGAAGGTGGTGTAGTGGATTTGGTTGAATGATTTGTCAAAGTACTGTGGGTGGTTGGCAATGGAAAAGTGGGTCTCTTGCACCAAGATGATGTCAGCACCCAGTCTCTTGTAATGTCTAAAAGCTTTTTTTTACGTTTGTTGAGGGAGTTGAAGCCTTGAGCATTATGTGAGAATATTTTAAGACCCATTTTTAAGGGGGAAGGGAACACTAGGTGAGTGGTAGATGATCAAAAAGGACCATAAAGAAATACCCAATGAACATTGAGTGTCTAAATAGCATTGATAATTGCAAAAAACAGTATCCCTGCAAGTGTAGGATGAAACAATTTTAAGGGGATGGTTCATGAATAACATATAATATAACTGGACTATGATACCCAATCTGAGAGAGCCTGAACTGGGAAATGGAATGAGTCTTCCAGTACAAATTTTTCCTGAGTTGGTTGCCATAAGGGCAAAAATAATAACAACTGAAAGATAGACCATAAGGGGGCTAGGGGACTGTAGGTCGCCTAGGCCAGCAAAATCAACCAGGGGGCATTTCAGTCCTGTTTCTACCGGCGGGGCCGGTCGCTCCACCCCGAGGAAGGGCGAGGCAGCAGGCCGCACAGGCAGAGTGGGGGTCAAACCAATGACGGCGGATGAGCCAGGCAAATATTAAAAGCATGTAACTTATCTAAATGAAAATGTGCATGGTTATATAAACTTAAAAACAAACCATGGCAAGCTACCATATAGCTAGAAAATAACGGTATATGACAGGGAAAGTAACGACACAGTGGGCCCAATATATTAATGCTGAAAACTAGGGATGAGCTTCGAGTTCGAGTCAAACTCATGTTCGACTCGAACATTGCCTGTTCGTCTGTTCAGCGAACAGTGAACAATTTGGGCTGTTCGCAGCAAATTCGAAAAGCCGGAACACCCTGTACAAGTCTATGGGAGAAATCTAAAATGCTAATTTTAAAGGCTAATATGCAAGTTACTGTCCTAAAAAGTGTTTGGGGACCCGGGTCCTGCCCCAGGGGACATCGAATGGATCAATGTAAAAAAAAGTTTTAAAAACAGCTGTTTTTTCAGGAGCAGTGATTTTAATAATGATTAAAGTGAAAAAATAAAAGTGTAATATTCCTTTAAATTTCGTACCTGGGGGGTGTTTATAGTATGCCTGTGAAGGGGTGCATGTTTCCCGTGCTTAGAACTGTCCCTGCACAAAGTGTCATTTCGCAAGGAAAAAAAGTCTTTTAAAATCACTTTCCATTGTCGGCTCCCATAATACAGAGAACACTCAATGAGTGTTCTCTGTATTAGCCGACAATTCATTCATTGATAAAAAATAAAAATAAAAAAAAGCGTGGGGGTTCCCCTAAATTCAATTACCAGGCCCTTCGGGTCTGGTATGTATATTAAGGGGAACCCCGTGTCGAATTGAAAAAAAAAATTGACGTGGGGGTCCCCCTAAATATCCATACCAGACCCTTTATCCGAGCACGCAATCTGGCAGGCCGCAGGAAAAAAGAGGGGGACGAGAGCCCCCACCTTCCTCCTGACCCATACCAGGCCACATGCCCTCAACACTGGGAGGATGCTTTGGGGGTCTGTGACCCCTCAAAGCACCTTGTCCCCATGTTGATGTGGACAAGGGCCTCATCCCCACAACCCTGGCCGGTGGTTGTGGGGGTCTGCGGGCGGGGGGCTTATCAGAATCTGGAAGCCCCCTTTAACAAGGGGACCCCCAGATCCTGGCCCCCACCCTGTTTGAAATGGTAAGGGGGTACAAATGTACCCCTACCATTTCACAAAGAAAGTGTAAAAATGGTTAAATAAGACAAACACACTTTTGAAAAATTCCTGTATTAAAAATAAAAAAAAGATTCCAGTGGTGCTAATCCACTCTTGCTATCCAGCGACGGATGATCATCTCTCCGGGGTCCATCGATGGCTGATCTGATCCAGCGACGAGGGATCTCACAGTCCAGTGCTGTCCATACATGCATCCGTCTTCTGTCTCCACTGCGGAGACACTGCGGGGATCCCAGCGCTGACGTTTCTTATATTAGGAGGGCGGGGCCACCCATCACCTGACCCTGCCCCCTCTGACGCTGATGAGGGAAGCCATGGGGTTCCCCAGTGACGTATGGGTGACCCCGCCCCCCTCTGATGTAATGCAGGTGATGATCTAGGGCAGTGATGGTGAACCTTGGCACCCCAGATGTTTTGGAACTACATTTCCCATGATGCTCAACTACACTGCAGAGTGTATGAGCATCATGGGAAATGTAGTTCCAAAACATCTGGGGTGCCAAGGTTCACCATCACTGACCTAGGGATTGCAGGAAACTGGTGCAATGATTGCTGTTCCAGCAGACCTAGCTTGATTAACAGATCTTTCCCTTCAATGACACTGTATACTGTGTATGTTGTGCCATTGTGCATTATGGATAGTTTAAACGGGAAGCCCCATCAGTATTTAATTCTAGCTGTTTGAAGAATACTTGTAACCTCTTTCTTGATCATACATCACGGGACACAGGAGCTTCATTACATAGTGGGTTATATAGGCACCTCTGGTGATTGGACATTGGTTAACCCCCAATTAAGGAGAATTCCTCCCCTATATAACCCCTCCCATATGGGAGGCACCTCAGTTTTTTCACCAGTGTCTAGGGTGGTTGGTCACGTAAAACATGTGCTATGAAGAAAGCTCTGTGCAGGTCCCTGCGGGGGTCTAAGGGCTATGATAACTGGATCCATATCTCGGGCCGATATTTTGACTCCCAAGATGGTATGGTACCCAGGCCTTGTCATCCGAAGAAACAAGGTTTTGCCTGTAAGTCCTCTCCTATTGGAAGACTGGGCTCTGGGAAAACCAGACTTGGTGTACTATTTACATAGGGGCACGAAAGTTTCTGGCAGTCTTTTACAAGGTCCAGGTAAGAGGTTCCTCTGAGAAGGAACCCAAAAAATCCTGAAGGTTGGCACAACTCTGCCCGCCGTGATGGGTGAAGGCTGGAATCTGTCTGTTTTCAGCAATTTCTGCGGCGAGGACAGGTAAGAGAAGTTAATCCTATATAAATTATATATTATGGATTTCTTAATTTGAGTAGTTGTATGTCTTACCTGGTTTCCACCACTAGAGGGAGTAAGAGCAGCCTGATGCATACTTACTTGCCTTTCAGATACACACGCTCAGTGAAGCCTGGTTTTTCCAGTTGACTCACGTCTCCACTGCAGTCTCTGCCACAATAGAGGTAAAACGAGGGGTCCCACGTAGTCCAGGGGTTCCGCGCGGCTCCGTAGGTGATCCCCTTCCCCCCTGGATGACCGGCAGTCCTTGTGCCTGCGTGCAAGCGCGCTGAGCATGCTCCCATGCTAATGGAAGGGGGGGTGTGGTTGCGAGCTGTGCACATCGGCGTGCACGGCGCTTTACTGCGCAGGCACCAAGCGGCAATTTTAAAAAGCGCCAGGGGGCTGTAAGTGGAAGACACAGGAGCTGTGGGCAGTAAGCATCCTAAGGGATTGGATCCAGGCAAACCTAAGACACCTACTCAGCATCAGGTTGTGCAGTTTAAGCATATATATTTATTGTGAGACTTGGAGCACAACAGTGATTGCACTTTTTGTACTAGTACCTCTGCTTTGTAGGTTAGGACTATGTCTCCTCGTAAGAGGGTCTCAGGGGGAGGTAACAAGGGCACTGGTAAATCACCACCTAGGTCTAGGGGTTCTAAAAATGTCTGTCGATTACCATCCCCCCCTGCAAGACTGGAGCCAGCCTCTCGGGATGAGTCAGTGCCCCTGTCAGGTTTTGCAGCCTCTCCTAATGTTTCAGCCCCGGTATATGTCACTGAAGACTCCCTTAAGGCTACATTGGGGGGGTTTTGAAGGGAGAATCATGAATTTTATTTCAGATTCCCTAAAAGATAGCAGGAAAAGGGGTAGATCCCCTCCCTCTGCTGAGATTCCTCTTTCAGATGACACCTCTGACAATGAGGAGAGATCCCTATCTTGGGACAGGGATCAAGAGCAGTCGGATGAGTCAGAGGAAGAGGAGAGAGTCCTCTCCTCCCAGGCACTCAGAAAACAGGTTCAATATTATACTGAGTTGGTGCGTACCACATTCAGAATGCCCGCTGCTGAGGTCGCCACATCCTCTGTTTCTTCCCTGGGGGTCAGGAAAATCCCAAAGACTGCCTTTTCCTTTCGAATTCATCCCTTAATGGATAAATTGTTGTATGAGGATTGGGGACATCCCGATAAACTGTTTGCTCCTCCTAAAAGGTTTTCTATGCAGCTGTAGGGTTGTGTCAGTTCCTCAAGGAAAAAGTTAAGCAAATGCTTGGCCTTCTTCCCAGTGAGGAAGTGGAGAATTATGCAGAAATACCTCAAATTCTGTGTTTTATGATTGATGCGATTTTGGATTCTGTCCAACAAGCATCTCATTTGTCTCTCCTGTTGGTACACATGCGAAGGGCCCTATGGCTAAAAAATTGGGCAGCTGAGCTATCATGTAAGAAGCATTTGATTGGGTTCCCGTTTAAGGGGGAACGTTTATTTGGAGAGGAATTAGACAAATTCGTCCAAAAAATTTCAGGGGTAAATCTACTCTCCTTCCAATCAAAAAGAGCAAATGTCCATCATTTAGGAGTTCTCTTTCTCCCGGAGCATCAAGCTCTAAGCAGTGGCGACGGCCTTCCCAACCTCCCTCTACAGGAAAGGCTCAAGGCCATGCCCAGGGCGTGGGCGTCCGCAGAACTTTTTTCAGGGGGGGGCATAATTTTAGGTCACCCATGCTCCGCCCCTTTTTGACAATGCCATGAAGCTGAGGGGCTGTCATTATCACATAAAGCACAGGCATGTGCCGATCAAATTTGGTCTGTACAGTACGGGGGGGGGGGGACAGTATATGTCTATATAGGGGGTGGATGGCATTAGTATATACAGGTAGGAGGGTGGGTGTATATAGCTGTATTCAGGACAGATGATGTATATCTGCAGTCAGTGATGATGGAGGAAGGTCTCTATATACAGGAAGGAAGGTGGGTATATACATCTACCTGTATATAGAGACCTTCTCCCTCATCACTGACTGCAGATATATATAATCTGTCCTGTATACAGGACAGATGATGTACAGTATATCTGCAGTCAGTGATGATGGAAGAATACAAGGAGGAAGATGGATGTTGGGTAGATAAGGGTCCGAGTGATGTCCATCAGCTGGATATATAAGGTGGTCTGGGGGTGATGCAGGCTGGCGGGAGTAAGGGGCTGAAATTTAGTCAGATAGTGATGTTTATAATTAAAAAAATAATAAAAAATATTGTGCACATCTACTAATATATACAACAATACATAATACAAAATTGGTACGTAAAGAAAACATCCTCTTTATGTAAGTCCAGATAATGTGAAATGTATTTATGACAATTCATGTAACCCTGTGTTATCCAAGCTCTGAGTCTGCACCATCAGAAGTGCAAACTCACCACATAAACACAGTCAACACATGAATGGTACTTTCACTTTATCTGTACAGAGTGATTGGGGGATGTTTATATGGATAGGGCTGTGTGCCAGTTTGGGAGATATCTGCTGCACTCATCTATCTCTTCATTCTCCTTGTCTTCATATCACTGATCACAATACCTACAAGATAAATCCTACAGAAATGTTGTCAGCTTGTCTTCCAAGGAGACTTTACTTAGTAAAACACTGAACTCACCTCCTCCCTGTAGTGTGAGCAGACATCCCGAATAGCAGTAGATACAAGGAGCTCCGCCCCCTCAGCACACTGCACTGGTGATCGGAGGAGGGGGGTGAGTCAGATCTCACAGTGCAGGAGACGGAGGGAGAGAAGAGCTTTGGAGGTTCTAAATACATACACCGCTGGCACAGGTTATGTATTTAGAAGCTGCTGTCCCCACAGTAGCAACTGTACCCCCCCCCCATCCACTTACTCTGGGTCCTCAGTCCACCCCTGGTAAGAATGAAGGAGACTGGTTCCATCGGCTAGATGTGCTGCTGTGCAGCTTCATTGCCACGCCAGTTCTCACAGGATATGGGGGCCCTGCCAGGGGGGGTCACTCGCCCCCCCTTGCCCCTACCTGCGGACGCCCATGGCCCAGGGGCAGAAGAAGACTTGGGGGCGAAAGCCTGCCAAGCAGAACCCAAAAGCTTCCTTGTGAAGGGGCGCCCCCGCTCGGCCGAGTGGGGGGAAGGCTCCTGCAGTTTGCAGAAGCCTGGCGGGAAGAGATCCGGGACAAGTGGGTAACCTCCTCGGTATCTCTGGGCTACAAGCTAGAGTTTCAGGAGATTCCACCTTCTCGCTTCCTAAGGTCAAGGATCCCCAAGGATCCAGTAAAGCAAAGACCGCTATTTCTGGCCTTAAATCACTTACTATCCCAGGGGGTGATAGGGGAAGTGGGCCCAAAAGAACAGGGTTCAGGCTTTTACTCGAATCTCTTCACCGTTCCAAAGCCAAATGGAGGTGTCAGACCTATCCTGGATCTGAACCTGTTTTTACGCATCCGGTCTTTCCGAATGCAGTCAATACACTCTGTGGTCTCCTCCCTGCAAGGAGGAGAGTTTATGGCATCGATAGATATCAAGGATGCATATCTTCATGTGCCAATTTTTTCCGCACACCAAAAGTATCTAAGGTTCGCGGTAGATCGGCACCATTTTCAATTTGTGGCCTTGCCATTCAGTCTCGCTACGGCTCCTCGAGTCTTCACAAAGATTCTAGACCCTCTCTTGGCATACCTAAGAGCTCAGGGTATAACCGTCATGGCTTATCTAAACGATTTACTTCTCATAGAGAAAACAGTAGCACTCCTGAACCACAGTGTTACCAGAACGCTAGAACACCTGGAACGCCTAGGTTGGATTATAAACCTAGAAAAGTCATCCCTACAGCCTGCTACCAGGTTGGAGTATCTGGGCATGGTCATCGACACCGCTCAGGACGGGGTGTTTCTACCAAGGCCAAAAGCCTTGGCTATAGGGGATCTGGTGCACCTAATTCTGGGCAGAAGATCTTCCCCCATTCGGCTGTGTATGAGACTGTTAGGGAAAATGGTCGCCTCCTTCGAGGCCGTTCCATTCGCCCAGTTACACTCAAGGCCTCTGCAAAGATGCATCCTTGCGGCTTGGAACAGGAAGCCCCAGGCCTTGGATCTTCCTATGTGTCTATCCCCAGGAACACGCAGGAGTCTCGTTTTGTGGTTACAAACCAAGAATCTGCTGAAAGGCAAAACTTTTCTTCCTCTTCCATGGAAGATTATAACTACAGATGTCAGCCTGACAGGCTGGGGAGCAGTGTTGGAGGAGATGTGCTCACAGGGGAAATGGTCTGCGATTGAGAAGCTATTGCCCATAAATGTTTTGGAGATCCGGGCAGTTTATATGGCTCTCATAAACTGGTCTTGCAGACTACGGGGTCTCCCTGTTCGGGTTCAGTCTGACAATGCCAAAGCAGTGGCCTATATCAATCACCAGGGTGGCACCAGGAGTCTGGTTGCACAAAGAGAGGTGAATCGCATACTTGCTTGGGCAGAAAGCCATGTTCCATGCCTTTCTGCAGTCTTCATTCCAGGAGTGGAAAATGGGCAGGTGGATTTTCTGAGCTGCCAGCAGTTGTGCCCAGGAGAATGGGCTCTACACCCCGACGTATTTTGGACATATGTCGCAGGTGGGGCACTCCAGACGTAGATCTGTTTGCGTCCAGATTCAACAGAAAGCTGGACAAATTTGTGTCAAGGACAAGAGATGCACTTGCTCAGGGATCAGATGCTCTGACAGTTCCCTGGGACCAGTACAATCTAATTTATGCTTTCCCACCGTACCCACTTCTGTCACAGTTCCTGGGAAGAGTCAAGAGGGAAACAAAGTCTTTTGGTAGTCCCGGCTTGGCCCAGGCGACCTTGGTACGCAGAGATCATGAAGTTGGCAGTAGGCAGGCCGTGGATCCCCCCTCTCCGGCCAGATCTACTCTCACAGGGTCCAATTTACCATCCTGCTTTACACAGTCTGAGTTTAACGGTTTGGCTGCTGAGACCCACATTCTGAGGGATCGTGGGCTTTTCGGGGCCAGTCCTTTCTACTTTGGTCAATGCCAGAAAGCCAGCCTCCAGGCTTATTTACTACAAAATCTGGAAGGCATATGTTTCCTGGTGTGAACCCAGCGGATGGCATCCTAGAAAGTATGTGCAGGATCTTGGCTTTCCTCCAGTCAGGCCTAGAAATGAATTTAGCCGTAAGCACTATCAAGGTGCAGATTTCGGCCTTGTCAGTGTTTTTCCAGAAGCCACTTGCATCACATTCCCTTGTGCGGGCCTTCGTCCAGGGGGCTATGCGGATAAGGCCGCCAGTCAAACCTCCGTTATGCCCATGGGATCTGAATTTTGTTGTCTTGGCTTTGCAGGGACAACCATTTGAACCTTTGCATCAGGCTTCATTAGTTCTTTTGATTAAAAAATTGGTTTTCTTGATAGCCATATCCTCGGCTAGAAGAGTGTCAGAACTAGCAGCTCTCTCTAGCAAGGAACCTTATCTATTATTCATAAGGACCGGGTGGTAATGCGTCCCAACAGGTCCTTTCTGCCTAAGGTTGTTTCAGGATTCCATTTGAATCAAGATGTAATCCTACCATCCTTTTTTCCGGACCCACAGTCCGCAGAAGAAGAATCTTTGCACACTTTAGATGTGGTAAGGGCAATCAGTATCTATCTTCAGGCATCTGCTCAGATAAGAAAAACGGATTGCTTATTTATTTTGCCGGAAGGCCCTAGGAAGGGCCAGGCGGCATCAAAATCCACTCTCTCAAGGTGGATTAGACAGGTTATTTTTCAGGCCTATAGTGTAAAGGGTAAGATCCCTCCTTTTCAAGTGAGAGCGCACTCAACGAGAGCTGTAAGTGCTTCTTGGGCAGTGCATCACCAGGCCTCCCTGGCTCAGATCTGTAAGGCTGCAACTTGGTCATCAGTCCACACAGTCACCAGATTTTATCAAGTGGATGTCAGAGGGCAAGAGGATATTGCCTTTGGGCGCAGTGTACTGCAGGCTGCAGTTTAGATCCTCCGGTCCTTGGCAGTCTATAATTCTGATCTGTGTCTCCCTCCCCTCAAGCTGAGCATTGCTTTGGGACATCCCACTATGTAATGAAGCTCCTGTGTCCCGTGATGTATGATCAAGAAAATAGGATTTTTATATACAGCTTACCTGTAAAATCCTTTTCTTGAGAGTACATCACGGGACACAGGGCTCCCGCCCCTCTTGGGTTTTACGTGGTTTCTTATTGCTTTGCTACAAAACTGAGGTGCCTCCCATATGGGAGGGGTTATATAGGGGAGGAATTCTCCTTAATTGGGGGTTAACCAGTGTCCAATCACCAGAGGTGCCTATATAACCCACTATGTAATGAAGCTCCTGTGTCCCATGATGTACTCTCAAGAAAAGGATTTTACAGGTAAGCTGTATATAAAAATCCTATTTTTCATGTTGCGTCTACAGTCCAAAGTCACGGGAGAGATGTCAGGATAAATCTGCAAATTAAGCTCGTCCAATTCAATGCTTGGGGAGTTTCTGGAGGCCCTCGTGACATCCTCTTTGGAGTCCTTCATGCACATTATCACATCTCTGGGGGGGGGGTTTATCTGGTGTTGGGTTGGGTCTTAACGCCCTATGCAATCTGTCACAGGCAAAAGCAGACAGTGGTTTGTCTGGAACAGCTTTGTAATGGCTTGGTTTAAATCTGTGACTGATTCTGGGATACCGCGCACTCTTATATTATTGTGTCTGTTTCTATTGTCCAAATCTTCCATGTGCGCCTGCATCAAAGAGAAGCTATATGCCAATGTCTCATGATCTTTTCTGAGATCATTGTGTGCAAAGGCTAGTTTGTCATGCTTGGCTTCAAGTATGTCAGTGTGGCCACCTATGCTTGCAATCTCCTGTGAAAGTGCATTGGTAGATTTGTACAGTTCCTGCTCTAACTTGTCCACTACTTTCTCATTTATGGCTGACAAGCTTGCATCAAGATCAACCTTGGAGATCTTTGGATGGCCGAGCTGGAGTTTGCACAGAGCTGCTGGAGGCCGCATGGTGGCCAGCGCCATTTTGGGTCATCTTCCTTGCAGTGATGGACCTCTCCAGGAGAAAGTTTGTCAGCGTATGCTGGGAGCAGCGATTATGCCCTTTTTTGCCCGATAGCATGCACAGGGATGTCCCGCGGGGGTGATCGAGTAATTCTGGTAGTTTTTTGCGGTGAAATAGCCCCGGGAATCTTGCCTGGCTTTCCTAGTCAGACGGAGCTCAGCACCATCCGTCCGGCATCATGCCGCACATGCGCCTCCATGTTGCGTGTAACTTATCTTAACCCCTTCAATGTCTGGGTTATGTTGGACCATGCAGAGAAATGGTTCCCATGACAGGGCCAAAAGGAGAGGTGACAATGGGCACCCTTGGCGTGTCCCGTTAGTGATTCCAATGCTGTCTGATAGAACACCGTTGGCCTGGACTCTTGCTGCTGGTCGGGAGTAAATCGCGAAAATCCACTGTAGCATTTTGGTGCCAAAGCCAGCATGTCGTAAGAAAGCAAGCATAAAATTCCAGTTCACCCTGTCAAAGGCCTTCTACGCGCTAGTGCCAAGAAATACACATTGTGTCTGTGAATGGTTTACTGCCTGAAGCAGATTCAGTACTTTCGTGGTGTTGTCCCTAGCCTCCCGTGTAGGAACAAAGCCCACTTGATCTAGGTGTATCAGGCTTGGTATAAGGTATTGAATCCTATTTTCAAGTATCTTAGTAAAAAGTTTGAAGTCCAAACTGAGCAACGAGATCGGCCTATAGCTTCCACAGGATGTTGGATCTTTGCCCTCCTTAGGGATGACCGAGATGTGTGCGAGTAAGGTGCCGGCCACGAATGATGCAGTTGAGCCTAGTGCATTGAACAACTTAACCATATATGGGGTAAGCGAGGGAACAAGGGTCTTGTAGTATTGGGCCATAAGGCCACCCGGACCAGTCGCTTTCCCCTGTTTAGTGGCCCCAACCACTCCCTGAAGTTCCTCTATAGTGATGGGATCTTCAAGGATGTTGATGTCTGCGTCTGGTAATCGGGGCATAAGTGATGATGATAAGTGTAAGGCTGACCACAGATTAGCCTGTATTTGTAGGAGGAGTCAGGCTGCATAAAGCCTGCCCTCCTTTGCCTCCTCCCCTCGTGGTTGCTGGATCTCGTGTCTTCGTTGGATCGTTTCCGGGTAAGCCAAACACGTCACTTCGACTAACTGAGCAGCAGTGTGGAAGGCTGCAGGGGTCATGTCTCAGGGCTCGCGGTTCCGGTAGGTGTGGGCAGGGGGGCATCAACGGAGGACTGCTCCGGATGCCTCCCGTCCCACTCTAGTGGCCGCCTGCCAGCTCCTCTCTCCCCATATAGTTCCAGCCGCCCGCCCTCTCCTGGTGTTCATGCTGGGGGGGGGCGGTGTTTTGGCCACTCATTGACAGTGGTCTCGGCCGCCTGCTTCTCCTGGTGGGGGGGGGTGTTCGGCTGCCAGACGACTCCTCCGTCTCTATGGGGGGGGGGGGGTGCTTCTCCTGCCCTCTTCTCCTGGTGTTTTTGCCGGGGAGGGGGGTTTGACTGCCCTATCAGCGCCTGTCTCTTTGAGGGAGCCGCTTCTCCTGCCCGCCTCCTTCTCCCGGGGTTTCGGCCACTAGCGGCCCCTCTGTCCATCGGATATGTTTCTATATTTTAATGACCGCGGTCAGTCGCGTCTTCTGGGGCAGAGATGGTGGCATATTTATAGTAGTGTGGTGAGTGGTTGCAGATCTGTCGGCAGTTTGTAGGGGGATGCGGACTTGGATTTTGTTTGGCAGCGTGTGGGGGGGGGGGGCGTCCACCCGCCCCGCTCACTCCTCCCAGTGCTCATGCTGGGCATCAGAGAGGAGGTATTTGTGTTTCTTATACAGTTCAAGGTTCTCAGGCAGTTTGCGGTTTCTCGGGCAGTTGGCGTTTCTCGTGCGATTTACGGTTCTCATGTTGTTTACATCTCATGCAATTTACGTAGATCATGCAATTTGTAGTTCTCGTGTTGTTTACACCACTCATGCAATTTATGGTTTCTCATGCAATTTTATGGTTTCTCATGCGATGTACGATTTCTCATGCGATGTACGATTTCTCATGCTGTTTTTCATGCAATTTTCATGCAATTTTCATGCAATTTTCGGTTCTCATGCAATTTTTGGTTCTTATGTAATTTTAAAATGGTTGTAAACTCAATTTTTTAACTTTTACCTACAGGAAAGCCTATAATAAGGCTTACCTGTAGGTAAAAAAAATATCTCCTAAACCTGTACGGTTTAGGAGATATTCCCCTCGGTATGCGCCGCTGACTGCAGCGGCGCATGCGCACAAGGGGATCCTCGGCCTGAAAATCCGGCAGTGGCCGACCGGCCGGAATGAAATCTCCCACGCACATGCGCGGGAGTGCCGATATCGTGGCTCTGGCCACTCACAGCGCCGGAGCCGCGATACCCGGAAGAAACGCAGAGGGAGCATATCAGCTCCCTCGGCGTGGATCGGGCCAGATGTCGGGGCCTCGTTCGAAGGTAAGTATTTCATAATGAGCTAGTATGTGGTGCATACTAGCTCATTATGCCTTTTGCTTTGCAGGTTTAAAAAAAAATAATAATAATTTGCGGGTTTACTACCGCTTTAAGCTTGTCATGCAATTTACGGTTCTCATGCAATTTTAGGTTCTCATGCAATTTACGGTTTGTCATGCATTTTTATGATTCTCATGCAATTTTCGGTTCTCATGCAATTTTTGGTTTGTCATGCAATTTTATGGTTCTCATGCAATTTTCGGTTCTCATGCAATTTACGGTTTGTCGTCCATTTTTATGGTACACATGCAAATTTTGGTTCTCATGCAATTTTCGGTTCTCCATGCATTTTTATGGTTCTCATGCAATTTCGGTTCTCATACAATTTTAGGTTGTCATGCAATTTTATGATTCTCATGAGATTTTTCACTTCTCATGCCAATTCATGTGTTTCCCATGTTTCTTTCGTTTCTCATGTTGCTTTTCTCATGTTTCTTACATTTTCCATGCTTCTCAAGTTTTCCCATGTGTCTTGCCGTTTTCCCATGTGTCTTGTTCTTGCGTGCCCCATGTTTCTTACGTGTCCCGTGTTTCTTACGTGTCTCTTTCGTTTCCAGTGTTTCTTTCGTTTCCACTGTTTCTCTCGTTTCATGTCACATGCCTTTTTTTCATGTCATTTCGTCTAGTTTCGCTGCATTTCTGTTTTGCTTGTGCTCACATCCAGGATCTGTCATGTCTGCAGATCTATAAGGGCTGAGGTTTCATTTTTAATTGATTGTTGTCCCACAATCTTCTCTGTTTTCCATACAACGTACGTGCACATTCACCGTTACACATTTACTATTACCCACCACAGTATGTGGGTACCTTAGCCCTGAGTGTTCATTTTTAATTTCCTGTCTTGGCGCTGCAGGTTGCTCGGGTTCACTTACTGCATATAGTAGGTTCACATTCATATGCTATTGGTCTTGTCATTTCTGCACCCACATTTCTCATACTTGTCAGGTACCAGGGGTGTTAGGTCATGAGCTGATGGTTATGTTCTCTGGTTGGTTTCACACAGCCAGGTTGGCTATGTTCTTTCACTGCAGGTTACCCATCACATCTATGGGTTTAACAGATTGAGGTGATCGTTTTAATTGGCTTGTTCGGTGGCAAGTCTCCTCCTCTGTTCTTACGCTGCTTACATATTTCGTACCAGTCTCACGCTTCTCATGCAATTTACATTTCTTATGCAATTTACGTTTCTTATGCAATTTACGTTTCTTATGCAAATTTCGTTTCTCATTCAATTTACGTTTCTCATGCAATTTACGTTTCTCGTGCTTTTTGTTGTTTCTATGCCATCTCACGTTTCATGTTTCTCTAGTTTTCCCAGGTTTCTCTCATTTCTCATGTTTTCCCGATTTACTCTTGTTTCAAGCAGTGCATATTGGGGGATTTGGCTTCTTTTACTCCTTCTCCAGCTGGGGGGTTGGAGCTCGATAGTTCACCCTCTCTCAGAACCCGGACCATTCCAAGGCTTCATTGTTCATGCATAACTAGCTTCAACTTTTTGCTTTGTTGGCAGTATTTCAATGCAGGGGGTTTGCTTTCTCTGCTTTGGCTTGTTAAGCTATTTAGGTTACTGTTCCTTTGCGCATCAAGTTCGGAGCAGTTTACCCTGTGGACTGTGGCTCTTCTGTCCCAAATCCACACTACATTTTAGGCCAGGAGTGACGTAATAGTATGGTACCATTGGTTAGTCAGCGTTGCAGCTCCAGCAACTGCTACTGGCTCGGGGTTTTTTGGTGGATTCTGGAACCCTCTCAGTGTCTAGGCCGGTACCAGTAGGCCCAGGTCTCGATTGCAGATCCCGGTGTCACGCCTTCTCTTCAGTTCCAGTGTTTGTGAGGCATTGGGTTCCCATTTGGCTGACGCAGCAGCCTTGATCACTTAGTTTTTATTTTGAATACCAGGTAAGCGCATGATACTGCTTGGAATGTTTTCCAGGTTTTCCAGGCTAGGTTTCCTATTCCTGGTGGGTTTTATCCAGTCCTTATTTGCTTTTGTTTTGTTTTGCCTCTTCTAGATCGTATCAACCCATAGCACTTTCGGGCGTATCTGGCTGAGACCTTTGACAGACTTTTTGTCAGGTCACCTTGAAGCCAGGTGACAGATGCACACCGTAGGGATCAGGAGTGCACCGCAAGATTGTGGACCCTACGGCTGACTGCTGCGGACGGGGGTCAAGGTGATAGGAAGACAGGGCCGCCAGAACACCAAGATGGATCCTACCGGGGTTAGAGCGTAAGATTCCCTGGGGCGCGGAGTCTAAGAGCCAGCAGGTGTTCACCAGCGCCTCTGGTGGTGAGGATGGACTTGGCTGCAACTGGCTCCAGGTCGCGACCCCCAGGGTCCCCCAGCTTACACCCACAGTAGGCAACAGGAGGATAGGGATGGTGAGGGACAAAGCCAAGGTCGGGGCCACAAGCAGACAGGAATAGTCAGGGACACGCCAAAAGGTCAGGATCACAGGCAAACAGGGATAGTCAGGACACGCCAAAGTCGGTAACGGAACAACAGCAGAGCACACGGCAGGTAACAAGAAGCTAACACACAAAGGTTGATCAGCCCTGTTGGCCTGCAGTGCACAGGTTAATATAGGGTTCCCTGATAGGGCCTGGGGTGGAGCCATGCTTAGAGGAGAGGTTATAAAAACCACCAGGTGGAAGTGGCTGGCCTCTTAGTCAAAACACATGAGGGGAGGTAAGCAACCAGAGGAAGATCACTGCATAACCATGACAGTACCCTCCCTCTTACGAGGCCTCCCCCTCCCCCGCCTGGGTCAAGGCTTAAAGGGAAACTCCAGATGGAACCTCCTCAACAGACGAGGAGCAAAGACCTCAGATGCAGTGATCCAAGACCTCTCCTCTGGGCCAAACCCTTTCCAATGTACAAGGTACTGAAGAATGCCTTTATGGAGCTGGGAATCCAAAACTTGACTAACCTCGTATTTTAGATTATCCTCAGAGACCGGAACAGAGGTAGGAAGAGGACGAGAGGACTTGAGGACTAAAGGCTTTTTAGGAATGGGTAAGGGCATGAGAAAATCAGGAGTCTGAGCAGGGTCCCCCAGACACTGAAAGATGAGCTGGACATCCATGAGAGGACCACCAAACTGGGCAGGGGTCAGTGGATCCCTGAGGTCAGGTTGGTTAGAAGGTGACATGTCACAAGAGTCAAGCGGAATAGCTGAAACACAAACAGAATGCAGAGAGCCCTGAGAAAAAGATTGAAAACCCCACCTGGCCGAATGAGGCAGTCTATCCAAAGGATGGATTGAGCCTCTTTAACGGGTTTGAACGGACATAGTAGCAGTAGGGTGAGGCCAGGTTACAGAAGGTCCTGAACAAGAAGCAGGAAGCTCATTGGGCATGGGCTGGACTGGCATAACTGGTGCAGAGGCCGACTGAATAGTATTGTCAGGTGTAGCAACCATCTCAATCGCATCACAGGGCATAGCGACTCTGGAACTTGCAGACAAGTTAGCCTGGCTGTGCGTCCAAGGGAGATTAGGGACAGGCAAAGGTAAATGGCCATGCAAACTGGAGTGAATGATCGACTCAGGTTCACAGGTGGGCCCCTCATCCAGAGTACCACATGACCCAGAGAGTGCACCAGTCCGACTATTGCAGAACACATCCAAGAGATCGCTATATACAGCGGGAAGAGCAGAAGATACTGGGATGGTGGCAACAGGAAGTTTCTCTTTTGGGGTACCCTTGAGTAGGCAGGAAGAGGAACAGGAGGAAACCCAAGCCAGGATCTGTCCAGCAGACCAGTCAATGTGTGGAGAATGGAGCCGTAACCAAGGAAGACCTAATATGATAGGAGATAAAGCCTTAGGTAAGACAAGGAAGGATATCCACTCCTGGTGGAGTGTCCCTACTGACATCTTAACAGGAAGGGTCTGGAAGCGGATCGGGCCCCCTGGGAGAACAGTGCCATCAATTGCCAAGACCACCAATGGCGTTGTAAGGGGCAAAAGGGTAAGTCTCGTGGAGGATGCAGTTTCCCAATCCATGAAATTGGCAGCGGCTCCCGAATCCAGATGTGCTGAGACCGAACGAGAGGAAGCGCCGTCATGAAGCAACACAGAAAGAAGAAGACGAGAAGGTGAAGGTGATATTTCAGGATCTAATACTCCACTTTCCAGATGTATTAGCCCTGAGCGTTTTTCCGGACGAAGAGAACAAGTGTCACAGAAATGACCTTTGGCCCCACAATAGAGGCATAGGCCCAGAGTTCTGCGCCTAGCGCGTTCTTCGGGAGATAACTTTGTCCGGCCCAACTGCATAGGTTCCTCAGCAGGCAGGGGGTGCTCCTCGGATCGAAGAGAAGGGACTGGGAGCTCAGGCTGCCTAAAGAACAGGGAGTGCTGGCGTCTTTTTTCCAGGGCCCTCTCCTGAAAGCGAATATCGATCTGGTTACACAAGGTGATGACACTGTCCAGATCAGCAGGAAGGGATCTTCCTGCTAATTCATCCTTCACTCTATCAGAGAGGCCATGTAAAAAGGTTGCAACTAGGGCCTCATTATTCCAGCTCAATTCAGCTGTGAGGATACGGAACTGAAGAGCATACTGTCCCACAGAAGCGGACTCTTGGCGGAGACGTAAAAGAGCGCTAGCCACTGAGGAGACACGACCCGGTTCCTCGAAGATATTCCGAAAAAGTTTCAAGAAATAAGACAGGCTAGAAACCACTGGATCATTCAGTTCCCACAGAGGGGAAGCCCAAGCTAGCGCCTCGCCGGTCAGGAGGGATATAATATATGCTACTTTCGCTTGATCGGACAGGAAGTTTTGGGGCTGAAGTTCAAAATTAATTGTGTACTGGCTAAGGAACCCCCTGCAAGCCTTGGAGTCCCCAGAGAAATGGGCCGGAGCTGGTAGTTGTAATAAATGTGTGGCTGCAACTGATGCGATAGGTGCAGCAGCAGATAGCGGTTGAGATTTTGAACCGGGGGTCCTAATGAGGCCTGAACCTGTTCAACATGGGATGCCAAATCCTGAAGGAATCGCATCACCTGGGTCTGATGCGATTCTTGGGTCTCAAGTCTGCAAACTAAGCCCTGCAATGGATCATCTGCAGATAGTGGCACATCAGCTGGGTCCATGGCTGATCAAACTGTCAGGTCACCTTGAGGCCTGGTGACAGATGCACACCGTAGGTATCAGGAGTGCACCGCAAGGTTGTGGACCCTACGGCTGACTGCTGCGGACGGGGGTCAAGGTGATAGGAAGACAGGGCCGCCAGAACACCAAGATGGATCCCACCGGGGTTAGAGCGTAGGATTCCCTGGGGCGCGGAGTCTAAGAGCCAGCAGATATTCACCAGAGCCTCTAGTGGTGAGAATGGACTTGGCTGCAACTGGCTCCAGGTCACGACCCCCAGGGTCCCCCAGCTCACACCCACAGTAGGCAACAGAAGGATAGGGATGGTGAGGGACAAAGCCAAGGTTGGGGCCACAAGCAGACAGGAATAGTCAGGGACACGCCAAAAGGTCAGGATCACAGGCAAACAGGGATAGTCAAGGACACGCCAAAGTTGGTAATGGAACAACAGCAGAGCACACGGCAGGTAACAGGAAGCTAACACACAAAGGTTGATCAGCCCTGTTGGCCTACAGTGCACAGGTTAATATAGGGTTCCCTGATAGGGCCTGGGGTGGAGCCATGCTTAGAGGAGAGGTTATAAAAACCACCAGGTGGAAGTGGCTGGCCTCTTAGTTAGAACACATGAGGGGAGGTAAGTAACCAGAGGAAGATCACTGCATAACCATGACACTTTTCTTTATTTTCAGCACACTCTTTTAAGGTATCTTCAGGTGATCCAGAAGAGTAGATCTCCTGCTCTGCTCAGCAGTCTTCCCATTGTGGATCATATTCTTCGTGACATATCTTACATGCTCTCAAGTCTCCTTTTGCGTTGGTTATCAGCTTGGAGCTCAAGGCAGTGCTATAGCTGGAGTTTTGCAGTTCACGAGGTAAGGGAGTTGCGCTTCTGGCCCAGGGTCTCGCTTGTTTCTGGCCAATCAACTGGTTTGGGACCCCCTAGCCTTTTCTGTTACATCTGCATGCTCGCAAGATGCAGCAATCGGGGGTCGGCACTGTCATTAGGTTCTTGGAGCCTGGTAAGGCGTGGTGCCCAGTGTTGGTGTTTAACCACTTTCAGACCGGACCATTTTGCTGGTAAATGACCAGAGGTCTTTTTACACTTTGGCACTGCGCTGCTTTAACTGGTAATTGCGCGGTCATGCAATGTTGTACCCAAACAAAATTTGCGTCCTTTTCTTCCCACAAATAGAGCTTTCTTTTGATGGTATTTGATTGCCTCTGCGATTTTTATTTTTTGCGATATAAACGTAAAAAGACCGCAAATTTTGAAAAAAAATGATATTTTCTACTTTTTGTTATTAGAAAAATCCAATAAACTCAATTTTAGTCATACATTTAGGCCAAAATGTATTCAGCCACATGTCTTTGGTAAAAAAAAAGTCAATAATTGTATATTTATTGGTTTGCGCAAAAGTTGTCACATCTACAAACTAAGGTACGTTTTCTGGAATTTACGCAGCTTTTAGTTTACGACTGCCTATCTCATTTCTTGAGGTGCTAAAATGGCAGGGCAGTACAAAACCCCCCCAAATGACCCCATTTTGGAAAGTAGACCCCCTAAGGAAATTGATAAGAGGCATGTTGAGCCCATTGAATATTTTATTTTTTTGCCTCAAGCGATTGAATAATGACAAAAAAAAAATTTTTTTTTTTTACACAAAGTTGTCACTAAATGATATATTGCTCACACATGCTATGGGCGTATGTGAAATGACACCCCAAAATAAATTCTGCTGCTTCTCCTGAGTACGGGGATACCACATATGTGGGACTTTTTGGGAGCCTAGCCGCGTACGGGGCCCCGAAAACCAAGCACCGCCTTCAGGCTTTCTAAGGGCGTAAATTTTTGAGTTCACTTCTCACTACCTATTACAGTTTTGAAGGCCATAAAATGCCAAGATGGCACAAAACCCCCACAAATGACCCCATTTTAGAAAGTAGACACCCCAAGCTATTTGCTGAGAGGCATGTTGAGTTCATGGAATATTTTATATTTTGCCACAAGTTGCGGGAAAATTACAAACTTTTTTTTTTTTTTTCACAAAGTTGTCACTAAATGATATATTGCTCACACATGCCATGGGCATATGTGAAATGACACCCCAAAATAAATTCTGCTGCTTCTCCTGAGTACGGGGATACCACATATGTGGGACTTTTTGGGAGCCTAGCCGCGTACGGGGCCCCGAAAACCAAGCACCGCCTTCAGGCTTTCTAAGGGCGTAAATTTTTGAGTTCACTTCTCACTACCTATTACAGTTTTGAAGGCCATAAAATGCCAAGATGGCACAAAACACCCACAAATGACCCCATTTTAGAAAGTAGACACCCCAAGCTATTTGCTGAGAGGCATGTTGAGTCCATGGAATATTTTATATTTTGCCACAAGTTGCGGGAAAATTACAAACTTTTTTTTTTTTTTTTTTTTTCACAAAGTTGTCACTAAATGATATATTGCTCACGCATGCCATGGGCATATGTGAAATGACACCCCAAAATAAATTCTGCTGCTTCTCCTGAGTACGGGGATACCACATATGTGGGACTTTTTGGGAGCCTAGCCGCGTACGGGGCCCCGAAAACCAAGCACCGCCTTCAGGCTTTCTAAGGGCGTTACAGTTTTGAAGGCCATAAAAAGCCAAGATGGCACAAACCCCCCCCAAATGACCCCATTTTGGAAAGTAGACACCCCTAAATTTAGGGGTACACTAGTGAGACTAGGTAATAAATGGCGGGTGCCCTGAAACTATAAAAAAATAACTAACCAACCAGCGTCACCTGTAACAGTTATATGGTGATCACTGGTGAAAGGGTTAACTAGGGGGCAATCAGGGGGCTTTATGCGGTAGTATATGGGGGTCCCTGGCGCTATAAAAAGCTGCGGCGAACCTAAATACCTACCTGCCTAACTAGCGTCACCTGTGACACTAATACAGCGATCAGAAAAACGATCGCTTATTAGGCTGGGTTCACACTGGAGCGATGCGGGAACGCCACGAATGCGCGGCGGGTTCCCGCATCGCATGCCTCCCGGCGGCAGTTCACACTGCCCTATGCGAACTGCTGGGAGTGTCAGTGAAATGTTACTGACACCCCCAGATCAGTTCGCATATCGCAGTGCGATCTGCAAACTCGGATCGCATGGTGTGAACACCCATGCGATCCGATTCTGCTGCGGGCCAAAAAAAGGGTCCCGTGCGAATTTGCGGCGGGTGCGGCGAATGGCTGAACTCGAATCGCACAGAGATCGGATGTGATTTGCACTGCAGTGCGGTGCGAATCACATCCGTTCTCAAACCGCTGCAATGTGAACCCAGCCTTAGTGACACTGGCGACGGGGGGTGATCACGGGGTTAAACCTTTATTGGGGGGGTTAGGGGGGTACCTTAGAACTAAAGGGGGCTAACCCTAACTGCCCTAACAGTTATTAGTCACAAATGACACCCGCCGGGTGATCAGGGGGTTAAACCTTTATTAGGTAATAAATGGCGGGTGCCCTGAAACTATAAAAAAATAACTAACCAACCAGCGTCACCTGTAACAGTTATATGGTGATCACAGGTGAAAGGGTTAACTAGGGGGCAATCAGGGGGCTTTATGCGGTAGTATATGGGGGTCCCTGGCGCTATAAAAAGCTGCGGCGAACCTAAATACCTACCTGCCTAACTAGCGTCATCTGTGACACTAATACGGCGATCAGAAAAATGATCGCTTATTAGGCTGGGTTCACACTGGAGCGATGCGGAAACGCCGCGAATCCGCGGCGGGTTCCCGCATCGCATGCCTCCCGGCGGCAGTTCACACTGCCCTATGCGAACTGCTGGGAGTGTCAGTGAAATGTTACTGACACCCCCAGATCAGTTCGCATATCGCAGTGCGATCTGCAAACTCGGATCGCATGGTGTGAACACCCATGCGATCCGATTCTGCTGCGGGCCAAAAAAAGGGTCCCGTGCGAATTTGCGGCGGGTGCGGCGGGTGTGGCGGGGGCGGCGGGTGCGGCGAATGGCTGAACTCGAATCGCACAGAGATCGGATGTGATTTGCACTGCAGTGCGGTGCGAATCACATTCGTTCTCATAAACCGCTGCAATGTGAACCCAGCCTTAGTGACACTGGCGACGGGGGGTGATCACGGGGTTAAACCTTTATTGGGGGGGGTTAGGGGGGCACATTATAACTAAAGGGGGCTAACTCTAACTGCCCTAACAGTTATTACAGTCACAAATGACACCAATGCAAAAAAAAAAAAAAAAAAAAAGACATTGGTGTCACTGTGACTGGGGGGCAGGGGTAATTGGGGGGGTGATCGGGGGGTAAAGGGGGGGTGTGAGTGTGCCTGGCATGTTCTACTGTGTGTGTAGAGTGTTGGTGCAACTCACCGATCCGCTCTCCTCCGTGTCGGAACGAAAAATACCGACACGGAGGAGAGAATACATCACTTCCTCTCCTGTGTTTACATTACAGGAGAGGAAGTGATGTCACCGGGGATTTCCATTCGTCGAGAGCGATCGCGAGGGGGTGGCCATGAATGAATGGCCGCCCCCTCATCCCGGATCGCTCTCGAAGGGATGCCGACCGCCGCAGGCACCGGGGGGGGGCCCGATCGGGCCCCCTACCCGCGGGCAGGCAGGGACTTATATATACGCCCATATGCCTGCCCGTGCCATTCTGCCGACGTATATCGTCGTGCGGCGGTCGGCAAGTGGTTAACCAGCTTGTCAGTACTACATTCGTCAAACCCTGGGATGCTCCTCTTTTGCCTTTTCCTGATGCTCCCCTCTCCGCAGCCAAATGCATACTTCATTGCGCCCCCTTGTTGGCAAAACAGGGTCTGGACCCTTAAGCATATTTTGGCTATTTGATTAAACTGACTGTCCCTGCTACACACAGCCTCCTGTCCCTCCCTGCACTGACAAGACAGGCGGCTGCAATCACCAGCACAGCAGTGCACTCAACCCTATATACTGTACTACACCTATACCATACCAGTCCTTAAAAGGACTTTTGTGGACCTAATAGCTAGCGATTTGTGTCACTACAGTCTCTCCCTGCTCCACACAGCGTCCTGTCCCTACACTAAAATAAGAAAGAATGTAAAATGGCCGCCAGATCAGGTCTATTTATAAGGTAGGGGGAATGTCCAATTGTCCATGTGCTGAAATGTCCCAATTGGCTGTCCTGTACCCCATGATGGATGTGTCATCATGGGTCAAAGTTCTTTCACACTCTAAACACATATGTCCGCCAGGCGAACAGCAGCAATAGTCCACCGATCGGGCGAATCGTGAACACGCAAAATTCGCCGCGAAATGACCTCCGGGCGAACAGTTCGGCCATCCCTACTCCTGCATCCAGTGTTTATATACGGTGACATCCATCATGTATGTCTTAGAGGTATGGGCTCTGTTCTCCCCGTGTCTGGAACTTCTTCATTGGGAATGCCTTTCAAGTCTCGATCCTAGGGAGGGAGGGTCACAGAGGTTCATGGAAGTACCTGACCTGTCGGTGTTGCTCCATGAGTGCTGGAAAGTTCCTTCAGCTATTACGAACTGTGGTGGGGGGCTCAGGCACCAGCCCCAGAAGGAGGGACAGAGGCGCCTCTCCAGTCAGGGGGATAGGGACACTGTTTGTGTTCGGCAGGAGATTGTCTGGGCAGTCACAGTTTCCTCAACAGGGGGCATCAAGGGGGCACTGGGTGCAAGTTAATAGGCAGTGTTGTGAGGGGGAAAGAAGTGGTAAAATAAAACACTAATTAACTGAGAGTTGGAAGTCTGTGCTCAGGGATAGAGGATATGTTATGACTCACGCGATCATTCCCCCGATGTATCCCACAAATGCCTCCTGGATCTCTGAGAGTGGGCAGGCTGGGAGTGCCGGGTTGCTGGGGGGAGGCCCATTCGGCCGGCTGACCAATGCAAGGTCTGAAGTCAATTCTGTACCCACACAGGTTCAGCGTTCATGAATGTGAAGAGTGCTGGCAGATCGGCAGGGGAGTGAAGTGTGAATGACGCCTGTGCCTTCCAGAAAGTCACCGCCAAGGGGTACCCCCATCTGTATGTGTAGCCATGTCTTCTCACTGTTTCCAGTACAGGTTTCTGGAGGGCTCTTCTCTGCAGTGTGGCTCTTGACAGATCAAGGAGGATTTGTATACTTGCCCCATCAAATTCGACCTGGCCATGATCCCAGGATTTGGGGAGGATGATGTCTTTCTGTGAGTATCTGGGTAGTCTGCACAGTACATCCTGGGGTCTCTCTGGGTCTGTAGACCTGGGTTGCAGGGCTCTGTGCACCCTGTCTATTTCCAGCGTTGGTGGGGGAGCCTCCAGAACGCTGTGGAAAATAGCTGTAACCGTGGCAGCCAAGTCTTCTGTCCCTGTAGCCTCCGGGAGTCCCCGCAGCCGTAGGTTGTTCCTCTGCTATGTGCCTCCTCAATGCGGAGGATTAGGGCTTCAATATCGCATTTCGTGGGGAGAGCCTGCAGCATGCTGCGGAGATTTTCCTCCAGGCGCCCCGGAGTCTGCAAGGGACCAGCCATATCAGAAATAAAGGCTTCTGGAGTCCCTGAGAGATAATCTGGCTCCTCGGGTGAAACGGGAGAGGTAGGCCGGGTAGGTACACGGACCTCCATACGAGGTGTATGTGGGGTTTCTGTAATGGCCCCTGATGGCGCTTTTTGCGGGCTTCGGAGGAATCTCTGTATATCAGTCTGTGTGGTCCTGGAAGGGTTCCCATAGGTCGCCGATCTGGTTCTATATTGATTGGGGTTGCTCATGCCGCATTTACATGAATTAGTAGCTGTCTTTTGGCCGTGGTGAGCAGGGGGAAGCCAGGAGCTCCTTAAAAACACTTCTTCATCGCTAGGTCAAGCCCACTGGCATTTCAATTTTTGACCGCTAGGGGTCTCTGATATTTTAGCCCATTTTGTCATTGTTATACAAACCTCCTTCATCATGTGTTTATGGGCCACTGAACTCACCTACCGAGCGGCCTATCAATTGCGAGCTTTTGTGCTTGCTATTAGTTTAATTAGTTTCAGCCTGCGTTGACGTCTCTACCTGCTACTATATATTGACTTGAGGTGTACCAATATGGCCATGCCTCAGACGACGTCCAGTGATGGAACGCGTAAGCGGGACTTGGTACACATCAACGTCAATGTCACTACGGCCACTTCCGGTTTGCTTGTAATGGTCTGTGGAACGCACGCCATCCAGACAGAGGAACTGGTCACTTCACAGCTTATTGGTGGGGCAGAGTGTTTTTTAGCCTCATTTTTTTTAAACTACAGTCCTTTTTATTATCCAATAAACATATTTTATATTGGATTTACGCTATCGATGCCCATTTTTGATTTCATGTGGATGCCGGCTTGTACACACTTTGGTTTGCAGTAGGAGAGTCCATCGCTTTCTGGAAACATCTGGATTGGCCAAGCATCTTATTACACACACTGTTTTCCTTGCAGGGGTGAGGGCTTTTGGTGAGTGTACATATCTGAGGGGGAGCACAAGAAGTCACCTTTTTTGGATGCATTTGGTCACTTTATTTTAGGCACAAGAAGTCACTTTAATCTTGCATGGAAGAGGATATAAAGTTGCAATTTTTTCGGATACTAGAACAAAACACTTTTAAGGAACTATGCACATGGGACACTGAAAATACTTTTATACTGCTATATGGACTTTTTTTTTCTATAGTGTCATATATGTTTCATAAATTATTTTTTGATTAATTATTCGCCGATTTTTTTTTTTATTAATAAACTATTTTGGACACTTCATATTGTAATTAAGGATTCACTTACTATTTAATTACATTTTTTGGTTCATGTTTTATTATTTTTTGATGAGAAAAGCTCTTGTGCTTATTAGAAGCATCTTTACACACCGCTTAGTGTATTGCACGTCACATGTGTTATTGTAGCGGATGACATTTTGGACAAAATGTCGTACGTATGTAAATTTAGTTTTTGCCTCAGAACAGTAGGGGTTCTGAGGGTTAATTACATAGGTTGGCCTTAACATCAGTCTGGCCAGGCCAGAACCAGGCCTGGTTGGATGTTTAGGTGTCAGCCTTCTCAGAACCAATCAGTGGGAGTGCCTGGTCCCGCTGAAGAGTCTGGGAAGGGGTACTTTAGAGGTGTGGGTCACGTGTTCAGGGAGAGGAGTTTGTGAGACCTGTGTGGTCTGGTCTGGTTTCAGGACTGGGGTAGCCCCGTGAGGGGTCCCGGTCATGGGGTGTTCAACATCCCGCAACATGTTCCTGTTAGAGGCCCCTGGTAGACCCGTCTGGTCTGGTGTAGGGATCCGTCTGTTCCTGAGTCTCGGAACCTGCTGGTCCTAGGCGCAGTAACTGAGGGAGGATTCAAGGTGTCCGAGTGTGCTCTCAGCTTGGAGGGGCACCACAGCTCGTGGAAGTAACCGGGGAGGACTCTTCGGAGGAGGGCCAGCAATTGGCATCCTGGGAAGTGCCTGGTTACTGAGTTGGGAAGGGCTTTGACAAATTCACGCTTTTCCAGTACCATTGAAGAGACGGGAAACGTTCCAGGTACTGAAGAAAAAGGTTCCTGTTCACCCTTTGTTACAACTTGTCCACATTCATAGGATTGTTTCAAGTTTTGAGTCAACGTGCTGACTGCCGTGGTCTCTGGCTAGAGATCTGTTCAGCCTTGAAGTACCCAGCTGCGAGTGGCTACTCTCTGGGTGGAAGTAGAGACTTTGCTAGGCCTGCAGTTCAAGGTGCCTGAGTTCTTCACCCATGCCCTCTGTTCCCACAAGAGACTGTGTTATTGGATGTTACTACTGCAAAATAAAACCTTTGTTAAAGCACTTCATCTGTGTCAGTGTTCAAGTCGTTGAGTATCAACCCTGGGAACCCCTAGACATGGAAGAGCAGGCCAGAAGAAGGTAACTGGTAAGCCCAATAAGTCAAGGCTGCCCTGCAACGGGTTATGGTCGCTACATTATTAAATCCTAACAGGGTTTTATTTATCCACCTCTGATTGTCACCCTTTTTGGGTCAGAGGGAATATTATATCCTTTAGCAGCGCCAATTTCCCTACATTAGCTAAGTCGATGATCCTTGTATGTTGCCAACCCCTGTGAAAAAATACAACCTGCATGGTAAATCTTGATGAAGTCTTAAAGAAGAAGTGAACCCTGCAAAGTAAAAGCATAATGGGCTAGTATGCATCGCATACTAGCCCATTATGTTGCACTCACCTGCAAATCAAGCCTGAAATGTCCCCACTGGTGGCCGGGCCATCCTCACCCCTCTTCCTTCAGAGGCCGTGGACTCTGGCTTTGTGACTGGCTGGAGCTGCGTGACATCGACGGGAGCTGACGGTCACAGCACGGACCCTTTAGAAACAGCACATTAATGCTCTTTTTTCAGTGCGCAAGTAGGGTTGCCACCTGTCCAGGATTCACCCGGACAATTCGGGTTTGGAATCATGCGTCCAGGTTTCCGACTGCCTGAAACCTGGACACATTATTCAGAATGGACTATAGCTTCCCAGCAGGGTTGCTGGCTGTAGTTGTCTAAGCTGAGAGTGTCTGTTACCCTCCTTCACACTGCCCAAAGCCAGCACTAACAGTCCCTCCCAAACACACACAGACGGGAGAGGAGAGAGGGCTCCTTCTGCACTTCTCCCCCCCCCCCCCCATCAATATCCCTCTGTGTCTGCCTACACTCCAATCCCAGGTGCTGTGCCTTAAGAAAAGAAAAGTTAGGGATGGAAATTTGAAGCTCAGCGGCCTCTATAGATCTGGATGAGAGGTGCTGACGGCCAAGGGGTGAGTGAGCTCACCATCCATCCCTGTCTGTGACTGAAGTCTCCTCCCTTCTCTCTCCTGTGTTGCTGTGCACGCTAAAGTGTTCGGGTTTGACTTGAAGAAAAGGTGGCAACCCTATGCACAAGTGTATATGGTAAGTGGCCTGGACGCGGCCGACGATGGCAGCTTAAGCTCCACGCTTTGCTGCTCAAGGGTTTCTACAACAGCCTAAAGGGAGCCCACCGACAGAAAACATGAGCAAAATGGACCGGGACCCATCCGCTACCCGTTCCCGCTCACCGCGAGATCCGGACACTCAGCTCTCCGGTAATATACCAGAATTATTCAGATCCCACGCAAGAGAGCCTCAGTCGCATCACAGGCCTCCAGGGAGGTGAGTCACAGCCCCACGAGGTGACAGGGGACACAGGCAAGCAAGACACAGTCTGCAGCTACGAACAGCCTGAGCATAGAAGATCTCAGAGCAGTAGCTGCAGACATTAAAAATACTCTCTCTGCAGCGATAGCTGATCTGAGAATTGATTTACAAGCTGTAGTTGGCCGCCTGGAAGATGTGGAGCACACAACAGACCGCCATGAGGCTGCACTAAACACAGCACAGAGCTCCATTAACTCCCACTCCTCACAGCTGCAGGAATTACAAAGACACATAGAGGATTTGGACAACAGGGGCCAACGTCATAACATTAGAATTAAAGGAATACCTGAATCAATCGATGCGCCCACCCAACACACAAGTGGACATGAAGAGACTCCATAGAGCACTCTGTCCTAGAGGCAGAGACATAGACCCCCCAAAAGATGTCATAGGGTGTCTAACTAATTTCAGAATCAAAGAGGAAATTATGAGACAAGCAACATTCAGAGCACATATTCTATACCTGGGAGTAGAAATCAGACTGTATCACGATTTATCGCAAATCACATTACAGAAGCGCAGAACCCTGCACCCTCTATTGGACACTTTGCGTGAAAGAAACATCCCATACAGATGGAAATTTTCTTTCTGCCTGCAAGCAGGGCACAACGGACGGATATCCTATCTATGCCATCCTGAAGACGCACCATCCTTCTGGGACACCTTGGGTATTCCCCCAATCGAAATCCCAGATCGGAACCACGAAACACGCAATGCCGCAGCTCACCAGGAAGATCCCCTGGAAGTGAACCCCCTCCAACACCAGATGACACAGACACTCCCCCTGTACCTCACCACCACCAGCTAACCAACGCTCCCCAGGAGGAGGAAGTGTACCAGCATTGCCAGCACACCGAAAACCCCGGAAAGATTGAACAACGCAACCACAGCAGATACAAAACTTACATATCTGCACAAAGTTCATCAGAGATCCACGCTCATGCTCACAAGAAACCACAGTGAGTGACTAAATGCCATATTTACACCCACTACCAGCTGGCCTACACCCAGGGTTTAAAACAAGGCTAACAGCAGGGCAGGAAATCCATAAAGATGTCCCGCTCTCACTTAATCGCTCAAAGATGGTGACAGAGCAATAGCCACACTGAAAATGCATAAACCTATGCATTTATACTAGGCCCCTAAAACCCTGTATGGTATGCTAAAATAGTGTAAAAATGCCTTAAAGGTAAAAGTGTAAGGCCCATACAGCCAAACCAAAGGCTCATAAATACGGTATGTCTGCTTAATTGTTTGATGCGAGACGCACATCACATCCTACTCAATAACAGACAAAACTTAATTACGAGCGCGATAACCAATCCTATATTGGATTAGCTCCTTATTGCTTGCCAACCACTTAATAGCAAGTCGCTACTCTTTGAGCAACCATAGAGGTGGATGTGATGTACCTCGCATAACAAAGTTCAAATATTTTGGAACAGATATGTTTAAAGTTAACCTGCATATGACCACCCACACAAGGACTTACAAAAGTGGTTTACCTGTCTAATTATTCGATGTATGATGAGCATCATATTCTACCCAGCACGGAACAAAATTTAACTATGAGTGCCACAACCATTATTATATTGAATCAGCTCCTTATAACCAACCTATCACTTAGCAGCGAATCGCTGCCCTCTGAGCAATAATAGTGATGGATGAGATGCACTCCACACAACAGTTTTGACGTTTTTGTTTAGGTAAGTTTAAGGTTGACTTACATACGGCTTCTTACCCGAAGACCCACAAATATGACATACTTGTTTAATTGTTTGTTGCAGGACGTACATCTTACCCTACTTACAAATGAACAATATTCAACTATAAGAAGCATAACCAATACTACATTGGACTAGCTCCTTATTACCCGTCTACCATTCAACAGCGAATTGCTGTTCCCTGAACAATCACAGAGGTAGATGAGATGTACCACACATACTATAGTTTCAGTGTTCCTTATCTAGATAAGTTTAAAGTTACCCTACATATGGTTACCTACCCAAGGATGCACAAACATGGTATACTTGTTTAATGGTTCGAAACGGGTCGTGCATCATATCCAACTCTCCAACAAACAAAAATTAACTACGATCGCCACTACCAATACTACATAGGACTAGCTCTTTATCACCTGCCCAACATTCAATAGCGATTCGCTATTCCCTGACCCATCATAGAGGTGGATAGAATGCACCCCACAAACCATAGTTAACATTTTTCTGAATAGATAAGATTAAAGTGCACCTACATATCGTTAAATGGTTTCAGGGATCCCTGACTTATACATGCCTTAAGCATGCATTACTGATGAGAGCACTAAAAATACATGCTCATGGAAGTTGGCACCTCCCCTAAAACAATGTCAACAATGTTAGTATGACAATGTTAGTACAGCTTTCCAATATAAGGTGTCCCACACCCCCAACATGAAAACATTCAATCAAAGCTCAACGTTCCACTCACTCCCCCCCAAAATATCAGTGAACTAAACGCCCATAACAGTCCCTTCCAACGCCAACAAACACATATGCACTTAAGAGCCCGTAATCCACCATGAGCTAAACTCCCAAATACGCTCCTGACCATTATAGACCTGTAAAGCAGCAATGAGATTCAGATCTAACACCTTCATACACCACCGGAAACTATCTTTGCCAGTCTTACCACACCCCACAACAGCGCGGTCCACATACAGGTGCTGACCCTTTCAGATTAAGACCACCCCACAAGGCAGGATAGCGGGACTATTCTAGCCACCGGAATATATCTCACTTTTCTACCCACTAACATATAAATACGCCTTCATTTACCTCCCTTTTCTACTCCCTGGTTTCTCCCCTCTACCCCCCCCCCCCCGCACACCCTCACAACACACAGAGAAAAATGTCTACCGCGAACCCACCCCCTTTAAGAGCTAGAATAAAAATAGTCGCCCTTAACGCCAAAGGGTTCAACATCCCAGAAAAGAGATCACAACTCTTGATACACATGCGAAAACTCAAAGCCGAGATAATCTTACTCCAAGAAACACTTCAAATCTGGACAAGTACCTAAACTAACAAGCAAAGATTTTCCAACAGCCTGCCATGCACCCAATCCAGAGGCCAAGACGAAAGGGGTATCTATCCTAATATTCAAGCACATACCTCTAGAAATAACAGATTTAAAAATAGACAACTCGGGCAGATATGTATTCATCAAAGGCTCAATCTGGGGAAAACCCATTATGATCGCTAACATATACAGCCTAAATTCAAAACAAGTGACCTTCTTTCGTGAAACAACAACGGCCCTTACTTCCTTTCAAAGAGGAATATTAATACTTGGAGGGGATTTTAATGTAGCTGTAAATCCTCTCGAAGATACTTCCTCGGGAACCTCCTCACTCCCTTTTAAAGCTCTCAAACAAATGAATTCCCAAATACAGGACCGTCTCCTACACGACTCTTGGCCTGCTTTGAACCCCAGAGAAAGAGACTACACATTTTATTTGATGCCCCATAGCCGGCACTCTAGAATAGACTGCATCTTTATCACACAAAGAGACCTCCCACTCCTAACAGAAACTACCATTGAACCCACATTCCTGTCTGACCATAACCCTATCACGGCCACCCTATCATTACCAGACTACATCCAGCACACCAACATTTGGAGACTAGACGCATCATTACTCTCTGACCCCTCTCACACAGCCCAAATTGCGGAAAACATTAAAGAATTTTTCAAGATCAACGATACACCCGACACATCTTATCTAACCCAATGGGAAACTCATAAATGCATGGTAAGGGGCACATTAATCAAACTTGCAGCGACACATAAACACTTCCAACAGGGATCCATTAACACCTTACTACGACAAATACAAAAATTAGAACAAACACACAAAACGCACTAAAGCGCAAAATACACTAAATGACCTGGAGCATGCCGGGACCCGACTCAGAGAAGAACTAGGGAAAAACATCAGGAAAAAATACATTCTATCCCAGAAGCTCTTTTACGAACATAGCAAAAAATGCGGAAAACTCCTAGCCAGAGCCCTCCAAACTAAAAGAGCAAATACCACTATACGAAATCAGAGCCACCCCAGCAACAATCCTATCCAAAAGCGACGAGATTGCAAAGTATTACATACATTATTACATACATTACAGTATTACAAGGAAATATACAATCTCCCTCCAGAACAAAAAACACAAACAGACAATAGACCATGCAAAGACATCATGGAAGAATTTGAAACTGATTGACGGCCCCATAACAATAGAGGAATTCAACACTGCCATCAAACAAATGAGACCAGGCAAAAGCCCTGGGCCAGACGGCGTTTGCATGACATATTATAAAACGTTCCTAAACCACCTAACAGCACCCTTCTTAAGAGCTTTTAACTTACTTGCCTGCCCACCCTACTTGAAGCACACATCTGCATCATCCCCAAGCCCAGTAAAGATAACAAACTAGCCTCAAATTACCACCCCATTGGGGGGCGTGGCCTGGACATGGCTGAGGAAGGTCGTGTTTGAACTGAGCTCCCGGCCAAATCCTACCCCACCCGACCAATATTGCTCCTTTGACAGAATGCTCTCTTCCAAGAAGCACTCATCTAGGAGGCACAGAGGAACTCACATACTGACCCCTAAAGCCTCTCCATCCGGAGAAATACAAAGACAGTTCCAGCGGAGTCAGTCGGGCTCCCCAGATCTCAAGATGGCGGAGGCCCATGCTTCGCACATGGTGGGCCCGGACTGCAACTCCCAGACGCCCTCTCCAGTGGGATCGCAAAGCTCAGAGATCTTCCCCAGCTTCCCGCCTGCCCTGTCAACCGACCCGGGTGGATCGGTGCAAGCCCGGTTGCCCTATCCAGCTGATGACAAATTAAGAACCATTCTTAAAGCCTTACCGACAAGGGAGGCGGCTCATCGTAAAGAACTGCAGGCGGTCAGGCAGGAGGTGCAGTCACTCTCCTGCAGACTTACAGTGGGGGTGACTTTCCTGAGGACCCTGGACAGCAGAATCACAGCCCTGGAAACACATCGGGCATCACAGGCAGGGAGAGCGGTGGAGCTGCAGCTCCACATGGAGGAGATGGAGGATAGGAGCCACAGGAAAAATCTGCAGCTCCGAGGCCTCCCAGAAGCTACGAGTCTGGCAGATACAGTGGCGGATATTTTCCACAGGGTAGCTGGAGACCAACTTCAGGGCCGACTGGAATTCGATCACATTCACCTGGCGATGGGCCCCAGGTCTGATGACCCAACCTGACCGCGGGATGTGATCTGCCGCCTCCACCACTATGCCCATAAGGACATCATAGCTCGTAAAGCCTGGGACGGGTGAGACCTAGAATTGGATGGTGCTCCACTTACCATACTCCCGGACATCTCGAGGGCTACCCTGCAGAGACGGGCGCTCCTGAAACCTCTCCTGGATATAGCGAGGAGACAGAACGTCAAATACCGGGTTTTCCCCTGTCGGTCACTTTTAAAAAGGATCAATGTTCCTTCATGCTTCATTCCCTCTCTGCCAGCCCTCTTCACCTTCCTGGGCACAGAGCCAATAACACTACTGAATTGGCTGGATTACCTCCCGAGATTTCAAGGCCGTAGGTCCGTTACGGCACCAAGCGGGAGCCTGCCCCCCGAGGAACAGGAGACGCTCCCGAGAGGATTCACCAGGAGAGGGTCGCGAGGCACGGACACCGGACACGGACACACACACACACACACTCCCGATCCAACGACCAACCAAGACTTTCTTTGCCACACTCGGTTTGGATCACTCCTGCCGCATCCCTGCCTTTGACATCCGGTGCCCCAATGCTTCGCCCTGCCATCCGTGGAGGGATGCTTACTGGTACCCGAGCTCCTCTCTTGATGGGAATCTGACTATCGTGGAACTCCATCCCTCGGATGTTTACCCTGGTTGCCCGCTAGCCTGACGCTACCCTGGACGGTGGACATTTTGTTTGGAGCCACATCCATGCAGAGCTAAAGCGATCAACACCTTAATTTCACCCGCCGCGGCCCAGTGGTGGTGAGTTGCTGGGGGGGTTGGGGGTTGTTCTCCCTGCTGGGTTGCATGGTGGAGGGGGGGCCATACACTCCAATCCTAAACTACCCAGTCAGGCGTCACAATGAATGCCTGTTTACCTCTTCCTATGGGACACCTGTAAACTGGACATACCAGGCTGCTGATTACCATACTGGCACACGTCACAGGCGAGGGCTGCCCGGATTGTTTGGTTGCCAGTTCACCGCCGGTGCCGGACTGTTCATTTACCTGCCTACGGGTGAACGTTGGTCAATCCTCTATGCTGCCCTTTCACCCCTAACAAGGTCTGTGCTCCCGGAGAAATACCAGCCCCCCCTTGAGTTTTCTGGGCTGCGGCGGGCCCTGCTGACCACCTTGTCCTTGGAGGCACTCTCTATCTAGAGGTGGCTATGCAGTGAAAACCCACATGCTTTTTTCGGCAACACTCTGGCCTGGAGGGGACTTTCAGGGACATGATATGCCTCCTCATGGGGAGAGCCCCCCTGCTTATGACACAACTTATTTTACGAGGGGGAGGGGCCCTCCGCGGGTGACCTCGGAGTTCTTGAGGAGGGGGCACGTGCCCTTCCCATCGGGTTCTGCAGGGAGGCAATGCTCCGGGCGATGCCCACACCCCTCTCTCTACTCAGCGACTTCACATGGGGCAATAGGAGGTCAAACATGGAACAAGCATGTTTGGTTCAAGAGGTTGGGGTGAATGTTTTTCCTCCTCTTTTTTTTTTGGGGGTATTGGCCACTGTTATGCTCAAACCGAGAATGTGCTACAGTTTTACATGGTTCCTTCCTTTCAGATTATATATGGTCATTACATCTTTTGTTGCCTTATTTTGTATGTTAGACACAACCTATTGAAGGTATTAGACCGCGCTGCCAACACTCTAGACACTTGGTCGGGTGGGTGGGCTGGCTGGGCCTCCCTTTCTTGGTCAGTCACAGCCCAGACCACCCCCACCTAGGCCTACACAAACCTCCAGGTTAAAGGAGGTTTTGTGTCTCTACTACATACTTGCTCCCTTAGTAACTGGATCTCATAGTTGAGACCTACACGTAAATCCCCACCCCACTAAGCAACAGGACACACCACTCTATTGTCCCCACCTCCACTTCCCTCTCCCCCTCCCTTCCCTCCTACACACTTCTTCCCTTCCTACACCTCCTGCAGCCAGAATGATGAACTCTTTAAAAATTTTGTCTCTCAATGCCAAAGGCCTAAACACGCCGGAAAAAAGGCGTATGCTGTTAAATGATCTCAGAAAATCTCGCATAGATGTTGCCTTTATCCAGGAGACCCATTTCAAACACAACAAATATCCGCTCTTCAAAAATAGGTTCTACCCCTTGGTTTACCACTCCACCAACCCAATGGCTAAAACCAAGGGAGCATCCATATTGCTCTCAGGCAGGATCCCCTGGCAATGGCAGGCGGTACTGGGAGATCCGTAAGGCCGCTATATGTTTCTAAAGGGAATGGTGGGCAAGACACCTCTCACACTTGCCTCAGTTTATCCCCTAACAACCATGTTCTTTTATCATGCGAGTCCTTGACAAACGAACCACATTCACATCTGGCCAACTGATCTTAGGGGGTGACTTTAATGTCCCCCTAATCCCATTTTCAGACACATTCTCGGGGCACTCCTCACTTCCTCCATCTCATAGCAAGCGAATAGCCAACTCTCTCCACAAGGCGCAACTAATTGATGTATGGCGTCTAATGCACTCGGGAGAACGTGATTACACTTTTTACTCGCATACCCACAAACTTTACTCCAGAATAGAATACTGCCTGATACCCCATAGTCAACTCCATTCAGTATTGGGCGCCTCCATAGGGAATATCACGTGGTCAGACCATGCTCCCGTAAATATTGAATATGCGCTTTCTGAGAGATCCGTGCCCCATTCAAAGTTCTGGCGCTTAAACGAGAGCCTCCTCCAAACCCCAGAAATCATGTCAGAAGTAACAAAGGCTTTACCCCTTTACTTCCAGGAAAACTACACCCCGTATTGTGATTCTGGTTCCTTATGGGAAGCCCACAAAGCGGTGATCAGAGGGCTGCTTATCAGCCATGGGGCTCGGGTGAAGAGGCAGCACTTGGAACAGCTAGCCAAACTTCTGTCTGCCTTATCCTCCCTAGAAGCCCACCATAAACAGGCCCCATCACAATCACTCGAGACTGAGTTAGGGCTGGTACGCAGACAGGTATCCGACCTACTACACTATAGAGCCAAGGCAGCTATACAGAGATGCCGACAGTCTACATATGAATCGGTTGACAAATGCGGGAAGACCTTAGCTAGGACGGTCCGGGAACAAAAGCAAGCATCATACATCCCCCATATTACAGAACCGGAAGGCCAGAGGGTCACTTTACCGGAACATATCTCAGATGTGTTTAGGGATTTCTATGCTAAGCTGTACAACTTACCCACCGCGTCGCCCCCCCCCAGGTAGTCATTGACGAATACATGGGGTCCTCTCAGATGCCCTCGCTCACCGCAAAAATAAAAGCCGAACTAGAGTCACCCATTACCACAGAGGAACTTCAGACTGCCATTAAGTCCATGAAACCAGGCATAGCCCCAGGCCCGGATGGTTTTACCATCCAATATTATAAAACTTTCCTCCATATCATGGGCCCCCGCATGCTGACCTTCTTTAATGCGGTTAGCAACGAAGCTTCCTTCCATAGGGAGATGCTGAAGGCCCATGTTTCCCTAATCCCTAAAGAAGGCAAGGACCCCACTGTATGTGAGAGCTATAGACCCATATCTTTGCTTAAAGTCGACCTTAAATTGTTCTCCAAAATATTAGCATCCCGACTAGCACAACATCTTCAATCTTTAATACACCTTGACCAAGTGGGCTTTATCCCTAACAGGAAAGCCTGGGACAACTCAATTAAAGTTCTTAATCTACTTCATATAGCCAACTCTATGGGTACTCTGTGTGTATTCCTGAGTACCGACGCTGAAAAAGCGTTTGATAGAGTGAACTGGAACTTTATGTTTACGGTCCTCGGCCACATTGGTCTGGGAGATAAGATGCTTGGTTGGATAAGTAAAATATACTCTAACCCTACAGCACAAGTAAAATCAAACGGACTTCTCTTGTCCCCCTTCCCCATTTTTAATGGCACCAGACAGGGTTACCCCCTGTCGCCCCTCCTCTTTGCACTCTCCCTAGAACCTTTCCTGTGCAAAATAAGACTGAGCCCAGACATTCAGGGACTCACAGTAAGTGACATCAATTGTAAGATCGCAGCATATGCGGACGACCTACTGTTCACTCCAACTAATCCACAGATATCTTTGCCAAACCTCCTTATCAAACCTGAAGATAAATTTCTCCAAATCGACAGCCATGGGACTTGCCATGACCACTCAGGTCATGCAGTCTCTGCAACCGAGTTTTCGCTTTAAGTGGACAAGTGTAGTGCTTCCATACCTAGGTACCCAAATCCCTACAGATATCAAACACACTTTTGAGCTGAACTTTCCACCCATCCTGATTAAGGTCCGGACCCTCTTGGAGAAGTGGAGTAACAGTCTGCACTCTTGGTTTGGCAGGTGTAACCTCCTCAAAATGTGCATCCTGACTACATTTCTGTACTTGCTCCAGGCTCTCCCCATCCACATCCCACCTTCCTTTTTTAAACAAGTACATCCTTTATTCACCAAATTTGTCTGGGCCAATAAAACACTGCGTATAAAAAGAACCCTCATCTCACTACCAAAGCAGCAGGAAGGTTTTGGCGTTACCAAACGTCAGAAAGTACTACTTGGCCGCACGTTTGGGCCGCATCTTAGACTGGAGGCGCAACGAAGCGTCTAAACTCTGGGTGCAGGTGGAACAAGGCCAAGTGGTTGTTGCACTAAAAGGTGTGCTTTGGTGCTTTGACTCTCTCCCCAAAGACCTGAAAACACACCCTCTATTAGGGGCCACTATACGCCAGAGTAGACAGGCAACCGTAAAATTTTCCCTCACCTCCAGCGACTCCCCTCTTTACCCAATCTTAGGACACCCTGACTTTGCACCCGGCCTTCCCCCCGCAGGGTTTGACACCCTGAGGAGATCCGGCTGCGACCATGCCGCCAAGTTTGTGCAAAACAGGCGATGGCCCACTATACTGGAATTGACTGGCTCCTGCAGGTGGGTTTTGGAAAGCGGCACAATTGCATCGCTTTCTGCACTCACTATCCAATCCCTGTAACTTTGACAGACAACTGATGCCCTTTGAGGACCTCTGCTGGGGTACTGAAACGATCACAAAATCCCTCTCCAAAACATACGCCTTACTCAACACACCCCCTACGTGAACCATTCTGCCCTGCCTAGAGAAATGGAAAAGGGATCTTAACTGCAAATTCTCAGAGTCGCAACGACAAATAATTGTCGACTGTGCGGTCAAATCTTCCATTTGCAGTAAGACACAGGAAAACAACTATAAAATTATGTCCTGCTGGTACCTCACTCCCTCCAGTTTACACAAGTCTTTCCCCAACACCTCAGATCACTGTTGGCGCTGTGGGGAAGGGGAGGGTTCAATGCTACACATCTTCTAGTCCTGCCCTAACCTGTTAAATTTCTGGAAGGAGGTTAGACGTATCACGCAGTTGTTTACAGAATATGAGATCCCTGACGATGCAGCCTTTTTCCTCCTCCACCTATCCAAAATCCTGATGAAAAGATACAAAAAATCATTGACTCGACATCTCTTAAAACGCTGCAAAAGCGTGTATTCCAACCCGCTGGAAACTGCAGTGCCCACCGACGATGGCAGATTGGCTCCGCAAAGTGGAGGAGATACGTAAGTTAGAAGACTTGGTTCTCACAGCGCAACACAACTGCGAGGAATACTTAACAACCTGGGCCAGTTGGAATATTTTTATTTATTCGACTGAGGGAACCTTTCTCTTGCACTCCTGACTGGCGGCTTGAATACACATGCCGACCCGAACCCATGAGGGCCACGAAGAGCTCACCCTCGCTCTGGCTGCTGCTGCTGCTGCACCCCTCCATCACGCCCCCCCCCCCCCCCTCGCCCCACTCTCAGCTTCTCCTCACCACTGCCCTGTCCCCCCCACCACCCTTCTATCTTTCCCATCTCTTTTACCTTTCCCTATGTCAATACTATATTAAGAGAAAAGTGGAAAAAATGGGGAGAGATACCAGCTAACGTTAGCCTCACACGCGAAGCCTTGATTACAATGGGTCTAATAGTCGCAAACATTGCATGTCGGTGTCCTGCTAATAGTGCATGTATTTTTGCTGGTATTCAGCACTTTATTGTATGAAGATTTCTGTAACGCGCACATTATCTTTTGACTTCCTGTATTGCTGAGATTTTTCCCTCAGTTGGTGTTCAATAAAATTTTATACTTGAAAAAAAATATATCAAAATTACCGCCCCATCTCGTTGTTAAACACAGATCTAAAAGTTTTTGCAAAAATTCTGGCCAATCGTATCCTCCCCATCCTCACTAAAGTTATATCCTTAGACCAAGTTGGGTTTGTCCCAGGCAGGAAGGCCAGGGACAATACACTAAAGGCTTTAAACATCCACCATTGGCTAACCACCTCAAGCACCCCGGGCTTCTTCCTTTCCTTAGATGCAGAAAAGGTCTTTGACAGGCAAGCCTGGGATTACCTTGAAGCAGTACTAAGGAAACTGGGACTGGGTGAATGCATAATAAACTTTATAATGTCCTTGTACATAAACCCCAGAGTGAAAGTACAAACTAATGGACGTATGTCAAATGCTTTCCAAATAGGTAATGGAACACGCCAGGGATGCCCCTTATCCCCCATTCTATTTATTCTCACAATGAAACCCTTCCTATGCAAAATACGCGAAAATGTAGATATCCGCGGAATCACCATAGCCAATAAGGAATATAAGATAGTAGCGTTTGCGGACGACATTCTCCTTTTCCTGTCTGATCCCCTCATATCTCTTCCAAACCTCCTCAAGGACTTCTACTTATTCCAATACATAGCACAATTTAAATGAAACTTCTGAAAATCCCTTGCTATAAATATAACCTTAACGGAAAGACAAGTCTCACTATGCAAACAAAACTTTCCATTTATCTGGAAATCGGACGCATTAACATATCTTGGGATCCAACTACCCTTAATTAGCTGACCTCTTCCAAAAAAATTACCCACTTCTCAATACCATTACAAAAGACTTGAAAAAATTGAATAAAGCACACTTGGTTTGGGAGATCGGCCATAGTCAAAATGAATATCCTACCGCGAATACTTTACCTCCTCCAAACAATCCCCATGAAAATGCCCAACTCATTCTTTCAATCTCTCAGGAAAATACACGGAACTTACATTTGGAGCCAAAAACACCCCAGAATCAGATATGCACAACTAATGAAACCCAAAACCAAAAGAAGGGATAGGACTATCCGACATACAAAATTACTATTGGTCATGCCATTTTCAACAAATTGTAGATTGGCATACCCACCAACAGACAAAAGATTGGGTTACCTCAGAGAATTCTCTCTTCCACCATCACATTAGTGGGACCCCATGGATCAGAAAAAATCTCTTACCAGACTCCCTCACGAGAAACCCAATCATAGGCCCCACACTAGAATGCTTCGAACAAGTCAATCGTAAATTCCAACTCTTCAAAGTCCCAGGTCCACTCTCACCAATCCTGCTTAACCCACAATTCCCCCCAGGGATGGAACATCACCCGCTATCTAAAAAAACAACCAGACATAGGCTTACGCATACAACATCTACTAAAGTATGGTAAACTATTATCTCAAGACCATATGAACTCAACATGGGCCATACCCAACTTGAGCGTGTTGGAGTACTGGCAACTCAATAATTATGTAAAGAGTATGTAAAATAAAACGGATCTAACTGAGGCCCTAACCGATTTTGTTAAAATATGCCTAAGTCACACCCCACAATGACATGTTATCTCCACACTCCAAAATATGTTATGGGACAACACCCAAAACAGTGAAGAAATAGCATGTAAGACCTGGGAAAGAGACCTAAACATAGAATGTGGGAGGAAATATACCGAAATGCACATAAGAGCTCTTTAAATGTCTCTATACAAGAGACAGACTACAAAGTCATGACACGATGGTATCGCACCCCCTCCATTCTACACAGATTTGACAAATCACACCCAAACAAATGCTGGAGATGCTAAAACTCACCTGGCAATCTCCTACACATCTGGTGGTCCTGTCCGATCATCCAAGTTTTCCAGAAACAAGTTCATGCAATAACTGAAAAAATTACCACAGACAGGCAATACTGCTAATCAATGCAGAAAAAATGTGCATACCCCCTATATGGGGTTCACCAAGAGTCCCCTCTTTGTCAGATTGGTTCAAAAGAATAAACAAAATCACAGAAATGGAGGAACTAATTGTAATCTCCAGAAACCAACCGCTCAAATTCTCCAAACTTTGTACATGCTGGAACCACTTTAAGAAAACTGAGGAATACCTTTGAGAAATGCACTCTTGTACACCTTGTCCCCCAACCATGCAACACAACATAAAATACTGTACATACCTGGAAATAAACTCCCAAAGGCCATCTAGTGAACCAAGAAAACGCTAAAGCAAACAACACATGAACCTCCCTCGGGAGAAGCATATGAGGCTCTCCACATGGAACAATACACAACAACACACAAAAGTAACAATTAAGGCTGCACAAAAACAACACACATAACGCGATCCCAGACTGTAGGAACCTTTTCTCAACACCTGCACCCCTCATCTCCCCACTCCCCGCTGTCCTTCCCCACTCCTTCACCCCCTAGTAACCATATACATCACAACAAAGCTGTATGGTGTGCGGGACACACACATACTCCCAAGAGCTAATAAGTGCTGTACATTATATATGACCCCTAATCACTATGCATCAATATAACCCACGTCAAACACAGTAGAGGGGGTAAAAGAAGAAAATAATGACAAGAAAGGAATCCTTAAAGCTTGTCATAAATCATATACCTGAACTACAACCCTCTACTCAGTTAAAAAACAAAACAAATACATTCTACTTATGCTCATAAGGTAACTGTAAAAGGACCGCATCAACATTTTTTGTATACAATTATAGAAAGTGACTCAGCTGTTTGTTAATAACCGCAATGTAACAATTATACCTGTTAACGATGTAATTGTACCCTACCCTTGTGTTTTCAATAAATAAAGTTGGGGAAAAAAAAGTGTATATGGTAAATATCTCCTAAACCATGCAGGTTTAGGAGATATTTCCGGTACCTACAGGTAAGCCATATTATAGGCTTACCTGTAGGGAAAAGTGGTGTCTAAGAGTTTACAACCACTTTAAAGCAATCACTGCCATGTGTACTGATGTCAGTATCAGGGCTCAGGTGACAACAGTTTGATGCTTCTATGCAGCATGTTTTGCATGAAAAAACACCCTTATGTCATATTCCTCATGATCACATGTCAGATCTTCAATTTCACAAAGAGTTTGTAAACCCTCCATTACAGTCACGCAGTGACACAGGTCTCCATGTGCTATGTACAAGCTTAAGTCTTTACCCACAGCTGTAAGATCAGCATCTCACCACACAAGATGGAGGAATTCTCCCAGCACCTCTTTGTTCCATCTGATAGAAACTTTTTTCATTGTGTTGGTGTCTTGTGATCCCATCCATAAATTTTTACCTGTTGTGTACCACCACCAGCTCTGCATAACCATTCTAGATTTTTAATACTTGTTTCAGGATAACGGGCAAGCACAAAGTATATCCATGTACAGTTGTGCTGCAGAGCAAGCTTGACTATGTACTGCAATATTGTCTCGGCTAGCTTTCTGAAGGTACTTGGTATGGACCAAATGGCTTGAATGACTGCCATGCCATCGAAGGGAATAGCTCCATCAGCTGGAACTTTGTCAACTAAACAGTCTCCACATTTGGTTTCTAATAGATCCAGAAGAGCTGACTTGTTTGTTTTAGCAAATGAACCATCAGTACTAGCTAAAGGATATGAGAGAATTTCCCATAGGCCTATCTTTCTACTTTTACCTATGACTAGTAGTCTGGAGAATAGCTTCTTGTCGCCACGCAGAATCACTTCCTTGCCTTCTGCAGATTTATTTTTTGCCTTTGCTTGGTCACTAAAGGTCTTACATTTTTGTGTTTTTATAGGCGAAAATATTTCAACTGATGGTGATAACATTCTTTCCCTTTTCTGAAGCGTTTTCTCCCTTTTCTGAAGCTGTGAGCAAATCTCTCTTGGTTTCTTCAGCTTTTGACTGTCCCAGAGCTAATACATACAATGCCATCTTTGTGTGTGTCAAAAGGATTCAGCATGGAATCTAGGGTGGAAATTATTCTGATCATCAACATGAAATTGTGTGCTGTCAAGGACTTTTCGCTTCCTTGTATGAGGACATTTACCTGCCATTACCTCACATTGTCTTGTTATGGCAGTCCTTTCATGTTGTGACAATGTCCAGTGATATACTGCAGGTCGATTCTGTGTTAACCCTGTCCAACCACCCTTTGTCTTGGAATCTCTGTTGCATGCTTGCTCAATGGCTTGGTCACAAGCAATCAAGGCAAATCTATGAACACTTTGACGTTGGATAGTCCACTGGCTTTTAACACTGAGCTCACTATGGCAAGAAGGATGTATGAGGGCAAATTGACCATTTCCAGCCAATATGCAGGTAAATACCTAGCATAATTGTCAGGTACCTTTTTCGAGGCCAAGATGCTGAGAGAGGCTCCCCCTGCAGCTAAGCGCAGTATATCGCTGAAGTTGGTACAGGAGGTATAGGGCTCAAAGAAGCACGGGTTGCCAGCTGGTTGAGAAGGCTTGAGCTGATGATCACTTGGAGACTTTGCTTAAGAAGACGAAAAGGAGTAATCCAGACACTAGTAAAAGCCTGGCTGAGGGTAAAACACAGGATAGCAGATTGGAGGCTGTTGTGAGGCCAGCTGGGGGTCAATCACAGGTAAACGATAAGCCAAGCCGGGGGTCAAACATTGGTAATCAGGCAGGTGCAAGTATAGCAAGTCCGTGAGCCAAGCCGGGAGTCAAACACTGGTATTCAGGCAGGTGCAAGTATAGCACGTCCGTGAGCCAAGCCGGGGGTCAAACACTGGTAATCAGACAGGTGCAAGTATAGCAAAGTCTGTGAGCCAAGCCGGGGGTCAAACACTGGAGAGGAGATCAGAGCAGGTCAGGAGGCAAGCCGAGGTCACAACAGGAATCACTTAAAAAGTATAACACAGGAACAGGGAAGAGCTGAAGACAATCTAGCAACTTGGGTCAGACAGAGGCAGCATTTTATAGGCCAGCAGGGGGAACCATCATATGATGCACCTATAGTGCCCATTTCTTCTACTGGCAAGATTGCCAGTACTTCTGTCGCCTATTCTCTGAATGCTATTTCGCTAACAATAATTTACGTGATCGTACGCAAAAAAGCATGGCATCATCAACTGCACCATTGACAGGTGAAGCTGCCCTTCCTGATTCACAAACAGAAAAAGTATCTGTACCATGTCAATATATGAACTCCAAAAGGCAAACGTTGGGTTTTCTGCTCTTCTTCTGTTCACAAAATCTACATATTTGTAACAAATTTTGTCAAATTTATCATTTGCACACAAAGCATCCTTTGTTCTGTCTTGGAATGCACATTTGATCTCTCCTCTGGTGGCAAAGAGTCTAAGAAGGTGAAAAGGCTAATGAGTTGCAGACTCCCAAACAGAAGTTTGGATGCCCTCATGTTGCAGTTGTAGTTATGACCATTGATCACTCCATTGATGGATCCTAGTGCAACAGCTTCAGACTCAATGAGTATGTTACATAGTTACATGGTTAGTCAGGTTGAAAAAAGACACAAGTTCATCCAGTTCAACCACAAAAAATAACAATAAAATAATAATATCATACAATCCCATATACCCAATTCTATACCCACGGTTGATCCAGAGGAAGGCAAAAAACCCCAGCAGAGCATGATCCAATTTGCTAAATCAGGGGAAAAAATTCCTTCCTGATCCCCCGAGTGGCAATTGGATTTTCCCCAGATCAACTTTACCTATAAATGTTAGTACCCAGTTATATTATGTACACTTAGGAAATAACCCAGGCCCTTCTTAAAGCAATCCACTGAGCTGGCCAGAACCACCTCTGCAGGGAGTCTATTCCACATTTTCACAGCTCTTACTGTGAAGAAACCTTTCCGTATTTGGAAATGAAATCTCTTTTCCTCTAGGCATAAAGAGTGCGCCCTTGTTCTCTTTGTTGACTGTAAAGTGAATAACTCGACATAAAGTTCACTATATGGACCCCTTATATATTTGTACATGTTGATCATATGCCCCCTTAATCTCCTCTTATCAAGAGTGAATAAATTCAGTTCCTCTAATCTTTCCTCATACTGTAGCTGAGTTCCTCCATACCTCTTATCAGTTTGGTTGCCCTTCTCTGCACTTTCTCCAGTTCTCCGATATACTTTTTGAGAACTGGTGCCCAAAACTGAACTGCATATTCCAGATGAGGTCTTACTAATGATTTGAACAGGGGCAAAATGATATCTCTCTCTGGAGTCCATACCTCTCTTAATACAGGAAAGGACTTTGCTCGCTTTGGAAACCGCAGCTTGGCATTGCATGCTATTATTGAGCTTATGATCTACCAAAACCCCCAGATCCTTCTCTACTATGGATTCCTAAAGTTGTACTCCCCCTAGCATGTATGATGCATTCATATTCTTAGCCCCCAAGTGCATAACTTTACATTTATCAACATTAAACCTCATTTGCCACATAGTCCCCCAATTAGACAGAGCATTGAGGTTGGCTTGTAAATTGGAGACATCCTGTAAGGACGTTATTCCTTTGCATAGCTTGGTGTCATCTGCAAAGACGGAAATGCTACTTTGATCCCAGACCCAATATCATTTATAAGGATATTAAAAAGTAAGGGTCCCAGCACTGAACCTTGGGGTACACCACTGATAATTTTAGCCCTTGTACACACTGTCGGAGAATCTGTCGGAATGAGTCTTATCAGACCGCGTCGTCAGATAATCCGAATGTGTGTGGTATGCATCGGACTGATTCCGTCCGAATCTCCGTCCGACCCAATTTTCCAACATGTTGGAAATATTTCCAGACCAATTGGGCCGGACGGACCTAATCCGATCATCTGTAGAGCATTTTCATCGGGCCAAGTGCCACGCATGCTCAGATCAAATTCCTACATCAAAGCTATTGGCTACTAGCCTGAATGTAGTCCCATCGTAACGAAATTACGTCATCACGTTCTGAAAGATCGGATTTTTCGCCAACTTGGCCCGACCGTGTGTATGCAACAGTTTCGGACACAATCCGTCTGCCTAAATCCGACGGGCAAAATCCGACGGATTTGGCTGGCAAAATCTCCGACCGTGTGTACAGGGGCTTAGATATTCAGAGTAAGAATCATTAACCACTACTCTCTGAATTCTGTCTTTTAGTCAATTTTCTATCCATTTACAAACTGATATTTCCAAACCTGTAGACTTTACCTTACACATGAGCCATGTGTGCGGAACTGTATCGAACGTGTATGCAAAATCCAAGTATACCACGTCCACCGACACCCCTCTCCAAGGTTTTACTTACCACCTCATAAAAAGAAATCAGGTCTGTTGCTTAAAATATTTTTTTCCTGCAAGAACTCATCTATGTGGTCTTTTATTAATCCCTCCAGTATCTTCCCAACTATAGAAGTTAAACTAACAGGTCTATAGTTACTTGGTAAAGACTTTGTTCCCTTTTTAAATATAGGCACCACATTGGCCCTGCGCCAATCCAGTGGTACTATTCCTGTCTTTAATGAGTCCCTAAAAATTAGATGCAATGGCTTTGAAATTACAGAGCTACTGTCTTGCAGTCCTGTATCTTCAAACCTTTTTCCTAGAATGCCCAGACAGGACATGCATGTGTGACATTCATCAAGCCTAATTACTACAGGGCTGTGCATTGTCAGCTTTGCCAGAAGTATCCATGCCTCCGACAAGTGATACCCTTTACCAACATTGTAAAAGGGCAAACTACTAAGCAGGCATCACACAGATATATAGTATCACTTATTCCAGAAAATCACAGCACAGACTGTACTATATTGACAGCGCTAAGAATTTTTTTTTTTTTAAATGAGACGATCAGAAAATGAAGATCAGAAAGTTCATAGATTTAATTGATGTGCTGAGTCTTAAGTTGTGGATAGAGTGCTTCAATTAATATTCAGAGGAAGAAAAAGGAGTCAGTTTCCAAGCCATCCACCAAACTGCCAATGTGAAACTTCGTGCACAGTGACGCTCCCAATGGTAATGCACTTACCAAAACTACGATTAAATACAGGCACATCATATGTTAAATAGATCCTGGATGTTTGCAGCCATATCACATTAAAATGTCGTCAACAGGGCTCAGTCTTATCTCACCACAGTCCGGATCACAATGTTGAAAAACGGTCTCAGTATCCGTTGCGGGTCCCGGGAAAACAAGCACTCCTGCTGCGATGATGCACGGTCACGCCCATACGCGTTTCGTCATTACGTCTTCGTCTGTGGGCGTGGCCGTGCGGCGCAGCTGATACACAATATATAGGGAGAAGGGTGGCCAGCGGAGCACTCCCCCGGCCGGCCTCCTCACCAATCACATCATGCCGGCTCAGGGAACCATTGTTCCGTTAACCCTGCTTATTCCAAGGTGGGATATGGAAATAAAATAAAAATAAAATCCCCTAATCCCACACCTTTGGCGTGCATGTTCTTTTTAATCATTAACTTGTTGCTGACCGCCGGCTGTCAAATGACGGCCAAGCGGCGCAGCTCTTGTGGCGGGAGGCCGTCATATCAGTGACCGCCAACTGTCACCCGTCACCCATCAGCCACCGCCTGCAGTCAGCCATCAGTGACCGCCAGACATCACCCGTCACCCATCAGTGACCACCAGACATCATCCGTCACCCGTCATCCATCAGTGACCACCAGACGTCACCCATCAGCCACCGCCAGGCGTCACCCATCAGTGACCGCCAGACATCAACCGTCACCCATCAGTGACCGCCAGACTTCACCCGCCATGCATCAGCCACCACCAGCCGTCACACATCAGCCATCGCCTGTCACCCATCAGTGACCGCCATCTATCGCCTTTCACCCATCAGTGACCGCCTGCCATCGCCTTTCACCCATCAGTGACCATCAGCCATTGCCCGTCACCCATCAGTGACCGCCAACCATCACCCTCCACCCATCAGTCACCGCCAGCCATCAGTGACCGCTAGCCATCACCCATCACCTGTCACCCATCAGTGACCGCCAGCCATCACTCATCACCTGTCACCCATCAGTGACCGCTAGCCATCAACCGCCACCCATCGTGACTGCCAGCCATCAGTGACCATCACCCATCAGTGACCGCCAGTCATCAGTGAACATCACCCATCAGTGACTGCCAGCCATCAGTGACCATCACCCGTCACAATCCGTGGCCTGTCACACCGTCATCACCTGCCACCCATCGCACAGCCCATCAGTGAACGTCACCTGTCACACAGCCATCAGCGCCATGGCCAGAAGAGTATACACCAGCGAGGAGGCGTTCCAGATCCTCTCCATGACCGATGAGAGCAACGGGGAATTCTCATCAGATTCCAATTCTGATTCTGATTCCAAATCAAATTCGGCATTTAACCCGAATAGTGAATCGGAAATTGATTCGGAGGAAGAATGGGTCCCTCCTAAAAGGGCAAGGCCCTCTGAAAACCAGGATTATATTCCCAGGCCCGGTATCAGAGCTCCTGCCAGCAATAGGCCCCAAGAACAAATTCCCAGGCCCAGTACCAGCGCTGCTGTCAGCGTTAGGCCCTGGGATCAAATGCCTAGTACCAGCTTTGCCGCCGGCGATGGGCCTCACCAACAATTGCCCAGACCCAGTACCAGTGCTGGCACATCACGCCTGAGTACCAGCATAGGAAATTCCAATCCGACTACTAGAGTGTCACATCCCCCAAGAGCCAGGGCCTCTAAATTTATGCCAGATGGTCTTGCCAACCCAACATGGCTGCCTTCCAACTCGGCATCACCAATTATTCCCCCTTTCACAGCACAGCCAGGTGTGCAGACCAACACCCAAAATATTTCAGAGATCGATTTTGTTCATCTGTTTTTGCCCGACACATTTCTGCAATTAGTTGTGGACCAGACAAATTTATATGCCCAGCAGTATATTGCCAATAACCCCCACTCATCATATGCCCGTCCCTTTGAGTGGCGAGATGTCAATTTGGAGGAGTTCAAAATTTTTATGGGCCTCACCCTGAACATGGGGATAACAAAAAAAAATGAAGGACATGCCTATTGGTCCACCCAACCCATCCACCACATGGCTATTTATTCTGCCGAAATGTCCAGTGCCTTCCCCCACAATCATCCAAATTATGACAAGTTATGTAAACTTCGCCCACTGATAAATTTCTTTTCCCAACAATTTTCAGAACTCTATGTCCCCGATCAAAATATATGTGTCGATAAGTCCCTGGTACCCTTTTCAGGCCGGCTAGGAATAAAGCAATATATACCTAGCAAAAGGGCCAGATACGGAATAAATTTATACAAACTGTGTGAGAGAGCCACGGGATATCTGTATGCGTTCCGCATATATGAAGGAAGAGATTCCCAGCTCCAGCCCCCTGAGTGCCCGGCCTACATGGGCACAACTGGAAAGATTGTATGGGACCTGGCATACCCACTTCTGAACAAAGGATATCACATATACCTTGACAACTTTTACACCAGCCTGCCCCTTTTCAGACACTTATACATTGCAAAAACCCTGGCCTGCGGAACCTGCAGAAAAAATAGAAAGGGCTTCCCACAATCACTGGCAAACAAAAAGCTGCGAAGGGGGGAAAGAGCATCACTGAGATGCAACGAAGTGCTGGCCTTGAGGTGGAAGGATAAAAAGGGACATGTACATGATGTCCACCATCCATGAGGACACTACAATTGATGTTCAAAGAAGACAAGGTCCCACTGAAAAGCCAACGTGTGTCCAAGATTATAATCTCTACATGGGGGGAGTGGATTTCAACGATCAAATGATTCAGCCCTATTTGTCAATAAGGAGGTCCCGATTCTGGTACAAGAAAGTAGCAATCTATCTAATCCATTTGGCCATTTATAATTCCTACATAGTCTACACCAAATCCATGGAAAGCCCCGCCCCCTTCCTAAAATTCATCGAAGAAGTTGTCATGTCCCTCATCTATCACCAAAGACCCCCCCCTAGTTGACCTTCGCTCTGAGGCTGTTTGCCGACTTCGTGAGTGCCACTTCCCCTTCAGAATTCCAGCATCTGAAACAGGCCGAAGACGGCAAAAAAAATGTCGCGTGTGCACCAAAAAAGGGTTTCGAAAAGATACCAGCTACCATTGTCCCGATTGCCCCTCCCAACCTGGCCTTTGCATTGGTGAATGCTTCAAACTTTATCATACATCCCTAAAATATTAGCCCATATTTTTAACCATTTCCCCATTTTCATTATCTGTGCTGACCATTTTTCATGCTTCCCCAAATAACCATGCCACTGCCTTCCACGTGAACTGACCCTGGCCTGTTTTTTGACTATGCCTCTGCCTACTGTTTGGACTGCTTCTACGTGAACTGACCCTGGCCTGTTTTGTGACTATGCCTTTGCCTACCGTTTAGATTGCTTCCACGTGAACTGACCCTGGCCTGTTTTACCAACTACGCTTATGCCTACCGCTTGGACTGCTTTCACGTCATCTGCCCCTGGCCTGTTTTATGGACTATGCTTTTGCCTACCGCTTGGACTGATCTGTTGCCCTGCTACTCTAGGACACAGGGGTCTCCCATGTGAGGGGCTCCAGAAATGTTTTTCCGGATGGAGGAAACAATTTTTATTGTTTCTTCCAGTTTTCGGAATAGGGTCTGGAGTCCGGAGGCTTCTTAGAGATTTGGGTGGGTCGAAGCCTCTACCCCTGTGCCCCTGTGCACAGGTCTTACGTGATTGCGGCCCTCAGCCTGCCGCTGACTTACTGCCACCATGCCTCTGCCTGCCGGATGAACGGACCACACCGCTACCTGGACTATGCAAATAATTAGCTGTAGCAAGAGGCAGTATGTTTATGAAGGGCTTGAGAGCGGTGCGATAATGAGTGTCTGCAGGTAACGGTGTACCAGGACCAATATTATGGCTGTGCTGGCTGTCTCTGTCTGGACAATTTCTATGGACTGCCATGCTGACAATATCCTTGTGCTGACTATAGACAATATTCCTGCCGGCTGCCTTGATAACTACCATTGCTGTCGCTAAGCACATCCCTGTCTGCTGCCTGGACCAGCGCTCTGGTGGATACTACACAGGTAATGCTTTTTTTTTTACCCTTTCCACAATAGAATTTATTTTGGATTGTAATTCTTGGTATGTACATGCTATGTGTTAGAAATATGAAGGTCCTTCAAAAATGATAGGTTGCCAGGAAACTATATGTCATTTATGCTCCTAGAACGTCTGATGATGCTACTTGAATGTTGGGCCTTTGTATGTGGCCAGGCAGTGTAAAAGTTTCACACATGTGGTATCGCCATACTCAGGAGGAGTAGCAGAATGTATTTTGGGGTGTCATCTTTGCTATGTACATGCCATCTGTTGGAAATATCTGATAAATCGGCAACTTTGTGTAAAAAAAAATGCGTTTTCATTTTTTTCCACATTTTCCAAAAACTTCTGGAAAAAAATGAACCGTTCTAAAGACTCATTATGCCTCATAGCAGGGGTTGACAAATTTGCTTGGAATCTAGGAGCCAGCTTCTTAAAAAGTTAGGAGCCAGGTCCGTGACGGCGATCCGGACCTGTCCCTGGCCTGACATGGAGACGAGTGAGGGGAAGATAACGCCGCCGCCCCCCCCCCCCCCCCCCCGTCTCCAAGTCATTGCCCATAGCTCTTAGAGGGACATTTTTTTTTTTTTCAAATGACAATTTTTTTTTCAATTGCATTTTAGTGTAAATATGAGATCCGAGGTCTCTCTGACCCCAGATCTCATATTTAAGAGGACCTGTCATGCTTTTTCTATTACAAGGGATTTTTACATTCCTTGTAATAAGAATAAAAGTGACACAACATTTTTTTTAAAAGAACAGTGGAAAAAAAAAAGTTAAAATAAGCATAAAAAAGAATTTTTAAACGCGCCCTGTCCTGCCCGCATATAAAATCGGTGTTCAAACCACACATAGGAGGTAGCGCCGTGATCGGTAGAGCGAGAGCAATAATTCTAGCCCCAGACCTCCTCTGTAACTCAAAACGTGCAACCTGTAGAATTTTTTTAAACGTCGCCTATGGAGATTTTAAAGGGTAAAAGTTTGTCGCCATTCCATGAGCGGGTGCAATTTTGAAGCGTGACATGTTGGGTATCAATTTACTCGGCGTAACATTATCTTTCACAATATAAAAAATAATTGGGCTAACTTTACTGTTGTCTTATTTTTTATTAACTAAATTATTTTTCCCAACAAAAGTGCGCTTGTAAGTCCGCTGCACAAATACGGTGTGACAGACAGTATTGCAACAACCACCATTTTATTCTCTAGGGTGTTAGAATAAAAAATATATATAATGTTTAGGGGGTTCTAAATAAAGGGAAGAAGAGGCAGGTAATATAAAACAGTCATTAGCATTGCTGGTTTGTCATACCAACGGCGACCACAAGAGGGCGCCAGATTCCATAAGGAATCATAGGACCGCAGAAGGCCTCAAAGCCACGGCCTAAATTTTCGGCCGCCGGCGGAACGGCCCGACGCGATCACCCTGGGGGGGTCCACAGAGACAGGATACCCCCAGCTATGCTGCCCCAGGCGCGAGGTCGCTATTTCTAGTCGCCAATGCGACCTGGCGCCCGGGTTTTGTCGAGCCGTGCCTCATAGATTATATGTTGGGGTGTCTGCTTTTCAAAATGGGGTCGTTTTGGGGGCAATTCCTGGTGCTCCAGGGCCTTCAAAAGTGTAATAGGTGGTTGAGAAATGAGATGTGTCATTTATGCTCGTAGAATGCCTGAAGATGCTATTTCAGTGTTGGGCCTTTGTATGTGGCCAGGCTGTGTAAAAGTCTCACACATGTGGTATCGCCATACTCAGGAGGAGTAGCAGAATGTATTTTGGGGTGTCATCTTTCCCATGTACATGCTATGTGTTGGAAATATCTGATAAATGGACAACTTTGTGTAAAAAAAAATGCGTTTTCATTTTTTTCCACATTTTCCAAAAACTTCTGGAAAAAAATGAACCATTCAAAAGACTCATTATGCCTCATAGATTATACGTTGGGGTGTCTGCTTTCCAAAATGGGGTCATTTTGGGGGCAATTCCATTGTCCTGGTGCTCCAGGGCCTTCAAAAGTGTAATAGGTGGTTGAGAAATGAAATGTGTAATTTATGCTCGTAGAATGCCTGAAGATGCTATTTCAGTGTTGGGCCTTTGTATGTGGTCAGGCTGTGTAAAAGTCTCACATGTGGTATCGCCATACTCAGGAGGAGTAGCAGAATGTATTTTGGGGTGTCATCTTTGCTATGTACATGCTATGTGTTGGAAATATCTGATAAATGGACAACTTTGTGTAAAAAAAAAATGCGTTTTCATTTTTTTCCACATTTTCCAAAAACTTCTGGAAAAAAATGAACCATTCAAAAGACTCATTATGCCTCATAGATTATACGTTGGGGTGTCTGCTTTCCAAAATGGGGTCATTTTGGGGGCAATTCCATTGTCCTGGTGCTCCAGGGCCTTCAAAAGTGTAATATGTGGTTGAGAAATTAGATGTCATTTATGCTCGTAAAACGCCTGAAGATGCTTCAGAATGTATTTTGGGATGTAATTTGTTGTATGCATATGCTGTGTGTGAGAAATAACCTGATAATATGACAATTTTGTAAAAAAAAAAAAAAAATCGTCATTTTGCAAAGAATTGTGGGAAAAAATTACAAAAAAAAAAAAAAAATCATGCTACTTACCTTGGAATGTCTACTTTCTAAAAAGGGGTCATTTGGGGGGTATTTGTACTTTCCTGACTTGTTAGTGTCTCAAGAAATGAGATACACCTGATGTACTGAAGGCCTGATCAGATGTGATCAATTTTCAGTGATTGGTACCATAGTTTGTAGACTCTATAACTTTAAAAAAGACCAAATAATTTACACTAATTTAGGTTATTTTTACCAAAGATATGTAGCAGTATAAATTTTGGCCAAAATTTATGAAGAAAAATTACTAATTTGCAAAAAAATTTGATGGAAAAAAAGAAAAAGACATTTTTTTCACAAAATTTACGGCATTTTTTATTTATAGCACAAAAAAAAAAACCCCACTAGTGATTAAATACCACCAAAAGAAAGCTCTATTTGTGTGAAAAAAAGGACGCAAGTTTCATATGGCTACAGTGTTGCATGACTGAGTAATTGTCATTCAAAGTGTGAGAGCGCTGAAAGCTGAAAATTGGTCTGGTCAGGAAGGGGGTGTAAGTGCACTGTATTGAGGTGGTTAAACGTGCTTGGACTATGCTTGGGTACATTATATATATATATATATATATATATATATATATACCAAATGATGACAGGACGGTAAAGATATTCTGCATATAAAACTTTATAAAAGCAGGAAGGACGGCGGACGAATCTGCAGCCCTGCCGGCCTCCCTATTAATCACACACACGCAGACCGCGAGGTACTCTATTTCATGCACCAGATCAATGTCCCGGCTAAATATGGAACAACTCAAATCAATCGTGCACAACCCCTCAGAATCTGCGTGCATACTTAATTTCATAACTTTCCACAAATTAGGATACCTAAAAATATCATATATATATGTAGGATTCCAGGACGCAAAACCGAAACAATAAACTAAAATCATTACAAACAATACACACTAAAATGCACAAAACAATGTACATAAAAAATGCATTGGTGACACCAGCATTTCACTAGAGAACCAGCATGTAATCTCTCCTTGTAACAACAATTTAATTCATATTATTTACAACACCCTTTAACGTGATGTACAGAGAAACATCCAAACTTGCAAGAATCCATTCTCATTAATACCGCAGCGTCAATGCTCGGTATCGCTTCTCAGGGATGATTGTATTGCACTATAATAGGACCTGCTAGCCTGAAAAGACCAACAGTCAGTCCTACTTCAAATATACTCATACTTAGAAAATTACTCAAATTCCGAGTCATAGTTATTAGTATGCCATAAAGCGCCGACGCGCGTCAGCGTCAGGTGTACATTAAATGCAGTAGTCTGTGAGAATGCGTCATCACCATGCAGCAAAAAATTCCAATCCCTAATAAAATTAATTAAAATTAATTTACACAGATCAATAAGCCACACAATAATCCATATAAGCCAAAATGGTGATAAATACACAGCCCTCAAAGAGGCTCAAGGTCCCCCTGTGGAAATAAATAAAATCTTAAATAATGAGATTTCGTAAAGCTAAAAAAATAATAAAGTAAAAATAAGAATAAAATATAATGAAAAATGGTGGAAAACCCAAAGGTGGAAGAAGACTATTTGAACAACCTATTCATCAGTATTAATTGAAGCACTCTATCCACAACTTAAGACTCAGCACATCGATTAAATCTATGAACTTTATGACCTTCATTTTCTGATCGTCTCATTTTTTCTTTTTTCTTAGCGCTGTCAATATAGTAAGTACACTCTGTGCTTCGATTTTTTGGAATAAGTGATACTATATATCTGTGTGATAATGGGATTTTTATATACAGCTTACCTGTAAAATCCTTTTCTTGAGAGTACATCATGGGACACAGGAGCTTCATTACATAGTGGGGTTATATAGGCACCTCTGGTGATTGGACACTGGTTAACCTCAATTAAGGAGAATTCCTCTCCTATATAACCCCTCCCATATGGGAGGCACCTCAGTTTTTGTAACAAAGCAATAAGAAACCACGTAAAACCCAAGAGGGGCGGGAGTCCTGTGTCCCGTGATGTACTCTTAAGAAAAGGATTTTACAGGTAAGCTGTATATAAAAATCCAATTTTCTTGATCATACATCACAGGACACAGGAGCTCATTACATAGTGGGATGTCCCAAAGCAATGCTCAGATTGAGGGGAGGGAGACACAGATCATAATTATAGACCGCCAGGGACCGGAGGACCTAAACTGCAGCCTGCAGTACACTGCGCCCAAAGGCGATATCCTCTTGCCCTCTGACATCCACCTGATCTGGTGAATGTGTGGACTGATGACCAAGTTGCAGCCTTACAGATCTGAGCCAGGGAGGCCTGGTGATGCACTGCCCAAGAAGCACTTACAGCCCTCGTTGAGTGCGCTTTTACTTGAAAAGGAGGGATTTTACCTTTAACACTATAGGCTTGAGAAATAACCTGTCTAATCCACCTTGAGAGAGTGGATTTTGACGCCACCTGGCCCTTCCTAGGGCCTTTCGGCAAAATAAATAAGCAATCAGTTTTCCTTATCTGAGCAGTTGCTTGAAGATATATACTGATTGCTCTAACCACATCCAAAGTGTGCAAAGACTCTTCTTCTGCGGACTGTGGGTCCGGAAAAAAGGATGGTAGGATTACATCTTGATTCAAATGGAATCCCGAAACCACCTTAGGTAGAAAGGGCCTGTTGGGATGCATGACCACCCGGTCCTTATGAATAATTAGATACAGCTCCTTGCTGGAAAGAGCTGCTAGCTCTGATACTCTTCTAGCCGTGGATATGGCTACCAAGAAAACCAATTTTTTAGTCAGGAGAACTAATGAAGCCAGATGCAAAGGTTCAAATCGTTGCCCCTGCAAAGCCGAGAGAACCAAATTCAGATCCCATGGGCATACCGGAGGTTTGACTGGCGGTCTTATCCGCATGGCCCCCTGGATGAAAGCCCGTACCAGGGAATGCGATGCAAGTGGCTCCTGAAAAAACACTGACAAGGCCGAAATCTGCACCTTGATAGTGCTTATGGCCAAATTCATTTCTAGGCCTGACTGAAGAAAGGCCAAGATCCTGCTAATGACATACTTTCTAGGATGCCATTCCCTGAGTTCACACCAGGAAACATATGCCCTCCAGATTTTGTAATAAATAAGCCTAGAGGCCGGCTTTCTGGCATTGACCAGAGTAGAAAGGACTGGCCCCGAAAGGCCACGGTCTCTCAGAATGTGGGTCTCAGCAGCCAAACCGTCAAATTCAGACTGTGTAAAGCAGGATGGTAAATTGGACCCTGTGAGAGCAGATCTGGCCAGAGAGGGAGGATCCATGGCCTGCCTACTGCCAACTTCATGATCTCTGCGTACCACGGTCGCCTGGGCCAAGCCGGGGCTACCAAAAGGACCGATCTTGTCTCCCTCTTGACTCTTCCCAGGAACCGCGACAGAAGCGGGCACGGGGGGAAGGCATAAATCAGATTGTACTGATCCCAGGGAATTGTCAGAGCATCTGACCCCTGAGCAAGTGCATCTCTTGTCCTTGACACAAAATTGTCCAGTTTCCTGTTGAACCTGGACACAAACAGATCTACGTCTGGAGTACCCCACCTGTGACATATGTTCCGAAACACGTCGGGGTGCAGAGCCCATTCTCCTGGGCACAACTGCTGGCGGCTCAGAAAATCCGCCTGCCAATTTTCCACTCCTGGAATGAAGACTGCAGAAAGACACGGAACATGCTTTTCTGCCCAGACAAGTATGTGATTCACCTCTTTTTGTGCAACCAGACTCCTGGTACCACTGCTGTGGCATTATCGGACTGAACCCGAACAGGGAGACCCCGTAGTCTGTAAGACCACTTTATGAGAGCCATATAAACTACCCGTATCTCCAAGACATTTATGGGCAATAGCTTCTCGATCGCAGACCATTTCCCCTGCGAGCACGTCTCCTCCAACACTGCTCCCCAGCCTTTCAGGCTGGCATCTGTCGTGATAATCTTCCATGGAAGAGGAAGAAAGGTTTTGCCTTTCGGCAAATTCTTGGTTTGTAACCACCAGACGAGACTCTTCCGTGTCCCTGGGGATAGACGCATAGGAAGATCCAAGGATTGGGGCTTCCTGTTCCAAGCCGCAAGGATGCATCTCTGCAGAGGCCTTGAGTGGAACTGGGTGAATGGGACGGCCTCGAAGGAGGCAACCATTTTCCCTAACAGTCTCATGCACAATAGAATGGGGAAGATCTCCTGCCCAGAATTAGGCACACCAGATCCCCAATGGCCAAGGCTTTTGGCCTTGGAAGAAACACCTTGCCCTGGGCGGTGTCGATGATCATACCCAGGTATTCCAACCTGGTGGCAGGCTGTAGGGACGACTTTTCTAGGTTTTAATCCAACCTAGGCGTTCCAGGTGTTCTAGCGTTCTGGTAACGCTGTGGTTCAGGAACGCTACTGTTTTCTCCATGAGAAGCAAATCGTCTAGATAAGCCATGACGGCTATACCCTGGGCTCTTAGGTTTGCCAAGAGAGGGTCCAGAATCTTTGTGAAGACTCGAGGGGCCGTAGCAGGCCCGAACGGCAAGGCCACAAATTGAAATGGCTCTACCGCGAACCTTAGATATTTTTGGTGTGCCGGAAAAATTGGCACATGGAGATATGCATCCTTGATGTCTATCAATGCCATAAACTCTCCCCCTTGCAGGGAAGAGACCACAGTGCAAATTGACTGCATTCGGAAGGACTGGATGCGTAAGAACCGGTTCAGATCCTTCAGATCCAGGATAGGTCTGACACTTCCATTTGGCTTCGCAATGGTGAAGAGATTCGAATTAAACCCTGAACCCTGTTCTTTTGGGTCCACTTCTACTATCACCCCCTGGGATAGTAAGTGATCTAAGGCCAGAAATAGCGGTTTTTGCTTTACTGGATCCCTGGGGATCCTTGACCTTAGAAAGCAAGAAGGTGGAATCTCCTGAAACTCTAGCCTGTAGCCCAGAGATACCGAAGAGATCACCCACTTGTCCCGGATCTCTTTCCGCCAGGCTCCTGCAAACTGCAGGAGCCTTCCCCCCACTCGGCCGAGCGGGGGCGCCCCTTCACAAGGAAGCTTTTGGGCTCTGCTTGGCAGGCTTTTGCCCCCAAGTCTTTTTCTGCCCCTGCGCCCGGCCCTGAGCCTTTCCTGTAGAGGAGGGTTGAGAAGGCCGTCGCCACTGCTAAGAGATTCATGCTCTAGGAGAGAGAGCACGCCTAAATGATGGACGTTTGCTCCTTTTGACTGGAAGGAGAGTAGGTTTACCCCCTGAAATTTTTTGGACGAATTTGTCTAATTCTTCTCCAAACAAACGTTCCCCTTTAAACGGGAACTCAATCAAATACTTCTTGCATGACAGCTCAGCTGCCCAATTCTTTACAATGTGTATCCAAAAACGTCAATACCAATTAACACTGCGCTATCCCCAAAAAAATAAAATAAAAGAAAGCTGCTAACACAATCACAAGGATATAAAGCAGTGAACAAATTGCAAATATTAAGCTATAGTGTAGCGCTAAAAAAAGAAAAGTGACCTTGTATGTAACCACACAGTGATCTCATAATATTATATAAATATCAAACCAGGATTATATAACATTCATTTGAAAATAATATTCATCCGAATACACCTTACGTGCACAATTTTCTAAATGTGAAAAAATAAAAAATAAAAAACATAAAATGATACAAAAAAAAGTCCAAAAAGAAATACACAAAAGTCTCTTATAGAGATAGATCCAATCCACACGTGAAGAAAAAATCACCGTCCACCTTCTTTATATGAAGACAGCATGCAAACACCACGTGGTATTTCCATCACCTATTATAATATAGGCTTACCAGACTTATTAGATCCAAGCGAATATATATTCGAAGGATCATACAGGCTTTATGCACTCATATGCAGATCTCTCAGAAGTAAACTCTCCAGGGAACTTTCAGTGCGCTCTGTGTAAACAGTACACCAAGTCTGGTTTTCAGTACCCAGTCTTCCAATGGAGAGGACTTACAGGTCAAACCTCGTTTCTTTGGATGAAGAGGCCCGGGTACCATACCATCTTGTGAGTCAAATATCGGCCCGAGATATGGATCCGGTTTGTTGTAGCCCTTAGGCCCCCGCAGGGACCTGCACAGAGCTTTCTTTATAGCACATATTTTACGTGACCAACCACCATAGACACTGGCGAAAAAACTGAGGTGTCTCCCATATGGGAGGGGTTATATAGGGGAGGAATTCTCCTTAATTGGGGTTAACCAGTGTCCAATCACCAGAGGTGCCTATATAACCCCACTATGTAATGAGCTCCTGTGTCCCGTGATGTAGGATTAAGAAATGTGATTTTTTTTGTTATGATAGCAGCATAGAGTTTAATTTTTGAACATCTTCTTTAGAGCGCTGGGATCAGTGATATTTATCAGTCTATATATTTATCAGTGATACTTGTATTTGATACCAAGCAGGCATAATGAGACATTCTCTGAAAGGTATAATGTGTGTCCCATCACCCATTGGCAATGGAAGGCACCTTGAGGATGGGAAGTTAACAGTGACCTGGATGACTAGAAATCCTGCCCTTGAAAATGTGTTGCAGGTAGTCTACTGGAGTTGCAAGAATGGCAAATGTGGGACTGGAATATGTTCATGTATATCTGCAAGACATGTAAAAATGCAAATGTTCCAAATGTCCCCCCCCCCCCAAAAAAAAGAACTACATTAGACAGTGAATAGGGATGAGACTGATGAGTGAAGACACTGTTACATTTTAGGGTGATTTTTGGATTTTTGAGCTGTAATGAATCTATTGTAGAATTGTAAATTTTTAGTATTATTTGGCATTAAGGGGGGTGGGGTTGCATTTTGAGTCATTTTGGCTAACTTGTGGCAAACTGTGATGCTTTTTTTAACTTTCTTTGATTACACAGTGCCTACTTAAAATTTTGATGAATACAACATCGCAGTTTTGATACAATGACAATGTGTATGTTCAATTTTGCTTGGTGGCAATCTGTGAAGTGGAAGCATATATTTTACAACTATTATATTTCGTGGTCTACATTCACTCATCTTGAGTATACTAATGCACCAGTGTTGCCAACCTACCAGATTGAAATTTTTTACTGGAATTTTACAAAAGTTATAAATTTACAGTTTGTAGTGTAAATGTCAGTATTTAGGGTACAAACAAGTACACCATGCAAATAGCAATGTGATTTAAGGTAGTAAGGTAAAAAACATAATTCTGTTATTTCAGTATAATAAGGGCGGATTATTTAGTCCTTCAGTTTTTGTCACCTATGTCCAACTGGGGAGATTTTCCCTTCATTTCTGTTCCATAATCACCACAGAAAGTGAGGTGAAATCCCTGGTATCTACTAGGGTCACCAGTAGGGATGAGCCGAACACCCCCCGGTTTGGTTCGCACCAGAACTTTCGAACGGACCGCAAATTCGTACGAACGTTAGAACCCCATTGAAGTCTATGGGACTCGACGTTCAAAATAAAAAGTGCTAATTTTAATGGCTAATATGCAAGATACTGTCCTAAAAAGGGTTTGGGGACCTGGCTCCTGCCCCAGGGACATGGGTCACTGCCTAAAATGTTTTTAAAAAAGGTTTTGGCGGGAGCACTGATTTTAATGACGATTAAAGTGAAAAAAAAGTGAAATATTCCTTTAAATATCGTGCCTGGGGGGTGTCTATAGTATGCCTGTGAAGTGCCACGTGTTTCCTGTGTTTAGAACAGTCCCTGCACAAAATGACATTTAACAGAAAAAAAGCCATTTCAAACTGCTTGCGTTTGTAATGTAATATCTGGTTCCGGCAATATGGATGACAATCATTGAGAAAAATGGCATGGGTAGCCCCCCTGCCCATTACCAGCCCCTTTGGGTCTTGTACGGATATTAAGGGGAACCCCGTACCCATATTAAAAAAAAGAAAAGACGTGGGGCCCCCAGGCCCTATATACTCAGAACAGCAGTATACACAGCGGTGCAAACAAGACAGGGACTGTGTAGATTTGTTGTGTTAAGTAGAATCTGTTTGTCATTTTTAACTGGTACATTTTTAAAGTGTAGCTCCAGTCAAAAAATCTATTTTTAAGCTTCTTGGAAAACATAGGGAAGGGTTATCACCCCTGTATAATTTGTTTTGCCGTCCGTCTTTTTTCATCTCACTTCCTGTTGTCTCCTTCCGTTTGCAAGTAGGAGATGTTTGTAAGTTGGATGTTTGAAAGTAGGGGCCTGCCCTATATGCTCTGCAGAAATGGCGGAACAAGGTGTTGGTGTTGCCACAACATTGTAAGCCCTCAAAGTGACTCTTGGTGGGTACTGGAGTGCCCTGCTGTGAACGATTATATCAAGAATTGTAATTACATGCCCTTGTTGAACAGTGATAGAAAAATTGGGCCTTTGGTGGTTGTGGTGCTGGTGCTGGTGCCACAACACTATAAGTCCTCACAGTTACTCTCAGTGGGCACAGGAACGGGCCCTGCTGTGAAATATTATATCAAGAATTGTAATTACATGCCCCTGTTAAACAGGGGCTGAAAAATTGGGCCTTAGGCACTGGTGCTGGTGCCACGACACTGCAACCTCTCCCATATACTCTAGTTGTAGTGCAGGAATGAGCCCTGCTGCAAAGCATTGCATCAAAAATTGTAATTAAACGCCCCTGTTAAACAGGGGCAGAAAAATTGGGCTGGTGGCATCACCCAGAACCAAAAATGTTCTTCCAACATATCAGCGGAGGAGGAAGAGTATACACAATCAACATAACAGGACAGTCACTCAGCATCAGCATAGGCAGTCTTGAAGGGATGTGATAATTAAAAAAAAAAATTATTCGGTTACATCAGCTTCAGGTGCTTGGTAGCTGTGGGTGATCCAAGACTGATTCATCTTGATGAAGGTCAGTCGATCAACTGAGTCGGTGGACAGGCGCACCCTGTGACCAGTAATAAAGCCACCAGCAGCACTGAAGGTGCATTCCGAAAGAACGCTGGATGCAGGACAGGCCAGTACCTCAATTGCATACTGTGCAAGCTCTGGCCAGTGATCCATCCTCAAGACCCAGTAAGCCAGAGGATTTTCGGTGTGAAAGGTGTCCAAGTCTGACCTTGCCCCTAGGTATTCCTGCACCATGTAAATCAGACGCTGGTGATGGTTGCTGGAACCGATCATACCTTGGGGCTGCGGACTAAAAAATTGTCTGAACGCATCGGTCAGACGGCCACCTTCTCCACCGCTCCTTCTGACCGATGCCTCAGCAACACGTTGTCCAGGACCAGGAGTTTGTAACCTCCCAGTCTCTGGGAACGCGTTGCACAGACCTTTCTGCAAGGCCTCCCGGAGATGTCTCATCCTTAGCTCCCTCTGCGACGGCAAGATAAGGTCGGCAACCTTACCCTTGTACCGTGGATCAAGGAGAGTGGCCAGCCAGTAATGGTCCCCTTGATTCGAAGAATATGAGGATCCTTCCGCAGGCTTTGCAGGATCAGGGAGGCATTGCAGTGTAGGTTAGCTGAGGCATTCGGTCCAGAGACCTCCGGGTCACTAAGGACAACATGATCTGCAGCTACCTCCTCCCAGCCACGTACAAGTCCATGGGTTTCTTGGGACTGTAAATCATCCCTACAAGACTGCTGCTGATGCTGAGTGCCAGCCTCCACCTCCATGCTGACACAATCATCCTCCTCCTCCTCCTCATCCTCTTCCTGTGTGATGGGTGGGACAGCAGGAACACTGTTTGGATAAAGGGGGCCTTGAGAGGCAAGGAAGTCCTCCTCTTCCTGCCTCTGTTCTGCCTCAAGTGCCCTGTCCATTATTGCACGCAGCGTATGCTCCAACAGGTGGACAAGAGGTACCATGTCACTGATGCATGCACTGTCACTGCTCACCATCCTTGTGGCCTCCTCAAACGATGACAGGACAGTGCATGCATCCCTGATCATGCCCCACTGGCGTGGTGAGAAAAAACTGAGCTCCCCTGACCCTGTCCTGGTGCCATAGTCGCACAGGTACTCATTGATGGCCCTCTGCTGCGTGTGCAGCCGCTGCAGCATGGCCAACGCTGAGTTCCACCTGGTGGGCATGTCACATATAAGGCGGTTCTTGGGCAGGTTCAACTCCTTTTGGAGCTCAGCCAGCCGAGCACAGGCATTAAATGATCGGCGGAAATGCACACAGACTTTCCTGGCCTGCTTCAGGACATCCTGTGAGCCCGGGTACCTGCCCAAGAACTGCTGCACCACCAGGTTAAGGACGTGAGCCACACAGGGCACATGGGTCAGTTGTCTCTGTCGGAGGGCGGAGAGGAGGTTGGTGCCATTGTCGCAAACCACCATTCCTGGCTTAAGCTGGCGTGGTATCAACCACCTCTCGGCCTGCCCCTGCAGAGCTGACAAAATATCTGCCCCAGTGTGGCTCCTGTCCTCCAAACAAACCAGCACAAGCACGGCATGGCATCGTTTTGCCTGCGTACTTGCGTAGCCCCTGGAACACCTACGGAGCACCGCTGGTTCTGAGGACAGAGCACTGGAAGAGGCCATGGAGGAAGAAGAAGAGGAGGGGGTGGAGGAGAGAGGTGTGTCACAACCAATAGTAGCATTTTGGAGGTGTGGTGGCGGAACAACCTCCAACACTACTGCAGCTTGTCCTGCATCCTTCCCAGCTGCCAGAAGAGTGACCCAATGGGCCGTGAAAGACAGGTAACGTCCCTGTCCATGCCTGCTGGACCATGAGTCAGCGGTAATATGCACCTTACCGCTGACCGCCCTGTCCAGCGAGGCAAGGACATTGCCTTCCACATGCCGGTAGAGAGCCGGAATCGCCTTCCATGAGAAAAAGTGACGTTTGGGGACCTGCCACTGCACATTGTACAAACTCATGGAAGGGGGCCGAGTCTACCAACTGAAAAGGCAGCAGTTGAAGTGCTAGCAATTTAGCCAAGCTAGCATTCAACCGCTGGGCATGTGGATGGCTGGGAGTGAACTTCTTTCGACGGTCCAGCAGCTTGGGCAGGGAAATTTGCCTGCTATAATCGGACGTGGGTGTACTGCTAGCAGAGTGCCCGGAAGCACTTGGCTGTGACACACCTAATTCTACACCTTCATTCCTCTCAGAGCAGGTTTCAGAGAGGACTGAAGGTCTAGTGGGGTTGGAGATCCCAGCTGATGAGGAGCAAGAAGACGTCCGCTTTGTTCTTTGGTGTGGGTCTTTGAGGTACGCTTGCCAATGAGCTGCATGGCAGGTCAACATATGTCTGGTCAAGCATGTGGTGCCCAAGCGGCTGATGTTTTGATTACGCGAGATACGCTTGAGACATATGTTGCAAATAGCAGCGGTGCGATCTGATGCACTCGTCTCAAAAAAGGCCCACACCAAAGAACTTTTAGAATAACGCACAGAGGCAGCGCCCTACACAAGCGGAGGTGTGATTCAGTCGGTGTGCTGCCCCTAAGCTGGCCCCCGGAGGGCATCCTGCCTCGTTGGACATGTGCCTCCTCCTCCTCTCTCCTACCAGGCACCCACATGGAGTCAGTGCCCTCATCATCCCCTCCCTCTTCATCGCTGGAGCAAACCTGGCAGTATGCTGCAGCTTGTGGAACATGACTGCCAGATTGCTGTCCTTCTTGAGCATCCCTGCTCTCTGTGCTCACGCTACTGCCTTCCTGTAGCTGAGAATCATCATCAGAGCCTACAAAACACTGAGCATCCTCCTGGATCATGTACCCAACACTGTGCTCAACGAGTTCAGGAGACTCCTCAGGAGGACATGGTGAGTCTAGGGAAGGAGTCACTGATGATGACATTGAGAGGAGGGAAGACGATGTGTTGGCAGCTGCTTTGCTAGTACCCTGAGCCTGGGTGAGAGAGGATGAGGAGGATGAAGAGGGCTTGGTCATCCACTCTACCAATTCTTTGGCATGTTGTGGCTCAACATGTCCAGCTGCCGAAAAGAAGGACAAGCGTGTCCCATGGCCACGTGCTGATGATGACGATGCACCGCGTCCACGACCAGCACTGTTGTCTCTAGACACAGAGCCTGCTTGCCCTCTTTTATCGGCTCACGCCTGTCTGCCTCTCCTTGTTGGCCTTCCAGACATGGTAATGGCCTGAAAAGAGATGGGAAAACCAGCAATTGGGTAGTGTATATTGTGCTGGAGGCACACAACACCCACTAACTCCTGCAGATGGCAGATGGCTCAATTAGAGAAGAACTATATAGGTGGATATAACGGTGTATACTGTGGTCAGGGCACGCAGACAGCACGCACAATCTCCTACAACCGACTGCAAGCTCTATTACAAAAGAGCAATATAGCTAGCTATATAGGTGGATATATAGTGTGGGGCGTGTACTACACAGCCTGAGCTATGATTGGTCACAGGCATCCTGCCTGTGGCCAATCATGGCTCTCCTCACTGCTGGCGCTGTGATTGGCCAAGCATGCGGGGTCCCAGTGCATGCTTGGTCAATCATGAGCCAGCAATGCACTGCAATGGTGCAGTGCATTGTGGGCCGTGACCGCTACACGAATTTGGCGCGAACGGTCCACAACGTTCGGTATTCGAAGCTCATCCCTAGTCACCAGAATTTATTTCCCCAATTCTAAAGACCTCCTGTTTCCAACCCTCTAGTCTCCATCACACTATCACCCCCCCGTCACCATCACACCATCACCTCCCGCGACCATCTCTCCATCACCTCCTGTCACCATCACAACATCCCTCCATCACCTCCTGTCTCTATCACAACATCTCCTCCTGTCTCCATCACACCTTCCCTCCTGTCTCCATCCCTCCCCGTGACCATCTCTCCATCACCTCCTGTCACCCTCACAGCATCCCTCCATCACCTCCTGTCTCTATCACACCATCCCCTCCTGTCTCCATCACACCCTCCCTCCATTACCTCCTGCCTCCATCACACCATCCCTCCTGCCTCCTTCCCTTTTGTCACCATCACACCATCCCTCCTTCCTCCATCATTCCTGTCACCTTCACACCATCCCTCCTGCCACCATCACACCATCCCTCCTGCCATCATCACATCATCTCTCCTGCCTCCTGTCACCATCACACCATCCCTCCTGCCCCATCACCTCCTGTCACAATCACACCATCCCTCCTGCCACCATCACATCATCCCTCCTGCCCCCATCACCTCCTGTCACCATGACACCATCCCTCCTGCCTCCATCACCTCCTGTCACCATCACACCATCCCTATCTTTGGTAAGTATATAGTGGAAGATTCAAGACTGACCACCAATGTGAGGGGGGATTTGCACTGGCCACCATGAAAAGTTTTTTTTTGCCACCAACCAATATAAAGAGGGATTTCTACACTGGCCCCTATGTAATAGGAGCATTTACACCAACCACCAGCGTAAGGGGGGATATACAATGACCTCCATGTAAGGGGGAATTTCTACTGACAACCATTTTTGAGGAGATTTGTACTGACCACCAATGTGAGGTGACACTTCTACACTGACCACCAGTGTAAAGGGGGATTTACACTGATCACCAGCGTAAGGGCAATTCTGCACTTACCACCAATGTAAAGGGAAATGGTAAAACAGGGGTGAACAGCGGCACTAAATATGGTGATAACATAAAATTATATGGCAACTAGAATATAGGTATACATAAAATGTGTGTGTGTGTGAATAAGCACACATAATATTAAAACATTTGTTTAAAACATAATGTCCATAAATGATCTGAGATCTTGATTGGCACCTGGAGGCAGCTCCCTTAGAGTGAAGCGATTGGCTCTGTGTAGAAATGGGAACAAATATTTGATTTATACTGAGTGCAGTACAAATCATAAATTTAATAAAAACAAGTAGTAACTCACAGGTTAAATTCGATGAGTTCAGTATGTGGTGAAAATCGCCAGTCCTGGAGTCTCATAAATGTCTTCCCTTTGCAGCCTGGGGCACTGGTGCACTGGGACACTGCTGTAAACTTACAAAGATCCAGACAATGGTCTGATGAAGAAGCTATAGCTTTGAAATGCATTACCATTCCTTGCCACTGTAAATAATCACATTTCCCAGCATTCTCTGGATCCCTGTAAGATCACACCAGTGCCCCAGGCTGCAAAAGGAAGACATTTATGAGACTCCAGGACTGGCGATTTTCACCAAATACTGAACTCATAGAATTTAACCTGTGAGTTACTACTTGTTTTTATTAAATATATGATTTATACTGCACTCAGGGTGGCGCCCCTCTGTTCCCATTTTTGTAAAGGGAAATGTACAATGATCACCAATGTAATGAAGAATTTACATTGATAACCAATCTAATGGGGATTTTATCTCAACAGCCAATAAAGGGGGATTTCTTCACTGGCCACCAATGTAAGCGGGTATTTACACTCACCACCCATTTAAAGGGTGCTTTTTCATGGACCACAAATGTAAGGGAGCATTTGAAACTGGCCACAAATGCAAGTTTGGATTTTTTTACCAATATAAAGAGGAATTTCTACACTGGCCACCAATGTAATGGGGATTTACACTGACCACTAATGTAATGCAGATTTACACTGACCATTAATGTAATGAGGATTTACACTGACCACTAATGTAATGAGGATTTACACTGACCACTTATGTATTGGGGATTTATACTGACCACTAATGCTTTGGGGATTTATACTAACCACTATGTAAGGGGGACCTTCACACTGACCACTAATGTAAGGAGGGATTTACATTAACCACTAATGTGAGGGGGCCTTCACGCTGGCCACTAGTGTTAATGAAAGGATTTTGTACCAAGCCATAATGTAATGAGAAGATTTACTCTGACTACCAATGTAACTGAGACATTTAGTCTGTGTCGGGAATGCATGCAAAATCACTTTCCTGACACCACAGAAACATTCTACCCTTTAGCAGATACACATCAGTACCATTAATTGATAACAACACCCTCACACGTCGGCTGAGATTTGCGTATTCACATGCAACCAAATTTACAGTGCTGTGGTACCATGTTAATTTGAAAAAGGGTTTTACCTCGAACTTTCTTACCTTTGCAGAACATGCTGATGGTAGATTTAATGAACACAGATGTAGGCAGGACTTTCAAGCTTGCCCCTTTACCTCCCCAGTGGGCAGCATTCAGCAGAAGTGATGGTGGATATGACCTCAGGGGGGGCATGGGATACATATGACTGTCACCTCTATTTACATATCAATGCAGCAGTACGCAGCTATTTACATATTAATGCTGTCGCTATTTACATATCAATACAGGTTATTTACATGTAGAGCGTCTGCAGGTGAGTCACCTGTATATGGCAATATGACAAAGCTGAGCAGCATTAGTAACATAACTTCACACAGATATCGGGACACAGCACAGGACTAAAACTTTAAGGGACAAGGGAATTTAAACTAGGATAGTTGGCAAATATGAGGCAGCTGCTTTGGGCCTCACAACAATGATGGGGACCAGGGCAGCTGCCCCTTTTTCCCTGCCTTAAAGACGTCCCTGCCTCCTGTCATCATCACACCATCCCACCCACCTCCCTCACCTCCTGTCACCATCAAACCATCCCTCCTGTCACCAGCACGCCATCGCTCCTGCCTACATCCCTTCTGTTACCATCACACCATCCAAACTGCCACCGTCACACCATCCCTCCTGCCTCCATCCCTCCTGTCACCATCACACCATCCAAACTGCCTCCATCCCTCCTGTCACCATCACACCATCCCTCCTGCCACCATCTCTTTATCCCTTCTGCCTCCATCTCTCCTTTCACTATCACAAATGAATAGAAATAAAGTTACAAGCAAAACCAGAACCATAAGATTTAAAAAAAATTTGGTTCACAATTGCATACATTTATGGATTTTAACAAAAAAATTGCAGGATATTTTGTGGCAAACTTTTAACATAGTCCATAGTGGTGTTGTCTGTGCAAAAATGCATTTAAAAAGTAGTGCCCCAGTGTTGGAACAAAAATTAATTTTTTCCTAGTACACCTTGTGGCCATGAACATTGTCTCTTCTTGCTGAGAATCAACCTCTCCCTCACATAATGTCCCCGCACTTATCACCTTGGGGGTCCTGTGAGTGGGGTGCTTGTCAGCTCGGTTTTGGAAACGTATCTAGGTTTTGTGTGTGTGGTGCATATCATCTTGGAGGTGGGGGGGGGGGTGACTGCTGTGAGTAGGGCACTTGTCAGCTGGGAAGTGCTGTGTGTATATGTGAGTATCACCTACCAACTGGGGCATGCTTTGAGTGGGGTGATTGTCACCTGGGTTTCTGGGGGTGCTTATATGTGTGTGGGGTGCTTTTGTTGTGTTTGTGTAGGTCACTTATTATCCGGTGTGTGAGATGAGTGAGAGGGGGTGTACCTGAATGGCAGTTTGGAAATGTGGTCACCCTAACTGTCAGGCTCCCATTGCTTCCAATGGGGGTTCCTGCCCACAGCTAATTGCAAGGAACCCTTCTGAATTGCAAGTGGCCCCATTCACATTTGTGAACCAGGCCTTTAACCCATACAAGCATTTCCATATTTTAAGATATTTATGCAGTCACTGTTTACTACTATTCACAGACAAAAGAACAGTCTCTTTCCTTATATACAGAGTATCTGTACAAGGTGGCAGCAAAAGTCACAGCAAACCAAAGCAGCATGCTACTCCAAGAAGACGCTTATTTTTTTTGCTTACTGCTATCTAGGAGACATGAAATCTGTAATTTAAGACAGGACATAACTGTATGTTAACAATTACCTCTTATGCCCCGTACACACGATCGGACTAGGTCCGCCGGATAATCCGCCCGTGTGTGAGCTCCGGCGGACTTTTTGCTCCCAAAAGTCCGGCAGACTTAGACAGAAGTTTTAACTCAAAATTGTCCACCGGACTTAGCAGTCCGGCGGCCAATCCAGCCGTCTGTGTGCTAGACTTTTGAAATGAACGGACTTGCCCACACACGGAGAAAAGTCCGTTCATTTTGAACGTGACTCCAGGTAGACGGGACTAGCAAAGGAGGTCAATGTCGCTGCCTCCCTCGGCGAGATTGACACCTTGCTGGCCCAGTCACCTGGTATGGACGAAAAACGGTGTGGGGGTCCCCCCCAAGGTCAATATCAGACCTTTATCCGAGCACGCAGCCCAGCCGGTCAGGAAAGGGGGTGGGGACGAGCGAGCGCCCCCCCCTCCTGAGCCGTACCAGGCCACATGCCCTCAACATGGGGGGGTACTTTGGGGAAGGGGGGCCCTGCGGCCCCCCCACCCCAAAGCACCTTGTCCCCATGTTGATAAGGACAAGGGCTTCTTCCCGACAACCCTGGCCGTTGGTTGTCAGGGGTCTGCGGGCGGGGGCCTTATCGGAATCCGGGAGCCCCCTTTAATAAGGGGGCCCCTGATACCGGCCCCCCACCCTATGTGAATGTGTATTGGGGTACCATGTACCCCAATACCTATTCACCTGGTGAAAAAAAGTGTAAAGAAAAAAACACAACACATGTTTTTAAAATAATTTATTGGACAGCTCCGGTGGTCTTCCATCTTGGGGGGTCTTCTCACCGCACTCCTCCGCTATTTTCTGCTAGCTCTTTAACTAACTGGGGAGCCTGGCTTTCTTCTTCATCGTCGCCGCCGCCGTCCGGGGGTCTTCTTCCGACTTCGGGGGTCTTGCCGGGCCTCCGCTTTTTTCTTATAGCTCTTTTACTAGCGGTGGCCCATTCTTCTGTCGCTGCCTTCTTCTCTTCTGCCAACTTCAGGGGTCTTGTCCCCCTCTTCGGAGGTCTTGTCCCCCTCTTTGGTTCTTCTTGCCAGGCCTCCACTTTCTTCTTCCAGCTCTTTTATTAGCGGTGGCCCGGTCTTCTGTCGCTGCCGCCTTATTGTCTTTTCTTCTTCTTCCTTGAGATGTTGACTCTACGCTTTTTCTGGCCACAATGACAGGGACGCGTTGTGCGGTGACTTATATAGGGACAAGGGGTGGGGTCACCGGGTGATGTCACATGGTGACCCCGCCCCCTTATGTTGTCACAGTCCCGGAGGCCCGGCAAGAAGAACCGAAGAGGGGGACAAGACCCCCGAAGTCAGAAGAAGACCCACGGACAGTGGCGGCGACGACGAAGAAGAAAGCCGGGCTCCTCCGCTAGTCCGGCGAGAAGACCCCCCAAGATGGAAGACCACCGGAGCTGTCCAATAAATTATTTTAAAAACATGTGTTGTGTTTTTTTCTTTACAGTTTTTTCACCAGGTGAATCGGCAGGGTACATGGTACCCCAATACTCATTCACATAGGGTGGGGGGCCGGTATCTGGGGGCCCCCTTATTAAAGGGGGCTTCCGGATTCCAATAAGCCCCCCGCCTGCAGACCCCGACAACCAACGGCCAGGGTTGTCGGGAAGAGGCCCTTGTCCTCATCAACATGGGGACAAGGTGCTTTGGGGGGGGGCTGCAGGGTGCCCCCCTTCCCCCAAAGCACCCACCCCCCCATGTTGAGGGCACGTGGCCTGGTACGGCTCAGGAGGGGGGCATTAAAATCACTATTAAACAGGTAACGAATATGTTTATAGGTGCATAATAATCTCTGGTCTGAGTATTTTTCTACATTCTTAAAATAGAGTTTTAACTGCACATTGGCCAGCTAAAAAAAGAAAATGCATTTGAATGTTTTAGCTAATATTATTACTCTTCGTTTACAGGTTTGGGAGGCTGTAACACCGCTAAAATTTGTAGAAGTAAATGTCAATCAAACAGCTGACATTGACATATTTTTTGTGTCTGGATTGCATAATGATGGTGAAAAGAATGCCTTTGATGGCCCAGGACGTGTCCTAGGCCATGCCTTCATGCCACCATTTAGCAAAAGCAAGAAATCCATTGATGGGGACTTACATCTTGACAATGATGAAAAGTGGACAATTAATGAAAAAAAAGGTACATTTATGTAATTATGTTTTTATTCACAACTATATGTAGTGCTACTCCCGAAGAACCTGCTGGAATTTGGGCCTTTTCCCCCACACTGCATCCACAGCCAGGCAACAGGAATTGTCCATAAACTCCAACTGGCTCAAGAAACAGTCTAGGGGTTTTGGATTTTAGTGTTTATTTTGGGATGTAGAACGTGGATTGCGGTTGGGGTACATGGGATACCCAGAACTGAAGAACTGTAAAATCCAAACAAACAACAAATGAGCACCTGCTAATGTCTCTGGCTTCTCTAATCCAACCTGTATAACTGTGCTGCAACAGTGGGAGTGATAGTGCAGCAAAAGCTAAACAAAGTTCCAAACTAAAGTAAATCGAAGAGACAGTGCCTGGCTGTATTATATGGCACCTGACTGCTCTAGGCCCAAAGTAGATATGTGATGGGGTGCTCCTGGCTAAATTTCACGGCACTTAAGCTTCTTCCTGATCCCAGACTTGTGAGATATTGTACTTCACTATTCCCCCCTCTTTCCCTGGGTGAATGGCTGGCTTGTGCTGACTCAGTCCCTTTTTGAAGGCTTCCCAAGCTCCATAGCGGTTGCTGTATTGGTCTTCTGCTGAACAGGCTGTACTGGCTTTGCTTGGGGTCCACAGCTAAGCCTAGCTGTTACTGGGCTGAATGAAGACTTGAAGCTTCCCACTTCTCTCTATCTCTCTTGCTTTTTCCTTCTGGCCAAGGGGCAGAGTCCCCAGCACGGGGGTCACCTGACTCCAGGCTTCTGAGTATTTATGGGTTGCCTCCCCTGGGCTCAGCCTGCCTGGGAATTGGTGGAAACGCCATACATATTCAGGTTGCAGCCTCTGTCTCTCCACCCACTATGTTCTGGAAATATCCAGAGAGTTCCAGAAGACAGAGGGAGGTGACAGAGCCACAGCCGTCGAAGCACTGGCCAGCCTCCTAAACAAAATCAACACCTCCTCCTTTGCCTACACAAAACAAAACAAAATGTGCCTATGCTAGCAACAGTTAAATCTTTACATAGTTGCATAGTAGGCGAGGTTGAAAAAAGACACAAGTCCATCAAGTCCAACCATACCAAAGTATGATTATATGTCAATATTACATTGTATATCCCTGTATGGTGCAGTCGTTCAGGTGCTTATCTAATATTTTTTTTTAAACTATCAATGCTCCCTGCTAAGACCACCGCCTGTGGAAGGAAATTCTACATCCTTGTCGCTCTTAGCCCCTGACAGTGTGTCAGAGATTTCCACAACCAAATCCGTTGGATTTTGCCCATCAGATTTTGTCCGTCGGATCTTGTCCGAAACTGTTACATACACACGGTCGGACAAAGTTGGCGAAAAATCTGATCTTTCAGAACGTGATGACGTAATTTCGTTACGATGGGACTACATTCAGGCTAGTAGCCAATAGTTTTGTTGTAGGAATTTAATCTGAGCATGTGTGGCACTTGGTCCGATCAAAATTCTCTACACATGATCGGAGTATGTCCGATCGGCCCAGTTGGTCGGGAAATATTTCCAACATGTTGGAAAATTGGGTCCGACGGATATTCCGATGGAATCAGTCCGATGCATACCACACACAGTCGGATTATCCGACGACACGGTCCGATAGGACACATTCCGACGGATTCTCCGACCGTGTGTACAAGGGCTTACAGTAAAGAACCCTCTATGTAGTTTAAGGTTAAACCTCTTTTCTTCTAATTTTAATGAGTGGCCACATGTCTTGTTAAACTCCCTTCTGCGAAAAAGTTTTATCCCTATTGTGAGGTCACTAGTACGGTATTTATAAATTGAGATCATAATCATAAAACCCCTCTCAAGCATCTCTTCTCCAGAGAAAATAAGTGTAACCTTTCCTCATAACTAATATCCCCCAGACCTTTTATGAGCTTAGTTGCCCTTTTTTGTACTCACTCCATTTCCAGTACATCCTTCCCGAGGACTGGTGCCCAGAACTGGACAGCATACTAGGTTAGCATTGCGTGCCATTGCTGAGCCTATCATCTACTAGGACTCCCAGGTCCTTTTGCATCCTAGATTTCCCCAGAGGTTCTCCCCCCAGTGCATAGATTGCATTCATATTTTTGCCACCCAAATGCATTATTTTACATTTTTCTACATTAAACCTCATTTGCCATGCAGTTGCCCACCCCATTAATTTGTTCATATCTTTTCGCAAGGTTTCCACATCCTGTGGAGAAGTCATTGCCCTGCTTAACTTAGTATTGTCCACAAATACAGAGATTGAACTGTTTACCCCATCCTCCAGTGAGGGTGCTACATATACAAATCTCAATCTTGGCAGTGATAATGGGTTATTATATATTACCAGTAATTGACAATTGCAAATGCTGTACTACTATAGCTTTTAGAATCTACAACTATAGTTTAATTAACCAACAAGGCTGTCAACACTGAAAGAATCTCTTATTAGCATACCACCATATTACATAATCTCCATGGAAAAAAGAAGCTAGAATACAAGCCAGGATCTTCAGGTCTTATTTTTTTTGATTTTCAGATTTATAGTCATTGCAAAAAAATAAAATTGTACATTAAAGGTAATGTATAATGATTATTTTTTTTTTGTTTAGCACAAGTGTGTTAAGAATGTAAACATTATGTAAAGCATAAGTGTAAGCCCTTGTACACATGGTCGGAGATTCCGACGACCAAATCCGTCTGAGTTATTCAGACGGATTAATTCCGGACGAGGTCCGGAAGTGATGTTGCATACACACGGTCGGACCAAGTTGTCGGAATTTCCGGTTGCCAAGAACGCAGGACTAGAAAAGGGAAGTTCAGCACCACGTCCGGCACCCTTTGGGCTCCTTCTGCTGATCTTGTGTGTATCGCGTGTTAGTAGAAGTTTGGTGAGAGACGATTTGCGCTTTTCAGATTAGTGATTCAGATCGCTACTGCTCTTCAGTTTCTGCTTGTCTTTGCGTATCTGATAATCAGTGCGTGCAGTCAGTAAGTATTTGTTTCTCATTGTGGACTATATCTTGGTATAGTACGCTTTGATTTGCATTGCTTATTGCCTGCTTGCTTCTGCTATTCAGTTCGTTCTTTCAGGCATTGCTGTTTATCGGTGCTTTCTGTTGTCCGTTCTGACCAGCCAACCGTTTTGAAACCATGTTTCGTCTACATACTCATCGTAGAGTTTGTGCTGTGCAGGGGCTTCGTGTTGGGGTTCTTACTTTGACACAAGCCCGGTCCATGAACAGGGAGGGGAGGCGTTTGTGGACCAAGAATTGGTTGCGCCAGCGTGACCAGTTTTCGCACATGCCTTTGCTCCGTGAGATCCGGGAGAATAATCCTGATGATTTCAGGAATTATCTCCGGATGACGGACCCCGTTTTTCACCGTCTGCTGGCTTTGCTGACCCCTTATATCACCAGGCAGGATACCTGCATGCGGCAAGCCATCACTCCGGAGCAGCGGCTCATCGCCACGTTGCGCTACTTGGCGACAGGGAGAAGCCTTCAGGACCTCAAGTTCTTTACAGGCATCTCCCCCCAGGCTCTGGGGATCATTATTCCAGAGACCTGTTCTGCCATCATTCAGGTCCTGCAGAAGGACTATATGAAGGTAAGTTTTATCCTTTAACATCACATTCTATGTATTTCATGATTGCTAATGTCTTGCATTTCTTTCCTCATTCCCTAATTACCATCATTGCAATATGCTCTAATTCATATGCTCCGCCCCTTTGTCCTCAGGCATATTTGCCTCACTAACTTCCCCACCATGCTCTTCTTGGCCCATAAAACTATAGTTTAGTCACTTACCAATGTCTTTTGTCAGCTCCATAGTATTGCTGATGACTCTGATAAGGGGACCTTATACTTTAGGCTTTAAATACTCAGTTCCCCAAATTTTATACTAATCTTGGCCAAAAATGTTTGTGTCTAATCTGCTTGCAATGTTGATTTTTAAAATTACTAATTTTGGTCTTGTTTCACTCCACAGTGTCCTTCAACGCCACAGGAATGGCAGACTGTGTCCTCCCACTTTGCCAGTCGTTGGGACTTTCCCAATTGTGGAGGAGCAATTGATGGGAAGCACGTCTGCATCATCCCACCACCCAACTCGGGGTCGTACTATTATAATTATAAGGGGTTTCATAGTATCGTGATGTTGGCGGTGGTGTCTGCAACCTATGAGTTTTTGTATGTGGACGTGGGGCAAAATGGACGGATGTCGGATGGTGGAGTGTTCTCCCGGACGGAGTTCTACTGGCGTCTCCAGAGTGGCAGTCTGGGCTTGCCACCCCCAGAGGAGAATCAGGAAGGACTCCCGTTCGTCTTCGTCGCGGATGAGGTGTTTGCCCTGGCGAACCATCTGATTCGGCCTTTCCCGATGAGGACCCTCACCCCAGACCAGGGGATTTTTAATTTCCGCCTGTCCAGAGCCTGAAGAGTGGTGGAGAACACCTTTGGAATGCTGGCCAACAAGTTCCGCCTTTTTTTAACGCCTATCCACATGGCGGAATACAAACGAAATCACATAGTGCTGGCCTGCTGTGTTCTTCACAATTTTCTAAAAAGACATTCTGCGAACTATGCGGTCTCAGTTGTCCAACAAGAAGCAGACTTGCTGGAAAATGATAACCTCACGGGCCTTGAACCTGCTCATCCTGGCTTGCCCCCCCAAAGCGCCCGTGAGGTTAGAACCCAATACATGGACTACTTTGTGGGTAGGGGGGCCATTGATATGCCAATGTCTGAACGGCATTTTCAAAATAAATTTTTCTTTGAAACTCCTTCATTTACTGCTTGGCTTGCTTTTAGGTGTCTCCTATGTAAATTTATGTTTTTTCTTGTTGTGCCTTTTTCACCAACAGTGCAAACCCAAGTTCTGAGCGAGATGAGGGGACAGTCTCTTTTTCAGATAAGCTTATTATGTTGTGTGTCTGCTACACACACACCTTGTTTTTGGTAACTAATGTATGTAGTGCATTACTGACCAAAATTGTGCTAATTTTCAGCACCATGGCAGGAAAATGGCATGATTGTCAAAATTAACACATCACTGTGTGTGTTTTTTACTAAAGGCACTTCCACTATGCACTACAAGTGCACTGCAAAAGTACAGCTGAAACTGCACTTGGAGTGCAAAGTGGAGTTACCTTTAGTAAATAACACCCATTCTCACCGCAAACAAAAATTTTACTCCAAATACATCTTTTGCGCAATGAAAAAGGAAGCCACACATTGTTGATAATGTAACTTTTTAATCCAAGCACATTCACATGTGCGTTTAGAAAAGGGTTTTACAACAAACCAACAAATTGTGTGTATCAAAAACAGTCTTTCAGGTATTTTTTTTTACACTTTGTGTTTTTGTGTAAACAGGCATGTATCAAAGCTTAACATACAGAACACAGGAACTTACAAAGTTCAACTTTGAAAAGTGAAGACAATATCAGACATGAGTATGTACAAACTGGGCTGATATTGCCTTCATCACATGGGGTGTCACCCCTGGAAAATCCAAATTTGGAAGATGCACACAGTGTGTCAACATGTGCTATCTTGAGAAATATAGTATCCATTTGGGACTTTATATGAGGTAAAGACCATTTAGGTCATATAGCTCCATCCCTGTCTATTGAGACTGTCATAAGGGGAAGGGGGCACCCCTGATGAGAGGGAGGAGACTCGGGAAGGAGTGTGTCCACACCTAGACGCCCGGGTGAGGATCGGCTCCCCCCGTACGGCTGTGAAGCAGCCGCAATGCCGGGCCTGACAGCGGCATCGGCGTCCTCGCTGTAGCCTCTCCCCCTACGCTGCCGATCCTGCAGAGCATTATTATCTTGACGGAGTGGATGCGAGTGGAGCCGAGCCCCGCATGCTGTTTCGGCCGGGGGGACCGGCATTCCGAGCGCTGTCTCGTGTGGATCCGCCGGTCTTCGGATCTCCGGAGGAGAGGAATAGTGGCTCCAGGCGCCCTCCGGTGGCAAAAATTGGGAACTGAGGAAACAGGAGTTTCGCCCAGGTGACAGCAGTGAGCTAAGACGGAGACGCTAAATCCACATGAGAAGGCATCAAGTTCCAACAGAAAACAGTAGCAAGATCTTAATAAGAGCGAAATTCCAGAGAGTGGAAGAGAAGCGCAAAGATGCGGTATGTGGACCATAGTATACGTTTTTGAATCACTGGAAAATCCTTTTTTTTGACAGACGGATAAATGGTCACTAGTAGTCTCTCTAAGTCCTCGTAAGGAAAATAAATGCTGTAGCTATTATCATTAACAGCTTTCTCTTAATATCCTGTAGCGATTAAACGGAAAATAATAATTGTGCTACGTGCTTTATGCCAAGATAGGAGAGAAGAAAGACTTTGACTGTGTAAAGCGACATTAAACCTGTGTCTTTCAATAGTCATTTCTTTTTTTTTTTCTGTTTGCATTGGACTCTCTCTGTAAGTGTATGTAACAATTTGGTCAATATGAGAAATGCTTGCAAAATAGACTAATGTAATCTAAAAGACGAGATGGTTTTTGAGCCTGGAAAAGTCTAAAGAATTCCAGTATCAAAGGTTCGGTGCTTGTCAGCCTACTCTTTTCATAAGGACTTTATGTATTGTCTTCTAAAATAAAGGGAAGTATAGAAATATACACAATCAAACCATAGTAAGGTTAAACAACAGGAAGTTGGAATACACCTTTTTTTTCCTTTCTCTCTATCGCAATGTAAAAGTGTCCCCGTCTGACAAACGGGGTAAGAGTTTGGGATTGAAATTATATGTAATAAACATAAACCGAAATCATACTTAAAAAAAAAGGGGAGAAAAAAAAATATAGAGATTACATGGTGATAAAACAGTGATACAACAGTGACATTTTATTTTTGGGACTGAGTAAAGATACTTAGATAATGAAGGGAAAGACATCTAAGACAGGAGCAATCCCTAAATCACCCCGGCGGAGCCTGGTCGCTAGACCCGGCTCTATGAATAAATGTGTTACTCAAACGGGGGGTACAGAGAAACAACAACCAGAGAAGCAACAACAAACAAGAAGTTCCCAAGCAGAAATTAAAGATAAAAAGGATAGGGAGAAGAGGGAAAAGAAAAGGCAATACGTCCAAAACAATTCCCTACAGGCTAAAGAGTGCATGCTGGAGGCTGAGACTGAACAATCAGTAGACTTAGACTATGAAATAGAAGATACACAGTCTCATTCGACGCAACATGAAAATCCTCTATCATTGCCTACAAAAAAAGAAATAATTTCTATGTTTGCAGCACTGGAAAATTCCATGAAAAGGGAAATGGACAAGGTACATAAGAATCTTGCTCATGTATTGGAAAGGGTAGAAGAAATGGAAAAAAAAGCGGAAACAGAGGCAAACAAAATAAAGAAATTAGAAGCTGAAGTAATCTCCTTAAAAAAAGTCCAACAAGAGCAAGCGTATAAAGTAGAGGACCAAGAAAATAGGGATAGAAGGAAAAATATAAGAATACGAGGTGTCCCAGATACTTTGCAACAAGAAAATTTAACAGAAATAATAAAAAAGATATGTAACCCTTTGATGAATAAAGATACAGCAAATCCAATAAATATCGAAAGGGTTCATCGTATAAGGAAACCTAAAGAATTGTCACAGGACACCCCTCGGGACATAGTGCGTTTTCAACAGGAAGAACATAAAAATCAAATATGGAAAAATATAAGAGTAAAAGTGCCAGTTGTTTATGAAGGAAAAACATACAGATATTCCAGGATCTATCCCCAGATACCTTGAGGAGAAGAAGAGCTTTAAAACCGTTACTAGCAGTGTTGATTGAGAATGGGGTGCAGTATAATTGGGGGTTTCCTGCATGCCTAATAGGCAGAAAGAACGGACGGACAGAGAGACTGAGATACATTGAAGATATAACAGAATTTTGTAAAAAACTGGATATTCCAGTCCCAAGGATTGGAGCATAGGTTGGGGGTGGGGGGGGGCGCGGGGGGGGGATAGCCAAGGAAAGAGAGGTCCCCCCCTCCCTGATAATAGGGGAGGGGAGGGGGATAAGTAATAGGGGCCGATAGGCCAGACTATGCAATTTTTTTTCTTCTTCTTCCCGGGGCTGTCTCCCCTCCCGTCCCCCCTCTCTCTTGCTCTCCCTCTTCCCTTTTTAAAGCGGGGGGGACGGGGGGAAGAGGAGGTAATGGGGGGATCTGGGATCCCTCGGGCATGTCGGGTATTCGTCTCGCAAGTAATAGGCGAGATGGACGGCGACACGGCCGAACAGAACTCCACCCTAGGACATAGGGACATTCGGAAAAAGGAGGTTCCGGAGAAGTTGTCCCAGACCAAGGGGTCAAATTTTACATCTTGTGATGGGTCAGGGATGGGGGAGGTGAAGTGGGGAGGGGGGGGGGAATTTGTTGGCCTTTTTACAGTAAGGGTAATGGGAAAGATTTTAGAAGTGTAGGATGGCAGAGTTTAAGAAAGTAACATATAATGTGAGAGGAATGAATTCTCCAAGGAAAAGGTTTAATATTTTTAAAGAATTGGAGGGGCTTTTTGCGGATATCGGTTTTTTACAGGAGACACATCTAGCCCTGGACTCCAATATTAGGATAGATACAGGAAAATATCCAACCTGGTATTATGCTGATTCCCCGATTAAGGGATCTAGGGGGGTAGCTATTGGAATGGTGAAAGCAATTGGGATGAAGCTAGAAGAGATGAAGGTGGATCCGGAGGGGAGGTTTTTACTGGTAAAGGGTAACATACTAAGGCAAAAATATACATTAATTAATATCTACTGTCCCAATAAGGCCCCAAAAAAATACCTAAATGGGATACTGAAAATTATAGAGAAATATAAGTAAGGTCATGTGATCATAGCAGGGGATCTGAATTTCACCATGAAGCCAGAAATAGACAGTACATCAGTGATTCCCCCTCAAGAAATTAAACAACACAGAATATTAAAAAAAAACTACACACACAATAGCTTGTGGACGCATGGAGAGCATATAATCCGGTAGAAAAGGACTATACATATTCCTCTTCGGTTCACGACACCTATGCAAGACTGGACTATATAATGTTAGATCATGAAACACTAGAAAATGTTGTAAATGTCCAGATTGGTAACATTACGGTATTGGATCATGCCCCGGTGATAGCCAACATTAGGCAGGGGGAAATAGAGCCCAGAAAGGGGACCTGGCGACTTAATGAGGCGCTGATTGAGAATGAGGAAGTTGAGAATAACATAAAAATAGAGATAGAACAATATTTTAAAATAAATGACACCATAGAAGTCTCTAAAGCTACTGTATGGGAAGCGCATAAAGCCCTAATTCAAAGGAAATTAATTTGTATAGGCCCTGGTAAAAAAAAAAGAAAGTGAAGTAAGATATAATGACTTAAAAAAAGCACTTCACGAGTTAGAACAAAAGCATAAGAGACATTTAGACAACAAGATTTATAAGGAGATCATTCAAAAACGTTCACAACTAAACGATTTGATAGAACACAAACGTAGAAGTGTTTATAAAAATGTAGCTAAAGAAAGATATCTGTGGGCGAATAAGACAGGGAAACATCTGGCAAGAATAGCACGGGAAAAAAAAGCCTTAAATTATATTGAAAAGATCAAGGATGAACATGGGGAAGTGAAATTCAGAACATCAGAGATAGCAGAGGCCTTTAAAACATATTATATATATTCAATAAGAAGCAACGAGTCAGGGGCACAAAGGGAGAATAGGAAAATTTAAAATTCAGGAATATCTAAGCGAAACAGAAGGACCTAAAATAACAGAAAAAAATGGCTAAAAGCTTAGAGGAACCAATTAGGCCAGATGAAATATACAAAGCAATAAAAGAAACATCAAACGGGAAAAGCCCAGGCCCGGATGGCTTCACAATCAGGTATTACAAGAAATTTAAACATCAACTGGTCCCTGAATTATGCAAATATTGGAATAGTTTGGGTGAAGGGGAGAGTATGAGGAAAGAGGCCTTATTGGCAAATATAACCATCATACCAAAACCAGGTAAGGATGAATCCATCTGCTCCAATTACCGTCCAATAGCTTTGCTGAATACCGACACAAAGCTATACGCAAAGGTATTAGCAACAAGAATAAAAAATCTGATGCTGGAATTAATTAACAGGGATCAGGTAGGATTCATCCCAGGGAGGGAGGGACAAGACAACAGTTTGAGGACTCTGCTTCTTATAGGTAAAGATAGGGAAAATAAACCCCCAATGGTATTGATTTCTATCGATGCTGAAAAGGCATTCGATAGAATAGATTGGTGTTTTATAATAGAATCTCTCCGGAACATAGGTGTAGGTCCAAGGATGCTGAAGTGGATAAATAACTTATATACACAACCAACAGCTAGAGTGGGTGTGAATGGGAGTATGTCGTCTGCGTTTGAAATGCTAAATGGGACAAGGCAGGGTTGTCCACTTTCGCCCCTGCTATACGTAATTGCCCTGGAACCATTTTTGGCAAAGATTCGAAATAACGTAAATATTAGTGGGGTTAAGATGGGGGGAGAAGATCATAAAGTGGCGGCTTACGCGGACGACATACTCCTATATATAACTAAACCGAGACTGTCCTTACCTAGTTTAATAAAAGAAATTAAAGAATACGGTACTCTCTCAAATTTTAAAATAAACCCTATAAAAACAGTTATATTGAATATAGGCTTAGATAATGAAGAAGAAATTTTATTACAACAACAATACCCCTTTACATGGGAAAAAAAAGAACTAACATATTTAGGTATAAAAATAACAAAGACGGTCCAGGACCTATATCAAGCAAATTATATCCCATTAGTAAATGAAATTAAAACAGTGTTAAAGAACATAAGAAAGGGATCAATCTCATGGACGGAGATATGTACTCCTCAGGCCACCATTTTTTATTTTTCTAATTAGTTCATGTCTGCCCTGGGGGCCAAAGGGCTGCCTTCCTTTTTTTAGTTTGAGACCTAAATAAAGTTTTTTTTTTTTTGAATAAATACTTGCGTATGTGTTTTCCTTCCAAAAGGCCAGTTTATTTGTGAGCAGGCAGGTACATTTCAAAAATACAAAGTGAAATGAATAACAAGGGGCACCAACACTAAACAACCTCCTGTAGATTAAAAAAGAAAATCTAAAAAATATAATAATGTTGTTGTGGTAAGTTTACACACAAAACACACCCCAAAAAATTGAAAGATGAGCAAACTGTCAAAAAAGGAGATGTTTAGGGAAAAAAAAAATGCAGCCAAAAAAATAATAAACAAAATAGAAAATTGTGTAGATGTGACGAATTCAAAAATTGTACTTACCTAGTTTAATAAAAGAAATTAAAGAATACGGTACTCTCTCAAATTTTAAAATAAACCCTATAAAAACAGTTATATTGAATATAGGCTTAGATAATGAAGAAGAAATTTTATTACAACAACAATACCCCTTTACATGGGAAAAAAAAGAACTAACATATTTAGGTATAAAAATAACAAAGACGGTCCAGGACCTATATCAAGCAAATTATATCCCATTAGTAAATGAAATTAAAACAGTGTTAAAGTGGTTTGGTACCTAAAAATGAAAGTTCATGTTATTAAATTCAACAGATAGCATACTTACCTAAACAAACCCTGAAAAAAAAAAAAATTATTTACTTACCTTTTATTTCTGATGTTTCTGATGTTTCAGCTGACTTCCGGGTTGTCCTCCCGTGGGAGTAGGCATGGCTATCGTCCTCGCAATGGTCCCTGGGAAATTTCCCAAGAATCCATGGGGGACAATGAAAGTTTTTCTTTCCTTGTCACTGCTCTCACTGAGCATGTGCAAGATGGAGCGGAGCATGCTGGGAGCCAGACGTCATCATATACCAGGAAGTAAATGCCTGTGGGCTTCAGACGCCCACAGTTAAAATGGAAAACGCCAGAGCAGGTTTTTATAAGTCATCCTGAGGAAAAGATTCGTCGCGCCGGGGGTCAAATAAACGCCGGACGTGGATGCCAATCGAAGGTAGCACTCGCCCACCAGTGAGACAGGTAAGAAAAAAATAAAAAAAGAGCGGAATCCCGCTTTAAAGAACATAAAAAAGGGATCAGTCTCATGGACGGGTAGAATTAATATCTTGAAAATGGTGGTTTTACCAAAAATTACCTATAAACTCCAAATGCTTCCAATTAACATTCCAAATAGTTTCTTTAAAATAATGAAAACATTTTTTTTTAATTTTATATGGCAAAATAAAAAACCAAGGATAAAGTACAATATATTAATTAGGAAAAAAAAAATGGAGGGATGGCACTACCAGATATTTATAGATACTATAGTGCAATCACGCTGGCGAAAATGGTGGAATGGGCAAATGTGGACACTGAAAAGAAGTGGGTAAAAATGGAAGAAGCACTTATAGGCACACAATTTAAAAAAATTATCTGGATCCCCCTAAAATTTAGAATAGGTAGTGATAAAGTTCACGAAATCACGGTAACAACATTAAAAATTTGAACAAAGATATATAAAACAAGATATAATTAAGAAACACTGTTGGCAAAATTTAAAGGAGTGGGAGTATATCCAGTTCCCGACCAGCGCACAACGATGTACGTCGACAGAATGGCACGGGCAGGCATATTGGCGTACAAGTACGTCCAATCTTCAACGCCGCCCTGCCATCGGGAGCGCGCCGGCGGCGCGCTCCCGCGCTGGTGGGGACCCCCGTGAGTCCGGTCGCGGGACCCGCGGACTCGATCGCCACGGACATCCCCGCGATCGTCTCACGGGACGGCTGAATGGAGGAAATGCCGTGTAAGCAGCATTTCTCCATTCTGCCTAGCAACTAGTGACGCTGATCTCTGCTCCATGTGATTGGAGCAGAGATCAGTGTTCACTAAATGAAAGCCCAACCCCCCCACAGTTAGTAACACACCCCTAGGAACACTTAACCCCTACACTGCCACCCACTGGTTAACCCCTTCACTGCCAGTGTCATTTACACAGGAATCACTGCATTTATATAGCAGTGATTACTGTATAAATGACAATGGTCCCAAAAATGTGTCAAAAATGTCCGATGGGTCCCCCACAATGTCGCAGACACAATAAAAATCGCTGATCGCTGCCATTACTAGTAAAAAAAAATAATAAAAAATTATTAATAAAAATGCTATAAAACTATCCCTATTTTGTAAACGCTATAACTTTTGCGCAAACCAATCAATAATCGCTTATTGCGATTTTTTTACCAAAAATATGTAGAAGAATACGTATCGGCCTAAACTGAGGGAAAAAATGTTTTTTTATATATTTTTGGGGGATACTTATTATAACAAAAAGTAAAAAATAATGCGTTTTTTTAAAAATTGTCGCTCTATTTTTGTTTATAGCGCAAAAAATAAAAACCACAGGGGTGATAAAATACCACCAAAAGAAAGCTCTATTTGTGGGGAAAAAGGACGTCAATTTTGTTTGGGAGCCACATCGCACGACCGCGCAATTGTCAGTTAAAGCGACACAGTGCCGAATCGCAAAAAGTGGTCTGGTCTTTGACCAGCAAAATGGTCCGGTCTGTAAGTGGATATACAGATTCAACATTTTGTTAATTCAATCCCAAAACCCATTAGAGATGAGAATACATTAACACCTATAGAAAAGTTATGCAATTCTAAAGTAAAAGTAAAGCACTGTATGTCAAGAGTATATGAATTTCTGGCGGAAATTGAGGCACAAGATGCTATACCAGCTATAGAAAAATGGGAATTGGATATGGGTATTAATATAGATGAGAGGCAGATGATGGAGACAGTATATAGGCAGGTGTCAGATTCAATGTCTAGGGAGGTTAATTACAAGTGTATGATGAGATGGCATTTGACTCCTGATAGACTGCATAGAATAGATCCCTCTAGATCTATGTACTGTTGGAGGGAGTGTAAATCACCCGGAACAACATTCCACATATGGTGGGATTGTCCTGAGATAAAGTTATACTGGCAGAAGATCTTGGCCTATATAGAAATAATAACAGGGGAAAAAATACCAGGTTGCCCGTTGAAATGTTTGTTCTACGGTGTCGAAGAAAAAAGTAGCAATCCACAAATGAAAATTGAAAAAACTAAAATAAATATGTTGGTACCTTTTTTGCTTAATGCGGCAAAAGCTCTGATACCTATAAACTGGTTACAAGCTAAAAAACCTTTAATCAGAGATTGGGTACAGAGAATTGAACATATCAATAATATGGAATATTTTATCAAAATGGAAAATAACCAAATGAACAAATATTGGGCAACATGGAAAAAATGGAGATCATTCAAAAGGACTGAAATATACATCCAGGCACTAGAAGAACAAATAGGAGAGGAAAGGCCAACAAACACCGGAGAGGGTGGGGGGGGGGGGGGGTGGAGTAGGGTATAAAGTGGGATAGAAGTCGGGAGGGTAGATAGGAACTATGATAAAGTAAATAAGCAAGATAAGGGGGCCATGAATAGGAGTGTACAGAATATTTGTTTTCTGTTTTTTTTCTTTTTTTGCACCTCTTGTTCGGTGGCCTTGTTGATTTGTTTCTTTTTTTTCCTTATGCTCCCTGACTGTTTTAAAATGTAAAAAACGAATACAATTTAAATTATAAAAAAAAAAGGGGGAAGGGGGCAAGGGAGAGGTTGGGACTTTGTATGAAGCATGTAGTCTCCAGGGGCAACCAACTATCAATAATGGAATTTTTAAAGAGAACATATATTGAGACCATGTTCCATAGAATCACATAAATAAGTGGTAGTGGTACTGTAACCTCTGGAAAGAGTCTAAAAATGCCAAGGCATATATTGTTACCATACCAAGAACCTTGTTCTTAGAAATATATGGCGGATTAGCGAGTTAATAGAATTTTCAATTATTGTAAATACTGTTTGACATGTAAATGATTGATTGAATTTAGGGGCTATTCTACCACTATTAAAAAAAATTTTATTGTACCAATCATGTTTACTGTAGTCCAATAATTAGAATTACATCACTATGATTGATAGTAGGTCCTCCCTGGGATGATGTACCATATATATATATGCCTTGGCATTTTTAGACTCTTTCCAGAGGTTACAGTACCACTACCACTTATTTATGTGATTCTATGGAACATGGTCTCAATGTATGTTCTCTTTAAAAATTCCATTATTGATAGTTGGTTGCCCCTGGAGACTACATGCTTCATACAAAGTCCCAACCTCTCCCTTGCCCCCTTCCCCTTATGACAGTCTCAACATGTGCTATCTCCCATCATGGGGGATCAATGTACATGTTTTGGGGCTGCAGCCCCTTCATCTCAGCCACTTTCCACAAAACACGTACATTGATCCCCCATGATGGGATATAGCGCATGTTTACACACTCTGTGTATCTTCCAAATTTGGATTTTCTAAAAATACAAAAGTTGTGGTTTAAAATCCAAAAAATAAAACCCTAGCTAGTTTGGGCTGTTTCACACTCTCCCCAAAACATCAATGATGTTCTTCATTTTATTTTTAACATCATTGATGTTTTGCTGTATATTTTTTAAATCCCGATTGCACCCCATTATCTCCCCAATCAGGATCTGGGCACTTTCACTGGTAAAATGGGATTCTTCTTCCACATCACCTACAAAACAAAGCAAAAAAACACACCATGTATTAAAAATATGGTGATGTACATTGATGAGCTTACCGGAAGCTGTGTTCTCTGACACTCACCTGTTGTGGTGACAATTTGTCCAACTTCAACGATCTCTCCTTCCTCCTCCTCCTCCTCCTCCTGCTCCTCTGCTTCTGGTTTTGGAATTTCGCCTTCTTTGGGAGGGGTGTGGTCCCTGGTGTCCTCATACTTGCCGAGTCTTCTCTCCCCTATGAGAATGTAAAAAAAGAATAATTAGCACACAGAGGGCAGAATTAGGAATATGAAACATTGCTTGGAAGTGTTGTACAATTGTTTTTTTTGGCCGAGCTCCAAGGTGAGAACATTATTGTGGACACTTTGTTAAGCTGGAATATTTACCTGCAGAACAATGTTTCTTACGAACGAATGAAACCATGAACTTGAAGGTGGTCATTTTAAAATGCACAACATGAAATCAAAGCACATGGAGCAGTATGCAAGCAAGAATAATCATATGAACACACGGCAACTACTTACTTTTTTGAAGAACACGCTTGATCCTTCTGCACTGATCGTGCTCCGTCAGTTTCAGGTCTGACCAGCATTTTCTCAGTTGATCCTTGGATCGGCGTACCCCAAAATTCTTATGAAGACTCTTCACAACTTTAGTCATGATCTTGGCCTTTCTGATATTTGGGTTTGGGTAAGGTCCATACTTCCCATCATAGTCGGTCCTGTTCAATATGTCCACCATCTCCAACATCTCTCAGACATATTTGAGGCCTTAAATCTTCTCTTCCTGGATCAGGACGTTTCAGGCTCCAGGCTTTCCTCACCCTCCTCCTCGTTAGTGGAACTGTGATTGCGCACCTGCGTTCTCTCCGCCATGTGCTCTCCTCACTGCGCCGAAGGGGCGGGGAATAGTCTAGAAAGAACGTCAGGGGCGGGTGGAGTTTCACGCATGCGCACTTTATATAAAACGCAACATGCGTGTGTCGTCCGTACAATCTGGGAACAGAGTGAGGAGCTGACGCGACGATCGTGCAAATGAAGGTAAAATTTTGAACTTGGTACATCACTAGACTAGACTGCTTCTATCTAGGCCGATATTGGGACAAGATTAGGAGGGTTTTTCATGGCATTATTAGTATTTTAGGGTTTGTCTTGTGTTGTGTCTTGCAGAGAAGATGGATCCATTTAAAAACCCCAATTTTATGGGTCTATTCCTGGAACTGTACAGGGAGATGCCCTGCCTGTGGCAGATCAACAACCAGTTTTATTACGACAGAAGAAAGAGGAACGCAGCGCTGGAGAAACTTCTTTCTTTGGTGCGGATCATGGTCCCCACGGCAGACATGGCCTATGTGACTAGGAAAATTGGTGTAATGAAGTGTACATATCTCAGGGAGAGAAAGAAGCACCTGGAGTCCTTGAGATCAGGAGATCCAGATGCCGTTTATTACTCCAGGATGGTTTACTTCCAGAGGCTGCATTTTCTGGTAGACCAGGGGGTACCCAGGTCACCACTCTCCAGTCTTCCTTCAAGGCTTCCTTCATCCCCAGCTGAGGCTTCCAAAGCCCAACCTGAGCCTTCCAGGCAGCAACATGTGGTGGGGCCCAGCTTGAGACGGGTATTGCATTGTTGAACATATTTCTTGTGTTACATTTAATGATGTTAACTAGATGTTATTGTTGATTAGTAAGTTGTGATTTAACAAAGTGGTTTACATATCAATAGACAGTAGTGACCAAAAATGATTGGGACAAGAATGAAAAATGCTGGGCTCAGAATTCTATTTGGTAACATTCATTTTGCAACAGTCATGAGCTAAAAATGGTGTGATTGATGAGCAAAAAACTAAAACTATGTCCCATTTTCATACACAGGAAGACCTCAGTCGGAGGGAGGCTGTGGCAAGTGGCAGCCAGAAGGTCGACCAACGCGCTCCTTCTCCTCCTCCTGCCACAACTACAGGAGCCCAGCCACAGCCTCGAAGGATGCCTGGTGGGAAGTGCCTAAGGAAGATGAGAGAGTGATGGCCTGGGTTCAGGCTGGTCTGCCAGAAGATGCAGCCTCTTGAAGAACCACATCCTGGGGACATAGATGGCATCTGATTTTCCTGATCTCTAGGATTTCTGGACCAGACTTCTCTCCCTGAGATATGTACTCCTCAGGCCACCATTTTTTCTTTTTCTAATTAGTTCATGTCTGCCCTGGGGGCCAAAGGCTGCATCAAAGTAACAAGTTTCTCAAGGGCTGCCTTCCTTTTTTTAGTTTGAGACCTAAATAAAGGTTTTTTTTTTTGAATAAATACTTGCGTATGTGTTTTCCTTCCAAAAGGCCAGTTTATTTGTGAGCAGGCAGGTACATTTTAAAAATACAAAGTGAAATGAATAACAAGGGGCACCAACACTAAACAACCTCCTGTAGATTAAAAAAGAAAATCTAAAAAATATAATAATGTTGTTGTGGTAAGTTTACACACAAAACACACCCCAAAAAATTGAAAGATGAGCAAACTGTCAAAAAAGGAGATGTTTAGGGAAAAAAAATGCACCCAAAAAAAGAATAAACAAAATATAAAATTGTGTAGATGTGACGAATTCAAAAATTGTACTGCCGAAATGAGTAAAAAAGAGTCAGGAAATACGTTCAGGAGAAGTGTGTGTGACTGAGCATCTAAAGAAGTTCCTTCTTGCAGCATTGTAAAGAACAAGAGAATACGCTTCGTGAAAGAATTTTAAAAATTGCAGCGTGACGAATGTGCTATATCGATTATGAGCAGTAGTTTTACCTGAGCGAGCGCTTTCGTATTGGAATTTGATTGTGAGCATGCTTGGCACCTTGTCCGTCGGAGTAGGCTACACATGATCGGAGTATGTCCGATCGGAGCATTTTGTCGGAAAATATTTCCGGCACGTTGGAAAAGTTGGTCCGACGGATATTCAGACGGAAACAGCCCGATGCAGACCACACACAGTCGTAATATCCGACGGAATCTACGATCGTGTGTACAAAGGCTAAGACTGACCTCAGGTCAGCCTGCTTTTGTAGGAGGAGTCAGGCTGCATAAAGCCTGCCCTCCTTTGCCACCTCCCCTTGTGGTCGTAGGCTCTCGCATGAGCCGACACGTCATTTCTGGGTCCAGGGCAGTTCACGTCACTTCTAGTTTCGGCTAGCAGAGCAGCAGCACGGTTGGCTGGAAGTATCTTGCCAGTTCTCTCTCCCAGTGGTCGCGGTTCCGGTATGTGTGGGCGGGTGGCATCAACAGATGCAACCCATCGTGCTCAGGTGCTGGCCCGGGCTGGGGGGGTGTGGGTCAGCCTGATCGCAGGGGGAATGTCAGCTTGGGGGGGGCATCCTGGATGTTTCTTCATGTTTTTTACTGCTCCCAATCACTCCCCCTTATGATGCAAAGGTAGCGGATGGGGGTGTCCACGGTAGCAACAATTAGCAGACAGTGCTGCCTGCTGTATGCTGCCATTCATCTGTACTATTCAACTGTGCTAGCACAATAGTGTGGGTCTTCAGGAGTTAAAACAGGCTGTGGAGATGACATAACACTTTCTCATCGCCTGTCATTACATTCTATTGTGTGTCCTTGGGGACAGTGTGGTTTCTAGAACACTTATTTCTGTAAAGCCTGTCATTTCTGAATGCCTCACTCACAGAAGTTCTTCCAGTAACAGATGAGATGGCAGTTTCAGCGTTTCCATGCATCTCTGGGATGTACCATGTGGGATGTGTAGCAATAATTAGCTATGGCGTCCCAGTAATTTACTCTTGTTTGTTATGGAAGCATTATGTGTAGATTGCTTTCTGTATAATGGAATCCTTTCACTGGGAGACGTGCGTGATTTTTCATGTGGCTTATACAGCTGCTTTTACTGTTCTTTTGTTTTCATTGCAGATTCCTTATAGGCTTGTCATTACACAATGGGGAAGAGGTACAGTATAAGGATAAATACTGAGTGCAGGTTAGGTGGGTGTAGCTGCTTTGGCTGTTTTTCAGGGTTATTTAAATCAGTGCATTCTCTATCCTCACTTTCATACCACACTTTTCGTTCGTAGCTTTTCGTTCAAGGCATTTCTGTCTTAGCTTTTTGATCGTAGCATTTCGATCATAGGTTTTCGTTTGTAACTTTTCATTCATAGCTTTTCTATTATAGGTTTTCTTTGGAGGTTTTACATTCGTAGCTTTTCGTTCGTAGCATTTCGTAACTTTTTCTGTGTAGCATTTTATGTCGTGGCATTTCTTTTCCCTGGCATTTCTTGTTGTAGCATTTCCTGTCGTAGCCCTTTTTCATATCGTAAGCCTTTTCATGTCATCATAACCTTTCGTTCACTGCATTTCCGTTAGCTAGTGCTCACATCTAGGATCTGTCACGTCTACAGATCCATATGGGCTGAGGTTTGCTTTTTTAATTGATTGTCACCCCACAATCTTCTCGCCCATATACCATACGTCATACATGCACGTTCACCATTAAACCTTTACTACTACCCACCACGGTCTGTGGGTACCTTAACCTTGAGTGTTCGTTTTGAATTTCCTGTCTTGGCGCTGCAGGTTGCTTGGGCTCGCTTACTACATACACTAGGGTGGTACCAAGGGGTGTTGTTTTTCATGGGCTGGTTGTCTGTTTATGTTCTCTGGTCGTTTTCACACAGCTGGGCTGCCTACGTTCTTCCACTGCAGGTTACCCATCACGTTTATGGGTTTAACAGATTGAGGTGATCGTTTTTAATTGGCTTGTTCAGTGGCAAGTCTCCTCATCTTTTTCTATGCAGCTTACATATTTCGTACAAACTCAAGTTTTCTCATGCAATTACGTTTCTCATGCAAATTACGTTTTTCGTGCAAATTACATTTCTCATGCAATTTACGTTTCTCATGCAATTATGTTTCTCATGCATTATGCAAATTAGGTTTCTTGTGCATTATGCAAATTACGTTTCTCATGCAATTTACGTTTCTCATGCATTTTACTCTTTTCATGCAATTTACGTTTCTCACACAACGTACGTTTCTCATGTCAACTCACGTTTTCCCATGTTTCTCATGTTTCCCCTGTTACTTACATCTTTCCATGTTACTCACGTCTTTCCATGTTACTCACATGTTACTCATGTCTTTCCTTGTTACTCACGTCTTTCCATGTTACTCACGTATTCCAGATTACTCCTGTCTCCCATATTAATCACATCTCCCATGTTAATCACATCTCCCATGTTACTCACGTCTTTCCATGTTACTTAAAGTGGAAGTAAACCCATTGATTTAAACAGTTAAAAAAAAAAGCATGCCGGGAATGCTAACTGCACATTGGCAGTGCTCTCAGCCAAACTATCAAACCATCCAATGGCTGGTGTCATAACGAATCACATGTGCAGCACCATAGCAGTTGAAGATTAAACAGAGGCAAAGATGGCAGCTTCCTTGGCTGAAAAGGATAGGGAGTTTACTTCCACTTTAAATTCTTAAAAACCTTTGGAAAACAGCGCTGTCCAAAAAAAATAACTCTATTTATCAAAACAAGGCATGAGCCAGTGAACTCTAAATGTGATACTATAAATATCAGTATAAATTCTTGCTGCAGGCCAATGTGAGATACCCACACTAAACACAAACCAAAAAATAAATAAAGCTGCGCCAAAACTTATACATTAAAATAACATTGTGACACGTTAAATGCTAATATTAAATGCTAGACCATGTGTACTAACAAAAATTGTGAAAAAATCAACAATCTTAAAACACATAAAAAGTCCAAAAGGAGGGAAGCCCAGAGATATGAATTTAGTCCATTGAAGTGACTCAAAACAAACACTCTTCAGATGTATAACAGGTGCGCCCAACAAGACAGTTATATCCACCACCTATTTCAATGAGGCTTACCAGCTGCCAAGATCTCTTTTTAGGGAGATCATACACGCATGAAGAGAAGCGATCGTTCCTGGTCTCTCCAATGGGTTCTGCTGGCATCTCCACCTCTTATGTCTCTTTCCTACAGCGTCTCACATTCCACCGTATTTGTTAGGTAAGAAAAAAGAAAGAAAGGCTCCCATAGCGTAATTCTGCATAAAAGTTTTAATCCGAACGAAATACAAGTAAAACAAACTCACAAATTCCAGTTGAGTACAAGCGTAAGTACAATCACGAGCCGGCCGGCTCTCTCCTGTTAACACTGCCCGTCCTTCCTGGTCAACGGGGAATGGCGGTAACGTCAGAAGGCCGCTCACCCTACGTCGTTTCGTCAAAAGTGACTTCTTCCTGGGGTACGGGCGGCGCGCTGACCCACCGCCTTAAATACTCACTGGCTACAGAACGTAACCGCCCACTTCCGAACTCCTGGTTACAGCTCCAAATCAGCCATTTTAAAAAAGGGCAAAAATGAACGTTCGCCCTAAGCTTTAAAAGAATTACAATACAATATAGGAACGCTCTAAGGAATCGGACACGAACCGCTTCCCAAATACGTTCATATCAACTTAATCTTTTTTTTAAATTGAAACATTATATATAAACTAAAAACCACTCTAGAGAATCCGAGCTGACCCGTTTCCCGAATGGGATCATATCTAATAGTGCCCATTAGGAGAGCACGATCGGACCGGGTCATCCCCCCATAACCGATCACACAATTCCAATAAATGCAACCAGTACATGGGAGGACCCACCATCACTCCCCGACCCTGCTCATCCCCATGGGCAAAGGACACCAAACTAACAGATCCTCAGATCATATCTTAAATCTAAATCTAAAAGCTTCATAAAACTCTCTATAAATCAGAAGAAAAGGAACATCCTCATATACAAGCCATTATTCCAAATAGGCCTTATATAACACAGCCCAATGGAAAAATAATAATAATATACTAGAATAAGCCAAATATATCAAATCATCCCCAAGGGAGCTTAATTGATCCAATCCCACAGAGGGAATTACTATCCCATACTTAAATATAGATCGCCTACCAATTAGGGTAGACTTCTTAAAAAAGGGTGGTCAAATGTTAGTATTACCTCATACCACCTCATATCTAACGTTTAGTCTATACTAAACCCTAAAACATCAGGGGTTCTGTAACGTCCCCATATACAAATGGGAAGAATTATTGGACCCTCCTCATCACCCACCCAGAGAATAAAATCCATTCCCGGGGTGGCCCAAAATGCTATACAGTGTGGCCGAAAAGCACTACCAAACCTTACTAGTCAATACCAAAGCGGGATATGCCCATCCCCTCACCTCGCAGGAGATGATGTCGGATAGATGGATGTAATCCCGCAAGGCCAATGATTAATTACTGTAATTCAGAGTGAACGCCACTAGTGATTTGTCAAAAGAAAAGGAAATTCAAAAATTCTGTTCTCAAATCCAATCAAGACTAAAAAATGCGGACCCAACCCAGGAATTCAGAAGTGGTTCACATTAGAGGGGTTTAGCCATTATCTATAAAGGCGTTCACGTCAACATCCACGTTAAGACCATGGGGAGTATAACACCGTGTTCTATGTATCCACATCATTCCTAGTCTAGACAAATCACGCACCAGGGAACTTCCCCTCCAGTGCGCGCTGAATTTGTCAATACCTAGAAATAAGGTGTTTGCTGGATTGCGGCCATGATGTAAATCATAATGTTTAGATACTGAGTGAAATTTATACCCATTTTTAATATTTGTAATGTGCTCGCCTAAGCGTACTTGCATAGCTCGCTTGGTTCTCCCTATATACTGGAGCCCGCAAGGGCATTGCAAGAGGTATACGACGCCCTTGGAGCTACACGTTATAAAGGGTTCAATTTGGTATTCCCTCTGAGTACTGGTAGAAACAAAAGTTTCAGTTTTTCTCTTTTTACTTTTGTTCAACATACAAATCTGACACCTTCGGCATTGATGGTATCCTGTTATGTGCTGAAAAAAGGAAATGTTCTTAGTGGGGGGGATCAATTACATTAGGAGCTATCCTATGTCTCAGGGAGGGGACCCCTCTAAAAATAATCTCTGGTTTAGCTGGAAGAAAGGTACGAATGACTCTATCATTCGACAACAGATGCCAATGTTTACACAACATCTTTTTGACTAGATAGTGTTGGGTGGAAAAGGTTGTAACAAAAGGGACTACCAACTTTTCCCTTTCTTTGCCCGAACTAGCCTTCAGAAGAGCAGTTCTATCGCCCTCGGCAATCTGTTCAATCATTGTATTCATGGATTCGACATCGTACCCCTTTTCTTCAAGTCTCCCTTTCAAAATATTAGCCTGCGTCCTAAAGTCGCTAACATCAGAGCAATTCCTCCTCATCCTTATGAACTGACCTTTAGGGATTGATTTTAACCATGAGCTATGGTGGCAGCTCTCTGTGGGTATAAAGGAGTTCCTATCAGTTTTCTTAAAGTAGGAAATTGTTTTAAAACCCCCTTCAGACTTACTAATGGTCAAATCCAGAAAATGAACTCTCTCTGGACTGGCCTCCACTGAGAATCTGATACCCCTATCGTTGTTATTGATGTTATGAAAAAAGTCATCCAATTGGGGTCTAGTCCCCTCCCACAGGAGGAGGACGTCATCTATATACCTCGCCCAGAACATCAAGTGCGGGCTTCGGTCTTTGTAGATGACGTCCTCCTCCCACTTAGCCATAAAGAGATTCGCTAGGCTAGGGGCATACTTCGCCCCCATTGCCACTCCCAGAATCTGTTTAAAATACTTTTGCTCAAACCAAAAATAGTTATGGCTTGCCGCAAACTCAAGTAACTCAATGATATACTGTTGTTGCTGTGTTGACAGGGTCGACATGGTATTCAGATAGTAAGTCGCGGCCGCAACCCCTAATTCATGTGGAATGATCGTATAAAGTGAGGTGACATCAGCTGTCACCAATAACGTACGTTCATTCGATCTCAACCCCCAGAGTAAATTGATCACCTGTCTTGTGTCCTTCAAATAAGAGGGCGTTTTCTGGACTAGGGGCTGGAGAAAGAAATCTATATATTTCCCCACCCGGGACGTAACAGAGTCTATACCACTCACTATGGGACGTCCCGGGGGGGAAATAATAAGGTTCTTATGGATTTTCGGCAAGTAATATAGCACCGGAGTCCGTGGTGCCTTAGGGACAAGGAATACTCTCTCCTTCTCATTCAATATCTCAAGTTGAAATCCCTTATTGACCAGAGACTGCAAGGTCTTTTTATATTGGACAACGGGATTGCCTGGCAATATGATGTACGTCTCATCGTCATCAACTATATTATGCATTTCTTTGATGTAATCTAGCCGGTTTAAGACTACTATGCCACCCCCCTTATCCCCTTATTACAAAGCGAGTCTAGACCTTCTTATGGTTGACAATCTTAACTTGTTCTAAATCCTTTAATAATACATTCCTAAAAACTTTTAGTGAGGGTGCCATCGTACCTGGGGGGTTAAACGTCGAGGCGTTTGAAAGTCCCGAATGCAATACCTCCTGGGATGCCACTTCATACTGTTTAATCGGCAAGGTTGCAAAATGCCTCTTAATGTTCACCTTAGGGACAAATTTATGGATGTCCATATATGTCTGAAACCTATCTAGTTTCTTTGGTGGTGCAAATTTCAAACCTTTATTGAGTAAGGCAATTTCTGATTTAGTTAATATTTGAGTACTAAGATTAAATATTCCCTCTCCCTTTACCTCCTTGATCTTTTTTGACTGTGCTCTCCTCCCCCCTCTGCTTCCTCTTTGTTTTCTACTGGTCTTTTTACTCCTTGAGCGCCCCTGGGAAAACCCCAATTTTGTTGTGACTGGTCCCCGACATTGGACCTCCCATTGGAGTCCCCAAATGGTTCTCTTGCACGACCACCAAATTCAAATTCGTTGTATCCCCCATTAGAAGAACCAACTCTATCCCTCAAAGGAAAGAAACGATTATGTGTATCCACACTAGGGATGAGCTTCGTGTTTGAGTCGAACGTACGTTCGACTCGAACATTGGCTGTTCGGCCGTTCGGCGAATTCCGAACGTTTGGGCCGTTCGCGTCAAAATTCGAGTGACGCGCGCGCGGACCACAATGCACTGCGGTGGCGCAGTGCATTGCTGCCCCATGATTGGCCAAGCATGCACTGTGACCCCGCATGCTTGGCCAATCGCAGCGCCGGCAGCGAGGAGAGCCATGATTGCCTGTGGCCAATCATAGCTCAGGCTGTGTAGTGCACGCCCCACACTATATAAGGCCGCCTTTGAGGCGGCCTCGTGTAGTGTGTTAGTTAGCATCTGAAGCAGTGGGTGTTCTGTGTACCTTCAACACAGTTACACACCAATCGTTTTTGGCTGATTTCCTATCTTGCTGCTGTGTAGTGGTTGTTGTCTGTGCCCTGACTGCAGTATACACCACTATATTCACCTCACCTATATAGCTAGTGATCTAGCTTTAACCACTTAACAACTGCCCATTGCCGATTAACGGCTTCAGGGCGGTTGTTTAACTCTGAGAGGCCGTTAATTAACGGCCTCCCAGAATTCTGCTCTCGCGCGCCCCCTGGGGCGCGCACTCGAGAGCATCCGTGACCGCCGGGTCCGGATGCTCTCTCACGGATCACGGTAAACGGCCGGTCATAGCGGCCGTTTACCACGTGATCGCTCCGTCAAATGACGGAGTGATCACTTGTAAACAAACCGGCGTCATGTTATGACGCCGGTTCCTCCCTCCCCTCTCTGTACCGATCGGTACAGCGGAGGGGAAAGAGATCGGTGTCAGCAGCGATGTGGGCTGCATCTGCAGTGCCCACATCGCTGCTCACCGAATTTAACCCCTCAATTCCCTGCCAATACTCTGCAATACCAGTGCATACTCTGCAGTACCCTGCCATTACTCTGCAGTACCCCGCCATTACTCTGCAGTACCCCGCCATTACTCTGCAGTGCAGTACCCTGCCATTACTCTGCAGTACCCTGCCATTACTCTGCAGTACCCCCATTACTCTGCAGTACCCTGCCATTACTCTGCAGTACCCCCCATTACTCTGCAGTAACCCCCATTACTCTGCAGTAACCCCCATTACTCTGCAGTACCCGCCATTACTCTGCAGTACCCGCCATTACTCTGCAGTACCCCCAATACTCTGCAGTACCCTGCCATTACTCTGTAGTACCCCCCAATACTCTGCAGTACCCTGCTATTACTCTGTAGTACCCCGCCAATACCCTGCCAATACTCTGTAATACCCTGCTATAAATTGCCATACCCAGCCATACTCGGAGATACCCAGCCATACTCGGTGATACCCTGAAATACCCAGCCATAGATGCCCCCCACCCCTCACCCCCCTCCGGTGCTTCTACCAACTCGCCAGTACGATCAAAGCCAGAATCTTTTTTTTATTTTTTATTTCAGGCTTCCCAGCCTAGAGGTGAGATGTGGGGTCATATTGACCCCCCAGATTTCACTGTACAGAGGACCTGTCACCCCATATTCCTATTACAAGGGATGTTTACATTTCTTGTAATAGGAATAAAAGTGATCAAAAATATATTTTTGGGGAAAAAAATGTCAAACTAAAATAAATAAAGTAAAATGAACAATAAAAAAATAAAATAAAAATTAAAGCGCCCATGTCCCCATGTGCTCGCATGTGCCACACATGTGAAGTATCGCCGAGAATGTTAGAGCGAGAGCAATAATTCTAGTCCTAGACCTCCTCTGCAACTCAAAACATGTAACCAGTAAAAAAAAATTTAAAGCGTCGCCTATGGGGATTTTTTAAGTAGCGACGTTTGGCGCCATTCCACGGGCATGTGCAATTTTGAAGAGTGACATGTTTGATATCTATTTACTCAGCATAACTTCATCTTTCACTTTATGCAAACATTGGGCTAACTTTACTGTTTTTTTTTGTTTGTTTTTTAAGCACAAAACTGTTTTTTCCCCCAAAAAACGCGTTTGAAAAATTGCTGTGCAAATACCGTGTGAGATAAAAATTTGCAACGACCACCATTGTATTCTCCAGGGTCTTTGCTAAAAAAAAATATATATATAATGTTTTGGGGTTCTCTGTAATTTTCTAGCAAATAAATGATGATTTTTACATGTAGGAGAGAAATGTCAGAATTGGCCTGGGTGCTCCAGAACGCCTGATGGCGCTCCCTGCATGTTGGGCCTCTGTATGTGGCCACGCTGTGTAAAAGTCTCACACATGTGGTATCGCCGTACTCGGGAGTAATAGCAGAATGTGTTTTGGGGTGTAATTTGTGGTATGCATATGCTGTGTGTGTGAAATAACCTGATAATATGACAATTTTGTGGAAAAAAAAAAAAGGAAATAGGCCGTCAGTACTTCAGGTGTGATCAATTTTCAGATATTGGCACCATAGCTTGTGGACTCTATAACTTTCACAAAGACCAAATAATATCCACCAATTTGTACTTATTTTTACCAAAGATATGTAGTAGTATGAATTTTGGCCAAAATTTATGAAGAAAAAATGACTAATCTGCTAAATTTTATAACAGAAATGAAGAAAAATTCATTTTTTCGCAGAATTTTCGGTCTTTTTTCTTTTATAGCACAAAAAATAAAAAACTGAGAGGTGATTAAATACCACCAAAAGAAAGCTCTATTTGTGTGAAAAAAGGACAAACATTTCCTATAGGTCCAGTGTTGCATGACTGAGTAATTGTCATTCAAAATGTGAGGGCACCGAAAGCTGAAAATTGGTCTGGTTATTAAGGGTGTTTAAGTGCCCAGTGGTCAAGTGGTTAATAATAGAGCTTGCAGTCAGTAGTGTTAGGAGATAGTGCGTGCTGTCTGCGTGCTCTGTACCCAGTACATACCACTATAATATAGGGCAGGCCCCTACTTTCAAACATCCAACTTACAAACATCTCCTACTTGCAAACGCAAGGAGACAGCAGCAAGTGAGATGAAAAAAGATGGACGACAAAACAAATTATACAGGGGTGATAACCCTTCCCTATGTTTTCCAAAAAGCTTAAAAATCGTTTTTTTGACTGGAGCTACACTTTAAAAATGTACCGGTTGAAAATGACAAGCAGATTCAACTTAACACAACAAACCTACACAGTCCCTGTCTTGTTTGCACCGCCTGTATACTGCTGTTCTGAGTATATAGGGCCTGGGGGCCACACGCATTTCCTTTTTTTAATATGGGTACGGGGTTCCCCTTAATATGCGTACAAGACCCAAATAGGCTGGTAATGGGCAGGGAGGGCTACCCATGCCATGTTTCTCAATGATTTTCAACCATATTGCAGGAACCAGATATAACATTAAAACCGCAAGCAGTTTTAAATGGTGTTATTTCCGTTTAATGTCATTTTGTGCAGGGACTGTTCTAAACACGGGAAACACGTGGCACTTCACAGGCATACTACAGACACCCCCCAGGCACCATATTTAAAGGAATATTTCACCTTTTTTTTTCACTTTAATCATCATTAATATCAGTGCTCCCGCCAAAACGGCAGTTTTTAAAACTTTTTTTTGCAGTGACCCATGTCCCCTGAGGCAGGAGGCAGGTCCCCAAACCCTTTTTAGGACACTATCTTGCATATTAGCCGTTAAAATTAGCACTTTCCATTTCGAATGTTCGAGTCCCATAGACTTCAATGGGGTTCTAACGTTCGTACCGAACGCGGGGGTCGTTCGTAAGTTCTGGTGCGAACCGAACCGGGGGGTGTTCGGCTCATCCCTAATCCACACTATAGTCGTAATCGTTCTCCTCACTTTCCCTATTATAGTAGGGTCTATTGTCATACTGGGGGCCCTGATAAATAGGCATATTATGCACATAATTATCATAATACCCCCTAACAGGTCCCCTACCAGAAGAGGGATTTCTCCTAGGGTACGGAGGTTGCATACCCTCATAATACTGACCATACTCCCGGCTGCTGCCGCCCATGTTTCCTTGTGGATATGGCTGATTCCGACCTGAGTTCCCCATGGGCTGCCCAGCTCTCCCCATGCCCAAAGGCCTCCTAGGTGACTGGTATGTGGTATTCTTCCCCCTTTTTCCCGATTTATTATATGTTTTTTTAGGGGTTCTTGGGGGTTGACCCCCAGTGGGTAGGTGCTGAATATGCGTGGCACCCTCCCTGGGATTCTTCCCCTTGGGTAATCGCATCCATCTTAGGATCTGCTTTTATGGATTGCTCCCCCAACAGTTTCTTCTGCCATTCAAAGACTGTTGTGGCTTGGTAATCCGCATAGTCCCTATTATACTTCTTTCTTTTTTTGGCTTTTTGTTCCTTTTCCTCCTTATCTAAAACTTTTAAAAGATTATTAGATCTATCTTTATATTCGTCCTTATCTTTATGCAGGAGTAACGTGTCCCTGAGGGCCTTAATTTCTCCATCCAATCTTACGAGTTTAGTCTTTTTACGGGCAACTAGAAATTGCAGGAATTTGACCCCCGCCTCATTGAAGTAGCGGAACCACTCCTCCAGTTCTGTCTCTCCTTTTTGGGGACACACCTCCCACCTGAGGCTCCTGGGGACCATGTTTAATTTAACATAGGTCTCCAGGAATGCCACATCCCATTGTGTATGGATCTCTGAGATGGTCAGATTTCTCAATCTCATGAACGACCCACTCAGATCTCCCTCATTTTCTTTATACATTTCAAAAACCCCATCAGTATTAACTACTTTGGATGCTCTGTATTTAAAAATATCCATATTGCTAAATATGCTACGTGAATCAGAAGTACAATTAAGTGCATATGATAAACCAAAAATATAATCACTATGAAAATGTAGGACTGCTGCTATTAATTTGTATCTCTATATAACCTAAAAACCTTTGGAAAACAGCGCTGTCCAAAAAAAATAACTCTATTTATCAAAACAAGGCCTGAGCCAGTGAACTCTAAATGTGATACTATAAATATCAGTATAAATTCTTGCTGCAGCCCAATGCTGCGCCAAAACTTATACATTAAAATGATAACATTGTGACACGTTAAATGCTAATATTAAATGCTAGACCATGTGTACTAACAAAAATTGTGAAAAAATCAACAATCTTAAAACACATAAAAAGTCCAAAAGGAGGGAAGCCCAGAGATATGAATTTAGTCCATTGAAGTGACTCAAAACAGACACTCTTCAGATGTATAACAGGTGCGCCCAACAAGACAGTTATATCCACCACCTATTTCAATGAGGCTTACCAGCTGCCAAGATCTCTTTTTAGGGAGATCATACACGCATGAAGAGAAGCGATCGTTCCTGGTCTCTCCAATGGGTTCTGCTGGCGTCTCCACCTCTTATGTCTCTTTCCTACAGCATCTCACATTCTACCGTATTTGTTAGGTAAGAAAAAAGAAAGAAAGGCTCCCATAGCGTAATTCTGCATAAAAGTTTTAATCCGAATGAAATACAAGTAAAACAAACTCACAAATTCCAGTTGAGTACAAGCGTAAGTACAATCACGAGCCGGCCGGCTCTCTCCTGTTAACACTACCCGTCCTTCCTGGTCAACGGGGAATGGCGGTAACGTCAGCACTCCGCTCACCCTACGTCGTTTAGTCAAAAGTGACTTCTTCCTGGGGTACGGGCGGCGCGCTGACCCACCGCCTTAAATACTCACTGGCTACAGAACGTAACCGCCCACTTCCGAACTCCTGGTTACAGCTCCAAATCAGCCATTTTAAAAAAGGGCAAAAATGAACGTTCGCCCTAAGCTTTAAAAGAATTACAATACAATATAGGAACGCTCTAAGGAATCGGACACGAACCGCTTCCCAAATACGTTCATATCAACTTAATCTTTTTTTTAAATTGAAACATTATATATAAACTAAAAACCACTCTAGAGAATCCGAGCTGACCCGTTTCCCGAATGGGATCATATCTAATAGTGCCCATTAGGAGAGCACGATCGGACCGGGTCATCCCCCCATAACCGATCACACAATTCCAATAAATGCAACCAGTACATGGGAGGACCCACCATCACTCCCCGACCCTGCTCATCCCCATGGGCAAAGGACACCAAACTAACAGATCCTCAGATCATATCTTAAATCTAAAAGCTTCATAAAACTCTCTATAAATCAGAAGAAATGGAACATCCTCATATACAAGCCATTATTCCAAATAGGCCTTATATAACACAGCCCAATGGAAAAATAATAATAATATACTAGAATAAGCCAAATATATCAAATCATCCCCAAGGGAGCTTAATTGATCCAATCCCACAGAGGGAATTACTATCCCATACTTAAATATAGATCGCCTACCAATTAGGGTAGACTTCTTAAAAAAGGGTGGTCAAATGTTAGTATTACCTCATACCACCTCATATCTAACGTTTAGTCTATACTAAACCCTAAAACATCAGGGGTTCTGTAACGTCCCCATATACAAATGGGAAGAATTATTGGACCCTCTTCATCACCCACCCAGAGAATAAAATCCATTCCCGGGGTGGCCCAAAATGCTATACAGTGTGGCCGAAAAGCACTACCAAACCTTACTAGTCAATACCAAAGCGGGATATGCCCATCCCCTCACCTCGCAGGAGATGATGTCGGATAGATGGATGTAATCCCGCAAGGCCAATGATTAATTACTGTAATTCAGAGTGAACGCCACTAGTGATTTGTCAAAAGAAAAGGAAATTCAAAAATTCTGTTCTCAAATCCAATCAAGACTAAAAAATGCGGACCCAACCCAGGAATTCAGAAGTGGTTCACATTAGAGGGGTTTAGCCATTATCTATAAAGGCGTTCACGTCAACATCCACGTTAAGACCATGGGGAGTATAACACCGTGTTCTATGTATCCACATCATTTCTAGTCTAGACAAATCACGCACCAGGGAACTTCCCCTCCAGTGCGCGCTGAATTTGTCAATACCTAGAAATAAGGTGTTTGCTGGATTGCGGCCATGATGTAAATCATAATGTTTAGATACTGAGTGAAATTTATACCCATTTTTAATATTTGTAATGTGCTCGCCTAAGCGTACTTGCATAGCTCGCTTGGTTCTCCCTATATACTGGAGCCCGCAAGGGCATTGCAAGAGGTATACGACGCCCTTGGAGCTACACGTTATAAAGGGTTCAATTTGGTATTCCCTCTGAGTACTGGTAGAAACAAAAGTTTCAGTTTTTCTCTTTTTACTTTTGTTCAACATACAAATCTGACACCTTCGGCATTGATGGTATCCTGTTATGTGCTGAAAAAAGGAAATGTTCTTAGTGGGGGGGATCAATTACATTAGGAGCTATCCTATGTCTCAGGGAAGGGACCCCTCTAAAAATAATTTCTGGTTTAGCTGGAAGAAAGGTACGAATGACTCTATCATTCGACAACAGATGCCAATGTTTACACAACATCTTTTTGACTAGATAGTGTTGGGTGGAAAAGGTTGTAACAAAAGGGACTACCAACTTTTCCCTTTCTTTGCCCGAACTAGCCTTCAGAAGAGCAGTTCTATCGCCCTCGGCAATCTGTTCAATCATTGTATTCATGGATTCGACATCGTACCCCTTTTCTTCAAGTCTCCCTTTCAAAATATTAGCCTGCGACCTAAAGTCGCTAACATCAGAGCAATTCCTCCTCATCCTTATGAACTGACCTTTAGGGATTGATTTTAACCATGAGCTATGGTGGCAGCTCTCTGTGGGTATAAAGGAGTTCCTATCAGTTTTCTTAAAGTAGGAAATCGTTTTAAAACCCCCTTCAGACTTACTAATGGTCAAATCCAGAAAATGAACTCTCTCTGGACTGGCCTCCACTGAGAATCTGATACCCCTATCGTTGTTATTGATGTTATGAAAAAAGTCATCCAATTGGGGTCTAGTCCCCTCCCACAGGAGGAGGACGTCATCTATATACCTCGCCCAGAACATCAAGTGCGGGCTTCGGTCTTTGTAGATGACGTCCTCCTCCAACTTAGCCATAAAGAGATTCGCTAGGCTAGGGGCGTACTTCGCCCCCATTGCCACTCCCCGAATCTGTTTAAAATACTTTTGCTCAAACCAAAAATAGTTATGGCTTGCCGCAAACTCAAGTAACTCAATGATATACTGTTGTTGCTGTGTTGACAGGGTCGACATGGTATTCAGATAGTAAGTCGCGGCCGCAACCCCTAATTCATGTGGAATGATCGTATAAAGTGAGGTGACATCAGCTGTCAACAATAACGTACGTTCATTTGATCTCAACCCCCAGAGTAAATTGATCACCTGTCTTGTGTCCTTCAAATAAGAGGGCGTTTTCTGGACTAGGGGCTGGAGAAAGAAATCTATATATTTCCCCACCCGGGACGTAACAGAGTCTATACCACTCACTATGGGACGTCCCGGGAGGGAAATAAGGTTCTTATGGATTTTCGGCAAGTAATATAGCACCGGAGTCCGTGGTGCCTTAGGGACAAGGAATACTCTCTCCTTCTCATTCAATATCTCAAGTTGAAATCCCTTATCGACCAGAGACTGCAAGGTCTTTTTATATTGGACAACGGGATTGCCTGGCAATATCATGTACGTCTCATCGTCATCAACTATATTATGCATTTTTTTGATGTAATCTAGCCGGTCTAAGACTACTATGCCACCCCCCTTATCCGCAGGGCGGATGACTCGATTTTTGTTATTACAAAGCGAGTCTAGACCTTCTTCCGTATTCTTATCCATCTTATGGTTGACAATCTTAACTTGTTCTAAATCCTTTAATAATACATCCCTAAAAACTTTTAGTGAGGGTGCCATCGTACCTGGGGGGTTAAACGTTGAGGCGTTTGAAAGTCCCGAATGCAATACCTCCTGGGATGCCACTTCATACTGTTTAATCGGCAAGGTTGCAAAATGCCTCTTAATGTTCACCTTACGGACAAATTACAAATATTACAAATATTAAAAATGGGTATAAATTTCACTCAGTATCTAAACATTATGATTTATATCATGGCCGCAATCCAGCAAACACCTTATTTCTAGGTATTGACAAATTCAGCGCGCACTGGAGGGGAAGTTCCCTGGTGCGTGATTTGTCTAGACTAGAAATGATGTGGATACATAGAACACGGTGTTATACTCCCCATGGTCTTAACGTGGATGTTGACGTGAACGCCTTTATAGATAATGGCTAAACCCCTCTAATGTGAACCACTTCTGAATTCCCGGGTTGGGTCCGCATTTTTTAGTCTTGATTGGATTTGAGAACAGAATTTTTGAATTTCCTTTTCTTTTGACAAATCACTAGTGGCGTTCACTCTGAATTACAGTAATTAATCATTGGCCTTGCGGGATTACATCCATCTATCCGACATCATCTCCTGCGAGGTGAGGGGATGGGCATATCCCGCTTTGGTATTGACTAGTAAGGTTTGGTAGTGCTTTTCGGCCACACTGTATAGCATTTTGGGCCACCCCGGGAATGGATTTTATTCTCTGGGTGGGTGATGAGGAGGGTCCAATAATTCTTCCCATTTGTATATGGGGACGTTACAGAACCCCTGATGTTTTAGGGTTTAGTATAGACTAAATGTTAGATATGAGGTGGTATGAGGTAATACTAACATTTGACCACCCTTTTTTAAGAAGTCTACCCTAATTGGTAGGCGATCTATATTTAAGTATGGGATAGTAATTCCCTCTGTGGGATTGGATCAATTAAGCTCCCTTGGGGATGATTTGATATATTTGGCTTATTCTAGTATATTATTATTATTTTTCCATTGGGCTGTGTTATATAAGGCCTATTTGGAATAATGGCTTGTATATGAGGATGTTCCTTTTCTTCTGATTTATAGAGAGTTTTATGAAGCTTTTAGATTTAGATTTAAGATATGATCTGAGGATCTGTTAGTTTGGTGTCCTTTGCCCATGGGGATGAGCAGGGTCGGGGAGTGATGGTGGGTCCTCCCATGTACTGGTTGCATTTATTGGAATTGTGTGATCGGTTATGGGGGGATGACCCGGTCCGATCGTGCTCTCCTAATGGGCACTATTAGATATGATCCCATTCGGGAAACGGGTCAGCTCGGATTCTCTAGAGTGGTTTTTAGTTTATATATAATGTTTCAATTTAAAAAAAAGATTAAGTTGATATGAACGTATTTGGGAAGCGGTTCGTGTCCAATTCCTTAGAGCGTTCCTATATTGTATTGTAATTCTTTTAAAGCTTAGGGCGAACGTTCATTTTTGCCCTTTTTTAAAATGGCTGATTTGGAGCTGTAACCAGGAGTTCGGAAGTGGGCGGTTACGTTCTGTAGCCAGTGAGTATTTAAGGCGGTGGGTCAGCGCGCCGCCCGTACCCCAGGAAGAAGTCACTTTTGACGAAACGACGTAGGGTGAGCGGCGTGCTGACGTTACCGCCATTCCCCGTTGACCAGGAAGGACGGGCAGTGTTAACAGGAGAGAGCCGGCCGGCTCGTGATTGTACTTACGCTTGTACTCAACTGGAATTTGTGAGTTTGTTTTACTTGTATTTCGTTCGGATTAAAACTTTTACTTTCAAAAATTTTTATTGGTTTTGACAGACATGAGAATCAAAACAGAACATTACAAAACAATTGAACGTACAAACTCGTTACAGGTAACAGGCTTTGAAATAAGATGTTTCAGGGGTGACCTAGAATACCAACAGTGAGGTAAAGCATAAACACACTCCATAGAAGCCGAACTCTTGCTTGCTTACGGCAAAGCGGGGTCTAATCTGGAAATCACCAACTAGCCCTCCCCCGCACCCCGTCTGGGAGCACACTGTGCGGTGGAGGGGATGCTCGGAAACCGACGTTAACCGCCAGAAGTGGGGAGACCTCCCGGAGCCAAGTGGAGAGGACTCATTTTAGTGGTGTGAGTGCATTGCCCGCACCTCGACTCTACAGTAATATATAACACTTAAGGCATAAAAGAGGAGAGCCGAGCAGGTCTTGGGGATTGAGGCAACCCACTGAAACCCCACTTAGCAAAACACAACAGGCTTCTGTACCTGTAAACAGGGGGTGGGAGGGGTGAGGAGCATGGTAAAAAGGGGGGGGGAAGGGGAGCGTGTCCGCAGTTGAGCGTCCCTCACAATCGAGGGTAATCCAGGGAGCTAGGGTGGGACACCCGGAATGAGCGAAATGCCCACATGGTGAGCCCAAGGCTCCCACGTAGCTTCAAACTGAGCCGTATTGTCTAGTAGAATGCCGGAAAGTTTCTCTTGCACCATAATCCAAGAGATTTTTTTGACGGCTGCTGCAAAGGAAACTTTAGGGAGTTTCCAAGCTTTGGCTATTGTCATTTTGGCTCCCAGTAATATAAAGTGAATTAGTTTACGAGAGAATTTCGGAATCCCAGGGAGATTAGCATTGAGTAGAGCAATGGCAGGACTTCTCGGTACAACATGATTAGTGACGTTCTTTATTAAGGTTAGGATTTTGTTCCAGAAAGGCCTAATTCTGGGGCATTCCCACCAAATGTGGGCCATGGTCCCCGTCAGATGGCACCCCCGGAAGCAGCAGGGGTCAGCTGAGGGAAACATCAAGGAGAGTCTTGAGGGGGTTAGATACCACCTGGTGAGGACCTTGACATCGGCCTCGATTAGTGAAACATTTCTAATGCCTTTAAAGGCTCTGGAGAAGGAAGTCTGCCACTGCTCTACTGTCATGCCAAATGCCAGTTCGGTCTCCCAAGCCGTCATGTAAGAGGATCTATTAGGTTGATGGGCGAGGGCTTTGTATACCACTGAGACTGCCCCTCTCTGTTCCGAGGCTTGTCCGCACCATGATTCGTAGGGAGTGCAGCCTGAGGCGGCTTGCTTACCCGTCCAAAGCTGTAGAAGGAAATGGCGGATTTGGTAGAACCTAAAGCGTTCTGAGGGAGGCATCTCTAGTTGGTTCACACAATGTCCCAGGGTAATAGGGCCCCGAGCGTCCAGAAAGTGACCTATGCGATATAGGCCCTTATCCCTCCACCATTTAAAAGCCGAGGGGACCAGGCCCGGGGGGAAATCTGGGTTGTTGAATATCTGAGCTAGTGGTTTTAGGTGAGAGATGAGGTGGGGGGATTTCTTCAGCTTATCCCACAGGAGGAGAGATTGTGAGAGGATCGGGGAAAGAATGGGGGGCCGGAGCCTAGGGGGAGACCAAAGTAGCGACTCAATGGAGTAGTCTGGGGCAGCTTGATTTTCAAGGGATACCCAGTCAGGTTTTTCAGAGCTATTATAAATTATTGAGAGCTGAGCAATTCTGGCAGCCTGAAAATACCAGAGCAATCTTGGCAACCCCAAGCCACCTTGTGATTTGAGGACGTACAAAGTTTGCTGGGGGATCCTATAGCCTCTACCCCCCCAAATGAATTTGTTTATTTTAGCTTGGAAAGACCTTAGATGATCCAATTTGATATTGATGGGTAAAGCCCTGAAGAGGTATAACAATCTTGGAAGCAAAGTCATTTTAATTGAATGTATTCTACCTAACCATGATAGCCCTCCCTTCTCCCATTGTCTCAGATCATCCTCGAGTTTTCGATATATATGGGGGGGAAGTTAGCGTCGTACAACTGTTCTATTCTGGCCGTCAGGTTGATGCCCAGATATTCTATAGAGGAGTCATTCCATTTAAAATTGAACGAGCTCTGTAAGGCTAATCTGGTTTCGTGTCTAAGAGAGATATTCAGGGCATGTGATTTAGTGTAGTTTACCTTGAGACCCGAGACGTCTGAGAAATCCTGGAGGAGTTTACATAAATTGGGGAGGGAGACTGTCGGTGAGGTAAGGAAGAGAAGTAAGTCATCTGCAAAGAGACCACATTTGTGAACCCTTGTCCCGTCTGAGACACCTTGAATATCTGGATTTGAGCGGATTGCAATAGCCAAGGTCTCGATCGCCATAGCGAAAATTAGGGGGGAGAGCGGACAGCCCTGCCGAGTGCCCCTCGCTATTTTCAGTGGTTCTGAGTGCTGACCCTGTATACGAATCAGGGCCGTCGGAGTCGAGTACAACGAACCCAGGATTCCTTTGAAGGGGGGACCAAATCCCCATCTGTCTAGGAGAAGGAAAATATATGTCCAGTCTATTGCGTCAAAGGCCTTGTGTAGGTCTAGGGATAGAATCATCCCTTCTTGAGCTTGTTTACCGTTCCAGCCCGATTGGAGTAGGGAGACAATGTCAACTGCTCTTCTAATCTGATCAGGTCCCTGTCTGCCCGGTATGAAGCCTACTTGGTCTTTGTGGATGTAATATTTAATGAACGAAGAGAGGCGGTTGGCTAATATTTTGGTTAGAATTTTGAGGTCATTAATGAGGGAGATAGGGCGATAATTTTCAACTTCTTCATGATTTTTGTTGGGCTTAGGAATTACCGTGATAAAGGCGGTGTTGAGGTGTGGGTCTAATGGGGATCCTTCCGTTTTAGAGTTAAAGAATTTTGCCATGTGCGGAGCTAAGATGTCTCCGAAGGTCTTATAGTATGGGGTAGATAGTCCGTCAGGGCCGGGGGCGGAGCCAGGTTTCAAGGCTTTAATGACTGCCAGGACTTCTTCCTCCGAAAAGGAATCTTCCATAATGTCTTTATGTGCTGAAGACAAGGACGGCAGGTTAATGCCTTGAAAAAAGGTGGGGATAGTTGGGGCCTTCCCTGTGGTGTCTTGGCTATATAGTTTGGCGTAATAGTCTTGAAAAGCCTTCAGGATCTTAGATGGGTTAGAAGTAGGGGGTTGGCCGTTCACTCTAAGTCTGGGGAACGCAAGCGATTTGAATTTAGGGGTAAGGTTACGTGCAAGCATGGTTCCTATTTTGTCTTTATGCATGTAGTATTTGGCCCCACTCCATCTAATATGTTTCTCTGCTGATGCGGTTAATTTTAAGTTAAGTTCTAATCTAACTTTATCTAGTTGGTCCGCCGAGGCCTTAGAGGGATGTTGCTTATGTGCCCTTTTTAGGTTCGCAAATTTGGATTCTAGAGCACGGATTTCTACTAGCCGTTCCTTCTTGAGACGGGAGGATAGTTTGATCAATTCGCCTCTGATAGTAACTTTATGGGCCGCCCAAAGAATTTCTGGGGAGATGCCTTCCGTAGCGTTGGTGGAAAAGTATTCCTTGATGGAATCGGCTATGCATTTGGCGTGAATAGGATTACTGAGGATAGACTCGTTTAGGCGCCAGTGTGTTCCTCCTTTGTTGGAAAAGACATTGCGGATGGACAGAAAGACCAGCGAGTGGTCCGACCATGAGGAATCAATAATGGATGCTTTCATGGCCAAAGGAACTAGCGTCGGGGGGGATCAAAATATGATCGATCCTGGCATAGGACTGATGCGGGGGAGAATAATGTGTGTAGTCCTTACTCTTAGGGTTTAATTCCCTCCAAATATCTACTAGGCTTTTAGAGTGGAGGAATTTTGCGATTTTACTGCTCATTTTCGAGGGTCTGATCGCTTGCTCTTTGATGGGTTTAGTCTTATCAAGACCCTGGTCAAAGGCTACGTTGGAGTCTCCCCCCATAATGATTTTACCTTCCAACATTGGCCCCAATGTCGAATAGAGAGAATTGAAAAATTTGGCTTGACCCTTATTGGGAGCATAGTATGAGACTATGGAATATAGTATTCCTTCAAACGTACCCTTCACTAGAATGAATATGCCTTCTGGGTCCCTATACTCTGAAATGTGTGTATAGTTGCAGTGTCTAGAGAAGAGGATCGCGACCCCCTTGGTTTTTGTAGGGGCATTAGCCAGGAAGAACGTGGGGTAGGAAGAGTGAATAAAGTTAGGTCTATATCGCGTAGGAAAGTGCGTTTCCTGTAGCAGGACGACATCAATTTTAAGGGCTCTATATCGATCGAATGCTATTCTCCTCTTCTTAGGGGAATTAAGCCCTTGGACATTGTGTGAGACCAATCTCAAATCCCTGTTGAGATAGGGAGTATCAGCCATGAGAACAGAGAGGGGAGATGATCAACCAAATACATCCACTAACCTTTTGGGTGGTGACCCTCCGAGTCGAAGTCCCTAGATCGATTCCGAAAGCACGGATGACCCCAGAGCCAATCACTCTATTCGTCTGCGGACACGCTTGGGGGAAGAGGAGAGAACATGAGGGTTGGGAGGGAAGGGAGACAGAAAACACAGAAACATGTCTTCTACGAAGACTGGCGTAGGGTCGGTGCGACCGAGCCCACCGACCCCCACCAAAAATGCTTTGGGCGATCCCACGGATCGTCCAAAGGCCCATGTCAGAGAGGAGAAAACTACCTCTATGAGATGGGTGAGAGCACATTGGGCCCACCCCGGACCCTAACATACAACTATATAATACATTAGAAAACATGGCGACAGAGCGCTATAAAGTTAAGAGCATCAATATCCTGCCATCCGTTGGACCCCGGCTGATTCTGGAGAGCAACTGACGAGGGAGGAGAAGGACCGACCTGGCCCAGCTAGGTCCCCACCCAAAGTGTGGAAATCTAGGGCTGTGGAGAGGAGACAAAGAAATGACGGGATAGGCTGCCGCCCAACCACGAGCCATTGGTACTGTTAAACCATATCCACCTCCAGCCCCTAAACTAATAAACTAAGGAGCGACCTGGTACCGATTAGTGGGAGGGGGAGCCTGGGTATTTGTGGAACCATCGACCTATACATACCCTGCATATTTAAGAGTCACAAATACCTACAAATGAAAAAGGGGGTCTGCTCTGACCCCGAGGGACAGGACCGGGTTAGGCCTGGGCCCCCAGGCGAGCAGAAGAACTCCTCCCAAAGGACCCATAAGCCACCAGTAAGGTGATCCTAGAGCCCATCCTCGACCACACCGAGGAGGGGCTATAGGGGGGTAAACCCGCTGAGTCGCCCAGGAGCTAACCATAAGAGGAAAAGTGTACATGTAAAAATACTTATAAAAACAAAACCAAAACTAAGTGCCTTAAAAGATCAATCAGGAACAAGGATGAAAAAGTCAAATCAACTGTGATGTTGGAGGTTAACCCTCCGGCCAGCGAGTGGGCTAGTGCCCGAGGAAGTCCACTCGAGGATAGGGAAAAGAGAACGAAAAGGTCAGCTTCGCAATAGACCTCCTTCAAGGGGGGCCTCCATCCTTGCTCTTCTTGTTGCGACCGTTCAGCCAGAGTGGGGAAACCGGGCTAGATGGGGGGGGTCTTTTTGGCTGACCCGGCAGAAGAAGAAGAGAAGTCCATGGGGAGCTCCTGAGAAATCAGCTTCAAGTGTAGAAAGAGTTTTTCACCTTCCGTCAGATTGGAGAAAGAGAAAGATTTACCGTTGAAGGAAAACTTCGCTGCAAACGGGAAAGACCATCGGTATTTAATGTCATGCTGGTTAAGCACCACCAGAAGTGGTTTAAGTGCCCTTCTCTTTTGTATGGTGGAGGGAGCCAGATCAGCAAATATCTGTAGACGATGGCCCTGAAATTGGAGATCTGATTGCAATCTAGAGTGACGCATCACTTCTTCTTTAGTGGTATAGTAATGTGGTTTCACAATAATATCCCTTGGGGAGCCATCTTTCCTGGGGGGTCCCAGGGAACGGTGCGCCCTGTCTAAATCCAGACGTTGTGGAGGGATATGCGGGGCCAATTGGGAAATGATGTCCCGAACTGTAAGGGGGATGTCATCAAATGACTCTGGAAGGCCACGGATTCGGAAGTTATACCTCCTTGACCTGTTTTCAAGGTCATCGATTCTTGCAATGGCAAGGTCAAGTTGGTCCTGGATAGTTTTAATATGAGCTTCGTTTTGGTTGGTCCTGGCGACCGTAGCGTCCATTTTGTTTTCTATGGCCTCAATTCTGGAGCCCAAATTGGCAAAGTCAGATTTGATGTTGTTTGTAATCTGAGTAGCAGTGTTAGCAAGTCCCCTGTCCAAGAGCTCAGAAAATTTGGAGAACAGGTTAGCTTGGAGAGTGGAAATGTCCGTCATGGAAATGTGCTGAGGTGCAGGCCCCAGTGGCAGCGGAGTGCCTGGGCTTTCTGGAGAAGGGGGGAAGACCTCCATGTGGTGGCCTATAAGGGATTCGGTGGAAGCAGGTGACGGTACCTGAGGGGAGCAGGGATCCTCAGGTGGGTGATGCTTGCGTTGGGAGCCGCTCCTTGCCACCTGAGAGTAGGACAGTGTGGCTGGGGTTAAGACTTGCCTGGGTTCTGGCGGTTTGTCCGTGTAGGCCGCGAGAGACTGTGTGGCTGAGGCGCCGGCGGCCATCTTGGTACACCCTTTTCCCGCTGAACGGCTGAAATGCGGTCCGAGATCGTGTCGGGCGGGGGGACCAGGCATCCGTCGATGTGCTCCGTTCTTTCCCACGTTCGGGGGAGTATCTGGGGCGATGCTCCGTGCGCTGTGAGCGGCGTTAGGCTGATCGGCGGTCCGGGGTGGTGCGGAGCTCGTGGCTTAAGCGGCCATGTCGGAGCTCTCGCGCATGCGCACTCCCGGATTAAAACTTTTATGCAGAATTACGCTATGGGAGCCTTTCTTTCTTTTTTCTTACCTAACAAATACGGTGGAATGTGAGACGCTGTAGGAAAGAGACATAAGAGGTGGAGACGCCAGCAGAACCCATTGGAGAGACCAGGAACGATCGCTTCTCTTCATGCGTGTATGATCTCCCTAAAAAGAGATCTTGGCAGCTGGTAAGCCTCATTGAAATAGGTGGTGGATATAACTGTCTTGTTGGGCGCACCTGCTATACATCTGAAGAGTGTCTGTTTTGAGTCACTTCAATGGACTAAATTCATATCTCTGGGCTTCCCTCCTTTTGGACTTTTTATGTGTTTTAAGATTGTTGATTTTTTCACAATTTTTGTTAGTACACATGGTCTAGCATTTAATATTAGCATTTAACGTGTCACAATGTTATCATCTTAATGTATACGTTTTGGCGCAGCTTTATTTACTTTAAATTCTTGTTCTCGTACAACCTGCATTTTTCATGCAGTTTGCGTTTCTCCTGCAGCCTCAGTTCTCATGCTGCTTTCTCATTCAGTTTCGTTCCTTCACTCAGCTTAAATTATTGTTGCAGGTTACTTTCTCAGTTAGTTCAGGTTTCTCTGGCAGTTTGTGTTCCTCACCCAGTTGCGTGTCATTTTCAGTCAGCCCGTGGTTGCTATTTTCATAATTTTGCTGGGTACTGTTCATATGTTTTTGCCATTTTAACCACTTAAGGACCGCCTCACGCTGATATACATCGGCAGAAAGGCACGGCTGGGCACAATCACGTACCTGTACGTGGCTCTGTAAGTGCCGGCAGCGCGCTCCTGACCCGGTCCTGAGCTCCGTGACTATGGCCGCTGGACCAGTGGACCCGATTGCCGCTGGTGTCCCGCGATCGGGTCACAGAGCTGAAGAACAAGGAAAGGTCTGTGTAAACAAACCTCTCCCAGCGCTTCCTATTGTGGCTGTCACCAATCGTCTGTTCCCTTTTATAGGGAAGGGCGATCAGTGACGTCGCATGCCAGGCCACGCCCCCTACAATAAAAATAAAAAAACATAACGTCATACATAACCCCTACATTGCCCCCTAGTGGTAAACTCCTTCCCTGTCAGTGTCATTTACACAGGAATCAGTGCATTTAAATAGCACTGATTGCATTTCTATCTTAGCTTTTTGATTGTAGCATTTCGATCATAGGTTTTCGTTTGTAACTTTTCATTCATAGATTTTCTATTATAGGTTTTCTTTGGAGTTTTTTATGTCGTAGCATTTCATGTGGTAGCCCTTTTTCATATCGTAAGCCTTTTCATGTCATAACCTTTCGTTCACTGCATTTCCGTTAGCTAGTGCTCACATCTAGGATCTGTCACGTCTACAGATCCATATGGGCTGAGGTTTGCTTTTTTAATTGATTATCACCCCACAATCTTCACACCAATATACCATACGTCATGCACGTTTACCATTAAACCTTTACTACTACCCACCATGGTCTGTGGGTACCTTAACCCTGAGTGTTCGTTTTAAATTTCCTGTCTTGGTGCTGCAGGTTGCTTGGGCTCGCTTACTGCATACACTAGGGTGGTACCAAGGGGTGTTGTTTTTCATGGGCTGGTTGTCTGGTTTAGCTGGAAGAAAGGTACGAATGACTCTATCATTCGACAACAGATGCCAATGTTTACACAACATCTTTTTGACTAGATAGTGTTGGGTGGAAAAGGTTGTAACAAAAGGGACTACCAACTTTTCCCTTTCTTTGCCCGAACTAGCCTTCAGAAGAGCAGTTCTATCGCCCTCGGCAATCTGTTCAATCATTGTATTCATGGATTCGACATCGTACCCCTTTTCTTCAAGTCTCCCTTTCAAAATATTAGCCTGTGTCCTAAAGTCGCTAACATCAGAGCAATTCCTCCTCATCCTTATGAACTGACCTTTAGGGATTGATTTTAACCATGAGCTATGGTGGCAGCTCTCTGTGGGTATAAAGGAGTTCCTATCAGTTTTCTTAAAGTAGGAAATCGTTTTAAAACCCCCTTCAGACTTACTAATGGTCAAATCCAGAAAATGAACTCTCTCTGGACTGGCCTCCACTGAGAATCTGATACCCCTATCGTTGTTATTGATGTTATGAAAAAAGTCATCCAATTGGGGTCTAGTCCCCTCCCACAGGAGGAGGACGTCATCTATATACCTCGCCCAGAACATCAAGTGCGGGCTTCGGTCTTTGTAGATGACGTCCTCCTCCCACTTAGCCATAAAGAGATTCGCTAGGCTAGGGGCATACTTCGCCCCCATTGCCACTCCCAGAATCTGTTTAAAATACTTTTGCTCAAACCAAAAATAGTTATGGCTTGCCGCAAACTCAAGTAACTCAATGATATACTGTTGTTGCTGTGTTGACAGGGTCGACATGGTATTCAGATAGTAAGTCGCGGCCGCAACCCCTAATTCATGTGGAATGATCGTATAAAGTGAGGTGACATCAGCTGTCACCAATAACGTACGTTCATTCGATCTCAACCCCCAGAGTAAATTGATCACCTGTCTTGTGTCCTTCAAATAAGAGGGCGTTTTCTGGACTAGGGGCTGGAGAAAGAAATCTATATATTTCCCCACCCGGGACGTAACAGAGTCTATACCACTCACTATGGGACGTCCCGGGGGGGAAATAATAAGGTTCTTATGGATTTTCGGCAAGTAATATAGCACCGGAGTCCGTGGTGCCTTAGGGACAAGGAATACTCTCTCCTTCTCATTCAATATCTCAAGTTGAAATCCCTTATCGACCAGAGACTGCAAGGTCTTTTTATATTGGACAACGGGATTGCCTGGCAATATGATGTACGTCTCATCGTCATCAACTATATTATGCATTTCTTTGATGTAATCTAGCCGGTTTAAGACTACTATGCCACCCCCCTTATCCCCTTATTACAAAGCGAGTCTAGACCTTCTTATGGTTGACAATCTTAACTTGTTCTAAATCCTTTAATAATACATTCCTAAAAACTTTTAGTGAGGGTGCCATCGTACCTGGGGGGTTAAACGTCGAGGCGTTTGAAAGTCCCGAATGCAATACCTCCTGGGATGCCACTTCATACTGTTTAATCGGCAAGGTTGCAAAATGCCTCTTAATGTTCACCTTAGGGACAAATTTATGGATGTCCATATATGTCTGAAACCTATCTAGTTTCTTTGGTGGTGCAAATTTCAAACCTTTATTGAGTAAGGCAATTTCTGATTTAGTTAATATTTGAGTACTAAGATTAAATATTCCCTCTCCCTTTACCTCCTTGATCTTTTTTGACTGTGCTCTCCTCCCCCCTCTGCTTCCTCTTTGTTTTCTACTGGTCTTTTTACTCCTTGAGCGCCCCTGGGAAAACCCCAATTTTGTTGTGACTGGTCCCCGACATTGGACCTCCCATTGGAGTCCCCAAATGGTTCTCTTGCACGACCACCAAATTCAAATTCGTTGTATCCCCCATTAGAAGAACCAACTCTATCCCTCAAAGGAAAGAAACGATTATGTGTATCCACACTAGGGATGAGCTTCGTGTTTGAGTCGAACGTACGTTCGACTCGAACATTGGCTGTTCGGCCGTTCGGCGAATTCCGAACGTTTGGGCCGTTCGCGTCAAAATTCGAGTGACGCGCGCGCGGACCACAATGCACTGCGGTGGCGCAGTGCATTGCTGCCCCATGATTGGCCAAGCATGCACTGTGACCCCGCATGCTTGGCCAATCGCAGCGCCGGCAGCGAGGAGAGCCATGATTGCCTGTGGCCAATCATAGCTCAGGCTGTGTAGTGCACGCCCCACACTATATAAGGCCGCCTTTGAGGCGGCCTCGTGTAGTGTGTTAGTTAGCATCTGAAGCAGTGGGTGTTCTGTGTACCTTCAACACAGTTACACACCAATCGTTTTTGGCTGATTTCCTATCTTGCTGCTGTGTAGTGGTTGTTGTCTGTGCCCTGACTGCAGTATACACCACTATATTCACCTCACCTATATAGCTAGTGATCTAGCTTTAACCACTTAACAACTGCCCATTGCCGATTAACGGCTTCAGGGCGGTTGTTTAACTCTGAGAGGCCGTTAATTAACGGCCTCCCAGAATTCTGCTCTCGCGCGCCCCCTGGGGCGCGCACTCGAGAGCATCCGTGACCGCCGGGTCCGGATGCTCTCTCACGGATCACGGTAAACGGCCGGTCATAGCGGCCGTTTACCACGTGATCGCTCCGTCAAATGACGGAGTGATCACTTGTAAACAAACCGGCGTCATGTTATGACGCCGGTTCCTCCCTCCCCTCTCTGTACCGATCGGTACAGCGGAGGGGAAAGAGATCGGTGTCAGCAGCGATGTGGGCTGCATCTGCAGTGCCCACATCGCTGCTCACCGAATTTAACCCCTCAATTCCCTGCCAATACTCTGCAATACCAGTGCATACTCTGCAGTACCCTGCCATTACTCTGCAGTACCCCGCCATTACTCTGCAGTACCCCGCCATTACTCTGCAGTGCAGTACCCTGCCATTACTCTGCAGTACCCTGCCATTACTCTGCAGTACCCCCATTACTCTGCAGTACCCTGCCATTACTCTGCAGTACCCCCCATTACTCTGCAGTAACCCCCATTACTCTGCAGTAACCCCCATTACTCTGCAGTAACCCCCATTACTCTGCAGTACCCGCCATTACTCTGCAGTACCCCCAATACTCTGCAGTACCCTGCCATTACTCTGTAGTACCCCCCAATACTCTGCAGTACCCTGCTATTACTCTGTAGTACCCCGCCAATACCCTGCCAATACTCTGTAATACCCTACTATAAATTGCCATACCCAGCCATACTCGGAGATACCCAGCCATACTCGGTGATACCCTGAAATACCCAGCCATAGACGCCCCCCACCCCTCACCCCCCTCCGGTGCTTCTACCAACTCGCCAGTACGATCAAAGCCAGAATCTTTTTTTTATTTTTTATTTCAGGCTTCCCAGCCTAGAGGTGAGATGTGGGGTCATATTGACCCCCCAGATTTCACTGTACAGAGGACCTGTCACCCCATATTCCTATTACAAGGGATGTTTACATTTCTTGTAATAGGAATAAAAGTGATCAAAAATATATTTTTGGGGAAAAAAATGTCAAACTAAAATAAATAAAGTAAAATGAACAATAAAAAAATAAAATAAAAATTAAAGCGCCCATGTCCCCATGTGCTCGCATGTACCACACATGTGAGGTATCGCCGAGAATGTTAGAGCGAGAGCAATAATTCTAGTCCTAGACCTCCTCTGCAACTCAAAACATGTAACCAGTAAAAAAAAATTTAAAGCGTCGCCTATGGGGATTTTTTAAGTAGCGACGTTTGGCGCCATTCCACGGGCATGTGCAATTTTGAAGAGTGACATGTTTGATATCTATTTACTCAGCATAACTTCATCTTTCACTTTATGCAAACATTGGGCTAACTTTACTGTTTTTTTTTGTTTGTTTTTTAAGCACAAAACTGTTTTTTCCCCCAAAAAACGCGTTTGAAAAATTGCTGTGCAAATACCGTGTGAGATAAAAATTTGCAACGACCACCATTGTATTCTCCAGGGTCTTTGCTAAAAAAAAATATATATATAATGTTTTGGGGTTCTCTGTAATTTTCTAGCAAATAAATGATGATTTTTACATGTAGGAGAGAAATGTCAGAATTGGCCTGGGTGCTCCAGAACGCCTGATGGCGCTCCCTGCATGTTGGGCCTCTGTATGTGGCCACGCTGTGTAAAAGTCTCACACATGTGGTATCGCCGTACTCGGGAGTAATAGCAGAATGTGTTTTGGGGTGTAATTTGTGGTATGCATATGCTGTGTGTGTGAAATAACCTGATAATATGACAATTTTGTGGAAAAAAAAAAAAGGAAATAGGCCGTCAGTACTTCAGGTGTGATCAATTTTCAGATATTGGCACCATAGCTTGTGGACTCTATAACTTTCACAAAGACCAAATAATATCCACCAATTTGTACTTATTTTTACCAAAGATATGTAGTAGTATGAATTTTGGCCAAAATTTATGAAGAAAAAATGACTAATCTGCTAAATTTTATAACAGAAATGAAGAAAAATTCATTTTTTCGCAGAATTTTCGGTCTTTTTTCTTTTATAGCACAAAAAATAAAAAACTGAGAGGTGATTAAATACCACCAAAAGAAAGCTCTATTTGTGTGAAAAAAGGACAAACATTTCCTATAGGTCCAGTGTTGCATGACTGAGTAATTGTCATTCAAAATGTGAGGGCACCGAAAGCTGAAAATTGGTCTGGTTATTAAGGGTGTTTAAGTGCCCAGTGGTCAAGTGGTTAATAATAGAGCTTGCAGTCAGTAGTGTTAGGAGATAGTGCGTGCTGTCTGCGTGCTCTGTACCCAGTACATACCACTATAATATAGGGCAGGCCCCTACTTTCAAACATCCAACTTACAAACATCTCCTACTTGCAAACGCAAGGAGACAGCAGCAAGTGAGATGAAAAAAGATGGACGACAAAACAAATTATACAGGGGTGATAACCCTTCCCTATGTTTTCCAAAAAGCTTAAAAATCGTTTTTTTGACTGGAGCTACACTTTAAAAATGTACCGGTTGAAAATGACAAGCAGATTCAACTTAACACAACAAACCTACACAGTCCCTGTCTTGTTTGCACCGCCTGTATACTGCTGTTCTGAGTATATAGGGCCTGGGGGCCACACGCATTTCCTTTTTTTAATATGGGTACGGGGTTCCCCTTAATATGCGTACAAGACCCAAATAGGCTGGTAATGGGCAGGGAGGGCTACCCATGCCATGTTTCTCAATGATTTTCAACCATATTGCAGGAACCAGATATAACATTAAAACCGCAAGCAGTTTTAAATGGTGTTATTTCCGTTTAATGTCATTTTGTGCAGGGACTGTTCTAAACACGGGAAACACGTGGCACTTCACAGGCATACTACAGACACCCCCCAGGCACCATATTTAAAGGAATATTTCACCTTTTTTTTCACTTTAATCATCATTAATATCAGTGCTCCCGCCAAAACGGCAGTTTTTAAAACTTTTTTTTGCAGTGACCCATGTCCCCTGAGGCAGGAGGCAGGTCCCCAAACCCTTTTTAGGACACTATCTTGCATATTAGCCGTTAAAATTAGCACTTTCCATTTCGAATGTTCGAGTCCCATAGACTTCAATGGGGTTCTAACGTTCGTACCGAACGCGGGGGTCGTTCGTAAGTTCTGGTGCGAACCGAACCGGGGGGTGTTCGGCTCATCCCTAATCCACACTATAGTCGTAATCGTTCTCCTCACTTTCCCTATTATAGTAGGGTCTATTGTCATACTGGGGGCCCTGATAAATAGGCATATTATGCACATAATTATCATAATACCCCCTAACAGGTCCCCTACCAGAAGAGGGATTTCTCCTAGGGTACGGAGGTTGCATACCCTCATAATACTGACCATACTCCCGGCTGCTGCCGCCCATGTTTCCTTGTGGATATGGCTGATTCCGACCTGAGTTCCCCATGGGCTGCCCAGCTCTCCCCATGCCCAAAGACCTCCTAGGTGACTGGTATGTGGTATTCTTCCCCCTTTTTCCCGATTTATTATATGTTTTTTTAGGGGTTCTTGGGGGTTGACCCCCAGTGGGTAGGTGCTGAATATGCGTGGCACCCTCCCTGGGATTCTTCCCCTTGGGTAATCGCATCCATCTTAGGATCTGCTTTTATGGATTGCTCCCCCAACAGTTTCTTCTGCCATTCAAAGACTGTTGTGGCTTGGTAATCCGCATAGTCCCTATTATACTTCTTTCTTTTTTTGGCTTTTTGTTCCTTTTCCTCCTTATCTAAAACTTTTAAAAGATTATTAGATCTATCTTTATATTCGTCCTTATCTTTATGCAGGAGTAACGTGTCCCTGAGGGCCTTAATTTCTCCATCCAATCTTACGAGTTTAGTCTTTTTACGGGCAACTAGAAATTGCAGGAATTTGACCCCCGCCTCATTGAAGTAGCGGAACCACTCCTCCAGTTCTGTCTCTCCTTTTTGGGGACACACCTCCCACCTGAGGCTCCTGGGGACCATGTTTAATTTAACATAGGTCTCCAGGAATGCCACATCCCATTGTGTATGGATCTCTGAGATGGTCAGATTTCTCAATCTCATGAACGACCCACTCAGATCTCCCTCATTTTCTTTATACATTTCAAAAACCCCATCAGTATTAACTACTTTGGATGCTCTGTATTTAAAAATATCCATATTGCTAAATATGCTACGTGAATCAGAAGTACAATTAAGTGCATATGATAAACCAAAAATATAATCACTATGAAAATGTAGGACTGCTGCTATTAATTTGTATCTCTATATAACCTAAAAACCTTTGGAAAACAGCGCTGTCCAAAAAAAATAACTCTATTTATCAAAACAAGGCCTGAGCCAGTGAACTCTAAATGTGATACTATAAATATCAGTATAAATTCTTGCTGCAGCCCAATGCTGCGCCAAAACTTATACATTAAAATGATAACATTGTGACACGTTAAATGCTAATATTAAATGCTAGACCATGTGTACTAACAAAAATTGTGAAAAAATCAACAATCTTAAAACACATAAAAAGTCCAAAAGGAGGGAAGCCCAGAGATATGAATTTAGTCCATTGAAGTGACTCAAAACAGACACTCTTCAGATGTATAACAGGTGCGCCCAACAAGACAGTTATATCCACCACCTATTTCAATGAGGCTTACCAGCTGCCAAGATCTCTTTTTAGGGAGATCATACACGCATGAAGAGAAGCGATCGTTCCTGGTCTCTCCAATGGGTTCTGCTGGCGTCTCCACCTCTTATGTCTCTTTCCTACAGCATCTCACATTCTACCGTATTTGTTAGGTAAGAAAAAAGAAAGAAAGGCTCCCATAGCGTAATTCTGCATAAAAGTTTTAATCCGAACGAAATACAAGTAAAACAAACTCACAAATTCCAGTTGAGTACAAGCGTAAGTACAATCACGAGCCGGCCGGCTCTCTCATGTTAACACTACCCGTCCTTCCTGGTCAACGGGGAATGGCGGTAACGTCAGCACTCCGCTCACCCTACGTCGTTTAGTCAAAAGTGACTTCTTCCTGGGGTACGGGCGGCGCGCTGACCCACCGCCTTAAATACTCACTGGCTACAGAACGTAACCGCCCACTTCCGAACTCCTGGTTACAGCTCCAAATCAGCCATTTTAAAAAAGGGCAAAAATGAACGTTCGCCCTAAGCTTTAAAAGAATTACAATACAATATAGGAACGCTCTAAGGAATCGGACACGAACCGCTTCCCAAATACGTTCATATCAACTTAATCTTTTTTTTAAATTGAAACATTATATATAAACTAAAAACCACTCTAGAGAATCCGAGCTGACCCGTTTCCCGAATGGGATCATATCTAATAGTGCCCATTAGGAGAGCACGATCGGACCGGGTCATCCCCCCATAACCGATCACACAATTCCAATAAATGCAACCAGTACATGGGAGGACCCACCATCACTCCCCGACCCTGCTCATCCCCATGGGCAAAGGACACCAAACTAACAGATCCTCAGATCATATCTTAAATCTAAATCTAAAAGCTTCATAAAACTCTCTATAAATCAGAAGAAATGGAACATCCTCATATACAAGCCATTATTCCAAATAGGCCTTATATAACACAGCCCAATGGAAAAATAATAATAATATACTAGAATAAGCCAAATATATCAAATCATCCCCAAGGGAGCTTAATTGATCCAATCCCACAGAGGGAATTACTATCCCATACTTAAATATAGATCGCCTACCAATTAGGGTAGACTTCTTAAAAAAGGGTGGTCAAATGTTAGTATTACCTCATACCACCTCATATCTAACGTTTAGTCTATACTAAACCCTAAAACATCAGGGGTTCTGTAACGTCCCCATATACAAATGGGAAGAATTATTGGACCCTCCTCATCACCCACCCAGAGAATAAAATCCATTCCCGGGGTGGCCCAAAATGCTATACAGTGTGGCCGAAAAGCACTACCAAACCTTACTAGTCAATACCAAAGCGGGATATGCCCATCCCCTCACCTCGCAGGAGATGATGTCGGATAGATGGATGTAATCCCGCAAGGCCAATGATTAATTACTGTAATTCAGAGTGAACGCCACTAGTGATTTGTCAAAAGAAAAGGAAATTCAAAAATTCTGTTCTCAAATCCAATCAAGACTAAAAAATGCGGACCCAACCCAGGAATTCAGAAGTGGTTCACATTAGAGGGGTTTAGCCATTATCTATAAAGGCGTTCACGTCAACATCCACGTTAAGACCATGGGGAGTATAACACCGTGTTCTATGTATCCACATCATTTCTAGTCTAGACAAATCACGCACCAGGGAACTTCCCCTCCAGTGCGCGCTGAATTTGTCAATACCTAGAAATAAGGTGTTTGCTGGATTGCGGCCATGATGTAAATCATAATGTTTAGATACTGAGTGAAATTTATACCCATTTTTAATATTTGTAATGTGCTCGCCTAAGCGTACTTGCATAGCTCGCTTGGTTCTCCCTATATACTGGAGCCCGCAAGGGCATTGCAAGAGGTATACGACGCCCTTGGAGCTACACGTTATAAAGGGTTCAATTTGGTATTCCCTCTGAGTACTGGTAGAAACAAAAGTTTCAGTTTTTCTCTTTTTACTTTTGTTCAACATACAAATCTGACACCTTCGGCATTGATGGTATCCTGTTATGTGCTGAAAAAAGGAAATGTTCTTAGTGGGGGGGATCAATTACATTAGGAGCTATCCTATGTCTCAGGGAAGGGACCCCTCTAAAAATAATTTCTGGTTTAGCTGGAAGAAAGGTACGAATGACTCTATCATTCGACAACAGATGCCAATGTTTACACAACATCTTTTTGACTAGATAGTGTTGGGTGGAAAAGGTTGTAACAAAAGGGACTACCAACTTTTCCCTTTCTTTGCCCGAACTAGCCTTCAGAAGAGCAGTTCTATCGCCCTCGGCAATCTGTTCAATCATTGTATTCATGGATTCGACATCGTACCCCTTTTCTTCAAGTCTCCCTTTCAAAATATTAGCCTGCGACCTAAAGTCGCTAACATCAGAGCAATTCCTCCTCATCCTTATGAACTGACCTTTAGGGATTGATTTTAACCATGAGCTATGGTGGCAGCTCTCTGTGGGTATAAAGGAGTTCCTATCAGTTTTCTTAAAGTAGGAAATCGTTTTAAAACCCCCTTCAGACTTACTAATGGTCAAATCCAGAAAATGAACTCTCTCTGGACTGGCCTCCACTGAGAATCTGATACCCCTATCGTTGTTATTGATGTTATGAAAAAAGTCATCCAATTGGGGTCTAGTCCCCTCCCACAGGAGGAGGACGTCATCTATATACCTCGCCCAGAACATCAAGTGCGGGCTTCGGTCTTTGTAGATGACGTCCTCCTCCAACTTAGCCATAAAGAGATTCGCTAGGCTAGGGGCGTACTTCGCCCCCATTGCCACTCCCCGAATCTGTTTAAAATACTTTTGCTCAAACCAAAAATAGTTATGGCTTGCCGCAAACTCAAGTAACTCAATGATATACTGTTGTTGCTGTGTTGACAGGGTCGACATGGTATTCAGATAGTAAGTCGCGGCCGCAACCCCTAATTCATGTGGAATGTTCGTATAAAGTGAGGTGACATCAGCTGTCAACAATAACGTACGTTCATTTGATCTCAACCCCCAGAGTAAATTGATCACCTGTCTTGTGTCCTTCAAATAAGAGGGCGTTTTCTGGACTAGGGGCTGGAGAAAGAAATCTATATATTTCCCCACCCGGGACGTAACAGAGTCTATACCACTCACTATGGGACGTCCCGGGAGGGAAATAAGGTTCTTATGGATTTTCGGCAAGTAATATAGCACCGGAGTCCGTGGTGCCTTAGGGACAAGGAATACTCTCTCCTTCTCATTCAATATCTCAAGTTGAAATCCCTTATCGACCAGAGACTGCAAGGTCTTTTTATATTGGACAACGGGATTGCCTGGCAATATCATGTACGTCTCATCGTCATCAACTATATTATGCATTTTTTTGATGTAATCTAGCCGGTCTAAGACTACTATGCCACCCCCCTTATCCGCAGGGCGGATGACTCGATTTTTGTTATTACAAAGCGAGTCTAGACCTTCTTCCGTATTCTTATCCATCTTATGGTTGACAATCTTAACTTGTTCTAAATCCTTTAATAATACATCCCTAAAAACTTTTAGTGAGGGTGCCATCGTACCTGGGGGGTTAAACGTTGAGGCGTTTGAAAGTCCCGAATGCAATACCTCCTGGGATGCCACTTCATACTGTTTAATCGGCAAGGTTGCAAAATGCCTCTTAATGTTCACCTTACGGACAAATTACAAATATTACAAATATTAAAAATGGGTATAAATTTCACTCAGTATCTAAACATTATGATTTATATCATGGCCGCAATCCAGCAAACACCTTATTTCTAGGTATTGACAAATTCAGCGCGCACTGGAGGGGAAGTTCCCTGGTGCGTGATTTGTCTAGACTAGAAATGATGTGGATACATAGAACACGGTGTTATACTCCCCATGGTCTTAACGTGGATGTTGACGTGAACGCCTTTATAGATAATGGCTAAACCCCTCTAATGTGAACCACTTCTGAATTCCCGGGTTGGGTCCGCATTTTTTAGTCTTGATTGGATTTGAGAACAGAATTTTTGAATTTCCTTTTCTTTTGACAAATCACTAGTGGCGTTCACTCTGAATTACAGTAATTAATCATTGGCCTTGCGGGATTACATCCATCTATCCGACATCATCTCCTGCGAGGTGAGGGGATGGGCATATCCCGCTTTGGTATTGACTAGTAAGGTTTGGTAGTGCTTTTCGGCCACACTGTATAGCATTTTGGGCCACCCCGGGAATGGATTTTATTCTCTGGGTGGGTGATGAGGAGGGTCCAATAATTCTTCCCATTTGTATATGGGGACGTTACAGAACCCCTGATGTTTTAGGGTTTAGTATAGACTAAATGTTAGATATGAGGTGGTATGAGGTAATACTAACATTTGACCACCCTTTTTTAAGAAGTCTACCCTAATTGGTAGGCGATCTATATTTAAGTATGGGATAGTAATTCCCTCTGTGGGATTGGATCAATTAAGCTCCCTTGGGGATGATTTGATATATTTGGCTTATTCTAGTATATTATTATTATTTTTCCATTGGGCTGTGTTATATAAGGCCTATTTGGAATAATGGCTTGTATATGAGGATGTTCCTTTTCTTCTGATTTATAGAGAGTTTTATGAAGCTTTTAGATTTAGATTTAAGATATGATCTGAGGATCTGTTAGTTTGGTGTCCTTTGCCCATGGGGATGAGCAGGGTCGGGGAGTGATGGTGGGTCCTCCCATGTACTGGTTGCATTTATTGGAATTGTGTGATCGGTTATGGGGGGATGACCCGGTCCGATCGTGCTCTCCTAATGGGCACTATTAGATATGATCCCATTCGGGAAACGGGTCAGCTCGGATTCTCTAGAGTGGTTTTTAGTTTATATATAATGTTTCAATTTAAAAAAAAGATTAAGTTGATATGAACGTATTTGGGAAGCGGTTCGTGTCCGATTCCTTAGAGCGTTCCTATATTGTATTGTAATTCTTTTAAAGCTTAGGGCGAACGTTCATTTTTGCCCTTTTTTAAAATGGCTGATTTGGAGCTGTAACCAGGAGTTCGGAAGTGGGCGGTTACGTTCTGTAGCCAGTGAGTATTTAAGGCGGTGGGTCAGCGCGCCGCCCGTACCCCAGGAAGAAGTCACTTTTGACGAAACGACGTAGGGTGAGCGGCGTGCTGACGTTACCGCCATTCCCCGTTGACCAGGAAGGACGGGCAGTGTTAACAGGAGAGAGCCGGCCGGCTCGTGATTGTACTTACGCTTGTACTCAACTGGAATTTGTGAGTTTGTTTTACTTGTATTTCGTTCGGATTAAAACTTTTACTTTCAAAAATTTTTATTGGTTTTGACAGACATGAGAATCAAAACAGAACATTACAAAACAATTGAACGTACAAACTCGTTACAGGTAACAGGCTTTGAAATAAGATGTTTCAGGGGTGACCTAGAATACCAACAGTGAGGTAAAGCATAAACACACTCCATAGAAGCCGAACTCTTGCTTGCTTACGGCAAAGCGGGGTCTAATCTGGAAATCACCAACTAGCCCTCCCCCGCACCCCGTCTGGGAGCACACTGTGCGGTGGAGGGGATGCTCGGAAACCGACGTTAACCGCCAGAAGTGGGGAGACCTCCCGGAGCCAAGTGGAGAGGACTCATTTTAGTGGTGTGAGTGCATTGCCCGCACCTCGACTCTACAGTAATATATAACACTTAAGGCATAAAAGAGGAGAGCCGAGCAGGCGCGATTGAGGCAACCCACTGAAACCCCACTTAGCAAAACACAACAGGCTTCTGTACCTGTAAACAGGGGGTGGGAGGGGTGAGGAGCATGGTAAAAAGGGGGGGGAAGGGGAGCGTGTCCGCAGTTGAGCGTCCCTCACAATCGAGGGTAATCCAGGGAGCTAGGGTGGGACACCCGGAATGAGCGAAATGCCCACATGGTGAGCCCAAGGCTCCCACGTAGCTTCAAACTGAGCCGTATTGTCTAGTAGAATGCCGGAAAGTTTCTCTTGCACCATAATCCAAGAGATTTTTTTGACGGCTGCTGCAAAGGAAACTTTAGGGAGTTTCCAAGCTTTGGCTATTGTCATTTTGGCTCCCAGTAATATAAAGTGAATTAGTTTACGAGAGAATTTCGGAATCCCAGGGAGATTAGCATTGAGTAGAGCAATGGCAGGACTTCTCGGTACAACATGATTAGTGACGTTCTTTATTAAGGTTAGGATTTTGTTCCAGAAAGGCCTAATTCTGGGGCATTCCCACCAAATGTGGGCCATGGTCCCCGTCAGATGGCACCCCCGGAAGCAGCAGGGGTCAGCTGAGGGAAACATCAAGGAGAGTCTTGAGGGGGTTAGATACCACCTGGTGAGGACCTTGACATCGGCCTCGATTAGTGAAACATTTCTAATGCCTTTAAAGGCTCTGGAGAAGGAAGTCTGCCACTGCTCTACTGTCATGCCAAATGCCAGTTCGGTCTCCCAAGCCGTCATGTAAGAGGATCTATTAGGTTGATGGGCGAGGGCTTTGTATACCACTGAGACTGCCCCTCTCTGTTCCGAGGCTTGTCCGCACCATGATTCGTAGGGAGTGCAGCCTGAGGCGGCTTGCTTACCCGTCCAAAGCTGTAGAAGGAAATGGCGGATTTGGTAGAACCTAAAGCGTTCTGAGGGAGGCATCTCTAGTTGGTTCACACAATGTCCCAGGGTAATAGGGCCCCGAGCGTCCAGAAAGTGACCTATGCGATATAGGCCCTTATCCCTCCACCATTTAAAAGCCGAGGGGACCAGGCCCGGGGGGAAATCTGGGTTGTTGAATATCTGAGCTAGTGGTTTTAGGTGAGAGATGAGATGGGGGGATTTCTTCAGCTTATCCCACAGGAGGAGAGATTGTGAGAGGATCAGGGAAAGAATGGGGGGCCGGAGCCTAGGGGGAGACCAAAGTAGCGACTCAATGGAGTAGTCTGGGGCAGCTTGATTTTCAAGGGATACCCAGTCAGGTTTTTCAGAGCTATTATAAATTATTGAGAGCTGAGCAATTCTGGCAGCCTGAAAATACCAGAGCAATCTTGGCAACCCCAAGCCACCTTGTGATTTGAGGACGTACAAAGTTTGCTGGGGGATCCTATAGCCTCTACCCCCCCAAATGAATTTGTTTATTTTAGCTTGGAAAGACCTTAGATGATCCAATTTGATATTGATGGGTAAAGCCCTGAAGAGGTATAACAATCTTGGAAGCAAAGTCATTTTAATTGAATGTATTCTACCTAACCATGATAGCCCTCCCTTCTCCCATTGTCTCAGATCATCCTCGAGTTTTCGATATATGGGGGGGAAGTTAGCGTCGTACAACTGTTCTATTCTGGCCGTCAGGTTGATGCCCAGATATTCTATAGAGGAGTCATTCCATTTAAAATTGAACGAGCTCTGTAAGGCTAATCTGGTTTCGTGTCTAAGAGAGATATTCAGGGCATGTGATTTAGTGTAGTTTACCTTGAGACCCGAGACGTCTGAGAAATCCTGGAGGAGTTTACATAAATTGGGGAGGGAGACTGTCGGTGAGGTAAGGAAGAGAAGTAAGTCATCTGCAAAGAGACCACATTTGTGAACCCTTGTCCCGTCTGAGACACCTTGAATATCTGGATTTGAGCGGATTGCAATAGCCAAGGTCTCGATCGCCATAGCGAAAATTAGGGGGGAGAGCGGACAGCCCTGCCGAGTGCCCCTCGCTATTTTCAGTGGTTCTGAGTGCTGACCCTGTATACGAATCAGGGCCGTCGGAGTCGAGTACAATGAACCCAGGATTCCTTTGAAGGGGGGACCAAATCCCCATCTGTCTAGGAGAAGGAAAATATATGTCCAGTCTATTGCGTCAAAGGCCTTGTGTAGGTCTAGGGATAGAATCATCCCTTCTTGAGCTTGTTTACCGTTCCAGCCCGATTGGAGTAGGGAGACAATGTCAACTGCTCTTCTAATCTGATCAGGTCCCTGTCTGCCCGGTATGAAGCCTACTTGGTCTTTGTGGATGTAATATTTAATGAACGAAGAGAGGCGGTTGGCTAATATTTTGGTTAGAATTTTGAGGTCATTAATGAGGGAGATAGGGCGATAATTTTCAACTTCTTCATGATTTTTGTTGGGCTTAGGAATTACCGTGATAAAGGCGGTGTTGAGGTGTGGGTCTAATGGGGATCCTTCCGTTTTAGAGTTAAAGAATTTTGCCATGTGCGGAGCTAAGATGTCTCCGAAGGTCTTATAGTATGGGGTAGATAGTCCGTCAGGGCCGGGGGCGGAGCCAGGTTTCAAGGCTTTAATGACTGCCAGGACTTCTTCCTCCGAAAAGGAATCTTCCATAATGTCTTTATGTGCTGAAGACAAGGACGGCAGGTTAATGCCTTGAAAAAAGGTGGGGATAGTTGGGGCCTTCCCTGTGGTGTCTTGGCTATATAGTTTGGCGTAATAGTCTTGAAAAGCCTTCAGGATCTTAGATGGGTTAGAAGTAGGGGGTTGGCCGTTCACTCTGAGTCTGGGGAACGCAAGCGATTTGAATTTAGGGGTAAGGTTACGTGCAAGCATGGTTCCTATTTTGTCTTTATGCATGTAGTATTTGGCCCCACTCCATCTAATATGTTTCTCTGCTGATGCGGTTAATTTTAAGTTAAGTTCTAATCTAACTTTATCTAGTTGGTCCGCCGAGGCCTTAGAGGGATGTTGCTTATGTGCCCTTTTTAGGTTCGCAAATTTGGATTCTAGAGCACGGATTTCTACTAGCCGTTCCTTCTTGAGACGGGAGGATAGTTTGATCAATTCGCCTCTGATAGTAACTTTATGGGCCGCCCAAAGAATTTCTGGGGAGATGCCTTCCGTAGCGTTGGTGGAAAAGTATTCCTTGATGGAATCGGCTATGCATTTGGCGTGAATAGGATTACTGAGGATAGACTCGTTTAGGCGCCAGTGTGTTCCTCCTTTGTTGGTAAAGACATTGCGGATGGACAGAAAGACCAGCGAGTGGTCCGACCATGAGGAATCAATAATGGATGCTTTCATGGCCAAAGGAACTAGCGTCGGGGGGGATCAAAATATGATCGATCCTGGCATAGGACTGATGCGGAGGAGAATAATGTGTGTAGTCCTTACTCTTAGGGTTTAATTCCCTCCAAATATCTACTAGGCTTTTAGAGTGGAGGAATTTTGCGATTTTACTGCTCATTTTCGAGGGTCTGATCGCTTGCTCTTTGATGGGTTTAGTCTTATCAAGACCCTGGTCAAAGGCTACGTTGGAGTCTCCCCCCATAATGATTTTACCTTCCAACATTGGCCCCAATGTCGAATAGAGAGAATTGAAAAATTTGGCTTGACCCTTATTGGGAGCATAGTATGAGACTATGGAATATAGTATTCCTTCAAACGTACCCTTCACTAGAATGAATATGCCTTCTGGGTCCCTATACTCTGAAATGTGTGTATAGTTGCAGTGTCTAGAGAAGAGGATCGCGACCCCCTTGGTTTTTGTAGGGGCATTAGCCAGGAAGAACGTGGGGTAGGAAGAGTGAATAAAGTTAGGTCTATATCGCGTAGGAAAGTGCGTTTCCTGTAGCAGGACGACATCAATTTTAAGGGCTCTATATCGATCGAATGCTATTCTCCTCTTCTTAGGGGAATTAAGCCCTTGGACATTGTGTGAGACCAATCTCAAATCCCTGTTGAGATAGGGAGTATCAGCCATGAGAACAGAGAGGGGAGATGATCAACCAAATACATCCACTAACCTTTTGGGTGGTGACCCTCCGAGTCGAAGTCCCTAGATCGATTCCGAAAGCACGGATGACCCCAGAGCCAATCACTCTATTCGTCTGCGGACACGCTTGGGGGAAGAGGAGAGAACATGAGGGTTGGGAGGGAAGGGAGACAGAAAACACAGAAACATGTCTTCTACGAAGACTGGCGTAGGGTCGGTGCGACCGAGCCCACCGACCCCCACCAAAAATGCTTTGGGCGATCCCACGGATCGTCCAAAGGCCCATGTCAGAGAGGAGAAAACTACCTCTATGAGATGGGTGAGAGCACATTGGGCCCACCCCGGACCCTAACATACAACTATATAATACATTAGAAAACATGGCGACAGAGCGCTATAAAGTTAAGAGCATCAATATCCTGCCATCCGTTGGACCCCGGCTGATTCTGGAGAGCAACTGACGAGGGAGGAGAAGGACCGACCTGGCCCAGCTAGGTCCCCACCCAAAGTGTGGAAATCTAGGGCTGTGGAGAGGAGACAAAGAAATGACGGGATAGGCTGCCGCCCAACCACGAGCCATTGGTACTGTTAAACCATATCCACCTCCAGCCCCTAAACTAATAAACTAAGGAGCGACCTGGTACCGATTAGTGGGAGGGGGAGCCTGGGTATTTGTGGAACCATCGACCTATACATACCCTGCATATTTAAGAGTCACAAATACCTACAAATGAAAAAGGGGGTCTGCTCTGACCCCGAGGGACAGGACCGGGTTAGGCCTGGGCCCCCAGGCGAGCAGAAGAACTCCTCCCAAAGGACCCATAAGCCACCAGTAAGGTGATCCTAGAGCCCATCCTCGACCACACCGAGGAGGGGCTATAGGGGGGTAAACCCGCTGAGTCGCCCAGGAGCTAACCATAAGAGGAAAAGTGTACATGTAAAAATACTTATAAAAACAAAACCAAAACTAAGTGCCTTAAAAGATCAATCAGGAACAAGGATGAAAAAGTCAAATCAACTGTGATGTTGGAGGTTAACCCTCCGGCCAGCGAGTGGGCTAGTGCCCGAGGAAGTCCACTCGAGGATAGGGAAAAGAGAACGAAAAGGTCAGCTTCGCAATAGACCTCCTTCAAGGGGGGCCTCCATCCTTGCTCTTCTTGTTGCGACCGTTCAGCCAGAGTGGGGAAACCGGGCTAGATGGGGGGGGTCTTTTTGGCTGACCCGGCAGAAGAAGAAGAGAAGTCCATGGGGAGCTCCTGAGAAATCAGCTTCAAGTGTAGAAAGAGTTTTTCACCTTCCGTCAGATTGGAGAAAGAGAAAGATTTACCGTTGAAGGAAAACTTCGCTGCAAACGGGAAAGACCATCGGTATTTAATGTCATGCTGGTTAAGCACCACCAGAAGTGGTTTAAGTGCCCTTCTCTTTTGTATGGTGGAGGGAGCCAGATCAGCAAATATCTGTAGACGATGGCCCTGAAATTGGAGATCTGATTGCAATCTAGAGTGACGCATCACTTCTTCTTTAGTGGTATAGTAATGTGGTTTCACAATAATATCCCTTGGGGAGCCATCTTTCCTGGGGGGTCCCAGGGAACGGTGCGCCCTGTCTAAATCCAGACGTTGTGGAGGGATATGCGGGGCCAATTGGGAAATGATGTCCCGAACTGTAAGGGGGATGTCATCAAATGACTCTGGAAGGCCACGGATTCGGAAGTTATACCTCCTTGACCTGTTTTCAAGGTCATCGATTCTTGCAATGGCAAGGTCAAGTTGGTCCTGGATAGTTTTAATATGAGCTTCGTTTTGGTTGGTCCTGGCGACCGTAGCGTCCATTTTGTTTTCTATGGCCTCAATTCTGGAGCCCAAATTGGCAAAGTCAGATTTGATGTTGTTTGTAATCTGAGTAGCAGTGTTAGCAAGTCCCCTGTCCAAGAGCTCAGAAAATTTGGAGAACAGGTTAGCTTGGAGAGTGGAAATGTCCGTCATGGAAATGTGCTGAGGTGCAGGCCCCAGTGGCAGCGGAGTGCCTGGGCTTTCTGGAGAAGGGGGGAAGACCTCCATGTGGTGGCCTATAAGGGATTCGGTGGAAGCAGGTGACGGTACCTGAGGGGAGCAGGGATCCTCAGGTGGGTGATGCTTGCGTTGGGAGCCGCTCCTTGCCACCTGAGAGTAGGACAGTGTGGCTGGGGTTAAGACTTGCCTGGGTTCTGGCGGTTTGTCCGTGTAGGCCGCGAGAGACTGTGTGGCTGAGGCGCCGGCGGCCATCTTGGTACACCCTTTTCCCGCTGAACGGCTGAAATGCGGTCCGAGATCGTGTCGGGCGGGGGGACCAGGCATCCGTCGATGTGCTCCGTTCTTTCCCACGTTCGGGGGAGTATCTGGGGCGATGCTCCGTGCGCTGTGAGCGGCGTTAGGCTGATCGGCGGTCCGGGGTGGTGCGGAGCTCGTGGCTTAAGCGGCCATGTCGGAGCTCTCGCGCATGCGCACTCCCGGATTAAAACTTTTATGCAGAATTACGCTATGGGAGCCTTTCTTTCTTTTTTCTTACCTAACAAATACGGTGGAATGTGAGACGCTGTAGGAAAGAGACATAAGAGGTGGAGACGCCAGCAGAACCCATTGGAGAGACCAGGAACGATCGCTTCTCTTCATGCGTGTATGATCTCCCTAAAAAGAGATCTTGGCAGCTGGTAAGCCTCATTGAAATAGGTGGTGGATATAACTGTCTTGTTGGGCGCACCTGCTATACATCTGAAGAGTGTCTGTTTTGAGTCACTTCAATGGACTAAATTCATATCTCTGGGCTTCCCTCCTTTTGGACTTTTTATGTGTTTTAAGATTGTTGATTTTTTCACAATTTTTGTTAGTACACATGGTCTAGCATTTAATATTAGCATTTAACGTGTCACAATGTTATCATCTTAATGTATACGTTTTGGCGCAGCTTTATTTACTTTAAATTCTTGTTCTCGTACAACCTGCATTTTTCATGCAGTTTGCGTTTCTCCTGCAGCCTCAGTTCTCATGCTGCTTTCTCATTCAGTTTCGTTCCTTCACTCAGCTTAAATTATTGTTGCAGGTTACTTTCTCAGTTAGTTCAGGTTTCTCTGGCAGTTTGTGTTCCTCACCCAGTTGCGTGTCATTTTCAGTCAGCCCGTGGTTGCTATTTTCATAATTTTGCTGGGTACTGTTCATATGTTTTTGCCATTTTAACCACTTAAGGACCGCCTCACGCTGATATACATCGGCAGAAAGGCACGGCTGGGCACAATCACGTACCTGTACGTGGCTCTGTAAGTGCCGGCAGCGCGCTCCTGACCCGGTCCTGAGCTCCGTGACTATGGCCGCTGGACCAGTGGACCCGATTGCCGCTGGTGTCCCGCGATCGGGTCACAGAGCTGAAGAACAAGGAAAGGTCTGTGTAAACAAACCTCTCCCAGCGCTTCCTATTGTGGCTGTCACCAATCGTCTGTTCCCTTTTATAGGGAAGGGCGATCAGTGACGTCGCATGCCAGGCCACGCCCCCTACAATAAAAATAAAAAAACATAACGTCATACATAACCCCTACATTGCCCCCTAGTGGTAAACTCCTTCCCTGTCAGTGTCATTTACACAGGAATCAGTGCATTTAAATAGCACTGATTGCATTTCTATCTTAGCTTTTTGATTGTAGCATTTCGATCATAGGTTTTCGTTTGTAACTTTTCATTCATAGATTTTCTATTATAGGTTTTCTTTGGAGTTTTTTATGTCGTAGCATTTCATGTGGTAGCCCTTTTTCATATCGTAAGCCTTTTCATGTCATAACCTTTCGTTCACTGCATTTCCGTTAGCTAGTGCTCACATCTAGGATCTGTCACGTCTACAGATCCATATGGGCTGAGGTTTGCTTTTTTAATTGATTATCACCCCACAATCTTCACACCAATATACCATACGTCATGCACGTTTACCATTAAACCTTTACTACTACCCACCATGGTCTGTGGGTACCTTAACCCTGAGTGTTCGTTTTAAATTTCCTGTCTTGGTGCTGCAGGTTGCTTGGGCTCGCTTACTGCATACACTAGGGTGGTACCAAGGGGTGTTGTTTTTCATGGGCTGGTTGTCTGTTTATGTTCTCTGGTCGTTTTCACACAGCTGGGCTGCCTACGTTCTTCCACTGCAGGTTACCCATCACGTCTATGGGTTTAACAGATTGAAGTGATCATTTTTAATTTGCTTGTTCAGTGGCAAGTCTCCTGATCTTTTTCTATGCAGCTTACATATTTCGTACAAACTCACGTTTTCTCATGCAATTTACGTTTCTCATGCAATTACGCTTCTCATGCAAATTACGCTTCTCATTCAAATTACATTTCTCGTGCAAATTAAGTTTCTTGTGCAAATTACATTTCTCCTGCAATTTACGTTTCTCATGCAATTACGTTTCTTATGCAATTATGTTTCTCATGCATTATGCAAATTACGTTTCTCATGCATTTTACGTTTCTCTTGCATTTTACTCTTTTCATGCAATTTACGTTTCTCACACAACGTACGTTTCTCATGTCAACTCACGTTTTCCCATGTTTCTCACGTTTCTCACTGTTATTCACGTTTCCCCTGTTACTTACATCTAGAGCTGCAACTAACGATTAATTTGTCTGTCGACTAATCTATCGATTATTTTTTCGATTAGTCAACGACTATCCAATAATTTTTTAATTTTTTTTTTTAATTAATCTAGTGTGTTTCTTTTGTGATTAGATAATAATCCTTTGGATAACTTTACAAAAAAATGATACGAACAACTTCTAAATATAATATTTCAACTTTTAGTAAATTTTTTCCAAAAAGTAATTCAATGTGGTAAAGTTTTTACAGTATAAAAAAGTGCCAAAAATAAAATGTAAACAACACTTTAGCATCAGGCATGAATAATGGCATTGGCATTAATTCAGAGCCAGAAGTATTAAAAAATGCCATATAAAAATGCTACAAAAGCACTGCTGCTCTGCACTGCTGCTCAACACTGTGTACAAAACACATGAAAGACATCATATACAAAAATAAAGTGCCCAAAAATAAAAAGGTAATGCTTTAGGGCATGAGGCATTAAAATGCCATATAAATTCTGCCTAACACTTTGCAAAAGATGCATTCTGAAGGCATTGTGTGTTACCCTTACTACTCAACCACACATAATGCCTTCAGAATGCCTCTTTTGCAAAGTGTTAGGCCGAATTTATATGGCATTATGCCTCTTGACCTAAAGTGTTGTTGTTTAACACCACAAAAATGCTGGACATACAATAACACTATGTAATTGTAATCATCATTGATTGAATACATAGTGTTATTGTAGAGAGTGCTGATTGAGCAGTATTTATGTGGTTTGTTACTTTAATTGTAATGTAAAACATACCTGAGGAGGTAACATCGTTTTCAAGAAGGAGGCGGAGCCATATCCACAAAAGCACTGCTGCTCTGAGTCTGAACTGCTGCTCAACACTGTGTGTGCAAAAACACAAATGACAAAAAATACAAGGTAAGGCTTTAGGGCATGAGGCATGAATGCCATATAGATTCTGCCTAACACTTTGCAAAAGATGCATTCAAAAGGCATTGTGCATGTGCAACAATGTGTAGTACTGGTAACCTTACCTTACTACTCAACCACACATAATGCCTTCAGAATGCATCTTTTGCAAAGTGTTAGGCAGAATTTATATGGCATTATGCCTCTTGACCTAAAGAGTTGTTGTTTAACACCACAAAAATGCTGGTCAACATACAATAACACTATGTAATTGTATAATCATTGATTGAATACATAGTGTTAGTGTAGAGTCAGAGTGCTGATTGTGCAGTATTTTTGTGGTGTGTTACTTTAATTGTAATGTAAAACATACCTGAGGAGTAGGGATGAGCCGAACACCCACCGGTTCGGTTCGCATCAGAACTTTCGAACGGACCCCAAATTCGTATGAACTTTAGAACCCCATTGAAGTCTATGGGACTCGAACGTTCGAAATTAAAAGTGCTAATTTTAATGGCTAATATGCAAGATACTGTCCTAAAAAGGGTTTGGGGACCTGGCTCCTGCCCCAGGGGACATGGGTCAATGCCTAAAATGTTTTTAAAAATGGCTGTTTTGGCGGGAGCATTGATTTTTAATGACGATTAAAGTGAAAAAAAGTGAAATATTCCTTTAAATATGGTGCCTGGGGGGTGTCTGTAGTATGCCTGTGAAGTGCCACGTGTTTCCCGTGTTTAGAACAGTCCCTGCACAAAATTACATTAAACTGAAATAACATCATTGAAAACTGCTGGCGGTTTTAATGTTATATCTGGTTCCTGCAATATGGTTGAAAAGCATTGAGAAAAATGGCATGGGTAGCCCTCCCTGCCCATTACCAGCCCCTTTGGGTCTTGTACGCATATTAAGGGGAACCCCGTACCCATATTAAAAAAAGGAAATGCGTGTGGCCCCCAGGCCCTATATACTCAGAACAGCAGTATACAGGCGGTGCAAACAAGACAGGGACTGTGTAGGTTTGTTGTGTTAAGTTGAGTCTGTTTGTAATTTTCAACTGGTACATTTTTAAAGTGTAGCTCCAGTCAAAAAAACAATTTTTAAGCTTTTTTTGGAAAATGTTACAAGTTTTTGAGGTAATTAATATTTTAAGCGCTAAAAGTTTCTGAAAATATATGTAAGTTATATGTTCGGTGGTAAGTGATGGTTTCTGAAGGTCACACAACAGCAGATCATATAGGGAGGAGGGGATTTGCTGAGTAGGTATTTCTATTTTTGAGTTACTAGTCAGGACAATGGGTGGAGTTATGTTACTTATCTATAGACTGAACCATATTGGGTATATATGCAAATGTGGGTGTTATTAGGATATGCTGACATAACATCTTGAAACAGTATAAGAATGGACTAGGGTTATAGGAAAGGAAGGATTGGTGGGAAGAGAAAGGATTCTACACTTTGGAGAATGTAGATCAGAAGACCTTTTCCTCCTTCTGAGGCCATCACCATGCCATATGTTACCAGATGTCAATCTTGTCTTTGCTTGTCTTTCTGAACAATAAACAAACTATTGGACGAACGAAGGATTCTTCAATTTCTACTCCTGAAAGTACGTTTGAAATGCCTTGGATGAAAAATACATATATCCGCTACACACCCTTTGGAGAAGGGTTACTGATTCACATATAACACAAAGACTTTGCTATTCATTAAGAAACGCCCCTGTGAGTGAGTATGTAGAGTTTACACTACATTTACATTTTATTACTCTATACTCACATTTTAACAGAAAACATAGGGAAGGGTTATCACCCCTGTATAATTTGTTTTGTCGTCCATCTTTTTTCATCTCACTTCCTGTTGTCTCCTTCTGTTTGCAAGTAGGAGATGTTTGTAAGTTGGATGTTTGAAAGTAGGGGCCTGCCCTATATGCTCTGCAGAAATGGCGGAACAAGGTGTTGGTTTTGCCACAACATTGTAAGCCCTCAAAGTGACTCTTGGTGGGCGCTGGAGCGCCCTGCTGTGAACGATTATATCAAGAATTGTAATTACATGCCATTGTTGAACAGTGGTAGAAAAATTGGGCCTTTGGTGGTTGTAGTGCTGGTGCCACAACACTATAAGTCCTCACAGTTACTCTGGGTGGGCACAGGAACGGGCCCTCCTGTCAAATATTATATCAAGAATTGTAATTACATGTCCCTGTTAAACAGGGGCAGAAAAATTGGGCCTTAGGCACTGGTGCTGGTGCCACCACACTGCAACCTCTCCCATATACTCTAGTTTTATTGCAGGAATTAGCCCTGCTGCAAAGCATTGCATCAAAAATTGTAATTAAACGCCCCTGTTAAACAGGGGCAGAAAAATTGGGCTGATGGCATCACCCAGAACCAGAAATGTTCTTCCAACATATCAGCGGAGGAGGAAGAGGATAGACAATCAACATAACAGGACAGTCACTCAGCATCAGCATAGGCAGTCTTGAAGGGATGTGATGTTTCAAAAAAAATTATTCGGTTAGATCAGCTTCAGGTGCTTGGTAGCTGTGGGTGATCCAAGACTGATTCATCTTGATGAAGGTCAGTCGATCAACTGATTCGGTGGACAGGTGCACCCTGTGATCGGTAACAAAGCCACCAGCAGCACTGAAGGTACGTTCCGAAAGAACGCTGGATGCAGGACAGGCCAGTAGCTCAATTGCATACTGTGCAAGCTCTGGCCAGTGATCCATCCTCAAGACCCAGTAAGCCAGAGGATTTTCGGTGGGAAAGGTGTCCAAGTCTGACCTTGCCCCTAGGTATTCCTGCACCATGTAAATCAGACGCTGGCGATGGTTGCTGGAACCGATCATACCTTGGGGCTGCGGACTAAAAAATTGTCTGAAAGCATCAGTCAGACGGCCACCTTCTCCACCGCTCCTTCTGACCGATGCCTCAGCAACACGTTGTCCAGGACCAGGAGTTTGTAACCTCCCAGTCTCTGGGAACGCGTTGCACAGACCTTTCTGCAAGGCCTCCCGGAGATGTCTCATCCTCTGCTCCCTCTGCGATGGCAAGATAAGGTCGGCAACCTTACCCTTGTACCGTGGATCAAGGAGAGTGGCCAGCCAGTAATGGTCCCTCTCCTTGATCCGAAGAATACGAGGATCCTTCCGCAGGCTTTGCAGGATCAGGGAGGCCATGCAGCGTAGGTTAGCTGAGGCATTCGGTCCGGAGTCCTCTGGGTCACTAAGGGCAACATGATCCGCAGCTACCTCCTCCCAGCCACGTACAAGTCCACGTGTTTCTTGGGACTGTAAATCATCCCTACAAGACTGCTGCTGCTGATGCTGAGTGCCAGCCTCCACCTCCATGCTGACACAATCATCCTCCTCCTCCTCTTCCTCCTCCTCATCCTCTTCCTGTGTGATGGGTGGCACAGCAGGAACACTGTCTGGATAAAGGGGGCCTTGAGAGGCAAGGAAGTCCTCCTCTTCCTGCCTCTGTTCTGCCTCAAGTGCCCTGTCCATTATTCCACGCAGCGTATGCTCCAAGAGGTGGACAAGAGGTACAGTGTCACTGATGCATGCACTGTCACTGCTCACCATCCTTGTGGCCTCCTCAAACGGTGACAGGACAGTGCATGCATCCCTGATCATGCCCCACTGGCGTTGAGAAAAAACCGAGCTCCCCTGACCCTGTCCTGGTGCCGTAGTCGCACAGGTACTCATTGATGGCCCTCTGCTGCGTGTGCAGCCGCTGCAGCATGGCCAACGTTGAGTTCCACCTGGTGGGCATGTCACATATAAGGCGGTTCTTGGGCAGGTTCAACTCCTTTTGGAGCTCAGCCACCCGAGCACAGGCATTAAATGATCGGCGGAAATGCACACAGACTTTCCTGGCCTGCTTCAGGACATCCTGTAAGCCGGGGTACCTCCCCAAGAACCGCTGCACCACCAGGTTAAGGACGTGAGCTACACAGGGCACATGGGTCAGTTGTCCCTGCCGGAGGGCGGAGAGGAGGTTGGTGCCATTGTCACAAACCACCATTCCTGGCTTAAGCTGGCATCAACCACCTCTCAGCCTGCCCCTGCAGAGCTGACAAAACATCCGCCCCAGTGTGGCTCCTGTCCCCCAAACAAACCAGCGCAAGCACGGCATGGCATCGTTTTGCCTGCGTACTTGCGTAGCCCCTGGAACGCCTACGGAGCACCGCTTGTTCTGAGGACAGAGCACTGGAAGAGGCCATGGAGGAAGAAGAAGAGGAGGGGGTGGAGGAGAGAGGTGTGCCACAACCAATAGTAGCATTTTGGGGGCGTGGTGGCGGAACAACCTCCAACACTACTGCACCTTGTCCTGCATCCTTCCCAGCTGCCAGAAGAGTGACCCAATGGGCCGTGAAAGACAGGTAACGTCCCTGTCCATGCCTGCTGGACCATGAGTCAGCGGTAATATGCACCTTACCGCTGACCGCCCTGTCCAGCGAGGCAAGGACATTGCCTTCCACATGCCGGTAGAGAGCCGGAATCGCCTTCCGTGAGAAAAAGTGGCGTTTGGGGACAGCATTCAACCGCTGGGCATGTGGATGGCTGGGAGTGAACTTCTTTCGCCGGTCCAGCAGCTGGGGCAGCTATAATCGGACGTGGGTTTACTGCTAGCAGAGTGCCCGGAAGCACTTGGCTGTGACACACCTAATTCTACACCTTCATTCCTCTCAGAGCAGGTTTCAGAGAGGACTGAAGGTCTAGTGGGGTTGGAGATGCCAGCTGATGAGCAAGGAGAGGTCCGCTTTGTTCTTTGGTGTGGGTCTTTGAGGTACGCTTGCCAACGAGCTGCATGGCAGGTCAACATATGTCTGGTCAAGCATGTGGTGCCCAAGCGGCTGATATTTTGGCCACGCGAGATACGCTTGAGACATATGTTGCAAATAGCAGCGGTGCGATCTGATGCACTCGTCTCAAAAAAGGCCCACACCAAAGATCTTTTAGAATAACGCGCAGAGGCAGCGCCCTGCACACGCGGAGCTCTGCGGTGTGATTCAGTCGGTGTGCTGCCCCTAAGCTGGCCCCCGGAGGGCATCCTGCCTCGTTGGACATGTGCCTCCTCCTCCTCCTCTCTCCTACCAGGCACCCACGTGGAGTCAGTGCCCTCATCATCCCCTCCCTCTTCATCGCTGTAGCAAACCTGGCAATATGCTGCAGCTTGTGGAACATGACTGCCAGATTGCTGTCCTTCTTGAGCATCCCCTCTCTCTGCATTCACGCTACTGCCTTCCTCTAGCTGAGTGTCATCATCAGAGCCTACAAAACACTGGGCATCCTCCTGGAGCATGTACCCAACACTGTGCTCAAAGAGTTCAGGAGACTCCTCAGGAGGACGTGGTGGGTCTAGGGAAGGAGTCACTGATGATGACATTGAGAGGAGGGAAGACGATGCGTTGGCAGCTGCTTTGCTAGTACCATGAGACTGGGTGAGAGAGGATGAGGAGGATAAAGAGGGCTTGGTCATCCACTCTACCAAGTCGTTGGCATGTTGCGGTTCAACATGTCCAGCTGACGAAAAGAAGGACAAGCGTGTCCCATGGCCACGTGCTGATGATGACAATGCACCGCGTCCACGACCAGCACTGTTGTCTCTAGACACAGAGCCTGCTTGCCCTGTTTTATCGGCTCGCGCCTGTCTGCCTCTCCTTGCTGGCCTTCCAGACATGGTAATGGCCTGAAGGGAGTTGGGTAAAACAGCAGTTGGGTAGTGTATATTGTGCTGGAGGCACACAACACCCACTGACTCCTGCAGATGCCTTTATTATAGAACACCAGAGATAAAGGGGTATACTGTAATAGAGTCACACAACACCCACTAAGCCCTGCAGATGGCTCTATTAGAGAACAACAATAAAGGGTAGATACAGGTGTATTTTGTGCTGGAGGCACAAAACACCCACTAACTCCTGCAGATGCCTTTATTATAGAACACCAGAGATAAAGGGGTATATACAGATGTATACTGTGCTGTGCTGGAGGCACACACAACTTCCAATAACTCCTGCAGATGGCAAGTGGGCTCAAATAGAGAAGAGCTATGTAGGTGGATATAGTGGTGTGTACTGGGTACAGAGCACGCAGACAGCACGCACAAGCTCCTAACACTACTGACTGCAAGCTCTATTATAAAAGATAGATCACTAGCTATATAGGTGAGGTGAATATAGCGGTGTATACTGCGGTCAGGGCACGCAGACAACAACCACTACAGAAGAGCAAGATCGAAAATTGGCCGATAACGATCGGTGTGTACTGTGTTGAAGGTACACAGAACACCCACTAACTGCTTCAGACGCCAACACACTACACAAGCCGCCGCGCTGGCGGCCTTATATAGTGTGGGGCGTGTACTACACAGCCTGAGCTATGATTGGCCACAGGCATTAAACAGAGGCAAAGATGGCAGCTTCCTTGGCTGAAAAGGATAGGGGAGTTTACTTCCACTGTAAATTCTTGTTCTCGTGCAATCTGCATTTTTCATGCAATTTGCGTTTCTCCTGCAGCCTCAGTTCTCATGCTGCTTTCTCATTCAGTTTCGTTCCTTCACTCAGCTTAAATTATTGTTGCAGGTTACTTTTCTCAGTTTGTTCAGGTTTCTCTGGCAGTTTGTGTTCCTCACCCAGTTGTGTGTCATTTTTACTCAGCTCGTGGTTGCTATTTTCATAATTTTGCTGGGTACTGTTCATATGTTTTTGCCATTTTAACCACTTAAGGACCGCCTCACGCTGATATACATTGGCAGAATGGCACGGCTGGCCACAATCACGTACCTGTACGTGGCTCTTTAAGTGCCCAGCCGTGGGTCGGGAGCGCACCGCCGGCGGCGCTCTCCCGACCCAGTCCAGAGCTCCGTGACCGTGGCCGCTGGACCAGTGGACCCGATTGGGTCACAGAGCTGAAGAGCAAGGAGAGGTCTGTGTAAACAAACTTCTCCCCGTGCTTCCTATTGTGGCTGTCGCCAATCGTCTGTTCCCTTTTATAGGCAAGGGCGATCAGTGATGTTGCATGCCAGGCCACGCCCCCTACAATAAAAAAACACAACGTCATACATAACCCCTACACTGCCCCCTAGTGGTTAACTCCTTCCCTGCCAGTGTCATTTACACAGGAATCAGTGCATTTAAATAGCACTGATTGCTGTATAAATGACAATGGTCCCAAACATGTGTCAAAAATGTCCGATGTGTCTACCATAATGTCGCAGTCACAATAAAAATCGCTGATCGCTGCCATTACTAGTAAAAAAAAATATTAATAAAAATGCTATAAAACTATCCCCTATTTTGCAAACGCTATAACTTTTGTGCAAACCAATCAATAATCGCTAATTGCGTTTGTTTTACCAAAAATATGAAGAAGAATACGTATCGGCCTAAAATGAGGAATAAAATTCTTTTTTATATATTTTTGGGGGATATTTATTATAGCGAAAAGTAAAAAATATTGCATTTATTCCAAAATTGTCACTCTATTTTTGGATTATAGCACAAACAATAAAAACCACAGAGGTGATAAAATACAACCAAAATAAAGCTCTATTTGTGGGAAAAAAAGGACACCAATTTTGTTTGGGAGCCACGTCGCACGGCCGCGCAATTGTCAGTTAAAGCGACGCAGTGCTGAATCGCAAAAAGGGGCCTTGTCCTTTGGCTGCAAATTTGTCCATGGCAGATTTGTCTGGCGGGCCTTCGTCGGAGGAGGAAGAGCGGGAGCGGAGAGCTGGAGTGCAATAGGAGGGGACAGACGAGGCATCCCTCCATCCAGCAGGACCTAATTGGGAGAGAACAGGCACTCGGCTAAAGGGATGTCACCTGTGCAGCCTCGTAAGTCACCTGTACATTTACCTGTGATGTATGCATCAGGTAGCGTGGCAAAGGGGGGGGCAAAAGTTGGGGCATGATCAGAGGCCAGGGATGGTGGGGGCCACACGGGCTTCCACAGGATTGTTGGGGTTTTTGGCAGGGATAAAAGAACTGGTGAGCAAGTTTGAATTGGGAGAGAGCTTCGGTTGGGCCAATGGTGGCATGGATGCCCCCAGCGGGGGGTTCCGCTGGGGCAGGCACTACTGCGGTCCCACCGGCTGTGGAACCCTCAACTGGGGGTACAGTGTCGGATGTGGGGGTTGGGGTGACGAGTACGGCACAGGCAGGAGAGAAAGTCACGGTGTCAAGGTCAGTAGGCAAGACATTACGAGGTTGGTGAACGCCGCAAGATGCGAGGTCTACATATGCTACGAGGGACCACTAGGGGCTCATCTGAAACAGGAGGCAATGAGAATGGCAAACAAAATCAAGCTCTCCAGCTCAGTGGGTATATCTCAGGCTGCTATCTCATCCTTGATGGAATCCGAGAGACCATGAGAAAAAGCAGCCACGAGGGCCTCATTGTTCCAAGCAACCTTTGCTGCCAGAGTACGGAATTCAATAGCGTAGTCGGCAACAGGTCTCGTACTCTGTTTGATGGACATGAGGCACTTGGCAGCAGAAGCGGAGTGTGCAGGAACATCAAATACCCTTTTAAAGGAGGCCATAAACTGAGGGTAACTCAAGACAACAGGTTTTTGCGTCTCCCATAGAGGGTTAGCCTAGGCCAAGGCTCTCTCAGAAAGCAAAGATATCATGAAACCTACTTTGCTTCTGTGCGTGGGAAACGCTGGGGCAGCATCTCAAAGTATATCTCAACCTGATTGAGAAACCCTCTGCATTGAACTGGATCGCCCCCAAATAGCTGGGGAAGGGGAGCAGAACCAGACATACCTCTTATCGAGGTAATACACGAGGCGGGTGCCTGCACAGAGACTGGCGCAGCAGCAGGGATGGCCTGCGACTCAGGTGGTACCGGAGCAGCCACCGTGGGGGATTCCAGGTGAGCCGTGCAATTCAGGAGCGTTTGTAACCTTATGGCAAACTGATCCATGCGGAGATCTTGCTCATCCAATCTGGAAAAAATATTACCAACAAGTGGATTGACTGTATCTTCTGAATTCATGGCCTTCGCCTACTATCAGAAACCATGAATCAGACTGGGACAGAAGTACAATTAAATCACACTTGTTTATTAATAATAATAAAAAGGTAAATAGAAAAAGCGTAGTCAAGCATAGCCAGAGTCCAGTAACCAGATCAGGTAGTCAGCCAGGCCAGAAGTCAGGGATCCAAGTAGAGTAACAGCAAGCAGGATAAGGAGCCAGAAGGGATGTCAGCAAGCCAGCCTTTAAACAAACCGCAGGAGATGGTTTCTAGTGATGTGACCAGGGCAAAGGCAGAGGTGAAGTGAGCTGGAAGGCTTTAAGTAGGCAGGTCAGACGAACATAATCAGGAACAGCTGGTAACTGTGGAGAGAGAAGAGAGCTGGCAATTAGCCGACAGCTGAGCGGCCAGCCCAGAGAAGGAGGCGCTAAGCCAGCCCTGACAGCCATCCAGCATTTGTGAGTTCGAGACTTGGAGGTACCTGAGAGTGAACGGAGTTCACTTCAATGACGTGGGCATTGACTTGTGGACATTGGGGATACAGGATGGCATTGAACAAGCACTTCGGGTGTGGAGGGGCATTCGGGAGTAAGTGGTTTACTTCCTCATGCTGTGGCGGGTGTTTGGTCTGTGCAGGCGAAGGAGATATGGCAGAAAATAGTTAAGGAACTATCGCTGGATGGGTCCTGATGGTGGTTTCCAGAAAACTGAGGTTAGACGGAAAGTGTTATGAGGCACTGCGGCCAGCCTTTGTCTTTGTACGGCTCTCCGCAGGTCATGCCGTTTTTGTAGGGGGAGGCCTCCTTTGCCTCCTCCCCTTGTGGTCGTAGGCTCTCGTGTCCCACCCACCCACTCATTCCCATTTTCTTTCAGGATGGACCCCCTGTCAGCTCAGGGAGGGGCTGTCCTGGATGTTTCTTCATGTTTTTTACTGCTCCCCATTGCTCAACGTATGCTGCAAAGGCAGCGGATGGGGGTGTCCGTGGTAGCAACAATTAGCAGACAGTGCTGCCTGCTGTATGCTTCCATCCCTCTGTATGGGATGCTGCTATTCTCCTGACACCATGTGCTGTGCACGCACAATAGTGTGAGTCTTCAGGGGTGAAAACAGGCTGTGGAGATCACATAACACTTTCTCATCCCATTATATTCTATTGTGTGTCCTTGGAGGCTGTGTGGTTTCTAGAACATGTATTTCTGTAAAGCCTGTCATTTCTGAATGCCTCACTCACGGAAGTTCTTCCAGTAACAGATGAGATTGCAATTTCGGCGTTTCCATGCGTCTCTGGGATGTACCGTATGGGAAATTTAGCAATAATTAGCTATGGTGTCCCAGTACTTTCATCTTGTTCGTTATGGAAGCATTAGGTATAGGTTGCTTTCCGTATAATGGAATCCTTTCACTGGGAGACATGCGTGATTTTTCCTTGTCAAAAAGATTTTATTGAACATACAATAGAGTATTTGACAATAGGTTAAGTACATAATATACAACAGAAGTAATGAAGCTCAGATTTATATATTCAATACAATGTGAATGATATATTCTACTATAATTACTACTATAACACTAATGCATATTAATGGTATGGTTTATTAGAGGAATTTTCTTCTTAAGTAGGAAAGAGATTCAAAATCATAATAGGAATAGATAGAGAAGAAAGGAAAGATAGGAAGAGAAGAAACTAGGAAGGGAAGAAGAGAGGTCCGCAGGGTCGAGTCGAGGGCCGCCAAATCACTCAGAATCCATATACTGTAATCACTTACCCATTGGGTCAGCTACCATGGTAATAGAACTTCTTTGTTAAAATTTGATGGTAAATAATTTTTTATCCACGGATGCCATACTTTTTCAAATTTGATAAGCGTGTCAGCTTCAAGAGCTGTAATTTTGGCTTGCATCATAGTGTTGTTCATCCTATTCACTACCTCATCCACAATCAGTGAAGGGGATTTCCAGGCTCTTGCAAGTGTTTGTTTTGCTGTGGTGAATAAATTAACAATTAATTTAAATTGGGTATGTGTAATGCCGCGTACACACGGTCGGAGAATCAGTCGGAATGCGTTTTATCGGACCGTGTCGTCAGATAATCCGACTGTGTGTGGTATGCATCAGACTGATTCCGTCCGAATCTCCGTCGGACCCAATTTTCCAACATGTTGGAAATATTTCCCGACCAACTGGGCCAGTCGGACCTAATCCGATCATGTGTAGCGAATTTGGATCGGACCAAGTGCCACGCATGCTCAGATCAAATTCCTACATCAAAGCTATTGGCTACTAGCCTGAATGTAGTCCCATCGTAACGAAATTACGTCACCGCGTTCTTGGCAACCGCTAAATCAGACAACTTGGCCCGACCTTGTGTATGCAACAGTTTCGGACACAATCCGTCGGACTAAATCCGACAGACAAAATCCGACGGATTTGGTTGGCAAAATCTCCGAACGTGTGTACGTGGGCTTAGAAAGTCTGGCTTTCGATTGATGAGTGCCATTGAGGGATCTGGGGTAATGGATATTCCTAACATTTTAGATGCTATAGTAAAGATCTCATTCCAATAAATTTGAGCTTTGGGACATGACCACCAAATGTGGAAAGGTGTTACTAACTCAGCGCATCCACTGTAACAATCTGATGAGTAGTGATACACATATTTCGTTATTCTAGCCGGTACAAGGTACCATCTTATTAGTACTTTATAATTCGCCTCTACCGCTAATATATTGGGAGAGGCTGTTTTGGATGTTAACCAGACTTGATTCCATTCTGTGGTTTCCAGTGTTTGTTCTAAGTCCACCTCCCATTTCTGTACATAAGCTGGTCCCATATAAATGCATTTGCCTTTTTCTGTATAATTCTCAGGTAATAGGCAGGAATTGGTAAGACTCTGAAAAGGTACAATAATTTGGGTAAGACTGTCATTTTTATTGTGTTGATTCTTCCGAACCATGATAAAGGAAGGTGGTTCCAAGATTTCAACATATTTGTTATATTTTTTAACATTGGAGGGTAATTAGCTGAAAAAAAGATCCAAGAGTGATGCAGTGAGGTGTATTCCTAGATATGGAATTGATTTATCTTCCCAGGTAAAGGGGAGACTGTCAGGGCTGGCTTAGCCCTTCCTCCTCTGGGCTGGTCGCTCAGCTGTCGGCTAATTACCAGCTCTCTTTCCACAGTTACCAGCTGTTCCCGATGATGCTCATCTGACCTGCCTATTTAAAGCCTTCCAGCTCACTCTTTCCTTTGCCTTCCCGTTGGTCACATCACAAGGAACCATCTCCTGCTGTTTGTTTAAAGACTGGCTTGCTGACATCCCTCCTGGCTTCTTATCCTGCATGCAGTTGCTCTCCTTGGATCCCTGACGTCAGGCCTGGCTGATTACTCGATCTGGTTAATGAACTTTGGACTGGCTGACTACCCAATCTGGCTACTGGACTCTGGCTATGCCTGACTACGCTTTTTCCTATTTACCTTTTTATTTTTATTAATAAACAAGTGTGATTTGATTGTACTTCTGTCTCAGTCTGTTTCATGGTTTCTGACAGAGACCTACCTGAACTTAATTCTAAATTTGAAAGAGATACATTTAGTGCTACACATTTCTTGTGATTAATGAAAAAAGGCCAGAGAAGGTAGCAAAGTTATCAAGTATTGGCATTAGGTTAGGGCCTGATACTTGTGGCGATGAAAGAAATAGGAGGATATCATCCACGAATAGACAAATTTTGTGTTGAAATCCCCCTACTTCAATACCCGTTATGGTGGGATCTGATCTGATCCATTGGGCAAGTGGTTCTAGAAGAACTGCAAATAACAGGGGTGAAAGCGGACACCCCTGCCCAGTGCCCCTTTCAATATTAAAGGTATCAGATTTATAACCTGCATATTTAACATATGCTTTAGGTTTATTATATAGTGCCCTGATCCAATTAGTAAAATTTGGGCCAAAACCCCACTTCTGTAATGTGTAATGCAGGTAGGACCAGGATATAGAATCAAAAGCCTTTTGAATATCAAGTGAGAGAAAGCAGGAGGGAATGCAATGTGTTTTTGGCAATTTGTGCTAAAAGAACTGCTCAGCGTACATTATCGTCTGCTTGTCATGTTGGCATAAAGCCAACTGGATCACGATTTATAAGTGTGCCAATGAATCTACTACAGGTCGGTAGTTAGTACAAGAAGTATCATCGGAATGGGATTTGGGAAACATACATATGATCGACAATAAGGATTCTTGTCTAAATAATTTATTTTCGAGAAAATCATTGAATGCCTCTGAAATAGAGTCTGAAAAGGTGCGGTAGTATAATGCAGAATAACCCTCTGGTCCTGGTCTTTTATTAATTTTCAACTCTTTTATGACCTTTTCTACTTTCTCTGCCGTGATAGGTATCTCAAGTTGTGTTTTTTGTGAAACAGGTAGTTCAGGTGGGAAGAAGGAACCTGCTTTGTTTGAATTGAATGTATTTGATTTTGTGTATAGTGTATTTAAGTGAGAATGAAATTTGTGAACGATTTTAAGGGGGTTGCTTGTATATATGTTTTCTAGATAGTTTTAATCGAATTGGTTTAAATTAGTTATTTGATCTGAGTGCCCGCGCCAGATATGTGCCTGGTTTGTTAGATTTCATGAAGAAAGCATGTCTGGAACGACGCAGTAATATATCAGATGATTCTGTAAGAAAAAGATCATATTCCAGGCGTGCCTTCTCTAAATTATTTTTAGTAGTTGGATTAGGATTGCTTTGGAAAGCTAAGAAAAAGGAGTTAAATTGTGTTTCTAATTTACGTGTAAGATTTCTACTTTCTCTATTAAGTATTCCATACTGCTGCTGAAGTGTTCCACTCAAGACTGTTTTATGTGCTTCCCACAATGTTATTGGGGAAATTTCTGGGCTTTTGTTGAATGTTAAATATTCTTTCAGAGCATGATCAATTTTGTGACAATATAAAGGGTTTTTAAGTAATGTCTCTGGTAAATACCATGTTTTATCTTGTGCTTTAGGTATGGTTGATGAAATAGTTGTTAGGACTGCATTATGGTCAGACCATGGGATGGGCATTATATTTGATGAGAGAATCTCAGATATCATTCCTGTGGTTGGAAAATGTGGTCAATACGACTGAATGTTTGGTGAGGGTCTGAAAAGCCGGTGTCATTTCTTTTTGTTGGATTATTCTCTATCCATGAATCAATTAAATTGTGTTTGGAAAGGAGTTGAGAGAGAGATATTTTAGAGTGGTTACGGGGTGGAGTATATGGTGTTTTGTCCAGAAATGGTAGGAGAACCTGGTTGGAATCGCCACATCAATGATTGTTCCCAGCCTATGTGCATTAACTACTTGTAATAGATGTTAAGAATGGAATTGGCTGTTTGTTAGGTGCATAATAAGAAACCACAGTTACTTCTGTGTCCAAAATGTGTCCCGTAAAGATTAGATATCTTCCTTCCGGATCCTTAATTTTCAAATAAATTGTGAATGGAGTGGACCGGTGGAAAGCCACAAGAGTTCCACGTTGTTTGGTATTGGCCGAGGCAGTGAATATTTGTGGATAGTATGAACTAAAAAATGTAGGCGTTGGGGGGCATGTCCGGATGTGAGCCGAGGAAGACGTGCTGCTGTGGAGTTCCTCACATCCTGATATCATCTAATGCCATCCTCTACTCTGGCCAACCTGGTGAGCCTCCAAACCTGCCCCATAGGTCCCTGGACATCCCCTGCCTTCATCACATCTTAAATTGTGGATCCCGGCCGGCTCCACACAGTCAGGACCTGCCGCCATCTTGCGGCCTATGAGACAACACACATCCTCCACAATCGAGTGCCGTGATCCGTGGCACGAGCGGTGGCCCCTACCATCATCCATCTAAGGCAGATTTTTCCAGAGGGGATAGACCGGGAGGGAGCCACCAGAGGGCCTGCCAGTAGATCCTCAAGGACTGTCTCTCCACGCCGCGGCCCGCCACCATCTTGCAGCCTATGAGGCTGCCTGCATCCCCCACTCCATCTGCTGCCATCCTCTGCACTGGCCGCACTGGTGGGCCTCCAGATCTGCCCCGAGGTCATTGGATATCCCCCGCTTTCATCACAGCCCAAATTGTGGATCCCGGCCGCTAGTATTATCCGGCCACGGATGGCTCCACACAGCCGGGACTCACCGCCATCTTGCGACCTATGAGACTGCTTGCAATCCCCATCCCCATCTACAGGTAGCAGCTTCTTTGAAGGGGGTGGTCCGGGAGTGTGCCACCGGGGGGCTACCTGAGGGTGGACTCCCCATACCTGCAGCCAGCGGCCATCTTGGGACCTACTAAACCTGCAACATCCTCCCAGCTTGGGCACTGTGAACCAGCCATACTCTCCTTTCTCCATCCTGCCAGAATCCCTGGGGCAAAGACTAACGCGTGCTGCGGCTGGGGGGTGTGTGGTCTGTGCGGGGGTGGACACGTCACGCAGGAGCTTCGCCCCCGTCAGCACCCTCGCATCCTCCATCTTACTCCGCGGTCACCGATACCCACCCGCAGGCCCACTGAGTATATCCTCCATCATGGGGCGAACCTCGGATGGGTCACCCTAGGACCCGCTACTCAAAACCCGGTCCCAAGGCTTCTCGTACCCCCCCACTGCCGACCGGCTCCTCTGAGGCGGCCCGCTACCGTGATGGCGGCGAATTCGCAGGAGGTCGAGGAGCCAGGGGCGGCGGTGGCTCCCACGGGAGCAGAGATCCTGGCGGCCATTACAGCCTGCAAGGAAACTCTGTCAACCAAGATCGACTTCCTGACCATAGAAGTCGGCCTCATCCGTCAGCATATGGATAAATTCTGGTCTCGCATCACGGAGGTGGAGGACAGAGTCTCCATAGTAGAAGATACAGTCCGAGCGGATTCCAGGGAGGTGAGGGCTCTGCAGCTCCAAGTGGAAGCACCCCAGGAGCGTGCTATAGACACTGAGAACTGCCTCAGATGGAACAACATCCGCATACTTGGATTACCTGAGAGAGCTGAGGGCCCCGGACCGGCTGAGTTTACTGAACAATTACTGTCCACCCTGTTTAGCCTGGGTGATTTGCCCCCCACCTTTGTAGTTGAAAGAACCCACAGGGTCTCGCCGCTCCCCCCGAGACCAGGGGCCCCTCATCGCCCCTTCTTGCTGCGACTGTTAAATTACTGTGATCAGGATTGCATCCTGGCTGCGGCACGTGCCATGCCTGAAATTAAATATGAAAATACCAAATTGCTCTTTTTCCCGGATTTCTCTCAGGAAGTACAGCAACGCTGCAAGTCCTTTACAGATGCGAGATGCCGGCTTCGGGAAAAGGGAATACGCTTTGGACTTTTATATCCCAACAGGTTGCGGATCACAGATGGTGACAACACGCGTTTCTTTGACACCCCGGAGGCTGCTGCGGCATGGCTGGATACCCGCTAACAACATACGACTAGCGACATATGGCTGACTAAAACAGGCCGGGAGCAGCTAGATATCACGACATCCCCCCCCAGGCAGGATAGCCTTCTGTCCCATTTTGGACTCACAGTATTACTCGCTATCCATCCCTGTGTCTTTACTCTCTGCTCTCATCCACCATTACCCCAAATGGATGTTCAATGTCCTTTGCTACACAGACTATAGCCCACTCCTCCTGTCTGAGGAGCTCCGGCAGCGACCACGGATTTTGTTCTTCCCTCTTTTTTCCTTTTTCTAACTGTGCTACTGTCTGGAACCCGCTTCCCCTACCTAAGAGCTTCCACAAGTGTTGAAATACAACACTGAACTGTTGCCAATTAAAGTTTAAGGGTTTACTGTTTTTGATTTTTGGGTATAGGCCTGACCTGATCACTCCCCAGTTTTTCGGGATGTCATCAGGTGAGGGCAGGTTTGACACCTCGGTGTCATCATGGATATTGTTTATTAGTTATGTATACAGTCATGTTCGTTTGTCTAATTGGTCTTTCTTGGGTCGTAATATCACCTGGTACAGGCTACTTGGGTCCTTACTGCTCCTGAGCTGTGCACACGCACCTGTTTCACTCCTCCGTTCTTCCCCCACCAGACCTCCGCACAATGGCAAGACGTTATAACCCCACCTTTAGTGCGCTGTCCTGGAATGTCCGGGGACTCAATTCCAAATTTAAGAGATTGGTGCTCTTCAAATACCTCAAATTGCATTCCCCACGTATGGTAATTTTACAGGAAACACACCTTATGGGCAGTAAGCTACTGGCACTAAAAGCCATGGATCCAGAGGGCCTTCCACGCCTCCTATTCCACATATGCTGGGGGGGGGATCAGAATCCTGATCAGTAAATCCTTCCCATGCGTGATGGAGCATGTGCACACTGACCCCCAGGGTAAATATGTACTAATTGTGTTCACTGTTTGGGGTGTCCGATATATTGTGGTTGGTGTGTACATCCCCCTTCCTTTCTCCTCCTCCACCTTATACACCATTCTAGAGAAAGTTACTCCATACTGCCCTGCCAGACTGTTGCTCATGGGCGATTTCAACGCTATTCTGGCCTCGGACCTGGACAGGCCTACCCCCCCCCCAAACAATTCTCTACTGACATGCTCTCATGGGCAGAGGCGCTAGGTGTATCTGAGGTGTGGAGATGGAAACATCCCACGACTAGAGCATACTCCTGTTTCTCCAGTACACATAAAACTTCCTCCCGCATCAATCTCGCCTTTGCCAACCCAACTATGCTGACTGATGTATTAGACGCCTAATACTTACCCAGCGGACTCTCAGATCACTGCCCCCTGCTCCTTACTGTTCGCTCCCCGTTCTCCCGTTCCTCGTCCCTTTGGCGCCTGGGGACCCATTGGATCTCCCATGCTGACCTGGCAGATTCCATTCCACCGCGCCTAGTGGAATACTGGGATCTAATACGGGGTCCTCCTCCACAGCAGTGGCCTGGGATGCCTTTAAGGATTTTACCAGGGCAATACATTTCTTCTATCTCTGGGATCCGGAGAGAGCAGGCGGCTACCACTACTGCCCTGCAGGCCACTGAGCAATCCCAATCCGACATCTATGCAGCTGACCCCACTGACACACACTTTGACTCCCTCAATGCGGCGAAACGTGAGTTACACCTCCACCTCACGAAGGTCACCAGACTTGACCTTTACCGAAACAAACAACGGTTCTTTGAATAAGGGGACCGCAACGGTCACCTCCTGTCGATGCTGGCGCAACATGACAGACCCATGAGGGTGATCCCTGGTGTGGTTTCCCCTTCGGGAGAGTCGGCCTCTTCCCTACCAGACATACTAGAGGCCTTCCGCCAGTACTACAGCTCTCTCTATACCTCAGTGCTACCCTCAGACTTCCGGTCACAGGACCTTGCACCCTGGCTGGACCCCCTGGCACTTGGCTGGTTGTCTGATGGGGAGAGAGAATCCCTAGTGAGGCCGATTACCCCAGAGTAGGTACTGTAGGCAATTAGGTCCTTCCCTGTGGGGAAGTCTCCGGGCCCAGATGGACTACCCATTGAGTTCTACAAGACTCATGGAGACCTACTGGCCCCCAAATTGGCCCAGCTTTATTCCCAATGTTTGGCTGATGGTGCCCTCCCAGCTTCCATGGGTCATGCCCATGTCATTCTCATCCATAAAGCATCTAAAGACCCCACATCCTGTGCCTCATACAGGCCAATCGCCCTACTTAATGCAGACTTCAAGTTCCTCACCAAATTGCTAGCCACGAGACTACAGCCCATACTACCATCAATAATAGAGACTGATCAGACTAGTTTCATGGCCAATAGAGCGACAGATGTAAACTTGAGGTGCCTGTTGACCAACTTACACGTACGTGTACCATCTCAATGAGGGATCTAGAGAGGTGGCCTCCCTGGATATTGAAAAGGCCTTTGACACGGTCGAATGGCCTTTTCTCTGAGAGGTCCTCCGCAGGATGGGTTTCCCCCTGATCTTCATTGAATGGATAAGAGTCCTTTATCGTGACCCCACCTCGGCCATTAAGCTGGGTGGGACTGTCACAGTCCTTCCGTCTGTCCAGGGGCACGCGGCAGGGCTGCCCTCTCTCCCCAGCCTTGTTTGCCATTGCGATGGAGCCACTCGCAGAGGCCCTTCGCACCTCTCCCCACATTAAGGGGCCGCGGATTGGCTGGCTGGAGGAGAGGGTCGCCCTGTACGCAGATGACCTCCTACTCTTCCTCAATGATGCAGGTCCATCACTCGAGGGAGCCCTACAGGTCCTCAACTCCTTTTCCTCTGTTACGGGCCTCAGAGTTAACTGGACAAAATCTCTCCTGTTCTCCGTGGACCGTGACACAGCTCCCACTGACATCCCCTTACAGTAGGTCGAGAATTTAAAATGCCTAGGGGTGGTGGTCTCCAGGCAGGCTTCTGACTACCTACCCCTAAATTTGGCCCTGGTAGTTCAGGAAACCCGGCAGCAGCTGAGGGCGTGGGGGTCATTGCCTCTTTCACTGCTGGGACGCATAAATTTGTTAAAAATGAAAATACTCCCCAAAATTCTCATACTTATTCCGCCACTCCTCACAGTGGATTCCTAAATCATTTTTCATATGTCTACATCGCCTCCTCGCCTCTTTTTTATGGGGGTCCCAATCCCCCAGATACAGCTGGACCATGCTGATACGCTCGACCTCCCAAGATGGCTTGGCATGTCCGGATCTATACAAGTACTACCTAGCTGGTAACGGCGGCTTGGTGGCTCAATCCGAATGTCTCCAGCTACCCAGGTCGAGGAGGCAGTGCTGGGATCCCTAGAGGCACTCAAATTGTTGCTCTTTCGTGGCCCTCGAGCCCCCTATCCACTGACGCCCTCCATGCGCACCACCCTGAGTGCATGGGGGCTGGTCTCAAAATTGAAAAATACCCAAAACAGTCGATCTCACCCAATGCTCCCCTTTGGCTAAACCCAACTCTGGAGCACATCTATAAACTGCCCGAGCCCCATGCCTGGACCAAGTTTAAAATAAAAACGGTGACACAGATTGTCTCCAATCAATCCCTAGTCCTGCTCTCCAAACTGAGCTCTGATTTTAACATACTGCAGTCCTATTTTTTCCGATTCCTTCAACTCTCCCATGCCTTCGGCCGCCAATTCTCCAACTCCCCTCCCCGGCTAGTCCAATCTTCACTGGAAGACCTTCTTAGGTCAGATTGTGTGGAAAAATCCACTTCTAAACTATATTCGAAACCTGATTATTACCTCCCTCCCCACTCTGGTAAAGCTAAGAGCTAAATGGTCTCATGACATCCCCGATTTTGACAGTGATGACTGGGATGACATATGGGATTTCCCATTCAACTCCCTGGTCTCACTGAGAGATCGCCTGATCCAATTTAAGATAGTCCATCGAGCATATTTCACCCCTCATAGACTACACAAAATCAATCCCGACTCCACCCCCAGATGTTGGAGATGTGGAGGGACTCCTGGGGACTTCACCCACATCTTCTGGACCTGTCCGGCAATTGTTGGCTTCTGGAGGGAGATATTAGACTTTATCACACAAATCACCTCTGTGCCACTACGACCGTCAATGTCAACCTGCTTACTAGGCCTGATAGAACAACTAATTCCTACTGTGGCGGGACGCACACTGCTGGGATTACTCCTGTTCTATGCCCATAAAGCCATAGCCCTTAGTTGGCGCAAACAACCCCCCCGCCTCTTTCCCTGTGGAAACAATTAACCAACAATAGCCTACCGCTGTATAAAGACACGTATGACAACAGAGGCTTTGTGACCCAATGAACTGTGCCACTATCACCACTATCATAACCTGTATTTCATGATCGATGTTGACATATGATTAGGTAATAGCGTGATTCTTACAAAGATCGCATTGACACTGTACAAGACCAATGTATGTTTAAGCGTTTGTTTTCTGTTTGGAAAAACAATAAAAATACTTAAAAAAAAAAATAATAATTTAGCCGTTGATTTTTAAAATTTAAAATTAGTCTCTTGTAGGCACACAATGTGTGCATTTTTTGCTTGGAATGACCTAAACGCTTTAGTGCGTTTCTGTGGTACATTGAGTCCCTGTACATTTAGGGATAAAATGTTTAAGGGGACCATGGTAGCTGAGTCAATAGGCAGCACTCACCTGTTATTTCGACCTGACGATTTCTTGACCCAACCCATATGGACTTGAAAGGGGAAAAAAGAAAGAAAAGTCCAGTGTTATCTAGATTAGGAAAGAAGAAAAAGACAGATAAGTTTACATTACCTAAGCTTAATAATATAATATGAAGGTATTCAAAATGTACCCGTGGTGAAGGGTAAAACCACCCAACAGGGGACAAGAGGCCCTCATCGAGTCCCCCCATATTAAGGGAGGGGATCTGAGGAAGACTAGGTGAGGCAAACGGAACTTCCGTGAATAGGAGAACCGCTTTGTTAAACAAGAAAATGGAAAATTTATATCAAATACTTACCGTAATTTTCCTTTCCTGTTGGACTCCATGGCAGCCTACGTGTGGGTTAATCCCGCCCCCTCATACCTCATAGGACCCTTCTCCCATAAATCTTTGCTCTGGGCCAGAGGCCGTGTTCCATAATTTAGCCTACTCCAGCCACTGGGAGGGAACTCCTGCTGCCATGGAGTCCATCAGCAAAGGAAAATTACGGTTAGTATTTGATATAAATTTTCCATTTTCCTGACAGACTCCATGTCAGCCTACATGTGGAAAATAACTAGCCATACACACCCGGGTGGGCAGAGTGCCGGACAAAAGAAAAAGGTTTAATTGGCACTATCAACAGACAAGATACATAAACCAAACTTAAGAGAAGATAACAAGGCTGGCTCTATGCAGTAGTGTGCCATGAACGTGCTAATTGAAGACCACGAGGCCACCTTGCAAATAACTTCTGGAGCCACGTGACGTGCTGCCGCCCATGAAGAAGACACACTTCTAGTTGAGTGAGCAGTCACTGCTTCTGGAGGCGCCAAGCCCTTGGCTTTGTAAGCCCACTAAATGGCCTGAACAATCCATGCTGCAATAGATCTGGAAGAGGCACGCATTCCCTTATTCTTCCCATGAAAAGAACAAACAGGTGGTCAGTCTGACGGAAAGAAGCTGTAGCCTCAAGATACTGACTTAGAGCTCTTCCAACATCTAAAGGATGAACACTGGAATCCTTGGTAGATCTGAATGTTGGAAGAATCTTGGAATTGTCATGAAACACAGATGCCACTTTGGGGTTTGAACCCAACATAGGAATTAAAACTACCCGATCAGGAAAAAGAAAGAAAAGAAATCCCAGAAAGCTGATTTCAGAGATCCTCTTGGCCGATGTTATGGCCACCAAAAAAACAACTTTTAGAGAGATTCATTTGATAGAGGATTGATCTTCATGTTCCAACTCTCTACCTGAGAAAAAAAAAATCCCAATTAGAGAATCTTGGCTTTTTCTGAGGTCTGAGTCTTTTTGCTCCTCTTAAAAACTACTGAGTAAGAGGGTGTCTAACCCAGGAAACACCTATAAAAAGCAGAAATTGCAGAGATGTGGACTTGCAGCAAGCTGACTGACAATGAGAGATCCAAGCCCGATTGCAGGAAGCCAAGGATATCATATTTCTTTGGGTTATTGCAAGAACCTGCAGTAGAAGAGGTGTAGTCTGTATACGTTTTCCAAATCCTCTGGTAGACCCTGTTGGTGCCTACTCTTCTGGCATTTAATAGTGTGGAGATGGCCCTACTTGGACAGCCTAGGGCCTCCAACCTTCCCCTCTTAAGAACCAGATCAGATGTAGATGGTCCGGGCATAGATGTAGAATTGCCCCTTGTGATAGGAAATCTGGTCTGGAGGGTAGAGGAACTGGGTCGGAGTTGCATCAACAGTGGAAACCATGGCCTGTCTGCAAAGTACGGGACTATCTCCACTTCTTCCATCCTGAGCCTCAACAGAATCCAGAGAATGACAGGAACCAGGGGAAAGGCCTAGGCCCTGTGGAACCGCCAATGGTCTGTCAGAGCATCTATCTGAAAGCCTGGGGACACCGAGACCTCGTGTAGTATCTCTCTAGTCTGAGATTGCATGGGGAAACAAACAAGTCTACTTCCAGATGACTCCCAGGGACAGGAGTCCCGGACCCACCTGGAGACTTCAGAGGGGAAAGTCCACTCGTTGTCCAGAGAAACTCTTGACAGAAAATCTGCCTAAACGTTCTGGACTCCAGGGAGATAGATAGCTGTTAGGTCGGCCAGGTTTTTCTGGGCCCAAATCATGATGGGCTCTACTCCCTTTGACAGGGAAAGACTGACAGTACCCCGTCTCTTGATGTATGCAACTGCCGTCGTGTTGTCTAGTCTTAGGAGGACGGAGGCTCCTGCTGTTAAATGTTAAAAGGCCTGCAGAGCGCAGAACGCTGCCCGGAGTTCCAGAACATTGGAGGCTATGCTGTGAGAGGGAAAATTCCATATGCCTTGGGATACTTCTGTCAGGATGAGAGTGCCCCAGCCCCTGTTACTGGCATCTATAGTGATGGTGACCCAAGACAAAGGTGCGATGGAGTGACAATTGAGGAAGGTTCCTCTGTTGTAGCCACCAAGGAAGGCTCTCCCGCATGGATGAGGTTATTCAGATAGCGTGATCCCAAAGCCCTGGGTTCCACTGCTGGAGGAAGCCCTTCTGAAAGGGCCACATTTTCCACTGAGCCCACTTTACCATGGGTGTTGTTGCCACCATGGTGCCGACAATCTTTAGGCATGGAGAGGCTCGGAGATGAGAGGATGACATTGCAAGCCAAACTCTGTCCCAGGTTACTGGAATTTTTCCAGGGGTAACGAGATGGTGCTCTTGATAGTGTTGAAGTGTGCCCCGAGGAATACCAGGGACTGCGTAGGATCCAGAGAGGGCTCTTTTTCAAATTCAGAAGCCAACTGAACTCAAGTAGAGTGGAGATGGCCTGGGATCAGCAACTGCTCCCTGTCCCGAGATAACAGCAAGTCGTCTAGATAGGGATACTGACGGATACCTCTGGACATGATCAGAGCCACGACAGCCAACAATAGTTTTGAAAACACACAAGGCGATGTCATAAGCCTGAAGGGGACACAGGTGAACTGCAGATGGATTTTATTGATAGTAAAGCAAAGGTATTTCTGGAATTCTGACGCTATCGGAATATGGAAGTAGGCATCCTTCAGGTCTATAGACACAAGCCAATTGCCTGGTTGGATTGCTTGACTGATCGTGAGTAGTGTCTCCATCTTGAACTTCTCCTTCTTGATAAAAGAATTCAAGTGGGTTACGTCTATAACTGGCCTCTAGGAGCTTTTTTTTTAATTCAACACCATGAAGAGGGGCGAGTAGACCCCTTAAAACCTTTACTCGGCTGGAACTGGAATTGCAGCACCTTGAGCCACAAGGGAGTCTGCATAGGACAGGAGAATGAGCTTTATCTCTTCCGAGAAAGGCAAGCATGCCGACTCGCTCTGTCTGGGCAGGCCCAATATCATAAAGACTTAAGGGCTACTTGTCCACCTGAAGATGCCCCTTTAAAAACGTCTGGCTTGAAGGCTTTTTTTTTTTTTTCTTCCAGGTCTTCCTGAACTCACGGCCAGGCCTATAGCGGCGAGTGTCCCTTGCTCTATTTGAACCTTACCTGAGCTGTGTTCTCTTCTGGCCACAGGGAACGCCTAGCCATGATAGATGACAGCATTATCCAAGCCACCAGGCGAATTATGTCTAGGGAAGTCTCACCCATAAAAGCCGCTGCCAACCTTAGCTCACGAATAGGTGAGCTCCTGGCCACTTCTTCCGAGATGCTCTTCAGAGAAGAATCTACGTCGTCCATCCAGACTTCCAACTCTTTAGAAAGAGCTGCGAGAGCTAGAGCTGGTTTGCAGGTCATACCCACTGTAATGTAGATCTGCTTGAGGTCGGTATCAATTTTCCTCTCCAGGCCATCCCTAAAGGAAATAGTATCCTCCAATGGAAGTGTGACGTGCCTCACCAAGCTCAATAGGGCTGCATCAATGAGAGGAGCAGACTCCAGGTGTTTTAAATCCTTGCTTTTAAATGGATACATTTTCGATACCTTCGTTAACAGGCAATTATTCCTTTCAACACCACCCCATTCATCAGTAATTATTGTGACAAGTAAACACAAAAGGGGAAATTGGGGCGTCTTTTTTGAGGTGTTTAAAATATTTCCTCTGTTTGGAGGGTGCCTCCACTGGCTCTTCCCATCTCAAAGCTTCTTTGGCATCTTTGACCAGCTGTGGTACTAGGGCAAATTCAAAACCTGAACCAGGGTCATCTACCTCCACCTCACGGTCTGAGGCTTCAATTGAGGGATGGCTCGGCTGTGAAGGGCCTGGAGCCTCTAAATCATCCCTAATAGGGACTGACATAGTGTCGCCAGCAGGATTATGGGTATGACCATAATCCGCTTTACTCAGGGTCTCACCTTTCTGACCAGTGCTTCCACTTGATGGTCTCCACCCTCTCTCTCTTTCTCTTGAAGCTTTAGAAAAGCATTGCTCGCAGAGCGATTTGCCTTCAGGAACCTGGGCCCTGCATAGCCAGCAGGCTTTCCTCACAGATCGGCTGGAGTGACGGTGAGAGTGTCACCCAGAGGTTGTTTTAGATTCCTCTCTGTGGTGCCTAGATCTAAAGGGAGATCTATGACGTCTGGAGCTTGAAGAGGAGTGACGACTTTGAGACCTAGAATGGTTTTTGCCATGGTTTGGTGTTCATACCTAGAAGGGCTGAGTGAAAAAGAAAGGGTTAAGAGCTCCTGAATGAGTGAGCCCAAGCATCACAGGCAGAAAATAACTAAATTCTACCTGCAGTGCAAGGGTTGGCCACAGGAGGGCAGTGACAGAGCCATGGCAAGGCAGTTTGAAACTAAAATGAACCAGTAAAGCCTTATGAGAAACAGGAGCGACAACAGACATGATGGAGCACATAACAAACGTAGCCAGCAGCCAGTACCTAGAGAGCATGCAGCAAACAATTTACCTTGTAAAACAGACCAGTGCCTGGGGAAACCACCATATAAGCCTGCAATGTCTCACTGCCTGTGATTAGCGCAGCGCTGCGCTCACTTCCTGGCGGGCTCTGCACGTGTTCCATGCGAACACGCCTGAGCTCATCCCTAATTACCACCACCACGGCATGATCCGGACCAGAACCTGGGACTGGGGAGCTGATCGCTCGACCCACCGCACGATCAGGCGTTTACAAGGCCTCCTGCTAGTAGCTGGGACGTTTGGCCATATTACCGCTTGCCTGCCAGTGGCCAGGTTAGTAAGCTCCTCATGGTATCGCATGTCCACCTGCTAATAGCTAGGATTGCTGGGAGAAGGGTCCTATGAGGTATGAGGGGGCGGGATTAACCCACACGTAGGCTGCCATGGAGTCTGTCAGGAAACAAAAAATATAAAGAAAAAAATAACTTTTTGCATCGCTAGGATGCATGTTTATAGCCCTTATCGCTTAATGAAAGTATTATCTATTTTCTATAATAGGTTTTCCAAGAAAAATTGAAAAAAAAAAATAATTAAGATTATTAAATTCCTGCAATACTTGAAAGAGTAGTCTATCTAATCTAAAAAAGGTAAATGGTATATGTCTTTTATCAAGAACTTAGACTTCTCTAAAACTTTGTTTCTAAAGCCTATATAAATACATCAACCCTAGAAATTATATCTTTTTAGTCATGAATGAGTCTCCTTGTTTGTTTAATGATAATTTTATGCAACTCTAGGTGGCAAGTAGTAAATAAGGAGAGCTGTTTTAACCATTGTATTTAGGTAAAGAGATTTCCCTGACCCATAATGTATTCTATTCATAGGATGCAGGTGCATTTATGGGTCAAATGAGCATAGTTAATGAGTTCAGTATGTTATTGTTCCTTTGGGAGCATATCTCCCATATTAGCTTATAACTGTATTTCTTAAAGAATAGTCTGTCAGTCCATTGGATCTTCTTGGCCCTCTGGGGGGGAAACATAGCGACTCCTTTTATGTGTGTGATGAACCCCATTTTTCCCGGTTGCATGGGATGAGTTAGGTAGGGAAGAAGTAAATGCTGTTCTTCTACACGAGGTTGTAGCTGCAGATGTTCCATCGATCAATGTTAGGTCAAGTAAGGCTTGTTGAAGCTCGTTCAGTGATTTACAGATGTGTTTGGTACCTTTGTAGCTGAAGCATATGGAGAATGGAAAACCCCATTGGTATGTGATTTTATGACGTTGTAATTCCACTAAATGTGGTTTCATGGCACGTCTCTTAGAAATGGTTACTTGAGAGAGATCAGAGAAAATCTGAAAAAAGTGTACCCTGGAAGGTTAGGTTGTCTTTCACTCTGGCTGAAATTAAGAGTTGTTCCTTTGTGCGTTAAAAATTGAACTTTGCTATGATGTCACGTGGGGGTCCATTTGCTTTTTTAGGCATGAGAGCTCTGTGCTCCCTGTCCATTTCCAGCTTTTCAATCGGTATTCCTGGTTGTAATTCTTGGCATTATGCTGTTATTGTGGCAGATAAGTCGGTGATCGATTCAGGTATGCCTCTCATTCGCAAATTGGACCTCCTTGCACGGTTCTCATAATCTTCCAGTTTATATTGTAGTGTAATGTTTTCTGCTTTAAGAAGATCTATTTCATTCAAGTATTCAAGTGTTGAGTTTTCTATTTCTTCAACTTTCATTTCTAGCGCAGCTGTGCGATTTCCCAATTCTCTGATTTCTTTAGTCAGGTTACTGGTTATTTGTTCTGAGGTAATCTTTAATGCTTTGTTCAGCATCTTCTCAAATTGTTTCATAAGGCTTTGGGATGCAGTTAATTCATGTGAAGATTTCTGTGACAGAAATAATTCAGTGTCAGATTCTTCTGAGGAGACTTGCTGAGACGGCTGTGTTTTTATCCTGTGTGCTGAGGAGACTGGCGCCATTTTCACTGCAGTCTTGGCCTGAGCGCCTCCTCTGGGGTTTTTTAAAACTTATTCCGCGCTCCCGCCAATACCATTTTTAGTCCAAATGATTCTCTCACCTCACAGGAATGTTCAGACAGAGTTTCTGTAAGAAATAATTAGGAGGGCTGTCTTTGTTTAGCGGTTCTCCTTCTTCACAGAGCAGAGCTCTAGTGGGACATGTCCATTGAGCTAGACTCTGCCACCTGAGCCTCGACATGCGTGATTATTCAAGTGACTTATACAGCTGCTTTTACTGTTCTTTTGTTTTCAATGCAGATCCCCTATAGGCTTGTCATTACTAGAGATGGACGAACTTCCGACGGGATGTTTCACGAACGCGAACTGCAAACGCGGTCGAAAGTTCGCAAACCGCAAATTTCGCGGCTGGCCCCATTGACTTCAATGGCAGGCGAACTTTAAAAACCTACAGGTCATATTTCCAGCCACAAAATAATTACTAGCTGTGGACACATAGTCCCACCACATGGGCACTGACATAACACATGTATGAAGTGAATCTGGGATTGACAACTAGAAGCATTCTTTTTTTATATGTGAAATTTGACAATTCAGGACTCAGGAGCGCATGAAAGCAATGGAGGAGAGGAAAGGTCAGGGTAGGCTATGAAGAAGGTGGAGGAGATGATCACCAGCACTATGATATAGAGCACTGACACCAGCACTGAGATATAGAGCACTGACACCAGCACCGTGATATAGAGCACTGACACCAGCACCGAGATATAGAGCACTGACACCAGCACCAAGATATAGAGCACTGACACCAGCACCGTGATATAGAGCACTGACACCAGCACTGTGATATAGAGCACTGACACCAGCACCATGATATAGAGCAGGGGTCTTCGAACTACGGCCCTCCAGTTGTTCAGGAACTACAATTCCCATCATGCCTAGTCATGTCTGTGAATGTCAGAGTTTTACAATACCTCATGGGATGTGTAGTTTCGCAACAGCTGGAGGGACGTAGTTTGAGGATCCCTGATATAGAGCACTGACACCAGCACTGTGATATAGAGCACTAACACCAGCACTGTGATATAGAGCACTGACACCAGCACTGTGATATAGAGCACTGACACCAGCACCATGATATAGAGCACCGACACCAGCACCGTGATAGAGTGCACCGACACCAGCACCGTGATATAGAGCACTGACACCAGCACTGTGATATAGAGCACTGACACCAGCACCATGATATAGAGCACTGACACCAGCACCGTGATAGAGTGCACTGACACCAGCACCGAGATATAGAGCACTGACACCAGCACCATGATAGAGAGCACTGACACCACACCAGCACCGGGATAGAGAGCACTGACACCACACTAGCACCGTGATAGAGAGCACTGACACCAGCACTGTGATATAGAGCACTGACGCCAGCACCGTGATATAGAGCACTGACACCAGCACCGCGATAAAGAGCACTGACATCAGCACTGATACCAGCAACTCCCTGCTGGGCCCCAAAAATATGACACCGCTCAACCTCCTCAAACAGGAGGGTACGGGCATATAGTACAGTGTGCTTTTTTTGTACAAGGAAGTTCGACAAATGTAGAAAAAAGGTCTGTGTGCTTGATTAAATAAATTGTTTATAGAGATGTACATGGTCTACTGGTCACATGTGTTGAATTCCTCCGAGATCCATGTCTCATTCATTTTTAGAAATGTGAGGTAGTCAACACTGTCGTGAGCTAGGCGAGTGCGCTTATCGGTCACGATCCCCCCTGCTGCGCTGAACGTCCTTTCGGACAGGACACTGGACGAGGGGCAAGCCAACAGTTCCATTGCAAATTGGGCAAGCTCTGGCCAGAGGTCAAGCCTGCCCACCCAGTAGTCCAGAGAGTAGTCCTCAGAGCGTCCACATCGGCCGTTAACCCGATGTAGTCGGACACCTGTCGGTCTAGGCCAGTGATGGCGAACCTTGGCATCCCAGATGTTTTGGAACTACATTTCCCATGATGCTCCACTACACTACAGAGTGGATGAAGCATCATGGGAAATGTAGTTCTAAAACATCTGGGGTGCCAAGGTTCGCCATCACTGGTCTAGGCGTTCCCTGATGCTGGATCCGGATGACACCTGTAGATGGGTCTGCTGAGAGAATGACCTCATATCAGAAGTCACCAACACATCTTCAAATCGCCCTCTTCTTGCAGGTGCTGTTGGATTGGTACCCGCAACTCTTTCTCTGGGAGTGGGAATTGCTCCTCTGTCAGCGCACGCAAAAGCAGAATGCAGCATTTCTCGAAGCAAGGCCTGGAAGTGCTCCATTCTGACAGCCCTCTGTGACGGTGGTAACATTTCTGCCATTTTGTGTTTGTACCGGGGGTCTAAGTACGTTGCCACCCAGTACTGGTCCTTGACCCTTATGCTTTTTATACGGGGGTCCCTGTTAAAACACTGGAGCATGAAGGCCCCCATTTGCACTAAACTGGAAGCGGTGTGGTGACCAGGCTCCTGCTCATCATCCAGGATAATATTGTACTCCTCGTTCTCCTCTCCCCATCCACGCACAACAGGGATCCCAGAAAGGTTTAAAGCATGCTCTTCTTGCTCCTCCTCATCCGCCCCGGCACCATCCTCCTCTGACTCCTCTTCAGACTCCTGTTGTTGACTTGTCTCAGATAGAGTAGGCCCCCCTGGGAATTCATCCAGCATTGCAACTTCCTCATCTTCCCGCTCCTGCTCCTCCACGGCTTGATCAATGACATGATGCAATGCACGCTCCATAAAGAGGGCATAAGGTACCATGTCACTGATGGCGCCATAGCTGTGACTGACCAGTTTGGTGATCTCATCAAATGGCCGCAGAAGTCTGCATGTGTCGCGCATGAGCAGCCACTGGCGTGGTGAAAAAAACCCCAGCTCCCCAGAACCTGTTCTGCCGCAGAGTTCATACAGGTAGACGTTAACTGCACGTTTCTGCTGGAGCAGCCTATCAAGCATATAGAAGGTTGAGTTCCATCGCGTCGGGCAATCGCAAATAAGACGTCTGACCGGCAGATTGTGTCGCCGCTGAATGTCAGCAAGGCGAGCCATGGCCGTGTAAGATCTTCTGAAATGGGCCGAGATTTTCCTTGCCTGCCGCAAGATGTCCTGGACCTCAGGGTATTTGACAACAAATCGCTGCACGACCAAGTTTAAGACGTGTGCCATGCATGGCACGTGCGTAATTTTGCCCTGTTTCAATGCGCTAAGCATTGGCACCATTGTCGTACACCACTTTACCAACTGTCAAATTGAGCAGTGTTAGCCACTGATCTGCCTGTGAATGCAAAGCTGAAAGGAGTGCCGGGCCAGTGTGGCTCTTGGCTTCCAGGCACAACAGACACAGCATGGCATGGCAACGTCTCACCTGGCATGTCGAATAGGTTCTGGGGAGCTTGGGCGGCGCAGCGGAAGAGACGCTAGCAGCGGAAAAGGAGGAGTCAGCCGAGGAGGAGAGGGAGGAGGATGGAGTAGGAGGAGGAGGAGAAGAAGAGCCAGGCCTGCATGCAATCCGTGGCGGTAAAACCAAATCTACATGGGTGCCATGGGTTACATGCTTGACAGCCGTCAGAAGGTTCACCCAGTGGGCAGTAAAAGTGATATACCTTCCCTGCCCATGTTTGCTAGACCACCTGTCTGTGGTCAGATGTATCTTGGTACGGACACTGTGTGCCAGAGATACATTCACTTGCCGCTGAACATGGCCATATAGCTCTGGGATGCCCTTCTGTGAGAAATACTTCCTTCCAGGGACCTTCCATTGTGGTGTTCCAATGGCCACAAATTTTCGAGTCCACCAGTTTATATGGCAGTAGTTGGAGGGCTATGAGTTCTGACAAGCCAGCCATCAACCGTTGGGCAAGAGGGTTATCATTTTTTTTACGCTCGAACATTTGGCCCACGGAAACCTGCCTTTTTGCAGAAAAACGTGAGCTTGGCACGATGGAGGGTGGAGTGGAGGACAATTGTGAGGAGAGAGGAGAAGGAGAAGTAGAAGACGAGGCTGGATGGTGAGAGCCTGGAGTATGGCTTTGTGTGTTCCGTTGCTCCCACTGGGCTTGGTGATGGCAGCTTATGTGCCTTCTTAAGGCGGTCGTCCCTAGGTGAAGTGTTGGGCTTGCCGCAACTTATGCCTTGACTGCAAAGATTGCAGATGACAACACTATTGTCATTAGCGGACACGTTAAAAAAAGCCCACACTGCGGAACCATGTGGCGGCGTCCGGGGAGCGCCAGATGTTACCGTACATGGTTGATGCCTCGCTCCTGATACATTTGCATTCTTCTTTGTCCCTCCTGTGCAATCTAAGTTCTTCCTGCTTCTCCTCCCTATCTGCTGGTCTATATCTCCCTCTGAACTCCCCTCCTCTTCCTCTCTTGTGGGCACCCACTTGGCATCACTAGACACGTCATCATTGACGTCACCTTCCCCACCGCTATAATTAGAGATCTCGGAGTAGGCAGAAACAGCGGGGACAAACCTCCTCCTTGGGCTGATCTGGGTACTGTCGTCAGACTGCTGAGCGGCGGTTGTTGCTACCTCCTCTTCCTGATCCAATGCCAAGAGTGACTGCGCATGGGAAATGTCTTGATATGGATCAGAAAATAATTCCTGTGACTCAAGCGGAAGCTATATGGTGGTGGTGGTGTTGGTGGTAGTGTCTTTGGGAGTGCACATAGCAAAGAGTGAAGAAGAGGGTGCAGATCGAGAGGATGAGGAGGGTGCAGAAGAGTAAGGCTGAGTGAGCCACTCAACCAAGTCTGGTGCGTCCTTTGACGTAATCGCACGCAGCTTCTGCAATTTGCCACTTTTGCTCAAGTCTGTTGCTCATGCCCTACCACCCCTGTGGAAGGGCCTGCTTCTTCCTCTGCCTGTCATTTTTTAAATGACCCTGTGACAAAAGTCTCTAGAGAAGTGCAGTATGTATGTGGAAGAAGGTATATAACACCCCGCTTCAATCTGTTGTTTTTGGGGGGCCACTGGTCTATCACACCAGTTATAATACTTTTTTTTATTGCGTTTGTCACTCTTTGTAGTATTGCTGCAGAACCGCTCAGCAGTCACAATGCTGCACAGTGGAAATGCACTATACTATGCTTTCTATACGTGCAAGTATTTTATATGTGTATTACACACCTATATACTGCACACCAAATAGTACACCTATACCAGGCCTTACAAGGACTTTTGTGGACCTAGTAGCTAGTGATTTTCAGACTGTACCTCAGTCCCTACACTGATAAAGGACTTCTGCAGAATAGGGCAGTAATCTGCAGCACAGTCCTGCACCAGCACCCTATATATTGTACACCTATACCAGTCCCTCCACCTTTGTGGACCTAGTAGCTAGTGATTTACAGACTGTACCTCAGTCCCTACACTGATAAAAGACTGCTGCAGAATAGGGCAGTAATCTACAGCAGTGCACCAGCACCCTATATATTGTACACCTATACCAGTCCTTACAAGGACCTTTGTGGACCTAGTAGCTAGTGATTTGCAGACTGTATCTCAGTCCCTACACTGATAAATGACTGCTGCAGAATAGGGCAGTAATCTACAGCAGTGCACCAGCACCCTATATATTGTACGCCTATACCAGTCCTTACAAGGACCTTTGTGGACCTAGTAGCTAGTGATTTGCAGACTGTACCTCAGTCCCTACACTGATAAAGGACTGCTGCAGAATAGGGCAGCAGTCAAGTATAATATTCTTTCTATATTTGGAAGAAAGTATATTATACGTGTACAACCCTATATACTGTACACCTATACCAGTCCTTAAAAGGACCTTTGTGGACCTAATAGTAATAGCTAGTGATTAAACTGACTGTCCCTGCTGCATACATCGTCCTGTCCCTCCCTGCACTGACAAAAGACAGGCTGCTGCAATTACCAGCACAGCAGTGTACTCAACCCTATATACTGTACTACACCTATAAAATACCAGTCCTTAAAAGAACTTTTGTGGACCTAATAGCTAGAGATTTGTGTCACTACAGTCTTTCCCTGCTCCACACAGCGTTCTGTCCCCATGCTGAAATAAGACAGAATGTAAAATTGCCGCCAGATCAGGTCTATTTATAAGGTAGGGGGAATGTCCAATTGTCCATGTGCTGAAATGTCTCAATTGGCTGTACTGTACCTCATGATGGATGTGTCAACATGGGTCAAAGTTCTTTCACACTGTAAACACATATGTCCGCCGGGCGAACAGCGGCAATAGTCCGCCGATTGGGCGAATCGCGAGCACGCAAAATTTGCAGCGAAACGACCGCCGGGCGAACAGTTCGGCCATCCCTAGTCATTACACAATGGGAAAGAGGTATAAGGATATATACTGAGGGCAATGTGAAAAAGGAATCGGGTAGAATTGGCGCTATACCTTTAAATTAATATATTTAGTGCCACTAATCCTCAACTTGTTAGCACTATAAAATTGCTATCGTTGTTATACAAATTGTTAAGATATTAGAGTCCATACCCTTTTGCAGGGACCTCCTGCTGAAAAAATATATAAGTGTATATATAATAGTGATGATTTAACAGCCCAAAATCGGTGTTTGGAAAAAAGTGAAATTACATATAAAATTGTGATACTACTGAAAAATTCTTAAATGTCTTAAGATGTTTTGGGGTACAAGCTGCCTCTACTTGGTGTACCCCCCCCCCCCCTGAAAACGGGTGGGGCTTATTAGCATGTAAAAAAAAGTCAGGTAGAATTATACATCCATACCAATAAAGGTTGTGAAACAAAAAAAAAAAAAAAAAAAAATTGGTAATATACACCTAGTGAAAAATACTGAAATAAATAAATAAATGCAATATTATTATCCTATAAACATAAAATGCCGACAACTCTTTTGTAATATATTAAACAGTTCATAATCCAAATGGTGCCTCATGCAAATATCCAAAGAAAATACCCGGTGCGCTTTGGTGAAAATGAATTATATTGCGCTCACCAGATCTTTAGGCCTACTGGGGGAAAACCGCCTTCACAGTGTATAGCCCCTGTGTCGCTCTCTGGCATCTCCCTGGGAATTTGATTATTCACCCATCCACAGTTTAGATTCTCATTTAAACGTTACATGTAAAAAGGAGGAGAAAGGTTTATTGAAAACAGAAAACTACTCACATCTTATCAGAGCAAGATTCACTATAAAGCCTCATACACACGGTCGGACTTTGTACAAACTTTTCCGTGGACTTTTGTACAAAGGGTGTGGTCCACAAGTTTGTATTGCATACACACAGTCGGACTTTTTGACAACAAACACGAACATAGTGACGTCACAACGTACTGACGCCACTTCAAAAGAGGACGTTCAATGACTCCAGCGCCACCTTTGGTCAACTTCTGTATTGTAGTCTGATCTTTTGCATTGGTTCTGAGCATGCATGTTTGTACCTTGTACAAAAGTCCGATGCTTTTGCGTACACACGGTCGGACTTTGCTCCATCGGACTTTTGTTGCCAGAAAGTTTGTCCGTTCGCACAGCCAACAAAAGTCCGATGGAGCGTACACACAGTCGGATGTTGCTCCAAAACAGCTAATTTGCATGTTTGTTGTCAAAAAGTCCGACCGTGTGTATGGGCCTTAAGAAATCCTCACACCGTCTGCTGCTGCGGTGTATTCAAAAGAGGTCACTTCTCTATAGCCATGCCAGGGCGTGGTGTATTCAAAAGAGGTCAGGGCGTGGCTGTAGAGAAGTGACCTCTTTTGAATACACCGCAACAGCAGGTGGTGTGAGGATTTCTTATAGTGAATCTTGCTCTGATAAGATCTGAGTAGTTTTCTGTTTTCAATAAACCTTTCTTAAAGACATACTACACTATGGATTCTCCTCCTTTTTACATGTAACGTTTAAATGAGAATATAAACTGTGGATGGATGAATAATCAAATTCCCAGGGAGATGCCAGAGAGCGGCACAGGGGCTATACACTGTGAAGGCGGTTTTCCCCCAGTAGGGGTAAAGATCAGGTGAGCGCAATATAATTAATTTTCACCAAAGCGCACCAGGGATTTTCTTTCTTTGGATATTTGCATAAGGCACCATTTGGATTATGAACTGTTTAATATATTACAAAGGACTTGTCAGCATTTTATGTTATAGGATAATAATATTGCATTTATTTATTTATTTCAGTATTTTTCACTAGGTGTATATTACCAATTTTTTTTTTTTTTTTATTGTTTCACAACCTTTATTGGTATGGATGTACAGTATAACTGTTTAATCAATTGCACGGATTAGGAATAATTTTATTAATTAATAGAGTGACACACATTTTATTTAAGGATATAGTGCCAATTCTACCTGACTTTTTTTCACATACTGAGGGCAGATTAGCCGCTTCAGGCCCGGAAGATTTTACCCCCTTCCTGACCAGGGCACTTTTTGCGTTTCAGCACTGCGTCGCTTTGACTGACAATTGCACGGTCGTGCGACGTTGCTCCCAAACAAAATTGACATCCTTTTTTTCCCACAAATAGAGCTTTTTTTTTAGGTGGTATTTGATCACCCCTGTGGTTTTTAAAAAAAAGCATTATTTTTTACTTTTTGCTATAATAAATATCCCCCAAAAATATATCCAAAAAATTTGTTTCCCTCAGTTTAGGCCAATTATTGATTGGTTTGCGCAAAAGTTGTAGCGTTTACAAAATAGTGGATAGTTTTATGGCATTTTTATTAATATTTTTTTTTTTTTACTAGTAATTAGCGGCGATCTGCGGTTTTTATCATGACTGTGACATTATGGTGGACACGTTGGACATTTTTGATACATTTTTGGGACCATTGTCATTTATACAGCAATAAGTGCTGTACAAATGCACTCATTCCTGTGTAAATGACACTGGCAGTGAAGGGGTTAACCACTAGGGTGCAAGGTAAGGATTAAGTGTGTCCTGGGGCATGTTTCTAACTGGGGGGGGCTGTGGCTACATGTGACATGTCACTGATCTCTGCTCCCAATCACAATGAGCATAGATCAGTGACACTGTCACAGGAGGCATTCTTCCTCCCCATGAGACGATCGCGGGTATCCTCATGGCAAACGAGTCTGCGGGATAGGGTTGCCACCTGTCCGGTTTTGACCCGGACAGTCCGGGTTTGGACACATGTGCCCGGGTTTCCACCCGTCGGAAACCCGGGCACACATATCAACCATCCTGTGGCAGCCGGATCTCTGGCTCCAGCCACAACAAACATTTGGGGTGCATAATCATCCTGTCCCATGTCTGCTATCAATATTTACAACTTCACACACTGCCTAAACATCGGTGCAGCAAAGGGCAGCGGCATGTGCTCTGTGATTGGCCGAGCAGGCTGCAGGTGACAGGTCATGTGCGGGACGGACGGGATGGTGGACATGAAGGTCAGTGAAAAATTTGCCTGAGAGCCGTAGCTGCTGGTCATATGTGCATGCAGGGCTGCACTGTGTCTGGACAATTGCGCTAGCCCTGCATGCTCCGGAGTGCTAACTCGCGCTGTGTGTCACACACCTGAGGTCCGTCTCTCTCTCTCATCTGCTCTGTCAGCCGGCCACCCTTCTCCTCTCTGTCAGACCCCCCCTTCTTCTCCTGTGAAACGCTCCCTCTTCTCTATCAGACCCCCCCTTCTCTTCCTGTGAAACACTCCCTCTTCTCTATCAGACCCCCCCCTTCTCCTCTCTGTCAGACCCCCCTTCTCCTCCTGTGAAACGCCACCTCTTCTCTATCAGACCCCCCCTTCTCCTCTCTGTCAGACCCCCCCTTCTCCTCCTGTGAAACGCTCCCTCTTCTCTATCAGACCCCCCTTCTCCTCTCTGTCAGACCCCCCTTCTCCTCCTGTGAAACGCCCCCTCTTCTCTAACAGACCCCCCTTCTCCTCTCTGTCAGACCCCCCTTTCTCCTCTCTGTCAGACCCCCCCTTCTCCTCTCTGTCAGACCCCCTTCTTCTCTCTCTCTCTCTCTCTCTCTCTCTCTCTCTCTCTCTCTCTCTGTCAGACCCCCCTCTCTCTCTGTCAGACCCCCTATCTCTCTGTCAGACCCCCTCTCTCTCTGTCAGACCCCCTCTCTCTCTGTGTCAGACCCCGTCTCTCTCTGTGTCAGACCCCCTCTCTCTCTGCCAGACCCCCCTCTCTCTGTCAGACCCCCCCTCTCTCTATCTCTGTCAGACCCCCCCTCTCTCTCTCTGTCAGACCCCTCTCTCTCTCTCTGTCAGACTCCTCTCTCTCTCTTTCTCTCTCTCTCTCTCTCTGTCAGACCCCCCTCTCTCTCTCTCTGTCAGACCCCCCTCTCTTTCTCTCTGTCAAACCACCTCTCTCTCTCTCTGTCAAACCCCCCTCTCTCTCTTTGTCAGAACCCCCTTTCTCTCTGTCAGACCCCCCCTCTCTCTCTGTCAGACCCCTCTCTCTCTCTGTCAGACACCCCCCCTCTCTCTCTCTCTCTGTCAGACCCCCTCTCTCTCTCTGTCAGGCCCCCTCTCTCTCTCTCTCTCTCTCTCTCTCTCTCTCTCTCTGTCAGAACCCCCTCTCTTTCTCTTTGTCAGACCCCTCTCTCTCTCGATGTCAGGCCCCTCTCTCTTTCCCTGTCAGGCCCCTCTCTCTTTCTCTCTCAGACACCCTTCTCTCTCGTTGTCAGACCCCTCTCTCTTTCTCTCTCAGACCCCCTTCTCTCTCTCTCGCTCTCTCTCTGTCAGACCCCCCTCTCGCTCTCTCTTTCTCTCTGTCAGACCCCCCCCCTCTCTCTCTTTCTCTCTGTCAGACCCCCCTCTCTCTTTCTCTCTGTCAGACCCCCTTCTCTCTCTCTCTCTATATCTCTCTGTCAGACCCCCTTCTCTCTCTATCTCTCTCTCTCTGTCAGACCCCCTTCTCTCTCTTTCTCTCTGTCAGACCCCCCTCTCTCCTCCTGTGAAACGCCCCCTCTTCTCTATCAGACCCCCCCTTCTCCTCTCTGTCAGACCCCCCCTTCTCCTCCTGTGAAACACTCCCTCTTCTCTATCAGACCCCCCCTTCTCCTCTCTGTCAGACCCCCCCTTCTCCTCCTGTGAAACACTCCCTCTTCTCTATCAGACCGCCCCTTCTCCTCTCTGTCAGACCCCCCCTTCTCCTCCTGTGAAATGCTCCCTCTTCTCTATCAGACCCCCCCTTCTCCTCTCTGTCAGACCCCCCCTTCTCCTCCTGTGAAACGCTCCCTCTTCTCTATCAGACCCCCCTTCTCCTCTCTGTCAGACCCCCCCTTCTCCTCCTGTGAAACGCCCCCCTCTTCTCTATCAGACCCCCCTTCTCCTCTCTGTCAGACCCCCCCTTCTCCTCTCTGTCATACCCCCTATTCTCCTCTCTGTCAGACCCCCCCTTCTCCTCTGTCAGACCCCCCCTTCTCCTCTGTCAGACCCCCTTCTTCTCTCTCGCTCTCTCTGTCAGACCCCCTCTCTCTCTGTCAGACCCCCCTCTCTCTGTCAGACCCTCTCTCTCTCTGTCAGACCCCCTATCTCTCTGTCAGACCCCCCTCTCTCTCTCTGTCAGACCCCCCCTCTCTCTGTGTCAGACCCCCTCTCTCTGTCAGACCCCCCTCTCTCTGTCAGACCCCCCTCTCTCTCTCTCTCTGTCAGACCCCCCCTCTCTCTCTCTGTCAGACCCCTCTCTCCCTCTCTCTCTGTCAGACCCCCCCTCTCTCTCTCTCTGTCAGACCCTCCTCTCTTTCTCTCTGTCAAACCCCCCTCTCTCTCTCTCTGTCAAACCCCCCTCTCTCTCTCTGTCAGACCCCCCCTCTCTCTCTCTCTGTCAGACCCCCCTCTCTCTGTCAGACCCCTCTCTCTCTCTGTCAGACACCCCCCCTCTCTCGCTCTCTCTGTCAAACCCCTCTCTCTCTCTCTGTCAGACCCCCTTCTCTCTCTCTGTCAGACCCCCCTCTCTCTCTCTGTCAGACCCCCCCCTCTCTCTCTGTCAGACCCCCCCCCTCTCTCTTTCAGACCCCTCTCTCTCTCTGTCAGACACCCCCCCTCTCTCTCTGTCAGACCCCCTTCTCTCTCTCTGTCAGGCCCCCTCTCTCTCTCTGTCAGGCCCCCTCTCTCTGTCAGGCCCCCTCTCTCTCTCTGTCAGGCCCCCTCTCTCTCTCTGTCAGGCCCCCTCGCTCTCTCTGTCAGGCCCCCTCTCTCTCTCTCTTTGTCAGACCCCTCTCTCTCTCGCTGTCAGGCCCCTCTCTCTTTCTCTCTCAGACCCCCTTCTCTCTCTCTCCCTGTCAGACCCCTCTCTCTTTCTCTCTCAGACCCCCTTCTCTCTCTCTCTCTGTCAGACCCCCCTCTCGCTCTCTCTTTCTCTCTGTCAGACCCCCCTCTCTCTCTTTCTCTCTGTCAGACCCCCCCCTCTCTCTCTCTTTCTCTCTGCCAGACCCCCCTCTCTCTTTCTCTCTGTCAGACCCCCCCTCTCTCTCTTTCTCTCTCTCTCTCTCTCTCTCTCTCTGTCAGACCCCCTTCTCTCTCTCTCTCTCTCTCTCTGTCAGACCCCCTTCTCTCTCTTTCTCTCTATCAGACCCCCCCTCTCTCTCTCTCTCTATCAGACCCCCTTCTCTCTCTTTCTCTCTGTCAGACCCCCCTCTCTCTTAGACCCCCCTCTCCCTCTCTCTCTCTCTCTGACCCCCTCTCTCTTCCCCTCTCTCTCTCTCTCTCTGTCAACCCCCCTCTCTGTCTCTCTCTTTCTCTCTCTCTCTCTCTCTCTCTCTCTCTCTCTGTCAGCCCCCCTCTCTGTCTCTCTCTCTCTTCCTGTCTCTCTCTCTCTGTCTCTCTCTGTTTCTCTCTCTGTCTCTCTCAGACCTTTCTCCCTCTCTCCCTTCCCCTCTCTCTCTGTCAGACCCCCCCCCCCCGTCTCCTGTCTCTCTTTCACCCCCCTCCCAACCCCTCTTTCCCTCCTCAGTTGATTTGGGGCCCAATCATTTCTAACAGCAGCCCTGTGAGTGAATGCTTCGACTCCCACACTCCCTGGCTCAAAGCAGCTCTTGGTAAGGCAGTCTATTAGGGGTCTTTCAGGTCAGGGGACGCTGATGAAGGGTCCCTGATCTAATCAAGTGTGGGGGGGGGCAATATAAGGGAAGGAGAATGTGAACTAATGGAGTCTGTGGGGAGGGGGGTTCTGACTGCTGTTGACCACTTAGAGACCCCCATTGTATCAGCACCCCCCTACTTAGAGACCTCTATTAGATAAGGGAAACTCTCTTTATATAAGCACCCCCTTTGGAGACCCACATTATGATATAAGGATCAGTGTTTCCTTATATCACCCCTCTCTTTAGACACACCCATTATTTCACAGTCCCCTTACATCAACAAGCCCCCCCCCCCCCCCTTAGAGATGAGTCTCTAATGAGAATCTGATATAGGGGACTCTGATTTAAAATAATAAAATAAAATAAAGCCTAATTTTTTATTTTTATTTTTAAACACGCAGTGCAACCTCCACATACAATTATATTAATTCAAATGTGAAAAAAATGAATTGTGAATGATGGTGGAAACCCCCAAGGATAATCCAAGTATTAATACACTCCAATCTTATTTAAACATACATATTGTTCAATTTCACACATACAATAGTGTATGAATAGTGGTGTAAATCCATTCCACAAGGTGCTATGCTAATATCCAACATATCTAACTCAAAAGGTGGTTATAAATTGGATATTAGCACAACACATTTTGAAATGGATTTACACCACTATTCATACACTATTGTATGTGTGTGTTTGCCATGCGGCGCTAAAGTGTTCGGGTTTGGCTTGAAGAAAAGGTGGCAACCCTACTGCGGGACCTGCGACCCGACTCACGGAGGTCTCGGCCCGCACGCGCGCACGTCGGAGGTGTGCATGTGATGGCACGGCGGCAAATTTAAAGGGACATAACTGTATGCCCATTTGCCTGTCTGTGCCATTCTGCCGACGTACATTGGCGTGCATCGGTTGGGAACCGGTTAGGTGGGTACAGCCACTTTGGCTGTTTTTCAGAGTTATTTAAATCAGTGCATTCTCTATCCTCACTTTCATACCACACCTAGCTGAGACTCTTTTTGTCAACTGTAGCTTTTCGTTCGTAGCTTTTTGTTCATGGCATTTCTATCGTAGCATTTCGATCATAGGTTTTCGTTTGTAGCTTTTCATTCATAGCTTTTCAATTATAGGTTTTTATTTGTAGATTTTACATTCGTAGCTTTTCGTTCGTAGCATTTTGTTAGTAACTTTTCCTGTGTAGCTTTTTCCTGTGTAGCATTTCATGTCCTGGCATTTCATGTAGTAGCATTTCATGTCGTAGCCCTTTTTCATGACGTAAGCCTTTTCATTTCATGACCTTTCGTTCACTGCATTTCCGTTAGCTAGTGCTCACATCTAGGATCTGTCACGTCTACAGATCCATATGGGCTGAGGTTCCATTTTTAATTGTCGCCCCACAATCTTCTTGCCTGTATACCATACATCATACATGCACGTTCACCATTACAACTTTACTACTACCCACCATGGTCTGTGGGTACCTTAGCCCTGAGTGTTCATTTTTAATTTCCTGTCTTGGCACTGCAGGTTGCTTGGGCTCGCTTACTGCATACACTAGAGTGGTCTTGTCATGACCAGTGTAGCCTAAATGTTCCCTTATACCCCATAACCTAATTACTCCCCAACCTTTTACCTTCCCCTTACCTTTAAACCCATTAACAGATGAGACCACACCTTTCTTTGGAGTAAAATGGCCACAACAGCCTTTATTAACAACTTAGCAACACTCCAACAATATATATATATATATATATATATATATATATATATATACAGTATATATATATAAATAATCAATAAATATATATATACAACATTAACACAATAACCAATACCTGCCCATCCTGGTGATCTCTGACGGTGACCCATAACTCCACCAAACACCAAAAGTCACTGCGGTACCCATTTTAACTTTTCCAGGCCTCCACCTGTAGCCGGTCGGAGACAACCTCCTGCAGTGACACATACCAGTATTCCATCCACCGTTCTGGAATACAACGGAGGGGCCGATACTATTGATGAGCCCCCCACCCCATCAGATCACCTCTGATTTACCGTCAACCGTCAAAGACCACCAGGAACACCACCACTTCGCAGACCTCATTTTGCTGTCATGGCGACCTTCAACGACACCTGAAAGAAACAAAACAGAGCAAAAATACCATACCAAAAACCACTAAACCTTATATATAGGGAGGGAGGGTGGGAAAAACTGCCTCCTCTTCCAGATTCTCTCCACAGACTGATTCCCCACTCCGCCCACTCCCTTTTATAAGGCTCCTCCACTTCCTCCACAAACTTAACCTGAGAGCCAGCCTCCTGACTTCCTCTCTTCCTTTGCAGGAATTATTAACCCTTGGTGTCCCTTAGTCACCACTGTCATGCCCAGCCCTCCATTAACACTTGCAGTGTCATTCCGTGCCTTTCTTGACCAGTGTAGCCTAAATGTTCCCTTATACCCCATAACCTAATTACTTCCCAATCTTTTACCTTCCCCTTACCTTTAAACCCATTAACAGATGAAACCACACCTTTCTTTGGAGTAAAATGGCCACAACAGCCTTTATTAACAACTTAGCAACACTCCAACAAAATATATATATATATATATATATATATATATATATATATATATAAATCAATAAATATATTTCTTGATCATAAATCACGGGACACAGGAGCTTCATTACATAGTGGATATATAGGCACCTCTGGTGATTGGACACTGGTTAACCCCAATTAAGGAGAATTCCTCCCCTATATAATCCCTCCCATATGGGAGGCACCTCAGTTTTTTCGCCAGTGTCTATGGTGGTTGGTCACGTAAAACTTTAGCTCTGTGCAGGTCCCTGCGGGGGCCTGAGGGCTACAACAAACCGGATCCATACCTCGGGCCGATATTTGACTCCCAAGATGGTATGGTACCCGGGCCTCGTCAGCCGAAGAAACGAGGTTTGGCCTGTAAGTCCTCTCCTATTGGAAGACTGGGCTCTGGGAAAACCAGACTTGGTGTACTGTTTATACAGAGTGCATGAAAGTTTCTGGCAGAGTCTTTTACATGGTCCAGGTAGGAGGCTCTTCTGAGAAAGAGCACCAGATAAACCTGAAGGTTGGCTAACACTGCCCGCCGTGATGGGTGAAGGCTGGAATTTGTCTGTTTCAGCAATTCCTGCGGCGAGGACAGATAAGGGAAGTTAATCCTATATATGTAATTATATGATGGATTTCTTCATTTTGAGTAGTTGTATGTCTTACCTGGTTTCCACCACTAGAGGGAGTAAGAGCAGCCTGATGCATACTTACATGCCTTTCAGTACACACGCTCAGTGAAGCCTGGTTCTCCAGCTGTCTCACGTCTCCACTGCAGTCCCTGCCACAACAAGGTAACACAGGGGTCCCACGTAGTCTGGGGGTCCCACGCAGCTCCGGTGGAGTTCTCCTTTCCCCCCCTGGATCCCGCGGTCCTCGTGCACGCGCGCGCGCCGGGCGCGTTCCCGGTCTAATGGAGGAGGGGGGAGTGTGGTTGTGAGCCGTGCACGTCACTGTGCACGGCGCTGTACTGCGCAGGCGCCAGGCGGCAGATTTAAAAAGCCCAGAGCGTCAGGGGGCTGTAAGTGTGAGACACAGGAGCTTTGGGCAGTAAGCATCCGAGGGGATAGGATCCAGGCAAACCTTAGACACCTACTCAGCATCAGGTTGTGCAGTTTAAACATATATATTTATTGTGAGACTTTAAGCACAACAGTGATTGCACTTTTACTAGTACCTCTGCTTTGTAGCTTAGGACTATGTCTCCTCATAAGAGGGTCTCAGGGGGAGGTAGCAAAGGCACTGGTAAATCACCGCCTAGGTTCAGGGGTTCTAAAAGTGCCTGTAAGTTACCACCCCCCCTGCAAGACTGGAGACAGCCTCTCAAGACGAGTCAGTGCCCCTGTCAGGTTTTGCAGCCTCTCCTAATGTCCCAGCCCCGGTTTATGTCACTGAGGACTCCCTTAGGGCTACATTGGAGGGTTTTGAAGGGAGAATAATGAATTTTATTTCTGCTTCCCTGAAAGATAGCAGGAAAAGGGGTAGATCCCCTCCCTCTGCTGAAATTCCTCTCTCAGATGATTCTTATGAAAATGAGGAGAGATCCCTGTCTTGGGACAGGGATCAGGAGCAGTCGGATGATTTAGAGGAAGAGGAGAGAGTCCCCTCCTCCCAGGCGCTCAGAAAACAGGTGCAGTATTATACTGAATTGGTGCGTACCACATTCAGAATGCCTGCTGCTGAAGTCGCTACGTCCTCTGTTTCTTCCCTGGGAGTCAGGAAAGCCCCACAGACTGCCTATTCCTTTCCAATTCATTCCTTAATGGATGAATTGTTGTATGAGGATTGGGGACATCCCAATAAACTGTTTGCTCCTCCTAAAAGGTTGTCTATGCATTATGCTCTGGAGAAAAGTTTCACCAAGAAGTGGGGGTTCCCATCTGTTGATGCGGCTGTTTCTTGCGTGAATAAAAACCTGACTTGTCCCTTGGATAATGCGCAGGTATTTAAAGATCCAACTGATAAGAAGCTGGAAACCTTATTAAAAGCCTCCTTTTCCATGGCTAGCGCTGTAGTGCAACCTACAGTCGCAGCCATGGGGTTGTGCCAGTTCCTCAAGGAACAGGTTAAGCAGATGCTTGGGCTCCTTCCCAGCGAGGAAGTAGAGAAGTATGCAGAAATTCCTCATATTCTGTGTTTCATGATTGATGCAATTTTGGATTCTGTCCAACAAGCATCACGTTTGTCCCTCATGTTGGTACACATGCGAAGGGCCCTATGGCTAAAGAATTGGGCAGCTGAGCTGTCATGCAAGAAGCATTTGATTGGGTTCCCGTTTAAAGGGGAACGTTTGTTTGGAGAAGAATTAGACAAATTCGTCCAAAAAATTTCAGGGGGTAAATCTACTCTCCTTCCAGTCAAAAGGAGCAAGCGTCCTTCATTCAGGCGTGCTCTCTCTCCCGGAGCATCAAGCTCTAAGCAGTGGCGACGGCCTTCTCAACCCTCCTCTACAGGAAAGGCTCAGGGCCGGGCCCAGGGGCAGAAAAAGACTTGGGGGCGAAAGCCTGCCAAGCAGAGCCCAAAAGCTTCCTTGTGAAGGGGTGCCCCCGCTCGGCCGAGTGGGGGGAAGGCTCCTGCAGTTTGCAGGAGCCTGGCGGGAAGAGATCCGGGACAAGTGGGTGATCTCTTCGGTATCTCTGGGCTACAGGCTAGAGTTCCAGGAGATTCCCCCTTTTCGCTTTCTAAGGTCAAGGATCCCCAGGGATCCAGTAAAGCAAAAACCGCTATTTCTGGCCTTAGATCACTTACTATCCCAGGGGGTGATAGTAGAAGTGGACCCAAAAGAACAGGGTTCAGGGTTTTACTCAAATCTCTTCACCGTTCCAAAGCCAAATGGAAGTGTCAGACCTATCCTAGATCTGAAGGATCTGAACCGGTTTTTACGCATCCGGTCCTTCCGAATGCAGTCAATCCGCACTGTGGTCTCCTCCCTGCAAGGGGGAGAGTTTATGGCATCAATAGATATCAAGGATGCATATTTCCTTATGCCAATTTTTCCCGCACACCAAAAATATCTAAGGTTCGCGGTAGAGCCATTTCAATTTGTGGCCTTGCCGTTCGGGCTTGCTACGGCCCCTCGAGTCTTCACAAAGATTCTGGACCCTCTCTTGGCAAACCTAAGAGCTCAGGATATAGCCATCATGGCTTATCTAGACGATTTGCTTCTCATGGAGAAAACAGTAGCGTTCCTGAACCACAGTGTCACCAGAACGCTAGAACACCTGGAACGCCTAGGTTGGATCATAACCTAGAAAAGTCATCCCTACAGCCTGCCACCAGGTTGGAATACCTGGGTATGATCATCGACACCGCTCAGGGCAAGGTGTTTCTTCCAAGGCCAAAGGCCTTGGCCATTGGGGATCTGGTGCGCCTAATTCTGGGCAGGAGATCTTCCCCCATTCGATTGTGCATGAGACTGTTAGGGAAAATGGTCGCCTCCTTCGAGGCCGTCCCATTCGCCCAGTTCCACTCAAGGCCTCTGCAAAGATGCATCCTTGCGGCTTGGAACAGGAAGCCCCAATCCTTGGATCTTCCTATGCGTCTATCCCCAGGGACACGCACGGAGTCTCATCTGGTGGTTACAAACCAAGAATTTGCTGAAGGGCAAGACCTTTCTTCCTCTTCCATGGAAGATTATCACGACAGATGCCAGCCTGACAGGCTGGGGAGCAGTGTTGGAGGAGACGTGTTCGCAGGGGAAATGGTCTGCGATCGAGAAGCTATTGCCCATAAATGTCCTGGAGATCCGGGCAATTTATATGGCTCTCATAGTGTGGTCTTACAGATTACGAGGTCTCCCTGTTCGGGTTCAGTCTGACAATGCCACAGCAGTGGCCTATATCAATCACCAGGGCGGTACCAGGAGTCTGGTGGCCCAAAAAGAGGTGAATCGCATACTTGTCTGGGCAGAAAAGCATGTTCCGTGTCTTTCTGCAGTCTTCATTCCAGGAGTGGAAAATTGGCAGGCGGATTTTCTGAGCCACCAGCAGTTGTGCCCAGGAGAATGGGCTCTGCGTGTTTCGGAACATATGTCACAGGTGGGGTACTCCAGACGTAGATCTGTTTGCGTCCAGGTTCAACAGGAAACTGGACAATTTTGTGTCAAGGACAAGAGATACAGTTGCTCAGGGGTCAGATGATCTGACAGTTCCCTGGGATCAGTACAATCTGATCTATGCCTTCCCCCCGTGCCCGCTTTTGTCGCAGTTCCTGGGAAGAGCCAAATTGGTCCTTTTGGTGGCCCCGGCTTGGCCCAGGCGACCGTGGTACGCAGAGATCATGAAGTTGGCAGTAGGCAGGCCATGGATCCTCCCTCTCCGGCCAGATCTGCTCTCACAGGGTCCAATTTACCATCCTGCTTTACGCAGTCTGAATTTGACGGTTTGGCTGCTGAGACCCACATTCTGAGAGACCGTGGCCTTTCGGGGCCAGTCCTTTCTACTCTGATCAATGCCAGAAAGCCGGCCTCCAGGCTTATTTATTACAAAATCTGGAGGGCATATGTTTCCTGGTGTGAACTCAGGAAATGGCATCCTAGAAAGTATGTCATTAGCAGGATCTTGGCCTTTCTCCAGTCAGGCCTAGAAATGAATTTGGCCATAAGCACTATCAAGGTGCAGATTTTGGCCCTGTCAGTATTTTTTCAGAAGCCACTTGCATCGCATTCCCAGGTGCGGGCTTTCATCCAGGGGGCCATGCGGATAAGACCGCCAGTCAAACCTCCGGTATGCCCATGGGATCTGAATTTGGTTCTCTCGGCTTTGCAGGGGCAACCATTTGAACCTCTGCATCTGGCTTCATTAGTTCTCCTGACTAAAAAAATGGTCTTCTTGGTAGCCATATCTACGGCTAGAAGAGTATCAGAGCTAGCAGCTCTTTCCAGCAAGGAGCCGTATCTAATTATTCATAAGGACCGGGTGGTCATGCGTCCCAACAGGTCCTTTCTACCTAAGGTGGTTTCGGGATTCCATTTGAATCAAGACGTAATCCTACCATCCTTTTTTCCGGACCCGCAGAAGAAGAATCTTTGCACACTTTGGATGTGGTTAGAGCAATCAGTATATATCTTCGGGCAACTGCTCAGATAAGGAAAACTGATTGCTTGTTTATTTTGCCGGAAGGCCCTAGGAAGGGCCAGGCGGCGTCAAAATCCACTCTCTCAAGGTGGATTAGACAGAATATTTCTCAGGCCTATAGTGTAAAGGGGAAGATTCCTCCTTTTCAAGTGAAAGCGCACTCTACTAGGGCTGTAAGTGCTTCTTGGGCAGTGCATCACCAGGCCTCCCTGGCTCAGATCTGTAAGGCTGCAACTTGGTCATCAGTCCACACATTCACCAGATTCTATCAGGTGGATGTCAGAGGGCAAGATGATATCGCCTTCGGGCGCAGTGTACTGCAGGCTGCAGTTTAGGTCCTCCGGTCCCTGTCGGTCTATAATTATGATCTGTGTCTCCCTCCCCTCAATCTGAGCATTGCTTTGGGACATCCCACTATGTAATGAAGCTCCTGTGTCCCATGATGTATGATCAAGAAAATTGGATTTTTATATACAGCTTACCTGTAAAATCCTTTTCTTGAGAGTACATCATGGGACACAGGGCTCCCGCCCCTCTTGGTTTTTACGTGGTTTCTTATTGCTTTTGTACAAAACTGAGGTGCCTCCCATATGGGAGGGGTTATATGGGGGAGGAATTCTCCTTAATTGGGGTTAACCAGTGTCCAATCACCAGAGGTGCCTATATAACCCACTATGCAATGAAGCTCCTGTGTCCTGTGATGTACTCTCAAGAAAAGGATTTCACAGGTAAGCTGTATATAAAAATCCCATTATATACAACATTAACACAACAACCATAACCTGCCCATCCTGGTGATCTCCGACGGTGACCCATAACTCCACCAAACACCAAAAGTCACTGCGGTACCCATTTTAACTTTTCCAGGCCTCCACCTGTAGCTGGTCGGAGACAACCTCCCGCAGTGACACATACAAGTATTCCATCCACCGTTCTGGAATACAACGGAGGGGCCGATACTATTGATGAGCCCCCCACCCCATCAGATCACCTCTGATTTACCGTCAACCATCAAAGACCACCAGGAACACCGCCACAGCCCAAAAGGGGGACCACCTCACCCTTGAGGGCATCCCCACACCTGCAAGGCCTTCCTAATCCCTTCCTGCAAACCGCGGGACCAAAGGTCAATGCCCACATCCGAAAGGTGAACATCGTCTTTCCGTAAATAAAGCCCAACATTACCCTCCAACTCCCGGTGTCGGACCACGATCCCCCATTTTTGGCCACAAACCTCCCAATCACCTTATTGATCCTAATCCTGTTTTTTTCAATGCTCACCTCCGACCGGGCCCACCCCCAAACTGTTCTGGCCACAATATCAGACCATACCAGAACAAACTTCACCCGCAGACGCATAAAGTCTGCCTTTATGTCCGCCATAATGTCCCTTACTTTGCGAATCCCCAAATCATTGCCCCCAGCGTGGATCACCAACACATCGGGGGGTCTGTCCCTACCCGCAAACCTTTCCACTTCCCTCATCACTCGTTCCCACTGCATCCCTGGTAAACCAAGCCCTTTCACACATGCCTCCCTCCTGGAAATACCCAGTTGCCGTCCATCCGGTCGTGCGTCACCTCTATTGGCCCCCCAGCAAACATAGGAATGCCCCAAAATCCAGACGAGGCATTCAGGACCTCCATCTGGAATAAAACCATAACAAAACAACGATCATGACACACATACCAAAACTGTACACAACCATCAACCACTATCCCCCACATCCCAACTTAACCTAGGAAGTGAGAAAAATTCAATCCACTGCCAACTGCGGCCGTACATATGTCCAGAACCTCCGTGACTCCCACCGCCCAATCCTTCGAACAGCAGCTTCGTCCAACCCGTACCTGGCAGCCTCAGTGGCCGCCCCGATACGGAAGGAGTGCGACGCATAAGCTTTGCCATCCAACCCCACTTCCGATAAACACTTCCGGAAGACCAAAACGAATTGGAACTTGGACAGAAAGGAACTGTCCGCATGACGCAAAAAGGGGCCATCCCCACCCGTCCTAACTTTGCGAAACTCCCGTACTGCCACAACAGGGCAGACACCAGAACCCGGCAGCGCATACAGCGAAACCACCGTCCCCTTCCCCAGCTGGTCGGTCTTTGACCTGCGCAACCCGATCCTCGTCCGCCCACACATCCTGTTCCAACAAACCCCCCGCAGCCCCCTTGGAAGGGCTGACCAGTTACCCAATCCTGAACACCCCGTAAAACGCCAATGAGAACGCTGCTGTAAACAGCAACACCTCATATCGTGATCTACAAACAAACCGCAACCGCTCACATATAGCCACCAAATTAGCAAATGTGACCGGCCGCCTTGCGTCCTTCATCCTATGCTGTTTCCGATAACCCTTCATCGCCTGCCGTACCCAAAAATCTTTTGTGCAATCCACCCCCCCCCCAAGCAATTTGAAGAAGAAGGCCAAACCCGCCAGTTTCCGGTCAATAACCATGAACGACGCCCCCTTCTCCATGTTCCTGACCACCAGGTACAGCACCAACAGTCATCGATCGGCTCCCCGGTCGCTCGCCCCAACCTCCTGCACAACTCTACCCACTCAGACCAAACCTTTGAGTAAGCCGCCCAAGTAGATACACTCACGGTCCGCTGGATCCATCCTGCGGTGGTTCCAAAGGTAGCTCCCAAATCCAAGCCGGGCAAGGAACCCCTGTCTCCTCCGCGCCCGGCGCCAAACTCCGGAACTTGTCCCACTGAAAACGAGACAAGGTATCCGCCAATGAGTTCTCCACCCCCGGGATGTGCACAGCATAAACAAAAATGTTCAACTGCAAACACCTGAAAACCAATTGTCTCAACAGTCTAATAACCGGAGGCGAGGAAGCCGACATTCGATTAATTACCTGCACCACCCCCATATTGTCGCAGTTTATGCACAATTTCAGATCCTTAAAGTCCTCCCCCCACAGCTTTAACGCCAGTACCACTGGGAAGAGTTTCCAAGAAACCCAGCCTCGCTCCAAGAGCTCCGCACTCCACTGTCCCCGAAAGTACGCCCTGTAGCCCGATGAGCCATCCATCACCAGGTCCACATCAAAATTACTCACGGGCCGGCCATCCACATGGCCCTGCCATTGTACGCCGCCAAAAAAGGCATGCCATACCCGCAAATCTTCCCTGTGTGCCTGTCGCAAGCGAACAAACTGAGTTGGGACCGTCACCCCCACTGTAGCTGCCGACAGCCGTCGACAAAAAACCCTCCCTATGGGGATGATCCTGCAAGCGAAGTTCAACTTACCCAACAATGACTGCAACGTCCTCAACTGGACTTGAATCTCGCTGATCTCCTTCTGCAAATCCTCCAGCTTAGCCTGTGGCAACCTACACTCCATAGCTACCGAGTCTATCACTATCCCCAAAAAACTAAATTCTGAGGTCGGGCCTTCCGTTTTGTCGTCCGCCAGGGGCACTCCGAACCTGCTCGCGATGTGCTGCAACGTGGAAAGGAGAATCCCACACACAGCGGAGGCAGGCGACCCAATGCACAAAAAGTCATCCAGATAGTGGATAACCGAATCTAGTCCTGACAAATCCCACACCACCCATTCCAAAAAGGTGCTAAACGACTCAAAAAACGCACACGAAATGGAGCAACCCATTGGCAGGCACTTATCCACATAGAATTGGTCCCGCCAACGGCACCCCAACAACCGAAAGCTGTCTGGATGCACCGGAAGCAGACGAAAAGCTGACTCAACGTCAGCCTTTGCCATAAGCGCTCCCCGCCCATACCGGCGCACCCAGCGGACTGCCGCGTCATAAGACGTGTAGGAAACCGTGCACGCATCCGGGTCAATAAAATCATTGACCGAACCCCCTTTTGGAAAGGACAAGTGATGGATCAGCCGAAACTTAGAAGCTTCCTTCTTGGGAACAACTCCCAATGGGGAAACCACAGAGTCCTCCCAAGGCTTCGACGCAAAGGGGCCTCCCATACGGCCCAACGCCACCTCTTTTCCCAATTTGTCGTCCACCACCCCCGGGTGCTCCATTGCCGACTTCAAATTTCCTGCCACCGGCGGAACCACCGCCAAAGAACAAGGAATCCTGAACCCATCCCTAAAACCCGAACCCAATAGACTCGCCGTCGCCCTATCCGGATACTTACTTAGAAAAGGAAGCATCCTTTCCACCTTCACCGGCATCATCCCTCTTTTGCGCAGTGTCTCCAGACCGCTTCCCTCTCTTGAAACACTTGGACAGCATGTGGGCTCCCCCACACCCTGAGCACTCGTGTTTAAACTTGCACCCACCCCCGAACTTGCAGGCTCCCTCATTGAACTGCCAGCAGACCCCCCATTTCTTTCCGGCCAGCAGCCCTGAGGAGATTGCACTCCTGGCCCCCCCTGAAGAAACTGAGGCGGGGGCCTGCGCAGAAGACATAAGCCTCATCCAGAGGCTGATGTCCTTGTGGTCCCAACGCAATTCCGCCCGGAACGCCTTCCGCTGACGGAATTGCTCGTCATACCGCAGCCATGCGACTCCCCCATAAACCCTATGCGCTTCCCCAATGGCATCCATAAAGCAGAAGAGGGCCAAGCACTTCTCGGGTTGAGTCTCGCCAATGACGCTAGCCAAGATGGCGAACCCCTGGAGCCAGTTCGGAAAAGTCAGCGGAATCAACCCATACCGCCGCTTCTCCTCATCCTCCTTCTTAGAACTATCTGGCTTAACCCTGTCCAGGTTAAACTTCTTCAAGGGGAGCAGCGAGAAGATTTCTACATACTCACCCTTTGCTACCATCGTGCGAACCTCAGGTTTCAAGTGCGCTCCCAGCAGCCCCTCAAAGCACACATAAACCTTGCATCGGGCTGCATCCGCGATCCTGACCACGTCGGTCTGCACTGTCGCCTCCTTGGTGCCTGTCTCCCCCACCTGCTGCACAGGTGGGTCCACCCCCACCTGTGCTACGACAGGGGCCAGCGAGGGCGCCCCCCCCAGCCTGCCGAGTATCCTTCTCGGGGGTCCCCAGCCCCGGCACCGACCATGGCACAGCTGGCCCCGCAGGACCCCGTCCCCTATCAAATTTAGCCACTAACACTCGTAGACCCTCCAAGAGATCGTTAACCTGTCCCGCGGCCCCGTCCCTGGCAGGGGCAGTCCCCGCTGTCGACCCGACCGGGAGCCATAGTCCCCTCCCCCGCAGCAGGAACCACCGACACCCCTGTGCCTACCTGTACCACCCCCAGCAAATCCTGCAAAGCACTAGAAAAAGTCAAAGGGTTAATAGACTCACCAGGCTGACCAGGGCCTCGCCCCACTGCCGGTCTGCCGGACTCCCGAGGCTGTCCCCTCCGCCCCCGATGGGGCCTGCCCCCGCGAGACCGAACTCCGTGACTCAGACCGGGGTGACCGACCAGACCTGAGGGCCTCCCTCAAGCAGTCCCGTGACCTTCCAGCCCCGATGCCGTAGCCGGCCTTCCATCCGGTAAGCTCCGCTCGATGCCTTGCTGACGGTCCCCCGGGATCCATCGCTCTTCCCCCGCCAGTCTGCCGGACGACCCCCCTGCGTTGCTGGGGCCCGCCATGTCCTCCCCTCTGCCCCCAGTGCTGAAACCCCCCTGCGGAGAAGCGGCACCATGTTGGCCCGTGGCCCCGCCCCCCGCGATAGGCTGGGGGGGTCCTGACCGCCCGGGGCCTACCGCATCGCACAGCACCCATTTAGCAGGGGGAATTGCTCCATCCTCCCCAGGGCTCCGGACCGCACGAGGCGGCCGAGATGCAGGCCCGGGGGAATAACGCGCCGGAGGCCGTGACTTCCGCGCACGGTGTGTCCGTTCACCCTGCCGCCGATCGGTCCCCGAATCCACCGCCATCGATGCCACTTGGTCCCGCAGCCACTCTGGACCCATCACCGCCACTGCCCGCCTCAGTCCTGCCAGGATTTCTGCGATTTCCGCCATTGTGAGAGGAGAAGTGGAAAAAAAACGTCCTCCTCTTCCAGATTCTCTCCACGGACTGATTCCCCACTCTGCCCACTCCCTTTTATAAGGCTCCTCCCCTTTCTCCACAAACTTAACATGAGAGCCAGCCTCCTGACTTCCTCTCTTCCTTTGCAGGAATTATTAACCCTTGGTGTCCCTTAGTCACCACTGTCATGCCCAGCCCTCCATTAACACTTGCAGTGTCATTCCGTGCCTTTCTTTAAGCTCATGTTCATGCGCTATTAGTCTTGTCATTTCTGCACCCACATCCTCATACTAGTCAGGTACCAAGGGGTGTTGTTTTGCATGGGCTGGTTGTTTGTTTATGTTCTCTGGTCGTTTTCACACAGCTGGGCTGTCTACGTTCTTCCACTGCAGGTTACCCATCACATCTATGGCCTTGTATACATGGTCGGAATTTCCGATCGAAAATATGTGATCGGATAATGTTGCCGGAAAATCCGACCATGTGTGGGCTTCATCTAACTTTTTCCGTCGGAATTTCCGACACACAAAGTTTGAGAGCTGGATCTCAAATTTTCTGACAACATGATCCGATTGCATCAATTCCGAACGTCTGTAGCATAGTCTGACGGACAAAGTGCTAGGCATGCTCAGAATAAATTCTGAGACGGAAGCGCTCGGTCAGGTAAAATTAGCGTTCATAATGGATATAGCACATTCGTCATGCTGCAATGTTAAAAATTGTTTAATGCAGCGCATTCTCTTTTTCTTTATAATGCTAGAAGAATGAAGTTGTTTTGCTGCTCATATTCACACAGACTTCTCACAAACATATTTCTTTATTCTTTTTCCTGATTTTATGAATAGAATATTTTTACTCATCAGATCTCCCAAATAATTTTTTATTTTTATCTTTTTTTTTATTTTTTTATTTTGTGGTTGCTTTTTTAATCAAGATCTCCTTTTTTACATTCTGCTCATCTTCGTAATTTTTTTGGTGTGTTTTGTTTGTCAACTTACCACAACACCATTATTATGTTTTTATTTTATTTTTATTTTTTTTAATCTCAAGAAGGTTGTTTGGTGTTGGTGCCCCTTGTTAATTTGACTTTGTATTTTTGAAATGTACCTGCCTACTCCCAAATAAACTTTTCTTTTTGAAGTAAAACACATAGAAAAGTATTTCTTTAACCCAAAAAGACCTTTATTAGATGTCATAAGCAAATAAATAGGAAGGCAACGATGGAGAAACTGGTAAATTTGGAAAAAGCCTTTGGTGCCCAGGGCAGACATCAATTATTTAAATGCAAAATTGGTGGCCTGAGGAGTCCATATCTAAGGGAGAACAATCTAGTCCAGAAGTCCAAGAGATCAGGAAGAGCAGATGACATCTATGTCCCCAGGCTGTGGTCATACAAAAGCCTTCATCTTCTGTCAGACCAGACTGAACCCAGTCCATCACTCTCTGGTCTTCCTTAGACACTTCCCTCCAGGCTTCCTTCCAGGCTGTGGCTCTGCTGTTGTAGTTGTGGCAGGAGGAAGAGGAGAAGGGCGATGGTTGACATCCCAGCTGCCACTTGCCACAGCCTCCTCCCGGCTGAGACTTTCCTGTGTATGAAAATGGGACATAGTTTTAGTTTTTTGTTCATCAATCACACAATTTTCAGCTCATGACTGTTGCAAATTGAATATTAACAAATAGAACAGACTATCATTCTGACCCCAGTATTTTTCATTCTTGTCCCAATCATTTTTGGTCACTACTGTCTATCGATATGTAAAACACTTTGTTAAATCAGAACTTACTGATCAATAATAACATCTAGTTAACATCATTAAATGTACGACAATAAATATGTTGAACAATGCTATACCTGACTCAAGCTGGGCCCCTCCACATGTTGCTGCCTGGAAGGCCCAGGTTGGACATTGGAAGCTTCAGCTGGGGGGGGGGGGGGGTTGGGAGCCTTGAAGGAAGACTGTAGAGTGGTGGCCTGGGTTGCCTCTGGTCTGCCAGAAAATGCAGCCTGTCATAGTACAACATCCTGGGGACATAAATGTCATCTGCATCTCCTGATCTCATGGACTCCCGGATCTTCTTGCTCACCCTCAGATATGTACTCCTCAGGCCACCAATTTTGGCCTTCACATAGGTAATGTCTGCCATGGGGACCATCTTCATCACCAAAGCAAGCAGTTTCTCCAGTGCTGCCTTCCTCTTTCTTAGGTCCTTAAAAAAGGGGTGGTTCATCTGCCACAGGCAGGGCAGCTCCCTGAGCATATCAATGAATAGGCCCAGAAAATGTGGTTCCTTGAAGGGATCCATATTCTCTCTAAGACACAACACAAGACAAACCCTAATGTCAGGCTAAACTCTCCTAATCTTGTCCCAATATAAGCCTAAATCTAGAAGCAATATAGGCTAGTGATGTACCAAGTTAAAATTGTACCTTCATTCGAACGATCAGCGCTTCAGTTCCTCCTTCCTCCGCTCACAGATCGTATGTACGAGGCACGCGTGTTACATTTTATATACAGTGTGCATGCATGAAACTCCACCCGCCCCTGATGTTCTTTCTAGTCTATTCCCTGCCCCTTCTCTTTCAGTGCAGTGGGGAGAGCACATGTCGGAAACACAGCAGGTGCGCAATAATTATTCCACTAATGAGGAGGACGAGGAAAGCCAAGAGCCAGAAACATCATGATCCCGGAGGAGAAGATTTAAGGCCCCAAATAAGTCTTTTGATGAGATGTTGGAGATGGTGGACATATTCAAGAGGAACGACTATGATGGGAAATATGGACCTTTCCCAAACCCAAATATCAGAAAGGCCAAGATCATCACTAAAGTTGTGAAGAGTTTTCAGAAGAATTTTGTGGTACAACGATCCAAGGATCAACTAAGAAAACGCTGGTCAGACTTGAAACTGAGGAAGCACGATCAGTACAGAAGGATCAAGAAAGATCTTCAAAAAAGTAAGTAGTTGTCACGTGTTCATATTATTATTATTATTGCTTGCATACTGCTCCATGTGCATTTATTTAATGTTGTACAGTTTAAAATGGCCACTTTCATGTTTATGGGTTCAATCATTCGTAATAAACATTGTTTGTTCGCCCACTTCAAAGACAATGTTTTTGAAAGTTGCACTTAACTACATTTGTTCATGCCTATTTCTAGTCAAATGAAGTTTGTTGTCTAGAGGGGTTTGTAAGTGTAAAGGAGAGGGCACTCAGTAGCTGTTTACACATCTGGACTCAAGCGCACTAGTGTGGGACACCAGAACACCCGTTTTATTAGGGTGTCCCACACACGTGCTCCATTAGATACTATAGGGGTGTTTCCATCTGTCAAACTTACACAAAACAGGTAAGTATTTGAACTTTAGAAAGCTTTGAACTCTGCCAAAAAAGACAATTGCACAACACTTCCAAGCAATGTTTCATATTCCTGTTTCTGCCCTCAAATATCAATGTGCTAAGTAGTATTCCTTTTTTACATTCTCATAGGGGATAGAAGACTCTGGACGTCTGAGGACACCAGGGATCCCACACCTCACAAAGAAGGGGAAATACCAACACCAGAAGCAGAGGAGGAGGAGGACGGAGAGGTTGTTGAAATTGGTTAAATTGGCACCACAACAGGTGAGTGTCTGAGACCACAGCTTCAGGTAAGGTAAACGATGTATGCCTGCATATTTATAATAGATGGTGTGTTTTTTGGTTTATTTTTAGGTGATGTGGATGTTGTGGAAGAAGAATCGCATTTTACCAGTGAAAGTGCCCAGATCATCATCGGGAGATAATGAAGTGCAATCGCGATTTCGATAATCTCAAGAAAAATATCAATGATGTTCAACAAAAAATGAAGAACATCATTGATGTTTTAGGGAGAATCTGAAACACCCAAAACTAGCTAGCATCCATTTTAGTTTTTAAAAAACAGTTTTATATTTTGACAAAAGCCAAATTTGGAAGATACACACAGTGTGTCAACATGTGCTATCTCCCATCATAGGGATCAATGTACGAGTTTTGTGGTTGCAACCTCTTCCTTGCTACTAAAGTGGCTGAGATGAAGGGGTTGCACCCCCAAAACACGTACATTGATCCCCCATGATGGGAGATAGCACATGTTGACATTAGGCATGACATCAGAAGGAAAATGCCCATTTTGTATCACAATTTGTGTGCATCTTCCAAATTTGGCTTTTACGGGGGTGACACCCCATGTAATGAAGGCAATGTCAACACAGTTTGAACATACTCATGTCTGATATTGACATTGACATTGATATAATTTTATATACACCAAATATGTTGGTTTGTTGTGAAACCCTTTTATAAACGCACATGTGAATGTGCTTTGAGTAAGAAGTTTAATTATCAACAATGTGTGGCTTCCTTTTTTCAATGCGCAAAAGCAGTATTTGTAGTAAAGTTGTTCTTTTCTGTGACAATGGGGGTTATTTACTAAAGGCATACCTCTGCAATTTTAATTTTTTGCGCTATAAACAAAAAAAAAGCTGTTAGGGCTGGCTTAGCCCTTCCTTCTCTGGGCTGGCTGCTCGGCTGTCGGCTAATTGCCAGCTCTCTTCTCTCTCCACAGTTACCAGCTGTTCCTGATGATGCTCGTCTGACCTGCCTACTTAAAGCCTTCCAGCTCACTTCACCTCTGCCTTCGCGTTGGTCACATCACAAGGAACCATCTCCTGCGGTTTGTTTCAAGACTGGCTTGCTGACATCCCTCCTGGCTCCTTATCCTGCTTGCAGGTGCTCTACTTGGATCCCTGACTTCAGGCCTGGCTGATTACCCGATCTGGTTATTGAACTTTGGACTGGCTGACTACCCGATCTGGTTACTGGACTCTGGCTATGCTTGACTACGCTTTTTCTATTTACCTTTTTATTAATAAACAAGTGTGATTTAATTGTACTTCTGTCTCAGTCTGATTCATGGTTTCTGACAAAAGCGAAAATTTTGAAAAAAAGCTATATTTTTAACTTTTTGCTATAATAAATATCCACCAAAAATATAAAAAAAAAACATTTTTTTCTCAGTTTAAGCTGCAATAAGTGTATATTGATTGGTTTGGCCAAAAGTTATAGTGTCTACAAAAATTGGGGATAGTTTTATGACATTTTATTATTATTTTTTATTAGTAATGGCGGCGATCTGCGATTTGTATAATGACTGCGACATTATGGCGCACACATTGGACACTTTTGACACTATTTTGGGACTATTGTCATTTATACAGCGATCAGTGCTATATAAATGCACTGATTAATGCCTTCCCTGCCAGTGTCATTTACACGGTAAACACTAGGGGGCGATGAAGGGGTTAAGTGTGTCCTAGGCAGTGATTCTAACTGTGGGGGGATGGGCTTCCGCTCACATGACAGCGATCACTTCCCCCGATGACAGGGAGCAGTGATCTCTGTCACGTCACAAGGCAGAACAGGGAAATGCCTTGTTTACATAGGCACTTCCCAGTTCTGTGGCTCCGTGACACGATCGCCGGGACACCGGCGGACATCGAGACCGTGGGTCCCACGGGCACGGTCATGCTGTACGCACGCATGCCTGCTAGCGCCACCAATTAAAGGGGATGTACAGGTACACCATTTGCCCACCGCTGCCATTGTGCCAATGTATATCGGCGCAGAGCAGTCGGCAAGTGGTTAAAGCGACGCAGTGCTGTACTGCAAAAAATGACTTGGTCGGGAAGGGTGTAAATCCTTCCGGGGCTGAAGTGGTTAATATAAAACACCGCCTACAGACAAAAAAGTGTGCCTAAAAAGTAATTATCAGACGTCAGTCTCATTGCAGGTTCAGTATTAACTCATGCTTCCCCATTATGCAGGGTACTACACGGCAGCAAGTCTCTCTTGGAAGCAGAGACAGTCCACCAGACTTGCCACCACTTTACCAGCATAATACAAAAAATCTGTCTCTTTCACACAAGAAACAGCAACAGTCTTACCTTTCCAGTCAGCATGTTTTTCACTTTGCATGCGTCGCTGAAGTAACCATTTCACTGTGGCCCTTTTCCTGGTGCCTTTTCCCATGTGGTCACAGGGAGAAACAGATGCTCTCATGGACATCACAGACTTTCGGGTATCCCAGCCCTCTTTGTGGGAATAGTGAGCTATATCTTCATGGCAGCCCCACTATCCAGACTTGAGACACCTCTTCACTGTAGCTCCTCCTTTCTGAAAACAGACTTTCACCGGTTGCTATGGGAGACTGCATTCTCCCTGCAGAACTTTTTCAGCGCTCTCTAGAATGGATTGCTGCTTTGTAGCTGTCATAATCATCTCGGTTATGAACCCCCCAACATTATACTGTGCCCCACCATGTGCCCCCCCCCAATAAAACGTTTTTAAATTATATATATATATATATATATATATATATATATAGGGTGCCCCGCATCTTGCTGGGGCCGCCGAGTTGACACAGGCTCTCATGAGAGGCAGAGCATCCCTGACAGCTCCTGTGGGGGATTTCTCTCCCCTCCTTCTGCTCAATGACACTCTGCATAATGCAAGCAGCACTCACATAGCCTCAGCCGCCTAATCTGCTTCTTCCCCTGCATCCTCATTGGCAGGGAGGAGAGAGATTTGCAGGAAGAACTCTACCAGCACTGTGTGTGTGTGTGTGTGTGTGTGTATGGGGGGGGGGGGGGGGTAAGCCTCCCATTATCTCAGTGATAGTGAAGAAAACAGGCTGATTTCTCCCATCCCTAGGACAGGAGAATCAGCCTGTAAATTCTTAAACTGGTGACTGCAGACTGAGCCGAATGTCTATGATACTCTTTTGCCCCGTACACACGAGAGGACTTATGTCCGACAGACTTCCAAAGGAGTTCCGCCGGAGTTCCGCCGGAGTTCCGACGGAGTTCTGACAGACTTTTCGGCCGAACGGACTTGGCCACACACGATCACACTAAACTCCGACGGATTCGAACGTGATGACGTACGACCCGACTCGAATAAGGAAGTTCATAGCCAGTAGCCAATAGCTGCCCTAGCGTCGGTTTTAGTCCGTCGGAGTAGCATACACACGAGCGGAGTTTTCGAAGGGGACCGGGTCCGGCGGAGTTCCTTCGGGAAAATTTGAAGCATGCTTCATTTCTAAAGTCCGTCAGACTTTGGCGAATCAAAAGTCCGTTGCAGCCCACACACGATCGGATAGTCTGACGGACTCGGTCCTTCGGACTTTGGATGTTGAAAAGTCCGCTCGTGTGTACGGGGCATTACACAGCCCAGTGAGCACACCACTCCCCTCACGGAACAGAGCAGAGAGGAAGGGAGCTCACTGCAGAACATGTGAATGGGTCCCTTTGCTGGGTCATAATAAAGGGCCCTACAACAGAAGTAAAGGGCCCCAGGATATATATATAATTGCATTTTATAGTTGCCCCCCTACTTTTGTCCCTGTCCTCCAATGTGCCCCCCTAAATATGAAAGCTGGAGATGCCACTGCTCCTCTGTGAAAAGCAGTTGCACCAATTCAGCCCAGGGGCTTCTGGGCCACGCTTTAAATGAAGCTATGTTCTCAAATTCTGGCAAAAAGTCCTCAACGTGATCATCAGGTAACAGACTACTAATCAGATACACAGATCACTTCTTTGTTGCCTCAGGCAACCACCCCTAAGTTATGACTTGCTTTCCTTCAGGGCTCGAGTCCTGCAGGAATGCATGGGAAAGGGGTTCCTGTACTATTTCCACAACAGGAACGCCGTTCCCATTAGCCGCCTGAGCCTATCCTGCGTACGCCGCGGCCGCTCGAGTGACTGGTTGCTAGGCTAGGGCCGCTCCGTGTCTAGCAACCGGTCACATGACGTCGGCCGTACACGTGGGCACGCACTGGCAGGAGTCAGTGGGAAGCGCACCTACTGCCCGGGCTATGGCTGAGCAGTGCCTCCAGAGCAGCCAGCCACAGACACACCGCTTGGATCTGGACTCTCCCCTCTGCCCAGTGCCAGACAGTCCTGGCCTCCTGGGGCCACCACCGATCCACAGACGCTGCACTGCTGCCAGTTTACGTCTCTTCTGAGAAGAGAATACCAGGTTAGTGTGTTAACTAAGTTGCAGTCTGCAATACATACCCTGCCAATACTCTGCAATACATACCCCGCCAATACTCTGCAATACATTCCCTGCCAATACTCTGCAATACATTCCCTGCCAACACACTGCAATACTTACTCTGCCAATACTCTGCAATATTTACCCTGCCAATACTCTGCAATACCCTGCCAATATTCTGCAATACATACCCTGCCAATAATCTGCAATACCCTGCCAATATTCTGCAATACATACCCTGCCAATACTCTGCTATACTTACCCTGCCAATACCCTGCCAGTACTCTGCAATACATACCCTGCCAATACTCTGCAATACTTACCCTGCCAATACTCTGCAATACCCTGCCAATACTCTGCAATCAGGGCTGCTGTTAGAAATCACAGGGCCCCATACAGCCTACCTGACAGGGCCCCCCCCCCCCCCCAAAAAAATATCAAATTATATTTTTGCTAAAATGCGATGGTAGCAATGCCGTTTTGCAGCCATGGCAGAAATTATACCTTTGCTACTACTGCCTCCTGACATCTGTATTTTTTTATAATTTTTTTAAATTGCTGAATAGTAATTTTTCTTTGCGAGACTGGCTGCAACTGTGAGCAACTCTTGGCTGCAACTGTAAACCAAGTGTTTGGCTTGCAGTTGCAAAGTGGCCCCATTGAATTCAGTGGGAAGTTTGAAGGTGGTGCTGCCTGTCAAACTCTGCAGCCTGTGTTAAAATGTCGCAGCTGTGTAGTAAAACATTTCAACTACATCATGTGTACAGCCCTGTCTGACGGTATTGTTAGGATTTGGGTGTGCAGCTAGGGTGATGATAAATCCACGGTTCAGCCAACCATGTGAAAGAGTTCTTAGGCTGCATTTCCACTTTGTATTTCCTGACCGTGTGACAAAGGGTAAGGGAAACGCATGCTTTGCATTAATTTTAGAAATGCACTGCAATCTCGCATAGTGCTTGTGGTGCCGTTAATTGTTAATGGCACCCCAAAAACAGCTTGCATTTTGTCATGTGACAAACTTGCAAAGCTGCATGCCTGAAAATGTTCTAGAACTTTTATGGTACGTTTGTCAAATATAGGGTGCCCATTCAAGTGAATGGGCTGCCCTATGTATAAACAATCTAAAAAAAATAATAAAATAAAAAAATAAATGCAGGAACACGTGTTCTCGCTATGCTAAGTGTAAATGGGGCCTCAGGAGTGGCATATAGAAATAGCTGGTGCATTGTGGCTGGTGGAGATGTTTGTCAGCTGGAATTCTGAACTTTCTGCAGCTTCACACCCCCCCTCCTCAGTCACCCCTTTCCACTAGAAGCACTACAACATTCAAACCCTACAGCCACAATTCACAGAGTAGAGGTCAGGAGAGCAGAGCTCAGGACTCATCAGGGAGGAACAGGCAGAGAACTTCTTACCTTCAATCTTTCTTCTTTGCAAGATAACGCTGCAAAGGGGGAGGGGAGGGGGAGTTTAACCACTTGGGATCCGCGCTATTGCAAAATGACGGCAATAGCGCGGACCCACATTTCCGGGACTACGTCTATTGACGTAGTCCTGGTTACGAGCGGCCTGCGCGCCCCCTGAGGGGCGCGCGCGGCGCGCTCTGTGATCGGCGAGTCCGTGAGACTCGCCTGATCACCGATCCGTGTAAGGGGTCGATCCCGACCCCTTATCACGTGATCAGCTGTCAGCCAATGACAGCTGATCATGTGATAAAACGGAGCCGGTAATCGGCTAGTATTCCTCCTCGCGCTGACAGCGCGAGGAGAAAAAAAAAAAGCCGATCGCCGGCGGCCGTGTTCGGGACATCAGTCCCGATCACGGCCAGCAATATAAAAGGACACCTGCCCCCTGCCAGTGCCCACCTGCCACCCGCAGTGCCATCCTGAATAAAGTAAGTGCCCCCCTGTCAGTGCCACCCAGCAGTGCCCATAGTGCCCACAGTGCCACCCAGCAGTGCCCACAGTGCCACCCAGCAGTGCCCACAGTGCCACCCACAGTGCCACCCAGCAGTGCCACCCACAGTGCCACCCAAAATCTGCCTCAGGTGCTGCACCCCAGTGCCGCCCATCAGTGCCCAGCAGTGCCGCCCATCAGTGCCCAGCAGTGCCGCCCATCAGTGCCCAGCAGTGCCACCTATCAGAGCCACCTATCAGTGCCACCTATCAGTGCCCATCAGTCCCATCTATCTGTGGTACCTATCAGTGCCCATCCGTGCCACCCATCCGTGCCACTTATCCGTGCCACCCATCCGTGCCATCTTATCTGTGCCCATCTTTGCCCATCAGTGCCGCCTTATCTGTGCCCATCGGTGCCGCCTTATCTGTGCCTATTAGTGCCGCCTTAACTATGCCTATCAGTGCCCACCAGTGCAGCCTATCAGTGCCCACCAATGCAGCCCATCAGTGCCCACCAATGCAGCCCATCAGTGCCCACCAATGCAGCCTATCAGTGCCGCCTAATCAGCGCACTTCAATGAAGGAGAAAAATGACCCGTTTGCAAAATTTTATAACAAACTATTAAAACATGATTTTTTTTTTTTTTTTTTTTGCATCTTTTTTTGTTTGTTTAGCAAAAAATAAAACTCCGAGCTGTAACTAAATACCACCAAAAGAAAGCTCTATTTGTGGGAAAAAAATGATAAAAATTTCATTTGGGTACAGTGTTGTATGCCCGCGCAATTGTCACTCAAAGTGCATCAGCGCTGAAAGCTGAAAATTGGTCTGGGACTGAGGGGGGTTTAAGTGCCCAGTAAGCAAGTGGTTAAGGACCCACAGAACACGGGCAGTGTAATGATTTCAAGGCAGAAGCAGAGAGACAGTGTGCAGCTGTCACTGCTGCTCTAAAATCACGATGCAGCCCGAGAATAAAGCCAGCATGGGACAGCTTGCTAAACAAAGGCACTGTAGGCAAGTAAGTAGAACATAGGGATAAAGCACAGGAGTCACAAGGCAGAACAGCCAGCTCTCCTCTCCTGCACTTGTCCGGGCCCCCTTTTGGACTGATGAGGCTCGGGCCCCCTACTGGAGGGCTGGCTGTACTGCCTTATCAGCGGCCCTGTCTGCAATACATACCCTGCCAATACTCTGCAATACCCTGCCAATACTCTGCAATACATACCCTGTTGATACTTACCCTGCAATACTTACCCTGACAATACTCTGCAATACTTACCCTGCAATACCCAGTAATGCCCTGCCAGTAATCTGCAATACCCTGCCAATACTCTGCAATACCCTGCCAATACTCTGCAATACACTGCCAATACTTACCCTGCCAATACTTACTCTGCCAATACCCAGCCATACGCATCCATGCTCAGTCAATATTACAGTGGGGGAGATGACTTTGATATTACAGTGGGGGAGATGTATATTACAGTGGGGGAGATGTATATTGCAGTGGGGACTATATGGCGGTGGCATTTTCACAGGTTTTTGCAAATTCAATTATTATTTGCTGATCTGAAAAATGATCCGATCCGTGACTCTGATTCGAGGAATGATCCGATCCGTGAGTTTTTTGATCCGTTGCCGATAATCTTGCATGGCAAGGGCAACGTTATTCCAGTTTGTGGGATATTTTCTAATGGACTGTGTAACATAGAATTTGGAACAGGGTGAATTTGTGTTTGAAATTCCCTGCGAGGGAAAGATCATCACCCATTGTGTTGATTATTCTGTTTGTCAAGTTAACTTATTTTGTTTTTGTAAACTGGCACTTTACAATAAATGTTGTACTGTATTTTCTGTGAAATTATGCATACCAGCGTACCTTTTTTGGTGAGGGATTGGATCTTGGGTGGGAGTTCCCACACTTTTTTCCCCAGGACTTGACCCCTGCTTTCCTTTTTCCCTTGTTCCAGTGTGGCTAGTAGTGATGGCCGAACGGTTCGCCCGGCGGTCGTTTCGCGGCGAATTTCCGACATTCGCGGTCCGCACGTTCGAACGCCTTTTTCCGTCGTTCGCCGCGGCGGACTTACGTGTTTAATGTATACAAGAACTTTAACCTTTGGTGACACGTTTATCATGTGATACAGGACAGCCAATTGAGACATGACAGCACATGGACACTTGTACATTCCCCCTAACCTATAAATACACCCGATCCGGTGGCCATTTTACATTCTTTCTTCTGTTAAGATAGGGACAGGTTCCTGTGTGGAGTAGGGAGAGATAAACCACTAGCTATTTGGTACACAAAAGTTCTTTTCAGGACTGGTATAGGTGTTAGGTGTTGATAGGTTTGCTGTGCTGCTGATTCTTGCAGCAGCCTGAGTGTCTTTTGTTAGTTTAGAGAAAGGGAAAGGACGGTGTATGCTACAGGGACAGCCAGATTAGTCTTTCATCATCATCATCATCATCATCATCATTAGCTGTTACTATCAAGGTCCACAAAAGAGCTGTTCCAGTAACCACTAATCGTTCTCTTTTTTTGCCAATTTGTATAGGGACAGGAAGGAAGCAGTGTTGTCAGGCAGTGAGGGTAATTTTAAAGACTTGCTGTTATTATTAGTTCCACAAAGGTTCTTTTCAGGACTGGTATCAGTGGTACAGTAATAGGCTTGTACATGTATAATATTCTTTCTTCCAAATATAGAAAGGATATTATACTTGACTGCTGCCCTTCTGCTGCAGTCTGCTAAACATTCACAACTCACTTGTTCCACAAAAGTTCTTATAAGGACTGGTAACTTGGTATAGGGTGCTACGGTACATAGGCTTGAGTGCGGTACAGTCTGCTGTTCTGTAAGGACCGCTATCGGTCCACAATAGATAGGGTTGACGTGCACCACTGCTGACCGCTGCCCTATACTGCAGCAGTCCTTCAGCGGTATAGGGACTGACGTACAGTCTGCTAATCACTAACACACAACCTGCTTGTTCCACAAAAGTTCTTATAAGGACTGGTAACTTGGTATAGGGTGCTACGGTACATAGGCTTGAGTGCGGTACAGTCTGCTGTTCTGTAAGGACCGCTATCGGTCCACAATAGATAGGGTTGACGTGCACCACTGCTGACCGCTGCCCTATACTGCAGCAGTCCTTCAGCGGTATAGGGACTGACGTACAGTCTGCTAAACACTAATACACAACCTGCTTGGTCCACAAAAGTTCTTATAAGGACTGGTAACTTGGTATAGGGTGCTACGGTACATAGGCTTGAGTGCGGTACAGTCTGCTGTTCTGTAAGGACCGCTATCGGTCCACAATAGATAGGGTTGACGTGCACCACTGCTGACCGCTGCCCTATACTGCAGCAGTCCTTCAGCGGTATAGGGACTGACGTACAGTCTGCTAAACACTAATACACAACCTGCTTGGTCCACAAAAGTTCTTATAAGGACTGGTAACTTGGTATAGGGTGCTACGGTACATAGGCTTGAGTGCGGTACAGTCTGCTGTTCTGTAAGGACCGCTATCGGTCCACAATAGATAGGGTTGACGTGCACCACTGCTGACCGCTCACCTATACTGCAGCAGTCCTTCAGCGGTATAGGGACTGACGTACAGTCTGCTAATCACTAACACACAACCTGCTTGTTCCACAAAAGTTCTTATAAGGACTGGTAACTTGGTATAGGGTGCTACGGTACATAGGCTTGAGTGCGGTACAGTCTGCTGTTCTGTAAGGACCGCTATCGGTCCACAATAGATAGGGTTGACGTGCACCACTGCTGACCGCTGCCCTATACTGCAGCAGTCCTTCAGCGGTATAGGGACTGACGTACAGTCTGCTAATCACTAACACACAACCTGCTTGTTCCACAAAAGTTCTTATAAGGACTGGTAACTTGGTATAGGGTGCTACGGTACATAGGCTTGAGTGCGGTACAGTCTGCTGTTCTGTAAGGACCGCTATCGGTCCACAATAGATAGGGTTGACGTGCACCACTGCTGACCGCTGCCCTATACTGCAGCAGTCCTTCAGCGGTATAGGGACTGACGTACAGTCTGCTAAACACTAATACACAACCTGCTTGGTCCACAAAAGTTCTTATAAGGACTGGTAACTTGGTATAGGGTGCTACGGTACATAGGCTTGAGTGCGGTACAGTCTGCTGTTCTGTAAGGACCGCTATCGGTCCACAATAGATAGGGTTGACGTGCACCACTGCTGACCGCTCACCTATACTGCAGCAGTCCTTCAGCGGTATAGGGACTGACGTACAGTCTGCTAATCACTAACACACAACCTGCTTGTTCCACAAAAGTTCTTATAAGGACTGGTAACTTGGTATAGGGTGCTACGGTACATAGGCTTGAGTGCGGTACAGTCTGCTGTTCTGTAAGGACCGCTATCGGTCCACAATAGATAGGGTTGACGTGCACCACTGCTGACCGCTCACCTATACTGCAGCAGTCCTTCAGCGGTATAGGGACTGACGTACAGTCTGCTAATCACTAACACACAACCTGCTTGTTCCACAAAAGTTCTTATAAGGACTGGTAACTTGGTATAGGGTGCTACGGTACATAGGCTTGAGTGCGGTACAGTCTGCTGTTCTGTAAGGACCGCTATCGGTCCACAATAGATAGGGTTGACGTGCACCACTGCTGACCGCTGCCCTATACTGCAGCAGTCCTTCAGCGGTATAGGGACTGACGTACAGTCTGCTAAACACTAATACACAACCTGCTTGGTCCACAAAAGTTCTTATAAGGACTGGTAACTTGGTATAGGGTGCTACGGTACATAGGCTTGAGTGCGGTACAGTCTGCTGTTCTGTAAGGACCGCTATCGGTCCACAATAGATAGGGTTGACGTGCACCACTGCTGACCGCTCACCTATACTGCAGCAGTCCTTCAGCGGTATAGGGACTGACGTACAGTCTGCTAATCACTAACACACAACCTGCTTGTTCCACAAAAGTTCTTATAAGGACTGGTAACTTGGTATAGGGTGCTACGGTACATAGGCTTGAGTGCGGTACAGTCTGCTGTTCTGTAAGGACCGCTATCGGTCCACAATAGATAGGGTTGACGTGCACCACTGCTGACCGCTGCCCTATACTGCAGCAGTCCTTCAGCGGTATAGGGACTGACGTACAGTCTGCTAATCACTAACACACAACCTGCTTGTTCCACAAAAGTTCTTATAAGGACTGGTAACTTGGTATAGGGTGCTACGGTACATAGGCTTGAGTGCGGTACAGTCTGCTGTTCTGTAAGGACCGCTATCGGTCCACAATAGATAGGGTTGACGTGCACCACTGCTGACCGCTGCCCTATACTGCAGCAGTCCTTCAGCGGTATAGGGACTGACGTACAGTCTGCTAAACACTAATACACAACCTGCTTGGTCCACAAAAGTTCTTATAAGGACTGGTAACTTGGTATAGGGTGCTACGGTACATAGGCTTGAGTGCGGTACAGTCTGCTGTTCTGTAAGGACCGCTATAGGTCCACAATAGATAGGGTTGACGTGCACCACTGCTGACCGCTCACCTATACTGCAGCAGTCCTTCAGCGGTATAGGGACTAAGAGTTTTGTCACAGGGTCATTTAAAAAATGACAGGCAGAGGAAGAGGCAGGCCCTTCCGCAGGGGTGGTAGGGGTAGGGCAGGAGCAACAGGCTTGAGCCAAAGTGGGAAGTTGCAGAAGGTGCGTTCAATTACTTTAAAGGATGCACCAGACTTGGTTGAGTGGCTCGCTCAGCCTTACTCTTCTGCACCCTCCTCATCCTCTCGATCTGCACCCTCTTCTTCACTCTCTGCTATGTGCACCCCCAAAGACACTACCACCAACAACACGACCACCACCACCACCACCACATACCTTCCGCTTGAGTCACTGGAATTATTTTCCGATCCATATCAAGAGGACATTTCTGATGCGCAGCCACTCTTGGTATTGGATCAGGAAGAGGAGGTAGCAACAAGCGCTACTCAGCAGTCTGACGCCAGTACCCAGATCAGCCCAAGGAGGAGGTTGGTCCCCGGTGTTGCTGCCTACTCCGAGATCTCTACTTATAGCGGTGGGGAAGGTGACGTTGATGATGACGTGTCTAGTGATGTCACGTGGGTGCCCACAAGAGAGGAAGAGGAGGGGAGTTCAGAGGGAGATATGGACCAGCAGATAGGGAGGAGAAGCAGCAATGACTTACATTGCACAGCAGGGACAAAGCAGACTGCAAATGTATCAGGAGCGAGTCATCGACCATGTACGGTCACATCTGGCGCTCCCAGGACACCGGCACATGGCTCCGCAGTGTGGGCTTTTTTTAACGTGTCCGCTGCTGACAATAGCGTTGCCATCTGCAATCTTTGCAGTCAACGCGTTAGTCGCGGTAAGCCCAATACTCACCTAGGGACGACCGCCTTAAGAAGGCACATGAGCAGCCATCACCGAGCCCAGTGGGAGCAACGGAACACACAAAGCCACACTGCAGGCTCTCACCGTCCAGCCTCGTCTTCTACTTCTCCTTCTCCTCTCTCCTCACAATTGTCCTCCACTCCACCTTCCATCACGCCAAGCTCACATTTTTCTGCAAAAAGGCAGGCTTCCGTGGGCCTAATGTTTGAGCGTAAAAAAATGATGACGCCGGATAACCCTCTTGCCCAACGGTTGGCGGCTGGCTTGTCAGAACTCATAGCCCGCCAACTACTGCCATATAAACTGGTGGACTCGGAGGCCTTTCGCAAATTTGTGGCCATTGGAACACCACAATGGAAGGTCCCAGGAAGGAAGTATTTCTCAGAGAAGGGCATCCCAGAGCTATATGGCCATGTTCAGCGGCAAGTGAATGTATCTCTGGCACACAGTGTCGGTGCCAAGATACATCTGACCACAGACACGTGGTCTAGCAAACACGGGCAGGGAAGGTATATCAGTTTTACTGCCCACTGGGTGAACCTTCTGACGGCCGTCAAGCATGTAACCCGTGGCACCCGTGTAGATTTGGTTTTACCGCCACGGATTGCATGCAGGCCTGACTCTTCTTCTCCTCCTCCTACTCCATCCTCCTCCCTCTCCTCCTCAGCTGCCTCCTCCTTTTCCGCTGCTAGCGTCTCTTCCACTGCACCGCCCAAGCTCCCCAGAACCTATTCCACATGCCAGGTGAGACGTTGCCATGCCGTGCTGCGTCTGTTGTGCCTGGAAGCAAAGAGCCACACTGGCCCGGCACTCCTTTCAGCTTTGCGTTCACAGGCAGATGAGTGGCTAACACCGCTCAATTTGACAGTTGGTAAAGTGGTGTGTGACAACGGTGCCAATCTGCTTAGCGCATTGAAACAGGGCAAAATCACGCACGTGCCGTGCATGGCACACGTCTTAAACTTGGTCGTGCAGCGATTCCTTGTCAAATACCCTGGGGTCCAGGACATCTTGCGGCAGGCAAGGAAAATCTCGGCCCATTTCAGAAGATCTTACACGGCCATGGCTCGCCTTGCTGACATTCAGCGGCGACACCATCTGCCGGTCAGACGTCTTATTTGCGATTGCCCGACGCGATGGAACTCAACCTTCTATATGCTTGATAGGCTGCTCCAGCAGAAACGTGCAGTTAACGTCTACCTGTATGAACTCTGCGAAAGAAACGGTTCTGGGGAGCTGGGTTTTTTTTCACCGCGCCAGTGGCTGCTCATGCGCGACACATGCAGACTTCTGCGGCCATTTGAGGAGATCACCAAACTGGTCAGTCGCAGCCATGGCGCCATCAGTGACATGGTACCTTATGCCTTCTTTCTGGAGCGTGCATTGCGTCGTGTCATTGATCAGGCTGTGGAGGAGCAGGAGCGGGAAGATGAGGAAGTCGCAATGCTGGATGAATTCCCAGGGGGGGCTACTCTATCTGAGACAAGTCAACAACAGGAGTCTGATGAGGAGTCAGAGGAGGATGGTGCCGGGGCGGATGAGCAGGAGCAAGAAGAGCATGCTTTAAACCTTTCTGGGATCCCTGTTGTGCGAGGATGGGGAGAGGAGAATGAAGAGGACGACATTATCCTGGATGATGAGCAGGAGCCAGGCCACCACACCGCTTCCACTTTAGTGCAAATGGGGGCCTTCATGCTCCAGTGTTTTAATAGGGACCCCCGTATAAAAAGCATGAGGGTCAAGGACCAGTACTGGGTGGCAACGTACTTAGACCCCCGGTACAAACACAAAATGGCGGAAATGTTACCGCCGTCGCAGAGGGCTGTCAGAATGCAGCACTTCCAGGCCTTGCTTCGAGAAATGCTGCATTCTGCTTTTGCGTGCGCTGGCAGAGGAGCAATTCCCACTCCCAGAGAAGGATTTGCGGGTACCAATCCAACAGCGCCTGCAAGAAGAGGCCGGTTTGAAGATGTGTTGGTGACTTCGGATATGAGGTCATTCTTTCAGCCGACCCATCGACAGGTGTCATCCGGATCCAGCATCAGGGAACGCCTAGACCGTCAGGTGTCCGACTACATTGGGTTAACGGCCGATGTGGACGCTCTGAGGAGTGATGAACCCCTAGACTACTGGGTGGGCAGGCTTGACCTCTGGCCAGAGCTTGCCCAATTTGCAATCGAACTGTTGGCTTGCCCCTCATCCAGTGTCCTGTCCGAAAGGACGTTCAGCGCAGCAGGGGGGATTGTGACCGATAAGCGTACTCGCCTAGCTCACCACAGTGTTAACTACCTCACATTTCTAAAAATGAATGAGGCATGGATCTCGGAGGAATTCAACACATGTGACCAGTAGACCATGTATATGTCTATAAACTATTTTTTTAATCAAGCACACAGACCTTCTTAATTCATTTGGCTCACTTCCTTGACCCAAAAAAGCACACCGTACTATATGCCCCTACCCTCCTCTTTGAAGAGGTTGAGCGGTGTCATATTTCTACTGGGGCTGCTTATGATATCCCTGTGCTGTGCTGACTTCCTCCTGGGGGTTCTTATTATGAAGGGATCACACTATCCCTGTGCTGTGCTGACTTCCTCCTGGGGGTTCTTATTATGAGGGGATCACACCATCCCTGTGCTGTGCTGACTTCCTCCTGGGGCTGCTTACGGTGCTGCTGTCAGTGCTGTATGTCACGGTGCTGCTGTCAGCGCTGTATGTCACGGTGCTGCTGTCAGCGCTGTATGTCACGGTGCTGCTGTCAGCGCTGTATGTCACGGTGCTGCTGTCAGCGCTGTATGTCACGGTGCTGCTGTCAGCGCTGTATGTCACGGTGCTGCTGTCAGCGCTGTATGTCACGGTGCTGCTGTCAGCGCTGTATGTCACGGTGCTGCTGTCAGCGCTGTATGTCACGGTGCTGCTGTCAGCGCTGTATGTCACGGTGCTGCTGTCAGCGCTGTATGTCACGGTGCTGCTGTCAGCGCTGTATGTCACGGTGCTGCTGTCAGCGCTGTATGTCACGGTGCTGCTGTCAGCGCTGTATGTCACGGTGCTGCTGTCAGTGCTCTGTATTACGGTGCTGCTGTCAGATGCCTCTATCACGGTGCATGTGTCATTCCGGTATGTCACGCTGCTGGTGATCATCTCCTGCACCCTCTTCTTTGCCTACCCTGGTCCCTGACCTTCCCTCTCCTCCATTGCCTTCATTAGCTCCATAGTCCTGAATTGTTAGAACAATTTCCCAAATAAAATAAAAATGCTTGTAGTTATCGATCCCAAATTCACCTCATACATGTATTATGTCATTGTCCAGATGGTGGGACTACGTTTTACCCCCTAATAATTACCACGTGGCCGCAAATTCGACATGAAGGTTTGCAAAGTTCGCCTCCCATTGAAGTCAATGGGGCCCGCGGCGAACGGTCGGTTTCGCGAACGTTTGGGTCCGTTCGCATTTCGCGTTCGCGAAACGTCCCGTCGGAAGTTCGTCCATCACTAGTGGCTAGATGCATCTTGCACAAGTCTGGGGCTTGTTCTGTTGGTAACAACCCCTCCAGCCACAGAGTTCTGGCTCACATTTCAGCAAGTCTTTCTTCCTTTTTGCATTTTGACTACCCCATCACTGCAAAATATATAACATGAAAACAACATAACATTTTAACCCAGTTTGTTGGTCTCTGACGGCGACCCACCTTTTACCATATAATTATATCACCACACACCGCGGGTCCATTTTACAAACTGTTAGGCCTCTAGCTGTCACCGCTCTTAGACACCCACCTTCCCGGAGTGCCACCATTACCGAATTCCAGCCCCCTTGCTGGAATACACCGGCGGGGCTCATACCGAGATGAGCCCCCCACCCCTTTTCCATCAGGTACGTTTTACGGCCACCGTCAGAGACCAACTTGCAACACCGCAACACAGCCCGAAAGGGTGACTAACTTACACTTGAGGGCGCCTCCCCAACCTCAAAGTCCTGTGAATCCCTTCCTGTATACCCATTGTCCAGAGGTCAATCCCCACATCCGAAAGATGAACCCCATCCTTCCATAAGTAAAGCCCTACATTCTTTTCCAGCTCTTGATGCCTGATCACCAAGCCTCCATTTTTATCACAAACCACCCCACCAACTTGTTCACTCCAATACGTGTCTTCTGGATACTTGCCACCGACTTGTCCCATCTCCAAACTGTCCGTGCCACTGTGTCCGACCACAGCAACACTGTATCAGGGAAAGTCACTTGTAACTGCAAGAAGTCCGATGCCAGTGATCAGATCTCTGACCAGGCGAAGCCCCAAGTCATTGCCCCCTGCGTGCAAAACCAAGACATCCGGAGGTTTATCCAGACTGGCATAGCGCAACACATAACTGACCACTCTCTCCCACAACATCCCTGGTGAACCCAACCACCTCACATACTCCTCCTTTCTATAGATACCTAACTGCCTTCCATCTGGCCTATCATTTCCTCTCCTGGCCCCCCAGCACAAGTAAGAATGCCCAAGAATCCAGACGAGGCGATTGGAACCTCCATCTGAAACGAGACGATAACATAAAATAGCAAAACATATCCAGCCACCAGGGCACTGACCGCTCCGTCATAACACACACCCAGCTCACCGCTGCTACTAACCCCTTCTCCCATTTTCCCCTCTTTTTCCCAAGTCAGTCTTTCAGGACAGCCACCGTAGAGAGACCCTGGCTCCTCCCCTCTTAGGAAACACCGCCTTCAATTCCACAATTTAAGTCTCATCCTCCCTCCGTCACCTCAGTTATGGTGTTTCCTCCGGTGGGGATACATCGCTAAGGAACCTTAGCTAAATAGTCGGCGAGACTGAGGCTATATTATCTAGAGTGGAGGAGACAGTGGTCTCTCTGGCTCTGCTCGGTAGTCCGATCGTCTGTCCGACTACACTAGGCAGTCCGGTTGGCTGGGGAGCTGAGCCTTCGTACTGACCGTTTTCCGCGCACTCCAAACTTTGCTTGGGGAAAGCAAGAAGTTTGGGGAGGTCCATCCGTTTGTTCGCCCAGTGGGGCGCTGCAGCAGGATGTCCTAGGTCCCCCTGTGCTTGCAGTGGGCTTGGAGCTGGAGGCCAGACTGGATGACGGGCAACGTAATTTCCGGTGGGGGCGGACATCTTCGTTGGATCCGCATCTTCCGGTTCCGGACGCGGTTCGTAAAAGGGGACCAAGCGTTCGGCTGGTGCAGCCTCTTTCTCTAAACTGTACAGACAGCTGTCGGAGGCACGTTCGTACCACTCTTCCTCAACAGGAGAATGTCCGAAGCAGAGGCTTCAAAAGCGGCTCCTGGGGACAACAGCACCAGCCACTCAAAGGTAAGGGGAACCCTAGGAAGGTGTTTCCTTACTCAGTAACCAGTAGCTCCACTGGTGTTATTCCCCCTTGGTGGTCGGGGGGAAGGGAAGTGTGTCTGGGATCCTGGTGGTGGTTGGTCCTAGGGGGGGGCACTCCCGGTGGTCCTCTAAGTAGCGCTGGTGTTTTTTAAACTTATGCTGCCCTCTCTTTTATTTCTGTATTTCAGAAAGCCACGAGCCAAGCCCCCCCCCATGGTTCTAGGAAGAAGTGTCCTTCGTGTAGAGCCTCTATGGGGGATTCCTGGACCAAGGCACTTTGTAAGGAGTGTATTGAAGGGTTGGTTAGGGAGCAGGCAGCAGAACTGGGTGCAGATCTGGCGGCATCTGTGAAGGAACTCTCTAGTACTTTCCAGTCCTTCAAAACGCTCTTTTCTAGTTTCCAGTGGCCTCAGCCCCAGAGCACTCCTCCACCAGCACAGCAGAGTGTACCACCTAACCCAGCGGGTGTTCCTCCTGCTAGGGGGGAGAATCCAGGGGGTTGCAGAGAGGAAGTTGAGGAAGAAGTTGACAGTGCTGCCTCAGATTCTCAGGGGGAATCTGATGGGGAGGGGTTGGATGGGGAATCCAAAATAACCTCACGGTATAAACTTTCCCTGGATGAAGTGGAGGAGCTCTTGGGAACTATTCACCACTTTAGGTATAAAAGAGGAAAGGAAGGCATTGTCTCTCCACGATCAGATGTACAAGGGCCTGGGGGAACAGAAAAAGCGGGTTTTCCCGGTTTATGACATCTTGATCGATGCCATCAAGAAGGAATGGTAGGATCCTGAAAGAAAACCTTTCTTTTCTGGTGCGTTGAAATGAAGGTTTCCTTTTGCAGAAGAGGAGGCTCTTGTCTGGAATAAATCTCCCAGGTTAAACGCTGCCTTTTCTCAGGTGTCCAGACATACTGATCTGGCCTTTGAGGACATGGGGGTACTTTCAGACCCTATGGATCAAAGGATGGATTCACTTCTGAAGAAAGCCTTGGACTCATCACAGGGAAATCTTACGCTTGCCATGGCAGCCACAGTGTTTTTTTATGGAATATTGGCTTACCCAGATTAAGGCACACATTGAAGCAGGGACGGCAAAGGAGACTATTTTATCCTCCTATTCTATCACCTACAGGAGGTTTCAGATGGATTCAGTTTACTCAGTGAAGGCACTTCTTCCACCAAACTGTTTCATGGCATCGATAGATTTAAAAGATGCATACCTGCATATTCCCATCACATATGCCCCTTCTTAACCGATAAACCGATACCCCCCGTTCCATGTGCCGGGATACAAGGTACAACACGAGCAACCTTACCTCCTACCTGTCCTTCCCAATCCCGGCCTCTTGCACCAATAATGACCATTCCTTCCACACCTTAAGGTAGTACGCTCACGTAGCTTCGCTTACAGACTGGGGAATCCATCCCGCGACGACTCCAATGCCAGCTCCCAAATCCACACCGGGCAAGGAATACCATCCCTCTCCGCGCCCGGGGCCAGCTCCCTGAACCTGTCCCACTGAAAGCGAGAAAGAGCGTAAGCCAAATTATTGTCCACTCCCAGAATGTGAACAGCATAAATGAAAATGTTAAGCTCAAACACCTCAAAACCAACCTGCGCAACAGCTGTATAACAGGTGGCGATAACGCCGACATGCGGTTGATCACTTGGACCACCCCCATGTTGTTGCAATTCAGCCTCAACTTCAGGTTCCGAGCAAAACCAGAATCCACCCAGGACTGCGGCCATGGCTCCGCACTTCACTGCACTCCACTGCCCCCGAAAGAAGGCCCCGTAACCCACGTAAATCCGTAGCCAACTCCACGTCAAAATTACTTACAGGGCCTGACATCCACACTGACCTACCGTTGAACGATTCCAGACTCTAGCCACACCCTAAGATCCTCCTGATGCTCTTTGTTAAGCCTAACAAAGTGCTGCTGTAGCTGCCGACAGCTGTCGTCAGAACACTCTCTCCATTGGGATTATTCTACATGTGAAATTCAACTTAGCCATAAGTGGCTGCAGCACCCTCAAGGTTTCCGTTACATTAGAGGGGGGCGGGGTCACCCACACGTCATTGGGGAAGCCAGGCTTTCCCACTTGCGTCAGAGGGGGCGGGGTTTGGTGACCGGTGGCCCCGCCCTCCTCATATAAGAAATGTCAGGCTGCCAGGATCCCCGCAGTGTCTCTGCCAGTGGAGACAGAAGATGGATGGATGCGCTGCGCTGGAGGGAGAGATCACCCGTCGCTGGATCAGATCAGCCATCGCTTGACCCCGGAGAGATGATCATCCGTCACTGGATAGCAAGAGTGGATTACCACCGCTGGAATCTTTTTTTAATTTTTTTTATTTTTAATAAAGGACTTTTTCAACGGTGTGTGTGTCTTTTTTAACATTCTTTTACACTCCACACCATTTTTTATTTTTATTTGGCGTGGCGTTCCCCTTAATATCCATACCAGACCTGAAGGGTCTGGTATGGATATTTAGGGGGAACCTCACGGCAATTTTTTTTTTTATTTGACGTGGGGTTCCCCTTAATATCCATACCAGACCTGAAGGGCCTGGTAATTGAATTTGGGGGAACCCCAAGCTTTTTTTTTTTTTTTTATCAATAACTTTCAATGACTGTTCTCTGTATTACGACAATTCATTATAGCCGCGAGTGATTTTAAATGACTTTTTTTTTCTGCAAAAATGACACTTTGTGCAGGGACAGTTCTAAGCACGGGAAACATGCGCCCTTTACAGGCATACTATACACACCCCGCAGGTACGAAATTTAAAGGAATATTATACTTTTATTGTTTCACTTTAAGCATTATTAAAATCACTGCTCCCAAAAAAAACGGCCGTGTTTAAAACTTTTTTTTGCATTGATACATGTCCCCTGGAGCAGGACCCAGGTCCCCAAACACTTTTTAGGACAATAACTTGCATATTAGCCTTTAAAATTAGAACTTTAGATTTTGAACGTTTGAGTCCCATAGACTTTAATAGGGTTCTAAAGTTCACACGAAGTTTAGGTCTGTTCACAGGTTCTGGTGCGAACCGAACTGGGGGTGTTCGGCTGATCCCTAATCCCTAACCACCCACTCCAGAAAAGAGCTAAATGCCTCGAACATGGCGCACGAAATGCAGCATCCGACTTCACCATCAATGCTCCTTGTCCGTATTTCCTAACCCACCGCACCGCCACGTCAAAAGATGTGTACGAGAACGTGCACGCCTCCGGGTCAATGAAATCATTCACTCACCCCCCTTTGGGAATGAAAAATGGTGTATAAGTCGGAACTTGTTTGGTTCCTTCTTAGGCACCACTCCCAATGGAGAATCCACCAGGTCTGGCATAGGAATTTTGTCAAACGGCCCCCCCATGCGGCCCAAAGACACCTCCTTTGCCAGCTTCTCCCCCACCACCCCCACTTGTTCCAACGCAGACCTACTTAGAAAAGGTTGCATCCTTTCCCCTTTCACCGACGTCATCCCTTTTCTGAGCAGGCTCTCTGGAACACTTCCCCTTCTTAAAGCAAAGGGACAGAGGGTGGGTACGCAACCTAAGCATTTGTGCTTGAATTTGCAGGAGCCCCCAAATCTGCAGGCACCTTCATTGTACTGCCAGCACACCCCCAATTTTTTCCCAGCCAAAAGTCCTGAGGCATGACTAATCCCAGCCCCCCATTGAAGAAACTGTGACGGAGTGCTCGCCGAAGACGAGTCATGCCGTAACCAAGAAGACCCACCATATACCCCGTGGGCCTCCCCAATTGTGTCCATATAACAAAATAACGCAGAGCAATGCTCGGGGTTCTTTTCCCCTATCACGCTAGCCATAATGGCAAACGCCTGGAGCCAGTTCGCAAAAGATCTCATTAGTGGATACCTCCTCTTTTCCTCGTCCTCCTTCTTGGAGTCATCCGGCTTCGCCCTATCCAGATTAAATTTCTCTAATGGAAGCAGCGAAAATATCTCCACATACTCACCCTTGTGGATCTTGTCCTGCACCTCCTGTTTCAAGTGTGCACCCAGCGGCGGGCCCTCGAAACACACGTATACCTCACACTTCGCTGCATCCGCGATCCTCACTACATCAGACCTTGCCACAGGTTCCGCACCTGCTTTTTCCCCTGTACCGGGAGCCTGTTCACCCACTCCCACCCCTGCGAGGCCGACCCCCGCCTGGGCAACCGTTCTTGTAGCCCCTGTGTTGCCTTCCACAGCCCCCTGCCCCGCACCTGTCCACGGAGCCACCTGAGGGGCCTGATCCTGCCTGTGCTCAAACTTACCCACCAGTGCCTTTAAACACACCAATAACTCCCTCAGCTTTGTATCTGACCCGGGACCGGCCGGCCCCTTAGTCACCGGCTGCCGTTCAAGTGCCCCACTCACCGACCCCCCTGCACCAGCCACTGCCACCCCCAACAAGTCACTTAAAGCAATAGATAACAACAGAGTATATGTTGACTTACCTGACCGTCCAGGCATTCGCCCCACCGACTTAATCTCCACCTTGAGAGCCGCAAGTTTGTCCTCCGGCAGATGGCATTTCATCGCACTCAAATCCAGGACAATGCCCAGAAACGTGATGACCGTGCTTGGTCCCTCAGTATTTTCGGGTGCCAATGGTATGCAGAACCACCCTGCGATGTGTTCCAATGTAGCCAGGAGCACAGCGCAGATCTTGGAGGAAGCTGGTCCCACACAAAGAAGATCATTCAAATAATGGATGATTGAGTTCACTCCTGACAGATCCCGGACCACCCATTCCACAAAGGAGCTAAACTGTTCGAACAGCGCACATGAGATGGAGCAACCCAATCGGAAGACATTGATCCACATAGAACTCTCCTTTCCAGTGGCACCCCAGCAACCGAAAGCTGTCCGGGTGTACTGGCAGCAGTTGGAAAGCCGATTCAACATCAGACTTTGCCATCAATGCCCCTTCCCGTAATGGGGAACCCAGAATACCGCTACATCAAAGGAAGTGTAACTCACCGTACATTCCTCCGGGTCAATGGCGTCATTGATGACCCACCTTTTGGATCGGAATCCAGGAGGCCCCTTTAATAAGAGTGCCCCCAGATCCCAGCCCACCACCCTATGTGAATAAGTATGGGGTACATCGTACCCCTACCCATTCACCTGGGGGAAAATGTGTCAATAAAAAAAACACACTACACATGCTTTTAAAGTAGCTTATTAGGCAGTTCCGGGGGTCTTCTTCCGACTTCTCTGCGCTTTTGGTTCTTCTCCCGGGCTCCTCCGCTATCTTCTGCTCTTTTGCTAGCGGTGGCCCGGCTTTCTCCTTCGTCATTGTCATCTTCTTCCTTCTTCTGTTCTTAAGATTGTTGACACAAAGCTCTCTCCCACTGTAATGCCATGGACACGGTGCTCTACAACCTATATAGGCATAAGGGGCAGGGGTCACCGGGTGATGTCATCTGATGACCCCGCCCCTTATGACATCACAGCCCCATCATAACCCTACCCCTTATGCTTATATAAGTCGTCACCCACCTATCCATGGCATTACAGCGGGAGAGAGAGTCGTGTCAACATCGAGAGAACAGAAGAAGGAAGAAGAAGAAAAAGACAGCGACAACGATGAAGGAGAAAGCTGGGCCACCGCTAGCAAAAGAGTGGCAAAAGCATCCTTCCACGCTTCCTATATAAACTGCAGACCATACCCATACACTTACCGGTTTCATTCTTTGGCATATACAAATCAACCTGTAGGGCATTCCTGTGGCAGGGTAGGCCCGCACGTATCAGTTGGGATAAAATGACACTGACTAAAGACAAAGGGGGTATAGGGTTACCTGACCTACAACGTTACTACTGGGCGGCGCACCTTGCACGCATTGTTGATTGGAATGTACACGCGAAATGTAAAGCTTGGGTAGATCTAGAGAGACGGATGGTACACCCAGAGCTACATTACCTACCATGGCTAGCCAGGGAGCACATTCCGGCCAAGACATGGGCTCATCCACTTACGGGACCGACCTTGACTACCTTTGACAGGGCCTGCAACAAATTTGACATTTCGGCAAAGGTCTGCCCCATTACTCCAATTCGTTTCAATACAGATTTTCCGCCGGGCTTATCGGAGTCTTTTCTAGGAGCTGAATGGCCACATGGCCAAATATTGGCCAAACATTTTTTCTACAGGGGCCGATTCCTAACGCAATCGGCCCTGGCGAGACTCTCCCGCACAGGCTCCTTCCCGTTCTGGCCTTATATCCAATTAAGACATCTCCTTGACCACCCTACCCGTAGAAGTAAGTTTGGCAGGAATCAAACAGTACTAGAGTCTCTCTGTACAAGCACCTCCCCCCAGAAACACCTCATTTCCATTTTATATGGGACCCTCCAGGGGAAAATGCCGGCGAGTCTGGTGGCGGAACGCGCATATTGGGAGAAAGCTCTTGGGACTGACATAGGAGATAGCGACTGGGACAAGATTAATTACTACTTACATAAGGGGTCCTTGAATGTCTCGGTACAAGAGTCTGGTTATAAGGTGAGAACACGCTGGTACAGAACACCGGAAGTGCTCCATAGATTTGCCCCGGAGGTATCAAAGGAGTGTTGGCGTTGTGGTGCAGAGACGGGCACGTTCCTTCATATATGGTGGAGCTGCCCCTCTCTGTTACCTTTCTGGCGTAGCGTCCATGAGGTAGTTACGAGAGTGTCGGCCTTACCCGTAAATTTTTCGCCCGCGCAATATCTTCTACACCTGTCTGAGATTCCCCGAAAAAAATTTCACAAATCGCTTGCACTACATATGATCAATGCGGCAAGAATGTGTATACCGATCCATTGGCGAACGGCTACTGTACCGACCTTGACCGAATGGTTTCATCGCGTCAACAGGGTGGCGGAAATGGAGGAGCTGATTCACACCTCGCTTGATAAAACGGCCTTGTATGCTGCAACTTGGGGTGATTGGCTATCTTTTAAGGCCTCTCAGACCTATCACAATACTATGGAATTGTCCCCCTCAAGCGGTAGGTTGACCCCGTAAGGAGCCTTGCTAGTTGAAAGTGATGCCCAGCCTACCGTTGTATTGTGAATCTGTTGTCAACTGTGAGCCTAGGGGAGGGCAGCTGGTGAAGTTCTCACCCCCTCCCCCTCTTGTTTCTTACACATCACAATATGCCCTTCCCTTCCCCCACCTCCCTCCCACACCCACCCCTCTCTTTTTCCTCTTCTTTCTTTGTGGCACCCTCCTTCTCTTTAACTACTTCAGTTATTGAGGTGGTTAATGTGTATCTAGAAATTTGACTTGGATCAGATCGCCAGAGGTTCCCGGGCCTGAGGCTCAATTACTTGAAACTGAATTCATTATATCCTTCTCTTTAGAGGTGTTGTTTATATTCTACTTATGTTGATGTATACATGAGTTTTAGGCACGATCAAGCATAATTGTCAATGTATTTGTATGGAACATTCATCAGTTATATCTGCTCAGTTTGTGTATACTTTCTTAATTTCAATAAAATGTTTATGAAAAAAAAAAAAAAAAAAAGATTGGCAAAAGAGCAGAAGATAGCGGAGGAGCCTGAGAGAAGAACGGAAAGCGCGGAGAAGTCAGAAGAAGACCCCCGGAGCTGCCTAATAAACTACTTTAAAAACCTGTGTAGTGTGTTTTTTTTATTGACACTTTTACCCCCAGATGAATGGGTAGAGTTACGATGTACCCCATACTTTTCCACATAGGGTGGGGGCCCGGATCTGGGGGTCTCCTTATTAAAGTCGGCTCCCGGATTCCGATAAGCCCCCGCCCGCAGACCCCGACAACCAACGGCCAGGGTTGTCAGGAAGAGGCCCTTGTCCTCATCAACATGGGGACAAGGTGCTTTGGGGTGGGGGGGCACAGGGCGTCCCCCCTTCCCCAAAGCACCCATCCCCCATGTTGAGGGCATGCGGCCTGGTACGGTTTAGGAGGAGGGAGGGTGCTCGCTTGTCCCCGCCCCCTTTCCTGACCGGCCAGGTTGCATGCTTTGGATAAGGGTCTGCTATGGATTTTGGGGGGGACCCCTTAAAATCCATACCAGACCTAAGGGCCAGGTATGCCCCTGGAGGGGCATTCCCCCTTGCGCTCGCTGCAATAGGAAAATTTGTTTTTCCTATTGCAGTGAGCGCGAGATGTAAAGTACCCTGTCACCGAGAACCAGCGCAGCCCAGGATCGCGCTGGAAACATTCTCACGGGCAGGTGCTGTAGCTTCCCTTGCGTCGTATATGGTCCGTCGGACCAGCATACAGACGAACGGGCTTCCCGATAGGAACTGAGTCCGGCGAACCAAGATTTAAAACATGTTCTATTTCTAGGTCCGTCTGACTTCTGGGAAGAAAAAGTCAGACGGAGCCCACACACGATTGAATTGTCCGCCGGACCAAGTCTGCCGGAAAGTCTGATCGTGTGTACGCAGCATAAGTGTACTGCTTCCTTGTGTTGGGTACTGAAAGGGTTAATCCTGTGTCTAGGGTGATCCCTTTAACCTCTCAGACCTTAGATCCAATGTATTGTATAAATTCAGATAGCGCAGTAGACATCAAGATGGTTACAGTTGGTCAAGACAAAACGCTATTGTTCTAAGCTAGCTAAAAGAATGTGAGAAAAAGATAAAACATGAGACAGTTCATGATTTCTCTGAAAGAATGCTGAGAAAATGTGTGAAAGGTTTAGATAAGTGTGTGAGAACAAATGAGTTAGAAGAATCTCGTTTTGAGACAGTTATCTGAGAAGTTAAAGGGGTGTTCAAACTGCACATATTGTAAAATGGAAGTTTGTGAATATTAAGATGGCTGACAGAAACAAGATGGATGCTTAGCATAACCTTTCAACCCCCTCTTAAGTCATTTAATGGCTTTCTACAGATCCGCAGCCTCCTGAAATCTACGGTTCTTGCTACGTTTGTTATATTCATTTACATAAAGCTGCAGATATTGTGTATATGCGTGAGAAGGTAAAAGTAGAATAAGCTTGAAAATCAAGTAGCCTATCAATCCTAACAATAGTACTATGATAATTATAATCACTATGTCCTTTAACCATGAAAACATTCCACCTAAACCCAAACTAGAAAAGGGGTTCCATCCATAATTACCTATGTCCCTTGCTTGTTTCATTAATTCATTTACCCGTGTTCGGTGTTGATTAATAACATCATAGTAGTCTGGGATTTCCAGGCTGGTATTGTGAAACCATGTACAACATTTATAATCTTGGGTGATTTCGTATAAACCTGTCAGAGCTGCACTCATGCTTTCAATAGCCAATTCGTGTAACTAGTTGTCGTCTAATTGCTTTGAGCTCGACATTGAGTAGTCCTATATCTTGGGCGTTTTTTTCCATAACATCATTTATTAGACTAGTGTAGTTATTTAATTTGTCCATCATGGTTATGCCCCATCCTATCCAGGATGGAAACGATGTCCATTACTTATCTGAAGTAGAAAACATAAGTGGGTTTTCTCTCTTGTATTTATAAGTTAACCTATGTACTGGACTTGAAGTAACTTGTATGTGATGTTCCTGATTCTGGCCTAGGGCTGACATGACTGGTACCAACTGTACTAAATAACACCATCCTTTCACTCCCGCGGGGATCCATGGGTAACAAATTTTAGCACAGCATATGTATGTATTGGTTCCCAATGAAAAACTTCTTAGAATACTACTTTGGGGCTCAGCTCCAGCCTCAAATGCAGCACTAACAAGTTTACTCACAAGTATCCCAGGGGTTGTGTTCCTGTATGTAGTAAGTTCACTAATGGTGTTGTTAAGGGATTGATTTTTGTAACTACACATATGACCTATGATAATTTTACTGGTGTGGAAGGGAATACTCTTTGAAATGTTAAATACTGACTTGGAACACATACCTATTCCGTTGGATGTATTGCCTAACTGAACACACCACTCGGGTTCATGTGTCCTTCCTAAAGTGTAAAACATAGGGGGGCGTGGCCTGGAGCCGGGACGAAATGGCCGCTTAACTCTTGAGCTCTGTCCTCGGGAATCCCTTTAACGCTCACCTCAGGAGCAAACAAGCAGCCAACGATGGGAAAATCCAAGGGGCACGGATCCCAATCCCGCTCTCAATCCCCGCGGGTATTCGAGAGCCGTAACGGACGTAACATCCCGGAGATATTCCGCCCTGCTCAGGCGAGGCCGAGGCTTCACATGCGGCCTACACAGATGCACACTCTCCTGATCGCAGCACCCCAGCGAACGAGACCCCGCCGAGGACGGATAGCCCGCCTGACTCCCGTGCCCTCACAATGTCGGATCTCTGGTCAGTCGCAGCAGATATCAAAAGCTCCTTAACTGCTGTTATAACGGAGCTTAGGAGAGATATCCACTCCATGCATGTGCGGGTTGCTGAAGTGGAAGAAACTACTGCCCGCCATGATACCGCCATTAATCAAATGCAGCAAGCATCACATCGGTTTAACACACAGTTGAGAGATGTTAACTAGACATGTGCAGAGTAAAATATTTCGTTTCGGAATTTCGTTTTCGTCTGAAAACTTAATTTATTTAGTTACTCCCGAAATTCGTTTTTATTTATTTCATTTTTCGTTCAAAAATTGCATTCGTCCGAAAATCCACATGAATTACGGTCGAATCTGTCTTGGAAGGCTTATGGTGTCTGTCGAATGTATAAAGAAGATTCAACGGAGCTAACTATATAGCATACTTTAGAACCCTATTAAAGTCTATGGGACTCCAACGTTCAAAATCTAAAGTGCTAATTTTAAAGGCTAATTTGCAAGTTACTGTCCTAAAAAGTGTTTGGGGACCCGGGTCCTGCCCCAGGGGACATGTATCAATGCAAAAAAAAGTTTTAAAAACGGCCGTTTTTTCGGGAGCAGTGATTTTAATAATGATTAAAGTGAAACAATAAAAGTGTAATATTCCTTTAAATTTCGTAGGGGGGGGTTGTCTATAGTATGCCTGTGAAGGGGCGCATGTTTCCCGTGCTTAGAATTGTCCCTGCACAAAGTGTCATTTATGCAGGAAAAAAAGTCCTTTAAAATCACTCGCAGCTATAATGAATTGTCGGCTCCCGTAATACAGAGAACACTCATTGAAAGTCATTGATAAAAAAATAAAAAAATAAATAAATTAAAAAAAAAGCGTGGGGGTCCCCCAAATTCAATTACCAGGCCCTTCAGGCCTGGTATGGATATTAAGGAGAACCCTGCCTCAAATTTAAGAAAAAATTTGACGTGGGGTTCCCCCTAAATATCCATAACCAGACCCTTCAGGTCTGGTATGGATATTAAGGGGAACCCCGCGTCAAATTAAAAAAAAAATTGACGTGGGGTTCCCCCTAAAAATCCATACCAGACCCTTTATCCGAGCACGCAACCTGGCAGGCCGCAGGAAAAGAGGGGGGGACGAGAGAGCGGCCCCCCCTCCCTCCTGAACCGTACCAGGCCACATGCCCTCAACATTGGGAGGATGCTTTGGGGGTCCGTGACCCCTCAAAGCACCTTGTCCCCATGTTGATGAGGACAAGGGCCTCATCCCCACAACCCTGGCCGGTGGTTGTGGAGGTCTGCGGGCGGGGGGCTTATCAGAATCTGGAAGCCCCCTTTAACAAGGGGACCCCCAGATCCCGGCCCCCCCCCTGTTTGAAATGGTAAGGGGGTACAAAAGTACCCCTACCATTTCACAAAGAAAGTGTAAAAAATGTTTAAATAAAACAAACACACTTTTTAAAAATTCCTTTATTAAAAATAAAAAAAAGATTCCAGCGGCGGTAATCCACTCTTGCTATCCAGCGACGGACGGTCAGCTCTCCATCGATGTCTAATGTCATCCAGCGCAGCGCAGCATCCTTCTTCTGTCTCCTCCATGGAGACACTGGAGGCATTCCGGCGCTGACGTTTCTTATATACGGAGGGCGGGGCCACCCGTCACCTGACCCCGCCCCCCTCTGACGCAAGGGGAAACCCGGGGTTCCCCGTGACGTATGGGTGACCCCGCCCCCCTCTGATGTAACGGAAACCTGCCTGTGTTACATCAGAGGGGTGCGGGTCACCCCTACGTCACAGGGAACCCCGGGTTTCCCCTTGCGTCAGAGGGGGGCGGGGTCAGGTGACGGGTGGCCCCGCCCACCCTATATAAGAAACGTCAAGCCGCCGGAATGTCTGTAGTGTCTCCTCCACGGAGACAGAAGAAGGATGCTGCGCTGCGCTGGATGACATTAGACATCGATGGAGAGCTGACCGTCCGTCGCTGGATAGCAAGAGTGGATTACCGCCGCTGGAATCTTTTTTTTATTTTTAATAAAGGAATTTTTCAAAAGTGTGTTTGTTTTATTTAACCATTTTTTACACTTTCTTTGTGAAATGGTAGGGGTACTTTTGTACCCCCTTACCATTTCAAACAGGGGGGGGGCCGGGATCTGGGGGTCCCCTTGTTAAAGGGGGCTTCCAGATTCTGATAAGCCCCCCGCCCGCAGACCTCCACAACCACCGGCCAGGGTTGTGGGGATGAGGCCCTTGTCCTCATCAACATGGGGACAAGGTGCTTTGAGGGGTCACAGACCCCCAAAGCATCCTCCCAATGTTGAGGGCATGTGGCCTGGTACGGTTCAGGAGGGAGGGGGGGCCGCTCTCTCGTCCCCCCCTCTTTTCCTGCGGCCTGCCAGGTTGCGTGCTCGGATAAAGGGTCTGGTATGGATTTTTAGGGGGAACCCCATGTCAAATTTTTTTTAAAATTTGATGCGGGGTTCCCCTTAATATCCATACCAGACCTGAAGGGTCTGGTTATGGATATTTAGGGGGAACCCCACGTCAAATTTTTTCTTAAATTTGAGGCAGGGTTCCCCTTAATATCCATACCAGACCTGAAGGGCCTGGAAATTGAATTTGGGGGACCCCCACGCTTTTTTTTTTTTTTATTTATTTATTTTTTTATCAATGACTTTCAATGAGTGTTCTCTGTATTACGGGAGCCGACAATTCATAATAGCTGCGAGTGATTTTAAAGGACTTTTTTTCCTGCATAAATGACACTTTGTGCAGGGACAATTCTAAGCACGGGAAACATGCGCCCCTTCACAGGCATACTATAGACAACCCCCCCCTACGAAATTTAAAGGAATATTACACTTTTATTGTTTCACTTTAATCATTATTAAAATCACTGCTCCCGAAAAAACGGCCGTTTTTAAAACTTTTTTTTGCATTGATACATGTCCCCTGGGGCAGGACCCAGGTCCCCAAACACTTTTTAGGACAGTAACTTGCAGAATCTTTTCTCTCTGTCAAATCTTTTTTCTCTGTCGAATATTTTCTCTATATAATCTTGGACTAATAGAGGTAAGGTTAAGCACATTCGACCACAGGTTCTATAGACAGATTGTTATCGTCAGAGTCATGTCGAATCTCCTATTCTATATCGAACTGTTGTAACAATGAAAACGAAAATAAAGCATTTATTTATGTCGGATCTTTCGTTTTTCGGATTTTGTGCTTTCGTTATCGTTTGTCAAAACGAAAACGAAAATAGCTGAAATTCGGACGAAAATGCATTCGGACGAAAACGAATGCACATGTCTAATGTTAACAGATACATGGAAGTCCTGGACAACAGAGGCCGCAGACACAATGTTCGGGTGAGAGGTATACCAGAAAATGTTGAACAGGCACATTTAGCCCAGGCCACTATACAGATCTTTAATGATCTGCTAGGCAGACCACCAGATTCGCCTATTGAATATGAGAGGCTGCATAGGGCTCTGAAACCTAGAAGCAGAGACACTGACCCTCCCAGGGATGTAATCTGTTGTCTGGTGAACTTCAAACTTAAGGAAAACATCTTACAAAGTGCCAGAGACCGTCGCAATCTGCATTATCAAGGTGCTGAGATAAAGATTTTCCAGGACCTCTCACCTATAACCTTACAAAACAGGAGAGATCTGCGCCCTTTGCTTGAAATTCTACGCCACAAAGTCATTCAATATAGGTGGAGGTTCCCCTTTGGCCGCACATCCTATCTAAGAGTACCAGAGGACCTGAGAAGTTTTTGTGACACCCTGCAAATTCCCCTAGTGGACCTCCCGGATTGGTACAAGGCATTCCGTACCAACACACTCCAGAGAACCAGCTCCATGGATACCATCCCAGAACAAGATGAATTCCACATAAGGAGATGTAGATCATCTTCACCGAATCCACCTCCTCAAAGAAGCTCAGGTGACAGATCGTTCGCTAGCCCCACAGCTTCACCTGCTCATAGACGAGCCAGACCGGACTGTTCATAAACATACCTGAAGTAACCAGGAACCTACCCATTCTCGCTCATGATCCAGTCATTAAGACTACTCACGTTTGCTAGCCCTGCGTATACTATCCCTATGCTCTCACATTACTTTTTTATTTCTCTTTTTGAATGACGGGGATAACATCCCTCCTCCCCCCCCCCTTTTTTTTTTTTAGTTTGTTTTTTATGTCTAGAAGCCTTTAGAGATTGTCCCTATTACCAGAAGCATCCCATGGGAACACGACATAAATAGTCTTGAATCTTATTGGACACGTCATTTGGACCAAATGGGATTGGAGTATTTTCACCCTCAGTTTATACAACAGGAACGGTCTTTTCTATTTAGTAGCCTACCATGATGACCTCAATGTACCCCTTTACGCAACAGTTGAATATATTCTCATGCATGCATCTGAGAGCCTATACACACATACCCCCACTGTCTCCCATCCCTCCTCACCCCCCTCCCCTACTCAATTACCCCATACTCTGGTCCCTCATGACCTCTCTATAATGCTCGGATGCTCGCAGGGGAATATGCGTACTATCATAAGAAGTCCATAGATACTTCCTCACAAGGTTACCTGAGTATGTCATTATAGACCGTTATTTTTGTTAAGTTGAGCTACATAAAAGCTCCTTGAATAAATTACTACATCTGGCGGTCCATACACCCACTCTTGTCCAGATATTACCAGCTTTTTTTCTTTTTTTTTTTTTCATCTATTAAGTTTCATGGTTCTTTTCTTATAATGTTTTACCTTACGGTTTAAGTTTAATAACCATGGCTATATAAGGCTAACTGCGATTGGGGAAGGAGAAAGGGAAAGATTGATTTTAACAAACATCTATGATTCTACTCTTACAGTTATGGGCTGGCCTCATTCTCAACCTCCACTGGTGACTATTACTTCCTCTCCTCTGCTCAATCCTTTTTCATGTAATGTACTGAGACTATTATGAGATCTAACCTCATTTCCCTCTTATGTTTTACTCCTTGCAGTAGGCTCCTACACGCTTACATACAACCACCCAAGGATTCCCGCAGGACCGACACCCATAAGGACCTGACCCGGACTACCTCAGGTCCCGATCCCTAGACCGCTGACCTATCCCGGACCTGACGACCCTCCTCAGGGTAAGGTAACCGTGCTACACAACTCCTCAGTTTCTACTGTTCTCCCCCTACTTTTTCTTTTCTATCCCTCTTGCCCTTTACCCCTTCTCCTCCCTATACCCACATCTTTTCCTCTTTCCCCCCTCTATCTTTAGCTTTTTCCTACTCCCATTTTGTTAGTCTCGTCGGTCTCCCCCATAACCTACCGATCACATTACGCTCAGAGTGCTTCTGATCTGGCTTGATATTGACTCATTTCCAACTTACCCTCGCTATATCCCAAAAAGGAAATAGTTTACGCATATCTGGTCAGTAGTGATTCCCGCACTATCAGTGGTAATCATGACTTCTCCAAACCCACACTCAGAGCCGATTAATATTAAAATAATCTCCCAAAATGTTAAGGGTCTTAATATTCCTGAAAAACGAAGCCAAGTTTTGCAATTGATGTCTACGGTGAAAGCAGACATCTTTTTACAAGAAACCCATTTCTGTACTAAAAACATCCCCAAACTTGCTAATCCTAAATTTCCCACGGCATATCATGCTACGAACCCCCTAGCTAAAACTAAGGGAGTTTCAATCTTATTTTCAAAAAACATTCCCTGGCAAATAGAAGACTCACTAATTGATCTGGAAGGACGCTTTATTTTTTTAAAGGGGCGCTTGCATAATCACCCAGTCACACTGGCAAATATATATAGCCCCAACTCCGCTCAGTTAAGCTTCTTCCGCTCGGTCATCGACAGCTTGACGAATTTTCAAATAGGAATGACCATCCTCGGAGGAGATTTTAACATGCCACTTCAACCTCTCCTAGATTCATCATCAGGTACATCTTCCCTTCCCTATAGAACCCTGAAACAGATTAGGTCCCATCTACAAAGCCTCTCACTGCACGACACATGGCGTACTTTACATCCAGACACCAAAGATTACACCTTCTTTTCCAACTCACATAATAGATACTCCAGGCTTGACTACCTGTTCCTTTCCCAGAGAGACCTCCCCTTCCTTAAATCTGCCTCTATTGAACCCCTTCTCATTGCTGACCACCACCCGATTTCGATACTCCTCACACTCCCCACTCAGAAACAGATAACAAAAACGTGGCGTTTATCCGCCTCACTTCTCACATCAGAAATTGACATTAACATGATAAAATCCAGCCTCCACCAATACTTTTTAGAAAACAACAACCCATTTGCCTCACCCATTGCTATCTGGGAGGCTCATAAATGCACTATTAGGGGTCAGTTCCTACAACTGGCGGCCCTCAAGAAGAGGGAAAACCAAGCCATAATGTCAGAATTAATTCTTACAATCCAACGTTTAGAACGCATCCACAAACGATCGCTAGCTCAGAGCACCCTACAGGAACTATCTGATGCAAGACAGAAGCTTCTGGAGCTACTGGGTTGCAAGACACGTCGTAAATTCATTCTCACACAAAAGCTCTTCTACGAGCAAAGCAATAAATGTGGTAGTTTACTTGCTCGTGCCATTCGTTCGCAAAGAAATGCCACAAATGTTTACACGATCAAAGATGTGAAGGGCAAAAACCACACATCCTCGGAAGATATAGCAGCCCAATTTGAACAATACTATAAAGGACCTATATAATTTACCCAGTCATTCAGAACCCTCTACTTCCCAAAATAGGAGAAAAACGATCATTACCCAATTTCTTACAAAGTATAGTCCCCAAGCGATACCCAGGGAAGTATCCCAAGACTTGGATAACCCTATTACAGAATCAGAATTCAAACTGGCCATAAAACAACTAAAGCCGGGTAAGAACCCGGGCCCAGGTGGCTTCTCAGCTCCTTACTATAAAATCTTTGCTGACTCCTTATCGACACCCTTCCTTAGAGCATTTAATTCCCTAAACGAAAAACCTACCCCTTTCCACAGACTCCTAGAAGCACACATTACTGTGATTCCTAAGCCTGGGAAAGATGCATCCTCAGTCACTAGTTACCGGCCAATTTCATTACTGAACCCTGACGCGAAATTATTTGCCAAAATCCTAGCTAACCGGCTCCTCCCCCTCCTGCCCTCACTTATTGGAAAATATCAAGTAGGATTTGTCCCTGGCAGGGAAGCCAGGGATAATACTATAAAGGCTATCAATCTCCACCACTGGCTATCTTCCAGGAAATACAAAGGCTTATTCCTATCCTTGGATGCGGAGAAGGCATTTGACAGGCTGGCCTGGGACTACCTGGGGGAGGTACTTCGCCACCTAGGCCTTCCAGACAGGATGCTTAATCTTATTATGTCTCTTTATACTACCCCAATGGCAAGAATACGAGTCAACGGCCACCTGTCAAATGCCTTCCCCATCCGAAATGGGACTAGACAAGGCTGCCCTCTTTCCCTAATTTTATTTATCTTAACACTTGAACCCCTCCTGAGAAGGCTGCAAAGTAACACAGATATTAAGGGTGTGCCAGTGCCCGGACACACCCTTAAGTTAGCGGCCTTCGCGGATGATATTCTGCTATTTTTAAGTGACCCCTTGACCTCAATACCGAATTTGCTCAAAGACTTTGAATTCTTCGGCCGAATTTCTAACTTAAAAATTAACTTCTCAAAATCAAACGCCCTTAACATATCCCTACCAAAGGAGTTAGTCACGCAATGTCAAAATTCCTTCCCGTTTCCTGGAAACAGGATGCCATAACCTACTTAGGGATACAACTGCCCTCCAAACTCCAAGATTTATTCTCAGCTAATTTTCTTCCTCTGTCCGTACCATAACTGCAGATTTACGCAATTGGGATAGACCCCACTTTTCTTGGTTCGGCCGGGCAGCCATTCTTAAAATGAACGTACTCCCAAGGGTTCTTTACCTTCTACAAACTATCCCAATCCAGATCCCTTCCTCTTTTTTCCTAACTCTTAAACGCGCGTTCACTAAATTTATTTGGAATCACAAACGTCCCAGAATAAATTACACCCAGCTTACGAAAACCTAAAAACAAAGGAGGAATTGGCCTTCCGGACCTTAAGAATTACTCTTTAGCTTGCCATTTAGTTAGAGTAGTGGATTGGACAACTCATGAAACAAATAAAGACTGGGTCATATTAGAGGATTCATTTTCAAACATCCCACTTAAATCCACACCATGGATCTTACCCTCCCATATCCCTAAAACATTAAAAGATCATCCTCTGTTCGGAGCAATGCTGAATATTTTCAGAGAAGCATTTAGGAGATTTAAAATTTCCTCTAACCCAAGACCTTTAACACCTCTTAGGCTTAACCCCGCTTTTCTTCCCAGCATGTCCAGAGATTTTCTTAAAGAAATATGGCCTTCTCAGGATATCCAAGCCTGTCAGTTCTTCAGAAATGGAGAACTTCTAGACCACATCTCTTCCCACTAACACGGAAAATCTCCCTATCCCTAGATGGACTTATTTCCAACTAAGACACTTCTTCAGGGCCACAGACCGAGATGCTTCGCTATCTAGACAGCTGACTCCCTTTGAGACTTTATGCTCTCAATCATCACCTCAAAGACATTTAATCTCAGCAACCCACTCTTTACTCTTCTCATCCCTCTCCCCGAAAGAAGGAAAAGCCTGTCAAGCTTGGGAAGGGGAACTTCAATTAAACTTCCATGAGGAGGAGTGGGAAAGAATTCTACTGATTGCTCATAAAGGTTCCCCAAATGTAAATATCCAAGAAAATAATTTCAAACTCCTCTCCAGATGGTATCGAACACCTGACATTATCCACAAATTCCACTCGGAAGTTTCAAATAACTGCTGGAGGTGTCTCAACGAAGTGGGGACACTCTTACATATTTGGACTTGCCCAAAGATCCAACAGTTCTGGACCCAGGTACACGCCATAACCTCTTCAATTACAGGCCTTAACATAGAATACTCACCAGCTCCCATGATATTCCACCATACACACACCCCTGCACATATTTACAGAAAATCCCTTAGCCTACATTTACTTAACGCCGTCAAGTTGTGCATCCCAGCTCACTGGGGTTCCTCTGACGTCCCATCCATTCGCGAATGGCTCCATAGAGTGGAGAAGATAGCTGAGATGGAGGAGCTCATACACACAGCAAGAGACTCCCCACACAAATATGCCCAGACCTGGGAAAAATGGACGCGCTACTTAACCAATAGGCCGTTATTCAATGATAACAGTGCTGCAGACACACACAAAGCATCTACCTAATCTCCCACTTCGCTCTTTCTTTAGGATCCTCATAACTAACCCTGAACGGAAAACACCTCACATCCCTACATCTAAAGGGAGAGAAGTCCAAACCAGTACAACTTATCCATATGCCAGATTTCCATTTCCGTACATCACTCCATGCACTTGGAGCCTGGGGGAGACCGAGGAAACGCCTCCTTGCCCCATCCACTCTTCCTACCCCCTGCCCCTCCCCATCAACTCTTCTCCCCACTCTTCTTTTCCTTATCCCCCCTTCTTCTTTCTCTTCTTATCCCTCTCTCCTACTATCCCCCTATTCCCTCTCAACACACTCTTCTTTTACTATGCCTTATTACTAGTCATGACACTACAGATACGGACGTCCCAAACAAATGGAGAGCTAATCGACGACATACGACATTGGAACTATACCCCCGATTTAATTCCCGACGATCTCATCTATCGCCCACATGTGACAACCCCTAGCACAATAGATATATCCATGTCGATCCATACTCCATTAACAGACGTACACCTCCAACAGATTCATCTATACAGTCACCTGTTGCTCCGAGAGCCATGATGAGAGACCATTATAATATCCTCTCATATAAACACTATTTCAGATAGGGGTTACCCCTACCCACTTAAGAATTCATAGAGAAAACCGTGGCAGTTGTTAATGAAGAACTCTCTGTATTCTGCAGTTGTCATTTGTATTGTATACATTATGTTATTATGTAACCCCATGTTACTGTTTTATTTTTTTATGAAACTTCCAATAAAACTTTTATGGAAAAAAAAACATAATACTCTGATTGCGGTACCCTTCTGAGACATTCTTAATACTTAAGACTAGAGTATTTTCCAATAACGACTTGAGGTTTAGAGGGACAGCTAAAAGTGGGATCTTAGCAATTTCTGGGTGTAACTTACTACAAATTCAGCATTTTTTATATCCTGACTTTCTAGCATAAGCATATTTAAATTTTAACAGTAACATTTTTCCAGAAAAACCTGTTTCTTTGATCAATTCCTTAGAGAAATCTCTTTTACTGCGATTTCTGAGGTGAAAGTCAGTATGGTTGGTGTGTATTTCGCTTTTACCACATATGAGTTTCAAGGCACCTAAGTCATCAGGATGAAAGATACAGTTAGTTATTATCCACACTGGGACAAAGATCAGAAGTAGAAACATCACCAGAAGACAAAAGGCCTTCCCAGAAGTCTGTGGTAAAATGAGTGTCATCACTGTTCTTTATTTATGTGCTTGTCTTTTGAGGACTTAAAACACCTGCTTTGCCTCTTTTCAGCCTTTCTTCAATTCCTAGGCTTAGATCAACCTTCTTTACTCTGCTGGCATGGATCCAAGTAGGACTTTCCTCCGTAAGGATGGCGGTCCTGGTGACGGCTGGTCCGAATGGAACCTCTTGCGGCTTTCGACCTTTCTGAAGCCTCTGGACCACAACTTGATTACCGACCTGGAATGGGTGGGTTGGTACCTGTGAAGAAGAAGGAGAGGTGCGAGCAACTCTTCTTTCAAAAATATCAAGAGTTTCAATCAGTTTTTTTTACATATTCCTCCTGTATTTGTTCCAAATCACCTTTCTCTACCATCAAGGGATGACTAGCCCACAGTGTGGGGAATGGCCTACCCATGAGTACCTCAAAAGGGGAATAACCCGTCACACTGTGAGGGGTCATTCTGATTTCAGCTAATACAGCTGGGAGAACTTTTTTCCACTTGCCAAAATTCCCACCCGTAGCTAGACATGTGCAAAAGGAAAAAATTTGTTTAGTTTCGTTTCGTTTTAATTCGTTAATTCATTAATTTCGTTTAGTTATATTCGTTAACTGCCTTAAATTCGTTTTCGGATTTCGTTTAGTTTTCTACCGAATTCGAAAAATCGGCCACATTCGAAAATATTTCAACAAAATTCTAAAATATTTCTACCGGATTCGAAATGATTGCAACATGATTAGACATTATTTCAACCACATTCAAAAATATTTTGTGACCCGACTTTAGGGCCATGTATCTCGGGGTCACTTGGTGCTAGAAACTTTTGGATATGTTGTAGTGCTAGTACTATTGTGTTTGCATACCAAATTTGGGGTTTCTAGCTATAAGTGACCCCGAGATATGTGGCCCCAAAATCGGGTTGCAAAATGTTATTAGTTAATAGAGCAGAGAATTACATTTTGCGACCCGATTTTGGGGCCACATATCTCGGGGTCACTTATAGCTAGAAACCCCAAATTTGGTATGCAAACACAATACTAGCTCTACAACATATCCAAATTTGAAGTGTCTAGCACCAAGTGACCCTGAGATACATGGCCCTAAAGTCGGGTCACAAAATATTTTCGAATGCGGTTGAAATAATGTCGAATCATGTTGAAATAATTTTGAATGCGGTTGAAATAATTTCAAATGCTGTTGAATTCATTCGAATTCATTCGTTATATTTCTTTCGTATTCGTTGTAATTTGTTATTTTTTTATTCGGACATTCGGATGCATCCGAATATCCGAAAGATGCAAAATTCGGCCGAATTTCGATTCGTTACTAAACGAATTGCACAAGCCTACCCGTAGCTTTCCTTATCCTGTGTTTAATTGTTCTATTCATTCTCTCTACAATCCCTGAACTCTGTGGATGGTAGGGGAGGTGAAATTTCCAGTCTATTTTTAGTACTTTTACAAGATCTTGGCAGATTTTAGCTGTGAAAGCTGGGCCATTGTCTGAATTTATTTATAATGGACATCCCCATCTAGGAATAATTTCCTGTGTGAGGATCTTCACTACAGTTTGTGCATTTTCATTGTTGGTGACAAAGATTTCTGGCCAGCGTGACATCATATTGTTGTTTCTTTCCTTCTTTGGGCATATGTGTAAAGTCTATCTGTAAATGGGTAAACGGTGTTGTTGGGTACTCAAGATGTTCATGCTTTGATTTCTTTGGGTTTGTTGGATTGTTCCTAATGCAAGTGACACATCTCCGTACAAAAGCTTTGACTAGATTAGGTAATCCTGCAATGAAAAAATCTGCATCTAGGAGTTCACATGTGGCCTGCCAGCCCTTGTGACCCAGTCCATGGTATTGCGCAATGAATAGGGGGGTGCTAGCAACAGTAATACACGGTTTCCCCTCTTTGCAGATTAATCCTGTTTTAGGATCCTTCTGTACCATCCCATCACAGTTCCATTGCGCAATATCATCAGGGGTGGCAAAAGCCTGCAGTTCTGTGAGCCAATGTGTCTCTTTCAGGGAACATGGCTGAGGTGTTAGCATGGCATTTGAATCTCTGCCTTGTGTGTAGATGCAGCTTCTTTAGCTATTCTGTCAGCTAGGGCATTACCTTTGGCTATATCAGTCATTTGGCCTGTATGTGCCTTATGCCACGTACACACGGTCAAACTGTTTGACGTACTTAGTCCGTTGAAACACATTTCAGCGGACAATCCGCTCGTGTGTGGGCTTCAGCGGACTTTTTCAGCGTGCAGTCCGGAGTACTAAGAATTTCGGTTTTTCCAAAAATCTGTCCGTCGTACTTTGGTTTCAGCGGACAATACGGTCATCAGTATGCTAGTTCGACGGACTAAGAATGGCGCATGCCCAGAAAGGATTTACACGGCGGAAGGGTGCTTTGCTGTGTCTTGGACTTCCTATTTCTAGTCCCGTCGTACGTGCTGTACACGTCATCGCGCAAGCTTTCGACGGACTGTTTGTGTATCCGTGTGTGGTCAAGTCCGTTCAGTGGAAACTACGACGGATTGTCCGTCGGATTGTATGACGGACTAAGTACGCCATACAATCCGCTCGTGTGTACGTGGCATTACAGTGCATGATAGCTAGTTTTGAAGGCAACTGAATTGTATCTAGTAATGCTGTGACTAGGTCAGAGTGTGAGATGCTCTTTCCATCTGCTGCCACATATCTTCTGCGAAGCCATATTACACCATGGTCCCAGACCACACCATGAGCATAACTGGAATCTGTGTGTAAATGTTTACCTCTTTTCCTGCAAACAGCTGACATGCACAGGTTAATGCTATCAATTCAGCAGCCTATGCAGACTGATGCATCCTGCATGATAGACATTATCACTTGGTCTGCTGCAAAAGAAATCAACAAAAACTGTTTGTGCAGTAAGAATTGGTACTGAAAGCATGTCTGCTCTAGGTGAAGTGTCCTTATGTATTGATTGTGTACAGTCATGAGGTGGGAGTAAGTCATCCTGTTCTCCTTTAAGACCTAATAAGGCATTCAAAATTGGAGCTGGGCCAGAGTTTATGTTTGAACTTTTTATTTTCAGGTTTGGATTGGATAGGAGGATGACTTCATACCCACTCAATCTTTGTGCTGACATATGCTGAGTATGTAAAGTTTTGAGGAGTGTGGTAACATTATGTGAGGTGTGCAAAGTAGTGTTATGGCCCAAGGTAAATGGTGCTGCCATCCCTACAACTATAGAACAACAAGCCAACGCTCTGAGACAAGCAGGCATGCCTTGCACCTGTACTGGAACCACCGTTGAGAAAAAAGCTACAGGGCGCAGTCTCCCATCATGTTCCTGGGCCAGTACTCCTGCCATGGTTCTGCAATTTTCCCTAGCAAACAAGTGAAACATTTTGCCAAAATCAGGGAGGCCGAGGCTCGGGCTGGTAACCATTGTACATTTCAACATGGCAAAAGCATTTAACATTTCATCAGACCATTTTACAATATCAGACATTTCAGAGAGGGTTGCTTGTCTCAATATATTGTCATAGAAAGAACAGTCAGGTATTCATTGGCAGCAGTAACCAATCATTCCAAGAAAGGTTAGCAGGTCTTTCTTGGTAAGTGGGTGGGGCAGGCCCACTATAGCAACAGTTATTTTGTGACTGACTTTACTAACTCCCGGAGACAGCACAAACCCTAGGTACTCAATCTCCTGTTTACACCATTGTAATTTTTTCTTAGACACTTTGTGACCACATGTATGTAACCATTTCAATAAGGATAGGCTATCAGCTCAGCAGTCCTCCTCTGAAGAACTACAAATCAAAATATCATCAACATATTGCAACAGTACAGAACCATGAGGGGCAGTCCAAGGCCTGAGAGTGGCTTGGAGTACTATAGAATAGACCACAGGTGAGGCTATGTAACCCTGGGGCATTCTACACCAGGTAAACTGGCGATTGTGTTGGTTAATCGACATAGTAAAAGCAAAGAGTGGCCTTGTCTCCTTGTCTACAAGGACAGAGAAAAAAGCATTCTTTAAATCAATTACAGTAAAACATTTGGCTGTTGCTGGAATGGATGACAGTAGTGATGGAACATCAGGTACAATGGGTGCTATTGGGACTATGAGGTCATTTATGGCCCTTAAGTCCTGTACAAATCTGAAGGAGCTATCCGGCTTCTTTACAGGGTTAATATGTGTGTTGTATGGAGAAATAGTTTCTTCCAGGATTCCATCCTGCAGAAACTTTTTCACCATTGGCACTATGCCATCCATCTTTTCTTTAGAGAGTGGATACTGTTTGTGATAGATAGGAAATGCACCTTCTTTGAGAGTGGCCTTGTATGGTGTGCATGAAACAAGTCCTACATCCATATTTGTTGTAGACCAGACCTGGGGGTCTATATCCTCAAAATTTTCTTCACTATTTTGTTGTGACAGCATCAATAAACCTGGTTTGCATGCTACTATAGTGATTTTATCTGAGGAAATGTTTAGACCTCCTTCTGAGTTGGTTCTAATTGTGATTCCTAGTGGCCCAAACAAGTCTCTTCCCAACAAATTTACAGGACACCTTGGTATTATCCTAAAAGAATGTGTGCATATGGTGTACCCTTCATCATCTTCTATTGGTAGGGGTGGGGTCCTATATGTTTTTGTCAGTATCCCATTAATTCCCAAAGAGGGTTCCGCTGGTTCCCACTTGCCTTTGAAATGATCTTCACAAATAGTACTCCTAGTGGCCCCGCTATCAACGAGATAGGGGAGGAGTCTCCCATTTACTGAAATAACAACCATTGGACTGTCAGTGAAATCATCCAAGACAAAAGGAAAAGCTGGGACACTACCCTCCGGGCCCCATCATTGTTGTTGATTTCCCCATTTGATTGGAAATGTTGGACCTTGTTGGATGGATGCCTGTGGTTGTTGTGTCTGGTTAGGGACAGAGCTGGAGTTGGGAGTCTGAGGAGTGGTGGGGTGAGGACATTGACTCACCCAGTGATCCTCAGCACCGCAATCGAAACATCCATTGTTTCTAGAGCGACTCGTCCCTCTTCCATTTCTGCCTCTAAATCTGCCTCTAAAATTTCCTCTGCCTCTAAAGTTCCCCTTCATATTCCCTTGGAAATGTTGTGTGGAGACAGGCGATGGCTTTGGTATATCAAAACAACCTGCTGCATCTTTCTGTGAAAGAGCTTTGCCAAAGTTAGTTCTAGAAAGTGTTGACCATTCAGTAATCATTTGTTTGACTGGGACCACTAAATGGGGTTTGAGATTACTCAGGAAAGTCTGGATCAATAATGAATCCAAAATTTTCAGAACACCCAAACCGGCTTTCTGTCCATCCTGCTATATGATCCACCCAAGGGTTAACTAGGCAGTGACGTACATTTAATTTTCCTATGAAAACAAAACAATTTACTGTGCTTGACTGCCACCTAGCAGTGCAGACAATCAGACAATACCTCAACTTAGATTCCTTTAACAATAAAATTCAGTACTGTCCTTGATACTTTTTTATACTAATACAGCTACAATCACTTCAAGTCTTTAACAGAATAAATTTGGAACAAGTTCAAGAGTATTTCAGACATACAATAAACGCACAATCTTGCTCATGGAGCTGCTGTTTTGTTTCAGACAAATTTAAACCACCTATGAAATTAACTTTGCAATGTACATTAATCTGTTTACCTTTCCCAAAATAGCTTTACCCAAATTGTAGCTTTATAACCTCCGGGAATACCACTCACCAAGTATGCCTTTTGGTTCTGGAAACAAAATAGCAGTTCACATATACACACTCAGCACAATTCATTCGACGTAATACTTTTAAAGCAAAGCATTTATACAATCAATCATACACAAAGTTTACACAATACATTGATCATCAGTCACCAGTTCTGTCCCGAACAGAACTAAAACTCTAGAGTACTCTGTAAATTCTTCTAAGGTCACCAAAACCTATTCTTCTAAGGTCACCAAAACCTATTCTTCTAAGGTCACCAAAACCTTTTCAAGTGTCCCCAAAACACTATATGACTCCCAAGGTCATGACCGGTCAACTTATCTATACTTATGAGAGGTTCTAAAACCCAACAGCAATCTCTGTGAGATGGAAGCCAAGTCACACACCTGACACCTGGACCCCGGCAAGTCAATTTCGCTCAATAAGAATATAATCAACTTACCGAATCCATTAACCGTTAAAAGTAGCTTTCCAATCCGTTAAGGGTAAATAAACATCCATCCCGGACAAGCCCCCAGTGCTGAAAGGGTTAATCCTGTGTCTAGGGTGGTCCCTTCAACCTCTCAGACCTTAGATCCAATGTATTGTATAAATTCAGATATATCTGGAATCAATTCTTAAAGGACAAATAAACGACACTCATACCATGGTGTCCTTCGAGAACTAATTGAATTGAGTTAACACAAAGTGATTCATATAGTAAATTACACGTCACACAGAATAAGACATGCACAGTAGACATCAAGACGGTTACATTTGGTCAAGACAAAACGCTAGTGTGTGAGAACAAATGAGTTAGAAGAATTTCATGTTGAGACAGTTATCTGAGAAGTTAAAGGGGTGTTCAAACTGTACATATTGTAAAATGGAAGTTTGTGAATATTAAGATGGCTGACAGAAACAAGATGGATGCTTAGCATAACCTTTCAGGTACCGTATAGCTGACCTTGCCCAAATGCGCAATTAAACTAAAATTCATTTAAACTGAGGAGAGAAACTGAAATTAACCACTTGCTTACTGGGCACTTAAACCCCCCTCAGTCCCAGACCAATTTTCAGCTTTCAGCGCTGATGCACTTTGAATGACAATTGCGCGGGCATACAACACTGTACCCAAATGAAATTTTTATCATTTTTTTCCCACAAATAGAGCTTTCTTTTGGTGGTATTTAGTTACAGCTCGGAGTTTTATTTTTTGCTAAACAAACAAAAAAAGATGCAAAAAAAATAAAAAATCATGTTTTAATAGTTTGTTATAAAATTTTGCAAACGGGTAATTTTTCTCCTTCATTGAAGTGCGCTGATTAGGCGGCACTGATGGCTACATTGGTGGGCACTGATGGGCTGCATTGGTGGGCACTGATAGGCTGCATTGGTGGGCACTGATAGGCTGCACTGGTGGGCACTGATAGGCATAGTTAAGGCGGCACTAATAGGCACAGATAAGGCGGCACCGATGGGCACAGATAAGGCGGCACTGATGGGCAAAGATGGGCACAGATAAGATGGCATGGATGGGTGGCACGGATAAGTGGCACGGATGGGTGGCACGGATGGGCACTGATGGGTACCACTGATAGATGGGACTGATGGGCACTGATAGGTGGCACTGATAGGTGGCTCTGATAGGTGGCACTGCTGGGCACTGATGGGCGGCACTGATGGGTGGCACTGCTGGGCACTGATGGGCGGCACTGGGGTGCAGCACCTTTGAGGCACATTGTGGGCACATTGTGGGCACTGTGGGTGGCACTGTTGGTGGCACTGCTGGATGGCACTGTGGGTGGCACTGTGGGTGGCACTGTGGGCACTATGGGCACTGCTGGGGGGCACTTACTTTTATTCAGGATGGCACTGCGGTGGGCAGGTGGGCACTGGCAGGGGGCAGGTGGTCAGCTGTATTGCTGGCCGTGATCGGGACTGATGTCCCGATCACGGCCGCCGGTGATCGGCTTTTTTTTTCTCTCCTCGCGCTGTCAGCGCGAGGAGGAATAATAGCCGATTACCGGCTCCGTTCTATCACATGATCAGCTGTCATTGGCTGACAGCTGATCACGTGATAAGGGGTCGGGATCGACCCCTTACACGGATCGGTGATCAGGCGAGTCTCACGGACTCGCCGATCACAGAGCGCGCCGCGCGCGCCCCTCAGGGCGCGCGCAGGCCGCTCGTACCCGGGACGACGTCAATAGACGTAGTCCCGGAAAAGTAGATCCGCGCTAATGCTGTCATTTGGCAATAGCGCGGATCCCAAGTGGTTAAAGATGCTGAAACTGTACATATATTTAGGTATATATATTTCAACATGGTATATTTATGTGTACAGTAAAAGCTTGGATTGCGAGCATAATTCATTCCAGAACCATGCTTGTAATCCAAAGCTTTACCCTGGATGCCTGCATACTTAGATGCCTGTTTTAAACATTAACCATCTGAGTTGCTAAATGTTGTACTTTCATTAAATGTAACCATATTGCTACACTTGGAAGCTCCTCTCTTCTCTTTTATACTCTGTTGTGACTTGACGCTACTTGTATATCAAGACATCCCCTGTATATCAAGTCACAATGTCTTGCAAAACACTCTCAAACCAAGGTTTTACTGTATGTACAGGGGTTTGACAAAAATATGGAAATGCTACATGATTTGCAGGTGTGAAAGTGATGACATGTTTCGTGTTGAAAGCAGAAGTAATGTAAAATGGGACAGTAGGTGGCATAAACTCCAAACAAAGAACATTAGACACACCAAACTCGATTAATAATGGTTGCAGCCTTGTTTATTGTTTTTCACAAATATAAACATTGGAATATTACATTATTTGAGTTTTGGTTCTTTTTTTTTTTTTACTTAGTGAAAGGGCATGGTTCAGAGGAGGGATGAGAGATATGAAATGTGAGATTGCGAGCTGCACAGATGATATTTGATTGCATATTGGGTATTTCTAAAGTACCAAATGTATTCAGAGTCATGGTAGGGTATACTTAGTCAGCAGAGTCGCAGTCGAAAAAGGTTTGACCTTTGTAGGTAGCCTCCTCACATACAGTTAACTGTGACAGGACAGTCTTGCTGGTTGAGAGGAGGAGTGGGACTACAATTGTATCATACTTACTTCCTCATGTGGAAATGTCATATTATATTCAGAATGTGTTTGCATTTTCCCGCTGTTATGTGAAATCCTGTTGAGGCTGTAACTTCTCTGAATTTGTCTCCAGCAGCTATCTTGGAGAAGCCTAATGTTCTGATTGGTATCAAGTTATTTTGAGATTTTGTCTACAATTATCTGTTAGCGTCCAGATAAAAGAGGGCCCAGTGACCATTTTGAGGAGACGTGTGTGGAATGAGGGAGGGAAAGGTATAATGCCTGTAAGGGAAAGCTAGGCCTTACTCAGGGAGAGTGTTCCAGCCTGTAGGGACAGAACAGGGTTCCTCAGGTGTCTCCTGCCTATCAGTGCTGCTGCTGTGCTTGTGATAGAAGCTCATTGAAGACAGTGTATTTTCTTGTTAAATCATCTGTGTCAGAAACCATGAAACAGACTGAGACAGAAGTACAATAAAATCACACTTGTTTATTAATAAAAATAAAAAGGTAAATAGAAAAAAGCGTAGTGAGTCCTGTAGCCAGATCGGGTAGTCAGCCAGTCCAAAGTTCATTAACCAGATTGGGTAATCAGCCAGGCCGGAAGTCAGGGATCCAAGGAGAGCAACTGCAAGCAGGATAAGAAGCCAGGTGGGATGTCAGCAAGCCAGTCTTTAACTAGTTGCTGACCGCCGGCCGTCAAATGACGGCCAGGCGGCGCAGCTATTGTGGCGGGAGGCCGTCATATGACGGCCTCCCGTTTAAACAGGGATGCGCGCGATCGTGCGCGCGCATCCCTGTTTCTTCGGTGGTGGCGTGTCACGGAGACACCGCTCGCCACCGAAGGGGGTGAACAGCCATTCGTTATGGCTGTTTACCACGTGATCGGCCGTGATGAAGTCACGGCCGATCACAGATGGTCACACCCCCTACGTGCACGGCGCATGCGCGCGATCGCGAGCGCGCTGCGCGTGCACGTCGGTGGCGGCGTGTTCCCCGGGAACACTGCTCGTCACCGACACTGGTAAACAGCCATTGGCTGGCTGTTTACCCACGTGATCGGCTGTGATCCTTTCACAGCCGATCACTAAAATGTAAACAAACCGCGGTAACGGGATGTTACCGGGTTCTCCTCCTCACACACCGATCGTGTGTGAGGAGGAGATTGCGGTAACATCTCCTTACCGCATACAGTGTACACCAAACATACTGATTGCCCCCCCCCAATAAAGAGGACCTGTCACCACCCCTCATAGTACCTGTCAATCACAGTCCATCAGAGTACCTGTCACAGTCCATCAGAGTATTTGAGTACCTGTCCCAGCCCATCAGAGTACCCGAGTACCTGTCCCAGCCCATCAGAGTACCCGAGTACCTGTCTTAGCCCATCAGAGTACCCGAGTACCTGTCCCAGCCCATAAGAGTACCCGAGTACCTGTCCCAGCCCATCAGAGTACCCGAGTACCTGTCCCAGCCCATCAGAGTACCTGTCCCAGCCCATCAGAGTACCCGAGTACCTGTCCCAGCCCATCAGAGTACCCGAGTACCTGTCCCAGCCCATCTGAGTACCCGAGTACCTGTCCCAGCCCATCTGAGTACCCGAGTACCTGTCCCAGCCCATCTGAGTACCCGAGTACCTGTCCCAGCCCATCTGAGTACCCGAGTACCTGTCACAGTTCATCTGAGTACCCGAGTACCTGTCACGGCACATCAGAGTACCCGAGTACCTGTCACGGCACATCAGAGTACCCGAGTACCTGTCACGGCACATCAGAGTACCCGAGTACCTGTCACGGCCCATCAGGGTACCCGAGTACCTGTCACGGCCCATCAGGGTACCCGAGTACCTGTCACGGCCCATCAGGATACCCGAGTACCTGTCACGGCCCATCAGGGTACCCGAGTACCTGTCACAGTCCATTAGAGTACCGAGTACCTGTCACAGTCCATTAGAGTACCGAGTACCTGTCACAGTCCATTAGAGTACCGAGTACCTGTCACAGCCCATCTGAGTACCCGAGTACCTGTCACAGTTCATCTGAGTACCTGTCACCGTCCTTCAGAGTACCCAAATACCAGTCACCAAACCATCAGAGTACCTGAGTACTTGTCACCAGGCCATCAGAGTACCCGAGTACCTGTCACCAGGCCATCAGAGTACCCGAGTACCTGTCACCAGGCCATCAGAGTACCCGAGTACCTGTCACCAGGCCATCAGAGTACCCGAGTACCTGTCACCAGGCCATCAGAGTACCCGAGTACCTGTCACCAGGCCATCAGAGTACTCGAGTACCTATCACCAGGCCATCAGAGTACCCGAGTACCTGTCACCAGGCAATCAGAGTACCCGAGTACCTGTTCCAGTCCATCTGAGTACCCGAGTACCTGTCACAGTCCACCTGAGTACCCGAGTACCTATCTCCAGCCCATCAGAGTACCCGAGTACCTATTTGCAGCCCATGTCTCATAGAATATACGTTGGGGTGTTTACTTTCCAAAATGGGGTCATTTTGTGGGTAATTTCACTGTCCTGGTGGTCCAGGACCTTCAAAAGTGTGATGGGTAGGAATGAAATAAGATGTGTCATTTATGCTCCTAGAACGCCTGAACGTACTACTTCAATGTTTGGCCCATCTATGTGGCCAGGCTGTGTAAAAGTCCTACACATGTGGTATCGCCATACTCGGGAGGAGTAGCAGAATGTATTTTGGGGTGTAATTTTTGCTATATACATGTTATGTGTTAGAAATATCTTATAAATTGACAATTTTGTATAAAAAAAAAATGCGTTTTAATTTTTTTCCACATATTCCAAAAACTTCTGGAAAAAAATGAACCGTTCAAAAGACTCATTATGCCTCACAGATTATACGTTGGGGTGTTTGCTTTCCAAAATGGGGTAATTTTATGGGAAATTCCATTGTGCTTGTACTCCAGGGCCTTCAAAAGTGTAATAGGTGGTTGAGAAATGAGATGCGTAATTTTTGCTCATAGAACGTCTGAAGGTACTACATCAATGTTAGTGCTCTGTATGTGGCCAGGCTGTGTAAAAGTCTCACACACGTGGTATCGCCGTACTCGGGAAGAGTAGCAGAATGTATTTTGGGGTGTAATTTTTGCTATATACATGCTATGTGTTAGAAATATCTTATAAATTGACAATTTTGTGTAAAAAAAAATGCGTTTTAATTTTTTTCCACATATTCCAAAAACTTCTGGAAAAAAATTAACCATTCAAAAGACTCATTATGCCTCACAGATTATACGTTGGGGTGTTAGCTTTCCAAAATGGGGTGATTTTATGGGAAATTCCATTGTCCTGGTACTCCAGGGCCTTCAAAAGTGTAATAGGTGGTTGAGAAATGAGATGCGTCATTTTTGCTCGTAGAACGTCTGAAGGTACTACATCGATGTTGGTGCTCTGTATGTGGCCAGGCTGTGTAAAAGTCTCACACATGTGGTATCGCCGTACTCGGGAAGAGTAGCAGAATGTATTTTGGGGGGTAATTTGTTGTATACATATGCTGTGTGTGAGAAATAACCTGATAATATGACAATTTAGTAAAAAAAAATAAAAAAAAATAAAAAATCTTCATTTTGCAAAGAATTGTGGGAAAAAATGACAACTTAAAAAAACTCACCATGCTACTTACTTAATACCTTGGGATGTCTACTTTGTAAAAAGGGGTCATTTGGGGGGTATTTGTACTTTCCTGACTAGTTAGAGTCTCAAGAAATGAGATACACCTGATGTACTGAAGGCCTGATCAGAAGTGATGAATTTTCAGTGATTGGCACCATAGATTGTAGACTCTATAACTTTCACAAAGACCAAATAATATATACTAATGAGGTTATTTTTACCAAAGATATGTAGCAGTATAAATTTTGGCCAAAATTTATGAAGAAAAATTACTAATTAGCAAAAATTTATGACAGAAACGAAGAAAAAGGCATTTTTTTCACAAAATTTACGTTTTATTTTATTTATAGCACAAAAAATAAAAAACCCACTAGTGATTAAATACCACTAAAAGAAAGCTCTATTTGTGTGGAAAAAAGGACGCAAGTTTCATATGGATACTGTGTTGGATGACTGAGTAATTGTCATTCAAAGTGTGAGAGCGCTGAAAGCTGAAAATTGGTCTGGTCAGGAAGGGGGTGTAACTGCACTGTACTGAGGTGGTTAAACAAACCGCAAGAGATGGTTTCTAGTGATGTGACCAAGGCGAAGGCAGAGGTGAAGTGAGCTGGAAAGCTTTAAGTAGGCAGGTCAGACGAGCATCATCAGGAACAGCTGGTAACTGTGGAGAGAGAAGAGAGCTGGCAATTAGCTGACAGCTGAGCAGCCAGCCCAGAGGAGGAAGGGCTAAGCCAGCCCTGACAGTACCCCCACCTCAATGACCCCTCTCCCTCGGAGGGCCACTGGGCTTGAGGGGACACCATCTATGGAACTCGCGGAGGAGGACAGGGGCATGTACGTCAGAGGATGAAACCCAGGAGCGTTCCTCCAGACCGTACCCCTTCCAATGCACCAGGTACTGTATGCGCCCACAGAACCTACGGGAGTCAACAATGGATTGTACCTCCTACTCCTCATGGTTCTCAACCAGAATAGGGTGAGGACATGGCACCGAGGTGGTAAATCGGTTACAGACCAACGGTTTCAATAAGGAGACATGAAACACATTAGAGATGCGCATACTAGGAGGAAGGTCTAACGCGTAAGCTACTGGGTTAATCCTACGAAGGATACGGAATGGCCCAATAAACCGAGGTACAAACTTCAGTGAGGGAACACGAAGCCAGAGGTTGGGAGATGACAGCCAGACCCTGTCCCCAACCTGGTAGGAAGGTGCAGGCAGGCGTCTGCAGTCAGCATGGAGTCTGTACCTATCATTAGCATGACCCAAACCTCCTGGACTTGTGGAACAAAGTGGAACGAAGACTACGGAGATGCTCCTCTAACGCAGGAATACTCTGCAGAACAAACGAGTCAGGCAACATGGAAGGTTGGAAACCATAACTCACCATAAAAGGAGACAATCGGGAGGCAGAATTCAAGGCACTGTTATGAGCAAACTCTGCCCAAGGTAATAGGTCAGACCAGTTGTTATGATGGTCAGAAATATAGCAATGTAGGAATTGCTCCAAGGACTGATTGGCTTGTTCTGTGGCCCCATTAGACTGCGGGTGATACGCAGAAGAGAACGCAAGCTGGATTCCCAACTGTGCACAAAAGGCTCACCAGAACCGAGAGACAAACTGACTGCCCCTATCCCAGACAATCACCTTGGGTAGCCCATTTAAGCGAAAGATCTCCCGAGCAAAAATGGAAGCCAGTTCCTTAGAGGATGGCAACTTCTTAAGTGGAATACAATGACACATCTTTGAGAACCAGTCAACCACCATAAGGATAACAGTGTTGCCTTGGGAGTTGGGCAATTCCACAATGAAATCCATAGACAGGTGAGTCCAGGGCCTCTCTCCATTGGGTATGAGTTGTAGGAGGCCCACTGAAAGGTGTTGTGGAGTCTTACTCTGAGCACACACGGGACAGGCAGCTACGAAGGCAGTAACATCAGCCCATAGACTAGGCCACCAGAATTGTTGGGAGATGGCCCAAATGAGTTGTTTCTTCCCAGGATGGCCAGCTGCCTTATGAGAATGGTAAGTCTGGAGCACTGCAGTACGGAGACTCTCTGGGACAAAGCAGCAGTCACAAGGTTTATCAGGAGGAGCATGGACCTGAGCAGCAAGAATTTTGTCACCCAAAGGAGAAGTAAGACTGGTGCGAACCATAGCCAAGATACGATCAGGAGGAATCATAGGAACTGGAACCGACTCCGACTTGGAAGTGGAGGAAAATTGTCGTGACAAGGCATCAGCCCTTACATTCTTAGTACCGGGTAAGAATGAGACAATGTAATTAAAGCTCGACAAGAAAAGAGCCCATCGCACCCTTCTGGGAGAGAGTCGCATAGCCTCAGACAAGAATGTAAGATTCTTATGGTCAGTAAGAATAAGAACGGGCACAGTGGTACCTTCAAGGAGATGTCTCCATTCTTTCAGGGCTAAAATGATGGCCAACAGCTCTCTGTCACCAATCTCATAATTGCACTCAGCAGGTGATAATTTCTTGGAAAAGTAGCCACATGGATGCATAGCGCTCTCAGAGTTAGGACGTTGAGACAGAAGGGCGCCAACTCCCGTCTCAGAAGCATAAACCGAAACCTATAGGGAGCTTTTGAAGTGACACCTATAGAAAATATAGGGTACTGAAGCTTGTCCCCATTTCACGGGTGCACGCAAATTTAAGGTTGGACATGTGGGATATCTGTTTACTCGGCGCAACCTCATCTTTTATATTTTACCAAAAACTTGGGTATTTTTATTGCATTTGTTTGCCCTAAAATTCACTTTAGTGTGTTTTTTACTGAAATTTTGCACTCCCTAGACCTTTACAGTTATGACGTAAAAAATTGGGGCTACCACTATTTTATTCTCTAGGGTGTCTGCGTTCAGAAAATATATAATATTTGGGAGTTTTGTGCAATCTTCAGGCCAGAAATTATTTTTTAAACTTGTGTGCAATAAACGCAAAAATGGCTCTGGCAGCAAAAGGGTTAAGCTTTGGCAATACAACCTGGAAGCTAATTGGTTTCTATGCAGAGCTGCACCAGATTTTGCACTCTCCAGTTTTAGTAAAATTTCCCCCCCATTGTGTAGAGTATGTGTAAATCAGGTGCAAATTTTGTCTAATAAATGCTTGCTTTTTTCTTCTATCTCATGTTTTAGGTGTGAACCTTCTGCAAGCTGCTGCACATGAATTTGGACATTCCTTGGGACTTGATCACTCCACCATCACCGGTGCTCTGATGGCTCCAACGTACAAGGGATATAAAACATCATTTCAACTTCATCCAGATGATATTGAAGCCATTCAAGCACTGTATGGAAAACCTATAGGAAAGAAAAAACCAAGCTCAGGTACTTCCGAAGGTAGTTCCAAAGCTGTCACACCTGCTCCTGGGAAACAAAACATCACTGCCAGTCCAAAATCAGCAGAAAATAAGGAACCTAAAAAGCATTCTATAATCAAGTTATGTGGAGATGAGGCAATTGATACATTTGTATCCACTAAAGATGGCTCAATTTATCTTTTCAAAGGTAACTTTTATTTTTTATTTTTTTTAGTTTTATGCCTTTTGCATCCAGTTCCCAAGAGCTAACATTTTGGGGATAACAGGTATGAAAGCTGCATATACTATATACTGCCTTTTAATCATACATCTTTGTTTTAGTGCACTTTATAAAAAACCTACACTGTTCTATAAAGTAAAAGTTATTTAGCCTTACCGAAAGAAGAAAAAAAATCTTGAAAGCAAAAATGCAACTTCCAGCTTTTAACCCACGTTCACATCGGGCCGATTTGGCATGCGATTTGACATGTTAAATCGCATGCCAAATCGGAGCCTACTGCCGGCAATGGCGCAACGCCGACTTTGTGGCACCGCATCAATTCCCAAAAGTAGTTTTGCACTACTTTTGGCGACATTGGGGGTGATTTCAATAGACATCTGTACATGAACCCGCACAGATGTCTGTCAAATCGCCCCCGAAGTCGGACTGAAATGCCAGTTTGAAATCATGCACGATTTCAAACCAACCCTCAGTGTGAATGTGGGCTTAATCCCAGATAACTGCACACTTTCAGCTTGTTAACACATGTGGCAACACCCTATGTTTAAGCTGCATTTAAAGCCACGCAAGATGTCAGCCACCTGAGGGGAGCTCCAGGATGCCACATCACTGGACTGAAGGTGAGAATACTGTAGTTCCACTTTAACTAGTGTTTTTAAACCTCTTAATCGCTCTTCAATATCGCCCATGCATACACTTAAGTGAATAAAAAAAAAAAAAAAAGTTAGCCCAATTTTTTTTTAGAATGTGAAAGATGATGTTACGCCATGTAAAGAACATGTCATGCTTTACAATTGCATACGATCATGGAATGGTGACAACTACGATGCTAAAAAATCTCCATGGGCGACACTTTAACATTTATTACGTTACCTGTTTAGAGTTACAGAGGAGGTCTATTGCTAGAATTATTGCTCTCGCTCGAATGATCACAGCGGTATCTCACATGTGCGGCTTAAACATAGTTTACATTTACGTATGCAGTGACTTCTGCATGCAATCCCGGAGAGACGGGGCGCTTTACGTTTTTTTTCTTATTTATTTTACTTTGAATTTTTACACTGTTTTATTGATCACTTTTATTCCTATTACAAGGAATGTAAACATCCATTGTAATAGAAAAATGCATGATAGGTCCTTTTTATTGAGAGATCTGGGGTCAAAAAGATCCCAGATCTCTCATTTACCATTAAAAGCAAAAAAAAAATGACACTTTGACTTTAAAACATTTGTTAACCCCCCAAAAAAATAAAAAAAAATATTCTGTTCCTTTAAAGCTTGTACTGTGTCATTTGGCACCCTGTAACACCTGTAATACCTGGCTAATCCTGCCTGGCTATACTCTCCACCCTGTAAAGTGATCATGGTTTATCATGGCTGCTGAGCCCTGACACTGGTCAGTGTATGTGCCTCCATCATCCGCAGCCCTGCTATCTGTTTCCTATGTCTCCTCCATCCTCCTCCCCCCTCCCCTCTCTACCTGTCTTCTTGTGTCAGCACCTGCCCAATCCTGCTGCTAAAAAAAAAAAGAAAAAGCTTCCATCCGTGCTGTAATATACCAATAAGTGCCCCTGTGCCTGTGTTATGTAAAAAAAAATAGCTGACTGTCGGTTCTCTCTCCTCTCTGTCTGACGTCAGCGGGAGTGTTCGGCCCCGCCCACTGGAACTGAGAGAGAAGAGACCCGAAGAGTCAGCTGATCACTGTGAGCCGCACTGATATAGATACAGATAGGCTTTTTTTTATATAACACAGGCACAGGAATTGGTATATTACTGAAGGTATGGGATGATTTTATATAGGTGGGTTAACAATAAAGTGACCAGAATTTTAAAATGAAATCTGGGGACGTATCTTTTTTTTTTTTTTCTATTAGCAAATAGTAAACCATTTTATAAGCATATTTTATTCAAATAATATATGCAGTGTATGTGGTATGTGTTTATGGAATGATTGTAGGATATATACGTTATTTCTCACATTTTGTCCAAAATACTTTTTAGAATTTTTGGGCATATGACTACCAAGATAAGATAGAGAAAAAAACTTTTCAAGGCATTTGTTGTAATTCCTTCTTACCAAAGAAGCACAGAGGTGTGCTATGTACAGAGTGCAGAGTTCAGGGGTGCGCTGTGTGCAAAGTTCAGGGGTGCACCCATAGATGGTTCAAATCCATAGGTGTGTGCAGCCTGTTGCATTAGAGTGTGCACCCCAAACCAAAGCTCAAACACACATCCGTATATATAAAAACTCACTATGCCTCTTACTAAATACTTTGGAATGTCTACTTTCTAAAAGGGGGTAATTTGGGGGGTATTTGTACTGCCCTGGCTTGTCTCAAGAAATTAGATAGGCATCAACACTATAACTTTCACACAGACCAAATAATGTACACTGATTTGGGTTATTTCTACCAAAGATATGTATCAGTATAAAATGTTGGTATCAATTTATGAAGAAAAATTACTAATTTGCAAAATGTTAACAGAAACAAAGAAAATGCATATTTTACAAAATTTTCTGTCTTTTTTTCATTTATAGCGCAGAAAATAAAAAACGCTGTGGTGATTAAATACCACCAAAAGAAAGCTCTATTTGTTTGAAAAAAAGGACAAACATTTCATATAGGTTCAGTGTTGCAAGACTGAGTTATTTTCATTCAATATGTGAGTGCACTGAAAGCTGAAAATTGGTCTGGTTAGGAAGGGGGTTTAAGTGCCCAGTGGGCAAGCGGTTAAAATAAAGACATTTTGAAATAACAGACTTAGGTAAATAAGGTCACTATCAACTATATAGAATTAAACTGTACCCAGGTAAAAGATAATCAATTCATTACCTTTGACTAAGATTAACAAGCAATATGGCAGTAAGTGAGGGCAATGATATTAACATGTATGGATTCACACCCTCCACTAAGTACAGACCCCCTCCCTCAGTATAAACCCACTTCCCTCAGTCTAGCTCCCTCCTCTCCACTAAGTATAGACCCCCCCCCCCCGTCCCTTGGTCCCTTGGTCCCTCAGTCCAGACACCCTCCCTCACTATACACCTATCATATTATGTCTCTTTCAGTCCAGATCCCCCCTCTCCACTACTGTAGGTATAGAGAGCCCCCCCCCCCAGCACAGACCCCCCTCTCTGTTAAGTATAAACCCCTGTCCCTCAGTCCAGACTGTTTTTAACATAGCATTTGAAAAAGCTCAAAAACTTTACTTTCTCTTATATTCACCAACCGACACAGCTCCTCTCTGTAACTAAATGGGTTTTATAGCCTGCCATTAGGAGAAACTAGGCAAAATTGTTACACAATACACAGAACTTTAATCCCGCCCCAGGGGCCCCATACTATCAACCCTTCCCACTGCTCCTAGCAGCTTCAGTTTTTATTTTGCCTAGCAAGGAGAATGACCTAGGAAACCCTGCGGGCCTCTCGGTCCATATTTTTGCTGCAGGTTTGCTGCTTTTTGCGCAAGATGAAAGATCCTGAGATCTTCTATCAACTGCCGGCTGGGTGACAGGCTGGTTAATGATATCCTTGTAGTCTCCCCAGTCTGGCCATCGAGCGCGAGCAGACCACAGCTAAGGCTTGGCAGGCCACGACATGCCTCAGCTCCAGAGGTGGTCGGTGAGCTTCAATGCTCCGGGGTATACATATGACCGGGCTACTGATGTCTGGATCACAGTATACTGAGGCCAACAGCCACCCTGTAACTGCGCAGGAGTTGGTCTGTGATGGAATGTCTCCCAGCTCTTCAGGACTGGTAAATATGGCTCTCCCTGCTTCGGTGGGGTGAGCACTGGACATTCCCTGTGGTGGTCGATTCAGGGGCCACCTCACCTCCCTTCTCTCCCAAGTCCCTACCACCCCTCCTTCCCCCCTCTGAGGGGGGTGTTTGCATGCGCTGGGGGTGGTGTGTATGTGTGGGTCACTGTTTTCTCACCTGTTGGGGTTTGTGCGGCTGGCGTTAGTCCTGGTCCAGGTCTGGGGGTCCCAAAACATGTTTATGGAGGTTGTTCTGACTGTTAGCAGGCAGCACGTTTTTATTTTTTGCTCTGTCCCCGCATGGCGCCGTTCCGGCGGCCATCTTGGTTTTGGGAAAGCTATAAATTCCCCTGGTGAGCTTCAGTAGCCATTTTCCCAATTCCTATTGATTACATTGGCGGCCATTTTCTTAAAGCCTGAACGCTTTTTTCACCGCTGGTCTCTTGTGGCAGCATTACATGTGCTTTCTCTTGCTGCTTCCTGTATCCACTGTGTGTGCAGGACGCTGGATGGCTCTTTGCTGAACGCTGAAGCTGCTCTGCAGATCATTGCACCGCTGGTGGGAGCTGCTGCTGCTGACACAGTTTTTTCCTCTCTGCAACGGGTAACCTCCTAGGGACTACAGACACTGCTGTGGCTATCACAGAATGCCCCAGGGTGGTGAGTCTAGCGCTAAGTAACCCCCCACCCCCCCACGCAGCGGCAGCAGGAGGGTGGGAACTTCACTGTCCTAAGTCCCCTTGCAGGTGCAGACAGGCTAGGATCAGCATGGCTTCAGAAATTGGTGTTTCTTCCCCCGAAATCCAGGCTATAGCAACCGGGTCACCTGCAGTTAGCGCGGTGCGCATGGACACCCTGACGGTGGTCCTTGACTCCTATGTTGCTAAGATAGAGGCGGCACGTGGCAGGAAAGGTGCACGTAAGAGGCCCCTGCCCCCGTCCTCTGGAGAGAGCTCTGATGCAGACTCGGGCCCTGCTGCGGCTGGAGACCCCTGCTCTGACCTATCAGACGTGGCTGACCAGGACCGTTTGGACAGTGAGGATGATTCCCCGTCCGGGTCCGGGAGCGACAAGGCGCTTGTTGGAGCACTTATTACAGCTGTGCGTGATACCCTGATTCAGGAGCCAGCGGATTCCTCTGTTGATGTACCGTTCCCTTTTGGGTCCCGCCAAGCCAGCACGTTCACCTAAGGTGTTCCCGTATTTGACTTATTTTGACAAATTAATCTACAGGGAATGGGATCGCCCACAACGGACCTTTTCGGTCCCCAAAAATTTGGCGGTGCGTTACCCCTTTGAGGAAAGCCTTCTCAAAAAGTGGTCCTCCTCCAGTCGTGGACCCCCCAGTATCTAGGTTAAATAAAGTAACCATGATCCCAGATGAGGGGACTCCTGCATTCAAGGATCCCACGGACAGGAAGGCCGAAGCAGTGGCTCGTTCCTTGTTTATGGTTGTGGGGTCAGCCGTGCGACCTGTACTGGCAACCGCACTGGTGTCGCAGACACCGACTGAGTGGGCAAAACTTTTGCACTGCGAATTGGGAGAGCAGAATGCCTCCCCTGTCTGCGTAGAACTAGCAGACCAACTAGTGCATGGCCTTAAGCACGTTTGTGACATGGCCCTGGATACTCTCCCCCTGCTATCCAGGGCCTCAGTGTCAGCCGTGGTGCTGAGGCGCCTCATTTGGCTGAAATGATCAGGCATCCAAGAAAGCCCTGACGGATCTTCCCTTCCTTGGCGAACGGCTCTTTGGAGCCTCGTTGGATGGCATTATTAAAAATGCCACGGGTGGTAAGAGTACACTACTCCCACAGGCCAGGAAGGCTAAGGAGTCACGCTGCAGGCAAGGGCTCTCTTTTTCCGCTCACAAACGGCTTTTTCGTCCGCCCGGTGCTTCGGCAAAATGACCCCAGCCCAACAGGATGCCCACGGATGGTCAGAAGTGTCCCTGGAACTGCAAGCCTAACAAGCCTGCGAACAAAAGTGCTACCGCATGAAGGTTTGCCCTCACCCATGTCTCGGGTGATTGGTCGTCTTCGGGAGTTTGCAGCCCGTTGGACCTCCCGGTTATCAGACCAATGGGTCTGCGATCTGATTTCCACAGGTTACAAGATAGAGTTTCTCTCTTGGCCGCCAAACAGATTCTTTCCCACCAGCATACCCGTGTCCCCGGTTCGCCTGGAAGCCCTGTTAGGAACGGTGAGGGACCTGCTGAATCAGGGGGTGATTGTACCGGTTCCGGAAGCGGAATGCTTCCAGGGGTTCTACTCAAATCTGTGGTTCCCAAGAAGGAAGGGGTACATCCAATATTGGACCTAAAAGCCCTAAATCACTTTGTGCAGAGGTTCAGAATGGAATCAGTTTGCTCAGTAGTCGCTGCACTCCATCAAGGGGACTTCCTGGCATCCTTGGACATTCAGGATGCCTACCTGCACATACCCATATGCCTTCAGCATCAAAAGTTTCTGCGTTTGGCAGTCAGGGAAGCCCACTACCAGTTTGTGGCTCTTCCTTTTGGCCTGGCATCAGCCCCCCGAGTCTTTACCAAAGTACTGGCTCCAGCATTGACGTTGTTGAGACAATGTGGGATCGCCATCGTGGGTTACCTAGACGATCTCCTCCTGAGAGCTTCTTCCACCTCAGAATTAGAGGAGGATGTGGCGATCACCTTGCAGTCCCAGCAAGCATTTGGATGGCTGTTGAACCTAAAGAAGTTGGTGGTGATACCGACTCAGCGTCTGGAGTACCTGGGGCTACTATTGGACTCCAGGGAAGCAAGGGTTTTTCTCCCCTCAGACAAATTGCTGACTCTCAGATCTGCGGTCAAAATACTGATGAACCGCAAGTGGTCATCACTCCGCTTTTGCATGCCGGTGCTGGGGCTCATGGTAGCCTCCTTCGAGGCAGTACCTTATGCCCACTTCCACACCAGAGTCCTGCAGAAGGAGATCTTGACAAAATGGGACAAATCTCTGTTGTCCCTGGATCGGCAGATCCAGGTGAGCCAGCAAGTCAGGGACTCTCTGATCTGGTGGTTGAGGTCCCCGGTGATTCAGTCCGGAAAATCGTTCCTTCCTCTGAAATGGACAGTGGTCACTACGGACGCCAGTCTGTCCAGCTGGGGTAGAGTGATGGGGATTCAGTCGGCTCAGGGCCTCTGGTCGATGGAAGAATCCAAGTTGCCAATCAATCTGCTTGAATTGTGAGTTATCAGGCTGTGCCTCCACACGTGGTCGACGTGTCTTCAAGACCAGGATACAGTCAGACAACGCCACGGCTGTGGCGTACATAAATCACCAAGGGGGAACAAGAAGCTCAGCCGCTGCTCGGGAGGTCGCTCACATACTTCGGTGGGCAGAGCGTCACGTTCCGACCCCGTCGGCCATTTACATCCCGGGGGTGGAAAATTGGCAGGCGGACTATCTGAGTCGACAGATGCTGGACCCAGGAGAATGGGCATTGCATCCGGAGATATTCAGGCTGCTGTGCCTGAAATGGGGCACACCAGATGTGGATCTATTGGCCTCCTGTCTCAATAGGAAGGTGCCAAGATTCGTGTCCAGGACAAGAGATCCGTGGGCAGACGCGCTGGTGACTCGGTGGGATCAGTACCAGCTGATCTACGCCTTTCCTCCGCTGAAACTGTTGCCACGTCTGCTTCGCAGAGTGGAAGCCGAGGGGATTCCAGTAATTCTGATTGCCCCAGATTGGCCTCAGCAGGCCTGGTACGCAGACCTGGTGCGCCTGGTGGCAGACGCTCCCTGGCGACTGCCGTTGAGAGAGGACCTCCTCTCTCAAGGTCCAATCCTTCACCCTGCTTTACCATGGCTGGCTTTAACGGCCTGGCTATTGAAAGCCAGGTTTTGAGGAACCGGGGTCTGTCAGACTCTGTGATTCCAACTATGCTGAGGGCACGGAAATCTTCTTCCAGGAAGATATACCATCGTACTTGGAAGACCTACATCTTCATGTGTTAGGAGAAAGGGTGGCATCCGTGGTTGGCGTTTAGCACCATCAAGAGGCAGATTTCAGCTCTGGCTGTCTTTTTTCAAAGATCCCTGGCGTCTCAGTCATTAGTGAGTACCTTTGTTCAGGGGGTGCGACATGTTGTCCCTCCAGTGCGTTCTCCGTTACCTCCATGGGATTTGAACTTGGTGTTGTCGGCGCTTCAGAAGCCGCCGTTTGAGAATATCAGGGAGATTCCTCTGCTGACCCTTTCAGAGAAGGTGGTCTTTCTAGTGGCCATCACATCGGCCAGGAGGGTTTTGGAACTGGTGGCCTTGTCCTGCAAGTCGCCTTATCTAGTCATCCACAGGGATAAGGTGGTGTTACGTCCGCAACCGTCCTTTCTACCGTAGGTGGTTTCGGCATTTCATATCAATGAGGACATTGTATTGCCATCATTGTGTCCTAAGCCGAAGCACCCCAAGGAGGGCTCTGAAGGTGTACTTGTAGTCAGAGTCTTCAAGCGGGAAATGCGATACTCCGAAGAACCCAAGGCCTGAGGTGTGCCTTGGTCTAGCTGGTCAGTATGCCTGAAAAGAGGGCATACCCGGAATGTAAGAATAAGAACAAAATACTATGAGAATGAATGAAAGACTGGGGGAACGGGTGGGTGGGAACCCAGAAATCCCAATAAACACTGGCCCTGACAGAGGAGGAGGTTTAAATAGCCCTTTCAGGCTCCTCCTACAAATACAGGCTATGGCCAGCCTTTCAACTTGTAGTCAGAGTCTTCAAGCGGGAAATGCGATACTCCTAAGAACCCAAGGCCTGAGGTGTGCCTTGGCCTAGCTGCTCAGTATGCCTGAAAAGAGGGCAAAAAGACACAAATTTAGGTGAAGAAGGGGAGGTAATGAACCATCACGGATAATGGTGTGCTCCCGGACGGCAACAGTAAGTATCCAGCAAGTAACCGGACAGTATCCGCTGTGGCAAAAGAAGACACCGACTCCTGACTTGGCGATGAGAAGGAACCTCCTATAGAACCTGCAAAACTACCCCGAACCCAACTGAACATCCCCTGAAAGATTAAATTGAGCCTGACGCCCAAGACACCCAGACCCGAGAATGAACTGCTTGTGAAATGAGAGGATACGTGGGGGGAAAGGAACAAAGCCTGGCCCGAGGAACCCCTGCAAATGATGGAGAAATACCTCAATGAACACCAGTGAAATAGCTCAGAGACATCCCCCCCCAAGAGGGTGAGCGGCAAAAAGGACCACTAGCAGGAGTGTGAAAAGCTGGATACCTGATGGATGTGATGGAGTAAGTGGAAAAGACCCATGCACCATGGTAATAATATTGTCAAACATGGGGAAACCATGCCGGACACAGGACCCTGGTCCCACCAGATACGATCGGGTCATGCTTCAGCCTGAGACCTAACAGCTGAGTCAGAATCTTGAACCGAGGAAGGAGGGCCGGACTCCCTCCCGGGGGAAATAGTCCCATGGCATGATACAGACATACCCAAGTCCCCCCTACTTGGAACAGGCTGGGGATCGGAAAAGATGACTGGCTGACGTCCCTAAGTAGAACTCCAGGCAATATGTTAGACAAGATCAGAGCAAAGAGTGGAATCCAGAATCATTATCATGTCTGCCCAACCTACCACCCAAGGACCGTCACGGGGACGTGGCTTAGCACACACCCTGAGAGCGACTATGCATCCCTGGGTGGTAGCCAGGGCCTCAACACAATAGGACATCAACTGAAGAAAACATCTGCGACTGCTTCTGACCCAAGGGTGAGCCCAGTGGCGAAAAGACATTAGCACCAATCAACCAGCCCCCAACAACGGCCGGGCTGATGGAAGTGAGTGCAAGCATGGTTGATATCGGTATGGATGCCAAGACAGCCCAACCTGAAACACAAACTAGAGAAATGACAGACAACCAGACAGGAGAACAACAATGCCCCCCCCCCGCCTACCTAAGAATGAAACATGAGCAGAAATGTCAATACCACTGCGTGTGAATGAACTTGACGACGAACCCCCCTCCCCCCCGCCCCGATGTGAGTGGTAAGTGAGCCTGAGTAAACTGCAGCACAGAGACAGGTAATTAACTGAAAACTCAAGGCTAGTGTACCCACAGGCCGTGGTGGGTAATCGAATGGATGTGGTGAAATGCACATGCATCGTATGACGTATGGTATACGGGCGAGAAGATTGTGGACAACAATCAATTAACAAATGAAAACCTCAGCCCGTATGGATCTATAGACGTGACAGATCCTGACGTGTGAGTCCTAGCTACCAGACCCAGGTACACACATGACACAGACACGATGGGACATGACAAACAACGAAGACAAAAGGACTACCAGAGTATGCCATCAAGGCTGAAATACTATGACAGACATGCTGGGCAGCAATACAAAGACATCAACGCTATGACAGAAAAACACTACGACAGAAAAACACTACGACAGAAAAACACCATGACAGAGACAACACCATGACAGAGACAATGCCATGACAGAGACGCTGAAACTAAATGCTGATGCAGAAACGTAGAGACAGAAATCCAGGGGCAGAACGCAATGACAGCAAAACCAAGACTGAAATGCTGAGGCATAAATGCAACGCCAGAAATCCTGGGGCAGAAATGCTATAACAGAAAAACTGAGACAGCGAGACAACAGCAGAATCCTGCCCAGAAATGCAATGACCGAAAACACGCTGAGACTGAACGCTGAGTCAGAAATGCAAAGACAGAAATCCTGGGGCAGAAACGCTATGACCAAAAAGCTAAGACTGAATGCCGAGCCAGAATTTCTGAGACTGAACGCCGAGCCAGAAAAAAGCTGGGGCAGAACACTATGACAGAAAAGCACGCAATGACAGAAATGCTGGGGCAGAATGCTATGACAGAAATGCTGGGAAGCATGCTGGGGTGGATCCCTGTGACAGAAATGCTGGGGCGGACCACCGTGACAGAATCCTGGTGTGAAACACTGACAGAAATCCTGGGGCAGAACACTATGACCTCAACCCTGGGGCAGAATCACTACGATCGAAACCAAGGGCCATAAAACGCTAAGACAGAAATCCAGGGGCAGAAAACGCTAAGACAGAAGTCCTGGGGCAGAAAATAGCTAAGACAGAAGCCTTGGGGCAGAATTCTGAGACAGACATGCCGGGGCAGAACGCTAAGACAGGAATCCAGGGGCAGGACGTTATGGCAGAAATCCAGGGGCAGAAAGCTATGACAGGAATCCAGGGGCAGAAACACTGACAGACATGCTGGACAGCACGCTACGACAGGAATGCTGGACAGCACGCTACGACAGGAATGCTGGACAGCACGCTACGACAGGAATGCTGGACAGCACGCTACGACAGGAATGCTGGACAGAACGCTACTACAGGAATGCTGGACAGAACGTTACGACAGAAATGCTGGACAGAACCGCTACGACAGAAATACTGGACAGAAACGCTACAACAGAAATACAGGACAGAAACGCTGACAGAAATGCTGGGCAGAACGCTATGACTGAATTGCTGGACAGAACGATATGACAGAAAAGCTGGACAGAACGCTATGATGGAGAAATCTGGACAGAACGCTATGATGGAGAAAGCTGGACAGAAACGTTATGGCGAGAAATGCTGGACAGAAGCGGAAACACTATGACGAGAAACGCTGGACAGAAACGCTATGACTAGAAAACGCTGGACATAAGCGCTATGACGAGAAACGCTGGACAGAAACGCTATGACGAGAAACTCTGGACAGAAACGCTATGATGAGAAACGCTGGACAGAAACGCTATGACGAGAAATGCTGGACAGAAAGCTATGACAGACATTCTGGACAGAACGCTGGCTGCGATATCAACACTGACCAAAAAAGTAACAACAACAAGTACAAGCAACAAACCTGGCCTTGCCTCTGGCCGTTGCCATGGCCGCTGTGGGTGGTCAGATAACCACTCACACCGCTACAGAGATGCCAATTATGGGGAAGAAAAGAGCGACTGGCAGGAGACTGCCCATCCCCCGTGAGCATCGGGAGAAAACCAACGGCCTACCCCCCTCATGAGCCAGACATACATCAGGAGAGGAGCGGGCTGGTGTGCCAGCTGGCCAGGTGGAGCTGGGAATATTGTGAGATGGACGGATGGATGGACTGATCGACAGACAGGCAGCCCCCCCATCAGGCGAGCACGCTGGGCAGGTGGAGCTGAGAAGATATTGGGATGGAAGGATTGCCGGACAGATAGCCCCCCCCCCCCCCCCACCAGGCAAGCACGCTGGCAGGTGGAACTGGGAAGATATTGGGATGGATGGATGGAAGAATTGCCGGACAGATAGCCCCCCCGCCACCAGGCAAGCACGCTGGCAGGTGGAACTGGGAAGATAGTGGGATGGATGGATTGATCGATGGACAGACAGCCCCCCCCCCATCAGGCGAGCATGCTGGGCAGGCGGAGCTGGGAAGATAGAGGGATGGATGGACTGATCGATGGACAGACAGCCCCCCCCCCCCCCACCAGGCAAGCACACTGGGCAAGTGGAACTGGGAAGATCGTGAAAATGTATGGATGGATCACCGGACAGGCAGCCCCCCGCTACCCCCCGGCATGAGCGCCAGGAAAAGTGGGCGGGCGGGCTGCCTGCTGACCCCATGGATCTGTGGAGAAATCCGTGGATGCACAGCCAGACGAACGGCCGTCCCCTCCCCTGCATGATTGCCGGGAAAAGCGGGCGGGCCGCACGCCGGACATACGGATCTATGGGGAGATTGCAAATGGAGGAAGGATGGCCGGACGAACGCCCCCCGCTGCCCCCCAGCATGAGCGCCGGGAAAAGGTGGGTGGGCTGCACGCCGGTCACACAGAGTTTTGAGTGGAGTATGATGGAGGATGGATGGCGAACAAAACGCCCCCCCCCGTTCACCCCCCGGCATGAGCGCCGGAAAAAGCGAGCGGGCTGCATGCTGGCCACACGGAGCAGTGGGGAGATTGTGATGGAGGATGGATGGCCGGACGAAACACCCCGTCCGCTCCCCCAGAAGCATGCGGATTGCATGCTGGCCACACAGAGGCTGGAAGGAAGGACGGGCGGAAGGACGGGCGCGTGAACAGACGCCACCCCCCACTCCCCCTGGCATGAGTGCCGCGGGAAATGGGTGGGCTGCATGCTGGCCAGAAGGAGCTAAGGGGAGAGTGTGAGGAGGAGGACGCTCCCCGGGCACCCCCCCATGAAGATGGAACATGGGCCGCAAGGAAGGACGAGCAGGGGGCCCCAGTAGAACCCAGGGATAGAGATATATAGATTATCTCTCTCTCTCTCTCTCTCTCTCTATATATATATATATATATATATATATATATATATATATATATATATATAGTGATGTTCGGGGGGGACCAGCAAGATCGCAGGACACAGGCTTTTCACACAACAAGGGGTTTATTAAACTTAAACAGCTTTACAGCAGCCAAAAACAAAAGGAAAAGGTTTTTAGTCTCAACGACTTGCAAAGTCCAGAATAGCTGTCTCAATCAAACAGTACTTGATCTTTTATGGCAGGTAGCTTCCCCTGCCAGGAGGCTTCCAGGCAGGACACTGCTGTCCACTTCTGTTGCTGCAACCCAAAACAAACACCATCCACCATGTCCTCTACACTCCTCTACACCCATCTACCACTTCCTGTCTTGTTTTTAAACCCCCTTTTTTCTGTTTTATCTTAGACGATTCACTCTATTTTATATAGCTATTGCAATCCACTTTTTACACTGTATAGTTGGAGTCCCCCCCGTTTTTTATTGTCCTTTATTATATAGGCACTGGTATGATGCACTATTAATATACTTATATATATATATACATTTTTTCAGATGTTCATCTCTATGCACTTTTTTGCACAGTTTTTTTGATACTTTGTGAACGATTGACAGTCACTTTTTATCACATAAGCTTATTGTTTATGTTTATTTATTTATTGTTTATTTATTTTTCTCTTGGTATTTAAGGAAGCGCAACACACCCTCCCTCTATCATTTTTGTTTTTAAACCCACTTCCTCTGACAGGTGGGTTAATCAATTTTATTCCCTTAAAGGGACCACAAACCAAACAGAGGAGAAACATAGCATCCTTCCAGGACCCAGCTACGGTGTCCTGTACATATCCCCCCCCTGTGCCCCAACGCCAAGGAGGTGGAGGCAACAGTGGAGCTCAAGCAATGGACTCGGGAGAGGGCATCTGCATTTTGATGCAGTCTCCCGGGCCTATGCTCCACTACAAACTTAAATTCCTGGAGTGCCAGGAACCACCGAGTAACCCTGGCATTAGTCCCTTTTCCTTGTCTCAGCCATGTTAAAGGGGCATGATCAGAAATCAGCCTAAACTTCCTCCCCAAAAGGTAATATCTGGGGATGCCAGAGCCCATTTAATGGCCAGACACTCTCGTTCAATTATGGCGTAGTTTTTCTCCGCTGGTGTTAACTTCCTGCTGAGGAAGACTATCAGGTGTTCCTCGCCATGAATAACCTGTGACAACACTGCTCCCAATCCTACATCGGAAGCATCAGTCTGGACAACAAACTCTTTTGAAAAATTAGGTGCTACCAGGACAGTGCCGACTTGAGCTCCAAAAAAGCCTTCTCAGCGTCTGCATTCCACTCCACCATGACCGATTTCCGACCCTTAGTCAGATCGGTCAACGGAGCCGCCAACGTGGCAAAGTTGGGTACAAACCTCCTGTAGTATCCCACCATGCCCAGGAATGCACGTACCTGCTTTTTTGTGAGGGGGCGGGCCAATTCTGTATAGCCTCTATTCTGTTGACCTGAGGTTTCACTACCCCTCTACCCACGATATAACCCAGGTATTTCACCTCCTCCATTCCCAAAGCACATTTTTCAGGGTTTATTGTAAACCCCTCCTTCTAAAGAGAGTCCAGCACTGCCTGAACTTTGGGCAAATGTGATTCCCAGTCTTTGCTAAAAATGACTATATCGTCCAAGTACACTGAGGCATACTTCCGCTGAGGTCGTAAAATCCTATCCATTGCCCTCTGGAACGTGGCTGGAGCAGTTTGCAATCCAAAAGGCATCCTTTTGTACTGGAAACTCCCCTCTGGGGTAGAAAAAGCAGTTTTCTCTCTAGCGGCCTAATGCCGCGTACACACGGGCGGACTGTATGGCGTACTTAGTCCGTCGAAACACATTTCAGTGGACAGTCCGCTCGTGTGTGGGCTTCAGCTGACTTTTTCAGCGTGCAGTCTGGTGTACTAAGTATTTCGGATTTTTCGAAATTCTGTCCGTCGTACTTTGGTTTCAGCGGACAATCCGCTCGTCAGTAGGCTAGTTCGACGGACTAAGAATGGCGCATGCTCAGAAAGGATTTACACGGTGGAAGGGTGCTTTGCTGTGTATTGGACTTCCTATTTCTAGTCCCGTCGTATGTGCTGTACACGTCATCGCGCAAGCTTTCGACGGACTGTTTGTGCATCCGTGTGTTGTCAAGTCCGTTCAGTCGAAAGTATGATGGACTGTCCGTCGGATTGTATGACGGACTAAGTACGCCATACAGTCCGCTCGTGTGTACGCGGCATTAGTCAACAGGATTTGCCAATACCTAGTCTCTCAATAAGCTCATCTACCCGGGGCATGGGGTAGGCATCAAACCGGGAAACTTCATTAAGTTTCCGGAAATCATTGCAGAATCGCAGAGTCCCGTTGGGCTTCAGTACCAACACAATCAGGCTCGACCACTCACTCTGCGATTCTTCAATAATCCCTAGGTCTAACATCTTCTTTACTTCCTCTGAAACGGCCTTCCTTTGAGCCTCTGGGATGCGGTAGGGCCGGACAAAAACTTTGACTCCTGGTTCTGTGATAATATCATGCTCTATAACACTAGTGAGCCCTGGCAAGTCTGAAAATTTCTCTGCAAGAACTCCTTTGCCTGCTGACTTTGGGTTTTAGACAGGGTATTTGCTACTTCGACACTCTCCACCCCAACCCGAGGCTCAAGTTTTGTACTAGCCAGGGAGGTCACTGGTTCCCTGTCTGTCCAGGGCTTTAACAAGTTTACATATATCTGATAGGGTTTTCTCTTGCCTGGCTGGTGGACTCTATAATTTACCTCTCCCACTTTTTCTACAACCTCGAAAGGGCCTTGCCATCTGGCCAAGAATTTACTTTCCACAGTGGGAATCAACACTGCTACTCGATCCCCCACTTGGAAGTTCCTAATTTTGGCTGCCCTATTATAGACCCGTCGTTGAGCCTCCTGGGCTTTTTGTAAATGTTCCTTAACTAGTGGCATCACAGTTCAGATCCTCTCCTGCATTTGAGAAACATATTCAAGAACACTCTTATGCTGAATTGGTTCACTTTCCCATTCTTCTTTAACAAAGTCCAGTAGTCCGTGAGGTCTCCGCCCATATACCAATTCAAAGGGCGAAAACCCAGTGGAGGCCTGGGGCACTTCTCGGATAGCAAACAGGAGAGCTGGTAACAGGCAGTCCCAGTCTTTCCCATCCCTTTGTACCACTCTCTTGAGCATAGACTTAAGGGTCTTATTAAAACGTTCTACCAATCCATCTGTTTGGGGATGGTAGACCGATGTGCGTAGCTGTTTAATCCGGAACAGTTTGCATACATCAGCCATAACCTTTGACATAAACGGGGTGCCCTGGTCTGTGAGTATTTCCTTGGGAAAACCTTTCCGTGTAAACAACTGGAATAGTTCCCGGGCAATAGCCTTAGAGGAGGTATTCCGCAGGGGTAGCGCCTCAGGATATCGAGTGGCATAGTCGAGGATCACCAGTATGTAAGAATGACCTCGAGCCGACTTTAACAAGGGACCCACTATATCCATGGCTATCCTCTCGAATGGGACCTCAATTATGGGCAGAGGGACAAACGGGCTCCGGAAATGAGTCGCCGGAGCGGTCAACTGACAGGTGGGACAAGAGGTACAGTATCTCCTTACCTCTGCTTTCAAGCCTGGCCAGTAAAACCGTCGGTGATCCGTGCCTCCGTCTTTTCAACTCCCAGGTGTCCCCCTAAAACATCATCATGGGCCAGGTCCAGGACCTTGCGTCTATACTGTTGGGGTACCAATAATTGTTCTACCACATTTTCTCTCACTTTAGTAACCCGATAAAGCAATTCTTTACATATTGCTAAATGTGGCCACCGCTCATTCGCACCTGGCTCTTGGGGCTCCCCATTTATTACTACAACCTGTTCCCGTGCCCTGGCCAAAGTGGGGTCCTTCATCTGGGCAGTACCAAATGCCCCCTGGGGAATACCCAAATCTGGCAAGGCAGGGGTAGAGGCCACTTCCTCATCCTCTTCCCCCAGTATTACCTGAAGCGGGGAAGGTTCCCCCCCCCCTCAGTGTTCAGGTAGGTCTGAGAACCCCACATTTTGACATCCTTAACAGTATCAGCACTACTTTCATCACCATTAACCAAATCCTTGGTATTTTTATCAACTGGGTCCATATTACGAACCTGTCGCATCTCAGGGTTATTACCCTCAACAACATGAACAGAGGGACTTGTTTCTTCCCAGTCTCTGGACCTTTCAGATAGTTCTCCTTGTCCCCACAGTTTTGCAAATAACAGACAGTCTCGTCCTATGATAACGTCATGTACCAAGTTCTTTATCACCCCCACCTCTTGAGTACCAGTGCCACATGCTGTGGAGATGGACACCGAGATGAGAGGGTACTCTCTAGTGTCCCTATGAATGCACACAACCCGTAAAATTTTGCTTACCGGACCGATCTTTCCAATTACTCTAGGGTGAACCAGGGTTACCATGCTTCCAGAGTCCAGCAAAGCCTGTGCAGGGTGGTGGTTCACTTGGACTTCACACTCAAATTTCCTCTCACCAAGGTCAAGATGTGTTGTACAGGCTTTATGGGCATAAAAAGACCCCCTTCGAAGAACCCTGCATTCCATGGGCTCTTCCTGCAATGGGCCCGAGTATGGCCCCAGGCATGACATCGCCAACATTGTACATCCCCTCTTCTCCGAACAGGAACAGGTCGCTGAGGGGGTAACGGGTGTGACTCTTGGCCTTCCGGGGTGTTGGTTCCAGGCCTCCTGGGGACATCCTTTTGAAGGGCGACAGTTGGTCAGAAAGGCCATGGCAGACTGGGCCCTTGACGCTTGGTAGGCCCAAGCAGATCCTCCACCACTGTATATCGTTCCACCATCTCGACAAGGAGGTTCACCGTTTTGGGGTCTCCATGGCTGACCCACCGTTGAAGGTCATCTGGCAGTGACCTTAAGTATCGGTCCACCACGACCCGCTCCACAATTTGGGGGCCAGACAACACTTCGGGGTGCAGACATTTTTTTACTAGTTGCACCAGGTCATGCATTTAAGATCGCGGTGGCTGATCTGGACGATACTTCCATTGGTGCACTCGTTGGGCCCGAACAGCCGTAGTCACCAGCGTCTTCTGGTGGTAGGTCGAAATAGGCTTTTTGAGGATCTCCGGTGAGGAAAGGAGCAATTAAGCCGGCCCACTGGTCCTGGGGCCACCCTTCTCTCTCTGCCGTCCTCTCAAATGTAGCCAGAAATGCCTCTACATCATCACTCAGAGACAATTTCTGCAGAAAATGGCTTGCCCTTATGGTCACCTGGTTGCCAGGGGCAACGGCCACTTGTTCACGGCCCTGAGAAAGCTGCTGCACTGCTTCTTTTAAGGCAACCATCTGAGCCTGCATAACCCCTTGTTGGGTCGCTTGCTGGGCTGCTAACTGGGCCACCAACAGGCAAGTATTTTCTTGCTGCATAGCCAGCGCCTAATTGTGGTGCGTTTTTTGTACCTCCAGCTGGGTTGCTAAGCGCTGATTAGCATCCTCATGGCGAGTCTGCGCTTGCATATTAGCCAAGGACAGCTGTTTAATTAGCTCCTCCATTGTTTCAGCTTTCAACAGTTGTGCAGCCTTAACCCAGGACATAAATTCACTGTACTGTCCCTTTAAATGTCAGTTTTAATCCAATGCAAAAAATATAAAAAATAGCAAGAAAAACGCCTGTTACTTTGTCCTGCCCGCATTCGAGCACCACTTTTAATGTTCGGGGGGACCAGCAAGATCGCAGGACACAGGCTTTTCACACAACAAGGGGTTTATTAAACTTAAACAGCTTTACAGCAGCCAAAAACAAAAGGAAAAGGTTTTTAGTCTGACCGATTTGCAAAGTCCAGAATAGCTGCCTCAATCAAACAGTACTTGATCTTTTATGGCAGGTAGCTTCCCCTGCCTGGAGGCTTCCAGTCAGGACACTGCTGTCCACTTCTGTTGCTGCAACCCAAAACAAACATCATCCACCATGTCCTCTACACTCCTCCACACCCATCTACCACTTCCTGTCTTGTTTTTAAACCCACTTCCTCTGACAGGTGGGTTAATAAATTTTATTCCCTTAAAGGGACCACAAACCAAACAGAGGGGAAACATAGCGTCCTTCCAGGACCCAACCACGGCGTCCTGTACAATATATATATAAAATTCTAGGGAATATGGGGTCTTGGGGGAATATTTCCTTTCCGCTTGCAGTTAGTTGAAAATATATATATATATCACCTGTAATAAAGAAAAATAATATATATATATATATATATATATATAAAACGTAGAATTAGATAGACAATTTTTTTTGGGGACTTTATTTCTTTCCGGTCCATTCTTTTAGCTTCTATTTCAGTCGTCTTTTCCGCCCTTACTTGCCTTCACAATTATGAGCCAGCCACCGTTTAACCAAGATCCTCGCTTTCTTAGGTAAGGGCACATACATACTTTATATAAAAAAAAAGAAAAAAGAAAGGAATTAGACTAAAAGAGTGCCTTGTGCTGTTACTCTCGTTTCAGCCCTATACACCAGAACACGTCTAACTAGACTTCTGTCCACCAAAGTGGACGCTCCCGTCCAAGTTCAAGACACAGCCGTTCGTCTAGCTCCCATCATTAGTCTAAAAAGTCATCCTCCAAAAGGCAGCGGTCAAGCAGCCCATCCAGATGAGAAATCAAAGAGTGTAGGGCATGTGGAGTGACGCTTTTACCAGATAAACATATCTGCCAAAATTGCTTGCAGGGTTATGCGATTCAGGGGACCAAAGTTGAGCAGGTCACAGACCTTATTAAAAGAGTAGTCAAAGACTCCTTAACTGAACTAATTCAGGCAAACCCCTCTCCGCAGGGTTCCTCTGATGGCCAGGTTCAGTCTCCTGAGTTATCCGCTCCTGGACCATCTTTTGCAGCCCCTGCAGGCGCTACATCAAGCCCACCCACCCGAGCTGGAGACAAAAATGACTCGGAGGACTCCATAGATGAATCGGATCCGTCTGGATTCCATTTTTCGCTAGTGCAACCATTTGTATTGGTGGTTAAACAAGCCATCGGTTGGGAAGAAGCAGTAGAGCCTCCAAAAAAGCAAAGACTTTCTTTCCTTTCCTAAAGAAAAAACTAAATTTTTTTCCCCTTCCTGGAGGAATTGAAAGATCGAGTGGAGGGTGAATGGAAAAAAACAGACAAACGTTTTTCCTTGAATAAGCTACAGAAGTTATATCCTCTGGCGGATTCGGATTCCTGGACATTCCTCCGGTAGTTGACGTGGTGGTAGTGCGGCTAGCAAAGAATTTTTTTTTTTTAAACATGAGTTCTTTTTATTGAAAAAAAAAGGAGATACGGTACACACAGAAAAACAAATGCGGTCTACATTGAATCATATAATATGCACAGGTGCACTCATCACACACAATGTATATGCACGTTTCACATAGATCGTCAAATCAGTACATGGTATGGAATGGTTACCGGATCCAGATCATCTCCTCCAGAAATCCACCCACCCCTCCCCTTCCCATCCCCACCCGCCCATACTCAACGCTTCTGCTAAGTCTCATCAAATAGTACCAAACAGTACTCCGCAAGGGGCAGATTAAGTTATGCATGTTGCAGGGTTTTTAAGCCACCTGTCCCAGATCTTCTCATATTTGGAAGGGCAACCCCTGTGGAGGTATATAAGTTTCTTAAAAGGCAAGACACCATTGATGTCCCCAATCCATTGGGAGACCGTGGGAGGGTCAGATCTCATCCAAACTCTAGCAATCATTTTCCAAGCAGAGAATAGGGTTTCATGTAAAAATATTTTAGTGTATTTGTTCACAGCCGTGTCTGGGAAAATACCCAAGAGACACAGCTTTGGCTGAAGTGTAATTGGGGAGCCCATCGTATCATGGAGAAACCTCACCACCTGGGACCAATACGCTTGAATTTTAGGACATTCCCAGAGAAGATGAAAAAAGGTGCCAGACGCACGCGCACACATAGGGCAAGTGCCAGGGCACGCGCGCCTGTACCTGGAGACCGTAAGCGGCGTGAGGTACGCTTTGTGCGTTATAAAAATTTGAGTTAACCTGTCAGAAAGTTTGGGCGAAACTAGTTTACAGGTTTCCAGCGCATCACTCCATTCATCATCGGTGATAGGCCCCAACTCCCCCACCCACCGATTCTTAAGGGAGAAAGCAGCTACAGTCATGGAAGGGAGTGATAGCATAGCGTAAAATTGTGAAATTAATTTTTTGGGATCTGGGTTTTTAATTGCCGCCATCAATGGATTGGGGGGTACAGATGGGTCACCCATGGGGAATTGGGCACGGTAGGCATGGCGAATCTGCAAATATCTGTAATAAAAGTGATTCGGGAGCCCGTATTCTGCCTGTAGGGCAGAGAAGGGTTTCAGCTTGCCATCAGTAAGCATGTGAGACATGTAAAACATGCCCTTTCCGCACCATAATCCACTATCCACTATCCGTCTGAATTCTGGGAGGCACCAATTATGCCATATGGGGGTGTATTCATGCAGGGACGGAAGGCACAACTTCAGAGAGGCAATTCGCCACACCCTCCTGTAATGGTAAAGAAGAGATGTGGCAGACTCCCTCCCCCCTCCCCCCCGGCCCCCCAACAATCGCCACCATCGGGTCTGAGGTAGGCCCGATCCATGACGGGCACAAGAAGTGCAAAAACCTGTCTTTGTCTGTTTTATCTATATGGAACATTTGCGACAACTGAGAAGCTATATAATAGATATTAAAGTCCGGCATTGCCAGTCCCGCTAGGTCAGTGGGTAGGTGTAACTTTTGCCATGCTAGTTTGTGCCTACTGTTACCCCACACAAAGGGTTTCAAGAGGGCCTCTATCACCTTAAAATGTTTAAGAACCAGATAGACGGGGGAGTGCCAAAGCATGTACAAAATTTTAGGAAGGAGAACCATCTTGATCAGATTTGTACGCCCCATGACCCCCAAGGGAAGGCGTGCCCAAAGCTGCGTCTTCTGTTTAATCAGGTCAAGCAAAGGAGTTATATTAAGTTTAATATAATCTGACGGGGATCTGGAAGTCATAATGCCAAGATACTTAAGCGTGTCCACCCTCTGCAGAGGAAGCAGAGCTCTGTCTCTGGGGGGCGGGAAACTGTCCAGGGGCAAAATCTGTGACTTGTCCCAGTTAATTTTAAGACCAGAAAACTTGCCAAAGTCCTCTATCAGTGTCAAAGCAAGGGGGAGTGATTGAGTCGAGTCGTTCAGGTACAGTAGGGTATCATCAGCATAAGTGCTGATCTTCTCCACTATCCCACCCCTACACAAACCCACTATGCCCACGTGGTCACGGATTGCGATAGCCAAGGGCTCCGCCGCCAAAGCATATAGCAAGGGCGACAGGGGGCACCCCTGTCTAGTCCCTCTAGACAGAGGAAACTGCCCCGAGGGCCAGCCATTCGCCAAGACCTTGGCCACCGGGTTTTGATAAAGCAGTTGGATCCACCTAATAAATTTAGGCCCTATACCGAACCGAGCCAAACAGTGATAAACAGTCAGTTGATAAACAGTCTGCGGAGGTTAAACGACGTGTTTCTACCGGGCATGAATCCTGCTTCATCTGCATGGATCAGCGAGAGAATTACTTTATTGAGTCGGATGGCAAGAATCTTAGCAAGTATCTTAACATCTACCTGCAAGAGGGAAATAGGGCGATAAGATTCCGGGAGGTGCGGGTCCTTTCCAGCTTTAGGGATTAACACAATAGTCGCCTCCGTCATAGACATTGGAAGTTCGGCGTGCTGAAATATGGACTCATAGATTGCTAGCAGCTTAGGGGCCAGTAATTCTATGTAAGTAGAATAAAATTCTATCGGTAAGCCATCTGAGCCCGGGGCCTTGGACGTCGGGAATGTAGCAATAGCTGAAACTATTTCGTCCCGAGTCAGAGGTGCCTCCAACCCAGAGACCCTGCTTCTGTTTAGATTTTTCATAGAGCAATAGGTCAAGTGTTCTAGAGCATAGCCTAAGACTATCTGCCTTTTCTGCCGAAGGGTCACGCATAAAATCCTGTTCCATTGTCTGAAGAGCATGTGTTGCCTCAGCTACATTAGCAGCAGAAGATCGCTTTACCCGGTTAATTTGGGCCTGCAAGGTCATTCTAGCATGAAGTTTAAAAGCCTCTCAAACTACATACGGTCTGGCCGAGCCCTCGTTAGTCTCAAAAAAAGCCTGCCATCCCGATTCAAGGTCCCCATCGTCAGGAAGGAGAGTTAGCCAGAAGGGATTAAGGCGCCAAGTCGTCAGGGGGTGGGTATGCCGTAGGGAGAGCGTCGCCCAGTAGGGGCAGTGGTCAGAGAGCGATCTGGGGTGTAGGCCCACGTCAGCAAGTCTAGACAGGAGGGATGTAGAGAAGAGTATAAGGTCTATACGGGACATAGAGTGATGAGTAGCGGAGAAACATGTGAAAACGCGTTGTGTTGGATGCCTAGTTCGCCACGAGTCCATCAGGTGGAAATCGCGGAGAAGTCTGGCAAACCTGGTCAGAGAGGGGCTCGGGGTGCCTCGAGAGGGGTCCGCCATCCTATCCAGGGACCTGTCTAACACATTATTAAAATCCCCCATCCACACCACGGAGGCAGCGGGGTGAAGAGCCATATAATTAAATCCCTCGGACAGCACACCAAACTGGAATGGTGGGGGCACATAAAAAGCCATTATAAGAAACATATCCCCATGCAGTTTTGCCTTAAGAAATACAAATCTACCCAAGGGGTCAATGACCGAATCCTGGAGCTCAAAGTGTGTGTGTTTAGCTATCAGAAGGGAGACACCCCGGGAGTGGGTGGTATGAACAGAATGGTATCCCCAGCCTATCCAAGGACGTTGGAACGCCCTAAGCATAGAACCCTCAGCATGTGTTTCCACTAAGGCCACCACATCTGCCTTCATCTTTTTGAGCTGCCCGAAAACGGCTGACCGTTTAATAGGGTCCCCCAAGCCCCTCACATTCCATGTAAGAAATTTCAGTGCGGCCATGGGTGCTTATCAATCAATGGTGAGACTCCAGGAGACAGATCAACCCACAAGGGCAGAGCAACCAAGACCTGCCCCCCCGGAATAAAGGAGGGCCCCACCCCCCCTGCCAGACATACAGTGTACCATAGAAGACAATCATAGTAAAACTAAAAAAAAACTCGTTTATCCCATAAAAACCATACATCCCCCCTCCCCGCCCTGCACTGGCCCCAATTAGTGCGGGCATTGACCCCAAACTGCCAACAGGGCATAAACAATGTCCAACTCGGAAAGGAACAACACCGCAACTGGGAATCACCCATAGAAACAAAAGAAGGAAAAAACAGGGCGTTTGTTTCCCGGTTGTTCCATTCCGAGAGGTGCATAGTAAAACTTCGGGCGAAACTTCGCTGTATCATGTGACACTATAGGACTGTGCTCACAGAGCATAGTGAGCTTGCTGGTTAGTTGGTCCCCTCCGCTGGCCAGGAGGGTGCAGAAAAATACATTTCTATAATAAGTAGTAAAAGAACCAAAGTTAAAGTTTCAACTCAGACATTGAAAAGGGTAGCCGTAGTACACAGTGAGATAACACAGGGCTCCGCAGGAAGCCGGGGTCTTCCTCCATCCAAGCCATCAGGCAAGGCAACTAAAACCGCCCCAATACCATCCTGCATAGGACACCAGACCAAAGTCAGGAGTTCCAGCCCATACAGGGTGGGGGGCCCTGCCCCCATTCTCTTAGGCAGCAGTATTATCCGGTGAAAGGTGTGTTTAGGCGGACAGGGGCCCCATCACAACATGTCCGGTCCAGCCATGTGTGCGCGCCAATGAGAATGTTAAGTCGCATGAAACAAAACGGATACAGTCAGCATCACAACATTGTAGGTCTGGAAGTAGTGCGTCTAGTAAAAAGAACTGACAGGCCATGGCATAGGTAGTAAGAAGGTGGATAGACACGGCCCCAATCCAGGGAAACAAATACAGTCAGAAGTGTGTAGATGGAAAAAAAGGGGTGCATTTTCATCTGTGCACATATACTCATCTGCCAGCATCCCGGCGCTCCAGCCACGATAGCACTGTCTCAGGATCCTCAAAAAAGTGGGCCCGGTCCGCGCCTTCCACACGCAAACGAGCAGGAAATAACATGGCATACTTTATATTCTTGATGCGCAGGCGTCTTTTCACTTCCATAAAACTTTTGCGTTTTTTCTGAACTTCAGAGGAGAAATCAGGGAAAACTGCTACGGTTTTGTTTTCAAAAGGGATATTCCCCTTCTCCCTGCTGAGCCGAAGGATGGTGTCTCTATCCCTAAAATTTAGGAATTTAGCAATAAAGGTGCGGGGAGGCTCCCCCGGGGGGGAGGCTTGCCTGACAGCCTGTGTGCGCGTTCCACCGTAAACATGGGGGAGAATGAGTCCCTTCCATATGTATCCACAAGTAACTTTTCCAAATAAGTTGGGGGGTCTCTGCCCTCCACCCCCTCAGGTAGGCCTATGAAACTCAGGTTACATCTGCGAATCCTGTTCTCAATGTCATCCTGTTTCTGAAGGATTTGATGTACTTGGTGCTGCATGACCTCTGAGGAGATCTGCAGGGGGGGAAGGGAGTCTTCTACATTACTCAAGCGGGTTTCAACTTCAGTGACCCTCTCCCTAAGCTTCTGGAAGTCTTGCCGAACCAGCGATATATCTACCTTTACCTCCTCAATCCTGGCTGTGAGGTTAGTCTGGCAGTTCATTACCGCTTCCTGGCAGGCCGTAATGGCATCGAGGAGCCTGTTCGTGTCTGCGCTCCGCGTGTCCTCCTCCCCCTGTATGGCGGCGCCATCTTGGTCTGCGGGGCCTGGTCCTTCATGCCTGAATTGTGACAGTCTGGCGGCCGCTGCGCTGTTCCGCTTCGTCGGCGACATGTGCCCCGCGGTAGTCCGGTCAGCGGAGCGATCAGAGCGGAGAAAAAAAAAGCAATCTGCGTATCAGGATAGATGTTAAGGATATGCGGCTGGCGGAGCTCAGCTCACATGCGTCCTATCTCATGCCGCTCCAGGCCACGCCCCAGCAAAGAATATTACCCTTCCTATGGAAGGTTTGGCTTCCTTTAAGGACCCATTGGATAGTGGGCGGCGGATGCGGCATCCAAACAAAATGTTTGATGGGAAGGCCTTCTTCGGAGAGAGGCTGGAAAAGGCAGAGAGTGACTGGAGGAAAATCAGGGTTGCTCCCCCAGGATAGAAGGGTTAGGCGTTCTCGAGTGCTGTCGTCTAAATATCAGTGGTCTAGAAATAGAAATTCCAACAACTTCCGGCAAAGTAGGGGCTCCAAAAGGACTTGGAGAAGCACTCAGGCTACTTTCTTGAAAACAAATAAGCAAAGAAGTCTCCCCAGCACCCAGGAGGGTGCGAAGTCCTTTTGACAAGAGGCCATCCCCACCAGTAGGGACCAGATTGAAGGAGTTTGCAGAAGCCTGGCTGCACAGATGCAGGGACCTGTGGGTGGTATCTATGGTCAGGTTCGGACATTTTTGGATGTTCCAAGAACAGCCCCCACAAGACTCATTCATTCAAACAAAGATCCCAACTTCACCTCAAAAGGCAGAAGCTCTGCAAAGTTACCTTCAACTCCTGCTAGCGCAACAAGCGGTGATACCTGTCCCTCCCTCCAAAAGATTCACATGGTTCTACTCTCCTCTCTTTCTTACCCCCAAAAAGGGTGGAGAGTGGAGTCCGGTAGTGGATCTGAAAAGGTTAAATCAATTTATTCAGTTGAAACCCTTCAAGATCTACTCTCCTCTCTTTCTTACCCCCAAAAGGGGTGGAGAGTGGAGGCCGGTAGGGGATCTGAAAAGGTTAAATCGATTTATTCAGTTGGAATCCTTCAAGATGGAATCATTACAGATGATCATACAGGCAGTTCAACCAGGAGACTGGATGACCTCGGTGGATTTGCAAGATGCGTATTTCCATGTGCCAGTGCTGCCAGCCTTCCAAAGGTTTTTGAGGGTGGCAGTAAGATCAACTCACGTTCAATTTCAGTGCCTTCCTTTTGGTCTGTGCACATCGCCAAGAATATTCTTTAAGGTGTTGATTGCAGTTCTAGCACCCCTCAGAGAGAAGGGACTTCGAGTTTTCCATTTTCTGGACAACATCCTATTGCTAGCATACAGTCCAGACCAATTGGTAGAGCACAGGCAAATTCTTCTGTCCACTGTGAAATAGTTTGGGTGGCTAATAAACACAGAGACGAGTGTTCTGATCCCGACACAAGCAATGGTTTATCTAGGTGCCCTCTTCGACACTAAGGCAGGCACAGTGCGCCTTCCCCCCCAGACAGTGACAGCGATCGCTCAGAAAATGTGCCACGTAAGAACGCAATCTCACCTGTTGGTGTCAAATTGCCTAAGTCTGACAGGGACCATGTCAGCTTGTATACCGATGGTGCCCTGGTCCCATCGGCATCTGAGGACTTTTCAATGGGGCCTTTTGACACAATGGAAGAGGAAGTTACTATATCAAAGGATAGCGATATCGACATCCATGAAGAAGGTTCTGCTATGGTGGACAAAAGAAGACAACATCTCGAGGCCTCGCCTCCTACGGGGCCCCTCTTGGACCATCTTTACCACCGATGCGAGTGCGAAGGGGTGGGGGGCACACTGGGGTCACCTGGAGGTACTGTGATATCCCCACAGAGGGAATAGTATCCAATATCCTGGAGCTGCAAGCAGTATATTTGGCACTGATAAATTTGGAGGAACATGTACGTCAGAAACAGGTGCTGGTCCGTCTGGACAACAAAGCAGCGGTAGCATATATACAACGTCAAGGGGGAACTCACAGCCTCATGCTGTTGAGAGAAGTAGAACCTATTATGTTGTGGGCAGAGAGAAATCTGCTGGATTTGAAGGCAATCTATCTCCCGGACCGTTTGAATCAACAGGCGGATCTCCTATCTCGCTGTTTCCCAGACAGCAACGAATGGTCGATACATCCGGCGGTGTTCAGGGGGATTGCGAAGTTACAGAAACCTCTGGAAATAGACCCATTCGCCTCCCCAACGAACGCGAAGTTGCCAAGGTTCCTGTCCCGCCTACCTCACCCTGGAGCAGAGGCGGTAGATGCCTTATCGAATCCGTGGCACTGCAAGAAGGCATATGCATTTCCTCCCAGACCATTTATTGCAAAATTTCTGCTCAGATTATCGAGGGAACCAGTCAGGGTTGTGACAGTTCTTCCCTATTGGCCGAAGAGGTCATGGTTCTCATGGCCTCAGTGTACGTCCTCCAGTCAAGATCACAGTATTCCCGCAACTGCTCTCACAGGGAAAAAAGTTTTCATCCAGTCCCACACAAGCTGAACTTACATGCCTGGATCTTGAATGGAAAATATTCCAAACCCTAGGATGTTCGGCGGGTGTAAATTCAACCCTATTAAAGGCAAGGAAGCCCTCTACTAATTACATTTACTCAAAGATATGAGATAAGTTCAAACAGTTTGCGGAAGACAGACAGTTGAACCCAGCTGTGCCATCCACCTCAGTAATCTTAGAATTCTTACAATCAGGCTTGGACTTGGGACTTAGCCTAAACTCCCTAAAGGTCCAAGTGGCAGCTATTTCAGCGAGTACCCAGAAAGGATGGGCAGAAGATGCACTCATCGTACAGTTCTTTAAGACAGTCAAGAAGATTTGCCCACCGCTAAAACGTTCCTTTCCAGCCTGGGATCTACCTCTGGTTCTAGAAAGTCTAATGGCTCAACCATTCATCCCATTGGATTCTGCTTCACTTAGGAACCTAACCCTGAAAACGGTTTTCTTGGTGGCTATTACTTCATGAAGAAAAGCTTTAGAGTTGCAAGCTTTGGGGGCAGAAAAAGAGCACATAACCTTTTTTCCAGACAGGGTAGAACTACGGACAGTGCATGGTTTTGTCCCGAAAGTTTCTTCCCGTGCCACACTTTCTGAAGCCTGGGCATTACCAACCTTTACAGACCCACACTCTGGGGCGGTACAAGAACTGGACATTTCAAAAGTTTTAACACGCTACTTACAGGTCACGAGTCCCTTTAGGGCCTCGAATAGGCTATTCATATTACCATGGGGTAGGAATAAAGGGAAAGAAGCCACATCTAGGACTATCGCCTCTTGGATCTGCAAATTAATTCAAAAGGTATATAGGGCAAGAGTGTTGGATCCGCCGGCGGTCAGAGCTCATTCCACTAGAGCTGTTTCGTCCTCATGGGCAGCAAAGGCATGCATATCTTTAGAGACTATGTGCAAGGCAGCCACATGGACGTCTCCAAATATGTTCATGCGTCACTACAGAATTGACCCAGGGGCACTAACTTCGGTGGAATTTGGTATGCCCTGGCATTACCTTAAATAAAGTTTTCCTTTGAAGCATCACCCACCCTGGTTTTAGCTATTCATTGTATCACTGGTATGCTGCCATGGAGGCACCAGGAAAACTGAAAATTGTTTCATACTTACCATAATTTTCCTTTCCTGGTGCCTATCCATGGCAGCATACATACACTCCCTGGTATTCAATATAATTGGAGAATGCTAGGGGGAGAGATGGGTTTCCTTTTTATAAGCTAGTAACTATCCTGAGGGGAGGACACCGGGGCGGAGTTATCACTGGTATGCTGCCATGGATAGGCACCAGGAAAGGAAAATTGTGGTAAGTATGAAACAATTTTCAGTTTTCTCTGTAATTCACTACACAGCACCCACCCCTTCTTTTTTCTATGTTATACTGCTTGTTGACGTACTGAAGCTGCTAGGAGCAGTGGGAAGGGTTGATAGCACGGGGCCCGCTCCCCTGGGGCGGGATTAAAGTTCTGTGTATTGTGTGACAATTTTGCCTAGTTTCTCCTAATGGCAGGCTATACAACCCATTTAGTTACAGAGAGGAGATGTGTCGGTCGGTGAATTACAGAGAAAAGGAGAAAAGGATTTTACGGTGAGTACAAAAAATCCTATTTTCTTGTAAAATAAAAATTGCCAGGTCAGTATGAAAACCCACAAAATTATCCTTTTTTGTAAAGGGAAATTAAGAAACATGCTGGTATTTAATGGGTTAAATATGGAGCTTGATAATGGTGCAATAATGTATTATTGTACCTCTCATACATACAGTATATAGGGAGGAAAAGGTGAAGGGGTTAATAAACATACCACATAGAATGGCAGGATGGAGATGAAGGGTTAATGTGCAGGATAAGGTTTAAAACATAGGTCTTTAGAGAGACAGGCTGTTGATCTGATCATGTGTGAGAGAGAAGGGTGGTGTGAAAGGTTTAAAAAAAAAATGATCTCGGTATGATTAAAAATGAATGATGGGATAAGTAGCTCCTGCTGCAGAACCACTCTCAGATTTCTTCCCTTCCTAAGTTGAAAAAGGAAGGGGAGGAATGTACCATGTAAGCCAAACTGTCTCAATTGTACAGTAAAGGACACAGGCAGAATATTCATAGACCATGGGTTAGGTTGGGACTGCGGCTTGCAGTCCAACCAGAAGTGACGGTTCTGCCAGCCAGAGAACCTGTTGTGGTCAGACGTAGAAGGGGAGCTGTCACCACTACACCTTTACCAGGGACCACAGTGAGTAACTGAACAAGTACCGGAGCAGTATTCTTACAGAACGGGCACGGTGGAGAATCGGGAAACTTCAGGCAGTGATCAAGTCAGGGGCCCAACCAGCAGAGTTGATGCTTGCAGAGCAGCCTTGTGCGTCAAGCCAGGGACGAGCCGGTCAGCAGGGGTAAAGCTTGAGATGTATCTGGAGGGCCAAGCTAGGGACCCAACAGGGAAGCATGGGTGACGCTTCAGGGAGATACCACTACAAAGATTGGAGGAGCTCAAGGGATTCAGAGTCAGTGAATCAGTGGGTCTAGTTAGAGACCGGGAGCTCAGTGTTGAAGAACTACAATAAGCAGTTGTAGTGAAGCTGAAGAAACTGTTACATTTCAGTTAGGAACTGTTATAGACTGTTTCCATAGGAGACAGCATTCCTGCATGTGCAGATGTGGTGCCTTTCTCTGCATGGCTTGTCCTCAGATTGAAATCTCGGAGTCTGCCAATTGAATCTACAACTACCTAAGGGTGTCCTGGCCTAAACCTCTTTCCCCCAAAAATACAAAAAGGACTGTTAAGGGAAATAAAACCTCTTTTTACATACAAGAAGTGTCTGGCGCCCAATGACTTTCACCATCTTTGCACCCACTATGCCTCACATCCCACTACATATTGAAGGATGCGCTCTTTTCACTGGATCAGTGGGAGTTTCATGGGCATTTCAGCACCAATTCTACGTAGCCCAGTTGTGCAAGGCCACCACCCGGTCTTTTCTTCATACTTTTCTCAAAGTTTTAGCAAGTGGATGTCCAATCTTCTGCTAATGCAGATTTTGGTCCAGCAGTCTGACTAAGGGCTCCTTCACACGGGGCGGATTCGTGATGATCCCTCCCGTGAACATCCGCTTGCTCAGCAGGGACCGCTCCATCGATCCTTGCTGAGCAGGAAGATGACAGGTCTGTTTCTGCACACTGTGCAGGGATGAATCTGTCAGAGCGCCGCTCTCCCCTATGGGAGATCGGATGACGATGGACTGCAGAGTCCGTTGTCACTCGATCCGATTCGCAGACAGATGGAAAAGTAGGTTTTTCCTCCATCACACTTTTTCGGATTGGAGCTGGTCAGATGTCAGCGGACATGTCACGCTGACATCTGACGCTCCATAGAGGTCTATGGAGCATCCGTTCAGGTCCGCCTAAAAAAACTGACAGGCGGAAATGAACGGATCGGTCGTGTGAAAGAGGCCGAACAACACAGTTATTTCAGCTCTTTTTAGTTGCAGCTATCTGCGTCATGGGCCCACACCTGGTCTCTCAATAACAGAATCCCCTGGCACCCATGTGAAGCTCTCCTATTTCCTAGCCTGAGACACCATGGCGTTTGAGTTGAGCACGCCTGTCCCCTCAATAGAGCACATCTGTCTACTGGCTGAAGCCCCGAATTATGCTTGGGCCTGTGATTATAAAAGCTATGCGCACCTGTACACCCACTTTGCTGGTCTCTGGTAAGACCTGGACACTGGGTTGGAGGCTTATTCCTTACCAAAGCTCTTTGAATCCTCCAAACTCAGGAACCCAATCCATGAATTACAAAACCCTGAGAAAACTCAGAACCAATATGCCAGCGCCCTGCATTCTGCATTTGTGAGGGACCTGTGTCACTTTTGCCTAGTCTTACACAGTGGCAGGGCCTTGCACTGTCATAATAAAAGTATAAAAGTATTGGGACAGATGCCTTTGCATGCACATGAACTTTAATGGCACCCCAGTCTTAGTTCGTAGGGTTCAATATTGCGTGGCCCACCCTTTGCAGCTATAACAGCTTCAACTCTTCTGGGAAGGTGGTCCACAATGTTTAGGAGTGTGTCTATGGGAATGTTTGACCATTCTTCCAAAAGCGCATTTGTGAGGCTAGGCACTGATGTTGGATGAGAAGGCCTGGCTCGCAGTCTTCACTCTAATTCATCCCAAAGGTGATCTAGGGGGTTGAGTTCAGGCCAGTGAAGTTCCTCCACCCCAAAATCACTCATCCATGTCTCTATGGACCTTGCTTTGTGCACTCTTCCAAATCATATGGTGAAGGGGGATTATGGTGTGGGGTTGTTTTTCAGGGGTTGGGCTTGGACCCTTAGTTCCAGTGAAGGGAACTTTCAAGGTGTCAGCATACCAATACATTTTGGACAAATCATGCTCCCAAATATGTGGGAACAGTTTGGGGGTTGCCCCTTCCTGTTCCAACATGACTGCACACCAGTGCACAAAGCAAGGTCCAACCAGACTGGAACACAGCTTCTCACATCCAGAAACTGTGGTGTGGCACTGAAACTCAGAGTCAGCCTGTCTACTCTGTGCTTTATTCCCTTCCCTTTAAAGGAGAAGTACGGCCAGAGCTTGTTTGCCTATACTTCTCCTGTGGACAACAGGAGTGCAGTTCATTCATTACTTTTAAACATTATTAAAATTACTGTTCCCTGCCATAGTTTTTTCATTATTCTTTTTTTATATTTTGCTTTGACACATGTTCCCCAGGGTAGTGCTTAAACCCCCTATCCCCCCCCCCGTTCCGCCAATGCCATTTGTTTGACAATCCCTTGAACATTAGCCTAGAAAATGGTTAGACCAATACAGGTTTTAAACATTTGGCTCCCATTGACTTTGATGATGTTCAGATCTGGCACCCTAACTTCAATAAATGTTTTCTGAGCCTGTCTCAAACTGAACTCATGTATATTCAGTTCATCTAGTTTCCTGCCTAGAATATATTAAGATTATTTTGTTATAAGAGTTAAAAAAGTATATTTCCAGACAAAAATTTTTTTTGTTAACTTTGGTTAGCATGGGGAAGGGTTAGCTGCTTCATATCCACCATACGAACATATACGTCCTTGGACAGGAGTAGTAAAATCTCGGCCATCGCTGCAGCAATGATCAAGATATACCGTATTTATCGGCGTATAACACACACTTTTTTCCCCTTAAAATTGTGGGAAAATCGTGGGTGCGTGTTATACGCCGATCCCCCTGCCGATCTGCGCTATGTGGAACGCCGCCGACATTTACCGAGCTGAGCCGAGTGTACTGTGTACTCGGCTCCGCTCTCAGTCAGGCCCAGTTCCACCTCCTAGCCTTTACGCCCCGCCATTGGCCCGGTGTTGTGTCCATCACAGGAGCCAGGACAAGGGGCGAGACGGGGGCGTTACTGCGAGCAGAGCCGAGTAGCCGAGTACCCTCGGCTCGGCACGGTCTATGTCGGCGGCGGGAGGAGCCGAAGATCTCGACGGCGGCGGTGGGAGGAGCCGAAGATGGCGGCGGAGGTAAATTTAAAACTAACCATACTGCAATTTTGTGGAAGGCTGCAGGGGGACAGTGTAGAGCTGCAGGGGGACAGTGTAGGGCTGCAGGAGAACAGTGTAGGGCTGCAGGAGAACAGTGTAAGGCTGCAGGGGGACAGTGTATGGCTGCAGTGGGACAGTGTAGGGCTGCAGGGGGACAGTGTAGGGCTGCAGGAGGACAGTGTAGGGCTGCAGGGGGACAGTGTAGGGCTGCAGGGGGACAGTGTAGGGCTGCAGGAGAACAGTGTAGGGCTGCAGGAGAACAGTGTAGGGCTGCAGTGGGACAGTGGAAGGCTGCAGGGGGACAGTGTAGGGCTGCAGGGGGTCAGTGGAAGGCTGCAGGAGAACAGTGTAGGGCTGCAGGGGGACAGTGGAAGGCTACATTGATGGGCATTTAAAATGTAAGGTTTTTTCCTTAAACTTGCCTCCTAAAAGTTTTTTTCCTTAAACTTCCCTCCTAAACTTGGGGTGCGTGTTATACGTCGGCGTGTGTTATACGCCGATAAATACGGTAATCCACTTCCTTCTTATAGAAGAGGTAATCTACCACCAAGTGCTTGAGCAATTTCTCTCCCTTCATAACAGCTCTCACCAGACCAAAACGTCACCCACTCTCATAGCTTGTGAGCCTCTCTCTCCACTCTACTTCTTTGAAACAGGTGCTGATTTCCCTCTTCTGTCTTTCAAGACTCTCTTGCCTGGGGCTTAACCCCTTCGGGAGAAGAGCCCATGGTATTCAGGGTTTGGAGGTTCTTCCCACACAAATCTCTTCGAACCTCCAAAATTCTGGGTCCCTAACATGGACTTATTTTCAGACTGAGGCAGAAGTGCAGTAAAAATCACACTATTTAATAAAATGGGAAAATGGTATAAACAGAGCAAACATAGTCAAAACATATCCAGAGTTTGGTAACCAGGACAGGTAGTCAGAGACAAGCCAAACAGGTGTCCAGAGATCAGCGAAGTCGGGTGCAGCAAACAGGATCAGGAACCAGATATGAAATCAGCCAAGCAAAAGTGTATCACAGGAAAACACAACAGAGAGAGTCTGGATATTTTGACCAAGGCAAAGGCACAGAAGAACTGATCCAAGGAGTTTATATAACCAGCAGCTCTAGCCGATGAGCAGGAAATGAAGACCGAGTGAGCAGTGGCGTGGCATGGGGGGTGCGAGGGGGACCTAGGCCCCGGGAGCAACAGTTTGGGGGGGGGGCGCATTCCTGTGCCAGTATGTGTTGCCCTCGCTCCATACATCTAAATTCTATTTTCTGTGACCCCACGCTCTGTGATTGGGCAAAAGGGGTCATGTGCGGCAGGTGGGACTGGTCTGTCCTCAATCACGGGGGAGCGGGGCTGGCCTTCGCTGTGGCCGCCATCTTCTTCTGCTCCTCCTCTTCATCCTGGGTCACCAATCATGTCCCTGTCGCGGCAGGCAGTCTGTGGCCGATGTCTTTGCCTCCTCCCCTCCGGGTGGGTCACCGATCATGTCCTTGTTGGGACAGGCAGTCTGGAACAAAAAAAGGTAAGAGACTCACTGGTCTGGGGAGAGGGAGCAGCTAGAAAGTTAGTGTATAGTCAGTGTAATGTATAGTGTATTGTGTGTAGTGTATTGGTCTGTGGGTAGAGTATTGTGTAGCGGTCAGTATGTAGTGTATTGAGTAGTGGTCTGTGGGTAGCGTATAGTGTATTGTGTAGTGGTCAGTATAGCAATCAGGTAGGTTAGTGTGGTGTTTAGTGGTCAGTGTGGTGTGTAGTGTGGTCAGTGGTGTGCAGTGGTCAGTGGTGTGTAGTGTGGTGTGGTCAGTGTGTGGTCAGTGGTGTGTAGTGGTCAGTGGTGTGTAGTGGCCAGTGTGTAGTGTAGTGGTGTGTAGTGTTCAGTGTGTGGTGTGCAGTGTAGTGTGGTCAGTGTGTAGAGTAGTGTGGTGTGGTCAGTGTGTAGTGTGGTCAGCGTGTGATAGTCAGTGTATAGTGTAGTCAGTGTGTAGTGGTCAGTGTGTGGTGTAGTGGTCAGTGTGTAATGTGGTGTGTAGTGTGTGTAGTGGTCAGTGTGTTGTGTGGTGAGTGTGTAGTGTAGTGGTCGATGTGTAGTGGTTAGTGTGTGTAGTGTAGTGTAGTGTAGTGGTCAGTGTGTAGTGGTCAGTGTGTGGTGTGTAGTGGTCGATGTGTAGTGGTTAGTGTGTGTAGTGTAGTGGTCAGTGTGTAGTGGTCAGTGTGTGGTGTGTAGTGGTTGATGTGTAGTGGTGAGTGTGTAGTGTAGTGGTCAGTGTGGCATGTAGTGTGGTCAGTGTGGCGTGTAGTGTGGTCAGTGTGTGTAGTGGTCAGTGTGTAGTGTAGTGGTTAGTAGTGTGTAGTGGTCAGTATAGGAATCGGGTAGGTCAGTGTGTAGTGTACTGGTTGATGTAGGAATCAGGTAGGTTAGTGTAAGGGTCAGTATAGGAATGAGATAGGTCAGTGTAATGGTCAGTATAGGAATCAAGTAGGTTAGTGTGGTGTGGTGTGTAGTGTAGAGGTTAGTGTATAGTGTAGTGTAGTGGTCAATGTAGGAATCAGGTAGGTCAGTGTGTAGTGTAGTGGTCAATGTAGGAATCAGGTAGGTTAGTGTGTAGTGTAGTGGTTGATGTAGGAATCAGGTAGGCTAGTGTGTAGAGTAGTGGTCGATGTAGGAATCAGGTAGGTTAGTGTGTAGTGGTCGATGTAGGAATCAGGTAGGTTAGTGTGTAGTGGTTGATGTAGGAATCACGTAGGTTAGTGTGTAGTGGTCAATGTAGGAATCAGGTAGGTTAGTGTAAGGGTCAGTATAGGAATGAGATAGGTCAGTGTATTGTATAGTGTAGTGGTCAGTATAGGAATCAGGTAGATTAGTGGTCAGGTAGGTCAGTACTATTGTAGGAAGGGAAGGGACTCAGGGAGTGCAAAAAGTCTGCAGGTTAGGGGGCACAAATTACTTGCCTTGCCCCTGGCGCTGACAACCCATGCTACGCCACTGCGGGTGAGTCACTGTGGAAGGAAGAGTCTTTGGCAAATAACCGACAGCTGAGGACAGAGCTCTGAAAAGCAAGGGCTGAGCCCAGCCCTGACAGTACCCCCTCCTCAACGACCCCTCCCCCTCGGAGGACCACCAGGTTTGAGGGGAAAATGTCTATGGAAGGCACAGAGGAGGACATGAGCATGTATTTCCAAGGATGAGACCCAAGAGCGTTCCTCCGAATCGTACCCCTTCCAATGAACCAGGTACTGTATGCACCGTCGGAAGCTACAGGAATCAATGATAGATTGTATCTCATACTCCTCATTATTCTCAACCTGAACTTGGTGAGGACGTGGTACCGAGGTGGTGAAACAGTTGTATACCACAGGTTTTAATACGGAGTCATGAAATACATTTGAAATACACATATTAGAAGCAAAGTGTAAAGCGCAAGCCACTGGGCTCCTCCAATGCAGGAATGCTCTGAGGAACAAATGATTCAGGCAACATGGATGGTTGAAAACCATAATTCACTATGAATGACAATCGGAAAGCGGTGTTGTCGGCACTATTGTGCACAAACACCACCCAAGGTAAGAGGTCTGACCAGTTGTTATGCTGCTCAGAAATGTAGCAACAGAAAAACTGTTGCAAAGACTGGTTGGCATTGGATTGCAGGCGATACGCAGAGCAGAGAGAAATTCTTTAAGTAAGTAAATAGTAAAAAAGGGAGGACAGACCATATTGCTCCCATAAAGAATGAGGAAGGACATCTGGTTACAAAGGATGGGGAGATGGTGAAGGTATTGAATTTATTCTTTTCCTCAGTCTTCAAGAGGGATCGGGGGGCTTCAGTAACCAAAACTGCAGTGTTTATCCTCAAGAAACATCACAGGAAGCACCTCCATGGTTAACAGAGGACAGAATTAAAATTAGACTTGAGAAACGTAACATTAATAAATCAATGGGACCAGATGGCTTGCACCCGAGGGTACTTAGGGAACTCAGTCAAGTAATTGCCAGACCATTGTTCCTAATTTTTACTGACAGTCTACTGACTGGAATGGTACCAGCTGATTGGAGAAAAGCCAATGTAGCATCAATATTTAAAAAGGGCCCAAATTACATGCCTGGGAATTACAGACGAGTTAGTCTAAGCCCTTGTACACACGGTCGGAGATTCCGACGGAATGTGTCCGATCGGACCGTTTTGTCAGATAATCTGACTGTGTGTGGTCTCCAATGGGCTATTTCCATCGGAGTATCCGACGGACCAAGTTTTCCAACTTGTCCATAAAATTTTCAGACAAAATGCTCCGATCAGACATACTCCGATCATGTGTAGCCTACTCCGACGGACAAGGTGCCACACATGCTCACAATCAAATTCGGACACGGAAGCGCTCGCTCAGGTAAAACTACCGCTCGTAATCGATATAGCACATTCGTCACGCTGCAATGTTAAAAATTCTTTCATGAAGCGCATTCTCTTGTTCTTTACAATGCTGCAAGAATGAACTTCTTTTGATGCTCACACACACTTCTCCTGAATGTATTTCTTGAGTCTTTTTACTCATTTCAGCAATACAATATTTTAAATCGTCACATCTACACAATTTTTTATTTTTTGGGGAATTTTGTGGTTGGTTTTTTTCATCAACATCTCCTTTTTTGTCAGTTTGCTCATCTTTGCATTTTTGGGGTGTGTTTTGGGTTTCAACTTACCACAACACCATTATTATCTTTTTTGTATTTTGTTTTTCTTTTTTAATCTAGAGGAGGTTGTTTGGTGTTGGTGCCCCTTGTTATTCATTTCACTTTGTATTTTTGAAATGTACCTGCCTGCTCACCAATAAACTGTCCTTATTGAAGTAAAACACATACGCAAGTATTTCTTCAAACAAAAAAAACCTTTATTTAGGTGTCAAACAACTAAAGAGGGAGGCAGCGCTGGAGAAACTTGTCAATTTGGCGAAGCCTTTGGCCCCCAGGGCAGACATGAACTAATTAGAAAATGCTAAATTGGTGGCCTGAGGAGTACATTTCTCAGGGAGAGAAATCTGGTCCAGAAGTCAGGAAGAGCAGATGCCATCTATGTCCCCAGGATGTGGTTCTTCAAGAGGCTTCATCTTCTGTCTGACCAGACTGAACCCGGGCCATCACTCTCTCGTCTTCCTTAGGCACTTCGAGGCTGTGGCTGGGCTCCTGTAGTTGTGACAGGAGGAGGAGAAGGAGGGCGATGGTCGACCTCCTGGCTGCCACTTGCCACAGCCCCCCCGGCTGAGGTCTTCCTGTGTATGAAAACGGGACAAAGTTTTAGTTTTTTGCTCATCAATCACACCATTTTGTGCTCATGACTGTTGCAAATTGAATGTTACCAAATAGAACAGACTATCATTCTGAGCCCAGCATTTTTCATTCTCGTCCCAAACATTTTTGCTCACTACTGTCTATTGAGATGTAAACCACTTTGTTAAATCACAACTAAGGATGAGCTGAACACCCCCCTGTTCGGTTCGCACCAGAACCTGCGAACAGACCTAAACTTCATGTGAACTTTGGAACCCTATTAAAGTCTATGGGACTCGAACGTTCACAATCTAAAGTGCTAATTTTAAAGGCTAATATGCAAGTTACTGTCCTAAAAAGTGTTTGGGGACCTGGGTCCTGCCCCAGGGGACATGGATCAATGCAAAAAAAAGTTTTAAAAACTGCATTTTTTTCAGGAGCAGTGATTTTAATAATGATTAAAGTGAAACAATAAAAGTGTAATATTCCTTTAAATGTCGTACCTGAGGGGGTGTCTATAGTATGCCTGTAAAGGTGCGCATGTTTCCCGTGCTTAGAACTGTCCCTGCACAAAGTGTCATTTGTGCAGGAAAAAAAGTCTTTTAAAATCACTTGCGGCTATATTGTCGGCTCCCGTAATACAGAGAACACTCAATGAGTGTTCTCTGTATTAGCCGACAATTCATTCATTCATTGATTAAAAAAAAAAAGCGTGGGGGTTCAGCGAAATTCAATTACCAGGCCCTTCAGGTCTGGTATGGATATTAAGGGGAACCCAGCATCAAATTTAAAAAAAAAATTTGACCTGGGGGCCCCCCTAAAAATCCATACCAGACCCTTTATCCGAGCACGCAACCTGGCAGGCCGCAGGAAAAGAGGGGGGGACGAGAGAGCGCCCCCCCTCCTGAACCGTACCAGGCCACATGCCCTCAACATTGGGAGGATGCTTTGGGGTCTGTGACCCCTCAAAGCACCTTGTCCCCATGTTGATGTGGAGAAGGGCCTCATCCCCACAACCCTGAGAGGTGGTTGTGGGGGTCTGTGGGCGGGGGGCTTATCAGAATCTGGAAGCCCCCTTTAACAAGGGGACCCCCAGATCCCGCCCCCCCTGTTTGAAATGGTAAGGGGGTACAAAAGTACCCCTACCATTTCACAAAGAAAGTGTAAAAATGGTTAAATAAGACAAAACACACTTTTGAAAAATTCCTTTATTAAAAATAAAAAAAAGATTCCAGCGGTGCTAATCCACTCTTGCTATCCAGCGATGGATCTCCGGGGTCCAGCGATGGATGATCATATCCTATCCAGCGGCGGGGGATCTCTCTGTCCAGCGCTGTCCATACATCCGTCTTCTGTCTCCACTGCGGAGACACTGCAGGGGTCCCATCGCTGACGTTTCTTATATTAGGAGGGTGGGGCCACCCGTCACCTGACCCCACCCCCTCTGACGCTGGTGAGGAAAGCTATGGGGTTCCCCAGTGATGTATGGGTGACCCCACCCCCCTCTGATGTAACGCAGGTTTCCGTTACATCAGAGGGGGCGGGGTCACCCATACGTCATTAGGGAATCCCTGGCTCCCGTCACCAGCGTCAGAGGGGTGGGGTCAGGTGACGGGTGGCCCCGCCCTCCTAATATAAGAAACGTCAGCGCTGGGATCCCCGCAGTGTCTCCTCAGTGGAGACAGAAGACGAATGTATGGACAGTGCTGGACTGAGAGATCCCCCGTCGCTGGATATGATCATCCATCGCTGGACCCCGGAGATCCATCACTGGATAGCAAGAGTGGATTAGCACCGCTGGAATCTTTTTTTTATTTTTTTTATTTTTAATAAATGAATTTTTCAAAAGTGTGTTTGTCTTATTTAACCATTTTTACACTTTCTTTGTGAAATGGTAGGGGTGCTTTTGTACCCCCTTACCATTTCAAACAGGGGGGGCTGGGATCTGGGGGTCCCCTTGTTAAAGGGGGCTTCCAGATTCTGATAAGCCCCCCGCCCGCAGACCCCCACAACCACCGCTCAGGGTTGTGGGGATGAGGCCCTTCTGCACATCAACAAGGGGACAAGGTGCTTTGAGGGGTCACAGACCTCCAAAGCATCCTCCCAATGTTGAGGGCATGTGGCCTGGTACGGTTCAGGAAGGGGGGCGCTCTCTCGCCCCCCCCCCTCTTTTCCTGCGGCCTGCCAGGTTGCGTGCTCAGATAAAGGGTCTGGTATGGATTTTTAGGGGGACCCCACGTCAATTTTTAAAAAAAATTTGATGCGGGGTTCCCCTTAATATCCATACCAGACCTGAAGTGCCTGGTAATTGAATTTAGGGGAACCCCCACTCATTGAGTGTTCTCTGTATTACGGAAGCCGACAAGATAGCCGCAAGTGATTTTAAAAGACTTTTTTTCCTGCACAAATGACACTTTGTGCAGGGACAGTTTTAAGCACGGGAAACATGCGCCCATTCACAGGCATACTATAGACACCCCCCAGGTACGACATTTAAAGGAATATTACACTTTTATTGTTTCACTTTAATCATTATTAAAATCACTGCTCCTGAAAAAACTGCCGTTTTTAAAACTTTTTTTTGCATTGATCCATGTCCCCTGGGACAGGACCCAGGTCCCCAAACACTTTTTAGGACAGTAACTTGCATATTAGCCTTTAAAATTAGCACTTTAGATTTCTCCCATAGACTTGTATAGGGTGTTCCTGCTTTTTGAATTTGCCGCGAACAGCCCAAATTGTTCACTGTTCGCTGAACAGGCGAACAGGCAATGTTCGAGTCGAACATGAGTTCGACTCGAACTCGAAGCTCATCCCTAATCACAACTTACTGATCAATAATAACATCTAGTTAACATCATTAAATGTATGACAAGAAATATGTTCAACAATGCAATACCTGTCTCAAGCTGGGCCCCTCCACATGTTGCTGCCTGTAAGGCCCAGGTTGGACGTTGGAAGCCTCAGCTGGGAGTGAAGGAAGCCTTGAAGGAAGACGGTAGAGTGGTGGCCTGGGTACCCCCTGGTCTACCAGAAAATGCAGCCTCTCGAAGTACACCATCCTGAGGTAATAAATGGCATCTGGATCTCCTGATCTAAGGGACTCCAGGTGCTTCTTTCTCTCCCTGAGATATGTACTCTTCATGGCACCAATTTTGGCTATCACATAGGTCATGTCTGCCATGGGGACCATGATTCGCACCAAAGCAAGAAGTTTCTCCAGCGCTGCCTTCCTCTTTCTTCGGTCATTATAAAACGGGTTGTTGATCTGCCACAGGCAGGGCAGCTCCCTGAACAGTTCAATGAATAGCCCCATAAAATTGGCGTTTTGGAAGGGATCCATCTTGTCTGCAAGACACAACACAAGACAAACCCTAAAATACTAATAATGCCATGATAAACCCTCCTAATCTTGTCCCAACATAGGCCTAGATAGAAGCAGTCTAGTCTAGTGATGTACCAAGTTAAAATTTTTACCTTCGTTTGCACGATCGGCGCGTCAGCTCCTCACTCTGTTGACAGATCATACGTACGACACACGTGTGTTGCGTTTTATATACAGTGCGCATACGTGAAACTCCGCCTGCCCCTGACGTTCTTTCTAGACTATTCCCCGCCCCTTCTCTTTTGGTGCAGTGGGGAGAGCACAGAGAACGCAGGTGCGCAATCAGAGTTCCACTAACGAGGAGGACGGTGAGGAAAGCCGGAGCCTGAATCGTCCCGATCCTGGAGGAGAAGATTTAAGGCCTCAAATATGTCTTTTGGAGAGATGTTGGAGATGGTGGACATATTGAAGAGGACTGACTATGATGGGAATTATGGACCTTACCCAAACCCAAATATCAGAAAGGCCAAGTTCATGACTAAAGTTGTGAAGAGTCTTCAGAAGAATTTTGGGGTACGGCGATGCAAGGATCAACTGAGAAAACGCTGGTCAGACCTGAAACTGAGGGAGCATGATCAGTACAGAAGGATCAATCGTGTTCTTCAAAAAAATAAGTAGTTGTCGTGTGTTCATATGATTATTCTTTCTTGCATAATGCTCCATGTGCTTTGATTTCATGTTGTACAGTTTAAAATGGCCACGTTCATGTTCATGGGTTCAATCGTTCATTAGAAACATCGTTCGTTAGCCCACTCCCAAAGCGATGTTTTCACAAATTACACTTCACTACATTTCTTCACACTGCAGGTAAGTATTCCAACTTAACAAAGTGTCCACAATAATGTTCTCACCTTTGAACTCGGCCAGAAAACACAATTGTACCACACTTCCAAGCAATGTTTCATATTCCTATTTCTGCCCTCTGTGTGCTAAGTATTCCTTTTTTACATTCTCATAGGGGAGAGAAGACTCGGGAAGTCTGAGGATACCAGGGACCCCACACCTCCCAAAGAAGGCAAAATTCCAACACCAGAAGTAGAGGAGCAGGAGGAGGAGGAAGGAGAGATCATTGAAATTGGACAAATTGTCACCACAACAGGTGAGTGTCGGAGAGTACAGCTTCCGGTAAGCTAATCAATGTATGTCGTCATATTTATAATACATGGTGTGTTTTTTTGCTTTTTTTGTAGGTGATGTGGAAGAAGAATCACATTTTACAAGTGAAAGTGCCCAGATCCTGATTGGGGAGATAATGGGGTGCAATCGGGATTTAGAAAATATACAGAAAAACATCAATGATGTTCAAAATAAAATCAAGAACATCATTGATGTTTTGGGGAGAGTCTGAAACACCCCAAACTAGCTAGGGTTTTATTTTTGTGTTTTGAAACAACAAATTTTGTATTTTACAAAAAGCCAAATTTGGAAGATGCACACAGTGTGTCAACATGCCCTATCTCCCATCATGGGGGATCAATGTACGTGTTTTGTAGAAAGTGGCTGAGATGAAGGGGTTGCAGCCCCAAAACATGTACATTGATCCCCCATGATGCGAGATAGCACATGTTGACACACTGTGTGCATCTCCCAAATTTGGCTTTTCCAGGGGTGACACCCCATGTGATGAAGGCAATATCAGCCCAGTTGAACTTTGTAAGTTCCTGTGTTCTGTATGTTACGCTTTGATACATGCCTGTTTACACCAAAAACGCCAAGTTACAAAAAAATTACCTTAAATAATGTTTTTGATACACCCAATATGTTGGTTTGTTGTAAAACCCTTTTCTAAACGCACATGTGAATGTGCTTTAATTAAAAAGTAAAATTATCAAAAATGTGTGGCTTCCTTTTTTAATGCACAAAAGCAGTATTTGGAGTAAAATTGTTGTTTTCGGTGACAATGGGTGTTATTTAATAAACGCAACTCCACTTTGCACTCCAAGTGCAGTTTCAGGTGCACTTTTGCAGTCCACTTGTAGTGCATAGTGGATGTGCCTTTAGTAAATAACACCCATAGTGATGTGTAAATTTTCACAATCATGCCATTTTCCTGACCCCACATATTTCTGCCATGGTGCGGAAAATGAGCAAGATTTTTGTCAGTAATGCACTACATACATTAGTTAACAAAAACAAGGTGTGTGTGTGTAGCAGACTCACAGCATAACAAGATTATCTGAAGAAGAGATTGTCCCCTCATTTCACTCAGAACTTGGGTTTGCACTGTTGTAGAAAAAGGCACAACAACAAAAATCAAAAATTTACCTGGCAGACACCTACAACCAAGCCAAGCAGTAAATGAAAACAAAGATTATGGTAGTTTCAAAGAAAAAATTATTACAAAAATGCCTCTCAGACATTGTCTGGCATATCAATGGCCCCCTACCCACAAAGTACTCCATGTATTGGGTTTGGACCTCTCGGGCGCTTTGGGGGGCAAGCCAGGACGAGCAGCTTCAAGGGCCGTGAGGTTATCATTTTCAGGCAAGTCTGCATCTGGGCCAACTGAGACCACATAGTTTTCTCAATGTCTTTTCAAGAATTTGTGCAGAACACAGCAGGCAAACACTATGTGATTGAGTTTATATTCAGCCATGTAGATAGGCGATAAAAAAAGCCGGAATCGGCTGGCCAGTATTCCAAAAGTGTTCTCCACGACTCTTCTGGCTCTGGCCAGCCGGAAATTAAAGATCCTCTGGTCCGGGGTGAGGATCCTCATTGGGAAAGGCCGCATCAGGTGGTTTGCCAGGGCAAACGCCTCATCCGCGACGAAGATGAACGGGAGTCCTTCCTGATTCTCCTCTGGGGGTGGCAAGCCCAGACTGCCACTCTGGAGACGCCAGTAGAATTCCGTCCGTGAGAACACTCCACCATCCTACATCCGGCCATTTTGCCCCATGTCAACATACAGGAAGTCATAGGTCGCTGACACCACCGCCAACATCCCGATACTATTAAATCCCTTGTAATTATAATAGTACGACCCCAAGTTGGGGGGTGGGACGATGCGGACGTGTTTCTCATCAATTGCACCTCCACAATATGGAAAGTCCCAACGACTGGCAAAGTGGGAGGCCACAGTCTGCCATTCCTGTGGCGTGGAAGGAAACTGTGGAGTGAAACAAGACAAAAAATTAGCAGATTAGACACCAACATTTTTGGCCAAGATCAGTATAACATTTTGGGAAATGAGTATTTAAAGCCTAAAGTATAAGGTCCCCTTATCAGAGTCATCACCCCCCCTATCCCACCCATCTGATGGGCCCTTGCAAAAAATGAGGGGGGGATGTTTTGGACAGGTAACCTTCTCCACTTGATTGAGTGCTGAATGCCTAAATAATGTGTGATACTTTGGGAAGCCCCTCCTTACTTACACTATTGGCAGCCCACCGGACAGGTAAGAAGTGTCATAATACCAAAAATAAAACAAAATGGAAGCACATTTTGACATTATACTATTACCTATCAAGATAATAATAGGGTAAAAAAATAAAAAATATAGCATTTGAAAGTATGAGGCAGGCCCTTGCACTACATGCTTTGGTGAATTTGTCCATAAATGTGACCAGAAAAAAGGTAGGTAGAGTGTGTATTGGGTTTGGTAAAGTCAGCAGATAGAGGATTGCTATCAGCTGACCTAGCAGTTGGGGGGACGGGGGTTCCTAAGGAGTTTGGCCCAACCAAAAAAAAAATTTCACTCTGCATGAATTGAAGCACACACATAACATTTGTAGACATTTTAGGGGGTGTTTAGGGCAAAGCAATACTATGAAGCTGACAAAAGACATTGCTAAGTGACTAAACTATAGTTTTATGGGCCAAGAAGAGCATGGTGGGGAAGTTAGTGAGGCAAATATGCATGCGGACAAAGGGGCACAGCATATCAATTAGAGAATATTGCAATCAGGGAATTTAGGGAATGAGGAAAGAAATCCAAGACATTAGCAAGCATTAAATACATAGAATGTGATGTTAAAGGATAAAACTTACCTTCATATAGTCCTTCTGCAGGACCTGAATGATGGCAGAACAGGTCTCTGGAATAATGATCCCCAGAGCCTGGGGGGAGATGCCTGTGGGGAACTTGAGGTCCTGAAGGCTTCTCCCTGTCGCCAAGTAGCGCAACGTGGCGATGAGCCTCTGCTCCGGAGTGATGGCTTTCCGCATGCAGGTATCCTGCCTGGTGATATAAGGGGACAGCAAAGCCAGCAGACGGTGAAAAACGGGGTCCGTCATCCGGAGATGATTCCTAAAATCATCAGGATTATTCTCCCGGATCTCACGGAGCAAAGGCATGTGCAAGAACTGGTCACGCTGGCGCAACCTATTCTTGGTCCACAAACGCCTCCTCGCCCTGTTCATGGACCGGGCTTGTGGGAAAGCTAAAAGCCCAACACCAAGCCCCTGCACAGCACAAACTCTACGACGAGTACGTACACTAAACATGGTTTAAAACGGTCGGCTGGTCAGGACGGACAACAGAAAGCACTGATGAACAGCAATGCCTGAAAGAATGACCTAAAAAGCAGAAGCAAACAGACAATAAGCAATGCAAATCAAAGCGTACTATACCAAGATATAGTCCACAATGCGAAACAAATGCTTACTGACTACACGCACTGATAATCAGATACGCAAAGACAAGCAGAAACTGAAGAGCAATACCGAACTGAAGCATAAATCTGAAAAGCGCGAATCGTCTCTCACCAAACTTCTACTAACACGCGATAAACACAAGATCAGCAGAAGGAGCCCAAAGGGTGCCGGACGTGGTGCTGAACTTCCTTTTTCTAGTCCCATCGTACGCGGCTTATGTCACAGCGTTCTTGGCAACCGAAACTTCCGACAACTTAGTCCGACCTCGTGTACGCAACATCACTTCCAGACCTCTTCCGGACTAAATCCGTCGGAATTTATCAGACGGATTTGGTTGTCGGAATGTCTGACCGTGTGTACAAGGGCTAACATCAATAGTATGTAAACACTTGGAGGGGATTATAAGGGAATATATACAAGATTTTAGTAATGAGAACGGTATCATTAGCAGTAATCAGCATGGATTTATGAATAATCGTTGTTGCCAAACCAATCTACTAACCTTCTATGAGGAGGTGAGTTGCCAGCTAGATAAAGGAAGGCCCACAGACGTGTATCTGGATTTGCAAAAGCATTTGACACAGTTCCCCATAAATGTTTACTGTACAAAATAAGGTCCATTGGCATGGACCATATGGATTGAAAACAGGCTACAAGGGCGAGTTCAGAGGGTGGTGATAAATGGGGAGTACTCAGAATGGTCAGGGGTGGGTAGTGGGGTCCCCCAGGGTTTTGTGCTGGGACCAATCCTATTTTATTTGTTAATAAATGACCTGGAGGATAGGATAAACAGGGCAATAGCTTCTCCGCAGAATGTGGAAATCTTGCAAAAAGATCAGAACAAATTAATCAGGTGGACACCTACATGGCAAATGAGGTTCAATGTAGAAAAATGTAAAATAATACATTTGGGTGGCAAAAATAGGATTGCAATCTATACACTGGGGGGAGAACCTCTGGGGGAATCTAGGATGGAAAAGGACCTGGGGGTTCTAGTATAGTGATAGGCTCAGCAATAGCATGCAATACCAAGCTGCTGCTAACAAAGCAAACAGAATATTGGCATACATTAAAAAGGGGATCAACTCCAGAGATAAAATTATAATTCTCCCACTCTACAAGACTCTGGTCTGGTCGCACCTGGAATATGCTGTCCAGTTCTAGGCACCAGTCCTCAGGAAGGATGTACTGGAAATGGAGCGAGTACAAAGAAGGTCAACAAAGCTGATAAAGGGTCTGGAGGATATTAGTTATGAGGAAAGGTTGCGAGCACTGAACTTATTCTCTCTGGAGTAGAGACACTTGAGAGGGGATATGACTTCAATATACAAATACCATACTGGTGACCCCACAATAGGGATAAAACTTTTTTGCAAAAGGGAATTTAACTTGTGGCCACTCATTAAAATTAGAAGAAAAGAGGTTTAACCTTAAACTACGTAGAGGGTTCTTTACTGTAAGAGCGGAAAGGATGTGGAATTCCCTTCCACAGGCGGTGGTCTCAGCGAGGGGCATTGACAGTTTCAAGAAACTAGTAGATAAGCACCTGAACGACCGCCACATACAGGGATATACAATGTAATACTGACATATAATCACACACATAGATTGGACTTGATGGGAGTGTGTCTTTTTTCAACCTCACCTTCTATGTTTATGATCAGAAAGGAAGGTAACCCACAGAATTGGTCTACAGATTCCATTAATGCCTTTGAGAGTCTCAAGGCTGCCTTTGCTAATGCTCCTGTGTTGGTACATTCTGATCCTAAGGTACCTTTCATCCTTGAGGTTGATGCATCTAAGACTGGAGTTGGTGCCCTGCTGTCTCAATGTCCTACCTATGAGAGCGCTATGCATCCTTGTGGCTACTTTTCCAAGAAATTATCTCCTGTGGAATGCAATTATGATATTGGGGATAGAGAGTTGTTAGTGATCATTTTAGCCCTTAAAGGTGCCACTGTGCAGGTTCTTATTCTGACTTATTCTCACATTCTTGCCTGAGGTTAAATGCCTTTCTCCCAGAAGGGAGATATGGGCTCCTTTCTTATCAAGTTTCAATTACATAGTCTCATTCTTACCTGGCACTAAGAATGTAAGGGCCGGGAAAGACCCCAGGTCAAGGGGTTTGACCAGAGATGAGACGCTACAAAGAAACTTCCAATAATATTTGGCGAAGCCAAGAAAACAATGCAATGGTCGTAAACCCACGGGTCTAGGCCACTGTAGCACTGCCAAGAGTTTCTCTGGGTCCATCAAAAAACCAGCAGTGGAAATGACATAACCCAGGAATTTAACCTGTTCACAATGAAACTCGCACTTCGCCAACTTGCAATACAGGTTATTATCTCTCAACCTCTGCAGCACACGGCAGACATCTGTGTGATGGCTCTCTAGGCTTGTGCAATAAAAAAATAACAAATTACAACGAATACGAAAGAAATATAACGAATGAATTCGAATGAATTCGACATGATTCGAAATTATTTCAACCACATTCGAAATTATTTCAACTGCATTCGACATTATTTCAACTGCAGTCAAAATGATTTCAACATGATTCAACATTATTTCAACCGCATTCGAAAATATTTTGTGACCCGACTTTAGGGCCATGTATCTCGGGGTCACTTGGTGCTAGACACTTCAAATTTGGATATGTTGTAGTGCTAGTATTATTGTGTTTGCATACCAAATTTGGGGTTTCTAGCTATAAGTGACCCCGAGATATGCGGCCCCAAAATCGGGTCGCAAAATGTTATTAGTTATTAGAGCAGAAAATGACATTTTGCGACCCGATTTTGGGGCCACATATCTCGGGGTCACTTATAGCTAGAAACCCCAAATTTGGTATGCAAACACAATAGTACTAGTACTATAACATATCCAAATTTTCAGTTTCTAGCACCAAGTGACCCCGAGATACATGGCCCTAAAGTCGGGTCACAAAATATTTTCGAATGCGGTTGAAATAATGTTGAATCATGTTGAAATCATTTTGAATCCGGTAGAAATATTTTCGAATTTGGTTGAAATATTTTCGAATGTGGCCGATTTTTCAAATTCGGTAGAAAACTAAACGAAATCCGAAAACGAATTTAAGGAAGTTAACGAATATAACTAAACGAAATTAATGAATTAACGAATTAAAACGAAACAAAACTAAACAAATTTTTTCCTTTTGCACATGTCTATGGCTCTCTAGGACTTGGAAAATATGAGGATAGCATCAAGATAAACCTCCACACATAGCTGCAACAAATCTTGGAGGACATCTTTGATAAATTCATGGAAAACTGCGGTAGTGTTGCAAAGACCAAATGGTATAAATAGGTAATCATAATGGCCTGTTCTGGTATTAAACCCCCTCCTTGATTCTCACGAGATTGTATGCCTTTCGCAAATCAAGCTTTGTAAAAAGGAGGAGGTCATATAACTCCGTAAACAAAGGAATCGGATACGCGTTCTTAATTGTGAAGCGATTGAGACCCCTATAATCAATACAAGGTCTCAGTTCACCATTCTTCTTTTTCACAAAGAAGAAACCAGCATCAGCAGGAGACGAGGATCTACAGATGAATCCTCAAGAAAGTGCATCGGCCACATACTCCTCCATGGCTTTTTCCTCCGAGACAGACAAAGGGTAGACCCAACCACGAGGGGGTATGGCACCAGGTTGAAGGTAATGCACAATCAAATGACCGTTGTGGAGGCAAACTACTGGTTTGACCTTTGTCAAAGACATCACAACATTTGCGGTACTCCTCCGGCAGGGAAGAGAGTTAAGGAGTGCACAAAACCTTAGCCACTTTCAGAAAACATGTCTCCCTGCACTGTGGCGACCAGGAAAGAACCTCAGCAAGAAGCCAATCAAAACAGGGGTTGTGCCTCTGTAACCAAGGATAACCAATAACCACCGGAAAATGAGGTGAGGAAATGACTTGGAAATGGATTATCTCATGATGAAGAGTCCCCACGACCATAGTCAATGGATCAGTCACATGAGTCACCTGGGCAGGCTGTAGAGGTCTCCCATCAATAGCCTCAATGGCAAGTTGATTGTCATGCAGCTGCAGCGGAATTGAGTGCTACGAAACAAATGCAGCATCAATGAACAGGCCTGCAGCCCCAGAGTCGATTAGACGACTAGGATGGATGACTCAGACCAGGAAGGGGTTTACCCGGTACCAGGGGCTTGTCCTTTTGGATAACTGGGGACATAACGTCACCTCATCTCTGTCCCCTACAGGACCTCTGGTGCAAGCATTTCCCAGAGGGGTAGGACAAGACTTCAAAAGTGACCTGCCTGGTCACAATAAAGGCACAATGTCTCCCTCCTCCTAAAATCCCTCTCATCTGCAGAGAGATGTGCAACTACATGGGTTCTACCTCACTGGCAGACTCAGTACCAGGGAGGTATGGGAGGTGAGGGTGGGACTGTAAAGCTCGGAACCAAGCATACAGGAGGCTTCTGCAAGTACACCTTAAAAGAGGGTCTCTCTCGGAGTCTGGAGTCAATGAGGGTGGCAAACGTGATCAACTTCTCCAGCTTAGTGGGTATGTCTCTGGCTGCTATCTCATCTTTGATGTGATCCGAGAGACCATGAGAAAAAGCTGCCACGAGGGCCACATTATTCCAAGCAACCTCTGCTGCCAGAGTACGGAACTCAATGGCGTAATCGGCAACAGTTCTCGTACCCTGTTTGATGGACATCAGGCCTTTGGCAGCAGACGTGGAGTGTGCAAGAACGTCAAATACCCTCTTAAAGGAAGCCATAAATTGAATTCTTGGTAACTCTGTACAATGGGTTTTTGCATCTCCCATAGAGGGTTTGCCCAGGACAAGGCTCTCTCAGAAAGAAAAGGGTATCATAAAGCCTACTTTGTGAAATAAATTGATACTGTTGCGCACAACCTAGCCAGAAGGACTAAATAAAAATTCTAGAAAGCTGCTCACATAACAAAGTGTTCTCTACACTCAAACATACAAAGGGGGGGGGGGGGGGTGTTTTATGTGGCGCTATCTATAATAATAGTGTATACTTACAAACCATAAATATTAAAAATAACACAATACATAATAATACAGTACAAACAAATGTGCAAATAGTGCCGGATAATAAAGTGCATAAAAGTATCCGTAATAAAGTGCAAAGAAATATATATCAATATACTGAATGACATCAAAACATCAATCCATGCAAATAGTGCAAATAAGTGTACAAAGCAGAAATGAGCATACCAAAATTGAAAGCAAACGTTCAAAGAAAACAAATTAGAACAATAAAAATTGTATATATCCAGTGAAAAGTGTAAAAAAAAAGCCCACTCAAATAATGTGCAAGCCGTCCAAACGGCTAAAATTAAACCGTGCAATGTGAATAAATAAAGTGCAATCTACATCCTTCTTCCAGGCATCAGTGCTCAACATGCACCCCTCATTTCCCCCAGCCTCTCACCTCAAATAAAGGTCCCTATGGACCGGATGCCGCTTATGGGGTGGTTGGTAAAACAATCTTCCAGCTCTTAACAGTATACCTCCGGGACCCAGACTATGTTCATCCACTATCAGCACTCCGGTTTCATATACAAAAGAGTAAGGGGGGTCGCCAATGTGTAGTACCGTTAAAACACTTTATTGATAAAAAATATCCACACTTACATTAAAATTTCTAAACACAGATGTAAACACTGATGCTTCCGGTCTCGGCCGCGACCGGAAGTGACGATCGACACCTAGACTCCTCCCTGACGCATTGCGTCACATATCACGTGACTTTCTTAAAGGGCCCATTATTTTTGGAGTTATTTGGTGGAATTGTTTTAATAAAGGCTGTTATGGCCAGTTATACTCCATAAGCAATGTGTGGTCTCGGTTATTTTAGTAAGAGGGTTAAGGGGATGGGAGTATTAAGGTCATAACAGTATAATAGAAGGGGTCATTTGGCCTACACGGGTCATGTCAGTTAGTTTCTGAACGGCCGTTCATCTACTAGCCATGTGGCGTTCTCTTTGGAGAGATCGTGCCATTATTGGGCTTGGAGTTATTGCTTTGACCCAAGTCCAGTCCAGGAACTGTGGGAGGAGGAGTTCTTGGACCAAGAATTGGTTGCTTAATCATGACCAATTCTGTCATATGCCAAGTTGCTGGAGCTCCGGGAGAATAATCCTGATGATTTCAGGAATCTCCGAATGACAGACCCCTGCTTTCGCCGTCTATTGGCTTTGCTTACCCCCTATATTAGGAAGTAGGACACATGCATGCGGCAAGCCATTACTCCCGAGCAAAGGCTTGTGGCGACGGGGAGAAGTCTCCAGGACCTAAAGTTTACAACTGGGATCTCCCCTCAGGTTCTGGGAATCATTATTCCAGAGACCTGTTCTGCCATCATCCAAGTCCTGCAGAAGGACTATATTTGGGTAAGTTTTAGCCTTTAACATTACATTCTATGTATTTAATGTTTTCTAATGTATTGTATTAATTTCTTCATTCCATAATTACCACTATTGTAATATGCTGTGAATGTCCTCCTTGTCCTCATGCATGCTGTAAGCTTTTAATGCTCCTTTTTTGTCCTTCATGCATATTTGCCTTCACTAATCTCCGCAGTATGCTATCCTGGGCCCATACATACCTAGCCTAGTAAATTAACAATGTATTTTGTCAGGTTAATTTTTGTGCTTACCCTAAACACCCCCTAAAATGTGTACAAATGTTATTGTTGTCCTCAAATTCAGGCAGTGCAAAAATAGGATTTTTATATACAGCTTACCTGTAAAATCCTTTTCTTGAGAGTACATCACGGGACACAGGAGCTTCATTACATAGTGGGTTATGTAGGCACCTCTGGTGATTGGACACTGGTTAACCCCCAATTAACGAGAATTCCTCCCCTATATAACTCCTCCCATATGGGAGGCACCTCAGTTTTGTAGCAAGCAATAGGAAACCACGTAAAACCCAAGAGGGGCGGGAGCCCTGTGTCCCGTGATGTACTCTCAAGAAAAGGATTTTACAGGTAAGCTGTATATAAAAATCCTATTTTCTTGATCATACATCATGGGACACAGGAGCTTCATTACATAGTGGGATGTCCCATAGCAATGCTCAGATTGAGGGGAGGGAGACACAGATCATAATAATAGACCGCCATGGACCGGAGGACCTAAACTGCAGCCCGCAGTACACTGCGCCCAAAGGCGAAATCCTCTTGCCCTCTGACATCCACCTGATAGAATCTGGTGAATGTGTGGACTGATGCCCAAGTTGCAGCCTTACAGATCTGAGCCAGGGAGGCCTGGTGATGCACTGCCCAAGAAGCACTTACAGCCCTAGTTGAGTGCGCTTTCACTTGAAAAGGAGGGATCTTCCCTTTAACACTATAGGCCTGAGAAATAATCTGTCTAATCCACCTTGAGAGAGTGGATTTTGATGCCGCCTGGCCCTTTCTAGGGCCTTCCGCCAAAATAAATAAGCAATCAGCTTTCCTTATATGAGCAGTTGCCTGAAGATAGATACTGATTGCCCTTACCACATCCAAAGTGTGCAAAGACTCTTCTCCTGCGGACTGTGGGTCCGGAAAAAGGATGGTAGGATTACATCTTGATTCAAATGGAATCCCAAAACCACCTTAGGCAGAAAGGACCTGTTGGGACGCATTACCACCCGGTCCTTATGAATAATTAGATACGGTTCCTTGCTGAAGAGAGCTGCTAGCTCTGACACTCTCCTAGCTGAGGAAATGGCTACCAAGAAAACCCAATTTTTTTTTTTTATAGTCAAAAAGGACTAATGAAGCCAGATGCAAAGGTTCATATGGTTGCCCCTGCAAAGCTGAGAGAACCAAATTCAGATCCCATGGGCATACCGGAGGTTTGACTGGCGGCCTTATCCGCATAGCCCCCTGGATGAAAGCCCGCACAAGGGAATGTAATGCAAGTGGCTTCTGGAAAAAAACACTGACAAGGCTGAAATCTGCACCTTGATAGTGCTTACGGCCAAATTCATTTCTAGGCCTGACTGGAGAAAGGCCAAGATCCTGATAATGACATACTTTCTAGGATGCCATTCCCTGAGTTTACGTCAGGAAACGTATGCCTTCCAGATCTTGTAGTAAATAAGCCTGGAGGCCGGCTTTCTGGCATTGACCAGAGTAGAAAGGACTGGCCCCGAAAGCCCACAATCCCTCAGAATGTGGGTCTCAGCAGCCAAACTGTCAAATTCAGACTGCGTAAAGCAGGATGGTAAATTGGACCCTGTGAGAGCAGATCTGGCCAGAGAGGAAGGATCCATGGCCTGCCTACTCCCAACTTAATGATCTCTGCGTACCAAGGTCGCCTGGGCCAAGCCGGGGCTACCAAAAGCATCGACTTTGTTTCCCTCTTGATTCTTCCCAGGAACCATGACAGAAGCGGGCACGGGGGGAAGGCATAAATTAGATTGTACTGATCCCAGGGAACTGTCAGAGCATCCGACCCCTGAGCAAGAACATCTCTTGTCCTTGACACAAATTTGTCCAGCTTTCTGCTGAATCTGGACGCAAACAGATCTATGTCTGGAGTACCCCACCTGCGACATATGTTCTGAAAACACGTCGGGGTGCAGAGCCCATTCTCCTGGGCACAACTGCTGACGGCTCAGAAAATCCGCCTGCCAATTTTCCACTCCTGGAATGAGGATTGCAGAAAGGGATGGAACATGCCTTTCTGCCCAGACAAGTATGCGATTCACCTCTTTTTGTGTAACCAGCCTCCTGGTACCACCCTGGTGATTGATATAGGCCACTGCTGTGGCATTGTCGGACTGAACCTGAACAGGGAGACCCCGTAGTCTGTAAGACCACTTTATGAGAGCCATATAAACTGCCCGGATTTCCAAGACATTTATGGGCAATAGCTTCTCGATCGCAGACCATTTCCCCTGCGAGCACGTCTCCTCCAATACTGCTCCCCAGCCCGTCAGGCTGGCATCTGTCGTAATAATCTTCCATGGAAGAGGAAGAAAAGTTTTGCCTTTCAGCAAATTCTCGGCTTGTAACCACCAAACGAGACTCTTGCGTGTCCCTGGGGACAGACACATATGAAGATCCAAGGACTGGGGCTTCCTGTTCCAAGCCGCAAGGATGCATCTTTGCAGAGGCCTTGAGTGGAACTGGGCGAATGGAACGGCCTCGAAGGAGGCGACCATTTTCTACAACAGTCTCATGCACAACCGAATGGGGAAGATCTTCTGCCCAGAATTAGGCACACCAGACCCCCAATGGCCAAGGCCTTTGGCCTTGGTAGAAACACCCCGCCATGAGCGGTGTCGATGACCATACCCAGGTATTCCAACCTGGTAGTAGGCTGTAGGGACTACTTTTCTAGGTTTATAATCCAACCTAGGCGTTTCAGGTGTTCTAGCATTCTGGTAACACTGTGGTTCAGGAGCGCTACTGTTTTCTCTATGAGAAGCAAGTCGTCTAGATACGCCATGATGGCTATACCCTGAGCTCTTAGGTTTGCCAAGAGAGGGTCTAGAATCTTTGTGAAGACTCGAGGAGCCGTAGCGAGCCCGAACGGCAAAGCCACAATTGAAAATGGCGCCGCTTTACCGCGAACCTTAGATACTTTTGGTGTGCGGAAAAAATTGGCACATGAAAATATGCATCCTTGATATCTATTGATGCCATAAACTCTCCCCCTTACAGGGAGGAGACCACAGCGCGTATTGACTGCATTCGGAAGGACCGGATGAGTAAAAACCGGTTCAGATCCAGGATAGGTCTGACACCTCCATTTGGCTTTGGAACGGTGAAGAGATTCGAGTAAAAGCCTGAACCCTGTTCTTTTGGGTCCACTTCCACTATCACCCCCTGGGATAGTAAGTGATCTAAGGCCAGGAATAGCGGTCTTTGCTTTACTGGATCCCTGGGGATCCTTGACCTTAGAAAGCGAGAAGGTGGAATCTCCTGAAACTCTAGCTTGTAGCCCAGAGATACCGAGGAGACTACCCACTTGTCCCGGATCTCTTCCCACCAGGCTTCTGCAAACTGCAGGAGCCTTCCCCCCACTCGGCCGAGTTGGGGCGCCCCTTCACAAGGAAGCTTTTGGGCTCTGCTTAGCAAGGTTTCGCCCCCAAGTCTTTTGCTGCCCCTGGGCCCGGCCTTGAGCCTTTCCTGTAGGAGGAGGTTGGGAAGGGTGTCGCCACTGCTTAGAGCTTGATGCTCCGGGAGAGAGAGAACGCTTAAATGATGGACGTTTGCTTCTTTTGATTGAAAAGAGAGTAGATTTACCCCCTGAAATTCTTTGGACGAACTTGTCTAAAATAAACGTTCCCCTTAAACGGGAACCCAATCAAATGCTTCTTGCATGATAGCTCAGCTGCCCATTTTTTAACCATAGGGCGCTTCGCATGTGTACCAAAAGGAGAGACCAACGAGATGCTTGTTGGACAGAATCCAAAATCGCATTAATCATAAAACACAGAATTTGAGGTATTTCTGCATAATTCTCCACTTCCTCACTGGGATGGAGGCCAAGCATCTGCTTAACTTGTTCCTTGAGGAACTGACACAACCCCACGGCTGCGACTGTAGGTTGCACTACTGCGCCAGTCATGGAAAAGGAGGCTTTCAACAAGGTTTCCAGCTTCTTATCAGTTGGATCCTTAAATACCTTAAAAGGACAGGTCAGGTTTCTATTCACGCAAGAAACAGCCGCATCAAATGATGGGACCCCCCATTTCTTGGCGAAACTTTCCTCCAGAGGATAAAGCATAGAAAACCTTTTAGGAGGAGCAAACAGTTTATCAGGATGTCCCCAATCCTCATACAACAATTTATCCATTAAGGGATGAATTGGAAAGGAAAAAGGCAGTCTGTGGGATTTTCCTGATTCCCAGGGAAGAAACCCTCCCTGATTCCCAGGGAGGACGTAGCGACCTCAACAGCAGGCATTCTGAATGTGGTACGCACCAATTCAGTATAATACTGCACCTGTTTTCTGAGCGCCTGGGAGGAGGGTCTCTCTCCTCTTCCTCTGATTCATCCGACTGCTCATGATCCCTGTCTCAAATATGGATCTCTCCTCATTGTCAGAAGTGTCATCTGAGAGAGGAATCGCAGCAGAGGGAGGGGATCTACCCCTTTTCCTGCTATCTTTCAGGGAAGCTGAAATAAAATTCATGATTCTCCCTTCAAAACCCTCCAATGTAGCCCTAAGGGAGTCCTCAGTGACATATACCGGGGCTGAGACATTAGGAGAGGCTGCAAAACCTGACAGGTGCACTGACTCATCCTGTGAGGCTGGCTCCAGTCTTGCAGGTTGGATGGTAACCTACAGGCATTTTTAAAACCCCTAGACCTAGGCAGTGATTTACCAGTGCCTTTGTTACCTCCCCCTGAGACCCTCTTATGAGGAGACATAGTCCTACGCTACAAAGCAGAGGTACTAGTACAAAGTGCAATCACTGTTGTGCTCAAAGTCTCATAATAAATATATATGCTTAAACTGCACAACCTGATGCTGAGTATGTGTCTTAGGTTTGCCTGGATCCAATCCCCCGGGATGCTTACTGCCCACAGCTCCTGTGTCTCACACTTACAGCCCCCTGGCGCACTGGGCTTTTTTTTAAATTGCCGCCTGGCGCCTGCACAGTACAGCGCTTTGCACACCAACGTGCACGGCTCGCAACCACACTCCCCCCTTCATTAGCATGGGAGCACGCTTAGCGCGTGTGCACGAGGACTACCGGACGTCCAGGGGGTAAGGGGACCACCATCGGAGCAGCGCGGGACCCCCAGACTACGTGGGACCCCTGTACTACCTTTATTGTGGCAGGGATTGCAGTGGAGACATGAGTCATCTGGAAGAACCAGGCTTCACTGAGCGTGTGTATCTGAAAGGCATGTAAGTATGCATCAGGCTGCTCTTACTCCCTCTAGTGGTGGAAACCAGGTAAGACATACAACTACTCAAATGAAGAAATCCATCATATAATTATATATAGGATTAACTTCCCTTACCTGTCCCCGCCGCAGGAATTGCTGAAAACAGACAGATTTCAGCCTTCACCCCTTCACGGCGGGCAGAGTTTGCCAACCTTCAGGTTTCTCTGGGGTTCTTTCTCAGAAGAACCTCCTACCTGGACCTTGTAAAAGACTCTGCCAGAAACTTTCGTGCCACATGTGTAAACAGTACACCAAGTCTGGTTTTCCCAGAGCCCAGTCTCCCAAAAGGGGAGGACTTACAGGCCAAACCTAGTTTCTTCAGATGACGAGGCCCGGTTACCATACCATCTTGGGAGTCAAATATCGGCCCGAGATCTGGATCCGGTTTGTTGCAGCCCTTAGGCCCCCGCAGGGACCTGCACAGTTGCACCCCCGAAACAAGTCCATTGATCCCCCATGATCTGAGCTAGCACATGTTGACACACTGGGGGTTATTTCTGAAAGGCCAATCCACTTTGCACTACAAGTGCACTTTCATTGGACTTGTAGTACAAAGCGGATTGGCCTTTCAGAAATAACCCCCACTGTGTGTTTTGTGGCTTTAGCAAACTAGATGTAGGGAAAGACACACATCTTAGGCATGGGATCATGATGGAATTCTGAATTTTGTGGCCCAATTTGTGTGCATCTTCAATTTTTGGCTTTATGATTCTTAAAAACACATAAAGATTACAATTAAAACATTACTTAGGGCAGTATTTCACAACTCTCCTTCTCCAGATGCATTTCTACGTCATGTTTTCTATAATTTTTTTTGGCAGGGGCGATGATGCCATTTTCAAGGTTAGTAATTCACACAATAGTTTTTAGCCTGTGGAAAATACAGTAAAACGGGACCCGGTGGTGCACCTAGAGAAGTGGAATGGCTAAACACTGACCACAGGCACTATAAAGCCTATGTTTACATTGGAGCGATTTGTCATGCAATTTGATAGTTAAAAATGTAATCAATTTAAAACTGTACAAACACATGTCCAACATAACGACAAAAATAAAACATGTTTGGTTTTTAAATTTTCGCTAAAATATTGATGATGCTGATAACTCTGTTTTGTACAGCATGGATGTTTTCTTTCATTTTCTCCAATTCCCTATTGCAAACCAAGAGCTCGCTGATAAGTATTTGTGCACTTGCACTGCTGAAGTGATTTTGTTCTTCCACAACATCCACATAACCAAAAAAAAAACACCATGTATAAGAAATATGCAGGCATCCATCTATTATTTAAAGCTGTGGTCTCAGACAGCAACTCGTGGTCGACACCATTTTGAGAACTTCACACAGTACTTCCTGCACATCAACATCTTCAGGGTGTGTGCTGAGTTGACTTTCTGTATCTTCAGGAGGTGTTGGGTTACTGGTGGCCCCCCACAGCTCAGATGTCCCTCTTCTTTTCTAGAAATAGTAATATGAAGCATTGTCTTCCAATTGTCTGTTTTGGCAGAGTTCCAAGTTCAATACATGATTTTTTCCCTTTCAAAAGCAGGAATACTTACCTGTTTTGTGCAAGTTTCACACATGGAGATACCCCTAGTATCCATTGGAGCACCTGCGTGAGACACCATAACAAGGGTGTTATGGTGTCCCACACTAGTGCTCCTGCTTCCAGTTGTGTAAACAGCCGCTGAGTGTACTCTCCTGACACTGAATAAAGTTGACATTTCATTATAGTTACAAACACATCTAGACAACAATTTAATGAACCTATTATAATAAAAACAGGCCATAACAAATGCATTTAACCTGCATCTCCCAAAAATTAAGTAGTAGTGGTCGATCGAACAATGTTTAATATCCCACAAACAATTCCTGTGTCCACGAAAATAAAACTTGGCATTTTAAACTGTAGAATAGTAAAGAAAAGAACATGGGCCAGCACAAAAGTAATAATAATAATAATAATAGGAACACAGGATAAATACTTACTTTTTCGCAGCACTTTTCCTGATCTTTCTATACTGATCTTGCTCTTACGGTAATTTAAGATCTGACCAGCGTTCTCAACTGATCCTTGGATCGTCGTACCCCAAAATTCCTGTGCAGACTTCTCACAATTTTAGCCATGATCTTGGCCTTTGGGTTTCTGTAAGGTCCATAATTATCATCATAGTCTGTCCTCACTAAGATGTCCACCATCTCCACCATTTCTTCAAATGACATATTTGTGGCCTTATATCTCCTCCTGGATCTGGAAGTGGCTTGCTCCGGGTTTTCCTCTTTTGCCGCTCTCAGCACACACCTGCTGTCTCGCCGCCATTTGCTCTCCCAATGCCCCCAAAGAGAAGGGGCGGGGAATACACTAGAAAGAAGGACAGGGGTGGAGTTTCACACATGCGCAGTGTATATAAAACCATAACGAGCGGACGATGTAACAGCGGTAGGAGCGATCTGGGAGTGGAGGACGAACGATCGACATCGCCAAAAGGAAAGCTAAAACGAAGGTACAATTGTAAATGGTGGCATCAGTGTTTAGTGGCCTATACTGCTTATAGATTAAGGCCTATATTGGGACCAGATTATGAGTTTAGTCGGACATTAGGGTTCATCTTGTGTTGTCTTGCAGGTAAAATGGTGGATAAATTCACAGCCCCATATTTTTTACCCAAATTTATCCAGCAGTACCGAGAGCTGCCGTGTCTATGGCAAGTTTAAAAGTAGGGATTACTCCTATAAAATCAAGAGAAAGGCAGCGATGGAGAAACTGTTGGAATTGGTGAAGTCTCTGTATCCCACGGCAGACATCAATTATTTGAAGGTTAAAATTGGTAGCCTGGGCAGTACATATAATTGGGAGCAAAAGAAGGTCATGGAATCTCAGAGATCGGGAGCAGCAGCAGATGACATATATGTCCTCAGGGTGTAGAACTACAAACGCTGTGCACACATTTTTTGTCAGACCAAAACGAACCACACCCATCACTCTCAGCGCTTCCTTCCACATTGGATGAGGCCACAGCTTCTGAGGTCCACCCTGGTCCTTCTACACAAGAACAAGATGTGGAGGAGCCCAGCTTGACCCAATTATAGCATTGTTGAACATATTTGTAGACAAAAATAGAATGATGTTAACTAGACATTATTGATTCCAAATTTCTGCCTTAGTTAAGTGGTTTACATATCAATAGACAGTAGTGGTAAATAATCTTTTCTATTTGTTAACATTCAATTTGCAACAGTCAAGAGCTCAAAACTGTGTGTGACTGATGACCAAAAACCTAAAAATATGTCCCATTTTCATACACAGGAAGTCTCAGTCAGGAGGAGCCCCTGCCCAGCAGCCAGACTGAGTGCCAGATTCCTCCCCTACGTCCTCCAACTAAAAGAGCCTAAAAGCAGAAACTTGGATGATGTCACGGCTGCCTTCCTCAGGCACCAGATGCACAGGAGGAATTTGGATGCATGACTGCCAATAAGTTGAAAGATATGGATGAGGGCCAATGCAGTATGTGCGAGGAGATGATCCTGCAGCTCCTCAACAAGGGGAGGCGGAGCCAAATTACCACAAAAACACACATACGCAAAATAAAGCACAATCCTCCACCACTTCCACAGACACCACAGCCACCCCACCCACCACAGCAGCATGGCGGACCATGGAAAATGCAACCATAACACCTCCAACAAGCCTGCTGGGGATTTTCAACCCTACATGTTTTAATTTTCTCTTAGTTTAATTTTAATATTATGATTTGAGTTGTACTTTTTTTATTTTGTGCCGAGCATGCATTTTTTATTTAATTTAGTTTATTTGTGTGAAAGGAAGCGTTGAGAGTGATGGCCTGGGTTCGGTCTGGTCTGTCAAAAATGCAGGCTGCAGACATATATGTCATCTGCTGCTGCTCCCAATCTCTCGGAGTCCAGGACCGTATTGTGCTCCCTATTAAATGGACTCCTCAGGTTACCAGTTTTGAAATTCACAAAATTGATGTCTGCCCTGGGGTGCAAACGCTTCACCAATTACAAATGTTTCTTCATCGGTACATAGTTAGCAAGGTTGAATAAAGACTCCAGTTCAACCTGAGTGGGTGTCTACAATTGTCCCTATCCCTGTACATTGCACACTCACATTGGTCACTACCCTCAAGGAGCCTACAATCCAAGGTCCCCATTCATATACTAGGGCCAATTTTGGACAGAAGACAATTAACCTATCTGCATGTCTTTGGAGTATGGGAGGAAACTGGAGTAAACCCACGCAGGCACAGGGAGAACATGCAAACTCCAGCCAGGTAGTGTCATGGTTGGGGTTCAAACCAGCGACCCTTTTTACTGCTAGGCAAGAGTGCTAATCACTACACCACTGTGCCCTCCTCTTGATTTTTATATGACCTTGTGCTCCCTATTCAATAAAAAATATTTTTGGGGAAAAATACTTGGCTATGTGCCTTAATTACAAAAAGGAAAGTTTGTGAGTAGGCAGGTACATTTCAAAAATACAATGTCAAATTAACAAGGGACACCAACATAGTTGTATCTTTGAGCTTAAAAACTATGAGATAATAATGGTGTTGTGGTAACTTGACCCAAGTTCGACTAGACTAGAAAAAAAAACAATGAAATACGTTTAGCAGAACTCTGTCAATATCACCAGCAAAGCAGTTTCTTTATTATCCCCTTGCCACCGAGCGTGTACGCAGATGTGCGTACTCGGCTTTTGGGGGTTATACCAGGATGATGCCCGCAGCTGCAGGCATCATCCTGGTACTGTTTTTTAGAGCCGGTGATCGGCTTTCCAGTGATAACAACCAATGCGGCTAAAAAACGTTTGGCTGTTATACTGGATGAGCGGGAGGGGACGCTTACAGATTGAACGGGAGCCCCGATCAACAAACCGTCGCTTCTGGCGGCCAGGGACAGACTTCCCTCCCTATGGCTTCCTTCCAGTCTCCTAATTGTAAACACGGAAGCGATGACGTCACTTCCCGTTTACTCAGCTGCCAATGGCGCCGGTTTTAAAAAAATATATAGTATTCAGAATTGCTGAAAATGGCAATCTGAATACTTTGAAGTGCAAAGGAGGGATTTGGGGTCTTTTAGACCCCCGATCACTCCATAAAGAGTACCTGTCACCACCTATTACTGTCACAAGGGATGTTTACATTCCTTGTGACAGCAATAAAAGTGATCACATTTATTAATTTTTTTAAATGTATTAATTTTAAAATAAATAAAATAAATATGAAAAAAAATTTTTTAAAGCGCCCCCGTCGGCACCAGCTCGCTCGGCAAAGAAAATGCATATGGAAGTCGTGACTACATATGTAAACGGTGTTCAAATCACACATAGGAGGTATTGCCGTGATCGTCAGAACAAGAGCAATAATTCTAGCACTAGACCTCCTGTGTAACTCTAACCTGGTAACCGTTAAAAAAAATAAAGTGTTGCCTATGGAGATTTTTAGGTACCATAGTTTGACGTCATTCCACAAGTGCGTGCAATTATAAAGTGTGACATGTTTGGTATCTATTTACTCTGCGTAACATCATCTTTCACATTATATAAAAAAATTGAGCTAACTTTACTGTTTCTTTTTTTTTAATTCATGAAAGTGTCCCTTTTCCCAAAAAGTTGCGTTTAAAACACCACTGCATAAACACTGTGTGAAATAAAATATTGCAATAATCGCCATTTTATTCTCTAGATTCTCTGGTATAAAAAAAAATATATAATGTTTGGGGGTTCTAAGTAATTTTCTAGAAAAAAATATGGATTTTAACTTGTAAACACCAAATGTCAAAAATTAGCTTAGTCATGAAAGGGTTATACCATTATACAGAAGAAGAGAATGTGCGCTGCATTGAGAGATTTCATAAGTTGCCACGTCAGGGCCGTCTTTAGCGCAGGGCAAACGGGGCACTTGCCCTGGGCCCAATGTTTGTAGGGGGGCCCGCACTGCTACCCACAAATTGGGGCCCCAATGAAGGTTTTGCAGAGTGTGCAGAGGACATGGGACGGGAGACTGTATTCCCGTGCTAGCCAGCTGAGAGGGGGCGGGGCCGGGAGCTCCACTGATGTTCTGACCCCGCCCCCGTACAGCCTGTATGCTCGGAACAGAGCGGCTGTAGTGAGAGCCAGTGATCGGAGTGGGAGCGTCAGTGGAGCTCCCGGCCCCACCCCCGGACCTCTGTATTCCCCAGCCAGTATAGAGGGGGCGGGGGCAGGGCCGGGAGCTCCACTGACGCTCCCACTCCGATCACTGGCTCTCACTACAGCCGCTCTATTCCTAACATACAGGCTGCACGGGGGCGGGGTCAGAGCGTCAGTGGAGCTCCCGGCCCCGCCCCCTCTCAGCTGGCTAGCACGGGAATATAGCCTCCCGTGTCCTCTGTGCACTCTGCAAAACCTTCATTTGGGGCCCCAATTCACGGGTAACGTGGCCCCCCTACAAAGCATCAGTGGAGCTCCTGGCTGTTGTAGTGAGATCAGAGAATGGAAGCCCTGCCCACATACCTCTAAATGTATGTAGTGTGTTTGGCTGCTCAGGTATGTCTTTGCACCCATAAAATGCCTGACTGCTTAAACCCTGAGCTGTGTTATTCAACTGACAAGCTGTGCGTTGCTAAAAGTTCTCTGACCATCACCTGTAGCATGTACACAGTCTCTGATTGTCTCCTGCAGTATGTCCGCATTCTCTGATTGTCTCCTGCAGTATGTCCGCAGTCTCTGATTGTCTCCTGCAGTATGTCCGCAGTCTCTGATTGTCTCCTGCAGTATGTCCGCAGTCTCTGATTGTCTCCTGCAGTATGTCCGCAGTCTTTGATTGTCTCCTGCAGTATGTCCGCAGTCTTTGATTGTCTCCTGCAGTATGTCGCCAGTCTCTGATTGTCTCCTGCAGTATGTCGCCAGTCTCTGATTGTCTCCTGCAGTATGTCCGCAGTCTTCGATTGTCTCCTGCAGTATGTCCGCAGTCTTTGATTGTCTCCTGTAGTATGTCCCCAGTCTCTGTCTCCTGCAGTATGCCGCCAGTCTCTGATTGTCTCCTGCAGTATGTCCGCAGTCTTTGATTGTCTCCTGCAGTATGTCCGCAGTCTCTGATTGTCTCCTGTAGCATGTCCGCAATCTTTGATTGTCTCCTGCAGTATGTCCGCAGTCTCTGATTGTCTCCTGCAGTATGTCTGCAGTCTCTGATTGTCTCCTGCAGTATGTCCGCAGTCTCTGATTGTCTCCTGCAGTATGTCCGCAGTCTTTGATTGTCTCCTGCAGTATGTCCGCAGTCTCTGATTGTCTCCTGCAGTATGTCCGCAGTCTCTGATTGTCTCCTGCAGTATTTCCGCAGTCTCTGATTGTCTCCTGCAGTATGTCCGCAGTCTCTGATTGTCTCCTGCAGTATGTCCGCAGTCTCTGATTGTCTCCTGCAGTATGTTCGCAGTCTCTGATTGTCTCCTGTAGTATGTCCCCACTCTATGTCTCCTGCAGTATGTCGCCAGTCTCTGATTGTCTCCTGCAGTATGTCCGCAGTCTCTGATTGTCTCCTGCCATATGTCCGCAGTCTCTGATTGTCTCCTGCCGTATGTCTGCAGTCTCTGAACCTCTCCTGTAGTATGTCTGCACTCTCTGATACTCTCCTGTAGTATGTGTATTAATGTGCCCCTTTACTTGCTCAATTATTTAGGATTGCTCCACTGCTCAGTGAGAGGTAATGACAGGGCTCGAGTCCTGCGGGAACGCATGGGAACGGCGTCCCTGCACTTATTTCACAGCAGGAACGCCGTTCCCTTTGTAGAACCAGAGCCGCCCGAGGCTCTAGCTCAGACTGCTAGCTGTGTTGTCTTCACAGAGCTGACATCGGAGGAGCAGCACAGTGATACACGGAGGGCAGGGGCTGGCTCAGTTAACTGATTGGTTAATAGAACTGCTCTGCATTCTATCAACCAATCAGTTAACTGGGGCAGGTCCCGCCCTCTGTCCATCCCTTTGCTGCACTTCCGATGTCATCTGCTGTGCTGTGTCCTGTGTAAGGTAAGACAGGGAAGAGGGCACTGTTATGAAGGAGGGAGGGGGAAAGTATCAGAAACTGAAAGGAATGAGGAGGGGTGATATAAAAGGGAGGCAGGGCAGGAATGTGAAGGGGGGTTCTACAAAGGGGGTGAGGACAGGAATGTAAAGGAGGTGCCATAAAGGGGCTGAGGACAGGTTTAAATTTTAAAACTGGCTACTTGGTCATCTTCCGTACTATGTCGCATTCGCAGTCTGGTCATCTCCTATAGTCGCATTCGCAGTCTGGTCATCTCCTGTAGTCGCATTTGCAGTCTGGTCATCTCCTGTAGTCGCATTCGCAGTCTGGTCATCTCCTGTAGTCGCATTTGCAGTCTGGTCATCTCCTGTAGTCGCATTCGCAGTCTGGTCATCTCCTGTAGTCGCATTCACAGTCTGATCATCTCCTGTAGTCGCATTCGCAGTCTGATCATCTCCTGTAGTCGCATTTGCAGTCTGGTCATCTCCTGTAGTCGCATTTGCAGTCTGGTCATCTCCTGTAGTCGCATTTGAAGTCTGGTCATCTCCTGTAGTCGCATTCGCAGTCTGGTCATCTCCTGTAGTCGCATTCGCAGTCTGGTCATCTCCTGTAGTCGCAGTCTGGTCATCTCCTGTAGTCGCATTCACAGTCTGATCATCTCCTGTGGTCGCATTCACAGTCTGGTCATCTCCTGTAGTCGCATTCACAGTCTGGTCATCTCCTGTAGTCGCATTCGCAGTCTGGTCATCTCCTGTAGTCGCATTCGCAGTCTGGTCATCTCCTGTAGTCGCATTCGCAGTCTGGTCATCTCCTGTAGTCGCACTCGCAGTCTGGTCATCTCCTGTAGTCGCATTCGCAGTCTGGTCATCTCCTGTAGTCGCATTCGCAGTCTGGTCATCTCCTGTAGTCGCATTCGCAGTCTGGTCATCTCCTGTAGTCGCATTCGCAGTCTGGTCATCTCCTGTAGTCGCAGTCTGATCATCTCCTGTAGTCACATTCGCAGTCTGGTCATCTCTTGTAGCATGTCGCATTTGCAGTCACTGTATTTTATGTGAAATATATATATATATATATATATATACAGTGGTGTGAAAAAGTGTTTGCCCCCTTCCTCATTTCCTGTTCCTTTGCATGTTTGTCACACTTAAGTGTTTCGGAACATCAAACCAATTTAAACAATAGTCAAGGACAACACAAGTAAACACAAAATGCAATTTGTAAATGAAGGTGTTTATTATTAAAGGTGAAAAAAAATCCAAACCATCATGGCCCTGTGTGAAAAAGTGATTGCCCCCCTTGTTAAAACATACTATAACTGTGGTTGTCCACACCTGAGTTCAATTTCTCTAGCCACACCCAGGCCTGATTATTGCCACACCTGTTCACAATCAAGGCATCACTTAAATAGGAGCTGCTTGACACAGTAAGGTCCACCAGAAGATCCTTAAAAGCTACACATCATGCCGAGACCCAAAAAAATTCAGGAACAATTGAGAAAGAAAGTAATTGAGATCTATCAGTCTGGAAAGGGTTATAAAGCCATTTCCAAAGCTTTGGGAATCCAGCGAACCACAGTGAGAGCCATTATCCACAAATGGCGAAGACATGGAACAGTGGTGAACCTTCCCAGGAGTGGCCGGCCGCCCAAAATTACCCCAAGAGCGCAGCGACGACTCATCCAAGAGGTCACAAAAGACCCCACAACAACGTCCAAGGAACTGCAGGCCTCACTTGCCTCAGTTAAGGTCAGCGTTCATGCCTCCACCATCAGGAAAAGACTGGGCAAAAATGGCCTGCATGGCAGAGTTCCAAGGAGAAAACCACTGCTGAGCAAAAAGAACATCAAAGCTCGTCTCAATTTCTCCACAACACATCTTGATGATCCCCAAGACTTTTGGGACAACATTCTGTGGACCGATGAGACAAAAGTGGAACTCTTTGGAAGGTGTGTGTCCAAGTATATCTGGCGTAGAAGGAACACTGCATTTCATAAAAAGAACATTATACCAACAGTAAAATATGGTGGTGCTAGTGTGATGGTCTGGGGCTGTTTTGCTGCTTCAGGACCTGGAAGACTTGCCGTGATAAAAGGAACTATGAATTCTGCTGTCTACCAAGAGATCCTGAAGGAGAATGTCCGACCATCTGTTCGTGTACTCAAGCTGAAACGAACTTGGGTTCTGCAGCAGGACAATGATCCTAAACACACCAGCAAGTCCACCACCGAATGGCTGAAGAAAAACAAAATGAAGACTTTGGAGTGGCCTAGCCAAAGTCCTGACCTGAATCCTATTGAGATGTTGTGGTATGACCTTAAAAAGGCCGTTCATGCTCGAAAACCCTCTAATGTAACTGAATTAGGACAATTCTGCAAAGATGAGTGGGCCAAAATTCCTCCAGGACGCTGTAAAAGCCTCACTGCACGTTATTGCAAATGCTTGGTTGCAGTTGTTGCTGCTAAGGGTGGCCCAACCAGTTATTAGGTTTAGGGGGCAATCACTTTTTCACACAGGGCCATGATGGTTTGGATTTTTTTTCACCTTTAATAATAAACACCTTCATTTACAAATTGCATTTTGTGCTTACTTGTGTTGTCCTTGACTATTGTTTAAATTGGTTTGATGTTCCGAAACACTTAAGTGTGACAAACATGCAAAGGAACAGGAAATGAGGAAGGGGGCAAACACTTTTTCACACCACTGTATATATATATATATATATATATATATATATATATATATATATATATATATATATATATATATGCATATGAGTGTATCTTTTTTTTTTTTTTTTGGTGGGGGAGTGGATCTTGGGTGGGAGTTCCCACACTTTTTTCCCCAGGACTTGACCCCTGGGTAATGATGTGTATTAGCCTGTAGCAACCAATCAGCGAACAGTAGTGATCTGCTTTAATCTCTAGCAGCCAATCAGTAAGTGGTAATGATGTGCATTAACCTAGAGCAACCAATCTGGAAGCAGAAATTATGTTTTGTAACCTCTAGCAACCACCCAGCGAGCAGTAAGGATATGCTGTAACCTCTGGCTAACAATTGCAATCACTGCGTGATCTGCTGCAGTAAACTGATTTTGAGTCTACCTGCTATTTTTTGTATGTCTCAGAATGGAGGGGGGGCCCCAAGAAAATGTTTGCCCAGGGCCCAATCAAAATTAAAGACAGCCCTGTGCCACGTCACAAATGTGATATCTCCATTACGAATGCTAGTTTTACAAGACCGACTGCTTCCTGCTCATTCTTGCTTACGAGTATGCGTGTTTGTACTTTGGACTTTTGTCCGACTGACTTGTGTACACACGCTCGGAAAATCCGACAACACACATTTGTCTTCATAAAATTTGAAAACCTTCTAGCCAACATTTGTTGGCGGAAAGTCCGAAAACAATTGTCCAATAGAGCATACACACGGTCGGATTTACTTTCCGTCGGAAAGTCCGCTCGTGTGTACGAGGCTTAACTGAGGAAGGGATTCTTGATTTTTTTGCAGCAGATCTGACCTTATGAGACTCATCTTGCACTGGGGCTATGATCTCTGACCAAGCTTGTAGCAGAGGTTGAACTAAAGTCAGTTTGTCTCTCCTTTGCTCACATTGCTCAATTAAACAGTGCACAGAAGCAATACAATCCAATATCACCTATTGTGAATAGGCTGAATACTGCTGGAAAAAAGAACCTGCACAATGTTTCAGCAACCATCCTAAAAATCCAACCTGGTGTATAGTAAATGGATGAGTGAAAACATTGTGGACCTGAGAGATACACTGAAACAGTAGCTCAGAACAGACCTGAATCAATTACATTTTTCTTTTAGATATATCATTATTGCGGTGGCATGTTCTATACATTGCACAGATGTGCTACTTTACAAGCAGACAGGGGAGCCCCCAAGCACAATATTTAAAGGAACATTTCATTTTTATTGGTTCACTTTAACCACTTCACCCCCGGAAGGATTTACCCCCTTAATAACCAGGCCATTTTTTTGTGATACGGCACTGTTATTTTAACTGACAATTGCGTGGCGTGCGACGCTGTACCCAAACAAAATTGATGTCCCTTTTTTTCCCCACAAATAGAGATTTCTTTTGGTGGTAAAACCTCTGTGGTTTTTATTTTTGTGCTATAAACAAAAAAAGGCGCCAATTTTGAAAAAAAAAAACTTTCTGCTATAATACAGATCCAAAAAAAAATAAAAATAAAATGTATTCATCAGTTTAGGTAAGTATTTTACATATTTTTGGTAAAAAATTTCCAATAAGCATATATTGATTGGTTTGCCCAAAAGTTATAGCGTATACAAAATAGGGGATAGATTTATGGACCTTATTTTTTTTTATATTGGGGCAATCTGCAATTTTTAGCATGACATCTGTAGTGACTGACACCTACCATGATCCAACCTTACCACAAACCCCAACCCACCTCCAAACCCGGCCCCCATTAACAAATGACCAGACTATGTTTGGAGTAAATGACCATCTGGCCTTGATTTATTATCCAAATATATATATATCAATATAAAATTTCCATAAATAACTTTGTAAATGTAAAACCTTCCATTTGTACTGGATCATAAGTCATTAGTATACCCAAGAACCTACTGGTCACTGCGCACTACATCAGTCATTTCTTTAACCTCCAGATGGAATCCCCTGTCTCAGAGGCTATACACAAATCAGCGCAGTGACCTACCCCTTTTACCCTTCCCAGTTAACCCCTTGTAACCGGGAAGTACAATCCAACCACCCCCATCACCATGGATGGGTAAAACATATTTTCTACCTGCACCATTTAACCTCTTCAACTGACCCCAAAAAACTGCCCACCCCAGTAACCGAGCCCTGGAACAACCCCCCAACATCAAGGGAGGGTGGGTGGGAATCTCGTCCTCCTCCGCTCTCCGACTGCCCTGGCTTCCGCTTGGCTTCCTGGCGAAACCGCAGGCTCCGCCCCCAGCCTCGTCTACTGGTCCTCCCTTAAAGTGGCCCTCTTTCTTTCTTAAAACAGTGACAGTGCAGTCCCAGCACCTGTCATGCTGTCCCTCTGCCCACAGCCTACGGCTGCAGCTCCGAGGACTACCTGGACTGCCACATTGCGGCGGATAAATCTAACCCTAAGTGACACATTTGGGGACCAGTGACATTTTTACAGTGCTATTAAAATGCACTGATAGCACTGTAATAATGTCACTGATCCCCAAACGTGTCACTTAGGGTTAGATTTATCCGGCGATCAAAGGGTTAAATGTGTTCCCCCAATGTGTGTTCTAACTGCGTGGGGGATGGAATGATAGGGACAACACAGAGATTGTTTGTTCCTAGTAATCAGGAACAGCAATCTCAGTGTCTTCCCCTGTCAAAACAGGTGGCCGTCAGACATCGGGTCCACTGGATCTGCACATCGACTCCCCGTTGTGCAGGTGGCGTGTGCGCGCCCACAGTAACTTGTGCTTGAAACAATGTACAGGTACATAGTTTCACGCAATAGAGCCGCCCGGCCGCAGTATATCTGTGGTGGGCGGTCTTTAAGCGCTTAAGCATCATTAAAATCAGTGCTCCTTTAGAAACTATTGATTTAAAACTTTTTTTGCATTGATACATGTCCCCTAGGGCAGTACTTGGGTCCCCATATACTTTTTATGGCAATTCACACCTGAGCATTTTCGGCTCGTAAAACGCCTGAAAAAACACCCAAAAAACACCCAACAAGCAAAATCCCAATTATTTAAATGTCCCCTGTTCACATCTGAGCATTTTGTAGTCTGCAGCAAAATGCCTAAAACTCAAAAAAGTACAGGAGCTTTTTTTGGGCTGATTACAGGTGTTTTTCTGCTTTTTACATCAGTGACCCTTTGACCTGTGCAAAATTGTGGCAAAAACTTTTTGCCTGAACACGAAATGCTCAGGTGTGAATGCAGCCTGAAAATGAGGACTTTTGACTTTTCATGTTTATGTCCCATAAAGTGTTTGTTAACTAAAAAAAAAAAAAATCTGATTCTGGTCCCTTAAAGCAGATTACACAGCACAGCGCTTGTGCTGTGTAATCTGCCCCCCTCTAAACTGTAAAAAATAAACTCTGAATTTGCCACTTCCTGTATGCCCTCTCTAAATAGACCATGATAACCAGGGTAGCTCCGCCCTGATCACTGTGGACAATGTACCTCCCTCTGTCATACGCTGTCCCCTCTGCTCTCCTCTCTCCCCCCTCCTTCCTGCCTGTCATTATCCTCTGTGTCTGTCTCCAGCCGGCCCTGCCCTGCCCCCCCCCCCCCCCCCCCGCTGCTATTCTTGTAGAATAAAATAAAAAAATGTTCCATGCCAGCCTCCCCATTAGAGGCTGGCATAGCATACTGTGTCTGTAGTTTTAAAAAACTAGCTCCATAAACACCCAATTTCAGCTGTCTTTAGGCCGGTCACGTGACACATGGCCGCTTTACAGCTATGAGACACAGCTTCTGCGCAGCAGATGAGCAGCCCCATGATCTCCCCGGCTGACGTCAGAGGGAGATCGTGGCCCCTTCCTCAGAAGCAGTAGATCAGAGTGATGTGACCAGCCCGAAGACAGCTGAAATTAGGTATTTACAGCGCTCCTTTTTTAAAACTACAGACTGTGTGCTATGCTAACCTCTAATAGGCTGGCATCGGTTTATATGGATGGGTTAAAAAACCCTTTAACCACTTGTTTACTGGGCACCTTCACCCCCTTCCCCACCCAGGCTAATTTTCAGCTTTCGGTGCTCTCACACTTTGAATGACAATTACTCAGTTATGCAACAAGTACCCATGTGAAATTTGCGTCCTTTTTTTCACACAAATAGAGCTTTCTTTTGGTGGTATTTAATCACTAGTGGGTTTTTATTTTTTGTGCTATAAATAAGAAAAGACCGAAAATTTTGTGAAAAAATGCCTTTGTTTTTTGTAAATTTAGTCATTTTTCTTCATAAAATTTTGGCCAAAATTTATACTGCTACATATCTTTCCTGACAGACTCCATGGGATACGTATGGGTTAATCCTGCCTCTCATACCTCATAGGACCCCACTCCCATAAATCTTTGCTTCTAGTCAGAGACCACGTTCTTTTTTGTACTCCTCCTAGGACTAAGGTGTTTCTTACCTTATGAAGTTTCTACGGTCCAGTCCTGGTTGCACGAATGTTTTGATGGCGGTTCTGGAGTCCAGCAGTCCCAGCTATTAGCAGAGTGGATAGGGGCTACATTTGTGATGCTTTGAAGAGCTTCCTGGCCTTGCCATTGGCAGGCAAGCGATAACTTGGCCAAACATCCTTGCTATTAGCAGGAGGCTTCATGTAAATGCCCTGGTTGTGCAGTTGATGATTGGGATCGTGCTTGGTATGGTATATAACTTTTATACTTATGGCAGCAGGTTTTTGTGTGTTTGTCTGTCATTTTTTGTCTTTTTCCTCTATGGCAGCTGGAGCGCATCTGCGTCCCAATCCATCGCTCCTTCCATGGTTTCTGCGCATCTGTGAGCCTCGACCGAGAGCGAGGCTTGGTTCGCGTGTGCGCAGTTTCCGGAGGACGGCGGTGTTTGCGCATGCCCGCGAGCTTTGCGCGGTGATGCTGGGGGAGCGGTGACATCATCAGTGCCAAGTTTTAACCACTTGCCGCCCGCCCTATAGGCAATTGACGGCTGCAAAGTGGTTTCATAATCCTGACCGGACGTCATATGACGTGATCAGGATTATGAGCCGCTGCGCGCCCCCGGGGGCGCGCATCGCGGCGATCGTTGTTGCGGGGTGTCAGTCTGACACCCGGCAACTACGATCTCGGTAAAGAGTCTCCGACGGAGACTCTTTACCATGTGATCAGCCGTGTCCAATCACGGCTGATCACAGTGTAAATGGGAAGAGCCGGTGATCGGCTTTCCCTCACTCGCGTCTGTCAGACGCGAGTAGAGGAGAGCCGATCGGCTGCTTCTCTGACAGGGGGGGTCTGTGCTGATCGATTATCAGCACAGCCCCCCCGAGGATGCCCACACTGGACCACCAGGGACGCCACCAGACCACCAGGGAAAAGGTAATAAAGGTCATAATCCTCCCTAGACCACCAGGGATGCCAGTCAGCACAATGGGTGCCAATCAGTGCCCATAATGGATGGCAATCAGTGCCCACAATGGGCATCACTGATTGGCATGCATTATTGTTTGGCACTGATTGGCATCCATTACTATAGTATATAGTATAGTATTACTATAGCAATAGTATAACACCTGTGCCGCCTATGAGTGCCCACCTGTGCCGCCTATGAGTGCCCACCTGTGCCACCTATGAGTGCCCACCTGTGCCGCCTATGAGTGCCCACCTGTGCCACCTATGAGTGCCCACCTGTGCCACCTATGAGTGCCCACCTATGCCGCCTATGAGTGCCCACCTGTGCCGCCTATCCATGCCCACCTGTGCCACCTATCCATTCCCATCCGTGCCCATCCGTGCTGCCCATCCGTGCCGCCCATCCGTGCCAGCTATCAGTGCCAATTTGTGCCACCTATCAGTGTCCGTCCATGTCGCCCATCCGTGTCGCCCATCCGTCTCGCCCATCTGTGTCGCCCATCAGTGCCGCCTATCAGTGCCACTTCATTGGTGCCACATTGGTGCCCATCAGTGCCGCCTTATCAGTGCCCATCAGTGTAGCCCCATCAGTGCCCATCAGTGAAGAAGAAAACATACTTATTTACAAAGTTTTGAAACTGAAACAAAAAAAAACATTTTTTTTTCCAAAATTTTTGGTATTTTTTTATTTGTAGCGCAAAAAATAAAAACCGTAGAGGTGATCAAATACCACCAAAAGAAAGCTCTATTTGTGGGAAAAAAATGATAAAAATTTCATTTGGGTACAGTGTAGCATGACCGCGCAATTGTCATTCAAAGTGCGACAGCGCTGAAAGCTCAAAATTGGTCTGGGCAGGAAGGTGTTTAAGTGCCCTGTATTGAAGTGGTTAAATACCTGTCAGCTATTACTTGGGATGTCCTGCAGGTTCAAATGGTGGCCTCCCGGTGCATTCGTTTGAGGTGGACAAGGTAGGGGCTATGCTGCTGACTAACCTTGTCTTTTATTTGCTTGTGTTAGCTGCTCTTGACTAATGATTGGTCTTTCAATTTCCAAGCTTTCTGCTATGGATGTTTAACCACCCCCCTTACACTGCAGGTAGGAATTTTACTTTCCTTCTGCTTGCTGTTTCAAGTTGCCTTTTTCTTTACCAGATCCTGTTTATTTCCCTTTCTTTTCAGCCCCTCTAGGTCTAAACATAGGCTTTCAGCATGTGAAGATAACGATCATTCCAAATGACAACATCGTCATTCTTCATCAAGTTCCAGGTGTCCTAGATCAGCTTCTAGATGTCATAGTGAAGAGCCCAAATCTACTTCTGGGCGTCATTCTCACCGCCATTCTAGCCGCTCTGAAGAAAGGAGAGCTTGCTGGGTATGTAAAGCTCAAGTCCCAGAGGGTAAATCCCTCTGTGAGCTATGCTATGCTCGACCTGCAAAGGAAAGAGTAGCTGGAGACCAGCAGGTGGAAGCTCTGGTTAGAAAGGTGATTCAGGAATCTTTGATCAGAACAGATCATGACTGTACAACTATTCCTCCTTCTGTTCCAGCAATAGTTCCCGGTGGAGTAAACCTTGGGTCTCTGGGTCCCTCTAGACATAGTCCCTCTTTAAGTGGTTCCTCGGACAGTGAGGCAAAGGGGGATGACCCTGGCGTGGGTTTTGATTTCTCCCTAGTTCCACAGTTGGTGGGAGCGGTTAAAGATGCATTGAGATGGGAAGAACCAGTGGAAGTTCCCTCTAAGCCAGGGATGTCCAAACTTTTTTCAAAGAGGGCCAGATTTGATGAACTGAACATGCGTGAGGGCCGACCATTTTGCCTGACATTCTTTGAACCATTAAAATTCGGTCTAAGCGTGTCCATCCGAGCACCAATACAAGGCCCAACAAGAATTCTCTTGCCTTTGTGGCTGGTGTGTGGTGAATAGATGAACTCAAGTGTATTATTTGGATACACCATATTTATTGACGTATAACACGCACCTTCACTTTAAGAGGGAAGCTTCAGGAAAAAAAAACTTAAAATTTTAAATGAAGAACTGTGAAGCAAAACAAGGGTCAGTGTCTATCTGCAGACCCACAATTGCTAGGAATGCAGCACTCACTATTGCTAGGAATGCAGCGCCCACCATTGCCAGGGATGCACCCACCATTGCCAGGGAATTCACCCACCATTGCCAGGGAATTCACCCACCATTGCCGGGAATTCACTCACCATTGCCGGGAATGCAGCCACCATTACCAGGGATTCACTTACCATTGCCGGAAATGCAGCCACCATTGCCAGGAATTTCACCCACCATTGCCAGGAATTTCACCCACCATTGCCAGGAATGCACCCACCATTGCCAGGAATGCACCCGCCAATGCCAGGAATTCACTCACCATTGCCGGGAATGCTGCCACCATTGCCGGGAATGCTGCCACCATTGCCGGGAATGCAGCCACCATTGCCGGGAATGCTGCCACCATTGCCGGGAATGCAGCCACCATTGCCGGGAATGCAGCCACCATTGCCAGGAATTTCACCCACCATTGCCAGGAATTTCACCCACCATTGCCAGGAATGCAGCCACCATTGCTAGGAATTCACTCACCATTGCTAGGAATGCAGCGCCCACCATTGCCAGGGATGCACCCACTATTGCCAGGGAATTCACCCACCATTGCCAGGGAATTCACCCACCATTGCCGGGAATGCTGCCACCATTGCCGGGAATGCAGCCACCATTGCCGGGAATGCAACCACCATTGCCAGGGAATTCACTCACCATTGCCAGGGAATTCACTCACCATTGCCGGGAATGCAGCCACCATTGCCGGGAATGCAGCCACCATTGCCGGGAATGCAGCCACCATTGCCGGGAATGCAGCCACCATTGCCGGGAATGCAGCCACCATTGCCAGGAATGCAGCCACCATTGCCGGAAATGCAGCCACCATTGCCGGGAATGCAGCCACCATTGCCGGGAATGCAGCCACCATTGCCAGGAATGCAGCCACCATTGCCGGGAATGCAGCCACCATTGCCAGGGATTCACCCGCCATTGCCAGGAATTCACTCACCATTGCTGGGAATGGAGCCACCATTGCCAGGAATGCACTCACCATTGCCGGGAATGCTGCCACCATTGCCAGGAATGCAGCCACCATTGCCAAGAATGCAGCCACCATTGCCAGGTATTTCACCCACCATTGCCAGGAATGCAGCCACCATTGCCGGGAATGCAGCCACCATTGCCGGGAATGCAGCCACCATTGCCAGGAATGCAGCCACCATTGCCAGGAATGCAGCCACCATTGCCAGGAATGCAGCCACCATTGCCAGGTATTTCACCCACCATTGCCGGGAATGCAGCCACTATTGCCGGGAATGCAGCCACCATTGCCAGGGATTCACCCGCCATTGCTAGGAATTCACTCACCATTGCCGGGAATGCAGCCACCATTGCCAGGAATGCAGGCACCATTGCCAGGAATGCACCCACCATTGCCAGGAATGCACCCACCAATGCCAGAAATTCACTCACCATTGCCGGGAATGCTGCCACCATTGCCGGGAATGCTGCCACCATTGCCAGGAATGCAGCCACCATTGCCAGGAATGCAGCCACCATTGCCAGGAATGCAGCCACCATTGCCAGGTATTTCACCCACCATTGCCAGGAATGCAGCCACCATTGCCGGGAATGCAGCCACCATTGCCAGGGATTCACCCGCCATTGCTAGGAATTCACTCACCATTGCTGGGAATGCAGCCACCATTGCCAGGAATGCAGGCACCATTGCCAGGAATGCACCCACCATTGCCAGGAATGCACCCACCAATGCCAGAAATTCACTCACCATTGCCGGGAATGCTGCCACCATTGCCGGGAATGCTGCCACCATTGCCAGGAATGCAGCCACCATTGCCAGGAATGCAGCCACCATTGCCAGGTATTTCACCCACCATTGCCAGGTATTTCACCCACCATTGCCGGGAATGCAGCCACCATTGCCGGGAATGCAGCCACCATTGCCAGGGATTCACCCGCCATTGCTAGGAATTCACTCACCATTGCTGGGAATGCAGCCACCATTGCCAGGAATGCAGGCACCATTGCCAGGAATGCACCCACCATTGCCAGAAATTCACTCACCATTGCCGGGAATGCTGCCACCATTGCCGGGAATGCTGCCACCATTGCCAAGAATGCAGCCACCATTGCCAGGAATTTCACCCACCATTGCCAGGAATGCAGCCACCATTGCTAGGAATTCACTCACCATTGCCAGGAATGCAGCTACCATTACCATCAGTGCAGCCATGGAGGGCAGGACGAGCGACAAAGACATCTTACAGGAGAATCTCCAGTTTACACAATGGCCTCTTTAAGAGAAAGTCCCGCCTCCTTTGATGGACAGTACAGTCATCCAATGGCAGAGACGGGACTTCCTATTACAGCTGCCGTGTAAACAGGAAATTCTCCTGTGTGCACAGCACTCGTCCCGTCTTCTCCCTCCGAGGCAGCCGGACTATATATCTTTTGTGGCCCCGGCGATCGCCGGGGGCCACAAAAGATATATGTGTTTAAACAACCAGGCGGGCCGTTCAAAACCAGACCGCGGGCCGCGATTGGCCCGCGGGCCGGACTTTGGACATGCCTGCTCTAAGCAGAGGAAATACTTCAAGCATCTCAAGAAAGAACGCCCTAACTTCCCCTTCTTGTGTGAACTTGGTGAGATTATTTCAGATGAATTGGGGTAAAGTAGAGAGAAAAAATTTGCTAATTTCCAAAGTTGCAAAGATGTATCCATTCAAAAGTGAAGAGGTAAAGCATCTGGTATCGGCTCCTCTCATTGATGCTGCTGAGGTTAGTGAGATATGTTACATGCCCTCTGGAAGATACCGTTTCTTTTGAGGATGGTCTAGAAAGGAAGATCGATACGGATCTTAAACACATCTATATCACAGCAGGTATGGCTTGTAAACAGACCCTGGCTCTTGAAGCCTTGTCTAAAGCTATGGAGTCCTGGATGGATGAACTGGAGACAGCTTTAGCAAGTGTTTCTGAGGATTTGGTCAAGGGCTTTCCTGTCCATGAGTTGAAGCTGGTGTCAGTCTTCCTGGGGGAAGCATCCCATGATATTATTCGCCTAGTGGCACGGGTCATGCACTCTTCAGTTACAGCCAAGCGTGCCTTGTGGCTGCGCCCATGGGCTGTGGATCCTGCCTCTAAACAGGCTTGGTGTAGAATTCCCTTTGAGGGCTCCTCCCTCTTTGGGAATAAACTTGACTCTGCCATTACCCATGTCATGGGGGGTATATCAGGGTTCTTACCCTGGGACCGTCGTCTCTTGGGTCATAGAAGACCTCAACCCAGACAAGATGCAGAACGTGCTAGAGATGCCCGCCTCTACAGGCCCAGCCACGAATTTAGAAAAAAACTGGAAGAGAAATCAACCTTCTGGCCAGAAATCCTCGAAGACAGCCTCTTCTGGAAGTCAGGAGGCTTCCAAGTCTTTTTGATACAAAGCCTGTCCAGGCGGAGCAAGTTGGGGCCTGTTTACTCCTTTTTCAGCACGTCTGGGCAGTGTCGATCAAGGACTACTGGACGGTAAAGACAGTCTCATCAGATCACTCGTGACTTTTCAGCAGTCCACCCATACATCGGTTTGTTCCCACAGCCCTACGACACCTGGAAGAGAAAAGACAGGTTCTTCTGTCTTATACAGATTCATGATGGCTCAAGGCGCCGCCATTCTGGTACCCACCAGGGGAAAGATTTCAAGGGATCTACTCCTCCCTCTTCATGGTCCTCAAAAAGAATGCCTCCTGGAGACCAGTCATCGATTTGACACACAGGAACTCCTTCATCAAGGAGGAAAAATTCAAGATGGAAACACTGCTAACAATACGTCAGACAATACAACCAGGTGACTGGCTATTCTCCATAGACCTGAAAGATGCCTATTTTCAAGTCCGAATTGCAAAGGAGTTTCAGAGGTACCTTTGATTTGCTGTGGATCAAATACATCTTCAATTTACATGTCTCCTGTTCAGGCTTACAACATTGCCTATTTTCGGCTGTCGTGGCACTAATCAGGGTAAGAGTTATCCGGTTACACCACTACCTGGACGATCTACTTTTACTTTCCCAAGAAGGGAGCAGCTGTTGATACATCAAGATCAGGTCATTTCTACACTGACAGAATTCGGTTGGCTGTTGAACAGGGAGAAAAGTCATCTAGACCCAAGGCAGTCACAATTCAACACGGTGAAAAGCACCATCTCCTTACCTCTGGAGAAGATTCCAGTGATTCGGGACAGAATTTATCTTGCAATGTCGTCAGCCCTTCTGAGAGCCTCACAGTGTCTCATAATAATCGGCACTATGGTGGCCACAGCTCCTATGGTAAAATGGGCTCAATGGAAGATGCGGCCCTTTCAGAAGGGTTTTCTCCAACAGTGGGATCTGGGGTCTCGAGACTAGAGATGAGCTTCGTGCTCGAGTCGAACCCATGTTCGACTCAAACATCGGCTGTTCAACCATTCGCCGAATTGTGAACGTTATGGGCTGTTTGCGGCAAATTTGAGTGGTGCGTCACAGCCCATAATTCACGCAGTGCATTGCTGGCTGATGATTGGCCAAGCATGCACTATGATCCACATGCTTGGCCAATCACAGCACCGTCTGTCTAGCGAGCTGTAATTGGCCAAAGCCAGGGTGGCTTTGGCCAATTATGGCTCAGGGGGTTTAGTACACGCCCCACACTATATAAGGCCGCATAGAGGTCCGGCTTGTGTAGTGTATTCCGGAATGGTGAGAGAGAGATAGACAGTGTGATTTATTTATATAATTTCATTTGAGTTAGATAGAGCAGGCAGGAGGCTAGTCAGTTAGCTGCAATCAGTGTATTGTGTATATATATATATATATATATATATATATATATATATATATATATATATATATATATATATATATGCATCCTAGTTGTTGTGTGTGTGTGTATACAGTGTATATATATATATATATATATATATATATATATATATATATATATATATATATATATATATATATATATATATATACATATACATATATACATATACACACATACACTATACTCAGTTTAGCTAGATTCGTTCCTGGGTACTGTGTTCTTTGCACAGTGTGCACTTAAAGCTACCCCAATTGCTGGTGTTCTAATGATCCTAAACCACAGGCAGGCAGCTGCGGTAATTACAGTTGGTGTACTGTGTACTCTGCACAGTGTGCACCTAAAGCTACCCCAATTGCTGGTGTTCTGCTGATCCTATCCGCAGGCAGCTGCAGTAATTATAGTTGGTGTACTGTGTACTCTACACAGTGTGCACTTAAAGCTACCCCAATTGCTGGTGTTCTTCTGATCCTATACTACAGGCAGCTGTATTAATTACAGTTGGTGTATTGTGTCATCTGCACAGTGTGCACCTAAAGCTACCCCAATTGCTGGTGGTATGCTGATCCTATACCACAGGCATACAGCTGCAGTAATTACAGTTGGTGTACTGTGTACTCTGCACAGTGTGCACCTAAAGCTACCCCAATTGCTGGTGTTCTGCTGATCCTATACCGCAGGCAGCTGCAGTAATTACAGTTGGTGTACTGTGTACTCTGCACAGTGTGCGCTTAAAGCTACCCAAATTGCTGGTGTTCTTCTGATCCTATACCACAGGCAGCTGCAGTAATTACAGGTGGTGTACTGTGTACTCTGCACATTGTGCACTTAAAGCTCCCCCAATTGCTGGTGATCTTCTGATCCTACACCACAGGCAACTGCAGTAATTACAGTTGGTGTACTGTGTGCTCAGCACAGTGTGCACATAAAGCTACCCCAATTGCTGGTGTTCTCATACTAATAATACTACAGGCAGGCAGTTGATTCTGCTAGCTACAGTATAATCAGTATATACGTCCCAGCTTTGTGCAGCTACATCTCCCTGCAGGCCATTAGTATGTCTGGAAGGTCAACAAGGAGAGGCAGACAGTCACGAGCCAATAACAGAGGGCAAGCAGGCTCTGTGTCTAGAGGCAACAGTGCTGATCGTGGACACAGTGCATCCTCATTAGCACGTGGCCATGGGACATGCTTGTCCTTTTTTTCGGCAGCTGGCCGCGTTGAGCCGCAACATGCCAAAGACTTGGTAGAGTGGATGACCAAGCCATCCTCATCCTCCTCATCCTCTCTAACCCAGGCTCAGGGTACTCTGGCAAAGCAGCTGCCAACATGGCCTCTTTCTGCCTTAATGGCATCAGTCAATCCTTCCCTAACCCCACCATGTCCTCCTGAGGAGTCCCCCAAACTGTTTGAGCACAGTGTTGGGTACATGCTCCAGGAGGATGCCCAGCGTTTTGAAGGCTGTGATGATGATACCCAGCTAGAGGAAGGCAGTAACGTGAGCCTAGAGAGAGGGGCTGCCCAAGAAGGACAGAAATCTGGCAGTCATGTTCCCCCAGCTGCAGCATACTGCCAGGTTTGCTCCAGTGATGAGGAGGGAGGGGATGATGAGGTCACTGACTCCACATGGGTGCCTAATAGGAGAGAGGAAGAGGAGGAGGAGGAAGAAGTACATCTCCAATGTGGCAGGATGCCCTCCAGGGGCCAGCTTAAGGGCAGCACACCAACTGCATCACACCGCAGAGCTCCGCATGTGCAGGGTGCTGCCTCTGTGTGTTATTACAAAAGTTCTTTGGTGTGGACCTTTTTTGAGACGAGTGCATCAGATCGCACCACTGCTATTTGTAACATGTCTCAAGCGCATCTCGCGTGGCCAAACCATCAGCCGCTTGGGCACCACATGATTGACCAGACATATGTCGACCTGCCATGCAGTTCGTTGGCAAGTGAACCTAAAAGACCCACACCAAAGAACAAAGCAGACCTCTCCTTGCTCCTCATCAGCTGGGATCTCCAACCCCACTATATCTTCAGTCCCCTCTGAAACCTGCACTAAGAGGAATAAAGGTGTAGAATTAGCTGTGTCACAGCCAAGTACTTGAGGGCAATCTGCTATCGTTACACCGATGTCCGATTGTATCAGGCAAATTTCCCTGCACCAGCTGCTGCACCGCCAAAAGAAGTTCACTCCCAGCCACATGCCCAGCGGTTGAATGCTAACTTGGCTAAATTGCTAGAACTTCAACTGCTGCCTTTTCAGTTGGTAGACTTGGCCCCCTTCCGTGAGTTTGTGGAATGTGCGGTTCCTCAGTGGTAGGTTCCCAAATGCCACTTTTTCGCACGGAAGGTGATTCCAGCTCTCTGCCGGCATGTGGAAATCGATGTCTTGGTCTCGCTGGACAGGGCATGAACAGGGATGTTGCCTATCTTTCACAGTGCATTGGGTGACTCTGCTGGCAGCTGGGAAGGATACAGGACAAGGTGCAGTAGTGTTGGAGGCTGTTCCGCCACCACGGCTCCAAAATGCTACTACTGGTGATTCTGACACACCTCTCTCCTCCGCCCCTCCTCTTCTTCTTCCTCCATGGCCTCTTCCTGTGGGACAATTGACCCATGTGCCCTGTTTGGCTCACGTCCTTAACTTGGTGGTGCAGCGGTTCTTAGGCAGGTACCCGGGGTTACAGGATGTCCTGATGCAGGCCAGGAAAGTCAGTGTACATTTCCGTCGGTCATATAATGCCAGTGCTCAGCTGACTGACCTCCAAAAGAAATTTAACCTGCTCAAAAGCCGCCTAATCTGTGACATGCCCACCAGGTGGAACTCAACGTTGGCCATGCTGCAGCAGCTTCACATGCAGCAGAGGGCCATCAATGAGTACCTATGGGACTATGGCATCAGGACAGGGTCAGGGAAGCTTGTTTTTTTTCCCCACACCAGTGGGCCATGATCAGGGATGCATGTACTGTCCTGTCACCATTTGAGGAGGCCACAAGGATGGTGAGCAGTGACAGTGCATGCATAAGTGACACTGTCCCTCTTGTCCACCTGTTGGAGCACACGCTGCGTGGAATAATTGACAGGGCACTTGAAGCAGAACAGAGGCAGGAAGAGGAGGACTTCCTTACCTCTCAAGGCCCCCTTTATCCAGACAGTGTTCCTGCTAGCCCGCCGATCACACAGGAAGAGGACGAGGAGGAGGAGGATTGTGTCAGCATTGAGGTGGAGCCTGGCACTCAGCATCAGCAGCAGTCTTTTAGGGATGATTTACAGTCCCAAGAAACCCGTGGACTTGTACATGGCTGGGAGGAGATGGCTGCGGATCATGTCGTCCTTAGTGACCCAGAGGACTCCGGACCAAATGCCTCAGCTAACCTACGCTGCATGGCCTTCCTGATCCTGCAAAACCTGCGGAAGGATCCTCATATTCGTTGGATCAAGGAGAGGGATCATTACTGGCTGGCAACCTTCCTTGATCCACATTACAAGGGTAAGGTTGCGGACCTTATCTTGCTGTCGCAGAGGGAGCAGAGGATGAAACATCTTTGGGAGGCCTTGCAGAAAGGTCTGTGCAGAGACTGGGAGGATACAAATTGCTGGTCCTGGACAAGGTGTTGCTGAGGCTTCGGTCAGTCACAGAAGGAGCGGTGAAGGTGGCCGTCTGACCAATGCGTCCAGACAATTTTTTAGTCCTCAGCCCCAAGGTATGATCGGTTCCAGCAACCATCGCCAGTGTCGGATTTACATGGTGCAGGAATACCTAGGGGCAAGATCAGACTTGGACACTTTTCCCCCGACAATCCTCTGGGTTACTGGGTCTTGAGGATGGATAACTGGCCAGAGCTTGCACAGTATGCAATTGAGCTACTGGCCTGTCCTGCATCCAGCGTTCTTTCGGAATGCACATTTAGTGCTGCAGGAGGCTTTGTAACCGATCAGAGGGTGCGCCTGTCCACCGACTCGGTTTATCAACTGACCTTCATAAAAATGAATCAGTCTTGGATCACCACCAGCTACCAAGCACCCGATGCTGATGTAACCGAATATTTTTTTTTTTTAATGTCAGATTCCTTCCTGAGTGACTATCCTTTTATGCTGAGTGACTATCCTCTTCCTCCTCAATGATCATGCTGATAGCTTGTAAGAACATTTTTGGTGCTGGCCGCCACCACCAGTGGCTAAGGCCCAATTTTTTAGCCCCTGTTTAACAGAGACCTGCAATTACAATTTCTGGTGCAATATTTTGCAGGAGGGTTCGTTACTGCGCTCAACTACAATATCTGTGAGGGGTTGCAGTGTTGTGGCAGCAGCACCAGTGCCTAAGGCCCAACTTTTCAGCCCCTGTTTAACAGGGTCATGTAATTACAATTTTTGATGCAATACTTTGCAGCAGGACTCATTCCTGAACTCCAACTAGAGTTTCTGTGAGGTGTTGCAAAGCTGTGGCACTAGTGCCTAAGGCCCAATTTTTATGCTCCTGTTTAACAGGTGAATGTAATTACAATTCTTGATCTAATATTTCACAGCAGGGCCCATTCCTGCGCCCACCAAGAGTAACTGTGAGGGCTTACAGTGTTGTGGCAACACCACCACCACCACCAAAGGCCAATTTTTCTACCACTGCTCAACAATGGCATGTAATTATAATTCTTGATATAATAGTTCACAGCAGGGCGTTCCAGCGCGCACCAAGAGTAACTGTGAGGGCTTACAGTGTTGTGGCAACACCAACACCTTAGTCCCAAATTTCTGCAGAGCATATAGGGCAGGCCCCTACTTCAAACATCCAACTTACAAATGTCTCCTACTTGCAAACGGAAGGAGACAACAGGAATTGAGATGAAATCTACCCCTAGGAAGGGAAATTCTCCCCTGTAAGATTTGATATGGGAAAAACGTGTTTCCTCTCCATTGATGCTTTCTCACCAATCCTTGTTTCACTAAAAACCCCAAATTTTCAAAAAAAATTTGGCATTGGGACAGAAAGTGAGGTGAAATCTTCTGAAGAGGTGCACAGACAGCAAAAAAAAAATGACCCCTCCCTATGTTTTTCAAAAAGCTTAAAAATAGATTTTTTTACTGGAGCTACACTTTAAAAATGTACCAGTTCAAAGTTACAAACAGATTCTACCTAACAACAAACCTACAGTCCCTGTCTTGTTTGCACCGTCTGTAGACTGCTGTTCAGAGTATATAGGGCCTGGGGGCCCCACGCCTTCGCTTTTTTTAATTTGGGTGCAGGGTTCCCCTTAATATCCATACAAGACCCAAAGGGCCTGGTAATGGACTGGGGGGATACCCATGCCGTTTGTCTCACTGATTTTCATTGCCGGGACCAGATATTACATTAAAGCCGCAAGCAGTTTTGAATGACTTTTATTCCTTTAAAAATGTAATTTTGTGCAGGGACTGTTCTAAGCACGGGAAACACGGGAAAAGTAAAAAAAAAACAAAAAGCAAAATATAACTTTACAGGTATACGATAGACACCCCCAGGTACAGTATTTAATGATATTTAAAGGAATATTCACTTTTTTTCACTTTAAGCATCATTAAAATCACTGCTCCTGAAAAAACTTCAGTTTTGAAAACTTTTTTTTGAATTGATACATGTCCCCTGGGGCAGGACCCGGGTCCTCAAATCCTTTTTAGGACAACTTGCATATTAGCCTTTAAAATTAGAACTATTGAGTTTGAACGTTCGAGTCCCATAGACTTTAACAGGGTTCTAAAGTTCACACAAATTTTCAGTCCGTTCGCAGGTTCTGGTGTGAACCAAACTGGGGGGTGTTCAGCTCATCCCTACTCGAGACCATCTTGTTCGGATAACCCCTTCCATGAAGGAGAGCCTCCCCTGGTTACTGCAGCAGAGAAATCTCCTCAATTGCCATTCCATAGAACCTGTCTCCTGGGTCACAGTGACAACGAATGCCAGCAGCAGAGGTTGGAACGCTCTCTGTCTGACGGAGGTTGCCCAAAGCAAGTGGGACTTCCCATCCCGAGGTGTAATCTCGAATGTTCTGGAGCTCTGAGCTGCCTTCCGTGCTCTACATGCTTTTCTCCATTTGACGTCAGGAGGCTCAGTTCTCCTAAGGCTAGACAATATGAAAGCAGTGTTGTATATCAAGAGACAGGGGGGCACCCACAGTCTCTCCTTACTGAAGGAAGTAAGTCTGATAATGGCCTGGACTTGACGAATTTGATGGCTGTTTATCTTCCCGGAATTCCAAATCTTTAGGCAGACTAACCAACAAATGGTCTCTCCACATCGAGATATTCAACTGGATTCTGTCTCTGGGGATCTTGCCGGAAGTAGACCTGTTTGCAACTTCAAACTGAAGAAATATTACATGAGAGGTCATTGTCCCCAGGTCTTCGGAGTAGATGCCCTGACAGATCAGTCAGTGGAGATTCCACAGGGCCTATGCTTTCCCCCAGTTCCGGTCATTCTCCGTTTTCTATTGAGGCTCGGGTGGGAAGAATCCAAAGTAGTGGTAGTTGTTCTGTATTGGCCCAATGGGCCATGATTTCCTCTCCTGATGCAGCTCAGTTACCGGGATCCAGTCCCTCTTCCTTACAGACCAGATCTCCTGTTGCAGGGAACATCTCTTCACTAATCCCATCCCAGTTCCATCTGATGGCCTGGTTTTTGAGGGGGGAAGGCTGGAAGCATTAGAGTGTCCAAATACAGCTATTGCTACTTTACTAAATGCCAGAAGACCAGGTACCAACAAGATTTATCAAAGAATTTGGTCGAAGTTTGTAGACTATATTTTCCCCACTGATGGTTCCTTTAATTATCCAAATATACAGGATGTTCTGGGTTTTTTAGAAACAGGGCTGGATCTGTCCTTATCACTTAGTTCTTTACGGGGTCAGGTTTCTGCAATCTCTGCCTTCATTGCTATATCCTGGGCTAGACACCCTCTTACCAGGCAGTTCTTCAGAGGAGCAATCAGGCTCAGACCTCAAAGAAAACCAAGATTTTCAAAGTGGGATCTTCCTTTTGTCCTGGATTTCTTCTCAGAAAAAGAGATACAACATATGGATCAGTCATCTATCAAAGATTTCTCTCTCAAAACGGTTTTCCTAGTAGCCATAACATCGGCTAAGAGTCTCCGACATCAGTTCTCTAGGATTTAAAGAACCATTCCTTACTTTCTTCCTCGATCGAGTGGTCTTGATTCCTATGCTAGGATCAAATCCTAAGGTAACATCTGTATTCCATGAGAATCAAGAAATTGTTCTTCCAATCTTCCAGACAACTGAAAATATTCATCCCTTGGAAGTTGGTGAAGTTTTGAAGCAATACCTAGAAGCCACTACTTCTCATCCAAAGGAGGGGTCCGAAACGGCCCACACATCCTGCCCAACGCAACCTCCTTCCATAGTTTCTCCGAAACCACATCAGGATGTTGGGAAGCGGATTTCAAGTTGGGCGACACTGGGGGCTAACTTCTAATGAGCATGAGATCTTAAAACCTACTGTGAAACCCTCTTCCAATAGCTGAGCTGCCTGCCTGTCTGGATACCTACCGAGGAACGGCAGCATCCTTCTCACCATCACCGGGATCCTCCCTCTTGTTGCTAATGTCTCTGGCATGTCCTTTTCCTTGTTTGAAGCATCTGGTTGCCGGATGGCATCCCCCGCATCCTGAACACTCATACTTGTAATGGCACGTACCTCTGAACTTGCAGGTCCCTGAATTATACTGCCAACAAACCCCTTTTTTATTTCCGGCCGGTTGTCCCTGGGCTGAAGGTCCACCTCCCCCCCTTTTGAAAAAACTGCCCAGGTGCCCTCACCGTCGTCATCACACGCATCCTCAAGCTGATGTCCTTGTGATCCCATTGCAATGCCGGTCAAACAGCTCTCCTCTGCCAAAACTGATCATAGCGCAACCACGCCGTCCCACCATAAACTCGATACGCCTCTCATATGGAATCCTGGTAACAGAATAATGCCGAACAATGTTCGGGGTTCTTCTCCCCTATGACACTAGCGATAATGGCAAATGCCTGAAGCCAATTGGTAAATGTCCTTGGGATAAGCCTGTACCTACGCTTCTCCTCATCCTCCTTTTTTGAATCATCTGGCTTTACCCTGTCTAGATTAAACTTTTCCACAGCTTCTCCCTCACTTCTTGTTTCAAATGCGCCCCCAGTGGACCCTCATAACAGACATAGACCTCGCATTTCGCGCCATCTGCCAGCCTGGTAATGTCCTGCCTGTTCAAATTGTCCCCCGTTGCACCACTCTTAGCGGCCTCCTGTGACACAGAGCTTGTCGCGATCACTGCGTCCGGCGCCTTACTCATTGTGGACATCGTTGCAGCCTGCGGAACCTCCGTTACCATCGCCTCACCCAGTACCCCCACTGGAGGGACCCAAGCCACTGTCGGCCCAACCGAGGCCCTTTCTGCCTGCTCAAACCTAGACACCAAATCCTTTATGCCTGCCAAGAAATCCAACAAACCCGCAGACTCCCGTGTTGGCTCTGCCACACCAGCAGCATGCCATGTACATCCTGCCTGACCCCTAGACCCCCACTAGCTAACAAACCCAACACAGGCAAAAGTAAAGGTGACTTACCGGGTTGCACAGGAGACGCCCCATCAGCAGACCGTTTGTTCTCCCTCGCAGATGGCACCACCAGGAGAGGAACCACCTCTTCAGTCAACCCTGCCGCATCGTCCAAGGACCCGTGTTTGATGTCATCCTCTTCAGATGACGATGGCCCGCCCGGCACATCCATCATGGCTGACACTGCCGCAGGCGCCATGCAGCTCCTCCTCCCCGTTGCATGGCCTCTGACCGACTTCCGGATGGCCTTGCCCGGACCGGTGCCTGGAACCTCAGTCCTGGCGGCCTCCGCTCCCACCATTGCTGTAATAGACTGCCCCCAACCTGTCCCGAGTTGTTCCCCTGCCGCACTAGTTGATGGCCCAGGGATGATGTCTCTGTCCCCCTCTACGACCCCCTCTGCCGACCGAATATCTGTCCTGGGGGTGGGGCCTGCGCTGGCTGACTCTCCTCGCCCAGTGTGCCTGGCCGCCATCTTCCATGGGCCTCCTCTGATGGGCACCCGCACAGGGCTGCTCCTGACTGTTCCTGCCATCCTCTTCCCTGGGGGGGGGGGCGCCGATCGACCTGAAATGCTGCCGCCCCCCCCCGCATGCAACCATTTTTGGAAAAAAGTTTTTGGAAAATGTGGAAAAAAATTAAAATGCATATTTATTTTTTTTTACACAAAGTTGTCCATTTATAAGATATTTCCAACACGCAGCATGTACATAACAAACATGACACCCCAAAATACATTCTGCTACTCCTCCTGAGTATGGCAATTCCACATGTGTGAGACTTTTACACAGCCTGGCCACATACAGAGGCACAATATTGTAATAGCACCTTCAAGGGTTTTAGGAGCATAAATTACACATCTCATTTCTCAACCAACTATTAAACTTTTGAAGGCCCTGGAGCACCAGGACAATGGAAACACCCACAAAATGACCCCATTTTGGAAAGCTAACACCCCAACGTATAATCTATAGGGCATAATGAGTCTTTTGAATGGTTCATTTTTTTCCAGAAGTTTTTGGAAAAATGTGTGAAAAAAATTAAAACTAATTTCTTTTTACACACTTGTCCATTTATAAGATATTTCCAACACATAGCATGTATATAGCAAAAATGACACCCCAAAAAACATTCTGCTACTCCTCCTGAGTATGGCAATACCACATGTGTGAGCATTTTACACAGCCTGGCCACAGACAAGGAACACCGTCAGGTGTTCTAGGGACACATAGAATGCGCATACCAAGAATTACACCCCAAAAAACATTCTGCTGAGCAAAGGGTAAAAAAAAAAGATTACCTGTGGTTTTAGTAGCACAGTTGTCTACAGGAGGATAGCACTGGTCCAGGCAGCAGGCATGGACTTGGTCAGCAAAAGCGAACGCAATTGTCCAGGCAACAGGCAGGAACGCGTTCCATAGTTGGTACAGGCAGGGATACTGTCCATATACAGTGCAGGGTCAGTGCAGGCAGAGATTGTTGGCAGTGGCAAAATATTGATCCTGGTAGTAGGCAGGAACATGGTCCATCCATGTGGTGTGGTCAGTTCATGGGACAGGCAGAGGCATGATGGCATAGGTCCTACAGGCAGCAGGCAAAAGTAGGGCCTCGTTCAGGACAGAATGTGGACAGGGGCAGAGGCTTCTCCTACCCAAATCTCTTTGAAGCCTCCAAGTCTCCAGACCCTAATATAGGAATGAGAAAACAAAAAAAAAATGTCTTCATCCAGAAAAACAATTCTGGAGCCCCTCACATATGTGAGACCCCTGTGTTATGAATCCCACTAAGTCCAGTGGCAGTGTATAAGATCAGTCCAAGAGGCAGGCAAAAAGGATGGTCAAACCGTCCAGGGTCAGTTCTAGATCAGGCAGAGGTATGTACAGAATCGGTAGGCAGAAGCGTAGTCGAATAACAAGCCAGGGTCAGTTAAAGAGCAAGCAGAGGCATAAGGGGTGTGAAGGTAAATGGCAGGAAGTGAGGGTAATGTTTACCATACTTCATTAATAATGTAGTGAAGTATGGTAACGGCGGAAACAGCCAACTATGCAGAGGCCTGGTTGGGAAGGACATTGGGGACAATAAAAAGTGGTGTCTCTTCTCACCCCTCCTTTGGAGCACACCCGGCATTTTCTCTGCCGTTTTTGGCCTGTTGGTTTGGGAGGGAGTTTTTCGGGAAAGTGGCGTTCGGAGAGTCTACTAATCACATCAGATCGAATGGTTTCTGGTGGGCCGTTTGGGAATACAAGGACAGTGGTGATTCCCTCCTGGTAGCCAAGGTAGGATTTGGGGCTTTCAGTGGATTTGTGATAAATAACGTAGCTGTATATGGCCAATTAAACAAATAAATGGAAATTTTTTTATACCACTGGTATGTTCGTTTTGTGGCAAGGTAGGGTTCGAGCATCTGGTCGTTGAAGTCGACACCCCCCATGAACATGTTGTATTCGTGGATACATGTTGGCTTTTGAACTCGGCCATTCCTCCTGTTGATCTCCACAAAGGTATTATTGTGGATCGATGAAAGAACGTACACATCCCTTCTGTCCCTCCACTTCACTGCCAGAATTTCCTCATTCCATAAGCTCGCTGTCTCCCCTCTTGTTAGCTTCTTGTTGATGAGGCTTTGAGGAAAGCCCTTTCGATTCTTCCTTACGGTGCCACATGCTGGAGTGTTCTTTCTGTGAAGGTTGTGGAACAGGGGAAAACTTGTATAAAATGTGTCCACATACAGATGGTAGCCTTCCTCCAGGAGTGGATTTATGAGTTCCCAAATGACTTTCCCACTCGATCCAAAGTATTCTGGTGCAATTATGGGGATGTAGCTGGGTGTACTTCCCTTCGTATACCATGAAGGCATAGGTATACCCTGTAGCTCAGTCACACAATTTGTACATCTTCACCCCAGGGAAGATATCAGAAAAATAATTGAGTAGTAGCCAAATTTTATAAAGCTTGTCAAAATTTGGGTCATTTTGGGGAGGGCACTGGGTATTATCATTGTAGTGTAGGAATCTCATAATCATCAGATATCTGGTGCTGGGCATTACTGAAGAAAATATGAGCATGTGGTGGATGGGGAGGGTAGACCAATACGAATGTAAAACATTTTTTTTGGTTAGTCCCATACAGAATGTGAGGCCCAAAAAAAATGTTTAACTCCTCCACTGTTAGGGCTCTCTACTCATAGGGATGGGCATAATAGGACTTTGGGTTGCTTGCTATAAATTGTTGGGCATATAGGTTGCACTGGGCCACAACCGATGCAAGCAAGTCCTCAGTAAAAATAAGGTTGAAAAAATGTATTGGTGAAAAATTTTCTGTGTCCACCTAGACTTCTCACTGGGCAGTGAAAGGGGGAATTATAGCTTCTCCTGAATTGGGAGGAAGCCATAAGAGGTTCTGAAGGGAATGGGGAAGGCTGGCATGGGACCTAACCCTTTGGGACTGAGGTGACACTGGTACGTGGCCTTTGCCTAGGTACTGCAGTGCTGGTGGATGGTATTGCGGTGCTGGTGGATGGTATTGCCTCCTCACCAGTATGCCCTCGTCTGGTACTCTGAGGCTGTCTGTGTTCCACTGGTTGGGACAGGCTCGTAGTCCACGTCAGACTCAGAATCCGAATATGAGGAATCTGAAGCAGAGAGCTCCCTGTTGCTCTCATCAGCCACAAGAATATTGTATGCCTCCTCGGCTGAAAATAATCTTTGTGACATTCTCACAAATGGCACTGATATGTGGCACTGATGACACGTGACACTGGCAGATTGCACTGGTGACAGATGGCACTGATGTGGCAGGTGAAACTGATAGGTGACACTGATGTGTCAGGTGACACTGAAAGATGACACTGATGTGGCAGGTGACACTGACAGGTGGCACTGATGACAGATGGCACTGAGGACAGATGGCACTGATGACAAGTGACACTGGCAGATGGCACTGGTGACAGATGGCATTGATGACACATGGCACTGATGACAAATGACACTGGCAGATGGCACTGGTGACAGATGGCATTGATGACACATGGCATTGATGACACATGGCACTGATGACACGTGGCACTGATGAGGCATTGATGAAACGTGGCACTGATGTGGCAGGTGACACTGATAGGTAGCACTGATGTGGCAAGTGACACCGACAGATGGCACTGACAACAGATGGCACTGTGATGGCACTGATAGATAGCACTGTGACACTAACAGTAATGAGCACTGTGACACTGTATGGGCACTGTGTGGGCATTGATGTGTGTTTTCAACTAAAAAAAAAATCGACTTACACAAATCTGTTGGCACTGGCAGGTGCAGCACAGATCCTTTCTCTCCTCACACGCAGTCTCTGTTTGAGGAGTAGGGATGAGCTACAATACCCCCCCCCCCCCCGGTTCGCTTCGCTTCGCACCAGAACCTTCAAATGGACCAAAAATTCGTATGAACTTTAGAACCCCATTAAAGTCTATGGGACTCGAACGTTCGAAATCAAAAGTGCTAATTTTAAAGGCTAATATGCAAGATATTGTCCTAAAAAGGGTTTGGGGACCCGGCTCCTGCCCCAGGGGACATGGATCAATGCAAATTTTTATTTTTTTAAATGCCAGGTTTTTTTGGGAGCACTGATTTTAATGACGATTAACCACTTCCCGACCAGCGCACGCCGATGTACGTCGGCAGAATGGCACGGGCAGGCATATAGCCATACAGGTAAGTCCATTTCTATATGCCGCCCTGCCATCGCATGCGCGCCACCGAGCTCATGTGCCGGTCGGGGCCCCCGTGAGTCCAGTCGCAGGTCCCGCGGACTCGATCACCATGGGGATACCCGCGATCGTCTCACGGGGCGGCTGAACAGGGTGATGCCGTTGTAAACAGCATCTCTCCATTCTGCCTAGCAACAAGTGACACTGATCTCTGCTCCATGTGATTGGAGCAGAGATCAGTGTTCACTAACACAAAGCCCAGCCCCCCACAGTTAGTAACACGCTCCTAGGAACACTTAACTCAGTGCCACATCAGTGCCACGTGTCATCAGTGCCAAATCAGTGCCATGTGTCATCAATGCCATCTGTCACCAGTGCCATATGCCAGTGTAACTTGTCATCAGTGCCATCTGTCATCAGTGCCACCTGTCAGTGTCACCTCCTGGTTAACCCCTTCACTGCCAGTGTCATTTACACAGGAATCAATAATGATTGCACTGATTGCTGTATAAATGACAATGGTCCCAAATATGTGTCAAAAATGTCCGATGTGTCCACCATAATGTCGCAGTCACAATAAAAATCGCTGATCGCTGCCATTACTAGTAAACAAAAATAATTAATAAAAATGCCATAAAGCTATCCCCTATTTTGTAAGCTATAACTTTTGCGAAAACCAATCAATAATTGCTTATTGTGATTTTTTTTTTACCAAAAATATGTAGAAGAATACGTATCGGCCTAAACTGAGGGAAAACATTTTTTTTTAGATATTTTTGGGGATATTTATTATAACAAAAAGTAAAAAATATTTTTTTCAAAATTGTCGCTCTATTTTTGTTTATAGCGCAAAAAATAAAAACCGCAGGGGTGATTAAATACCACCAAAAGAAAGGTCTATTTGTGAGAAAAAAAGGATGTTAATTTTGTTTGGGAGCCATGTCGCATGACCGCGCAATTGTCAGATAAAGCGACGCAGTGCTGAATCGCAAAAAGTGGTCTGGTCTAAAGCCAGCAAAATGGTCCAGTCTGAAAGTGGTTAAAGTGAAAAAGAAAAAGTGAAATATTCCTTTAAATATCGTGCCTGGGGGGTGTCTATAGTTTGTCTGTGAAGTGGCACATGTTTCCCGTGTTTAGAACAGTCCCCGCACAATATGACATTTAACTGAAAAAAAAAACGGAAAATTGTTTCATACTTACCGTAATTTTCCTTTCCTGGTGCCTATCCATGGCAGCATACCAGTGATAACTCTGCCCCGGAGTCCTCCCCTCAGGATAGTTACTAGCTTATAAAAAGGAAACCCATATCCCCCCCTAGCATTCTCCAATTATATTGAATACCAGGGAGGGTATGTATGCTGTCATGGATAGGCACCAGGAAAGGAAAATTATGGTAAGTATGAAACAATTTTCAGTTTTCCTGGTGCCTCCATGGCAGCATACCAGTGGTACAATTATTAGCTAAAACCAGGGTGGGTAAGGCTTCAAAAGGAAAACTTTATTTAAGGCAATGCCAGGGCTGACTCTATAGTCCTTCTACCAAATTCCACCGAAGTTAGTGCTCCTGGGTCAATTCTGTAGTGACGTATGAACGTATTTGGAGACGTCCATGTGGCTGCCTTGCCAGATATATTCTCTAAAGATATGCATGCCCTTGCCGCCCATGAGGACGAAACAGCTCTAGTGGAATGAGCTCTGACCGTCGGCGGATCCAAACCTCTTGCCCTATACACCTTTTGAATTAATTTGCAGATCCAAGAGGCGATAGTCCTAGATGTGGCTTCTTTCCCTTTATTCCTACCCCATGGTATTATGAATAGCCTATTCGAGGCCCTAAAGGGACTTGTGACCTGTAAGTAGCGTGTTAAAACTTTTGAAATGTCGAGTTCTTGTACTGCCCCAGAGTGTGGATCTGTAAAGGTTGGTAGTGGCCAGGCTTCAGAAAGTGTGGCACGGGAAGAAACTTTCGGGACAAAACCATGCACTGTACGTAGTTCTACCCTGTCTGGAAAAAAAGTTATGTGCTCTTTTTATGCCCCCAACGCTTGCAACTCTGAAGCTCTTCTTCCTGAAGTAATAGCCACCAAGAAAACCATTTTCAGGGTTAGGTTCCAAAGTGAAGCAGAATCCAATGGGATGAACGGTTGACCCATTAGACTTTCTAGAACCAGAGGTAGATCCCAGGCTGGAAAGGAACGTTTTAGCGGTGGGCGAATCTTCTTGATTGCCTTAAAGAACTGTACAATGAGTGCATCTTCTGCCCACCTTTTCTGGGTACTCGCTGAAATAGCTGCCACTTGGCCCTTTAGGGAGCTTAGGCTGAGTCCCAAGTCCAAGCCTGATTGTAAGAATTCTAAGATTACTGAGGTGGACGGCACAGCTGGGTTCAACTGTCTGTCTTCCGCAAACTGTTTGAACTTATCCCATATCTTTGAGTAAATGTAATTAGTAGAGGGCTTCCTTGCCTTTAATAGGGTTGAAATTACGCCCGCCGAACATCCTAGGGTTTGGAATCTTTTCTGTTCAAGATCCAGGCATGTAAGTTCAGCTTGTGTGGAGTTGGATGAAAAAACTTTCCCTGTGAGAGCAGTTGCGGGAATACTGGGATCTTGACCGGAGGACGTACACTGAGGCTCGTTGTCCATGAGAACCATGGCCTCTTCGGCCAATAGGGAAGAACTGTCACAACCCTGACCTGCTCCCTCGATATTCTGAGCAGAAATTTCGCAATCAATGGTCTGGGAGGAAATGCATATGCCGTCTTGCAGTGCCACGGGCTCGATAAGGCATCTATCGTAGGCGGGAAAGGAACCTTGGCAACTTCGCGTTCGTTGGGGAGGCGAATAGGTCTATTTCCAGAGGTTTCTGTAACTTTGCAATCCACCTGAACACCGCCAGATGGAGCGACCATTCGTTGCTTTCTGGGAAACAGCGAGATAGGAGACCCGCCTGTTGATTCAAACGGCCCAGGAGATAGATTGCCTTCAAATCCAGCAGATTTCTCTCTGCCCACAACTTAAAAGGGTCTATCTCTCTCAACAGCATGAGGCTGTGAGTTTTCCCTTGACGTTGTATATATGCTACCGCTGCTTTGTTTTCCAGACGGACCAGCACCTGTTTCTGATGTACATGTTCCTCCAAATTTATCAGTGCCAAATATACCGCTCGCAGCTCCAGGATATTGGATACTATTCCCTCCGTGGGGATAGCCCATCTCCCTTGCACCTCCAGGTGACCACAGTGTGCCACCCACCCCTTCGTGCTCGCATCGGTGGTAAGGATGGTCCAAGAGGGGCCCCGTAGGAGGCGAGGCCTCGAGATGTTGTCTTCTTTTGTCCACCATAGCAGACCCCTCTTCATGGATGTCGTTATTGCTATCCTTTGATACAGTGACTTCCTCTTCCATTGTGTCAAAAAGCCCCATTGAAAAGTCCTCAGATATCAATAGGACCAGGGCACCATTGGTATACAAGCTGACATGGTCCCTATCAGGCTTTTTATACACCAGATCACATGCAGTCTTTTAATTTAATCTCTCACTCCTTCACTGCATTCCTATCCCTAATAGGCACCACCGCACTTCCATTTACCGGCGTCATTGGTTTTTTACTTTCACCTAGTGTATGTTCACGGTTGTTCACTTATTATTCCACCCCTATATTCACAGCTATGTTTGGTCCCCTCACTTTTTTGCTCGGTGAGCCCTCACCTTTGTATTTTCCTTTTCTTCTTAACATTCAGCTCCCCTAATTATCTTTATTATTCCTTCACTCTCTCCACATCTCGCAAATCTCCTAATGGTTCTAATTTTTCACTCTCTCTATAGAAGTGCCTCGTGGTGAATCTATGCCTGCTTGTGCTGCGGCCTTTTGTGGCTATCTCCATTGAGTTACCCACCACGGCTCCCGGTTGGGGGTGTATATTGGGCGGCTTGCGGCACCCACCTACTAGACCATCAGTGCACTCACCTAAGTGAGTAAGCATGTATTAGGTGTGGGTGACTTGTTTACCCCACCCTTTTTCATGCGTTTTTATTACTATTTTTATTTTACCTTACTTCTGAATATCATATTACTCTTTATTATAGATTGAACACGTGCTCTGCTCCTGATGAGTGGTATAAAGGCCACAAAACGTGTGTAGAGCTATCATATGCCGTGCTTCTTTTGAATACATTCAGATTCTGACGTTACTATACATTACCCCAATTGGTGCACAAAGACCTTGGTCCTGCAGGCATTATGCTACATATGCTTTTATTCAATCCTGCTGCGGTGAACTTTGGAGTTTTATTATGATACTTTGTGATATTCATGTTATTATCATGTTGTACTATTATCACTATTACCATTATCATGTATTGTTTATTACTTTGGTTATCATTGTACTTATCTCTTGTAAATCCAACTGCAACGATTAATAAAATTCCTATTAGTTCAACTTCTGCTCTCTTGCTACCACATACTTCATGTAAAGTCCCAATGTCCCCCTTGTTCCCCTTTTTTTAGGCAATTTGACACTGACAGGTGAGATAGCGTTCTTACGTGGCACATTTTCTGAGAGATCGCTGTCACTTTCTGTGGGGGGGGGGCGCACTGTGCCTGCCTTGGTGTCGAAGAGGGCACCTAGATAAACCATTGCTTGCGTCTGGGGATCAGGACCCTCTTCCCTGTGTTTATTAGCCACCCAAACTCTTTCAGAGTGGACAGAACCATTTGCCTGTGCTCTACTAATTGGTCTGAACTGTATGCTAGCAATAGGATGTCGTCCAGAAAATGGAAAACACGAAGTCCCTTCTCTCTGAGGGGTGCTAGAACTGCAATCAACACCTTCAAGAATATTCTTGGCGATGTGCACAGACCAAAAGGAAAGCGCTGAAATTGAACGTGAGTTGATCTTACTACCACCCTCAAAAACCTTTGGAAGGCTGGCAGCACGGGCACATTAAAATACGCATCTTGCAAATCCACCGAGATCATCCAGTCTCCTGGTTGAACTGCCTGTATGATCGTCTGTAATGATTCCATCTTGAAGGATTCCAACTGAATAAATCAATTTAACCTTTTCAGATCCCCTACCGGCCTCCACTCTCCACCCCTTTTGGGGGTAAGAAAGAGAGGAGAGTAGAACCCTGTGAATCTTTCGGAGGGAGGGACAGGTATTACCACTTGTTGCACCACCAGGAGTTGAAGGTAACTTTGCAGAGCTTCTGCCTTTTGAAGTGAAGTTGGGATCTTTGTTTAAATGAATGAGTCTTGTGGGGGCTGTTCTTGGAACGTCCAAAAAATGTCCGAACCTAACCATAGATACCACCCATGGGTCCCTGCATCTGTGCAGCCAGGCTTCTGCGAACTCCTTCAATCTGGCCCCTACTGGTGGGGATGGCCTCTTGTCAAAAGGACTTTACACCCTCCTGGGTGCTGGGGAGACTTCTTTGCTTATTTGTTTTCAAGAAAGTAGCCTGAGTGCTTCTCCAAGTCATTTTGGAGTCCCTACTTTGCCGGAAGTTGCTGGAATTTCTATTTCTAGACCACTGATATTTAGACAACACAACTCGAGAACGCCTAACCCTTCTATCCTGGGGGAGCAACCCTGATTTTCCTCCAGTCACTCTCGAGATTGCCTTTTCCAGCCTCTCTCCGAAGAGGGCCTTCCCATCAAATGGGATTTTGCACCAATTTTGTTTGGATGCCGCATCCGCTGCCCACAGCTTTAGCCACAATGCTCTTTTGGCCATGACAGCATGTAACATTGCCCTGGCTGAATATCTCATGGTGTCTATTGCAGCCTCTCCAATAAAATCTGCCGATATTTTAAGCTCATCCAAAGCTTTAATAATATCATCTTTGGGGACATCTTCTCGAATAGCCTCCTCGATATTCTCCATCCACACTTTGACCGCATTGGAGACTGAAGCCAGGGCCACCGCTGGTCTGCAGTCTCCGCCGGCCAACTGGTAGGCCTTCTTCAGGTCCGCATCTATTCATCTATACAATGAGTCCTTAAAGGAAGCCAAATCATCCATAGGAAGGGTAATATTCTTTGCTAGCCACACTACCGCTGCGTCAACTACCGGAGGAGTGTCCAGGAAAGCCGCATCCGAATGAGGATACAACTTATGTAGCCTATTCAAGGAAACGTTTGTCCGTTTTTTTTCCATTCACCCTCCACTAGATCTTTCAATTCCTCCAGGAAGGGGAAAAAAATTAGTTTTTTCTTTAGCAAAGGAAAGAAAGTCTTTGCTTTTTTTTTTTGGAGGCTCTACTGCTTCTTCCCAACCGATGGCTTGTTTAACTGCCAATACAAATGGTTGCGCTAGCGAAAAAATTGAATCCACACGGATCCGATTCATCTATGGAGTCCTCCAAATCACTTTTGTCTCCAGCTCAGGTAGGTGGGCTTGATGCAGCACCTCCAGGGGCTGCAAAAGATGGGCCAGGAACGGATAACTCAGGAGACTGAACCTGGCCGCCAGAGGAACCCTGCGGAGAGGGGTTCACCTGCATTAGTTCAGTTAAGGAGTCTTTGACTACTCTTTTAATAAGGTCTGTGACCTGCTCAACTTCGGTCCCCTGAATCGCATAACCCTGCAAGCAATTTTGGCAGATATGTTTATCTGGTAAAGGCGTCGCTCCACATGCCCTACACTCTTTGATCTCTCGTCTGGATGGGCTGCTTGACTGCTACCTTTTGGAGGATGACCTTTTAGACTGATGATGAGAGCTAGACGAACGGCTGTGTCTTGAACTTGGACGGGAGCGTCCACTTTGGTGGCCAGAAGTCTGGTTAGACGTGTTCTGGTGTATAGGGCTGAAACGAGAGTAACAGCCCAAGGCACTCTTTTAGTCTAATTCCTTTCTTTTTTTTCTTTTTCTTTTTTATATAAAGTATGTATGTGCCCTTACCTAAGAAAGCGAGGGTCTTGGTCAAACGGCGGCTGGCTCATAATTGTGAAGACAAGTAAGGGTGGAAAAGACACACACACACACACACACACACACACACACACACCTGAGTAAGGTAAGGAATAGACCGCTTACTAAGTTGAAAGGGTAGAGTTGCAGAAGCACTCCCAGACAGGACAATTTTATCAGAGCCTGCCACCTTTAGCTTGTTTGAGCTTAAATGGAGGGGGGGAGGAGAAAAGGGAAGCAAAGGAAAATAGACTCAGAAAGAGCCCCTACCTGCCTTCAAAGACCAGCATAGCCTGTCTGCAGAACTGAAGCCCCAATTTAGGAAGCTGTTGCTGCTGCCCCAAAAGACCCTCAGAAGGGGCTCCCCTCTTTTCAGTGCTGTTAGCAACCCAAGACAGGGGACTGCGTCTGGGAGAGGCCGGAACCCAGATGGAATCTGTGCCAGGCAGAGGTCAGAACACATACAAAACTATCCATCAGGTATGAGGAAAAAAAGGAGAATGCTAGGGGGGATATGGGTTTCCTTTTTATAAGCTAGTAACTATCCTGAGGGGAGGACTCCGGGGCAGAGTAATCACTGGTATGCTGCCATGGAGGCACCAGGAAAGTCATTTAAAACTGCTTGCGGTTTTAATGTAATGTCTGGTTCCGGCAAAACGGATGAAAATCATTGAGAAAAATGGCATGGGTAGCCCCACCTGCCCATTACCAGCCCCTTTGGGTCTTGTGCGGATATTAAGGGGAACCCCGTACCCAAATTAAAAAAAGGAAAGGAGTGGGACCCCTAGACCCTATATACTCAGAACAGCAGTATACAGGTGGTGCAAACAAGACAGGGACTGTGTAGGTTTGTTGTGTTAAGTAGAATCTGTTTGTAATTTTGAACTGGTACATTTTTAAAGTGTAGCTCCAGTCAAAAAATCTATTTTTAAGCTTTTTTGGAAAACATAGGGAAGGGTTATCACCCCTGTATATTTTCTTTTGCCGTCCATCTTTTTTCATCTCACTTCCGGTTGTCTCCTTCTTTTTGCAAGTAGGATACGTTTGTTAGTTGGATGTTTGAAAGTAGGGGCCTGTCCTATATGCTCTGCAGAAATTTAAGGTGTTGGTGTTGCTATAAGTTAACACTGTAAGCCCTCAAAGTGACTCTTGGTGGGCGCTGGAGCACCCTGCTGTGAACTATTATATCAAGAATTGTAATTACATGCCATTGTTGAACAGTGGTAGAAAACTTGGGACTTTGGTGGTTGTGCTGGTGGTGCTGGTGCCACAACACTGAAAGTCCTCACAGTTACTCTCGGTGGGTGCAGGAACAGGCCCTGCTGTGAAACATTATGTCAAGAATTGTAATTACATGCACCTGTTAAACAGGGGCTGAAAAATTGGGCCTTAGGCACTGGTGCCACAATACTGCAACACCTCACAGAAACTCTAGTTGGAGAGCAAGAATGAGCCCTTCTGCAAAGCATTGCATTAAAAATTTTAATTACATGCCCCTGTTAAACAGGGGCAGAAAAATTGGGCCTTAGGCACTGGTGCAACGACACTGCAACCTCTCCCAGATACTCTAGTTGGAGTGCAGGAATGAGCCCTGCTGCAAAGCATTGTATCAAAAATTGTAATTACAGGCCCCTGTTAAACAGGAGCAGAAAACTTGGGCCTTAGGCACTGGTGCCACAACACTGCAACCTCTCCCAGATACTCTAGATGGAGTGCAGGAATGAGCCCTGCTACAAAGCATTGCATCAAAAGTTGTAATTACACGCCCCTGTTAAACAGGGCCTGAAAAATTGGGCCTAAAGCCCCATACACACTATGAGATTTTCTGCTGATTTTTTCCTTCAGATTTAACAAAACCATGTAGTGGAAGGGCCTGCCTGATTGCATACAAATTGAAAATCCGAAGGTTTGACCTCATACTATATGGTTTTGGTAAATTTGAAGGAAAAAATCAGCAGAAAATCTGATAGTGTGTATGGGGCTTTAGCCACTGGGGGCAGCACCCAGAACCAAAAATGTTCTTCCAAGCTATCAGCAGGATCATTGATTGAGGACATTGAGGACAGTCACTCAGCATCAGCATAGGCAGTCTTGAAGGGATGTGACATTTCAAAAAAAATTATTCGGTTACATCAGCATCAGGTGCTTGGTAGCTGGTGGTGTTCCAAGACTGATTCATCTTTATGAAGGTCAGTCGATCAACCGAGTCGGTGGAAAGGCACACCCTGTTATCGATTACAAATCCTCCAGCACCACTGAATGTGCGTTCTGAAAGAACGCTGGATGCAGGACAGGCCAGTAGCTCAATTGCATACTGTGCAAGCTCTGGCCAGTGATCCATCCTCAAGACCCAGTAACCTAGAGGATTTGCAGTGGGAAAAGTGTCCAAGTCTGACCTTGCCCCTAGGTATTCCTGCACCATGTAAATCAGACACTGGCAATGGTTGCTGGAACCAATCATACCTTGGGGCTGCGGACTAAAAAAATTGTCTGAACGCATCAGTCAGAGGGCCACCTTCTCCACCGCTCCTTCTGTGACTGAACGAAGCCTCAGCAACACGTTGTCCAGGACCAGGAGTTTGTAACCTCCCAGTCTCTGGGAACGCATTGCACAGACCTTTCTGCAAGGCCTCCCAGAGATGTCTCATCCTCTGCTCCCTCTGCAACGTCAAGATAAGGTCCACAACCTTAGCCTTGTACCATGGATCAAGGAGAGTTGCCAGCCAGTAATGATCCCTCTCCTTGAACTGAAGAATACAATGAGCCTTCCGCAGGCTTTGCAGGATCAGGGAGGCCATGCAATGTAGGTTAGCTGAGGCATTCGGTCCAGAGTCCTCTAGGTCACGACATGATCCGCAGCCACCTCCTCCTAGCCACGTATAAGTCCACAGGTTTCTTGGGACTGTAAACCATCCCTACAAGACTGCTGGTGCTGATGCTGAGTGCCAGGTTCCACCCCCATGCTGGCACAATCCTCCTCCTTCTCCTCGTCCTCTTCCTGTGTGATGGGTGGGACAGCAGGAACACTGTCTGGATAAAGGGGGCCTTGAGAGGCAAGGAAGTCCTCCTCTTCCTGCCTCTGTTCTGCCTCAAGTGTCCTGTCCATTATTCCACGCAGCGTATGCTCCAACAGGTGGACAAGAGGCACAGTGTCACTGATACATGCACTGTCACTGTTCACCATCCCCGTGGCCTCCTCAAATGGTGACAGGACAGTGCATGCATCCCTGATCATGCCCCACTGGCGTGGTAAAAAAAAACGAGCTCCCCTGACCCTGTCCTGGTGCCGTAGTTGCACAGGTACTCATTGATGGCCCACTGCTGCCTGTGCAGCCACTGCAGCATGGCCAACATTGAGTTCCATCTGGTGGGCATGTCACATATAAGGCTGTTCTTGGGCAGGTTCAACTCCTTTTGGAGCTCAGCCAGCTAAGCACTGGCATTATATGATGGGTGGAAATGCACACAGACTTTGGATGTTTATTTCAGTACTCAGTGTACACTGCAACATGCATCTCAGGACAGTATATCTTATTAGGCTGCTTACATGTGTTCCAAGATGGCTACTATACCCCTTGACCCTTGGCATCACTCCTTGGTGGAGCCAGCCTTAAAGTGGCAGTACATGTGGAACCCTTCAGGTATAACACCTTCCATCCATCCCTAAAAAAAACAAAAAAAACAACAAAACGAGAAAAGGCACAAAACATTAACTAATAACTGTCCAATAACAGTCCTTCAAACACAGGAGATGCACAGGACTTTTCCTGCATCCAGATATGAGAGCAAGATTCCAGGGACAGTTGTGGCGATACAATGTCATTGGATCACTTTCGGCGGCCCCGTCGAAAGTCTCGTAACCGGTCTTGAAGCTGAAACCGGTCAGGAAGGCAACAGTGTTGTTGAGGGCGGGCACCCATCGACTCGGGATCGGAGGAAACAGGGTTGGCCGGAATGGGCACCGGCGGTGCCAAGAAGGGATCCCCCAGCTCAGTGGGTGAACCAACCTCCGGACCAGGGCTGGAGGGCTCTGTTGGAGCTGAGTTCAAAAGTTCAGAGTCTCCCCAATCATCAGTTCCCATGCATTCTGATCCGCTGGAAGCAGTTCCTTGCAACACTGGTGGTTCAGCCGACGTCAGGGATTCATGCAGTTGAAAACGAGGACGCAGTTGGTCCACATGCCTTCTGCAAATGGAACCATCTTCCAGGCAGACCTTATACATCTTGGGTCCCAAAGTCTCTGCAATGACAGCAGGAAGCCAACAGGTGTTGGAAACCCCATAAGATCGGGCCCATACCTTTTGTTGGGCTGTGAATCGGGGGATCTCATGGTGTTTGACCATCTTGTCTTGGGACTGCAGTATATGTTCCTGGACTGTTTGAGGGCGAAGCATGTCCAAAACAGTCCATGGCTGCCGACCCAGAAGGAGTTCTGGAGTTTTTCCGGTGGTTGCATGTGGTGTGTTTCTGTAAGCAGAAAGGAAGGAGTCCAGCTGCTGGGGTGACAGGGACTGCTGTTTGCTTGTAGCCACTGTAGCTTTGAAATAGAGTTTAAAAGTCTGCACAAACCGCTCTGCTTGACCATTTGTAGCTGGGTGGTAAGGTGTGGTCAACTTGTGCTTGATGTTGTGGGCAGTCAAGAAACGCTGAAACTCCTGACTGGTGAATTGTGCACCATTGTCTGTGACGATTTCTCTGGGGTATCCAAATGTAGCAGCGAGATGTATCAGTATGGAAACTGTTGCCTTAGTTGTTGGCTGAGTTACAGGAATTACCTCTGGCCACTTTGAATGGGTGTCCACTATGATCAAGAAGGTGTGTCCTCTGATCGGACCTGCAAAGTCCAAGTGTAGGTGAAACCAAGTCCAGGGCTGGACACACCCTCGAGGAGGGTCTCTTGCAGTTTTTGCACATCCACTACAAGCATTCACATATGTTGTGATATCTGAGTCTAAGTTTGGCCACCACACATAGCCTCGGGCCTTTTGTTTCATACGTGTGCCCCCAGGATGACCAGTATGTAGCAAGTCCAGAATGTGTCTCCGGAGGGTCTGTGGAATGATCACTCGGTCTCCCCATAAAACACAGTTGCCAGCCACAGTTAATTCCATACTCCTACGGAAATAAGGTTCATAATCCTGTGTGACGGTTGCAGGCCAAACGGACCGTACCCAGGAGAGTATTGTTTTCATAAAGGTATCCTTGGCTGTATGGGCTGCTATCTCCCCAGAAGACAAGAAGGACAGGCTGGTGTAACGACAACTCTTGACCGATGGAGAGGAGTCTATTGACTTGCCTGTCAGTCGGGACATTGCGTCCGCATTAGCATTGGCATCATGACCGCGATACTGGATTTTATAACTTTATGCTCCCAAGAACAGGGCATAGCGTTGGAGGCGGGCCGCAGTAGTCTGAGAGATGCCTTTGTCAGGGCTAAAGATCTGAAGGAGTGGTTTATGGTCTGTCAGTATGGTGAATTCCCTAACATACAGGTAAAGATGAAACTTCTTAATTGCCCATATCAGTGCAAGAGCCTCTTTGTCAATGTGTGAGTAATTGCTTTCTGCTTTTGTCAAAGACCTGGAGGCAAATGCCACTGGTTTTTCTGACCCATCTGGTAAGATGTGAGACAGTACAGCACCCAGACCATAGGGTGAAGCATCACAAGCCAAGGTCAGAGGCTTCTGGAGGTCATAGTGAACAAGCATGTGTGACGCCAACAGCTTCTGCTTAGAGACTTCAAAAGCGCGTTGGCATGCAGCCGACCAGTCCCATCTGGAGTGTTTCTCCAAAAGCTTGTTCAACGGAAACAAGGTGTGTGCCAGATCTGGCAGAAATTTGTGGTAATAGTTCAGCAAGCCAAGGTATGATCGCAGCTGCTGGACATTGGTTGGGGCAGGAGCTTTGACTAAAGCATCAACCTTGGCTTCTGTGGTGTGTATACCGTCTGCATCCACAAGGTGGCCACAAAACTCCAATTTAGGCACCATGAATTGGCATTTTGCTAAGTTCACTTTCAGACCCTGCTGTTGGAGTCTTTCCAACACAAGCTCCACGTTTCGCTTGTGTTCCTGGTCCGTCCGTCCCGTGATGAGCATGTCATCTAGCAGGCACTGCGTGAAAGGAATGTCCGCCAAAATCTCATCCATCTTTCGTTGCCAAATGGCTGGGGCAGAGGCTACACCAAACACCATCCGATTGTACTCATACAGTCCCTTGTGGGTGTTGATGGTCAGAAACTTGCGGGAAGAAGGATGGACCTCAAACTGTAAATATGCTTGTTTGAGATCAAGCTTGGTGAACTTTTGACCCCCTGCAAGAGAGGCATAAATGTCATCTACTCTGGGTAGAGGATACTGGTCTATTTCCAGTTGGGAGTTCAGTGCCATTTGGAAATCGCCACAAATGCGTAAGTCCCCATTCGCTTTCTTCACTGGTACAACAGGTGATTCCCACTCGCTGTGCTCTGCCTTTGAGATGACACCTTGTTCCTCCAGCCGACTTAGTTCTGCTTCCACTCCTGCTCGGAGTGCGAAAGGTACTGTGCGAGCTTTGAAGAACTTAGGCTGGGCATTGGGTTTCAGCTTGAGTCTCACACAGTCATGTTTTATTTTCCCCAACTGGTCATCAAAGATCTTTGGGAACCGCTGCTTCAGGGACACCACCCATCCCTCATTATCTCCTAATGGAATTGTCACGGTGTTACAGGGATTCATGGCGATGTCTGGCATACCAAAGTGAGCAATCCAGTCTCTCCCAAAGAGAGGGGATCCCCCATTTTCTAGTATATATAATGGCAGTCTCTTTGTCTGACCCTTGTACAATACCTGCACTTTTGCATAACCCAGTGGGTGGAGTATCTGTTTTGAGTATATCTGCAGTTTGATTGGCGTTGGGCAGACAGTTGTTCGGGTCTGAAGTTATCTCCATTGTTTCTGTGTGATAACTGAAACTGCTGCTCCTGTGTCTACATCCATCTTTAGTTTCTTTCCCTCAATGGTTACCTCTACAGTCATTGCAGAGGGTGCTGAATGTATACGATGTATGTCTAATCTGTGGAGCACTTCTTCATCCTCTGACTCAGATGATGATGTATATCTTCCCACCATATATGTCTTTGGGTTCAGAGGTTGTTTATCTCGCACCTTCTTGCTCCGGCAAACTCGTTTCAGATGGCCTGTTTTACTACAATTATGACAGGTCTGATCCATAAACCGGCAGACTTTGTGATCATGGTCTGTATTCCCACAACGGTAGCAAGCTGACTCCCGGCTTGGTGGGGGTCTGTATTTCCAGTTTGTGACTGTGGGCTTGACTGCTGTTCTGAAAACTTCCTGTTTCACCTCTTCCCTTTTGCCCTGGGGGTTCAATTCCTCTGTATCTTTCACAGCCATTTCCATCATTGAAGCTATCTCAATTGCCTTTGCAAGGGTAAGGTCTTTCTCTGTTAACAGTCTCTTTTGGCTAGAGTCACAATTCAGTCCCATGACAAACTTATCTCTCAGTGCAGTGGGTAGGTACTTCCCAAAAGAACAGGTAGAGGCTAGTCTGCGAAGGGTGAGCACATAAGCTTTAATTTCTTCACCTGGCTGCTGCTGCCTCTGATAAAAATGAAATCTTTCTGCAATCTCTAGTGGTTTAGGCTGGAAATGACCCTCTAACAGTGTCAGGAGCTCGGCCAATGTCTTAGTTGCTGGTTTTACAGGTGAAAGGAGATCCCTAAGAGTGTCATATGTCTGAGCACCGACCACTGTCAGAAATACAGCTACTTGCCTTTCACCTGGGATGACATTTGCACTGAAATACTGTTCCAGTCTCTCCACCCAGGAACTCCATGACCTGCGTAGCCCAATGTCCCCTTTCTTATTGTTAGCCCCATAACACCTCTGGCCCCTTATCAACCTTTAATAATAATAATGAGACCACACCTTTTCTTTGGAGTAAACTGGCCACAACAGCCTTTTATTAACACACCGAAATTTTAACTCACTCCAAAGATATGTATATAAATATATAAATATATATATACAACCATAAACAACATTTAAACCAAAGTCCAGTCTGGTGATCTCTGACGGTGACCCACTTTTATAACCAAAAACCAAACTCACTGCGGTACCATTAACATAACCAGGCCTCCAGCTGTGACCGCCCGGAGACAACCAATTCCTGCAGTGAAAAACACCCAGTATTCCGTCCAACGTTCGGGAATACCCCGGAGGGGCCCCCTATTACTGATGAGCCCCCCACCCCTTTTAGATCACCTCCATTTACCGCCACCGTCAAAGACCACCAGAAAGATAACGCCACAGCCTGAAAGGGTGACCCCCCTTACCCTTGAGGGCAACCCCACACCCTCAAAGCAGTTTGAATGCCCCCTTGCAAACCCAGGGACCATAAGTCGATGCCGACATCCGTGAGATGTACGCCATCCCGTTTCAAATACAAGCCCACATTAGACTCCAGCTCCCTGTGTCTAATCACCAACCCTCCATTCTTGACCACGAACCTTCCCACCACCTTATTCACCCTGATCCGTGTCTTCTGGATACTGGCCACCGATCTGGCCCATCTCCACTTCGTCCGGGCCACAATGTCTGACCAGAGCAAAATCGTGTTCGGGAACCTCTCTCGGAGCCGCAGAAAATCCGCCTTTATGTCCACGAGCAGGTCCCGGACCTTACGCAACCCCAGGTCATTCCCCCGAGCATGGAGCACCAACACATCCGGGGGCCCGTCTAAAAGCACATACCTGTCCACCACACCCATCACCCCGTCCCACTGCATGCCCGGGATTCCCAACCAATGCAACTCCGCTGCTCTCCTGAAAATCCCCAGCTGCCTCCCATCCGGCCTCATGTCACCTCTCCTGGCCCCCCAACATACATAAGAATGGCCCACGATCCAAACGAGGCGTGGTGCACCTCCATCTGAAACGAAAAACCACACACACGGACACTGAAACGGAGAGAAAACAAAAACAAAACAAAACACATCAACCACCCAACCGTGCCATCCCACAAGACACCAATCCCTCTGTAACCAAGTTGTCGAGTTACCCTTTTTTTTTTTTTTTTAATTTATTTAGCTGTTATCCGCTTCCTGTATGGGGAACCCCACGCCAAACCAACCACCCCACCGCTATCACCCTACCGCCAACTGCGGCCTAACGTAGGACCTGAACCTACGCGACTCCCACCGACCTATCTTGCGTACAGATGCTTCGTCCAACCCGCACCGGGCCGCTTCCGTGGCCGCCCCGATGCGGAAGGAGTGTGAAGCATACTCCGCCTCCACTAAACCTCGATGCCGAAAAACCGACACAAACTGGAACCTCGACAAGAAGGACCCATCCTCGTGCATAAGGAACGGGCCCTCCCAGCCCGGCCTGACCCCCCGATACCCCTGAACAGCAGCAACCGGGCAAACCGGGGACCCAGGTAACTGAAACAACGAAACCTCCACACCCCGACCCCGCTGGTCAGTTTTCGATCATCGGATAAGCAAACAAACCTTATCCCTTGTCACCTGCACGTCCTGATCCAACAGCCCTCCCGGTATTTTTTTGGATGGGCTGACCAACTCACCCACCCTAAACGCCCCGTAAAACGCTAACGAAAAAGCCGTAGTAAACAGTCGCACCTCAAAACTAGACTTACAAACCGACCCCAATTCCGCGCATATGGCCACCAAAAGGTTGAACGTCACCGAACGCCGTCCGTCCCCCCGCTTAACCTGTTTACGGAAACCCCGCAGCATCTGTCGCACCCAAAAGTCTTTAGTCCAATCCTCCGAACCCAACAGTTTAAAAAGAAACGACAAACCTGCCATTTTCTTGTCAATCGCGGCCGCTGAGCGCCCGCCCTCCATATTCCGGACCACAAAATACAGCACCAGTAAACGCCAGTCTCCAGCATCCCCGTCCGAGGACACCTCCTCCACCAACCCTTGCCATTCCCGCCATACCCTTTCGTATGCTGACCAGGTAGTCCCACTCACGGACCGCCGTATCCATCCCGCGGCGATTCCAAGGGCAGCGCCCACATCCACTCTGGGCAAGGGAGTCCGTCCACCGCCGCTCCAGGCGCCAGTTCCCTGAACTTGTCCCACTGGAAACGAGACAGTGAGTCAGCCAAGGAATTATCCACCCCTGGGATGTGAACGGCATAAATGAACACGTTTAAACGCAGGCACCGAAAGACCAAATGACGCAAAACTCGAATAACCGGGGGGAAGACGCCGACATGCGATTCACCACCTGCACCACCCCCATGTTATCACAGTTAATTCGCAATTTCAAATCCCTGCACCTCTCCCCCCACAGCTCCAGTGCGAGCACTATCGGGAAGAGTTCCAATAGCACCAAATTGCCCAGGAAACCTGCCTCCTTCCAGGAGCTCGGCCAAGGTGCCGCGCTCCATTCGCCCTGAAAAAACGCACCATAACCCGTTGACCCGGCCGCGTCGGTGACCAACTCCAGATCGAAATTGCTCACCGGCCCGGCCATCCAGACTGCCCGGCCATTGTAAGAGGACAGGAAGTCATGCCACGCGCTCAAATCGTCCCTGTGTTCCTTCGTCAATCGAATGAAGTGCGTCGGTGCTTTTGCCCCGGCCGTCGCAGCCGACAGCCGTCGGCAAAACACCCTCCCCATAGGGATAATACGGCACGCAAAATTCAGTTTTCCAAGCAAGGACTGCAAGCTCTTCAACTGCACTTTCCGGCGACCCTGAACCTCCCGAATCTCCCTCTGCAGGCCCTCCAGTTTGTCCAACGGCAGCCTGCATTCCATGGCCTCCGAATCGATCACTATGCCCAAAAAGCTCAACACCTGCACAGGACCCTCCGTTTTTTCAGCCGCCAAAGGCACCCCGAAAATGCTCGCGATGTGCTGCAACGTGGAAAGAAGAATCGCACACACAGACGAAGCCCGGGGGCCAATGCAGAGAAAATCGTCCAAATAATGAATGATCGATTCGAGGCCAGAGACATCCCTCACCACCCATTCCAAGAACGAGCTAAACTGTTCGAACACCGCACACGAAACAGAGCAGCCCATGGGCAAACACTTGTCCACGTAAAACTGCTCCCTCCAATGACAACCCAACAGTGGAAAACTGTCCGGGTGCACCGGAAGCAACCGGAACGCCGACTCGACGTCCGCCTTCGCCATAAGCGCCCCCCGGCCGTACTTCCGCACCCACCGGACCGCCGCGTCAAATGACGTATAAGACACCGTGCAGAACTCCGGATCAATGAAGTCATTGACCGAACCCCCCTTCGGGAAGGACAAGTGGTGAATGAGCCGGAACTTGTTCGGCTCCTTCTTGGGGACAACCCCCAGTGGAGACACCACAAGACACCCCCAAGGTTTTTTCTCAAAAGGACCCCCCATGCGACCCAGCGCAACCTCCTTACCCAACTTGTCATCCACTACTGACGGATGCAGTAGGGCCGACTTGAGGTTCCGTGCCAACGGCGGCACCACCTGCAGGTCACAAGGAATCCGGAAACCCACTCGGAAACCCTCCGCCAGCAGACGGGCCGCCTCCCCGTCCGGATACTTATTTAGGAAAGGAAGCATCCTTTCCACCTTCACCGGCGTCCTCCCTCTTGTTAGAAGCATCGCCGGCGCGTTTTCCTTTCTTAAAGCACCGAGACAGCGCGTGGGCCCCCCCGCAACCAGAACATTCGTGCTTGAATCTGCAGGCACCCCCGAACTTGCACGCACCCTCGTTGAACTGCCAGCAAACTCCCCACTTCTTTCCGGCCGACAGTCCTGAGGAGGTTGTACCCCCGGCCCCCCCCTGAAAAAACGAAGGCTGGGCCCGGGCCGAGGACATCAGCCGCATCCAGAGGCTGATGTCCTTGTGATCCCACCGCAGTTCCTGACGCACCGCCTTTCGCTGCCGGAACTGTTCATCATACCGCAGCCACGCAACACCCCCGTACACCCTGTGGGCCTCCCCGATGGCGTCCATGTAGCAATGACGCTCGCCAATATCGCGAATGCCTGCAACCAATTTGCAAACGTCCGCGGTATCAACCGGTAACGCCTCTTTTCCTCATCATCCTTCTTGGTGTCATTAGGCTTGACCCGATCCAAATTGAACTTCTCTAACGGGAGCAGCGAGAATATCTCCACGTACTCACCTTTTGTAATCTTCTCCCGGACCTCCGGCTTCAGGTGCGCTCCAAGCGGGCCCTCGAAGCAGACGTACACCTCGCACCGTGCCGCATCCCCAATTCTGACCACGTCCGACCGACCCGCCGCCACCTCCGCGACCTTGTCACCACTGGCCCCCCCACTCTATGCCGGCCCCTCCACCCCGGGTACCGCGGGTTCAACCACCGCCGCCGGCCCGGCCGCAGCCGCCCCCGGAATCGCACCCGACTCCCACGGTGCCGCCAGAGCAGGCGTGCCCGGAGCCCCCCCAAACCTCTCCACCAATGCCCGCAGGCCGTCCAGAAGCCCCTGCAGCTGCGGTGCAGGCGCCGGCATAGCCGAGCCAGGCCCCGCCCCCCGCTGCTCCCCCCCCCACCGGCACCACCGGTGCCGGAGACCCCGTTGGCACCCCTTGAACCACCCCCAGCAACCCCTGCAAAGCATCAGTCAAAACATTATGCATGGACTTACCGGGCCGACCAGGAACAGCTCCCACAGCCGCACTGCCGCTCTCCACTGCCGCTCTCCACTGCCGGATCTGCCACCTCGTCTTCCGTGGACAGCTCTCCTTCCGACCGCTCCGCCACGTCCGCTTCTGCTTGCGAAGGGAGCCTCCTGGGCGATCTCCCCCCAGAGGCCGCATTGCTCCGGCGGCTGGAAAGGTGTGTCTCCACAGGGTGCGCACTCCCAGACCGGCGGTGAGGACCGGACCTGGGGTGCCCCCCCGTACCGCCCTGCGCCTCCACGTGTCCCCCGCGGCGCCCCGCTTGGCCATCCGCCGGTCTGCGTCCCTTCCCCCCTGTCTCCAGCTTCCTCGCGACACTCCTGACGCCGTCTTCCGCCCCTGGCACCTCTTCCACCCGAACTCCGCTCGTGCTGGGGCCCCCCCCGAGCTCCCCCACGCGACTGGTTGCCGGGCTGCGAGACGGGGAACCAGCGCAGGTACTGCCTGTGGCCCCGCTCCCCGGGGCGGGCCGGCGGCGTGTCGACCGCCCTGAGCCCCGACACTCCTGCTGTCTCTTCTTCGCCGGGGGGACCGAGCCGTCCCTCCCCGGGCTCCGCCGGTCACGAGGTGGCCGAGGGGCGGGGCCTGGCGAAAATCGCGCCGGCAGCCGAGACCGCCGGGCCCGCTGTACAGTCCCTCCGCCGCCCCCCGCCTCAGCACTATCCCCCAGCAGCTCCTGCACCTGCCTGGTCAGCCATTCTGGTCCCCTCACCACTGCCTGCGCCCTCAATCTCGCCAGCGCCGCCTCGATCGCCGCCATCTTGAGTGTGGAGGAGCAGTGAGAAAAGCTGCCTCCTCCTGTGAACTCTCCACGTGTACTGGCCCCGTCTAAGCTCCGCCCCCTTTTTATATGGCTCCGCCCCCTCGCTTCTCTCAGTTAATTGCAAACTCCCTTGCTTCTGTTGGCTCCTGGGCACCAGGTCATGCCCGCCCCTCATTACCCCTCCCCTTGGGGGGTCGGATCATTCCGTGGCTCCCTGGATGTCTGTTCTCCATAAAATTCACTTAATGTCCCGATCAATGACATTTTCCTGCTGGGATCTGTGATTGCTTTTATCCAGGTGACAATCCACAATGTTTTTGTCTCTCTCTCAGACTGATAGACACTTTGTAAATCCCATCCTTGTCGCCACTGTTATATCCTCTGAGTTGTGAGAGACACAAGACTCTGGTCTGGAACAATGGATGTTTATTTCAGTACTCAGTGTACACTGCAACATGCATCTCAGGACAGTACATCTTATTAGGCTGCTTACATGTGTTCCAGGATGGCTACTATACCCCTTGACCCTTGGCATCACTCCTGGATGGAGCCAGCCTTAAAGTGGCAGTACATGTGGAACCCTTCAGGTATAACAACCAGCAATAAGGGGTAGCTTCAGGTGTATACTGTGCAGGAGGCACACAACACCCACTGTAAATGCTGCAGGTGCCTGTGTTACAGAAACAGAACAACACCAGCAATAAGGGGTAGCTTCAGGTGTATACTGTGCAGGAGGCACACTACTGTCATTGTAACTGCTGCAGATGCCTGTTTTACAGAAACAGAATAACACCAGCAATAAGGGGTAGCTTCATGTGTATACTGTGCAGGAGGCACACTATACCCACTGTAAATGCTGCAGATGCCTGTGTTACAGAAACAGAACAACACCAGCAATAAGGGGTAGCTTCAGGTGTATACTGTGCAGGAGGCACACTACTGTCACTGTAACTTCTGCAGATGCCTGTTTTACAGAAACAGAATAACACCAGCAATTAGCGGTAGCTTCAGGTGTATACTGTGCAGGAGGCACACTATACCCACTGTAAATGCTGCAGATGTCTGTGTTACAGAAACAGAACAACACCAGCAATAAGGGGTAGCTTCAGGTGTATACTGTGCAGGAGGCACAGAACACCCACTGTTAATGCTGCAAGTACCTGTGTTACAGAAAAAGAACAGCACCAGCAATAAGAGGTTCAGGTGTATACTGTGCAGGAGGCATACAACACCCACACTGTAACAGTGCTAGGTTCACAAGCAAGAAGACACTGTCCCTGCCTATCCTGCTCTTTTCCTGCATGCCAACACACTACACAAGGCCGCCCTGCTGGCGGCCTTATATAGTGTAGGGCTTGTACTAAACCCCCCTGAGCTATAATTGGCCACAGACATCCTACCTGTGGTTAATTATGGCTCTCCTCGCTGCCGGCGCTGTGATTGGCCAAGCATGTAGAGGAAGGCCGTAACGTGAGTCTAGAGAGAGGGGGTGCCCAAGAAGGACAGCTATCTGGCAGTCATGTTCCCCCAGCTGCAGCATACTGCCAGGTTTACTCCAGTGATGAGAAGGGAGGGGATGATGAGGTCACTGACTCCACGTGGGTGCCTGATAGGAAAGAGGAGGAGGAGGTACATCTCCAATGAGACAGGATGCCCGCCAGGGGCCAGCTTAAGGGCAGCACACTGACTGCATCACACTGCAGGACAAGGTCCAGTAGTGTTGGAGGTTGTTCTGCCACCACGCTTTCAAAATGCTACTACTGGTGATTCTGACACACCTCTCTCCTCCAACCCCTCCTTTTCTTCTTCCTCCATGGCCTCTTCCTGTGCTTTGTCCTCGGAACCAGTGGTGCTCCGTAGGTGTTCAAGGGGCTACACAAGTACGCAGACAAAAAGATGCCATGCGGTGCTTGCGCTGGTGTGCTGGGGGACAGTAGCCACACTGGGGCAGAGATTCTGTCATCTCTGCAGGGGCAGGCGGAAAGGTGGTTGACGCCACGCCAGCTTAAACCAGGAATGGTGGTTTGCGACAATGGCAACAACCTCCTCTCCACCCTGCGACAGGGACAACTGACCCATGTGCCCTGTTTGTCTCACGTCCTTAACTTGGTGGTGTAGCGTTTCTTGGGCAGGTACCCGGGCTTACAGGATGCCCTGAGGCAGGCCAGGAAAGTCTGTGTGCATTTCCTCAGGTTATATAATGCCAGTGCTTGGCTGGCTAACCTCCAAAAGGAATTTAACCTGCCCAAGAACCGCCTAATCTGTGACATGCCCACCAGGTGGAACTCAACGTTGGCCATGCTGCAGTGACTGCACAGGTAGCAGAGGTCCATCAGTGAGTACCTGTGCGACTATGGCACCAGAACAGGGTCAGGGGAGCTTGTTTTTTTTTCCCAATGCCAGTGGATCATGATCAGGGATGCATGCACTGTCCTGTCACCATTTGAGGAGGCCACGAGGAAGGTGAGCAGTGAAGTGTATGCATCAGTGACACTGTCCCTCTTGTCCACATGTTGGAGCACACGCTGTGTGGAATAATGGACAGGGCACTTTAGGCAGATCAGAGGCAGGAAGAGGAGGACTTCCTTACCTCTCAAGGCCCCCTTTATCCAGACAGTGTTCCTCCTGCCCCGCCGATCACACAGGAAGAGGACGAGGATGAGGAGGAGGAGGAGGATTGTGTCAGCATGGAGGTAGAGCCTGGCACTCAGCATCATCAGCAGTCTTTTAGAGATCATTTACAGTCCAAAGAAATCCATGGACTTGTACATGGCTGGGAGGAGGTGGCTGCAGATCATGTCATCCTTACTGACCCAGAGGACTCCGGACTGAATGCCTCAGCTAAACTTCGCTGCATGGCCTCCCTGATCCTGAAAAGTCAAGGAGAGGGATTATTACTGGCTGGCAACCCTCCTTGATCCACGTTACATGGGTAAGGTTGCGGACCTTATTTTGCCGTCACAGAGGGAGCAGAGGACGAAACATCTTCGGGAGGCCTTGCAGAAAGGTCTCTGCAATGCATTCCCAGAGACTGGGAGGTTACAAATTCCTGGCCCTGGACAACGTGTTGCTGAGGCTTCGGTCAGCCACAGAAAGAGCGGAGAAGAAGGTGGCCGTCTGACCGATGCATTCAGACAATTTTTTAGTCCGCAGCTCCAAGGTATGACCGGTTCCAGCAACCAGCGTCTGCTTTACATGGTGCAAGAATACCTAGGGACAAGATCAGACTTGGACACCTTTCCCACCGAAAATCCTCTGGGTTACTGGGTCTTGAGGATGGATCACTGGCCAGAGCTTGCCCAGTATGCAATTGAGCTACTGGCCTGTCCTGCATCCAGTGTTCTTTCGGAACGCACATACAGTGCAGTAAAAATTCTGACGGGATAAATATATGAGAATTGCATATGAAAATTCCTGACAAAATTGATATAAATATTACCAATAAATTATATATGAGGGTTGCATATGAAACTTCACAACAAAATTATATACCCAAGGTTTGTATGTACAATAAAAGGATTATGTATCAAAGAAATTATATATAAAAAATTATATACATCAAAAAATATATATAAAAAATATATACAAAAAAGGAGGGGGCATTGGGATAAGGGCCCAACCGGGAAAAAAAGGAGATGAGATCGCTAATTTGTCAAGAGGAGCTATTTCAGAGAATAGTGTGGATCTTGATTTCTTTGTTGAGGCCATTGGGGGCGAGGGTGTCCAAAGAGAAACTCCAAAAAGTTTCACGCTCACACAATCTGGAGAAACGTTCTGCCTCAGACAGATTGAACTGGATGGACTGGTGTCCTTATTCAACCTTACTAACTATGAAACTATGACTTAGAGTGTTGTGGCACCAGCACCACCACCAACACCAAAGGCCCAATTTTTCTACCACTGTTCAACAATGGCACTTGACGGACACCGGAAGTGACGTTCTTTATAAAAATACTACACCATAGCAGGCTCTATATTTTATTTATGAGTTCTATCAAGTTACCCCCGATATCTATGGTGGATTTAAAGAAGGTGGTTTGAACAGGAGAAGCAAAAGACAAGAGCCAACCCTGTGTGGATGATTTTATGGTTTACAACAATAAGGTAATTACAGTATAGAGCACTCCCACGGGCTCTGTGGATACCAAAGAATCACTAGTTTTTTACACTGTTTGCCACCTGTGTGTGATTTCCACTGGCTTCACTGTAGAAGATTTTTTCATCATATGAGAATTATTTGTTTTCACTCTAGAGACACTTTGCACTTTATACTCTGCTATATGTAAATATTGCGGGACACAGATTTGATTTTTAATAATGTACCACACACGTTGATATCTTTATGTGTTTTATTAATTATGCTGACACTCGCATTTACCTATCTTATATATTGATTTCACTTATTTTATTTTATTTATTTGTTTACATAGAGATTATAGTGAATACTGTGGATATTTAGTAGCACATTTGCACTTTATATTGCACTACTCACTTTATATTGCAACGCTTTTTCACTTTGTGACTGACATGGATTTATAAGCTATTTTTATATATATATATTTTATATATTTATTGATACTGTTACGTTGGGAGCGCAACACCACCCTATAGTTTTTTTTTTTTTTTTTTATTGGTTTTTATTGAAGAAATTTTACAAACAGAAATGGGTACAGCAAATACAAAGATCACATAAAGTAATTGGTGAGCTTCCAAACAATTATGACAGACATTACCTATTATAGTAATCATGTAGGCATAATAAAAAAATAAAAAAAATAAAACAATAAAAAAAAATGGTAGTCTTACTCTTATAGTATTGAAAGCACGAGAGGAAGAGGGAAAGATCAGAAGGTGAATCCACTGTATGTGACTTCATATAGACAATAAGAGATGTTAGGAGAAAAAGAAAATAGAAGAGTAGAGAAAAAGAGTGGGAGAAAAAGAAAGAAAAGAAATAAGGAAAAGGGGTGAGAGAATCGGAGACAACAGCCTGGTGGAGGGACACGGAGAAGATAAATGCTGACTAATACCCTAGAATACAGCAATAAATTGAATTTACGTACTTATATCCGTAACCAGTAAGAAGTAAAGACATCTATTCACTCATTGATCTGTTTTAGACCAGTCAACCCAGACTTTCCATTGGTCGTCAAAGCCCTTTCGGGTCCCTCTTCTGCCAGCAAGTAATGATTCGTAAATGTAGTTTTGTCTGGTGATGCTAAGCACCTCTGACAAATTGGGGGTTATGTTGGATTTCCAATTTCTGGTAATCAATAATCTAGCCGCTAATAGGATATGTGTAACAACTGTTCGGCAGCAAGGGGGGAAGTGTTCTATACCCAGGTTCAGGACTGCTAACTCAGGATTCAATGGTGTCAGAATCCCTGTAATACATGAAATACAGCGGAATACACTGCCCCAGAAGCTGGAGAGGTGTCTACAAAACCAGAACATATGCGAAATGTTGCCTATCTCTCCACATCCTCTCCAGCATAAGGGGGAGTTGGCTGGTGAAAACTTCGCCATGAGGTACGGTGTCAGGTACCATCTTAAGGCTATTTTTTGAGCAAGCTCCCAGTGATTCACACATCTGGATGCTTTATAAATCGTTTGGAATGCCCTCTGCCACTCACACGGAGCAAAACCCTTGTTAAAGTCAGATGACCATTTAATGTAGGGTCGTGAGTTAGTGAAAATAAGTTTGTTTTGAAAGGCGGAGTAGAAAAGGGATATTCCTTTAGTAGGGGGAGGAGATTTCGTGTAGAATTGCCACAATTTGCTTAGTATAGGTATGTGGGGAGATCCTAATGTTTTGAGGAGATGCGAAGCTTGTAAGTACCGGTAAAGATCTGTAGAGAGCAGGCCAAATTCTTCTCTAAGTGATTCAAATGACTTAGGGGAATTATCCCGATATAGATCATCAATGTGAGAAATGCCTCTGGTCTTCCATTTTGAGTAGTCTGCATTAGGGATTATGTGATGTAGTATCTCTATAGGGACAGGGAGTTCTGTGACTTCAGAGGATGTAGTAGATAATCTATGTAAGTCTCTCCAAGCAAGTAAGGAAGCCTGAAGTGTAGGGGCAAGCTGGTGTAAGGGGAAGGGCTTCCAAATATCTAGCAATAAGAGCATACGTAGATTGGTGGTTGGACTAAGGGCCTGTTCTATGCCACACCAGAGTATATCAGGTGAGGGAGAAAACCAGTATTTAAGCGAGGTAAGCATGGCTGCCTTGCAGTAATCCAGTAGGTCAATCAAGCCCATTCCGCCCACCGATCTATGTTTGATTAAAAGGGGTCTAGAGCACCTAGGTCGCCTACCCCCCCAGATATATTTCCTAAGTATACTGTTTAGCGCCTTTAAGTGTGCATTTTTAAGAGGGATGGGCAATGTACGAAACACGTACAATATTTGAGGGAGCAAAAGCATTTTAAAAGATGCTAGTCTACCGGACCAGGTAAGTTCTGTTCTGGCTAGTCTCTTTGCGTCATTTTCTATTTTGGCGATTAAGGGGGTATAGTTGGCGTCCGCTAATTTAAGTGGGTCAGATGTGATTTGCAAGCCAAGATAGGGGATACTTGACTCTGACCATGTATAGGGGAAGCTGTTTTGAAGACTGATTTGGAGTTGAGAGGAGAGATTTAGGCCTAGGATAAGGGATTTCGAGAAGTTTACTTTGTAATAAGATATGCAACTAAAATCTTTAAGGATAGAGTGGGCATGTGGGAGGGAAGACTGTGGGGAGGACAAGAATAGGATGACATCGTCTGCGAAGAGACTAATAGTGTGGGATTTGTCTAGAAACGTAAAACCCGAGATGCCAGGATGTGTTCTGATTTTTTCAGCAAGGGGTTCTATAAGAAGGTTAAAAATGGAGGGGGACAGGGGGCAACCCTGCCTAGTCCCGTTGGATATAGGGAAGGGAGTGGAAAGTATGTTGGAGGTGTAGACCTGGGCACAGGGGGAGGAGTACAGAGCCAGGATTGCCGACAGAATAGGGCCCAAGAACCCAAATCTACTAAGAGTCTGGGACATATATCCCCAATGTATCCTGTCGAATGCCTTCTCCGCTTCCAAGGACAACAGCAGAGAAGGCATCTGACAGGACCGTGCATAGTGTAGAATATTAACAACCCTCCTAGTGGCGTCCGACGCCTGCCTTCCCTTTGTAAACCCGGTTTGTTCCGGTTTAATCAAAGATGGAAGGATCGGAAGAAGTCTATGAGACAAAATTTTAGCAAATAGTTTCATGTCAGTATTTAATAGGGAAATAGGCCTGAAGTTAGCTGGAGTAGTGGGGTCCTTCCCAGGTTTTGGGATGGTAATTATAAACGCTTTAAGCATTTCGGAGGGGAACGAGGCAGAGGACACAGCGCCAGAGTAAACCTCTTCTAGAGCCAGGGAAAGAATTTGGGAGAAGGTCTTGTAGTAACTATTCGGCAGGCCGTCAGGACCCGGGGATTTGCTGTTTGGGAGAGCCTTGATAACTCGTCGGATCTCAGGTTCCGTGATAGACGAATTAAGGGTCTCTAACTGATCTGGTGTTAGGGAGGGGAGTGCGAGATCAGCAAAGAATTTTTGAATATCATGTTCAGTAGGCTGCGGAGTGGATGGGTCATCTTTCAGGTTGTATAAAGAGGCGTAATAATCTGCAAAAGAGTTTGCAATGTCGCTAGGATTGTACAATTTTCCGTTATCAGATTTACGAATTAGAAAGGGAATGTTGGTTTTAGCTTTACGGTCTTTTAATCTCTGAGCCAGTAATTTGCCAGCTCTATTCCCAGATGAGTAGTGGGATAATTTCAGTGAGTGGACATATTTGTCGTATTGCTCTAGCAACAGGAGCCTGAGATCCGAACGTAGTTTATTCAATTTGTGCAGAACATTAGAATTCGTATCGGTTGCATTTTTATTCTGGGCCTCTAATTGTCTTATATCTGAGAGAAGGGAGTCTAACTTTTTTGTCCTCTGCCTTTTTGCCCTTGCACTCATTTGGATAAGAATGCCTCTTATAAAAGCCTTATGGGCACACCATAAAGTAAACGGACTAGAAACAGAAGCTGTGTTAAAAGAAAAAAATTCCTTCAGATGTTTAGTAAGGAGGGCAATCTGTTGCGGTTGTTGAAAGAGACAAGAGTTAGCGCGCCAGACATTTGCAGGAGTCAGAGGGCGCCCCCCATCCACCGTGATAGACACGGGAGCGTGATCCGACCATGTAATGTCATGGATGGATGAGGTTGCAATTCATTGTAAAAGTAGCTTATCAGTTAAAATTAGGTCTATACGTGAGTACGAATTATGCCTAAGAGAATGGCAAGAGTAATCTCTTTCGGTGGAGTGTTGGCAGCGCGAGACATCATATAGTCCCTCAGTATGAAGCAGAGGTTGTAGAGTAGGTCGTGGACGCTGCGTTTTAGAGGTTGTGTCCATATCGTAGTTAGGGGTAACATTGAAATCTCTGCACACTATCAAGTCGCCCTTTTTTAGTAAGTCCACTTTACGGAGAAGCTTTCTCAAGAAGCGTAGTTGATGAGTGTTGGGTGCGTATACGTTGACTATTGTGTAGGGCTTGTTATTAAAGCTGCCTAGTATGGCTAAGTATCGTCCATCAGGATCAATAAAAGACTGTTGAAGGGAGAAAGCAACTGTGTCCTTGATAGCGATTAGGACTCCTTTCCTCTTTGTAGAGGCAGAGGCTCTGAAAATATGTGGGAATTTGCTGTGCTTAAAAGTAGGCTCACTTAAGGATGACCAGGGCGTTTCTTGGACACACAAGACGTCAGACCCCAACCTGAGAGCCTCTTTCCATAGCGAGGCACGTTTGGCAAGATGGTTCAAACCACGCACATTAAAGGAGGTTATCTTAATGGACATATTTCAGGTGAGGGGGAAATGCCAAAGAAAGTACCTTATTAAGCCCAGGGCTGCTCCATGAAGACCACGAATATTGAGCTGATGGTATAGTTAGCGAATAGATCGTCTTCTTATGCGTTCCTCCATGTCCATCTCCGAAAGGTGGTAGAAAAAAACAAGAAAAGTAAGTAAGAGAACAGCAAAAGTCAAATAGAAACAAAAAATTAAACTGGTAGAGAACTAAAAAGGTGGATTCCATCCGGAATCTGGAGGCAGGTGTACTGCGTATATGTAGAAGCGGGGGGGTAAAACAAGGGCTAGGAGCTCCAAAGCGAAAGGGATCTCGTCGGTCGATTGGGTATAGTAAATTAACCGAGGCAGCTAGATGACAGGTTTCTTGGTATGCCTTTTACGAGATACAACCTGCCAGTCGTCGCTTGTATTCACCGCTGTAGCAGCTGTTGTGGTGTCAGAGATTTGGGCTGGCAGGATGTCCCACGATCGAAGCAAGTCAAGGCCTTCATCCAAGTTGGATATTATGGATACTTTGCCTTCTCGCGTGACAATAAGTCTGGTTGGGTACCCCCATCTGTATACAATGTTATGGTTCCGGAGTGCCTTGGTGATCGATAGAAGGGACTTGCGTTTTTGCATTGTATATTGCGAAAGGTCCGCAAATAGTTGCAGAGTGGAATATTGCTCCGGGGGGTTGGGGTTCTTACGGTAGGCCGCCATGAGCTGATCCTTTATATGGTAGAAGTGTACCCTCATCAGAACATCTTGAGGAATGTTATCTGAGAGATGAGACGGTTTGGGCAGGCGATGGATCCTATCAATGACCAGCTCATTAGCCGGAGCTGAGGGGAGAAGCGCCATCATAAGGTCCTTGGCGGATTGCTGTAGGTGGCCTGGTAACACGGATTCTGGTACGCCACGCAGCTTGATATTATTTCTGCGAGACCGGTCTTCAAGGTCTGCGAGCTTAGTTTTAAGCCAGGCTACTTCTTCTGCCTGGTCGTTGTGGGAGTCTACCAGTGTGTTGTAAGAAGTCGCGTATTCCCCCATCTTTTTCTCAACATGATCTACTCTGCTCCCCAATTCATTCACTTCAGATTTGAAATTTCTCATGCATTCCATGAGATCAGAATGCAGCGAGCCTCGCAGAGAAATCAACATGTCTTTTAAAGTAGTATCGGTGATAGGCTGGCTCGCAGTGGGAAAGGAATTAATGGTGTCAGCTAGTTCTCTTGTGTCGTCCAGAGAGCTTTGACATGCACTGACCTTATCTCCTGGTGTCTCGTTCGTCAAACGGGGTCTTGATTTGACTGGGCTGCATGAGAGAGGAGTTGAGGCAGCAGGGGAGTGTCGCTGCGATCCTTCGTCGGATCTCGGGCTCGGCGTCGCAGGTGGAGATCTGCCTGCAGGGGACGAGGTACCGGCGTCAGCGCCATCTTGGCCCTCGCGGCCTATAGTAGTGAAGAAATCATGGAGTTTCTTCGGTTGCGCGGTGTTGGCACGCTTACGGGTCATCCTCTGAAGATGAGGGAGATCTCAGCTTCGGTCCGGTGTAAGCAAAGTCGAGATTCGCCGCCTCGGTGGGTGATATGTCCCTTCGCTGGAGCGGAGCTCTCAGATCAGGCGTCCATTCCGCTGCGCGCTAGCCATGCCCCCCCCTATAGTTTTTATTTAAACTACTGGAATTGATGAATAGTTGTAGGCAGGTGAAACAAAGACTTGACATGAAAAAACTGCAATTCAAAGTCAAAGAGGTCTGCTTTTATGGACATGTATTATCTTTGGAGGGTTTGAAGGCTGACCCAGAAAAAAAAAACCAGAGCTATACTGGATATGCCACAGTCATCTAATGTGAAATCCCTGCATTTCTTCATAGGATTTGTTACCTATTTAGCAAAATTCCTACTGCATCCTACCGCAGGGATGCGGTTTAGCATTGGCTTCCAAAGCATGATAATGCAGTGCAGGAAATCAAACGTTTGGTCACAAATACACTCGTCCTAAAGTACTATGATGTTACAAAATCTGTAATTATTCAAAGTGATGGGAGCAAAAGTGGCCTTGGGTGTTGCCTATTGCAAGCTGGCCAGCCTATCACATTTGCTTCAAGGGCACTGACCCCTACTGGGCAAAACTACACATAAATCAAAAAGGAATGCCCAAGTATTGTGTTTATGCCTGCCAGCACTTTCATTACTACCTCTATGGTCATGACGAGATCATGGCAGAAACGGACCATAAGCCTCTGATATCTATTTTCAAGAAACCCCTTTTGTACTCAAACCCATACAGAGCATGTTGCTCACGTTACAAAACTATTGCCTAAATGTTGTCTATAAACATGGACCTGAAATGTACATTAGTGACACGCTTAGCAGAACTAAAGCATCAGGAGGCCCACCTGAATGTGCACAGTAGGGATGAACGAATGTTCGCCCGTTCAGTGAAGCCAGAAGTCCGTGGGCCGTTCGTGCCATATTCGTGTGCCACTCACGGCCCACAATGCACTGCGCCATCGCAGTGCATTGCTGGCTCATTATTGTCCAAGCATGCACTGTGAACCCACATGCTTGGCCAATCATAGTGCCAGCAGCGAGGAGAGCGATAATTGGCCACAGGCAGGATTCCTGTGGCCAATTATAGCTCAGGGGGGTTTAGTACACGGCCCACACTATATAAGGACGCCAGCGTGGCGGCCTTGTGTAGTGTGTTGCGGCGGTCAGGGAAAGAGGACGATAGGGAGGAATAGTGTCTTTACTGCTTGGGAACCTAGCGCTTGTTCAGTGGGTGTTGTGTGTCTCATGCACAGTATACACCTGAAGCTACCCTTTACTACTGGTGGTCTGTTTCTGTAATACAGGCATCTGCAGTGCAGAAGTTAGAGTGGGTGTTGTGTGCCTCCTGCATAGTATACACCTGAGGATACCCTTTATTGCTGGTGTTCTTTTTCTGTAATACAGGCATCTGCAGAAGTTAGAGTAGGTGTTGTGTGCGTCCTGCACAGTATACACCTTAAGATACCCCTTATTGCTGGTGTTCTGTTTCTGTAATAAAGGCATCTGCAGCAGTTAAAGTGGGTGTTGTGCGCCTCCTGCATAGTATACACCTGAAACTACCCTTTATTACTGGTGTACTGTTTCTGTAATACAGGCATCTGCAGTGCAGAAGCTAGAGTGGGCGTTGCGTGCCTCCTGCACAGTATACACCTAAAGATACCCCTTATTGCTGTTGTTCTGTTTCTGTAATACAGGCATCTGCAGCAGTTAGAGTGGGTGTTGTGTGCCTCCTGCACAGTATACACCTGAAGCTACCCTTTATTACCAGTGTTCTGTTTCTGTAATACAGGCATCTGCAGAAGTTAGAGTGGGTTTTGCGTGCATCCTGCACAGTATACACCTGAAGCTACCCCTTAATGTTGGTGTTCTGTTTCTGTAATACAGGCATCTGCAGCATTTAGAGTGGGTGTTGTGTGCCTCCTGCACAGTATACACCTGAAGATACCCCTTATTGCCGGTGTTCTATTTTTGTAATACAGGCATTTGCAGCAGTTAAAGTGGGTGTTGTGTGCCTCCTGCACGTTATACACCTGAAGCTACCCTTTATTACTGGTGTTCTGTTTCTGTAATACAGGCATCTGCAGTGCAGAAGTAAGAGTGGGTGTTGTGTGCCTCCTGCACAGTATACACCTGAAGGTATCCCTTATTGCTGGTGTTCTTTTTCTGTAATACAGACATCTGCAGCAGTTAAAGTGGGTGTTGTGTGCCTCCTGCAGAGTATACACCTGAAGCTACCCTTTATTACTGGTGTTCTGTTTCTGTAATACAGGCATCTGCAGAAGTTAGAGTGGGTGTTGTGTGCCTCCTGCACAGTATACACCTGAAGATACCTCTTATTGCTGGTGTTCTTTTTCTGTAATACAGGCATCTGCAGCAGTTAAAGTGGGTGTTGTGTGCCTTCTGCAGAGTATACACCTGAAGCTATCCCTTATTGCTAGTGTTGTTCTGTTTCTGTAACACAGGCAGGCAGCTGCAGTAATTACAGTCAGTGTACTGTGTCATCTGCTCAGTGTGCACCTAAAGCTACCCAATTGCTGGTTTTTACATCTCTCTGCAGGCCATTACTTTTTCTGGGAGGCCAACAAGGAGAGGCAGACAGTCATGAGCCAATAAAAGAGGGCAAGCAGGCTCTGTGTCTAGAGGCAACAGTGCTGGTCATGGACGCGGTGCATCGTCAGCAGCACGTGGCCATGGGATGCACTTGTCCTTATTTTCGGCAGCTGGACATGTTGAGCCGCATCATGCCGAAGACTTGGTAGAGTAGATGACCAAGCCCTCCTCATCCTCCCCATCCTCTCTCACCCAGGCTTAGGGTACTAGCAAAGCAGCTGCCAACGCGTCCTCTTCCCTCGTCTCAATGTCATCAGTCACTCCTTCCCTAGACCCACCATGTCCTCCTGAGGAGTCCCACAAACTGTTTGAGCACAGTATTGGGTACATGCTCCAGGAGGATGCCCAGCAATTTGAAGGCTCTGATGATGATATCCAGCTAGAGGAATGCAGTAGCGTGAGCGCAGAGAGAGGGAATGCTCAAGAAGGAGAGCAATCTGGCAGTCATTTTCCATCAGCTGCAGCATACTGCCAGGTTTGCTCCAGTGATGAAGAGGGAGGGGATTATGAGGTCACTAACTCCACATGGGTGCCTGATAGGAGAGAGGAGGAGGAAGCACATCTCCAACGAGGCAAGATGCCCTCCGGGGGCCAGCTTACGGGCAGCACACCGACTGAATCACACCGCAGAGCTCCGTCTGTGTAGGGCGCTGCCTCTGCCCGTTATTCCAAAAAGTTATTTTGTGTGGGCCTTTTTTGAGGCGAGTGCATCAGATCGTACTGCTGCTTTTTGCAACATATGTCTCAAGTTTATCTTGTGTGGCCAAAACATCAGCCGCTTGGGCACTACATGTTTGACCAGACATATGTTGACCTGCCATGCAGCTCATTGGCAAGCGTACCTTAAAGACCCACACCAAATAACAAAGCAGACCTCTCCTTGCTCCTCATCAGCTGGGATCTCCAACCCCACTAAACCTTCAGTCCTCTCTGAAACCTGCACTGAGAGGAATGAAGGTTTAGAATTAGGTGTGTCACAGCCAAGTACTTGCGGGCACTCTGCTAGCAGTACACCGATGTCCGATTGTAACAGGCAAATTTCCCTGCCCGTCGAAAGAAGTTCACTCCCAGCCATCCACATGCCCAGTGGTTGAATGCTAGCTTGGCTAAATTGCTAGCACTTCAACTGCTGAATTTTCAGTTGGTAGACTCTGCCCCCTTCCGTGAGTTTGTGCAATGTTCGGTTCCTCAGTGGCAGGTTCTCAGACACCACTTTTTCTCACGGAAGGCGATTCCAGCTCTCTACCGGCATGTGCAAGGCAATGTCCATGCCTCGCTGGACAGGGCAGTCAGTGGTAAGGTGCATATTACCACTGACTCATGGTCCAGCAGGCATGGACAGGGACGTTACCTATCTTTCATGGCCCATTGGGTCACTCTTCTGGCAGCTGGGAAGAATGCAGGACAAGGTGCAGTAGTGTTGGAGGTTGTTCCGCCACCACACCTCCAAAATACTACTGGTTGTGACACACCTCTCTCCTTCACCCCCTCCTCTAATTCCTCCTTCAAGACCTCTTCCAGTGCTTTGTCCTCAGAACCAGCGGTGCTCCATAGGCGTTTAAGGGGGTACGCAAGTACACAGGCAAAAAGATGCCATGCGGTGCTTGCGCTGGTTTGTTGTGACAATGGCACCAACCTTCTCTCCGCCCTCCGACAGGGACAACTGACCCATGTGCCCTGTTTTATAACCTGGTGGTGCAGCAGTTCTTGGGCAGGTAACTGGGCTTAAAGGATGTCCTGAGGCAGACCAGAAACGTCTGTGTTAATTTCCACCAATCATATAATGCCAGTGCTCAGCTGGCTGAGCTCCAAAAGGAATTGAACCTGCCCAAGAACCACCTTATATGTGACATGCCCACCAGGTGGAACTCAACGTTGGCCATGCTGCAGTGGCTGCACACGCAGCAGAGGGCCATCAATGAGTACCTGTGTGACTACGGCAACAGGACAGGGTCAGGGGTGCTCAGGTTTTTTTCACCACGCCAGTGCAGCATGTGCAGGTATGCATGCACAGTCCTGTCACCATTTGAGGAGGCCATGAGGATGGTGAGCAGTGACAGTGCATGCATCAGTGACACTGTACCTCTTGTCTACCTGTTGGAGAAAATACGCTGTGTGGAATAATGGACAGGGCACTTGAGGCAGAACAGAGGCAGGAAGAGGAGGACTTCCTTGGACCTCCCAAGGCCCCCTTTATCCAGACAGTGTTCCTGCTGTTCCACCCATCACACAGGAAGAGGAAAAGGAGGAGGATTGTGTCAGCATGGAGGTGGAGCCTGGCACTCAGCATCAGCAGCAGCAGTCTTTTAGGGATGATTTACAGTCCCAAGAAACCCGTGGACTTGTACGTGGCTGGCAGGAGGTGGCTGCGGATCATGTTGTCCTTAGTGACCCAGAGGACTCCGGACCGAATGCCTCAGCTAACCTACACTGCATGGCCTCCCTGATCCTGCCAAGCCTGCAGAAGGATCCTCTTATTCTTCTGATCAAGGAGAGGGACCATTACTGGCTGGCCACTCTCCTTGATCCACGATACAAGGGTAAGGTTGCGGACCTTATCTTGCCATCGCAGAGGGAGCAGAGGATAAGCCATTTCCGGGACGCCTTGCAGAAAGGTCTGTGCAACGTGTTCCCAGAGACTGTAAGATTAAAAACTCCTGGTCCTGGACAAAGTGTTGCTGAGGCTTCAGTCACAGAAGGAGCGGTGGAGAAGGCGGCCTTCTGACTGATGCTTTCGGACAATTTTTTAGTCCGTAGCCCCAAGGTATGATCGGTTCCAGCAACCATTGCCAGCGTCTGATTTACATGGTGCAGACTTGGACACTTTTCCCACCAAAAAATCCTCTGGCTTACTGGGTCTTGAGGATGGATCACTGGCCAGAGCTTGCACAGAATGCAATTGAACTACTGGCCTGTCCTGCATCCAGCGTTCTTTAAGAACGCACCTTAAGTGGTGCTGGAGGCTTTGTAATTGATAACAGGGTGCGCCTGTCCACCGACTCGGTTGATCGACTGACCTTCACAAAGATAAATCAGTCTTGGATCACCACCAGCTAACAAGCACCTGAAGCTGATGTAACCGAATATTTTTTTTTAAATGTCACATCCCTTCAAGACTGCCTATGCTGATGCTGAGTGACTGTCCTGTTATGTTGACTGACTATCCTCTTCCTCCTCAATGATCCTGCTGATAGCTTGGAAGAACATTTTTGGTTCTGGGTGACGCCTCCAGTGGCTAAGGCCCAATTTTTAAGTCCCTGTTTAACAGGGGCACGTAAGTACAATTTTTGAAGCAATGCTTTGCAGCAGGGCTCATTCCTGCACTCCAACTAGAGTATCTGAGAGAGGTTGCAGTGTCGTGGCACCAGCACCAGTGCCTAAGACCCAATTTTTCAGCCCCTGTTTTACAGGGGCATGTAAGTACAATTTTTGATGCAATGCTTTGCAGCAGGGCCCATTCCTGCACTCCAACTAGAGTATCTTGGAGAGGTTGCAGTGTCGTGGCAACAGCACCAGTGCCTAAGGCCCAATTTTTCAGCCCCTGTTTAACAGGGGCATGTAATTACAATTACCATTACAATTACTTCAGCGCCCACCAAGAGTCACTTTGAGGGCTTACAGTGTTGTGGCAACACCAACACCTTAGGCCCACATTTCTGCAGAGCATATAGGGCAGGCCCCTACTTTCAAACATCCAACTTACAAACGTCTCCTACTTGCAAATGGAAGGAGACAACAGGAAGGAAGATGAAAAAAGAAGGACGGCAAAAAAAATTATACAGGGGTGATAATCCTTCTCTATGTTTTCCAAAAAGCTTAAAAAAATATTTTTTGACTGGAGCTACACTTTAAAAATGTACCACTTCAAAATTACAGACAGATTCTACTTAACACAACAAACCTACACAGTCTCTGTCTTGTTTGCACCGCCTGTATACTGCTGTTCTGAGTATATAGGGCCTGGGGCCCCACGCCTTTACTTTTTTTAATTTGGGTATGGGGTTCCCCTTACTATCCGTACAAGACCCAAAGGGGCTGGTAATGGGCAGAGGGGCTACCCATGCCATTGTTCTCAATGATTTTCATCCGTATTGCCAGAACCAGACATGACATTAAAACCGCAAGCAGTTTTAAATTACTTTTTTTCCATTAAATGACATTACAGGAAACACGTGCCACTTCACAGGCATACTATAGACAACCCCCAGGCATGATATTTAAAGGAATTTTTCACTTTTTTTTCACTTTAATCATTAAAATCAGTGCTCCCGAAAAAACGTCAGTTTTTAAAAGAAAAAAAATGAACCAAGGGGTTTTCAGCTCATCCCTAGTGCACAGCACACAGTTTGCAATCTTCAACAGGACCTGGATGTCCTGCCACAGATCACTCATTCAGATCTAAACATCACAGACCAGCATTTGCGTCAGATAAAACAGCATACAGAAATTGGCAAGGGTTTGCAAGCACTTAAATCTGTTGTTCTTAATGGTTGGCCAGATTCAAAAGTGGACGTGCCATTACTTGTAAGAGAATATTGGACTTTCAGAGATGAAATCAGCATTCAGGATGGCATACTTCATTATTCTTAAATCTCTAAGATCAGAGATGTTGACACACATTCACGTCAGTCACATTGGTGGATAAGCAAGCTATAGGCAGGCATGAGATACCCTATGCTGGCCCAACATGCAAAATTTGATTTCTTTTATCTCTTATGGGATTCATATTCCACTGTAGGTCATAACAGAATGGCACAATCATAAAACAAAACATGGCAACAAGTAAACAAAATAAAATGACCCCTGTTCAAAAGTCTACATACCTTCAGTTCTTAATACTATGTATTCCCCACTAGCATCAATGACAGCGTGCTAGACATGTGCAATTAGTTTTGTACGAATCTCAAATTCGTACGAATTTCCCTAAATTCGTACGTTCGGGAGGATCTGAAATACGAATTGCCATGCGTCCAAATTTTGTACGAAATACGAACTTTTGTTTACGAATTTTTGGATCAGTCGTCGTTGCGTCGACGACTCATTATGCTTATTATGAGGGGCTCCCACCATCCCTGTGCTATGCTGACTTCCTCCTGGGGCTGTACCCAAATTCCTGTGCTGTGCTGACATACTGAGCAAAGCAGGGGTACAGCCCCAGGAGGAAGTCAGCACAGCACAGGGATGGTGGGAGCCCCTCATAATGAGCACATGGCTGCCATGCACAGCTGCTCCAGTTTTTGTCTGCTCCAGTTTTGATCCCCCGCACTGTATGGGGTCACCGGGGATGTGCAGGGTCACTGGAAATTGTTTGGTGTTACCACGCATGTGCTCTCCGCACATCCCCGGTGACTCCAAACAGTGTGGGGGATCTATCGAAACTGGAGCAGGTGAAAATTGGACCAGCGGTGCATGGCAGACAATCCGCTTCTCTCTTTCATTTTCAAATCTTAACGGAATGAACTGAAGAGAAGCTGATTGGTTGCCATGGGCAACTGCTCCAGATTCTGTTCGTTCCAATTTTGATCAATTTCCCTAAATGTCTTTTTATCTGTTCTAGCAGTCATATGTGTAAATGAGAAGAATGGTGGGGGCACATCAGGGCACATTGGAGTACATCAGGGCATATCGGGGCATATTGGAGCACATTGGGGCTAGGGATGGCCGAACGGTTCGCCCGGCGGTCGTTTTGCAGCGAATTTCGGCTGTTCGCCGTCCGCCTGATCGGCGGACTATTGCCGCCATTCGCCCGGCGGACTTCCGTGTTTACTGTGTAAAAGAACTTTGACCTATGATGACACATCCATCATGGGGTACAGGACAGCCAATTGAGACATTAAAGCACATGGACACTTGGACATTCCCCCTAACTTATAAATGGACCTGATCCGGCAGCCATTTTACATTCTTTCGTATGTCACTATAGGGAGAGGTTGCTGTGTGGAGCAGGGAGAGACTGCAGTGACCCAAATCGCTAGCTATTTGGTCCACAAAAGTTCTTTTCAGGACTGGTGTTAGGTGTAGTTCAGGATATAGGTTTGAGGCACTGCTGTTCTACTGATTTTTGCAGCAGCCTGTCTTTTGTCAGTGTAGAGAGAGGGACAGGACGCTGTGTGCTGAAGGAACAGTCAGTTTAATCATTAGCTGTTACTATTAGGTCCACAAAAGTGCTATTCAAGTTATTGTTCCAGCAGCCTCTGTTTTGTCAGTTTAAATAGGGACAGGCAGGAAGCTGTGTGTGAGGCAGTGAGGGACAGTCAGTTTAATCAGTAGCTGTTACTATTAGGTCCACAAAGGTTCTTTTCAGGACTGGTATGGTAATAGGATTGTACACGTATAATATTCTTTCTTCCAAATATAGAAAGAATATTATACTTGACTGCTGCCCTTCTGCTGCAGCAGTCCTTTATCAGTATAGGGACTGAGGTACAGTCTGCTAATCATTCACAACCTACTTGTTCCACAAAGGTCCTTATAAGGACTGGTAAGGTATAGGGTACTACAGTACATAGGGTTGAGTGAAGTACAGTCTGCTATTCCTTAAGGACTGGTATAGGTCCACAATACATAGGGTTGAGGTGCACTACTGCTGACTGCTGCCCTATACTGCAGCAGTCCTTTATCAGTATAGGGACTAAAAGTTTGGTCACAGGGTCATTTAAAAAATGACAGGCAGAGGAAGAGGCACCACCACCACATACCTTCCGATTGAGTCACAGGAATTATTTTCCGATCCATATCAAGACATTTCTGATGCGCAGCCACTCTTGGTATTGGATCAGGAAGAGGAGGTAGCAACAACCGCCACTCAGCAGTCTGACGACAGTACCCAGATCAGCCCAAAGAGGAGGTTGGTCCCCGGTGTTGCTGCCTTCTCCGAGATCTCTACTTATAGCGGTGGGGAAGGTGACGTCGATGATGACGTGTCTAGTGATGTCACGTGAGTGCCCACAAGAGAGGAAGAGGAGGGGAGTTCAGAGGGAGATATGGACCAGCAGATAGGGAGGAGAAGCAGGAATAACTTACATTGCACAGGAGGGACAAAGCAGACTGCAAATGTATCAGGAGCGAGTCATCGACCATGTACGGTCACATCTGGTGCTCCCAGGACACCGGCACATGGCTCCGCAGTGTGGGCTTTTTTTAACGTGTCCGCTGCTGACAATAGCGTTGCCATCTGCAATCTTTGCAGTCAACGCATTAGTCGCGGTAAGCCCAACACTCACCTAGGGACGACCGCCTTAAGAAGGCACATGAGCAGCCATCACCGAGCCCAGTGGGAGCAACGGAACACACAAAGCCACACTCCAGGCTCTCACCATCCAGCCTCATCTTCTACTTCTCCTCTCTCCTCACAATTGTCCTCCACTCCACCTTCCATCACGCCAAGCTCACGTTTTTCTGCAAAAAGGCAGGCTTCCGTGGGCCTAATGTTCGAGCGTAAAAAAATGATGACGCCGGATAACCCTCTTGCCCAACGGTTGACGGCTGGCTTGTCAGAACTGATAGCCCGCCAACTACTGCCATATAAACTGGTGGACTCTGAGGCCTTTCGAAAATTTGTGGCCATTGGAACACCACAATGGAAGGTCCCAGGAAGGAAGTATTTCTCACAGAAGGGCATCCCAGAGCTATATGGCCATGTTCAGTGGCAAGTGAATGTATCTCTGGCACACAGTGTTGGTGCCAAGATACATCTGACCACAGACACGTGGTCTAGCAAACACGGGCAGGGAAGGTATATCACTTTTACTGCCCACTAGGACGTCTTATTTGCGATTGCCCGACGCGATGGAACTCAACCTTCTATATGCTTGATAGGCTGCTCCGGCAGAAATGTGCAGTTAACGTCTACCTGTATGAACTCTGCGGCAGAACAGGTTCTGGGGAGCTGGGGTTTTTTTTCACCGTGCCAGTGGCTGCTCATGCGCGGCGCATGCAGACTTCTGTGGCCATTTGAGGAGATCACCAAACTGGTCAGTCGCAGCCATGGCGCCATCAGTGACATATTACCTTATGCCTTCTTTATGGAGCGTGCATTGCATCGTGTCATTGATCAAGCTGTGGAGGAGCAGGAGCGGGAAGATGAGGAAGTCACAATGCTGGATGAATGCCCAAGGGGGGTCTACTCTATCTGAGACAAGTGAACAATAGGAGTCTGAAGAGGAGTCAGAGGAGGATGGTGCCGGGGCGGATGAGGAGGAGCAAGAAGAGCATGCTTTAAACCTTTCTAGGATCCCTGTTGTTGTGCGTGGATGGGGAGAGGAGAATGAAGAGGATGACATTATCCTGGATGATGAGCAGGAGCCAGGCCACCACACCGCTTCCAGTTTAGTGCAAATGGGGGCCTTCATGCTCCAGTGTTTTAATGGGACCCCTGTATAAAAAGCATAAGGGTCAAGGACCAGTACTGGGTGGCAGCATACTTAGACCCCCGGTACAAACACAAAATGGCGGAAATGTTACCGCCATCACAGAGGGCTGTCAGAATGGAGCACTTGCAGGCCTTGCTTCGAGAAATGCTGCATTCTGCTCTTGCGTGCGCTGGCAGAGGAGCAATTCCCACTCCCAGAGAAGGAGTTGCGGTTACCAATCCAACAGCGCCTGCAAGAAGAGGCCGGTTTGAAGATGTGTTGGTGACTTTGGATATGAGGTCATTCTTTCAGCCGACCCATCGACAGGTGTCATCCGGATCCAGCATCAGGAAATGCTTAGACCGTCAGGTGTCCGACTACATCGGGTTAACGGCCGATGTGGACGCTCTGAGGAGTGATGAACCCCTGGACTACTGGGTGGGCAGGCTTGACCTCTGGCCAGAGCTTGCCCAATTTGCAATCGAACTGTTGGCTTGCCCCTCGTCCAGTGTCCTGTCCGAAAGGACGTTCAGCGCAGCAGGGGGGATCGTGACCGATAAGCGTACTCGCCAAGCTCACGACAGTGTTAACTACCTCACATTTCTAAAAATGAATGAGGCATGGATCTCGGAGGAATTCAACACATGTGACCAGTAGACCATGTATATGTCTATAAACAATTTTTTTAATCGAGCACACAGACCTTCTTTCTTCATTTGGCTCACTTCCTTGTCCAAAAAAAGCACACAGTACTATATGCCCATACCCTCCTGTTTGAAGAGGTTGAGCGGTGTCATATTTCTACTGGGGCTGCTTATTATGAGGGGCTCCCACCATCCCTGTGCTGTGCTGACTTCCTCCTGGGGCTGCTTATTATGAGGGGCTCCCACCATCCCTGTGGTGTGCTGACTTCCTCCTGGGGCTGTACCTCTGCTGTGCATATTATGAGGGACTCCCACCATCCCTGTGCTATGCTCATTATGAGGGGCTCCCACCATCCCTGTGCTGTGCTGACTTCCTCCTGGGGCTGCTTATTATGAGGGGCTCCCACCATCCCTGTGCTATGCTGACATCCTCCTGGGGCTGCTTATTATGAGGGGCTCCCACCATCCCTGTGCTATGCTGACATCCTCCTGGGGCTGCTTATTATAAGGGGCTCCCACCATCCCTGTGCTGTGCTGACTTCCTCCTGGGGCTGCTTATTATGAGGGGCTCCCACCATCCCTGTGCTATGCTGACATCCTCCTGGGGCTGCTTATTATGAGGGGCTCCCACCATCCCTGTGCTGTGCTGACTTCCTCCTGGGGCTGTACCTCTGCTGTGCATATTATGAGGGGCTGCCACCATCCCTGTGCTATGCTCATTATGAGGGGCTCCCACCATCCCTGTGCTATGCTGACTTCCTCCTGGGGCTGCTTATGGTGCAGGTGTCAGTGCTGTATATCACGGTGCTGGTGTCAGTGCTGTATATCACGGTGCTGGTGTCAGTGCTTTATGTCACGCTGCTGATGTCAGTGCTCTCTATCACGGTGCTGGTGTCAGTGCTATATATCAGGGTGCTGGTGTCAGTGCTTTAAGTCACGCTGCTATGTCAGTGCTCTCTATCATGGTGCTGGTGTCAGATCACTCTATCACGGTGCAGGTGTCATTGCTGTATGTCACGCTGCTGATGTCAGTGCTCTCTATCACAGTGCTGCTGTCAGTGCTGTATATTACGGTGCTGATGTCAGTGCTCTCTATCACGGTGCTGCTGTCAGTGCTGTATATTACGGTGCTGGTGTTAGTGCTTTATGTCACGCTGCTGATGTCAGTGCTCTCTATCATGGTGCTGGTGTCAGATCACTCTATCACGGTGCAGGTGTCATTGCTGTATGTCACGCTGCTGATGTCAGTGCTCTCTATCACGGTGCAGGTGTCATTGCTGTATGTCACGCTGCTGGTGATCATCTCCTGCACCCTCTTCTTTGCCTACCCTGACCTTCCCTCTCCTCCATTGCCTTCATGCGCTCCACAGTCCTGAATTGTCATAACAATTTCACATATAAAAAAAGAATGCTTGTACTTGTCGATCCCAAATTCACCTCATACATGTGTTATGTCATTGGCCATGTGGTGGGACTATATTTGCACAGCTAGTAATTATTTTGTGGCTGCAAATTTGACCTGTAGGTTTGCAAAGTTTGCCTCCCATTGAAGTCAATGGGGCCCGCCGCGAACGTTACGGTTCGCGAACTATCGGCCGCGTTCGCAGTCCGCGTTCGCGAAACATCCCTTTGGAAGTTCGTCCATCACTAATTGGGGCATATCAGGGCACATTGGGGGACATCAGGGCATATTGGAGCACATTGGGGCACATCAGTGCACATCAGGGCACATTGGGACACATTGGGGAACATCAGGGCACATTGGGGAACATCAGGACACATTGGGGCACATCAAGGCATATTGGAACACATTGGGACACATTGGGGAACATCAGGGCACATTGGGGAACATCAGGGCACAGCCCGTATGCAGAGTAGCGCAGGAAGCGTGTGTAATAAGTTCTCTCTCCGCTGCTCCCTTGTGGCCCCTCCTCTCTTCTCGTCCATCCCAGATGATGTCACAAGCAAATAGGGGTAGATGAGAAGCGAGGGGAGGAATTGTGTGGAGGGAGAGGGACCAACTAAGACCAAATGGCAATCTCTGCTGCAGACAGTCAGTTCAAGGAATGTTCAGAGTGAGGGAGGGGTACCCCAGCTTTGGAAAATAGATTTTCAAAATGCTGATTGCTCCATTAGCTGGGGGGACAACTGGGATCTTTGGGGTGACAGGATGTTTCCAGTCACAGAAAACACCCGCTCACTCTGGACACTTGTCGGAGGGCAGGACAGTAGCTCCTTGGCAATATCTGTGATGACAGGCCACTCCTCGCTCTTCTCCTGCCAAAAAAACTTTGGATGCTGGGGTGCACTGATGGGGCTGACAAATAGGACATGACAACCTCCTTTGCTGATATGGGTTTCTTGGGGCGCACTATTCTGGAGGTTCCCATTAGGGTGTCAAGTGCCTCAGCCAAGACAGAAGATGCTCCACTGGCAGGAGCTCTGCTCACTTCACTAGATGATGCATGGGAGAGGGGGTCTTCAATATCTTCTTCCTCCTCTTCCTCTTCTCCCAGCCTTGCCATCTGCCTTTCCCTCTGACACACCCTGTCGATTAGTCTGTCCCACCATGTTGTAAGAGCACTACACTGCACAGCCATTTTGCCCTTCATGCGAGGGTCACACATGGGAGCCAGCATCAGTTCTGGGCAAGAGGCGGTCAGCTCCTGCGTGCACCTACCCAACTCCCTCAGAAATGTGTTTAGCAGAGCCAACACATCAGGTTGAGGAATAAAATAAGGCAGCCCTCGCGCTACTACCTAAAGGTGAAGACTACGAATTTGGTAAATAGTGATGAATATCAAAAAGATATTAAATAACACCAATAAATAAAAATACGCGTGCAAATTGCAAACAAAGTGCTAATACATGCAGCTGGATCTATCAGTATTCACATAATACTGCAAATAAAATATAATATAATCAATAATGATCCTGCGCAAGTAGAATGTGTAACAGTGAATAATAAACATATAAAGTGCAACGTGCTTGATGCAAAAAATTGTATAAATAATTATATTAGAAAGGCACGCATCATAATTAAGTCCAAAAGAATTAATGGTGACTAAAAAAAATATATAATAAATATATAAAGTGCTAGTGCAATCCAATAGCAATAATATTCGGAAAGTAGGCACCATAAAAAATAAGTCTCTCAATAATGGTCAACAGCACCAGAAGAGTTCAAATAAATTCTTATCCAGGAAACAGCAGGTGAAATATGATGCAAAAAGATATGGGCTTTCAGAATTCTCACCTCCACTCCTTGATATAATAGCACATCAAATACAATGAATAACTTCCATTCTCTCCTTTACCACCAGGGGGTCTTCAGTTGTTAATAACATGGAAATTATGGACATCCACACTGGGCCACTAGGGGGTGACGTAAGACTGGCGGAAGTCGCCAGGACACCATTTTCCTTATGTGTTGTTTGTTATTTCTATTCATGTAAGAGTCCTATCATTATTTTAATAAATTGAACCTTTGATTTTACCTAATACTACACTATTGGAGCCTTTCTCTCTCTCCCTATTATCCCTATTGAGTGGCAAATTTTCGCAGAGGTCGCTGCCTGGCTTTGCTGATGGTTGATACAGGGATGAATGGCACCCTAGTGGCCCAGTGTGGATGTCCATAATTTCCATGTTATTAACAACTGAAGACCCCCTGGTGGTAAAGGAGAGAATGGAGGTTATTCATTGTATTTGGTGTGCTATTATATCAAGGAGTGGAGGTGAGAGTTCTGAGAGCCCATATCTTTTTGCATCATATTTCACCTGCTGTTTCCTGGATAAGAATTTATTTGAACTCTTCTGGTGCTGTTGAACATTATTGAGAGACTTATTTTTTATGGTGCCTACTTTCCGAATATCATTGCTATTGGATTGCACTAGCACTTAGCACTTTATATATTTATTATATATTTTTTATTAGTCACCATATATTCTTTTGGACTTATTTATGATGCGTGCCTTTCTAATATTATTATTTATACAATTTTTTGCATCAAGCACGTTGCACTTTATATGTTTATTATTCACTGTTACACATTCTACTTGCGCAGGATCATTATTGATTACATTACATCAGGTTGAGGGCCACCACCAGGCAAAGGTTCCTCAACCGACTTGAACCGCTCCAATTTGCTCTGAAGAGACCAATGCTAGCATACTCGCGGCTTAGGTGTTCTGTGACAGAGAGGAAAGGTTTGAGGACTGCCGCAATCTGCCCAATTATGGCCCAGTCCTCCCTGCCTAAAGGTCTCTCTATGCCAATGTTATGATAACAGGCCATGGCATGGAGAGCCTTCTGCTGCTCAAGGATGCGTTCCAGCATTGCTAGGGTTGAATTCCACCTAGTCCCCACATCCTGTTTTAGGCAGTGTTCTGGAAGGCCTGCCTTCCTCTGTTCCACCCTGAGGAGGTGGCTGTCCCTCACCCTCCGATGGAAGTGGCCAGCCATCTTCCGACAAGAGTCCACCACTTTGGACAGCCTTCCATCGCCACCAGAAATGGTCTCCACCAACCGAAAACTGTCAGTTACCACCTGGGGGAGAAGGTGGGCTGAGCAGCGCACACCCACAAAGCTGCCATCCCTTACAGCCTTGACCATGTTGCTGCCTCCATCAGTGACAACATAGACAATCCGGTAGTTGCTGTCTGCCTGTCCAAACCACTGCAACAACATTTTCTGCAGAGCTTGCAGGATGTTTTGCGCTGTGTGCTTTTCATCAAGCACCTCAGCGTGCAGTAGGAAGGAACGGTGCCCCTGTTTCTCAACTGCTGACGAGGATCCAGATGTTTGAACTACATCATGGGACATCTTGGCCTGCCACCAATGTGCCGTCAGGGACAGTAAGGCATGCTGGGCACTACACGCACTCCACAGGTCAGTGGTCAGGTGCACTGCCTGTCCACCTGCCCTTCCAATCTCCTCTTTGAGCACCCCGACACAAGACCTGTATAAGGCTGGCACCACAGTTTGGCTGAAGGTCTTACGTGATGGCACACGGTACTGTGGTGCAACAGCCTGCATCAATTGCTTGAAGGGCTCACCTTCCACCATGTTGAAAGGTGCTCCTCCAACTGCAATGAGCTGGCCAATCAGGCGTGTTATTTTACGCACCTGCGCCTGAGACATACCCTTACTCTGAAAGCCAACAAAATCTTCCAGGGTGGCCTGGCTGGTATGGATTGGATGCGGGATGGTAACAGCATTCTTTTCTGCCTTATACTGGCTGGTGGTGCTGGCACTTATGGTGGCTGTGGCGGTGCCACTATTGGTTCCCCTTTGGGTGTTTTGAGGAGTGGCCATAATACTTTTCTATCCTAACAGCACTGCATGGTGGTGCACACGCATGTGCTGGTTCATGCCACTATTACTGATATGCCCTATGTCTCGGCCCCTGCTGACCTCCCTGCCACAGGTATTGCATTTGGCCTTCTGCCTGACACCAATTCTTTTAAAATGCTGGCAAATGCTGGAACGGCAGCCACCACCTCAGACACTGCCTGATGGAATCCCTTCCACTGCAGTGGTCACACTCTCTTTCTGAGGTTCGGCAGGAGCAGGAGGAAGAGAACTGAACATCCCAGGTATTTTGGGTGCTGTGATGGATTGAGGCCTAATGGTTACATTGGCCCATTCTGATGCTGGAGGCTTAGAAAGCACTTGGGAAGGGGTCTTTTCAGGAGAGAAAAGTAGTGGGGACTGAGGGGAGATACTTTCTGGGCTGTCAGTGGTGCCAACATGGGTAGAGGGCTGGAAATTCAATTTGTCTACAACAATGTCAGGAAAGCCTGCTTCCACATCTTTCACGTTGCCAAGGGAACAATGATCATTAGAAGCAGTAAACTCTGTCTCCTTGCTGATCACTGCCAAGCTCCCTGTAGTGCTGATGGTGATGGCACTGGCAGCAATGGTGGTGGTGACATCATCATGAGCCTCGGCCTCCTGACATGTTTCCTGCTGCATGGCCAGGATCTCCAGCTTTGGCTGAACAAATGTATGTGCACTGGGAGCCCCCTTTGGCCTGCCCTCTTCCATAAAAAAAATGGGCAGCATGCTACCAGCAGCAGTGGCAGAGCTGGTAGCGCCACTTTTGCTATGAATTGTGCTGCTGGTTCTAGGAGGTAAATCCTGGAACAGCTGGCGACCTGCTAATGTCTGCTGTTTGCCAGGCTCTTTACCACCAGCAGTCTTCACTCCCATTCGCCTCAGCTTTATGGGAGGTGAGCTGAGCTCAGAGGGCGCAGAGACAGAACGTCCCACCTGCTGCTCATGTACACAGTTCATAGCTCTCCCTCTCCCAGCAGCACTCTTACTGCTTTTTTGGCCTTGTTTGCTGCTCATTTTTCCTTTAAAAGTAAGAAAAATGTAGACAAAAAAAATATGATTTTGATTGCAGCAAACTAACACCAAAATCATCAAATGTACAAAAAAATATTATACCAACAGAAAATAACAAAATATTAACTAAATGAAACAAGAAATGAAAAAAAAAACAACCATAAATGAATAAAACCAGAAACTAAACACTAACAGATGATACACTCGCAAACTACAACAGTTATAAACTAAAATGAACAATGAAAAACTAAGGATTGCAAAGATATTCGCTCAGATACACAGATAAATAATTGTGTGATCTGCTCCACTACACTAACTAACCCACAAAGGGAAGTCACATGATCGGGCCTGCCCTGTAGGCCTCAGCAGCAGAAGAAAATCTCTAATTGGTCAACCAAGTCACATGTTGTTTCCGTAGTAACGAAATTTGGACCGAAAAGTGAACGCATCTAATGAAAATTCGTATTTCGGATAGGAAATTCTTCAACGGAATTTCGTATTTCGGATAAAAACCAAACTTCCATCAGCATCGACTGTCATATTGAGGTATATTTTTACCTTTAAATTGATCGTAAAGAACGTTCGAACAAGTTAACGAACCTAACGACAATTCATATTTCGTACGAATTGAAATTGAATTTCGGACACGAAATACAAAGTACGAATTAATTCCAATACGAACCATAACGGAATGGAACAAAACAAATTTATTGACGGCGCCCATATCTACAGCGTGCAGTCTTTTGTTATAATTGTGTATGAGGTCTGAAATCTTGCAGGTGGAATAGCTGCCAACTCGTTTTGGCAAAATGCCTCCAGTTCATGCCAAGTGTTTAGTCGACTTACATGAACCGCAGGTTTGACACCTCCTCAGAGTGGCTCTATGACTGTGATGGCCACTCCAGAACCTTCACCTTTGTCTGCTGTAACCACTGGAGGGTCAACTTGGCCATGTGCTTAGGCTCACTGTCTGTCAGGGCTGGCTTAGCTCTTCCTCCTCTGGGCTGGCAGCTCAGCTGTTGGCTAATTGCCAGCTCTGTTCTCTTTCCACAGTTACCAGCTGTTCCCGATGATGCTCGACTACCTGCCTATTTAAAGCCTTCCTGCTCACTTTTCCATTTGCTTTCGCGTTGGTCACATCACAGGGACCCATCTCCTGCTGTTTGTTTCAAGACTGGCTTGCTGACATCCCACCTGGCTTCTTATCCTGCTTGCGGTTGCTCTCCTTGGATCCCTGACTTCCGCCCTGGCTGATTACCCGATCTGGTTAATGAACTTTGGACTGGCTGACTACCCGATCTGGCTACAGGACTCTGGCTATGCTTGACTACGCTTTTTTCTAATTACCTTTTTATTTTTATTAATAAACAAGTGTGATTTGATTGTACTTCTGTCTCAGTCTGTTTCATGGTTTCTGACAGTACGCGAAGGCCATGAAGATACAGTCAATCCACTTGTTGGTAATATTTTTTCCAGATTGGATGAGCAAGATCACCACATGGATCAGTTTGCCTTGGCGTTACAAATGCTCCTGAATCGCGCGGCTCACCTGGAATCCCCCACGGTGGCTGCTCCGGTACAACCTGAGCCGCAGGCCGCCCCTGCTGCTTCGCCAGTCTCTGTGCAGGCACCTGCCTTGAGTATTACCTCTATAAGAGGTATGTCTGGTTCTGCTCCGCTTCCCCTGCGATTTGGGGGCGATCCAGTTCAATGCAGAGGGTTTCTCAATCAGGTTGAGATATGCTTCGAAATGCTGCCCCAGGCGTTTCTCACGGACAGAAGCAAAGTAGGTTTCGTGATATCTTTGCTTTCTGAGAGAGCCTTGGCCTGGGCTAACCCTCTATGGGAGACGCAAAAACCTGTTGTCTTGAGTTACCCTCAGTTTGTGGCTTCCTTTAAAAGGGTTTTTGACGTTCCCGCACGCTCCGCTTCTGCTGCCAAGTGCCTCATGTCCATCAAACAGAGTATGAGAACTGTTGCCGACTACGCCATTGAATTCCGTACTCTGGCAGCAGAGGTTGCTTGGAACAATGAGGCCCCCGTGGCTGCTTTTTCTCATGGTCTCTCGGATTCCATCAAGGATGAGATAGCAGCCCGAGATATACCCACTGAGCTGGAGAGCTTGATCTCGTTTGCCATCCTCATTGACTCCAGACTCAGAGAAAGACTTTCTCTTAAGGAGCGCTTGCGGAAGCCTCCTGTACATTTGCCTCCGAGCTTTGTAGTCTCACCCATGCCTCCCTCACCTCCAATGCCTCCTGGTACCGAGTTGGTCAGTGAAGATGAACCCATGCACCTGGGCTTCACGCTTCTCTCTGCGGATGAGAGAGCCTTTAGGAGGAGGGAGAGATTGTGGCCAGGCAGGTCACTTTTTGAAGTCTTGTCCTACCCGTCCAGGGAACGCCCGAAACTTGAGGTCCTGTCATGGACAGACCTTAGGTGGAGTTGTTTCATCCCCAGTTATCCAGAAGGATAAGCCCCTGGTTTTGGTCACGCTTTCTTGGGCCGAGTCGTCCATCGAGAGACAGGCTCTAATCGACTCTGGGGCTGCAGGCCTGTTCATTGATGCTGCATTTGTTTGGCAGCATTCGATTCTGCTGCAGCTGCGTGACACTCCACTGGCCATTGAGGTTCTTGACGGGAGACCTTTACAGCCTGCTCATGTGACTCATGAGACGGTTCCGGTGTCCATGGCCGTGGGGGCTCTTCACCATGAGATAATCCAATTCAAAGTTATTTCCTCACCCAGATTTCTGCTGGTTATTGGTTATCCTTGGTTACAGAAGCACAACCCCTCTTTTGATTAGCTCCGTGCTGAGGTTCTCTCCTGGTCACCACAATGCAGTGAGACATGCTTCCTGAAGGTATCCAAGGTCCTGAGCACCGCTTCACTCCCCTCCTTGCCGGAGGAGTACCGTGATTTTGACGATGTCTTTGATAAAGGTCAAGCTGGTAGTTTGCTTCCACACCGGCCTTATGATTGCGCAATTGACCTTCAACCTGGTGCCATACCTCCTCATGGCCGAGTTTACCCTTTGTCGGTCTTGGAGGATAAGGCCATGTTGCTGACGCACTTTCTCGAGGTTTCATCCGCAAGTCCTCGTCTCCTGCTGGTGCTGGTTTCTTCTTTGTGAAAAGAAGAGCGGTGAACTGAGACCTTGTATAGATTATAGGGGTCTCAATAGCGTCACGATTAAGAATGCCTACCCGATTCCATTGATTACGGAGTTATTTGACCGCCTCAAGGGAGCAATGGTTTTCACAAAGCTTGACCTGAGAGGGGCATACAATCTCATGCGCATTAAGGAGGGCGACTAGTGGAAAACTGCATTTAATACCAGAACAGGCCATTATGAATACCTGGTAATGCCTTTTGGCCTTTGTAACACCCCGGCAGTTTTCCAGGAATTTATTAACAATGTCCTGCAAGATTTGTTGCAATTGTGTGTGGTGGTTTATCTCAATGATATCCTCATATTTTCCAAGTCCCTGGAGAGCCACCACACAGATGTCTGTCGTGTACTTCAGAAACTAAGAGAGAACAATCTCTATTGTAAACTGGAGAAGTGCGAGTTCCATCGTGAACAGGTTACATTCCTGGTCTATGTCATTTCCACTGCTGGTTTTTCGATGGACCCAGAGAAACTGGCGGCAGTCCTACAGTGGCCTCGACCCATGGGTTTACGTCTTCTGCAGCATTTCCTGGGCTTTGCCAACTAGTTTATAGGAAGTTTATTCGTAACTTCTCATCTCTGGTCAAGCCTCTGACTGATATGACCAGAAAGGACGGTAACCCACAGAGTTGGTCTCCGGAGTCCATTAAGGCCTTTGAGACTCTCAAGGCTGCCTTTGTTTCTGCTCCTGTTTTGGCACATCCTGATCCTACGTTGCCTTTTACCCTAGAAGTTGATGCTTCTAAAAAAGGAGTTGGCGCCCTTCTGTCTTAACGTCCTAACTTTGCAACCGTGTGGCTACTTTTCCAAGAAATTGTCACCTGCTGAATGCAATTATGAGATTGGTGACAGAGAGCTGTTGGTAATCATTTTAGCCCTGAAAGAATGGAGACATCTCCTTGAAGGTACCACTGTGCCCGTTCTTATTCTTACTGACCATAAGAATCTTACATTCTTGTCTGAGGCTAAGCGACTCTCTCCCAGAAGGGCGCGATGGGCTCTTTTCTTGTCGAGCTTTAATTACATTGTCTCATTCTTACCCGGTACTAAGAATGTATGGGCTGATGCCTTGTCACGACAATTTTCCTCCACTTTCAAGTCGGAGTCGGTTCTGATTCCTATGATTCCTCCTGATCGTATCTTGACTACGGTTCGCACCAGTCTTACTTCTCCTTTGGGTGATAAAATTCTTGCTGCTCAGGTCCATGCTCCTCCTGGTAAACCTTGTGACCGCTGCTTTGTCCCAGAGAGTCTCCATACTGCAGTGCTCCTGACTTGCCATTCTCCCAAGGCAGCTGGCCATCCTGGGAAGAATCAACTCATTTGGGCCATCTTCCAACAATTCTGGTGGCCTAGTCTACCGGCTGATGTTACTGCCTTCGTAGCTGCCTGTCCCGTGTGTGCTCAGAGTAAGACTCCATTACACCTTCCAGTGGCCCTCCTACAACCCATACCCAATGGAGAGAGGCCCTGGACTCACCTGTCTATGGATTTCATTGTGAAATTGCCCAACTCCCAAGTCAACACTGTTATCCTTATGGTGGTTGACCGGTTCTCAAAGATGTGTCATTGTATTCCACTTAAGAAGTTGCCCACCTCTAAGGAACTGGCTTCCATTTTTGCTTGGGAGATCTTTCTCTTACATGGGCTACCCAAGGTGATTGTCTCGGACAAGGGCAGTCAGTTTGTCTCCCGATTCTGGCGAGCCTTTTGTCTTTAATGTGTTTCATGTCTCCTTATTGAAACTGTTGGTCTGTAACCGATTTACCACCTTGGCGCCACGTCCTCACCCTATTCTGGTTGAGAACCATGAGGAGTATGAGGTACAATCCATTGTTGACTCCCGTAGGTTCTGTGGGCGCATACAGTACCTGGTGCATTGGAAGGGGTACGGTCCGGAGGAACGCTCCTGGGTTTCATCCTCTGACGTACATGCCCCTGTTCTCCTCCGCAAGTTCCATAGACGGTTCCCCTCAAGCCCGAAGGCCCTCCGAGGGAGAGGGGTCATTGAGGGGGGGTACTGTCAGGGCTGGCTTAGCCCTTCCTCCTCTGGGCTGGCCACTCAGCTGTCGGCTTATTGTCAGCTCTCTTCTCTTTCCACAGTTACCAGCTGTTCCCAATAATGCTCGTCTGACCTGCCTATTTAAAGCCTTCCTGCTCACTTTTTTATTTGCATTCGTGTTGGTCACATCACAGAGAACCATCTCCTGCTGTTTGTTTCAAGACTGGCTTGCTGACATCCCACCTGGCTTCTTATCCTGCTTGCGGTTGCTCTCCTTGGATCCCTGACTTCCGCCCTGGCTGATTACCTGATCTGGTTAATGAACTTTGGACTGGCCGACTACCCGATCTGGCTACAGGACTCTGGCTATGCAAGACTATGCTTTTTTCTATTTACCTTTTTATTTTTATTAACCACTTTCAGACCGGACCATTTTGCTGGTCAATGACCAGAGGTCTTTTTACAATTTGGCACTGCGCTGCTTTAACTGGTAATTGCGCGGTCATGCAATGTTGTACCCAAACAAAATTTGCATCCTTTTCTTCCCACAAATAGAGCTTTCTTTTGATGGTATTTGATTGCCTCTGCGATTTTTATTTTTTGCAATATAAACGTAAAAAGACCCCAAATTTTGAAAAAAAATTATATTTTCTACTTTTTGTTATTAGAAAAATCCAATAAACTCAATTTTAGTCATACATTTAGGCCAAAATGTATTCAGCCACATGTCTTTGGTAAAAAAAAAGTCAATAACTGTATATTTATTGGTTTGCGCAAAAGTTGTCACATCTACAAACTAAGGTACGTTTTCTGGAATTTACGCAGCTTTTAGTTTACGACTGCCTATCTCATTTCTTGAGGTGCTAAAATGGCAGGGCAGTACAAAACCCCCCAAATGACCCAATTTTGGAAAGTAGACCCCCTAAGGAAATTGATAAGTGGCATGTTGAGCCCATTGAATATTTTATTTTTTTGCCTCAAGCGATTGAATAATGACAAAAAAAAATTTGTTTTTTTTTTTTTACACAAAGTTGTCACTAAATGATATATTGCTCACACATGCTATGGGCATATGTGAAATGACACCCCAAAATAAATTCTGCTGCTTCTCCTGAGTACGGAGATACCACATGTGTGGGACTTTTTGGGAGCCTAGCCGCGTACGGGGCCCCGAAACCCAAGCACCGCCTTCAGGCTTTCTAAGGGCGTAAATTTTTGATTTCACTTCTCACTACCTATTACAGTTTTGAAGGCCATAAAATGCCAAGATGGCACAAAACCCCCACAAATGACCCCATTTTAGAAAGTAGACACCCCAAGCTATTTGCTGAGAGGCATGTTGAGTCCATGGAATATTTTATATTTTGCCACAAGTTGCGGGAAAATTACAAACTTTAATTTTTTTTTAATTTTTTTTTCACAAAGTTGTCACTAAATTATATATTGCTCACACATGCCATGGGCATATGTGAAATGACACCCCAAAATAAATTCTGCTGCTTCTCCTGAGTACGGGGATACCACATGTGTGGGATTTTTTGGGAGCCTAGCCGCGTACGGGGCCCCGAAAGCCAAGAACCGCCTTCAGGTTTTCTAAGGGCGTAAATATTTGACTTCACTCCTCACTACCTATTACAGTTTTGAAGGCCATAAAATGCCAAGATGGCACAAAACCCCCACAAATGACCCAATTTTAGAAAGTAGACACCCCAAGCTATTTGCTGAGAGGCATGTTGAGTCCATGGAATATTTTACATTTTGCCACAAGTTGCGGGAAAATTACAAACTTTTTTTTTTTTTTTCACAAAGTTGTCACTAAATGATATATTGCTCACGCATGCCATGGGCATATGTGAAATGACACCCCAAAATAAATTCTGCTGCTTCTCCTGAGTACGGGGATACCACATATGTGGGACTTTTTGGGAGCCTAGCCGCGTACGGGGCCCCGAAAACCAAGCACCGCCTTCAGGCTTTCTAAGGGCGTTACAGTTTTGAAGGCCATAAAATGCCAAGATGGCACAAACCCCCCCCAAATGACCCCATTTTGGAAAGTAGACACCCCTAAATTTAGGGGTACACTAGTGAGACTAGGTAATAAATGGCAGGTGCCCTGAAACTATACAAAAATAACTAACCAACCAGCGTCACCTGTAACAGTTATATGGTGATCACTGGTGAAAGGGTTAACTAGGGGGCAATCAGGGGGCTTTATGCGGTAGTATATGGGGGTCCCTGGCGCTATAAAAAGCTGCGGCGAACCTAAATACCTACCTGCCTAACTAGCGTCACCTGTGACACTAATACAGCGATCAGAAAAATGATCGCTTATTAGGCTGGGTTCACACTGGAGCGATGCGGGAACGCCACAAATCCGCGGCGGGTTCCCGCATCGCATGCCTCCCGGCGCCAGTTCACACTGCCCTATGCGAACTGCTGGGAGTGTCAGTGAAATGTTAATGACACCCCCAGATCAGTTCGCATATCGCAGTGCGATCTGCAAACTCGGATCGCATGGTGTGAACACCCATGCGATCCGATTCTACTGCGGACCAAAAAAAGGGTCCCGTGCGAATTTGCGGCGGGTGCGGCGTGAATTCAGCCATACTATCTGTATGGCTGAACTCGAATCGCACAGAGATCGGATGTGATTTGCACTGCAGTGCGGTGTGAATCACATTCGTTCTCATAAACCGCTGCAATGTGAACCCAGCCTTAGTGACACTGGCGACGGGGGGTGATCACGGGGTTAAACCTTTATTGGGGGGTTAGGGGGGTACATTAGAACTAAAGGGGGCTAACCCTAACTGCCCTAACAGTTATTACAGTCACAAATGACACCAATGCAAAAAAAAAAAAAAAAAAAATGACATTGGTGTCACTGTGACTGGGGGGCAGGGGTAATTGGGGGGGGTGATCGGGGGGGTGTGAGTGTGCCTGGCATGTTCTACTGTGTAGTGTCGTGTTGGTGCAACTCACCGATCCTCTCTCCTCGGTGTCGGAACGAAAAATACCGACACGGAGGAGAGATTACATCACTTCCTCTCCTGTGTTTACATTACAGGAGAGGAAGTGATGTCACGGAGCATTTTCATTCGTCGGGAGCGATCGCGAGAGGGTGGCCATGAATGAATGGCCGCCCCCTCATCCCGGATCGCTCCCGAACGAATACCGACTGCCGCAGGCACCGGGGGGGGCCCGATCGGGCCCCCCACCCGCGGGAAGGCAGGGACGTACAGGTACGCCCATATGCCTGCCCGTGCCATTCTGTCGACGTACATCGTCGTGCGGCGGTCGGCAAGTGGTTAATAAACGAGTGTGATTTGATTGTACTTCTGTCTTTGTCTGTTTCATGGTTTCTGACACTGTCATACTGGAAAGTCCAAGAGCGTCTCATGCCCAGCTTTCATGCAGAAGAATGCAAATTGGTTGCCAGTATTTCCTGCAAATATGTTGCTTTCATTTAGAGCTCCCACACCCCCAAAACATTAGTGAGTCACAACCATGCTTCACAGTGAGGATGTTATTGTTGTCACTATAGGCCTTGTTAACCCCTCTCCAAACATGGCGCTTATGGCTGTGACCATAAAGCTCTATTTTGGTCTTGTCACTCCAGATTACAGTATGCCAGAAGCTGTGTCAAGGTGTTGTCGGGCATATTGTAACCAGGCTTTTTAGTGGCATTGGCGCTGTAAAGGCTTCTTTCTGGCAACTCGACCATGCAGCTAATTGTTCAAGTATTCTCAAAATTGAGCTCCTTGAAACAACCACACCATCTTTTTTCAGAGCGGCATGTATTTCTCCTAAGGTTACCTGTGGGTTTTTGTTTCTACCTTGAACAATTCTTCTGGCAGTTGTTGCTGCAAACTTTCTTGGTCTACCTGACCTGGGCATGGTATCAAGAGATCCCTACATTTTCCACATCTTAATCTTAAATGATTGAACAGTAGTAACTGGCATATTCAAGGCTTTGGATATCTTTATATCCTTTTCCATCTTTATAAAGTTCAATTACCTTACAGTTACACATGGCTCAGTATTTAGTCTGCTGCGTGCATCCACGTGAGAGCTAACAAACTCATTGACTATTTATATAGTTACATAATCAGGTTGAAAAAAGACACAAGTCCAATCATTTCAACCACACAAAATACACAGACACTAATTGAAATTTAAAAGGAAAGCCACAGATGTGGGAAATTAACCTTTAATTGCCATTTTAACTTGTGTGTTTTACCTTGTCTGTGCCAAGGTCACACATTCCAGGGTATGTAAACTTTTGATCAGGGCCATCTGGGTGAATTTGGTTATCGTTATGATGTAAAAAAGAGCCAAACAAATATGTGATAATAAATGGCTTCATATGGTCTTAACCACATGGGGACCATCACTGCCTCCATCCGGATTTAGGGCGCATGCATTCCACATGGCACCCGTTGTAATTGTACGCAAGTCTCAGCCAATGATTCCCATCTGGGACCTGCTGATTGCCTGTGTGCAGTCACACCCCAAAGCAGAAGTTTCCACCAATTCCTCGGGAGGTAGAGCCTAGAGGGTGGAGAAACAATCCATATATCCACAAAAGCCCGGCAGTCTGAGAGCAGAGTCTGGGGTGACACCGGTGATGGGGAGACACCAGTGCTGGCCTTTAGGATATTGCCCAGTCTTGGTCACAGCTAGGCCTAGCTGACCATAGCAAAGCTAGTACAGTCTGTTCAGCAGAAGGCCAGAACAGTAGCCATTGTCGATCTTGGGAAGCCTTCAAAAAGTCAACTACACATCCAAAGACAAGAGGGCAGTGGAGTTCAATACCTCACATGTCTGGGACCAGGGGGAAGCTTAAATGCAATCAGCCAGGGGCACCCCATCCTATCTCTAATTTGGGCCTAGAGCAGCCAGATGCCATGAAATAGAGCCAGTTGCTCTATTTTCAATGTACTCTTGTATTGAACTTTGTTGCTTTGCTATTGCTCCACTATCACTCCCACTGTTGGAGCTCAGTACTACATTTGGATTAGGGTAACCAGAGACATTAGCAGGTCCTTATTTGCTGTTCGGAGTTTACAGTTCTTCAAGTTCTGAGTATCCCATGTAGTACAATCCCAAAATGTAATGTAACATTATTTGTGGTGTGCAAATGACCTTAACATCAGACAACATATTTTATAGGTGAATATTTCTGGGACCTTAGCCATGGAAAACTGCCAATGGAACCAAAAAAAAAATACCCACAGCTGATATCGTCTAAATGGAAAGAGCTCCCAGCTTCCATTGATGCTGCCATAAGGATGCAAAACCCAGTTGCCAATCAAGATGGAAAAATCTTCTTTTTCAAGGTATTCTTCTGATACATTTTAATTTGCTGGCCATACAGTGGCAATGACCACTTTTAGCCAGGTCTCAATAACATTTGATGGAGCAATGAACCCCAATGTTATTCGTACGTGTAGCAATCTGACAGTTTAATCTCAATTTCAAAATGTAAAATTCCATGGAAACGAATCAAATGATTAATCCACCAGGGCGGCACAGTGTTGTAGTGGTTAGCACTCTCACCTAGCAATAAAAAGGGTAAATGGTTCGTATCTCAACCATGACACTTCCTGCCTGGAGTTTGCATGTTCTCCCTGTGCCTGCGTGGGTTTCCTCTGGGTACTCCAGTTTCCTCCCACACTCCAAAGACATGCAGGTAGGTTGGGACCAATGTGAGTGTGCAATGTACAGGGATAGGGACAATTGTGGACACTCACTGAGGTTGAACTGGATGGACTGGTGTCTTTATTCAACCTTACTAACTATGACTAGGCACTATCTTTGATCAACCACTGGGCAATCAAGTTGAAGAAACACCAATTGAGGCTAGGTTTACACATGTCCGGTGCCAATTCCCCATCTGTTTTCACTGCAAATTTAAAAAGCAGCTGTTCAACTGCAGCTTCCACATACGGTTCAGATGTGAATTTTCAGAGACGGTGGCCACTGCCGTCTTTAACAATAGCTGGTTGTTAAGAAGAGGGTTTGAAAGCCGGCTGTGGCATCCTTAACAACCAATGACTCATCAAACCAAAAAATTGCTGCCAATGGAAAATAAAGAAAAAAAACACTATGCCCCCTCATCCATACCAGGCCCTCCGGGTCTGGTATGTCCTCCTATTATATCGTTTTGGTAAATCTAAAGGAGAGATTGTGCAATCAGATTGTATATCGTATGGCCACATTTAAACATCTAAAATCACCTACTTGCGCTTTTAGTGTCATTAGTTGTTAAAGGTACACCAAATATATGAAAAACAGGTGACAAACGCAGTAAAAAAAAAGTGCAAAAATGTCCCATGAGCTACTTTGCCGCATGTAGCACAGCCCATTGAAGTCAACGGGCTGCCCTATGTGTGTCACTGGAAAAACAAGCCAAAAAACATGTGCTCCCACTACTCTGAGTGAGTGGGGCCTGAAAGTGGAAATGGTTTACACAAGAACAATGGGGCTCCACTGAAAAAACAAGCCAAAAAACATGTGCTCCCACTACTCTGTGGGTGAGTGGGGCCTGAAAGTGGAAATGGTTTACAAAAGAACCATGGTTGCTCCATTTAAATCTGTGTGTTTCCAAATGCATGGCAAACCACACAGAAAATGTGCACTTTGCCATGCGTTTCAGAAACGCTGCAAATGTGCATTGTGCTTGTGTTGTCATTACATTTTACAGGCACCATGAGTGCAGCAAACACATCAAAAACTGTGGTAGTGCACCATGCTCTGCTTCAAAAAAAATTCTGGTGCTTCTCTGGTGCGATTGTTACATGTAGGGCAGCCCATTCAAGTGAATGGGCTGCCCTACGTGTGAAGAGTAAAAACGTTCCAAAACAAAAGCATGAGGGAATGTAAGTTTTTGCTATGTGGAGATGTGACTGAGGCCTGACAACTAAGTGTCTCCATCCACTCTCTCCTATGCACTTGTATAAAGGTGGCCATACACTAAGCAAGCTGATTGTACAATATCTGTATAATTTCCTTTAGATTTACCACAACTATGGAATAGGCAGACACACCTGAACTATCCATTTAATCTGTATCAAATCAGACAGACCCTTGTACTACATAGCTGATGGGAGATGTAAAGGAGATTGTACAATCAGATTGTATAGGAAGGGGGTGGAAGGTAGTATTATAATGAGGAAGGTGTGGTCCATAGTGGTGAACACACCTCATCACATCCTCTTCTCTGATGCAATAAGGAAGTGAAGGCTTCTGGGAGATGACCAAACAGGAAGTGAAAGCTGAGGAAGTGATGAAAGCTGAAAATCCTTTTAAAAATACAAAAAAGATTTTAAACCTTCTGTGGATAAGGTAAGTGAGAGAAAAGCACATTGGGATGGCTAGGCCAGAAATGGCATTGTAAAATGCTTATGAAAAGTGAAATTCTTCCCAAAAAAGTGAAATTATCTTTTAGGAGAACCCCACGCACCAAAATAAAAAAAATGGAGTGGGGTCCCACCCGCACATGCATCCTGGAAAGGAGAGGGACACACGAGCGAGCCCCCCCCCCCCCGAACCATAGGGGGCTTATCTTGCTCCCCCTCCCCCATGTGAATGAGTAGGGTGTACATTGTACCCCTACTCGCTCACCAAAAAAAGTGTCAAAAATAAATAAAAACACAGGCAGTTTTTGACAATTCCTTTATTAAGAAAAACAAAAACAATATCCCCAAAATTGATCCAGCATCAATCACGATGAATGCCGCCACCACCCCCCCAAAAAATAAATAAATATCTGCTCCTGCCACCTGCCCACTCCGCCATCTGACAGTTCTTAAATATCTAAGGAGTGGGGCCCCCGATATGACATAACCGGTTGACCCCGCCCCCTTGTCATATAATGGACCCAGCATGCACTGATGGATGTCATATGGGCGGGGTCACCCGGTGATGCAGCCCGGTGGCCCCTTCCCTTAGCTATTTAAGAACGGTCAGATGGTGGAGCAGGCAGATGGCGGGAGCCAGCGAAGGGAGCAGACTTTTTTTTAAGTCGGCAGTGTTCGTGATTGACACTGGATCTACACTGGGGGAGATGTTTTTTGTTGTTTTTATAAAGGAATTGTCAAAAACTGTCTGTGTTTTTATTTCTTTTTGACACTTTTTTTTGGTGAATGAATAGGGGTACAATTTACCCCATACTCATTCACATGGGGAGGGCAGGATCTGGGGGGCCCCTTTGTTAAAGAGGATTTCCAGATTCCGATAAGCCCCCTGCCCGCAGACCCCCACAACCACCAGCCAGGGTTATGGGGAAGAGGCCCTTTCCCCCACTCCCGCTGCCCCAAAGCACCCCCCCATGTTGAGAGCATGCAGCCTATTATGGTTAAGGAGGGGGGCGTGCACCCTTTCCTGGCCTGCCAGACTGCATGCTCGGATAAGAGTCTGGTATGGATTTTGGGGAGGATCCCACACAGTTTTTTTTTTATTTTGGCATAGGGTTCACAATAAAATTCACACCATACCCAAAGGGCCCTATTTTGTATATTAATTTTTGTTCAAAACTGAGGACATGTGCGACTCAGATGTGTTCCAATAGAAAGCAATGGGCCTGGAATTTGCATCTAAATCACACTGCAGTGCCCAGAAAACACACAGGACTCTTTTCAAATTCTCAATGAAATCGTACTGCCACTGCACCACAGATATGTGAACCGGCTCCATCAAAAGCTGGTTTGGTTCACATGTCATGCAAATATGATGCGATTCAAAGCGCATCCAATTTGCATTTATGTGAACGGGGCCTGAATGTGGCACAAAATCTGATTTATATCAGACTGCTTAAAGGAAAATAACAAAAAAAAACATACATACTTACCTGCTGCAGCATTGGACCAATTCTACAGCTGTCCTTTGCCAGCTCTAAGCCCGGTAACTGAACGATTATGTAACAGCTGATGTCAGTCACCACTGCTCTGTCCTCTAGTGCTCACTGGAGCGCTGGGCTGTAGGGGGGAGGGGAGTGGCTGGCTCAGGCTCTGACATTTACTTCCAATTGGATTAAGTCTGGCTGCAGTCATTTTAACTGTGGGCAACTGATGTTGCTGCCTGTTCACTTCCTGGATTTATATAGACATGCAGAAGCACACCTCCAGCTCTGCAGCTCTCATTGGTCCTCTTAAAACTCACCCCCCTCCCTTCCCGGCAAACTCCCATGAGAGTGAGAGAAAGCTGTGCATGATGTCATAGGCCTAGGCTAATGAGCAGACAAGAAACAGGAAGTGGTCTGTATAAGATATTTACTGGCAGAAAAAAAATGTTTTACTATCCAAAGTTAACAACAAGGGCAGAAGATTTATTAGATTGAAAGCTGAAAAAATGACTGAAGGTTCGCTTTATGTTATTAAAAATGTTAGCTTTTTGTATTCCTTTTTGTTTCCTCCTATTTCTCCTATTAGTATAATTTACCATAATTTATTTTGCCAGAATCTAACTAACTATCATTTGTACTGGCTGTACAGGGAACTAAATATTGGAAGTATGAAAATTACAAAATTGAACCTGGCTATCCAAAATTGATAAAAAAAGGATTTCCTGGTATTCCAAACAATGTAGATGCTGCATTCACTCAGCCTGCCATTGTAGCTAAAGGAGGTAAAGTTATTCGTGAAGAAAGGATATTCTTTATCAAAGGTAAAATTTTATTTTTGTGACGTCATAAATGGTGTGCAGCTTTAAAGATATAATTCAAACTGGTCTTCATATACTACATAGATGTGGATGTTTGTCAGTAACCGATATTTAGTTTGTGAAGTGGTAGAGCAGTCCTCTGAATTTTTTATTATGTTAGGCTGATCTTAACAAACTGCATGACCTGTGCATGAAATATTTTTTTTTGAAAACTGACATTTTATTGAAATTTCAAGTGAAACAAAGAAATCAAAGAAGGAACAATAAGGCACAGGCAATAAAAGTAAGCGGTCACAGACCACAGTAAGCAAAGGCAAAGAATACAACATTGCATCAACTCATGCATTACAGTACAATGACACTCAGTTACCGGGAGAGTTAGATTCCTGCAGCCTGCTACCGGTCAATTTAACAAACCTTTCTGTGACCAAAAATAGAAAAAGGAAGGGAACTTAAAGAGAAAGAAGGAAAATAGGAAAGGTGAACAAGAACACGAAGAATCGTGCGAACAGGAAAAAGGAAAAAAGCATAAAAAGGAGAACAGAGCATTCCCAATAAAGAGCACAGGATGATGCATAGTACAGTAATAATCACAACATCAGATTGTCAGTTAAACCAGCATCCCGAGTAGGGGTAAGAGTAGGTGGCGGTTCATAAAGTTTATGACCCCTGAGATCCTAATAAACTACTATAGAGTAAAAGGGCCGCAATAGCGGGTCTCCTGTGACAGGTCACTTCAACATATAGCAATAGGAGCATCCGAGAAGGGAAAAGCTAAGTCAGGAAGAGAAGAGAAAGAATAGAAATAGGGTGCAAAAGGGTTAAGGCAGCCTCCCGCCCCCAGAGCCCAGGGCTGTCCCAAAAAAACAGCCACTTCAGGCAGCAGTAGCCCCATGAGAAAAAAAAACCATGCATCAGTAGGCTGGGGGAGTCTCGAATAGGACCCAAGGCCCCCAGATTCCGTCGTGCTTATCAAGGGTGTCATTCAGGGAGGCCGTCAGGTATTCCATCCTCTTAACATCTCTGATCCTGGCGTGGAGCTCAGATAAGGAGGGGGGGTCCGTCTGCTTCCATTTTAGGGCCACCAGGCAGCAGGCTGCGGTTAATACATGCGACAATAGTTTCTGTGACCTTTTAGTGAAGGAGACGGGTGGTAGACCCAACAGATAAATTTTGGGATCCAAGGGCACCTCAGCGCCAAAGATAGATCGGAGCAAGGACTGCACCATCAGCCAGTATGGGTGAAGTAGGGGGCACGTCCAATAGATATGGAGTAACGTTCCCCTATCTTTATGGCAGCGCCAGCAACGGGAGTCAGTCAGTGGGTATATGGAGTGGAGCAGGTCCGGGGTCTGATACCAATGGAATAGGATCTTGTATTGGTTCTCCTTGTAGAGTGTGCAAATGGAGCTTCTGCGACCAGATACGCTGCCACGTGTTTAGGGGTATAGTTTCACCCAGGGCCTGCTCCCACTTGCCCATATAGGCATGTCTTGGCCCGTCCGGTGAGGGGGACGCGATCAGAAGCTGGTAGGTGCGGGATATCATACCCTGTGGGGAAGAGCCCTCCAAACATATTTTTTCAAATTCAGTTAAAGGGGAAAAACAAAGGTTGGCCACAAATGAATGGGCATAGTGCCGTAGTTGCAGATAACTAAAGAAGGCCTGTTTGGGTAGATTAAAGGTGTTCTGTAAGTCCTGGAAGGATTTCAAAAATCTAGTTCTGGGGTCTATCAGGTGGCCATAATGAAATAAGTCTCTGTTCATCCAAAAGTGGGACATCTGCGAGGTCAGGCTGTCCGGGATATTTGGCGTGAACAGGAATGAGGTCACCGGTGAGGAGTCAGTAGTAAGCGGATACGACAATTTCGCACGCCGCCAAAGCGTGCGCAGCAGCGCCATGGGGCCCAGGAGGTGTGCCCCCCGATGTGTAATATCCGGGCTCCAAAGCATGGAGTTCGGGTGAATGGGGGCTAACCACAGCTTCTCAATCTGCGTCCAGCGATTAAAAGCGTGGAGAGTACACCAGGAGGCCACAGGACGCAACTGGGCAGCCAAGTAGTATTTGGCTATATTGGGGAATGCTAGGCCGCCCTGGGTACGGGGGGCGTACAGAACTGATTTGCTGATCCGGTGTCTCTTATAGTTCCAGAAAAAATTTAAAAGGTCACCCAGAGAGAAGAAGTGGAAACCCCAGAGGAGCCATTCTCGGCAAAATATAATTCCAATATTCGCTCCAGTTCCACTCTGGTCGGGCCGTATTTAAGCAAGAAGTCATTCAAGCGCCAGTTACATGTACGAAAAGTGCCCGGGGAAAGTGCAAGGGAGAGTTTGATGGGAGCATGGTCCGACCATGAAATGGCTTGAATGTGTGAGTCCGTACAGGCCCTCAAGGTTGGGGCATTAACAAAGAAATAGTCCAGTCGCGAGTGGGACTTATGGGGGTGGGAATAGAAGGTGAATTGTTTCGCTGATGGATACCTGGTGCGCCAGGCGTCAAAGAGGGCGTGTTTCCTGGTCAGTTGGCGAAAAAGGGTAGAGTTTCTAGCAACATTCCGGGGTGGATTCCCGCCTCCCAGGGAGTGTTTGTCTAGACCGGGGGAGTAAGCCATGTTGAAGTCCCCTCCAATAATCAGATACTGGTGGGGCGCTTCAAACAGCCGTTTGTACACCTTAGTCAGAAAAGGGATCTGGTTAACATTCGGAGCGTAGACGTTAAAAAGCGTGACATCCGCGCCGTTCCAAACGCCTCTAAGGATAAGGTAGTGCCCGAGCGGGTCCGAGATTAGGGATTGCAACCGGAAGGGGGTGCCCTGTTTAAAGAGAATGGCCACCCCCACCCACTTCCGAGGATTAGAGGCCAGGTATATTTGCGGGTAAGACTTGAGGGCAAAAGCCATTGTGCCCGTCTTGGCCAGATGCGTCTCTTGAAGAAAAATAATGTCAGCTGCAGAGTGCTTAAACTCTCGCAGCGACAGGCTCCGTTTAACATTGGAATTTAGGCCCTTCACATTAAGTGATAGTATGTCAATCATGGTGGGTGCGTTGCGGGGGGAGGAGGTAGCTTACCTGACGGACTCAGGGAGGTCCAAGCGCTCCCAGGGGCCGATGAATGCACCCTCGGCACAAGCATAGGTCGAAGAGATGCGGTCTCGGAATTGGAACCTGAGCTCCAGAGGCAGGAGGCGTCCGTTTGGGGGGGGACGAAAAGAGTAAGAAGAGGAGAGGAGGGAGAAGAGAAAGAAAGGAGGCACAAAAAGAAAAACATTAACAACATCACAATAACAATAATACCAATGCAATATAACCCGCCTAAAAAAGGCGGCGGGTTGGGGATCTCCGGAGGGCCCCCCCCAACAGGAGGGGCGAAAAAGTCCCCACGAAAGAGACCAGAGCGGGGAACCGTCCGGAGAGCCCCCTGGGGGGAGGAAGGTAGACTCAGGGCGGAGGCGATCCGCTCCAAGGCCTGCCTGCATCACAAGCCTATCTATAAAAACAACACAAAGAAAGGGGTAGAAACCCGCACATATCACATGGGGAGTCTGCATCCAGAGCCAGAGTAGGGCTCGGAAAGAGCTAGAGTAGAAAAACAAAAACTGAGGAACCTGTAGGAAGAAAAACAACAAGAGTAAAATCCAGCATAAGAGGAAACCAGCCGACGAGACCATGAACCCAGGGGGGGGGAGGGTGGGCGACAAAGGGAGGAGGAGGGCGGGAGAGAGAAAATAAAACAAAAAGAAAAAAAGAAAAAAGGGGGGGAGAAAGGGGAAGAGAAGAGGGGTGGGGAAGGGTAGGCGGGGGGGGGGGGGGGGGGGGGTTAAAGCAGTCAGCCCACCAGTCCCATGCTAGATATAGTCCATAGCGGGTCGTCTCCCCAGGAAAGTCTCAGCAGCAAAGTCCAAGCTGTAGGGTGGAGGGAGGGCAGCAAACACTGGCAAAGGGGCCATGAAACAAAGTGCATGAACTGGGCCCGAAATAAACAAGCTGACTCATATAGAGGGGGCTCCCGGATGGGCAGGAAGTCATCTCTGGGTGTTCAATGGAGGGAGAGTGCCCGCTGGGGGGGGGCCCTCGGGCGTCTTCTCCCCGGCACCTGGATCCAGGGTTCCGGACGAGGAGGGGGGGCCGGCAGAGGATCCCAGCCTGGAGTAGGCGGAACTGGGATATCCAGGGCTTTGCAGAAGGACTGGAGGTCTTCAGGGTATCGCAATGTGGTAGATCGGCCATCCCGCTTTGCAGTAAGGCTAAAGGGGAAGCCCCAGTGGTACCGGAAATCACGTTCTCTCAGGGAGGTAAGGAGCGGTTGCAGGGATCGTCGCTGCTGAAGGGTTAGCCAGGACAAGTCCGGGAAAAGTTGGAGAGGGGCTCCACCAAAGTCAATGGTGCGCATGTTGCAGGCTTTCCTCATAATATCCTCCTTGAGGGTGTAGTTGTGGACCCTGCAGATCACATCCCTTGGTCTGGTCCCGGGGCCGCGAGGGCGAAGGGCCCGATGGGCACGATCCAGTTTAACTTTAAAATGTTCCGGGCGGCCCAGAATATTGTTAAAGATAGCTTGCAGGGTCACGGGGAGGTCCTCATCCTGGGTGGCCTCCGGGAGGCCTCAGATCCTAATGTTGTTTCGCCTGCCCCGGTTATCAAGGTCTTCAAGGTGGCGTTGGAAGTCCCTGAGGGTGGCGGCCTGTGCGGTCAGGTGCTCGTGTATTTGCGAGATTTCGGTCTTGGTATCATCCACCTCCTCTTCCAAAGATGTGACTTTAGCGGATAGGTGGTGGAGGTCAGTACGGAGGATACTAATCTCGGATCTGCAGGTCTCGCGGACTTCTTGGATAAGCATACGGAAGTCCTGTTTCGTCGGCATGCAACGAACATAATCTCGCCAAGATGAGCACGCCTCGGGTTCAGGATCAGAGTCCAGTACAGCCTGAGGGTTGGAATCCCGGATGGGAGCCGGGGGGATGGTTGGGAGGGGGTGACCAGCCTGGGGCGCACGGGAGGGGGTGCCAGCTGGATGCATGGCTCCCTTGGAGGTACCCTGAGCTCCAGTAGGTAAGAGAGAGGTCTCCAGAGGCTCCGTGGACTGTGGAGCCGAGGGATGGACCAGGGCCTGTGAATAAGCTCTCCTGGAGGGGGAAGGAGGGGGGGGAGGCCTGTCCCTCCCAGCCAGAGGCCTTTGTGGCAGAGAGGAGGGATCCCAATCAGGGATGGATGAGTCCCAGGAGGGAGAGGGGGAGGACGGCTTACCCCCAGGCGTCTGGAGGGGTGACAGGGAGTCCATCAGGGGGGGGGGAACGGCTGTGACAAACCCCCCACCCCACATCCAGCAACAGTGGCAGAGAATCCATCCGGGGGGCCGGGGGGGGAGAGCGAGGCATGTCCTGCAGTAAAATCCCCCTGTGGGGCGTACCTGTGGGCCGATGCATCCCGCGGTGGAGGCGAGGAGACGTCCGCCGGGCGGTCCCGTGGTGGCGATGGTGATGGCGGCGCCATGTTGGCCGCATGGGAGCCTGCCGGCGGGTCGGAGTTAAAATACTCCGTGATAAGCGGCGGCGGAGCGGAGGAGACCCTAGCGGAGTGTCCCCGGGATCCCGCCGACTTGTCCTTGCGGGGTTTGCCCATAGTGAGAGGTAGGAGCTGTGTTAGTCCGCGATGTGCAGGCAGGCCTTGCGGGAGCTTTAGGAGAACACGTCCGCTCCGGAGGCCATCCAAGCCACGCCCCGTGCATGAAATATTTATGCACTTTTTCCCTGACACAAGTTCTTAAAGATCCAGAGGGTAGATATTTACTGGTGAAAGGGGATCTGGAGGGTAACTCGGTGACCCTTCACGTACCATGCGGCAAATTCTGACCAATTTAACTTTTTTAGACACTGTTCCAAATACTTTCTCCCCATTTTGATGGGTGGGGATTCTAACATAACTATGTACTCCTCTGGATATAACTCTTCAGGTTCCCAGATTCAAGACCCATCCAAACTGGGAACAAAATTTGCTAAATTATTGCATGGTTATGATCTGGATATCTGGCGAGAATTTAATGCCTCCAAACGGGATTACACTTTCTACTCCAGTGTCCATTCCATTTACTAGCGTATAAATCATGTCTTCACATCCTCTGGCACAATACCTTTATGCAAGTCTTCCAAAATACTGAAAATCATATGGTCTGACCACTCACCTGTCCTGGTCATCATTTTCTCTTATACCTGGCAACTAAATGAATCATATCTCAGTAAACCCACCACTTGCACTGATATAGCACTCCAGTTGAAGGAGTACTTTTCATTGAACAATCCTACTCAAACATCTCCAATATTAACTGGGGCAGCACACAAGGCTACAGCGAGGGGTATCTTGATTCAGATAGCCAGCAGATACCACAGACATCATGAGTCTGTGCTTAAACTGATGGAAAAATAGCTTCATGATCTTCTGAAAGATCAAAAACACAATCCTCAGGCTGACTTGAAGGGTCAGATTGAGGCCGCTAGGTTAGAATTAAATGTTTGCCTTACCACTAAGGCTGAAAAACACTTGCGGTGGACTAAAGCTAAATTTTAATTCCCAAACTAATAAACCAGGTAAACTTTTGGTGTCTAAATTAATCCGTAGATGACTAGCCCCACATGTCCCTAAAATCAGGGAATCTGATGGCTCATTCACCCAGAACCACAAATTAGTCTTGAAAGAATTGCACACCTTTTTTTCAAAAATTGTATCTAGACATGACTGCCTCATGTCAGCATGACTTTCATTTCATGGAAAAAGGATGTCTCAGTTGAAAAAGTATTACTGGCGATCAAGCAGACCCCGGCAGACAAAGCGCCAGGCCCAGATGGATTCACGCCCCTTTATTTCCAAAAAATTGTGGCTCTCCTGGTTCCCTTCTTTAACACAATACTTTTTTTTTTAAAAACAACACGGTTGGTCTTTATTGAGAAGACATAATTTCATAATTAACAGTCACACATTGATCTCATTTAGATAGTCCAAGCATAAGAAAAATAAAGAAAGAGAATCATTAAAAAAAATAAAAATAAAGACAAGGGAATAAGAGAAGTAATTAAACAATAACTGTTAGTATATGAGAGTTACATACAGTTTCCTATGTACATCCCCCATTATCTATGCGGAGGGGGGGCATTACCAATTCTATGCTTGTGTCTCATTACCATGGGGCGGTACCCCAGTTCCTACTCAGCAAAGGAATTAAAATTGTTCAGTCCAAGATAAACATATCCGGTCAAATTTCTGTGGGCAACCTCTGTTTGCATAGATCATCTTATACATAGGTCTTGCAGCATTTATTACGTCCCATGAATCTACCCTTGGGGGAGAAGATGAGGCCCATTTTCTTAAAATTTCTTTCTTGCCATAGAATAGCAAAAATGAGACGAGTAACTTTGTATATCGGGGTCTCTGGTCGTCTTTGTGAATGCCTAATAGCGCCAGTTCAGGCGATACTGGCGACGTCAGTTGCAAACAGATATTAATACACTCAAAGGTTTCTGCCCAAAATGTCATAATAAGGGGACAGGACCAGAACGTGTGTAGATATGTACTATCTGGGGATTGACACCTGGGGCAGTTTAGTGACCTATGAGGGTAAATCTGATGCAGCCTCCTCGGCGTCTAATATATTCGGTGCATGATTTTTGTTTGCAGCAATTTATATCTAGATGAAACCAGCAGTTTAGATCCATCCTCGAAACACTCCTCCCAGGTCACCCTGTCCAGACTAGGAATGTCAGCCTGCCATTTCCCCCACAGAATATTAATTTTGGGTGATTCGTCCCTAGTGGTGCAAGTATGAAACCAGCAGTTTAGATCCATCCTCGAAACACTCATCCCAGGTCTCCCTGTCCAGACTAGGAATGTCAGCCTGCCATTTCCCCCACAGAATTATTTCCTCTGGAACCAGGAAAGGTTGCCCACGTTGCTCTCCTCCTTTTTAAATGGCTATAGAAACTCTGGCAATAGTAATTAGCTGCTAATATTCTGGGAATAGCAAGCAGGAGCAAAAACCATAAATGTGCGCTCTTTGCTGTTTATTATGTAGCTGCCATAACCCTTTGCAGGGCAGCCTTAACCTTTTGGGCTTACCGGTTACCTCCGCTTGGCTTGTTCTTCCACGTCTAGGGGTTCCCAGGGTTGATACCCAACAACTTTGGATGCTGACACCAATAAAGTCCTTTTGAAAGGTTTTTATTTGCAGGGGTAACATCCAACAATACAGTCTCATATGGAAACAGAGGGCAAGGGTGAAGAACTCAGGCACCTTGGACTGCTAGTGTAACAAGTCTCTATTACCACCCAGAGAGTAGCCACTCGCAGCTGGGTGCTTTAAGGCTGAAAAAATCTCTAGCCAGAGATTATGGCAATCAGCACGTTGATTCAGAATTTAAGAAATCGCTAACCTTGAACAAGTTGTAACTGAAAGCGAACATGAACCTTTTTCCTCAGTACCTGGAACGTTCTCTGTCTCCTTGACAGTACTGGAAAAAGTGTGGATTCATCAATGTCCTTTACAACTCAGTAACCAGGCACTTCTCAGGATGCCGGCTTGTTGGCTCTCCTCCGAAGAGTCCTCCCCTGATCACTTTCACGAGCTGAGGTGCCCCTCCAAGTCGAGAGCACACCCGGACATCTTGAATCCTCCCTCAGTTACTGCTCCTTGGACCAGCTGGTTCCGAGACTCGGGAACAGACGGATCCCTACCCCAGACCAGACAGGTCTATTGGGGCTAACCAACAGAAGCATGTTGCGGAGCATCGAACGCTCCGTGACCGGGACCCCTCGCGGGGCTACCCCGGTCCAGGAAACAGGAACAGACTGCTCGGTCCTTAGGATCTCCTGCTGAACACGTGACTTCAACATCTTAAGTACCTCAGACTCCTCAGCGGAGCCCAGCACACCCACTGATTGGTTCAGAGGAAGCTGATACCCAACACGTCCAACCAGGCCTGGTTCTGGCCTTTCACGTGCCCCTCATCATTCACATGACTAGGCAGAACTCTAACACAGCCCAGCCAGACTGATATCAAAGTTAACCTACACAATTAACCCTCAGAACCCCACTACTGTCCTGAGGCAAAAACTAAATTTACACATAAATGACACTTTGTCCAAAGTGTCATCGCTACAATTACATCCCCTCACACGACTTTACCAAATTTGCTTTAGCTTCTAGGCTGATAAGGCCAACTACCCTGCCTTGTTCAATAAACTAATAGAGGATATGAGGATGTGGTCTGATGCAACTGTCTCGTGGATGGGAAGAATTGTATCTGTCAAGATGACAGTACTGCCTAAATTGTTATATTACTTCAGAACCTTACCTATTTCGGTACCATTAGCAGCAATTCAGCAGATCAAACGAAAATGTTATACTATATTTGGGGATCTAAGGGCAGTAGGCTGGCTCTATCTACAATATATGCTCCCAAACATCTGGGAGGTGTGGGTGTCCCAGACTTTCAAAAATACTATGCAGCATTGCAACTAACCAATTGTGCCAGATGCATTTCAGCTATTATAGGCCTTATTGGGTTTCTCTAAAAGCGCAGGCTTGCTCGCCACTTCCTATTGATGGGGTGCTCTGGGTCCCCTGCAGCACACTACTCCTGTAGGAGCTGCTGGTTTAGTTGTAATATTTGCCAATCACCCCTACTGCCATACACATCACAACCCATAGAAATAGAGACAGTCCATATAAGAATTTTATACTTGCTTTTATTTGCAGAACTTGAACTTGGATAGGCAAAGGATTGTTTGATATGCTCTTTTGCTGCTTATCAATTCTTCCCTTGACTTCTTGTGAAAATTCCTAGTGCAATGCTATAATAAAGAGTCACTCTGAATAACTCTTTACAGATAGACTTTAGTAGAATTATCTCTGAGGATACATAGGCCGGATAATAAAGAGTCACTCTGAATAAGCCTTCACCCATAGACCTTTTCCTTTAGAACAATTCTGTATCCCCTCCAGTCATACTTACTGATCTGCATCTGCCAGTTGGCCGCTACTTACGTTTGTACAGCATTCCCAAGTTAAACAAAGTTAAACAAAAGGGCATTACTCTGAATAATTCCCTCCTGCCTGACTGACTAGATTTCCTTGGGTGTTGAACCTAAAGCCACAGGCCATTACCGCCTATTTGTGAACGATGGCACGTAATGACTCACGTGCCAACATCCCTCAGTCTTTGGAAGTACTGTTATGTAATTTATACTGTGGTCTGTAGATTCACAGTATGTAGCTCCATCCTCTCCTGCATTCATTTCCCTGGGCTTCCACCCACTCCATGTTTCACTTACAGAAAGTCGATCACCCAGTCTTCTTCTTCTACTTTGTTCCTACTTCCTCCTGATGGCTCCACCATCCCTCCTCTCCACATGGCACGTTCCCCTGCCTGCAGGGGGACGTCCAGGCTGCACCAGCTACTCCATGCTGTCTTCCTCTCCTCTCTGACTCCTCCCTGGGAGCATGTGACACCAGCTTATATGGGAGGCCTGCCCCTGACAAAGTTAGAGGTCAGAGCTCTCCACATGAGCTGCCTGCCACTCAGGTCTCAAGTCCTGCCTCCTCTTCCAGAACAATTCCACTGGAAGCATAGGGAGGTATCTTTAAGCCAGATCACAGGTTATTACTCACAGAACCAATTATTACTCACTGAGCCAGTTATAAATGATTACTCACAGAGCCGTTGAAGGTTTTTATACACAAGATTACATAGGTATCACAATAATATTACGATTGTATGTTTATGGTATGTATACAATTGCCTATATGAATTGAGGGTGTAGATGTATATACGACAAGGCTCATTGGACCTCTACTTGGAGCTGATAACTGATGGTATGCATTATTGTGTTGTGTACAATGTTCAAAGTTTTTTGTTGGTTTACCGGTTGCATCTACCACTATGCTATATGGTTAGTGGAACCTTGAGAATCTAAGCTCTTCCTGTATGTATACAACTACTTTCTCTGTTTCAAACACTGTGTGATATACCCAGGACTGTACATTTTTCCTCTGTATACTGGATATTGTCCTATGAGACATCAATAAAGCACCTTTGTTTTGTAAACAAAAAATAAATAAATCATAATAACATATCAGTATGTACAAACAATGCAAGAGAATATCGAAACATCCAAATATATACATATACTGTATCTCCACTAGGGATGAGCTTGGTGTTCGAGTCGAACGCATGTTTCACTTGAACACTGGCTGTTCGCCCATTCGGCGAAGCCAGAACTCTGTGGGCCGTTCGCGCCAAATTCACGTGGCACTCACGTCCCACAATCCACTGAGCCATTGCAGTGCATTGCTGGCTCATGATTAGCCAAGCATGCACTGTGACCCCGCATGCTTGGCCAATCACAATGCCGGCAGCGAGGAGAGCCATAAATGGCTACAGGCTGGATGCCTGTGGCCAATCATAGCTCAGGCTGTTTAGTACACGTCCCACACTATATAAGCCCACCAGTGTGGCGGCCTTGTGTAGTGTTGCGGCGTCTGTAGGAGTTAGTATCTACCTTTATTGCTGTTCTCTGATAGAGCCATCTGCAGGAGTTAATGGGTGTTGTGTGCTTCCAGCGCAGTATACACCTGTATATACCTTTATTGCTGTTTTCTAATAGAGCCATCTGCAGGAGTTAGTGGGTGTTGTGTGCCTCCAGCACAGTATACCCCTGTATCTACCGTTATTGCTGTTCTCTAAGCCCTTGTACACACGGTCAGAGATTCCGACTGAATGTGACCTATCAGACCGTTTTGTTGGATATTCCAACTGTGTGTGGTCTCCATCGGACTGTTTCCGTCGGAATATCCGACGGACCAACTTTTCCAACTTGCCGGTAAAATTTTATGACAAAATGCTCCGATCGGACATACTCCGATCATGTGTAGCCTACTCCGACGGACAAAGTGCCACGCATGCTCAGATCAAATTCCTAGACTAAAGCTATTGGCTACTAGCCTGAAAGTACTCCTGTCGTAACTAAACAACGTCATCACGTTATGTACAATCGGATTTTCCGACAACTTTGTCCGACCGTGTGTATGCAGCAGTTTCGGACAAAATCCGTTGGACAAAATCCGTCAGACAAAATCCAACGGATTTGGTTGCCAGAATGTCCGACCGTGTGTACAAGGGCTCATAGAGCCATCTGTAGGAGTTAGTGGGTGTTGTGTGCCTCCAGCACAGCACAGTATACACCTGTATCTACCCTTTTTTGCTGGTGTGCTCTAATACAGCCATCTGCAGGAATTAGTGGGTGTTGTGTGCCTCCAGCACAGGACAATATACACCTGTATCTACTCTTTATTGCTGGTGTTCTATCATACAGGCATCTGCAGGAGTTAGTGGGAGTTGTGTGCCTCCAGCACAAATTACACTACCCAATTGCTGGTTTTCCCATCTCCCTGCAGGCCATTACCATGTCTGGAAGGCCAACAAGGAGAGGCAGACAGGCACGAGCCAATAAAAGAGGGTCCTTAGTGACCCAGAGGACTCCGGACCTAATGCCTAAGCTAACCTACGCTGCATAGCCTCCCTGATCCTGCAAAGCCTGCGGAAGGATCCTCGTATTCTTCAGATCAAGGAGAGGGACCATTACTGGCTGGCCACTCTCCTTGATCCACGGTACAAGGGTAAAGTTGCTGACCTTATCTTGCCATCACAGAGGCCTTGCAGAAAGGTCTGTGCAACGCGTTCCCAGAGACTGGGAGGTTACAAACTCCTGGTCCTGGACAACGTGTTGCTGAGGTTTTGGTCAGAAGGAGCGGTGTAGAAGGTGGCCATCTGACCGATGCATTCAGACAATTTTTTAGTCCGCAGCCCCAAAGTATGATTGGTTCCAGCAACCATCGCCAGCGTCTGATTTACATGGTGCAGGAATACCTAGAGGCAAGGTCAGACTTGGGCACCTTTCCCACTGAAAATCCTCTGGCTTACTGGGTCTTGAGGATGGATCACTGGCCAGAGCTTGCACAGTGTGCAATTGAGCTACTGGCCTGTCCTGCATCCAGCGTTCTTTCGGAAACACACCTTCAGTGCTGCTGGTTTTGTAACCGATTGCAGGGCGCGCCTGTCCACCGACTCGGTTGATCGACTGACCTTCATAAAGATGAATCGGTCTTGGAACACCACCAGCTATCAAGCACCTGAAGCTGATGTAACCGAATAATTTTTTTTGAAATATTACATCGCTTCAAGACTGCCTATGCTGATGCTGAGTGACTGTCCTGTTATGCTGACTGTCTATCCTCTTCCTCCTCCACTGATATCTTGGAAGAACATTTTTGGTTCTGGGTGATGCCACCAGCCCAATTTTTCAGCCCCTGTTTAACAGGGGCGTGTAATTCCAATTTTTGATGCAATTGTCAGAAACCATGAATTAGACTGAGACAGAAGTACAATCAAATCACACTTGTTTATTAATAAAAATAAAAGGTAAATAGAAAAATCGTAGTCAAGCATAGCCAGAGTCCAGTAACCAAATCGGGTAGTCAGCCAGTCCAAAGTTCATTAACCAGATCGGGTAGTCAGCCAGTCCAAAGTTCATTAACCAGATCGGGTTATAAGCTAGGCCTGAAGTCAGGGATCTAAGGAGAGCAACTGCAAGCAGGATAAGGAGCCAGGAGGGATGTCAGCAAGCCAGTCTTGAAGAAACAAACAGCAGGAGATGGTTCCTTGAGATGTGACCACGTGAAGGCAAAGGAGAAATGAGCTGGAAGGCTTTAAATAGGCAGGTCAGATGAGCATCATCGGGAACAGCTGGTAACTGTGGAAAGAGAAGAGAGCTGGCAATTAGCCGACAGCTGAGCGGCCAGCCCATTGGAGGAAGGGCTAAGCCAGCCCTGACAGCAATGCTTTTCAGCAGGGCTCATTCCTGCACTCCAAATAGAGTATATGGGAGAGTTTGTAGTGTTGTGGCACCAGCACAAGTGCTTAAGGCCCAATTTTTCTACCACTGTTCAACAATGGCATGTAATTACAATTCTTGATATAATCGTTCACAGCAGGGTGCTCCAGCAAGAGTCACTTTGAGGGCTTACAGTGTTGTGGCAACACCAACACCTTAGGCCCCCATTTCTGCAGAGCATATAGGGCAGGCCCCTACTTTCAAACATCCAACCTACAAACGTCTCCTATTGCAAACGGAAGGAGACAACAGGAAGTGAGATGAAAAAAGACGGACGGCAAAACAAATTATACAGGGGTGATAACCCTTCCCTATGTTTTCCTAAAAGCTTAAAAATGTATTTTTTGACTTGAGCTACACTTTAAAAATGTTCGGCTCATCTCTAATCTCCACACTTGAAATACTCACAATGTCTATGTCAACACAAATATACACAGTAACAATGGTCTCCAAACGCTGCCCAACTGCATAAGACTCGCACCAAGTGGTTGGTAATATAGAGTATAATAGCCCAATAGATGTCACCATCAGAGCTCCACTTTACATTAGATGTCCCTATCAGAGTCCTCCTTTACATTAGCTGCACCCATCAGAGCCTCCCTTTACATTAGATGTCAGCATCAGATCAGAGTCCTTCTTTACATTAGATGTCACCATCAGATTCTCCTTTACATTAGCTGTCACCATCCAATTATAGCCCCCCTTTACATTAGATGCCACCATCAGATCAGAGCCCCCCTTTACATTAGATGTCACCATCAAATCAGAGCCCCTTTACATTAGATTTCACCATCAGATCAGAGCGTCCCTTTACATTAGATGTCACCATCAGATCAGAGCCCCCTTTTACATTAGATGCCACCATCAGATCAGAGCCCCCTTTACATTAGATGCCACCATTAGATCAGAGCCCCCCTTTACATTAGATGCCACAATCAGATCAGAGCCCCCCTTTATATTAGATGTCACCATCAGATCAGAGCCCCCCTTTACATTAGATGCCACCATTAGATCAGAGCCCCCCTTTACATTAGATGCCACAATCAGATCAGAGCCCCCCTTTATATTAGATGTCACTATCAGATCAGAGCCCCCCTTTACATTAGATGCCCCCTCTCCCCCCTCATACTTACAGCTCTCACACAAGTCACCTATCATCCACCTTCAGAGCTACAGGGATGTGTCAGAGAAACCGGAAATTGAAGGCACAGGACCTGCCAATCACACACCACAGCAGGGAACAATGACAGAGGGAGTGTTCAGGCCACAGAACTCAGCACCCATAGGACTTTCTAAAGGAAGCCAATAGAGCTTCTTGTTTGCAATCACGATTGCAAACACGTCATGCATTCCATAGCAGCTGTGTGTCCGGCACCCTGCACACACTTAAATTGACTTTTTTTTTTTTTGGTGATTGCAGCACGTCATGCTTCCCATACACCTAGTCCCACACTTTGTAGGACACTGGCAGGGAATTTTTACAGGTCTTGACCACAGGGGCATTTTTTAAATCAGTGGGCCTGTTGGCAAGATCATAAGTTGGTCCCCATTGCTGACACCTGGGGTGTGTTTGGGAACATCAAATAGAGAACTAAACAAAAAGCTTTCTTGTACCCTTGTACCCATAAAATATGCTTAGACTTCTGTGCCACAAGAAAGAGTCACACATACATGTATAAACCTCTGCACAATATTTTTTTATAATGTACATAATGTACAATATAGTGCAGGAGTGAGTAATCTACAATATATTGTATATAGGGCAGGAGTATGTATTGTACAATATAGTGGCATGCCTCTCACTGCAGTGTCATAGAAGGGGGTCTAAAAGACAAATGCTCCCTTCCAGCCTAGCCCTCTTAACTACGAGGAAAGGTATAAGATTTACCCACAGTCCCATGTTTTTCTCACACCGTTAAGAGGAAGAATGAGAATCTGCTGCTGCTGAAAAGGTACAAGCTAAATCCAGTGGCAGCCCACCCCCCAAAGCTGCTCATTATTAAGAAAAAATAAAAAATAAAATTAAAAAATAAAATAAATAAAAACATTTTTAAAGAGGGGGCACATCTAATGAACTGATGGTGAAATCTAATGTTAAGGTGGGCTCTGATCTGATGATGGAACTAGGCTGACAGGACAATGGGATGGGCAACAGAGCAGGTACAGCCCGACTCCTGGGTAGCCAGAGCTAGAATCCTACTGTCAGGAAAAGCTGCAGCGATTGCCTCCGCCGCCTCAGGCTGAGTATCTGAAAATGGAAATATAGTGCCATATCTGCTGCAGCCTTTTTACAGGCCATCAGAGCGGCCCAGGGGGCAATTGCCTCTCTGTCCCCTGGCCCAGTCTGCCCCTGGACAACAGACATAAACAGTATCAAGGATGATAAGACAATGGCGGTACCTGTCTGACAGCAATCGGCAAATGTTCCCAAAGTGAACTTTGTATTCAACCTACAAACTGTGTCTTTAGCTAGGGAAACCCTATGAATGATCACCATGACAGGAGTCAGTAGTTAATACATTTCTCTCAGCCTTCTGCTGGCTATTTGTTGGGGCCCAAATTTTGTTGTATTGCATTTAAATAATCTCCCTGCATGCATAATTTTGCATGCAGTGGTACAATGCTCCTAAATGATGGTTATTCTCACTCTGTTGAAGCCTTTAGTGTAAAGCCTTTTACTGGCTGCTCACCGGTCCTGTGCACTCTGGCGAAACCCTCATCACTGGTCTCGTCTTTGTAATTAGCTCTCAGCTGTCTACGTAGTGGTCTCAGGCCCAAGGATTATGGCGAGACAGAACACCAGACAGAAGAGAATCAAAGCTCATCCACTCATTCAGCTCAGCATATCAGGTGGCTTTTGAATTATATAAAGGGCTGGTTTACACTTGCTTCAAAATGTGGCATTGGACATGCTTTTTTTTGATCATGTTTACTTGCTTCAAAAATTATAACTCATATCGCTTTCATGGTACTTCAAAGTGTCTCCAAGGGTGGCTATTTTGCTATACCTGAAATCCCTTATTCCATTCCATTCTATCTCCCCTGATGCCCAGCTCCCTTTCTACAGGGCTTGGTGAGCCACTCGGACTACCACCCACTTCCCACAGTCACTAAAGTAGTCCCCTTCGCAACTGGCAGGTGTACCCAGCAAATTAATCTCTACTAACATGGAGGATGCCATTTGAGTAAGCTTGGGGCCCCGTCTGCTCTCCGAGACCATTGAGATGCTACTTTATCCACTTATAGCTCCGGGGGTAAGCTTGATCGACCGCTACACTCCTTGGGCACCTCATTGGCAAAATTGGCCAGCAGCAGCGATATTACAAGCCACTGTTTGGGCCACGTGAGGGATTCAACATGGAACGCTTTATCACTATGCTGCAATCCCAGGTCTCGAATAATCCCGTGGACCGTTTCGCCATGATGGATCCATCGGTGGGAACAGAGAATGCTGTAACCCTCCACTAGCTAAAACCCGGAGTCCAGATCCCACTCCTTCCTCTCCACATGTGATCCTCACCCCAGACATCTTGGATGCCAAGTTGGATGCTAAATTGCAGCTCTTACTTCAACAAATCACATGCAACGTTGCGGCAGAGGTGAGCAAGTTAGCTGCAGAACCAAGAGGGGAAATAAATCAAATTGGGGAGCGTACAGATACTCTTGAATATAAACTAGATGAGAACTATGTACAGGCTATTAAGGAAGAAAATCATGTTTTACGTTTCTCAGTCTCTCAACTACAACTACAGCAGGGCTTGGAAAACAGGGAAAGAAGACAGAACTTTCGCTTCAGAGGTATCCCTGAAACAGTAGGGGACCCTGACTTATGCACCTATCTTCTGGGTCTTTTTAATACCCTGGCCTCCACAGTGGTGGATATAGACTGGCGCTTAGATAGAGCCCACCGTTCTCTGGGCCCAAAGCCCCCGACTGGAGCTAGACCCAGAGATGTTATAGTGAGGCTTCACTTTTTTCAAAGCAAAGAGGCACTAACCCTGGCTACACATAATAAATCCCAAATTGTGTATAAGGGAGCAAAACTGCAGCTTTTTAGTCACTTCTCTCCCCCATTACCCTTGCTAAATGAAGGAATCTGCGTCCAATCACCTCCCATTTACAACATCATAAAACTCCATACTACTGGGGTGGGGATTTCCCTTCCACCTTATTGTAGTCAAAGATAGAGTTCAGTATACTCTACATGAACTGCAGGAGCACAAAGCATTCTTGAAAAATCTCGGCCTGTCTCCTTTTCCAGAAGAAGATTTGATCCCTCCTTCTGCCCAGGCCTGTCCTCCTCCTACTACTCCCAGCCGGATCTGGACCCCCGCGAGGGGAAAATGTAGGAAACATCTCTCTACACCTCAACATCTACGTACCTCCAAGCAACCTCCTTGATCCCTTTGCACATCCCTCCTTGGATCCATACTTCATTGTTCTTTACATTTTCGTTTCTCTATAGTTCAAGAGAAACAAAGTACACTGCTCTGGTTTACAAGGTTTTGTGACTACCCTGTTTCCTGTTCAGGGTAGAATTTTTCCCCAACCCATGTTGTTTTTTTTTTGGTCCTCGTACCTCAGTTGACAGTTGTCCCTGTTTATCTGTTGACCATCTACTTACACTAGTAACAGGCCCCATACTGTCGGACTTATATTAAACGCTACCGAGTTCATAAGGTGAGCAGCCGGTCCTTCCCACCTCTCTACTCAGAGTCTCCTGATGGAAGTCTGCATTAGGGATGAGCCGAACACCCCCCGGTTCGGTTCGCACCACAACTTTCAAACGGACCCCGAATTCGTACGAACGTTAGAACCCCATTGAAGTCTATGGGACTCGAACGTTCGAAATGAAAAGTGCTAATTTTAATGGCTAATATGCAAGATACTGTCCTAAAAAGGGTTTGGGGACCTGGCTCCTGCCCCAGGGGACATGGGTCAATGCCTAAAATGTTTTTAAAAATGGCCGTTTTGGCGGGAGCACTGATTTTAATGACGATTAAAGTGAAAAAAAAAAGTGAAATATTCCTTTAAATATGGTGCCTGGGGGGTGTCTGTAGTATGCCTGTGAAGTGCCATGTGTTTCCCGTGTTTAGAACAGTCCCTGCAGAAAAATTACATTAAACGGAAATAACACCATTTAAAACTGCTTGCGGTTTTAATGTTATATCTGGTTCCTGCAATATGGTTGAAAATAATTGAGAAAAATGGCATGGGTAGCCCTCCCTGCCCATTACCAGCCCCTTTAGGTCTTGTACGCATATTAAGGGGAACCCCGTACCCATATTAAAAAAAGGAAATGCGTGTGGCCCCCAGGCCCTATATACTCAGAACAGCAGTATACAGGCGGTGCAAACAAGACAGGGACTGTGTAGGTTTGTTGTGTTAAGTTGAATCTGTTTGTAATTTTCAACTGGTACATTTTTAAAGTGTAGCTCCAGTCAAAAAAACTATTTTTAAGGTTTTTGGAAAACATAGGGAAGGGTTATCACCCCTATATAATTTGTTTTGTCGTCCATCTTTTTTCATCTCACTTGCTGTTGTCTCCTTCCGTTTGCAAGTAGGAGATGTTTGTAAGTTGGATGTTTGAAAGTAGGGGCCTGCCCTATATGCTCTGCAGAAATGGCGGAACAAGGTGTTGGTTTTGCCACAACATTGTAAGCCCTCAAAGTGACTCTTGGTGGGCGCTGGAGCACCCTGCTGTGAACGATTATATCAAGAATTGTAATTACATGCCATTGTTGAACAGTGGTAGAAAAATTGGCCTTTGGTGGTTGTGGTGCTGGTGCCACAACACTATAAGTCCTCACCGTTACTCTGGGTGGGCACAGGAAGGGGCCCTCCTGTGAAATATTATATCAAGAATTGTAATTACATGTCCCTGTTAAACAGGGGCAGAAAAATTTGGCCTTAGGCACTGCTGCTGGTGCCACCACACTGCAACCTCTTCCATATACTCTAGTTTTATTGCAGGAATTAGCCCTGCTGCAAAGCATTGCATCAAAAATTGTACTTAAACGCCCCTGTTAAACAGGGGCAGAAAAATTGGGCCTTAGGCACTGGTGCTGGTGCCACCACACTGCAACCTCTGCCATATACTCTAGTTTTAATGCAGGAATTAGCCCTGCTGCAAAGCATTGCATCAAAAATTGTAATTAAACACCCCTGTTAAACAGGGGCAGAAAAATTGGGCCTTAGGCACTGCTGCTGGTGCCACCACACTGCAACCTCTGCCATATACTTTAGTTTTATTGCAGGAATTAGCCCTGCTGCAAAGCATTGCATCAAAAATTGTACTTAAACGCCCCTGTTAAACAGGGGCAGAAAAATTGGGCCTTAGGCACTGGTGCTGGTACCACCACACTGCAACCTCTGCCATATACTCTAGTTTTATTGCAGGAATTAGCCCTGCTGCAAAGCATTGCATCAAAAATTGTACTTAAACGCCCCTGTTAAACAGGGGCAGAAAAATTGGGCCTTAGGCACTGGTGCTGGTGCCACCACACTGCAACCTCTGCCATATACTCTAGTTTTATTGCAGGAATTAGCCCTGCTGCAAAGCATTGCATCAAAAATTTTAATTAAACGCCCCTGTTAAACAGGGGCAGAAAAATTGGGCCTTAGGCACTGGTGCTGGTGCCACCACACTGCAACCTCTGCCATATACTCTAGTTTTAATGCAGGAATTAGCCCTGCTGCAAAGCATTGCATCAAAAATTGTAATTAAACGCCCCTGTTAAACAGGGGCAGAAAAATTCGGCCTTAGGCACTGGTGCTGGTGCCACCACACTGCAACCTCTCCCATATACTCTTGTTTGATTGCAGGAATTAGCCCTGCTGCAAAGCATTGCATCAAAAATTGTACTTAAACGCCCCTGTTAAACAGGGGCAGAAAAATTGGGCTGATGGCATCAACCAGAACCAGAAATGTTCTTCCAACATATCAGCGGAGGAGGAAGAGGATAGACAATCAACATAACAGGACAGTCACTCAGCATCAGCATAGGCAGTCTTGAAGGGATGTGATATTTAAAAAAAAATTATTCTGTTACATCAGCTTCAGGTGCTTGGTAGCTGTGGGTGATCCAAGACTGATTCATCTTGATGAAGGTCAGTCGATCAACTGATTCGATGGACAGGCGCACCCTGTGATCGGTAACAAAGCCACCAGCAGCACTGAAGGTGCGTTCCGAAAGAACGCTGGATGCAGGACAGGCCAGTAGCTCAATTGCATACTGTGCAAGCTCTGGCCAGTGATCCATCCTCAAGACCCAGTAAGCCAGAGGATTTTCAGTGGGAAAGGTGTCCAAGTCTGACCTTGCCCCTAGGTATTCCTGCACCATGTAAATCAGACGCTGGCGATGGGTGCTGGAACCGATCATACCTTGGGGCTGCGGACTAAAAAATTGTCTGAAAGCATCAGTCAGACGGCCACCTTCTCCACCGCTCCTTCTGACCGATGCCTCAGCAACACGTTGTCCAGGACCAGGAGTTTGTAACCTCCCAGTCTCTGGGAACGCGTTGCACAGACCTTTCTGCAAGGCCTCCCGGAGATGTCTCATCCTCTGCTCCCTCTGCGATGGCAAGATAAGGTCGGCAACCTTACCCTTGTATCGTGGATCAAGGAGAGTGGCCAGCCAGTAATGGTCCCTCTCCTTGATCCGAAGAATACGAGGATCCTTCCGCAGGCTTTGCAGGATCAGGGAGGCCATGCAGCGTAGGTTAGCTGAGGCATTCGGTCCGGAGTCCTCTGGGTCACTATGGACAACATGATCCGTAGCTACCTCCTCCCAGCCACGTACAAGTCCACGTGTTTCTTGGGACTGTAAATCATCCCTACAAGACTGCTGCTGCTGCTGCTGATGCTGATGCTGAGTGCCAGCCTCCACCTCCATGCTGACACAATCATCCTCCTCCTCCTCTTCCTCCTCCTCATCCTCTTCCTGTGTGATGGGTGGCACAGCAGGAACACTGTCTGGATAAAGGGGGCCTTGAGAGGCAAGGAAATCCTCCTCTTCCTGCCTCTGTTCTGCCTCAAGTGCCCTGTCCATTATTCCACGCAGCGTATGCTCCAAGAGGTGGACAAGAGGTACAGTGTCACTGATGCATGCACTGTCACTGCTCACCATCCTTGTGGCCTCCTCAAATGGTGGCAGGACAGTGCATGCATCCCTGATCATGCCCCACTGGCGTGGTGAGAAAAAACCGAGTTCCCCTGACCCTGTCCTGGTGCCGTAGTCGCACAGGTACTCATTGATGGCCCTCTGCTGCGCGTGCAGCCGCTGCAGCATGGCCAATGTTGAGTTCCATCTGGTGGGCATGTCACATATAAGGCGGTTCTTGGGCAGGTTCAACTCCTTTTGGAGCTCTGCCAGCCGAGCACATACATTAAATGATCGGCGGAAATGCACACAGACTTTCCTGGCCTGCTTCAGGACATCCTGTAAGCCGGGGTACCTGCCCAAGAACCGCTGCACCACCAGGTTAAGGACGTGAGCTACACAGGGCACATGGGTCAGTTGTCCCTGTCGGAGGGCGGAGAGGAGGTTGGTGCCATTGTCGCAAACCACTCTTCCTGGCTTAAGCTGGCGTGGCGTCAACCACCTCTCGGCCTGCCCCTGCAGAGCTGACAAAACATCCGCCCCAGTGTGGCTCCTGTCCCCCAAACAAACCAGCGCAAGCACGGCATGGCATCGTTTTCCCTGCGTACTTGCGTAGCCCCTGGAACGCCTACAGAGCACCGCTGGTTCTGAGAACAGAGCACTGGAAGAGGCCACGGAGGAAGAAGAAGAGGAGGGGGTGGAGGAGAGAGGTGTGTCACAACCAATAGTAGTATTTTGGAGGCGTGGTGGTGGAACAACCTCCAACACTACTGCACCTTGTCCTGCATCCTTCCCAGCTGCCAGAAGAGTGACCCAATGGGCCGTGAAAGACAGGTAACGTCCCTGTCCATGCCTGCTGGACCATGAGTCAGCGGTAATATGCACCTTACCGCTGACCGCCCTGTCCAGCGAGGCAAGGACATTGCCTTCCACATGCCGGTAGAGAGCCGGAATCGCCTTCCGTGAGAAAAAGTGGCGTTTGGGGACCTGCCACTGAGGAACCGCACATTGTACAAACTCACGGAAGGGGGCCGAGTCTACCAACTGAAAAGGCAGCAGTTGAAGTTCTAGTAATTTAGCCAAGCTAGCATTCAACCGCTGGGCATGTGGATGGCTGGGAGTGAACTTCTTCCGCCGGTCCAGCAGCTGGGGCAGGGACATTTGCCTGCTATAATCGGACGTGGGTGTACCGCTAGCAGAGTTCCCGGAAGCACTTGGCTGTGACACACCCAATTCTACACCTTCATTCCTCTCAGAGCAGGTTTCAGAGAGGACTGAAGGTCTAGTGGGGTTGGAGATGCCAGCTGATGAGGAGCAAGGAGAGGTCCGCTTTGTTCTTTGGTGTGGGTCTTTGAGGTACGCTTGCCAACGAGCTGCATGGCAGGTCAACATATGTCTGGTCAAGCATGTGGTGCCCAAGCAGCTGATGTTTTGGCCACGTGAGATACGCTTGAGACATATGTTGCAAATAGCAGCAGTGCGATCTGATGCACTCGTCTCAAAAAAGGCCCACACCAAAGAACTTTTAGAATAACGCGCAGAGGCAGCGCTCTGCACAGGCAGAGCTCTGCGGTGTGATTCAGTCGGTGTGCTGCCCCTAAGCTGGCCCCCGGAGGGCATCCTGCCTCGTTGGACATGTGCCTCCTCCTCCTCCTCCCTCCTTCCAGGCACCCACGTGGAGTCAGTGCCCTCATCATCCCCTCCCTCTTCATCGCTGTAGCAAACCTGGCAGTATGCTGCAGCTTGTGGAACATGACTGCCAGATTGCTGTCCTTCTTGAGCATCCCCTCTCTCTGCGCTCACGCTACTGCCTTCCTCTAGCTGAGTGTCATTATCAGAGCCCACAAAACACTGGGCATCCTCCTGGAGCATGTACCCAACACTGTGCTCAAAGAGTTCAGGAGACTCCTCAGGAGGACGTAGTGGGTCTAGGGAAGGAGTCACTGATAATGACATTGAGAGGAGGGAAGACGATGCGTTGGCAGCTGCTTTGCTAGTACCCTGAGACTGGGTGAGAGAGGATGAGGAGGATGAAGAGGGCTTGGTCATCCACTCTACCAAGTCGTTGGCATGTTGCGGTTCAACATGTCCAGCTGCCGAAAAAAGAAGGACAAGCGTGTCCCATGGCCACGTGCTGATGACAGTGCACCGCGTCCACGACCAGCACTGTTGTCTCTAGACACAGAGCCTGCTTGCCCTCTTTTATCGGCTCGCGCCTGTCTGCCTCTCCTTGCTGGCCTTCCAGACATGGTAATGGCCTGAAGGGAGTTGGGTAAAAAAGCAGTTGGGTAGTGTATATTGTGCTAGAGGCACACAACACCCACTAACTCCTGCAGATGCCTTTATTATAGAACACCAGAGATAAAGGGGTATATACAGATGTATACTGTGCTGTGCTGGAGGCACACACAACTTCCAATAACTCCTGCAGATGGCAAGTGGGCTCAAATAGAGAACAGCTATGTAGGTGGATATAGCGGTATGTACTGGGTACAGAGCACGCAGACAGCACGCACTATCTCCTAACACTACTGGGTACAGAGCACGCAGACAGCACGCACTATCTCCTAACACTACTGACTGCAAGCTCTATTATAAAAGATAGATCACTAGCTATATAGGTGAGGTGAATATAGCGGTGTATACTGCGGTCAGGGCATGCAGACAATAACCAGAGAACACCAGAGATAAAGGGGTATATACAGATGTATACTGTGCTGTGCTGGAGGCACACACAACTTCCAATAACTCCTGCAGATGGCAAGTGGTCTCAAATAGAGAACAGCTATGTAGGTGGATATAGCGGTATGTACTGGGTACAGAGCACGCAGACAGCACGCACTATCTCCTAACACTACTGACTGCAAGCTCTATTATAAAAGATAGATCACTAGCTATATAGGTGAGGTGAATATAGCGGTGTATACTGCGGTCAGGGCACGCAGACAATAACCAGAGAACACCAGAGATAAAGGGGTATATACAGATGTATACTGTGCTGTGCTGGAGGCACACACAACTTCCAATAACTCCTGCAGATGGCAAGTGGGCTCAAATAGAGAACAGCTATGTAGGTGGATATAGCGGTATGTACTGGGTACAGAGCACGCAGACAGCACGCACTATCTCCTAACACTACTGACTGCAAGCTCTATTATAAAAGATAGATCACTAGCTATATAGGTGAGGTGAATATAGCGGTGTATACTGCGGTCAGGGCACGCAGACAATAACCACTACACAACAGCAAGATCGAAAATCGGCCGAAAACGATCGGTGTGTACTGTGTTGAAGGTACACAGAACACCCACTGCTTCAGACGCCAACACACTACACGAGGCCGCTGCGCTGGCGGCCTTATATAGTGTGGGGCGTGCACTACACAGCCTGAGCTATGATTAGCCACAGGCATCCTGCCTGTGGCCAATCATGGCTCTCCTCGCTGCTGGCGCTGCGATTGGCCAAGCATGCGGGGTCACAGTGCATGCTTGGCCAATCATGAGCCAGCAATGCACTGCGCCATCGCAGTGCATTGTGGGCTGTGAGCGCCACACGAATTTGATGCGAACGGACCAAAATGTTCGGACTTCGCCGAACGGACGAACAGCCAATGTTCGAGTCGAACGTACGTTCGACTCGAACACGAAGCTCATCCCTAGTCTGCATGTGTCCCTACCTGGCCTTGGACTATATCCAGGGCCTCCTGAGATGCAGATGCCACTCAGGTCTTCTAAAACGTAAATTCTACGTTCTACGTACTAAGCTCTTTTTTTTTTTTCTATTTTCTTTTTTTTTCTGTCCATATTCATAGGTCAGCTCTGTAGGCTTAAATTGCAATGTTCCTGTTTTCCTAACACACTGCAGTTCCTTCACAGGTTATATTTGTTAATAGTTAGGTACCGAGGGGTTATTGTTGCCAGCATTGTTTATAAACAGGCCTGCATTTATTTTTATGTTTTCTATGTTTTGTTGTTTTTCATATTTACTGTTCTTACACAAGCTTATCTGAATGATTTACATACATGGCTTTAAGGATCATGTCATATAATGTAAAGGGTCTAGGTTCCACCCGCAAACATTGGATGGCCCTGAAGGATTTCAGGGCCTCAGGTGCAGACATGGTAATAATCCAGGAAGCTAACTTCCGGGCAGGTGGTTCTTTTAAATTTGCCTCGAAGTTTTTCCCCACATCCTTCCTTACCTCTGATTCCACGGGCAAGGCGGGAGTGGCAATTCTGATTAAGAAGTTGTGCCCTATTAAGATTAAAAACTCTTATGCTGATCCTCATGGGAGATTACTCATTCTGTCAGTGTATGACCACTTCTTTCACCCTTGTCAATCTCTATGCCCCCAATACGAGTCAGATTGACTTTCTTAACAAACATTTTGATTCCCCTCAATACTGTTCACAACCTTTTGTGATCATTGGTGGGGATTTTAATCTGGTTATGTCACCCACTAGAGACAGACAAACTCTCCTTAGTACTACTCCTTCTAAAAACATTACATCCCAAGCCAATTCTTTCCGCAAATGTATTAGGTCCCGTCAACTTTTCAACTCATGGAGGATCAAGCATCCCTCCGCTAAGCAGTTCACGTTTTACTCCCCAGCTCATAAAATGCACTCATGTCTTGATCACTTTTTTATTTCAGACCCACTCATCCCCTATGTGGACGAGTATGACATATCACCCATTACATGGTCAGACCATGCTCCCTTCATGTTAGACCTTATGCTTTCTCAGGCTTACACCAGATCTTGTCATTGGCGTCTTAATGAGCACCTCCTACAGTCTGAAGTTTCACATTCCACTTTAGCAAAAGATTTCGAGGATTTTTTGCAGTTTAACATTGGGTCGGTTTCCGAATTTTCTACGCTGTGGGAGGCACACAAGGCTGTATTTAATGGTGCTTGCATAGCTGAAAGCTCTCGGTTGAAGAAATATAGAAATGGACCTCATGGGCGTGGCCTAACTCCGGACCCGAATGGACGCCTAGCTCTGTCTCTCCGACACACAGGGGCAGATAATAAGCTCACAAGGGCTATTAAAAACGAACCCTAACATGGGAAAGAGCGATCGGGCTTCCTCCGCTCCCCGGGAACCTCCCGAGACAAGCCAGCAACCCCTTAACAATATCCCTGCGATGTTCCGGACATCGCAGGGTGAAGGCCTCAAAGCCGCGGCCTTTCCTAAGCAGCTCATCCCGCTTGGCGGCTCCGGAGGCGCGGCGGACGGCGCGATCGGCGCGATCGGCGCAAACGCCTTAAATATCATGAACAGCCCCCCTCCACCTGCACTAACATCCATGCAAGCCTCATCAGCCCCACACACCATGTCAGCCCCTCAGTCACTCTGCCTGTCTGACCTTCAAGCAGTGGCCATGGACATAAAAGCCACGCTGTCAGCAGCCATAACAGATCTTAAGTCTGACATCCAAAATGTAGCAGCAAGGATGGGGGCTGTGGAACAAACAACAGCACGCCATGCAGAGGCCCTAAAACAAGTGCAAAAAAACTCAGACATGCACTTATCTCATATAATTGAAATACATCACCACTTAGAAGACCTCGATAATAAAGGAAGACGGCATAACATCAGAATCCGTGGAGTCCCTGAAGCAGCAGACCAAACCCCAATTAAGCAATAAGCTACTGCAATATTTAATGATCTGCTTGACAGACCCCCTGACTCCCCAATAGAATTTGAGAGAATCCATCGAGCCCTCAGGCCTAGAGGAAGGGACACCGACCCGCCGAGGGACATAATATGCTGCTTGGTAAACTTTCCTTTGAAAGAAGCCATCTTGAAAAAAGCGAGAGAAAAAAACAGAGTATTATTTAATGGTAACGAGATAAAACTGTACCAAGACCTCTCCAACATCACATTACAGCAACGTAGAGCTCTCCGACCACTTCTTGACCAATTACGTACCAGAGAGATTCCCTATAGATGGAAGTTCCCCTTTTGTCTCTCGGCTAATTGGAGAGGTCACACAGCTTTGCTGCGCACCCCAGATGACTTACAATCATTCTGTGACACACTGAATATTCCTCCAACTGAGGTGCCTGAATGGTACAACTCTTTCAGGATCAATGACACCTGGATTGAAGTGACTAACAATCTTACTCCCTGAACCCAAAGAAACAGAGACCGCAGACGGAGATCACCTTCAGCTCAACAATATAGAAGAGGACCGAACCACGGAAGCCCCGGCATTTCCCCACCCAGACGAAGGGATCGTACTGATAGACAGGACCAGATGGATACCTGAAGTTCAAAAAACCCCACCTGGCCACTGACGCAGCTATGAAAAATCACATCTTTAATCTCTTGCCATCGGGCAAGTTTGATCTGCAACTATTCCATCATGACATCTCCGAACCACTTTAGTGGAACGTGACTGTCCTTAAAATCTCTTCCCTTTTTTCTTTTTGCTGCTTATTTTTTATTTTTTCACTTTTTATTTTTCCCCTCCTGCTTTTATCTTATTTTCTTCTACAGCATCGCTGAGCATGGAATATCAAGCCTCTTTACATCAACAGGAATACCAAACCACATACAGTATGACTGGCATAATTCGCTAGTACATGGGTGCCCCTGCCATACAAGTCATCTAGAAGTCTGACTGTAAGTACAACTTTTCTATGTCTTACAAACCCAGGCACCCAAGGATTCAATGGGAAAAGAGTATTTGTGCTAACATACCCTCCCCCCGTCTCCGACCCCTTATTATCCTGGCCAGGATGATCTACATTATTGAACTAACCTGCTTATTGAACAAACTTTTTTCCAGTTCATTTGATCTATAAAATACCTCCTCAAGCTCCATAGAAGAGGACAGTTAATTAATAGCAAGCAGGGAGGAGGGAGAAATGTAACGAAAGGGAAGAGCATGATTATAGAGATGTGCTTTATAGCATTTACTGTTATTATTGTGGTTTCAGGCATTGGGCCGGTTTCAAGTTATAGAAACTACTATTCTACCAGTTACAGTTAAACGACTCTATATACAGTCAAGTTTATTATTCCTCTTGCATGACTGTGACAAAATACACAGGTATCGTTTGTAAGTACTGAAAAATAATTCTGGACATTATTGTGTACTGTTAAAGTAGTATGTATTTTTTTATTTTTTTTCCGATTGACTAAACTGAGCGTATTGAGGATCCTTAATTTGCCTACTTACCCTATAGGCACAGTAGACAATAGGGATGCAAGGTGTTTCTCCCTTGACTCCAGATAACCTTATCGGGAGACAAACAGGACCTCTAAACACCAAATGCATCAGCTACCTGTTCATAGTGATCATCTATGATCACTATGCGACAGGATTGGATCGTAACTGCGCTCTGTTTTCTTACCAAGTCACTTCTGTGGAAACGTCTTGTATAAAAGGTTTTTAATAGCTCACGGTTATACTCGAATTTGTTAAACAATATAACTATAGAGAGATATTTGGGATCAGATGGCGCAAAGAATCAGTCACTGTATAGTCTCTATTTGAGTATGAGTATTTTAAAATGTCAATAACAATAGCATTTATAATAATATAGGAGAAGCACCGTTGGCAGCAACAGTCTTGAGAGGAGAAGCAGGGCTCTCTAAAGAATTCAAAAACACAAAAAACAGGGAGAAGGTGCGCCAGACTAAGTGCAGTATGAACGATAAAGTATTTATTAAAATAAAAAACATACGGCCAAATGGCTACTCACAAAGGTCAGAGTGATTTAGGCATGTAAATTAAATAGGGATGTATCCATGTCTCAATCCGGTCCACGGGGTTTGCAGAGCTGATGGAGTATAAAAGCAGACAGGGGGGGCGACAATAAGCTTGTCTCTGTGTTCCAAAAGCTGATTTGGAGCAGCACCTCTGTATTTCTAATAGTTTTCATCGGTTTCCAGCTTTGTTAAGCGTCCGGATGGCCGGAACCGGAAGTGCGTTCCAGCGTGGAACGCAAGCTCTGGGATCCGGAAGTGACGCGTGGGCCAATCAGAAGACGCGTTTCACAACTTCAGTTGTTTCCTCAGTTCTCAAACCATCCGACCATCCGGACGCTTAACAAAGCTGGAAACCGATGAAAACTATTACAAATACAGAGGTGCTGCTCCAAAATCAGCTTTTGGAACACAGAGGCAAGCTTATTGTCGTCCCCCCTGTCTGCTTTTATACTCCATTAGCTCTGCAAACCCCGTGGACCGGATTGAGACATGGATACATCCCTATTTAATTTACATGCCTAAATCACTCTGACCTTTGTGAGTAGCCATTTGGCCGTATGTTTTTTATTTTAATAAATACTTTATCGTTTATACTGCACTTAGTCTGGCGCCCCTTCTCCCTGTTTTTTGTGTTTTCGAAAACAATATAACTAAGATGGTGTTTCATTCTCAAATCCAAACTACACCTCTGTACACACACCTTTACTCTCAAAACTTTTCTTCAAACTCCATCTCAAAATACCAGGGCACAACCTAGTGGTCATTTAACATAGTCACAAGAAATGTAACTAATTGCCCGCCATCACTGCCCTCCTATACCTTACGTGGCCCATTAGTTCACTGGTTAAAAACCAAAGCAATTCCGCATTTCCATACAAACACCTATGGCTTCCCAATCCATTCTCAAACGCGCCAAAATGTGCCTATATCCCATAAAAAACATTTTCCAATTATAAGCCCTGTAACAGACGCACAGACATTTATCTTTGATGGCTGCCCCTGAGTGTCCTAACTCATTATAAATCAAACAAAAGTAAAAGAAATTGACCCATATCCCTTGTTTATTTTGACATAATATTAGGAAGAAAGAGACTGGGATCCCATCTGTCCTCTGTTGGACCTCGTACCCACACAAGGAGGAGACCCCCCTCTCCATCCTTGAACCTACCGGACCCTATTCTTAGGACAGATTAGCTGGTCTAATCTCACCTCCGGTTCACTCACCCGTTACCCTTTTTAAGGTAACCGCCCCTATCTCACCCTCCCCTTTTTTTTTTTTCTCGCATTAGAAACTGAAATAACAGCTTGCTTCCTCACGCACCTGAACCTAGATATTAAATCCCTGCTGCTTCTGTAGTACGGGAAATCTCACCATCAATCAAACTAGTATCAATAAACGCCAAAGGGCTTAACATACCCGCTAAGAGAACCAAACTCTTAAACTAATCTCATAAACTAAAAGCAAATATCGTATGCATACAAGAGACTCATTTTAAAACTAACAATGTTCCCAAAATGAACGACAAGAGATACCCAACTGCATTCCATGCTACAAACCCGGAAGGGAAAACCAAGGGGGTATCAATCCTTATCTCTAAACAAACTTCTCCACAGATCCATGATACCATGCAAGACCCTGGGGGAGATATATTTTTCTGAAAGGGAAAATAGACCACCACCCCATTACAATTGCTAACATATACGCACCCAATTCAAAACAAGTTGCCTTCTTCCGAAAGATAAAAGATTTATTAACGAATTTCGCCTCTGGCATACTCATTCTAGGGGGAGACTTTAACGTTATCCTTAATCCCCTAATAGACACCTCGAATGGTACATCGAGCCTTCCCTATAGAGCTCTGAAACAAATTAAACTCCAACTACAAGAATTTTAAGTAAAATGAATATATGCGGCGCTACCTAAACAATAAAACTAAATAAATAATTTACTAAAGTGCAACAACTGCAAATGAATTGCAGACTAAAAGTGCAAAGGTGAATCCACCTCACTATAGTGATGTGATGTGCAATGATAGAACAATAAATATATTACATCTAATGTAGAATAAAAAATTAATAATCATATACGTGCATAAATAATCAAAAATCATAAGTGAAACTCATTCCAGTACAGAATATAAAAAATGAAGATGCTAAATAAGCAATAATGTGCAAAATGCAATAATAAATGGTGATCATCAAATAAAGTCCATGCAAATAATTGGTGACCATACAGCAAAGTCCATGCAAAAAATATAAAGTGGCTTCCAATGCGTGACAATCCACTGCAAACTTCAGTGCCCAACTTGTGCACCACCAGTTTCCCCCAGCCTCATGTACTTAGTTGTCATTTATTTAACAATTAGCGTTAATAATAGCCCGTGGAGACATCAATATTTATATTTGGGCTTTTATGTCTATGTGAAACTACTAAGAAGATGTTATTCACATTTTTTAACACATTTTTATATATATTTTTTTATAATTTTAAGATATTTTATACATATAATATGTTTTTAATACTTGAAGAGTAATTTGAGGTATAACCACTAGATGTCGCTCTTTATATGTCATTATATACTACTGTGTATTTTTATCATTATTTAGAATTTATATGTATTATTTTGCTAGATTATTTCTCAGAATAGCAAGATGTTTGTAGTTTCGTATTTATGTAGGCATACATTTTAATTATTGAATGCTGCTGCGAATAGGTTTTGTATATGTATGCGGAAGCGCCGCCGTCTGTGGTTGTTATGATGACGGCACTGACCGCATATAAGCTCCGAGGACACCTATCTCCCTTCACCCTTTGATAAAGTCACGAGGTTGTGACGCAACGCGTCAGGGAAGGAGCTAGGTGTTACACATATCACTTCCGGTCGCGGCCGAGACCGTAAGTCTGTGTTGCTACGAATTCGCTGGTATCTGCTTACATGTAAGTGAGGATATTGATTTATTAAAGTTATGTTTTGATACTACACATGGGAGCCCCCCTTGTCTTTCTTCCATTCCCTATGTAATACCAATTTTAACTGGATGTATTTGGAGAAATTGGGGAAGTGATAACCGTATACGTACAGCGGTATATATCTGAGGCTGGACGGATAAGGACGGAGTAGCATCTGTGTACATACAGCGCTTTTATGCTATATATTTGAGGTGAGAGGCTGGGGGAAACTGGTGGTGCACAAGTTGGGCACTGAAGTTTGCAGTGGATTGTCACGCATTGGAAGCCACTTTATATTTTTTGCATGGAATTTGCTGTATGGTCACCAATTATTTGCATGGACTTTATTTGATGATCACCATTTATTATTGCATTTTGCACATTATTGCTTATTTAGCATCTTCATTTTTTATATTCTGTACTTTGGAATAAGTTTCACTTATGATTTTTGATTATTTATGCACGTATATGATTATTAATTTTTTATTCTACATTAGATGTAATATATTTATTGTTCTATATTCATAGATGTAATATATTTATTGTTCTATATTCACTATAGTGATGTGGATTCACCTTTGCACTTTTAGTCTGCAATTCATTTGCAGTTGTTGCACTTTAGTAAATTATTTATTTTGTTTTATTGTTTAGGTAGCGCCGCATATATTCATTTTACTTAAAAAAAATTTGGTGTAGAGATCACTATTTTTTGCTGGCTGCTTCCATATCTTTTAGATATTTAGTAGTAGTTAGGTGGAGCTCATTAGTACCTTTCGTTTTCAACTACAAGAATTAATGCTACATGATACATGGAGAACTCTGAAACCACAATCTAAAGATTTTACCTATTTTTCTACAGTCCACCAAAAATATTCTAGAATAGACTTTTTCTTCATGTCCCAATCTGATCTTGGACTACTGAAACATTCATCAATAGAAACCATGACTTTATCTGACCACCACCCTATTACCATGACTCTGACCCTCCCAGGAAAAATTACCATCACCAAGACATGGAGACTCAACACTTCTGTCCTGAAAGACCATGCAGACATACTCTATTTCAATGACAAACTAAAAGAATACTTTGATCGAAATGAAAATGAGGAAACGACCTCCCTGACTCAATGGGAGGCGCACAAATGCGTCATCAGAGGTGAATTTATAAATAAGCTAACCAAAATCAAGAAAGCGAAACAGGCCAAAATTAAATTATTAATAGAGCAAATTCACAAATTAGAAATTACACACAAACGGACTGTTGCAATTTCCACTTTTGAGGAATTAACAAAAACGAGAGCATTACTCTCAGAGGAGCTGAACTTGAAAACAAAGAGGCAATACATTTTAAGACACAAAATATATTACGAGCAGGGCAACAAAAGTGGAAGACTATTAGCAAAGGCTGTTCAAAATAAGAGAGTTGCCTCAACTATTCATCAGATAAGAGATAAACAAGGCAACTCATACTACCAATCTTTATACAATATTCCCTCTAATTCCCAATTTCCCCATAATTCTGACAAGAGAACAAAACTTATCGAGACTTCCTTGAAAAATATAGCTCACCACAAATAGATGAGAATACAGCCCAAGAACTAGAAGCCCCCATCTCTGGTAGGGAATTTAATAAAGCTATAAAAGATATGAAAGTGGGCAAGGCACCAGGTCCCGATGGCCTACCCCTAAAATACTATAAAACTTTCACCAATATATTGAAACCAAGGTTCCTGAAAACGTTCCAGTCACTCCACTCTGAACAACATCCCCCAAAACAACTACTTGAAGCACATATATCTGTTATTCCTAAAGAAGGAAAAGATTTGACCCTAGTCACAAATTACAGGCCAATTTCTTTAATTAATGTTGACGTCAAGATATATGCCAAAATTTTAGCCAATAGAATCATTCCCCTGCTCCCATCACTCATCTCACTTGACCAAGTAGGATTTATCCCTGGAAGAGAGGGGAGGGATAATACAATTAAAGCCCTAAACATTAACCACTGGTTAACTTCCAAAAACAAGCAAGGTTTCTTTTTATCTCTCGATGCAGAGAAGGCGTTCGACAGAGTGGCCTGGGACTTCATGGACGCAGTTCTAGTGTGCATAGGTATTTTACCACAGATGAGAGCTTATATCAAAGCGCTCTATTCCAATCCTACAGCACGTGTACGAGTTAACGGCCACCTGTCGAACGCCTTCAACTTAAGAAACAGAACAAGACAGGGCTGCCCCCTCTCACCATTACTGTTTGTTCTTACATTAGAACCCCTTCTGAACAAAATTAGATCTAACCCTGACATTAAAGGCATAGAAATCAATAATCACACATACAAAGTCGCTGCCTTTGCAGATGATATGCTCCTTTTCCTCTCGCAGCCCCATATCTCACTGCCCAATATCATTCAAGATCTTGAATTTTTTCAACTTATATCCAATTTAAAAATCAATCACACTAAATCTATAGCCCTCAATATATCACTACCCTCAAATTCAGTTGACCTATGCAAACGGAACTTCCCATTCTCTTGGGCCAAACAAAGTATAACTTACCTTGGAATTGAAATCCCAACAAATTTAAACAACCTCTTCAAATTTATTTTTTTGCCCATCTTAAAAGACACCCAAGAAGATCTTAAAAGATGGAACTCTCTTAACATATCATGGTTTGGCAGAGCTTCACTAATAAAAATTATGATCCTACCCAGATTTTTATACGCAATGCAAACAATACCCATCAGACTACCAACATCTCTTTTTGCTTCCTTCCGTAAAGCCTGCTCAACCTTCATCTGGAGGGGTAAACCCCCCAGAATTAAATACACAAGGCTAAACTTACCTAAAAACAAAGGGGGAATAGCACTCCCCGATCTAAGAAAATACCATCAGGCAGCCCTCCTGACGCGTATAGTTGATTGGAACATTCATCAACCGACTAAGGACTGGGTGACGTTAGAACAACTACAATTTGCTAGTTCAATTAAACGCTTACCTCGGATAAACCCAACACATCACCCAAAAGACATCAAATCCCATCCTCTTATAGGACCTACTCTATAAATATTTCATGATACCTACAAAAAAAATCCCTTCCCCATGGATAAGTCCTCTTACACCTCTAAGTAAAAACCCGGATTTCCCCCCAGGTACTGAGGGGAAATTTCTCAACGAATCGTGGCCCCACAAGGAAGTGCTTGCCAAACACTTCTTTGATAACAGGAAGCTAATATCTTTCGAGGAAATTAACAAAGATAAAAACCCAAATCTAATTACACAGTGGAACTACCTACAGATAAGACACTTAACTCACTATTCATGAATGGTTCGGAGTTCTCCATCCCATCCTGCCAAGCCTGGGAACGAGACTTAAACCTAAATTTTTCTGATGACAATTGGGAAACCATCTTCTCTTACGCACATAAAGGTTCGCTAAATGTAGCCACACAAGAGTGCGGCTTTAAAATACTTTCTAGATGGTATAGAACCCCCAACCTTTTGCACAAATTTTATCCCCAGGTCTCCGACAGATGCTGGAGATGCCACACTGAAGAAGGCTCGATGATACACATTTGGTGGTCTTGTCCACTAATCCAGGACTTTTGGAAGATGGTTCACGAAACCATCACCTTGGTAACTTCAGAAATCGTACAATTTGAACCAGCGCAATACCTATTACACTACACCACAACCCCCAAAAAACGTTACCTAAAATCATTGACGATGTTTATGATAAATGCCGCAAGACACTGTATTCCATGCCACTGGCGTGAAAATATAACTCCATCAAAAAAAGAATGGTTTTGTAGGATCAACAATATTGAATCTATAGAGGAACCCATAAGCATCTCACAAGAGAAAATTTCTAACTTTACTGCAACATGGTTCAACTGGATTGAATATAAAAACTCTCAGGCTTATAAAACCTCCATAAAGTAACAAACTACTTTTTTTATGGTCTACTCCCTTACGAATAAGGTTCAGGAGAAGTGAGAGTGAATAAATGACACAATCTGTCACCCCTCCACCCCTCCTTTCCATACTAAGTCCCCTTTTTTTTTTTTTTGTGTGTTTTTGGAGAGTGAGTACCTTTCTACTGAATACATTTCCTAATGTACAACGGTAATCCTGTATACCTCCTTGACTTTATCTGATTATATTAAATTTTGGAATGTACGAAAACACCTTATGTAACAAATATGTGCAACTTAATTACTGTAATGTTTCATCAGTTTTTTTTTTGCTGTTCAACCAATAAAAACCTTTGTGAAAAAAAAGAAATGGACTTATAAAGTCCCTGACATCCACTCTGGTAACTGCAGAGCGACAGCTGTTGTGTGGCCCTACGGTGATGAAACTGCGAAAGGTCACCTCCCTCAGAACAAGTCAAATTAATACAGCTTGGCAGGGCAGCCAGATCCTTACTCTGGATGAAACAAAAATGTTATGAATATTCAAGTAAACCCCATAGAATGTTAGTCAACAAATTACATCCACACCCATTCAATTCATTCCCTGACTTTCTTTTCCAGGCTGACACACTGCCCCCATGAGATGTCAAAAAAATTTGGCAAATTCTACCATAGATTATATAACTACTGTCTGACCCCGGAAAATAACTTTAATTTTACCCAAGAAAAATTTGAGACATTTTTCTCTAACAAACTTCCAAAATTATCTTTAGCGGATTTAGCTAGCCTGAATATGGCTATAACGCAGAAGAGCTTCTAACTAGAATTAAGGGCCTTCCATTACATAAATTACCTGGCCCTGATGGCTTGCCCTATTTTTACTTCAAAACCTTCTTTGATATTTTGTCTCCACACATGCTGATCTTATATGATTGCTTGCTTAAGGGTACATCCCCACACCCACAATTCCCCCTCTGATACATTTCTGTCATCCCAAAGCCTGGTAAGGACCCCTCTATCCCAGATAATTACAGACCCATAGCCCTTTTAAATTCAGATTATAAAATATTTACAAAAATCCTTGCATACAGACTATCTAGACTTGTTCCCAAATTGATCCATAGCGTCCAAGTGGGCTTTGTCCCTGGCAGGCATGCAGGGGATAACACTTCCCATTTGGCCTTGGTTCTAAGTTTGGATGCACAAAAGGCCTTCGATAGGCTGAGTTGGCCTTATATGTATGCTACCTTAAATGCATATGGTTTTAGCGGCCCTTTTCTAAAAGCTTTAGAGGCCCTTTACTCGACAGTTACAGCCCAAGTTCAGATGTCTTCTGTCCTGTCATCTGGCTTCCCCATGCCAAACGGTACTCGGCAGGGGTGTCCCCTTTCACCATAACTTTTTATTTTGTGTCTAGAACCCCTGGCCGAGTCCATCCGCATTCATCCGGATATACGTAGTGTGGTGATGCGACAGGGGGAATATAAACTATCGCTTTTCACAGATGACATCCTGCTCACTATTACCAACCCACTGATATCTCTCCCCTCACTGCATAAATTGTTGTCCTCCTTTAGTGCCATTTCCAGTTATAAGGTTAACACTTCTAAAACTGAAGCTCTCCCCATACACATCCCATCCTCCCTGTTATCTCAGCTTAAAGAATCATACCCTTACAAATGGTGCACTACCTCCCTCAAATATTTAGGTATCCTTCTTACCCCCTCTTATTCTTCCCTTTATCCTGTTAATTTACCCCCTCTGGTTTTAGACATTAACAAATCCATGCTGACCTGGACAAAATATGCCATCTATTTTGGGTAGGATTAACGTCCTAAAAATGTCTAGTTTACCCAGGCTACTATACCACTTTGAAACATTACCAGTTGCCATGCCTTCCTCTCAACTAGAAGCACTTCAGAGGAGTTTTCTAAAGTTCATATGGGGCGACAGGGCCCACCACATAGCGAGTTCGTGATATTTGCCCCAATATCCAGGGGAGGATTGGGCACCCCGGACATTAAATATTATTACGCCTCACATTTGAGGGCTATTTATGGTCCTCCTTACACGCACCAAATCAATGTACAGCCATTGAAAAGGGAGTGTTGTATCCGGTTCACCCATGTTCTTTAGTTTGGGATGCGCTCCCATCCCTGGATCCCTTTTTTAAATGTCAATGTACTGCTCCAATGATCTTCACTTTAACCATTTGGCGTAAATGCCTCAAAGGTTTTCTTCTTGCTTCACCTTGCTCTCCTCTTGTGAATGTGCTGTTTAACCCAATCATACTAGACAGTCTGTCCCTGGGCAGGGTTTTCCCATAGATTAATGCCCCCCCTCTTTCAGCTCCGAAATTTGGTTCATCCTATCACACGGAGATTACATACTTTGATACTGATATACCCTCACCAACTTTTTCATTTTTATTTACAGGTTAGACATTTCTTTCACTCAAAATCTCCAACCCTAACTCTCGATAAACCAACCGCTTTTGAGTATTTATGCGCCTAGGATCCTCACCAACTACATTTAATATCCTCCATCCACCGTATCATCCATGAGTCGATCCCTCTTACTGAGACCACACATCACTACATGAGGAGATGGTCCCATTTTTAATAGGTAGACCTATTACGGTCCAGGTATGGGACAGGATCTGGTCCTCTTCTTTCAAGTCCTCCAAATGTGTAACCCAAAGGGAAACATCCATTAAGATTCTCATGTTTTGGTACAAAACCCCTGATATTATTCCCAAATATGATTCCTCAGTTTCGTCACACTGCTGGCACTGAGGGATTGACACAGGTTCTTTATTTTACTACTTTATTTTCTGGCAATGTTCTATGATCCAATCCTTTTGGCATGAAGTAAGGCTCCTAATACAAAAGGTGGTAGACGTGTCCCTTTCCCTCGATCCTTTAAATCAGGGGTGTCCAAACTACGGCCCTCCAGTTGTTCAGGAACTACAATCCCCATCATGCCTAGTCATGTCTTTGAATGCCAGAGTTTTACAATGCCTCATGGGATGTGTAGTTCTGCAACAGCTGGAGGGCCGTAGTTTGGACACCCCTACTTTAAATGATTTACTGAGTCTTCCTTTTTCAGGCATAACCAAAAAAGTAAATCGGCTAATTTCCTCTATTTTCTTAGCTGCCAAAAGGCTTATTCCATTGTGCTGGTTGTCTAACACACCTCCTCCGTGGTCCAGATTTCTTCACCTGGTGGCTGAGATTCAGAGGATGGAATATCTAACGGCCTCTGTACATGATGCCATCTCCCAATTTGATAAAGTCTGGGAACCTTGGGATCAATCAGAATATGGGACCCCTATGCCAATTGTCACATCATAAATTGCATTAGCATTATATTATACTTGACCATGTCCCCCCTTGTTTCTATGTATGCCATTTGGTACCTCCCTGAGTCTCCTGTTTCTTATCATAAACCCTTTACAAAAATCCTTTATCTTTTTACTTTTATGAACACTCTCTGTTTTTGATTTCTATTACTTACCCACAAGTTTTTTTGTTTTTGTTTTTTTCTTTTTGACAGGCTGTGCAGATCACCCCTGTACTCTGTATATATTGGTATTGATTATTTGTACCTCTTATTTCTTTGTTTGGTATCAGTATGCTTTTCGATATTTGTGCACTGTGCACTATGTAACAATTTTATATCTGTTCTTTTAAAAACCCAATAAAAATACAATTTTGAAAAAAGAAAAGAAAAAAAAAAGTGTCTCCAAAGCCCCCATAGAAGTCTATGACAATTCTTGCTTACAGCACCTGCAGCTTTTATTCAGCTTTAGCTTTGCTTTGTTTTGTAGATATTGCAGGTAGGAGATTCCCAGGATGCACTGGTAAGGGTCTGGTGTAGACATCTCATCTTGTAATCAGCGTTGAACAGCAGGAAGGTGAGTGGGGTCCGTAGCGGAGCAGAGCAACTAGCAGATGGCACACATGGAAGAAGCAGTAAACCAGAGGATCAGCAGAGCTGGGGGTCAATACTATATGGGGAATCAGCAGAGCTGGGGGTTACTACTGACTGGAGCATCAGTAGAGATGGGGGTACTACTGAGCAGGGGATCTGCTGAAAGAGAGTATTAATAAGTTGGCGATCTGCTGAGTGGTGGTACAACGGAGTTGGGGTTCTACTGGGCCCCTCTAAAACAAATAGAAAATCAATGCACATACAGGGCATTTGCCAAGCTTCATTAAAGCTTCAAAAAAGCACCACCAAAGCATCGCTGAGTGGTAGGCACTTTAATATGTCTTAAAGTCCAAGCAAGTGTAAATGAGTCCTTACTGTAAAGCCTCATACACACTAACAGATTTTCTGCTGATTTTTTCCTTCCGATTTACCAAAACCATATAATATAAGGTCAAACCTTAGGAGTTTCAATTTGTATGCAATCAGGCAGGCCCTTGCACTACATGGTTTTGGTAACTTAAGGAAAAAATCTACAGAAAATAGTGTGTATGGGGCTCAACAGTTTATTTCAGGCAAAGTAGATCCTCAGTTGCTCATATTTATAGCTATAAACATATGATTAATCTTGCCTATGTATTAAAGGGATTCAAAGGGTTCATTTTTTATTTTTTTTTACAAACTTGTACAAAAAGTAGTACAACACGGGTTATCAAAAATTGAGAGATATACAGAGTAAAGAATCATCATTACAGTAAATCATGTTGATATATACAGCGGTTGAACATTTCTTGTTACATATAACATATAGAGGCGATTCAGTTCGCATTGTGCGCTATACAAGTATTTCATTCATTCATACATTCATATAATTCAAGTGTTTTTGAATGAGTTACAGATACTGAAAATTATTTATTCAGAGTTTATAAAATGTTTTGCATGAATGTAGTGGATGACATTGGGGATCAAATGTCACATGCATTGTAAATTTAGTTTTTACCTCAGGATAATAAGATTCTGAGGATTAATTATTGTAGGTAGGCCTAACACCAGTCTGACCAGGCTATGTTTGAAAGTTCTGCCTGGTCATGTGAATGGTGAGGTGCACATGACAGGCTAGAATCAAGTCTGGTTGGATGTTTTGGTATCGGCCCTCTCGGAGACAATCAGCGGGAGCGCCGGGGCCCACTGAAGAGTCTGGGAGGGGGTACTTAAACAGGTGTGGGTCACATGTTCAGGGTTCCGGAGTTGTTCGTGAGACCCGTGTGGTCTGTTCTGGTTCCAGGACCGGCGTAGCCCCGTGAGGGGTCCCGGTCACAGGGTGTTCAACATCCTGCATCATGTTCCTGTTAGTGGCCCCTGATAGACCTGTCTGGCCTGGGGCAGGGATCCGTCCGTTCCCGAGTCTCAGAACCGCCTGGTCCGAGGCACTGTAACTGAGGGAGGATTCAAAGTGTCCAGGTGTGCTCTCGGCTTGGAGGGACACTACAGCTTCTGGAAGTGACCGGGGAGGACTCTTCGGTGGAGGGCCAACAAGCCAGCATCCTGAGAAGTGCCTGGTTACTGAGTTGTAAAGGACATTGATGAATCCACACTTTTTTCCAGTACTGTCAAGGAGACAGAGAACGTTCCAGGTACTGAGGAAAAAGGTTCATGTTCGCTTTCAGTTTCTTAAGTTCTGAATCAACGTGCTGATTGCCATAATCTCTGGCTAGAGATTTTTTCAGCCTTAAAGCACCCAGCTGCGAGTGGCTACTCTCTGGGTTGTAATAGAGACTTGTTATACTAGCAGTCCAAGGTGCCTGAGTTCTTCACCCTTGCCCTCTGTTTCCATACGAGACTGTGTTGTTGGATGTTACCCCTGCAAATAAAAACCTTTCAAAAGGACTTTATTGTTGTCAGCGTCCAAAGTTGTTGGGTATCAACCCTGGGAACCCCTAGACGTGGAAGAACAAGCCAAGCGGAGGTAAACAGTAAGCCCAAAAGGTAAAGGCCACCCTGCAAAGGGTTATGGCCGCTACATAATAAACAGCAAAGAGCACAAATTTATGGTTTTTGCTCCTGCTTGCTATTCCCAGAATATTAGCGGCTAATTGCTATTGCCAGAGTCTCTATAGCCATTTAAAAAGGAGGAGAGCAAAGTGGGCAACCTTTCCTGGTTCCAGAGGAAATAACAAGCGGGTTTGACTTGTGGTCACATAAAATAATCTAAGCAAAAAAGAAAAGTTTTGGGACTTTACATAAAGCACAGTTAAGAACGTATAAGGATAAAAATCATATGATCATATGAACATAGGTTCATAAGAAAAACATAATAAAGTTAAGTAAAATATTAACAATTTAATGTGCATGATAATGGCATAATTCATAACCAATCTACAGGTAATATTTGTACAGGATAATATGTTAATTCATAGACAGCATGATAGTGTTGAAAATAACATAATACACAACCAATTTGTAGAAAATAAATACATTGGTACACGATAGAGTGATTATGCCAATTCATAAGCCACATGATTGTATTAATGGTAGTAAAATTAGAAACCATATTGAAATTGTAAACATTAAAGATAAGATTAATATCACTTGTTACAGAATCTCAAGGTCACATGATTATGAGGTGTAGCATAAGGCTGAGTCTCTAGTACAATTGCTCCGAAGGTGGCAGAACTGGCTGCGGGGGATAATATTGACCCATCTGGGATGGTGGCAGCTGGTATAATGTATAAAAGAATTGCCTGCAGTGGGCTTGATAAAAATTTTTGCATAAATGGTTTCATTATCATGGCAAAGTTTGAGATCTAAAAATGCTAGAGTATCGGGGTCAGCCAAGTGGGCCCAGGGTGTTAATGTTACAATACTGTACAAAAGTGACAATGTCATCAAACGTGCCATCCCAAATGATTAATATATCGTCAATATATTGACCGTAGTATATCACATGTGCAGTAAAGGGATGGTCGGCTGCAAGATACGTGTGTTCCCAATATCCCATAGTAAGATTAGTATAGCTGGGGGCCCCCATAGCTGTGCCGTTAATCTGAAGGTAGTGTCCCTTCTGGCTCAAAATGATTGTGTTTGTGGCAAAAGACTAAAGCTTCAAGAATGAAGTTGGCTTGCCGGGGGTTGGTGAGATGGATCGTTGGCTAGAAAATGTTACTCCTACACCATGGGGTATCGCTGTGTGTAATGAAGACACATAAAGAGAGAGCCACCAATAGTTCTTTTCCCATGAGTAGGGCTTCAGCATTTCAAGAAGGTGGGGTCCATCGCTTATATAGAAGGGGAGATTCTGTGCCAAGGGCTGGAAGAATTGGTCAATATATATGAAGAAGCCACTGGTGACGCTGTTCATGGCAGTTACTATTGGATGGCCTGGGGGATGGGTGAGGTCTTTATGGATTTTCGACAGGTGGTAGAAATATGGGACTTTGTAGAAGTTTTTCTTAAAAAACAAGGTTTCTTCAAGAAAATAATTTTATCTGTAAGGGCTTGGTTAACAAGTGTAGTGGCTTCAAGTGCAAACTGGGATGTGAGGTCACTAGGGAGAGTAGCATAGATGTTGGTGTCCGAGAGTAGACTTTGTGATCTCCTGAATTACTATACTACCCCCTTTATCTGCAGCTTTGATGACAATGGACTCATTCTTGGTCAGCTGTTCTTTTTTTTTCCAATAAATGTTTATTAAAATTTTTCAGATATACACAAAATCACAGCTATCAGGCATACATTGAAATAGAAGCTGTTAATACAATCAAAAAGTTGTACAATCAACATATATAATAGAAATGTAATAACAAGTTCAAAACACAGCCAACTAAGCCTCTTACTAGGTAACTTCTGCATTAGTGGTGCAGGTGAAGTAAAGTATGCTCATGGTAAAGCGGGAGTACATTAAATAAGTTTATTAACTGAGGATCATTAAGGGATGTGTGTGGGGGTAGGAGTCCAATTGGGGTAATGTTCTGTACCGATCAAAGCCATCCTTGAACCCATTCACCCCTGAAGGGTTCTGACTGTGGATGGGTGGGGGCCATGAGTAGCAATGTATGTGGTTTAAACCTATTCTGTATCTTTATGATTGTGAGGAAGCTCTGCAGGAGTAATGTGTTATCTAGGAGTGAGGGGGGGTAAGTAATACAGAAACCGTTAGGGTGTGTGCTCGTACACAGTGAAGGAGGTATGTTGGAATCGAGTTGAGAGGGTGTAGGGATCGCCTAAGTAGGATCAGTGAGGACAAATTGGGTAAGAGGGAGGGTATGGGCGGAGGGATGGTATGATAAGCCAGACACTATGATGCTTCAGAGACAGATCAATATCTATCATGACTGAGAGGTTGGGTCACCAGGAGGAATGGTCTGTGTCGAGGAGTTTCTAAAGTGCAACCAGCAAGCCCATGTTGCACCAAATTTAGTTGGATTGTCTTTTGCTTGGTAAATTAATTTTTCCATGTCTGCCGTTCTATCGACTCTTTTGAACCATTCAGCCACTGTGGGTGGTGTGCAGCTCCTCCAGTGAACCGGAACACAAAGGTTGGCTGCATTGATAAGGTGTAGGGTAAGGGATTTTTTGTAGGAGGAGGGGGGTATGGAGGTGTGGTGGAGCATATATTGGGCCGGAGTGAAGTCTGGGGTATAAGAGGTAATTTGGGGGATTAAGAAATGAATTTCCATCCAGAACGTTAGGATAAGGGGACACTCCCACCAGATATAAATGAAGGTGCCATGCGCCGCATTGCAATGCCAGCATGTCGGGAGGACCGAGGGATGCATTTTGTGGATCTTATCAGGTGTCCTGTACCATTTGGTGAATATTTTGTATCTGTTTTCCTGGGTGGATACATTAATGGAGCCCTTATTAATATGGATATGTATATGGTCCAATTCAGTGGAGGTTAAATCTATAGACAGTTCTGATTCTTAACGACAGATAAGCTTATCATCTTTAATTTTGCGGTTGAAAATAAGAGTGCGTAAACAGTTAAGATCACATGGCGTTGGGGTTCTGTACTTTCACACAGTAATTTAAAGGGTGTGCGCTCTCGGTACAATAGTGAGATGGATTTGGCGTCAGCAAAAAGTGTCTTATTTGTAGGTACTTGTAAAAGGGGATGCTGTATTCAGTGAGTTTGCCTGACATGGCTTGGTAAGTGTCAGACTTCCACTTACCAGACCAGTGAGTCCGCTTGGGCAGAGGGTGGTCTCCCGTACGTGTCCGACTCACAACCCCTGGTAGAGTAGACAGGTGGCTGGGAGTGTGGAGTGGTATGAGAGCCTATGAAGAGGGTCCAGGAGCTGGAAGTAGGATGAACCCCGAAGCAGCAGGTGCGTAAGCTGAAACACAGGCAATCTGGTGCGGAGCAGGAGCTGAGCAGGCGGGTCCAGGTACAGGCAGGATTCGGAAACAGGCGGGCAGCAACAGTACAATAGGAACAAGCAGGAGCGAGGTCAGAACAGGCCGAGGTCAGGTGCAGGTGGAGATCAGGGGTGTCCAAAGAGCAAGGCAGGTCGTCAGGAGATCGGAGATACAGGAATGCAGATACAGGCAATGGAGCAGGGAACAGAGGAGCTGATGATCAGGCAGCCCTTGAATGGAGTATGCGGCAGACCTAAATAGGCCAATTGGCGCCAAACACCTCGCACTTGCGCGCACCAACGCGCATAGGCGCGCGCATAAGCACCAGCGCACACACCAGTGCACACAACAGCGCCTACCGGCATTAACAGGAGCTTGCACAGGCATACATCGGCGCACACCAGTGCCCGCAGGGGTGAGCACCACAGCACGCACGGGAACACGCGAGCACCACAGCACATTGACTCACACCAGCACCGCGACCAACCAGGTAACTTCTCTGACAGTGCCCCCTCCTTAAGCGCAGACTCCAGTTGCCCAATTGGGCCAATCTGGAAGCATGGCAGTTCTTGAAAGCTCCTGAGCATGCAAGTTGCTCTTGGTCTCCCAGGAGTTGTCTTCAGGGCCATTTAATGAGGTATTTAATTACATTACCCTTCTTTCTGCAATCGAGAATTGCTTCGACTTCTAACTCATCTTCGTTGTCAATTATGACAGGTTCAGGTGGGCCGGTAGTGCGGCCAGCAAAGGGGTTTGGGGTAACTGGTTTCAGTAGGGTCACATGAAAGACCGGGTGCATTTTAAGAGAGTCAGGTAGATCAAGTTCATAGGTGACATCATTTATTTTTCTCTTCACTGTGAAGGGACCCATGAATTTAGGGCCTAATTTCCTAGAGGGACAGGCCATTTTCAGGTTAACTGTGGACAACCACACTTGGTTGCCGGGCTCCAGGATAAGTTCTCCATGTCTCTTCTTATCATACATCTTTTTATAGTACTCCTGAGACTTGGCCATAGTCTCCCTTAGGAGTTTGTTGTTGGTGGAGAAAAAATCCATAGTTTCGGAAACTGCAGGAACAGTACATTCTGGTATTGAGCTGGGTAGGAAAGCTGGGTGGAAGCCGTAATTGGCAAAGAATGGTGTTTGATTGATGGTGGAATGCAAGGAGTTGTTATAAGAGAACTCCGCAACGGATAATAAGGAGACCCAGTCATCCTGAGAGAAGGCGGAAAAATAGCGAATGTATTGCTCCAAGGACTGATTCGTTCTTTCAGTTTGTCCATTTGTCTGGTGGTGATAGGCTGATGAAAATGCCAACTCGATTTCAAGCGATCCACAGAGCGCCTTCCAAAACCTTGAGATGAATTGGACACCTCGATCAGACATGATGCTCACTGGGACCCCATACAACCTTACGATTTCCTTCAAAAAAGTCTTGGCCGTCTCCATCGCCGAGGGGGTGCCATTCATTGGGAGGAAGTGAGCCATCTTGGACAGCCTGTCCACCACAACAAAGATGGCAGAGAACCCCTCGGATGGGGGAAGTTCCACGATGAAATCCATTGAGATCATTTTCCATGGTCTCTCAGGAACAGGTAAGGGTTTCAACAGGCCCCAAGCTCTTGTCTGGCTGTTTTTACTTCGGGCACAAGTGTTACATGAGTCCACATAATTCTTGCAATCATTGAGTAGTTGGGGCCACCAGAAGGTGTGCTGGACCAGCTCGGGAGTCTTCAGGGTACCAAAGTGTCCGACCATTTTATGGTCATGGCAGAGCTCCAATACATTCACCTTTAAGGCCTCAGGAACCACAATCTTGCCTTTACGCCAGAATAAACCTTCTCTTAAGCTGGCTTCAGGGACCGGGGGCATTCCCACAGAAGCCTGTCTGATCCGGGAGATAAGGTCCCCTTGGAGAAGCAAGAAGTTCCCCGAAGGGAGGATTGTATCAGGAGGCAAAGTCTTTTCAGAATCAGAAAACATGCGAGAAAGCGCATCCGGCTTAACATTCTTGGAACCAGGTCTGTAGCAACAAAAAAACACTACCATAGAAGGTTCGAAGAGTGCTGCTCGCCCCGAAGGAACAAAAAATAGGACAAATTACACCACAATGGGGTTTTTAGGCAGCAAAAAAATAAATGTAAGGGAGTATAGTATAAAAATTCAATATTTATTAATATAGAAAAATGTAGCACATAAGTTAAAACATGTTTTAACTTATGTGCTACATTTTTCTATATTAATAAATATTGAATTTTTATACTATACTCCCTTACATTTATTTTTTTGCTGCCTAAAAACCCCATTGTAGGGGAATTTGTCCTATTTTTAGAACCAGGTCTGTAGGTGATATGGAATTGGAATCAGGAAAAAAAAGGGCCCATCTGGCTTCCCTTGGTCTTAGTCTTTTGGCTGTTCTCAAATATTCCAAATTCTTATGGTCGGTGTAGACCATGATGGGATGTGCAGCACCCTTCGATAGGTAACGCCACTCCTCCAGAGCTGCCTTGATGGCCAGAAGTTCTTGATCTCCTACATCATAGTTCCTCTCAGACATCGAGAGTTTGCGGGAGAAGAACGCTACTGGGTAGAGGAGGGCCTTGGCAAACTGCCGCTGAGAGAGCACTGCCCCAACAGCGATTTCCGAAGCATCAACCTCTAGGACGAAGGGCAGAGCAAGGTGTACAGCAAGGTGTACAGCAAGCTCCTGGGCCTTGGGTTGAAGTGGGATATGATGGTTGGCAGTGAAGGTCTGATCGATAAAACAGCTGCATGCTCCGGAATCAATGATAGCTGACACTGGAATATTCCCTCCTGGAAGCTGTAATGTGATGAGAAGAGTAGAGATGGCTTTGCGGTTCGCGGCGAATTTTGGTCGTTCGCGATTCACCAAACCGGCGGACTTCTGGCACTGTTCGCGCGGTGGACATATGCGTTTACATTGTGAAGAACTTTGACCCATGACACATCATCTATCATGGGGTACAGGATAGCCAATTGAGACTTTTCAGCACATGGACAATTGGACATACCCCCTACCTTCTAAATAGACCTGATCTGGCGGCCATTTTACATTCTGTCTTTTATCAGTGTAGGGAAAGGACACTGTGTGGAGCAGAGACAGTCAGTTTATTCACTAGCTATTACTATTAGGTCCACAAAAGTCCTTTTAAGGACTGGTATAGGTGTACAGTATATAGGGTTGTAATACACTTTGTATATTTGAAAGAAAGTATATTCTAAGTATATTATGGTGCACTGCTGACTGCTGTGCTGCTGAGTGCTGCCAGATTCTACAGCTGTCTTTTGTCAGTGTAGGGAAAGGACGCTGTGTGGAGCAGGGACAGTCAGTTTAATCACTAGCTATTACTATTAGGTCCACAAAGGTCCTTTTAAGGGAGGGTATAGGTATACAGTATATAGGGTTGTACACGTATAATATACTTTCTTTCAAATATACAAAGTATATTATGGTGCTGTGCTGCTGAGTGCTGACCGATTCTGCAGCTGTCTTTTATCAGTGTAGGGACTGAGGGACAGTTTGGTGTTCTGGAGCAGGGACAGTCTGCAAATCACTAGCTACTAGGTCCAGAAAGGTCATTTTAAGGACTGGTATAGGTGTACAGTATATAGGGTTGTACACGTATAATATACTTTCTTTCAAATATACAAAGTATATTAGTATATTATGGTGCACTGCTGACTGCTGAGTGCTGACCAATTCTGCAGCTGTCTTTTATCATTGTAGGGACTGAGGGACAGTTTTCTGTTTTGGAGCAGGGACAGTCTGCAAATCACTAGCTACTAGGTCCACAAAGGTCCTTTTAAGGACTGGTATAGGTGTACAGTATATAGGGTTGTACACGTATAATATACTTTCTTTCAAATATACAAAGTATATTATAGTGCACTGCACTGCTGTGCTGCTGACCGATTCTGCAGCTGTCGTTTCTCAGTGTAGGGAGGGACAGTTTGGTGTTTGGAGCAGGGACAGTCTGCAATTCACTAGCTACTAGCTAGCTACTATTAGGTCCACAAAGGTCCTTTTAACCACTTAAGGACCGCCGCATGTAGATATACGTTGGCAGAATGGCATGTACGGGCACAAGCACGTACCCGTAGGTGCTTGCCTTTCAGCGGGTGGGAGGTCCGATCGGACCCCTCCCACTGGCTGCGGCGGTCCGTTTCGCTTCAGGAGCGATCCGGGATGAGGGGATGGCCGTTGGTTTATGGCCATCCCCTCTCGATCTCTACTGGCGAATGAGAGTGATGTCACTCTCCTCGGGCCGGTTTTGACCGGACTGCGAGGAGAACACATAGTAAGTGCACCAATCACTACACTGACATGTAGGTACACATAGGTACACAAATCACCCCCCGATTACCCCCCGCCCCCCCCCCCTCCTCATTTATTTACTGATCACTGCATTTAGTGTCAGTTGTGACAGTAAAAAGTGTCAGGGCAGTTAGTGTTAGGTCCAGGGTAGCCCCCTACCCCCCCATAAAGATTTAACCCCCTGATTGCCCCTAGAGTTAACCCTTTCACCCCTTTTGCCAGTGTCACTAAGCGATTGTTTTTATGATCGCTGCATTAGTGTCACTGGTGCCGCTAGGTAGCTAGTTATTTTTTTAGGTTCACCGCCAGGTTTTTATAGCGTTAGGTACCCCCATATACTACCTAATAAAGGTTTTAACCCTCTGATTGCCCCTAGAGTTAACCTTTTCACCAGCGATCACCGTATAAGTGTCACTGGTGACGCTGTATAGCCAGTTAGTTATTTAGCTATTTAGGTTCCCCGTCAGGTTTTTATATAGCGTCTGGGACCCCCATATACTAACTAATAAAGGTTTTAACCCCCTGATTGCCCCAGGTAACCCTTTCACCCCCTTTTGCCAGTGTCACTAAGCGATCGTTTTTCTGATTGCTGCATTAGTGTCACTGGTGCCGCTGGGTAGCTAGTTATTTTTTTAGGTTCACCGCCAGGTTTTTATAGCATTAGGTACCCCCATATACTATCTAATAAAGGTTTTAACCTCCTGATTGCCCCTAGAGTTTACCTTTTTACCAGTAATCACTGTATAAGTGTCACTGGTGATGCTGGATAGCCAGTTAGTTATTTAGGTTCCCCGTCAGGTTTTTATATAGCGTCAGGGACCCTCATATACTACCTAATAAAGATTTTAACCCCCTGATTGCCCCCAGGTAACCCTTTTACCCCCTTTTGCCAGTGTCACTAAGCGATCGTTTTTCTGATCGCTGCATTAGTGTCACTGGTGCCGCTAGGTTGCTAGTTATTTTTTAGGTTTTTATAGCGTTAGGTACCCCCATATACTACCTAATAAAGGTTTTAAACCCCTGATTACCCCTAGTTAACCCTTTCACCAGTGATCACGTATAAGTGTTACGGGTGACTCTGGTTAGTTAGTTTGCTTTTTATAGCATCAGGGCACCCACCATTTATTACCCAATAAAGGTTTAACCCCCTGATCACCCGGCGGGTAATATTAATTAGGTTTTAGGGTCAGGGTCTGCGTCGCCCCAGGCAGTGCTAGGTTAGTGCCAGTACCGCTAACACCCACGCGCAAAGCATACACCTTCCGTAGTGGTATAGTATCTAAACAGATCAATATCTGATCTGATCAGATCTATACTAGCGTCCCCAGCAGTTTAGGGTTCCAAAAAAACGCATTGTTAGCGGGATCAGCCCAGATACCTGCTAGCACCTGTGTTTTGCCCCTCCGCACTGTCGCTTACAAAACACTAAACACATAACTGCAGCTTTCGCAGAGTCAGGCCTGATCCCTGCGATCGCTAACAGTTTTTTATGGCGTTTTATATTTAAATCCTGAAGGCGGTGCTTGGTTTTTGGGGTCCCGTACGCGGCTAGGCTCCCAAAAGGTCCCCGACATGTGGTATCCCCATACTCGGGAGAAGCAGCAGAATTTATTTTGGGGTGTAATTTCACTTATGCCCATAGCATGTGTGAGCAATATATCATTTAGTGACCACTTTGTGCAAAAAAAAAAAGTTTTTAATATTCCCGCAACTTGTGGCAAAATATAAAATATTTCATGGACTCAACATGTCTCTCAGTAAATAGCTTGGGGGGTCTACTTTCCAAAATGGGGTCATTTGGGGGGGGGGGGGGGGTTGTGCTATTTTGGCATTTTATGGCCTTCCAAACTGTGATAGGTAGTGAGGAGTGAAATCAAAAATTTGCACCCTTAGAAATCCTAAAGGCAGTGATTGGTTTTCGGGGTGCCGTACGTGGCTAGAGTCCCAAAAAGTCCCAAACATGTGGTATCCCTGAACTCAGGAGAAGCAGCAGAATATATTTTGGGGTGCAATTCCACATATAACTATGGCATGTGTGAGCAATATATCATTTAGTGACAACTTTTTGTAAACTTTTTTTTTTATGTTATTATTCAATCACTTGGGACAAAAAAAATATTCAATGGGCTCAACATGGCCCTCAGCAATTTCCTTGGGGTGTCTACTTTCCAAAATGGGGTCTTTGGGGGGGGGGGGTTGTGCTATTTTGGCATTTTATGGCCTTCCAAACTGTGATAGGTAGTGACGAGTGAAATCAAAAATTTCCACCCTTAGAAATCCTGAAGGCAGTGATTGGTTTTTGGGGTGCCGTGCGCGGTTAGACTCCCAAAAAGTCCCAAACATGTGGTATCCCCGTACTTAGGAGAAGCAGCAGAATATATTTTGGGGTGCAATTCCACATATAACTATGGCATGTGTGAGCAATATATCATTTAGTGACAACTTTTTGTAAACTTTTTTTTTGTGTCATTATTCAATCACTTGGGACAAAAAAAAAATATTCAATGGGCTCAACATGCCCCTCAGCAGTTTCCTTGGGGTGTCTACTTTCCAAAATGGGGTCATTTGGGGGGCTTTGTACTGCCCTGCCATTTTAGCACCTCAAGAAATGAGATAGGCAGTCATAAATTAAAAGCTATGTAAATTCCAGAAAATGTACTCTAGTTTGTAGACGCTATAACTTTTGTGCAAACCAATAAATATACGCTTATTGACATTTTTTTTTACTAAAGACATGTGGCTGAATACATTTTGGCCTAAATGTATGACTATATACAACGTACTTGTATGACTAATAGTTTATTCGATTTTTCTTATAACAAAAAGTAGAAAATATATATTTTTTTTCAAAATTTTCAGTCTTTTTCCTTTTATATTGTAAAAAATAAAAATCGCAGAAGCAATCAAAAACCATCAAAAGAAAGCTCTATTTGTGGGAAGAAAAGGACGCAAATTTCGTTTGGGTACAACATTGCATGACCGCGCAATTACCAGTTAAAGCAGTGCAGTGCGAAATTGTAAAAAGACCTCTGGTCCTTAGGCTGACAATTGGTCCGGGGCTTAAGTGGTTAAAGACTGGTATAGGTGTACTATTTGGTGTGCAGTATATAGGGGTGTAATACACGTATAAAATACTTGCAAATATAGAAAGCATAGTATAGTGCATTTCCACTGTGCAGCATTGTGACTGCTGAGCGGTTCTGCAGCGATACTACAAAGAGTGACACACGCAATTAAAAAAAAAAGTATTATAACTGGTGTGATAAATCAGTGGCCCCCCAAAATGACAGATTGAAGTGGGGTGTTATATACCTTCTTCCACATACATACTGCACTTCTCTAGAGACTTTTGTCACAGGGTCATTTAAAACATGTCAGGCAGAGGAAGAGGCAGGCCCTTCCGCAGGGGTGGTAGGGGTAGGGCAGGAGCAACAGGCTTGAGCCAAAGTGGGAAATTGCAGAAGGTGTGTTCGATTACGTCAAAGGACACACCAGACTTGGTTGAGTGGCTCACTCAGCCTTACTCTTCTGCGCCCTCCTCATCCTCTCGATCTGCACCCTCTTCTTCACTCTCTGCTGTGTGCTCCCCCAAAGACACTACCACCAACACCACCACCATATTCCCTCCGCTTGAGTCACAGGAATTATTTTCCGATCCATCACAAGACATTGCCAATGCGCAGCCACTCTTGGCATTGGATCAGGAAGAGGAGGTAGCAACAACCGCCACTCAGCAGTCTGATGACAGTACCCAGATCAGCCCAAGGAGGAGGTTGGTCCCCGGTATTGCTGTCTACTCCAAGATCTCTAATTATAGTGGTGGGGAAGGTGACGTTGATAATGATGTGTCTAGTGATGTCACATGGGTGCCCACAAGAGTGGAAGAGCAGGGGAGTTCAGAGGGAGATATGGATCAGCAGATAGGGAGGAAAAGCAGGCGGAACTTACATTGCACAGGAGGGACAAACCAGACTGCTAATGTATCAGGAGCGAGGCATCAACCATGTATGGTCACATCTGGCCCTCCCAGGACGCCGGCACATGGCTCAGCGGTGTGGGCTTTCTTTAACGTGTCCGCTGCTGACAATAGTGTTGCCATCTGCAATCTTTGCAGTCAACGCATAAGTAGCGGTAAGCCCAACACTCACCTAGAAATGACCGCCTTAAGAAGGCACATGAGCTGCCATCACCGATCCCAGTGGGAGCAACGGAACCCACAAAGCCACACTCCAGGCTCTCACCGTCCAACCTCGTCTTCTACTTCTCCTTCACCTCTCTCCTCACAATTGTCCTCCACTCCACCTTCCATCATGCCGTCCTCCATGTTTTTCTGGAAAAAGGCAGGCTTCCATGGGCCAAATGTTCGAGCGTAAAAAAAATGATGACGCCGGATAACCCTCTTGCCCAATGGTTGACGGCTGACTTGTCAGAACTGATAGCCCGCCAACTACTGCCATATAAACTGGTGGACTCGAAGGCCTTTCGAAAATTTGTGAAAAAAGGGGGCTAACAATGGGTCAAATACATTTGGTGAGGTGGTCCCATCCCAAATCAATAGTAAAGAAAAGAAGACCCCCCAAGGTGATGGGATTCTAAATGACCACCAACACCAATTAACAACATGTACAAATTTTATTGATAATAACCATAAAAATTTTGGATATCGCCAAAAGGCACATAGATAGACAATATCTCAATGTCATAATTACAAACAAACAAATACATAGACCAGTACAACAAACCAATATATAAATATAAAAAAATAGAAAGATGATCTTCATATATCACCCATACCCGACGCGTTTCTAGTTGCTGGCATCACAGAACTTTCATCAGGGGTGAAGAGCACAAGACTCGATGACATGATAATATTTCTGAAATCATTTGTAGAAGGGTGTATATTTGAAAAGTAGCATAGGGTACATATGGCTTAGCAATAATAGCGATACTAGCCAGCTGATGCTTCAATATATGTGGAGTACAGGTGAATGTTAACCTGCACACTTCCTCCAAATGCATCCTACCTAAGCCAAGGAACAAAACCAGAGGATGTCCATAGACCAGGAACAAATGGGATGCACAGGTATCTCTAATCACTTATATAGTGAATTCAAGCTAAAATAGCAAATATCCTTACAGCACATCAAAGTGCCTTCTGTCATATACGCAAATGGTGAACCCGGAGGAGGGCTACAAATGGAGCCCGTCAACCTGCTTCCTGATCAGCAGGAGTTCCTCTGTGTGAGGTGGTAAATTTGTGACCATTGGAACACCACAATGGAAGGTCCCAAGAAGGAAGTATTTCTCACAGAAAGGCATCCCAGAGCTATATGGCCATGTTCAGCGGCAAGTGAATGTATCTCTGGCACACAGCATCGGTGCCAAGATACATCTGACCACAGGCACGTGGTCTAGCAAACATGGGCAGGGAAGGTATATAACTTTTACTGCCCACTTGGTGAACCTTCTGATGGCCGTCAAGCATGTAACCCGTGGCACCCTTGTAGATTTGGTTTTACTGCCGTGGATTGCATGTAGGCCTGGCTCTTCTTCTCCTCCTCCTACTCCATCCCCCTCCCTCTCCTCCTCGGCTGACTCCTCCTTTTCCGCTGCTAGCGTCTCTTCCGCTGCGCTGCCCAAGATCCCCAGAACCTATTCGACATGCAAGATGAGACGTTGCCATGCTGCGCTGCGTCTGTTATGCCTGGAAGACAAGAGCCACACTGGCCCTGCACTCCTTTCAGCTTTGCATTCACAGGCAGATCAGTGGCTAACACTGCTCAATTTGACAGTTGGTAAAGTGGTGTGTGACAACGGTGCCAATCTGCTTAGTGCATTGAAACAGGGCAAAATTACACACGTGCCATGCATGGCACACATCTTAAACTTGGTCGTGCAGCGATTCATTGTCAAATACCCTGGGGTCCAGGACATCTTGCGGCAGGCAAGGAAAATCTTGGCCCATTTCAGAAGACATTTCAGAAGATCTCACACGGCCATGGTTCACCTTGCTAACATTCAGCGGCGACACAATCTGCCGGTCAGATGTCTTATTTGCGATTGCCCGTCGTGATGGTGGAACTCAACGTTCTATATGCTTGATAAGCTGCTCCAGCAGAAACGTGCAGTTAACGACTACCTGTACGGACTCTGTGGCAGAACAGGTTCTGGGGAGCTTGTTTTTTTTCACTGCGCAAGTGGTTGTTCATGCGCGACGCATGCAGACTTCTGCGGCCATTTTATGAGATCACCAAACTGGTCAGTCGCGGCCATAGCGCCATCAGTGACATCGTACCTTCTTTATGGAGCGTGCATTGCATCGTGTCATTGATCAAGCCGTGGAGGAGCAGGAAGATGAGGAAGTCGTAATGTTGGATGAATTCCCGGGGGGGCTACTCTATCTGAGACAAGTCAATAACAGGAGTCTGATGAGAAGTCAGAGGAGGATGGTGCCGGGGCGGATGAGGAGGAGCAAGAAAAGCATGTTTTAAACCTTTCTGGGATCCCTGTTGTTGTGCGTGGATGGGGAGAGGAGAACGAGAAGGATGACATTATCCTGGATGATGAGCAGGAGCCAGGCCACCACACCGCTTCCAGTTTAGTGCAAATGGGGGCCTTCATGCTCCAGTGTTTTAACAGGGACCCCCGTATAAAAAGCATAAAAGTCAAGGACCAGTACTTGGTGGCAACGTACTTAGACCCCCGGTACAAACACAAAATGGCGCAAATGTTACCACCATCACAGAGGGCTGTCAGAATGGATCACTTCCAGGCCTTGCTTCGAGAAATGCTGCATTCTGCTTCTGCGTGCGCTGGCAGAGGAGGAATTCCCACTCCCAGAGAAAGAGTTGCGGGTACCAATCCAACAGCGCCTGCAAGAAGAGGGCAGTTGGAAGATGTGTTGGTGACTTCTGATATGAGGTCATTCTTTCAGCCGACCCATCGACAGGTGTCATCCGGATCCAGCATCAGGGAATGCCTAGACCAGTGTTTCTCAAATCCAGTCCTCAGGCCCCCCCAACAGGTCATGTTTTCAGGATTTCCCTCAGATGAAACGGCTGTGAAAAATAATGGAAAACCTGAAAACATGACCTGTTGGGGGGGCCTGAGGACTGGATTTGAGAAACACTGGCCTAGACCAACAGGTGTCTGACTACATCGGGTTAACGGCCGATGTGGAGGCTCTGAGGAGTGATGAACCCCTGGACTACTGGGTGGGCAGGCTTGACCACTGGCCAGAGCTTGCCCAATTTGCAATGTAACTGTTGGCTTGCCCCTCGTCCAGTGTCCTGTCCGAAAGGACGTTCAGCACAGCAGGGGGGATCATGACCGATAAGCGCAGTCGCCTAGCTCACGGCAGTGTTGACTACCTCACATTTATAAAAATGAATGAGGCATGGATCTCGGAGGAATTCAACATATGTGACCAGTAGACCATGCATATGCATAACTCTATAAACAATTTATTTAATCTAGCACACAGACCTTTTTTATACCTTTGGCTCATTTCCCTGTACAAAAAAAGCACACCGTACTATATGCCCGTACCCTCCTGTTTGAAGAGGTTGAGCGGTGTCATATTTGTGGGTCCCGCAGCGAGTCGCTGGTATCAGTGCTGGTGTCAGTGCTCTCTATCTCGGTGCTGGTGTGGTGTCAGTGCTCTCTATCATGGTGCTGGTGTCAGTGCTCTCACGGTGCTGGTGTCAGTGATCTCTATCATGGTGCTGGTGTCAGTGCTCTCTATATTGGTGCTGGTGTAGTCTCAATGCTCTCTATCTCGGTGCTGGTGTGGTCTCAGTGCTCTCTATCACGGTGCTGGTGTCAGTGCTCTCACGGTGCTGGTGTCATGGTGCTGGTGTCAGTGCTCTATCTTGGTGCTGGTGTCAGTGCTCAGTCTCTATCACGGTTCTGGTTTCAGACAGTGAGGGAGATAGCAGCGGAGAAGCCAATCAGCAGGCAGTGCCAGCTCCATGGCTGAGGATCAGCACTGGACTGGCACCTCCAGACCACCGAAGTGGAGCCCTGCATAGGTGGGCGGTTTGCAAAGTTTTGGCCACGATCGCGGTTCGCATTCACGAAACGTCCTGTCGGAAGTTCGTCCATCACTAGAGAAGAGCAAGGTGAGAACTGAATTTATGCAGAACAGATGCACACATGGCAGAAGTGGTTACACACTTACGTGTCTTGTTGGGAAGGGCCCTTACATAGTGCCCAGGTTATCCACAGTAAAGGCACAGGTTGTGGGTACGCCTGCGCTTTCTTTCTTCAAGGTGCAGCAAGGGCCGGAGCAAACCAAGCTGCATTGGTTTGGGAGCTTCTTGAGCTGGAGCAGCAGAGGTGGGTGGAAACTGACCGGCAGAACTTGGAACCTTGGGGACCATCCAAGTGGGATGGAAATGGCTGAAAGATCTCTCAGACCGACGCAAGGATTGAGGTATCCCCACTCGTGCCAACCCATCCCTGAGTGGGTCAGATAGCCCCATCCGGAATTGGTGGCGCAGGGCGGCGTCGTTCCAATCCGTGTCGGAACTCCAGCGTCTGAACTCAACCGCATAGTCCTCGGCCGCTCTGCGAACTTGTTGAAGAGAGTGCAGTGAGACTTCTACAGTTGCAGTCAGTTGGGGGTCCTCATATAGCTGGGACATCGCCAAGAAGAAGGTATCATGGCTATCCAAGGACCCAGACTTCTGCTCCAATAGGCAGTGGGCCCAGGTCTGGGGTTCGCCGGACAACAGGGATATCACAAAGCCCACCTTAGTTGCTTCAAGAGAGAATGTTGCAGTGCAAAATAAAGCTTGCAGGCATTGCGGAATGCACGGTACTTGTTGCGTTCTCCGGTAAATCTCTCGGGCGTAGGTACTCATGGCTCTCGAGGAAGCATCACTACGGAGGGTGCGGATGAAAGCCCGGTTGAAGATGTTCCCTGGGGATTAGATGAATAAGATTAAATCACACTTGTTTATTAATAAAAATAAAAAGGTAAATAGAAAAAGTGTAGTCAAGCATAGCCAGAGTCCAGTAACCAGATTGGGTAGTCAGCCAGGCCAGAAGTCAGGGATCCAAGTAGAGAACAGTAAGCAGGATAAGGAGCCAGGAGGGATGTCAGCAAGCCAGTCTTTAAACAAACCGCAGGAAATGGTTTCAGTGATGTGACCAAGGTGAAGGCAGAGGTGATGTGAGCTGGAAGGCTTTAAGTAGGCAGGTCAGATGAGCATCATCAGGAACAGCTGGTAACTATAGAGAGAGAAGAGAGCTGGCAATTAGCCGACAGCTGAGCAGCCAGCCCAGAAGAAGGAAGGGCTAAGCCAGCCCTGAAAGCGGAGTGGTATGAGAGCCTATGAAGAGGGTCCAGGAGCTGGAAGTAGGATGAACCCCGAAGCAACAGGTACGTAGGCTGAAACACAGGCAACCGGGTGCGGAGCAGGAGCTGAGCAGGCGGGTCCAGGTACAGGCAGGATTCGGAAACAGGCGGGCAGCAATGGTACAATAGGAACAGGCAGGAGAGAGATCAGAACAGGCCGAGGTCAGGTGCAGGCGGAGATCAGGGGTGTCCAAAGAGCAAGTTGGTTCGTCAGGAGATCGGAGATACAGGAATGCAGATACAGGCAATGGAGCAGGGAACGGAAGAGTTGATGATCAGGCAGCACTTGAATGGAGTATGCGGCAGAACTAAATAGGCTGATTGGCGCCAAACACCGTGCACGTGCGTGCACCAATGCGCACAGGCACACGCGCGCATGCGCGCCCGAGCGCCAGCACGCACACCAGTGCCACCAGGAGCGCACACAACAGCGCGCACTGGCGCTAACAGGAGCGCGCACAGGCGTACATTGGAGCGCACCAGCGCCCGCAGGGGCGCGCACCACAGCACGCACAGGAACATGCGCACCAGCACGCACCGTCACACATCGACGCACACCAGCACGGCCAGCACCGCGACCAACCAGGTAACTTCTCTGACAGTAAGGGACGAGTTCACCATTTTGAAATTAGTGGTGTGCCCTGCTGGGGGCTGTGCATGAATCCCCGGGCAGATCTCTTAAGGCAAGACCTGGCGAGAAGTCAGGATTACGGACCAGAGGGGTCATAGCTCCTGGGTGAGGTGAGAAGTCAAGGGCTTTTCTGGCTAGTTTAAAGGGGGGCGGGTCAGGTGACGGGTGGCCCCGCCCTCCTTATATAAGAAACGTCAGTGCTGGGATCCCCGCATTGTCTCCGCAGTGGAGACAGAAGACAGATGCACCCTCAAGGAGCCCACAATCCAAGTTCCCCAACTCACATTTATATACTAGGGCCAATTTTGGACAGAAGCCAATTAACCTACCAGCATGTCTTTGGAGTGTGGGAGGAAACCTAAGTTACATCGGGGGGCGGGGTCACCCACACGTCATTAGGGAAGCCAGGCTTCGCCACTTGCGTCAGAGGGGGCGGGGTCAGGTGACATGTGGCCCTGCCCTCCTCATATAAGAAATGTCAGGCTGCCGGGATCCCCGCAGTGTCTCCGCCAGTGGAGACAGAGGATGGATGGACTGCGCTGGAGGGAGAGATCACCCGTCGCTGGATCAGATCAGCCATCGCTGGACCCTGGAGAGATGATCATCCGTCACTGGATAGCAAGAGTGGATTAGCACCGCTGGAATCTTTTTAAAAAAATTTTTTTTTTTTTAATAAAAGTTAAAGGGGGCTTCCAGATTCTGATAAGCCCCCTGCCCGCAGACCCCCACAACCACATAGTTACATAGTTACATAGTTAGTCAGGTTGAAAAAAGACACAAGTCCATCCAGTTCAACCAAAAAAAATAAAAAATATTATATATATATATATATTGTGACAGAGCGAGGCTCTGTCCCTATGAAATTGGAGGAAAACGAGACGCAGACACAGAGTTTGCATATCTGCAGGCTGCAAGACTACAGAGTGTAGCTTTTAAATGGAGAAAACTGCTATGTCAGTTTTCTCCAGGTTTTTCTAGTTTTGGATGGGATTCTGTAGTCTGGAGATCCCTGAGAGTCATGGGTGGGACGGGATCTCCAGCCCTGTGTCCGGGTCTTGGTGATAACAAGCAGGGTGTGTGCCCAGCTGCATATAAGCCATATAAATGAAGGGCTGTTGGTGTAGGGTGTGGAGGAGTGTGAACAGCTTGCTGCTGGCTGAAGAGTGGTTTGCCCTGTGGGAGACTGTAGTCCGTGTAAGGGACTGGGAAAGGCTGACAACCTTGAGAGTCAGGAAGACTAAGGAAGTCGGTGAGTCCAGGGGGCTGGAAAGAGTTGACAAATCTGTTGGGAGCAAGCAGAGGAACTGTTGACAATTGAGAGCCAGGTGGCTTGGTATGTTCATTTGTGTGCTGAATGAATTTAAACCCCTGCGTGGGATTACTGGATGAACTAAATATTTTTGTTTTCTTATAATAAACGTGGGCTACCAGGCCCTTAACCATAAAACGCCTGCCTGATGTAGACTAAAACGTGCATCTACCAATTGTGCTTAATCACCCCAACATTACAAGTGGTGGAGAATGCGGGCATGTAGACGGTGGAATCCGGGTCCTTGCTCCATGGTGAGTCGCATCAGGAACTACTGCTAGCTGTGTGTGGCAGCCAGGCGAACAGCATTGCGTATACGTTTATTTGATGGACTGTGTTGCATGCAGGTTGTGTACCTGTGAAGGAAGAATTAAACATCAGATTTTTTTTTTTCCTTTCTCTGCTGAGAACTGTTACAAGCTGCTGTGTGCATGTGATTGCAAGGATGAGGCAGTCAAAAAGCAAGAAGTTCATGTTTAATCAAGTTAAAGAGGATGTTGTTCCTGGCAGCCTGAGCCCAAAGGTGCCACAGCATGACGCAAGGAGGCCTCTGCGCTGCATCCGTTGTAGTGAGTGGGGACATACTGTTGCCCATTGCCCCTTGTCACAGGAATGTTTGTGGAATAACCAAGCTGGATGGGAGGTGGATGAATTCTGGAGCTCATCTACTAATGATTGTGATCAGCTGTGTCCTCAGAAGTGGTATCCAATGGCAACGAGTGAGAGCCAGTCATGGAGGAGATGCCAAGAAGTGAGCTCAGCATGGTCTGAGAAGATGTCTCCACCTTGTAGGACCAGTAAAAAGGGGCCAGTGACATGTGAGACAGCGAATGAATGGTTCAAGCGGAATCGCAAAGAGTCGGGTGCACTGCAAGGGGCTGAGATCTTGGCCTCTGACTATGTGCAACCCATGCTGCCTACAGAGGAGGTGGGAGACTTCCTTGTAAGATTTGAAAAAGTTGCTGTAAAGAGAAAATGGCCTAGGGACCGGTGGCCAAAACTGCTGCAAACCTTATTGCGGATAGAGTTCCGGTCGGTTTACCATTTGATGGATGGGGACCAGGATGACTATCGCAAGTTTAAAGAGGAAATCCTTCTTAGAGGAGAGTTCCATCGTATCATGGGCCGCCAGCAATGCTCCAGGATGGGAGAAGTGTCGCCGGAAGTCCTAGGAATTGGAAATCCAGAGAAACGTAAGGTTTTCTGTCATGGCCACTTAGGCAAAGGGGTCAGTCCAGAAAGGAGAGTATATCAGCCTGAATCCTGCATGAGGTATAGCCAACCAGCTTTGGAGTGCAAGTCTGCAGTTACCCCTAGCAACAAGGATCTTGTGTTACCTACAGGGGGCGTCAGTGGGTCCAGAAAGGCTGCAGTTTTGCTCCATGGCCACATGGGGGAGTCAGCCTATGGAGACACCACACCAGTGAGACAACGCACTCAAGTGAAGGCTATGACATCAGCTGCAGGAACTGGTAAGACTGTTTCAGTTTATGATGCTGAACCCAGTGAAGTGGGAGTATGTCCAGTGGGGAGATCCGCAGTACAAATGGACATAGACTTTCTGCATTGTGCTACCCAGAGCAGTGGGGAGGCGCAGCGTAAAGCCCAACTAGACGCAGGGCTAAAGACTGAAAAGGACATGGGGACTCTGCATATGCCTGCTATGATCCAGCAGATGGCTGGGAAAATTGAGCTAGGGGTGACCAAAACAGTGCTGGTACCATGTTCCCTAGTGACAGCTGCTGCAGGGTTGCCCAGGGAAACTTCCAAGGAGCTTGCAGTGTTAGAGCAGAGAGTTTCCCAGGTCAGCTATGGAGCTGCCCAAATAGGCAAAAGTGCCCCTTTACAGAGAGCAGGTGCTGTGAAGAGTCGCTCAGAGGTTATGGTGGCTCATAAACAAACCACAAAAACAGCAGTTGTGTCTACATGTAATGAGAATGCTAATGATCGTACTAACAAAAGTGATACTATTGCTAAACGTGATGAGTGTAATGACATTGAAGCATGTATTTCTTGTAATGTCATATCTGAGAGTGAGGTTGGTAATGTGTTCACTACCAGTGATGAGAGTAGGAGATCTCCCATGACAGGCAGAGGCACAGGATTGTCCATGGAAGTCTCATGGGGTTTCCATGTGTTGGAGTCAGAGGCTGCCCAGGATGGCTCTGGTGCTATGCTGGTGGAACAAGGGGGGACTAATTCACACAGTGAGAGCGTGTGGGCGCAGCCCCACAACCCTACATGTAGCCCAGTGGGCAAGGGGTTAATTCAGCCTGCAAAAGTTGAGTGTACAAAGCTGGATGTGTCTGTAATGCCACCAGAAAAAGGTGTTCAGAATGGTGTGCTGCACCAAGCTTTAGGTGACAAAGCATCACCCCAATGCAACGTTGATAAAAGTGTGGTGTTACAAAATGATGTATATAGAAATGACGAATGTGCAGTTAAAGCTAATGAATCCCAGGGTTCTGTGCGGCTTTCTACAGCAGGTGATGCAACGCTGTGGAACACCCATGGTGGAACCACAATGGACTGGGACAGCTGGGCCAAACAATTGCTAGCCATGCTGGCTAAGGCTAGCTTAGGTAACAAGGGTGTGGACACAACTGCTATGCCAGACAGGGGGATCGCAGAGCCGTCGGTGGTTGAGGGCGCCTTGGTCCTTGCAAAGGTTGCTGCCCTCCCCTCTGAAGAAACAGTTCAGGGCACTGGCATCGCAGATGTGTTGTCCACAGCCCCACAGCTAAATGATATTGAGTATAAAAGTGATAGTGTGACTTGTAATGACCTGCAGAGGCTCACCAACACTGGTGCAGAAGGGATAAGTGTGAGACATGTGTCTAACAGCTCTCCAGGGGAGCAACAAGCTGTGATGATGGGTACCTCCAAGGAGGATGAGGTCTCTTCAAATGTCTCACCCTCTCAACCTGCAGTCGCTGAGCCCCTCCATGTCTTGGACAGGGTAGAAGACCCTAGAAAGTTCTGGGGTTTAGACATGGGATGTTTAGAGATGACAGAAACTTTACTAGAAATGCTAGAGTTGGTAAAGATGAACTTACTGTATACTTGGGTATCTCCGCCGCAGTTGGACCAGGTGGTGCTGCGTAGCACCAATGGGTGGAGCCAAGTGGTACAGGCAGTGCTGGGAAACCTTGACCAACAGTGGAATTGGTGGGACCAATGGTTACCCATTTGGCACAGGATCTCCAGATTCTCTGTGAGCGTACTTCTAGTTATTGATTGGTATGGAAGGCACGCGAGAGAACTGCTTGAGATATCAGAGGTCTCTCCGTCTGATGCGATGACTAGAAACATCTCTGCTGGTGTGGTCCGAGGTGTGGCGGAGCAGTTGTCAGTAGAGGGCGCAGATACTGCCTTACCCGCTAGGCCTCATGAGAAAGAACGGCCCAGAATGGACTCGGCAGTAGCAGAGATGCTTTCTGTCACTGGCCCAGAGGTACAAGTTAAGGTGCCCGGAGACACTATGGGAGAAAGTGTTAATATTGGTTGCCATAACAATGTAATGTGTTCACATGAAAAAAATGGTTTATGCTTGGGTCAGGGTAGGTTGTTAGAACAAGTACCCATGGAGTGTTGGACAACGGGTGAGGTGGAGCTGTGCTATGGTCCCGTCGGATGTAGTCCCTCCTCGGGTCTTCTTCTAACAAACACTGATTTGGAAAGCACTGATGATATGGAAAGCTGTGATCTGTTAAGAGTTCGTTCTGTAAACAATGATTTGGTTGCAGTGGGTACCAAGAAAAATTGTTTTGAACCTGAAATACCGATGGTGAAGGGTAAAATGGGTATTTGTAAGTTGAAAGGAGGGATCAAGGAAGGCAGAGTTCCCCCAAGAAAAGTGAATAAGCCCAGGGACCCCAAAAGAAGAGGAAGGCTGAGTATAGGAAAATATAGGAACCTGTTAAGATCCAGGGGGGAATGTTCCTGGAAGCGCACCCGGAAAAAGGGTTGGGCCTACGTGGCTGACAGCCAGCACAGAGGTGTCCCAACCATCGTGATGGGTGCTGGTGTTCCTCCCTCTGGATCGAAACAAAGGGGGGGGATATGTGACAGAGCGAGGCTCTGTCCCTATGAAATTGGAGGAAAACGAGACGCAGACACAGAGTTTGCATATCTGCAGGCTGCAAGACTACAGAGTGTAGCTTTTAAATGGAGAAAACTGCTATGTCAGTTTTCTCCAGGTTTTTCTAGTTTTGGATGGGATTCTGTAGTCTGGAGATCCCTGAGAGTCATGGGTGGGACGGGATCTCCAGCCCTGTGTCCGGGTCTTGGTGATAACAAGCAGGGTGTGTGCCCAGCTGCATATAAGCCATATAAATGAAGGGCTGTTGGTGTAGGGTGTGGAGGAGTGTGAACAGCTTGCTGCTGGCTGAAGAGTGGTTTGCCCTGTGGGAGACTGTAGTCCGTGTAAGGGACTGGGAAAGGCTGACAACCTTGAGAGTCAGGAAGACTAAGGAAGTCGGTGAGTCCAGGGGGCTGGAAAGAGTTGACAAATCTGTTGGGAGCAAGCAGAGGAACTGTTGACAATTGAGAGCCAGGTGGCTTGGTATGTTCATTTGTGTGCTGAATGAATTTAAACCCCTGCGTGGGATTACTGGATGAACTAAATATTTTTGTTTTCTTATAATAAACGTGGGCTACCAGGCCCTTAACCATAAAACGCCTGCCTGATGTAGACTAAAACGTGCATCTACCAATTGTGCTTAATCACCCCAACATTACAATATATATATATATATATATATATATACATATATATATATATATATATATATATATATATATACATATATATATATATATACACATATATATATATATATATATATATATACAGTATATATACATTTTCCCCGGATCAACTTTACCTATAAATTTTAGTACCCAGTTATATTACGTACACTTAGGAAATAATCCAGGCCTTTCTTAAAGCAATCCACTGAGCTGGCCATAACCACCTCTGCAGGGAGTCTATTCCACATTTTCACAGCTCTTACTGTGAAGAAACCTTTCCGTATTTTAAGATGAAATCTCTTCTCCTCTAGATGTAAAGAGTGCCCCCTTGTCCTCTTTGTTGACTGTAAAGTGAATAACTCGACACCAAGTTCCCTATATGGACCCCTTATATATTTGTACATGTTGATCAAATCCCCCCTTAATCTCCTCTTATCAAGAGTGAATAAATTCAGTTCCTCTAATCTTTCCTCATAGCTGAGTTGCTCCATGCCTCTTATCAGTTTGGTTGCCCTTCTCTGCACTTTCCCCAGTTCCCCGATATCCTTTTTGAGAACTGGTGCCCAAAACTGAACGGCATATTACAGATGAGGTCTTACCACCGCTCAGGGTTGTGGGGATGAGGCCCTTGTCCCCATCAACATGGGGACATGGTGCTTTGAGGGGTCACAGACCCCCAAAGCATCCTCCCAATGTTGAGGGCATGTGGCCTGGTACGGTTCAGGAGGGGGGGGGCACTCTCTCGTCCGCCCCTCTTTTCCTGCGGCCTGCCAGCTTGCGTGCTCGGATAAAGGGTCTGGTATGGATTTTTAGGGGGACCCCCACGTCAAATTTTTTTTTAAATTTGATGCAGGGTTTCCCTTAATATCCATACCAGACCTGAAGGGTCTGGTATGGATATTTAGGGGGACCCCCACGTCAATTTTTTATTTTTTTTTGACACGGGGTTCCCCTTAATATCCATACCAGACCTGAAGGGCCTGGTAATTGAATTTAGGGGAACCCCCACGCTTTTTTTTTTTTTTTTATCAATGAATGAATTGTCGGCTAATACAGAGAACACTCATTGAGTGTTCTCTGTATTACGAGAGCCGACAATGGAAAGTGATTTTAAAAGCCTTTTTTTCCTTGCGAAATGACACTTTGTGCAGGGACAGTTCTAAGCACGGGAAACATGCGCCCTTTCACAGGCATACTATAGACACCCCCCCCCCCCCCCCCAGGTACGAAATTTAAAGGAATATTACACTTTTATTGTTTCACTTTAATCATTATTAAAATCACTGCTCCTGAAAAAACTTCAGTTTTCAAAACTTTTTTTTGCATTGATCCATGTCCCCTGGGGCAGGACCCAGGTCCCCAAACATTTTTTAGGACAGTAACTTGCATATTAGCCTTTAAAATTAGCACTTTAGATTGTGAACGTTCGAGTCCCATAGACTTTAATGGGGTTCTAAAATTCACACGAAGTTTAGGTCTGTTCGCAGGTTCTGGTGCGAACCGAACAGGGGGGTGTTCGGCTCATCCTTATTCATTAGTTACGTCAGGATTCTCCTGCGCAACTTAGACCTTGATCCTACTCTTTTTCCAGACATTCCTTTCGCATTGGAGCAGCATCAGCAGCCTCACGCAACGGAGTTCCAGACCACATGATCAAAAAGATGGGCAGGTGGAAATCCACCTGCTTCGCTCAGTACATTCCCGATCCACAAACTGAAATGTCTCGAGCTTTCAGCAACCTTGCCCTGTAGTGTCTTATCTTGCATAAATAAATAATTACCTCCCAAACCAAGTCTTTTGCACCCTTCTCTTGGCATATCACCCAGCAGACCAGGGCTTACCTTACAGCAGGCCAGGGGAAACTTCAGGTCTATTTATGTTGTTAGTCTTGTGATGTGTTTGTGTTCTTCCATATCTCTTAGAACGGAGGGCTCCAACCACATAGTTGCCAACTGTCCTGAATTTCCCGGGACACTCCCGGGATTAGGACATTTGTCCCGAATTAATTTTGTCCCAGGAAATTCGGTTTGTTCCGAAAATTGAATTTCCCGTTTTTTTGCCGCCGGCCGCTAGAGGTCCGCGGCCGGCGGAGACAATGTCTCAGCCGGCCGCCATTTTTAAGAAGACCAAAAGCTGGTCTTCAATAGAGACTAGCATTGCTGTGGCGCCGCCCACCCACGCTGCCAGTGTGTGCGTGAAGTGCAGTGGGCGGCGCCACAGTTGGTTCAAAGTCTCAGCGCGGGATGACGAGGGCCAGTGAGTCTGTGGAGGATCATGTCAGGGGCCAGTGAGTCTGTGGAGGATCATGTCAGGGGCCAGTGAGTCTGTGGAGAATCATGTCAGGGGCCAGTGAGTCTGTGGAGGATCATGTAGGGGGCCAGTGAGTCTGTGGAGGATCATGTCGGGGGCCAGTCTGTTTGTCGGGGGCCAGGCTGTGGATGTCGGGGCCAGGCTGTTAGCTGGGGGGCCAGGCTGTGGATGTCGGGGGGCCAGGCTGTGGATGTCGGGGGGCCAGGCTGTCTGGATGTCAGGGGGGGGCGCAGTCAGAGTCTGGATGTCAGAGGGGCACCAGATGTTAGGAGGGCTGATAGGGACACTGGATGTGAGGAGGGCTGCTCTGATGGACATCGGATGTGAGGAAGGCTGCTCTGATGGACACCGGATGTGAGGAAGGCTGCTCTGATGGGGCATCGGATGTGAGGAAGGCTGCTCTGATGGGGCATCGGATGTGAGGAAGGCTGCTCTGATGGGGCATCGGATGTGAGGAGGGTGTCAGGTCACCTGAGACCAGGTGACAGATGCACTCCGTAGGAGTCAGAAGTGCACTGCTAGGTAGTGGACCTTAGGACTGACTGCTGCGGATTGTACCCAGGGAGATTCAAGACACAGGTCTACTGCATCACTAATAGGGATGAGCTTCGTGTTCCAGTCGAACATACGTTCGACTCGAACATCAGCTGTTCGTCCGTTCGGCGAAGTCCGAACATTTTGGTCCGTTCGCACCAAATTCGTGTGTCGCTCATGGCCCACAATGCACTGCGATGGCGCAGTGCATTGCTGGCTCATGATTGGCCAAGCATGCACTGTGACCCCGCATGCTTGGCCAATCGCAGCGCCAGCAGCGAGGAGAGCCATGATTGGCCACAGGCAGGATGCCTGTGGCCAATCATAGCTCAGGCTGTGTAGTGCACGCCCCACACTATGTAAGGCCGCCAGCGCGGCGGCCTTGTGTAGTGTGTTGGCGTCTGAAGCAGTGGGTGTTCTGTGTACCTTCAACACAGTACACACCGATCGTTTTCGGCCGATTTTCGATCTTGCTGTTGTGTAATGGTTATTGTCTGCATGCCCTGACCGCAGTATACACCGATATATTCACCTCACCTATATAGCTAGTGATCTATCTTTTATAATAGAGCTTGCAGTCAGTAGTGTTAGGAGATAGTGCGTGCTGTCTGCGTGCTCTGTACCCAGTACATACCGCTATATCCACCTACATAGCTGTTCTCTATTTGAGCCCACTTGCCATCTGCAGGAGTTATTGGAAGTTGTGTGTGCTTCCAGCACAGCACAGTATACATCTGTATATACCCCTTTATCTCTGGTGTTCTATAATAAAGGCATCTGCAGGAGTTAGTGGGTGTTCTGTGTACCTTCAAAACAGTACACACCGATCGTTATCGGACGATTTTCGATCTTGCTGTTGTGTAGTGGTTGTTGTCTGCGTGCCCTGACCGCAGTATACACCGCTATATTCACCTCACCTATATAGCTAGTGATCTATCTTTTATAATAGAGCTTGCAGTCAGTAGTGTTAGGAGATAGTGCGTGCTGTCTGCGTGCTCTGTACCCAGTACATACTGCTATATCCACCTACATAGCTCTTCTCTATTTGAGACCACTTGCCATCTGCAGGAGTTATTGGAGGTTGTGTGTGCCTCCAGCACAGCACAGTATACATCTGTATATACCCCTTTATCTCTGGTGCTCTATAATAAAGGCATCTGCAGGAGTTAGTGGGTGTTCTGTGTACCTTCAACACAGTACACACCGATCGTTTTCGGACGATTTTCGATCTTGCTGTTGTGTAGTGGTTGTTGTCTGCGTGCCCTGACCGCAGTATACACCGCTATATTCACCTCACCTATATAGCTAGTGATCTATCTTTTATAATAGAGCTTGCAGTCAGTAGTGTTAGTAGCTTGTGCATGCTGTCTGCGTGCTCTGTACCCAGTACATACCGCTATATCCACCTACATAGCTCTTCTCTATTTGAGACCACTTGCCATCTGCAGGAGTTATTGGAAGTTGTGTGTGCCTCCAGCACAGCACAGTATACATCTGTATATACCCCTTTATCTCTGGTGTTCTATAATAAAGGCATCTGCAGGAGTTAGTGGGTGTTGTGTGCCTCTAGCACAATATACACTACCCAACTGCTTTTTTACCCAACTCCCTTCAGGCCATTACCATGTCTGGAAGGCCAGCAAGGAGAGGCAGACGGGCACGAGCCGATAAAAGAGGGCAAGCAGGCTCTGTGTCTAGAGACAACAGTGCTGGTCGTGGACGCGGTGCATTGTCATCAGCACGTGGCCATGGGACACGCTTGTCCTTCTTTTCGGCAGCTGGACATGTTGAACCGCAACATGCCAACGACTTGGTAGAGTGGATGACCAAGCCCTCTTCATCCTCCTCATCCTCTCTCACCCAGTCTCAGGGTACTAGCAAAGCAGCTGCCAACGCATCGTCTTCCCTCCTCTCAATGTCATCATCAGTGACTCCTTCCCTAGACCCACCACGTCCTCCTGAGGAGTCTCCTGAACTCTTTGAGCACAGTGTTGGGTACATGCTCCAGGAGGATGCCCAGTGTTTTGTGGGCTCTGATGATGACACTCAGCTAGAGGAAGGCAGTAGCGTGAGCGCAGAGAGAGGGGATGCTCAAGAAGGACAGCAATCTGGCAGTCATGTTCCACAAGCTGCAGCATACTGCCAGGTTTGCTACAGCGATGAAGAGGGAGGGGATGATGAGGGCACTGACTCCACGTGGGTGCCTGGAAGGAGAGATGAGGAGGAGGAGGAGGAAGAGGCACATGTCCAACGAGGCAGGATGCCCTCCGGGGGCCAGCTTAGGGGCAGCACACCGACTGAATCACACCGCAGAGCTCCGCCTGTGCAGAGCGCTGCCTCTGCGCGTTATTCTAAAAGTTCTTTGGTGTGGGCCTTTTTTGAGACGAGTGCATCAGATCGCACCGCTGCTATTTGCAACATATGTCTCAAGCGTATCTCGCGTGGCCAAAACATCAGCCGCTTGGGCACCACATGCTTGACCAGACATATGTTGACCTGCCATGCAGCTCGTTGGCAAGCGTACCTCAAAGACCCACACCAAAGAACAAAGCGGACCTCTCCTTGCTCCTCATCAGCTGGCATCTCCAACCCCACTAGACCTTCAGTCCTCTCTGAAACCTGCTCTGAGAGGAATGAAGGTGTAGAATTAGGTGTGTCACAGCCAAGTGCTTCCGGGAACTCTGCTAGCGGTACACCCACGTCCGATTATAGCAGGCAAATGTCCCTGCCCCAGCTGCTGGACCGGCGAAAGAAGTTCACTCCCAGCCATCCACATGCCCAGCGGTTGAATGCTAGCTTGGCTAAATTGCTAGCACTTCAACTGCTGCCTTTTCAGTTGGTAGACTCGGCCCCCTTCCGTGAGTTTGTACAATGTGCGGTTCCTCAGTGGCAGGTCCCCAAACGCCACTTTTTCTCACGGAAGGCGATTCCGGCTCTCTACCGGCATGTGGAAGGCAATGTCCTTGCCTCGCTGGACAGGGCGGTCAGTGGTAAGGTGCATATTACCGCTGACTCATGGTCCAGCAGGCATGGACAGGGACGTTACCTGTCTTTCACGGCCCATTGGGTCACTCTTCTGGCAGCTGGGAAGGATGCAGGACAAGGTGCAGTAGTATTGGAGGTTGTTCCGCCACCACGCCTCCAAAATGCTACTATTGGTTGTGACACACCTCTCTCCTCCACCCCCTCCTCTTCTTCTTCCTCCATGGCCTCTTCCAGTGCTCTGTCCTCAGAACCAGCGGTGCTCCGTAGGTGTTCCAGGGGCTACGCAAGTACGCAGGCAAAGCGATGCCATGCCGTGCTTGCGCTGGTTTGTTTGGGGGACAGGAGCCACACTGGGGCGGATGTTTTGTCAGCTCTGCAGGGGCAGCCCGAGAGGTGGTTGACGCCACGCCAGCTTAAGCCAGGAATGGTGGTTTGCGACAATGGCACCAACCTCCTCTCCACCCTCTGACAGGGACAACTGACCCATGTGCCCTGTGTAGCTCATGTCCTTAACCTGGTGGTGCAGCGGTTCTTGGGCAGGTACCCCGGCTTACAGGATGTCCTGAAGCAGGCAAGGAAAGTCTGTGTGCATTTCCGCCGATCATTTAATGCCTGTGCTCGGCTGGCTGAGCTCCAAAAGGAGTTGAACCTGCCCAAGAACCGCCTTATATGTGACATGCCCACCAGATGGAACTCAACATTGGCCATGCTGCAGCGGCTGCACACGCAGCAGAGGGCCATCAATAAGTACCTGTGCGACTACGGCACCAGGACAGGGTCAGGGGAGCTCGGTTTTTTCTCACCACGCCAGTGGGGCATGATCAGGGATGCATGCACTGTCCTGTCACCGTTTGAGGAGGCCACAAGGATGGTGAGCAGTGACAGTGCATGCATCAGTGACACTGTACCTCTTGTCCACCTCTTGGAGCATACGCTGCGTGGAATAATGGACAGGGCACTTGAGGCAGAACAGAGGCAGGAAGAGGAGAACTTCCTTGCCTCTCAAGGCCCCCTTTATCCAGACAGTGTTCCTGCTGTGCCACCCATCACATAGGAAGAGGATAAGGAGGAGGAAGAGGAGGAGGAGGATGATTGTGTCAGCATGGAGGTGGAGGCTGGCACTCAGCATCAGCATCAGCAGCAGCAGCAGTCTTGTAGGGATGATTTACAGTCCCAAGAAACACGTGGACTTGTACGTGGCTGGGAAGAGGTAGCTGCGGATCATGTTGTCCTTAGTGACCCAGAGGACTCCGAACCGAATTTCTCAGCTAACCTACGCTGCATGGCCTCCCTGATCCTGCAAAGCCTGCGGAAGGATCCTCGTAACTCCTGGTCCTGGACAACGTGTTGCTGAGGCATCGGTCAGAAGGAGCGGTGGAGAAGGTGGCCGTCTGACTGATGCTTTCAGACAATTTTTTAGTCCGCAGCCCCAAGGTATGATCGGTTCCAGCACCCATCGCCAGCGTCTGATTTACATGGTGCAGGAATACCTAGGGGCAAGGTCAGACTTGGACACCTTTCCCACCGAAAATCCTCTGGCTTACTGGGTCTTGAGGATGGATCACTGGCCAGAGCTTGCAAAGTATGCAATTGAGCTACTGGCCTGTCCTGCATCCAGCATTCTTTCGGAACGCACCTTCAGTGCTGCTGGTGGCTTTGTTACCGATCACAGGGTGCGCCTGTCCACCGAATCAGTTGATTGACTGACCTTCATCAAGATGAATCAGTCTTGGATCACCCACAGCTACCAAGCACCTGAAGCTGATGTAACAGAATAATTTGTTTTGAAATATCACATCCCTTCAAGACTGCCTATGCTGATGCTGAGTGACTGTCCTGTTATGTTGATTGTCTATCCTCTTCCTCCTCCGCTAATATGTTGGAAGAACATTTCTGGTTCTGGGTGATGCCATCAGCCCAATTTTTCTGCCCCTGTTTAACAGGGGCGTTTAAGTACAATTTTTGATGCAATGCTTTGCAGCAGGGCTAATTCCTGCAATCAAACAAGAGTATATGGGAGAGGTTGCAGTGTGGTGGCACCAGCACCAGTGCCTAAGGCCCAATTTTTCTGCCCCTGTTTAACAGGGGCGTTTAATTACAATTTTTGATGCAATGCTTTGCAGCAGGGCTAATTCCTGCAATCAAACAAGAGTATATGGGAGAGGTTGCAGTGTGGTGGCACCAGCACCAGTGCCTAAGGCCCAATTTTTCTGCCCCTGTTTAACAGGGGCGTTTAATTACAATTTTTGATGCAATGCTTTGCAGCAGGGCTAATTCCTGCAATAAAACTAGAGTATATGGCAGAGGTTGCAGTGTGGTGGCACCAGCACCAGTGCCTAAGGCCCAATTTTTCTGCCCCTGTTTAACAGGGGCGTTTAAGTACTATTTTTGATGCAATGTTTTGCAGCAGGGCTAATTCCTGCAATAAAACAAGAGTATATGGGAGAGGTTGCAGTGTGGTGGCACCAGCAGCAGTGCCTAAGGACATGTAATTACAATTCTTGATATAATATTTCACAGGAGGGCCCCTTCCTGTGCCCACCCAGAGTAACGGTGAGGACTTATAGTGTTGTGGCACCAGCACCACAACCACCAAAGGTCAATTTTTCTACCACTGTTCAACAATGGCATGTAATTACAATTCTTGATATAATCGTTCACAGCAGGGCGCTCCAGCGCCCACCAAGAGTCACTTTGAGGGCTTACAATGTTTCAAATTTTCTTTTTATTATTCTTTTTCAAAATTAGCCATAATACATACTGGTTCATTTACTACATCATACATAAAAAACTCTCTCAATATATAATACATTTACTAACATATCCCCATACACACAGAAAAAAAAAAAAAAAAAAACCCCATCCCCCCTCTCTTCTTAACATCTTTCCACCCCTTCCCCCCCTCCCTATCTATCACCCCTCCCTCTAATATCCCTATTGCCCCCTCCTATCCTCTCTCTCCCCTCCCCCTCCCCCACCCCACATTATAAGTATTCCTTCATTCCATTAGAGAACCTAAACTCTTCCCATTGTTTCCATACAATTGGTAGTTGATTATTTATATATCCTTCTACTCTTATTTGTTTTTCCATAAAGCATATTTCGTTCATTTCACATATCCATTCTCCTATTGTTGGGCTCATTGTTTCTTTCCATTTGCGTGCTATTATTGTTCTAGCTGCTGTTGTCATATGTTGTATTATCCCCTATTTCATATTGTGTATTGTATCTGACATAAGAGAGAATAATGCTATCTTCACATCTGGAGCCAGTCTTTTTCCAGTCACTTTTTGATACATCTCAAAAATCCTTAACCAGAAATTTTTTACTTTCTTACAGCTATACCAAATATGCACCATTGTCCCTTTTTCTATCCCACATCTCCAGCATTTATCTGTATTACCTTTATTAATTATTTTTAGTGCCACTGGACTCCAATACCATCTCATTGTTACTTTATAGTTTCGTTCTTGATGTTTTAATGCCATTGTGGTTTTGTGTATTATTCCTAAAAAAAATTTCCATTCTTCTTCTACAATTATCTCTCCTAACTCTTCTTCCCACTTTTTTATTCCTATTAAGTCTCTAATATCTCCTGTGGGTAACAGTGATACATATATTTTAGATAGTTTATTCTTATGGTTCTGCTCCTTTAATATTATCTGCTCAAATTTAGTTAATGGTCTATTTATTAAGTTTATATTTGTTTCAATAAATGTTTCTAGTTGGTGATATTGCAACCAATGTTTTTTTATTTCTAATCCAAGATCACTTATACTAGGCATATTACCATCCACCAGGATCTGGACCAGTCTTATATTCTCCATCTTATTCCATTTCAAATAGCTAACGCTTTCCATTGCTGGCTTAAATTCCGGGTTAGACATCAATGGGGACAAGGGTCCAGTCCTGGAGGATAGCTTTCCTTTTTTGAGCACCGCATCCCATATTTTTAAAGTAGCTCTCACAAAAATTGGTAGTTCCTTTTTTTTCTCCCTTAGTTCAGGTCTTATCCATGGCAGGAATTTTAACTGTGTACCTGCAATATCCTCTTCCAGCATTACCCATTGTTTATTTTTACTGTCATGTTGCCAATTTATAATTCTAATCAGTGATGCCGCTTGCATATATTTTAAAAAATCAGGTAATGCCAAACCTCCATTTTCTTTTGTTCTAGTTAATGTTTCTCTTTTTATTCTATTTATATATTAAGGGCTTACAATGTTGTGGCAAAACCAACACCTTGTTCCGCCATTTCTGCAGAGCATATAGGGCAGGCCCCTACTTTCAAACATCCAACTTACAAACATCTCCTACTTGCAAACGGAAGGAGACAACAGCAAGTGAGATGAAAAAAGATGGACGACAAAACAAATTACACAGGGGTGATAACCCTTCCCTATGTTTTCCAAAACGCTTAAAAAATGTTTTTTTGTCTGGAGCTACACTTTAAAAATGTACCAGTTGAAAATTACAAACAGATTCAGCTTAACACAACAAACCTACACAGTCCCTGTCTTGTTTGCACCGCCTGTATACTGCTGTTCTGAGTATATAGGGCCTGGGGGGCCACACGCATTTCCTTTTTTTAAATATGGGTACAGGGTTCCCCTTAATATGCGTACAAGACCCAAATAGGCTGGTAATGGGCAGGGAGGGCTACCCATGCCATTTTTCTCAATGATTTTCAATCATATTGCAGGAACCAGATATAACATTAAAACCGCAAGCAGTTTTAAATGGTGATATTTCCGTTTAATGTCATTTTGTGCAGGGACTGTTCTAAACACGGGAAACAGGTGGCACTTCACAGGCATCCTACAGACACCCCCCAGGCACCATATTTAAAGGAATATTGCACTTTTTTTTTTTCACTTTAATCGTCATTAAAATCAGTGCTCCCGCCAAAACGGCCATTTTTAAAAACATTTTAGGCATTGACCCATGTCCCCTGGGGCAGGAGCCAGGTCCCCAAACCCTTTTTAGGACAGTATCTTGCATATTAGCCGTTAAAATTAGCACTTTTAATTTTGAACGTTCGAGTCCCATAGACTTCAATGGGGTTCTAACGTTCGTACGAATTTGGGGTCCGTTCGAAAGTTCTGGTGCGAACCGAACCGGGGGGTGTTCGGCTCATCCCTAATCACTAACACAGATCTCAGTAGGAGCTAGAGCATAGATTCCCCAGGGCGTGGAGTCTAAGAGCCAGCAGGTGTTCACCAGAGCTTCCAGTGGTGAGGATGGACTTGGCTGCAGTCTGGCTCCAGGTCGCGGCCCCTAGGGTCTCACTGCTCACAGTAGACTACAGGAGAAGGAAGCAGCAGGCTGGAACAACAAGAATAGTAAAGGGGATAAAGCAGAGGTCAGGGCAACTAGCAGACAGGAACTAAAGAGTACACGCCAAAGGTTCAGGGTCACAGGCAGACAGGGATGGTCAAGGACATGCCAAAAGGTCATGGTCACAAGCAGACAGGAATCGTTGAGAACACGCCAAGGTCGGTAACAGCGACAAACGAAGAGCACACAGCAAGCAGGCAACAGGAAACCAAACACAATGAATACACAATGGTTGATCAGCCCTGTTGGCTTGCAGTGCATAGGTTAATATAGGGTTCCGTGATAGAGGTTATAAAAACCACCAGGTGGAAGTGGCTGGCCTCTTAGTTAGAACACATGAGGGGAGGTAAGCAACCAGAGGAAGATCACTGCATAACCATGACAGAGGGACTCTGCTGGGGGCACCTGATGGCATCTGGTGGCAGGCAACGTGGCTAGTGACGCGCTCAGGGCTCCCACTGATTCGGCATTATGGTGAGTTGAATGATTCATTTCATATTATAATGTAATAATAGAAATAATGCGCTTCAATCATCCTGACACCATAACAATCATGGCGCCGGTATGATTGAAGCGCTAACACCAGGTATTTGGAGTATCTTTATCTACTGATTGTCAAACTCTGGAAAACACATTGCTATTGTGGTGTAGGATCGGGGGGGGGGGCTGCTGTCCCTCCATCCCTCCACCCTCCCCCCTTTCCCTCTCCATCCCGCATTCATCTCAGACACTAACCACACCCATTTGAGCCACGCCCATTATTTTACGTAAACTACGCCCATATTTTGCCGCATTTTATCCTTTTCCTAGGCCACACTTATAACCGCATGCTCCGCCCCTAATTATAACACAATTCCGCCTACTGCCAAAAAAGTGTCCCGATTTTTTTTTTTACAATGTTGGCAACTATGCAACCATAAATATATAGATATATTTATATATTTTTTTTTTATATATTTTTATGTCTTTTAAGATATACGATTAATTTAATGTCATCTAAGTGTTTATATTTATCTCTATCAGTGCGGCCACAGCATTTGCTTATTATTAACCACTTCCCACCCGGCCAATGCACATATACGGCCGGGTGGGAGCCGTCTACTTCTGATAGGACGTTCAGGAATGTCCTTCAGAAGGAGCGGGATCGGGCGCGCGTGCCCACGCAGCGGCACGATCCCGCGCAGCGGCACGATCCCGATGTGCTCGTGTCACCCGGACACAGCGCATTTCAGATCGGCAGGAGGGCTCTGTGATTGGCCCTCCTGATCACATGACGGCCATCTCCAATCACGGCCGTCATGTGATGTAAACAAACAGCCGGTTGCTAGGCAATCGGCTCCTCCTCTCCTCACACAGAAGTCATCGCTGAGGAGAGGAGAGCAGATCGCTGCAGCCGGCTGATGATCAGTGAGTATGAGCTGTTTTTTACAGCTTTTTACTCACTGATCACCAGTCTAGTGTAAACACACAACACACCACAGTATAAACACAGTCCCCACATATGTCCCCAAAACACACATGTCCCCAAAACATACATGACCCCAAATAATAAAAACACATGTCCCTAACAATAAAAACCCCCACATATGTCCCACTAAAATCACATGTCCCAATGATTATCTGCACACATATGTACGTGATCACCTGCACACATATGTACATGATCATTTGCGTACATATGTCCGTGATCACACAAACCAATTATTATAAACTTAACGGAATTTTTTTTACCAAAAACATGTAGCAGAATACATTTTGGCTTAAATTTATGACAAAATTTGATTTTATTGGATTTCTTTTAAAATAGAAAAAAGAAAATATTGTTTTTCTTCCAAATTTCCGCTTTTTTTGCGCTTATATCGTGAATAAATACCACCAAAATAAAGCTCTATTTGTGCGAACAAAATGATAAAAATTTCATTTGGGTACAGTGTAGCATGACCGTGCAATTGTCACTGAAAGCGCTAGAGCGATGAAAGCTGAAAATTGGGCTGGGAAGGAAGGGGGCGAAAGTGCCCTGTATTGAAGTGGTTAATCATGGACCATTATTGACCAATCACTTGTATACCATTGCTTGCTACATTTTCTTTTATTAACCAGTTCTTCTCCTTCATAGCATTTTTGTACACCATACTGTTTTCTCCTGCCCATATTCAGCATTGTGCCTTTTTTAGCCGGCGCTGGGACTTGTTGTCCCACAGTGCCAGCATATAAATAGCACACTGCTGACACTTTCCTTTCAGGCCTATTGAAGGAGCAGAAGCTCAGAGCGCGTAGCTAATCCTTTGCCAGCCTCTCTTTGGAAGCCAAGCCATCCCTCGAATGTGTACCCGGAAGTGATTGGGACTGACCCGTGACGTCATGCGCACTCCACGTGCGTTCCACGCGGGCCCCGGTATTGTAAAATTACCTGCGACCTATGAAATTCGCTCACCCCGTCACTTCCGGTGCGGCTCCGTCACTGAAACAGCTGACGGCGGGCCTGTACCGTGCATGCACCAATCCCCTGCCATTAACAGCGCATGCGCTGTATATTTATTTTCACGGTGGAGAAAAATTCTAGCCTCGAGTGGGCGGAGACTTGCGGGTGGGCGGGCAGAGCTGAACAGATGGTTAGAACGTCAGCAGCAGCCCCGCCCACCCCACGATTTTCTTCACTGGTCAAGAAAAATTATGGCTTCAAGCTGTATTAGCGCATGCGCGGGATATTTGTTCAGCGGTCGACCAAAATTATGGACTCAAGCGGGAGGAGACTTGCTGGGAGGGAGAGATAGAGCGGAGCTTAGAGCGGGGGCGGAGCTTGGAGAGGGGGGCGGGGCCCGTGCATAGTACTGACTACATATACAGTACATTGTTCTGCCAATAAATACGCCTCACTGCGCCCAGCAAACACCACCTCACTGTGACTAGAAATCGCCGCCTCACTGTGCCCAGCAAACGCCACCTCACTGCGCCCAGCAAACGCCACCTCACTGCGCCCAGCAAACGCCACCTCACTGCGACCAGAAATCGCCGCCTCACTGCGACTAGAATTTGCCGCCTCACTGCGCCCAGCAAACGCCACCTTACTGCGCCCAGAAATCGCTACCTCACTGCGCCCAGCAAATGCCACCTCACTGCACCCAGAAATCGCCACCTCACTGTGCCCAAAAAATGCCGCCTCACTGCGACCAGAAATCGCCACCTCACTGCAACCAGAAATCGCTGTCTCACTGCGCCAAGCAAACACCACCTCACTGCGCCCAGAAATCACCACCTCACTATGCCCAAAAAATACCGCCTCACTGCGACCAGAAATCGCCGCCTCACTGCGACCAGAAATCGCCACCTCACTGCGCCAAGCAAAAACCACCTCACTGCGACCAGAAATCGCCGCCTCACTGGGACCAGAATTTGACGACTCACTACGACCAGAAATCGCTGTCTCACTGCGCCAAGCAAACACCACCTCACTGCGCCCAGAAATCACCACCTCACTGCGCCCAAAAAATACCGCCTCACTGCGACCAGAAATCGCCACCTCACTGCGCCAAGCAAAAGCCACCTCACTGCGACCAGAAATCGCCGCCTCACTGGGACCAGAATTTGATGACTCACTGTGCCAAGCAAACGCCACCTCACTGCGCCCAGAAATCGCCACCTCACTGTGCCCAAAAAATGCCGCCTCACGGTGACCAGAAATCACCGCCTCACTGCGCAAAGCAAACGCCACCTCACTGCGCCCAGAAATCGCCACCTCACTGCGCCCAAAAAATGCCGCCTCAGGGCGACCAAAAATCACCGCCTCACTGCGCCAAGCAAACGCCACCTTACTGCGCCCAGAAATCGCCACCTCACTGCGCCCAAAAACCACCGCCTCACTGCGACCAGAAATCGCCGCCTCACTGCGCCAAGCAAACGCCACCTCACTGCGCCCAGAAATCGCTGCCTCACTGCGACCAGAAATCACCGCCTCACTGCGCCAAGCAAACGCCACCTCACTGCGACCAGAAATCGCCGCCTCACTGCGCCAAGCAAACGTCACCTCACTGCGCCCAGAAATCGCCACCTCACTGCGCCCAAAAAATGCCGCCTCACTGCGACCAGAAATCGCCACCTCACTGCGCCCAAAAATCGCCACCTCACTGCGCCCAGCAAACGCCACCTCACTGCGCCCAGAAATCTGCACCTCACTGTGCCCAAAAAATGCCGCCTCACTGCGACCAGAAGTTGCCGCCTCACTGCGACCAGAAATCGCCGTCTCACTGCGCCCAGAAATCACCACCTCACTGCGCCCAAAAAATGCCGCCTCACTGCGACCAGAAATCGCCGCCTCACTGCGCCAAACAAACGCCACCTCACTGCGTCCAGAAATCGCCGCCTCACTGCGACCAGAAATCACCACCTCACTGCGCCAAGCAAACGCCACCTCACTGCGACCAGAAATCGCCGCCTCACTGGGACCAGAATTTGTCGACTCACTGCGCCAAGCAAACGCCAGCTCACTGCGCACAGAAATCGCCACCTCACTGTGCCCAAAAAATGCCACCTCACGGCGACCAGAAATCACCGCCTCACTGCACCAAGCAAACGCCACCTCACTGCGCCCAGAAATCGCCACCTCACTGCGCCCAAAAACCGCCGCCTCACTGCGACCAGAAATCGCCGCCTCACTGCGCCAAACAAACGCCACCTCACTGCGTCCAGAAATCGCCGCCTCACTGCAACCAGAAATCGCCACCTCACTGCGACCAGAAATCGCCGCCTCACTGCGCCAAGCAAACGTCACCTCACTGCGCCCAGAAATCGCCACCTCACTGCGCCCAAAAAATGCCGCCTCACTGCGACTAGAAATCGCTGCCTCACTGCGACCAGCAAACGCCACCTCACTGCGCCCAGAAATCACCGCCTCACTGTGCCCAGCAAACGCCACCTCACTGCGCCCAGAAATCGCCGCCTCACTGCGCCCAGCAAACGCCACCTCACTGTGCCCAGCAAATGCCTCACTGTGCCCAAAAAATGCCCCTCACTGTGCCCAGCAAACGCCACCTCACTGTGCCCAACAAACGCCACCTCACCATGCCCAGAAAACGCCTCACTGTGCCCAGCAAACGCCTCACTGCACCCAAAAGATGCCGCCTCACTGTGCCCAGCAAACGCTGGCTCACTGTGCCCAGCGAACACCGCCTCACTGTGCCCAGCAAACGCTGGCTCACTGTGCCCATCAAACGCAACCACTGTGCCCATAAATTGCCGTCAGATTGTCAAGCCGTAGCTGTGCTCCCTGGGGATATGCTGATCACCCATCTGTGCTGCTGGAGGGAGCCCAGACGGGCATAAATGAGGGACCTGCATGTCATGGTAAGTGAGACCATCCCATATCCCACTCCATCTTTCCTGAGAACAGGGACCCCCTTCCAACCCCCCCAGGAGAGGGAACCCCCCCCCAAAGACAGAGACCCCCTTCTCCCCCCTGAGGACAGGGAAACCTTCTCCCCCCTGAGGACAGGGACCCCCTTCTCTCCTGGGGACAGGGACTCCCTTCTCTCCTGAGGACAAGGGTCCCCTTCTCTCCTGAGGACAAGGGTCCCCTTCTCTCCTGGGGACAGGGGCCCCCTTCTCTCCTGGGGACAGGGACCCCCTTCTCTCCTGGGGACAGGGACCCCCTTCTCTCCTGGGGACAGGGATCCCCTTCTCTCTTGGGGACAGGGACCTCCTTCTCTCCTGGGGACAGGAACTCCATCTCCCCTGGGAATGGGGACTTCATCTCACCTAGGGACCCCATCTGCCCTGGGGATCAGGACCCCACCTCCCCCAAGAACAGGAACCTGATCACCCTGTGTGCGCCAACCTCACTGCCCTGCTGGCCATGTGTCCTGTGTGAGGGCCCTCCTGTGACAGCTCTTATAAGGACTTCACCCCACTGTGTGATCCCCCTACATGACTGATCCCTCTGTGTCCAAAACTTACACGGGGAACCCCTCTGTTTGCTCCCCCTACATGTCTGCATACTCTGACCACCACCTGTACCATTTCCACATCCTCTGACTGCCTCCTGTATCCTGTGCACATGTTCCGACCCCCTCTTGTACCATGTCTGTAGCCTCTAGCCACCTCCTGTGTCCTGTCTGCAATCTCTGACTATCTCTTGTCTTTTAACGTGTCTGCAGTCTCTTAGGGGGCGTCTGGAGAGGAATCAAGAGTGAGAGCACCGCCAGGATTGGGATTACGGGAGGAGTCAGATGTGTATGGACTGTGGAGAAGAGACTATAGAATAAAAACCAGAACCACCAACCTGGAGCCGTCTAACTGAGCCCTGCATGCTGCACTGGAGAGGAGGTCAGTGACAAGAGGGCACTCATATAAAGGTTTCCCATCATCTCAGTAACACCCCCCCTAGTGTATTCACTCTGCGGAAGGTGGTCTCTGGTCACCAGAGTTTCCCCCCCATAACATTTCCCGGCATTCCCCTTTACATCAGTCCGCAGGATTCTTCCCCAAGGCAAAGGAAAATGCTACAGAGCATGATCTAAGGAGGAACTCTGATGTAAGGGGTGCTCTAATCTATCCCATGTATCCTCTGTGTACTCTGGACATGTCTGTAGGTCCCCATCCCTTCTAATCTATCCCTTGTATCCTCTGTGTACTCTGGACATGTCTCTGGGCCTCCATCCCTTCTAATCTAACAGGGGGAACTCTGCGAACCCTGATGCAAAGGGCAATGCTGCAGACCCTGATGTAAGTTGGAACTCTGATGTAAATGGGAATGCAGTGGACTCTGATATAAGGTGGTCTCTGGTGACCAGAGCACCCCTTACATCAGAGTTCCTCCTTAGATCATGCTCTGTAGCATTTTCCTTTGCCTTGGGGAAGAATCCTGCGGACTCTGATGTAAAGGGGAATGCCGGGAAATGTTATGGGGGGGAAACTCTGGTGACCAGAGACCACCTTCCGCAGAGTGAATACACTAGGGGGGGGTGTTACTGAGATGATGGGAAACCTTTATATGAGTGCCCTCTTGTCACTGACCTCCTCTCCAGTGCAGCATGCAGGGCTCAGTTAGACGGCTCCAGGTTGGTGGTTCTGGTTTTTATTCTATAGTCTCTTCTCCACAGTCCATACACATCTGACTCCTCCCGTAATCCCAATCCTGGCGGTGCTCTCACTCTTGATTCCTCTCCAGACGCCCCCTAAGAGACTGCAGACACGTTAAAAGACAAGAGATAGTCAGAGATTGCAGACAGGACACAGGAGGTGGCTAGAGGCTACAGACATGGTACAAGAGGGGGTCGGAACATGTGCACAGGATACAGGAGGCAGTCAGAGGATGTGGAAATGGTACAGGTGGTGGTCAGAGTATGCAGACATGTAGGGGGAGCAAACAGAGGGGTTCCCCGTGTAAGTTTTGGACACAGAGGGATCAGTCATGTAGGGGGATCACACAGTGGGGTGAAGTCCTTATAAGAGCTGTCACAGGAGGGCCCTCACACAGGACACATGGCCGGCAGGGCAGTGAGGTTGGCGCACACAGGGTGATCAGGTTCCTGTTCTTAGGGGAGGTGGGGTCCTGATTCCCAGGGCAGATGGGGTCCCTAGGTGAGATGAAGTCCCCGTTCCCAGGGGAGATGGAGTTCCTGTCCCCAGGAGAGAAGGGGGTCCCTGTCCCCAAGAGAGAAGGGGGTCCCTGTCCCCAGGAAAGAAGGGGGTCCCTGTCCTCAGGGGGGAGAAGGTTTCCCTGTCCTCAGGGGGGAGAAGGGGGTCTCTGTCTTGGGGGGAGGGGGTCCCTGTCCTCAGAGGGGGGGAGGGGTTCCCTCTCCTGGGGGGGGTTGGAAGGGGGTCCCTGTTCTCGGGAAAGATGGAGTTGGATATGGGATGGTCTCACTTACCATGACATGCAGGTCCCTCATTTATGCCCGTCTGGGCTCCCTCCAGCAGCACAGATGGGTGATCAGCATATCCCCAGGGAGCACAGCTACGGCTTGACAATCTGGCAGCAATTGATGAGTACAGTGGCTGTGTTTGATAGCACAGTGGCGGCAATTTATGGGCACAGTGGTTGCGTTTGATGGGCACAGTGAGCCAGCGTTTGCTGGGCACGGTGAGGCGCTGTTCGCTGGGCACAGTGAGGTGTTTGCTGAGCACAGTGAGGCGGCATTTTTTGGGTGCAGTGAGGCGTTTGCTGGGCACAGTGAGGCGTTTTCTGGGCATGGTGAGGTGGCGTTTGTTGGGCACAGTGAGGTGGCGTTTTCTGGGCACAGTGAGGGGCATTTTTTGGGCACAGTGAGGCATTTGCTGGGCACAGTGAGATGGTGTTTGTTGGGCACAGTGAGGCGGCGATTTCTGGGCGCAGTGAGGCGGCGATTTCTGGTCGCAGTGAGGTGGCGTTTGCTTGGCGCAGTGAGGCGGCGATTTCTGGTCGCAGTGAGGCGGCGATTTCTGGTCGCAGTGAGGCGGCATTTTTTGTGTGCAGTGAGGTGGCGATTTCTGGGCGCAGTGAGGTGGTGTTTGCTTGGCGCAGTGAGGGGGCGATTTCTGGGCGCAGTGAGGTGGCGATTTCTGGGTGCAGTGAGGTGGCATTTGCTTGGCGCAGTGAGGTGGCGATTTCTGGGCGCAGTGAGGTGGCGTTTGCTTGGCGCAGTGAGGTGGCGTTTGTTTGGCGCAGTAAACGGCAAATTCTGGTCGCAGTGAGGCGACGATTTCTGGTCGCAGTGAGGTGCCGTTTGCTGGGCGCAGTGAGGTGGCGATTTCTGGGCGCAGTGAGAAGGCGTTTGTTTGGCGCAGTGAGGCGGCAAATTCTGGTCGCAGTGAGGTGGCGATTTCTGGTCGCAGTGAGGTGGCGTTTTCTTGGCGCAGTGAGGCGGCAAATTCTGGTCGCAGTGAGGCGGCGATTTCTGGTCGCAGTGAGGTGGCGTTTGCTTGGCGCAGTGAGGTGGCGATTTCTGGTCGCAGTGAGGCGGCGTTTTCTGGTCGCAGTGAGGTGGCATTTTTTGGGCGCAGTGAGGTGGCGATTTCTGGGTGCAGTGAGGTGGTGTTTGCTTGGCGCAGTGAGGCGGCGATTTCTGGGCACAGTGAGGCGGCGATTTCTAGGTGCAGTGAGGTGGCGTTTGCTTGGCGCAGTGAGGTGGCGATTTCTGGGCGCAGTGAGAAGGCGTTTGTTTGGCGCAGTGAGGCGGCAAATTCTGGTCGCAGTGAGGTGGCGATTTCTGGTCGCAGTGAGGTGGCGTTTGCTTGGCGCAGTGAGGCGGCGATTTCTGGTCGCAGTGAGGCGGCATTTTTTGGGCACAGTGAGGTGGCGATTTCTGGGCGCAGTGAGGTGGCGTTTTCTTGGCGCAGTGAGGCGGCAAATTCTGGTCGCAGTGAGGCGGCGATTTCTGGTCGCAGTGAGGTGGCGTTTGCTTGGCGCAGTGAGGTGGCGATTTCTGGTCACAGTGAGGCGGCGTTTTCTGGTCGCAGTGAGGTGGCATTTTTTGGGCGCAGTGAGGTGGCGATTTCTGGGTGCAGTGAGGTGGTGTTTGCTTGGCGCAGTGAGGCGGCGATTTCTGGGCACAGTGAGGCGGCGATTTCTAGGTGCAGTGAGGTGGCGTTTGCTTGGCGCAGTGAGGTGGCGATTTCTGGGCGCAGTGAGGTGGCGTTTGCTTGGCGCAGTGAGGCGGCGATTTCTGGTCGCAGTGAGGCGGCGATTTCTGGTCGCAGTGAGGTGGCGTTTGCTGGGCGCAGTGAGGTGGCGATTTTTGGGCGCAGTGAGGTGGCGTTTGCTTGGCGCAGTGAGGCGGCAAATTCTGGTCGCAGTGAGGTGGCGATTTCTGGGCGCAGTGAGGTGACGTTTGCTTGGCGCAGTGAGGCGGCGATTTCTGGTTGCAGTGAGGCGGCGATTTCTGGTCGCAGTGAGGTGGCGTTTGCTGGGCGCAGTGAGGTGGCGATTTTTGGGCGCAGTGAGGTGGCGTTTGCTTGGCGCAGTGAGGCGGCAAATTCTGGTCGCAGTGAGGTGGCGATTTCTGGGCGCAGTGAGGTGACGTTTGCTTGGCGCAGTGAGGCGGCGATTTCTGGTTGCAGTGAGGCGGCGATTTCTGGTCGCAGTGAGGTGGCGTTTGCTGGGCGCAGTGAGGTGGCGATTTTTGGGCGCAGTGAGGTGGCGTTTGCTTGGCGCAGTGAGGCGGCAAATTCTGGTCGCAGTGAGTCGCAGCAAGTCTCCGCCCGCTTGAGTCCATCATTTTGGTCGACCGCTGAACAAATATCCCGCGCATGCGCTAATACAGCTTGAAGCCATCATTTTTTTGACCAGTGAAGAAAATCTTGGGGTGGGCGGGGCTGCTGCTGACGTTCTAACCATCTGTTCAGCTCCGCTCGCCCACCCGCAAGTCTCCGCCCACTCGAGCCGCACCGGAAGTGACGGGGTGAGCAAATTTCATAGGTCGCAGGAAATTTTACAACAACGGCCTCTTCCTGATGGCCACAGGAGGAGCCCCTGCTGATAACCTCTTATCTGCAGCCCTGCATCTCTGCAGCACTATCCGGATCGAGACCTGAAGTAACCCACCATGGACCACCATTAAACAGATGAGCCCTTTTAGCTATTTTTTCCTGTAAGTGTAATCATTTCTTGCTTACTACAGAGCCAGCTCTCTGATGATGGCAGCCACCTCTTTTACCAAGCTACTATACTTGCTTTAACCCCTGGCTTAACCTTTGGACTGCCAGTTTTATTGCTATGGACTGAATGCCTATTTTTGTTTGGGTACAGCGTTGCATGACCGCGCAATTGTCATTCAAATTGCGACAGCTCTGAAAGCTGAAAATTGGCTTGGGCGGGAAGTTGTCTAAGTGCCTGTTATTGAAGTGGTTAAACATCCCAAGTATTGTATGCATTTTGTACTTGCACTTACAGTTACTACTACTTCATAAAATAGCAGCTAGACTCAAAATCTATTTACTGAATCGGATCAGGCAGCAATTGTGATTGGTTGCCAGAGATAACAGTGTATCATTACCGCTCACTGACTGGCTGCTAGAAGTTACAGCACACATTATGGCTCACTGATTATTTTCTAGAGGTTACAACATATGACTTCTGCTTATTGATTTTTTGCTAGAGATTACTGTATATCAATACTGCTCACTGATTGATTGCTAGAGGTTACTGGACATCTATACCACTCACTAATTGGTTGTTAGAGGTTACTGCACATTATTACTGCTCACTAATTGGTTCCTAGAGGTTACTGCATATCCTTACCGCTCAATGATTGGTTGCAAGAGGTTACAGCACATCCTCTCCACACTGCCTGCACACCATGGACTGGGTAGGTGAGGGAATCCATCAATCGACAGAAAACTCCTAGGAATCCTAAGACTCCTGGGATTAGTGGAAATTCTGGGGGTTGATGGGATCAGTGGCAGTGGTGGGAGATGGGATAGTTAAGAGGTAGTACACTGTGGCAAATTCTGAATCATGTAGAGCAAATCTGGAAATCTTTGGCAAGTATATAGTGGGGGATTCTACCAATGTAATGGGGCATTTACAATGACCACCAATGTGAGTGGAAATTTACACTTACCGCCATGTAATGGGGGATTTTACACCACCCACCAATAGAAAAGAGGAATTTCTACACTCACACCAATGTAATAAGAGCATTTACACCAACCACCAGTGTAAGGGGGAATATGCAATGACCTCCATGTAAGGGGGAATTTACACTGACAACCATTGTTGAGGAGATTTGTACTGACCACAAATGTAAGGTGACACTTCAACACCGACCACCAATGTTAGGGGGGATTTATACTGACCACCAATGTAAAGGGGGATTTACACTGACCACCAGTGTAAGGGCAATTCTGCACTTACCACCAATGTTCTGTAAATGGAAATTTACACTGATCACCAATGTAATGAAGAATTTACACTGACAACCAATGTAAGGGGGGATTTTACATCAACAGCCAAAACAGGGGGATTTCTACACTGGCCACCAATGTAGGGGGAATTTACACTCACCATCAATTTAAAGGGGGCTTCTCCACCACCACTACCAATGTAAGGTAGGATTAGAAACTGACCACAAATGCAGGTTTGGATTTTTTAACGATTACCAATATAAAGAGGCGTTTCTACACTGGCCACCAATGTAATGGGGATTTACACTGACCATCAATGTAAGGGGGGCCTTCACACTGGCAACTAGTGTGAATAAAAGGATTGTACACCAGACCCCAATGTAATGAAGATTTACATTAACCACCAATATAAATGAGATGTTTAGCCTGTGTTCACATTTGTGTGTGTCGGAAATACATGCAAAATCGCTTTCCTGACACCACAGAAATATGCTGCCCTTTAGCAAATACACAGCAGTGCCATTAATTGTTATTGACACCCTCATGCATTGGCTCAGATTCACATGCACCAAAATTCAGGGTGCTGTGTCACCATGTTATTTTGAAGGAGGGTTCCACCTCCAATTTGCTTTGTAGAACAGGCTGCTAATGACTATAGTTGTAGGCAGGACTTTCAAGCATGCTCCTTTACCTCACCAGTAGGCAGCATTCAACAGAAGTGATGGTAGACATGATATACATATGAATGCTGCCTCAATTTGCATATCAATGCCGTAGTCCACGACTATTTACATATTAATGCTGCCGTTATTTACATATCAATGCAGATTATTTACATGTAAACACAGGGTCTGCAGGTGAGTCATCTGTACATGGCAATAGAGCACAGCTGGGCAGCAGCAACAGAACGGTACACTGAGATATCGGGACACAGAATGGGACTAAAACTAAGGGGATAAGGGAATTTGAACTGTGAGTTGGCAAATATGAGGCAGCTGCTTTGGGCCCCACAACAATGATGGGCTGACCCTTTTACCCTGCCCTAAAAACGGTCCTGATCCTCACGTATTCCCGACCTATACAAATGAAGAATTTCAATTCAGGTGCATATACAAAGCTTTACTGAAGAACAAGTTGGCACAAAAGATCTACATCTACTCTCTCTCTCTCTCTCACTCTCTCTCTCTCTCTCTCTCTGTTATAGCACAGAACACTTCATTGCCATAAACGCAAACCCTTAGCCCTTGTACACACGGTCGGACATTCTGCCAACCAAATCCGTTGGCTTTTGTCCGACGGATTTTGTCCGACGGATTGTGCCCGAAACTGTTGCATACACACGGTCGGATCAAGTTGTCGGAGTTTGCGGTTGCCAAGGACGCGGTGACGTAAGCCGTGTACGGCGGGACTAGAAAAGGGAAGTTCAGCACCACATCCGGGCACCCTTTGGGCTCCTTCTGCTGATCTCGTGTTAGTAGAAGTTTGGTGAGAGACGATTCGCGCTTTTCAGATTTGTGATTCAGATCGCTACTGCTCTTTGGTTTGTGCTTGTCTTTGCGTATCTGATAATCAGTGCTTGCAGTCAGTAAGTATTTGTTTCTCATTGTGGACTATATCTTGGTATAGTACGCTTTGAAAGGCATTTTTTATTGTCTGCTTGCTTCTGCTATTCAGCTCGTTCTTTCAGGCCTTCCTGTTTATCGGTGCTTTCTGGTGTCCGTTCTGACGAGCCGACCGTTTTGAAACCATGTTTCGTCTACGTACTCGTCGTAGAGTTTGTGCTGTGCAGGGGCTTCGTGTTGGGGTTGTTACTTTGACACAAGCCCGGTCCATGAACAGGGAGGGGAGGCGTTTGTGGACCAAGAATTGGTTGCACCAGCATGACCAGTTCTCGCACATGCCTTTGCTCCGTGAGATCCGAGAGAATAATCCTGATGATTTCAGGAATTATCTCCGGATGACGGACCCCGTTTTTCACCGTCTGCTGGCTTTGCTGATCCCTTATATCAGCAGGCAGGATACCTGCATGCGGCAAGCCATCACTCCGGAGCAGAGGATCATCGCCACGTTGCACTACTTGGCGACTGGGAGAAGCCTTCAGGACCTCAAGTTCTCTACAGGCATCTCCCCCAGGCTCTGGGGATCATTATTCCAGAGACCTGTTCTGCCATCATTCAGGTCCTGCAGAAGGACTATATGAAGGTAAGTTTTATCCTTTAACATCACATTCTATGTATTTCAAGATTGCTAATGTCTTGCATTTCTTTAATCATTCCCTAATTACCATCATTGCAATATGCTCTAATTCATATACTCTGCCCCTTTGTCCTCAGGCATATTTGCCTCACTAACTTCCCCACCATGCTCTTCTTGGCCCATAAAACTATAGTCTGGTCACTTACCAATGTCTTTTGTCAGCTCCATAGTATTGCTTTTCCCTAAACACCCCCTAAAATGTCTACAAATGTTATGTGTGTGCTTCAATTCATGCAGAGTCACTTTTTTTTTGGGGGGGGGTTGTACCAAACTCATTAGGAACCACCCTCCCCCCAACTGCTAGCTCAGCTGATAGCAATCCTCTATCTGCTGACTTTACCAAACCCAATACACACTATACCTACCTTTTTTTTAGCTCACATTTATGGATGAATTCACCTAAGCATGTAGTGCAAGGGCCTGCCTCAATACTTTCAAATGCAATTGTTTTTTTTTTTTTAACCTATTAATTATCTGGATATGTAATAGCAGAATGTCAAAAACTGCTTCCATTTAGGTTTCTTTTTGGTATTATGACACTTCTTACCTGTCCGGTGGGCTGCCAATAGTGTAAGTAAGGAGGGGCTTCCCAAAGTAGCACACATTATTTAGCCATTCAGCTCTCAATCAAGTGGATAGGGTTACCTGTCCTAAACATCCCCCCCTAATTTTTTTAGCAAGGGCCCATCAGATGGGGGGGATGGGGGGTGATGACTCTTATAAGGGGACCTTAGACTCTAGGCTTTAAATACTCCGTTCCCAAAATGTTATACTCATTTTGACCAAAAATGTTGGTGTCTAATCTGCTTGCAATGTTGATTTGTCAAATTACACATTTTTGTTCTTGTTTCACTCCGCAGTGTCCTTCAATGCCACAGGAATGGCAGACTGTGGCCTCCCACTTTGCCAGTCGTTGGGACTTTCCCAATTGTGGAGGAGCAATAGATGGGAAGCACGTCCGCATCGTCCCACCACCCAACTCGGGGTTGTACTATTATAATTATAAGGGGTTTCATAGTATCGTGTGTGTCCTGCACAATTTTATGAAAAAAGTTTCTGTGAACTATGCGGTCTCAGTTGGCCAACAAGAAGCAGACTTGATGGAAAATGAAGATAACCTCACGGGCCTTGAACATGCTCATCCTGGCTTGCCCCCACCAAAGCACCTGTGAGGTTAGAACACAATACATGGACTACTTTGTGGGTAGAGGGGCCATTGATATGCCAGACAATGTCTGAGCGGCATTTTACGAATACATTTTTATCTGAAACTCCTTCATTTACTGCTTGGCTTGGTTTTAGGTGTTTCCTAGGTATATTTAGGTTTTTTCAAGTTGTGCCTTTTTCACCAACAGTGCAAACCCAAGTTCAGAGCAAGATGAGGGGACAGTCTCTTCTTCAGATAATCTTATTATGTTGTGGGTCTGCTACACACACACCTTGTTTTAGTAACTAATGTTACTAACTAATGTTTGTAGTGCATTACTGACCAAAATCGTGCTAATTTTCTGCACCATGGCAGGGAAATGGCATGATTGTCCAAATTTACACCTCACTGTGTTTTTTTTTACTAAAGGCACTTCCACTATGCACTACAAGTGCACTGCAAAAGTGCACCTGAAACTGCACTTGGAGTGCAAAGTGGAGTTGCCTTTATTAATTCACACTCCTTCTCAGCACAAACTAAAATTTTAATACAAAAACATTTTTGGTGCAATGAAAAAGGAAGCCACACATTGGTGATAATTAAACTTTTTAATACAAGCACATTCACATGTGCGTTTCGAAAAGGTTTTGACAACAAACCAAGAAATTGTGTGTATCAAAAACAGAGTTCAATCAAAATTTGGTTTACTTGGTGGTTTTGTGTAAGCAGGCATGTATCAAACCGTAAAATATAGAACATAGGAAAAGTGAAGACAATATCAGACATGAGTATGTACAAACTGGGCTGATATTGCCTTCATCACATGGGGTGTCACCCCCTGAAAAATCCAAATTTGGAAGATGCACACAATGTGTCAACATGTGCTATCTCCCATCATGGAGAATCAATGTACATGCTTTGGGGCTGCAACCCCTTCATCTCAGACACTTTCAACAAAACACGTACATTGATCCCCCATGATGGGAGATAGCACATGTTTACACACTTTGTGCATCTTCCAAATTTGTAATTTCGATAAATACAAAATTTTTTGTTTAAAATATCCAAAAAAAAACCCTATCTAGTTTGGTGTGTTTCACACTCTCTCCAAAACATCAATGATGTTCTTCATTTTATTTTTAACATCATTGATGTTTTGCTGTATATTTTCCTAATCCCGATTGCACCCCATTATCTCCCCAATCAGGATCTGGGCACTTTCACTGGTAAAACGGGAATCTTCTTCCACATCACCTACAAAACAAAGCAAAAAAAACACACCATGTAATAAAAATATGGTGACATACATTGATGAGCTTACCGGAAGCTGTGTTCTCTGACACTCACCTGTTGTGGTGACAATTTGCCCAACCTCCACAATCTCTCCTTCCTCCTCCTCCTTCTGCTCCTCTGTTTCTGCTTTTGGAAGTTGCCCTTCTTTGGGAGGGGTGTGGTCCCTGGTGTCCTCATACTTGCCGAGTCTTCTCTCCCCTATGAGAATGGAAAAAAAGAAAGAATTAGCACACAGAGGGCAGAATTAACAATATGAAACATTGTTTGGAAGTGTTGTACAATTGTTTATTTTGGCCGAGCTTCAAGGTCATAACATTATTGGGGACACTGTGTTCAGCTAGAATACTTACCTGCAGAACGATGTTTCCTACGAACGAATGAAACCATGAACTTGAAAGTGGCCATTTTAAACTGCACAACATGAAATCAAAGCACATGGAGCAGGATGCAAGCAATAATAATCATATGAACACACAGCTACTTTCTTTTGTCAAGAACACGCTTGATCATTATGTCATGCTCGTGCTCCCTCAGTTTCAGGTCTGACCAGCGTTTTCTCAGTTGATCCATGGATCGGCGTATCACAAAATTCTTATGAAGACTCTTCACAACTTTATTCATGATCTTGGCCTTTCTGATATTTGAGTTTGGGTAAGGTCCATACTTCCCATCATAGTCGGTCCTGTTCAATATGTCCACCATCTCCAACATCTCTCCAAAAGACATATTTGAGGCCTTAAAACTTCTCTTCCTGGATCGGGACGTTTCAGGCTCCGGCCTTTCCTCACCCTCCTCCTCGTTAATGGAGCTATTATTAGTGCGCACCTGTGTTCTCTCCGAAATGTGCTCTCCCCACTGCGCCGGAAGCGAAGCGGCAGGGAATAGTCTAGAAAGTAGGGATGAGCTTCGTGTTCGAGTCGAATATACGTTCGACTCGAACATCGGCTGTTCGTCCGTTTGGCGGAGTCCGAACATTTTGGTCCGTTCGCGCCAAATTCGTGTGGCGCTCACGGCCCACAATGCACTGCGATGGCGCAGTGCATTGCTGGCTCATGATTGGCCAAGCATGCACTGTGACCCCGCATGCTTGGCCAGTCGCAGCGCCAGCAGCGAGGAGAGCCATGATTGGCCACAGGCTCAGGCTGTGTAGTGCACGCCTCACACTATATAAGGCCGCCAGCGCGGCGGCCTTGTGTAGTGTGTTGGCGTCTGAAGCAGTGGGTGTTCTGTGTACCTTCAACACAGTACACACCGATCGTTTTCGGACGATTTTCGATCTTGCTGTTGTGTATTGGTTGTTGTCTGCGTACCCTGACCGCAGTATACACCGCTATATTCACCTCACCTATATAGCTAGTGATCTATCTTTTATAATAGAGCTTGCAGTCAGTAGTGTTAGGAGCTAGTGCGTGCTGTCTGCGTGCTCTGTACCCAGTACATACCGCTATATCCACCTACATAGCTCTTCTCTATTTGAGCCCACTTGCCATCTGCAGGAGTTATTGGAAGTTGTGTGTGCCTCCAGCACAGCACAGTATACATCTGTATATACCCCTTTATCTTTGGTGTTCTATAATAAAGGCATCTGCAGGAGTTAGTGGGTGTTGTGTGCCACTAGCACAATATACACTACCCAACTGCTTTTTTACCCAACTCCCTTCAGGCCATTACCATGTCTGGAAGGCCAGCAAGGAGAGGCAGACAGGCGCGAGCCGATAATAGAGGGCAAGCAGGCTCTGTGTCTAGAGACAACAGTGCTGGTCGTGGACACGGTGCATTGTCATCAGCACGTGGCCATGGGACACGTTTGTCCTTCTTTTCGGCAGCTGGACATGTTGAGCCGCAACATGCCAACGACTTGGTAGAGTGGATGACCAAGCCCTCTTCATCCTCCTCCTCCTCTCTCACCCAGTCTCAGGGTACTAGCAAAGCAGCTGCCAACGCATCGTCTTCCCTCCTCTCAATGTCATCATCAGTGACTCCTTCCCTAGACCCACCACGTCCTCCTGAGGAGTCTCCTGAACTCTTTGAGCACAGTGTTGGGTACATGCTCCAGGAGGATGCCCAGTGTTTTGTAGCCTCTGATGATGACACTCAGCTAGAGGAAGGCAGTAGCGTGAATGCAGAGAGAGGGGATGCTCAATAAGGACAGCAATCTGGCAGTCATGTTCAACAAGCTGCAGCATACTGCCAGGTTTGCTACAGCGATGAAGAGGGAGAGGATGATGAGGGCACTGACTCCACGTGGGTGCCTGGTAGGAGAGAGGAGGAGGAGGAGGAGGCACATGTCCAACGAGGCAGGATGCCCTCCGGGGGCCAGCTTAGGGGCAGCACGCTGACTGAATCACACCGCAGAGCTCTGCCTGTGCAGGGCGCTGCCTCTGCACGTTATGCTAAAAGTTCTTTGGTGTGGGCCTTTTTTGAGACGAGTGCATCAGATCGCACCGCTGCTATTTGCAACATATGTCTCAAGCGTATCTGGCGTGGCCAAAACATCAGCCGCTTGGGCACCACATGCTTGAACAGACATATGTTGACCTGCCATGCAGCTCGTTGGCAAGCGTACCTCAAAGACCCACACCAAAGAACACAGCGGCCCTCTCCTTGCTCCTCATCAGCTGGCATCTCCAACCCCACTAGACCTTCAGTCCTCTCTGAAACCTGCTCTGAGAGGAATGAAGGTGTAGAATTAGGTGTGTCACAGCCAAGTGCTTCCGGGCACTCTGCTAGCAGTACACCCACGTCCGATTATAGCAGGCAAATGTCCCTGCCCCAGCTGCTGGACCGGCGAAAGAAGTTCACTCCCAGCCATCCACATGCCCAGCGGTTGAATGCTAGCTTGGCTAAATTGCTAGCACTTCAACTGCTGCCTTTTCAGTTGGTAGACTCGGCCCCCTTCCGTGAGTTTGTACAATGTGCGGTTCCTCAGTGGCAGGTCCCCAAACGCCACTTTTTCTCACGGAAGGCGATTTCGGCTCTCTACTGGCATGTGGAAAGCAATGTCCTTGCCTTGCTGGACAGGGCGGTCAGCGGTAAGGTGCATATTACCGCTGACTCATGGTCCAGCAGGCATGGACAGGGACGTTACCTGTCTTTCACGGCCCATTGGGTCACTCTTCTGGCAGCTGGGAAGGATGCAGGACAAGGTGCAGTAGTGTTGGAGGTTGTTCCGCCACCACGCCTCCAAAATGCTACTATTGGTTGTGACACACCTCTCTCCTCCACCCCCTCCTCTTCTTCTTCCTCCATGGCCTCTTCCAGTGCTCTGTCCTCAGAACCAGCGGTGCTCCATAGGCGTTCCAGGGGCTACGCAAGTATGCAGGCAAAACGATGCCATGCTGTGCTTGCGCTGGTTTGTTTGGGGGACAGGAGCCACACTGGGGCGGATGTTTTGTCAGCTCTGCAGGGGCAGGCCGAGAGGTGGTTGACGCCACGCCAGCTTAAGCCAGGAATGGTGGTTTGCGACAATGGCACCAACCTCCTCTCCGCCCTCCGACAGGGACAACTGACCCATGTGCCCTGTGTAGCTCACGTCCTTAACCTGGTGGTGCAGCGGTTCTTGGGCAGGTACCCCGGCTTACAGGATGTCCTGAAGCAGGCCAGGAAAGTCTGTGTGCATTTCTGCCGATCATTTAATGCCTGTGCTCGGCTGGCTGAGCTCCAAAAGGAGTTGAACCTGCCCAAGAACCGCCTTATATGTGACATGCCCACCAGGTGGAACTCAACGTTGGCCATGCTACAGCGGCTGCACACGCAGCAGAGGGCCATCAATGAGTACCTGTGCGACTACGGCACCAGGACAGGGTCAGGGGAGCTTGGATTTTTCTCACCACGCCAGTGGGGCATGATCAGGGATGCATGCACTGTCCTGTCACCGTTTGAGGAGGACACAAGGATGGTGAGCAGTGACAGTGCATGCATCAGTGACACTGTACCTCTTGTCCACCTCTTGGAGCATACGCTGCGTGGAATAATGGACAGGGCATTTGAGGCAGAACAGAGGCAGGAAGAGGAGGACTTCCTTGCCTCTCAAGGCCCCCTTTATCCAGACAGTGTTCCTGCTGTGCCACCCATCACACAGGAAGAGGATGAGGAGGAGGAAGAGGAGGAGGAGGATGATTGTGTCAGCATGGAGGTGGAGGCTGGCACTCAGCATCAGCAGCAGCAGCAGCAGTCTTGTAGGGATGATTTACAGTCCCAAGAAACACGTGGACTTGTACGTGGCTGGGAGGGGGTAGCTGCGGATCATGTTGTCCTTAGTGACCCAGAGGACTCCGGACTGAATGCCTCAGCTAACCTACGCTGCATGGCCTCCCTGATCCTGCAAAGCCTGCGGAAGGATCCTCGTATTCTTCGGATCAAGGAGAGGGACCATTACTGGCTGGCCACTCTCCTTGATCCATGGTACAAGGGTAAGGTTGCTGACCTTATCTTGCCATCGCAGAGGGAGCAGAGGATGAGACATCTCCGGGAGGCCTTGCAGAAAGGTCTGTGCAACGCGTTCCCAGAGACTGGGAGGTTACAAACTCCTGGTCCTGGACAACGTGTTGCTGAGGCATCGGTCAGAAGGAGCGGTGGAGAAGGTGGCCGTCTGACTGATGCTTTCAGACAATTTTTTAGTCCGCAGCCCCAAGGTATGATCGGTTCCAGCAACCATCGCCAGCGTCTGATTTACATGGTGCAGGAATACCTAGGGGCAAGGTCAGACTTGGACACCTTTCCCACCGAAAATCCTCTGGCTTACTGGGTCTTGAGGATGGATCACTGGCCAGAGCTTGCACAGTATGCAATTGAGCTACTGGCCTGTCCTGCATCCAGCGTTCTTTTGGAACGCACCTTCAGTGCTGCTGGTGGCTTTGTTACCGATCACAGGGTGCGGCTGTCTACCGAATCAGTTGATCGACTGACCTTCATCAAGATGAATCAGTCTTGGATCACCCACAGCTACCAAGCACCTGAAGCTGATGTAACAGAATAATTTTTTTTTAAATATCACATCCCTTCAAGACTGCCTATGCTGATGCTGAGTGACTGTCCTGTTATGTTAATTGTCTATCCTCTTCTTCCTCCGATGATACGTTGGAAGAACATTTCTGTTTCTGGGTGATGCCATCAGCCCAATTTTTCTGCCCCTGTTTAACAGGGGCGTTTAATTACAATTTTTGATGCAATGCTTTGCAGCAGGGCTAATTCCTGCAATAAAACTAGAGTATAAGGGAGAGGTTGCAGTGTCGTGGCACCAGCACCAGTGCCTAAAGCACAATTTTTCTGCCCCTGTTTAACAGGGGTGTTTAATTACAATTTTTGATGCAATGCTTTGCAGCAGGGCTAATTCCTGCAATAAAACTAGAGTATATGGGAGAGGTTGCAGTGTCGTGGCACCAGCACCAGTGCCTAAAGCACAATTTTTCTGCCCCTGTTTAACAGGGGAGTTTAATTACAATTTTTGATGCAATGCTTTGCAGCAGGGCTAATTCCTGCAATAAAACAAGAGTATATGGGAGAGGTTGCAGTGTCGTGGCACCAGCACCAGTGCCTAAGGCCCAATTTTTCTGCCCCTGTTTAACAGGGGCGTTTAATTACAATTTTTGATGCAATGCTTTGCAGCAGGGCTAATTCCTGCAATAAAACTAGAGTATATGGGAGAGGTTGCAGTGTCATGGCACCAGCACCAAAGGCCCAATTTTTCTGCCCCTGTTTAACAAGGATATGTAATTACAATTCTTGATATAATATTTCACAGGAGGGCCCGTTCCTGTGCCCACCCAGAGTAACTGTGAGGACTTATAGTGTTGTGGCACCAGCACCACAACCACCAAAGGTCAATTTTTCTACCACTGTTCAACAATGGCATGTAATTACAATTCTTGATATAATCGTTCACAGCAGAGCGCTCCAGCGCCCAGCAAGAGTCACTTTGAGGGCTTACAATGTTGTGGCAAAACCAACACCTTATTCCGCCATTTCTGCAGAGCATATAGGGCAGGCCCCTACTTTCAAACATCCAACTTACAAACATCTCCTACTTGCAAACGGAAGGAGACAACAGCAAGTGAGATGAAAAAAGATGGACGCCAAAACAAATTATACAGGGGTGATAACCCTTCCCTATGTTTTCCAAAAAGCTTAAAAATTTTTTTTTGGACTGCAGCTACACTTTGAAAATGTACCAGTTGAAAATTACAAACAGATTCAACTTAACAGAACAAACCTACACAGTCCCTGTCTTGTTTGCACCGCCTGTATACTGCTGTTCTGAGTATATAGGGCCTGGGGGCCACACGCATTTCCTTTTTTTAATATGGGTAGGGGGTTCCCCTTAATATGCGTACAAGACCCAAAGGGGCTGGTAATGGGCAGGGAGGGCTACCCATGCCATTTTTCTCAATGATTTTCAACCATATTGCAGGAACCAGATATAACATTAAAACCGCAAGCAGCTTTAAATGACGTTATTTCCGTTAAATGTCATTTTGTGCAGGGACTGTTCTAAACACTGGAAACACGTGGCACTTCACAGGCATACTACAGACACCCCCAGGCACCATATTTAAAGGAATATTTCACTTTTTTTTCCACTTTAATCGTCATTAAAATCAGTGCTCCCACCAAAACGGCCGTTTTTAAAACTTTTTTTTGCATTGACCCATGTCCCCTGGGGCAGGAGCCAGGTCCCCAAACCCTTTTTAGGACAGTATCTTGCATATTAGCCATTAAAATTAGCACTTTTAATTTCGTACGTTCGAGTCCCATAGACTTCAATGGGGTTCTAACGTTCGTACGAATTTGGGCTTCCTTTCGAAATTTCTGGTGCGAACCGAACCGGGGGGTGTTCGGCTCATCCCTACTAGAAAGAACATCAGGGGCGGGCGGCGTTTCACGCATGCGCACTGTATATAAAACGCAACACGCGTGTGTCATACGTAGATCGGTGAACAGCGGGAGAAGCTGACGCGACGAACATGCAAACGAAGGTAACATTTTGAACTTGGTACATCACTAGGCTACACTGCTTCTAGATTGAGGCCTGCATTAGTGGAGTTTAGCCTGACATTAGGGTTTGTCTTGTGTTGTGTCTTGCAGACATTATGGACGGCTTCAATGACCATAGCTTCCTCCCTCTTTTCATCGATAAATACAGAGACATGCCCTTCATGTGGCAAGTAACACACCCACTATATAGTAACAGACAAAAGAGGCAGGCAGCAATGTTGCAACTGGTTGAGTTTGTGAAGCCGTTGGTCCCCAGGGCAGACGTCACCTATTTAAAAAAGAAAATTGGTAGCCTCAGGAGTACATATCTGAGGGAGAGGACCAAGGTGCTGAAGTCCATGCAATCTGGAGCTTCAGCAGATGACGTTTATGTCCCCACCCTGTGGTATTATGACAGGATGCATTTTCTGTCAGACCAGGCTGATGTCAGGGAATCACTCTCTACTCTTCCTTCCACGCGTCCAATGCTCCATTCCACACCCGATGAGTCTTCCGATGCCCAACCTGGGCCTTCCACTCAGGAAGAACTGGGGGAGCCCAGCTTGAGCCAGGTATAGTATTGTTGTACATATTTTCGGAGTAAAAATGAATGATGTTAACTTGATTTTTGCTCACTACTTGCTGCGTTTAGAAAGTGTTTCACATATCAATAGACAGTAGTGGCCAAAACCTTTGGGACAAGAAAGCAAAATGATGGGCACAGAATGATAGTCTTTTCTATTGGTTAACAATTTGCAACAGTGTTGATATGAAAATTGTGTGTGTTTGATGAACCAAAAACTAAAACTATGTCCCTTTTTCGTACACAGGAAGAACTCAGCCAGGAACAGGAGGGTGTGGAATGCAGCAGCCAGGAGGTGGCTGTGGAAAGTGGCAGCCATGAGGAGGCGGGGGTAAGCGGCAGCCAGGCGGTGGGCAGCCAAAGGAGACTCACTGAATGCCAGGTCCCTCCCCTCCGCCTTCTACGCAAAAGGGCGAGAAAGGGGGGGAATGTTGAGGGGTCGGCCCTGAGGCTGATTGGTGAGGCTTCTGCGGCCCTACAAGCAAAACCCACCTACCAAGAGTCCTTTGCCGCCATGGTTGCGTGCAAGCTTGATCAAATGGAGCAGGGACAACAGATCTTGCGTGAGGAGGTTAATCTCCACACCCTCAACAAGGGTCTGTTGGGCCAAATGACACAAGAAACACACTTGTGTGGTTTGGCCCATGCCCCTGCTCCTCCTTCTGCCACACCTCCAGCACCACAGCCACAGTCTGGAAGGAAGCGTGGAAGGAAGACCAGAGTGTGATGACCTGGCTTCAGTCTGGTCTGACAGAAGATGCAGCCTGTTGTAGTACCACAGCCTGGGAACATAGATGTCATCTGCTGCTGTTCCGGGTTTCTTAGACTTCAGGACCAGACTTCTCTCCCTCAGACATGTATTCCTCAGGCCACCAATTTTTGCGTTTAAATAGTTGATGTGCGCCCTGGGGGCCAAAGGCTTCGCTAATCTCCCCAGTTTCAACATCGCTGCCTCCCTCTTTATCTGTTACTGCCCCCGAAATAAAGGTATTCTTTTTTGGAATAAATACTTGCGTATGTGTTTCCCTTCCAAAAGGCCAGTTTATTTGTGTGTAAACAAAGTGAAATGAATAACAAGGGGTACCAACACTAAACAACCTCCTGTAGATTAAGACCCCTTTCACACTGGGGCATTTTTCAGGCGTTTTTCATGCGCTTTAGCGTTAAAAAATACGCCTGAAAGAAGCCGCAACTGCAATCCCAATGTAAAAGCCCGAGTGCTTTCACACCGAGATCCCTTTCATACTGGGGCGTTTTTCAGGCGCTTCAGCGTTAAAAAATACGCCTGAAAGAAGCTGCAACTGCAATCCCAATGTAAACGCCCGAGTGCTTTCACACCAAGGCGCTGCGCTGGCAGGGCGTCAAAAAAAGTCCTGCAAGCAGCTTCTTTGCAGCACTTTTGGAGCGGTGAATAAAGCGCCCCTTCCCATTGAAATCAATGGGAAGCGCCTGTAAAACGCCTGAAAAACGCTGGCAGCAGCGTTTTGTGGGCGCTTTTAACCCTTTATTTGGCCACTAGCAGGGGTTAAAAGCGCCCCAATAACGCTCGAAAAACGCTGGTAAAGCGCTGCTAGTTTAAGCGGCGCTTTACGAGCGTTTTTCGGGCGCTGACATTGTGAAAGGGTTCTTAAAGCACTTGGGCTTTCACATTGGGACTGCAGATGAGGCTTCTTTCAAGCGCTTTACAGGCGCTTTTTTTTAACGCTAAAGCGCCTGAAAAACGCCTGAAAAACGCCTCAGTGTGAAAGGGGTCTAAAAAAGAAAAACAAAATATCAAAAATAGAATAATGTTGTTGTGGTAAGTTTACACACCAAAAAAAAAAAAAGGAGAAATGAGCAAACTGTCTTTAAAGGAGATTTTTAGGGAATCCAAAAAAAAACATCCCAAAAAGAATAAACAAAATCTAAAATTGTGTAGATGTGACGCAAACTAAAATTGTATTGCTGAAATGGTTAAAAAAGAGTAATGAAATACGTTCGGGAGAAGTGTGTGTGACTATGAGCATCAAAAGAAATTAGAATTCTTGCAGCATTGTAAAGAACAAGAGAATGCGCTTTATGAAAGAATTGTTAACATTGCAGCGTGACGAATGTGCTATATCGCTTACGAGCAGTAGTTTTACCTGAACGAGCACTTCCGTGTCGGAATTTGAATGTGAGCATGCGTGGCACCTTGTCCGTCGGAGTAGGCTACACATGATTGGAGTATGTCCGATGGGACCAGTTTGTCGGAAAATATTTCCAACAAGTTGGAAAATTGGGTCCGACGGATATTCTGACGGAAACAGTCCGATGCATACCACACACACAGTCTGATTATCCGACAAAACGGTCCGATAGGACACATTCTATCGGAATCTCCGATCGTGTGTACAAGGGCTTACACACTGTACACATAGTCGGACATTCTGACAACAAAATCCATCAGATTTTTTCTGATGGATTTTGTGCCAAACTTGTCTTGCATACACACGGTCGGACAAAGTTGTCAGAAAATCCAATCAATCTTAACGAGGTGACATACAACACATACGTTGAGACTATAAACGGGCTGGTAGCCAATAGCTGTAGCCTCTTAATGTATTCTGAGCATGCGTGGCACTTTGTCGTCGGAATTGTCTACACACGATCGGAATTTAAACGTTCGGATTTTGTTGTCGGAAAATTTTAGATCCTGCTCTCAAATTTTTCTGACGGAAAAAGTCAGATTAAGCCCACATACAATCGCATTTTCCAACAACACGATCCGATCACACATTTTCCGTCGGAAATTCCGACAGTGTGTACAGGGCATTAGAGTCCAATTATCTTCCCTAATGCTTTTTCCTTAGTTCCCCAGCAGAGGGTCCTCACATGGGAGTCTCTACCTCAGCCCAGGCTGAGAAGGCCTACTACATTTCAGGCCACAGACCTACATGCTGAGACTCGGGGTAATCAGTTCTTATCCACCTTCTGCCCAGGGCTCCACCCACACCAACACATAAAGGGGCACTGCCAAATGCCTACACATGACCTGATTAGAATAAACACCAGGTAGAATCCAACGCTTGGACCATAGACAAGTGCAAGGCTGTCTGGAGGCTAGCCTGTATTTGTGGGAGGAGTCCAAGAGGGCTATTTAATCCTCCTCCTCTGTCAGGGCCAGGTGTCATTGGCATTTCTGGGTGGACGCACATCACTTCTGGCCTTCCTACAGATTGGCGGCCAGCCGCAGCATGGTGTCGGTTCCTCTCCTGGACACCATCGGGGGACCTCCTGCCCCCATCATCCCTGGGTTCCACCAGCATCGTGGGGGCCGCAACGTCCCTTCTCCCTTTCATCCCTGTCATGGGGGCTGCCCGCCTGCTTCTCCTGGTGCTCATGCGGCGGGATCGTCCATTCGTCCATCCATCCTCCACCCACCCACTTGTCACTCACCCGCCAGTTCACCTCCCTGGAACCCACACCATGCATCATGGAGGGGACGCCCGCACGCTTAACGGTTCTCAAGGGGGGGGGGCTCATCGCATGCCTCCTGAGCATCTACCACTTCAGTCACAAGTGTTATATGATGACGTTTCGCCCCCCAGGATTTCTGTCATAACGTTTTGGCCCCAGGTTTCTGTCATAGCATTTCTGTCTAGGCGTTTAGTGTCAGCGTTTTCTGTCATAGCATTTCTGTCATGGTGTTCTGCCCTAGTATTTCTGTCATGGTGTTTCTGTCCCAGCATTTCTGTTGTGTAGCGTTTGGCCCCTGCTTTTCTGTCCTGTAGTGTCCGGCCCCAGCATTTTCTGTCATCCAGTTCTGCCCAGCATTTCTGTCGTCGAGTTCTGCCCAGCATTTCTGTCGTCGAGTTCTGCCCAGCATTTCTGTCGTCGAGTTCTGCCCAGCATTTCTGTCGTCGAGTTCTGCCCAGCATTTCTGTCAGCGTTCTGCCCACCATTTCAGTCATAACATTCGGCTTTTCTGTTTTAGCATTCTGCCATATCGTTCTGCCCCAGAATTTCTGTCTTGGCGTGCAGTCTCTGCATTTCTGTCATAGCGTCTCTGCCCCAGGATTTCTGTCATAGCGCTCTGCCCCGAAATTTTCTGTCATAGCGTTCTGCCCCAAAATTTTCTGTCATAGCGTTCTGCCCCAGCATTTCTGTCATAGCGTTCTGCCCCAGCATTTCTATCATAGCGTTCTGCCCCAGCATTGTTGTCATAGCGTTCTGCCCCAGCATTGCTGTCATAGCGTTCTGCCCCAGCATTGCTGTCATAGCGTTCTGCCCCAGCATTGCTGTCATAGCGTTCTGCCCCAGCATTGCTGTCATAGCGTTCAGTCTCAGCTTTTCTGTCTCGCCATTCAGTCTCAGCATTTCTGTCATAGCCTTTGTACCCCAGGATTTCTGTCATAGCCTTTGTACCCCAGGATTTCTGTCATAGCCTTTGTACCCCAGGATTTCAGTCTGAGTGTTCTGTCATAGCGTTTCTGCCCCAGGATTTCTGTCATTGCATTTCTGCCTCAGCGTTTCAGTCTCAGGATTTCTGTCATTACATTTCTGCCCCAGGATTTCTGTCATCATGTTTCTGCCTAAGCATTCAGTTTCAGCATTTCTGTCATTGCGTTTTCTGTCATAGCGTTGCTGTCCTTGCTCTTCTTCCCCAAAATTTCTATCATGGCATTTCTGCCTCAGCGTTCAGTCTCAGCATTTCTGTCATATTGTTTCAGCCACAGCGTTTCTCAGAGGGGAGTTGTTGTTCAGTCACCGCATATACTCCGGTAGCTGTTTTCATCTTCATTGGTTGTCATGTCTCATCGTATCTTTGTTCATGTTTGTACCTGGGTCAGTTAGCTAGGGCTCACATGTCGGGATCTGTCACATCTACAGATCCATACAGGCTGAGGTTTGGTTTGTTATTTGATTGTTGACCACAATCTTCTCCCCCGTATACCATACGTCATACGATGCATCTTTATTCACCACACCTGTACGATTACCCACTATGGTCTGTGGGTAAACCAGCCCTGAATTTTCAGTTAATTACCTGTCTCTGCACTGCAGGTTACTCAGGCTCACTACTTACACGAGGGTGGGGGGGGGGGGTCCGTCATAAGGTTCATTACGCGCAGTGGTCTTGACAATTCTGCTCATGTTCTCATACTTAGGTAGGCACAGAGGGGCGTTGTTGTTCTAATGTCTGGTTGTCTGTCATTTCTCTAGTTTGTGTTCTCAGGTTGGGCTGTATTGGCATCCATACCGTTATCAACCATGCTTGCACTTACTTTCATCAGTCCTGCCTGTTGATAGGGCTAATTGATTGGTGCAGATGTAATTTCGCCACTGGGCTCACCCTTGGGTCGGAAGCAGTCATCAATCTTCTTTCAGTTGACATTCTGTTGCTTAGAGGCCCTGATTAACACCCAGGGATTTATAGTCTCTCTCAGGGTGTGTGCTGAGCCACGCCCCCTGGACGGTCCTTAAGTGGTAGGTTGGGCAAACATCAGGATTCTGGATTCTACTCTCGGCTCTGATCTCTTTTCTAGGATGTTGCCTGGAGAACTATTCAGGGATGTCAGTCCAGTCATCTTCCGATCCCCAGCCTGTTCCAGGTAGGGGGGCTTCAGTCACTTTAGGTATGACTGTGTCATGCCATGTGACTTATTTCTCCGGGGTGGAGTCTAGCCCTCCTTCATCGGTTCAGGATTCAGACTCGGTTGTCAGGTCACAGGCCGAAACACGTCCTGATTGAATCAGGTGGGACCAGTGTTCTGTGTCTGGTATGGTTTCTCCATGTTGACGATGCTTATTGCCATAGCGCAGGGGCCTCATCCGCCTACTCCATCACATCCTTTAATTGCCCGCACCCTCCCACTCCACCCATGCCCATGCCCATCCCCCCCCCCACACCCCCACCCCCACACTACTCAATTTTCAACCCTTTCAACACCAAGCTATAGCAACCGCTATATTGACTATATATTAAAAGGAAAAAAAAGAGAACAAAAGAAGGGGGGGGGGGGGGCACAAAAGCGGAAGAATCAGGAACAGGGCAATGGAGGATGCAATAAGCCTCACTTGTCCTGTAGAGGAAAACCCATCTTATCCAGCCAAAGGCTCCACATTCTCTTAAACTTTCTATAATTACCTTGCCTAATAAGAATCTCTCATTCCCTACTACTAAGTTGACAGTCACAGCCCAGTTCTCTGCAAGCGGGGGGGGGGGGGTCTATTTGTAGTCAGAGTCTTCAAGCGGGAAATGCGATGCTCCTAAGAACCAAGGCCTGAGGTGTGCCTTGGCCTAGCTGGTCAGTATGCCTCAGAAGAGGGCATACCCTGAATGTAAGAATAAGAACAAAATACTATGAGAATGTATGAAACTGGGGAACGTGTGGGTGGGAACCCAGAAAACCTACCGACACTGGCCCTGACAGAGGAGGAGGTTTAAATAGCCCTCTCAGGCTCCTCCTACAAATACAGGCTGGCCTGCGGCCAGCCTTCAACTTGTAGTCAGAGTCTTCAAGCGGGAAATGCGATGCTCCTAAGAACCAAGGCTTGAGGTGTGCCTTGGCCTAGCTGGTCAGTATGCCTGAGAAGAGGGCAAAAGACACAAAATTTAGGTGAAGAAGGGAAGATAAAGAACCATCACGGATAAAGGTGTGCTCCCGGACGGTAGTACGTATCCAGCAAGTAACTGGAAAGTGTTCGCAAAGGCAAAAGAACACACCGACTCCCGACTTGGCGATGAGAAGGAACCCCCTATCGAACCTGTGACACTACCCTAACCCAACTGAACATCCCCTGAAAGATTGAAATGAGCCAGATGCCCGTGACACCCAGACCCGAGAATGAACTGCTTGTGAAATGAGAGGCTATGAGAGGGGAATGGAACAAGGCCTGGCCCGAGGAAAACCCCTGCAAAAGATCGCAAAATACCCCAATGAACACCAGTGAAATGGCCCAGAGACATACCCCCCCAAGAGGGTAAGTGGCAAAAGACCACTAGCAGGAGTGTGAAAAGCTGGAAACCTGATGGATGTGACGGAGTAAGCAGATAAGGCCCATGCATCATGGCAATAATACTGTCAACCTGGAGAAACCATACCGGACGCAGGACCCAGGTCCCACAGGATACGATCGGGTCATGCTACAGCCTGAACCCAACAGCTGGGACAGAATTCTGAACCAAGGAGGGCCAAACCCCCTCCCAGGGAAATAGTCCCCATGGCATGAAACAGACATACCCAAGCCCCCCCTACTTGGAACAAGTTGGGGATCGGAAAAGACGACTGGACTGATGTCCCTAAGTGGAACTCCAGGCAATAAGTTCAACAAGATCAGAGCCAAGAGTGGAATCCAAAACCATTGTGACATCTGCCCAACCTACCCCCCAAGGACCGACACAGGGACGTGGCTTAACAAACACCCTGAGAGAGACTATACATCCCTGGGCAGTAACCAGGGCCTCAACACAACAGGACATCAACTAAAGGAAACATTTTTTTTTTTTTTGATTGCTTCTGACCCAAGGGTGAGCCCAGTGGTGAAAAGACATCAGCAACAAACGACTAGCCCCCAACAACGGCCGGGCTGAAGGAAATGATAGCAAGCATGGATGATATCGGTAAGGATGCCAAGACGGCCCAACCTGAACACAAACTAGAGAAAAGACAGACAACCAGACATGAGAACAACAATACCCCCCTGCCTAACTAAGAATGAAACATGAGCAGAAAAGTCAAGACCACTGCACGTAAAAGAACCTGACGGACGGACCCCCCCCCCCACCCAACATGTGAGTGGTAAGTGAGCCCGAGTAACCTGCAGTGCAGAGGCAGGTAATTAACTGAAAACTCAGGGCTAGTGTACCCACAGGCCGTGGTGGGTAGTCGTATAGATGTGGTGAATGAACATGCAACGTATGACGTATGGTATACGGGCGAGAAGATTGAGGACAACAATCAATTAATAAACGAAACCTCAGCCCGTATGGATCTATAGACGTGACAGATCCTGACGTGTGAGCCCTAGCTACCTGACCCAGGAACAAAACATGACACAGACACGATGGGACATGACAATCAACAAGGACGAACGACTACCAGAGTATGCCCTGAGTGAACAACACCCCTCTGAGAAACTCTGAGACTGAACACCAAGTCTGAAATACCATGACAGGCATGCTGGCAGCAACACAGACAGAAAACGCTGAGACAGAAAACGCTGAGACAGAAAACGCTGAGACAGAACACGACATGCCATGATGAAAAATACCATGACAGAAAACGCTGAAACTAACCACTGAAGCAGACACGTAGTGACAGAAACAGAGGCAAAACGCAATGACAGCAACAACCAAAACTGAAACGCTGAGGCATAAATGAAAGGCCGAAATCTTGGGCCAGAAATGCTATAACAGAAAAACTGCGACAGCGACGCAACAGCAGAAACCTGGCCAGAAATGCAAAGCCCGAAAACACGCTGAGACTGAATGCAAAGACAGAAATCCTGGTTCAGAACGCCATGACAGAAATCCTGGTTCAGAACACCATGACAGAAATCCTGGTTGAGAACGCCATGACGGAAATCCTGGTTGAGAACGCCATGACGGAAATCCTGGTTGAGAACGCCATGACGGAAATCCTGGTCGAGAACGCCATGACGGAAATCCTGGATCAGAAATGCCATGACGGAAATCCTGGATCAGAAACGCCATGACGGAAATCCTGGTTCAGAAACGCCATGACAGAAATCCTGGTTCAGAAACGCCATGACGGAAATCCTGGTTCAGAAACGCCATGACAGAAATCCTGGTTCAGAAACGCCATGACAGAAACCCTGGTTCAGAATGCCATGACAACAGCAGTCCAGGGGCAGACAGAAGTCCAAGGGCAGAAAGCTACGACAGACATGCCGGGGCAGAACGCTATCACAGGCATCCAGGGGCAGAAACGCTATACCAGACATGCCGGCCAGAATGCTATGACAAAAATGCCGGACAGACCGCTGACAGGAGATGCTGCGCAGAACGCTGTGACGGAAATGCAATGCCGAACGCTGTGACGGAAATGTAGCGCAGAACGCTGTGACGGAAATGCAGCGCAGAACGCTGTGACGGAAAAGCAGCGCAGAACGCCGTGACAGAAATGCTAGACTGAGCGCTGTGACAGAAATGTCACGTGGAGCTAAGGCGGGGGGTGGGGGGAACCCGCCACGTGGAGCTCAGGCGGGTGGGGAGACCCGCCACGTGGAGCTCAGGCGAGTGGGGAGACCCGCCACGAGGAGCTCAGGCGTGTGAGGAGACCCGCCACGTGGAGCTCAGGCGGGTGGGGAGGAGACCCACCACGTGGAGCTCAGGAGGCCCACCACGTGGAGCTCAGGAGGGGGGTCCCGCCATGTGGAGCTCAGGAGGCCCACCACAAGGAGCTCAGGTGGGTGGGGAGGAGGAAACCCACAACGTGGAGCACAGGCGGGGGGGTACCCACCACGTGGAGCTCAGGAGGCCCACCACGTGGAGCTCGGGGGGGGGATCCAAACACATGGAGCTCAGGAGGCCCACCACATGGAGCTCAGGAGTGTTGTTAGATGCGTGAAATTGCTCCGGTGCCCTTTGCACATTGTACTTACAGTTTAGTCAGGTAAAACATAATTTGAATGAGCTGCAGAGCCCCCTGAAATGCAGAGAAAGGGTTCCTGCTCTGTACGGAATCGCAGCCCGCACAGCAAGTGCAGTGCAGTTCCCAGTGTAACAACGCCCCTTGGCACATTTCGTGTTGGATAGGAAAAAAAAGTTGTCTTTACATAGAAATGAAGGGATAGTGGCTTTGGCTCTGCCAGGTCACATTTGGAATAGATATAGATGTTTCTAAAACACATCATCACATATGTATTTAAGTTGCAGAAACTCCTGGCAGCACACGACTTATTTAATTCTGACTGGTAATTATGACACGCTTGTTATTAAATAATCGAAGGTTTAAAATCACTTTTTTTTTTTGAAATCATGATAAAAATATGTTTCTTGTTGGGTTGTTAAACCTGGTCATCTGGAAATATTGTTAACATTAGAAAAAAGTGCCCGCCGAAGCATAAATCAAACACTTCAGTCCTTCTTTTTTTTTTTTTTTATATTTTCCAATGTAACAGACCCTATATTTGTTAATCTGCTGATAACCGAATGGAAAATAATCATTGGCAGGTATTATCTTATAACAGGTGAACTTGCATCTTGCACCTTAGAAATAATCAAGCATTTTTTTTTTTCCCTGCATATGTAAGCGGGGGAGCCGGCGCGGCCGAATACCCCCCCCCCCCCGAGAATCGGCGGATCATCATTATCATTTTAACTTGAGGGGGGAGGGGGAGCCGGCACAGCCGATCACCTCCCCCACCCCCCCACAAGCAGAAACGGCAGGCGCTCCGTACCCGCGAGGGGAGAGGACCGAGCCCAGGAAAGCAGGTGTGAGGAGGCGGACGAAACATCCCCCCATGAGCACCGGGCGGCTGCACACTGGCCACTCGGAGCCGAGGTGAGATCGCAAGGCGGAGGACGACCGCCCACCCCCCTCCCCCCGGAGGGAAAACCGGGGGGAGGGGCGGACTGCACTCAGGAGAGCAGAAGGAGGAGAGAATGTGGGCGGAGGACGACCGATCACCCCCCCCCTCCCCCCGGCAGGAATACCAAGCGGACAGCCCGCTGGAGAGCTGAAGGAGGGGAGAGTGTAGGCGAAGGACGGCCGAATCGGCAGGTGCACTGCATGGTGGGGGGAGGGGGAGCCAGCACGGCCGATTACCTCCCCCTCCCCCCGCCAGGAGAATCAGTCGGGTGCACTGCATATGCAAGGGGGGGAGGGGGAGCCGGCGCGGCCGATCACACCCCCCCCCCACGAGGAGAACGGCGGGCGCTCCGTGCCTGTAAGGGGCCGACCACCTCCCCTCACCAGGAGGGCTGCAGGCTGTCCCCACGAAACTGTGGGGAGATTTAGAGCAGGAGAGATGGACTGTCCCCGCCCCCATGCCTGAACGCTGGGAGAAGCCACTGCCGACGGCTTGCCACCCCCCTCCATGCTGAAATATGGGGCTGAAAAAGGGGGGGGGGGAGGGTGGCCTCCATAAGCCAGTGTGGACCCAGGGATGAGGGGGGGGAACCATAGCCGCGGCCGACCGCAGCTCTGAAATTATTATTATTATTATTATTATTATACAGGTTTTATATAGCGCCAACAGTTTGCTCAGCGCTTTACAACATGAGGGCAGACATTACATTTACATTACAATTTGGCACAAGAGGAATAAGAGGGCCCTGCTCGTTAGAGCTTACAATCTAAAAAGGAAGGGGCAATTGATACAAGAGGTAATAGCTGTGGGGGATGAGCTAATGGGGGAAGTAAAACAGTGTTAGTTAGAAGCAGGATAGGCTTCTTTGAAGAGAAGGGTTTTCAGGGATCGTCTAAAGATGGATAGATTAGGGGACAGTCGGACAGATTGGGGTAGGGAGTTCCAGAGGATGGGAGAAGCTCTGGAGAAATCCTGGAGGCGAGCATGGGAAGAGGGGACAAGGGAGCTAGAGAGCAGGAGGTCTTGAGATGACCGAAGAGGGCGGTTTGGTTGGTATTTTGGGACTAGCTCAGTGATGTAGCTGGGGGCAGAGTTATGGATGGCTTTGTAAATTATTGTTAGTACTTTGAATTTTATTCGTTGGGTGAGTGGAAGCCAGTGCAGGGATTGGCAGAGAGGGGTGGAGGACACTGAATGGCTGGTAAGGTGGATGAGTCTGGCAGCAGCATTCATTATGGACTGGAGGGGGGATAGCCTATGTAAAGGTAATCCAACGAGGAGGGAGTTGCAGTAGTCGAGGCGAGAGATGACCAGGGAGTGAATTAGAAGCTTGGTGGTGTCATTAGTTAAAAAGGGGCGTATTCTGGAAATGTTGCGGAGGCTAAGGCGGCATGATTTGGACAGGGCTTGTATGTGGGCCTGAAAGGACAGTTCGGAGTCTAAGGTTACCCCTAGCACCCTGGCATGTGGGGATGGACTGATAGATGTGCCATTGATCTTGACAGAGAAGTCAGGTGAAGGGGTACGTGGGGGAGGAAATATTAAGAGCTCGGTTTTAGAAATGACATGCTACCACCCAGAAAACCTACCGACACTGGCCCTGACAGAGGAGGAGGTTTAAATAGCCCTCTCAGGCTCCTCCTACAAATACAGGCTTCAACTTGTCCTGTAGAGGAAGACCCATCTTATCCAGCCAAAGGCTCCACATTCTCTTAAACTTTCTATAATTACCTTGCCTAATAAGAATCTCTCATTCCCTACTACTGAGTTGACAGTCACAGCCCAGTTCTCTGCAAGCGGGGGGGGGTCTATTTGCTTGCCAGTGCTGAGCAATTAATTTCCTTGCTTGAAATAAGCATCTTAGCACTGCTTCAATAATGTCCTTCGGGACATTACCCCTCTCCACATTCCCCAGTAGGCAAGTTTTGACCGTCGGCTCAATTGAAATCTTGAATGTTTTATTTATCCTGTGTACAATTTCTATCCAGTATCTGAATAACTTCCGGCATTTCCACAACATGTGGACAAAATCACCAAAAGCCCTACATCTAGGTCATCCTGGCGCCACCCGAGTTTAAACATTTTTGTGGGGGTATAATATACCCTATGGATTAGAAACAGATGGGATACCTTCTGTGAGGGAGAGATCAAGACGAGTTCCTCTTCTGAGGATCCGATCCCATTCCACTGTAGTCATTGGCCCGACGTCTCTCTCCCATCTCTCTACTCCTAGCGGGATCTATTTTTTCTAGCCTCCAGTCTGGCATACAGCCTGGAAATTAAACCTTTAGATGATTCCAGAATCATTATTTGTGCCTGATTTGGACGTATTTTTTAAATTAACTACTTGGTAGATTAAAGTCATAATGGGCTTTCCCGAGACGTTTAGTTGGGTTCAGGGTAGCTTCGCAGTTCTATAGGGTGTTCCATCTCATCACCAAGTCAGGAGTCGGGGGGGTTCTCCTATCATAGCGGATACTTGATAGATACTATTGCCATCCGGGCGCGCGATACTCCACTTGATGGATTGTTACCTTTCCTTTCTTCACCTAAATTTGTGCCTTTTTGCCCTCTTCAGGCATACTGACCAGCCAGGCCAAGGCACACCTCAGGCCTTGGTGCTTAGGAGTATCGCTTTCTCACTCGAAGACTCTGACTACAAATATACCTCCACTCAATGAGTTCTCCTTTCACAACAACATAATATAAATATATTCTCTAACACATGTGTAGCGCTTACCCCAAACAAAGCCACTGACGTTTAGGTCCTCTGATTCCAGATGACAGCAACTTTTTCACAATGCCACACCCTCTGACACACCAAGTCTAAACTCAGAGGATTTATTTGGGAAATATTCCTAGCAAGTCAACACAACAGAAGATATAACAATTACAGTTAAATTGTCACAGCACAGAGTGTCTCTGCACCTGAAAGCGGGAACAAGGGAGTTTCTAATTAGAGGGCTGGTACTGGGTGCTCAATGTCATTCATGCTCTCCAAACCCCTTCCACTGGCCAGTGTGTTTTTAACCAGTGGGGCTCAAAGTTCCTGTGTGGATCCCACAATACAGGCTTAAGTACCTAAATTATATCCCAAGTTGAGGGTCACAGTGTCCCTTTAGGAACTGGGCAGGGAAGCTGTGGCCAGTGGTTTCTCACCACCAACTAGTCTATAATTATGACTCCTGACTTGGTAATGGAATATGGCCGCAGCACCACTGACAGCCCAGTCCGTGCAATGTCAGGCAGAAGCAAAACTGACCAGGGATACGCATACCAGGTGGTTTATGCACTATTTAGACCCTTGGCTCCCTTGATTGCATGCTTGTAGGTTGCTTTTGTATCAAGAATAACCATTTATGTTGAGGTCTGTGTTTTATATTTAAACCATTATCCTTTTTCTCAGGAAAAAAATACTACTTGTATTACCCAGAAATTGGAAATAGCACAAGTCCGGAGTCAATGGAAGAAGACTGGGTTGGGGTCAAGCTGCCAATTACTGCTGCACTGAGTCTGAAGAATGAGATGTACCTCATTGGAAAAAAAAAGTTCCAGAAAATTCTCATGCTCACCTATTCACAGAATCGGGTATATGGCAACATTTACCAAGCTAAAAATTTGGACCAACTGCTTGTGTGTGAGTCTCCTAAGCCTTAGTATGGCCTGTAGCCACGATCCTCTGATCATTAATAATCAATGTCTTTATAGTTACTAACCAATGTAATTTTCAAAGTTTATTTGATGATAATTTTCAAAAAAAATGAAATGGACACCATTTACATAAAAACTGAAGGCCTGCTTCTTTAAGGAGGTAGCTTTTTCCACCTCATAATGGACTGTTTAAATGGAAATGAGGAAAGATTACTGTGCCCCTCAGTGGGGTCCAAGAAAAGGATTTATTCAAAGCTACAAAAACTCTATTTTCTCTATTGCCCATTGAGGAACACAGCTTGATGATACTTAAAGTAGTTGTAAACCCTCTCATATACCCAGTGAGGTGAATGGCCTCAGATGATACACAGAGATAAACCAAATTCTGCTACATAAGTTTTACTTGTCTTGCAGTCTTCTCATCTCTACATCCCTTCAAAAGTGCATAATTGTGATAAAATCATTTTTATCTGTCAGCAGCACAAAGGAGGTGGCAGAGAGCTGCAATTAGAGTTCTTGTAAACTGAGAGCTGAATGGAGGAAAGGGTCACACCCCCCTCCACACACGGCATAGGAACAAAGGAAGGATACAGAGCAGTAGCAGCTGGCACTTGATTTTCTTGGGGGGGTGGCCCCCATCCAGCCAACCACCCCTCAGCCAGCCAAGCACCCCCCACCCACCCAGCGCTCGATCAACAGGAGCTTAACTCGCCCGTCACCCCCGCCAGTTCCGCACTTACCCCATCCAGGTCGCAGCTTCCCCCCTGCCTCTCCTCCTGGCCAATCAGGGCTTAGGACTCGTGGCCAATCAGGTCTTATAGCTTCTAGCCAATCAGGTCTCAGGACCCGCTTCTTGATTGGCTGGGAGGAAAAACAGAAAGACATTAGCGAATATTGAATTCACTAATGTCACATAACTGGGTGGGTTCAGGACACAGTTCCCACCCTTTTTGAAGCCAATTGGAGCCACAGGCTCTAATCATGTGCTTAAAAAAAATGTTTAATCCATGCGTCCGGCTGGTTGCATGGATTAGGGGGGCGGCATCCCTGTGCCTCGTATGAGCGGTCACCACTGATATATTGTAACTGTATAATTTTATGAATTACTAATTGTTATGATAATATTTATTTAACTATAGACCTCCTCCTGAAGAAGCGGACAATCCGTGAAACTAGTTGAGGAACTGTCCACCTACACCACCAGAATGGAACTCCACCATGAGTAACTGTACATGCGAATCTGGGGTGTATTAGTTTTTTAATTGTTATTTTTTGTATTTTTTCTATTTTCTGTTATTCATTAAACTCTATTTTAAATTTTAACTTTTTTGTTTTTTATATGTATGTATAAAAGTACCGGTATAGTCCAACATTAACCCTCTTGGGTTTGGGTTTGGTATAAGGAGGCTAGCTTGTACAGCTCCCCTACCATTCCCATAACCCAAAACACTCCTTCATGTAAGAACATACCCAAAAACACTCAATCTCTAACCATAGTGCCAACATATCTATATAAAAGGTTTATATGAATTAATTTCATTAATTCCAGGATAACTGGTAGCCGAAAGTCTCTCTATCCAAAATGTTTCTGCTCTCAGAATAATGCTATCCCAGTCACCTCCTCTAGGGTTGGGAGGAATCACCTCAAGTACAAAGAAAGAAACAAGACTATTATTAAACCTATGGTGTAAACCAATGTGTCTAGCAACTGAGGTAGTCATTCTGCCAGATCCAGATGAATAGACATGGTCTCTAATTCTCTGGCAAAATTCATGGATAGTCTTACCAATATAAAAAGCATGGCATTTGCATGTTATTAAATAAATGACACCTAGCAATCAGCTTAACATCAAGATTGATGCCATTGTCCATTGTCCATTGCAATCAGCTTAACATCAAGATTGATGCCATTGTCCATTGGGTAGGTGGATGCCTCCCAATGGCAAAGACTACATCTCCCACATCGGTACCCCAAGTTAATCTAGGGGGGTGATCCGATGTGGTCGAATAGTGACTAGATGTTAAAATGTCTCGTAAAGAAGTAGCTCGTCTAAACACTAGTTCAGGGACGTACATATTTGGAAAGTGTCTGATCTTCAGCCGGAAGATGCCAATGACGAGCCCACAAATATGACTCATGAATGGAGAAACGTGTAACAAAGTTAATCGTATGAACGGGGTTTGGAAGCAGATTTATACGGAAGATCAGACCTGGATCTTAGTCCTGCTTTATTAAAAGCTTTCCTTAAAAGATATCTAGAATAGCCTCTGGCCAATAATCTATTTTGTAATAGACCAGCTTGGTTAACAAAATTATCATCTGTTAAGCTACTAACTGCATGTAGGATTGTATTCCCAGAACTGGGAACAGATCAGTCGTTAGATCTCCCTTATCATTAATCATGATAGTGAGATCAAGAAATGAGATTTGACTGGAGCTAAAGCTATGAGTAAATTTCAAATTAAATTCTTTGGTATTCGGAGCATCTAAAAAGGATAGTAATTTGTCCTTTGATCTTATCCAAATAACGAGCAAGTCATCAATGTAACAGAACCACTGTAGTACCTTGGTTAGCTACCGATCAAATCATTCATCAGAAAAAGTCCATCTTTCCCAGCCGCCCAAATAGAGATTTGCATAAGATGGGGCACATTGTGACATCTTGTCTTTGTAGGTACATCTGATCCCTGAAGGTGAAATGGTTACAAGTTAGAATGAATCTAAGTAAACTTAAAATAAAACAATTAAGTGGCCAAGTGGTCCTATCCTGCTCCATGAGGAAGAACCCGATCACCTGGATGCCGAGCTCATGTGGGATACTGGCCTCTATATCCACTGCGACGAGAAGAGCATCCAGGGGAGCATGGGTACCCTCCACATGTCACAGGAGATCAGAAATATCCTGGATGACAGGTCACATGAGGCATCAACACAGTCAACATTTTTACTAGCTTTCTCTGTAAGGGATTCATTACCAGAGATGATGGGTCAACCTTGGGGGTTGGAAAGACACTTATGCCTATTGGGCTGAACAAAAAACAAACTGAAGAACTTGGGAGGAGCCACTGTACTAACTATGCACTGAACTATTGTGTTCTGACAGGGAGATGCCCCCCCCCCCCCCTGCCAGAACACACTGGTCAGCTGATTGAACACAAAGCATAACAGTTCTTTCACTTTCACTACAATTGCTCCTTGTAGTTCTTCAGCCCACTGAGCTCCCAGTCTCTCACTAGACCCACTGATTCACTGCCACTGAATCCCCTGAGCCCCTCCAATCTTCACGGTGGTATCTTCCTCAAGCGTCACCACTGCCTCTTTGATGGGTCCCTAGCTTGGCACTCAAGAGACCTGTCAAGCTTCACCCCACTGGCCTGCTAAATCCCTGGCTTGACACACAAGGCTGCTCTGCAAGCGTCACCTCTGCTGGCTGGGTCTCTGGCTTGATACCCATTGAAGTTTCCCAATTCTTTACCATCCCCTGTTGGTGAGAATGCTGCTCCAGTACTTGCTTCAGTTACTCACTGTGGTCCCTGGTAATTAGGTGGATAGTACCTTACTGGCGACAGCTTCCCCTCTACCTGCGACCACAACAGGTTCATTCTCCAACTGGCAGAACTGGCACTTCTGGTTGGACTGCAAGTCGCAGTTGCAACCCTGCGCTGCTCTCTTGCTTATGGATAGGCCCTCAGACAGCCTAGCAGCCAGATGTGCCCGGGATAGGCCCAATCTCCGGCGCAGCAGCCCAGGCAATACAACACAGACAAAAAAATACACAAAAAATAAACTTCATAGCAGTCCATAGCAACAGTCTCTAAGATGAAGAGGGAGAGGAATCCATGTACCAGCACTAAGGGCAGCCAGTGTGAAGAGCTAGAAGCAGTCTCTGCAATGCAACAAAGGAAAAGAAACACAGCGCCTCTAAGTGATTTATTGGGAAACCATTTAGTGATAAGTCAAAAGGGAGCATAAATACAAGCATGATAGTAATCCTGCAGCAAAATCTGGGGGTGGTTTTCTCCTAAAGGTCCATGTCTCTGAAGTACAGCTGACAGCTCCTGCAGGTGGATTTCAGCATTTGCAGGCTATGAGAACAGCAGGGAACACAGGGGTGATTGGAGATGTCACTTCCAGGTGCAGGTTGAGAGGAGGTGGCTTTGAGTTTCGAAGCATGCTTGCTCCTTCATCAGGCCACATATACAAACACACTGTCCAGGTGCCACAGAACACAGATCCCCTGACTCCACCCAAATATATAGGTTCTCTTGGCAGGCCAAGGGATTCAAGAAAACCCCTGCCCATTGGCTGAGATGCCCCATATACCCATAATCTGACCTTGCGTTTCCCTTCTCATATCTAGTACCACCAAGTACCTGGCCATCTAGTGGTAGAAGAGGAAAGCGCAACCAGACCAAACTTAGGGAGAAATCAGTGGATCTCTAACAATTAGCCAAGATGACTATTCCTGGCAACTAAATTTCAAGGAGCAACCCTGACTAAACTCCAGGGTTCTACATACAGTATGTGCTTTGTTCAGATTTCATGACTGAGGTTTACAACCATTTTAAGCAATGTAGTGACTACAAATAAAAGTCCATACAGAGAGGTGGGTACACCAACACAAACATGAGTGAAGCAGCCCAACAAGTGAAAAACAAAGCAAAAATGAAACCAAAGGAATTAGACACATACTGAACCTTTTGACCAAAACTATCAAATGCTGAGGCAGATACATTGATCATATAGGACTTAGTGAATGTACATACAAAAGATCACGATCACACATTTCTGAGACCCGATGAAAAACCCAGGAAGCACTCACTGCTATAGGGGAGTGGGTTTAACAGATAACAGACCTTATCTCACAACTCACAGACCTGCACAACAACCCATCAAATCCACCTGGAATAGAAAACTCTGAAAACCCCTTTTAGAAACCTCTGGAATAACAGGAAATCCAATTGCCCAGAAGAAGCAGTGGCCGAGAGAAAAACATTGTCAGCCATTACCACATCCAGACACTGGTGAGAGATCTCCTTGGGGTGAATCTGAGCTGGACACAAGGGTAACACAATATCTTCATTATGCAAAAAAAAATTAAGATTAAAAAAAAAACATATCCGACCCCACAGTATGACAGTATGAAATAGATGTTAATGAGAACAAAGAAAAGGAATAAACAGAGCAGATATCTGACCCTGAATGCATGGGTGTCCGCAGAACTTTTTCCAAGGGGAGGCATCATTTCAAAGCCACTCATGCTCCGCCCTTTTCGACAATCTCATGAAAATCTTTCCACTGGTAATACATATGTGTTATATAACAGATAATTCATCTACACTTTGTATTGGAAGTTACTCTGGCGGCTGTGTTCCAGGCCCATATAGCCTAGAGAATGTACATCTTTTTACATTGCAATACATCTGTTGTGGCCATATATTGATCTCATACTGTCACTGTATTGGCTGTTTTCATCAAGATAAAAATATGGCCACAACAGATGTGTTGCAATGTAAAGAGATGTACATTCTCTAGGCTATATGGGCATGGTACCTAGCCACCTGAGTAACCTTGCGGACGCCCATGCTTTCAAAAACCGGCCATGGAAAAAATTTCATACCAGCCTCACAGCATTATTATACCAGCCCAACAGCATTATTATACCAGCCCAACAGCATAACGTCATTATTTTCTTGTTCGTTAAAGGGAAAACCATACATTTTAAAGCACATTTGATGAAGAGAGTATTAGATATAGATATGAAATCACATAGGGCTTTATATATATATATTACAGAGATACAAAAGAAAAAGAAGGGGGCGCCTCTGGGTGTAGATTTTTTTAAAAGGCAATTTATTCACAAGTCATTCTAAAACAGAGAGATTTTGCACTCACATTTTCCATAAAATAAGCAGGCATGTAGAATAAGAGGGGTCATCTGATTTAGTCCGTCACTTCTATTCCGGTCCGCAAGTGTCCTGTTGTCCTCTCCTGGCGTTACCACTGTTTTGTTGTTCAAAAAAAGCCGGCTCGGTGGAAGCAGGGGATGTTCTTCCAAAGCGAGGCTTGGTTTGCTGTGACACGCGGGTCGCGGAATTGTGACGTCACGGCGGGCGACGCGTTTCCTGAGCGTTCGGGTCAAGGTGGAAGGACGACCGCGCTCTTTCATCAGGCCAATCAGATAAAGGGAAAGAGGCAGAGATTTAAATAGAGGAAGTTAAGGCGGGAGGCGTGGCTGAGCGGAGAGTGGGGCGTGGCTATGAGGTTAGAGTACAACTGAAGTGTATATAGATAGAGGGGGCGTGGATAGAGAGAATAGGGGAGGAGACTTTTGTTGTTCTGAGGAAATTGCTGTTTGTATTTCTGTGTCCATGTGCATAGGATCTGTATGGGAGTGGTTTTATAATTATCAATCATCTGATGCACCTCCCGAGCTCTAATGAGGAAGGCTGCAGGGCTTGCATCCCATTAGATGTGATTTCCCTTTGAGAGTGTCACACCAAAAATGACATATTGTCAAATATGTCATTTTGGTGTGACACTTTGTATATATATATTCAAATTCCAGTTAATAGTGGTAAGTGATCAATCATCAAGGGGGACCCCAGAAACTCAGAACGTGGGGGGGAGGAACCACCTTCTGCAGAAAGAATACTCTAAGGTAAGGGGGGTGGGTTACTAATATAAGGAGGAAACCCTTTATATCAGTGCCCCTTACATTATCGTATTCACTCCCCCCTTACATCAGTGACCCCCGACTGGCCTGGCGGTGCTGTCACTGACCTCCTCTCAGGTGCACTGTGCAGGGCTCAGTCAGTCAGCTCCAGCTTGGTGGCTCTGGTTTTATCCTATAGTCTCCTGTCCACAGTCCACACAAGTCTGACTTCTCCCATGACCCCCATCCCGGCGGTGCTCCCACTCTTGACTCCTCTCCAGACTCCCTCAGAGACTGCAGACATGCTACAGGAGATGGTCAGAGACTGCAGACTTGATGCAAGAGCTCAATGCAGCCTCACCAGTGCCCATCAAATGCAGCCTCACTGTGCCCACCAATGCAGCCTCACTGTGCCCACCAAATGCAGCCTCACTGTGCCCACCAAATGCAGCCTCACTGTGCCCACCAAATGCAGCCTCACTGTGCTTATCAAATGCAGCCTCACTGTGCAGACCAAATGCAGCCTCACTGTGCCCATCAAATGCAGCCTCACTGTGCCCATCAAATGCAGCTTTACTGTGCCGTGAATGCAGTCTCCCTGTGCCCATCATTGCAGCCCCTCCTGTGCCCCATGTCCCAGTCTGCAGTCCCTGTCTGTGGGAAGGTGTGTTGTTGATGCTCGGTACAGTACCTTGCATGCCAGCAGGATATCCATGACGGGCAGCAGCAGGCAGGGTCTGTTCTCGTTTTGGATGGGGACGGTGCTCCTTCCAGAGGATCTGTCTGCTGTGAGATGGAGTGGTCCCTGGCCACCTGCACCTTCAGCCGTCCTCATTTTCCGGCCCCAGTCAGCCTGTCCTCTGGTCCTGGGGAAGTGGAGAGCACTGGGTGGGAGTTGGAGAGAAGGGGGAGCAAAGAGTACTAGCGGGGTTGGAGAACACATGGGTGGGGGCAAAGAGCGAGGGGGAGTGGAGATCACAGGGGTGGGGAGCGGAGAGCGCTGGGGGGGAACTTGAGAGCACTGGGGGGGCCAATAAGAACAGGGGTAGAGAACACGGTAGGCTGAGAGCACTGGGGGAGCTAAGAGTGTGGGGTGGTGAAGAGCACTGGGGGGGGGCAGAAAAACAGGGGTGGAGAGCACGGGGGCTGGAGAGTACTGGGGGGTATAAAGAGAAGGGGGGAGTGGAGAGCAATGGGGGGGGAGCTTGAGAGCACCAATGGGGACCAGAAAGAACAGGGGTGGAAAGCACGGGGGGACTGGAGAGCACTATGGGGGGGGGAGAGCACATGGGTGGGGGCAAAATGCAGGGGGAGTGGAGAGTGCTGGGGGGGAGCCAAAAAGAACAGGGGTGAGGAGCACGGAGGGTAGAGAGCACTGGGGGGGCCGGAGAGCACCAGGGGGGCAGAAAGAACAGGGGTGGGGAGAATGGGGGGCTGGAGAGCACTGGGGTGGGGGCTGGAGAGTGATGGGGAGAGCTGGAGAGCACTGGGGGGGAGAAAGAACAAGGGGGAGAGCACTGGGGGGAGTGGAGAGCACTGAGGGGGGGGAGAACAGGGGTGAGAGCACTGGAGGGAGTGGAGAGCACTGGGGGGGAAAGAACAGGGGGGAGAGCACTGGGGGAAGAACAGGGGGAGAGCACTGCTGAGGAGAACAGGGGGAGAGCATGGAGGGGAGAGCACTGTGGGGGGGGGGGGAAACGGGGGGGAGCAGGGGGGGGACAGGGGGGAGAGCACTGGGGGGGAGAGCACTGGGATGGTGGCTAGAGAAGCATGGGGAGAGCTGGAGAGCAGCAAGAACAGGGGAGGAGAAAACTGGGGGGGCAGGAGAGTGTGGTGGAGGAGAGCACTGGGGGGACAAGGGGGAGAGCACTGGGGGGAGTGGGGAGCACTGGGGGGGGAGTGGAGAGCACTGTGGGGGGGAGAGCACTGGGGGGACAGGGGGGAGAGCACTGGGATGGTGGCTAGAGAAGGATGGGGAGAGCTGGAGAGCAGGGAGGGCAGCAAGAACAGGGGAGGAGAGAACTGTGGGGGGGGGGGGGGCAGGAGAGTGTTGTGTTGGAGGAGAGCACTGGGGGGGGGCAGGAGAGTGTGGTGGTGGAGGAGAGCACTGTGGGGGGGCAGGAGAGTGTGGTGGTGGAGGAGAGCACTGTGGGGGGGCAGGAGAGTGTGGTGGTGGAGGAGAGCACTGGGGGGGCAGGAGAGTGCGGTGGTGGAGGAGAGCATGGGGGAGGGCAGGAGAGTGTGGTGGTGAAGGAGACCACTCGGGGGGGGCAGGAGAGTGTGGTGGTGGAGGAGACCACGGGGGGGCAGGAGAGTGTGGTGGTGGAGGAGACCACTGGGGGGGGCAGGAGAGTATGGTGGTGGAGGAGAGCACTGGGGGGGCAGGAGAGTATGGTAGTGGAGGAGAGCACTGGGGGCGGCAGGAGAGTGTGGTGGTGGAGGGCACTGGGGGGGCAGGAGAGTGCGGTGGTGGAGGAGACCACTGGGGGGGCAGGAGAGTGTGGTGGTGGAGGAGAGCACTAGGGGGGGCAGGAGAGTGTGGTGGCGGAGGACACAGGGGGGGGGCAGGAGAGTCCGGTGGTGGAGGAGAGCACTGCAGCCCCCCCCCTCGATCCTCCTATCCAGGCACTGTGTGGCACACACAGGACGGGCTGTACAGATGGGCATCTGCTCCTCTGGATCACAGCGCTGGATGGCTCTGTGTTCGGCGGTAGCTCTGTAACACAGTCCCGCCCCCCCAGACTGGCTCATGTGATAGGCGGAATGTTGATTCTCTCTACTATCACACAAGCTGGTCTGGGGGGGGCGGGACTGTGTTACAGAGCGGCTGCCGAACACAGAGCCATCCAGCGCTGTGATCCAGAGGGAGAGCAGAGGATGCAGCCACCAGCGGACTCAGAAAAAAAATGCAATACCTTGGGGGTTCCAGGGGGGGGGCACTTGACCCCCCTTGCCCCCTGCTGCGGACGCCCATGCCTGAATGTGCTCTGTAAAGGAAAGCAAGAGCATGGCCCACTGAAAAAAAAATAATAAACACAGAAAACCCACAGAGTGAAAATTAAAGTTTTCACAGTCAAAAATTAAATCTTGCAGGAAATAAGTTTACAAGTTTTAAGCATGGGTGTAGAAACTGAGTGAAAGGTTCCTAGCTTTGAAATCTAGGATTCAACAAACAGGCTGGCAAGCTACAGACCTAGGGAGCAGGATGAAAGATCAGTCCTTGGGAAAAGAGACCCGGACGATCTGGCAGAGGCTACAGATCATCAACTAAAAGACAACAAGGCTGCTGTACCAACATTTCTGAAGCCAATCCAGAGCTATAGGAATCATTGCAATGTCCTCGATTTCAATTTACCAAAGAAAAAGTTGCAGCAGAAAAAGGCATATTTATGGCTTACTGATCCAAGAAATCTGCTGCATCCACCTTCAGATCTCGTTGCCTAGAGACAATTAGATCCAACTTCATTTTGGAACTGAGCAGTTAGCAGATCAAACGGAGTGCCTCCTTTCAACTATATGCCCAATGTTCTTAATTCCAGGATTGAGCACCCCGGAGACTGTTGAAAAATCTATCCAAACAGGATAATTTTGCTTAGTGTTACTAAACCCAGGACCCTGCATTCACTATATCTGGTCTACCACGGTACACAGAACATTGAAATGCAATAGTTTTAGTAAATATAACATCAGCAGTTAGAGCAGTCTTGTGACGTCTATCTTGTAGGAGGAATTTTCTTTCTGCTTTGACTGTCATATAAGGCTGTAGGACCCCTGACCCCCTGTCTGGACAGTGTTGATTGGAGATGGATTGGGGACAGTGAAAGAAGGGGAGGATCAGCGTAGACAGAATCAAACAGCCTTTTTACACGATGAGGAGGATTAACCCCTTAGGTTCCACAGTAAGAATGCTTTATTGCATATACATAATTAGAAACACTTTAAAGTGATACTAAAGCTAAAAACAATTTTATAAAAACATTTTATTTTTATCTGTCCTCCCCCTTCCCTGTGTGAAAGGGAAGAGAGGGGAGAAGAGATCCAGCACTGTGTATGGCAGCATTTCTTCTCTCATCTGTTCTTCTTTACATGGACTTAAAGGAGAATTAACAATCAAATACAGCTAGTTGGAAGTGGGCAGTGGCTATGGTGTGCAGCTCTGTAGACACACAGCTCAGGAGCAAGAAGGCACCATGTGCCCCAATAGCAAGTCGCTTGCTATAGGGACACACGAAGAAGAGGAGGAGCCAAGAAGAGGATGATCGGGGCCAATGGTATTGCACAGAGCAGGTGAGTATATCATGTTGATCAATGTATAACATGTTGATGGGAGTATAACATGTTGATGGAAACCACCAATGTGGTGTGTCTGATTTAACCCAGATTGGCATGACCTGTCAGAAGGGGAGGTTCTAATAAAGTAACTTCCCACAATTTAGAGCTGTCCCAGAATAACAAAAACTAATTTAATGAACTGGAAAACATGCGCTCGCTGTTTGATTGGAGATGCTTCCAGGATTTCATATATCTTGCATGAATCTACAGTACCAACAGCTGTTGATAAAGAAGAATTCTTCCAAATGAACAGAAAACAGCAGAGCTAAAGAAAAACACATCCATTCTCATGAGACCACTAAACAAAACTGAACAGCTATAGTCTTAAAGGGGTAGGCCTTCAGCCTTTATGTGCATATTGTCCATTTCTCATCTAAGCATCAGTATAACTTCTACAATGCTTAATTATCATCAAGTTGTGTACCACAAAGAAAGACAGAGAATGGTAGTAGTTACATGTGTATTATGTAGTATGTAGTAGTTATGTGAAATGAATTGTAAAATAATTTCAAAACAAATAAAACAATGATACAACAGTTTAACAACATGTATGAGGTCATTGCATGCTTGTGTTAATAAAGATTTAAAAAGGCTAACATTCAAAAACTTTTACTATTTTTCACTGAAAATAAAATTTAGATATAAAACACATGATGTGTCTATGCTCCAGTCTGCTATACAATTATTATGGTTTTGAAATAAAACCTAACAGAAAATATTTTTATGCTTGACAATATTTGAGAGTCAAATACTGGAGTGAAACATTTTCTACAGGAAGTGGTAGGAATAGTCCCTAAAATCACACATTTTATAGGGTTAGTTTACCTTTACAGAGAAGAAGGTGAATCAACAGCAAACACCCCCCCGCCCCCCCTTCATCCCATCCCTGTTGTACTTATCAGCAGGGTTGCTGAGCTGTCAGCAATCCCCCAGCCACTCCAGTGATCCAGGGATTTGAAATGCCAGCTCTTCTCTCTCTTCTTTATGCAGCACTTCTAGGGCACACCAGAATGATTCACTGTGATGGTGCTGGCTATTGAGAACCTATCTGGTGAGTCCCAGAAGTACTGCATGGAAAAAAGAGAGAGAAGAGTCAGGATTTCGATATCCCAGACCAATGGAGCACCTGCGAGGGTGCTGATACCTTGGCAAACTCACAGGCACAGAGGTTAGGGAGGGTGTCCGATGTTAGTACACCTTTACATTTTTGTTTTGTAAAAGTGAACACTTTATCTCCTATTTTGTATCAATATTAATCTTTGGGAATTTAGAGTACAGTGCATTAATTGAGGTCCAGAACGGAAAAGACAGAAAAGAAAAGTAGTGCAGGGCCAGGCATGACAGTGTGCTTAGGAGAGACAATGCATGGGTTAATCTGAAGAGATAAGAGTGGAGGAGACAGTAAGTAAAGTTCAAGGGGGAGTGGTAATATATAAGGAGGAAATGGGACTGGGCTCGGGAACATAAAGTTGTGGAGAAAGTAAGGAGAAGGCAGTTTTTTCCTCTGCTCCTCCAACATGGCTGAGACTCGGATGAGTTTGCAGGAAGCAGCGGCGAACAGGAGACCAGGGTGGATGCACAGACAGTTTGTAGTCTTTATGGATTACCAGGTGAGCGGATCGAGGCTGGGAGATGAGGGTTGCTCTGCATGCAGAGGTTGCGGCCTCTGGCACTCTGTTTTCCCCAGGGCCCTTATCCGGGGCCATGCGCCAGACGAGGAGCCCTCTGGGGGGAACAATCCGGTCCCCCAGCAAAGAATAGCCAATTGTCTGCCTGAGCAGGGTCTGGGCGGACTCCACACCGCCGGCCCAGCTCAGTGGGCAGGGCATGGGCCGTTATGGTGCCACTTCCCCGCCCATGAATCGTAGGACTACTACCTCCTTTGCCTGCATCGCTGCGTGGGGAGGCAGGCTCGGCAAGGGAGACTTATTAGTATGGCCGTCAGGCCACTTATACGAAGAATTTTTTTTCCTGTTAAGGGGCGGAGCTCCGCGGGTGGGTGTGGTCTATACGTGCGGACACGATGGCGGTGGAAGGACGAGGTTGACCTTCCAGGTCACAGCATGTGAGGGCATGTGTGGAACCTATACAAGAGGCAGAGCTTCGGGGTGCGACGGGCACTACAGTGGAGGGACTCCATGGCCCCCAGGATCTTTGTCTGGGGGCTGATGACACCACCAGTCCTGGTCTAGGACAACAGGTCGGAAGGCGGGCTGTCAGTGTGCGAGGAGGAAGAGGAGCCGCAGGGATGCGGGCCAGCGATGGAAGCAAGCGAGGCGGCTGTTGGGGTTCCAGTCAGCCCGGTAAGTCAAATAATGTCTAAATGTTTTTAGTTTAAGTTGCATTGCGGGATTTGTTGGGGAGTTGGAAAGGGGGGTGCAATGTCGGCGGCGGTTGCTCCACCGGGAACAGAGGTGGTGGATGCTGGCCCACAAGTGGCAGGCGATGTGCCTGCCAGTTTGGGGACAGTGGCGCAGCGGTGAGGTTGTCAGGTAATGGTAGGATGGAGATGGTAAGGATTCCAGACGCAAAAAAAATGTGAGATATACGGGTGCTTTGAGGGTTCCCTGGGAACTAAATTAAATAGGAGGTCCGGGATATGATTTGAAAAGGCAAGCGTGTGGAGATCTTCTCGTTATGGCCCCCCCCCCTTTTTTTTAAAAAGGGGAATTTACATTTTAAGTGTATAGGGTCAAGCGGGAAGATTAAGGGAAAAAGGATGAAGGTAAGAGGAGGTACCGATTGATTTTGCGGAAGGCGGTCGTCATTATGCGATTGTCATGGGGGGGGGGGAGAACCCGAACATGGTATGGCGTTGTTCTGTTATATGTAAGCATGGGCGTCCGCAGAACTTTTTCCAAGGGGGGGCATCATTTCAAAGCCACTCATGCTCCGCCCTTTTCGACAATCTCATGAAAATCTTTCCACTGGTAATACATATGTGTTATATAACAGATAATTCATCTACACTTTGTATTGGAAGTTACTCTGGCGGCTGTGTTCCAGGCCCATATAGCCTAGAGAATGTACATCTTTTTACATTGCAATACATCTGTTGTGGCCATATATTGATCTCATACTGTCACTGTATTGGCTGTTTTCATCAAGATAAAAATATGGCCACAACAGATGTATTGCAATGTAAAGAGATGTACATTCTCTAGGCTATATGGGCATGGTACCTAGCCACCTGAGTAACCTTGCGGACGCCCATGCTTTCAAAAACCGGCCATGGAAAAAATTTCATACCAGCCTCACAGCATTATTATACCAGCCCAACAGCATTATTATACCAGCCCAACAGCATAACGTCATTATTTTCTTGTTCGTTAAAGGGAAAACCATACATTTTAAAGCACATTTGATGAAGAGAGTATTAGATATAGATATGAAATCACATAGGGCTTTATATATATATATTACAGAGATACAAAAGAAAAAGAAGGGGGCGCCTCTGGGTGTAGATTTTTTTAAAAGGCAATTTATTCACAAGTCATTCTAAAACAGAGAGATTTTGCACTCACATTTTCCATAAAATAAGCAGGCATGTAGAATAAGAGGGGTCATCTGATTTAGTCCGTCACTTCTATTCCGGTCCGCAAGTGTCCTGTTGTCCTCTCCTGGCGTTACCACTGTTTTGTTGTTCAAAAAAAGCCGGCTCGGTGGAAGCAGGGGATGTTCTTCCAAAGCGAGGCTTGGTTTGCTGTGACACGCGGGTCGCGGAATTGTGACGTCACGGCGGGCGACGCGTTTCCTGAGCGTTCGGGTCAAGGTGGAAGGACGACCGCGCTCTTTCATCAGGCCAATCAGATAAAGGGAAAGAGGCAGAGATTTAAATAGAGGAAGTTAAGGCGGGAGGCGTGGCTGAGCGGAGAGTGGGGCGTGGCTATGAGGTTAGAGTACAACTGAAGTGTATATAGATAGAGGGGGCGTGGATAGAGAGAATAGGGGAGGAGACTTTTGTTGTTCTGAGGAAATTGCTGTTTGTATTTCTGTGTCCATGTGCATAGGATCTGTATGGGAGTGGTTTTATAATTATCAATCATCTGATGCACCTCCCGAGCTCTAATGAGGAAGGCTGCAGGGCTTGCATCCCATTAGATGTGATTTCCCTTTGAGAGTGTCACACCAAAAATGACATATTGTCAAATATGTCATTTTGGTGTGACACTTTGTATATATATATTCAAATTCCAGTTAATAGTGGTAAGTGATCAATCATCAAGGGGGACCCCAGAAACTCAGAACGTGGGGGGGAGGAACCACCTTCTGCAGAAAGAATACTCTAAGGTAAGGGGGGTGGGTTACTAATATAAGGAGGAAACCCTTTATATCAGTGCCCCTTACATTATCGTATTCACTCCCCCCTTACATCAGTGACCCCCGACTGGCCTGGCGGTGCTGTCACTGACCTCCTCTCAGGTGCACTGTGCAGGGCTCAGTCAGTCAGCTCCAGCTTGGTGGCTCTGGTTTTATCCTATAGTCTCCTGTCCACAGTCCACACAAGTCTGACTTCTCCCATGACCCCCATCCCGGCGGTGCTCCCACTCTTGACTCCTCTCCAGACTCCCTCAGAGACTGCAGACATGCTACAGGAGATGGTCAGAGACTGCAGACTTGATGCAAGAGCTCAATGCAGCCTCACCAGTGCCCATCAAATGCAGCCTCACTGTGCCCACCAATGCAGCCTCACTGTGCCCACCAAATGCAGCCTCACTGTGCCCACCAAATGCAGCCTCACTGTGCCCACCAAATGCAGCCTCACTGTGCTTATCAAATGCAGCCTCACTGTGCAGACCAAATGCAGCCTCACTGTGCCCATCAAATGCAGCCTCACTGTGCCCATCAAATGCAGCTTTACTGTGCCGTGAATGCAGTCTCCCTGTGCCCATCATTGCAGCCCCTCCTGTGCCCCATGTCCCAGTCTGCAGTCCCTGTCTGTGGGAAGGTGTGTTGTTGATGCTCGGTACAGTACCTTGCATGCCAGCAGGATATCCATGACGGGCAGCAGCAGGCAGGGTCTGTTCTCGTTTTGGATGGGGACGGTGCTCCTTCCAGAGGATCTGTCTGCTGTGAGATGGAGTGGTCCCTGGCCACCTGCACCTTCAGCCGTCCTCATTTTCCGGCCCCAGTCAGCCTGTCCTCTGGTCCTGGGGAAGTGGAGAGCACTGGGTGGGAGTTGGAGAGAAGGGGGAGCAAAGAGTACTAGCGGGGTTGGAGAACACATGGGTGGGGGCAAAGAGCGAGGGGGAGTGGAGATCACAGGGGTGGGGAGCGGAGAGCGCTGGGGGGGAACTTGAGAGCACTGGGGGGGCCAATAAGAACAGGGGTAGAGAACACGGTAGGCTGAGAGCACTGGGGGAGCTAAGAGTGTGGGGTGGTGAAGAGCACTGGGGGGGGGCAGAAAAACAGGGGTGGAGAGCACGGGGGCTGGAGAGTACTGGGGGGTATAAAGAGAAGGGGGGAGTGGAGAGCAATGGGGGGGGAGCTTGAGAGCACCAATGGGGACCAGAAAGAACAGGGGTGGAAAGCACGGGGGGACTGGAGAGCACTATGGGGGGGGGGAGAGCACATGGGTGGGGGCAAAATGCAGGGGGAGTGGAGAGTGCTGGGGGGGAGCCAAAAAGAACAGGGGTGAGGAGCACGGAGGGTAGAGAGCACTGGGGGGGCCGGAGAGCACCAGGGGGGCAGAAAGAACAGGGGTGGGGAGAATGGGGGGCTGGAGAGCACTGGGGTGGGGGCTGGAGAGTGATGGGGAGAGCTGGAGAGCACTGGGGGGGAGAAAGAACAAGGGGGAGAGCACTGGGGGGAGTGGAGAGCACTGAGGGGGGGGAGAACAGGGGTGAGAGCACTGGAGGGAGTGGAGAGCACTGGGGGAGAAAGCACTGGGGGGGAAAGAACAGGGGGGAGAGCACTGGGGGAAGAACAGGGGGAGAGCACTGCTGAGGAGAACAGGGGGAGAGCATGGAGGGGAGAGCACTGTGGGGGGGGGGGGGGGAAACGGGGGGGAGCAGGGGGGGGACAGGGGGGAGAGCACTGGGGGGGAGAGCACTGGGATGGTGGCTAGAGAAGCATGGGGAGAGCTGGAGAGCAGCAAGAACAGGGGAGGAGAAAACTGGGGGGGCAGGAGAGTGTGGTGGAGGAGAGCACTGGGGGGACAAGGGGGAGAGCACTGGGGGGAGTGGGGAGCACTGGGGGGGGAGTGGAGAGCACTGTGGGGGGGAGAGCACTGGGGGGACAGGGGGGAGAGCACTGGGATGGTGGCTAGAGAAGGATGGGGAGAGCTGGAGAGCAGGGAGGGCAGCAAGAACAGGGGAGGAGAGAACTGTGGGGGGGGGGGGGGGGCAGGAGAGTGTTGTGTTGGAGGAGAGCACTGGGGGGGGGCAGGAGAGTGTGGTGGTGGAGGAGAGCACTGTGGGGGGGCAGGAGAGTGTGGTGGTGGAGGAGAGCACTGTGGGGGGGCAGGAGAGTGTGGTGGTGGAGGAGAGCACTGGGGGGGCAGGAGAGTGCGGTGGTGGAGGAGAGCATGGGGGAGGGCAGGAGAGTGTGGTGGTGAAGGAGACCACTCGGGGGGGGCAGGAGAGTGTGGTGGTGGAGGAGACCACGGGGGGGCAGGAGAGTGTGGTGGTGGAGGAGACCACTGGGGGGGGCAGGAGAGTATGGTGGTGGAGGAGAGCACTGGGGGGGCAGGAGAGTATGGTAGTGGAGGAGAGCACTGGGGGCGGCAGGAGAGTGTGGTGGTGGAGGGCACTGGGGGGGCAGGAGAGTGCGGTGGTGGAGGAGACCACTGGGGGGGCAGGAGAGTGTGGTGGTGGAGGAGAGCACTAGGGGGGGCAGGAGAGTGTGGTGGCGGAGGACACAGGGGGGGGGCAGGAGAGTCCGGTGGTGGAGGAGAGCACTGCAGCCCCCCCCCTCGATCCTCCTATCCAGGCACTGTGTGGCACACACAGGACGGGCTGTACAGATGGGCATCTGCTCCTCTGGATCACAGCGCTGGATGGCTCTGTGTTCGGCGGTAGCTCTGTAACACAGTCCCGCCCCCCCAGACTGGCTCATGTGATAGGCGGAATGTTGATTCTCTCTACTATCACACAAGCTGGTCTGGGGGGGGCGGGACTGTGTTACAGAGCGGCTGCCGAACACAGAGCCATCCAGCGCTGTGATCCAGAGGGAGAGCAGAGGATGCAGCCACCAGCGGACTCAGAAAAAAAATGCAATACCTTGGGGGTTCCAGGGGGGGGGCACTTGACCCCCCTTGCCCCCTGCTGCGGACGCCCATGCCTGAATGTGCTCTGTAAAGGAAAGCAAGAGCATGGCCCACTGAAAAAAAAATAATAAACACAGAAAACCCACAGAGTGAAAATTAAAGTTTTCACAGTCAAAAATTAAATCTTGCAGGAAATAAGTTTACAAGTTTTAAGCATGGGTGTAGAAACTGAGTGAAAGGTTCCTAGCTTTGAAATCTAGGATTCAACAAACAGGCTGGCAAGCTACAGACCTAGGGAGCAGGATGAAAGATCAGTCCTTGGGAAAAGAGACCCGGACGATCTGGCAGAGGCTACAGATCATCAACTAAAAGACAACAAGGCTGCTGTACCAACATTTCTGAAGCCAATCCAGAGCTATAGGAATCATTGCAATGTCCTCGATTTCAATTTACCAAAGAAAAAGTTGCAGCAGAAAAAGGCATATTTATGGCTTACTGATCCAAGAAATCTGCTGCATCCACCTTCAGATCTCGTTGCCTAGAGACAATTAGATCCAACTTCATTTTGGAACTGAGCAGTTAGCAGATCAAACGGAGTGCCTCCTTTCAACTATATGCCCAATGTTCTTAATTCCAGGATTGAGCACCCCGGAGACTGTTGAAAAATCTATCCAAACAGGATAATTTTGCTTAGTGTTACTAAACCCAGGACCCTGCATTCACTATATCTGGTCTACCACGGTACACAGAACATTGAAATGCAATAGTTTTAGTAAATATAACATCAGCAGTTAGAGCAGTCTTGTGACGTCTATCTTGTAGGAGGAATTTTCTTTCTGCTTTGACTGTCATATAAGGCTGTAGGACCCCTGACCCCCTGTCTGGACAGTGTTGATTGGAGATGGATTGGGGACAGTGAAAGAAGGGGAGGATCAGCGTAGACAGAATCAAACAGCCTTTTTACACGATGAGGAGGATTAACCCCTTAGGTTCCACAGTAAGAATGCTTTATTGCATATACATAATTAGAAACACTTTAAAGTGATACTAAAGCTAAAAACAATTTTATAAAAACATTTTATTTTTATCTGTCCTCCCCCTTCCCTGTGTGAAAGGGAAGAGAGGGGAGAAGAGATCCAGCACTGTGTATGGCAGCATTTCTTCTCTCATCTGTTCTTCTTTACATGGACTTAAAGGAGAATTAACAATCAAATACAGCTAGTTGGAAGTGGGCAGTGGCTATGGTGTGCAGCTCTGTAGACACACAGCTCAGGAGCAAGAAGGCACCATGTGCCCCAATAGCAAGTCGCTTGCTATAGGGACACACGAAGAAGAGGAGGAGCCAAGAAGAGGATGATCGGGGCCAATGGTATTGCACAGAGCAGGTGAGTATATCATGTTGATCAATGTATAACATGTTGATGGGAGTATAACATGTTGATGGAAACCACCAATGTGGTGTGTCTGATTTAACCCAGATTGGCATGACCTGTCAGAAGGGGAGGTTCTAATAAAGTAACTTCCCACAATTTAGAGCTGTCCCAGAATAACAAAAACTAATTTAATGAACTGGAAAACATGCGCTCGCTGTTTGATTGGAGATGCTTCCAGGATTTCATATATCTTGCATGAATCTACAGTACCAACAGCTGTTGATAAAGAAGAATTCTTCCAAATGAACAGAAAACAGCAGAGCTAAAGAAAAACACATCCATTCTCATGAGACCACTAAACAAAACTGAACAGCTATAGTCTTAAAGGGGTAGGCCTTCAGCCTTTATGTGCATATTGTCCATTTCTCATCTAAGCATCAGTATAACTTCTACAATGCTTAATTATCATCAAGTTGTGTACCACAAAGAAAGACAGAGAATGGTAGTAGTTACATGTGTATTATGTAGTATGTAGTAGTTATGTGAAATGAATTGTAAAATAATTTCAAAACAAATAAAACAATGATACAACAGTTTAACAACATGTATGAGGTCATTGCATGCTTGTGTTAATAAAGATTTAAAAAGGCTAACATTCAAAAACTTTTACTATTTTTCACTGAAAATAAAATTTAGATATAAAACACATGATGTGTCTATGCTCCAGTCTGCTATACAATTATTATGGTTTTGAAATAAAACCTAACAGAAAATATTTTTATGCTTGACAATATTTGAGAGTCAAATACTGGAGTGAAACATTTTCTACAGGAAGTGGTAGGAATAGTCCCTAAAATCACACATTTTATAGGGTTAGTTTACCTTTACAGAGAAGAAGGTGAATCAACAGCAAACACCCCCCCGCCCCCCCTTCATCCCATCCCTGTTGTACTTATCAGCAGGGTTGCTGAGCTGTCAGCAATCCCCCAGCCACTCCAGTGATCCAGGGATTTGAAATGCCAGCTCTTCTCTCTCTTCTTTATGCAGCACTTCTAGGGCACACCAGAATGATTCACTGTGATGGTGCTGGCTATTGAGAACCTATCTGGTGAGTCCCAGAAGTACTGCATGGAAAAAAGAGAGAGAAGAGTCAGGATTTCGATATCCCAGACCAATGGAGCACCTGCGAGGGTGCTGATACCTTGGCAAACTCACAGGCACAGAGGTTAGGGAGGGTGTCCGATGTTAGTACACCTTTACATTTTTGTTTTGTAAAAGTGAACACTTTATCTCCTATTTTGTATCAATATTAATCTTTGGGAATTTAGAGTACAGTGCATTAATTGAGGTCCAGAACGGAAAAGACAGAAAAGAAAAGTAGTGCAGGGCCAGGCATGACAGTGTGCTTAGGAGAGACAATGCATGGGTTAATCTGAAGAGATAAGAGTGGAGGAGACAGTAAGTAAAGTTCAAGGGGGAGTGGTAATATATAAGGAGGAAATGGGACTGGGCTCGGGAACATAAAGTTGTGGAGAAAGTAAGGAGAAGGCAGTTTTTTCCTCTGCTCCTCCAACATGGCTGAGACTCGGATGAGTTTGCAGGAAGCAGCGGCGAACAGGAGACCAGGGTGGATGCACAGACAGTTTGTAGTCTTTATGGATTACCAGGTGAGCGGATCGAGGCTGGGAGATGAGGGTTGCTCTGCATGCAGAGGTTGCGGCCTCTGGCACTCTGTTTTCCCCAGGGCCCTTATCCGGGGCCATGCGCCAGACGAGGAGCCCTCTGGGGGGAACAATCCGGTCCCCCAGCAAAGAATAGCCAATTGTCTGCCTGAGCAGGGTCTGGGCGGACTCCACACCGCCGGCCCAGCTCAGTGGGCAGGGCATGGGCCGTTATGGTGCCACTTCCCCGCCCATGAATCGTAGGACTACTACCTCCTTTGCCTGCATCGCTGCGTGGGGAGGCAGGCTCGGCAAGGGAGACTTATTAGTATGGCCGTCAGGCCACTTATACGAAGAATTTTTTTTCCTGTTAAGGGGCGGAGCTCCGCGGGTGGGTGTGGTCTATACGTGCGGACACGATGGCGGTGGAAGGACGAGGTTGACCTTCCAGGTCACAGCATGTGAGGGCATGTGTGGAACCTATACAAGAGGCAGAGCTTCGGGGTGCGACGGGCACTACAGTGGAGGGACTCCATGGCCCCCAGGATCTTTGTCTGGGGGCTGATGACACCACCAGTCCTGGTCTAGGACAACAGGTCGGAAGGCGGGCTGTCAGTGTGCGAGGAGGAAGAGGAGCCGCAGGGATGCGGGCCAGCGATGGAAGCAAGCGAGGCGGCTGTTGGGGTTCCAGTCAGCCCGGTAAGTCAAATAATGTCTAAATGTTTTTAGTTTAAGTTGCATTGCGGGATTTGTTGGGGAGTTGGAAAGGGGGGTGCAATGTCGGCGGCGGTTGCTCCACCGGGAACAGAGGTGGTGGATGCTGGCCCACAAGTGGCAGGCGATGTGCCTGCCAGTTTGGGGACAGTGGCGCAGCGGTGAGGTTGTCAGGTAATGGTAGGATGGAGATGGTAAGGATTCCAGACGCAAAAAAAATGTGAGATATACGGGTGCTTTGAGGGTTCCCTGGGAACTAAATTAAATAGGAGGTCCGGGATATGATTTGAAAAGGCAAGCGTGTGGAGATCTTCTCGTTATGGCCCCCCCCCCTTTTTTTTAAAAAGGGGAATTTACATTTTAAGTGTATAGGGTCAAGCGGGAAGATTAAGGGAAAAAGGATGAAGGTAAGAGGAGGTACCGATTGATTTTGCGGAAGGCGGTCGTCATTATGCGATTGTCATGGGGGGGGGGAGAACCCGAACATGGTATGGCGTTGTTCTGTTATATGTAAGCATGGGCGTCCGCAGAACTTTTTCCAAGGGGGGGCATCATTTCAAAGCCACTCATGCTCCGCCCTTTTCGACAATCTCATGAAAATCTTTCCACTGGTAATACATATGTGTTATATAACAGATAATTCATCTACACTTTGTATTGGAAGTTACTCTGGCGGCTGTGTTCCAGGCCCATATAGCCTAGAGAATGTACATCTTTTTACATTGCAATACATCTGTTGTGGCCATATATTGATCTCATACTGTCACTGTATTGGCTGTTTTCATCAAGATAAAAATATGGCCACAACAGATGTATTGCAATGTAAAGAGATGTACATTCTCTAGGCTATATGGGCATGGTACCTAGCCACCTGAGTAACCTTGCGGACGCCCATGCTTTCAAAAACCGGCCATGGAAAAAATTTCATACCAGCCTCACAGCATTATTATACCAGCCCAACAGCATTATTATACCAGCCCAACAGCATAACGTCATTATTTTCTTGTTCGTTAAAGGGAAAACCATACATTTTAAAGCACATTTGATGAAGAGAGTATTAGATATAGATATGAAATCACATAGGGCTTTATATATATATTACAGAGATACAAAAGAAAAAGAAGGGGGCGCCTCTGGGTGTAGATTTTTTTAAAAGGCAATTTATTCACAAGTCATTCTAAAACAGAGAGATTTTGCACTCACATTTTCCATAAAATAAGCAGGCATGTAGAATAAGAGGGGTCATCTGATTTAGTCCGTCACTTCTATTCCGGTCCGCAAGTGTCCTGTTGTCCTCTCCTGGCATTACCACTGTTTTGTTGTTCAAAAAAAGCCGGCTCGGTGGAAGCAGGGGATGTTCTTCCAAAGCGAGGCTTGGTTTGCTGTGACACGCGGGTCGCGGAATTGTGACGTCACGGCGGGCGACGCGTTTCCTGAGCGTTCGGGTCAAGGTGGAAGGACGACCGCGCTCTTTCATCAGGCCAATCAGATAAAGGGAAAGAGGCAGAGATTTAAATAGAGGAAGTTAAGGCGGGAGGCGTGGCTGAGCGGAGAGTGGGGCGTGGCTATGAGGTTAGAGTACAACTGAAGTGTATATAGATAGAGGGGGCGTGGATAGAGAGAATAGGGGAGGAGACTTTTGTTGTTCTGAGGAAATTGCTGTTTGTATTTCTGTGTCCATGTGCATGGGATCTGTATGGGAGTGGTTTTATAATTATCAATCATCTGATGCACCTCCCGAGCTCTAATGAGGAAGGCTGCAGGGCTTGCATCCCATTAGATGTGATTTCCCTTTGAGAGTGTCACACCAAAAATGACATATTGTCAAATATGTCATTTTGGTGTGACACTTTGTATATATATATTCAAATTCCAGTTAATAGTGGTAAGTGATCAATCATCAAGGGGGACCCCAGAAACTCAGAACGTGGGGGGGGAGGAACCACCTTCTGCAGAAAGAATACTCTAAGGTAAGGGGGTGGGTTACTAATATAAGGAGGAAACCCTTTATATCAGTGCCCCTTACATTATCGTATTCACTCCCCCCTTACATCAGTGACCCCCGACTGGCCTGGCGGTGCTGTCACTGACCTCCTCTCAGGTGCACTTTGCAGGGCTCAGTCAGTCAGCTCCAGCTTGGTGGCTCTGGTTTTATCCTATAGTCTCCTGTCCACAGTCCACACAAGTCTGACTTCTCCCATGACCCCCATCCCGGCGGTGCTCCCACTCTTGACTCCTCTCCAGACTCCCTCAGAGACTGCAGACATGCTACAGGAGATGGTCAGAGACTGCAGACTTGATGCAAGAGCTCAATGCAGCCTCACCAGTGCCCATCAAATGCAGCCTCACTGTGCCCACCAATGCAGCCTCACTGTGCCCACCAAATGCAGCCTCACTGTGCCCACCAAATGCAGCCTCACTGTGCCCACCAAATGCAGCCTCACTGTGCTTATCAAATGCAGCCTCACTGTGCAGACCAAATGCAGCCTCACTGTGCCCATCAAATGCAGCCTCACTGTGCCCATCAAATGCAGCTTTACTGTGCCGTGAATGCAGTCTCCCTGTGCCCATCATTGCAGCCCCTCCTGTGCCCCATGTCCCAGTCTGCAGTCCCTGTCTGTGGGAAGGTGTGTTGTTGATGCTCGGTACAGTACCTTGCATGCCAGCAGGATATCCATGACGGGCAGCAGCAGGCAGGGTCTGTTCTCGTTTTGGATGGGGACGGTGCTCCTTCCAGAGGATCTGTCTGCTGTGAGATGGAGTGGTCCCTGGCCACCTGCACCTTCAGCCGTCCTCATTTTCCGGCCCCAGTCAGCCTGTCCTCTGGTCCTGGGGAAGTGGAGAGCACTGGGTGGGAGTTGGAGAGAAGGGGGAGCAAAGAGTACTAGCGGGGTTGGAGAACACATGGGTGGGGGCAAAGAGCGAGGGGGAGTGGAGATCACAGGGGTGGGGAGTGGAGAGCGCTGGGGGGGGACTTGAGAGCACTGGGGGGGCCAATAAGAACAGGGGTAGATAACACGGTAGGCTGAGAGCACTGGGGGAGCTAAGAGTGTGGGGTGGTGAAGAGCACTGGGGGGGGGCAGAAAAACAGGGGTGGAGAGCACGGGGGCTGGAGAGTACTGGGGGGTATAAAGAGAAGGGGGGAGTGGAGAGCAATGGGGGGAGCTTGAGAGCACCAGTGGGGACCAGAAAGAACAGGGGTGGAAAGCACGGGGGGACTGGAGAGCACTATGGGGGGTGGAGAGCACATGGGTGGGGGCAAAATGCAGGGGGAGTGGAGAGTGCTGGGGGGGAGCCAAAAAGAACAGGGGTGAGGAGCACGGAGGGTAGAGAGCACTGGGGGGGCCGGAGAGCACCAGGGGGGCAGAAGGAACAGGGGTGGGGAGAATGGGGGGCTGGAGAGCACTGGGGTGGGGGCTGGAGAGTGATGGGGAGAGCTGGAGAGCACTGGGGGGGAGAAAGAACAAGGGGGAGAGCACTGGGGGGAGTAGAGAGCACTGAGGGGGGGGAGAACAGGGGTGAGAGCACTGGAGGGAGTGGAGAGCACTGGGGGAGAAAGCACTGGGGGGGAAAGAACAGGGGGGAGAGCACTGGGGGAAGAACAGGGGGAGAGCACTGCTGAGGAGAACTGGGGGAGAGCATGGAGGGGAGAGCACTGTGGGGGGGGAGAACGGGGGGGAGCATGGGGGGGGACAGGGGGGAGAGCACTGGGGGGGAGAGCACTGGGATGGTGGCAAGAGAAGCATGGGGAGAGCTGGAGAGCAGCAAGAACAGGGGAGGAGAAAACTGGGGGGGCAGGAGAGTGTGGTGGAGGAGAGCACTGGGGGGACAAGGGGGAGAGCACTGGGGGGAGTGGGGAGCACTGGGGGGGAGTGGAGAGCACTGTGGGGGGGAGAGCACTGGGGGGACAGGGGGGAGAGCACTGGGATGGTGGCTAGAGAAGGATGGGGAGAGCTGGAGAGCAGGGAGGGCAGCAAGAACAGGGGAGGAGAGAACTGTGGGGGGGGGGGCAGGGGAGTGTGATGGTGGAGGAGAGCACGGGGAGGGGGGCAGGAGAGTGTTGTGTTGGAGGAGAGCACTGGGGGGGCAGGAGAGTGTGGTGGTGGAGAGCACTGTGGGGGGGCAGGAGAGTGTGGTGGTGGAGGAGAGCACTGGGGGGGGCAGGAGAGTGCGGTGGTGGAGGAGAGCACGGGGGAGGGCAGGAGAGTGTGGTGGTGAAGGAGACCACTCGGGGGGGGGGGGCAGGAGAGTGTGGTGGTGGAGGAGACCACGGGGGGGCAGGAGAGTGTGGTGGTGGAGGAGACCACTGGGGGGGGCAGGAGAGTGTGGTGGTGGAGGAGACCACTGGGGGGGGGGCAGGAGAGTATGGTGGTGGAGGAGAGCACTGGGGGGGCAGGAGAGTATGGTAGTGGAGGAGAGCACTGGGGGCGGCAGGAGAGTGTGGTGGTGGAGGGCACTGGGGGGGCAGGAGAGTGCGGTGGTGGAGGAGACCACTGGGGGGGCAGGAGAGTGTGGTGGTGGAGGAGAGCACTAGGGGGGGCAGGAGAGTGTGGTGGTGGAGGACACAGGAGGGGGCAGGAGAGTCCGGTGGTGGAGGAGAGCACTGCAGCCCCCCCCCTCGATCCTCCTATCCAGGCACTGTGTGGCACACACAGGGCGGGCTGTACAGATGGGCATCTCCTCCTCTGGATCACAGCGCTGGATGGCTCTGTGTTCGGCGGTCGCTCTGTAACACAGTCCCGCCCCCCCCAGACTGGCTCATGTGATAGGCGGAACGTTGATTCTCTCTACTATCACACAAGCTGGTCTGGGGGGGGCGGGACTGTGTTACAGAGCGGCTGCCGAACACAGAGCCATCCAGCGCTGTGATCCAGAGGGAGAGCAGAGGATGCAGCCGCCAGCGGACTCAGAAAAAAAATGCAATACCTTGGGGATTCCAGGGGGGGGGCACTTGACCCCCCTTGCCCCCTGCTGCGGACGCCCATGTATGTAGGCCATTGGTAGGTGCACATGTTAAAAAGGGGGATTGGCTACAGGATGATGAGCAGTTTAGACCGCGCAGGTCGGTATGGCCATCTCTTCGTGGGGATCAAAGGATAACGGCCTCTGGATGCGGTTTCTGTAGTAGTAGGGGCCCCCAAAACAGTTCCTTTGGGGGGTGTACCCCCCTCTGGACGGTCAGCTGAAAAGAAAGGGGGGTGGGTTGGCAGTGCAATGTGAGCTCCTGCCAGTTCGGTGGTTTTTGACGTTAAACACGAGTGTTAAGGGGGTGGGGGGACCCATCCATTGTATTGTGGCTTCATGTGAGGACAATGTGCAGGCGTGCCTAGTCACACAAGGTATGACTTTTGGAAGGGGGTGAAAAGGTTGCAGCCTTTCATAAGTAGATACCCGGATAAGGAAATGGCGAGGCTGCTTGCCTCCAGGGTGTCTACAGCGGGGGTGGTGCCTGAGAAGGAACCAAACAAGTTTTGCCTTGTTTCCCCACTTATCTGTCAAAAAAAAAAAAAGAGTTCTGTCATAATCCAATGTGGTGCACTGTGTCCGATACTTCAGGTACACAGCTATAAGGTGGGTTAGGTGTGACGGAAAAGGGGCGCCTATGGCAAACTAGGAATCCATGTTCCACTTCCTTACAGTTTATTCTGAGAGCTTTGGCTGCTGGATAGATGCTGGCAAGAGGAGTTTTTAACTTGGATCGATGCCTGCCCATGGGTTGCTCAATTTAGTGGGCCATGGTTAGATGTTTAGTTCTTTACCGGAGTGGGTGGGGGTAGAAACGTGTCGGTCCCTGATTCACTCATACATGGCTTGGATGTTTTTGTGTGTTGGGCTGCCTTCCTTGTGTGTGCGATTATACTTCATACATTGCAGCACATTGCAGATAGGGCCCGGTGAGGGATATTGTACTATTTTGTTTTGGCATTGTAATTGTTTCAGGGGTTACGGAGGGTCGTCTGCCGGTAACCAAGCTGGAGGTACTATAGAAGGGGGTGTGGGAGGCCCAGGGACGGTGCAAGGTACAGTTGAGGACTTTGCATTTGTTGCTGGGTAAGTTCAATTTCGCCTGCCGGCTTTATTCCGATGAGTGGGTTTTGGCTGACGGCTGCCGTCTGCTACAGTGGGGGTTTCAGGCCCTGGCTAGTTTAAACAGTGGAATGCGGAACATAGGTAGGGTTAGAAGGTTTGGTACGAGTTCTTGGCCGCATACAACGGACTATAGGTGGATGCCAGCCCGGTGAATAAGGTAGATGGGGCCAATTTTGTTGGGTGGAAGTTGGTTCTTCATTCGTAAACGTGTGCTATTGGAATTTTTTCAGTGGTTCTGGCTATGGAGCTGGGGTAAGGGTCATGCAGGAACCTGACACGGAGTTAAATTGTGATTATGTTGGTGTGGTTTACATGGTCAACCACATGTCCGCATTGTCACAACTGGTCATACGGCGGCTACACCATTTTGTGTTGCGTTGGGAGCAGCTGAACATTTTCTATATGCTATTCATCTTGCAGGCATCGGAAACATGGAGGGCTTACTCCTTGCATCTATTTTCAGTGAGACAGGTTCAGAGAGTTAGCCGTCCACAGCGGGGGAGGAGTTCCCTACTCGGGCTGGATATGGGAGATGGCATTGGAGTCACCACGAGAGGTAACAGGGCAGTCAGCCAGTGAGTCCACATGGGCGGCTTACGTGAAGGTATGAGAGGAAGGGCGGGTTGTTCAGTGCAGGAGTCTGAGGTCAAACATGGCTATGTAGGGGGTAAGGTTGTTGGTGGTACTGTGGTTCCAGTAACTTGGTAAATGGGGGTTGGTATCTGCCATTGAGCGGAAACTGGTAGGTTTTCGACTTTTGTTTAACCCGCTGTGCAGGGTGAATTGAAAAAAGGAGTTTGGGTTGGACAATTAAAAAAAAAATGATCAAAGGGTTAGAGGGGTGGAGTGCTGATGTTTGTGTTACCAGGCTTCAGGGTTAAAAAAAAAAAAAAAACGGGACAAAACGGTTAGGGAGTTTCTAGGGTTTGGAACAGATGGCATGGGGGGCAGTTCATGTGGCACAAGATTGGGAAGTATTGGTCGAGTTTCCATTTCGGGTGGGTGTTCTCAAAATGCCACTGGGACGCAAGGTTGGATGGTGCAGAATACGTTTCACGCTCCTTCCGCATCGGGGCAGCTGTAGAAGCTGCCAGATGTGGTTTGAATGAGGCAGTGGTAAGGAGGAATGGTGGGTGGGAAGCAAAGAGATTATACACTTACCTATGCCTTCATGTGGTAGTGGAATGAAGAAAAAAAAAAGAGTGGGGGGGTAGGCTGTACATACAAGCTGTGTTGTTTGTGGTTTGGGGTACATTGGTTTACTTTAAAGTTGGTGCTGCCTTTGTTTGGCATTTTTTTTCATCCAGATGGAGGACTTGTACGCCTTGTCTGGATTTTCGTTGTTATCTGTATGTTTGTTGGGGGGCCAGGAGAGCAGATGCAAGATCGGTTGGCAGACAGTTGGATAGCTAGAGGAGGGAGGCATGTGTTCACTGGCTAGGGGTATGGGGGTGAGGTGGAGCAAGGTGATATCGGAAGTGGAATGTTAAGCGCGGTGGGATAGATCGCCAGTCGTTTGGGTTATGCATGCAAGGGGTAATGCTTTTGGGTTTAAATAATCAGGGAGCTGATCTCGGACATTAAGTCAGATATTTTACGACTTCGTACAGTTGTCTAACACTCAGGTGGTGGGGAGGTTGTGGCTCAGAATGGGGGGCATGGTGATCAGGCAAGTAGAGGTGGAAACTAATGTGGGCCTGTAATTGAGGGTGTTAGAATACACCTTTAGGGAGTGGGGATTGTTTTCTGGGCGCTGGGGCTGCAAGATGGGATCCAGCCCTGGGGGTGTGGGGGAGTCCTTAAGGGTAAGGTGTCATCCTTGCGGGCTGTGGCGGTGTTTTGTTGGTCTTTGACAGTGGCAGTTAACATATGTGATGGAAAGGGGTGGGGGGCTCATCGGTAGTATGTGCCCCTCCAGTGTATTCCAGCGAAAGGTTAGCTGGAATACTGTAATGGTTGCACTGCGGGAAGGGGGTTGTCTCTGAGCTAATTATCCACTGGAGGCTAGGGATGAGCTTCGTATTCGAGTCGAACATACGTTCGACTCGAACATCGGCTGTTTGTCCGTTCGGCGAAGTCCGAACATTTTGGTCCGTTCGCGCCAAATTCGTGTGGCGCTCACAGCCCACAATGCACTGCAATGGGGCAGTGCATTGCTGGCTCATGATTGGCCAAGCATGCACTGTGACCCCGCATGCTTGGCCAATCGCAGCTCCAGCAGCGAGGAGAGCCATGATTGGCCACAGGCAGGATGCCTGTGGCCAATCATAGCTCAGGCTGTGTAGTGCACGCCCCACACTATATAAGGCCGCCAGCGTGGCGGCCTTGTGTAGTGTGTTGACGTTTGAAGCAGTGGGTGTTCTGTGTACCTTCAACACAGTACACACCGATCGTTTTCGGCCGATTTTCGATCTTGCTGTTGTGTAGTGGTTGTTGTCTGCGTGCCCTGACCGCAGTATACACCGCTATATTCACCTCACCTATATAGCTAGTGATCTATCTTTTATAATAGAGCTTGCAGTCAGTAGTGTTAGGAGCTTGTGCGTGCTGTCTGTGTGCTCTGTACCCAGTACATACCGCTATATCCACCTACATAGCTCTTCTCTATTTGAGACCACTTGCCATCTGCAGGAGTTATTGGAAGTTGTGTGTGCCTCCAGCACAGCACAGTATACATCTGTATATACCCCTTTATCTCTGGTGTTCTATAATAAAGGCATCTGCAGGAGTTAGTGGGTGTTGTGTGCCTCTAGCACAATATACACTACCCAACTGCTTTTTTACCCAACTCCCTTCAGGCCATTACCATGTCTGGAAGGCCAGCAAGGAGAGGCAGACAGGCGCGAGCCGATAAAAGAGGGCAAGCAGGCTCTGTGTCTAGAGACAACAGTGCTGGTCGTGGACGCGGTGCATTGTCATCAGCACGTGGCCATGGGACACGCTTGTCCTTCTTTTCGGAAGCTGGACATGTTGAGCCGCAACATGCCAACGACTTGGTAGAGTGGATAACCAAGCCCTCTTCATCCTCCTCATCCTCTCTCACCCAGTCTCAGGGTACTAGCAAAGCAGCTGCCAACGCATCGTCTTCCCTCCTCTCAATGTCATCATCAGTGACTCCTTCCCTAGACCCACCACGTCCTCCTGAGGAGTCTCCTGAACTCTTTGAGCACAGTGTTGGGTACATGCTCCAGGAGGATGCCCAGTGTTTTGTGGGCTCTGATGATGACACTCAGCTAGAGGAAGGCAGTAGCGTGAGCGCAGAGAGAGGGGATGCTCAAGAAGGACAGCAATCTGGCAGTCATGTTCCACAAGCTGCAGCATACTGCCAGGTTTGCTACAGCGATGAAGAAGGAGGGAATGATGAGGGCACTGACTCCACGTGGGTGCAAGGAAGGAGAGAGAAGGAGAAGGAGGAGGAGGAGGAGGAGGAGGCACATGTCCAACGAGGCAGGATGCCCTCCGGGGGCCAGCTTAGGGGCAGCACACCGACTGAATCACACCGCAGAGCTCCACCTGTGCAGGGCGCTGCCTCTGCGCGTTATTCTAAAAGTTCTTTGGTGTGGGCCTTTTTTGAGACGAGTGCATCAGATCGCACCGCTGCTATTTGCAACATATGTCTCAAGCGTATCTGGCGTGGCCAAAACATCAGCCGCTTGGGCACCACATGCTTGACCAGACATATGTTGACCTGCCATGCAGCTCGTTGGCAAGCGTACCTCAAAGACCCACACCAAAGAACAAAGCGGACCTCTCCTTGCTCCTCATCAGCTGGCATCTCCAACCCCACTAGACCTTCAGTCCTCTCTGAAACCTGCTCTGAGAGGAATGAAGGTGTAGAATTAGGTGTGTCACAGCCAAGTGCTTCCGGGACACCCACGTCCGATTATAGCAGGCAAATGTCCCTGCCCCAGCTGCTGGACCGGCGAAAGAAGTTCACTCCCAGCCATCCACATGCCCAGCGGTTGAATGCTAGCTTGGCTAAATTGCTAGCACTTCAACTGCTGCCTTTTCAGTTGGTAGACTCGACCCCCTTCCGTGAGTTTGTACAATGTGCGGTTCCTCAGTGGCAGGTCCCCAAACACCACTTTTTCTCACGGAAGGCGATTCCGGCTCTCTACCGGCATGTGGAAGGCAATGTCCTTGCCTTGCTGGACAGGGCGGTCAGCGGTAAGGTGCATATTACCGCTGACTCATGGTCCAGCAGGCATGGACAGGGACGTTACCTGTCTTTCACGGTCCATTTGGTCACTCTTCTGGCAGCTGGGAAGGATGCAGGACAAGGTGCAGTAGTGTTGGAGGTTGTTCCGCCACCACGCCTCCAAAATGCTACTATTGGTTGTGACACACCTCTCTCCTCCACCCCCTCCTCTTCTTCTTCCTCCATGGCCTCTTCCAGTGCTCTGTCCTCAGAACCAGCAGTGCTTCGTAGGCGTTCCAGGGGCTACGCAAGTACGCAGGCAAAACGATGCCATGCCGTGCTTGCGCTGGTTTGTTTGGGGGACAGGAGCCACACTGGGGCGGATGTTTTGTCAGCTCTGCAGGGGCAGGCCGAGGGGTGGTTGACACCACGCCAGCTTAAGCCAGTAATGGTGGTTTGTGACAATGGCACCAACCTCCTCTCCGCCCTCCGACAGGGACAACTGACCCATGTGCCCTGTGTAGCTCACGTCCTTAACCTGGTGGTGCAGCGGTTCTTGGGCAGGTTCCCCTGGCTTACAGGATGTCCTGAAGCAGGCCAGGAAAGTCTGTGTGCATTTCCGCCGATCATTTAATGCCTGTGCTCGGCTGGCTGAGCTCCAAAAGGAGTTGAACCTGCCCAAGAACCGCCTTATATGTGACATGCCCACCAGATGGAACTCAACGGTGGCCATGCTGCAGCGGCTGCACACGCAGCAGAGGGCCATCAATGAATACCTGTGTGACTACGGCACCAGGACAGGGTCAGGGGAGCTCGGTTTTTTCTCACCACGCCAGTGGGGCATGATCAGGGATGCATGCACTGTCCTGTCACCGTTTGAGGAGGCCACAAGGATGGTGAGCAGTGACAGTGCATGCATCAGTGACACTGTACCTCTTGTCCACCTCTTGGAGCATACGCTGCGTGGAATAATGGACAGGGCACTTGAGGCAGAACAGAGGCAGGAAGAGGAGGACTTCCTTGCCTCTCAAGGCCCCCTTTATCCAGACAGTGTTCCTGCTGTGCCACCCATCACACAGGAAGAGGATGAGGAGGAGGAAGAGGAGGAGGAGGATGATTGTGTCAGCATGGAGGTGGAGGCTGGCACTCGGCATCAGCAGCAGCAGCAGCAGTCTTGTAGGGAGGATTTACAGTCCCAAGAAACACGTGGACTTGTACGTGGCTGGGAGGAGGTAGCTGCGGATCATGTTGTCCTTAGTGACCCAGAGGACTCCGGACCGAATGCCTCAGCTAACCTACGCTGCATGGCCTCCCTGATCCTGCAAAGCCTGCGGAAGGATCCTCGTATTCTTCGGATCAAGGAGAGGGACCATTACTGGCTGGCCACTCTCCTTGACCCACGGTACAAGGATAAGGTTGCCGACCTTATCTTGCCAACGCAGAGGGAGCAGAGGATGAGACATCTCCGGGAGGCCTTGCAGAAAGGTCTGTGCAACGCGTTCCCAGAGACTGGGAGGTTACAAACTCCTGGTCCTGGACAACGTGTTGCTGAGGCATCGGTCAGAAGGAGCGGTGGAGAAGGTGGCCGTCTGACTGATGCTTTCAGACAATTTTTTAGTCCGCAGCCCCAAGGTATGATCGGTTCCAGCACCCATCGCCAGCGTCTGATTTAAATGGTGCAGGAATACCTAGGGGCAAGGTCAGACTTGGACACCTTTCCCACCGAAAATCCTCTGGCTTACTGGGTCTTGAGGATGGATCACTGGCCAGAGCTTGCACAGTATGCAATTGAGCTACTGGCCTGTCCTGCATCCAGCGTTCTTTCCGAACGCACCTTCAGTGCTGCTGGTGGCTTTGTTACCGATCACAGGGTGCGCTTGTCCACCAAATCAGTTGATCGACTGACCTTCATCAAGATGAATCAGTCTTGGATCACCCACACCTACCAAGCACCTGAAGCTGATGTAACAGAATAATTTTTTTTTGAAATATCACATCCCTTCAAGACTGCCTATGCTGATGCTGAGTGACTGTCCTGTTATGTTGATTGTCTATCCTATTCTTCCTCTGCTGATATGTTGGAAGAACATTTCTGGTTCTGGTTGATGCTATCAGCCCAATTTTTCTGCCCCTGTTTAACAGGGGCGGTTTAAGTACAATTTTTGATGCAATGCTTTGCAGCAGGGCTAATTCCTGTAATCAAACAAGAGTATATGGGAGAGGTTGCAGTGTGGTGGCACCAGCACCAGTGCCTAAGGCCCAATTTTTCTGCCCCTGTTTAACAGGGGTGTTTAATTACAATTTTTGATGCAATGCTTTGCAGCAGGGCTAATTCCTGCAATAAAACTAGAGTATATGGCAGAGGTTGCAGTGTGGTGGCACCAGCACCAGTGCCTAAGGCCCAATTTTTCTGCCCCTGTTTAATAGGGGCGTTTAAGTACAATTTTTGATGCAATGCTTTGCAGCAGGGCTAATTCCTGCAATAAAAGTAGAGTATATGGGAGAGGTTGCAGTGTGGTGGCACCAGCACCAGTGCCTAAGGCCAAATTTTTCTGCCCCTGTTTAACAGGGGCGTTTAACTACAATTTTTGATGCAATGCTTTGCAGCAGGGCTAATTCCTGCAATAAAACTAGAGTATATGGGAGAGGTTGCAGTGTGGTGGCACCAGCAGCAGTGCCTAAGGCCCAATTTTTCTGCCCCTGTTTAACAGGGACATGTAATTACAATTCTTGATATAATATTTCACAGGAGGGCCCCTTCCTGTGCCCACCCAGAGTAACGGTGAGGACTTATAGTGTTGTGGCACCAGCACCACAACCACCAAAGGTCAATTTTTCTACCACTGTTCAACAATGGCATGTAATTACAATTCTTGATATAATCGTTCACAGCAGGGCGCTCCAGCGCCCACCAAGAGTCACTTTGAGGGCTTACAATGTTGTGGCAAAACCAACACCTTGTTCCGCCATTTCTGCAGAGCATATAGGGCAGGCCCCTACTTTCAAACATCCAATTTACAAACATCTCCTACTTGCAAACGGAAGGAGACAACAGCAAGTGAGATGAAAAAAGATGGACGAGAAAACAAATTATACAGGGGTATAATGTTTTCCTATGTTTTCCAAAAAGCTTAAAAATAGTTTTTTTGACTGGAGCTACACTTTAAAAATGTACCAGTTGAAAATTACAAACAGATTCAACTTAACACAACAAACCTACACAGTCCCTGTCTTGTTTGCACCGCCTGTATACTGCTGTTCTGAGTATATAGGGCCTGAGGGCCACACGCATTTCCTTTATTTAATATGGGTACAGGGTTCCCCTTAATATGCGTACAAGACCCAAATAGGCTGGTAATGGGCAGGGAGGGCTACCCATGCCATTTTTCTCAATGATTTTCAACCATATTGCAGGAACCAGATATAACATTAAAACCGCAAGCAGTTTTAAATGGTGTTATTTCCGTTTAATTTCATTTTGTGCAGGGACTGTTCTAAACACGGGAAACACGTGGCACTTCACAGGCATACTACAGACACCCCCCAGGCACCATATTTAAAGGAATATTACTTTTTTTTTTTTCCACTTTAATGGTCATTAAAATCAGTGCTCCCGCCAAAACGGCCATTTTTAAAAACATTTTAGGCATTGACCCATGTCCCCTGGGGCAGGAGCCAAGTCCCCAAACCCTTATTAGGACAGTATCTTGCATATTAGCCGTTAAAATTAGCACTTTTAATTTCGAACGTTCGAGTCCCATAGACTTCAATGGGGTTCTAAAGTTCGTTCGAATTTGGGGTCCGTTCGAAAGTTCTGGTGCGAACCGAACCGGGGGGTGTTCGGCTCATCCCTACTGGAGGCCTATCGTGTGGAAAAAGGTCCTGCAGTGTATTGGTGGAATATGTGTTGGAGTTCGGGGGGTGCCGTCAAAGACCAACAAACTTGAGTTAAACAAGTTGTTACGGAGGTGATATTTTGGTATATATTTGATATTGGAGTTATTTATATAGTGTGAATAATAAATAGGCCGCTATGGCCATTTATACTCCAAAAATAATGTGTGGTCTCATCATTTTAGAAGGGTAAGAAATGGGGATGTTGGAGTACAAGTGGTATAGCAGTAAGAGGCAGGTTGGGTACCTCTGATCTACACTGGTCATGCATCAAAGAGCTAAATTGTCTGCTTGGAGTATAAAGTTCAAAACCAGTTTGTTTCTTTTTTGTTTACAAACTTTTTTAATAGGTACAAAAGATGGTACAAAATCTGTAGTACATAAGTATAAATCCAATCACAAAGTCCGGAATACATTTGACCATATAACATACATATGTGGTAAAAAATAACTTTCATTACATAAAAAAAGTGAGGTTTTGGAGATATCATCTTCGTTATAACGGTATGCGGCCAATCTTGAAAACCAACTATGTAGGGGAGTGTTATTCAGAGTTAAAAAAACGGAATGCTATGTTCAAACCAGCGATCCCATTTTTTTTTTGTATAAATGAGTTGTGTTTTGAACGGAATGAAATATTTTTTCTATTAAGTTAATATTTAGAATCCTCGTTTTGAGATGTATTAGTGGAACTGTTGTTGATTTCCAGTGATATGCAATTAACCAGTGGACTGCTACACATATAGTATGGAATAATCTCATATTATGGGTGGGGAGACCTATGATGGGAGAGAAGAGAAGGCAGTTGTGTAGGGACAAAACAATATTTTTATTTGAAATTTTGGAGGCAAACTTTTCTAATTGTTTCCAGATATGAGTGATCTTATCACAAGACCAAAAGATGTGCGAGAAAGATCCTGTGGAATGGCACTCTCTAAAGCATGAAGGGGAGGAAGTAGGGAAGATGGTGTGGAGTTTAATTGGGGTGTAATACCATCTTGTAAATCACTTTAATGCCTTAACGGCAATAGATTTAGTGCATTTGTGCAAATTGTTTATACAGATACCCCAATTAACCGAAGAGTATGTGAAATTGTATGGGAGCTTGTATACTTCAGAGATAAAGCCACGTTTTCTAGGTGATTTAAGGCAAAGGTTTTCATAAAAGGATGGAGACTGTATATTCGTGGTTTGATAGTGTGTAATGAAAAATTGTTTAATCTGGAGAAATTTGTTGTATTCTGCTTCTGGGACTTGGTGTTTTGCCTTGAGGGAAGAGAAAGAAATTTGAGCCTTCTATGAAATTAAAAAGGGACGTAAGGTTATTATTAATCCACCATGTAAGATCGGCAGGGTCTTGTATGTATCGGCTGAGTTTTGGGTTGCCTATAAAGCATGCGTGTGGTGGGGTTTTGGAGGTAAGATTACATTTTTGGTTATATAATTTCCATAATTGGTATGACTGAGAAACAATTTGTTTAAAGTGTCTATATGTTGGTTGGGAATTTTGTTTCCCCAAAGTAAACTTGAAATGGCGAATGGTGAGATGGAGTTCTTTTCAAATTCAATCCATGAAACTTTTGGACTAGGGATGTGCCACTGTGCAATTTGGGTTAATATAACTGAAAGGTAATACAACCAAAAATCTGGGAGGCCCAGACCCATTAAAGAATTTAATTTTGATAGGCGCGGGTGAGAGTCTGACCAAATGAATTTATTGATATCGGATTGGAATTTCGTAATCAGTGCTATGTTAATTCTGTTAGGGAGAACCCTAAATAAATATAGGATCTTGGGGAGTAGCATAATTTTAATTGCTGTTATCCTGCCCAGGAACGATATTTTATGATTTCCACATTTTTAACGTTGCCCTCAGTTTATGCATCAATGGCATGTAATTTTTAGCCAATGAAATCAATGAAAATAGGAGTAAGGTGAATGCCTAAGTAGGGAAGAGAATCTAATCAGTAGGAAAAATTGAACGAGGTGCGTAAGGATTACAGATTTGAGGTTGGGATATTGATTGTCATACCTAATGATTTAGAAACATTTACTTTTAAACCTGACAGAGATGAGAAAATATTGAGAGTGTGTAAAAGGTTGGGTAATGCAGTATTAGGTTGGGAGAGGAAAAGTAACATGTCGTCTGCATACATGCTTAGTTTATATGTATTATGTTCTGTGGAATAACCCTTAAAGAGGAAGTAAAATCTCCCACTCTGATGCTTCTTTTCATTTAGTCCATTATAATAAGTCATTATCAGACTATAGCCACTGTAATGCAGCCCAAATTGCATATTACTTACTGTTTAAAGAAACTTTAAAAAACGTATTTCCAGGGGTTAGGCAGCGCCATCTTAAGTATTGTTTTCTGAGTCTACAGTGGAGTGTATTTGGAGTGCACTTCCTGTACTGTTAACCACTGTACTGTTAACCAAGCCTATCCTTCTCAACCCAACATTTCTATGGCAACCCTGCTTCCCTGTTCATAGATTACTTGTTTATTTCATAGTATTTACTTGTGCAGATGTCTAATGTTTCCCTTTGTTAGACTTATCAGCTTCAATGGTGCACAAATGCTCCATTGAAGCCATATCTTAGGAGGATTAAGTCTAAAAATTTCCATGAGACACTATCAAATGCCTTATTAATATCCAGGCTTAACATTAAAAGAGGTCTAGAGCATAGGTTTGCATCCTGTATAACATTTGTAACTAATCGAATATTATCAGTGATTTGTCTTCCAGGAATAAAGCCAGATTGAAATGGGGAGATAAGTGTGGGAATTATTGTGGAAAGTCTATTGGCGAGGAGTCTACCGAAAATTTTAAGATCATTGTTTAATGTGATTGTAGCCGTATGTTTTTTTTTTTTTAAATTAAATCTTTTTATTTTATAAACATATAAAATGTACATACTGTTAAGAATAAAGAAACTACCAAGAGATAATCTTACACAATTCCATCAGTGTCACGATTAGTAGCTCCCTACATACATTATTCTTTCAATAACCCTTTAAACCCCTCCCATCCCCCCATCCCCCCCCCCCCCCCCATTCCCTCCTAGTGCCTTATCTTTCAACCACCTTTTTACTGTGCCTTATTTTTTGTGAAATTAGTAAACAATAAATATATTACCATTATCCTACTTTCCCTCACATAGATTACTTTGTCACTCTTAATTCTCCCTTCCTTATGTCATCCCCTCAGTGTTTAATACTCTCTTACCATGTGCCCATTGATACCCTTTATGGTGGACAACCCATTTTATCCAACCATGGTGTCCACAACTTTAAAAACCCACCAAAGTTCCTTCTTCTAGTGTATACCACTTTTTACCTCCATATAGTATCATCCATCACCTTTATCCATTCTTCACACGTGGGGGATCTTACCGATTGCCAGTTCTGGGCTATTAACTTTCGTGCCTGAAATAGGCCCCTTATCACTGCTATTTTAACTTTTTTCCGATATCTTGCTGTCTTCTATTTTTCCCAATAAGCATATCTCCTCCCCCGGTTTAAGCATGGTCCCAAAAGTATTGTTAATAACTTCCACTATTCCTGTCCAGTACTTAAATAATTTTGGGCACTTCCACATCATATGTATCAAATCCCCAGTTTCTTGACACCTTGGACATTTAGGGTCCACTCTATAACCAAATCCAAAAAGTTTTTTCGGGGTATAATAAGCCCTATGTAAAAAAAAATAGCTGGGACATTTTTTGTGCAAGGGACGCTGAACGCAGGGCACTACCTTCTAATATCTTTCTCCACTGTGCTTCTGTTATCTTTACTCCAAGATCCTCTTCCCACCTTTTTTTATTTCTAACCAATCCATCCCTAGTAATAAATTTACTGCAGAGCTGTGCATATATCTCAGATATCAATGCCTTAGATGACTCCCTATTCACCACTTTTTGAATAAGAGGGGTTTTACACCATACTACCATTTGATTTCTAAAATGTGTTTGTAGGGCATGTCTTATCTGAAGATATCAGAAAAACAAGTGGTTAGGAACACCATACTCCCTCATCAACTCCTCAAAAGACTTCAACCTACTCCCCTCATATAGTTGGGCCAATCTTACCACACCACACTTTTCCCATACACCTACTTTACCTATAGGTGTCAGGTCTGGAAAGTGCTTATTATCCCACAGTGGGGTATATTCTGTTGGTCCTACGTATCCCATTCCTTTTTTTACTGCCTGCCAGACCTTTGTAATTAATCTTAGTGTAGGGCATTCAGAAATGAATGAGTCAGCTTCCAGAGCTTCCACCAGTTTAACATGCTTGGCTCCCCGCAACAGCATCGGCTCCTTTTTATTCCTATCCTCCACCCTATACCAGCCCCTCAAATGCTGTAGCTGAGCAGCCAGAAAATAGCAGCGGGGGTGTGGGACTGCTGCTCCCCCCTCTTTTATTGGTAACTGCAGTGTCTTTAGGCCTATACGAGGTTGTCTCTTCTTCCATATTAGTTCCCTAAATTAAAGTTTCAATCTTTTTGAACCATTCCATTCTTATCCAAACTGGGACGTTGTGTAAATAATACAACAACTGGGGCATCCAGACCATTTTAATTAAATTAATTCTGCCAGCTACTGACAAAGGTAGATGTTTCCAAATGTCCCGCTTCTGACTAAATCTAAACAGGAGGGGAGCAAGATTATCTTTTATATATTGGTTTGGGTCCCTTGTTAGGCATATTCCCAAGTATTTCATTCTATCTACCACCCGCAGTTGAGCAACTGCAGGCGACAGAGAGCTTATTGGGTCTACCGGCAGCAATGCAGACTTCTCCCAATTAATTACCAACCCTGATATCCGTCCGAAGTTTTCCACTATATTCGTGGCCGTCACTAAGGATACATCTATATCCCCAAGAAAAAACAGGATATCATCTGCGTATAATGCAATCCTGTCTTCACCCGCTTCTCTTTTAAATCCCTGTATCACCCCTGCTGCTCTAATGGCAATTGCCAATGGTTCAATTGCCAAAGCGAACAACAGGGGCGACAGGGGACATCCCTGTCGTGTACCCCTCTCAAGTTCTATTGGGTCAGAGTACATGTTGTTAATTTTTATTTTTGCTCTAGGGGTCCTATAAAGTGCTTTTACCCAACCTATAAAGATGGGTCCGAACCCAAACATCTCCAGAGCCCGCCATAGATACGCCCACTCCAAGCTATCAAAAGCTTTAGCGGCATCTAGAGATACTATGGCCCGCGACCCCATGTTTAGCGTCGGAATCTGTAAGTTTAAATGCACCCTCCTGATGTTAACACTGGTGGCCCTATTCGCTATAAACCCAGATTGATCTGGGTGTATACGTTTTTGTATATGTCTATTCACCCTTGCTGCCAATACTTTTGCAAGTATTTTCGCATCAGAGCACAACAATGATATTGGCCTATACGATGCAGTGTCCTTAGGGTCTTTCCCTTCTTTTGGCAGCACTATTATGGTGGCTTCTGACATTGAAATAGGCAACCCCCCTCCTGATGCCACATCCTCCAGTACCTTCAATAGTTCTGGGATAAGCACCTCCCCATACCGTCTATAAATTTCTACTGGAAGATCATCTGGTCCTGGAGACTTCTGATTGGCCATCCTGGCCACAGCGCACTGTACTTCCTCCAGGGTTATGGGGCTCTCTAGTTCTTCTTTCGCTTGTTCTGACAGTGTTGACATTTCTATCCCTTCAAAAAATCGATCCCATTCCCCCCTCTCCTCTTTCTGTCTAGATTTAGATAGCTTTGAATAATACTGCCTAAATGAGTCCAGAATTTCAGAGGTCCGAGAGGAGATCTCCTCCCCCCCCCGGCAGCCTAATCGCCGCAATCCCTGACGAGGAGTTGTTGGTTTTAACCAGCCTAGCAAGCATACGGCCTACACTCTCCCCACCGCTTGTCTCTGAAACAGGCGCTTATTCTCCACCTTTCTCATAACAACATTTCTATATCTCTGCTGGCTTCTAAGCAATCTCTCCTGTTTTTCAGGGGTTGGGTCTTCCACATATTGTTTTTCAGCCTCTACCATTTCCTCTCTGATACTCTCTTCCCATTTCCTAAAATTTCTCTTAATCCCTGCCACCTGTTTTTTTTTTACCTTCTAAGGAATGCCTTTAGGGTGTCCCATATCACCCCTATTGGTGCTGTCCCCTCATTTAAAGTAGCCGTATGTTAGTGCAAATAAAAAAAGTATCAAGGACAGTACTCAATTTTCAAGATCATTGTTTATAACCGAAATTGGTCTGTAGTTTTGGGGTAGTGTGTGATCCTTATTAGGTTTTGGGATGAGTGACATATTGGCGAGTAACATTTCCTCTGGGAATTGTTCTCCTTTTAGGATATTATTGAATAATTTCATAAGGTGGGGAATTAGAAGTTGTTGATATTGTTTGTAGTATAGAGATGTAAAACCATCTGGGCCTGAAGCTGATTTTTTTTTAAGAGATTTAATAATTTGAACTAGTTCTTCTTCTGAACAAGGTGAGTTTAGGGTTTCCTTCTGATTTTGATTTAATTGTGGGAAAGGGATATTATTCAATGAGGAGAGTGAGGAGGGGGAAGGGAAATATTAGGTGATGAGAAAAGGTCAGAGTAAAATTTTTTAAATATTGAGAGTACATCCTGAGCGTGTGTGACCAGTTGGTTTGTACTATTTTTAAGCTTGTATATGTGGGTAGGTTTTATAGATTGATTACGTTTACGGGCGAACATTGTAGAGTAAGCCCTTGTACACACAGTCGGAGATTCCGACGGAATGGGCCCGATCGGAGCGTTTTGTCGGATATTCCGACGGTGTGTGGTATGCATCGGACTGTTTCCGTCGGAATATCCGTCGGACCAAATTTTCCAACTTGCCGGAAATATTTTCCGACAAACTGCTCCGATCGGACATACTCCGATCATGTGTAGCCTACTTCGACGGACAAGGTGCCATGCATGCTCACAATCAAATTCCGACACGGAAGTGCTCGTTCAGGTAAAACTACTGCTCGTAATCAATATAGCACATTCGTCACGCTGCAATGTTAAAAATTCTTTCATGAAGCGCATTCTCTTGTTCTTTACAATGCTGCAAGAAGGAACTTCTTTTGATGCTCATAGTCACACACACTTCTCCCGAACGTATTTCCTGACTCTTTTTTAACCATTTTGGCAATACAATTTTGGATTTCTTCACATCTACACAATTTTATGCCTTGTACACATGGTCGGAGAATCCGTCGGAATGCGTCTTATCGGACCGTGTCATCAGATAATCCGACTGTGTGTGATATACATCGGACTGATTCCGTCCGATTCTCCGTCGGACCCAATTTTCCAACATGTTGGAAATATTTCCTGACCAACTTGGCCGGTCGGACCTAATCCGATCATGTTTATAGCATTTTGATCAGACCAAGTGCCACGCATGCTCACATTCAAATTCCGACACGGAAGCGCTCGTTCAGGTAAAACTACTGCACGTAAGCGATATAGCACATTCGTCACGCTGCAATGTTAAAAATTCATCAAGCGCATTCTCTTGTTCTTTACAATGCTGCAAGAACCAACTTCTTTTGATGCTCATAGTCACACACACTTCTCCCGAACGGATTTCATTACTCTCTTTTTAACCATTTCAGCAATACAATTTTAGTTTGCGTCACATCTACACAATTTTAGATTTGGTTTATTCTTTTTTGGATGCATTTTTTTTTCCTAAACATCTCCTTTTTTGTCAGTTTGCTCATTTCTGCATTTTTTAGCGTGTTTTTTATGTGTTAACTTCAACAACATTATTGTATTTTTGATATTTTGTTTTTCTTTTTTAACATACAGGAGGTTGTTTAGTGTTGGTGCCCCTTGTTATTCATGTCGCTTTGTTTTTTTTAAATGTACCTGCCTGCTCAAAATAAACTGGCCTTTTGGAAGGAAAACACATACACAAGTATTTCTTCAAACAAAAAATACCTTTATTTCGGTGTCAGTAACAGATAAAGAGGGAGGCAGCGATGTGGGAACTGGGGAGATTAGCGAAGCCTTTGGCCCCCAGGGCACACATCAACTATTTAAACGCAAAAATTGGTGGCCTGAGGAGTACATGTCTGAGGGAGAGAAGTCTGGTCCTGAAGTCCATGAAACCCGGAACAGCAGCAGATGACATCTATGTTCCCAGGCTGTGGTACTACAACAGGCTGCATCTTCTGTCAGACCAGACTGAACCCAGGTCATCACTCTCTGGTCTTCCTTCCGCGCTTCCTTCCAGGCTGTGGCTGTGGTGCTGGAGGTGTGGCAGAAGGAGGAGGAGGAGGAGCAGGGGCATGGGCCAAACCACACAAGTGTGTTTCTTGTGTCATTTGGCCCAACAGACCCTTGTTGAGGGTGTGTATAATAACCTCCTCACACAAGAGTTGTTGCCCCTGCTCCATTTTATCAAGCTTGCACGCAACCAAGGCGGAAAAGGCCTCTTGGTAGGTGGGTTTTGCTTGGAGGGCCGCAGAAGCCTCACCAATCAGCCTCAGGGCCGACTCCTCAACATTCCCCCCCTTTCTCGCCCTTTTGCGTGGAAGGCGGAGGGGAGGGACCTGGCATTCAGTGAGGCTCCTTTGGCAGCTCCCACCGCCTGGCTGCCGCTTACCCCCGCCTCCTCCTGGCTGCCACTTTCCACAGCCACCTCCTGGCTGCTGCATTCCACACCCTCCTGTTCCTGGCTGAGTTCTTCCTGTGTATGAAAAAGGGACATAGTTTGAGTTTTTGGTTCATCAAACACACACAAATTTGCAAATTGTTAACCAATAGAAAAGACTATCATTCTGTGCCCAACATTTTTCTTTCTAGTCTCAAAGGTTTTGGCCACTACTGTCTATTGATATGTGAAACACTTTCAAAACTCAGCAATTAGTGAGCAAAAATCAAGTTAACATCATTCATTTATACTCCCAAAATATGTACAACAATACTATACCTGGCTCAAACTGGGCTCCCCCAGTTCTTCCTGAGTGGAAGGCCCAGGTTGGGCATCGGAAGACTCAGCAGGGGTGGAATGTAGCATAGGACGCGTGGAAGGAAGAGTAGAGAGGGATTCTCTGGCCTCAGCCTGGTCTGACAGAAAATGCATCCTGTCATAATACCACAGGGTGGGGACATAAACGTCATCTGCTGCAGCTCCAGATTGCATGGACTTCAGCACCTTGGTCCTCTCCCTCAGATATGTACTCCTGAGGCTACCAATTTTCTTTTTTAAATAGGTGACGTCTGCCCTGGGGACCACCGGCTTCACAAACTCAACCAGTTTTAACATTGCTGCCTGCCTCTTTTGTCTGTTATTATATTGTGGGTGTGTTGGTTGCCACAGGCAGGGCATGTCTCTGTATTTATCGATGAACAGAGGGAGGAAGCTATGATCGTTGAGCCCGTCCATAATGTCTGCAAGACACAACACAAGACAAACCCTAATGTCAGGCTAAACTCCACTAATACAGGCCTCAATCTAGAAGTAATATAGCCTAGTGATGTACCAAGTTCCAAATGTTACCTTCGTTTGCACGTTCGTCGCGTCAGCTTCTCCCTCTGTTCATCGATCGTACGGACGACACACCATGTTGCGCTTTATATACAGTGTGCATGCGTGAAACTCCGCCTGCCCCTGACGTTCTTTCTAGACTATTCCCCGCCCCTTCGCTTTCGGCGCAGTGGGGAGAGCACATGGCGGAGAGAACGCAGGTGCGCACTAATAATAGTTCCACTAACGAGGAGGAGGGTGAGGAAAGCCCGGAGCCTGAAACATCCCGATCCAGGAAGAGAAGATTTAAGGCCTCAAATATGTCTTTTGGAGAGATGTTGGAGATGGTGGACATATTGAACAGGACTGACTATGATGGGAAGTATGGACCTTACCCAAACTCAAATATCAGAAAGGCCAAGATCATGACTAAAGTTGTGAAGAGTCTTCATAAGAATTTTGGGGTATGCTGATCCAAGGATCAACTGAGAAAACACTGGTCAGACCTGAAACTGAGGGAGCACGAGCAGTACATAAGGATCAAGCGTGTTCTTGACAAAAGTAAGTAGTTGTCGTGTGTTCATATGATTATTCTTGCTTGCATACTGCTCCATGTGCTTTGATTTCATGTTGTGCAGTTTAAAATGGCCACTTTCAAGTTCATGGTTTCATTTGTTCGTAGGAAACATCGTTCTGCAGGTAAGTATTCCAGCTGAACACAGTGTCCTCAATAATGTTCTGACCTTGAAGCTCTGCCAAAAGAAACAATTGTACAACACTTCCAAACAATGTTTTATATTCCTAATTCTGCCCTCTGTGTGCTAATTATTCATTTTTTTCATTCTCATAGGGGAGAGAAGACTTGGCAAGTATGAGGACACCAGGGACCACACCCCTCCCAAAGAAGGCCAAATTCCAAAACCAGAAGCAGAGGAGCAGGAGGAGGAGGAGGAGGAGGAAGGAGAGATTGTGGAGGTTGGGCAAATTGTCACCACAACAGGTGAGTGTCGGAGAACACAGCTTCCGGTAAGCTCATCAATGTATCTCACCATATTTTTATTACATGGTGTGTTTTTTTGCTTTGTTTTGTAGGTGATGTGGAAGAAGATTCCCGTTTTACCAGTGAAAGTGCCCAGATCCTGATTGGGGAGATAATGGGGTGCAATCTGGATTTGGAAAACATAGAGCAAAACATCAATGATGTTAAAAATAAAATGAAGAACATCATTGATGTTTTGGGGAGAGTGTGAAACACCAAAAACTAGCTAGGGTTTTAGTTTTGCAATTTTAAAACACAACTTTTGTATTTTTAAAAAATAGAAATTTGGAAGATGCACAGAGTGTGTAAACATGCGCTATCTCCCATCATGGGGGATCAATGTACGTGTTTTGTGGAAAGTGGCTGAGATGAAGGGGTTGCAGCCCCAAAGCATGTACATTGATCCCCCATGATGGGAGATAGCACATGTTGACACACTGTGTGCATCTTCCAAATTTGGATTTTCTAGGGGTGACACCCCATGTGATGAAGGCAATATCAGCCCAGTTTGTACATACTCATGTCTGATATTGTCTTCACTTTTCAAAGTTGAACTTTGTAAGTTCCTGTGTTCTGTATTTTACGCTTTGATACATGCCTGTTTACACAAAAACACCAAGTAAACAAAAATTAGCTGAAAGTCTGTTTTTGATACACACAATTTCTTGTTTTGTTGTAAAAAACATTTCTAAATGCACATGTGAATATGCTTGGATTAAAAAGTTAAATTATCAACAATGTGTGGCTTCCTTTTTCATTGTGCCAAACATGTATTTGGAGTAAAATTTTAGTTTGCGGTGAGAATGGGTGTTATTTACTAAAGGCAACTCCACTTTGCACTTGTAGTGCAATTTCAGGTGTACTTTTGCAGTGCACTTGTAGTGCATAGTGGATGTGCCTTTAGTAAAAAACACCCACAGTGATGTGTAAATTTGGACAATCATGCCATTTTCCTGCCATGGTGCTGAAAATGAGCACTATTGTGGTCAGTAATGCACTACATACATTAGTTACCAAAAACAAGGTGTGTGTGTAGCAGACCCACAACATAATAAGCTTATCTGAAGAAGAGACTGTCCCCTCATCTCGCTCAGAAATTGGGTTTGCACTGTTGGTGAAAAAGGCCCAACAAGGAAAAACCTAAATTTACCTAGGAGACACCTAAAAGCAAGCCAAGCAGTAAATGAAGGAGTTTCAAAGTAAAATTTATTTTGAAAATGCCTCTCAGACATTGTCTGGCATATCAATGGCCCCCCTACCCACAAAGTAGTCCATGTATTGGGTTCTAACTTCACGGGCGCCTTAGGGGGGCAAGCCAGGATGAGCAGGTTCAAGGCCTGTGAGGTTATCTTCATTTTTCAGCAAGTCTGCTTCTTGTTGGCCAACTGAGACCGCATAGTTCACAGAAACTTTTTTAAGAAAATTGTGCAGAACACAGCAGGCCAGCACTATGTGATTCAGTTTGTATTCCGCCATGTGAATAGGCATAAGAAAACGGCAGAACCGGCTGGCCAGTATACCAAAAGTGTTCTCCACCACTCTTTGGGCTCTGGACAGGCGGAAATTAAAAATCCTCTAGTCTGTGGTGAGGGTCCTCTTCGGGAAAGGCTGCATCAGATGGTTAGCCAGGGCAAACGCCTCATCCACAACGAAGACGAACGGGAGTCCTTCCTGATTCTCCTCTGGGGGTGGCAAGCCCAGACTGCCACTCTGGAGACGCCAGTAGAATTCTGCCATGCAAAGACTCTACCTCCGACATCCGTCCATTTTGCCCCACGTCCACATACAAAAACTCATATGTCGCAGACACCACCTCCAACATCACAATACTATTAAACCCCTTGTAGTTAAAATAGTACAACCCCGAGTTGGGTGGTGGGACGATGCGGCCGTGCTTCCCATCTATTGCTCTTCCACAATTGAGAAAGTCCCAACGACTGGCAAAGTGGGAGGCCACAGTCTGCCATTCCTGTGGCATTGAAGGACACTGTGGAGTGAAACAAGAACCAAAATTGGTAATTTGACAAATCAACATTGCAAGCAGATTAGACACCAACATTTTTGGTCAAAATTAGTATAACATTTTGGGAACTGAGTATTTAAAGCCTAAAGTATAAGGTCCCCTTATGAAAGTCATCACCCCCCCATCCCTCCCCCCCCCCATCTGATGGGCCCTTGCTAAAAAAATGAGGGGGGATGTTTTGGACAGGTAACCCTCTCCACTTGATTGAGAGCTGAATGCCTAAATAATGTGTGATACTTTGAGAAGCCCCTCCTTAGTTACACTATTAGCAGCCCACCGGACAGGTAAGAAGTGTCATAATACCAAAAAAAAAAAAGAATGGAAGCACATTTTGACATTCTGCTATTACATATCAAGATAATTAATAGGTGAAAAAACAAAATAAAAATAGCATTTGAAAGTATTGAGGCAGGCCCTTGCACTACATGCTTAGGTGAATTCATCCATAAATGTGATCATCAAAAAGGTAGGTATAGTGGTTATTGGGTTTGGTAAAGTCATCACATAGAGGATTGCTATCAGCTGAGCTAGCAGTTGGGGGGAGGGGGGTTCCTAATGAGTTTGGCACAACCCCAAAAATTGTAAAAAGTGACTCTGCATGAATTGAAGCACACACATCACATTTGTAGACATTATAGGGGGTATTTAGGGGAAAACAATACTATGGAGCTGACAAAAGACATTGGTAAGTGACTAGACTATAGTTTTATGGGCCAAGAAGAGCATGGTGGGGAAGTTAGTGAGGCAAATATGCCTGAGGACAAAGGGGCAGAGCATATGAATTAGAGCATATTGCAATGATGGTAATTAGGGAATGAGGAAAGAAATGCAAGACATTAGCAATCTTGAAATACATAGAATGTGATGTTAAAGGATAAAACTTACCTTCATATAGTCCTTCTGCAGGACCTGAATGATGGCAGAACAGGTCTCTGGAATAATGATCCCCAGAGCCTGGGGGGAGATGCCTGTAGAGAACTTGAGGTCCTGAAGGCTTCTCCCTGTCGCCAAGTAGCACAATGTGGCGATGAGCCTCTGCTCCGGAGTGATGGCTTGTCGCATGCAGGTATCCTGCCTGCTGATATAAGGGGTCAGCAAAGCCAGCAGACGGTGAAAAACGGGGTCTGTCATCCGGAGATAATTCCTGAAATCATTAGGATTATTCTCCCGGATCTCACGGAGCAAAGGCATGTGCGAGAACTGGTCACGCTGGCGCAACCAATTCTTGGTCCACAAACGCCTCCCCTCCCTGTTCATGGAACGGGCTTGTGTCAAAGTAACAACCCCAACACGAAGCCCCTGCACAGCACAAACTCTACGACGAGTACGTAGACGAAACATGGTTTCAAAACGGTCAGCTCGTCAGAACGGACAACAGAAAGCACAGATAAACAGCAAGGCCTGAAAGAACGACCTGAATAGCAGAAGCAAGCAGACAATAAGAAATGCCTTTCAAAGCGTACTATACCAAGATATAGTCCACAATGAGAAACAAATACTTACTGACTGCATGCACTGATTATCAGATACACACACACACGCACAAACCAAAGAGCAGTAGCGATCTGAATCACAAATCTGAAAAGCGCGAATCGTCTCTCACCAAACTTCTACTAACACGCGATAGACACGAGATCAGCAGAAGGAGCCAAAGGGTGCCGGACGTGGTGCTGAACTTCCCTTTTCTAGGCCCGCCGTACATGGCTTACGTCACCACGTTCGTGGCAACCTCAAATTCCGACAATCTCCGACCGTGTGTACAAGGGCTAAGAGTTACTGGAGAGTAAGAAATTGGCTTTTGACCAAAGGAAAGCTTTCTCCGCTTTAAATGTTAGTACCACGTCTAATTCGTTGCGTTTAGTTGTGATACCTTTAAAAATATCTGGGTCATGTGTGTGTTTATGGTCTTTATATAGATTATGGAGGTCTTTGGTAAGGGAATTCATTTTTTCTAGCCTAATTTTATTACATTGTGCCACTCTTTTGATAAAATGACCTCTTATGATGGCTTTATGTGCCAACCATATTGTGGAAGGAGAGATATCTGGAGTGAAAAGTATTCTTTAATCTCTGACGCTAATTCTTGTTGATGGGCAGGGGCAGATAATAAAGAATCATTCAGTCTCCATGAATAAGGGGTGGGGGCAAGGCCTATAAATTTAGTATTTAGGGTGACAATAGTATGGTCTGACCAAGAGCAGGGGTGTATTTCAGCATTTAGGGCGTTAGCTAGTATTATTGGGGTGCAAAAAATAAAATCTAAACGCGAATATGAGTCATGTGGGTGTCAGTAAAATGTATAATCCCTTGCGCCTATGTTTAACGCTCTCCAAGAATCAATCAATTGTAAGTCATTTATATGTGAGGTGGTAGTTTTAGAGAATGTTCTGGAGTATTGATTTTGTTTACTTCTATCTAGGTATGGTTGAGGTACTGAATTAAAGTCTCCACCTATAATGATATGAGGAGAGTGATATTGTTGTAATATATTAAAAAATTGTGTGAAAAAAGTGGTTTGTGTGTCATTGGGAGTGTATACATTTGCGATTGTGATACTTCTTCCAGCCAATGAGCCTTTAATAATAATGAACCTACTTTCTTGGTCTTTATGAACTTGTTGGACTTCTAAGGGAAAAGAATGATGAAAGAATATCGCTACTCCCTTGGTTTTTGAGTTATAAGTGGTGTAAAAGGATTGGTTGTATGCTTTATGGAAAAATGTAGGATGTGTGTCTCTTGTAACATTACTATTTTTGCATTAAACCTTTTATAATGCAAAAAGGCCTTTTTTCTTTTATTAGGGGAAATGAATCCCTATACATTATGTGAAATTATTGTAATCGCCATGGTATGGCGTTATAAAATATGGATAGCAACAGGATAAGTGATAAATGAAAGCTTTTAAGGTATGGAAGGAAAAAGAATACATATGCTATAAGTCTTTTTTAAAGAATATGAAAGGTAAAAACCATTCTGTGAGACTGATTTATTTTTGTTTTGTCCAAATTGTCGATTAAAAAAAAACCTTATATAAAAATAAATTATATTTGAAAATGAAAAGAACCTTTGGGGTTGGAAAGAAAATAATATTCCAACCGACAGTGAAAAAATAAAAGACCCCCCGGTCCAAAACTCAGTTTTGTCAACTTACTAGTGCAATACAGAATCATCTGAAACAGTGATATAATTAAATATATGAAAAAGTTTGTGAGTTTACATTTCAGTTGTAAACAAGTTCTCCCTCTGAAAAGAAGGATTACTTTAACTGAGTGGGGGAAAATCATGGCGTCATAGGGTGGAGAGCCACAAGAATTTTTTTTTTTTTAACCACTTGGCACTTAAACACCCTTAATAACCAGACCAATTTTCAGCTTTCGGTGCTCTCACATTTTGAATGACAATTACTCACTCATGCAACACTGGACCTATATGAAATTTTTGTCCTTGATTTTACACAAATGGAGCTTTCTTTTGGTGGTATTTAATCACCTCTGGGTTTTTTATTTTTTGTGCTGTAAAAGAAAAAATACAGAAAATTCTGTAAAAAAATGCATTTTTCTTTTTTTTCTGTTACAAAATTTAGCAGATTAGTAATTTTTTCTTCATGAATTTTGGCCAAAATTTATACTTCTACATATCTTTGATAAAAATAAGTACAAATTGGTGGATATTATTTGGTCTTTGTGAAAGTTATAGAGTCCACAATCTATGGTGCCAATATCTGAAAACTGATCACACCTAAAGTACTGGCGGCCTATTTCAATTCTTGAGACCCTAACATGCCAGAAAAGTACAAATACCCCCCAAATGACCCCTTTTTGGAAAGAAGACATTCCAAGGTATTTAGTAAGAGGCATGATGAGTTTTTTGAAGTTGTCATTTTTTCTCACAATTCTTTGCAAGATCAAGATTTTTTAAACTTTTTTTTTTTTTCACAAAATTGTCATATTATCAGTTTATTTCTCACACACAGCATATGTATGGCGATACCACATGTGTGAGACTTTTACACAGTGTGGCCACATACAGAGGCTCAACATGCAAGGAGTGCCATCAGGCGTTCTGGAGCACCCAGGACAATTCTGACATTTCTCTCCTACATGTAAAAATCATCATTTATTTGCTAGAAAATTACATAGAACCCCAAAACATTATAAACGTTTTTTTAGCAAACACCCTGGAGAATACAATGGTGGCTGTTGCAACTTTTTATCTTGCATGGTATTTGCGCAGCAATTTTTCAAATGCTTTTTTTTGGAAAAAAAACTGTTTTGTGCTTAAAAAAAAAAAAAAAAAACACAGTAAAGTTAGCCCAATTTTTGCATAATGTGAAAGATGAAGTTACGCTGAGTAAATAGATACCTAACATGTCACTCTTCAAAATTGCACACGCTCGTGGAATGGCGCCAAACGTCGCTACTTAAAAATCCCCATAGGCGACGATTTACATTTTTTTTACTAGTTATATGTTTTGAGTTAAAGAGGAGGTCTAGGGCTAGAATTATTGCTCTCGTTCTAACGTTCGCAGAGATACCTCACATGTGTGGTTTGAACACCGTTTTCATATGTGGGCGGGACTTACGTATGCGTTCGCTTCTGCATGCGAGCACATGGGGACAGGGGCGCTTTAAAAAAAATAAAATAAACATTTTATTGTTCATTTTACTTTATTTATTTTAGTTTGACATTTTTTTCCCCAAAAATACATTTTTTGATCACTTTTATTCCTATTACAAGGAATGTAAACATCCCTTTTAATAGGAATATGGCATGACAGGTCCTCTTTACAGTGAGATATGGGGGGTCAATAAGACCCCGCATCTCACCTCTAAGCTGGGAAGTCTGAAAAAAACAAAGATTCTGGCTTTGATCGTATTGGCGAGTCGGTAGAAGCACCAGAGGGCGGCGGGGGGGGGGGTGTCTATGGCTGGATATTGCAGGGTATCACCGACTATGGCTGGGTATCTCCGAGTATGGCTGGGTATCTCAGAGTATGGCGTTGCAGAGTATTGCGTTGCAGAGCATTGCAGGGTATTGGCGGGTGTTGCAGAGCATTGCAGAGTGTTGCAGGGTATTGGTGGGTGTTGCAGAGCATTGCAGAGTGTTGCAGGGTATTAGCAGGTGTTGCAGAGCATTGCAGAGTGTTGCAGGGTATTGGCGGGTGTTGCAGAGTGTTGCAGGGTATTGGCGGGTGTTGCAGAGCATTGCAGGGTATTGCCGGGTGTTGCAGAGCATTGCAGAGTGTTGCAGGGTATTGGCGGGTGTTGCAGAGCATTTCAGGGTGTTGCAGAGCATTGCAGAGTGTTGCAGGGTATTGGCAGGTGTTGCAGAGCATTGCAGAGTGTTGCAGGGTATTGGCGGGTGTTGCAGAGCATTGCAGAGTGTTGCAGGGTATTGCAGAGTGTTGCAGGGTATTGCAGGGTATTGCAGAGTGTTGCAGGGTATTGCAGGGTATTGCAGAGTATTGCAGGGTAATGGCAGGGAATTGAGGGGTTAAATTTCGGTGAGCAGCGATGTGGGCACTGCAGATGCAGCCCACAGCGCTGCTGACACCGATCTCTTCCCCCTCCGCTGTACCGATCGGTACAGAGAGGGGGAGGGAGGAACCGGCGTCATAACATGACGCCGGTTTGTTTACAAGTGATCACTCCGTCTTTTGACGGAGAGATCACGTGGTAATCGGCCGCGATGAGCGGCCGTTTACCTTGATCCGTGAGGTCACGGATGCTCTCGTGTGCGCGCCCCAGGGGGCGCGCAAGAGCAGAATTCTGGGAGGCCGTTAATTAACGGCCTCTCAGAGTTAAACAACTGCCCTGAAGGCGTTAATCGGCAATGGGCGGTTGTTAAGTGGTTAAATAACCTGTGCTAGGCATAATTGGTGATAATAATGCATCAACAGACAGGGAAAGCATCATTCCCCAGTACATAGAATAAAGTAGGGTATAAATAAAAACAGGAGAATAAAATATATTACCATACTTTATCTAGAGGATCAATGACTAGTTTAACGTGTATATATTCCCTAAAGAATCTGAGAATTTTTCACAGAATATATGGTTTCAATGGAATGAACAAAATGAACGATCTCTAAATAGGAGGAACCAATAACTAAAATTTCAGGGAAACCAGTAAAATATTATGGGTGACACTATGACTGTGATCATGTTGGGAAAAAAAAAAGAGGAGCACATAAATAAATAAAATTCTCATATACAGTATAGTAAACAAGATGGTAATATGTTGTTAGTGTTTTAGCTTCTATGATTAATTACTTGAGTATGCCTATTGAAAAATCCAAACAACAAATATATTTTAGGATTATTATACTGGCAATACAATAAGTGAACAATAATATGGGTGTTGGTGTCAGAATAATAAAAAAAAAAAAAAAGAAGAAAAAAAGAAAAGTCAAAAAGGTTGTAGTACCGGGTCCCGACAGTAGAAGTCATTGTTTCTCCATAAATGTGTAAACTTAAATTATAACTGCAAATCTTAGTATAAAGTGAACTTCACAATGAGAAGATTTGTGATTATAACTGTGAGCATAAAATATGATCAGAGCAATAAGAGAGTCAGCCTCTAAGGAGCTCAAAGAATAGTATTGAAATTACAGAACATCCAAATAGCCTTGATTTAATTGAAATTCAGGATTCCAGCATCATGTCTGAATCTGCATCTGTCTGACCGTGATGCCAGGGTGTTCCAGATGGGAGCTGGGCGAGATAAGGATGTGGTGCGTGGGAGATTGCCTGCATCCATCAGACCAAGCTTAATCAGAATGTCCTGAGCTTCAGGAATTGTAGTAGCAATGTCGGTGGTTCCATTATGGGGAACGTTCAGTTTAAAAGAGAAACCCCATCTATATCTGATCCTTGCTGTGGATAACACTGTAGTGATTTTTTTCATTTTTCTGTGTCTGTCCAGTGTTGCTTGTGAGATATCAGGATAGATTTGTAGTTGCACTCCATCTAAGCCCTTGTACACACGGTCGGAGAATCTGTCGGAATGAGTCTTATCGGACCGTGTCATCAGATAATCCGACTGTGTGTGGTATGCATCGGACTGATTCCGTCCGAATCTCCGTCCGACCCAATTTTCCAACATGTTGGAAAGATTTCCCGACCAACTGGGCCAGACGGACCTAATCCGATCATGTGTAGAGCATTTTCATCGGACCAAGTGCCACGCATGCTCAGATCAAATTCCTACATCAAAGCTATTGGCTACTAGCCTGAATGTAGTCCCATCATAATGAAATTACGTCATCACGTTCTCAAAGATCGGATTTTTCGCCAACTTGGCCCGACCGTGTGTATGCAACAGTTTCGGATACAATCCGTCGGACAAAATTGAAAGCAATGGAAAGTTCATAATGTTTATTTTCTAACAGGTCAGTTCTTGTCCCTAGTGCTGCAATCTCCTGTGATAATGTGCTGGTGGACTTCTGAATCTCTGTTTGAAACTTATTCAGAAGTTTAGAGCACATGGCTTCAAGACTGCCATCTAAGTCTGCTTTTGTCAGAGGAGAGTACTCACTGTTCTCTGCAGAGGATGATTCTTGCAATGGCAGAGGTTGTGGCTGACCAGGGAAGGAAGGTGGAGAGGAGGTCAGCGCACCAGCGCCATTTTTAGACATCCTGTTGCGCTCTTGGGATCTCAGGCAATAAAGAGTAATATTTCCTTGTTTTTGGCTGCTCCTCCTTCCCTTCTTCTTAGCGTTCAGCATGCACAGGTGTTTATGTATGGGGGTGAGGTAAATTTAGCAGTTTGCAGGTGATATTTGCCCCGTTTTTGTGGCTTTTAGCTCCCTGTGGACAGGAGCTCTCCTCCTATACATCTCCCAAACACAAAGCATGCTCATTCTTAAAACCAACCTACAAATGAAAAAGTGCTTCTCTTCAGCTCCCAGAGCAAAAGGACATATATTTTCTTCTATATACTGTGCCTTGGCAATGGTATGACCCCCATTCTAGAATCACTATAGCAATGCCCACATGACAAGAAAGTCAGGGGAGATCAGGATCAATAGACTGAATTATTTAAAAGCATGGCAATGGTCTCGCCCAACATAATCATCAAAGAAAAAAGCTACAAATAATATTGTACAACTGTAGCTTTTAACCACTTCAGCCCCGGACGATTTTGCTGCTCAATGACCAGGCCATCTTTTGCGATGCAGCACTGCGTCGCTTTAACTGAAAATTGCACGGTCGTGCGGCGCTGTACCCATAAAAAAAATTACATTATTTTTTTCCCACAAATTAAGCTTTCTTTTGGTGGTATTTGATCACCTCTGCAGTTTTTATTTTTTGCGCTATAAACAATTTTGCGCTATAAACAATAAAATAATTTTTGCTATAATATTTATCAATTTTTTTTTCCAAAAACAGAATTTTTTTCCTCAGTTTAGGCCAATATTCTTCTACATATTTTTGGTTTAAAAAAAATAGCAATAAGCACATATTGATTGGTTTGCGCAAAAGTTAGTGTCTAAAAAATAGGAGATTTATGCCATTTTTATTAATTATTTATTAGTAATGGCGGCAATCTGTGATTTTTATCCAGACTGAAATATTGTGGCGGACAAATTGGATGCTTTTGACACATTTTTGGGACCATTAACAATTATACAGCGATCAGTGCTACTGTATAAATGTCACTGGTAGGGAAGGGGTTAACACTAGGGGCGATTAAGGGGTTAACTGTGTTCCCTCACTGTGTTCTAACTGTAGGGGGGTGGGACTGTCTAGGAGGAAAGAGAGAGATTGGTGTGCATACTTAGTATGAACACACGATCTGTATCTACTCCCCTGAAAGAACTGGGATTTGTGTGTTTACACACACAGATCCCGATTCTTGCTCTGTCACGAGTGATCTCGGGTGCCCACTGGGCACTCTCATTGGCTCCGGGCACATGCTGAGTGCACGCTCCCCTAATGGCCTAAGGGAAAAGCGATGTAAGGTAACGTCGATTTGCCCAGCTGAGCCACCTGCCGCAGTAAAACTGCGGCGGCTGGTCAAAAGTGGTTAATCATAACTTGTTGCTGAAGTTACTGAGTGGGGCTTCCCCTGTGTAGTAATAAGAGTAGTTTCTCAACTTTTTTTTTAGTCAAGGCACCCTTTAAAGAGGAAGTAAACCCTGATGAGTTTACTTCCTCTTTTTTTCCCTGCAAAGGTAAAGCATAATGGACTACTATGCATCACATAGTAGCCCATTATGTGTCACTTACCTGACACAGGAGCCAGCGAAGTCGCGCTGTCCCCTGTAGTCCGCCGCATCCATCTTGCTGGTGGCGTGTCGCAGCTCCGCCGCTGTCATTCGGCGAAGCCGCGATGAAGTCGACAAATGCGGCAGCTCCATTTTTGGAACTGCCGCGTTCAGTGCGTAGACAGCGGTGCCCGTTTTCGGGCAAATATCTCCTAAACCATATAGGTTTAGGAGATATTGCTTGGACCTACAGGTAAGCCTTAATCTAGGCTTACCTGTAGGTCAAAGTGGTTTGTAAGGGTTTACAACCACTTTAAAATGTATGCACAATCTCAGGGCACTGTGACTATGGCCATAGCTTCCAAATATCCATGATTTTGAGGGACTGTCCCTGATTTGGAACAAAGTCCCTCTGTCCCTCTTTCCTCCTCATTTGTCCCTCATTTTTGTCTGATCTATATAGTTGTATATAAAATGCACTTTTTATCCCAGTGCTAAGCCTTTTATCCAGTTTTTAAATCTCAATTTCAAGAGCCAATATAAAGGAATATAGTTACATAGTTACATAGTTAGTCAGGTTGAAAAAAGACACAGGTCCATCCAGTTCAACCAAAAAAAAAAAAATATATATATATAATACATTTCATACCAGCCCATATACCCACTCCACTGAGCTGGCCATAACCACCTCTGCAGGGAGTCTATTCCACATTTTCACAGCTCTTACTGTGAAGAAACCTTTCCGTATTTAGAGATAAAATCTCTTCTCCTTTAGACGTAAAGAGTGCCCCCTTGTCCTCTTTGTTGACTGTAAAGTGAATAACTCGACACCAAGTTCCCTATATGGACCCCTTATATATTTGTACATGTTGATCAAATCCCCCCTTAATCTCCTCTTATCAAGAGTGAATAAATTCAGTTCCTATAATCTTTCCTCATAGCTGAGTTCCTCCATGCCTCTTATCAGTTTGGTTGCCCTTCTCTGCACTTTCTCCAGTTCCCCAATATCCTTTTTGAGAACTGGTGCCCAAAACTGAATGGCATATTCCAGATGAGGTCTTACTAATGATTTGAACAGGGGCAAAATGATATCTCTCTCTCTGGAGTCCATACCTCTCTTAATACAGGAAAGGACTTTGCTCACTTTGGAAACCGCAGCTTGGCATTGCATGCTATTATTGAGCTTATGATCTACCAAAACCCCCAGATCCTTCTCCACTATGGATTCCCCCAGTTGTACTCCCCCTAGCGTGTATGATGCATGCATATTATTAGCCCCCAAGTGCATAACTTTACATTTCTCAACATTAAACCTCATCTGCCACATAGTCGCCCAATTAGACAGAGCATTGAGGTCGGCTTGTAAATTGGTGACATCCTGTAAGGAGGTTATTGCACTGCATAGCTTGGTGTCATCTGCAAAGACGGAAATGTTACTTTTGATCCCAGACCCAATATCATTTATAAAGATATTAAAAAGCAAGGGTCCCAGCACTGAACCTTGGGGTACACCACTGATAACCTTAGACCATTCAGAGTAAGAATCATTAACCACTACTCTCTGAATTCTGTCTTTTAGCCAGTTTTCTATCCATCTACAAACTGATGTTTCCAAACCTGTAGACTTTACCTTACACATGAGCCGTGTGTGCGGAACTGTATCGAACGCTTTTGCAAAATCCAAATATATCACGTCCACCGCCACCCCTCTGTCCAAGGTTTTACTTACCACCTCATAAAAAGAAATCAGGTTTGTCTGTCAACTACTTTTCCTGCAAGAACTCGTCTATGTGGTCTTTTATTAATCCCTCCAGTATCTTCCCAACTATAGAAGTTAAACTAACGGGTATATAATTACTTGGTAAAGACCTTGTTCCCTTTTTAAATATAGGCACCACATTGGCCCTGCGCCAATCCAGTGGTACTATTACTGTCATTAATGAGTCCCTAAAAATTAGATACAATGGCTTTGAAATTACAGAGCTCAATTCTTTTAGGATCCGTGGGTGGATGCCATCAGGTCTAGGTGCTTTATCCACCTTTATTCTGTCCAAATATTTCTGGACCATATCACTTATGAGCCATTGTGGATTTGGGCCTGCGTCAGTACCACCCCCATTATGGACATGAGCTCCCCCATGCTCCTTTGTATACACAGAGCTGAAGAAAGTATTTAATAAGTTAGCCTTCTCTTTGTCCCCAGTCACCCACTCCAGATTATTTTGCAAAGGGCCTACATGCTCAGACTTAACCTTTTTACTATTAATATATTTGAAGAATTTTTTGGGGTTTGTCCTACTGTCTTTTGCAATCTGTCTTTCATTTTGAATTTTTGCATCCTTGATTTCCTTTTTACATATTCTGTTATATTCCTTGTAACATTTAAATGACAATGAAATATGTAGTAGTGGTGAAAAAAAGCACTTGTGGGCTTAACTATTTATTTATTTTTGTATGATTTTCCTTTAACCGGTTCCCGACCGGCGCACGCCGATGCACTTCGGCAGAATGGCACGGGCAGGCATATTGGAGTACAGGTACGTCCAATCTTTAATGCCGCCTGTGCCGGTCGGGACCCCCGTGAGTCCGGTCGCGGGTCCCGCGGACTCGATCGCCGCCGGCATACCTGCAATCGTCTCACGGGGCGGCTGAACGGAGAAATGCCGTTGTAAACAGCATTTCCCCGTTCTGCCTAGCAACTAGTGACGCTGATCTCTGCTCCCTGTGATTGGAGCAGAGATCAGTGTTCACTAAATGAAAGCCCAGCCCCCCACAGTTAGTAACACACCCCTAGGAACACTTAACCCCTACACTGCCACCCACTGGTTAACTACTTCACTGCCAGTGTCATTTACACAGGAATCACTGCATTTATATGTGATTGCTGTATAAATGACAATGGTCCCAAAAATGTGTCAAAAATGTCCGATGTGTCCGCCATAATGTCGCAGTCACAATAAAAATCGCTGATGGCCGCCATTACTAGTAAAAATTTGTTTTATAAAAATACCATAAAACTATCCCCTATTTTGTAAACGCTATAACTTTTGCGTAAACCAATCAATAATCGCTTATTGCGATTTTTTTACCAAAAATATGTAGAAGAATACGTATCGGCCTAAACTGAGGGAAAAAATGTTTTTTATATATATTTTTGGGGGATATTTATTATAATAAAAAGTAAAAAATAATGCGTTTTTTTTTCAAAATTGTCGCTCTATTTTTGTTTATAGCGCAAAAAATAAAAACCGCAGAGGTGATCAAATACACCAAAAGTAAGCTCTATTTGTGGTAAAAAAAGGATGTCAATTTTGTTTTAAGAGCCACGTCGCACGACCGCGCTATTGTCAGTTAAAGCGACACAGTGCCGAATCGCAAAAAGTGGTCTGGTCTTTGACCAGCAAAATGGTCCGGGCTAAAGTGGTTAAGGGTGTGTGGCAGAGGGTGTGTCCTATGACTACATACTTTTGCCAATAGGTCCCTCGTTCCCATCTTAAAAAGTTGGGAGGTATTCTGTGGCTTTTGGAGGGGACTAGAGGCTAGCCTTCCTGATTATGGCTTATGGATGAGACCAGGGATTTTGTCTACTTTTCACGATCAGTGCATGGAAAAAAAGCTCAAATCAGCCTCTGATCCCATGGAGAGAGCAGATCATTCTCTAATGATGGACAACAATGTGATGTACACTGACAGCGAGGCTTAGATTAATTCTCTGAAGGCAATATGGCTGCTTTCACACTGAGGCGCTTTACAGGCACTACAGCGCTAAAAATAGCTCCTGCATAGCGCCTGTAAAGAGCGTCTCCTGTCACTTCAGAAAACCAGAGGGAACACTGGAGCTGGCAGGACACCAAAAAAAGTCCTGCAAGTCGCATCTTTGAGGTGCTGTAGGAGCGGTGTATACATATGGTGGCTCTCCTGCAGACTGGGTTGGAGAAGCTCCTCCACTTGGGACAGGAATATTTATCAACAATCTCTCTCAAGAAATCTATGAAGATAAATTAATTCCACTTTTTCAGACTGCTGGAACATTGTATGGGTTTCGTCTTATAATGGCTTTTCTAGTGGACAGATTACACAAGTAAAAGCCAAACACCGGAAAGACGGCATGTGTAATGTACTTTGTGTATCCAGGGCTGTGGACTTGTGGCTGGACTGTCTAGGATGGGCTCTAATTAAAGCTGGTCTGAGTGCCCAGCTGTTTATTAGCTTACTGTTAATTAGATCACTGTTTAATTAGGTTACTGTTAGCTGCTAGCTGTTTGTTAGATGTACTGTTAGATGCACTGATGATATTACTGTTTAAAGTTTGCATTGTTTAGGAGAATGTGATAAAGCTCTTATTAGATTTTGTGTGGTATAAATTCTGTGCGAACTTACAATAAAGTGAGTTCCTGTTTGCAGCTAGTCTAGTTCTTGAGTGCAATTCCCAGCTATAATACCTTGTTCCAGTGGCAAAGAAGCAGCTCTCTGGTAGAGATACCCAGTCGGGGTGTCAGGAGTCCGTCACAGCGTACTTAAAGCAGAGTTCTACCCTAAAGTGGAACTTCCCCTCATCGGAACCCTCCCCCCCTCCGGTGCCACAGTTGACACCTTTCAGGGGGGCGGGAGGTGCAGATACCTGTCTAAGACAGGTATTTGCACCCACTTCTGGGCATAGACTCCCACGGGAGTCTATGCCTCTTCCTGTCCCACCGCTCTGTCTGCTGAGACACACAAGAGTCCCAGAGACAGAGCGGAGCATTCTCATTGCACTGCGCGACTTGCGCATGCGCAGTAGGGAACCGGGAAGTGAAGCCGTAACGCTTCACTTCCTGATTCCCTCACCGACAATGGTGATGGCATCAGCCGAGCGATTGATCGGCCTCGGCTGCCGACATCGCTGGACTCCAGGAAAGCTAAGTGTCTATTTATGAAAAGTCAGCAGCTGTAGCATTTGTAGCTGCTAGCTTTTAATAATTTTTTTTCGGGTGGACTCCCTCTTTATTAAGCATAGACCTGTGCAAAGGCTGTGTTTGTCCGCACAGGGAGTAAGTCCTATTCATGTCAATTGGGGTGCAGCTGCTGTTTGCAACTTGACATCTGTGTGGGTGTGTGACTCTGAACTCACACTGTCTGCATTAGGGGACATGCACCCATACCTGCACCCACACAGATATGAAAGTATCAGCAGCCGTGCCCATAAAGCCACTGTGTCCCAATTGACATGAATAAGATTGCCTGCACACAGATGCATGGGGCATCTGTGCACTCCTTAAGTATGCCCCTGTGAATGATGCCTAAAGGTGGTTTGTGAGTTCAGTGGTCAATAGTTTGTGACACAGATATGCCTTGTACAATATTCAGTTCAGTTAGCAGTATTTAGTGGTAGGGTGGTTAGTGATTAGTGGTGGCAGGGTGGACAGTGAGCAGTACCTATTGGCAGGGCTGTCTGTAAACAGTAGGTAGTGGCATATTGGCAGGGTGGTCAGTGAACAGTATGTAACAATAGGGTGCTCAGTGAATAGCATGTAGTGCCATCGTGGTCAGTGAGCAGTATGTAGTGACAGGGCAGTCAGTGAGCAGTATGTAGTGGTAGGCTAGTCAGTGAGCAGAAGACATGTGCACACTGAAATATTTTGTTTTGGAATCTGTGTTGAATCTTTTCTTTCTATGTAGAATAATCTTGGACTAATAGAGCTAAGGTTAGGCACATTCGACCACAGGTTTGATGGACACAGATTGCTATCGTCAGCGTCATGTCGAATCTTCTATCTATATCGAACTGTTATCACAACGAAAACGAAAATAAAGCATTTGTTTATGTTGGATATTTTGGTTTTCGGATTCTGCATGTTCTGATAACAAAAACTCAAAATTTGGACGAAAACGAATGCACATGTCTAGTGAGCAGTATGTATGTCATGTACCTGGTGGTTGAGCCCACGGATGCTGGGAGTGGCTACTCGTATTCCTCCGGCTCAGGAACTCCTGGTAGAGGAGACAGAGGTTCAAGAGTGCGGAAGGGGCAAAAGTGCCAAGCAGGACACTGGTGTCGGGACTGATCCGGCTCCGGGTACTGGAGAGGAGCAGATGTGACAGGAACAGCGACCAGCAGGAGGTGAGAGCAGTGGAAGATGCACACGCTGAAGCAGCGGGGAAGGTGTCCTGTAGTACGGTTTCTCACAGCAGACCCACAAGCAGGTAGGGCAGGATACTGGAAGGCTGGCACTGCAGAGGAACAGCAGACTGGACGAAGTCGTGGACAAGCCGGGTCAGGAACAGGCAGGCAGATAGGTACCGAATCAGCAGGCAGAAGAATCGTCAGACAAGCCGGGGTCGTGGGCAGGCAGCAAACAAGTGGTCATCAGGGTAAGCCGGGTCACAGGAGTAAACGAGTATCAAGCAGGTGCAAGGGGATCACGACAGGAACGCTGTAGACCGGACAGCAAGGAGGCAAGGCAACAGGTCCCTTTAAGTAACCCCTTTGGCGCCAAGAGCTGTCACGCCACGCGCCCGCGCACGCTCCCGCACACACGCGCGCACACCAATCTCTCCGCGCACCCGTGTGCGCTCAACAACACCAGCGCATACCCGCATGCGCCCATCTGCGTTAACGCGCACCCGCATGCGCCCATCAGGACATCCGCGCACCCGCGTGCGCCCACCTGCGTTAGCACGCACACGCATGCGCCCACCTGCGTTGGCACGCACCCGCGTGCGCCGACAGACACTCTTAACAGGCACTTTACGGCCCGAACCTCCGGAGGCAGTCGGATGACTGAGCTGACCTTCTTGACAATGTAGCAGCAGGGCAGTCAGTGTTCTGACTCAACTACAAGGCAATAACTTTATCTTCAGCTTACACGACCTGGTGATCTATTTATCCCTTCAATTCATCAATTCAGACAGTTTAACTCAATGGATAACTCACTGTATGGAATGACAGACGATGAATCCTCTCGAATGTTTTGTTTAATGATGATACCCATAGGTAGAAAAACTTTGCAGTTGTAAGCCTCATGCAAAGTTACAGCATAGTTTCATAGTTAGTAAGGTTGAATAAAGACACCAGTCCATCCTGAGTGAGTGTCTACGATTGTCCCTATCCCTGTACATTGCACACTCACATCAGTCCCTACCCTCAAGGAGCCCACAATCCAAGGTCCCCATTTATATAAGGGTGGCACAGTGGTGTAGCCATTTCATACCTCCATTTGTGCGCCAGATAAATTATCAAGTGAGCGCATGAACCTGCGCATGCATAAGCTTAACACATAATATGCCGGTGCAATTGATAATAGCGCATGCCGTATCATTAACAGTCCATTCACACAGGGGCAACACGACTTCCAGCGCGACTTTGGGAGGCAACTTGGACACGACTTGAGTGTGAATCACAGCGCGACTTGGAGCGACTTACAACATGACTTTAAGTTGCCCCCAGGCCAGGCGACTTAAATTTTTTTTAAAAACGGCATGGGTTCCCCTCCAAGAGCATACCAGGCCCTTCAGGTCTGGTATAGATATTAAGGGGAACCCTGCATCAAAAATAAAATGGCGGGGGGGTCCCCCTCAAAATCCATACCAGACCCTTATCTGAGCACGCAACCTGACAGGCCGCAGGAAAAAAGGGGGGACGAGAGAGCGCCCTACCATTTCACCAAAAAAGTGACAAAAGTGTTAAAAATTACAAGAGACAGTTTTTGACAATTCCTTTATTAAAGTCTTCTTTCATCTTCTTTCTTCTGGTCTTCTTCCTTCTTCCTTTCTTCATCCTTTGGTTTCTTCCTCCATCTTCTTCTTCCTCAATCTTCTTCCTCCAATCCTCTTCTTCTTGTGTTCTCGTCCGGCATCTTCCTCCACGGCGTCTCTTTTTCATTCTTAGGCCACTCTGCGCAATGGGAGGCTCCCGCTGTGTGACGCTTCTCTTCTTCTGACAGGTCTTATATAACGGAACCGTGCATCAGAGAGCCCTTGTGCTCGGATAAGGGTCTGGTGTGGATTTTGAGGGGGACCCACACACCATTTTTTTTTGGCACGGGGTTCCCCTTAATATCCATACCAGACCTGAAGGGCCTGGTATGGAATTTCGGGGGACCCCCCACGCATTTCTTTTTCTTCATTTGTTTTCCTTAATGCTAACATGACCTGTGTGCAAATAGCCTTAAAAACCCCATAGAAGTGAACCAGCGCAAAAAAAAAGTCAAGTTGGGAGGTGCGCCTGTTCAACTTATGCAAATAAATCTACGTGGCTTGGCATTTACTAAGATTTTGCCGGTGCAGTGAACCAGAGCACTTGAACAGGCGCAAATGCCACTTGCGCATGCGCAGTGCATAAATTGACCTAGCGTAGTTTCAAGTGTATTTGCAGGTGCAGCAAGCTTGCTCAGAGAAAGTTACTTTTCCATTCTATTTTGGGCATATTTGTTACTTGGACAGTCATATCTATACTTCCTCACATCACCCCACATCATCCCCATAATATTGGCACTTCCAGCTTCTTTTAATTCTGAGTTGAAGATGCTGTGCGCCAGGTCTATAGCGGCACACAGATCGTGGCCACCCATGCGCTGGCATGCTAATAGTAAATGGGGAATTGCACTGTTACAGGCACAAATACTTTGTGAATACGAAAACGTCCGTTGCTCGTCGGTGTGCGCTGCAACTCATGACGCAAACCTTTTGTAAATCAGCCCCATTGTGTAAGGCAACAATCCCCATCTGAAATCTTTAGATTTCATAACCATAAGCAATTATATATATTCAATAAGTCCAATACTTATAAATTTCCTGTAACCTGTAATGAAAAACATGCTCAGAGTAGAACCAGAAGATAGCAGCAATGTACTCCCCGCCATGCCAACAGCATGGCTAGTCCTTGTATAAGTCACTCACCTGGCAAAAGGAGTACTAAATCTGTAATTGGTCGAGTAAAGGTACGTGTAGATCCTCCCTTGGTTACCTTGACTCCTACCTTCCGGACTTTATCGTCACTGGGCATAACTTTAGTAATAAGGCCCATAGGCCACTCATTCTGACAAACGTCCTTGTTTTTTAGAAGGATGAAATCTCCAACCTTAAAGCGGTGTTGCCACCAAAAAAAATAAAAAATTGTTTCAAATTCTTAAAAAAAAATTAAATAATAATAATTGGAAAAAAACATTTTTTACTCACCTCTAAATGCCTGTTGCTAGGGGGTCCCTTGTATTCTGCCTCCTTCATTGCCCAGGCTGGTGACATGACTTCCCCTCGCGCCGCACAGTCATCTGGGGCCTGTCACGTGTCCCAGGTGACTGTGCGGCGTATCACGGCGCCCTGCGACGCTCGCACATGCGCAGTGGGTGCCCGGCTGTGAAGCCACAGCCGGGTGCCCACCGTAAGAATGACGGCACCGTGAGTGGAGTGGGGAATGAGGGGGGGGCTTCGTTCCCCCGCATCGCTGGACCCTGGGACAGGTAAGTGTTCGATTATTAAAAGTCAGCAGCTGCAGTATTTGTAGCTGCTGACTTTAAATTTTTTTTTTTTTTAGGGGGCACCCCACTTTAAGATTAGGCTTGGATGTTTGCCATTTGTTACGACCTTGAAGGTGATAAAGATACTCCTTCCTCCAGCGATGCCAAAACACATTGGCTAGATGCTGCACCTGCTTCCATTGACGCCTATAGATATCCTTGAGTTCGATCTCACTTGAAGATATTACAGCAGTCCCAATCTTTTGAGCAAGGAGTGAAGCTGGGATAAGGATCACTGGAGCATCAGGATCTGAAGATACCGGCACTAAGGGTTTTGCGTTCACTATGGCAGACACTTCAGCGAGGAAGTTAGACAAAGTATCATGGGTGAGTGGTAAAGATTTGTGAGTCTGCAACATGGAGTCAATAGGGGGTGAGTAGGACTCCTCACACAAAAGGCTTGGAGGTGACAGCCATAAGCTGTCCTGAAGAACAGCAGATGACATGGCTCTGGTTCCACAGTCAGCTGGGTTGAGTTCAGTGGGAACGTAATGCCATTAACTTGGTAGGGAGAATCTCTTAATACGTTCAACCCTGTTGCTGACGTACATGTAAAACAGTTTTGTTTGGTTGTATTTGTAACCAAGTACTACCTTACTGTCTGTATAGAAGGTGAAAGAATCAATTCTAGTGTCCATTTCACTTTGTATGACTTCAGCAATTTCTACTGCTAGCACGGCTGCACAAAGTTCAAGTCTTGGTATGGTATGTGCAGGTTTGGGAGTGAGTTTTTCTTTGCCTAGGACAAAACTACAGTGTGATTCTCCATTAATTTCAGAGGTCTTCAAATAGGCTACTGTAGCAATAGCTTCAACTGGTGCATCGGAGAATATATGAATTTCTCTCCGGTTAACAGTTGAAATGGAACCTGGAACATAGCAATGGGAGATCTGAAGTTTTTCTAGTGACTTCAAAGAATGTATTCACCTTTCCCACTTGTGTTGATTCTTACTAGGTAAGGGAGTATCCCAGTCTATGTTCTCAGTAGATAACTGTCTTAGCAGAATCTTACCTTGAATAGTAACTGGAGCAAGGAAACCCATAGATGCTATTCACCACCGACAGGACTCCTCTCTTAGTGAAGGGTTTGCCACAATTTGACACTTGGAAGGTGAATGTGTCTTGCTTGATGTTCCACAACAAACCCAGACTTCGCTGTGTAGGGGCACATCTGTACCCAAATCAAGGTTTTTTAGACTGGTGGCATAGTCCTCAGAGTGAAAAGCGTTTATAAGTTCCTGGGTGTTGGATATAATCTTGTGCAGTCTAAGCTTTGATGTAGACAGCATCTCCTTTGTTCTGGTAAGGAGATCAATCGCTTCTTTAGCAGTTGGAAAAGACTTGAGTGCGTCGTCAACTTAGAAGTTTCTTTTAACAAATTGACGAGCATCAGATCCATATTCTTCTTCTCCAGTCTGAGCTGTTCACCTTAGCCCATAAGTTGCCACTGCGGGGGAAGGACTGTTACCAAAGACATGTATCTTCATTTGATAGGCAAAAGAAAAATAAAACCGCGCTGAAACCCTCAAAAAAAAGGAGGAAACAATTCCTCTTTCTTATTTTATCGTGCAAGAGGAAAAACTATCAAACAAGAAAAAATAAATAAGTATTTTCCTCAAATAAATATCCCCAAAAAATTAATCTTAGACATAAATACAAATAGTCCAAAAATTACAAATGAATGTTTCACAAAATATAAGGCTGCTGCTCCACAGTGGGATACACACACATAAGTATAAATAAAAAAATGAACAAAAGAGCTGCGCCAAATAATATAAATCAAAAAAACTATTTATAAAGAAAAGTCCATGAAAACTGTATGTTATCCAAAAAAGGAAAACGATCGCACCACAGTGATTCCACGCTTCCTTATCACTATAGTGTCCCACCACCGACAAAACAGTGCGCTTACCAGATGGTAAAAGCACAGGGAGCGTTTAAAGTACCAAGCCACCGGCAGCTCCTCGCTTCCACCGAACACTTTATCCTTGATCCCTCGGGAATGAACGATCCATACACTGTAGCCGCTCCACAATCTCATAAGTAACCCAGGTACACGTTCGTAATCTCTGTGCTCCTGGTCCAGTGTCTGCTGTGCCCCCCACACACACGATCGTTCCTCCTTCCCTGTCTGCACACCCCGATCGGGGCCCTGCTCTCCCCCCACCGATCCTTAGCAGGCTGTGCAGAGCTGGGCTCAAGCGGATGGAGGGCTTGTACATGCTCTTCAGAGTCACACTCTATGCACTTGATGGACGCATTACAGTCCCTTGCAAAATGTTCAGTAGAAGCAAAGCACCTGAAACATACCCTAAATGTCTTTTTAAAGCTCCTGTCAGAGAACTCACCGTGTGAATGGGTTACAGGTCAGCACAGTGGTGTAGTGGTTAGCACTCTTACCTAGCAGCAAAAAGGGTCGGTGGTTCGAATCCTAACCACGACACTACCTGCCTGGAGTTTGCATGTTCTCCCTGTGCCCGAGTGGGTTTCCTCCGGGTACTCCGGTTTCCTCCAACACTCCAAAGACATGCAGCTAGGTTAATTGGCTTCTGTCCAAAATTGGCCCTAGTATATGTATGGGGACTTTGGATTGTGGGCTCCTTGAGGGTAGGGACCAATGTGAGTGTGCAATGTACAGGGATAGGGGTAGACACTCACTCAGGTTGGACTGGTGTCTTTATTCAACCTTACTAACTATGAAACTATGAATGCCCGTCCCCATGCAGCAGTGGCTTATTTTCATTCCGTTAATGCTAATGACCATGCACGATGTCCCCGACAGAGGCGAACGAGTTCCGGAACGAACGGGCACACGCACATGCCAATACGAACATGTGTGCGCACTCGCGCACCAATCTGGACGCGTGTACCCACTTACGCACATTCACGTCCACCAATCCTGGTGCATGACACCATATATAAACAGGGTCCTTACCTGATACCAGTGCTGGATCGTCTTCAGCTTGTTCCTGAGATACCTGACCGCTGTTGAACCTGTTACCTTGTTCCTGACTAACCCGGCTTGCTTAACTATTCTCCTGGATCACCCCCGCTTACTAATTACCTGGATTGATTATACTGACCTCGGCTTGGACTCTCTACTTCGGCTCTGCTTCCTGATTCTGTACCTCGCTGCCAACACGTTGCCAACTCTTGCCTGTCCTTGACTATGAACCTGCCTTCCGTTCCTGTACCTTGTTGCCAACCAGTTGCCAACCTTTGCCTGTTCCTGACATTGCAGTATTCCTACTTACCTGCTTGGCTTCCGCTCAACACTTCCGGTGACCAGTCTACACTCCCTCCTCCATGAGGATCCAGTATCTCCGAGCTTCAGTCTTCAGCCTGCAGGCACCTGCATCCTTTTTGCTGCCTCAGCAATCCCTGTCCTCACTACCAGGGGTGTTGAGACTGGAACCATGCAAGAGGCCACCCTCAGGATTCGGACTCTGCTGTAAGGTACGTCACAGCTCCTTACGCTCTTCAAGAGGCTTTTTTCTAAAGCCGATACATATTTTGAGGGGGTGTGGCTTCTTGTGAATAAGACGCTCTCTGTTAGGGTTTTCAATTTTCTTACCCTGTCTGTCCGTGGCCACAACTGTGGTAGGAGTGGGAAGGATGTCAGTCACTTTCACGGATACTGGGCCTCTACGGCTTCTATAGTTGCCCTGTAGAATGGTACTCTTAGGAAATGGTGAGAAGAGACTGTATTCACTGTAGGAAAAACTTGGATCATTCTTGGTCTCTGCAATTTTCCTGATGAATTCACAGAAGAAAGAGAATGAAGGGAAGGAGACCTTGTTGTCTTTTTTTGTATGATGACCCTAGGGCAGACCATTTCTCTTGTAAACCATACAGGAGCTTGGAGATGATTGGGTTTATCCCGCTTGCAGTGTCAAGGTAACTGAGTCCTGGTAGTTTTGGGTCTGCCTTGGCTAGCTGAAGTTCAAAGAAAAGGTCACTCAGTCTCTGGAAGTCCTTGTTGTCCTTACCAGATATCTTTGGCACAGTTTCCAGACGCATGAACAAGGCATTTTCTATAGCTTCTGGACTGCCATAACTTTGCTCTAATTGCTCCCATGCAGCTGTGAGGCTTGCTGTAGGATTGTCCATGAAAACTGATCTTAATGGCTTAACACATGCAGCAGACATAGGACCAAGCCATCTGATCAGCAGATTCAATTCGTCAACAGCTGTAATGCCAAGATCACTGATTGCGGTTCTGAAAGAACATGTCCAGTTTCTGTAGTTCTCAGGTTTGTCTTCAAAACTTGTAAGACTAATCTTTGTGAGCTGTCTGTGAAGTATGTACCTCACAAACTCTGCTGTCTCAAATGTCTCTGCCTTTATGCAAGATGTTGTTGGCTGAGTGGTGCTGATTGCGCTATCTATATGGTGCAGCAGATGCGTTCAGGTGATTAGCTTGCTTGAAATCAGTTGTTCCGATGGTATGTTGATTCAAGGTTGTACCGATGACTGGAAATTGATGACTTGCTTGCAGCTTGCTCTTATGCTTTGTGATGCAAGAAGGGAGGCTAGGTAGGCAGGCAGGAAATGCACTGAAGGAATTTTGCATGCAGGAAGTTTCTATGTTGTCAGGAGCATTGGAGACAATGGAGTGTACACTGCAGTGGCTTAGGACATAGTCTTTAGTGCGTTTGAGGGGATCTTCCATATCTGCTAGGTTGAGGTTGATGGTGTCTTTCTTACTTGCACCTTCGTCTGCACTGATCTAGGACCCTTAACTTTGCAATAGCTGCATCATGTTTACACTGTTCATTTAAGATTTCTATTGTTCCTTTTTGACTTGCAGTCTGAGCTTCCAACTCTGCACTTTGATGCGCGGTTTGAACCACTGACTACATTTCCAACTTTGCTCTCTTTTCTGCATATGCAACCTCACCTTGTTGGCTTCTGCTTCAGTGGTGGCACTAATAAGTCATTCAATGAGTGTTGAGTATTTTTAACTATGACTTCTAGAAGACCTTTTACAATGTCAGTAATGCTGTGTACACACGATCAGACTATCCGGCGGACCAGAGTCTGCCGGACAATCCAGCCGGCACTAAACCGAACGGACTTTCCCGCACATGGAGAAAAGTCTGTTCATTTTGAACACGGCTCCAGGTAGCCGGGACTAGCGAAGGAAGTCAATCTCGCCGCCTTCGGCGGCGAGATTGACATGCCGCTAGGCCCGTCACCTGGTATGGACTTAAAGGGGAAGCCCTAAGCCCTATGATGTCCCCCCCCCAAGGTCCACATAAGACTCTTATCCGAGCATGCAACCCGGCCGGACAGGAAAGGGGGTGGGGACGAGCAAGCGCCCCCCTCCTGAGCCGTACTAGGCCACGTGCCCTCAACATGGGGGGATGCTTTGGGGAAGGATGCTGGGACTGTGACATCATAAGGGGCGGGGACATCACCCGGTGACCCTGTCCATTGTCCCTATATAAGTTGCCGCACAACGCGTCCCTGTCATTACGGCCAGAGAGAGCGTTGAATCAACATCTCAAGGAAGAAGAGGAAGAAGAAGAGAAGAAGAAAAGAGAAGGCGGCGGCGACGACGACAGAAGACCGGGCCACCGCTAGTAAAAGAGCTGGAAGAAGGAGCGGAGGCCCGGCAAGAAGAACCGAAGAGGGGGACAAGACCCCCGAAGTCGGAAGAAGAGGCGGCAGTGACAGAAGACCTGGCCACCGCTAGTTAAAGAGCTATAGGAAGAAAGCGGAGGCCCGGCAAGAAGAACCGAAGAGGGGGACAAGACCCCTGAAGAGGAGGACAAGACCGCCGAAGTCTGAAGAAGACCCCTGGGCGGTGACAAAGAAGAAAGCCAGCTCCTCCGCTAGTAAGAGCTAGCTAAAGAACAGAAGATAGCGGCGAGAAGACCCCCCAAGATGGAAGCAGACCCCCGGAGCTATGCAATAAATTATTTTAAAACCTTGTGTTGTGTTTTATTTACATTTTTTTCACCAGGTGAATGGGTAGGGGTACATTGTACCCCATACTCATTCACATATTAAAGGGGGCTCCCGGATTCCGATAAGCCCCCTGCCCTCAGACCCTGACAACTAACGGCCAGGGTTGTCAGGAAGAGGCCCTTTTCCTCATCAACATGGGGACACGGTGCTTTGGGGTGGGGGGCCGCAGGGCCCCCCTTCCCCAAAGCACCCCCCCATGTTGAGGCCACGCAGCCTGGTATGGCTCAGGAGGGGAAGGGGGCACTCGCTTGTCCCCACCCCCTTTCCTGACCGGCCGGGTTGCGTGCTCGGATAAGGGTCTTATATGGACCTTGGGGGGACCCCACACCATTTTTTCAGCATAGGGCTTCCCCTTTAAGTCCATACCAGGTGACGGGGGCCAGCGACATGTCAATCTCGCCGCCGAAGGTGGCGACATTGACTTCCTTCACTAGTCCTGGCTACCTGGAGCCGCGTTCAAAATGAACGGATTTTCCTCCGTATGTGGGCAAGTCCGTTCATTTCAAAAGTACGGCAGACTCCCGCCATAGTCCGGCAGACCTAGTCCAGTGGACCTAGTCCGTCAGAAAAGTTCAGTTGTTTGTGGGCAGGTCCACTCGTTCGGAAAGTCCGGCGGACTTTCCGGCGGTTTGTCCGCCAGATTAAGTTCGCCGGATAGTCTGAGCGTGTGTGCGCTGCATAAGATGCAGTGTCCTGTAGCAGCTCTAACTTTGCTTCTGCCTTTAATTTGGTTTGACGGATAAAGCTGTCTCTTTCCAGATTAAGAGCCTTAAAACCGTGTAATTCCTCCAGTGAACCGGATGTGCTTATATTTTGTAAGGCATTAATGAACTTGTCACTGGTAAGCTGATAGAGTTCATATAAGGCAGAAAGTTGTTTAACCACTTAAGGACCAGGCCTCTTTTTCAGATTTGGTGTTTACATGTTTAAAACAGTTTTTTTTTTGCTAGAAAATTACTTAAAACTAGTGATGGACGAACTTCCGATGGGATAATTCGCGAACGCGGCCGATAGTACGCGAACCGTAACGTTCGCGGCGGGCCCCATTGACTTCAATGGAAGGCGAACTTTGCAAACCTACAGGTCAAATTTGCAGCCACAAAATAATTAATAGCTGTGCAAACATAGTCCCACTACATGGCCAATGACATAACACATGTATGAGGTGAATCTGGGATCGACAACTACAAGCATTTTTTTTTTATATGTGAAATTCTGACAATTCAGGACTGTGGAGCGCATGAAGGCAATGGAGGAGAGGGAAGGTCAGGGTAGGCAAAGAAGAGGGGGCAGGAGATGATCACCAGCAGCGTGACATACAGCAATGACACCAGCACCGTGATATACAGCTCTGACATCAGCAGCGTGACATACAGCAATGACACCTGCACCGTGATAGAGTGATCTGACACCAGCTGCGTGATAGAGAGCACTGACATCAGCAGCGTGACATAAAGCAATGACACCTGTACCATGATAGAGTCATCTGACACCAGCACCGTGATAGAGAGCACTGACATCAGCAGCGTGACATAAAGCACTGACACCAGCACCGTGATATACAGCACTGACACCAGCATCGTGGTAGAGAGCACTGACACCTGCACCGTAAGCAGCCCCAGGAGGAAGTCAGCATAGCACAGGGATGGTGGGAGCCCCTCATAATGAGCATAGCACAGGGATGATGGGAGCCCCTCATAATATGCACAGCAGAGGTACAGCCCCAGGAGGAAGTCAGCACTGCACAGGGATGGTGGGAGCCCCTCATAATAAGCAGCCCCAGGAGGATGTCAGCATAGCACAGGGATGGTGGGAGCCCCTCATAATAAGCAGCCCCAGGAGGAAGTCAGCACAGCACAGGGATGGTGGGAGCCCCTCATAATAAGCATAGCACAGGGATGGTGGGAGCCCCTCATAATGAGCATAGCACAGGGATGGTGGGAGCCCCTCATAATATGCACAGCAGAGGTACAGCCCCAGGAGGAAGTCACAGCACAGCACAGGGATGGTGAACTTTACAAACCTACAGGTCATATTTGCAGCCACAAAATAATTACTAGCTGTGCACACATAGTCCCACCACATGGCCAATGACATAACACATGTATGAGGTGAATCTGGGATCGACAACTACAAGCATTCTTTTTTTATATGTGAAATTCTGACAATTCAGGACTCTTGAGACAATGGAGGCGAGGGAAGGTCAGGGTAGGCAAAGAAGAGGGTGCAGGAGATGATCACCAGCACCAGCACCAGCACCGTGATATAGAGCATTGACACCTGCACCGTGATAGAGTGATCTGACACCAGCACTGTGACCTAACACATGTATGAGGGGAATCTGGGATCGACAACTACAAGCATTCTTTTTTTATATGTGAAATTCTGACAATTCAGGACTCTTGAGACAATGGAGGCGAGGGAAGGTCAGGGTAGGCAAAGAAGAGGGTGCAGGAGATGATCACCAGCACTGTGATATAGAGCACTGACACCTGCACCGTGATAGAGTGATCTGACACCAGCACCGTGACCTAACACATGTATGAGGTGAATCTGGGATCGACAACTACAAGCATTCTTTTTTTATATGTGAAATTCTGACAATTCAGGACTCTTGAGACAATGGAGGCGAGGTAAGGTCAGGGTAGGCAAAGAAGAGGGTGCAGGAGATGATCACCAGCACCAGCACCGTGATATAGAGCACTGACACCTGCACCATGATAGAGTGCATTGACACCAGCACCGAGATAGAGAGCACTAACAGCAGCACCGATACCAGCAACTTGCTGCTGGGCCCCAAAAATATGACACTGCTCAACCTCTGCAAACAGGAGGGTACGGGCATATAGTACGGTGTGCTTTTTAGGTTGTGATTAGCAGACTGTACCTCACTCAACCCTATATACTGTAGTACACTATACCTTACCAGTCCTTATAAGGACCTTTGTGGAACTAGTAGGTTGTGAATAGCAGACTGTACCTCAGTCCCTATACTGATAAAGGACTGCTGCAGAATAGGGCAGCAGTCAGCAGTAGTGCACCTCAACCCTATATATTGTGGACCTATACCAGTCCTTAAGGATTAGCAGACTGTACCTCACTCAACCCTATATACTATAGTACGCTATACCTTACCAGTCCTTAGAAGGACCTTTGTGGAACTAGTAGGTTGTGATTAGCAGACTGTACCTCAGTCCCTATACTGATAAAGGACTGCTGCAGAATTGGGCAACAGTCAGCAGTAGTGCACCTCAACCCTATATATTGTGGACCTATACCAGTCCTTAAGGATTAGCAGACTGTACCTCACTCCACCCTATATACTGTAGTACGCTATACCTTACCAGTCCTTAGAAGGACCTTTGTGCAAATAGTAGGTTGTGATTAGCAGACTGTACCTCAGTCCCTATACTCATAAAGGACTACTGCAGCAGAAGGGCAGCAGTCAAGTATAATATTCTTTCTATATTTGGAAGAAAGAATATTATACGTGTACAAGCCTATTACCATACCAGTCCTGAAAAGAACCTTTGTGGACCTAATAGTAACAGCTACTGATTAAACTGACTGTCCCTCACTGCCACACACAGCTTCCTGCCTGTCCCTATTTAAACTGACAATACACAGGCTCCTGCAACAAGAACTTGAATAGCACTCAAAACTATATCCTGTACTACTTTACCATACCAGTCCTGAAAAGGACTTTTGTGGACCTAATAGTAACAGCTAATGATTAAACTGACTGTCCCTGCTGCACACAGCGTCCTGTCCCTCTCTCAGCCCTGACAAAAGACAATCTGCAGCAACAATGACTTGAATAGCAGTGCCTCAAACTTATATCCTGAACTACACCTAACACCTATACCATACCAGTCCTTAAAATAACTTTTGTGGACCTAATAGCTAGCGATTTGGGTCACTGCAGTCTCTCCCTGCTCCACACAGCAACCTCTCCCTATAGTGACATACGAAAGATTGTAAAATGGCCGCCGGATCAGGTCTATTTATAAGTTAGGGGGAATGTCCAAGTGTCCATGTGCTGTAATGTCTCAATTGGCTGTCCTGTACCACATGATGGATGTGTCATCATAGGTCAAAGTTCTTTTACACAGTAAAAACACGGAAGTCCGCCGGGCGAACAGCGGCAATAGTCCGCCGATCGGGCGGACCGCGAACAGCCGAAATTCGACGCAAACCGACCGCCGGTCGAACCGTTCGTCCATCCCTACTTAGAACCCCCAAACATTTTATATATTTTTTCTAACACCGTAGAGAATAAAATGGCGGTCATTGAAATAGTTCTTTTCACACCGTATTTGCGCAGCGGTCTTACAAGTGCACTTTTTTTGGAGAAAAATTCACTTTTTTGAATAAAAAAATAAGACAACAGTAAAATTAGCCCAATTTTTTTTATTGTGTGAAAGATAATGGTATGCCGAGTTAATTGATACCCAACATGTCATGCTTCAAAATTGCGCCCGCTCGTGGAATGGCATCAAACTTTTAGCCTCAAAAATCTCCATAAGCGACATTTAAAAAATTCTACAGGTTGCATTTTTTGCGTTACAGAGGAGTTCTAGGGCTAGAATTGCTCTCGCTCTACCGATCGCAGCGATACCTCACATGTGTGGTTTAACCACCGTTTTCATATGCGAGCGCTACTCACGTATGCGCTCGCTTCTGTGCACAAGCTTGTCATGACGGGGTGTTTTTAAAAACTTTTTTTTATTATTATTTATTTAATTGATTTTATTTATTTTTACACTGTTTTTTAAAAAAAAAAAATGGATCACTTTTATTCCTATTACAAGGAATGTAAACATCCCTTGTAATAGAAAAAAGCATGACAGGTCCTCTTAACCACTTCAGTCCCGGACCAATTAACAGGTGCTAAAATGGCAGGGCAGTACAAACCCCCCCCCCCCCCAAATGACCCCATTTTGGAAAGTAGACACCCCAAGGAAGTTGTAGAGAGGCATGTTAAGCCCATTGAATATTTTTTTTTTGTCTCAAGTGATTGAATAATGACACAAAAAAAAAAAGTTTACAAAAAGTTGTCACTAAATGATATATTGCTCACACATGCCATAGTTATATGTGGAATTGCACCCCAAAATATATTCTGCTGCTTCTCCTGAGTACGGGATACCACATATGTGGGACTTTTTGGGAGTCTAGCCACGTACGGCACCCCGAAATCCAATCACTGCCTTCAGGATTTCTAAGGGTGCAAATTTTTGATTTCACTCCTCACTACCTATCACAGTTTCGAAGGCCATAAAATGCCAAAATTACACAAACCCCTCCCAAATGACCCCATTTTGGAAAGTAGACACCCCAAGGAAGTTGTGGAGAGGCATGTTGAGCCCATTAAATATTTTTTTTTTGTCCCAAGTGATTAAATAATGACACAAAAAAAAAAAAAGTTTACAAAAAGTTGTCACTAAATGATATATTGCTCACACATGCCATAGTTATATGTGTAATTGCACCCCAAAATATATTCTGCTACTTCTCCTGAGTACGAGGATACCACATATGTGGGACTTTTTGGGAGTCTAGCTGTGTACGGACCCCCAAAAACCAATCACTGCCTTCAGGGTTTCTAAGGGTGCAAATTTTTGATTTCACTCCTCACTACCTATCACAGTTTTGAAGGCCATAAAATGCCAAAATAGCACAAAACCCCCCCAAATGACCCCATTTTGGAAAGTACTCCCAAGCTATTTACTGAGAGGCATGTTGAGTCCATGAAATATTTTATATTTTGCCACAAGTTGCATGAATATTAAAAAAAAAATTTTTTGCACAAAGTTGTCACTAAATGATATATTGCTCACACATGCTACGGGCATAAGTCAAATTACACCCCAAAATAAATTCTGCTGCTTCTCCCGAGTATGGGGATACCACATGTGGGGGACTTTTTGGGAGCCTAGCCACGTACAGGACCCTGAAAACCAAGCACTGCCTTCCGGATTTAAATATAAAATTCTACCAAAAAAAAACTGTTAGCGATCGCAGGGATCAGGCCTGACTCTGCGATCGCTGCAGTTATGTGTTTAGTGTTTTGTAAGTGACAGTGATCGATCGATACTGCACTTGGGTGGGCTGGGCAGAGGGGCAAAACGCAAGTGCCAGCAGGTATCTGGGCTGATCCCGCTAACAATGCGTTTTTTTTGGAACCCTAAACTGCTGGGGATGCTAGTATAGATCTGATCAGATCAGATATTGATCTGTTCAGATTCTATACCACTACAGGAGGTGTATGCTTTGCACGTGGGTGTTAGCGGTACTGGCACTAACCTAGCGCTGCCTGGGGCGACGCAGACCCTGACCCTAAAACCTAATTGATATCACCCGCCGGGTGATCAGGGGTTAAACCTTTATTGGGTAATAAATGGTGGGTGCCCTGATGCTATAAAAAGCAAACTAACCAGAGTCATCCGTAACACTTATACGGTGATCACTGGTGAAAGGGTTAACTAGGGGCAATCAGGGGGTTCACATTTTTATTAAGTAGTATATGGGGGTCCCTGGCGCTATATAAAAACCTGATGGGGAACCTAAATAACTAACTGGCTAACCAGCGTCACCAGTGACACTTATACTGTGATCGCTGGTGAAAGGGTTAACTAGGGGCAATCAGGGGGTTAAAACCATTATTGGGTAGTATATGGGGGTACCTAGCGCTATAAAAACCTGGCAGTGAACCTAAAAAAATAACTAGCTACCTAGCGATTGGGGGGGGGGGGGGGGGTTGTGTACCTATGTGTACCTATGTGTTAGAGTCGTGTTTGGTGCACTTACTTTTAGTCTTCTGCTCATAGTCCGGTCAAAAAGACCGCCCCGAGGAGAATGACATCACTTCCTCCCTGCCTGTGTATACAATACACAGTGGGAGGAAGCTTCTCATTCGCCAGGAGCGATCGAGAGGGGATGGCCAGAAACCAACGGCCATCCCCTCATCCCGGATCGCTCCTGAAGCAAAACAGACTGCCATATCCAGTGGGAGGGGGTCCGATCGGACCCCCCACCCGCTGGAAGACAAGCACGTACATGTACGTGCTTGTGCCTGTATGTGCCATTGCAATGACGTACATTGGCAATACGGCGGTCCTTAAGTGGTTAAATATGAGATCTGGGGTCAAAAAGTCCTCAGATCTCATATTTGGACTAAAATGCAACAAAAAAACAAAGGTGCAGGAGGGCGGCAGGAGGGGGGGTGGCACCTCTCCCACCGCCGATAGCGGTGATCTCGCGGTGAATCCGCCGCGGAGACCACCGTTATCGTACAGACGACCGGCGCCTAAAGAGATGGATATCTCAGTTGTGGCAGCAGCTGCTGCCGTTACCGAGATATCCCTATTCAAAAATAGGACATACATCGGCATGTGTTACCGGCCTCAAAATGTGAATTAAGAGAGCCGATGATTGTAGACGCGATGAGATAAGGTGATCAGCTTGGCGTGGACTGCAAAGAATCACACAAACAGCATGAGATATGACCACTGACTTTATGGCTGGAAGTAGTTTAATTTTTACATAACAATACATCTTTTACATTTTTATAGTCACATGTTTATAACCATTAACAATATATATAATACCGATTTTAACTAAAGTATTTTAAAACGTAGTTACAACAGTGAACATTACTAAATTTAATAACATATATATCCCTGTTATTCAGTGTTACAGATAATTATCTTTATCTCTCTGGTACACTTTAAGTGTGCAATAATCATACTGGCAATGCATTGCTTTAATACAAATATTTTCATGGTAGTACTCTTTTTTAACCACTAGATGGTGCACATTGCATGTCTGTATGATGCAATACATAAGCTTTACATACAATAGGTTTTTTTTATATTAAATAACAGAAAACATGTGCTTCTATAAATCTATGCAATTTCCAATAAATCAGGTTCAAATATACCTATTTAGAAAGGTTTAGTGTTTATCATAGACATTTGTTCTGACTAATGCAGTATTTTCATGTTCTTATGCACTTTTCACTTGTTTCTGACACATGCTGTTCTAAACTTCTAATTACAGCAAAACAATAGCATAAAATCTGCTGAGACTTTTTCTGCATCTGCTCAAGATGTTTAGGAATCTTTCTATCACAGGTTAATACAGATTAGGAACAATTTAGAGTACATACCTGCAAAGAATCACACAAACAGCATGAGATATGACCACTGACTTTATGGCTGGAAGTAGTTTAATTTCCAGTCACATGGTGTGTGGCCTTATATAGACTCTGTTTGTGTACCTTCTCTGCCATCTACTGGTTATTAATAGAATAGAAGGGACATGTTTAGAAATATAAAAAAAAAAATGAATATGTACTTTGCTTTGGGGTGTCTGTTTTGTGACCATATAAACCCCAGTCCGTCACACTCTCCCCTCCTTCAGTTAATGGCTCCCGACATTAAACTCAATTGGTATGTGAACACTATTTAGTGATTTAAGTAACCCAAATAGGTACTTGTTGCCACCAAGGAGCTACGTTAACTACCTGGAATGTCATGGGAGTAGCTAGCATTGTAGGAGTTTGTATGGTGTGAACCTGACTTGGTATGTATCTTGGCTGACCTAGTGTGTCATATGTAAAGATCTCTTTAGGCTTAGCTTGTCTGGTAGATCTTCTGACAGGAGTTGAGTCTTCTCCATCAACATCATTAACCATTTGCATATCTTGGTTCACAGGTAAGTCTTGACTTAATGAGGGTAATTCTGCAGTGTCTAGTCCCACCATATCTGTAGCCCAGATTTGGTCGCCAACTACTGTTCCATCATTTTGTTCTTGTTCAAGATTGGGTGCGGTAGTTGTAGGATAGAACTCTTCAGCAGAAACTCTTAATGGGATTTTCTGTACGTTTTGAGAGTTTGGTTGAGACACAACACAATCATGACTTTCTGTAGTCTCTAGTATATAAGGATAAGGATAATACCATCTTTCTTCATCTGAACATTCCTCCTCCTGGTCCACATCCATTCTGGTATCCTTTCTGTTACTTGATTGCCTTTGTTTCATCTGTACTCTTGGAATGTGTCCTTCAATTGGTAGGTCATTTACTGGTAGTAAAAGATTTCTGTGCAGTACTCGAATAGTCTTTTTACCACTTTCAGGCTGAATTTTGTACACAGGCCCATCTTTGATTCTTTCTACCACTTTGTGTACTGATTCTTCCCAGTATGAACGAAGTTTACCAGGTCCTCCTCTTTCAGAGAGATTTCGTACTAAGACCCGATCACCCGGTTGAAGAGGTGCTCCTTTTATCTGTTTGTCATAGTACTTCTTCCCTTTAGCAGATGATTTTTTGATATTCTCGGATGCGATTTTGTAAGCTTCTTGCATTCTAGATGCCCATTTCTGAGTAAATGTTGGTTGACTTTCTGATTCCTTTTCCAAATTTAGGTTGAGCATTAGGTCAATTGGCAAAGGAGGAGATCTTCCATACAATAGAAAGAATGGCGAGTATCCTGTGGCTTCATGTCTGGTGCAATTGTATGCATGAACCATATGTGGAAGATGTTCTTTCCAATCTGACTTTTTCTCTTCCTCTAAGGTGCGAAGCATCTGTAACAAAGTACGGTTCAGTCTCTCCACTGGGTTACCCTGTGGATGGTATGGAGTAGTTCTTGAATGAGAAATCCCTGCCAATCGTTGCAATGTCTGAAATAAGTTGTTTTCAAATTCTCTTCCTTGGTCATGGTGGAGTTTCTCTGGATAGCCAAAACGTGGTATGAAATCTTGAAAGATCTTTTCTGCCGCCGTTTTTCCAGATTTGTTCTTAGTTGGATACGCTTGTGCAAAGCGTGTGAAATGGTCAACTATTACAAGTATATACTCATATCCTCCTTTGCTTTTCTCCAAGTGAAGATAATCAATGGATACTAACTCCAAAGGTGAACTGGTAGTAATCAAACCCATAGGTGCTCTTTCGGTGATATTTGGACGCTTTTGTTTGATGCAGCTGCACTTCTTCAGCACATATTCATCAATGTCTTTTTGCATAAATGGCCAGTAAAATCGTTCACGTGCTAGGTGGGTTACTGTAAGGGCTTACCTAGATTGGAGTCCATGTTGCAGAGATGTAGGCTCACCCTTGCAAATAAACACAGCCCACAGTAACAAACAGATAAGCTACCTGGGCTGTGAATCTGTGCACGGGGGCTTGACAGGAATTTGCCAAAGGATTGTCCAGGTAAAGCCGTAGTCAGGGATTCCAGAAGACAGAATAAACGATATACAAGCCAGGGTCGGTAGCCGGGGTCAGTCTTGGAACACAGGAACACAGGAACACAGGAACACAGGAACACAGGAACACAGGAACACAGGAACACAGGAACCTTTGGCAACAAGAGACAATGAACTGACCAAGCCCTCAGAGTGAGGCAGTGTTTTATACCCTAGCTGATTAGGTAACCTGCCACAGCTGATCCAAGAGTGGCAGGTACAAACAGAATTGCCCACAGTACTTATGCAAAACTAGACATGGCTGGAAAGCAGGCAGAATAGAACTGAGGTGTGGCTCAGAGGTAAGGTAACAGGAACAACTACTGGCAGTCATGAGTTCAATACCACCCAGAGCCACTTGAGGCGTGACTACACCTGGCTGTCCAAAATACACGGTAGGGACCGTGACAGTTCCCTCCCCTTAGGAATGCCCTCAGAGCATGGAACATCCTATTTCCTTTGGGCTTTCTTAGTTTTAGAAGTTCCAGTTGGGTAGACTTTCGTCGCTCGCAAGGCTCTTTCGAAAGTCTTCAGGTCCTGCTTACGGACTATGGTGCCATTTGAGGCATACGTACAGTCAGGAGATAGCGGGATCACCGGGACAGGAACTTCAAGCGGGGTCACCGGCACAGTAACTTCAAGCGGGGACACCGGCACAAGAACTTCAAGCGGGGACACCGGCACAGGAACTTCAAGCGGGGACACCGGCACAGGAACTTCAAGCGGGGACACCGGCACTTCAACTGGGGAAACAGGCACCGACACTTCGAGCTGGATAGCAGGCAGAGATTCAGGGACAGCAGGAAGGATCCTAGAAGTACCCACTTGGAGAACCTTAGACCGAGGTGGGCGAATTGGACAGAGAGACATAAGATGCCCTCTCCCCCCACAGTAAAAACAAAGACCACAGTCTCTCCTCCGCTCTCTTTCACCTTGGGATAGCTTGGGCCGGATGGCCCCTATCTCCATGGGTTCTACGTCTCCCAGGGAAGGTGTGCGTGTGACCTTAGGAGCGTCTAGGCTTTGTGGGGTAAGGACTTCAGCTTCATGACTTGGAACATACTGTGATGGCATGGAGTCGTATCTGTACCGGGTACTTCTGTCCTTGGATGCCCGCAGGCCACGTGAGCAAAGAGTAGACTTGGGAACTCTGGTCTTAGAAACACGAATGTAAGAATCCAGAGCAAACATGAATGCCTCCCAGCTATCCAAGACTGGACTCCTTTCCTGTAAAAGCTGATGAGCCCATGTTTTGCATTGTCCAGTGAGCAGGTTGATGGAAGCACGAATCTTAATAAAGTCAGTGGCATAGGTCCTAGGCTTAAGGGCAAACAACAGCTCACAATCCATCTTAAAACAAAAGAAGGATGCACGATTACCATCAAACTTCTCAGGCATCAAAACAAACGGTTCTGGACATGCAGGTTCCAGGGTTGGGTGTACTGTGCCTCTAAACAAACGGACTTCTTGCTGCAGCTCAGCAATGGTCTGGCCCAAGCTGGAGACTTGTAGAGCAAGGGAGGTGAGCATCCTGTACATCTCTGCGGACTCCCTGTTGGTCAGTTCATTATGTAAGGGCTTACCTAGATTGGAGTCCATGTTGCAGAGATGTAGGCTCACCCTTGCAAATAAACACAGCCCACAGTAACAAACAGATAAGCTACCTGGGCTGTGAATCTGTGCACGGGAGCTTGACAGGAATTTGCCAAAGGATTGTCCAGGTAAAGCCGTAGTCAGGGATTCCAGAAGACAGAATAAACGATATACAAGCCAGGGTCGGTAGCCGGGGTCAGTTTTGGAACACAGGAACACAGGAACACAGGAACACAGGAACACAGGAACACAGGAACACAGGAACACAGGAACACAGGAACACAGGAACACAGGAACACAGGAACACAGGAACCTTTGGCAACAAGAGACAATGAACTGACCAAGCCCTCAGAGTGAGGCAGTGTTTTATACCCTAGCTGATTAGGTAACCTGCCACAGCTGATCCAAGAGTGACAGGTACAAACAGAATTGCCCACAGTACTTATGCAAAACTAGACATGGCTGGAAAGCAGGCAGAATAGAACTGAGGTGTGGCTCAGAGGTAAGGTAACAGGAACAACTACTGGCAGTCATGAGTTCAATACCACCCAGAGCCACTTGAGGCGTGACTACACCTGGCTGTCCAAAATACACGGTAGGGACCATGACAGTTACCTTGTCAGTACCAATGTGACCCATGTCATCATGAAGATTTCTTAAGACCAATGGTTTTAACTTTTCTGGTAGAACTAGCTGTTTTCGGGTTCCAGAGTGTCGGTAGAGGATTCCTTCATCGACTCTGAGTTTATTCCATTCATGTATCAAACGTCTTGTTTTGCTGGTCATACTCTCCTTTTCTTTGTGGTTTGGAATCCAGTCGTTCTCCTTAAGCCAGACCACTTCTCTAATGTTGGTATTGTCTTGTTGTAATGCTCTGATATTCTCCTGAGTCATTGGGCAGATTGTCTGTCCTTTCAGCAATTCTTCGGCCACATCACTTTCTGAGTGAAGAGTCAATGAAGCCACCCATAGTGCCTCTTCTTCGTCAACAGCTTTGCTCCCTTGCCACATAGCTGACACAACCTCAGATGGTACAAGCTCTGTGTACTCACTCAGATTCTTCGTGAGTTCCACCGGAAATCGTGACAGTGTATCTGCGTCTGCATTCTGTTTACCTGGCCTGTACTTGATATCAAAGTGGAAATCAGCCAACTCGCCAACCCAGCGATGACCCACAGCATTCAGTCTGGCAGTACTCAATACATATGTCAATGGGTTGTTGTCTGTGTAAACTGTGAATGTTGGAGCGTAGTACAAGTAATCTCTGAATTTGTCACAGACTGCCCACTTGAGAGCTAAAAACTCAAGTTTACCAGAGTGAAGATGGTAATTGCGCTCTGCTGGAGTCAATGTTCTGGAGCCAAACCCAATAACACAAAGTTTTTCTCCTTGTCGTTGGTATAGTACAGCACCTAGGCCTTCATTGGAAGCATCAGTGTGTAAGACGAAGGGTAAATCAAAATCAGGGTATGCTAGAATTGGTGGATTGGTTAGCATGTCCACCAGTCTGGATACTGCAGCTTGATGTTTGGGTGTCCATTGAATCAGTGTTTTAGATGGCACTTTTGCTTTGTTCCCATTTTTCTTTGTAGATTCCCTCCGATTGTTTTTGGGGATGGATGTAGCAGATTCTTTCTCAATGTTCTGCAAAAGTTCATACAGTGGTTTAGCAAGTCGAGAGAAATCTTGAATGAAGGACCTGTAGTAGCTCAGGAATCCTAACAAAGATCTGACTCCTCCCACTGTTTTTGGTTCTTTCCTTTTCAAATGTAATACCGCTTCAAGATCTTTTGGGTCAATTTGTATGCCTTCTTCTGACACCATTCGTCCAAGGTATCGAATCTGTCGTTTAAAGAGTTCACACTTCTTCGGTCTATGTTTGATACCATGCTCACGCATTCGACTAAGCACTTGCCTAATATCATTGACATGCTCCTGAAAAGTTTTGGAGTAGCAAAGTACGTCATCCAAGTATGGAGAACAACATTTGTCTCTGATGCCCTCTAATACATTCTCCATGCATCTCTGAAAAGCTGCTGGGGCATTCGTTAATCCAAATGGAATACGGTTCCACTCCAGGAGTCCCCAGGGGGTGCTGAAAGCCGTCAGATGTCTGGAGTCTTCATGCACAAAGCCTTGATGATACGCACTACCCTGGTCCAGGATTGAGAACCACGTAAATCCTCCTAAGCTATCCAGCAGATCTTGTATTCTGGGTAGTGGATGTCTATCTGGGATAGTCTTTCGGTTTAACTCCCTAAAGTCAACACATAGTCGTAGGCTACTGTCCTTCTTTCAAACACAAACAACTGATGATGAGTATGCGGAAGAAGATTTTGTTACCCAACCTCGGTCAAGAAGGTTTTGGATATATTCTTTCACTTCTTTGTATAGGGGTTTCGGTATCGAATTGTAGCGTTTCTGGACAGGAGTTTCATCTTTCAGATTTATCCTCAGTTTCAGGTTAGGGATGCATCCTATGTCTCCCTCATCTCGAGCAAAGACATCTGATTCATCATATAACATTTGTCTCGCTATCTCCTGTTCTTCTTCTGAGAGATCTTCCAAATTGACAGGTGGGTGCCACTTAACAGATTTGTTAGTGGGTAGCTGATTTCCAGTGTCCACTTGATTCAACTGGTTTACATGAAACACCCTTTTCTTCTGGTCAATTCCCTTTCCATTGTCTTTGTTTGGAGACAATGGTAGAATCTCAGCTGCTGGAGAAATGGTACCCAATACTGTTCTGGGTGGAAGGTAGATGTCATGTTGAGCACGGTTCAGTATAGGTATCTTCACCAGTTTAGAGAACCCATTTGGCACATCTACCACTGAAGGAAATAGTTCAAGTCCTTCCTCAACTGGATATTCGGGAAGTGGTTCAAATGGCATGATTCCTCCTTTCGGCCACGCTCTAATTCTGCATTTGACTTCACAGAGCTCGCCTCCTTTAATCTGGAGTCCCTTCTTCCCCACTTTGACCATACGACTATCGAATATTTCTCCTGGGTCAGTTGCTTGACTGACAGCATTGACAATGTTATTCGCTACACTCTGTCTTACTTTCATAGCTTCACTCAGCAAGATAGTCAGGTTTTGGGTGCTGTTTGGTCGGTCACGGTTTTCCGTGATCAATTCTTCGATAACATTAAACTAATGACATTAAATTGGATTGTCATTACAGCAGTCACTCACCAGCATTGGCACATAAATGGCTGAGTTTCCATGTCCACTACTTTCGAATTCCAGGCAGACTTCAATCCACCCGATGAATGGAATGATAGAACCATTTGCAGCTGTAATGGATAAGTTGTCATCACAAAGTAAATCTTGTATTTGCCTAATGGAGACGCTGGGTAGAAACTTTTCTAACCATGCCTTCCCGACAATGCTGACCTGAGCTCCTGTATCCATCAACATGTCAACCGGTACACCATTCATCCGACATGACAGTAGGCATTTTCCTCCAATTAATTGTGCTACGTGTTGTTTGGAGAATCCATTCTCTTTTGAGAGTGTTCTAGTTGACCGGTGGGTGGATACCCTGTTTACCTTAGCATGGGACAGATCATTTGAGGTGGTCACTGGTTGTCCCTTTCCCAGTGACCGTCTGTCGTTTCCCGACTGCCTTCTTTTCTTCAAGCAATCAACCGCTCTGTGTCCTGTCCAACCACAGTAGAAACAATGGTAGCAGTTCTGACTCTCTCGTTTAATGCAATCATCACACCTGGGCTTGCAGTGAGTTGTATCTGGAACTTGAACATTGGTTAGTGGCTTAGTCATTTGGTTTCCAACAAGAGGAGTTAGTTTCATCATCTTTTCCAGGTTCTTTGTGAGAGCAGAGACCTGTGTTGTTAGTTCCATTAATGCAGTGTGATTTGCTTTAACATCTCCCTCAACTCTCTTTTGCAAGGTGTCTTTTTCACTATTACCTGGTGTCTGTGATGAATGAACAGTAATAGGTTTATGTTTAGGAGCACTGTTTCAGCGTCTCTGCCTTTCTGTTTCCTCATCAACTGATCTGGTGACTTGCTCTATGATAAAGTCATCCGTTACTGTCAAATCATACACATAAGGCTTGATATCTCGTCTAACATTAGAATTTTTCTCATTTAGTCCCTGATAGAGTGTATGAAGGAATATGCCTTGCACCAGTTTTTTGTCATAGGTAAGCTCTCGCCTATCATGTTGTGATGTAGACAGAACTTTTTGTTTTAACCCCACTAGCCTGTAAACAAATTGTTGTGCTGTTTCTCTTTCTTGCTGGGCAGCATTGCTAAGGTCCTGAAATAACTCATTACCACTTCGTTCTCTCATATGTGACTTCAAAAACCTTTTCAATTCAGCAACAGTAAGATCATCTTTGTCAGTCAACATATCTTTAAAATTACCAGGTTTGATTATTCTCAACACTGTGCGTATAATTTCAGATTCAGGGAATTTTTCTGTTAGACCCTCGTCAATTTGTCTGCACACGCTACTGTAACTCATGTCCGAACCATGATCTGAAATTACACCACCATGCATTTTAAATTCTCTACGTGGCAATAAAGCAACAACATCAGTTAATCTCACCACCTCCGATACCTGTTCAGTCCTTGCAGTTCCACTACTTATTTTTTTTGCAGCGGTTGCAATGTCCACAGTTGGTGTACTTTCCTTGTTAAGTTTTAGTTCATTGATCTTGTCTTGGATGATGAGTAGGTAAGACATACCTACGGACTGGCCCACACACGGGCGGACTGTCCGCTCAAACCAAGTTTCAGCGGACAGTTTTTTTCTGCATCTGCTCAAGATGTTTAGGAATCTTTCTATCACAGGTTAATACAGATTAGGAACAATTTAGAGTACATACCTGCAAAGAATGACACAAACAGCATGAGATATGACCACTGACTTTATGGCTGGAAGTCACATCAGAGAGTCCCCACCAGAAGCCCCCACCAGCAACCCCCTTCACATCAGAGAGTCCACACTATTTGCCCCCTTCACATCAGATTCCCCATCAGCAGTCCCCACCTGCAGTCCCCTTCACATCAGAGTGTCCCCACCAGAAGCCCCCACTTGCAGCCCCTTCACATCAGAGTGTCCCCTGCAGAAGCCCCCACTAGCAGCCCTCTTCACATCAGAGAGTTGCCACCAGCAGCCCCCTTCACATCAGAGGGTCCCCACCAAAAGCCCCCTTCACATCAGAGTCCCCACCAGAAGCCCCCACCAGCAGCCCCCATCAGAGAGTCCCCACCAGAAGCCCTCTTTACATCAGAGTACCCATCAGGAGTCCCCACCAGCTGCCCCTTCACATCAGAGGCCCCACCAGCTGCCCTCTTCACATCAGAGGGTCCACATCAGAAACCCCCACCAGCAGCCCCTTCACATCAGAGAGCCCCCACTAGCAGCCCCCTTCACATCAGAGAGTCCCCACCAAAAGCCCCCTTCACATCAGAGTCCCCACCAGAAGCCACCTTCACTTCCGAGAGTCCCCACCAGAAGCCCTCTTTACATCAGAGTACCCATCAGGAGTCCCCACCAGCTGCCCCTTTACATCAGAGCCCCCACCAGCAGCCCCCTTCCCATCAGAGTCCCCACCAGAAGCCCACACTAGCAACCCCCCTTCACATCAGAGCCCCCCCCAGCTGCCCTCTTCACATCAGAGGGTCCCCATCAGAAGCCCCCACCAGCAGCCCCCTTCACATCAGAGAGTCCACACTATTAGCCCCCTTCACATCAGATTCCCCATCAGCAGTCCCCACCTGCAGTCCCCTTCACATCAGAGTGTCCCCACCAGAAGCCCCCACTTGCAGCCCCTTCACATCAGAGTGTCCCCAGCAGAAGCCCCCACTAGCAGCCCTCTTCACATCAGAGAGTTGCCACCAGAAGCCCCCTTCACATCAGAGTCCGCACCAGCAGACCTCTTCATATCAGAGTCCACATCAGGAGTCCCCACCTGCAGTCCCCTTCACATCAGAGTGTCCCCACCAGAAGCCCCTACTTGCAGCCCCCTTCACATAAGAGTGTCCCCAGCAGAAGCCCCCACCAGCAGCCCTCTTCACATCAGAGAGTTGCCACCAGCAGACCCCTTCATATCAGAGTACCCACCAGCTGCCCCCTTCACATGAGGAGTCCCTACCCGCAGCTCAATTCACATCAGAGAGTCCCCACTAGAAGCCCCCACCAGACGCCCCCTTCTCATCAGAGAGTCCCCACCAGAAGCCTCTTTCACATCAGATTCCCCACTAGAAGCCCCCATCAGCAGCCCTCTTCACATCAGAGAGTCCCACCACCAGCCCCCTTCACATCAGAGTCCCCACCAAAAGCCCCTATCAGCAGCCCCTTCACATCAGAGAGTCCCCACCAGAACCCCCTTCACATCAGAGTCCCCACCAAAATCCCCATCAGCAGCCCCCTTCACATCAGAGAGTCCCCACCTGAAGCCCCTTTCACATCAGAGACCCCAGCAGAAGCCCCACCAGCAGCCCCCTTCACATCAGAGAATCCCCACCAAAAGCCCCCTTCACATCAGAGTCCCCACCAGAAGCCCCCACCAGCAGCCCCCTTCACATCAGAGAGTCCCCACCAGAAGCCCCCTTTACATCAGAGTACCCATCAGGAGTCCCCACCAGCTGCCCCTTCACATCAGAGCCCCCACCAGCAGCCCCCTTCCCATCAGAGACCCCACCAGAAGCCCACACTAGCAACCCCCTTCACATCAGAGTCCCCACCAGAAGCCCCCTTCATATCAGAGTCCCCACCAGCTGACCTCTTCACATCATAGAGTCCCCACCAGAAGCCCCCACCAGCAACCCCCTTCACATCAGAGAGTCCACACTATTTGCCCCCTTCACATCAGATTCCCCATCAGCAGTCCCCACCTGCAGTCCCCTTCACATCAGAGTGTCCCCACCAGAAGCCCCCACTTGCAGCCCCTTCACATCAGAGTGTTCCCAGCAGAAGCCCCCACTAGCAGCCCTCTTCACATCAGAGAGTTGCCACCAGAAGCCCCCTTCACATCAGAGTCCATATCAGGAGTCCCCACCAGCTGCCCCTTCACATCATTGTCCCCAGCAGCAGCCCCCCTCATATCAGAGCCCCCACCATCAGCCCCCTTCCCATCAGAGTCTCCACCAGAAGCCCCCTTCACATCAGAGTACTCACCAGCAGCCCCCTCCACATCAGAGAGTCCCCACCAGCAGCCCCCTTCACATCAGAGTGTCTTCATGAGAAGCCCCCTTCACATCAGAGTCCCCACCAGAAGCCCCCACCAGCAGCCCTCTTCACATCAGAGTGTCCCCACCAGCAACCCCCTTCACATCAGAGCCCCCACCAGCAGCCCTCTTCACATCAGAGTCCCCATCAGCAGCCCCCACCCGCATTCCCCTTCATATCAGAGAGTCCCCACCAGAAGTCCCCACCAGCAGCCCCCTTCACATCAGAGTCCCCATCAGCAGCCCCCACCCGCATTCCCCTTCATATCAGAGAGTCCCCACCAGAAGCCCCCGCCAGCAGCCTTCTTCACAACAGAGAGTCCCCACCAGAAGCCCGCATCAGCAGCCCTCTTCACATCAGAGAGTCCCCACCAGAAGCCCCCTTCACATCAGAGTCCCCAACAGAAGTCCCATTCCCAACAGAGTCCCCATCAGGAGTCCCCACCAGCAGCCACCTTCACATCAGAGTCCTCACCAGCAGCCCCCTTTAGATCAGAGCCCCCACCAGCAGCCCCCTTCATATCAGAGAGTCCCCACCAGAAGCCCCCTTCACATCAGAGTCCCCAACAGAAGTCCCATTCCCAACAGAGTCCCCATCAGGTGTCCCCACCAGCAGCCACAATCACATCAGAGTCCCCACCAGCAGCCCCCTTCACATCAGAGCCTCCACCAGCAGCCCCCTTCATATCAGAGAGTCCCCACCAGAAGCCCCCTTCACATCAGAGTCCCCACGAGAAGCCACCACCAGCAGACCCCTTCACATCAGAGAGTCCCCATCAGAAGCCCCTTCACATCACAGTCTCCAACAAATGCCCACACCAGCAGCCCTCTTCACATCAGAGAGCCCCCACCAGAAGCCCCCTTCACATCAGAGTCCCCACCAGAAGCCCCTTTCACATCAGAGACCCCATCAGGAGTCCCCACTAGCAGCCTCTTTCACATTAGAGAATCCCCACAAAAAGCCCCCTTTACATGAGAGTCCCCACCAGAAGCCCCTACCAGCAGCCCCCTTCACATCAGAGTCCCCATCAGGAGTCCCCACCAGCTGCCCCTTCACATCAGAGAGTCCCCACCTGAAGCCCCCTTCACATCAGTGTTCTCACCAGAAGCCCGCACTTGCAACCCCCTTTACATCAGAGAGTCCCAAACAGAAGCCAGCTTCACATCAGAGTCCCCACCAGCTGACCCCACCAGCAGCCCCTTTCACATCATGGTCTCCACCAGAAGCCCCCTTCACATCAGAAGTCCCCACGAGCAGCTCACTTCACATCAGAGAGTCCCCACTAGAAGCCTCCACCAGTAGCCCCCTTCACATCAGAGAGTCCCCACCAGAAGCCTCCTTCACATCAGATTCCCCACCAGAAGTCCCATTGACTTCAGAGTTCACATCAGGAGTCCGCACCAGCAGCCCCGTTCACATCAACGAGTCCCTACCAAAAGCCCACGTCACACCAGAGTCCTCACCAGCAGCCCCTTTCACATCAGAGTCCTTATCAGGAGTCCCCACCAGCAGCCCCTTCACATCATAGATTTCACTCTAGAAGCCCCCATTCACATCAGAGTCCCCATCAGCTGTCCCCACCTGCAGTCCAGTTCAAATCAGAGAGTCCCCACCAAAAGCCCCCTTCACATCAGAATCCCCACCAGAAGCCCCCACCAGCAGCCCCTTCACATCAGAGAATCCCCAACAGAAGCCCCCTTCACATCAGAGTCCCCATCAGGAGTCCCCACCAGCTGCCCCCTTCACATCAGGGAGTCCCCACCAGAAGCCCCCACCAGAAGCCCCTTTCACATCAGTGTCCCCAACAGAAGCCCCAATCAGAAGCCCCCTTCACATCAGAGTCCTCACCAGCAGCCCCCTTCACATCAGAGTCCCCAACAGAAGCTCACACCAGCAGCCCCCTTCACATCAGAGAATCCCCACCAGAAGCCCCTTTCACATCAGAGTCCCTATCAGGAGTCCCCAACAGCAGCCCCCTTCACATTAGAGAGTCCCCACCAGAAGCCCCCACCAGCATCCCCCTTCACATCAGAGAGTCCCCACCAGCAGCCTCCTTCACATCAGAGAGTCCCCACCAGAATCCCCCACTAGAAGCCTCCTTCACATCAGGGTCCCTATCAAGAGTCCCCACCAGCAGCCCCCTTCACATCAGAGAGTCCACACTAGAAGCCCCCTTCATATCAGTGTCCCCACCAGCAGCCCCCTTCACATCAGAGCCCCCACTAGCAGCCCCTTTCCCATCAGAGTCCCCACCAGCAGCCCCCTTCACATCAGAGTCCCGCTCAGCAGTCCCCACCAGTATTCCCCTTCATATCAGAGAGTCCCCACCAGAAGCCGCGACCAGCAGCCCCCTTCACATCAGAGAGTCCCCACCAGAAGCCCCTTTCACATCAGTGTCCCCACCAGAAGCCCCATTCACAAAAAAGTCCCCATCAGGAGTCCCCACCAGCAGCCCCTTCACATCAGAGCCCCCACATGCAGCCTCCTTCCCATCAGAGTCTCCACCAGAAGCCCCCTTCACATCAGAGTCCTCACCAGCAGCCCCCTTCACATCAGAGAGTTCCCACCAAAAGCCTCTTCACATCACCGTCTCCAACAGAAGCCCCCACCAGCAGCCCTCTCCACATCAGAGAGTCCCCACCAGAAGCCCTCTTCACATCAGAGTCGCCACCAAAATCTCCCATCAGCAGCCCCCTTCAGATCAGAGTACCCACCAGCAGCCCCCACCAGCTGCCCCTTCACATCAGAGCATCCCCACCAGAAGCCCCCTTCACATTAGAGTCCCCAACAGAAGCCCCCACCAGCAGCCCTCTTCACATCAGAGAGTTGGCACCAGAAGCCCCCTTCTCATCACAGTCCCTACCACAAGCCCGCACTAGCAACCCCCTTCACATCACGGAGTCCCCACCAGAAGCCCCCTTCACATCAGAGTCCCCACCACCAACTCCTTTCACATCAGAGCCCCCACTAGCAGACCCCTTCCCGTCAGAGTCCCCATCAGCAGCCCCCTTCACATCAGAGTCCCGATCAGCAGTCCCCACCAGCATTCCCCTTCATATCAGAGAGTCCCCACCAGAAGCCGCCACCAGCAGCCCCCTTCACATCAGAGTCCCCTCCAGAAGCCCCTTTCACATCAGTGTCCCCACCAGAAGCCCCGATCAGAAGCCCCCTTCACATCAGAGTCCCCACAGAAGCCCCATTCACAACAGAGTCCCCATCAGGAGTCCCCACCAGCGGCCCCCTTCACATCAGAGTCCTCACCAGCAGCCCCCTTCACATCAGAGAGTTCCCACCAGAAGCCTCTTCACATCACAGTCTCCAACAGAACCCCCACCAGCAGACGCCTTCACATCAGAGAGTCCCCATCAGAAGCCTCTTCACATCACACTCTCCAACAGAAGCCCCCACCAGCAGCCCTCTTCAGATCAGAGAGTCCCCACCAGAAGCCCTCTTGACATCAGAGTACCCTCCAGCAGCCCCTTTACATCAGATTCCCCACCAGAAGCCCCTTTCACATCAGAGACCCCATCAGGAGTCCCCACCAGCAGCCTCCTTCACATCAGAGTCCCCACCAGAAGACCCCACTAGCAGCCTTCTTCACCTGAGAGAGTCCCCACTAGAAGCCCCCTTCACATCAGAGTCACCATCAGGAGTCCCAACCAGCTGCCCCCTTCACATCATAGATTTCACACTAGAAGCCCCCATTCACATCAGAGTCCCCATCAGCTGTCCCAATTTGCAGTCCAGTTCAAATCAGAGAGTCCCCACCAAAAGCCCCCATTCACATCAGAATCCCCACCAGAAGCCCCCACCAGCAGACCCTTCACATCAGAGAGTCCCTAACAGAAGCCCCCTTCACATCAGAGTCCCTATCAGGAGTCCCCACCAGCTGCCCCTTCACATCATAGTCCCCAGCAGCAGCCCCCCTCATATCAGAGCCCCCACCAGAAGCCCCCTTCCCATCAGAGTCTCCACCAGAAGCCCCCTTCACATCAGAGTCCATATCAGGAGTCCCCACCAGCTGTCCCTTCACATCATAGTCCCCAGCAGCAGCCCCCCTCATATCAGAGCCCCCACCATCAGCCCCCTTCCCATCAGAGTCTCCACCAGAAGCCCCCTTCACATCAGAGTACTCACCAGCAGCCCCCTTCACATCAGAGAGTCCCCACCAGCAGCCCCCTTCACATCAGAGTGTCCCCATGAGAAGCCCCCTTCACATCAGAGTCCCCACCAGAAGCCCCCACCAGCAGCCATCTTCACATCAGAGTGTCCCCACCAGCAACCCCCTTCACATCAGAGCCCCCACCAGCAGCCCTCTTCACATCAGAGTCCCCATCAGCAGCCCCCACCCGCATTCCCCTTCATATCAGAGAGTCCCCACCAGAAGCCCCCGCCAGCAGCCCCCTTCACATCAGAGTCCCCATCAGCAGCCCCCACCCGCATTCCCCTTCATATCAGAGAGTCCCCACCAGAAGCCCCCGCCAGCAGCCTTCTTCACAACAGAGAGTCCCCACCAGAAGCCCCCGCCAGCAGCCCTCTTCACATCAGAGAGTCCCCACCAGAAGCCCCCTTCACATCAGAGTCCCCAACAGAAGTCCCATTCCCAACAGAGTCCCCATCAGGAGTCCCCACCAGCAGCCACCTTCACATCAGAGTCCTCACCAGCAGCCCCCTTTAGATCAGAGCCCCCACCAGCAGCCCCCTTCATATCAGAGAGTCCCCACCAGAAGCCCCCTTCACATCAGAGTCCCCAACAGAAGTCCCATTCCCAACAGAGTCCCCATCAGGTGTCCCCACCAGCAGCCACAATCACATCAGAGTCCCCACCAGCAGCCCCCTTCACATCAGAGCCTCCACCAGCAGCCCCCTTCATATCAGAGAGTCCCCACCAGAAGCCCCCTTCACATCAGAGTCCCCACGAGAAGCCACCACCAGCAGACCCCTTCACATCAGAGAGTCCCCATCAGAAGCCCCTTCACATCACAGTCTCCAACAGATGCCCACACCAGCAGCCCTCTTCACATCAGAGAGCCCCCACCAGAAGCCCCCTTCACATCAGAGTCCCCACCAGAAGCCCCATTCACATCAGAGACCCCATCAGGAGTCCCCACTAGCAGCCTCTTTCACATTAGAGAATCCCCACAAAAAGCCCCCTTCACATGAGAGTCCCCACCAGAAGCCCCTACCAGCAGCCCCCTTCACATCAGAGTCCCTATCAGGAGTCCCCACCAGCTGCCCCTTCACATCAGAGAGTCCCCACCTGAAGCCCCCTTCACATCAGTGTTCTCACCAGAAGCCCGCACTTGCAACCCCCTTTACATCAGAGAGTCCCAAACAGAAGCCAGCTTCACATCAGAGTCCCCACCAGCTGACCCCACCAGCAGCCCCTTTCACATCATGTTCTCCACCAGAAGCCCCCTTCACATCAGAAGTCCCCACGAGCAGCTCACTTCACATCAGAGAGTCCCCACTAGAAGCCTCCACCAGTAGCCCCCTTCACATCAGAGAGTCCCCACCAGAAGCCTCCTTCACATCAGATTCCCCACCAGAAGTCCCATTGACTTCAGAGTTCACATCAGGAGTCCGCACCAGCAGCCCCGTTCACATCAACGAGTCCCTACCAAAAGCCCACGTCACACCAGAGTCCTCACCAGCAGCCCCTTTCACATCAGAGTCCTTATCAGGAGTCCCCACCAGCAGCCCCTTCACATTAGAGAGTCCCCATCAGAAGACCCCACCAGCAGTCCCCTTCACATCAGAGTGTTCCCACCTGAAGCCCCCTTCACATCAGGGTCCTCACCAGCAGCCCTCTTCACATCAGAGTCCCTATCAGGAGTCCCCAACAGCAGCCCCCTTCACATTAGAGAGTCCCCACCAGAAGACCCCACCAGCAGCCTCCTTCACATCAGAGAGTCCCCACCAGAAACCCCCTTCACATCAGAGTCCCCAACAGAAGCTCCCACCAGCAGCCCCCTTCACATCAGAGAGTCCCCACCAGAAGCCCCCTTCACATCAGAGTCCCCACCAGAAGCCCCCACCAGCAGCCCACTTCACATCAGAGAGTTGGCACCAGAAGCCCCCTTCTCATCACAGTCCCTACCACAAGCCCGCACTAGCAACCCCCTTCACATCACGGAGTCCCCACCAGAATCCCCCTTCACATCAGAGTCCCCACCACCAACTCCTTTCACATCAGAGCCCCCACTAGCAGCCCCCTTCACATCAGAGTCCTGATCAGCAGTCCCCACCAGCATTCCCCTTCATATCAGAGAGTCCCCACCAGAAGCCGCCACCAGCAGCCCCCTTCACATCAGAATCCCCTCCAGAAGCCCCTTTCACATCAGTGTCCCCACCAGAAGCCCCATTCACAACAGAGTCCCCATCAGGAGTCCCCACCAGCGGCCCCCTTCACATCAGAGTCCTCACCAGCAGCCCCCTTCACATCAGAGAGTTCCCACCAGAAGCTTCTTCACATCACAGTCTCCAACAGAACCCCCACCAGCAGACGCCTTCACATCAGAGAGTCCCCATCAGAAGCCTCTTCACATCACACTCTCCAAAAGAAGCCCCCACCAGCAGCCCTCTTCAGATCAGAGAGTCCCCACCAGAAGCCCTCTTGACATCAGAGTACCCTCCAGCAGCCCCTTTACATCAGATTCCCCACAAGAAGCCCCTTTCACATCAGAGACCCCATCAGGAGTCCCCACCAGCAGCCTCCTTCACATCAGAGTCCCCACCAGAAGACCCCACTAGCAGCCTTCTTCACCTGAGAGAGTCCCCACTAGAAGCCCCCTTCACATCAGAGTCCCCATCAGGAGTCCCAACCAGCTGCCCCCTTCACATCAGAGAGTCCCCACCAGCAGCCCCCTTCACATCAGAGTGTCCCCATGAGAAGCCCCCTTCACATCAGAGTCCCCACCAGAAGCCCCCACCAGCAGCCCTCTTCACATCAGAGTGTCCCCACCAGCAACCCCCTTCACATCAGAGCCCCCACCAGCAGCCCTCTTCACATCAGAGTCCCCATCAGCAGCCCCCACCCGCATTCCCCTTCATATCAGAGAGTCCCCACCAGAAGTCCCCACCAGCAGCCCCCTTCACATCAGAGTCCCCATCAGCAGCCCCCACCCGCATTCCCCTTTATATCAGAGAGTCCCCACCAGAAGCCCCCGCCAGCAGCCCCCTTCACAACAGAGAGTCCCCACCAGAAGCCCCCATCAGCAGCCCTCTTCACATCAGAGAGTCCCCACCAGAAGCCCCCTTCACATCAGAGTCCCCACCAGAAGTCCCATTCCCAACAGAGTCCCCATCAGGAGTCCCCACCAGCAGCCACCTTCACATCAGAGTCCTCACCAGCAGCCCCCATTACATCAGAGCCCCCACCAGCAGCCCCCTTCATATCAGAGAGTCCCCACCAGAAGCCCCCTTCACATCAGAGTCCCCAACAGAAGTCCCATTCCCAACAGAGTCCCCATCAGGTATACCCACCAGCAGCCACAATAACATCAGAGTCCCCACCAGCAGCCCCCTTCACATCAGAGCCTCCACCAGCAGCCCCCTTCATATCAGAGAGTCCCCACCAGAAGCCCCCTTCACATCAGATTCCCCACGAGAAGCCACCACCAGCAGACCCCTTCACATCAGAGAGTCCCCATCAGAAGCCCCTTCACATCACAGTCTCCAACAGATGCCCACACCAGCAGCCCTCTTCACATCAGAGAGCCCCCACCAGAAGCCCCCTTCACATCAGAGTCCCCACCAGAAGCCCCTTTCACATCAGAGACCCCATCAGGAGTCCCCACTAGCAGCCTCTTTCACATTAGAGAATCCCCACAAAAAGCCCCCTTCACATGAGAGTCCCCACCAGAAGCCCCTACCAGCAGCCCCCTTCACATCAGAGAGTCCCCACCAGAGGCCCCTTCACATCAGAGTCCCCATCAGGAGTCCCCACCAGCTGCCCCTTCACATCAGAGAGTCCCCACCTGAAGCCCCCTTCACATCAGTGTTCTCACCAGAAGCCCGCACTTGCAACCCCCTTTACATCAGAGAGTCCCAACCAGAAGCCAGCTTCACATCAGAGTCCCCACCAGCTGACCCCACCAGCAGCCCCTTTCACATCATGGTCTCCACCAGAAGCCCCCTTCACATTAGACGTCCCCACGAGCAGCTCACTTCACATCAGAGAGTCCCCACTAGAAGCCTCCACCAGTAGCCCCCTTCACATCAGAGAGTCCCCACCAGAAGCCTCCTTCACATCAGATTCCCCACCAGAAGTCCCATTGACTTCAGAGTTCACATCAGGAGTCCGCACCAGCAGCCCCGTTAACATCAATGAGTCCCTACCAAAAGCCCACGTCACACCAGAGTCCTCACCAGCAGCCCCTTTCACATCAGAGTCCTTATCAGGAGTCCCCACCAGCAGCCCCTTCACATTAGAGAGTCCCCATCAGAAGACCCCACCAGCAGTCCCCTTCACATCAGAGTGTTCCCACCTGAAGCCCCCTTCACATCAGGGTCCTCACCAGCAGCCCTCTTCACATCAGAGTCCCTATCAGGAGTCCCCAACAGCAGCCCCCTTCACATTAGAGAGTCCCCACCAGAAGACCCCACCAGCAGCCCCCTTCACATCAGAGAGTCCCCACCAGAAACCCCCTTCACATCAGAGTCCCCAACAGAAGCTCCCACCAGCAGCCCCCTTCACATCAGAGAGTCCCCACCAGAGGCCCCTTCACATCAGAGTCCCCATCAGGAGTCCCCACCAGCTGCCCCTTCACATCAGAGAGTCCCCACCTGAAGCCCCCTTCACATCAGTGTTCTCACCAGAAGCCCGCACTTGCAACCCCCTTTACATCAGAGAGTCCCAACCAGAAGCCAGCTTCACATCAGAGTCCCCACCAGCTGACCCCACCAGCAGCCCCTTTCACATCATGGTCTCCACCAGAAGCCCCCTTCACATTAGACGTCCCCACGAGCAGCTCACTTCACATCAGAGAGTCCCCACTAGAAGCCTCCACCAGTAGCCCCCTTCACATCAGAGAGTCCCCACCAGAAGCCTCCTTCACATCAGATTCCCCACCAGAAGTCCCATTGACTTCAGAGTTCACATCAGGAGTCCGCACCAGCAGCCCCGTTCACATCAACGAGTCCCTACCAAAAGCCCACGTCACACCAGAGTCCTCACCAGCAGCCCCTTTCACATCAGAGTCCTTATCAGGAGTCCCCACCAGCAGCCCCTTCACATTAGAGAGTCCCCATCAGAAGACCCCACCAGCAGTCCCCTTCACATCAGAGTGTTCCCACCTGAAGCCCCCTTCACATCAGGGTCCTCACCAGCAGCCCTCTTCACATCAGAGTCCCTATCAGGAGTCCCCAACAGCAGCCCCCTTCACATTAGAGAGTCCCCACCAGAAGACCCCACCAGCAGCCCCCTTCACATCAGAGAGTCCCCACCAGAAACCCCCTTCACATCAGAGTCCCCAACAGAAGCTCCCACCAGCAGCCCCCTTCACATCAGAGAGTCCCCACCAGAAGCCCCCTTCACATCAGAGTCCCCAACAGAAGCTCCCACCAGCAGCCCCCTTCACATCAGAGAATCCCCACCAGAAGCCCCTTTCACATCAGAGTCCCTATCAGGAGTCCCCAACAGCAGCCCCCTTCACATTAGAGAGTCCCCAACAGAAGCCCCCACCAGAAGCCCCTTTCACATCAGAGTCCCTATCAGGAGTCCCCACCAGCTGCCCCCTTCACATCAGAGGGTCCCCACCAGAAGCCCCCACCAGCAGCCCCTTCACACCAGAGAGTCCACACTAGAAGCCCCCTTCACATCAGAGTCCCCATCAGCAGTCCCCACCTGCAGTCCCCTTCACATCAGAGTGTCCCCACCAGAAGCCCCCTTCACATTAGAGTCCCTACCAGAAGCCCACACCAGCAGCCCTCTTCACATCACAGAGTTGCCACCAAAAGCCCCCTTCACATCAGAGTCCCCACCAGCAGCCCTTCACATAAGAGTCCCCACCAGCAGACCTTCACATCAGAGCCCCCAGAAGCAGCTACCTTCACATCATAGTATCTACCAGAAGCCCCCTTCACATCAGGAGTCCCCACCCGCAGCTCACTTCACATCAGAGAGTCCCCACTAGAGGCACCCACCAGCAGCCCCCTTCACATCAGAGAGTCCCCACTAAAAGCCTCCTTCACATCAGATTCCCCACTAGAAGTACCATTGACTTCAGAGTCCACATCAGGAGTCCGCACCAGCAGCCCTCTTCACATCAGAGTCCTCACCAGCAGCCCCTTTCACATCAGAGTCCCTACCAGGATTCCCCACCAGTAGCCCCCTTCACATCAAAGAGTCCCCACCAGAAGCCCCCTTCACATCAGAGTCCCCAACAGAAGCCCCCACCAGCAGTCCCCTTCACATCAGAGAGTCCCCACCAGAAGCCCCTTTCACGTCAGAGTCCCCATCAGGAGTCCCAACCAGCTGCCCCTTCACATCATAGATTTCACTCTAGAAGCCCCCATTCACATCAGAGTCCCCATCAGCTGTCCCCACCTGCAGTCCAGTTCAAATCAGAGAGTCCCCACCAAAAGCCCCCTTCACATCAGAATCCCCACCAGAAGCCCCCACCAGCAGCCCCTTCACATCAGAGAATCCCCAACAGAAGCCCCCTTCACATCAGAGTCCCCATCAGGAGTCCCCACCAGCTGCCCCCTTCACATCAGGGAGTCCCCACCAGAAGCCCCCACCAGAAGTCCTCTTCACATTAGGGAGTCGCCACCAGAAGCCCCCTTCACATCAGAGTCCCAATCAGGAGTCCTGACCAGCTGCCCCTTCACATCATAGTCCCCAGCAGCAGCCCCCCTCATATCAGAGCCCCCACCATCAGCCCCCTTCCCATCAGAGTCTCCACCAGAAGCCCCCTTCACATCAGAGTACTCACCAGCAGCCCCCTTCACGTCAGAGAGTCCCCACCAGATGCCTCCACCAGCAGCCCCCTTCACATCAGAGTGTCCCCATGAGAAGTTCCCTTTACATCAGAGTCCCCACCAGCAACCCCCTTCACATTAGAGCCCCCACCAGCAGCCCCCACCCGCATTCCCCTTCATATCAGAGAGTCCCCACCAAAAGCCCCCACCAGCAGCCCTCTTCACATCAGAGAGTCCCCACCAGCCACCCCCTTCACATTAGAGCCCCCACCAGCAGCCCCCACCCGCATTCCCCTTCACAACAGAGAGTCCCCACCAGAAGCCCCCATCAGCAGCCCTCTTAACATCAAAGAGTCCCCCCCAGAAGCCCCCTTCACATCAGAGTCCCCAACAGAAGTACCATTCCCAACAAGGTCCGCATCAGGAGTCCCCACCAGCAGCCACCTTCACATCAGAGTCCCCACCAGCAGCCCCCTTCACATCAGAGCCCCCACCAGCAGCCCCCTTCATATCAGAGAGTCCCCACCAGAAGCCCCCTTCACATCAGAGTCCCCAACAGAAGTCCCATTCCCAACAGAGTCCCCATCAGGTGTCTCCACCAGCAGCCACCTTCACATCAGAGTACCCACCAGCAGCCCCCTTCACATCAGAGCCCCCACCAGCAGCCTCCTTCACATCAGAGTCCCCACGAGAAGCCACCACCAGCAGACCCCTTCACATCAGAGGGTCCCCATCAGAAGCCCCTTCACATCACAGTCTCCAACAGAAGCCCGCACCAGCAGCCATCTTCACATCAGAGAGCCCCCACCAGATGCCCCCTTCACATCAGAGTCCCCACCAGAAGCCCCTTTCCCATCAGAGACCCCATCAGGAGTCCCCACTAGCAGCCTCCTTCACATCAGAGAATCCCCACCAAAAGCCCCCTTCACATGAGAGTCCCCACCAGAAGCCCCCACCAGCAGCCCCCTTCACATCAGAGAGTCCCCACCAGAGGCCCCTTCACATCAGAGTCCCCATCAGGAGTCCCCACCAGCTGCCCCTTCACATCAGAGAGTCCCCACCTGAAGCCCCCTTCACATCAGTGTACCCACCAGAAGCCCGCACTTGCAACCCCTTCACATCAGAGAGTCCCAACCAGAAGCCAGCTTCACATCAGAGTCCCCACCAGCTGACACCTTCACATCAGAGAGTCCACACTAGAAGCCCCCTTCACATCAGTGTCCCCACCACCAACTCCTTTCACATCAGAGCCCCCACTAGAAGCCCCCTTCCCATCAGAGTCCCCACAAGCATCCCCCTTCACATCAGAGTCCCACTCAGCAGTCCCCACCAGCATTCCCCTTCATATCAGAGAGTCCCCACCAGAAGCCGCCACCAGCAGCCCCCTTCACATCAGAGAGTCCGCACCAGCAGCCCCGTTCACATCAACGAGTCCCTACCAGAAGCCCACGTCACACCAGAGTCCTCACCAGCAGCCCCTTTCACATCAGAGTCCTTATCAGGAGTCCCCACCAGCAGTCCCTTCACATTAGAGAGTCCCCATCAGAAGACCCCACCAGCAGTCTGTTATATTCTTAATATCTACATTTTAATTGGCTTTATTATACTTTATTTAGAATATGAATTTTCCATATTGTATGAAAGAAACTTTGAGACAGTAAATTCTATGTTATGACTTGCGATAATTGAAGAAGTAAACATTTAAAATCTGTCAGGATTTTGATAAATGTTGTTTATGTTAAATTCTCCAGTTCATTATATATATGTTTTTAGAAAGTCATTTTCTATGTAAGTGAGAAGGCCTATGTAAATGGAGAAGATATTTTTCTTAGAGACTGAAATCCTCCTTCCCCCATTTCCTGCCATATCATGTATGTAATTAAGAAATTCTATGTAAGTGAGCTGAAATTCTACCTTCCCCCTTACATCCGGTCATTTTAGGCTGTAGAATTGTGTTTTAAGTAGTAACACATGTTACATTGATTATAAGTAACCACTCATTAGCCCACACCTTTGTAAAGGAGGAGTTATCTTTCGGGCGGGAGATTAGAGCCTGATGAAATAGTAGAAAGATTCAGCAGACTGTCTCTTGGAAGATCAGCAGCATAGAAGAAAGACTTACATTTCAGCACACACAGCTTTCCAGCAGACAAAAGGTTTTTCCGCCATTTTAGACAATAGAAGTTACCTGGAAATAACCTTACATTTTCATAAGACAATTTTTAAAGATATTATTGTACTATTTTTGTAAGTATTCTTTCCTATTTAAAATGTGTACAATAAATACACATTTTTGAATTACGCTGACTCAGAACTAATTAAGGAAATTCGTCTCACAAGATTAATCGATCTCAACATATATACTTAAGACTTTGAAATATTTATTCATTACAAGTATATTATTTCATTGGCGAAGCAGCCAGTCAATCATAAGTCGGAAGTTTTTTTTTCAACTTCCATCCTTTGATCAGAGGGGAAGTGATGAACAGAGATTAAACTTCGCAAAGATTGAAAAAGAACCTAGAAGAAAAATCGATCGATTGATTGTGAAAGACCGGAGAATTTCAGATATACAGAAGTCTTGAGAGACGTGAATTTCGAGAACAGCGGGGAAAACTGACGAGTTTTTATTTGGTGAGTAGAAAAGTAATATGGAATTTGTAGATGTTTTAGCTGATGAAAGTACATTAGAATTTAAAGGTTTATCGAAACAGGTCTCTGATGCTGTTTTATGATCAATGCTTTCAGGCAAATGCTGACATTGAGAAGGATAGATTCTCATTAGTTAAAACAAAGAAAAAAGTACGTAATGTAATGAAGCTTGTTAAGAGTTATAATAATATGGTGTTTGATATGCCAGGAAAACAAAGTCAAAGTGTAACTGAAAATGTACTTTTTGAACCTAGTTGTTCAAGTTGTGAAACTTTTTGCACATATATTGAGCATTTAGAGAATGCAATAGAAATTGCAGCAAAGCAGGAGAAGAAATATACTGAACAATTATTGACTGAAAAAATTGAATTGGAACATAAAATTGATGCATTATTGCAATCTCTTAAAGAAAATGAAAATCAAATAGTTTTTTTAACTCAGGAAAGCTGTGTGCATGAGAATATTTTAAATTTGCTTAAGACCCAATTACTGCAAGTTGAGATTCCTGCACATGCTCAGTGCTCAAAAATGGAGGATGGTGAACATGTGACAAAGGCAGACGTGAACGTCATATCCTGTAATGAGTCAAATGTTAATATTTCCTCAGACAATGAGAGTGGGAAGTCAGGTGACTTAAATAATATTGATAGTAAGCAGAAATGTAAATTTTCATCGCCATATGCTCAGAGGAGAGTTTATAAAAAGTTGATTAATAATAATATACAAAAGAGGTTGTATTATCCGAAAATTTTGCCCAGGCATCAAGAAGTTTATTATGTATGTTGGCACAGTAATCTGAGGTATAGAGGTCATAATAAGCAAATTTATTTTTCTTCTAAGACCCAAAGACAAAGATTGCAAACTGAAAATAGTCCATTAAGACAGGAAAGGTTTAATTATGTAGCATATAACACTCTGAAAACAGTCAGCAGTCCTTAAATTAACTGCAGATATGGTAAGAATTTTCTGGTTGATGTTTACTGGCTATGAATAAAGGATTGATTTGAGTTTAAAAGATTTGGTTTTGACGTTTGGAATATTATTGAGGATTTTGATATAATTTTAATATTTTTCAAGGATAATCTATTGGATTATTATTTTTTATCAATGTTTCATTGTCATGAGTATTAAGTTTTATTTTTGTTTTGTTCAAGCTGAACATTGAAATGTTTAGTTCACTTGAAAAGAAGAGTAAGAATAGTTTTGTATTCAGTAACTGAAGACCATTTTCAGCATAGTACTCAATTAGCAATTGAATGAATAAGACAACAAAGAGAGATAGAGAAAATTGATGAGCTTGTATTTGTTGATGAAAACTGCATTGAGTATTGATAAGGAAGAGAAGAAAGGTTCACTAGTGATTTATAGTGATAGTTCATATGTTGTACGTTACCTATTTGGAAATGTAGAGGTTTTGTGGATTCATCCAATAAGACTCTTGTGCAGAAAGAGACATTAGAAGCAGTTTTTGACCTTGCAGAGAGTAATCCTTTTGCATATGTTATTGTAAAAATTCCAGCACATAAAAAAATAGTGAGTTATCTGTAGGTAATAGAACAGCAGATTTATTGGCAAAGGAAGCAGCTTTTGCATGGAGAGTTAGCAGTTCAACCTGAAATGGTATCAATTAATGTTGTGAAGAAAATGGACACACATATTCCTTTAATTTCAGAGGAAAAAAAAGGTCACGATCTTTTTTGTCTTCATTGGATGTCACAAAATTATCATTTTGGTCATTAGACCATAAGTTTGTGTCATGAATAAAAAGGATTCTTGTGTTTTTTTTATATATTTCACAGCACCTACAGGTGGGATTCACTAATGATGATGCTTTAACTATTGTTTAGATGTTGATTAATCATGTTTTTCTAGTTTGGGGTATATCAGCAAACCTCAGTAGTGACAGAGGATGTGTAATATCTTGGGAATAGAACAGAGATTTCATGTATGATAGCATTCACAGTTTGTAGGTATTATTGTGAGGATGTATCGGATAATTAAATCTAGGATTGATAAATGTTGTTGGACAAAGAAAATATTTGGGTTGATGTTGTTACAGTTATTTTTAATGGATGTAAGAAGCACAATTTCTGATGCTACAAAGTATTCTCCCTTTGAGTTTAATGGAGAAAGGAAAATGGAGTTTGTGTTGTCTCGTGGAGTCAAAATTGGTTGCAGATGTTACAAGATAATTTGAACAGTATCTTACCACATGCAGCTACATGTATGCAAAAATGGTTCTTCCTCATATTTCTAAGTTTGAGAAAGGAAGTTAATTCAGGATAAAAAGTGTCTTTGTTCTTACTAAAAATATAAGTTTTTATATTACAATGTTTCTTGATTAAGAGATTAAGAAATAATTTGTATATATATTGATAAGGTAAAAAGGTTTGTGTATGTTTAAAATGGTTTTATACAAAGGGTATATAGCAACCCCTAGGAATTTAGGATGAGTAACACCCATTGTTTTAGAAAGGTGGGAGGGAAAATACTCATTCTGTAGCACTATCCTGCTCAGAAGATCCTTAAGAAGGAAAATAAGGTGGGGGCTGGTTTTTTGTTTAGGAGTGGACACAGACAATGGAGTACACACATTCCAGTGAAAGTTTAATTCCAGTACACATAAGACATATATTTATATATATCATGAAGGATTGTTATTAAATCCACGCACATTTAATTTTAAGATTTAATCTTCATTGTAAGAATAATCAATTTTTTTGATATTTTACAATTGATATTGTTTTTTGTAACATTTTGTTATTTTGTTGTTAAACCAAAAATTATCTTTCATACAAGATAAGCGGTCTATCAAGTAGACCAGGAACAGAAAGGTTTATTTAAAATAAGATTAGATATTGTTGACACAAGTCTAAGACAGAAAAGATAAAAGATGATTAAAGAATTGTTACATGTGAGGTCACACCCAGAGATGGTGAAATGCACTCACAGGCAGAGCTAGAGTTTCAGGAGTTGAAACATGGTATGACAGTAGTTGGGAAAGTCCATGGACATTTTGAGATGTTCAAGGGGTACAAATACTTTCTCAGTTCAGTGAAACAAGTATGTAGAAAGAAAAATGTGGGTATAACAAATTTTATATTCCGAGATAATGATGCTGCCTTTCTTTTTTCAGGAATTAAATATAAAAATCGAACCTGAAGAAAGTGCGTATTCCAAAAGAAAAAAGATGTCAGCACAACAAATGAAAAGTGTAAAAGAGAGAAAATTTATCCTGATCACAGGATTCATTTTTTCCTAATGACAATTTTATTTGTGATAAGATATATCAAGAACTGCTCAAGTTATGCAAAGACTAACAGGAATGAAGAATTACACAACAAAGATCATATGTTATTCAGAAATAAGAGAGATGTAGACATTGATATCAATGTAGATGAACTGAAAAATAAGAACATTGATATCATTACAAAGGACAAAAATGATAGAGTTATTGATATTAATGCATATGATAAAAATCATAATTTTAGAGATGTTGATATTAATACAGCAGATGATTTGTATGGATTTTTATGTATTGGACAAGGGTACGATTGTTGTTTACAATTGTATTTCATTCACAGCAATGATATTGACATCAAAGTTAAAATAGAATCCAAAACAAATTTTGTTAAAATGCAGGGATCTTATAGACTAAATAACAAAACCGGAACTTTTGAATGTAACATATTGTTGAAGAGTTTCTGGTCTATATTTTTAAAGGGTAATGAGTCAACAATTTGGTCTGGAGATGTTACTAATATTATGACAAGATCTGGGAAAATACTTTATTCCTTTGATCAATTTTATTATCTTTTTCAAAGTTTTGTAAAGATATTAAATCCAAAATATTTAAACATCATTGGAGATGAAAAAGGAGACGTTGTAAGAACATGGGATTTTAAAGTAACAAGAAAATTTACTCAAATAAGGGTCAAAATTGATATCTTTATAGTTGATAAGATTGTTCCAGAAATTAATATTTTCCCACAATCTTTGAAAATTATGGAAGATAAAGATAATTTGCATTTGATATGTGATACAAAAATATCTTTACCTCAAAATTCATTGTTGACTTCGAAAAGGAATGATGAGTTTTTGGGTAGTTTTCTTTATAGTTCTACTATCATAATTCATAAAGGAATTTTTGGTAGTGTGAATTGGATCAATGATACATTTGTTTATCAACAAATGAGAGCATCTTTGAATGATACTGGCATATATGAATGTTGCATATCAATAGAAAGTTATCCGGTGAAATGTGCAAAGGCAAGTGTTATTGTTATGTCTCCAAGGAAAACTCCATGTGTTAATAAGAAAAGTTTCTCTGCAAGCCCTTTTCAGATTAACCATTTCCAATCCAGAACTCTTTTGAGAGAAGAAAAATTTGTCATTATTTTGTGGAACTTTAATGTTTCAGAATGGAAAATTTCTACAAGGTTTCCACAATGTCAAGGACATCTGGTTAATATGGAATTGGGTATTGAGAGATGGTTTGGAATTAATAATAGAAATCATAACAGAAATAAGCGTGGTATTGTTGAAGGTATTTTAAGAGGGATTGGCACAATTGGGAGTATAACAAATAGTATGGATATTAATACTTTAAAGTCTGATCTAGAAACCGCTGGTTTAGTGGGAAGTAATGGTATTAAAATACAAAGACATTTAAATCAGATTTTAGAAAATATGGTAATTAAAACTGCTAATATAATGGGTCCATCTATTTTACATCTTCAAAATATTACTCTTGAAATAAAATAATTGCGAAAGCATTTCAGAGTGGAATAACTCCTCTTGGCATTTTACAGTATTTACCCAAAGAATATTTATATGCGATAAATCATACAGATTTATGGGTAAATAAATGGATAGGATGCAAGCAGGACATATGTTATAGTTCTTCTATGATTCCAATAGCTGGAAAAGAACAAATTTTGGTTCCAATTACTGTTTTGGGATTACCTGTCAGTAATACACAATTATTATACTATAAATTACAGTATACAGATTTTGTATTTAACAATGAAAATTCTGAATTAGAACAATTAGATTTGTCATCATGTTTACAATTCCAGTCTAAAATTATATGTTTACCTAATCAAGATAAAAGCATATTTCATTCTTGTTATCATAATCATACATTATGTTCAGCAAGAATTGAAAATAGAATTAATTCTGAATTAATTACTCGTGTAGATAAAAAGAAGGTTTGTTTTCAGATTATGTGAGATACAGAAAGGGTTAAAACTTTTTTCTCTTCTTGTACAAATACAGAAAACCTAAATCAAGGGTTGTATTGTATAGAAGGAGATATTGTTGCAATAAGTATTAATGGGTTGAGAACAAATTTAACAAATATGTTTATGAAAAATATTAGCGCTCTTCCTACACAGTATAATATTTCCCAAATAGATGAATTTCCATGGGAAAAATGGGCAAATATAATTCAAAAGGATCAAGGTTTATTAATAGCTTTGGCTAAGGAATTGCAGAATGCAGAAGTATTGTTTAAACATGAACAAGGTAATTTGCAAGAAATATCGCATCAATGGTCAGAATTTTCAGGAAGTAATTGGTGGAAAAAATTTAGTAATAGTGTATCCATGTGGGGAAAAACTTCGATAACTTCAGCAGCAGGAAATATTTTATCACATCCTATTGTAATTATTTTTATTATTATCATGTTATTTCTTATATTCCAGTTATGTTTGATGTTTAGAATGAAAAAATTATATTATCGAATTAGAAGTGATATTAACCACTTTCAGACCGGACCATTTTGCTGGTAAATGACCAGAGGTCTTTTTACACTTTGGCACTGCGCTGCTTTAACTGGTAATTGCGCGGTCATGCAATGTTGTACCCAAACAAAATTTGCGTCCTTTTCTTCCCACAAATAGAGCTTTCTTTTGATGGTATTTGATTGCCTCTGCGATTTTTATTTTTTGCGATATAAACGTAAAAAGACCGCAAATTTTGAAAAAAAATGATATTTTCTACTTTTTGTTATTAGAAAAATCCAATAAACTCAATTTTAGTCATACATTTAGGCCAAAATGTATTCAGCCACATGTCTTTGGTAAAAAAAAAGTCAATAATTGTATATTTATTGGTTTGCGCAAAAGTTGTCACATCTACAAACTAAGGTACTTTTCTGGAATTTACGCAGCTTTTAGTTTACGACTGCCTATCTCATTTCTTGAGGTGCTAAAATGGCAGGGCAGTACAAAACCCCCCCAAATGACCCCATTTTGGAAAGTAGACCCCCTAAGGAAATTGATAAGAGGCATGTTGAGCCCATTGAATATTTTATTTTTTTGCCTCAAGCGATTGAATAATGACAAAAAAAAAATTTTTTTTTTTTTTTACACAAAGTTGTCACTAAATGATATATTGCTCACACATGCTATGGGCGTATGTGAAATGACACCCCAAAATAAATTCTGCTGCTTCTCCTGAGTACGGGGATACCACATATGTGGGACTCTTTGGGAGCCTAGCCGCGTACGGGGCCCCGAAAACCAAGCACCGCCTTCAGGCTTTCTAAGGGCGTAAATTTTTGAGTTCACTTGTCACTACCTATTACAGTTTTGAAGGCCATAAAATGCCAAGATGGCACAAAACCCCCACAAATGACCCCATTTTAGAAAGTAGACACCCCAAGCTATTTGCTGAGAGGCATGTTGAGTTCATGGAATATTTTATATTTTGCCACAAGTTGCGGGAAAATTACAAACTTTTTTTTTTTTTTTTTTTTCACAAAGTTGTCACTAAATGATATATTGCTCATGCATGCCATGGGCATATGTGAAATGACACCCCAAAATAAATTCTGCTGCTTCTCCTGAGTACGGGGATACCACATATGTGGGACTTTTTGGGAGCCTAGCCGCGTACGGGGCCCCGAAAACCAAGCACCGCCTTCAGGCTTTCTAAGGGCGTTACAGTTTTGAAGGCCATAAAATGCCAAGATGGCACAAACCCCCCCCCAAATGACCCCATTTTGGAAAGTAGACACCCCTAAATTTAGGGGTACACTAGTGAGACTAGGTAATAAATGGCGGGTGCCCTGAAACTATAAAAAAATAACTAACCAACCAGCGTCACCTGTAACAGTTATATGGTGATCACTGGTGAAAGGGTTAACTAGGGGGCAATCAGGGGGCTTTATGCGGTAGTATATGGGGGTCCCTGGCACTATAAAAAGCTGCAGCGAACCTAAATACCTACCTGCCTAACTAGCGTCACCTGTGACACTAATACAGCGATCAGAAAAACGATCGCTTATTAGGCTGGGTTCACACTGGAGCGATGCGGGAACGCCACGAATGCGCGGCGGGTTCCCGCATCGCATGCCTCCCGGCGGCAGTTCACACTGCCCTATGCGAACTGCTGGGAGTGTCAGTGAAATGTTACTGACACCCCCAGATCAGTTCGCATATCGCAGTGCGATCTGCAAACTCGGATCGCATGGTGTGAACACCCATGCGATCCGATTCTGCTGCGGGCCAAAAAAAGGGTCCCGTGCGAATTTGCGGCGGGTGCGGCGGGTGTGGCGGGTGCGGCGAATGGCTGAACTCGAATCGCACAGAGATCGGATGTGATTTGCACTGCAGTGCGGTACGAATCACATCCGTTCTCATAAACCGCTGCAATGTGAACCCAGCCTTAGTGACACTGGCGACGGGGGGTGATCACGGGGTTAAACCTTTATTGGGGGGGTTAGGGGGGTACCTTAGAACTAAAGGGGGCTAACCCTAACTGCCCTAACAGTTATTAGTCACAAATGACACCCGCCGGGTGATCAGGGGGTTAAACCTTTATTAGGTAATAAATGGCGGGTGCCCTGAAACTATACAAAAATAACTAACCAACCAGCGTCACCTGTAACAGTTATATGGTGATCACTGGTGAAAGGGTTAACTAGGGGGCAATCAGGGGGCTTTATGCGGTAGTATATGGGGGTCCCTGGCGCTATAAAAAGCTGCGGCGAACCTAAATACCTACCTGCCTAACTAGCGTCACCTGTGACACTAATACGGCGATCAGAAAAATGATCGCTTATTAGGCTGGGTTCACACTGGAGCGATGCGGAAATGCCGCGAATCCGCGGCGGGTTCCCGCATCGCATGCCTCCCGGCGGCAGTTCACACTGCCCTATGCGAACTGCTGGGAGTGTCAGTGAAATGTTATCCCCCGATCGCGAGGGGGTGGCCATGAATGAATGGCCGCCCCCTCGTCCCGGATCGCTCCCGGACGAAAACCGACCGCCGCAGGCACCGGGCGGGGGCCCGATCGGGCCTCCGACCCGCGGGAGGCAAGGGACGTACATGTAAGCCCTTATGCCTGCCCGTGCCATTCTGCCAACGTACATCGGCGTGCGGCGGTCGGCAACTGGTTAAGAAAGGAGATGATTTGTTACAAAATAAATTGAAGAGGAAAATGGGTTTGAAGGTACGAATTCAATTGTGCATGACAAAACATTTGGAGTTATTGAATCAAAGTTTGTTTGAATGTGACATGAATGGTGATGAATGAATTTTTAATCTGAAAAATATGATTAGTATTCATATTTCAGAGGGGAATGTTATATTCTTAATATCTAAATTTTAATTGGCTTTATTATACTTTATTTAGAATATGAATTCTCCATATTGTATGAAAGAAACTTTGAGACAGTAAATTCTATGTTATGACTTGCGATAATTGAAGAAGTAAACATTTAAAATCTGTCAGGATTTTGATAAATGTTGTTTATGTTAAATTCTCCAGTTCATTATATATATGTTTTTAGAAAGTCATTTTCTATGTAAGTGAGAAGGCCTATGTAAATAGAGAAGATATTTTTCTTAGAGACTGAAATCCTCCTTCCCCCATTTCCTGCCATATCATGTATGTAATTAAGAAATTCTATGTAAGTGAGCTGAAATTCTACCTTCCCCCTTACATCCGGTCATTTTAGGCTGTAGAATTGTGTTTTAAGTAGTAACACATGTTACATTGATTATAAGTAACCACTCATTAGCCCACACCTTTGTAAAGGAGGAGTTATCTTTCGGGCGGGAGATTAGAGCCTGTTGAAATAGTAGAAAGATTCAGCAGACTGTCTCTTGGAAGATCAGCAGCATAGAAGAAAGACTTACATTTCAGCACACACAGCTTTCCAGCAGACAAAGGGTTATTCCGCCATTTTAGACAATAGAAGTTACCTGGAAATAACCTTACATTTTCATAAGACAATTTTTAAAGATATTATTGTACTATTTTTGTAAGTAGTCTTTCCTATTTAAAATGTGTACAATAAATACACATTTTTGAATTACGCTGACTCAAAACTAATTAAGGAAATTCGTCTCACAAGATTAATCGATCTCAACATATATACTTAAGACTTTGAAATATTTATTAATTACAAGTATATTATTTCACAGTCCCCTTCACATCAGAGAGTTCCCACCAGAAGCTCCCTTCACATCAAGGTCCTCACCAGCAGACCCCTTCACATCAGAGTCCCTATCAGGAGTCCCCAACAGCAGCCCCCTTCTCATTAGAGAGTCCCCACCAGAAGACCCCACCAGCAGCCCCCTTCACATCAGAGAATCCCCACCAGAAACCCCCTTCACATCAGAATCCCCAACAGAAGCTCCCACCAGCAGCCCCCTTCACATCAGAGAGTCTCCACCAGAAGCCCCCTTCACATCAGAGTCCCCAACAGAAGCTTCCACCAGCAGCCCCCTTCACATCAGAGAATCCCCACCAGAAGCCCCTTTCACATCAGAGTCCCTATTGGGAGTCCCCAACAGCAGCCCCCTTCACATTAGAGAGTCCCCACCAGAAGCCCCCACCAGCATCCCCCTTCACATCAGAGAGTCCCCACCAGCAGCCTCCTTCACATCAGAGAGTCCCCAACTGAAGCCCCCTTCACATCAGAGTCCCCACCAGAATCCCCCGCCAGAAGCCTCCTTCACATCAGAGTCCCTATCAGGAGTCCCCACCAGCAGCCCCCTTCACATCAGAGAGTCCACACTAGAAGTCCCCTTCACATCAGTGTCCCCACCACCAACTCCTTTTACATCAGAGCCCCCACTAGCAGCCCCTTTCCCATCAGAGTCCCCACCAGCAGCCCCCTTCACATCAGAGTCCCGCTCAGCAGTCCCCACCAGTATTCCCCTTCATATCAGAGAGTCCCCACCAGAAGCCGCCACCAGCAGCCCCCTTCACATCAGAGAGTCCCCACCAGAAGCCCCTTTCACATCAGGGTCCCCAACAGAAGCCCCAATCAGAAGCCCCCTTCACATCAGAGTCCCCACCAGAAGCCCCATTCACAAAAAGTCCCCATCAGGAGTCCCCACCAGCAGCCCCTTCACATCAGAGCCCCCACATGCAGCCTCCTTCCCATCAGAGTCTCCACCAGAAGCCCCCTTCACATCAGAGTCCTCACCAGCAGCCCCTTCACATCAGAGAGTTCCCACCAGAAGCCTCTTCACATCACCGTTTCCAACAGAAGCCCCCACCAGCAGCCCTCTTCACATCAGAGAGTCCCCACCAGAAGCCCTCTTCACATCAGAGTCCTCACCAAAAGCTCCCATCAGCAGCCCCCTTCAGATCAGAGTACCCACCAGCAGCCCCTTCACATCAGATTCCCCACCAGAAGCCCCTTTCATATCAGAGACCTCATCTGGAGTCCCCACCAGAAGCCCCCTTCACATCAGAGTCCTCACCAGAATCCCCCACCAGTAGCCTCCTTCACATCAGAGTCCCAATCAGGAGTCCCCACCAGCTGCCCCCTTCACATCAGAGAGTCCAAACTAGAAGCCCCCATTCACATCAGAGTCCCCATCAGCAGTCCCCACCGGCATTCCCCTTCACATCAGAGAGTCCCCACCAGTGGCCCCCACCAGCATCCCGCTTCACATCAGAGAGTCCCAACCAGAAGCCCCCTTCACATCAGAGTCCCCACCAGAAGCCCCCACGAAGCCCCCACCAGCAGCCACCTAAACATCAGAGAGTCTCCACCAGAGGCCCCCTTCACGTCAGAGTCCCCATCAGGAGTCCCCACCAGCTGCCCCTTCACATCAGAGCGTCCCCACCAGAAGCCCCTACCAGCAGCCCTCTTCACATCAGAGAGTTGTCACCAAAAGCCCCCTTCACATCACAGTCCCCACCAGAAGCCCACACTAGCAACCCCCTTCACATCAGGGAGTCCCCACCAGAAGCCCCCTTCACATTATAGGGTCCCCACCAGAAGCCCCCACCAGCAGCCCCTTCACACCAGAGAGTCCACACTAGAAGCCCCCTTCACATCAGAGTCCCCATAAGCAGTCCCCACCTGCAGTCCCCTTCACATCAGAGTGTCCCCACCAGAAACCCCCTTCACATTAGAGTCCCCACCAGAAGTCCACACCAGCAGCCCTCTTCACATCAGAGTTGCCACCAGAAGCCCCCTTCACATCAGAGTCCCCACCAGAAGACCCCACTAACAGCCTTCTTCACCTGAGAGTGTCCCCACTAGAAGCCCCCTTCACATCAGAGTCCCCACCAGCAGCCCCCTTCACATCATAGTCTCCACCAGAAGCCCCCTTCACATCAGAAGTCCCCACTAGCAGCTCACTTCACATCAGAGAGTCCCCACGAGAAGCCCCGACCAGTAGCCCCCTTCACATCAGAGAGTCCCCACCAGAAGCCTCCTTCACATCAGATTCCCCACCAGAAGTTCCATTGACTTCCGAGTCCACATCAGGAGTCCACACCAGCAGCCCCGTTCACATCAACGGGTCTTTACCAGAAGCCCACTTCACGCAAGAGTCCTCACCAGCAGCCCCTTTCACATCAGAGTCCTTATCAGGAGTCCCCACCAGCAGCCCCTTCACATTAGAGAGTCCCCATCAGAAGACCCCACCAGATGTCCCCTTCACATCAGAGAGTTCCCACCAGAAGCCCCCTTCACATCAGGGTCCCTATCAGGAGTCCCCAACAGCAGCCCCCTTCACATTAGAGAGTCCCCACCAGAAGACCCCAACAGCAGCCCCCTTCACATCAGAGAGTCCCCACCAGAAACCTCCTTCACATCAGAGTCCCCAACAGAAGCTCCCACCAGCAGCCCCCTTCACATCAGAGGGTCCCCACCAGAAGCTCCCTTCACAACAGAGTCCCCAACAGAAGCTCCCACCAGCAGCCTCCTTCACATCAGAGAACTCCCACCAGAAGCCCCTTTCACATCAGAGTCCCAACCAGAATCCCCCACCAGAAGCCTCCTTCACATCAGAGTCCCCACCAGTGGCCCCCACCAGCAGCCTGCTTCACATCAGAGAGTCCCAAACAGAAGCCCCCTTCACATCAGAGTCCCCACCAGAAGCCCCCACCAGCTGCCCCTTCACATCAGAGCGTCCCCACCAGAAGCCCGCTTCACATTAGAGTCCCCACCAGAAGCCCCCACCAGCAGCCCTCTTCACATCAGAGAGTTGGCACCAGAAGCCCCCTTCTCATCACAGTCCCTACCACAAGCCCGCACTAGCAACCCCCTTCACATCACGGAGTCCCCACCAGAAGCCCCCTTCACATCAGAGTCCCCACCACCAACTCCTTTCACATCAGAGCCCCCACTAGCAGACCCCTTCCCGTCAGAGTCCCCACCAGCAGCCCCCTTCAGATCAGAGTCCCGATCAGCAGTCCCCACCAGCATTCCCCTTCATATCAGAGAATCCCCACCAGAAGCCGCCACCAGCAGCCCCCTTCACATCAGAGTCCCCTCCAGAAGCCCCTTTCACATCAGTGTCCCCACCAGAAGCCCCAATCAGAAGCCCACTTCACATCAGAGTCCCCACCAGAAGCCCCATTCACAACAGAGTCCCCATCAGGAGTCCCCACCAGCGGCCCCCTTCACATCAGAGTCCTCACCAGCAGCCCCCTTCACATCAGAGAGTTCCCACAAGAAGCCTCTTCACATCACAGTCTCCAACAGAACCCCCACCAGCAGACGCCTTCACATCAGAGAGTCCCCATCAGAAGCCTCTTCACATCACACTCTCCAACAGATGCCCCCACCAGCAGCCCTCTTCAGATCAGAGAGTCCCCACCAGAAGCCCTCTTCACATCAGATGCCCCCAACAGCAGCCCCCTTCACATCAGATTCCCCACCAGAAGCCCCTTTCACATCAGAGACCCCATCAGGAGTCCCCACCAGCAGCCTCCTTCACATCAGATTCCCCACCAGAAGCCCCTTTCACATCAGAGTCCCCATCAGGAGTCCCAACCAGCTGCCCCCTTCACATCATAGATTTCACACTAGAAGCCCCCATTCACATCAGAGTCCCCATCAGCTGTCCCCACTTGCAGTCCAGTTCAAATCAGAGAGTCCCCACCAAAAGCCCCCTTCACATCAGAATCCCCACCAGAAGCCCCCACCAGCAGCCCCTTCACATCAGAGAGTCCCTAACAGAAGCCCCCTTCACATCAGAGTCCCCATCAGGAGTCCCCACCAGCTGCCCCTTCACATCATAGTCCCCAGCAGCAGCCCCCCTCATATCAGAGCCCCCACCATCAGCCCCCTTCCCATCAGAGTCTCCACCAGAAGCCCCCTTCACATCAGAGTACTCACCAGCAGCCCCCTTCACATCAGAGAGTCCCCACCAGATGCCCCCACCAGCAGCCCCCTTCACATCAGAGTGTCCCCATGAGAAGCCCCTTTCACATCAGAGACCCCATCAGGAGTCCCCACCAGCAGCCTCCTTCACATCAGTGTCCCCACCAGAAGACCCCACTAGCAGCCTTCTTCACCTGAGAGAGTCCCCACTAGAAGCCCCCTTCACATCAGAGTCCCCATCAGGAGTCCCAACCAGCTGCCCCCTTCACATCATAGATTTCACACTAGAAGCCCCCATTCACATCAGAGTCCCTATCAGCTGTCCCCACTTGCAGTCCAGTTCAAATCAGAGAGTCCCCACCAAAAGCCCCCTTCACATCAGAATCCCCACCAGAAGCTCCCACCAGCAGCCCCTTCACATCAGAGTCTCCACCAGAAGCCCCCTTCACATCAGAGTACTCACCAGCAGCCCCCTTCACATCAGAGAGTCCCCACCAGAGCCCCCACCATCAGCCCCCTTCCCATCAGAGTCTCCACCAGAAGCCCCCTTCACATCAGAGTACTCACCAGCAGCCCCCTTCACATCAGAGAGTCCCCACCAGAAGCCCCCACCAGCAGCCCTCTTCACATCAGAGTGTCCCCACTAGCAACCCCCTTCACATCAGAGCCCCCACCAGCAGCCCTCTTCACATCAGAGTCCCCATTAGCAGCCCCCACCCGCATTCCCCTTCATATCAGAGAGTCCCCACCAGAAGTCCCCACCAGCAGCCCTCTTCACATCAGAGTCCCCATCAGCAGCCCCCACCCACATTCCCCTTCATATCAGAGAGTCCCCACCAGAAGCCCCCGCCAGCAGCCCCCTTCACAACAGAGATTCCCCACCAGAAGCCCCCATCAGCAGCCCTCTTCACATCAGAGAGTCCCCACCAGAAGCCCCCTTCATATCAGAGTCCCCAACAGAAGTCCCATTCCCAACAGAGTCCCCATCAGGAGTCCCCACCAGCAGCCACCTTCACATCAGAGTCCTCACCAGCAGCCCCCTTCACATCAGAGCCCCCACCAGCAGCCCCCTTCATATCAGAGAGTCCCCACCAGAAGCCCCCTTCACATCAGAGTCCCCAACAGAAGTCCCATTCCCAACAGAGTCCCCATCAGGTGTCCCCACCAGCAGCCATAATCACATCAGAGTGCCCACCAGCAGCCCCCTTCACATCAGAGCCTCCACCAGCAGCCCCCTTCATATCAGAGAGTGCCCACCAGAAGCCCCCTTCACATCAGAGTCCCCACAAGAAGCCACCACCAGCAGACCCCTTCACATCAGAGAGTCCCCATCAGAAGCCCCTTCACATCACAGTCTCCAACAGAAGCCCGCACCAGCAGCCCTCTTCACATCAGAAAGCCCCCACCAGAAGCCTCCTTCACATGAGAGTCCCCACCAGGAGTCCCCACTAGCAGCCCCCTTCACATCAGAGAGTCCCCACCAGAAGCCCCCTTCATATCAGAGTCCCCAACAGAAGTCCCATTCCCAACAGAGTCCCCATCAGGAGTCCCCACCAGCAGCCACCTTCACATCAGAGTCCTCACCAGCAGCCCCCTTCACATCAGAGCCCCCACCAGCAGCCCCCTTCATATCAGAGAGTCCCCACCAGAAGCCCCCTTCACATCCGAGTCCCCAACAGAAGTCCCATTCCCAACAGAGTCCCCATCAGGTGTCCCCACCAGCAGCCATAATCACATCAGAGTCCCCACCAGCAGCCCCCTTCACATCAGAGCCTCCACCAGCAGCCCCCTTCATATCAGAGATTCTCCACCAGAAGCCCCCTTCACATCAGAGTCCCCACAAGAAGCCACCACCAGCAGACCCCTTCACATCAGAGAGTCCCCATCAAAAGCCCCTTCACATCACAGTCTCCAACAGAAGCCCGCACCAGCAGCCCTCTTCACATCAGAGAGCCCCCACCAGAAGCCCCCTTCACATCAGAGTCCCCACCAGCAGCCTCCTTCACATCAGAGTCCCCACCAGAAGACCCCACTAGCAGCCTTCTTCACCTGAGAGAGTCCCCACTAGAAGCCCCCTTCACATCAGAGTCCCCATCAGGAGTCCCAACCAGCTGCCCCCTTCACATCATAGATTTCACTTTAGAAGCCCCCATTCACATCAGAGTCCCCATCAGCTGTCCCCACCTGCAGTCCAGTTCAAATCAGAGAGTCCCCACCAAAAGCCCCCTTCACATCAGAATCCCCACCATATGCCCCCACCAGCATCCCCTTCACATCAGAGAATCCCCAACAGAAGCCCAATTCACATCAGAGTCCCCATCAGGAGTCCCCACCAGCTGCCCCCTTCACATCAGGGAGTCCCCACCAGAAGCCCCCACCAGAAGTCCTCTTCACATTAGGGAGTCGCCACCAGAAGCCCCCTTCACATCAGAGTCCCAATCAGGAGTCCCGACCACCTGCCCCTTCACATCATAGTGTCCAGCAGCAGCCCCCCTCATATCAGAGCCCCCACCATCAGCCCCCTTCCCATCAGAGTCTCCACCAGAAGCCACCTTCACATCAGAGTACTCACCAGCAGCCCCCTTCACATCAGAGAGTCCCCACCAGATGCCTCCACCAGCAGCCCTCTTCACATCAGAGAGTCCCCACCAGCAACCCCCTTCACATTAGAGCCCCCACCAGCAGCCCCCACCCGCATTCCCCTTCATATCAGAGAGTCCCCACCAGAAGCCCCCACCAGCAGCCCCCTTCACAACAGAGAGTCCCCACCAAAGGCCCCATCAGCAGCCCTCTTCACATCAGAGTGTCCCCATGAGAAGTTCCCTTCACATCAGAGTCCCCCCCAGAAGCCCCCATCAGCAGCCCTCTTCACATCAGAGAGTCCCCACCAGCAACCCCCTTCACATTAGAGCCCCCACCAGCAGCCCCCACCCGCATTCCCCTTCATATCAGAGAGTCCCCACCAGAAGCCCCCACCAGCAGCCCCCTTCACAACAGAGAGTCCCCACCAGAAGCCCCCATCAGCAGCCCTCTTCACATCAGAGAGTCCCCTCCAGAAGCCCCCTTCACATCAGAGTCCCCAACAGAAGTCCCATTCCCAACAAGGTCCGCATCAGGAGTCCCCACCAGCAGCCACCTTCACATCAGAGTCCCCACCAGCAGCCCCCTTCACATCAGAGCCCCCACCAGCAGCCCCCTTCATATCAGAGAGTCCCCACCAGAAGCCCCCTTCACATCAGAGTCCCCAACAGAAGTCCCATTCCAAACAGAGTCCCCATCAGGTGTCTCCACCAGCAGCCACCTTCACATCAGAGTACCCACCAGCAGCCCCCTTCACATCAGAGCCCCCACCAGCAGCCTCCTTCACATCAGAGTCCCCACGAGAAGCCACCACCAGCAGACCCCTTCACATCAGAGGGTCCCCATCAGAAGCCCCTTCGCATCACAGTCTCCAACAGAAGCCCCATTCCCATCAGAGACCCCATCAGGAGTCCCCACTAGCAGCCTCCTTCACATCAGAGAATCCCCACCAAAAGCCCCCTTCACATGAGAGTCCCCACCAGCAGCCCCCTTCACATCAGAGAGTCCCCACCAGAGGCCCCTTCACATCAGAGTCCCCATCAGGAGTCCCTACCAGCTGCCCCTTCACATCAGAGAGTCCCCACCTGAAGCCCCCTTCACATCAGTGTACCCACCAGAAGCCCACACTTGCAACCCCCTTCACATCAGAGAGTCCCAACCAGAAGCCAGCTTCACATCAGAGTCCCCACCAGCTGACACCTTCACATCAGAGAGTCCACACTAGAAGCCCCTTTCACATCAGAGATTCCACACTAGAAGCCCCCTTCACATCAGTGTCCCCACCACCAACTCCTTTCACATCAGAGCCCCCACTAGCAGCCCCCTTCCCATCAGAGTCCCCACCAGCATCCCCCTTCACATCAGAGTCCCGCTCAGCAGTCCCCACCAGCATTCCCCTTCATATCAGAGAGTCCCCACCAGAAGCCGCCACCAGCAGCCCCCTTCACATCAGAGAGTCCGCACCAGCAGCCCCGTTCACATCAACGAGTCCCTACCAGAAGCCCACGTCACACCAGAGTCCTCACCAGCAGCCCCTTTCACATCAGAGTCCTTATCAGGAGTCCCCACCAGCAGTCCCTTCACATTAGAGAGTCCCCATCAGAAGACCCCACCAGCAGTCCCCTTCACATCAGAGAGTTCCCACCAGAAGCCCACTTCACATCAGGGTCCTCACCAGCAGACCCCTTCACATCAGAGTCCCTATCAGGAGTCCCCAACAGCAGCCCCCTTCCCATTAGAGAGTCCCCACCAGAAGACCCCACCAGCAGCCCCCTTCACATCAGAGAATCCCCACCAGAAACCCCCTTCACAACAGAGTCCCCAACAGAAGCTCCCACCAGCAGCCCCCTTCACATCAGAGAGTCCCCCCCAGAAGCCCCCTTCACATCAGAGTCCCCAACAGAAGCTTCCACCAGCAGCCCCCTTCACATCAGAGAATCCCCACCAGAAGCCCCTTTCACATCAGAGTCCCTATCGGGAGTCCCCAGCAGCAGCCCCCTTCACATTAGAGAGTCCCCACCAGAAGCCCCCACCAGCATCCCCCTTCACATCAGAGAGTCCCCACCAGCAGCCTCCTTCACATCAGAGAGTCCCCACCTGAAGCCCCCTTCACATCAGAGTCCCCACCAGAATCCCCCACCAGAAGCCTCCTTCACATCAGAGTCCCTATCAGGAGTCCCCACCAGCAGCACCCTTCACATCAGAGAGTCCACACTAGAAGCCCCCTTCACATCAGTGTCCCCACCACCAACTCCTTTCACATCAGAGCCCCCACTAGCAGCCCCTTTCCCATCAGAGTCCCCACCTGAAGCCCCATTCACATCAGAGTCCCCACCAGAATCCCCCGCCAGAAGCCCCCTTCACATCAGAGTCCCGCTCAGCAGTCCCCACCAGTATTCCCCTTCATATCAGAGAGTCCCCACCAGAAGCCGCCACCAGCAGCCCCCTTCACATCAGAGAGTCCCCACCAGAAGCCCCTTTCACATCAGTGTCCCCAACAGAAGCCCCAATCAGAAGCCCCCTTCACATCAGAGTCCCCACCAGAAGCCCCATTCACAAAAAAAGTCCCCATCAGGAGTCCCCACCAGCAGCCCCTTCACATCAGAGCCCTCACATGCAGCCTCCTTCCCATCAGAGTCTCCACCAGAAGCCCCCTTCACATCAGAGTCCTCACCAGCAGCCCCTTCACATCAGAGAGTTCCCACCAGAAGCCTCTTCACATTACCGTCTCCAACAGAAGCCCCCACCAGCAGCCCTCTTCACATCAGAGAGTCCCCACCAGAAGCCCTCTTCACATCAGAGTCCCCACCAAAAGCTCCCATCAGCAGCCCCCTTCAGATCAGAGTACCCACCAGCAGCCCCTTCACATCAGATTCCCCACCAGAAGCCCCTTACATATCAGAGACCTCATCTGGAGTCCCCACCAGAAGCCCCCTTCACATCAGAGTCCCCACCACAATCCCCCACCAGTAGCCCCCATTCACATCAGAGTCCCCATCAGCAGTCCCCACCGGCATTCCCCTTCACATCAGAGAGTCCCCACCAGTGGCCCCCACCTGCAGCCCGCTTCACATCAGAGAGTCCCAACCAGAAGCCCCCTTCACATCAGAGTCCCCACCAGAAGCCCCCACCAGCAGCCACCTAAACATCAGAGAGTCTCCACCAGAGGCCCCCTTCACGTCAGAGTCCTCTTTAGGAGTCCCCACCAGCTGCCCCTTCACATCAGAGCGTCCCCACCAGAAGCCCCCACCAGCAGCCCTCTTCACATCAGAGAGTTGGCACCAGAAGCCCCCTTCACATCACAGTCCCCACCAGAAGCCCGCACTAGCAACCCCCTTCACATCAGGGAGTCCCCACCAGAAGCCCCCTTCACATTATAGGGTCCCCACCAGAAGCCCCCACCAGCAGCCCCTTCACACCAGAGAGTCCACACTAGAAGCCCCCTTCACATCAGAGTCCCCATAAGCAGTCCCCACCTGCAGTCCTCTTCACATCAGAGTGTCCCCATCAGAAACCCCCTTCACATTAGAGTCCCCACCAGAAGCCCACACCAGCAGCCCTCTTCACATCAGAGTTGCCACCAGAAGCCCCCTTCACATCAGAGTCCCCACCAGAAGACCCCACTAGCAGCCTTCTTCACCTGAGAGTGTCCCCACTAGAAGCCCCCTTCACATCAGAGTCCCCACCAGCAGCCCCCTTCATATCAGAGTTCCCACCAGCAGCCCCCTTCGCATCATAGTCTTCACCAGAAGCCCCCTTCACATCAGAAGTCCCCACTAGCAGCTCCCTTCACATCAGAGAGTCCCCACGAGAAGCCCCCACCAGTAGCCCCCTTCACATCAGAGAGTCCCCACCAGAAGCCTCCTTCACATCAGATTCCCCACCAGAAGTTCCATTGACTTCCGAGTCCACATCAGGAGTCCACACCAGCAGCCCCGTTCACATCAACGGGTCTCTACCAGAAGCCCACTTCACACCAGAGTCCTCACCAGCAGCCCCTTTCACATCAGAGTTCTTATCAGGAGTCCCCACCAGCAGCCCCTTCACATTAGAGAGTCCCCATCAGAAGACCCCAGCAGCAGTCCCCTTCACATCAGAGAGTTCCCACCAGAAGCCCCCTTCACATCAGGGTCCCTATCAGGAGTCCCCAACAGCAGCCCCCTTCACATTAGAGAGTCCCCACCAGAAGACCCCAACAGCAGCCCCCTTCACATCAGAGAGTCCCCACCAGAAACCTCCTTCACATCAGAGTCCCCAACAGAAGCTCCCACCAGCAGCCCCCTACACATCAGAGGGTCCCCACCAGAAGCTCCCTTCACATCAGAGTCCCCAACAGAAGCTCCCACCAGCAGCCTCCTTCACATCAGAGAATTCCCACCAGAAGCCCCTTTCACATCAGAGTCCCAACCAGAATCCCCCACCTGAAGCCTCCTTCACATCAGAGTCCCTACCAGGAGTCCCCATCAGCAGCCCCCTTCACATTAGAGAGTCCCTACCAGAAGCCCCCACCAGCAGCCCCTTTCACATCAGAGTCCCCATCAGTTCAGGAGTTCCCACCAGCTGCCCCTTTCACATCAGAGAGTCCAAACTAGAAGCCCCCATTCACATCAGAGTCCCCAGCAGCAGTTCCAACCGGCATTCCCCTTCACATCAGAGAGTTCCCACCAGAAGCCTGTTCACATCAGAGTCTCCAACAGAACCCCCACCAGCAGACGCCTTCACATCACAGAGTCCCCATCAGAAGCCTCTTCACATCACACTCTCCAACAGAAGCCCCCACCAGCAGCTCTCTTCAGATCAGAGAGTCCCCACCAGAAGCCCTCTTCACATCAGAGTCCCCAACAGAAGCTCCCACCAGCAGCCTCCTTCACATCAGAGAATTCCCACCAGAAGCCCCTTTCACATCAGAGTCCCAACCAGAATCCCCCACCAGAAGCCTCCTTCACATCAGAGTCCCTACCAGGAGTCCCCATCAGCAGCCCCCTTCACATTAGAGAGTCCCTACCAGAAGCCCCCACCAGCAGCCCCTTTCACATCAGAGTCCCCATCAGTTCAGGAGTTCCCACCAGCTGCCCCTTTCACATCAGAGAGTCCAAACTAGAAGCCCCCATTCACATCAGAGTCCCCATCAGCAGTTCCCACCGGCATTCCCCTTCACATCAGAGAGTCCCCACCAGTGGCCCCCACCAGCAGCCTGCTTCACATCAGAGAGTCCCAAACAGAAGCTCCCTTCACATCAGAGTCCCCACCAGAAGCCCCCACCAGCTGCCCCTTCACATCAGAGCGTCCCCACCAGAAGCCCGCTTCACATTAGAGTCCCTACCAGAAGCCCCCACCAGCAGCCCTCTTCACATCAGAGAGTTGACACCAGAAGCCCCCTTCTCATCACAGTCCCTACCACAAGCCCGCACTAGCAACCCCCTTCACATCACGGAGTCCCCACCAGAAGCCCCCTTCACATCAGAATCCCCACCACCAACTCCTTTCACATCAGAGCCCCCACTAGCAGACCCCTTCCCGTCAGAGTCCCCACCAGCAGCCCCCTTCACATCAGAGTCCCGATCAGCAGTCCCCACCAGCATTCCCCTTCATATCAGAGAGTCCCCACCAGAAGCCGCCACCAGCAGCCCCCTTCACATCAGAGTCCCCTCCAGAAGCCGCTTTCACATCAGTGTCCCCACCAGAAGCCCCAATCAGAAGCCCCCTTCACATCAGAGTCCCCACCAGAAGCCCCATTCACAACAGAGTCCCCATCAGGAGTCCCCACCAGCGGCCCCCTTCACATCAGAGTCCTCACCAGCAGCCTGTTCACATCACAGTCTCCAACAGAACCCCCACCAGCAGACGCCTTCACATCAGAGAGTCCCCATCAGAAGCCTCTTCACATCACACTCTCCAACAGAAGCCCCCACCAGCAGCTCTCTTCAGATCAGAGAGTCCCCACTGTAAGGATTGAGGTATGATGAAACAAAATGGCTGACCGTATGTCTTACTAATTACTTGTATTTCTCTCTGTAAAATAAGGACTAGTCATCTATTGTCACGTACTCATCAAGAAGAGGCCGCATCAGCCCTAAAAAGCAGTCTACGCCCAGAAGATTGTCTTATCAGCTGATAACACCCGGAGAATTGTCTTTACTTTGAAAATGTTGTTTTTTTTACATTTGCTGATGTTTGCCCTTTTCTGTCTATAAAAGATGTAATAAACAAGCCTCAGAGCCACAGTCAGTCAGAGACAGTCAGAGTTAACGACGGACTTCTGAGCAGAAATACTGAATAATATCTCTGTGTCTCTTTGCTTGGATAAGAACTCTAACTAACAATTGGGAAACGGTAACATAACCTGACAAATAGGTGACTTGTTGAGGTCACACCTAACATTTCTGGCGCCGCGAATAGGGACTCGCTGAAGAAACTACAAGAGGCGAACGAACATAAGGACGGAACGAAATGGTCGGGCACATCAAAGAACCACAGACAAATCCTGCGCAGGTAAGAAAAGCTTTATTTTCTTATAAACTCTGTGCTTCTTAGATTTGTGCCCACCTGATCTGTCTGAATTGTTCTTCAGGTAAACACCAACCTCTGTAGTAGGCGGGTCTTGAACTTAATATTTTGGCTTATGTTACCGTTGTTTCTTGTCTGTCTACTTGTCATCTGTCTGTTGTGAATGAGATAAGCCCTGTTTGTATGGTGTGAATTGAAACATATATCATCCCAATGGGTAACGGAATGCGCCCTTAACTCGTAAGAGTACTTTGGGGGTCCGACACTTAAGTTTGATATACGCTTTTTGATTCATGAGCCTAAAAACGGGTTGAAAGTATAAGTCCTGACTGCCTCAATAAAGCAGGAATAAGAAACGAATGCTGAGAGATTCCATGGTAATGGGACGGAAATAAGGTCTCCACAAAGTCCCGGAGACCTAGTCATATGTGTTTGGCCACCAAAAGGGAATGCTTGTATATGTTGTAGCTGTCAGTCTGGTCATAATATTTGTCAGTTGGCTAGCATATAAAGTAATTCGATCTCATATAGGAGAGGTTTTTTAGTATTTTGGCACCCTAGGAGGAGAAGGCAACGAGACACTTAGTAAGTGATCCAAACGCCACCTAGGCAGGACTGTCAAAATGGGCCAGACACATGGTAAACCCCAGGAGGAATCTCAGAAATGTTATGCTGTTAAAGACATAATTACAATGTTGTATGGGAAGGATAAGGCACAGGGCACAAATAGGATTCTCAAGAAATTGGGGATGGATGGAGAAAATGGGCTAAGTGTAGAAGGTTGGGAAGAAATAAAGAAAGACAGACAGGGAGAGATATTGCAGAACGGATGGGTATCACAAATACAATGTTTAATTAAGGTTTCCAACAGGGCTAAAGAGGAGGGATGGGAGTATTGTCAGGAAAAGGGTGGATGGGATATGAAGGTCCGACACAAAAGTCTTCCTTCTGCTCCCGGCGATAGGGTAAATACGGGAGATACTCCACCTCCTTATAACACTACCACACCAGGTAATGAAAGACCAAAACTTTATCCTTCCTTAAGAGGAAGAGGATGGGTATGCCGAGTATGCGGTATCCAGAACCCAGACTGGGCACAGGAATGTGTACATTGCGGCGCTCAAAGACCAGAGCCCGTAGCTCCAGTCCATAGTCGGACTAGGGTAATACAAGTAAATAATCCAAATGCGGGTCAAGCAGGACAGCCACCTACAGTGACCCGACAAGTCGTTCTGAGGACATGGACACCTTGGTCGGCTGACACTCTTATGGCATTAATACAGAATGCTCCTGATCCCGTAGCAAAACCTGCCGCATTCTGTAGATTCGTGACACAATTACTAGACACACATGAAGCAACTTGGCAAGATGGGGAAGATTTGTGTAGACATAAAATGACACTGACAATGTTTAATCAATTCATGACTAAAACTTACCCCACTTAGACCGAATGGGGATCCTACCACAGATCCACCAGGAATACACCCCCGTCATATAGACTCTAGACCCCTGTTTATTGCTCAGTTACGAGAATTTTGCCAAGGGAAACAGCAGGAAAGGGGTTCGACAGCGCCCATAAAACAGGCCCCAGGTCAGACTGTTACAGAATTTTACCTCAACATGGAAAGCATGATGGCTGACGAAGGTCTAGATTTAGCCTTACCCGTCACCATTAGGGCTTTCAATCGACAGTTTATGGAAGGACTAGTACCCCAAATAGGTGACAAACTGAAGGCATGTACTCCCGAATGGAGAGCCATACGGGACAGAGGAACATTGTTGCAGAAAGCACAAGGCATAGAGGCTGATTTAGCAGAAACTAAACCCAGAAGGACACCGGGAGTTAACACTGTTGCCCGGGTCAATGAAGGAGGGAATTCCTCCCGTAAACCTCTTACCTGTTATTACTGCAACAAGGTGGGACATATAAAAAGAGACTGTAGGAAAAGGATAAAAGACGAACAGGAAGGAAACACGGACAGAGACACGAGGGACTACAGACAGAGGCGTACCAATGATAGGGACGATCCGACCGCATGACTTGCCCCAGTCCTAGCTGAATCAGAGAACAAAATGCTCCACATGTTGATGAAGGTGGAAGGTAAACATATTCCTTGTTTGGTTGACACAGGAGCGTCACGCAGTCTGTTGTCTGATTCAGTAGTCCCTCCACACATGACATCCCGTGACACCATACCCATAAGTGGTTATGACGGTCTTTTGTCCGATGCCCCACTGACTGACTAAACCTTTAAAAGTAAAAATAGGGGGAAAGAGAGCCCGCAGCAAGACAAAAATAGGCGGAGGGCGGGCATGACAGAGTTAACTGGGAGACTCAGGGATCCTGTGGGGGCGTTGCCGTGCAGAGGCTGGGAGGGGAGGAGCAGTGTTAATGTGTTAGAGTGGACGGCTCCTCCCCTCCTCAGTCTGCGGGGAAACGAGCTTCAGCAGGGAGCTCCAACATGGCCTATTCGCGCGGCTGAAGGCCGCATCGGCGTCCCGCGGACCGGGATGGCTCGAGGAGAGGCTGGCAGCGGCGCTGGGTGAGGTACCCCCGGTGGCCGAGCGGGAGGGTGGCGGGCGGGCGCGAGCGCGGCGCTCCCGGCCGCCGGCTCGCTTTGCACCTGACCCCCCTTCCCCCCCCGACCTGGGACACGTGGAGGCAGCAGCAGGGATGGCAGGGGACACTCGGGCCCGCCCGCGAAACGCGCGGCGCGGCCTGCGGAGCGGCCTGGGGGGACTGTTGGGCTTGGTGACCTTGGGGCTGGGGTGAGCCAGGTGGGGGGGGGGGCTGGACGTTCAGGGCCGGTGGCGGACGGGAGCAGGAGGCCCAGGACTGTGCGGAGGGCCCTACCTCATGGCCTGGAGGCGGCGGGGGCGGGGCCTGCATCGGGATCGCCCGGGAGGATGGCTGCCGGGCGCAGGGGACTGTCGGCAGGTGGCGCTCCTGGGATCGGTGGTCGGCAGCCGTCCCCTGCTTTGGGACGGCGGGCTGTGGCGGACGGTGGAGAGACGGCGGCTGCCTGCAGTGGTCTGGGGCGGCACTGCGATCAACGGCAAGCTGGCCCGGGCAAGTCCTCGCGGAAGTCGGCAGGCGGATCTGGCGGGTTACAGAAGGCCAGGGAGCTCCGCGGATCCCCGGCACCCAGTGACGTTTCCGATGGATGGCGACCAGAAGGCGAGGCGGAGTTGGCGGACGTCCGCTCGGAGGGAGAATTGTCGCAGTCGGAGGACGAGGGACGGCACGGCATTCCGACAGAAGTGGACCCGGGACCCTCGGCTGGTGGGACGCCATCCAGGCAACACGGTGAGTCCGCTTATGTTTGTTATCCTGTGTCTGGCGATGTGGGGGGGGCGGCGGGTGGGGGCCGGGTATGTGCGGGGCGGCCGGCGGGGGCCGTGCCCATTGCGCCGACCGCAGCGGTCACGGACCGCGCGGCGGCGGATGAGGGGTTGCGGGGTTTTCTGGTGGGTTTGAAGGAGCTGGTCCATCGGTTTGAACCGGGAGTGGGCGGGGCTGGGGCCCCGGTGTCGGCTTGGGTGGCCCCGGGAACGGGGGACATTGGGGGGCGGGGGGAGGCGACGATAGGGGCGGCGGAGCCGGCGGCGCCTGCTGCCGTAGTGGCTGCGGTGGCTGACCTGGGGGCGGGTCTGGCACCCGCTGGGGGTGGGACGGCTTCGGAGGCCTCCAAGAAGCAGGACTTGGTCCGTTTAGCGGATGCGGCAAAATGTGAGGTGTATGTTTGCTTCGAGGGCCCCCTCGGGGCTCATCTGAAGCCCGAGGTCCGCGAGAAGATCTGGAAGGGTGAGTATGTGGAGATCTTCGCCCTGCTGCCGCTGGAGAAGTTCAATCTGGATAGGGTGAAGCCGGAGGATCACAAGAAGGAGGATGAGGAGAAGCGGCGGTACAGGCTCATTCCCAGGACGTTTGCCAATTGGCTGCAGGCGTTCGCGATTTTGGCTAGTGTGATAGGCGAGAGGAACCCGGAGCACTGCTCTGCGCTTTTTTGCTACTTGGACGCCGTGGGAGAAGCCTATCGGGTCTACGGGGGAACGGCATGGTTGCGTTACGACGAACAGTTTCGTCAGCGGAGGGCGATTCGCCCGTCTTTACGTTGGGATCATAAGGACATCAGTCTTTGGATGCGCCTTATGACTTCAGCGCGGTCGACTGGCCAGTTTTTTCCAGGCGGGGCCGGTGGGTCCACTAACCCCGGACAACCGGCCACAAGGAAAAAAGGGGTGTGTTGGCAGTTCAACGAGGGGTCCTGTAGGTTCGGAGGGTCGTGCAAGTACAGGCACGAATGCACTGGCTGCGGTGGGGGTCACCCTTCGTCCCGCTGTTTCAAGCAAGGAAAGGGCAAGTCTGGTGATGCGGCTGGAAAAGGGGAAAACCCCGGTGAGAGTGGGAAAGATGCTGCCTTTTCTCGATAGGTATCCGGATCGGGAAGCGGCGCAGTTGCTGGCCCGGGGGTTTGCGGAAGGTTTTCATATTCCGGCACAACTGGGGGTGACACCCCCTTTGGCTCGTAATCTGCGTTCGGCGTTGGCTCACGCCGAGGTGGTGTCTGCGAAACTGGAAAAGGAGGTGGCTTTGGGGCGCATGAGCGGCCCCTTCCCAACGGCGCCCATTCCGGATTTGGTGGTGTCTCCCTTGGGGGTGGTGCCCAAAAAGGAGCCTAATAAATTTCGGCTCATTCATCATCTTTCGTATCCAAAAGGGGGATCAGTGAATGATGCCATTGATCCTGAGATTTGCGCGGTGTCTTATACGTCCTTTGACGCGGCGGTCTTTTGGGTCCGAAAGTATGGGAAGGGGGCATTGATGGCTAAGACCGACATTGAGGCGGCCTTCCGGCTGCTCCCGGTCCACCCGGACAGCTTCCGATTGCTGGGGTGTCATTGGCAGGAGGGGTTCTACGTCGATAGGTGCCTGCCCATGGGATGTTCCATATCGTGTGCTCTGTTCGAGAGGTTCAGCTCTTTCTTGGAGTGGGTGGTGCGGGACGTCGCGGGATTGAACTCAGTGATACACTATTTGGACGACTTCCTCTGCGTGGGCCCGCCTGCTTCGGAGTTGTGCGCGATACTCTTGGCTACGTTGGAACACGTTGCGGACAAGTTTGGCGTTCCCTTGGCTCCGGACAAGACAGAGGGCCCGCGGACGGTGTTGAGCTTCTTGGGCATCGTGCTGGACTCGGAGAGGATGGAGTGTAGGTTGCCGGAGGAGAAACTACGGGCGCTCCAAGCGGAGATTCGCGGGATGTTGGGTTTGCGCAAGGTTCAACTTAGGCCGCTGCAATCGCTGCTGGGTAAGCTGAACTTTGCGTGTCGCATACTGCCAATGGGGAGGGTGTTCTGCCGACGGCTGTCGGCCAGTACTGCGGGGGCCACCTCGCCCAGGCACTATGTGCGCTTGGTCAAGGCACATAGGGATGACCTTGCGACATGGCACACGTTCCTGGCTGAGTTCAACGGCAGGGCACTTTGGATGTCGGGCCCGGTCAGCAATTTTGATCTGGAACTGTACACGGATGCGGCGGGGTCGGCGGGCTTCGGTGCCTTTTTTCAGGGCAAGTGGAGCGCGGGGCCTTGGCCGGCTGCGTGGAAGGAGGCGGGCCTGGTTAAAAACATGTTGCTGCTGGAGCTTTTTCCGGTGGTTTTGGCGGTCGAACTGTGGGGGGAGGCTTTCCGGAATCTGAAGGTGCGCTTTCATGGGGACAATTTGGGGGTGGTGCAGGTGATCAACAAGGTGTCGGCTGCCTCACCGCCGGTGGTCCGGTTGCTCAGGCACCTTGTATTGCGCTGCTTACAGTTGAATGTGTTTATTTATGCTGTGCACCTTCCAGGCGTTGAGAACGTCATCGCTGATGCTTTGTCTCGCTTTCAGTGGGACAGGTTTCGGGAATTGGCGCCGGGGGCGGAACTGCAGGGGGTCCCTTGTCCGGAATGGCTGTGGAGGATTGTCTTGGACGAGTAGCGGGCTGGATACGGCGGTCGGTGAGCGAAGCGACATGGTCCGCATACAGCAGGGTGTGGAGTGAATGGGCTGCATTCATGCAGCAGGCCACGGGGGGTATGGGGGAACAGGATCTGCGCTTGCTGGTTGTTTATTTTGTGGCCAGGAACTTTGAGGCTGGGGTGTCGGCGTCCGGGCTTACTAAGAAATTAGCGGGGTTGGCGTTTTGGTTCAAGCTCAGGGGTTTGCCGGACGCGACAAAGGATTTCTTGGTCGGTCAGGCCATGAAGGGTTATCGGCGTTCTCAGGTCCGGAGGGATTCTAGGCGCCCGGTTTCGTTCGAACTTTTGGGCCGGTTGTTGGAGCAGGTGGTGTGGGTCTGTTCGTCGCCCTACGAGGTGGTTCTGTTCAGAGCGGCTTTTGCTTTGGCATTTTTTGGGGCTTTGCGGGTTAGCGAGCTGGTCAGCCCATCGCGGAGCCGGCCGGGTGGTCTGGGCTGGGACGCGGTGGTGTGTGAGGTGGACAGACTGTCCATCAGGGTATGCCGCTCAAAAACGGATCAGCTGGGCAAGGGCAAGTCGGTGCAGGTGTTTGCCTTGCCGGGTTCGCCTTTGTGTCCGATTGGGTTGGTGCGCAAATTTTTGTCGGTTCGCCCCGCGATCCAGGGGCCATTTTTGGTGCATCAGGATGGGCAATTTCTTTCGCGTTTCCAGTTTTCGGCAATTTTTCAGCGATGCTTGCAGGCTTTGGGTTTGGGGGGGCAAAAGTTTTCCTCTCATTCCTTCCGCATTGGGGCGGCCACGGAGGCGGTCCGGTGGGGTCTGGATGAGGCGGCGGTTAAGCGTATTGGGAGGTGGGAATCCAGGAGGTTTCGGTCGTACGTTCGCCCTCATTTGTTGGTTGCGTAGAGTGTTGGGTGGGGGATATGTGAATGCTTATTGTTGCTTGTTGCTTTTCTTTGTGTTTTTGGTTTGTGTTTATATTGATGTTGGGGGTATGTTTTTGTTTTTCTTTCTTCTCTTCCTTTTCTTCCAGGTGGCCGGCCGGGCAGGGTGTGGATAGTGGGCCACTCATATGTTTGTTGGGGGGCCAGACGGGGAGATGCCCGCCCGGATGGGCGCCAGCTTGGGTTTTCTAGGCAAGAGGCCTTGATACGCTGGCTGGGGTTGCCGGGCATGCTGTGGGGCAGGGCGGTGTCGGAAGTACACCGTTTTGCTCGCTGGGACGGGCCTCCGGATGTGCTGGTGCTGCACGTCGGGGGCAATGACCTGGGGGTCAAGACCATGCTGGACCTCGTCAAGGAGATCAAGTTTGATTTTTGGCAGTTGCGCCTTGCTTTTCCACACATGGTTATGGTGTGGTCTGACATGGTGGCCAGGACGGCATGGCGGTTCGCACGGTCGGTCGACCGGCTGAACAGGGCCCGTAAAAAGGTTAACAGGGAAGTTAGTGGGTTTTTCGTTAGGAATGGGGGTTTGGCCATCCGGCATCTTGAACTGGAAGTGGACACCTGGCGATGCCTGAAGCGGGATGGGGTTCACCTGAACGATGTGGGTACCGATATTTGGTCCCTGGGGATCCAGGACGGGATCCAGCGAGCTGTGAGGGTGTGGCGGGGCATGCAAGGGTAAGGTGTTCCCCTTGCTTGCTGTGGCATGTGGTTGGTCTGTGCAGATGAAGGATTTTACCCCAGGGATGGAAGAGTTCGGGGCCTATCGGTGTTATAGTACCCGTCGGTTGGTGATATAGCTAACAGTTTTAGCTACAGTGGGTGATTAGGTGCACTGCGGGCAGTGTTTGGCCTCTGAGCCAGTTCGTCAGCTGGAGGTCCGTTATAGTTTGGGTACCGCAGTGCCGTTAATGGTTTATGGTGATTGGTGGGTTATCCGAGCACAGACCAACGGGGAGGAGTTGCAATGTAGGAAGTGCCTTAATATCTGATTTAGTTGCGTTCATTTATGTTATTTATGTTATTTATGTTATTTATGTTAATTGTTTTAATATTTTGATAATAAAATAATTGGCTGCTACGGCCATGTTTTACTCCAGATGGGTGTGGTCTCAATTTCTGGGGTAATAGAGGGGGAGGGGCGTAGCAGTTTTTTAAGAAGAAAAATGTTGGGTCAGTAGGTCACATCAGTTATACAATAGTCAAGAGAGCCCGCAGCAAGACAAAAATAGGCGGAGGGCGGGCATGACAGAGTTAACTGGGAGACTCAGGGATCCTGTGGGGGCGTTGCCGTGCAGAGGCTGGGAGGGGAGGAGCAGTGTTAATGTGTTAGAGTGGACGGCTCCTCCCCTCCTCAGTCTGCGGGGAAACGAGCTTCCCACCCTCCCTCCCTTAGCTTTTGGGGGGGGGGGGGGGGGTTTGGGGTGGAATAATGTTGTTCTTTTGTCTTTACAGGTTGGAATTGTCGTGGCAGTGGCATGTGGTTGGTCTGTGCAGATGAAGGATTTTACCCCAGGGATGGAAGAGTTCGGGGCCTATCGGTGTTATAGTACCCGTCGGTTGGTGATATAGCTAACAGTTTTAGCTACAGTGGGTGATTAGGTGCACTGCGGGCAGTGTTTGGCCTCTGAGCCAGTTCGTCAGCTGGAGGTCCGTTATAGTTTGGGTACCGCAGTGCCGTTAATGGTTTATGGTGATTGGTGGGTTATCCGAGCACAGACCAACGGGGAGGAGTTGCAATGTAGGAAGTGCCTTAATATCTGATTTAGTTGCGTTCATTTATGTTATTTATGTTATTTATGTTATTTATGTTAATTGTTTTAATATTTTGATAATAAAATAATTGGCTGCTACGGCCATGTTTTACTCCAGATGGGTGTGGTCTCAATTTCTGGGGTAATAGAGGGGGAGGGGCGTAGCAGTTTTTTAAGAAGAAAAATGTTGGGTCAGTAGGTCACATCAGTTATACAATAGTCATGGCAACCGCCTGACACTTGTGTATTGTTGCAATATGTAGATGACCTATTGTTATGTTGTCCGGATAACGATACTTGTTTAAAAGCCACTCTCTCATTGTTACAATTCCTGGCTGAAAAAGGGTGCAAGGTGAATAGAACTAAGTTACAGGTATGTCAGAAAAAGGTTGTCTTTTTGGGCCACTGTATATCCCAGGGTACTCGACATCTCACTGAAAACCGAGTCCAGGCCATAAGACAAATGAATATCCCACGCAACTTTAAGCAACTTCGTATGTTTCTGGGAATGGTATCATATTGTAGACAATGGATACCACATGCCAGTTCTCTGATGCAGCCATTATATGATTGCTTGAAAATAGTACCCTATGTACTCACAGAAGCAGGTCATGAATCTTTTAGCACCTTAAAAAGGTTACTAATTTCGGCACCTGCGATCGGGATCCCTGATTATACCAAAACATTTCATTTGTACATTGCTGAAAGCACGGGACACGCAACAGGGGTGTTGACACAACAACACATCAAACAAAAGCCGGTAGCATACTTCTCGGCGGCTCTCGATCCTGTCTCTAGAGGATCACCGTCCTGTGTACGAGCAGTCGCAGCAGTGTCAATTATCATTGACAAATCCTCAGAAATTGTCTTAGACAATCCTGTAGTGGTACATACCACACATGACATACACGCCATCTTATCACAGGTCCAACCAAAACACATATCAATGGCAAGGCAGCTGCGTCTACAATGCACTTTGCTCCTACCCCCCAATGTTACCTTTCAGCGATGCACTTCTTTTAACTTAGCACAGCTTTTACCATTACAGACAGATTTGACAGGGGGGAGTAATGATGATAATGGTGTAGATACAGCACAAGATACTCAGGATTCTGACACACTTTCATTTCATGACATAACATCTGATGAACACGATTGTTTTCAACTTATGGAACAAGAAACCACGGGGTTCCCACATGTCACAGACATACCCATTGCAAATGCAGAACACACACTGTACATAGATGGTAGTAGATTTGCCGATGACAAAGGTAAATATCACACAGGTTATGCTGTGGTAACGGACACACAGGTAATTGAGGCAAAGTCACTACCAGCACACATGTCGGCACAAGAAGCGGAACTAACCGCTCTAGAGAAAGCCCTAGAACACTTAGAGGGACAAGAAGGGAACATTTACACTGATTCCGCATACGCCTACGGTGTTGCACATGATTATGGCCACATATGGAAAGCTAGAGGTTACCTTACAGCAGCAGGCACACCTGTTAAACATGGTGAAGGAATCAAAAGAGTCCTGAACAATCTTCAAAAGGTTATAAGAGTAGCCATCATGAAGATAGCGGCACACACGAGCGCAAAAACAACTGAGGCAAAAGGAAACGCATTTGCAGATTTAACTGCAAAGAAGGCAGCTCTAGGGGAAGTAAGCCCTGAGACCTTAGCCACGGTACAGGTGAGTATGCCCGAAACCACATGGCAGCAGCTAATGGAACTACAGGAACAAGCAGGGGCTATTGAGAAGGACCGTTGGGTTAAAGAGGGAGCTGCACCAGGCCTTGACAATGTATGGAGAGAAGGAGACAAAATATGTCTACCCGGTTCTCTATACCCCGCAATGGCAGCGGCTGTTCACTTACCCACTCATGTCAGCTCCAATTCTATGTATAGGATTGTAAGCCAAGGATGGCTAGCCCCTGGATTCAGTAGTACTGCAAGGAACTACTGTGCTGCATGCCAAATCTGTCTGATTAATAACCCAGGACAGAGAGTGAAAACCCCACGTAAACATCAGGTCCGGGCCCAATATCCCTTTCAGAGACTGCAGATTGACTACATACAAATGCCTAAGAGCGGCCCCTTTGAATTTGTTCTCGTGTGCATCTGCCTATTTTCAGGCTGGCCCGAAAGTTATCCTGTGAAATCAGCTACGGCAAAAGCCACCGCCAAGAAACTGATTACTGAGCTGATACCTAGGTTTGGTCTCCCAGAAACAATAGAATCAGATAGGGGGACACATTTCACGGGAGAAATAATGCAAAATGTGATGGCAATGTTAGGGGTTCAACAAAGTTTTCATACTCCTTACCACCCACAGAGTTCAGGATCAGTAGAAAGAGTAAATGGTACAATCAAGCTGAAAATACAAGAAGCTATGCAAGAGTTAAATAAACCATGGCCTGAGTGCCTAGCTTTAGCTTTGTTCTCTATTAGGTACACCCCAACAGGAAAAACAGGGTTATCCCCATATGAAATACTGTTTGGAAGTGCACCTAGATTAGGTTTATATTTTCCTCAAAGTATGCAATTACAATGTGATAGTTTAACTACGTATGTAATACAGTTGCAACAACGTCTGACTAAAATCCACAAGAGTGTGTATTCTTCTCTTCCAGACCCTAATTCTGTCACAGGTACACACGATCTACAACCAGGAGACTATGTGTATGTAAAGAAACATACCAGAAAGACACTGGAACCAAGGTTTGAAGGTCCTTTCCAGGTGCTATTGATTACAGCAACCTCAGTGAAATTGGAAGGGAAACCTACCTGGATCCACGCTTCTCATTGTAAAAAGGAGCCAGTTGGCAAATGACAACATGTATCTTTTTATTGTTTCAGTAATCCTGGATAATAGTTTGGTTACCTCACAGAATAAAATACACAAGGATGAAGGATTTTCTAAAAAAATGTTATTACTGAAGTTTAAATATGCTTATGCCCAGAAGTCAGGATATGAGAAATGTTGGATTTGTAGCAAATTACACCCCAGCACAGCAAGTATACCACTGATGGCAGTTCCTATAAACTATACTGATCTTGCTAACAGTAGCATTAACATAATTAGAACAAATACCAGCGAGACAGTAATGTTTAAGTCAAATGGTCTCGCCTTTTCCCCTGATTGGTGTTTCAACTTAGGGAACACAACGGGAGGAAATGGAGAATGCCAAGACAGCAAGTTTAATTTGTCCATTGTCGTATTAAATGGAAGATTCTATCCCAGTAATTCCAGCACACACCAGACATTATCTGACTTCCTCACTAACATTGTGGATAATAATGTTAGGTGGTTAGTATCCAACTTATCCCTCTATGGATACACCTCTCGTTATAGAAATGATATCAGTTCAAGATCAGTAGCTCTAGGAAACAATATATACATCTGTTGTGAGGATAAATGTTATACTTGGATACCTAGAAGAGCTCAGGGATGGTGCTACCTCGCAAGTTTAGTACCAGTAATGGGAGTAGTAGGTGATGAACGAGGTGATCACCTATTAGAAGCTAGCATGCATCCTAGATATCCCCTCAGGTATCGTAGTAAAAGAGAAATATTCCTGAAGAAGGACATGGCATGGGCTTGGTTCCCGTCCTGGACAGGATGGGGTATAGACTTAATGAAACGACTAAATAATTATACAGGAATTATTAATGATGTTTTGGAGAAAAACTCTGATGACATTACTAAGTTAAATCTGGAGACCAGAGCCATCAGACAACAATTAGAATTACATGAATTAGCAATTGAAAGTATGAGTGCAGCATTGACAGGACTCTGTGAAACTACTGAGGACTATGAGTGCTGTACTTGGATACATAACACCAGCATTGAGGTACCTGATTATTATGACATCATTGCACAATACCGTACGGAAGTAAAGAATTTACAAGAGAAGGCCCGAAATATTGGTCGCGACTGGGATCCGTTTGGTGGAACTTTTAGTTTCTCAGGGTTATTCTCTTGGGTTAAGAAGGCAGCAATGACGATTATAGTGGTGCTCTTATTCGTATTTTTCTTTTATGCATGCTTTAAACTGCTCATATGCTTTTGCAAGAAAGCCAAGGTAAATGATGCGGAAAAGATGGAACTTTTGTGAAGATAGGTAGATTTAGTTTCTTGACATCACCCATCTGTCAGAAAAGCCACTCTTCCTGAATTTTAGATGTTGGTACTGTCCAGGGGGATGGGTGTATACCCCTCTGACAACTCGCGGTCAGGGAGAGTACTCTGGATATAGGCTGACTAGAACTTGTTCAGGTGGACCCAGGGCAAGAGGGAGGGGTGATGTCAAAGGGGGAAATGTAAGGATTGAGGTATGATGAAACAAAATGGCTGACCGTATGTCTTACTAATTACTTGTATTTCTCTCTGTAAAATAAGGACTAGTCATCTATTGTCACGTACTCATCAAGAAGAGGCCGCATCAGCCCTAAAAAGCAGTCTACGCCCAGAAGATTGTCTTATCAGCTGATAACACCCGGAGAATTGTCTTTACTTTGAAAATGTTGTTTTTTTTACATTTGCTGATGTTTGCCCTTTTCTGTCTATAAAAGATGTAATAAACAAGCCTCAGAGCCACAGTCAGTCAGAGACAGTCAGAGTTAACGACGGACTTCTGAGCAGAAATACTGAATAATATCTCTGTGTCTCTTTGCTTGGATAAGAACTCTAACTAACAATTGGGAAACGGTAACATAACCTGACAAATAGGTGACTTGTTGAGGTCACACCTAACACCACCAGAAGCCCTCTTCACATCAGATGCCCCCAGCAGCAGCCCCCTCACATCAGAAAGTCCCTAACAGAAGCCCCCTTCACATCAGAGTCCCCATCAGGAGTCCCCACCAGCTGCCCCTTCACATCATAGTCCCCAGCAGCAGCCCCCCTCATATCAGAGCCCCCACCATCAGCCCCCTTCCCATCAGAGTCTCCACCAGAAGCCCCCTTCAAATCAGAGTACTCACCAGCAGCCCCCTTCACATCAGAGAGTCCCCACCAGATGCCCCCACCAGCAGCCCCCTTCACATCAGAGTGTCCCCATGAGAAGCCCCTTTCACATCAGAGACCCCATCAGGAGTCCCCACCAGCAGCCTCCTTCACATCAGAGTCCCCACCAGAAGACCCCACTAGCAGCCTTCTTCACCTGAGAGAGTCCCCACTAGAATCCCCCTTCACATCAGAGTCCCCATCAGGAGTCCCAACCAGCTGCCCCCTTCACATCATAGATTTCACACTAGAAGCCCCCATTCACATCAGAGTCCCCATCAGCTGTTCCCACTTGCAGTCCAGTTCAAATCAGAGAGTCCCCACCAAAAGCCCCCTTCACATCAGAATCCCCACCAGAAGCCCCCACCAGCAGCCCCTTCACATCAGAGTCTCCACCAGAAGCCCCCTTCACATCAGAGTACTCACCAGCAGCCCCCTTCACATCAGAGAGTCCCCACCAGAGCCCCCACCATCAGCCCCCTTCCCATCAGAGTCTCCACCAGAAGTCCCCTTCACATCAGAGTACTCACCAGCAGCCCCCTTCACATCAGAGAGTGAGAGTCCCCACCAGAAGCCCCCACCAGCAGCCCTCTTCACATCAGAGAGTCCCCACCAGAAGCCCTCTTCACATCAGAGTCCTCACCAAAAGCTCCCATCAGCAGCCCCCTTCAGATCAGAGTACCCACCAGCAGCCCCTTCACATCAGATTCCCCACCAGAAGCCCCTTACATATCAGAGACCTCATCTGGAGTCCCCACCAGAAGCCCCCTTCACATCAGAGTCCCCACCAGAATCCCCCACCAGTAGCCTCCTTCACATCAGAGTCCCAATCAGGAGTCCCCACCAGCTGCCCCCCTCACATCAGAGAGTCCAAACTAGAAGCCCCCATTCACATCAGAGTCCCCATCAGCAGTCCCCACCGGCATTCCTTGCCCTTTGTCCACTGTGGGGTGTTTTCTTACAGTTGGATCAAGGAAAAAGACGATACAACAGGATATGTTTATCTTTCATGTACTTGTTACTTTATGTCTGTAAACATTTCCAATGTATATGGTATCTTACACTGCTTTAATTATTATAATTATTAAACTATGTTTTGTATTTTTGATATAATCTTGTATACTTTTATGACCACCTGCCCATGTTAAAGTCCTCTCCCTAGAGGAGTATATGTTTTTTCAAATTGTCTTCACATCAGAGAGTCCCCACCAGTGGCCCCCTTCACATCAGAGTCCCCACCAGAAGCCCCCACCAGCAGCCACCTAAACATCAGAGAGTCTCCACCAGAGGCCCCCTTCACGTCAGAGTCCCCATCAGGAGTCCCCACCAGCTGCCCCTTCACATCAGAGCGTCCCCACCAGAAGCCCCCACCAGCAGCCCTCTTCACATCAGAGAGTTGACACCAGAAGCCCCCTTCACATCACAGTCCCCACCAGAAGCCCGCACTAGCAACCCCCTTCACATCAGGGAGTCCCCACCAGAAGCCCCCTTCACATTATAGGGTCCCCACCAGCAGCCCCTTCACACCAGAGAGTCCACACTAGAAGCCCCCTTCACATCAGAGTCCCCATAAGCAGTCCCCACCTGCAGTCCCCTTCACATCAGAGTGTCCCCACCAGAAACCCCCTTCACATTAGAGTCCCCACCAGAAGCCCACACCAGCAGCCCTCTTCACATCAGAGTTGCCACCAGAAGCCCCCTTCACATCAGAGTCCCCACCAGAAGACCCCACTAGCAGCCTTCTTCACCTGAGAGTGTCCCCACTAGAAGCCCCCTTCACATCAGAGTCCCCACCAGCAGCCCCCTTCATATCAGAGTCCCCACCAGCAGCCCCCTTCACATCATAGTCTTCACCAGAAGCCCCCTTCACATCAGAAGTCCCCACTAGCAGCTCACTTCACATCAGAGAGTCCCCACGAGAAGCCCCCACCAGTAGCCCCCTTCACATCAGAGAGTCCCCACCAGAAGCCTCCTTCACATCAGATTCCCCACCAGAAGTTCCATTGACTTCCGAGTCCACATCAGGAGTCCACACCAGCAGCCCCGTTCACATCAACGGGTCTCTACCAGAAGCCAACTTCACACCAGAGTCCTCACCAGCAGCCCCTTTCACATCAGAGTCCTTATCAGGAGTCCCCACCAGCAGCCCCTTCACATTAGAGAGTCCCCATCAGAAGACCCCACCAGCAGTCCCCTTCACATCAGAGAGTTCCCACCAGAAGCCCCCTTCACATCAGGGTCCCTATCAGGAGTCCCCAACAGCAGCCCCCTTCACATTAGAGAGTCCCCACCAGAAGACCCCACCAGCAGCCCCCTTCACATCAGAGAGTCCCCACCAGAAACCTCCTTCACATCAGAGTCCCCAACAGAAGCTCCCACCAGCAGCCTCCTTCACATCAGAGAATTCCCACCAGAAGCCCCTTTCACATCAGAGTCCTTACCAGAATCCCCCACCAGAAGCCTCCTTCACATCAGAGTCCCTACCAGGAGTCCCCATCAGCAGCCCCCTTCACATTAGAGAGTCCCTACCAGAAGCCCCCACCAGCAGCCCCTTTCACATCAGAGTCCCCATCAGTTCAGGAGTTCCCACCAGCTGCCCCTTTCACATCAGAGAGTCCAAACTAGAAGCCACAATTCACATCAGAGTCCCCATCAGCAGTTCCCACCGGCATTCCCCTTCACATCAGAGAGTCCCCACCAGTGGCCCCCACCAGCAGCCTGCTTCACATCAGAGAGTCCCAAACAGAAGCCCCCTTCACATCAGAGTCCCCACCAGAAGCCCCCACCAGCTGCCCCTTCACATCAGAGCGTCCCTACCAGAAGCCCGCTTCACATTAGAGTCCCTACCAGAAGCCCCCACCAGCAGCCCTCTTCACATCAGAGAGTTGGCACCAGAAGCCCCCTTCTCATCACAGTCCCTACCACAAGCCCGCACTAGCAACCCCCTTCACATCACGGAGTCCCCACCAGAAGCCCCCTTCACATCAGAGTCCCCACCACCAACTCCTTTCACATCAGAGCCCCCACAAGCAGACCCCTTCCCGTCAGAGTCCCCACCAGCAGCCCCCTTCACATCAGAGTCCCGATCAGCAGTCCCCACCAGCATTCCCCTTCATATCAGAGAGTCCCCACCAGAAGCCGCCACCAGCAGCCCCCTTCACATCAGAGTCCCCTCCAGAAGCCCCTTTCACATCAGTGTCCCCACCAGAAGCCCCAATCAGAAGCCCCCTTCACATCAGAGTCCCCACCAGAAGCCCCATTCACAACAGAGTCCCCATCAGGAGTCCCCACCAGCGGCCCCCTTCACATCAGAGTCCTCACCAGCAGCCCCCTTCACATCAGAGAGTTCCCACCAGAAGCCTCTTCACATCACAGTCTCCAACAGAACCCCCACCAGCAGACGCCTTCACACCAGAGAGTCCCCATCAGAAGCCTCTTCACATCACACTCTCCAACAGAAGCCCCCACCAGCAGCCCTCTTCAGATCAGATAGTCCCCACTAGAAGCCCTCTTCACATCAGATGCCCCCACCAGCAGCCCCCTTCACATCAGATTCCCCACCAGAAGCCCCTTTCACATCAGAGACCCCATCAGGAGTCCCCACCAGCAGCCTCCTTCACATCAGAGTCCCCACCAGAAGACCCCACTAGCAGCCTTCTTCACCTGAGAGAGTCCCCACTAGAAGCCCCCTTCACATCAGAGTCCCCATCAGGAGTCCCAACCAGCTGCCCCCTTCACATCATAGATATCACACTAGAAGCCCCCATTCACATCAGAGTCCCCATCAGCTGTCCCCACTTGCAGTCCAGTTCAAATCAGAGAGTCCCCACCAAAAGCCCCCTTCGCATCAGAATCCCCACCAGAAGCCCCCACCAGCAGCCCCCTTCACATCAGAGTACTCACCAGCAGCCCCCTTCACATCAGAGAGTCCCCACCAGAGCCCCCACCATCAGCCCCCTTCCCATCAGAGTCTCCACCAGAAGCCCCCTTCACATCAGAGTACTCACCAGCAGCCCCCTTCACATCAGAGAGTCCCCATGAGAAGCCCCCCTCACATCAGAGTCCCCACCAGAAGCCCCCACCAGCAGCCCTCTTCACATCAGAGTGTCCCCACCAGCAACCCCCTTCACATCAGAGCCCCCACCAGCAGCCCTCTTCACATCAGAGTCCCCATCAGCAGCCCCCACCCGCATTCCCCTTCATATCAGAGAGTCCCCACCAGAAGTCCCCACCAGCAGCCCCCTTCACATCAGAGAGTTGGCACCAGAAGCCCCCTTCTCATCACAGTCCCTACCACAAGCCCGCACTAGCAACCCCCTTCACATCACGGAGTCCCCACCAGAAGCCCCCTTCACATCAGAGTCCCCACCACCAACTCCTTTCACATCAGAGCCCCCACAAGCAGACCCCTTCCCGTCAGAGTCCCCACCAGCAGCCCCCTTCACATCAGAGTCCCGATCAGCAGTCCCCACCAGCATTCCCCTTCATATCAGAGAGTCCCCACCAGAAGCCGCCACCAGCAGCCCCCTTCACATCAGAGTCCCCTCCAGAAGCCCCTTTCACATCAGTGTCCCCACCAGAAGCCCCAATCAGAAGCCCCCTTCACATCAGAGTCCCCACCAGAAGCCCCATTCACAACAGAGTCCCCATCAGGAGTCCCCACCAGCGGCCCCCTTCACATCAGAGTCCTCACCAGCAGCCCCCTTCACATCAGAGAGTTCCCACCAGAAGCCTCTTCACATCACAGTCTCCAACAGAACCCCCACCAGCAGACGCCTTCACACCAGAGAGTCCCCATCAGAAGCCTCTTCACATCACACTCTCCAACAGAAGCCCCCACCAGCAGCCCTCTTCAGATCAGATAGTCCCCACTAGAAGCCCTCTTCACATCAGATGCCCCCACCAGCAGCCCCCTTCACATCAGATTCCCCACCAGAAGCCCCTTTCACATCAGAGACCCCATCAGGAGTCCCCACCAGCAGCCTCCTTCACATCAGAGTCCCCACCAGAAGACCCCACTAGCAGCCTTCTTCACCTGAGAGAGTCCCCACTAGAAGCCCCCTTCACATCAGAGTCCCCATCAGGAGTCCCAACCAGCTGCCCCCTTCACATCATAGATATCACACTAGAAGCCCCCATTCACATCAGAGTCCCCATCAGCTGTCCCCACTTGCAGTCCAGTTCAAATCAGAGAGTCCCCACCAAAAGCCCCCTTCGCATCAGAATCCCCACCAGAAGCCCCCACCAGCAGCCCCCTTCACATCAGAGTACTCACCAGCAGCCCCCTTCACATCAGAGAGTCCCCACCAGAGCCCCCACCATCAGCCCCCTTCCCATCAGAGTCTCCACCAGAAGCCCCCTTCACATCAGAGTACTCACCAGCAGCCCCCTTCACATCAGAGAGTCCCCATGAGAAGCCCCCCTCACATCAGAGTCCCCACCAGAAGCCCCCACCAGAAGCCCTCTTCACATCAGAGTGTCCCCACCAGCAACCCCCTTCACATCAGAGCCCCCACCAGCAGCCCTCTTCACATCAGAGTCCCCATCAGCAGCCCCCACCCGCATTCCCCTTCATATCAGAGAGTCCCCACCAGAAGTCCCCACCAGCAGCCCCCTTCACATCAGAGTCCCCATCAGCAGCCCCCACCGCATTCCCCTTCATATCAGAGAGTCCCCACCAGAAGCCCTCGCCAGCAGCCCCCTTCACAACAGAGAGTCCCCACCGGTAGCCCCCATCAGCAGCCCTCTTCACATCAGAGAGTCCCCACCAGAAGCCCACTTCACATCAGAGTCCCCTACAGAAGTCCCATTCCCAACAGAGTCCCCATCAGGAGTCCCCACCAGCAGCCACCTTCACATCAGAGCCCTCACCAGCAGCCCCCTTCACATCAGAGCCCCCACCAGCAGCCCCCTTCATATCAGAGAGTCCCCACCAGAAGCCCCCTTCACATCAGAGTCCCCAACAGAAGTCCCATTCCCAACAGAGTCCCCATCAGGAGTCCCCACCAGCTGCCCCTTTACATCATAGTCCCCAGCAGCAGCCCCCCTCATATCAGAGCCCCCACCATTAGCCCCCTTCCCATCAGAGTCTCCACCAGAAACCCCCTTTACATCAGAGTACTCACCAGCGGCCCCCTTCACATCAGAGAGTCCCCACCAGATGCCCCCACCAGCAGCCCCCTTCACATCAGAGTGTCCCCATGAGAAGCCCCCTTCACATCAGAGTCCCCACCAGAAGCCCCCACCAGCAGCCCTCTTCACATCAGAGTGTCCCCACTAGCAACCCCCTTCACATCAGAGCCCCCACCAGCAGCCCTCTTCACATCAGAGTCCCCATTAGCAGCCCCCACCCGCATTCCCCTTCATATCAGAGAGTCCCCACCAGAAGTCCCCACCAGCAGCCCTCTTCACATCAGAGTCCCCATCAGCAGCCCCCACCCACATTCCCCTTCATATCAGAGAGTCCCCACCAGAAGCCCCCGCCAGCAGCCCCCTTCACAACAGAGATTCCCCACCAGAAGCCCCCATCAGCAGCCCTCTTCACATTAGAGAGTCCCCACCAGAAGCCCCCTTCATATCAGAGTCCCCAACAGAAGTCCCATTCCCAACAGAGTCCCCATCAGGAGTCCCCACCAGCAGCCACCTTCACATCAGAGTCCTCACCAGCAGCCCCCTTCACATCAGAGCCCCCACCAGCAGCCCCCTTCATATCAGAGAGTCCCCACCAGAAGCCCCCTTCACATCAGAGTCCCCAACAGAAGTCCCATTCCCAACAGAGTCCCCATCAGGTGTCCCCACCAGCAGCCACAATCACATCAGAGTCCCCACCAGCAGCCCCCTTCACATCAGAGCCTCCACCAGCAGCCCCCTTCATATCAGAGAGACCCCACCAGAAGCCCCCTTCACATCAGAGTCCCCACAAGAAGCCACCACCAGCAGACCCCTTCACATCAGAGAGTCCCCATCAGAAGCCCCTTCACATCACAGTCTCCAACAGAAGCCCGCACCAGCAGCCCTCTTCACATCAGAAAGCCCCCACCAGAAGCCCCCTTCACATCAGAGTCCCCAACAGAAGTCCCATTCCCAACGAGGTCCCCATCAGGAGTCCCCACTAGCAGCCTCTTTCACATTAGAGAATCCCCACCAGCAGCCCCCTTCACATCAGAGCCCCCACCAACAGCCCCCTTCATATCAGAGAGTCCCCACCAGAAGCCCCTTTCACATCAGAGACCCCATCAGGAGTCCCCACTAGCAGCCTCTTTCACATTAGAGAATACCCACCAAAAGCCCCCTTCACATGAGAGTCCCCACCAGAAGTCCCCACCAGCAGCCCCCTTCACATCAGAGAGTCCCCACCAGAGGCCCCTTCACATCAGAGAGTTCCCACCAGAAGCCTCTTCACATCACAGTCTCCAACAGAACCCCCACCAGCAGACGCCTTCACATCAGAGAGTCCCCATCAGAAGCCTCTTCACATCACACTCTCCAACAGAAGCCCCCACCAGCAGCCCTCTTCAGATCAGATAGTCCCCACCAGAAGCCCTCTTCACATCAGATGCCCCCACCAGCAGCCCCCTTCACATCAGATTCCCCACCAGAAGCCCCTTTCACATCAGAGACCCCATCAGCAGTCCCCACCAGCAGCCTCCTTCACATCAGAGTCCCCACCAGAAGACCCCACTAGCAGCCTTCTTCACCTGAGAGAGTCCCCACTAGAAGCCCCCTTCACATCAGAGTCCCCATCAGGAGTCCCAACCAGCTGCCCCCTTCACATCATAGATTTCACACTAGAAGCCCCCATTCACATCAGAGTCCCCATCAGCTGTCCCCACTTGCAGTCCGGTTCAAATCAGAGAGTCCCCACCAAAAGCCCCCTTCACATCAGAATCCCCACCAGAAGCCCCCACCAGCAGCCCCTTCACATCAGAGTACTCACCAGCAGCCCCCTTCACATCAGAGAGTCCCCACCAGAGCCCCCACCATCAGCCCCCTTCCCATCAGAGTCTCCACCAGAAGCCCCCTTCACATCAGAGTACTCACCAGCAGCCCCCTTCACATCAGAGAGTCCCCATGAGAAGCCCCCCTCACATCAGAGTCCCCACCAGAAGCCCCCACCAGCAGCCCTCTTCACATCAGAGTGTCCCCACCAGCAACCCCCTTCACATCAGAGCCCCCACCAGCAGCCCTCTTCACATCAGAGTCCCCATCAGCAGCCCCCACCCGCATTCCCCTTCATATCAGAGAGTCCCCACCAGAAGTCCCCACCAGCAGCCCCCTTCACATCAGAGTCCCCATCAGCAGCCCCCACCGCATTCCCCTTCATATCAGAGAGTCCCCACCAGAAGCCCCCGCCAGCAGCCCCCTTCACAACAGAGAGTCCCCACCGGTAGCCCCCATCAGCAGCCCTCTTCACATCAGAGAGTCCCCACCAGAAGCCCACTTCACATCAGAGTCCCCAACAGAAGTCCCATTCCCAACAGAGTCCCCATCAGGAGTCCCCACCAGCAGCCACCTTCACATCAGAGTCCTCACCAGCAGCCCCCTTCACATCAGAGCCCCCTTCACATCAGAGCCCCCACCAGCAGCCCCCTTCATATCAGAGAGTCCCCACCAGAAGCCCCCTTCACATCAGAGTCCCCAACAGAAGTCCCATTCCCAACAGAGTCCCCATCAGGAGTCCCCACCAGCTGCCCCTTTACATCATAGTCCCCAGCAGCAGCCCCCCTCATATCAGAGCCCCCACCATTAGCCCCCTTCCCATCAGAGTCTCCACCAGAAACCCCCTTCACATCAGAGTACTCACCAGCGGCCCCCTTCACATCAGAGAGTCCCCACCAGATGCCCCCACCAGCAGCCCCCTTCACATCAGAGTGTCCCCATGAGAAGCCCCCTTCACATCAGAGTCCCCACCAGAAGCCCCCACCAGCAGCCCTCTTCACATCAGAGTGTCCCCACTAGCAACCCCCTTCACATCAGAGCCCCCACCAGCAGCCCTCTTCACATCAGAGTCCCCATTAGCAGCCCCCACCCGCATTCCCCTTCATATCAGAGAGTCCCCACCAGAAGTCCCCACCAGCAGCCCTCTTCACATCAGAGTCCCCATCAGCAGCCCCCACCCACATTCCCCTTCATATCAGAGAGTCCCCACCAGAAGCCCCCGCCAGCAACCCCCTTCACAACAGAGATTCCCCACCAGAAGCCCCCATCAGCAGCCCTCTTCACATCAGAGAGTCCCCACCAGAAGCCCCCTTCATATCAGAGTCCCCAACAGAAGTCCCATTCCCAACAGAGTCCCCATCAGGAGTCCCCACCAGCAGCCACCTTCACATCAGAGTCCTCACCAGCAGCCCCCTTCACATCAGAGCCCCCACCAGCAGCCCCCTTCATATCAGAGAGTCCCCACCAGAAGCCCCCTTCACATCAGAGTCCCCAACAGAAGTCCCATTCCCAACAGAGTCCCCATCAGGTGTCCCCACCAGCAGCCATAATCACATCAGAGTGCCCACCAGAAGCCCCCTTCACATCAGAGCCTCCACCAGCAGCCCCCTTCATATCAGAGAGTGCCCACCAGAAGCCCCCTTCACATCAGAGTCCCCACAAGAAGCCACCACCAGCAGACCCCTTCACATCAGAGAGTCCCCATCAGAAGCCCCTTCACATCACAGTCTCCAACAGAAGCCCGCACCAGCAGCCCTCTTCACATCAGAAAGCCCCCACCAGAAGCCCCCTTCACATGAGAGTCCCCACCAGGAGTCCCCACTAGCAGCCCCCTTCACATCAGAGAGTCCCTAACAGAAGCCCCCTTCACATTAGAGTCCCCATCAGGAGTCCCCACCAGCTGCCCCTTTACATCATAGTCCCCAGCAGCAGCCCCCCTCATATTAGAGCCCCCACCATTAGCCCCCTTCCCATCAGAGTCTCCACCAGAAACCCCCTTCACATCAGAGTACTCACCAGCGGCCCCCTTCACATCAGAGAGTCCCCACCAGATGCCCCCACCAGCAGCCCCCTTCACATCAGAGTGTCCCCACTAGCAACCCCCTTCGCATCAGAGCCCCCATCAGCAGCCCTTTTCACATCAGAGTCCCCATCAGCAGCCCCCACCCGCATTCCCCTTCATATCAGAGAGTCCCCACCAGAAGTCCCCACCAGCAGCCCTCTTCACATCAGAGTCCCCATCAGCAGCCCCCACCCGCATTCCCCTTCATATCAGAGAGTCCCCACCAGAAGCCCCCGCCAGCAGCCCCCTTCACAACAGAGATTCCCCACCAGAAGCCCCCATCAGCAGCCCTCTTCACATCAGAGAGTCCCCACCAGAAGCCCCCTTCATATCAGAGTCCCCAACAGAAGTCCCATTCCCAACAGAGTCCCCATCAGGAGTCCCCACCAGCAGCCACCTTCACATCAGAGTCCTCACCAGCAGCCCACTTTACATCAGAGCCCCCACCAGCAGCCCCCTTCATATCAGAGAGTCCCCACCAGAAGCCCCCTTCACATCAGAGTCCCCAACAGAAGTCCCATTCCCAACAGAGTCCCCATCAGGTGTCCCCACCAGCAGCCACAATCACATCAGAGTCCCCACCAGCAGCCCCCTTCACATCAGAGCCTCCACCAGCAGCCCCCTTCATATCAGAGAGACCCCACCAGAAGCCCCCTTCACATCAGAGTCCCCACGAGAAGCTACCACCAGCAGACCCCTTCACATCCGAGAGTCCCCATCAGAAGCCCCTTCACATCACAGTCTCCAATAGAAGCCCGCACCAGCAGCCCTCTTCACATCAGAAAGCCCCCACCAGAAGCCCCCTTCACATCAGAGTCCCCAACAGAAGTCCCATTCCCAACAAGGTCCCCATCAGGAGTCCCCACCAGCAGCCACCTTGACATCAGAGTCCCCACCAGCAGCCCCCTTCACATCAGAGCCCCCACCAACAGCCCCCTTCATATCAGAGAGTCCCCACCAGAAGCCCCTTTCACATCAGAGACCCCATCAGGAGTCCCCACTAGCAGCCTCTTTCACATTAGAGAATACCCACCAAAAGCCCCCTTCACATGAGAGTCCCCACCAGAAGCCCCCACCAGCAGCCCCCTTCACATCAGAGAGTCCCCACCAGAGGCCCCTTCACATCAGAGTCCCCATCAGGAGTCCCCACCAGCTGCCCCTTCACATCAGAGAGTCCCCACCTGAAGCCCCCTTCACATCAGTGTTCTCACCAGAAGCCCGCACTTGCAACCCCCTTTACATCAGAGTGTCCCAACCAGAAGCCAGCTTCACATCAGAGTCCCCACCAGCTGACCCCTTCACATCAGAGAATCCCCACCAGAAGCCGCCACCAGCAGCCCCCTTCACATCAGAGTCCCCTCCAGAAGCCCCTTTCACATCAGTGTCCCCACCAGAAGCCCCAATCAGAAGCCCCCTTCACATCAGAGTCCCCACCAGAAGCCCCATTCACAACAGAGTCCCCATCAGGAGTCCCCACCAGCGGCCCCCTTCACATCAGAGTCCTCACCAGCAGCCCCCTTCACATCAGAGAGTTCCCACCAGAAGCCTCTTCACATCACAGTCTCCAACAGAACCCCCACCAGCAGACGCCTTCACATCAGAGAGTCCCCATCAGAAGCCTCTTCACATCACACTCTCCAACAGAAGCCCTCACCAGCAGCCCTCTTCAGATCAGATAGTCCCCACCAGAAGCCCTCTTCACATCAGATGCCCCCACCAGCAGCCCCCTTCACATCAGATTCCCCACCAGAAGCCCCTTTCACATCAGAGACCCCCATCAGGAGTCCCCACCAGCAGCCTCCTTCACATCAGAGTCCCCAGCAGAAGACCCCACTAGCAGCCTTCTTCACCTGAGAGAGTCCCCACTAGAAGCCCCCTTCACATAAGAGTCCCCATCAGGAGTCCCAACCAGCTGCCCCCTTCACATCATAGATATCACACTAGAAGCCCCCATTCACATCAGAGTCCCCATCAGCTGTCCCCACTTGCAGTCCAGTTCAAATCAGAGAGTCCCCACCAAAAGCCCCCTTCGCATCAGAATCCCCACCAGAAGCCCCCACCAGCAGCCCCCTTCACATCAGAGTACTCACCAGCAGCCCCCTTCACATCAGAGAGTCCCCACCAGAGCCCCCACCATCAGCCCCCTTCCCATCAGAGTCTCCACCAGAAGCCCCCTTCACATCAGAGTACTCACCAGCAGCCCCCTTCACATCAGAGAGTCCCCATGAGAAGCCCCCCTCACATCAGAGTCCCCACCAGAAGCCCCCACCAGCAGCCCTCTTCACATCAGAGTGTCCCCACCAGCAACCCCCTTCACATCAGAGCCCCCACCAGCAGCCCTCTTCACATCAGAGTCCCCATCAGCAGCCCCCACCCGCATTCCCCTTCATATCAGAGAGTCCCCACCAGAAGTCCCCACCAGCAGCCCCCTTCACATCAGAGTCCCCATCAGCAGCCCCCACCGCATTCCCCTTCATATCAGAGAGTCCCCACCAGAAGCCCTCGCCAGCAGCCCCCTTCACAACAGAGAGTCCCCACCGGTAGCCCCCATCAGCAGCCCTCTTCACATCAGAGAGTCCCCACCAGAAGCCCACTTCACATCAGAGTCCCCTACAGAAGTCCCATTCCCAACAGAGTCCCCATCAGGAGTCCCCACCAGCAGCCACCTTCACATCAGAGCCCTCACCAGCAGCCCCCTTCACATCAGAGCCCCCACCAGCAGCCCCCTTCATATCAGAGAGTCCCCACCAGAAGCCCCCTTCACATCAGAGTCCCCAACAGAAGTCCCATTCCCAACAGAGTCCCCATCAGGAGTCCCCACCAGCTGCCCCTTTACATCATAGTCCCCAGCAGCAGCCCCCCTCATATCAGAGCCCCCACCATTAGCCCCCTTCCCATCAGAGTCTCCACCAGAAACCCCCTTCACATCAGAGTACTCACCAGCGGCCCCCTTCACATCAGAGAGTCCCCACCAGATGCCCCCACCAGCAGCCCCCTTCACATCAGAGTGTCCCCATGAGAAGCCCCCTTCACATCAGAGTCCCCACCAGAAGCCCCCACCAGCAGCCCTCTTCACATCAGAGTGTCCCCACTAGCAACCCCCTTCACATCAGAGCCCCCACCAGCAGCCCTCTTCACATCAGAGTCCCCATTAGCAGCCCCCACCCGCATTCCCCTTCATATCAGAGAGTCCCCACCAGAGGTCCCCACCAGCAGCCCTCTTCACATCAGAGTCCCCATCAGCAGCCCCCACCCACATTCCCCTTCATATCAGAGAGTCCCCACCAGAAGCCCCCGCCAGCAGCCCCCTTCACAACAGAGATTCCCCACCAGAAGCCCCCATCAGCAGCCCTCTTCACATTAGAGAGTCCCCACCAGAAGCCCCCTTCATATCAGAGTCCCCAACAGAAGTCCCATTCCCAACAGAGTCCCCATCAGGAGTCCCCACCAGCAGCCACCTTCACATCAGAGTCCTCACCAGCAGCCCCCTTCACATCAGAGCCCCCACCAGCAGCCCCCTTCATATCAGAGAGTCCCCACCAGAAGCCCCCTTCACATCAGAGTCCCCAACAGAAGTCCCATTCCCAACAGAGTCCCCATCAGGTGTCCCCACCAGCAGCCACAATCACATCAGAGTCCCCACCAGCAGCCCCCTTCACATCAGAGCCTCCACCAGCAGCCCCCTTCATATCAGAGAGACCCCACCAGAAGCCCCCTTCACATCAGAGTCCCCACAAGAAGCCACCACCAGCAGACCCCTTCACATCAGAGAGTCCCCATCAGAAGCCCCTTCACATCACAGTCTCCAACAGAAGCCCGCACCAGCAGCCCTCTTCACATCAGAAAGCCCCCACCAGAAGCCCCCTTCACATCAGAGTCCCCAACAGAAGTCCCATTCCCAACAAGGTCCCCATCAGGAGTCCCCACTAGCAGCCTCTTTCACATTAGAGAATCCCCACCAGCAGCCCCCTTCACATCAGAGCCCCCACCAACAGCCCCCTTCATATCAGAGAGTCCCCACCAGAAGCCCCTTTCACATCAGAGACCCCATCAGGAGTCCCCACTAGCAGCCTCTTTCACATTAGAGAATACCCACCAAAAGCCCCCTTCACATGAGAGTCCCCACCAGAAGTCCCCACCAGCAGCCCCCTTCACATCAGAGAGTCCCCACCAGAGGCCCCTTCACATCAGAGAGTTCCCACCAGAAGCCTCTTCACATCACAGTCTCCAACAGAACCCCCACCAGCAGACGCCTTCACATCAGAGAGTCCCCATCAGAAGCCTCTTCACATCACACTCTCCAACAGAAGCCCCCACCAGCAGCCCTCTTCAGATCAGATAGTCCCCACCAGAAGCCCTCTTCACATCAGATGCCCCCACCAGCAGCCCCCTTCACATCAGATTCCCCACCAGAAGCCCCTTTCACATCAGAGACCCCATCAGCAGTCCCCACCAGCAGCCTCCTTCACATCAGAGTCCCCACCAGAAGACCCCACTAGCTGCCTTCTTCACCTGAGAGAGTCCCCACTAGAAGCCCCCTTCACATCAGAGTCCCCATCAGGAGTCCCAACCAGCTGCCCCCTTCACATCATAGATTTCACACTAGAAGCCCCCATTCACATCAGAGTCCCCATCAGCTGTCCCCACTTGCAGTCCGGTTCAAATCAGAGAGTCCCCACCAAAAGCCCCCTTCACATCAGAATCCCCACCAGAAGCCCCCACCAGCAGCCCCTTCACATCAGAGTACTCACCAGCAGCCCCCTTCACATCAGAGAGTCCCCACCAGAGCCCCCACCATCAGCCCCCTTCCCATCAGAGTCTCCACCAGAAGCCCCCTTCACATCAGAGTACTCACCAGCAGCCCCCTTCACATCAGAGAGTCCCCATGAGAAGCCCCCCTCACATCAGAGTCCCCACCAGAAGCCCCCACCAGCAGCCCTCTTCACATCAGAGTGTCCCCACCAGCAACCCCCTTCACATCAGAGCCCCCACCAGCAGCCCTCTTCACATCAGAGTCCCCATCAGCAGCCCCCACCCGCATTCCCCTTCATATCAGAGAGTCCCCACCAGAAGTCCCCACCAGCAGCCCCCTTCACATCAGAGTCCCCATCAGCAGCCCCCACCGCATTCCCCTTCATATCAGAGAGTCCCCACCAGAAGCCCCCGCCAGCAGCCACCTTCACAACAGAGAGTCCCCACCGGTAGCCCCCATCAGCAGCCCTCTTCACATCAGAGAGTCCCCACCAGAAGCCCACTTCACATCAGAGTCCCCAACAGAAGTCCCATTCCCAACAGAGTCCCCATCAGGAGTCCCCACCAGCAGCCACCTTCACATCAGAGTCCTCACCAGCAGCCCCCTTCACATCAGAGCCCCCACCAGCAGCCCCCTTCATATCAGAGAGTCCCCACCAGAAGCCCCCTTCACATCAGAGTCCCCAACAGAAGTCCCATTCCCAACAAAGTCCCCATCAGGAGTCCCCACCAGCTGCCCCTTTACATCATAGTCCCCAGCAGCAGCCCCCCTCATATCAGAGCCCCCACCATTAGCCCCCTTCCCATCAGAGTCTCCACCAGAAACCCCCTTCACATCAGAGTACTCACCAGCGGCCCCCTTCACATCAGAGAGTCCCCACCAGATGCCCCCACCAGCAGCCCCCTTCACATCAGAGTGTCCCCATGAGAAGCCCCCTTCACATCAGAGTCCCCACCAGAAGCCCCCACCAGCAGCCCTCTTCACATCAGAGTGTCCCCACTAGCAACCCCCTTCACATCAGAGCCCCCACCAGCAGCCCTCTTCACATCAGAGTCCCCATTAGCAGCCCCCACCCGCATTCCCCTTCATATCAGAGAGTCCCCACCAGAAGTCCCCACCAGCAGCCCTCTTCACATCAGAGTCCCCATCAGCAGCCCCCACCCACATTCCCCTTCATATCAGAGAGTCCCCACCAGAAGCCCCCGCCAGCAGCCCCCTTCACAACAGAGATTCCCCACCAGAAGCCCCCATCAGCAGCCCTCTTCACATCAGAGAGTCCCCACCAGAAGCCCCCTTCATATCAGAGTCCCCAACAGAAGTCCCATTCCCAACAGAGTCCCCATCAGGAGTCCCCACCAGCAGCCACCTTCACATCAGAGTCCTCACCAGCAGCCCCCTTCACATCAGAGCCCCCACCAGCAGCCCCCTTCATATCAGAGAGTCCCCACCAGAAGCCCCCTTCACATCAGAGTCCCCAACAGAAGTCCCATTCCCAACAGAGTCCCCATCAGGTGTCCCCACCAGCAGCCATAATCACATCAGAGTGCCCACCAGCAGCCCCCTTCACATCAGAGCCTCCACCAGCAGCCCCCTTCATATCAGAGAGTGCCCACCAGAAGCCCCCTTCACATCAGAGTCCCCACAAGAAGCCACCACCAGCAGACCCCTTCACATCAGAGAGTCCCCATCAGAAGCCCCTTCACATCACAGTCTCCAACAGAAGCCCGCACCAGCAGCCCTCTTCACATCAGAAAGCCCCCACCAGAAGCCTCCTTCACATGAGAGTCCCCACCAGGAGTCCCCACTAGCAGCCCCCTTCACATCAGAGAGTCCCTAACAGAAGCCCCCTTCACATTAGAGTCCCCATCAGGAGTCCCCACCAGCTGCCCCTTTACATCATAGTCCCCAGCAGCAGCCCCCCTCATATTAGAGCCCCCACCATTAGCCCCCTTCCCATCAGAGTCTCCACCAGAAACCCCCTTCACATCAGAGTACTCACCAGCGGCCCCCTTCACATCAGAGAGTCCCCACCAGATGCCCCCACCAGCAGCCCCCTTCACATCAGAGTGTCCCCACTAGCAACCCCCTTCACATCAGAGCCCCCACCAGCAGCCCTCTTCACATCAGAGTCCCCATCAGCAGCCCCCACCCGCATTCCCCTTCATATCAGAGAGTCCCCACCAGAAGTCCCCACCAGCAGCCCTCTTCACATCAGAGTCCCCATCAGCAGCCCCCACCCGCATTCCCCTTCATATCAGAGAGTCCCCACCAGAAGCCCCCGCCAGCAGCCCCCTTCACAACAGAGATTCCCCACCAGAAGCCCCCATCAGCAGCCCTCTTCACATCAGAGAGTCCCCACCAGAAGCCCCCTTCATATCAGAGTCCCCAACAGAAGTCCCATTCCCAACAGAGTCCCCATCAGGAGTCCCCACCAGCAGCCACCTTCACATCAGAGTCCTCACCAGCAGCCCACTTTACATCAGAGCCCCCACCAGCAGCCCCCTTCATATCAGAGAGTCCCCACCAGAAGCCCCCTTCACATCAGAGTCCCCAACAGAAGTCCCATTCCCAACAGAGTCCCCATCAGGTGTCCCCACCAGCAGCCACAATCACATCAGAGTCCCCACCAGCAGCCCCCTTCACATCAGAGCCTCCACCAGCAGCCCCCTTCATATCAGAGAGACCCCACCAGAAGCCCCCTTCACATCAGAGTCCCCACGAGAAGCTACCACCAGCAGACCCCTTCACATCAGAGAGTCCCCATCAGAAGCCCCTTCACATCACAGTCTCCAATAGAAGCCCGCACCAGCAGCCCTCTTCACATCAGAAAGCCCCCACCAGAAGCCCCCTTCACATCAGAGTCCCCAACAGAAGTCCCATTCCCAACAAGGTCCCCATCAGGAGTCCCCACCAGCAGCCACCTTGACATCAGAGTCCCCACCAGCAGCCCCCTTCACATCAGAGCCCCCACCAACAGCCCCCTTCATATCAGAGAGTCCCCACCAGAAGCCCCTTTCACATCAGAGACCCCATCAGGAGTCCCCACTAGCAGCCTCTTTCACATTAGAGAATACCCACCAAAAGCCCCCTTCACATGAGAGTCCCCACCAGAAGCCCCCACCAGCAGCCCCCTTCACATCAGAGAGTCCCCACCAGAGGCCCCTTCACATCAGAGTCCCCATCAGGAGTCCCCACCAGCTGCCCCTTCACATCAGAGAGTCCCCACCTGAAGCCCCCTTCACATCAGTGTTCTCACCAGAAGCCCGCACTTGCAACCCCCTTTACATCAGAGTGTCCCAACCAGAAGCCAGCTTCACATCAGAGTCCCCACCAGCTGACCCCTTCACATCAGAGAATCCCCACCAGAAGCCGCCACCAGCAGCCCCCTTCACATCAGAGTCCCCTCCAGAAGCCCCTTTCACATCAGTGTCCCCACCAGAAGCCCCAATCAGAAGCCCCCTTCACATCAGAGTCCCCACCAGAAGCCCCATTCACAACAGAGTCCCCATCAGGAGTCCCCACCAGCGGCCCCCTTCACATCAGAGTCCTCACCAGCAGCCCCCTTCACATCAGAGAGTTCCCACCAGAAGCCTCTTCACATCACAGTCTCCAACAGAACCCCCACCAGCAGACGCCTTCACATCAGAGAGTCCCCATCAGAAGCCTCTTCACATCACACTCTCCAACAGAAGCCCTCACCAGCAGCCCTCTTCAGATCAGATAGTCCCCACCAGAAGCCCTCTTCACATCAGATGCCCCCACCAGCAGCCCCCTTCACATCAGATTCCCCACCAGAAGCCCCTTTCACATCAGAGACCCCATCAGGAGTCCCCACCAGCAGCCTCCTTCACATCAGAGTCCCCACCAGAAGACCCCACTAGCAGCCTTCTTCACCTGAGAGAGTCCCCACTAGAAGCCCCCTTCACATCAGAGTCCCCATCAGGAGTCCCAACCAGCTGCCCCCTTCACATCATAGATATCACACTAGAAGCCCCCATTCACATCAGAGTCCCCATCAGCTGTCCCCACTTGCAGTCCAGTTCAAATCAGAGAGTCCCCACCAAAAGCCCCCTTCGCATCAGAATCCCCACCAGAAGCCCCCACCAGCAGCCCCCTTCACATCAGAGTACTCACCAGCAGCCCCCTTCACATCAGAGAGTCCCCACCAGAGCCCCCACCATCAGCCCCCTTCCCATCAGAGTCTCCACCAGAAGCCCCCTTCACATCAGAGTACTCACCAGCAGCCCCCTTCACATCAGAGAGTCCCCATGAGAAGCCCCCTTCACATCAGAGTCCCCACCAGAAGCCCCCACCAGCAGCCCTCTTCACATCAGAGTGTCCCCACTAGCAACCCCCTTCACATCAGAGCCCCCACCAGCAGCCCTCTTCACATCAGAGTCCCCATTAGCAGCCCCCACCCGCATTCCCCTTCATATCAGAGAGTCCCCACCAGAAGTCCCCACCAGCAGCCCTCTTCACATCAGAGTCCCCATCAGCAGTCCCCACCCACATTCCCCTTCATATCAGAGAGTCCCCACCAGAAGCCCCCTCCAGCAGCCCCCTTCACAACAGAGATTCCCCACCAGAAGCCCCCATCAGCAGCCCTCTTCACATTAGAGAGTCCCCACCAGAAGCCCCCTTCATATCAGAGTCCCCAACAGAAGTCCCATTCCCAACAGAGTCCCCATCAGGAGTCCCCACCAGCAGCCACCTTCACATCAGAGTCCTCACCAGCAGCCCCCTTCACATCAGAGCCCCCACCAGCAGCCCCCTTCATATCAGAGAGTCCCCACCAGAAGCCCCCTTCACATCAGAGTCCCCAACAGAAGTCCCATTCCCAACAGAGTCCCCATCAGGTGTCCCCACCAGCAGCCACAATCACATCAGAGTCCCCACCAGCAGCCCCCTTCACATCAGAGCCTCCACCAGCAGCCCCCTTCATATCAGAGAGACCCCACCAGAAGCCCCCTTCACATCAGAGTCCCCACAAGAAGCCACCACCAGCAGACCCCTTCACATCAGAGAGTCCCCATCAGAAGCCCCTTCACATCACAGTCTCCAACAGAAGCCCGCACCAGCAGCCCTCTTCACATCAGAAAGCCCCCACCAGAAGCCCCCTTCACATCAGAGTCCCCAACAGAAGTCCCATTCCCAACAAGGTCCCCATCAGGAGTCCCCACTAGCAGCCTCTTTCACATTAGAGAATCCCCACCAGCAGCCCCCTTCACATCAGAGCCCCCACCAACAGCCCCCTTCATATCAGAGAGTCCCCACCAGAAGCCCCTTTCACATCAGAGACCCCATCAGGAGTCCCCACTAGCAGCCTCTTTCACATTAGAGAATACCCACCAAAAGCCCCCTTCACATGAGAGTCCCCACCAGAAGTCCCCACCAGCAGCCCCCTTCACATCAGAGAGTCCCCACCAGAGGCCCCTTCACATCAGAGAGTTCCCACCAGAAGCCTCTTCACATCACAGTCTCCAACAGAACCCCCACCAGCAGACGCCTTCACATCAGAGAGTCCCCATCAGAAGCCTCTTCACATCACACTCTCCAACAGAAGCCCCCACCAGCAGCCCTCTTCAGATCAGATAGTCCCCACCAGAAGCCCTCTTCACATCAGATGCCCCCACCAGCAGCCCCCTTCACATCAGATTCCCCACCAGAAGCCCCTTTCACATCAGAGACCCCATCAGGAGTCCCCACCAGCAGCCTCCTTCACATCAGAGTCCCCACCAGAAGACCCCACTAGCAGCCTTCTTCACCTGAGAGAGTCCCCACTAGAAGCCCCCTTCACATCAGAGTCCCCATCAGGAGTCCCAACCAGCTGCCCCCTTCACATCATAGATTTCACACTAGAAGCCCCCATTCACATCAGAGTCCCCATCAGCTGTCCCCACTTGCAGTCCGGTTCAAATCAGAGAGTCCCCACCAAAAGCCCCCTTCACATCAGAATCCCCACCAGAAGCCCCCACCAGCAGCCCCTTCACATCAGAGTACTCACCAACAGCCCCCTTCACATCAGAGAGTCCCCACCAGAGCCCCCACCATCAGCCCCCTTCCCATCAGAGTCTCCACCAGAAGCCCCCTTCACATCAGAGTACTCACCAGCAGCCCCCTTCACATCAGAGAGTCCCCATGAGAAGCCCCCCTCACATCAGAGTCCCCACCAGAAGCCCCCACCAGCAGCCCTCTTCACATCAGAGTGTCCCCACCAGCAACCCCCTTCACTTCAGAGCCCCCACCAGCAGCCCTCTTCACATCAGAGTCCCCATCAGCAGCCCCCACCCGCATTCCCCTTCATATCAGAGAGTCCCCACCAGAAGTCCCCACCAGCAGCCTCCTTCACATCAGAGTCCCCATCAGCAGCCCCCACCGCATTCCCCTTCATATCAGAGAGTCCCCACCAGAAGCCCCCGCCAGCAGCCCCCTTCACAACAGAGAGTCCCCACCGGTAGCCCCCATCAGCAGCCCTCTTCACATCAGAGAGTCCCCACCAGAAGCCCACTTCACATCAGAGTCCCCAACAGAAGTCCCATTCCCAACAGAGTCCCCATCAGGAGTCCCCACCAGCAGCCACCTTCACATCAGAGTCCTCACCAGCAGCCCCCTTCACATCAGAGCCCCCACCAGCAGCCCCCTTCATATCAGAGAGTCCCCACCAGAAGCCCCCTTCACATCAGAGTCCCCAACAGAAGTCCCATTCCCAACAGAGTCCCCATCAGGAGTCCCCACCAGCTGCCCCTTTACATCATAGTCCCCAGCAGCAGCCCCCCTCATATCAGAGCCCCCACCATTAGCCCCCTTCCCATCAGAGTCTCCACCAGAAACCCCCTTCACATCAGAGTACTCACCAGCGGCCCCCTTCACATCAGAGAGTCCCCACCAGATGCCCCCACCAGCAGCCCCCTTCACATCAGAGTGTCCCCATGAGAAGCCCCCTTCACATCAGAGTCCCCACCAGAAGCCCCCACCAGCAGCCCTCTTCACATCAGAGTGTCCCCACTAGCAACCCCCTTCACATCAGAGCCCCCACCAGCAGCCCTCTTCACATCAGAGTCCCCATTAGCAGCCCCCACCCGCATTCCCCTTCATATCAGAGAGTCCCCACCAGAAGTCCCCACCAGCAGCCCTCTTCACATCAGAGTCCCCATCAGCAGCCCCCACCCACATTCCCCTTCATATCAGAGAGTCCCCACCAGAAGCCCCCGCCAGCAGCCCCCTTTACAACAGAGATTCCCCACCAGAAGCCCCCATCAGCAGCCCTCTTCACATCAGAGAGTCCCCACCAGAAGCCCCCTTCATATCAGAGTCCCCAACAGAAGTCCCATTCCCAACAGAGTCCCCATCAGGAGTCCCCACCAGCAGCCACCTTCACATCAGAGTCCTCACCAGCAGCCCCCTTCACATCAGAGCCCCCACCAGCAGCCCCCTTCATATCAGAGAGTCCCCACCAGAAGCCCCCTTCACATCAGAGTCCCCAACAGAAGTCCCATTCCCAACAGAGTCCCCATCAGGTGTCCCCACCAGCAGCCATAATCACATCAGAGTGCCCACCAGCAGCCCCCTTCACATCAGAGCCTCCACCAGCAGCCCCCTTCATATCAGAGAGTGCCCACCAGAAGCCCCCTTCACATCAGAGTCCCCACAAGAAGCCACCACCAGCAGACCCCTTCACATCAGAGAGTCCCCATCAGAAGCCCCTTCACATCACAGTCTCCAACAGAAGCCCGCACCAGCAGCCCTCTTCACATCAGAAAGCCCCCACCAGAAGCCCCCTTCACATGAGAGTCCCCACCAGGAGTCCCCACTAGCAGCCCCCTTCACATCAGAGAGTCCCTAACAGAAGCCCCCTTCACATTAGAGTCCCCATCAGGAGTCCCCACCAGCTGCCCCTTTACATCATAGTCCCCAGCAGCAGCCCCCCTCATATTAGAGCCCCCACCATTAGCCCCCTTCCCATCAGAGTCTCCACCAGAAACCCCCTTCACATCAGAGTACTCACCAGCGGCCCCCTTCACATCAGAGAGTCCCCACCAGATGCCCCCACCAGCAGCCCCCTTCACATCAGAGTGTCCCCACTAGCAACCCCCTTCACATCAGAGCCCCCACCAGCAGCCCTCTTCACATCAGAGTCCCCATCAGCAGCCCCCACCCGCATTCCCCTTCATATCAGAGAGTCTCCACCAGAAGTCCCCACCAGCAGCCCTCTTCACATCAGAGTCCCCATCAGCAGCCCCCACCCGCATTCCCCTTCATATCAGAGAGTCCCCACCAGAAGCCCCCGCCAGCAGCCCCCTTCACAACAGAGATTCCCCACCAGAAGCCCCCATCAGCAGCCCTCTTCACATCAGAGAGTCCCCACCAGAAGCCCCCTTCATATCAGAGTCCCCAACAGAAGTCCCATTCCCAACAGAGTCCCCATCAGGAGTCCCCACCAGCAGCCACCTTCACATCAGAGTCCTCACCAGCAGCCCACTTTACATCAGAGCCCCCACCAGCAGCCCCCTTCATATCAGAGAGTCCCCACCAGAAGCCCCCTTCACATCAGAGTCCCCAACAGAAGTCCCATTCCCAACAGAGTCCCCATCAGGTGTCCCCACCAGCAGCCACAATCACATCAGAGTCCCCACCAGCAGCCCCCTTCACATCAGAGCCTCCACCAGCAGCCCCCTTCATATCAGAGAGACCCCACCAGAAGCCCCCTTCACATCAGAGTCCCCACGAGAAGCTACCACCAGCAGACCCCTTCACATCAGAGAGTCCCCATCAGAAGCCCCTTCACATCACAGTCTCCAATAGAAGCCCGCACCAGCAGCCCTCTTCACATCAGAAAGCCCCCACCAGAAGCCCCCTTCACATCAGAGTCCCCAACAGAAGTCCCATTCCCAACAAGGTCCCCATCAGGAGTCCCCACCAGCAGCCACCTTGACATCAGAGTCCCCACCAGCAGCCCCCTTCACATCAGAGCCCCCACCAACAGCCCCCTTCATATCAGAGAGTCCCCACCAGAAGCCCCTTTCACATCAGAGACCCCATCAGGAGTCCCCACTAGCAGCCTCTTTCACATTAGAGAATACCCACCAAAAGCCCCCTTCACATGAGAGTCCCCACCAGAAGCCCCCACCAGCAGCCCCCTTCACATCAGAGAGTCCCCACCAGAGGCCCCTTCACATCAGAGTCCCCATCAGGAGTCCCCACCAGCTGCCCCTTCACATCAGAGAGTCCCCACCTGAAGCCCCCTTCACATCAGTGTTCTCACCAGAAGCCCGCACTTGCAACCCCCTTTACATCAGAGTGTCCCAACCAGAAGCCAGCTTCACATCAGAGTCCCCACCAGCTGACCCCTTCACATCAGAGAATCCCCACCAGAAGCCGCCACCAGCAGCCCCCTTCACATCAGAGTCCCCTCCAGAAGCCCCTTTCACATCAGTGTCCCCACCAGAAGCCCCAATCAGAAGCCCCCTTCACATCAGAGTCCCCACCAGAAGCCCCATTCACAACAGAGTCCCCATCAGGAGTCCCCACCAGCGGCCCCCTTCACATCAGAGTCCTCACCAGCAGCCCCCTTCACATCAGAGAGTTCCCACCAGAAGCCTCTTCACATCACAGTCTCCAACAGAACCCCCACCAGCAGACGCCTTCACATCAGAGAGTCCCCATCAGAAGCCTCTTCACGTCACACTCTCCAACAGAAGCCCTCACCAGCAGCCCTCTTCAGATCAGATAGTCCCCACCAGAAGCCCTCTTCACATCAGATGCCCCCACCAGCAGCCCCCTTCACATCAGATTCCCCAGCAGAAGCCCCTTTCACATCAGAGACCCCATCAGGAGTCCCCACCAGCAGCCTCCTTCACATCAGAGTCCCCACCAGAAGACCCCACTAGCAGCCTTCTTCACCTGAGAGAGTCCCCACTAGAAGCCCCCTTCACATCAGAGTCCCCATCAGGAGTCCCAACCAGCTGCCCCCTTCACATCATAGATTTCACACTAGAAGCCCCCATTCACATCAGAGTCCCCATCAGCTGTCCCCACCAGCTGTCCCCACTTGCAGTCCAGTTCAAATCAGAGAGTCCCCACCAAAAGCCCCCTTCGCATCAGAATCCCCACCAGAAGCCCCCACCAGCAGCCCCCTTCACATCAGAGTACTCACCAGCAGCCCCCTTCACATCAGAGAGTCCCCACCAGAGCCCCCACCATCAGCCCCCTTCCCATCAGAGTCTCCACCAGAAGCCCCCTTCACATCAGAGTACTCACCAGCAGCCCCCTTCACATCAGAGAGTCCCCATGAGAAGCCCCCCTCACATCAGAGTCCCCACCAGAAGCCCCCACCAGCAGCCCTCTTCACATCAGAGTGTCCCCACCAGCAACCCCCTTCACATCAGAGCCCCCACCAGCAGCCCTCTTCACATCAGAGTCCCCATCAGCAGCCCCCACCCGCATTCCCCTTCATATCAGAGAGTCCCCACCAGAAGTCCCCACCAGCAGCCCCCTTCACATCAGAGTCCCCATCAGCAGCCCCCACCGCATTCCCCTTCATATCAGAGAGTCCCCACCAGAAGCCCCCGCCAGCAGCCCCCTTCACATCAGAGAGTCCCCACCAGAAGCCCACTTCACATCAGAGTCCCCTACAGAAGTCCCATTCCCAACAGAGTCCCCATCAGGAGTCCCCACCAGCAGCCACCTTCACATCAGAGTCCTCACCAGCAGCCCCCTTCACATCAGAGCCCCCACCAGCAGCCCCCTTCATATCAGAGAGTCCCCACCAGAAGCCCCCTTCACATCAGAGTCCCCAACAGAAGTCCCATTCCCAACAGAGTCCCCATCAGGAGTCCCCACCAGCTGCCCCTTTACATCATAGTCCCCAGCAGCAGCCCCCCTCATATCAGAGCCCCCACCATTAGCCCCCTTCCCATCAGAGTCTCCACCAGAAACCCCCTTCACATCAGAGTACTCACCAGCGGCCCCCTTCACATCAGAGAGTCCCCACCAGATGCCCCCACCAGCAGCCCTCTTCACATCAGAGTGTCCCCATGAGAAGCCCCCTTCACATCAGAGTCCCCACCAGAAGCCCCCACCAGCAGCCCTCTTCACATCAGAGTGTCCCCACTAGCAACCCCCTTCACATCAGAGCCCCCACCAGCAGCCCTCTTCACATCAGAGTCCCCATTAGCAGCCCCCACCCGCATTCCCCTTCATATCAGAGAGTCCCCACCAGAAGTCCCCACCAGCAGCCCTCTTCACATCAGAGTCCCCATCAGCAGCCCCCACCCACATTCCCCTTCATATCAGAGAGTCCCCACCAGAAGCCCCCGCCAGCAGCCCCCTTCACAACAGAGATTCCCCACCAGAAGCCCCCATCAGCAGCCCTCTTCACATCAGAGAGTCCCCACCAGAAGCCCCCTTCATATCAGAGTCCCCAACAGAAGTCCCATTCCCAACAGAGTCCCCATCAGGAGTCCCCACCAGCAGCCACCTTCACATCAGAGTCCTCACCAGCAGCCCCCTTCACATCAGAGCCCCCACCAGCAGCCCCCTTCATATCAGAGAGTCCCCACCAGAAGCCCCCTTCACATCAGAGTCCCCAACAGAAGTCCCATTCCCAACAGAGTCCCCATCAGGTGTCCCCACCAGCAGCCATAATCACATCAGAGTGCCCACCAGCAGCCCCCTTCACATCAGAGCCTCCACCAGCAGCCCCCTTCATATCAGAGAGTGCCCACCAGAAGCCCCCACCAGCAGACCCCTTCACATCAGAGAGTCCCCATCAGAAGCCCCTTCACATCACAGTCTCCAACAGAAGCCCGCACCAGCAGCCCTCTTCACATCAGAAAGCCCCCACCAGAAGCCCCCTTCACATCAGAGTCCCCACCAGAAGCCCCTTTCACATCAGAGACCCCATCAGGAGTCCCCACTAGCAGCCTCTTTCACATTAGAGAATCCCCACCAAATGCCTCCTTCACATGAGAGTCCCCACAAGAAGCCCCCACCAGCAGCCCCCTTCACATCAGAGAGTCCCTAACAGAAGCCCCCTTCACATTAGAGTCCCCATCAGGAGTCCCCACCAGCTGCCCCTTTACATCATTGTCCCCAGCAGCAGCCCCCCTCATATCAGAGCCCCCACCATTAGCCCCCTTCCCATCAGAGTCTCCACCAGAAACCCCCTTCACATCAGAGTACTCACCAGCGGCCCCCTTCACATCAGAGAGTCCCCACCAGATGCCCCCACCAGCAGCCCCCTTCACATCAGAGTGTCCCCATGAGAAGCCCCCTTCACATCAGAGTCCCCACCAGAAGCCCCCACCAGCAGCCCTCTTCACATCAGAGTGTCCCCACTAGCAACCCCCTTCACATCAGAGCCCCCACCAGCAGCCCTCTTCACATCAGAGTCCCCATCAGCAGCCACCAACCGGATTCCCCTTCATATCAGAGAGTCCCCACCAGAAGTCCCCACCAGCAGCCCTCTTCACATCAGAGTCCCCATCAGCAGCCCCCACCCGCATTCCCCTTCATATCAGAGAGTTCCCACCAGAAGCCCCCGCCAGCAGCCCCCTTCACAACAGAGATTCCCCACCAGAAGCCCCCATCAGCAGCCCTCTTCACATCAGAGAGTCCCCACCAGAAGCCCCCTTCATATCAGAGTCCCCAACAGAAGTCCCATTCCCAACAGAGTCCCCATCAGGAGTCCCCACCAGCAGCCACCTTCACATCAGAGTCCTCACCAGCAGCCCACTTTACATCAGAGCCCCCACCAGCAGCCCCCTTCATATCAGAGAGTCCCCACCAGAAGTCCTCACCAGCATCCCCTTTCACATCAGAGTCCTTATCAGGAGTCCCCACCAGCAGCCCCTTCACATTAGAGAGTCCCCATCAGAAGACCCCACCAGCACTCCTCTTTACATCAGAGTTCCCACCTGAAGCCTCCTTCACATCAGGGTCCTCACCAGCAGCCCTCTTCACATCAGAGTCCCTATCAGGAGTCCCCAACAGCAGCCCCCTTCACATTAGAGAGTCCCCACCAGAAGACCCCACCAGCAGCCCCCTTCACATCAGAGAGTCCTCACCAGAAACCCCCTTCACATCAGAGTCCCCAACAGAAGCTCCCACCAGCAGCCCCCTTCACATCAGAGAGTCCCCACCAGAAGCCCCCTTCACATCAGAGTCCCCAACAGAAGCTCCCACCAGCAGCCCCCTTCATATCAGAGAATCCCCACCAGAAGCCCCTTTCACATCTGAGTCCCTATCAGGAGTCCCCAACAGCAGCCCCCTTCACATTAGAGAGTCCCCACCAGAAGACCCCACCAGAAACCCCTTTCACATCAGTGTCCCTATCAGGAGTCCCCAACAGCAGCCCCCTTCACATTAGAGAGTCCCCATCAGACGACCCCACCAGCAGTCCCCTTCACATCAGAGAGTTCCCACCTGAAGCTCCCTTCACATCAGGGTCCTCACCAGCAGCCCTCTTCACATCAGAGTCCCTATCTGGAGTCCGCAACAGCAGCCCCCTTCACACCGCATTCCCCTTCATATCAGAGAGTCCCCACCAGAAGCCCCCGCCAGCAGCCCCCTTCACAACAGAGAGTCCCCACCGGTAGCCCCCATCAGCAGCCCTCTTCACATCAGAGAGTCCCCACCAGAAGCCCACTTCACATCAGAGTCCCCTACAGAAGTCCCATTCCCAACAGAGTCCCCATCAGGAGTCCCCACCAGCAGCCACCTTCACATCAGAGTCCTCACCAGCAGCCCCCTTCACATCAGAGCCCCCACCAGCAGCCCCCTTCATATCAGAGAGTCCCCACCAGAAGCCCCCTTCACATCAGAGTCCCCAACAGAAGTCCCATTCCCAACAGAGTCCCCATCAGGAGTCCCCACCAGCTGCCCCTTTACATCATAGTCCCCAGCAGCAGCCCCCCTCATATCAGAGCCCCCACCATTAGCCCCCTTCCCATCAGAGTCTCCACCAGAAACCCCCTTCACATCAGAGTACTCACCTGCGGCCCCCTTCACATCAGAGAGTCCCCACCAGATGCCCCCACCAGCAGCCCTCTTCACATCAGAGTGTCCCCATGAGAAGCCCCCTTCACATCAGAGTCCCCACCAGAAGCCCCCACCAGCAGCCCTCTTCACATCAGAGTGTCCCCACTAGCAACCCCCTTCACATCAGAGCCCCCACCAGCAGCCCTCTTCACATCAGAGTCCCCATTAGCAGCCCCCACCCGCATTCCCCTTCATATCAGAGAGTCCCCACCAGAAGTCCCCACCAGCAGCCCTCTTCACATCAGAGTCCCCATCAGCAGCCCCCACCCACATTCCCCTTCATATCAGAGAGTCCCCACCAGAAGCCCCCGCCAGCAGCCCCCTTCACAACAGAGATTCCCCACCAGAAGCCCCCATCAGCAGCCCTCTTCACATCAGAGAGTCCCCACCAGAAGCCCCCTTCATATCAGAGTCCCCAACAGAAGTCCCATTCCCAACAGAGTCCCCATCAGGAGTCCCCACCAGCAGCCACCTTCACATCAGAGTCCTCACCAGCAGCCCCCTTTACATCAGAGCCCCCACCAGCAGCCCCCTTCATATCAGAGAGTCCCCACCAGAAGTCCTCACCAGCATCCCCTTTCACATCAGATTCCTTATCAGGAGTCCCCACCAGCAGCCCCTTCACATTAGAGAGTCCCCATCAGAAGACCCCACCAGCACTCCTCTTTACATCAGAGTTCCCACCTGAAGCCTCCTTCACATCAGGGTCCTCACCAGCAGCCCTCTTCACATCAGAGTCCCTATCAGGAGTCCCCAACAGCAGCCCCCTTCACATTAGAGAGTCCCCACCAGAAGACCCCACCAGCAGCCCCCTTCACATCAGAGAGTCCCCACCAGAAACCCCCTTCACATCAGAGTCCCCAACAGAAGCTCCCACCAGCAGCCCCCTTCATATCAGAGAATCCCCACCAGAAGCCCCTTTCACATCAGAGTCCCTATCAGGAGTCCCCAACAGCAGCCCCCTTCACATTAGAGAGTCCCCACCAGAAGACCCCACCAGAAACCCCTTTCACATCAGTGTCCCTATCAGGAGTCCCCAACAGCAGCCCCCTTCACATTAGAGAGTCCCCATCAGACGACCCCACCAGCAGTCCCCTTCACATCAGAGAGTTCCCACCTGAAGCTCCCTTCACATCAGGGTCCTCACCAGCAGCCCTCTTCACATCAGAGTCCCTATCTGGAGTCCGCAACAGCAGCCCCCTTCACATTTGAGAGTCCCCACCAGAAGACCCCACCAGCAGCCCCCTTCACATCAGAGAGTCCCCACCAGAAACCCCCTTCACATCAGAATCCCCAACAGAAGCACCCACCAGCAGCCCCCTTCACATCAGAGAGTCCCCACCAGAAACCCCCTTCACATCAGAGTCCCCAACAGAAGCTCCCACCAGCAGCCCCCTTCACATCAGAGAATCCCCACCAGAAGCCCCTTTCACATCAGAGTCCCTATCAGGAGTCCCCAACAGCAGCCCCCTTCACATTAGAGAGTCCCCACCAGAAGCCCGCACCAGCAGCTCCCTTCACATCAGAGAGTCCCCACCTGAAGCCCCCTTCACATCAGAGTCCCCACCAGAATCCCCCACCAGAAGCCTCCTTCACATCAGAGTCCCTATCAGGAGTCCCCACCAGCAGCCCCCTTCACATTAGAGAGTCCCCACCAGCAGCCCCCTTCACATCAGAGAGTCCACACTAGAAGCCCCCTTCACATCAGTGTCACCACCACCAACTCCTTTCACATCAGAGCCCCCACTAGCAGCCCTCTTCACATCAGAGTCCCGCTCAGCAGTCCCTACCAGCATTCCCCTTCATATCAGAGAGTCCCCACCAGAAGCCGCCACCAGCAGCCCTCTTCACATCAGAGAGTCCCCACCAGAAGCCCCTTTCACATCAGTGTCCCCACCAGAAGCCCCATTCACAAAAAAGTCCCCATCGGGAATCTCCACCAGCAGCCCCTTCACATCAGAGCCCCCACATGCAACCTCCTTCCCATCAGAGTCTCCACCAGAAGCCCCCTTCACTTCAGAGTCCTCACCAGCAGCCCCCTTCACATCAGAGAGTTCCCACCAGAAGCCTCTTCACATCACAGTCTCCAACAGAAGCCCCCACCAGCAGACGCCTTCACATCAGAGAGTGCCCATCAGAAGCCTCTTCACATCACTGTCTCCAACAGAAGCCCCCACCAGCAGCCCTCTTCACATCAGAGAGTCCCCACCAGAAGCCCTCTTCACATCAGAGTCCCCACCAAAAGCTCCCATCAGCAGCCCCCTTCAGATCAGAGAGTCCCCACCAGAAGCCCCCTTCACATCAGACTCCCCACCAGAAGCACCTTTCACATCAGAGACCTCATCTGGAGTCCCCACCAGAAGCCCCCTTCACATCAGAGTCCCCACCAGAATCCCCCACCAGTAGCCTCCTTCACATCAGAGTCCCTATCAGGAGTACCCACCAGAAGCCCCCACCAGCAGCCCCCTTCACATCAGAGAGTCCACACCAAAACCCCTCTTCACATCAGAGTCCCCACCAGAAGCCCCCACCAGCAGCCCCCTTCACATTAGAGAGTCCCCACCAGAAGCCCTTTTCACATCAGAGTCCCCATCAGGAGTCCCCACCAGCTGCCCCCTTCATATCAGAGTCCCCAACAGAAGTCCCATTCCCAACAGAGTCCCCATCAGGAGTCCCCACCAGAAGCCTCCTTCACATCAGAGTCCCTATCAGGAGTCCCCACCAGCAGCCCCCTTCACATTAGAGAGTCCCCACCAGCAGCCCCCTTCACATCAGAGAGTCCACACTAGAAGCCCCCTTCACATCAGTGTCACCACCACCAACTCCTTTCACATCAGAGCCCCCACTAGCAGCCCTCTTCACATCAGAGTCCCGCTCAGCAGTCCCTACCAGCATTCCCCTTCATATCAGAGAGTCCCCACCAGAAGCCGCCACCAGCAGCCCTCTTCACATCAGAGAGTCCCCACCAGAAGCCCCTTTCACATCAGTGTCCCCACCAGAAGCCCCATTCACAAAAAAGTCCCCATCGGGAATCTCCACCAGCAGCCCCTTCACATCAGAGCCCCCACATGCAACCTCCTTCCCATCAGAGTCTCCACCAGAAGCCCCCTTCACTTCAGAGTCCTCACCAGCAGCCCCCTTCACATCAGAGAGTTCCCACCAGAAGCCTCTTCACATCACAGTCTCCAACAGAAGCCCCCACCAGCAGACGCCTTCACATCAGAGAGTGCCCATCAGAAGCCTCTTCACATCACTGTCTCCAACAGAAGCCCCCACCAGCAGCCCTCTTCACATCAGAGAGTCCCCACCAGAAGCCCTCTTCACATCAGAGTCCCCACCAAAAGCTCCCATCAGCAGCCCCCTTCAGATCAGAGAGTCCCCACCAGAAGCCCCCTTCACATCAGACTCCCCACCAGAAGCACCTTTCACATCAGAGACCTCATCTGGAGTCCCCACCAGAAGCCCCCTTCACATCAGAGTCCCCACCAGAATCCCCCACCAGTAGCCTCCTTCACATCAGAGTCCCTATCAGGAGTACCCACCAGAAGCCCCCACCAGCAGCCCCCTTCACATCAGAGAGTCCACACCAAAACCCCTCTTCACATCAGAGTCCCCACCAGAAGCCCCCACCAGCAGCCCCCTTCACATTAGAGAGTCCCCACCAGAAGCCCTTTTCACATCAGAGTCCCCATCAGGAGTCCCCACCAGCTGCCCCCTTCATATCAGAGTCCCCAACAGAAGTCCCATTCCCAACAGAGTCCCCATCAGGAGTCCCCACCAGCAGCCACCTTCACATCAGAGTCCTCACCAGCAGCCCCCTTTACATCAGAGCCCCCACCAGCAGCCCCTTCATATCAGAGAGTCCCCACCAGAAGTCCTCACCAGCATCCCCTTTCACATCAGATTCCTTATCAGGAGTCCCCACCAGCAGCCCCTTCACATTAGAGAGTCCCCATCAGAAGACCCCACCAGCACTCCTCTTTACATCAGAGTTCCCACCTGAAGCCTCCTTCACATCAGGGTCCTCACCAGCAGCCCTCTTCACATCAGAGTCCCTATCAGGAGTCCCCAACAGCAGCCCCCTTCACATTAGAGAGTCCCCACCAGAAGACCCCACCAGCAGCCCCCTTCACATCAGAGAGTCCCCACCAGAAACCCCCTTCACATCAGAGTCCCCAACAGAAGCTCCCACCAGCAGCCCCCTTCACATCAGAGAGTCCCCACCAGAAGCCCCCTTCACATCAGAGTCCCCAACAGAAGCTCCCACCAGCAGCCCCCTTCATATCAGAGAATCCCCACCAGAAGCCCCTTTCACATCAGAGTCCCTATCAGGAGTCCCCAACAGCAGCCCCCTTCACATTAGAGAGTCCCCACCAGAAGACCCCACCAGAAACCCCTTTCACATCAGTGTCCCTATCAGGAGTCCCCAACAGCAGCCCCCTTCACATTAGAGAGTCCCCATCAGACGACCCCACCAGCAGTCCCCTTCACATCAGAGAGTTCCCACCTGAAGCTCCCTTCACATCAGGGTCCTCACCAGCAGCCCTCTTCACATCAGAGTCCCTATCTGGAGTCCGCAACAGCAGCCCCCTTCACATTTGAGAGTCCCCACCAGAAGACCCCACCAGCAGCCCCCTTCACATCAGAGAGTCCCCACCAGAAACCCCCTTCACATCAGAATCCCCAACAGAAGCACCCACCAGCAGCCCCCTTCACATCAGAGAGTCCCCACCAGAAACCCCCTTCACATCAGAGTCCCCAACAGAAGCTCCCACCAGCAGCCCCCTTCACATCAGAGAATCCCCACCAGAAGCCCCTTTCACATCAGAGTCCCTATCAGGAGTCCCCAACAGCAGCCCCCTTCACATTAGAGAGTCCCCACCAGAAGCCCGCACCAGCAGCTCCCTTCACATCAGAGAGTCCCCACCTTAAGCCCCCTTCACATCAGAGTCCCCACCAGAATCCCCCACCAGAAGCCTCCTTCACATCAGAGTCCCTATCAGGAGTCCCCACCAGCAGCCCCCTTCACATTAGAGAGTCCCCACCAGCAGCCCCCTTCACATCAGAGAGTCCACACTAGAAGCCCCCTTCACATCAGTGTCACCACCACCAACTCCTTTCACATCAGAGCCCCCACTAGCAGCCCTCTTCACATCAGAGTCCCGCTCAGCAGTCCCTACCAGCATTCCCCTTCATATCAGAGAGTCCCCACCAGAAGCCGCCACCAGCAGCCCTCTTCACATCAGAGAGTCCCCACCAGAAGCCCCTTTCACATCAGTGTCCCCACCAGAAGCCCCATTCACAAAAAAGTCCCCATCGGGAATCTCCACCAGCAGCCCCTTCACATCAGAGCCCCCACATGCAACCTCCTTCCCATCAGAGTCTCCATCAGAAGCCCCCTTCACTTCAGAGTCCTCACCAGCAGCCCCCTTCACATCAGAGAGTTCCCACCAGAAGCCTCTTCACATCACAGTCTCCAACAGAAGCCCCCACCAGCAGACGCCTTCACATCAGAGAGTGCCCATCAGAAGCCTCTTCACATCACTGTCTCCAACAGAAGCCCCCACCAGCAGCCCTCTTCACATCAGAGAGTCCCCACCAGAAGCCCTCTTCACATCAGAGTCCCCACCAAAAGCTCCCATCAGCAGCCCCCTTCAGATCAGAGAGTCCCCACCAGAAGCCCCCTTCACATCAGACTCCCCACCAGAAGCACCTTTCACATCAGAGACCTCATCTGGAGTCCCCACCAGAAGCCCCCTTCACATCAGAGTCCCCACCAGAATCCCCCACCAGTAGCCTCCTTCACATCAGAGTCCCTATCAGGAGTACCCACCGGAAGCCCCCACCAGCAGCCCCCTTCACATCAGAGAGTCCACACCAAAACCCCTCTTCACATCAGAGTCCCCACCAGAAGCCCCCACCAGCAGCCCCCTTCACATTAGAGAGTCCCCACCAGAAGCCCTTTTCACATCAGAGTCCCCATCAGGAGTCCCCACCAGCTGCCCCCTTCACATCAGAGAGTCCAAACTAGAAGCCCCCATTCACATCAGAGTCCCCATCAGCAGTCCCCACCGGCATTCCCCTTCACATCAGAGAGTCCCCACCAGTGGCCCCAACCAGCAGCCCGCTTCACATCAGGAGTCCCCACCAGCAGCCCCGTTCACATCAACGGGTCTCTACCAGAAGCCCACTTCACACAAGAATCCTCACCAGCAGCCCCTTTCACATCAGAGAGTCCCCATCAGAAGACCCCACCAGCAGTCCCCTTCACATCACAGTCCCCACCAGAAGCCCACACTAGCAACCCCCTTCACATGAGGAAGTCCCCACCAGAATCCCCTTTCACATCAGTGTCCCCAACAGAAGCCCCAATCAGAAGCCCCCTTCACATCAGAGTCCTCACCAGCAGCCCCCTTCACATCAGAGAGTTCCCACCAGAAGCCCCCACCAGCAGCCCCCTTCCCAACAGAGAGTCCCCACCAGAAGCCCCCATCAGCAGCCCTCTTCACATCAGAGAGTCGCCTCCAGAAGCCCCCTTCACATCAGAGTCCCCAACAGAAGTCCCATTCCCAACAAGGTCCCCATCAGGAGGCCCCACCAGCAGCCACCTTGACATCAGAGTCCCCACCAGCAGCCCCCTTCACATCAGAGCCCCCACCAACAGCCCCCTTCATATCAGAGAGTCCCCACCAGAAGCCCCCTTCACATCAAAGTCCCCAACAGAAGTCCCATTCTCAACAGAGTCCCCATCAGGTGCCTCCAACAGCAGCCACCTTCACATCAGAGTACCCACCAGCAGCCCCCTTCACATCAGAGCCCCCACCAGCAGCCCCCTTCACATCAGAGTCCCCATGAGAAGCCACCACCAGCAGACCCCTTCACAACAGAGATTCCCCATCAGAAGCCCCTTCACATCACAGTCTCCAACAGAAGCCCACACCAGCAGCCATCTACACATCAGAGAGCCCCCACCAGATGCCCCCTTCACATCAGAGTCCCCACCAGAAGCCCCTTTCACATCAGAGACCCCATCAGGGGTCCCCACTAGCAGCCTCCTTCACATCAGAGAGTCCCCACCAAAAGCCCCCTTCACATGAGAGTCCCCACCAGAAGCCCCCACCAGCAGCCTCCTTCACATCAGAGAGTCCCCACCAGAGGCCCCTTCACATCAGAGTCCCCATCAGGAGTCCCCACCAGCTGCCCCTTCACATCAGAGAGTCCCCACCTGAAGCTCCCTTCACATCAGTGTCCCCACCAGAAGCCCGCACTTGCAACCCCCTTCACATCAGAGAGTCCCAACCAGAAGCCAGCTTCACATCAGAGTCCCCACCAGCTGACACCTTCACATCAGAGAGCCCACACTAGAAGCCCCCTTCACATCAGAGATTCCACACTAGAAGCCCCCTTCACATCAGTGTCCTCACCACCAACTCCTTTCACATCAGAGCCCCCACTAGCAGCCCCCTTCACATCTGAGTCCCCATCAGCAGCCCCCTTCACATCAGAGTCCCGCTCAGCAGTCCCCACCAGAATTCCCCTTCATATCAGAGAGTCCCCACCAGAAGCCGCCACCAGCAGCCCCCTTCACATCAGAGAGTCCCCACCAGAACCCCCTTTCACATCAGTGTCCCCAACAAAAGCCCCAATCAGAAGCCCCTTCACATCAGAGTCCACACCAGAAGTCCCATTGACTTCAGAGTCCACATCAGGAGTCCGCACCAGCAGCCCCGTTCACATCAAATGCCCCGTACACACGAGAGGACTTATGTCCGACAGACTTCCAAAGGAGTTCCGCCGGAGTTCCGCCGGAGTTCTGACAGACTTTTCGGCTGAACGAACTTGGCCACACACGATCACACTAAACTCCGACGGATTCGAACGTGATGACGTACGACCCGACTCGAATAAGGAAGTTCATAGCCAGTAGCCAATAGCTGCCCTAGCGTCGGTTTTAGTCCGTCGGAGTAGCATACACACGAGCAGAGTTTTCGAAGGGGACCGGGTCCGGCGGAGTTCCTTCGGGAAAATTTGAAGCATGCTTCATTTCTAAAGTCCGTCAGACTTTGGCGAATCAAAAGTCCGTTGCAGCCCACACACGATCGGATAGTCTGACGGACTCGGTCCTTCGGACTTTGGATGTTGAAAAGTCCGCTCGTGTGTACGGGGCAAAAGAGTCCCTACCAGAAGCCCGCGTCACACCAGAGTCCTCACCAGCAGCCCCTTTCACATCAGAGTCCTTATCAGGAGTCCCCACCAGCAGTCCCTTCACATTAGAGAGTCCCCATCAGAAGACCCCACCAGCAGTCCCCTTCACATCAGACAGTTCCCACCAGAAGCCCCCTTCACACCAGGGTCCTCACCAGCAGACCCCTTCACATCAGAGTCCCTATCAGGAGTCCCCAGCAGCAGCCCCCTTCCCATTAGAGAGTCCCCACCAGAAGACCCCACCAGCAGCCCCCTTCACATCAGAGAATCCCCACCAGAAACCCCCTTCACATCAGAGTCCCCAACAGAAGCTCCCAACAGCAGCCCCCTTCACATCAGAGAGTGCCCACCAGAAGCCCCCTTCACATCAGAGTCCCCACCAGAAGCCCCATTCACAAAAAAGTCCCCATCGGGAGTCTCCACCAGCAGCCCCTTCACATCAGAGTCCCCAACAGAAGCTCCCACCAGCAGCCCCCTTCACATCAGAGAGTCCCCACCAGAAGCCCCCTTCACATCAGAGTCCCCAACAGAAGCTTCCACCAGCAGCCCCCTTCACATCAGATAATCCCCACCAGAAGCCCCTTTCACATCAGAGTCCCTATCAGGAGTCCCCAACAGCAGCCCCCTTCACATTAGAGAGTCCCCACCAGCAGCCTCCTTCACATCAGAGAGTCCCCACCTGAAGCCCCCTTCACATCAGAGTCCCCACCAGAATCCCCCACCAGAAGCCACCTTCACATCAGAGAGTCCACACTAGAAGCCCCCTTCACATCAGTGTCCCCACCAGCAGCCCCCTTCACATCAGAGCCCCCACTAGCAGCCCCTTTCCCATCAGAGTCCCCACCAGCAGCCCCCTTCACATCAGAGTCCCGCTCAACAGTCCCCACCAGTATTCCCCTTCATATCAGAGAGTCCCCACCAGAAGCCGCCACCAGCAACCCCCTTCACATCAGAGAGTCCCCACCAGAAGCCCCTTTCACATCAGTGTCCCCAACAGAAGCCCCAATCAGAAGCCCCCTTCACATCAGAGTCCCCACCAGAAGCCCCATTCACAAAAAAGTCCCCATCAGGAGTCCCCACCAGCAGCCCCTTCACATCAGAGCCCCCACATGCAGCCTCCTTCCCATCAGAGTCTCCACCAGAAGCCCCCTTCACATCAGAGTCCTCACCAGCAGCCCCCTTCACATCAGAGAGTTCCCACCAGAAGCCTCTTCACATCACCGTCTCCAACAGAAGCCCCCACCAGCAGCCCTCTTCACATCAGAGAGTCCCCACCAGAAGCCCTCTTCACATCAGGTCGCCACCAAAAGCTCCCATCTGCAGCCCCCTTCAGATCAGAGTACCCACCAGCAGCCCCTTCACATCAGATTCCCCACCAGAAGCCCCTTTCATATCAGAGACCTCATCTGGAGTCCCCACCAGAAGCCCCCTTCACATCAGAGTCCCCACCAGAATCCCCCACCAGTAGCCTCCTTCACATCAGAGTGTCCCCATCAGAGTCCCCAACAGAAGCCCCCACCAGCAGCCTCCTTCACATCAGAGAGTCCCCACCAGAAGCCCTTTTCACATCAGAGTCCCCTTCAGGTGTCCCCACCAGCTGCCCCCTTCACATCAGAGAGTCCAAACTAGAAGCCCCCATTCACATCAGAGTCCCCATCAGTAGTCCCCACCAGCTGCCCCTTCACATCAAAGAGTCCCCACCTGAAGCCCCCTTCACATCAGTGTCCCCACCAGAAGCCAGCACTTGCAACCCCCTTCACATCAGAGAGTCCCAACCAGAAGCCAGCTTCACATCAGAGTCCCCACCAGCTGACACCTTTACATCAGAGAGTCCACACTAGAAGCCCCCTTCACATCAGTGTCCCCACCACCAACTCCTTTCACATCAGAGCCCCCACTAGCAGCCCCCTTCCCATCAGAGTCCCCACCATCAGCCCCCTTCACATCAGAGTCCCGCTCAGCAGTCCCCACCAGCATTCCCCTTCATATCAGAGAGTCCCCACCAGAAGCCGCCACCAGCAGCCCCCTTCACATCAGAGAGTCCCCACCAGAAGCCCCTTTCATATCAGTGTCCCCAACAAAAGCCCCAATCAGAAGCCCCCTTCACATCAGAATCCCCACCAGAAGCCCCATTCACAACACATTCCCAACCAGAAGTCCCATTGACTTCAGAGTCCACATCAGGAGTCCGCACCAGCAGCCCCGTTCACATCAACAAGTCCCTACCAGAAGCCCGCGTCACACCAGAGTCCTCACCAGCAGCCCCTTTCACATCAGAGTCCTTTTCAGGAGTCCCCACCAGCAGTCCCTTCACATTAGAGAGTCCCCATCAGAAGACCCTACCAGCAGTCCCCTTCACATCAGAGAGTTCCCACCAGAAGCCCCCTTCACATCAGGGTCCTCACCAGCAGACCCCTTCACATCAGAGTCCCTATCAGGAGTCCCCAACAGCAGCCCCCTTCCCATTAGAGAGTCCCCACCAGAAGACCCTACCAGCAGCCCCCTTCACATCAGAGAATCCCCACCAGAAACCCCCTTCACATCAGAGTCCCCAACAGAAGCTCCCACCAGCAGCCCCCTTCACATCAGAGAGTCCCCACCAGAAGCCCCCTTCACATCAGAGTCCCCACCAGAAGCCCCATTCACAAAAAAGTCCCCATCGGGAGTCTCCACCAGCAGCCCCTTCACATCAGAGTCCCCAACAGAAGCTCCCACCAGCAGCCCCCTTCACATCAGAGAGTCCCCACCAGAAGCCCCCTTCACATCAGAGTCCCCAACAGAAGCTCCCACCAGCAGCCCCCTTCACATCAGATAATCCCCACCAGAAGCCCCTTTCACATCAGAGTCCCTCTCAGGAGTCCCCAACAGCAGCCCCCTTCGCATTAGAGAGTCCCCATCAGAAGCCCCCACCAGCATCCCCCTTCACATCAGAGAGTCCCCACCAGCAGCCTCCTTCACATCAGAGAGTCCCCACCTGAAGCCCCCTTCACATCAGAGTCCCCACCAGAATCCCCCACCAGAAGCCTCCTTCACATCAGAGTCCCTATCAGGAGTCCCCACCAGCAGCCCCCTTCACATCAGAGAGTCCACACTAGAAGCCCCTTCACATCAGTGTCCCCACCAGCAGCCCCCTTCACATCAGAGCCCCCACTAGCAGCCCCTTTCCCATCAGAGTCCCCACCAGCAGCCCCCTTCACATCAGAGTCCCGCTCAGCAGACCCAACCAGTATTCCCCTTCATATCAGAGAGTCCCCACAGGAAGCCGCCACCAGCAGCCCCCTTCACATCAGAGAGTCCCCACCAGAAGCCCCTTTCACATCAGTGTCCCCAACAGAAGCCCCAATCAGAAGCCCCCTTCACATCAGAGTCCCCACCAGAAGCCCCATTCACAAGAAAGTCCCCATCAGGAGTCCCCACCAGCAGCCCCTTCACATCAGAGCCCCCACCAGCAGCCTCCTTCCCATCAGAGTCTCCACGAGAAGCCCCCTTCACATCAGAGTCCTCACCAGCAGCCCCCTTCACATCAGAGAGTTCCCACCAGAAGCCTCTTCACATAACCGTCTCCAACAGAAGCCCCCACCAGCAGCCCTCTTCACATCAGAGAGTCCCCACCAGAAGCCCTCTTCACATCAGAGTCGCCAACAAAAGCTCCCATCAGCAGCCCCCTTCAGATCAGAGTACCCACCAGCAGCCCCTTCACATCATATTCCCCACCAGAAGCCCCCTTCACATCAGAGTCCCCACCAGAATCCCCCACCAGTAGCCTCCTTCACATCAGAGTCCCAATCAGGAATCCCCACCAGCAGCCCCCTTCACATTAGAGAGTCCCCACCAGAAGCCCCCACCAGCAGCCCCCTTCACATCAGAGTGTCGCCACCAGATGCCCCCTTCACATCAGAGTCCCCAACAGAAGCCCCCCCCAGCAGCCTCCTTCACAGAGAGTCCCCACCAGAAGCCCTTTTCACATCAGAGTCCCCATCAGGAGTCCCCACTAGCTGCCCCCTTCACATCAGAGAGTCCAAACTAGAAGCCCCCATTCACATCAGAGTCCCCATCAGCAGTCCCCACCAGCATTCCCCTTCACATCAGAGAGTCCCCACCAGTGGCCCCCACCAGCAGCCCACTTCACATCAGAGAGTCCCAACCAGAAGCCCCCTTCACATCAGAGTCCCCACCAGAAGCCCCCACCAGCAGCCCCCTAAACATCAGAGAGTCTCCACCAGAGGCCCCCTTCACTTCAGAGTCCCCACCAGCTGCCCCTTCACATCAGAGCGTCCCCACCAGAAGCCCCCACCAGCAGCCCTCTTCAAATCAGAGAGTTGGCACCAGAAGCCCCCTTCACATCACAGTCCCCACCAGAAGCCCACACTAGCAACCCCCTTCACATCAGGGAGTCCCCACCAGAAGCCCCCTTCACATTAAAGGGTCCCCACCAGAAGCCCACACCAGCAGCCCCTTCACACCAGAGAGTCCACACTAGAAGCCTCCTTCACATCAGAGTCCCCATAAGCAGTCCCCACCTGCAGTCCCCTTCACATCAGAGTGTCCCCACCAGAAACCCCCTTCACATTAGAGTCCCCACCAGAAGCCCACACCAGCAGCCCTCTTCACATCAGAGTTGCCACCAGAAGCCCCCTTCACATCAGAGTCCCCACCAGAAGACCCCACTAGCAGCCTTCTTCACCTGAGAGTGTCCCCACCAGCAGCCCCCTTCATATCAGAGTCCCCACCAGCAGCCCCCTTCACATCAGAGTCCAAATCAGAGTCCCCATCCGGAGTCCCCACCAGCAGCCCCTTTCACATCATAGTCTCCCCCAGAAGCCCCCTTCACATCAGAAGTCCCCACTAGCAGCTCACTTCACATCAGAGAGTCCCCACAAGAAGCCCCCACCAGTAGCCCCCTTAACATCAGAGAGTCCCCACCAGAAGCCTCCTTCACATCAGATTCCCCACCAGAATTTCCATTGACTTCAGAGTCCACATCAGGAGTCCACACCAGCAGCCCCGTTCACATCAACGGGTCTCTACCAGAAGCCCACTTCACACAAGAATCCTCACCAGCAGCCCCTTTCACATCAGAGTCCTTATCAGGAGTCCCCACCAGCAGCCCCTTCACATTAGAGAGTCCCCATCAGAAGACCCCACCAGCAGGCCCCTTCAAATCAGAGAGTTCCCACCAGAAGCCCCCGTCACATCACAGTCCCTATCAGGAGTCCCCAACAGCAGCCCCCTTCACATTAGAGAGCCCCACCAGAAGACCCCACCAGCAGCCCCCTTCACATCAGAGAGTCCCAACCAGAAACCTCCTTCACATCAGAGTCCCCAACAGAAGCTCCCACCAGCAGCCCCCTTCACATCAGAGAGTCCCCACCAGAAGCTCCCTTCACATCAGAGTCCCCAACAGAAGCTCCCACCAGCAGCCCCCTTCACATCAGAGAATCCCCACCAGAAGCCCCTTTCACATCAGAGTCCCTATCAGGAGTCCCCAACAGCAGCCCCCTTCATATTAGAGAGTCCCCACCAGAAGCCCCCACCAGCAGCCCCGTCACATCAGAGAGTCCCCACTAAAAGCCCCCTTCACATCAGAGTCCCCACCAGAAGCCCCCCACCAGCAGCCCCCTTCACATCAGATAGTCCCCACCAGCAGCATCCTTCACATCAGAGAGTCCCCACCAGAAGCCCCCTGCACATCAGAGTCCCAACCAGAATCCCCCACCAGAAGCCTCCTTCACATCAGAGTCCCTATAAGGAGTCCCCATCAGCAGCCCCCTTCACATTAGACAGTCCCTACCAGAAGCCCCCACCAGCAGCCCCTTTCACATCAGATTCCCCATCAGTTCAGGAGTTCCCACCAGCTGCCCCTTTCACATCAGAGAGTCAAAACTAGAAGCCCCCATTCACATCAGAGTCCCCATCAGCAGTTCCCACCGGCATTCCCCTTCACATCAGTCCTCACCAGTGGCCCCCAGCAGCAGCCCGCTTCACATCAGAGAGTCCCAAACAGAAGCCCTCTTCACATCAGAGTCCCCACCAGAAGCCCCCACCAGCTGGCCCTTCACATCAGAGCATCCCCACCAGAAGCCCCCACCAGCAGCCCTCTTCACATCAGAGATTTGGCACCAGAAGCCCCCTGCTCATCACAGTCCCTACCACAAGCCCGAACTAGCAACCCCCTTCACATCACGGAGTCCCCACCAGAAGCCCCCTTCACATCAGAGTCCCCACCACCAACTCCTTTCACATCAGAGCCCCCACTAGCAGACCCCTTCCCGTCAGAGTCCCCACCAGCAGCCCCCTTCACATCAGAGTCCCGATCAGCAGTCCCCACCAGCATTCCCCTTCATATCAGAGAGTCCCCACCAGAAGCCGCCACCAGCAGCCCCCTTTACATCAGAGTCCCCTCCAGAAGCCCCTTTCACATCAGTGTCCCCACCAGAAGCCCCAATCAGAAGCCCCCTTCACATCAGAGTCCCCACCAGAAGCCCCATTCACAACAGAGTCCCCATCAGGAGTCCCCACCAGTGGCGCCCTTCACATCAGAGTCCTCACCAGCAGCTCCCTTCACATCAGAGAGTTCCCACCAGAAGCCTCTTCACATCACAGTCTCCAACAGAACCCCCACCAGCAGACGCCTTCACATGAGAGAGTCCCCATCAGAAGCCTCTTCACATCACACTCTCCAACAGAAGCCCCCACCAGCAGCCCTCTTCAGATCAGAGAGTCCCCACGAGAAGCCCTCTTCACATCAGAGTACCCACCAGCAGCCCCTTCACATCAGATTCCCCACCAGAAGCCCCTTTCACAAAAAAGTCCCCATTGGGAGTCTCCACCAGCAGCCCCTTCACATCAGAGCCCCCACATGCAGCCTCCTTCCCATCAGAGTCTCCACCAGAAGCCCCCTTCACATCAGAGAGTTCCCACCAGAAGCCTCTTCACATCACAGTCTCCAACAGAAGCCCACACCAGCAGACGCCTTCACATCAGAGAGTCCCCATCAGAAGCCTCTTCACATCACCGTCTCCAACAGAAGCCCCCACCAGCAGCCCTCTTCACATCAGAGAGTCCCCACCAGAAGCCCTCTTCACATCAGAGTCCCCACCAAAAGCTCCCATCAGCAGCCCCCTTCAGATCAGAGAGTCCCCACCAGAAGCCCCCTTCACATCAGATTCCCCACCAGAAGCACCTTTCACATCAGAGACCTCATCTGGAGTCCCCACCAGAAGCCCCCTTCACATCAGAGTCCCCACCAGAATCCCCCACCAGTAGCCTCCTTCACATCAGAGTCCCTATCAGGAGTACCCACCAGAAGCCCCCACCAGCAGCCCCCTTCACATCAGAGAGTCCCCACCAAAACCCCTCTTCACATCAGAGTCCCCACCAGAAGCCCCCACCAGCAGCCCCCTTCACATTAGAGAGTCCCCACCAGAAGCCCCTTTCACATCAGTGTCCCCAACAGAAGCCCCAATCAGAAGCCCTCTTCACATCAGAGTCCCCACCAGAAGCCCCATTCACAAAAAAGTCCCCATCAGGAGTCTCCACCAGCAGCCCCTTCAAATCAGAGCCCCCACATGCAGCCTCCTTCCCATCAGAGTCTCCACCAGAAGCCCCCTTCACATCAGAGTCCTCACCAGCAGCCCCCTTCACATCAGAGAGTTCCCACCAGAAGCCTCTTCACATCACAGTCTCCAACAGAAGCCCCCACCAGCAGACGCCTTCACATCAGAGAGTCCCTATCAGAAGCCTCTTCACATCACCGTCTCCAAAAAAATCCCCCACCAGCAGTCCTCTTCACATCAGAGTCCCCACCAGAAGCCCTCTTCACATCAGAGTCCCCACCAAAAGCTCCCATCAGCAGCCCCCTTCAGATCAGAGAGTCCCCACCAGAAGCCCCCTTCACATCAGATTCCCCACCAGAAGCACCTTTCACATCAGAGACCTCATTCGGAGTCCCCACCAGAAGCCCCCTTTACATCAGAGTCCCCACCAGAATCCCCCACCAGTATCCTTCTTCACATCAGAGTCCCTATCAGGAGTACCCACCAGAAGCCCCCACCAGCAGCCCCCTTCACATCAGAGAGTCCCCACCAAAACCCCTCTTGACATCAGAGTCCCCACCAGAAGCCCCCACCAGCAGCCCCCTTCACATTAGAGAGTCCCACCAGAAGCCCCTTTCACATCAGAGTCCCCATCAGGAGTCCCCACCAGCTGCCCCCTTCACATCAGAGAGTCCAAACTAGAAGCCCCCATTCACATCAGAGTCCCCATCAGCAGTCCCCACCGGCATTCCCCTTCACATCAGAGAGTCCCCACCAGTGGCCCCACCAGCAGCCCGCTTCACATCAGAGACCCAACCAGAAGCCCCCTTCACATCAGAGTCCCCACCAGAAGCCCCCACCAGCAGCCCCCTAAACATCAGAGAGTCTCCACCAGAGGCCCCTTCACGTCAGAGTCCCCATCAGGAGTCCACACCAGCTGCCCCTTCACATCAGAGCGTCCCCACCAGAAGCCCCCACCAGCAGCCCTCTTCACATCAGAGAGTTGGCACTAGAAGCCCCCTTCACATCAGAGTCCCCATCAGCAGTCCCCACCTGCAGTCCCCTTTACATCAGAGTGTCTCCACCGGAAGCCCCCTTCACATTAGAGTCCCCACCAGATGCCGACACCAGCAGCCCTCTTCACATCAGAGTTGCCACCAGAAGCCCCCTTCACATCAGAGTGCCCACCAGAAGACCCCACTAACAGCCTTCTTCACCTGAGAGTGTCCCCACTAGAAGCCCCCTTCACATCAGAGTCCCCACCAGCAGCCCCCTTCATATCAGAGTCCCCACCAGCAGTCCTCTTCACATCAGAGTCCACATCAAAGTCCCCATCAGGAGTCCCCACCAGCAGCCCCTTTAACATCATAGACTCCACCAGAAGCCCCCTTCAGAACAGAAGTCCCCACCAGCAGCTCACTTCACATCAGAGAGTCCCCACGAGAAGCCCCCACCAGTAGCCCCCTTTACATCAGAGAGTCCCCACCAGAAGCCTCCTTCACATCAGATTCCCCACCAGAAGTCCCATTCACAAAAAAGTCCCCATCAGGAGTCTCCACCAGCAGCCCCCTTCACATCAGAGAGTTCCCACCAGAAGCCCACTTCACATCACAGTCTCCAACAGAACCCCAACCAGCAGACGCCTTCACATCAGAGAGTCCCCATAAGAAGCCTCTTCACATCACAGTCTCCAACAGAAGACCCCACCAGCAGCCCTCTTCAGATCAGAGAGTTCCCACCAGAAGCCTCTTCACATCACAGTCTCCAACAGAAGCCCCCACCAGCAGACGCCTTCACATCAGAGAGTCCCCATCAGAAGCCTCTTCACATCACCGTCTCCAACAGAAGCCCCCACCAGCAGCCCTCTTCACATCAGAGAGTCCCCACCAGAAGCCCTCTTCACATCAGAGTCCCCACCAAAAGCTCCCATCAGCAGCCCCCTTCAGATCAGAGAGTCCCTACCAGAAGCCCCCTTCACATCAGAGTACCCACCAGCAGCCCCTTCACATCAGATTTTCCAACAGAAGCACCTTTCACATAAGAGACCTCATCTGGAGTCCCCACCAGAAGCCCCCTTCACATCAGAGTCCCCACCAGAATAGCCCACCAGTAGCCTCCTTCACATCAGAGTCCCTATCAGGAGTACCCACCAGAAGCCCCCACCAGCAGCCCCCTTCACATCAGAGAGTCCCCACCAAAACCCCTCTTCACATCAGAGTCCCCACCAGAAGCCTCCACCAGCAGCCCCCTTCACATTAGAGAGTCCCACCAGAAGCCCCTTTCACATCAGAGTCCCAATCAGGAGTCCCCACCAGCTGCCCCCTTCACATCAGAGAGTCCAAACTAGAAGCCCCCATTAACATCAGAGTCCCCATCAGCAGTCCCCACCGGCATTCCCCTTCACGTCAGAGAGTCCCCACCAGTGGCCCCCACCAGCAGCCCGCTTCACATCAGAGTCCCAACCAGAAGCCCCCTTCACATCAGAGTCCCCACCAGAAGCCCCCACCAGCAGCCCCCTAAACATCAGAGAGTCTCCACCAGAGGCCCCTTCACGTCAGAGTCCCCATCAGGAGTCCCCAAGAGCTGCCTCTTCACATCAGAGCGTCCCCACCAGAAGCCCCCAGCAGCAGCCCTCTTCACATCAGAGAGTTGTCACCAGAAGCTCCCTTCACCTCACAGTCCCCACCAGAAGCCCGCACTAGCAACCCCCTTCACGTCAGGGAGTCCCCACCAGAAGCCCCCTTCACATTATAGGGTCCCCACCAGAAGCCCCCACCAGCAGCCCCTTCACACCAGAGAGTCCACACTAGAAGCCCCCTTCACATCAGAGTCCCCATCAGCAGTCACCACCTGCAGTCCCCTTCACATCAGAGTGTGCCCACCGGAAGCCCCATTCACATTAGAGTCCCCACCAGAAGCCCACACCAGCAGCCCTCTTCACATCAGAGTTGCCACCAGAAGCCCCCTTCACATCAGAGTCCCCACCAGAAGACCCCACTAGCAGCCTTTTTCACCTGAGAGTGTCCCCACTAAAAGCCCCCTTCACATCAGAGTCCCCACCAGCAGCCCCCTTCATATCAGAGTCCCCACCAGCAGCCCCCTTCACATCAGAGTCCACATCAGAGTCCCCATCAGGATTCCCCTCCAGCAGCCCGTTTAACATCATAGACTCCACCAGAAGCCCCCTTCAGAACAGAAGTCCCCACCAGCAGCTCACTTCACATCAGAGAGTCCCCACCAGAAGCCTCCTTCACATCAGATTCCCCACCAGAAGTCCCATTGACTACAGAGTTCTTATCAGGAGTCCCTACCAGCAGCCCCTTCACAACAGAGAGTCCCCATCAGAAGACCCCACCAGCAGTCCCCTTCACATCAGAGAGTTCCCACCAGAAGCCCCCTTCACATCAAGGTCCTCACCAGCAGCCCCCTTCACATCAGAGTCCCTATCAGGAGTCCCCAACAGCAGCCCCCTTAACATTAGAGAGTCCCCACCAGAAGACCCCACCAGCAGCCCCCTTCACATCGGAGAGTCCCCACCAGAAACCCCCTTCACATCAGAGTCCCCAACAGAAGCTCCCAGCAGCAGCCCCCTTCACATCAGAGAATCCCCACCAGAAGCCCCTTTCACATCAGAGTCCCTATCAGGAGTCCCCAACAGCAGCCCCCTTCACATTAGAAAGTCCCCACCAGAAGCCCCCACCAGCAGCCCCTTCACATCAGAGAGTCCCCACCAAAAGCCCCCTTCACATCAGAGTCCCCACCAGAAGCCCCCACCAGCAGCCCCCTTCACATCAGAGAGTCCCCACCAGCAGCCTCCTTCATATCAGAGAGTCCCCACCAGAAGCCACCACCAGCAGCCCCCTAAACATCAGAGAGTCTCCACCAGAGGCCCCTTCACGTCAGAGTCCCCATCAGGAGTCCCCACCAGCTGCCCCTTCACATCAGAGCGTCCCCACCAGAAGCCCCCACCAGCAGCCCTCTTCACATCAGAGAGTTGGCACTAGAAGCCCCCTTCACATCAGAGTCCCCATCAGCAGTCCCCACCTGCAGTCCCCTTTACATCAGAGTGTCCCCACCGGAAGCCCCCTTCACATTAGAGTCCCCACCAGAAGCCCACACCAGCAGCCCTCTTCACATCAGAGTTGCCACCAGAAGCCCCCTTCACATCAGAGTCCCCACCAGAAAACCCCACTAGTAGCCTTCTTCACCTGAGAGTGTCCCCACTAGAAGCCCCCTTCACATCAGAGTCCCCACCAGCAGCCCCCTTCATATCAGAGTCCCCACCAGCAGCCCCCTTCACATCAGAGTCCACATCAGAGTCCCCATCAGGATTCCCCACCAGCAGCCCCTTTAACATCATAGACTCCACCAGAAGCCCCCTTCAGAACAGAAGTCCCAACCAGCAGCTCACTTCACATCAGAGAGTCCCCACGAGAAGCCCCCACCAGTAGCCCCCTTCACATCAGAGAATCCCCACCAGAAGCCTCCTTCACATCAGATTCCCCACCAGAAGTCCCATTGACTACAGAGTTCTTATCAGGAGTCCCTACCAGCAGCCCCTTCACAACAGAGAGTCCCCATCAGAAGACCCCACCAGCAGTCCCCTTCACATCAGAGAGTTCCCACCAGAAGCCCCCTTCACATCAAGGTCCTCACCAGAAGCCCCCTTCACATCAGAGTCCCTATCAGGAGTCCCCAACAGCAGCCCCCTTCACATTAGAGAGTCCCCACCAGAAGACCCCACCAGCAGCCCCCTTCACATCGGAGAGTCCCCACCAGAAACCCCCTTCACATTAGAGTCCCCAACAGAAGCTCCCAGCAGCAGCCCCCTTCACATCAGAGAATCCCCACCAGAAGCCCCTTTCACATCAGAGTCCCTATCAGGAGTCCCCAACAGCAGCCCCCTTCACATTAGAAAGTCCCCACCAGAAGCCCCCACCAGCAGCCCCTTCACATCAGAGAGTCTCCACCAAAAGCCCCCTTCACATCAGAGTCCCCACCAGAAGCCCCCACCAGCAGCCCCCTTCACATCAGAGAGTCCCCACCAGCAGCCTCCTTCATATCAGAGAGTCCCCACCAGAAGCCACCTTAACATCAGAGTCCCCACCAGAAGCCCCCACCAGCAGCCCCCTAAACATCAGAGAGTCTCCACCAGAGGCCCCTTCACGTCAGAGTCCCCATCAGGAGTCCCCACCAGCTGCCCCTTCACATCAGAGCGTCCCCACCAGAAGCCCCCACCAGCAGCCCTCTTCACATCAGAGAGTTGGCACTAGAAGCCCCCTTCACATCAGAGTCCCCATCAGCAGTCCCCACCTGCAGTCCCCTTTACATCAGAGTGTCCCCACCGGAAGCCCCCTTCACATTAGAGTCCCCACCAGAAGCCCACACCAGCAGCCCTCTTCACATCAGAGTTGCCACCAGAAGCCCCCTTCACATCAGAGTCCCCACCAGAAAACCCCACTAGTAGCCTTCTTCACCTGAGAGTGTCCCCACTAGAAGCCCCCTTCACATCAGAGTCCCCACCAGCAGCCCCCTTCATATCAGAGTCCCCACCAGCAGCCCCCTTCATATCAGAGTCCCCACCAGCAGCACTCTTCACATCAGAGTCCACATCAGAGTCCCCATCAGGAGTCCCCACCAGCAGCCCCTTTAACATCATAGACTCCACCAGAAGCCCCCTTCAGAAGTCCCCACCAGCAGCTCACTTCACATCAGAGAGTCCCCACGAGAAGCCCCCACCAGTAGCCCCCTTCACATCAGAGAATCCCCATCAGAAGCCTCCTTCACATCAGATTCCCCACCAGAAGTCCCATTGACTTCAGAGTCCTTATCAGGAGTCCCCACCAGCAGCCCCTTCACAACAGAGAGTCCCCATCAGAAGACCCCACCAGCAGTCCCCTTCACATCAGAGAGTTCCCACCAGAAGCCCCCTTCACATCAGGGTCCTCACCAGCAGCCCCCTTCACATCAGAGTCCCCACCAGAAGACCCCACCAGCAGCCCCCTTCACATCAGAGAGTCCCCATCAGAAGCCCCCTTCACATCAGAGTCCCCATCAGAAGCTCCCAGCAGCAGCCCCCTTCACATCAGAGAATCCCCACCAGAAGCCCCTTTCACATCAGAGTCCCTATCAGGAGTCCCCAACAGCAACCCCCTTCACATTAGAGAGTCCCCACCAGAAGCCCCCTTAACATCAGAGTCCCCACCAGAAGCCCCCACCAGCAGCCCGCTAAACATCAGAGAGTCTCCACCAGAGGCCCCTTCACGTCAGAGTCCCCATCAGGAGTCCCCACCAGCTGCCCCTTCACATCAGAGCGTCCCCACCAGAAGCCCCCACCAGCAGCCCTCTTCACATCAGAGAGTTGGCACCAGAAGCCCCCTTCACATCACAGTCCCCACCAGAAGCCCGCACTAGCAACCCCCTTCACATCAAGGAGTCCCCACCAGAAGCCCCCTTCACATTATAGGGTCCCCACCAGAAGCCCCCACCAGTAGCCCCTTCACACCAGAGAGTCCACACTAGAAGCCCCCTTCACATCAGAATCCCCATCAGCAGTCCCCACCTGCAGTCCCCTTCACATCAGAGCGTCCCCACCGGAAGCCCCCTTCACATTAGAGTCCCCACCAGAAGCCCACACCAGCAGCCCTCTTCACATCAGAGTTGCCACCAGATGCCCCCTTCACATCAGAGTCCCCACCAGAAGACCCCACTAGCAGCCTTCTTCACCTGAGAGTGTCCCCACTAGAAGCCCCCTTCACATCAGAGTCCCCACCAGCAGCCCCCTTCATATCAGAGTCCCCACCAGCAGCCCCCTTCACATCAGAGTCCACATCAGAGTCCCCATCAGGAGTCCCCACCATCAGCCCCTTTAACATCATAGACTCCACCAGAAGCCCCCTTCAGAACAGAAGTCCCCACCAGCAGCTCACTTTACATCAGAGAGTCCCCACGAGAAGCCCCCACCAGTAGCCCCCTTCACATCAGAGAGTCCCCACCAGAAGCCTCCTTCACATCAGATTCCCCACCAGAAGTCCCATTGACTTCAGAGTCCTTATCAGGAGTCCCCACCAGCAGCCCCCTTCACATCAGAGAGTTCCCACTAAAAGCCTCTTCACATCACAGTCTCCAACAGAACCCCCACCAGCAGACGCCTTCACATCAGAGAGTCCCCATAAGAAGCCTCTTCACATCACAGTCTCCAACAGAAGACCCCACCAGTAGCCCTCCTCACATCAGAGAGTCCCCACCAGAAGCCCTCTTCACATCAGAGTCCCCACCAAAAGCTCCCATCAGCAGCCCCCTTCAGATCAGAGAGTCCCCACCAGAAGCCCCCTTCACATCAGAGTACCCACCAGCAGCCCCTTCACATCAGATTCCCCACCAGAAGCACCTTTCACATCAGAGACCTCATCTGGAGTCCCCACCAGTAGCCCCCTTCACATCAGAGTCCCCACCAGAATCCCCCACCAGTAGCCTCCTTCACATCAGAGTCCCTATCAGGAGTACCCACCAGAAGCCCCCACCAGCAGCCCCCTTCACATCAGAGAGTCCCCACCAAAACCCCTCTTCACATCAGAGTCCCCACCAGAAGCCCCCACCAGCAGCCCCTTTCACATTAGAGAGTCCCACCAGAAGCCCCTTTCACATCAGAGTCCCCATCAGGAGTCCCCACCAGCTGCCCCCTTCACATCAGAGAGTCCAAACTAGAAGCCCCCATTCACATCAGAGTCCCCATTAGCAGTCCCCACCGGCATTCCCCTTCACATCAGAGAGTCCCCACCAGTGGCCCCCACCAGCAGCCCGCTTCACATCAGAGTCCCCACCAGAAGCCCCCACCAGCAGCCCCCTAAACATCAGAGAGTCTCCACCAGAGGCCCCTTCAGGTCAGAGTCCCCATCAGGAGTCCCCACCAGCTGCCCCTTCACATCAGAGCGTCCCCACCAGAAGCCCCCACCAGCAGCCCTCTTCACATCAGAGAGTTGGCACCAGAATCCCCCTTCACATCACAGTCCCCACCAGAAGCCTGCACTAGCAACCCCCTTCACATCAGGGAGTCCCCACCAGAAGCCCCCTTCACATTATAGGGTCCCCACCAGAAGCCCCCACCTGCAGCCCCTTCACACCAGAGAGTCCACACTAGAAGCCCCCTTCACATCAGAGTCCCCATCAGCAGTCCCCACCTGCAGTCCCCTTCACATCAGAGTGTCCCCACCGGAAGCCCCCTTCACATTAGAGTCCCCACCAGAAGCCCACACCAGCAGCCCTCTTCACATCAGAGTTGCCACCAGAAGCCCCCTTCACATCAGAGTCCCCACCAGAAGACCCCACTAGCAGCCTTCTTCACCTGAGAGTGTCCCCACTAGAAGCCCCCTTCACATCAGAGTCCCCACCAGCAGCCCCCTTCATATCAGAGTCCCCACCAGCAGCCCCCTTCACATCAGAGTCCACATCAGAGTCCCCATCAGGAATCCCCACCAGCAGCCCCTTTAACATCATAGACTCCACCAGAAGCCCCCTTCAGAACAGAAGTCCCCACCAGCAGCTCGCTTCACATCAGAGAGTCCCCACGAGAAGCCCCCACCAGTAGCCCCCTTCACATCAGAGAGTCCCCACCAGAAGCCTCCTTCACATCAGATTCCCCACCAGCAGCCCCTTCACATTAGAGAGTCCCTATCAGAAGACCCCACCAGCAGTCCCCTTCACATCAGAGAGTTCCCACCAGAAGCCCCCTTCACATCAGGGTCCTCACCAGCAGCCCCCTTCACATCAGAGTCCCTATCAGGAGTCCCCAACAGCAGCCCCCTTCACATTAGAGAGTCCCCACCAGAAGCTCCCAGCAGCAGCCCCCTTCACATCAGAGAATACCCTCCAGAAGCCCCTTTCAGATCAGAGTCCCTATCAGGAGTCCCCAACAGCAGCCCCCTTCACATTAGAGAGTCCCCACCAGAAGCCCCCACCAGCAGCCCCTTCACATCAGAGAGTCCCCACCAATAGCCCCCTTCACATCAGAGTCCCCACCAGAAGCCCCCACCAGCAGCCCCCTTCACATCAGAGAGTCCCCACCAGCAGCCTCCTTCACATCAGAGAGTCCCCACCAGAAGCCCCCTTAACATCAGAGTCCCCACCAGTATCCCCCACCAGAAGCCTCCTTCACATCAGAGTCCCTATCAGGAGTTCCCACCAGCTGCCCCTTTTACTTCAGAGAGTCCAAACTAGAAGCCCCCATTCACATCAGAGTCCCCATCAGCAGTCCCCACCAGCTGCCCCTTCACATCAGAGCGTCCCCACCAGAAGCCCCCACCAGCAGCCCTCTTCACATCAGAGAGTTGGCACCAGAAGCCCCCTTCACATCACAGTCCCCACCAGAAGCCCGCACTAGCAACCCCCTTCACATCAGGGAGTCCCCACCAGAAGCCCCCTTAACATTAGAGTCCCCACCAGAAGCCCCCACCAGCAGCCCTTTTCACATCAGAGAGTTGGCACCGGAAGCCCCCTTCACATCACAGTCCCCACCAGCTGCCAGATTCCCATCAGAGAGTCCCCACCAGAAGCCCCCACCAGCAGCCCCTTCACACCAGAGAGTCCACACTAGAAGCCCCCTTCACATCAGAGTCCCCATCAGCAGTCCCCACCTGCAGTCCCCTTCACATCAGAGTGTCCCACCAGAAGCCCCCTTCACATCAGAGTTGCCACCAGAAGCCCCCTTCACATCAGAGTCCCCACCAGCTGCCAGATTCCCATCAGAGAGTCCACCAGAAGCCCCCACCAGCAGCCCCTTCACACCAGAGAGTCCACACTACTTGCCCCCTTCACATCAGAGTCCCCATCAGCAGTCCCCTTCACATCAGAGAGTCCCCACTAGAAGCCCCCACCAGTAGCCCCCTTCACATCAGAGTGTCCCCACCAGAAGCCTCCATCACATCAGATTCCCCACCAGAAGTTCCATTGACTTCAGAGTCCACATCAGGAGTCCACACCAGCAGCCCTGTTCACATCGAGTCCCCACCAGAAGTCCACTTCACATCAGAGTCCTCACCAGCAACCCCTTTCACATCAGAGTCCCTATCAGGAGTCCCCACCAGCAGCCCCGTTCACATCAACGAGACCCCACCAGAAGTCCACTTCACATCAGAGTCCTCACCAGCAGCCCCCTTCACATTAGAGAATCCCCACCAGAAGCCCCCACCAGTAGCCCCCTTCACATCAGAGAGTCCCCACCAGAAGCCCCCTTCACATCAGAGTCCCCAACAGAAGCTCCCAAGAGCAGCCCCCTTTACATCAGAGAATCCCCACCAGAAGCCCCCTTCACATCAGAGTCCCCACCAGCAGCCCCCTCATATCAGAGCCCCCCAGCAGCCCCCTTCCCATCGTAGTCTCCACCAGAAGCCCCCTTCACATCAGAGAGTCCCCACCAGAAGCCCCCACCAGCAGCCCACTTCACATCAGAGAGTCCCTATCAGAAGCCCTCTTCACATCAGAGTCCCCACCAGAAGCCCCCACCAGCAGCCTTCTTCAAATCAGAGTCCCCACCAGAAGCCCCTTCACATCAGAGTCCCCACCAGAAGCCCCCATCTGCAGTCCCCTTCACATCAGAGCCACCACCAGCAGACCCCTTCCCATCATAGTCCCCATCAGAAGCCTCCTTCACATCAGAGTCACCACCAGCAGCCCCTTCTGTTAGAAAAGTTTTAAATGTTTATTGTGTGACTATTATAAAAACAATATTCCTGAGACTGATTTTTAAAAACTTACTTCTGAGCACATTATTGTATTAACTTGTTGTATTGTTTTGTCTTAACTAACTCCATAGTAGGTTGTAGGATGATTAGGTTTAACTAAATATGATAGCCTAAGACTAAACGGGAAACATGAATACCAAAATAAAGTACCAGTTTGTACCATGACACGTTATTTATGTTTCCTCAGCCAATAGAAGCATAGAGGTGGTATTCTTGTAGGAATAAGGGGGGAGACAGATTCTTTTGTGAGACTGTTTTTCTTCAGCTTCTGTCCTGTAAGCATGTCTCCCTTTTGTGGGCCACATCAGAAATAAATTGTCTGCTTCTCAATACATCTGGAGTTTTGACTGATCACAAGAGAAGATTCCTAACATTTTTGGTCCTTCGAGCCGGAAACAACACTTTGGTTTTCAGATCAGACGGCCCAACAAAACTTCGGTGAGTATTGGACTTTGAAGCTCACTGCACACTTTAAGACCCCCCATTCAATGTTATTTGGTGAAAAAGGGGCGGGGGCCTATGGTCTGAATTCCACTGTCTGTTTCCGAACTTAGTGTGATCCAGTCCAGGTGTTTGAGAGGTAAGATAATTTAAATGATTCTTAATTCTTTCTAAGAGTCTCTTTTTCTCTTTCTATTTGATTTTGGTTCAATGTGTTGTAATTGCCGACATTGGTATTGATCGTATAATATCTAGATGATCCAGTGCTCGTACAGACACTTGGGGACGTTGTCTAAGGTATAAAAATTACGTCGCCCGCTGTCCGGACAGATAACAAAAAGATTTGAGGTATACCGAACGCTGTCGGAGGTTGAATGCCCGACTATTTAAGCGCTGTTTAGTTAAGTGATCTAAAAAGTTTGCAAGGTTAACTTTCTTCTGTGTGTGTTTACTTTATCTTTGTTCATGTTCAACCTTTTTTGATTCTCTCTATAGTGTGGGGAGTGCTGATATTTTTACTTTTGTATTTCCATTGTTACCCCACGGTACAACAGTCTTTATTCGTTTACATGTTTTGTGCTGCGTATTCCTAATGTGCCTTTAGAAGGAGATAAGAAATCATTCTTCACGTTCTCATGATCTGTGTGTCTGTAAAAAAAAAAAAAAAAGGAACGCACTGAACTCACTCTCCCCCTCCCCCTCCCCTCATGTACGCAGTGCTGATTCCTGTCTGAATTTGTAAAAGTTAACCCTTGACCAGTTATGACAATACAGAAGGGTTATATTGTAAATATTGAAACTTAGCATAAAAGAAAAAAAGGTACACTGATAACACCAGGTTGCTTTATTATTTTAGCATGCCATGGTGTTACAGGAAGCAAGTGGCAGAAATTGTTTATGGTTTGGGTAGATGGGAAAACATGAAGGTGGATTGCACTGTGGAGTGAATAGAATGTTGTAGAATTATTATCAGGTGGCTTGATGAATGTGAAAAAAATAAATAAAAAGGCTGAGGATGTTTTCATTACTATGATGGTCAAGAAGCTGTTTCTCGGAAACAAGAAAATGCAGATTGCCTGACAGAGGTTAACTTGTGCATCTGTGAAAATATTAGGACTTTTGGTGGGAAAGAAAGTCTGAATAATAGTCTTAAAGTAAATATTTATATTGGATGAGTTATTTTTAGAATTCACAGACTTTCCACTGTGAAGTGTTAATGATACAATGCTGTTTATATTTGGGTACATTTATAAAGTCAAAAGGCTAAGTTCTGAATCAGAATACTAAATATTAATTAAAAAGAAAGAAAGTTCTATTTTGGGACCCTGTGGATAAGCTTAAATTGTTAGGACCCAAAGTTCAAAAAAAGGTATGGGTTGGAAATGGCAGCGTATTGGCTTCAGCATGCTAGAATTAGAGTAGAAGGAAGGAGAACAAAGGAAAAATGCCAAGCCCAATTGTCCCTAGTGGACAAAGAGGATGATCTCATCTGCTATACCCAGAGACCACCTCCTTATAATGGTTCTCCCCCTCAGGTGCAAGCAACTGCCCAGAGTAATACCTTCCTTGTGACATCCACCCCTGTCAAAGGAACCGCCTCTGAACAAAACCCCAACTCCACTTCCTCAATCTCTCCAGACAGTAGTTCAGTCCTGGAGATGAACAGATCGATCCTTGAAACATTAACTGACGCCATAACTCATGCACTAGGTGCCCCAGCAGGAGCCAAGAGACTAAGTAAATCTCCTATTAGGTATGGTGTGGAGGACGGTGTGGAATACCCCTTGATAGAGGTCCCAAACCCAAGGGGAGGACAGAATGATGCACTGGGCCAACCATATCCCTTGACTATGACTGTTTTTCGACCATGGACTGACAGTGATATACAATAGGCTACAGAACACATAAAACATCCAAAATTAGGTCCAGCTGAATTCATTGAAAACATAGAGGGATTACGGAACAGTTATAAATTGAATGGGGTGGAAGTAGAGAGAGCCCTGAGGAGAGTATTAGGATAAGATTGGGCATCGGTAAAGGGGGACTGGGACCCCTGCGTCCCAGGAAATGCACAGGGACGGGAGGATCCATTGCCTCCAGAAAGCCCAGACTTAGGAAACAGGTTGACTGCCTTACTGAACAGATGCCAGCTTAGATGGGTACAACGGACTGATTGGCAAAAAAATATGACAGTACAAGAAGACAAAGAAAGTGTCAGTGACTACTTAAATAAATTACGAGAGATTTTTAGAGTGTTCTCCGGGCTCCCCGAAGCTGAGGATGTGAATAGTGCATATCAACAACAGTTAAAGATTGCTTTTTTAAATGGATTGAAACAGGATCATAAGGATTGCATTGTTAAAAACACGGTTACTTACCGAACTGCATCAATTTTAGATGTTTTACAATATGCTAAGCATTCTGAGAAGTATTTGAAAACAAAGGCAAAAAATAATGTGAAAGTAAAGGTTTTTGTGCAAGGTGATGAAGGAGAGGAGGTGTCACGTACCTGGTAAACGAGCCCAGAATGCAGGGAGCCGCCTCTCGTAGCCTCTGGCTCGAGAACCCCTGAGGGTGGTAACAGGGATTCAAAAGTTCAGAGGGCACAAGTGCCTGGCAAGTGAAGGCAGGTCCGGATAGTCAGCAGCAACACAGACAGTAGATAGGTACGGCTGATGACAGTCGGCAGGTGGCAGCAAGCACAGACAGATGGACTGGAATGGCAGACGATCGTCAGCAGAAGACAGCAGGCTCAGGCAGATCAAGGCAGGAATGGCAGGAGGTCATCAGCGGAGACAGCAGGCTCAGGCAGATCAAGGCAGGAACGGCAGGAGGTCGTCAGCGGAGACAGCAGGCTCAGGCAGATCAAGGCAGGAACGGCACGAGGTCGTCAGCGGAGACAGCAGGCACTGGAAATCCGAACGGATCGGCAGGTAACAGCAGAGTCGGGTACAGGCCGGGTCGGCAGCAGGCGGTCAACAACGGTACAAGGGTAGAGGCAGAGACGTGGTCAGACAGGCAGGTAGTCGGTGGCAGGCAGCAAACGAACGTGGTCAAGAACAAGCCGGGTCACAGGAATCAAGGCAACAGGTAACAGGTAACAGAATCTCCGAACACGCTGTAGACTGGACAGCAAGAGGGAAACGGAGGCAGAGTCCTTAACCACTACAATACAGGGCACTTTCACCCCCTTTCTTCCCAGCCCAATTTTCAGCTTTCAGCGCTCTAGCGCTTTCAGTGACAATTGCGCGGTCATGCTACACTGTACCCAAATGAAATTGTTATCATTTTGTTCGCACAAATAGAGCTTTATTTTGGTGTTATTTATTCACGACTCCGTTTTTCTTTTTTGCGATATAAGCGCAAAAATAGCGGAGATTTGGAAAAAAAACTATATTTTCTTTTTTCTATTTGAAAAGAAATCCAATAAAATCAAATTTTGTCATAAATTTAAGCCAAAATGTATTCTGCTACATGTTTTTGGTAAAAAAAATTCCGTTAAGTGTATAATAATTGGTTTGTGTGATCACGGACATATGTACGCAAATGATCATGTACATATGTGTGCAGGTGATCACGTATATATGTGTGCAGATAATCATTGGGACATGTGATTTTAGTGGGACATATGTGGGGGACATGTTTTTATTATTAGGGACATGTGTTTTTATTATTTGGGGACATGTATGTTTTGGGGACATGTGTGTTTTGGGGACATATGTGGGGACTGTGTTTGTACTGTGTGGTGTGTTGTGTGTTTACACTACACTGATGATCAGTGAGTAAAAAGCTGTAAAAAGCAGCCCATACTCACTGATCATCAGCCGGCTGCAGCGTTCTGCTCTCCTCTCCTCAGCGGTGACTTCCGTGTGAGGAGAGGAGAGCCGATTGCCTAGCAACCGGCTGTTTGTTTACATCACATGACGGCCGTGATTGGACACGGCCGTCATGTGATCAGGAGGGCCAATCACAGAGCCCTCCTGCCGATCTGAGATGTGCCGTGTCCGGGTGACACGAGCACATCGGGATCGCGCCGCTGCGCGCGCGTGCGCGCGCGCGATCCCGCTACTCCTGAAGGACGTTCCTGAACGGCCTGTCAGGAGTAGACGGCTCCCACCCGGCCATATATATGCATTGGCCGGGTGGGAAGTGGTTAAGAAACCTTTAGGGCGCCAAAGCGGTCGCACGACAAGTCTGTGTGCCCCCACGAGTGGCCATGCGTCCGTTCGTGACCCCGCGCACCCGCGTGCACTCGTTCGCCACATCGCGCACCCGCATGTGCCCGATCGTGCCAACGCGCACCCGCGTGCGTCCGTTCGCGTTAACACGCACTAAAGGGAAACGTCAGGTTCTCAACAACAGGCCTCTACGGGCAGATCTCCCATGTGCGATCGGAACGCCAGGACGGTCGTGACATTGCCCCCCCCCCAAGGGGCAGCCTCCGGATGCCCAGTTGTGCCATCTTACCCAGGTGGGACCTCTTAAAAGCAAGGATTAGTCTCTTCTCGTGGATGTTGGATTCTGGTTCCCAAGAGTTCTCCTCAGGCCTGTCCCCTTTCCATTAAACCAAGAATTGAATCTGGTTCCGTCTCTTCCTACAGTCTAGTATGGATTCAACCTCGAATTCGATTTCCCCATCGACAATCACGGGTTCCGGAGGACTGGTATTTCGGTCGGCAAAAGAATCCGGAATTGCAGGCTTGAGTAGCGATACGTGGAAAACTGGGTGAATCCGAAAAGATTCTGGAAGCTTTAATTCGAATGCCACACTATTCAGTTTCCTCACGAGCGGAAAGGGACAAACAAATTTCGGGCCCAATTTCTTGGATGGGCAAGACAGCTTTAGATTCAGGGTGGACAGCCAGACCTGATCCCCGACCTTGAGATCCAGTTTCCCCTTCTCTTTCTATCAAACACTTCTTTATTGTACTCCTGTGACTTGGTCAAGGTCTCTTGCAGGAGCTTGTTATTTGTCGTAAAGAAGTTGAAGTTCTCCTGCACCGCTGGTACCGGACACTCGGGAAGATTGCCAGACAGAAATAGTGGGTGGAAGCCAAAGTTCGCAAAAAACGGGGATTGCTTGGTGGCAGAGTGAACTGAATTATTGTAGGCGAACTCAGCCAAGGGCAGAAGCGAGGCCCAGTCGTCTTGAGAAAAGGAAGAGAAGCAGCGTAGATACTGCTCCAACGTCTGATTCGTCCTTTCGGTCTGGCCGTTGGTCTGAGGATGATATGCTGAGGACAAGCAGAGTTTAATTTTCAGGGCTTCGCAGAGTGCTCTCCAGAACCTCGAAGTGAACTGCACCCCCCTATCAGATGTGATATTAGTGGGGATGCCGTGGAGTCTCACGATCTCCCTAATGAAGGTCTTGGCCGTCTCTGTGACTGAAGGAGTGCCCCTCATGGGCAAAAAGTGGGCCATCTTGGTGAGCCTATCTACCACAACGAAAATCGTAGAATAATCCTCCGAAGGGGGTAACTCGACGATGAAATCCATGGAGATCATTCTCCATGGTCTGTCAGGAATGGGCAGTGGCTTCAGCAGACCCCAGGCTCTTGACTTACTGCCCTTGCTCCGGATACAGGTGATCCAGCCTCTACATATTTCCTGCAGTCATCTTTCATCCGTGGCCACCAGAACGTACGTCGGAGTAACTCCAAGGTCTTGTGCACCCCAAAATGGCCGGTCAACAGATGGTCGTGACAGGAGCCAAGAACCAGAGTCTGTACTTCCTGGGGGACAAAGATCTTGTCCTCGTACCAAAGAAGATCATTACTGGATGACAGCGGGATGTCAGGTGGAGGGGTAGTGCCTATGGAGGCCTGCTTAACTTGAGACACTAAATCCCCCTGGAGCAGGAGAAAGTTCCCCGCGGAAAGGATGGTATCCGAAGACAAAGGACTTTCTGGTTGACTATACATGCGAGACAGGGCGTCAGGCTTGGTGTTCTTGGATCCTGGACGGTAGGTAATATGAAACAAAAACCTGGAGAAGAAGAGCGCCCACCTGGCCTGACGTGGTTTCAATCTCTTCGCTGATTTAAGATATTCCAAGTTCTTATGGTCTGTATAAACCAGGATCGGGTGGGTGGCGCCCTCAAGAAGATAGCGCCATTCCTCGAGTGCTGCCTTTATTGCCAGTAGCTCGCGATCACCGACATCGTAGTTCTTTTCCACCTCAGACAGCTTGCGGGAGAAGAAGGCGACCGGATGCAGCAAAGACTTGGGCCCCTGTCTCTGGGAGAGCACTGCCCCAACCGCTATTTCTGAAGCATCCACTTCTAGGATGTATGGCAGAGCGGAATCGGGATGTTTTAGGACGGAAGCCGATACAAATAAGTCCTTCAGAATCTTGAAAGCCTCTTGCGCCTCGGGGGTCCATCGGAACTTCTGACCCTGTTTGGTCAATCCGGTGATGAGGGAAATGATAGAGGAGAATCCCTTAATAAATTTCCGGTAGAAGTTAGCGAACCCCACAAACCGCTGAACCCCCTTCTTATCGGAAGGGGCAGGCCAGTCCTGGATAGCAGAGATCTTCTGGGGGTCCATCTCGACTCCTTTTACTGAAATGATCAGACCGAGAAACTGGATGCTCTGTTGCTCGAACCTCGTCCGGTTTGGCATACAGGCCGTGAAGACGGAGACGAGCTAGGACATTCTTGACGTGTTCTCGGTGGTCGGCTAAAGTGGAGGAAAAAATCAGGATGTCATCAAGATAAATTATTACAAATAGGTCAAGGTAGTCTCTAAAAATATCATTGACAAAGTGTTGGAATGTGGCTGGGGCATTGCACAACCCAAACGGCATAACAAGATATTCGAAGTGCCCAAAGCGGGTACGGAAGGCAGTCTTCCATTCATCACCCCTCCGAATGCGGACGAGGTTGTAGGCACCCCGAAGATCCAGCTTGGAGAATATTTTAGCAGAACCTAGTCTCTGAAAAAGTTTGGGTACTAATGGCAGGGGGTAACGGTTTTTAATGGTAATCTTATTCAATGCCCGATAGTCCACACATGGGCGTAGGGAATGGTCCTTCTTTTCAACAAAGAAGATCCCTGCACCTGCCGGGGAGGTGGAAGGTAGGATGAATCCCTTCTCAAGGTTGTCATCTAGGTAGGATCTCAGGGTACTCAGCTCAGACTCAGATAGAGGGAAGATTCTTCCGAAAGGGATCTCTGCCCCAGGTAGTAATTCAATAGGACAGTCGTATGGCCTATGGGGTGGTAGGGTTTCGGCACCCTTCTTACTGAATACATCCAGGAAATCATGATAGTCCTTGGGTACGGCTTGTCGGGTCTCAGCGTCTGTTTCCAAACAGAGGAGGGCAGAAGAGTCCCTGTCAACAACTGGGAAACAATGCTGGAGGCAATAGACCAAAGGGAACTCAATTCTTCCAGTGGCCCAATCGATGCGTGGGTTGTGTGCCCTCAACCAAGGCATGCCTAGAATGACGGGAAACAATGGAGACTTGATGACGTCTAGGCATAAGAACTCCTGGTGAGTCCCGGCAATGGTAGCGGATAAAGGGGTAGTCTCCTGGGTCACTGGTCCGGATTCAAGGATAGAACCATCGGCCAAAAATACTGAAAGCCCTTTCTCTCTAGGCCAAAGAGGAATCTTGTTCTTTAGAGCGAAGGACGAGTCCACAAAGCCACTACACGCCCCGGAATCAATAACTGCGTGGGTTTGGACAGTCCTTCCTGGAAGCTGCAAAAGAACAGGGACAGCCAGGTGAGAAGTGTTATTAGACAACACGGGTGAGGGAGCAGGTGGGATGAGAAGGCACTTACGCATCTTAGCTGGGCAAGTGCGAACAAAGTGTCCCGTTTCTCCGCAATAAAGACAAAGGTTGCCGACCCGGCGGCGTTGACGTTCCTCAGGTGTCAGGGATGGTCGGAGTAGCCCCAGCTGCATGGGTTCCGGAAGATCCAGTGTGGCCGTGACAGGAGCAGAAGGGGCCGAATGAGTGGAGCTTGGCACACGTGGCAACATCCAGACGGGGCGGGTGGCTGTGGTGGAACGCTCCTGACGACGCTCTCTTAAACGTCTGTCGATTTGAACCAAAATGTCTATGAGGGCTTCCAGAGTCTCAGGGATGCCTACACGTGCCAGTTCGTCTTTCAGAGGCTCAGACAGGCCCATACGGAATTGGTATCAAAGGGCTGCGTTGTTCCAGTCCGTGTCGGAACTCCAGCGTCTGAATTCCGACACGTAATCCTCCACGGGCCTGCGACCTTGTTGCAGGGCGTGTAAGGCTGCCTCTGCAGTAGCAGCAAGTTGAGGGTCTTCATATAGTCTTGACATTGCCAGGAAAAAGGTATTCAGAGTGTCTAAAGATGGATCCTTCCGCTCCAAGAGGCGGTGTGCCCAGGCCTGCGGTTTGTCCGTCAATAGGGAAATGACAAACCCTACTTTGGTTGCCTCGAGGGAGAAGGTCCTTGGTTGCAAGGCAATAAAAGAGTTCGCAAGAGTTGCCCGAAAATCGTTCCGGAGTAGGGACCCTGGGTTCGGGTGGCATCATCACCACCGATGGTGGGGCATGGGACCCGGAGGTAGCTGGCGAGGTAGCAGATAGAGCTTGAACTTGTTCCTCCAGTCTGCCATAACCTTCCTGCAGGTTCTTCACCGCCTGGGTAAGGCCGGCAAGATGGCGGCAGAGCTCGTCCGTAGGCTCGGACATGGCTGTCCAGTACTGTCACGTACCTGGTAAGCGAGCCCAGAATGCAGGGAGCGGCCTCTCATAGCCTCTGGCTCGAGAACCCCTGAGGGTGGTAACAGGGATTCAAAAGTTCAGAGGGCACAAGTGCCTGGCAAGTGAAGGCAGGTCCGGATAGTCAGCAGCAACACAGACAGCAGGTAGGTACGGCTGATGACAGTCGGCAGGTGGCAGCAAGCACAGGCAGATGGACTGGAATGGCAAACGATCGTCAGCGGAAGACAGCAGGCTCAGGCAGATCAAGGCAGGAACAGCAGGCGGTCGTTAGCGGAGACAGCAGGCTCAGGCAGATCAAGGCAGGAACGGCAGGAGGTCGTCAGCGGAGACAGCAGGCTCAGGCAGATCAAGGCAGGAACGGCAGGAGGTCGTCAGCGGAGACAGCAGGCTCAGGCAGATCAAGGCAGGAACGGCACGAGGTCGTCAGCGGAGACAGCAGGCACTGGAAATCCGAACGGATCGGCAGGTAACAGCAGAGTCGGGTACAGGTCGGGTCGGCAGCAGGCGGTCAACAACGGTACAAGGGTAGAGGCAGAGACGTGGTCAGACAGGCAGGTAGTCGGTGGCAGGCAGCAAACGAACGTGGTCAAGAACAAGCTGGGTCACAGGAATCAAGGCAACAGGTAACAGGTAACAGAATCTCCGAACACGCTGTAGACTGGACAGCAAGAGGGAAACGGAGGCAGAGTCCTTAAGAAACCTTTAGGGCGCCAAAGCGGTCGCACGACGAGTCTGCGTGCCCCCGCGAGTGGCCATGCGTCCGTTCGTGACCCCGCGCACCCGCGTGCGCTCGTTCACCACATCGCGCACCCGCGTGTGCCCGATCATGCCAACGCGCACCCGTGTGCGTCCGTTCGCGTTAACACGCGCTAAAGGGAAACGACAGGTTCTCAACAACAGGCCTCTACGGGCAGGTCTCCCATGTGCGATCGTAACGCCAGGACGGTCGTGACAGGAGGATGCAGAAGAGTACACTGCTGAGGCAGAACCAGAGGGGTCTCATAGAGGGAGAGGCACAGGTGGTTTTAGAGGAAGGACTACTCTACAAAATTAGACAGTGCAACTAGAGCACTTCCACCCTGTGTACAAGCACTGGTAGCAGCAGCGGTGTAGTGGTTAGCACTCTCACCTAGCAGTAAAAAGGGTCGCTGGTTCGAATCACAATCATGACCCTGCCTGGAGTTTGCATGTACTCCCTGTGCCTGCATGGGTTTCCTCCGGGTGCTCTGGTTTCCTCCCACACTCCAGGGACATGCAGGTGGGTTGATTGGCTTCTGTCCCGGGTTGGCCCTGGTATATGAATATGGGGACCTTGGATTGTTGGATCCTTGAGGGTAGAGACCAATGTGAGTGTGCAATGTACAGGGGGGTCTCTAGGTGAAGCATTTTGAGTAAGGAGATTCAGCATATATCTTGACATAATAGAAAATAGTCATTTAACCACTTAAATGAAGGGGGCACTTAAACCCCCCTCAGTCCCAGACCAATTTTCAGCTTTCAGCGCTGATGCACTTTGAATGACAATTGCGCGGGCATACAACACTGTACCCAAATGAAATTTTTATCATTTTTTTCCCACAAATAGAGCTTTCTTTTGGTGGTATTTAATTACAGCTCTGAGTTTTATTTTTTGCTAAACAAACAAAAAAAGATGCAAAAAAATAAAAAAATAAATCATGTTTAATAGTTTGTTATAAAATTTTGCAAACGGGTAATTTTTCTCCTTCATTGAAGTGCACTGATGAGGCGGCACTGATAGGCTGCACTGGTGGGCACTGATGGGCTGCATTGGTGGGCACTGATAGGCTGCATTGGTGGGCACTGATAGGCTGCATTGGTGGGCACTGATAGGCATAGTTAAGGCGGCACTAATAGGCACAGATAAGGCGGCACCGATGGGCACAGATAAGGCGGCACTGATGGGCACAGATAAGGTGGCATGGATGGGTGGCACAGATGGGTGGCACGGATGGGTGGCACAGATGGGTGGCACGGATGGGTGGCACGGATGGGCACTGATAGGTACCACTGATAGATGGGACTGATGGGCACTGATAGGTGGCACTGATAGGTGGCTCTGATAGGTGGCACTGCTGGGCACTGATGGGCGGCACTGCTGGGCACTGGTAGATGACACTGATGGGCACGGATATGTGGCACTGGGGTGCAGCACCTTTGTTGAGGCAGATTGTGGGCACTGCTGGGTGGCACTGTGGGCACTGCTGGGTGGCACTGCTGGGTGGCACTGTGGGCACTGCTGGGTGGCACTGTGGGCACTGCTGGGTGGCACTATGGGCACTGCTGGGTGGCACGGACGGGGGGCACTTACTTTTTTTAATGTGGCACTGGCAGGGGGCAGGTGGGCACTGGCAGGGGGCAGGTGGGCACTAGCAGGGCTGGCCATGATCGGGACTGATGTCCCGATCACGGCTGCCGGTGATCGGCTTTTTTTTTCTCCTCGCGCTGACAGGGCGAGGAGGAATAATAGCCGATTACCGGCTCCGTTATATAACATGATCAGCTGTCCTTGGCTGACAGCTGATCACGTGATAAGGGGTCGGGATCGACCCCTTGCACGAATCGGTGATCAGGCGAGTCTCGTAGAGGGGGGCGCGCAGGGCGCTCGTGCACGGGACTACGTCTATTGACGTCGTCCCGGAAAAGGAGATCCGCGCTGTAGCCGTCATTTGGCTATAGCGCGGATCTCAAGTGGTTAATCAAAGTATTAAACAATCCATAACACTAACTATGAAAGGTACCACATGCAGTGTCTGTTATCCTGTTACAACAAAAGATATCACATTTGAGCCCAGCACGACACCTTTCCTATATGACAATACCCTTCACACAACCTCACATAACAATACAGAGGTGTACTACATTAAAACCCATCCACACTACTACCACTTCCTACTGATGGTCATAAAACATGACTGCGCTGCTGCCATCACTGAAAAGGTACTGCCACAAAGTGATGTGAAAGATATACCGTTATCTAACCCTGACATGACACTTTTTGTTGATGGTTCTAGTAAGAAAAATCCAGATGGCACAAATGCAGCTGGATATGTAGTAGTGACACAGGATGAGATTTTGGAAGCTGGGCCACTATCAAAACATTATTCAGCACAAGTTGCAGAACTTGTAGCACTGACAAGAGCATGCATACTGTCAGAAGGAAAATCCATAACCATATACACTGACAGTTGTGAGGGGTTAGCTCGGCAGCGGGTGTGTGTGACCCCCTGGATGGGTTCACAACACAAAATCAGGCACAGCAGACAGCGTTGTAGGTGCAAAAAAACAAAAGAAGCAGTTTATTTATGCTACATGCAGTGATACATATAACAGCCAAACAAAAAATAAAACATGAAAATAAATCCTGGTCAGCTCGACCTCTAACTACACACTTAGATTCCCTGTCTAACAACTGAGTGCAGCCTTGTGCTGCACCAGTGCCTGTCTCTGTTGTAGAGGTTTGCCACACCGGCGTTAACTCACCGCACAGAACAGGTGTCACACTCCCCAGTCTATACAACACAAAACTGGCTCCAGGATGGAGCATCTCCCTAAGCATGCTGGGGTTTTTTGTAGAGGTCTTAATGAGCCCATTTACTTCAGCTGGGCTCATTAACTCTTCCCCTCTAGTTGTACAAGTCTGCATAAAGCCTGAATCTAGGGCACACATATTTCCCATCCTGGATACAACCAGGTGACTTTACCTGCCTGCTGCCACATACCCCCCCCCCTCTTGTTTCAACCTTGGGGTTGTAACACAAGCAGTCAGACACGCATGTATCCGAGACAAAGCATCCACATTCCCCATTTTAACACCAGGGCGATGCTTAACTGTAAAGTTAAATTCCTGTAGGGCCAGGAACCACCTATTTACCCTTCTATTGGTCTCCTTGTTTTGAGCCATCCACTTTAATGGAGCGTGATCAGTCACCAGGTCAAAGTGCCTACCTAGTAGATAGTACCGAAGGGAATCTAGAGCCCACTTCACTGCTAAACATTCCTTCTCAATCGTGGAGTAATTTACCTCATGGGACTTCAACTTCCTGCTGAGGTAAATGACTGGGTGCTCTTCCCCGTTCCAGACCTGGGATAACACTGCTCCTAACCCAACGTCAGATGCATCAGTTTGTACCACGAAGTCCTTAGAGAAGTCTGGTAAATACAACACTGGCTGGCTACATAAGGCTGTTTTTAAGGACTGAAATGCTTCTTCAGCCTCTGGGGACCATTTAACCATGACCGACTCTTTCCCTTTTGTCAGGTTGGAGAGGGGCACAGCCTGAGAAGCAAAATGGGGAATGAATCATCGATAATAGCCAGCGATTCCCAGAAAGGCTCGTACCTGTTTCTTGTTGTTGGGACGTGGCCAACTCTGTATGGCCTCGACTTTATTGACTTGGGGTTTTATCACCCCCCTCCCTATAGTGTACCCAAGATATTTGGCCTCCTCCTGTCCAATGGTACACTTCTTTGGATTGGCCGTAAACCCAGCTTCCCGGATAGAGTCTAGGACTGCTTGTACTTTTGGCAAATGTGAGACCCAGTCTGTGCTATGGATAATCACATCATCCAGGTAAGCTGCAGCATATTTCTGATGGGGCCTCAGAATCTTATCCATTTTCCGCTGGAATGTTGCCGGTGCATTCTGTAACCCAAACGGCATTCTCTCATATTGGAATGCCCCATCTGGGGTTACAAACGCAGTTTTCTCCTTGGCCGACTCGGCCAGGGGAATTTGCCAATACCCTTTGGTGAGATCAAGATTTGTCATATATCGGGCTGTTCCCAACCGGTCAATCAACTCATCTATACGCAGCATGGGGTAGGTGTTCAAATAAATCATTACAAAACCGCCAGCTCCCATCAGGTTTGGGCACTAGTACGATAGGACTGGACCAGTCACTCTGGGACTCCTCTATCACACCCAATTCCAGCATCCTTTGAACCTCCCCACGTATTGCCTCCCGTCGGGCCTCTGGTATTCTATAAGGTTTTAGTTTTACCCTTTCTCCTGGCGGGGTGATAATGTCATGCTCTACGCCAGATGTTTGTCCCGGCAGCTCAGAGAAAATCTCTTTGTTGCGAAGTACAAACTCTTTAACCTCCTGTTGTTGGGCTTTCGATAAGGTGTCTGCTATTCCAACCTCAGGAACTAAGCAATCAGGCTGTGCTTGTGACAAAGTCTCTGCGACTAAGGATTCTCTATCCCTCCAGGCTTTCAGCAGATTGACGTGATAGATCTGCTCCGGCTTTCGCCTTCCTGGCTGTCTAACCCTGTAGTTCACCTCACTAATTTTTTCAATTACTTCGTATGGACCTTGCCATTTGGCCAGAAATTTGCTTTCAACCGTAGGTACTAGCACCAAGACCCTATCCCCCGGGGAAAAAGTACGGGTCTTGGCCCCACGGTTGTACACTCTCTGCTGTGCTAACTGCGCTTGGGTCAAATGTTCCTTTATGATTGGCATTACCTGTGCAATTCTATCTTGCATCAGGGCGACATGCTCAATCACACTCCTGTGAGGAGAACTCTCATTTTCCCAAGTTTCCTTGGCGATATCCAGCAGCCCTCTTGGGTGTCTCCCATAGAGCAACTCGAAGGGTGAGAAACCCGTAGAGGATTGGGGTACCTCCCTAATGGCAAACATCAGATAGGGTATTAGACAGTCCCAATTCTTTCCATCTCTATCCACCACCTTCTTTAACATTTGTTTTAGGGTTTTGTTGAATCTTTCAACCAACCCATCTGTTTGGGGGTGATACACAGATGTACGCAATTGTGTCACTTTGTACAACTTGCATAGTTCTTTCATAACCCTGGACATAAAGGGTGTACCTTGGTCCGTAAGCAGTTCCTTACAAATACCCACGTGGCTAAAAACAAGAGATAGCTCTTTGGCTATGGTTTTGGCCGAGGTATTTCGAAGAGGAATTGCTTCCGGATAACGGGTGGCATAGTCCAACATAACCAAAATGTACTGATGCCCCCTAGCAGACTTCATTATCGGACCTACCAAATCCATTACGATCCTCTCAAAGGGGACCTCAATGATAGGAAGAGGTACCAGCGGGTTACGGAAATGTGGCATAGGTGCCGACTTCTGACACACAGGGCAGGAGGAACAATAATTTTCTGTTTCCTTCATGACCCCAGGCCAATAGAATCTCTGCAGTACCCTCTCTCTGGTTTTCTCGGCCCCCAGATGACCTCCCAGAATGTGCCCATGGGCCAATTCTAACACCAACTTCCTGTAAAGTTTGGGCACTACAAGTTGCTCAATGGTTTCTTCTGCCCTTTGAGCCACTCGATACAGCAGGTCCCTTTCCATAGTGAAGTAAGGATAAGTGCAAGTCTTATCTGGGTTCACTAACTAGCCATCTATTTTCACCACATTTTCCCGTGCCTTTATTAGGGTGGGGTCTTTTAACTGTTCTGTGGCAAAATTTTCCCTGTGAACCTCAAGATCCGAAAACTCCACAGACGGCATGTTTTCATCTGAGGATGTTGGCTCCTCCCCAGTTTCTCGAGTTTCCCCCGCCAATACCGACAAGGGAAATTCAGGAGAGTCCTCACCACTCCCAGAGGAATTCTGGTCATCTTCCTGGTTTATAGGGGCACCAGTGGGGGGCTCAGGACAATCCCAGAGTTCCCAGAATTTTGGAAAATCCCTTCCCACAATAGCATCATGTGGTAAGTGAGACATTAACCCCACCTGATGAGAGAGGTTACCTTTGGGGGTCTCAAAAAACACTGAAGTTACAGGATACTCTCGGGTGTCCCCATGCACACAAATAACAGCCACCTTGTTCTTCCCAGAGACCTCTGTAGTAACTAATTCAGCTTTTATCAATGTTACCAGGCTACCTGAATCCAGCAACACATCAACATTTCTACCATTAATACACATTTTACATAAATGTTTCTCAGGTCCCCGAATGGCAGTGCATGCAACTGTCGCAAACAGCGACTAACGTCTCTCCCTTATAAAGTCACATTGCATAGGCTCATCCACAACTGGGCAATTGGCTGCAATATGTCCCTCTTGCCGGCAGCGGTAGCAAATAATCTTTTTCGCTGCCTCTTGCAGTATGGGCTTCCTGGGCTGCTCCGCCAGACCTTAGGTAGAACTCCCATCCTCTCACTCTCTCCACCCTCACCCCTTGGAGTCATCTTACCCGCCACTGGGGATGATCTGGTCTTAGGATGGAAAGTCCGTGAGTCCCTGGAAGAGGTGGTCAAGTTCTCTGTAGCCAAATACCTCTCAACCAGATCCACAAGTTTATCTGCATTTTCTGGGTCTCCATGGCTTACCCATTTTTGGATGGCAGTAGGAAGAGCTCTCAGGAAACGATCCATAACAACACGTTCCACAATGTTTGGTGCGGTCAAAATCTCTGGCTGCAGCCACTTCCTGCTCAGGTGAATGAGATCATACATTTGAGATCTGGGGGGTTTTCCAACCTGAAAAGTCCAATTATGCACACGCTGAGCCCGGACGGCCAGGGTGACACCCAGCCGTGCCAATATTTCTGTTTTTAGTACCACATAGTCTTTTGCTTGGTCAGGCTCTAGGTCATAATAAGCTTTCTGCGATTCCCCAGTTAACAGAGGGGCCACCAGTCCAGCCCATTGCTCCTTAGGCCACTTTTCCCTTTCAGCAGTCCTTTCAAATGTGGTCAAAAACACCTCCGGATCATCCTCTCCAGTCATTTTTGTCAGTAAACGGCTCACACCAAAGGATGCGGTATTATTGTAACCACTTGCTTCATTGGTCTGCGGACGTTGCTGTATCAATGTCTCTATTTGCTGTTGAAAACTCTGCTCCTGCTTCTGCAACAGGTCTATGAAGCGGGCTTCAGATTGCTGCTGGGCTTGTTGCTGAGCTTCCAGACTCTGCTGCAAAGTTGCATTTGTCTGCTGCTGGGCTTGTTGCTGAGCTTCCAAACTCTGCAGGTGAGCTTTCTGCTGAGCTTCCAGACTCTGCTGGTGAGCCTTCTGCTGAGCTTCCAGACTCTGCTGCAAAGTTGCATTTGTCTGCTGCTGGGCTGCAAGGCTCTGTTGTTGAGCTGCAAGGCTCCTTTGTAAACCCGCATTTGTTTGCTGCTGATTTGCATTTGCTAGAGCCAGCTGTCTCAGTATCTCCTCCATGCTGGCCTTAAAAAAAAAACTGCCAAAATTCTCCACCAACTGTGAGGGGTTAGCTCGGCAGCGGTTGTGTGTGACCCCCTGGATGGGTTCACAACACAAAATCAGGCACAGCAGACAGCATTGTAGGTGCAAAAAAACAAAAGAAGCGGTTTATTTATGCTACATGCAGTGATACATATAACAGCCAAACAAAAAATAAAACATGAAAATAAATCCTGGTCAGCTCGACCTCTAACTACACACTTAGATTCCCTGTCTAACAACTGAGTGCAGCCTTGTGCTGCACCAGTCCCTGTCTCTGTTGTAGAGGTTTGCCACACCGGCGTTAACTCACCGCACAGAACAGGTGTCACACTCCCCAGTCTATACAACACAAAACTGGTTCCAGGATGGAGCATCTCTCTAAGCATGCTGGGGTTTTTTGTAGAGGTCTTAATGAGCCCATTTACTTCAGCTGGGCTCATTAACTCTTCCCCTCTAGTTGTACAAGTCTGCATAAAGCCTGAATCTAGGGCACACATATTTCCCATCCTGGATACAACCAGGTGACTTTACCTGCCTGCTGCCACACAGTCAATATGCCTTTTCAACAGTACATGTTTTTGCACAACAATGGAAAAACAGGGGGATGGTCACCTCCAGTGGTAAACCAATTTCACACACGGACTTCATTTTAGAACTCCTAGATGCAATACAGTTACCAAAAAAAGCTTGCAATCTGCAAATGTCAAGCACACACAATATATACAGACCCCATCTCAAAGGGAAATAAAAGAGCAGATGAAGCTGCCAAAATAGCGGCACAAGAAACACATAAAATAATGACAGAACGAGAAATCCATAGAGATAGATCATACAGTCCTTACTGATATGCAGCAGTATTGACACATGGAGTAACTCATGTGTCAAACAGGGGGATGACTGAGATGTTTATTTAAGGTATGTACAGTCTATGGCTTCACTAACTACTAAAAAAACTTTTTTGCTGTCAATGCATTATATGTTCAAGATACAATGCTCAGGGAGGCATAAGACCACAGCAAGGGAAGTTCCCCATACAGCAATATCCATTCCAACACATTTGCATGGATTTTATTGAATTAGACAAATGTTAAAGGAAGAAATATTGTTTGGTAACCAGGCACCCTGACCAAATGGGTGGAGATATTCCCGACAGGAAGTGCAGATGCACAAACAATTATAATGGACCTCATTTTGTAATTAAAAATATACAACATTTGACAGAAGTGATGAGAATTAAAGTGAAATACCATTGTCCCTATCATCCCCAATTAGCTGGATTGCTAGAAAGACATAATAGCATTCTAAAAAGCAAACTGAGAAAAGCTATGGAAGAAACAGGTAAAAATAATTGAATGTATTGCCTACTAGTAGCTGTGACCAGTATGTATATCATACCCCCAAAAGAAGCTTTAAGCCCATTTGAAATGATAAGGCCATATAAGATACCCTTACAATCAAATCAAACACCTACTGAGCAGTCTGAGCATACACCAGCAGAATACATGTTTAGGTTGTTAATACAAAGACGTACTAATGATTTTGGTTCTGGTATAGAAGGTCCAATTTAAGAAGATGAAAAGGTGCATGTGGGAGATTGGGTCTTAATAAAAAGTAATAAGAAAAAAGCAGTGGTACTCCCCAAGGTGGGATGGTCCTTTCAAAGTCCTCTTAACTACCCCTACTGCGATAAGGATTGCAGAGAGGTCTACCTGGATTCACCAGTCCCATTACAAAAAGGTTTTACAGGCAGAATAGGGCCAGATGGCTACAAGAGGTTCAGAAAATCTGGCTACAAAGGGAGGTCTCACACAAGGTGGGACTTGTCTCAAACCGGTGAAGTCTTCCAACTCCCCTATCCTATTCGCTGGAACTCTGTAGCTGGTTAGGATGAAAGGGACAGTAATTATCCTTGGGTTACTGGTGACTCTAGGAGAGGCATCCATAAGAGGGGTTATACGTTATGGAAGAACAGAGGAACCTTTGGATTAGGAAAGAACAGGAAAAGCATTGAATCTAAAACTTTATAGAGGGAATAACTAGCGCTATACTGGTAGACTTCTGTCAGATTGCAGATTGTGGGGATACTACTGGGGCTAGAGGACTTCTATGGGCAGATAAATATATCTGCTGGCTCTGGAATAGGGCAGGATGTCAAGCATGGGATCAGGCCCTGTGGACTACAGTGCATCAAGATTGGGGGTATAATCAACCAGGGGCTAAAAAGAGTGGAATAAAGGAGAGACTCATAATCACAAAAGCGGCCAACTCCCCCTGCACAAATAATAAGAACTGTAACCAACTATTGAAAAGAAAAACGAGGGGGTAAAGGTGCGCTATGGACCCTAGATATATTAGTAAAAATACACTCAAAACACAGTGAAGTAAAGAATAATTAAAGTGAGATGAAATGAAATGAATATGAAAATAAAATGAAAATAAAAAGTAAAAATGCAAAATACCAAACAGATACCCTAGTGGTGAAAAACAGGGGCTGCCCAGACGACGTCCGATGACGAAACGCGTAGGGCGTGGCCTAAGGTGTATCCACTCGTGCATAGCGGCGGCGGCAGTGAATTCAAACAGATCGAGATTCATATTGGATTATTTGATATGCCGGTTTTATCCTACATTGTGTGAGTAGCTTTTTAACAATTAATTAAATAAAATTTATATACTGGATCACACTATGTTTGCCTCATCTTACTTTCTATGAGGAAATCCCTGGATACCTAACCGGACCAGCTAAGCATAGCGACACAGGACCTCACACTGTGAAGGAGCATTAACCCCATAAGGGGATGGGGAGCTGGTGAGTGCGGATTATTGTCTTTTACACCACAATCGCACCGGTTGCTATCCAGGAATCCTGAAGCACACTGTCACTTTTGTTTAAGAAGAACTTTTGTTTAAGAAGAACTTTTATTGGATTTTTATTGGAGTTTTACTGAAACTTTATTGTTTATGGTTTTCTGGCGTTGGACTTTTTATATTCATTTTTTAGCTTTTTTCTCAACTCTTTTACTGCATGCCTCCACTTAGCGATTTTATAATCGCATAAAGAGTGTAATTATATTTTTACATTTCAAATAGCAAGTAGCACCTTCTGTCTTTCCAGCATTTTTTCCAGGAATATTTTTTCAGGAGCACTACGCACTTTATAATGAGCACTTTATAATGAATGTTTTGCACTAAACACTTCTTTATATCAGTATTTTTTAGGAGCATTGTGCACTTTACTAAAAATATTGTGCACCAGGCACATAATAATTTCAATACCTTTGCGCATATTGTTAGTGACTTATATTTGCAGATAATTTGTTTGTGATATTTAGGGGCCTTTATTGGTTATTAGAATATTTTCACATTTTTCACGTAAGAATTTATCACGTATATATCTTTATGTCACATTTTTTTTATTCTCCCACACATTCACACAAAATTGGGTACATATATAACATATTGATTAGCGAATACTTGCAATTAGTACAACTAGCAGCAGGTGTGCGCCGTGACTACCACCTTTGACATACATGTAACCAACTATTAATAACATTAAAGGAGCCGAGGAAGGAAGATCAGCGGTTGTATTCCATGGGAGCATGGGTGTCAGGAACTGACCCCTCAGGAACATTTTTCCTTGAGGTATTACCACCTAATAAAACTAGACAACAGGAAAAGGTAGACTCAGAAGGGAAAGAAGAAGGCCATACTAAAATAGAAGTTCTGAGTAAAACTATAAGATTTACTAACCTAATAATAGAAGATGCCATAGCTTTGGAGACGGGCTACCAAGAAAAAAATGAGTGGTTAGAATGGTTGAGGTACACGGTTAAAACTCTAAAAAAGGAAAACTGTTTAGTTTGTGCCGGAGCCAGACCACATTTAGCAACAGTTCCTTTTCCTCTAGATCACAATACAGATCCAGAAGGTTTAAAATGTATGTTGCAATTGTATAATAAGAGCTAGAAACCTGAAACAAATTCTACTTGTCACACATTGAGTTTGTTGTTTCCCCCAGTACAGAGACCTCAGATACCTCCAGCAGTTACCGCTTATCCGGGCAACTTTACTTGTTTTGCACTCCCAGGGAACCGTAGCACGGTGGATCTTGGGTCACTACCTGATGACTACTGTGTGGAGAGGATTAACACGGACAACGGTGACTGGGTTGAACATGACATTCAGAGAGCTGATGTCTGGTGGATGTGTGGGGATAAGAAACTGCAAGCTAGACTACCGGCCAATGCCCGAGGGGATTGCGCTATGGTCCAGCTGGCTATGCCCCTGAGAATCCTGTCAGAATACTCGTGGACTAAGAGTCGCCGACAGTATCGGAGGGACACCTCTCCCTTGGGGTCATTTGACTCTCAGATCTACATAGATGAGATTGGGGTTCCTCGCGGGGTGCCGGATGAGTTTAAAGCCAGGAATCAGGTGACAGCTGGGTTTGAGTCTCTTCTCTGGTGGTTGACTATAAATAAAAATGTTGACTGAATTAATTATATATATTATAACCAACAACGATTTGTAAACTATACTAGGGATGCTGTGAAGGGTCTAGCAGAACAGTTGGCCCCCACATCTCTAATGGCCTGGCAGAACCAAATGGCTTTAGATATGGTCCTAGCTGAAAGAGGAGGGGTATGCAAAATGTTTGGTAGCATGTGTTGTACCTTTATCCCTAACAATACAGCTCCTGGAGGGACAGTGACCAGAGCCTTGGAAGGACTGACTGTGCTATCGAATGAATTGGCGGAAGACTCAGGTATTAATGATCCATTCACAACCTGGCTTGAAGGATGGTTCGGTAAATGGACTGGATTTATCACATCATGTTTGATCTCAATAGCTGTGGCTTTGGCTGTTTTGGTCACTTGCGGATGCTGCTGCATTCCCTGTATTCGAGGACTTTCACAAAAACTGATTGAAACTGCAGTCTCAAGAACAATGTATCAAACCCTCTCTACCTCTGAGGAGACCTATGTGGACATTGAAGCTCAACTTAATGACATACAGTCCGAAAGAGTATAACACAGGGACTATCATCGAAATGTGTTGAGATAAAATAGTCACACAAAGAGGAGGGAATGTTAGAAAAGTTTTAAATGTTTATTGTGTGACCATTAGAAAAACAATATTCCTGAGACTGATTTTTAAAAACTTACTTCTGAGCACATTATTGTATTAACTTGTTGTATTGTTTTGTCTTAACTAACTCCATAGTAAGTTGTAGGATGATTAGGTTTAACTAAATATGATAGCCTAAGATTGTACGGGAAACATGAATACCAAAATAAAGTACCAGTTTGTACCATGACACATTATTTATGTTTACTCAGCCAATAGAAGCATAGAGGTGGTATTCTTGTAGGAATAAGGGGGGGGGGGGGGGGAGACAGATTCTTTTGTGAGACTGTTTTTCTTCAGCTTCTGTCCTGTAAGCATGTCTCCCTTTTGTGGGCCACATCAGAAATAAATTGTCTGCTTCTCAATACATCTGGAGTTTTGACTGATCACAAGAGAAGATTCCTAACACCTTTACATCAGAATCCCCCACCAGAAGCCTCTTTCACATCAGAGTCCCCATCAGAAGCCCCCTTCACATCAGAGTCCCCACCAGCAGCCCCCTTCACATTAGAGAGTCCCCACCAAAATCCCCTTCACATCAGAGTCCACACCAGAAGCCCCCACCAGCAGCCCCCACCAGCAGCCCCCTACACGTCAGAGAGTGCCCACCAGCTGCCCCCTTTACATCAGAGAGTCCACACTAGAAGCCCCCTTCACATCAGAGTCCCCATCAGCAGTCCCCACCTGCAGCCCCCTTCACATCAGAAAGTCCCCACCAGAAGCCCCCTTCACATTAGAGTCCCCACCAGAAGCCCCCACCAGCAGCCCTCTTTATTTCAGAGAGTCGCCACCAGCTGCCCCTTCACATCAAAGAGTCCACACTAGAAGCCCCCTTCACATCAGGAGTCCCCACCAGCAGCTCACTTCACATCAGAGAGTCGCCACTAGAAGCCCTCACCAGCAGCCCCCTTCACCTCAGAGAGTCTCCACCAGAAGCCTCCATCACATCAGAGTCCTCACCAGCAGCCCCCTTCACATCAGATTCCCCATCAGCAGTCCCCACCAGCATTCCCCTACACATCAGAGAGTCCCCACCAGAAGCCCCCACCAGCAGCCCGCTTCACATCAGAGAGTCCCCACCAGAAGCCCCCTTCACATCAGAGAGTCCCCACCAGAAGCCCCCACCAGCAGCCCCTTCACATCAGGGATTCCTCACCAGCAGCCCCTCTCACATCAGAGTCCCTACCAGGAGTCCCCACCAGCAGCCCCCTTCACATTAGAGAGTCCCCATCAGCAGTCACCACCTGTAGTCCCCTTCACATCAGAGAGTCCCAGAATGTTCTAAACTCTTGTGAAATTTGTTGTGGCAGGGAGATCCTCTGACCCCCCGCAGAGATTACGTATGGTAAGGAGGCAAGTGTTTGTTCTTTTAGATTTCGAGCTAAGGTCCTCCCGTACTTATCGCCGGATTCATATACTTTTTTCCGGCATATTTGGAGCATTGCCTTTGCCTTATAATGAAGCAGGTCAGTAATCTGCCTGCGAGCCACATCTAGTTCCCTACCTAAATGTGCTGTAGGAGTGCGTTTATGACACACTTCCAGGTTCTGCACCTTTAGCAGCAACGCCGACAATTGGGCCGTCCTCTGCTTGTGTAGCCTAGAACCATGTTTAATAAGCACTCCATGGTTCACTGCTTTGTGTGCTTCCCATATCACTCCAGGGCTACTCTCCGAAGTCAAATTAGTTTGGAAGTAATAGTCTATTTCCCTAATTACATCCGCGAGGATCTCCGGGTCCTGAAGAAGACTGTCATTCAGGCGCCAGGGTGGTCTCTGTGATTTATGAATGTCCATAATGGTGTATCGCAGGGTGATTGGGGCATGATCCGACCAAGTTATTGAACCTATCGTGACATCTTTAACAGCATGTAAGTGTCTATGGGGGATTAGGAAATAGTCTATACCCGAATATGTTTGGTGTGGTCTGGAATAAAAAGTATAGTCCCTTTCCCCGGGATGAACAAGTCTCCACGTATCAACCAGTTGTGCGGAATGTAAAGATGCGGAGATGCGTTTGCGCATCTCACGGGAGGTGGAAGAAAGACCCGTAGAGGTATCTTCCGTGGGAGTGAGAGGGACATTAAGATCGCCCCCCATAATAAGCTGGCCCTCTGTATATCGAGCAAGGTGAGATAGTCTAATTTTGAGAAAGGTGTCCTGTCGGTCATTGGGGGAGTAGATATTCGCCAGGGTCACGACCGTCCCTCCCACCTTCCCCTGTAGTAGGCCGAGGCCTAGGGGAGAGAAAGTGGATGTGGGAAGGGGAAAGGTGATAGATAGGCCTTTTACGGGCCCGAAAAAGATAGATACGAAAAAGAAGTAGAATTAGGGCGCAATCACAAGAGAGAACTGCGCAAAGGGACAACTAATTGTGCTGAATACAGCTAAAGCGCTCCCCAGTAAGATACCGGGAATCGAGCGCGTTCCTAAGTGGGGCAGTGGTTGGACAGGGCCGAGAAGCATGGCCCCCGGCCCCACCCACCACCCCCGGCAATCCGGCGTATAACAAAAACATACATCGGCAAAAACATCTGATTACATATTTGGAACAGTATAAAGCATACAGAGACGTGATGAATACTCACAGGGAGTGGAAACATTTTTACATCAATGCCCAGTTCAACTATAGAAAAAAGAATAACCTGAGGGAAAGAAGCAGTGCTAGACATTCATGTGGCTAACAGCATACCCTCTACATCACTCCCTGACATCAAACATGGTTGTTTGTCCCCCGAATGCCCCCAACACAATATCAAACTTCTCCACGGCCCGTAGGAACACTCCCACCCCCCAGCACAGTGGGATCACCCCGGACATCCCGGACCATAGGGTACATCAGCCCCCACCCAGCAAAACACCCCCCCTCCCCCCCAAAGATGGGAAAATAGCCACATCCCTCTGTTTAAGATAGTCCAGCACCCAAGGCAGTATATAGTATATCCAATACGGGGCACAGATCAGGGCCTGCACCTAAGAATTTTCCGGGGAGGCAATCCCCACACGGCAAATGAGTCCCCGTCCGGAATCCCAGCATTCAGGGGGGGGGTGCAGGCCGAGCAGCAGGTGACAACGTACAATCATAGAACATGGTGCAATACCTGTGGTCAGCAACCCTCCTCCCCCCGCCTTCAACAAAATCAACTGCCACGTCCAGCCATTGCCAGGGCATCCATCGTCCCGTTGCCCTGTAGGGAGTATCAAAGAAAAAGACCCCCCACCGCATATCAAAGTACCTCATTCCACCATAGAAAAAGTGACACAGCGGGGGACTGGAGAGGACATAACGGGGCGGGGGGACGCCCGCCGTTACCAACTGGGGTAGAAGGAAAAAAAAAGGAAAAAAGCCGGGCTATGGAGGGCAAGGAAGTCACAAAACCGCTGAGGGTACAAATAGAAGGCAGTTGGGGAGGCCCAAAGTAAGTCAGGGGTCAAGCAGCGGAACAAGGGAGCTACTCACGGTGTGGAGGGTCCTCCCGCTGGGCCATCCTAGGTCTCCGTCTGCTGCGCTGCAACCTGGGCTGTAACGGGCCTCTGTATGCTGAAGGTCCGGATCTTCCAGTCGGGCGAGGGAGCAGTTGTAGCCAGTCAGGGACAGGGATCTGTTCCGCCTCAAGGAACCTGAACAGGCCGGGCAGGTCAGCTGGCGACTGCAGGGTGTACATGTTCCCTTCCCTCCGGAAGGTGACGGCAAGCGGGTATCCCCATCGATAGGTGCATCCCTTCACTTTTGCCAACTCCAGGATGGGGCTTAGTAGGGCCCTATGTTTCAGCGTGGCCCTGGAAAGATCCGGGAGAATGGAAATTGATGCTCCGTTTAAATCAACTTCTCCCTGCTCCCATGCTCTTCTCAGTATTTCGTCTTTCTGTGGGTATCGGAGCAGTTTGCAGAGGACATCCCGTGGACGTTCCGGGTCAGCATTTCTAGGTCCCAGAGTCCGGTGGAGACGTTCCACCTCCATAGCACCTGCAGGATCCTCCAGGAGGATACGAAAAACTTCCTGCACAGCGGCCTCCATAGTTTCCCCCTCGAGGGATTCGGGCACACCCCGGAGCCTCAGATTGTTCCTGCGGCTCCTGTCTTCCACGTCTTCCAAGTGGAGCTGAAGGGCAATAGCTGTGTCACGATGTTGGTCTCGGGATCTTTCCAAGTCCGCTACTCGGTGCTCCAATGTGGAAAAGGAGGCCTCCCCCGCAGACACTCTTTCCGTCAAAGCGGACACATCTTCCCTCACCTCCTGGATATCTCTGCGGTGCGTCTCCTCGAGGCGTAAAATAAGAGCCTCAATGTCCGTGCTGGTGGGGAGGGCCTGTATCAAGGATCGGAGGTCCTGTTCGATTTGGTCTGACCCCCGGGAGCTCCCCGGTACATCCATGGGTGCTGATGTTAATGGCGGAGTGTCCGTGGCTTGATGCCGATCCGCTGGGGTGTCCCGACTCTCAGGCCGCGCTTGTAGTGCCCCGCGTGGTGTGCCTCGTGGCGCCGCCAAGGCCGCACCTGTAGACTGTCTTTGCATGGGGTTAAAGTAGCGTTGCATCTCCCCGGCAGGAGTCTCGGTACGATCTCCTTTAGCAGCTGCCCTTGTCCTGCATCCTTCGGGTGAGTGCATGCCGATTTAATAGTGGAATACCAGGTGCCGTATTCTTCTTTTTATGTTGTTGGCGTTGACCTGTTTTTTTTCGCTTGTTTCCCAGGGTGACTATCTTGGCATTTTTCAAGAGGGATGAGAGTGCCCAAAGAGATTGCCTATGGGCATATCTCCCTGAAAGCGCTCAATCTCCTCTGATCTCAGAGGCTAGAAAGGGTCGCGCCTTGTTAATACCTGGATGGAAGACCGCCTGGGAATACTAGGTGCTGTAGGCTTCTCTTAATGTTGTTGGCGTTGACTTGTTTTTTTTGTTTGTTTCCCAAGGTGACCATCTTGGCGTTTGTCAAGAGGGTTGAGCGTACCTGAAAAAATCTACTATGGCTGCATCACCCTGAAAGAGCCCAATCTCATTTGATCTCAGAGGCTAAGCAGGGTTGGAATCTGGTTAGTACCTGGATGGGAGACCGCCTGGGATTTCTCGATGCCATAGGCTTTTTTTTTAAGTTCTTGGCATTAACTTATTTTTTTTTGCTTGTTTCCCAAGGTGACCATCTTGGCGTTTGTCAAGAGGGTTGAAAGTGCCTGAAGAGATTGCCTACGGGCACATCACCCTGAACGCACCCAATCTCTTTTGATGTTGTCAGCTAAGAAGAGTCGGGCCTTGTTAGTACCTGGATGGGAGACCGCCTGGGAATACCAGGTGTCGTAGGCTTCTTTTTATGTTGTTGGTGTTGACCTGTTTTTTTCCCGCTTGTTTCCCAAGGTGACCATCTTGGTGTTTGTCAAGAGGGTTGAGAGTGCCTGAAGAGATTGCTTATGGCCACATCACTCTAAAAAACCCAATCTCATCTGATCTTGGAGGCTAAGAAGAGTCAGGCCTGCTTAGTACCTGGATGGGAGACCACCTGGGAATACCAGTTATTGTAGGCTTCTTTTTATGTTGTTGACATTGACCTGTTTTTTTTTCGCTTGTTTCCCAAGGTGACTATCTTGGCATTAGTCAAGAGGGTTGAGAGTGCCCAAAGAGATTGCCTATGGGCACATAAGCCTGAAAGCGCCCGATCTCCTCTGATCTCATCACTCTGAAAGCACCCAATCTCGTCTGATCTTGGAGGCTAAGAAGAGTCAGCCCTGGTTAGTACCTGGATGGGAGACCACCTGGGAATACCAGTTATTGTAGGCTTCTTTTTATGTTGTTGGCGTTGATTCGTTTTTTTTTTTTCCGCTTGTTTCCCAAGGTGACCATCTTGGCATTTGTCAAGAGGGTTGAGAGTGCCCAAAGAGATCGCTTACAGCAGCATCACCCTGAAAGAGCCCTATCTCTTCTCTTCTCTGAGGCTAAGAAGAGTTGGGCCTGGTTTGTACCTGGATGGGAGACCGCCTGGGTTTTCCAGATGCCGCAGGCTTCTTTTTATGTTGTTGGTGTTGACCTGTTTTTTTCACTTCTTTCCAAAAGTGATCATCTTGGCATTTGTCAAGAGGGTTGAGAGTGCCTAAAGAGATCGCTTACAGCCGCATCACCCTGAAAGCACCCTATATCTTTTGGTCTCTGAGGCTAAGAAGGGTTGGGCCTAGTTAGTCCCTGGATGGGAGATGGCTTTGGAATACCAGGTGCCGTAGTCTTCTTTTTATGTTGTTGACATTGACCTGTTTTTTTTTCGCTTGTTTCCCAAGGTGACTATCTTGGCATTTGTCAAGAGGGTTGAGAGTGCCCAAAGAGATTGCCTATGGGCACATAAGCCTGAAAGCGCCCGATCTCCTCTGATCTCAGAGGCTAAACAGGGTCGGGCCTTGCTAGTACCTGAATTGGAGACCACCTGGGAATACTAGGTGCTGTAGGCTTCTTTTTATGTTGTTGCCGTCAACTTGTTTTTTTTTTTTTGTTTGTTTACCAAGGTGACCATCTTGGTGTTTGTCAAGAGGGTTGAGAGTGCCTGAAGAGCTCGCCTATGGCCACATAACCCTGAAAGCACCAGATCTCGTCTGATCTCAGAGACTAAACAGGGTCGGGCCTTGTTAATACCTGGATGGGAGACCACCTGGTAATACTAGGTGCTGTAGACTTCTTCTTATGTTGTTGGCGTTGACTTGTTTTTTTTTGTTTGTTTCCCAAGGTGACCATCTTGGCGTTAGTCAAGAGGGTTGAGAGTGCCTGAAGAAATCTCCTATGGCCACATCACCCTGTAAGAGCCCAATCTCATTTGATCTCAGAGGCTAAGCAGGGTTGGGACCAGTTTAGTACCTGGATGGGAGACCGCCTGGGATTGCTGTACGCTTCTTTTTATGTTGTTGCCGTTGACCTATTTTTTTCCGCTTGTTCCCAAGGTGACCATCTTGGCGTTTGTCAAGAGAGTTGAGAGTGCCTGAAGATATTGGCTACGCACCCTGAATCTGTTCCATCTCGTCTGATCTTGGAGGCTAAGCAGGGTCGGGCCTGGTTAATGCCTGGATGGGAGACCGCCTGGGAATACCAGGTGTCGTAGGCTTCTTTTTTTTTTCAAATATAATTTTTTCTCCAAACAGGGGAAGACGGTCCCCCGAGTACATAATGCAACAGAGAAATACAGAGCAAAAAGCAGCTGAACAATACTTGATACAGGTATATTCGCAACTGTGAGTCTGCCTTCCATCAATCACAATGATTCGAGGCACGGATAAAGTACTGTACCAAGATCCAGGGTCACACAAACCCCAGATCCCTCCGGCATAATCCATCCAGAGGGGGGTGTGGGGCCGTCATTCCCAATTTTCCACTTTTTCCAAAAGAGAGAGGGGGTGGAGGGGGTGAGAGATAGGGGAGGAAGGCAGAAAAGAGAAGGGGTGAAAGATCAGGAAAGGAGAAGAGGGGACGAGACACGATGGCAGCCACTGTCCAAGGGGCCAGTCAAGGAAAGCTCAGAGCACTAAGGCGATAGCAGGTGACATCCTTCCAGCAAGAATATAAAGGTATTCCAGATGTCCCAGGTATGTTTAAAAAATTCTTGTTTACCTTGTGATGTGAGGATCAAGTCCTCCATTTTTTTTTAATGTCCTCTATTTTCCTAAGCCAGTGAGTAATGAAAGGGGGGGAACATTTTTTCCAATAGAGAGGGATGCAGGATTTTGCCGCATTTATCACATGCCGTAAAATTGATTTTTTTGTACTTCTTAATGGGAAGAGAAAGAATGCAGCCTCTTCCTGGATGGATAAGTCTGTGAATTTTTGTGTTATGCATCGGATCTCTGTCCAGAAGTCCACCAAGCTGGGGCAGGACCAAAAAATGTGGAGCAATGTGCCCTCTTCTTTTCCACACCTCCAGCATATGTTCGAGGAAGAGGGGAAACATTTATGCAGCTTTGATGGTGTCAAATACCACCTGGTGAGAAGTTTAAAATTAGTCTCCTGTGTCTTCGTGCACAGCGAGGTTTTGAGAGCCAAAGTGATAATGCGTTGTCTCTGTGCTGGGGAAAACGAGCAATTAAGGTCCTTTTCCCAGTTGGACAGACAGGTTAAGTGTGGGTAATCTGTTTGAGAGAGAACGTGGGCCAGAGGGCCTTCGCTTCTGCATAGAGTCTCAAACTCCGTCTGAGGGCGAAAATGATGTCGTTGCGCCGCTCTCCAAAAAGGCAGTTGGAAAAGCTCTGTCGGATCTGTTAGGGTTGAGAAAGAAGGCCATTTTCCATCAATGACGAATTTAGACGCATTGTCTAGGTTGGAATTTCTAAGTGGGTCCCCGGTTCAAAGTTCGGATGGCCACGTATAGGGAATAGGGGGGAAGTCAAAGACGTGAGTGTGTTTTGGGTAGCGATCAGGTGACTGACTTTCAACTAAGCCCCTATAGTGGGATGTGATGTCAATTCTGTGGGTAAATCCTTATAGCACCACATGAGGCTTCTTAGCGGAATTCGGGAGTGAGCTTAGAAAGTTTGTTTCGATTCCAGTCCAATACATGCCCCAGATGGGAGGCCAGGTAGTAGCGTCGCAAGTCAGGGAGAACCAACCCTCCCTGTTGTTTAGACAATGTCAGCTGTGACCGCTTAAGTCTGGGATTTTTGTGGGCCCAGTTAAATTGAGTGAGCAAGGATTGAGCTTGCTTAAAAAACGGGACTGGAATCTGGATCGGGAGAGCTTGGAAAAGATAGGTAAATTTAGGGAGTATGTTCATTTTAATGAGATTGCATCTCCTGAACCAGGAATGGAGGCCAGAATGCCACCCGTGAAGCAAACTGCGGATCTTAGTGACAAGGGGTGGGGGAAGTTCAACATAAACGTACGCGCGATGTTCGGTGGAATGTAAGTACCTAAGTACTTAAGGGCTGTATGAGTCCATTTAAATCGAAAATTGGACTGCAAGTCTATTAACGTTTGCGGGGGGACTGCAACCCCCATGGCCTCTGATTTCAAGAAGTATCCCGTATATCTGGAATTCCTGAAGGAGATTTGGCAAGGAAACTCTGGGATTCATCAGCGAGAACAGCATGTCATCCGCCTAGGCAGATATCTTGCACTCAATAGTACCCCTTTGGAGTCCCGTTATGTCTGAGTTTTGTCGAATTGTGGAGAGAAAGGGTTCCAATAAAAGGGGCGACAGGGGGCAACCCTGTCTGGTCCCATTTCCGATGTCAAGGGGAGATGAGAGCACCCCATTCGCTTTGACTTGAGCTGAAGGGCGTGAGTATATCTTACTTATCCATGCCAGCATCCATTCACTCAGACCTATATGGCGAAGGATAAAAGATACGTATAGATATAGGCTAATGGTCTAGTTGCATTTTTTAGTCAAAGAGTGCCACGTCCCAATGAGAATTATACAAAGAAGGGGGATGAAAAACAAGAGGGACTGGAGGGCAACCAACCCCCGGGACTTTTATGACGGCACTAAATATACTTAAACCATATATAAAATCATTGAAATTTTTATTTGATGTACAAAAGACATTTTATGAACAAAATAGACAATTACATCCATTAAACATACAAAATGACAAAGTGCATATAAAAAGAGTTGGTATGTGGGCTTATATAGCTCCATCCATTACCACATTCTTATGTGATTTAAACTGCATTGTTTCTTTCCTACATGTTTCGCTCTTCAGAGCTTCCTCAGGACAATTGCAGCAAACAAAAATACTGAAATTATATAAGAAAATTTATTTTAATACACATATACAACATTTTTGTACATACAGTAAGCCCGGAACACAGGCATAGGAAATGTCCACCTATATGGTTTGACATATCATAATTACATTAGTCTAGTGATGGATTCACTGCAGTCTAACAAGAACGGCCCTAACTGCAGCGAAACCATCACCAGAGAAATATTTTTTAAACACAAGGACATAATCTACATATCAATAGTAAATCCACAAATTGATTGTCAAAGAAGGGGGGGCAACTAAACCATTTCCAAGAATGGCGTCCCCAAATTTATTAGCATATTTAGTGCTGCTACACCACCATAAATGGTGTAATTCTCCTACCAAGGAGAATGCAAATTGGGTTGTAGAGCAAAAAAAAAAAAAAAGAAACAGCAACTGGACTATAAGATATAAGATATATATACTTTTCAACAAAAAAATGAATGAAACTAGAAATAAAAAGATATGTAAATAAATATATAAAGATATATATAGAACTAAAGTCTTACCCCATATAATCAGGCAAGTTGCTTGTATTATTTATCGTTAATATCGTATATTGGATATATCAATTAACATTGAAATGAGGACAGATAATCTCTTCCTCCTTTACTTGTCAAGCCAGCGGACCGCGGCAAAAGCCCCCATTTAGGGATCCCCCATTTCTGTCCCCAAAAGGATCTGCAGAGGCACGAGAAATATGTGTAAAATATATCTTTGGCCATTGGATTATATTTATCAAATGGCGCAGTATATGGCGAAGGACCGAGAACATGAATGTCCATTTGACCCGACCAAAAGCCTTCTCGGCATCAGTACTCACGAAAAGACAAGGGGTCCCAGATGACTTTGCTTTATGGACCAGGGTAAGCACCTTAATGGTGTTGTCCCTATCTTCCCTGGTGGGAATAAAACCTAACTGGTCAATATGTATAAGGGACTGCAAGTGATGTGCCAATCACGTGGCGAGGATTTTAGAGAATAGTTTTAGGGCCGAATTTTATTAGGGAAATGGGTCTGTAGCTCCCACATAGGCCCGGGTCTTTGCCCTCCTTAGGTATCAACGAGATGTGGGCTCTAAGGGTATCCTCAGGAAAATCCCCATTCGAGCTCAGAGTATTAAATAAATTCACCAAGCGCAGGTTGAGAATAGGGAGGAAGGTCTTATAGTATTGTGCGGTATATCCGTCAGGGCCCGGAGCCTTACCCACCTTCAGAGGTCCCACAGCCGTCTGGACTTCTTCCAGTGTGATCGGGTCCTCCAAGTACTCCCGTGATTCCGATGAGAGGGTTGGCAGACCAGAACCAGTTACATATCTGTCTATATTGTCCTGTCCAGACCCTGAATCGGGCAGGTTGTAGAGATCAGAGTAAAATTTTTCAAAGACTTCGGCTATTTCGGTTGGGGTAGAGGCCCTCTGGCCATTCTCATCTATCAACTGTGGTATGTAAGAGGCAGATTTCAACTCCTTTACCGACCTGGCTAAGACTTTTGTCCCCTGACTCCTACGTCAGTTTACGACAAAACTGGAGTGCCGCTTTCGCTTTATAATGGAGTAGGTCAGCAATCTGGGTACGGAGTGTCCCCAATTCAATCTCTAAGGTCCGTGAGGGGGCATGTTTATGTTTCGCTTCCACAGAGGCAAGTTCACGAAACAGATTAGCAAGCTGTTCCTTCCGTGTTCGTTTGATGTGTGTCCCCCGTGCCTGATAAGTACCCTGCGGAGTACTGACTTGTGAGCCTCCCAAATTATCCCAGAGTCGCAGTCCTGCGTTTAGTTTTCTTGGAAATAAAGGTCCACTTCCCTGGTCACATCTGCTAAAACTTCCGGTATCTGGAGGAGGCTCTCATTAAGGTGCCAGAATAGAGACCTAGGTGAGGGGTTCCTAGAGAGGGTGTAGGTAAGGGCTACAGGAGCGTGGTCGGACCAAGTAATATGGCCGATGGAGGAAGAGCTCACCAAGTGCAGTTGGTCATGTGGAATCAAGAAGAAGTCTATCCTCAAGTATGATTTGTGAGGGGAAGAGCAAAAAGAGTAGTCCCTTTCCCCAGAGTGTTGCAGACGCCAGACATCAACTAATTGGTCATTCAGTAAACACTTAGTAATCCGCTTTCTAGAGGAAATGAGGATCGAGGAGCAAGAGGCAGAAGTGTCAACCGATGGCGAAAGGGGACATTAAAATCCCCACCTAATATCAACTGGCCCTCCCGAAAGTCACATAATCTGTGCAGGGTAGTTCTGAGGAACGTGTCTTGGTGATCATTGGGAGCGTACACAGTGGCAAATGTAAAAAGGCGCTCTCCAATGTGGCCTCTAAGAAAAAGATATCGACCCCCAGGGTCCACCAGAGAATCCTGGAGAACCCAGGGGAGCCTGCTAGAGATCAGAATGGAGACTCCCTTGGTCTTAGAGGAGGGGTTAGTAGAGTGGTAGACCTTAGGGAAGGATCTCGACCATAGAAAGGGGAGGCTAGTATTTTTAAAATGTGTTTCTTGTATAAAGGCCACATCAGTACAGGAAGTCTTCAGTTCTCACAGGAGGATCCACCGTTTTTCAGGGGAGTTCAGTCCCTTAACGTTTAGAGAGGTGACCTTGACTGAGTCTGCCATCGCTCCTCGGGGAGGGGGAGGGGGACGTCAGAGAAAAGCAAAGAAAGTTGAACCAAGGTAGGTTTTGGGTAGGTAATGGATGGCGGGAACTAAGGGGGAGAAAGGAAGGGCAAATGGAAGGAAAGGTAAGGGGAAAAAGAGGCCAGGCACCTCAACCCCTGGGGGAGAGGGAAATTAAGGGTTGTCCGCACTCAACAGTACAGGAAGGGTATACTAAAACAGCACAATTATGCTATAGCGCTTACCAGATGTACACTGGGTTTAAAGCGCTGTCCTACTTGGGTTGGTGGGTAGACAGGTCGGAGAGGGAGCCCCCGAATCCTAGTCCCCCCAGTCCCGGCAGTGGTAAATGTCACGTCTGATACCGGTATGCAAATAAAAGACAATCAGTAACATCATAGAACCAAAAAACAATAGTATAATCAAAACAGAGGTAGAGCATATAACTGTCAGCACTGAGGGGTCTCCTCGGCTCGCCCTAAACGTAGGCATGCACGAGGGAGCCCATCACAACAGAAAAGGCATCACAGAATGGGATCCACCACCCCCCGTCCCATACTCCAAAAGTACATGCAGTCCCCAAACAAATACATTTCTCCCTTTGGCAGATTGTCCTCTCCTTACCCCCTCTCCCCCGTCCACGCCCCGGGGGGAAAAGGGGTAGGGAAAGGGGGAAAAGGGGGGTGGAAGGGGGAAAGGGGGAGGGAAAGGAGGGAAGGGAAGGGTGGGAAGGGAAGGGTGGGAAGGGGGGGAAGGGAGGGGGGAGACAGGGGAGAGGGGACAAACATGCGGAAATGTCAAGTCCTTTAGCGCACTCCCACCAGCAACCACCCAGACCCCATAAATTTCAACTCCTCCCCTCCATGGTCACCACATCAAGATGAAAGAGGAGCAGCCCTGGTCTGTGCATGGAAAATCCGGCAGGCAAGGGGCCGGGGCCACCATCCCTCCATCCAACGGGAGACTTCACCTGAGCAGCAGTCCTGGGGCCTGCCAATTAGTGTCTCTCCTGCATCGCTATCGGGGGCTGTGTAGAGCATCCAGAGGGAGGCTGGGATCGCCCAAACAGTAAGGGGTAAATCCTCCAGGGGGGTCCAGAGTCACACTGGAGGGAAGCAGTGTCTCGTACCAATAGGCTCAATAAATAAGTCATCCAGGGTCCCCGAAAGCCGCGGAAGGCAATGTCGGCAAAGAGAAGGTGGGGGCCAGAGGGGGAGGGGCGAGGGGCGCAACCAGGGGGAGGGGACACATATGCGGGAATGTCAAGCCCTTCCAGTACCGCGTACTAGGTATCACTCAGACCCCCCAAAGTGCAACTCCCTCCTCTAAGGTCAAGACTCCAGAAGGGAAGATGAGCCGCCCTGGTCTGTACATGAAAGAACCTGCTGCCAAGGGGTTGGGGCCATCATCCCTTCCTCCAATGGGAGATGCCACCGGCATGACAGCCCCGTGTCCTGTCAAGTGGTGCCCCTCCGACAATGTTGTCGGGGTATATGTGGAGCATCCAGGGGAAGGCAGGGACCACCCAAACAGTGAGGGGTAAAGCCTCCAAGGGGGACCGGTGTTAGACAGGAGGATAGCGGTGTCTTGTACAAGTTGGTTAATTAGACAAGTCATCCAGTGTGTTCCTGTGAGCAGCGGAAGGAAAGGTCGGTAAGGATTATGAATGGGTGGGGGCCAGGGATTGCATAAAACTGCCACCAGATGACCGGGGCAGAGAGGGCAAGGGGATGAAAGTCAGATCTGGTAGGTGGGGGCGGGGGTGAGGAGTGTCCCTCATATTACTCACGTTGGCCATACCTTGAAGCTGAGCGCTCTGCATACCCAGGACGTTCTTCTGTATAATCTAGCCTATCTGTATACATTAGCCTGTCTTTTGTACACATTAGCCGGTCCTCTGTATACACTAGTCCATCTGTATAGACTAGTGTATACAGATAGGCTAGATTATACAGAATAACGTCCTGGGTATGCAGAGATGAAGGCTAGGGTATACAGAGAGAGAGACTAGAGTATGCATACTTGCTAGTGTATACAGACGGACTAGTGTATACAGAAGACCGGCTAGTTTATATAGAGAGGCTAATGTGTGCAAAAGACAGGCTAGTGTATACAAATAGGCTAGATTATAGAGAAGAACATCTTGGGTATGCAGAGATGGAGGCTAGGGTATACAGAGAGAGAGGCTGGGTTACACAGAGAGGCTGGTGTATGCAGACTTGCTAGTGTATACAGATGGACTAGTGTATACAGAGAAGCTTGGGTGTACAGAGAGCTAATGTATAAAGAGCAGCTAGTGTATACAAAAGACATCCAAGGGTATACAGCGAGACTCGTGTATGCAGAAGACCGGCTAGTTTATACAGAGAGGCTAAAGTGTACAAAACACAGGCTAGTGTATATAGATAGGCTAGATTATACAGAAGAACGTCCTGGGTATGCAAAGATGGAGGCTAGGGTATACAGGGAGAGAGACTGTGTTACACAGAGAGGCTAGAGTATGCAGACGGACTAGTGTATACAGAAGACCAGCTAGTTTATACAGAGAGGCTAATGTGTACAAAATACAGGCTAGTTTATACAGATAGGCTAGATTATACAGAAGAATGTCCTGGGTATGCAGAGATGGAGGCTAGGGTATACAGAGAGAGAGAGGCTGGGTTACACAGAGAGGCAGGAGTATGCAGACTTGCTAGTGTATACAGATGGACTAGTGTATACAGTAGACCGGCTAGTTTATACAGAGAGGCTAATGTGTACAAAAGACAGGCTAGTGTATACAGATAGGCTAGATTATACAGAAGAAGGTCCTGGTTATGCAAGAGATGGAGGCTAGAGTATGCAGAGAGAGAGGCTTGGTTACACAGACTTGCTAGTGTATACAGACGGACTAGTGTATACAGAGGACCGGCTAGTTTATACAGAGAGGCTAATGTGTACAAAAGAAAGGCTAGTGTATACAGATAGGCTAGATTATACAGTAGAACGTCCTGGGTATGCAGAGATGGAGGCTAGGGTATACAGAGAGAGAGGCTAGAGTATGCATACTTGCTAGAGTATACAGGCGGACTAGTGTATACAGAAGACTGGTTAGTTTATACAGATAGGCTAGTGTATACAGATAGGCTAGATTATACAGAAGAACGTCCTGGGTATGCAGAGATGGAGGCTAAAGTATACAGAGAGAGAGGCTAGAGTACGCATACTTGCTAGTGTATACAGATGGACTAGTGTATACAGAGGACCGGCTAGTTTATACAGAGAGGCTAATGTGTACAAAAGACAGGCTAGTGTATACAAATAGGCTAGATTATAGAGAAGAACGTCCTGGGTATGCAGAGATGGAGGGTAGGGTATACAGAGAGAGAGGCTGGGTTACACAGAGAGGCTAGTGTATGCAGACTTGCTAGTGTATACAGACGGACAAGTGTATACAGTAGACCAGCTAGTTTATACAGGGAGGCTAATGTCTACAGAAGACCGGCTAGTGTATACAGATAGGCTAGATTATAGAGAAGAAAGGCCTGGGTATGCAGAGATGGAGGCTAGGGTATACAGAGAGAGAGGTTGGGTTACAAAGAGAGGCTAGTGTATGCAGACTTGCTAGTGTATACAGGCAGACTAGTGTATACAGAGAGGCTAGGGTACACAGAGAGATAATGTAAAAAGAGATGTTAGTGTATACAAAAGACAACCAAGAGTTAGACAGTGAGGCTCGTGTATACAGAAGACCGGCTACAGAGAGGCTAATTTGTACAAAAGACAGGCTAGTGTATACAGATAGGCTAGATTATACAGAGGAAGGTCCTAAGTATGCAGAGATGGAGGCTAGGGAATCCAGAGAGAGACTGTGTTACACAGAGAGGCTAGAGTATGCAGAAGACCGGCTAGTTTATACAGAGAGGCTGGGACACCGAGACTATTGTAAAAAGAAGGCAGGCTAGTGTATATAGATTACGGGCACGTTTATACAGAAGACAGAGAGGCTAGTCTATATAGAGTGGCTGGTGTACATAGAGAGATTAATGTATACAGAAAGGCTAGCGTGTAAAGAAGACAGGACTTTATTTTTTGCTAATACAACTACTTTTGAAACATGTAAAGAGTTACAGTGCTTTTGTTAAAAAGTGGTGTGTTGTCAGTGGTGATATCAATGTGACAGTTAATGTGGAGAACTACAAATATACAAAATAGAGCAAAAGAGTGCTAAGTTTATTTTGTTAAGTCATTGACTGATAGACGTTAAGTAATTGGCCATTATTGGTTTGGTTTATTTTGATGTAAGATAGTTTTATTCTCTAATTATAGCCGAGTTTTAGACGACTTTATTATTAGCATTATTCGCATTATTCATATTTATTATGCAGAGTGTATGTATTGCAGTGAGACGATATTGCTTTTGAAAGATTTGTATTATTATACATAACATTGTTAGCAGACCAATAGGACAATTTACATGGCTTAATATTGCAGAGCGTAATTTTTTTTTTTTTCTTTAAATTATTTTTATTAATTTGCAAGTAAAACAATAAAACAACCTACAGCCTATTGGGCATACCCAGGCTGATTATTACAAAACCCCCCCTGAGTCAAACAATCAGGGAACAACCAAATAACCCTCCCCCTCCCCCCACCCGATACACCGCCACCGGCGTGTGCATCCAAACAGAAAAAAGAAAAAAACCCCCTCCCCCTGTACGCTCCAGCACCACTGCACATTACTCAGGACAGTTACTTAATTTGCCCATGCTCCGCCGCAGTCCACACTCAGACCCAGGTTAAAATATGCATGCATCACCCTTCACCTACCAATCCCCCATTGCCCACGTAAATACTGACCCAAGGTTACATGAATATCACACAACTTAGAACTCTTCCCCTAGTCACTAATGAAACTCCATCAGTCCGGATTCAAGTCAGCGTTGGTGTCACGCGACTCCGTCCAAATGCCCCATACTTTATGAAATTTAGTGCCACACCCTCGCGAAAGGTAGGTGGCCCTGTAAAGAGGGAGAGCCGTATTCACTAAGTGCTTCCAAAAATTAATAGAGGGGGCTACCGGGGCCTTCCATTTGAGAACAATCGACTTACGGGCATAGTACAGCAATAAGCCCAGGAGTGTTCTGAGCGCTCGGCGTGGAGCCAGCGGCTCGACCAGTCCTAAGAGGCATATCTCGACCGATAAAGGTATGTTAACGGTGGTAACCGCCAGAATAAAATTAGTCACCTCCACCCAGAACCCAGCTATCTGAGGACAGCTCCAGAACATGTGTATGAAATCCGCCGAAAGTGAGTTGCATCTCCAACAAGAATCAGGGACAGATGGATAGATTCTGTGAAGACGTTGCGGAGTGTAATATACCCTATGCACTATTTTGAATTGCACCAATCTATCTCTGGCTGACACTAACTGTAGGAAAGGATACCCCCATACATCTTCCCAGTCCTCCGTATCCAAGGAGGGAAAATCAGCCTCCCACCTTGCCCTTTGGAGTTCCAGACCGGTATGGACACCCGGGAGTAATACCTTGTAGATAGCAGACAACGGTTTGGACAGATCAACATCTCTGAGCAGAGATTCCAACCTTGAGGTGTAAAATGCGACGGGGGCATTTCCAAACTGCGTTCGAAAGGCATGATTAAGTTGTAAGTATCTGAATAAGTGTGAGTTGGGCAGTGTATACTGTTGTTTCAGCCTGTCAAAGGTCTGAATTTTGCCCTCAACACAGAGTTGATCAATATATTTAATACCCCTGCTTGCCCATACACTAGGGTCGGGAATAGAGCCAAATTCCGGTAAATTCGGATTGAGCCAAAGAGGACTATGCGGGGAGATGTGTCCCGAGGGTACGGGGCGCATCAGATTGGCAGCCTTCCATGCCCTTATAACCGCCCTCATTGCAGCAGTAAGAGGAAAAGGGGCTCGCAGACCGCGATACACCAAGTGTCTTAGTGCCTCATACGACCCCAACCACGCCGCTTCCAGGACCACCGCTGCATTGGACTCGTCTGAAACCAGCCAATTATGAGCATGAGTCAGAAGAGCCGCCACATAGTAGGAGTGCAAATCCGGGCAAGCCAATCCACCCTCCCCCCAAGGCCTCTGCAATACCGTGAGCTTAAACCGTGGCTGACCAGCGCCCCAGAGAAAGGACACCAAAAGAGAATTTATCGTGCGAAATATTTTTTTAGGAATCCAGACTGGAGCATGTCTGAGAACATAGAGAAAAGCAGGCAAAAGCTTCATCTTAAATAAATTAATTCTCCCAATCAAAGTGAGAGGGAGATGCGACCATGCCTTCAGTCTAGTCCTCATCCGCCGCACCAGTGGATCCAGATTGAGGGCACAAAAATCAGAGGTAGAGGGGGAAATGTAAATCCCCAAATATTTCATTGTATCTGTCCACATGAGTGGCAGGTTGGGATCCGCAGCTGCCTTGGCTTCCCTGTCTATTGACAAAATTTGAGATTTATCCCAGTTTACCTTAAGCCCTGAACAGTCAGTGAAGTGAGAAAGAATAAGTAGCGTCTCCCTGAGAGACTGGGCCGGGTCACTTAAAAAGAGTATGAGGTCATCTGCATATAAGGCTACCTTCTCCTGTATGGAACCCACCTGTATCCCTCTAACTCCCTCCGCCTTCCTGAGGGCCGACGCGAGTGGCTCCATTGCCAGGGCAAACAGAGCCGGTGACAATGGACAACCCTGCCGCGTTCCTCTCCTAACAGCAAAAGGCTCTGACAAGGCGCCACCCAGCTTAATCTGCGCCAAGGGCTCCTTATATAAAATATGTATCCAATTACAAAATCCCACTCCAAAACCCATGGCCTCCAAAACTAAGGACATAAACTGCCAGGCCACAGAGTCAAAAGCTTTTTCAATATCTAGTGTAACTATGACCCTCGTAGAAGACTCAGTGGCCGGCAACTGCAAATGTGTAAACACCCGTCGTAGATTTATATCAGTGGACTTCCCTGGCATAAATCCAGTTTGGTCCATCTCAATCAGGGATGACAGGACCGTCCGTAACCTGGTGGCCAGAACCTTCGTCAAAATTTTCAGGTCATAATTTAGCAGGGAGATCGGTCTATAGGAAGCACACAGGGAAATATCCTTGCCAGGCTTAGGGATAAGCACTATATGTGCTTGATACATGGATGGGGGAAGCCCCATCTGAAGTTTGCTATCGGAGAACACTTTTAACAACTTGGGAGCAATCAGTGGGGCATACATCCTGTACCAGTCGCCAGGTAGACCATCAGGTCCAGGAGTCTTTCCACCAGGGAGTGAGCGAATTGCCTCCTCCACTTCCTCCAAGGTAAAATCCTTATCTAGGAATTCCCGGTCCTCCTGTGATAGAGAGGGCAAATTTAAGGAGGAAAGAAATTCCCTCTGCGCTTCCACCGACCCCCCTGGAACCTCAGCATACAGTTGTTCATAGAAGGCCCTGAACTCAGAAAGTATCATGTCAGGCGCGGACACCAACTGACCATCCGACCCATAGATCTCTGAGACAACTGTCTGCATTTTAGAATCAGCTACTAAATTTGCCAGAAGCTTACCATTTTTGTCCCCGGATTCGAAGATTTTCCCTGCCAGAGACTTCAGATCTAAGTGTGTGGCCTCCGCAAGATGAAGGGATAGGGCCCGTCTTGAATCAGCCAGCCGAGTAAAGCGCTCCGGGGTCGGTGAGGTGGAAAAAGCCTCAGCCACCTCGGCCTCGCTCCCCTCAAGCTGCCGCATCCGAGATGACATCTCAGAGCGGACCGCCTTGATAGCCGAAATATATTCCCCCCTGGTATTGGCCTTAAAAGCATCCCAGACCATCTGTACCGAGGCAGAACCCTCATTCAGATCCCAATATTGTTTCAGCTTAGGAGCGACCTCCTCCCCCACCCGCAAGTCCTGTACCCATTTGGACGCCAGACGCCAACAACCTGTACCCCTGGTGTCCGACAACTGCAAGGTGACCTCCAAAGGTGCGTGGTCAGAGAGGCCTGCAGGTAGGTACAGGGCCCCCCTCACCGACGTCAGGGCCCCAGAGTTGCCGAAGACCAAATCAATCCGAGAGCCCGATCTATGTGTGGAGGAGTGGAAAGAATAGGCCCGTACGCCCACATTCCTCCATCTCCAGATCTCAGTGTAGTTAAACGTTTGGGCCCACTGCAGTAGATCTGGCGAATAAGCCCTGTTCGGGTTGGATGAGTCCAGGGACGGGTCTAAAATAGAGTTAAAATCCCCAGCTATGTACAATCTGGAGAACTGTAGGGGAGCCAGCAGTTCAGCAATCTTATACAAAATCTGTGGATTGAAAGGGGGGGGCACATATACGTTGACCAAAGCGTAAACCACCTGGCCAATCTCTAACAGTAGGACAATAAATCTACCCCCTTGGTCAGTGTGCAGGTGAACAACTTTGTAAGCTAGTGATTTGTTTAGCAAGATGGCCACTCCCCTCGCATAACTAGAGTATGTGGCATGAAATGCCTGTCTCACCCAGGGCCTGCGCAGGGCAAGGATTTTATTCCCCAGGAGATGAGTCTCCTGAAGAAAAAGTACATGGGGTCTGTGATTATTCAGGTATTTAAACATCAACGCCCTTTTTACCTTATCATTAAGGCCCCGCACGTTCCAAGACACTAATCTCAACGCCATGGAAGCAATTAATAATTATGATAGTACAGTAATACACATACAATATCCCAGTATCCTGCCAGCGAACATGGTGCAAGGCAGCACAACATACAAAACAAGTGCATTTATCAGTGGATTCAGAGCGCACAGTGAAAAAAAGAAAAAAGAACAAGAAAACAGCAACATAATTAAAACAACAAAAAAGAAGAAAAAAAGAAAACCCACAACTCCCTACCAGCCAAGAGTGCCCCAATTGGTAAAAAACAAAAACCAATCGGGCACTAAAAAACATGACCAGTTTGATACCCAAAACCTAACCAAACTTAAACCTCCAGACTTTAGTCACAAAAAAAAGTTCCGAAGCAGCGGCCGCTCAAAGCCGCTTATTCTTGTCAGGTCAAAAACCTGTAATGAGGGGAAAGGCTAATAAGTCCTTAAGTGTCCCACGTCCGGGGAGCTCCGAGCTAAAAGGAGGTAGCTAAAGGACCTAAAAAACAAAACAAAAAAAACAAAAAGCAAAGCAGAGCAGAGTCAGGCAGGATCAACTGGAGAGATAGCAAGGCACCGCAGCAGCCCCAGGAGAGGCGGAGATCAGTACGCCGTACGCCGGCAGGAAGAATGAAACAAAGGCGTCCACCCATCAATTGGAAAGTAGCAGTCCGTGAGTTCCGCAGCTGCCGTGTCGACAACCCGCCAGGAAAAAAAAAAAAAAAAACACAAAAAAAAAAAAAAACAAAAACAAAAAAGGGGCCAGGAGCCCACAGCAGGATAACAATGCAGGCAAGTAGTAGTACCCCCCATCAACGTAGGGAAAGCTGTAGAAGATTAACGTAGAGTGATCAGCCAGTCATTTGCTTCCTCCGGGGTGTCAAAGAACTTCACTGATCCGTTATAAGGCACCCGAAGGCGGCTGGGGTATAACATGCTGTATTTAATATCCTTGTCCCGTAGGCGCCTGCGGATATCATTAAAGGACCTTCTCTTGCACTGCAAATCTGCCGAAAAGTCCGGGAACAGTAGGATTGAGGAGTTGCCGTATGGTAGAGAAGGGAGCCTACGGGCTGCGGAGAGGATCCTATCCCGGTCCCTAAAATTCAGAAAGCGGACCAGGAAGGGTCGGAGAGTCGCCCCTGGGATGTAACGTCCTGTAGGAACTCGATGAGCACGCTCAACCACATATGTCGGGGAGACTTCCGGGAGGCTCAACAGCTTCTTGAAAAAATCTTCAGCAAACTCCGCTGGCCGATCACCCTCCTCCCCCTCCGGCAGACCTATGACACGGATATTGTTGCGTCTTGCTCTATTCTCCGCGTCATCGGCCTTAGCGACAAGCAGTCGCACCGTGCGTTGCAGGTCCGCTATGTTGTTGGTATGGGTAGCCGTGAGGTCCTCAGCTGCAGAGATTCGTGATTCTGATTCAGTCAGCCTACCCCTGATCTTGTCCAGGTCATTCCTAATAAAAGTACATTCTTCTGCAAGGCGGTCAATGCGTACCAGCATAGAGGCTTTACTCTGCTCAATGGCAGCCAGTATCACCGCAGTACTGTCCTGGGAGGGAGGGGTAGGCAAAGCCGCCCCAGAGGGGAAACCGGACTCCATGGCTAATTCCGCAAGCAGCGACTGCACCCTCCCAATAAGAGAGGGATCTGGTTGAGCAGGCGGATCAGGAGCAGGACAGCTCAACGCAGAAGAGCTCTTGGGCCGATGTTTAGGGCCCATGAAGGGGTGTGGGCCGCAGGCGCCCGTGAGCCTCCGCTCCTCACAGCTACAGTCCCTAGGTAGCAAGGCTCAGGCAGTGCCTCAAAATGGCAGGGCCCAGGGAGCTGGATGGATGGATGCAATGTCCGTCAGCAAGGGAGGATAGCCAGGGCCCTCAGTCAATGCACCAGAACAGCCCCCCCCTGCAATGAGAAGCAGTGTCCAGCAGATAAAAGGAGCAGCTACCAAAGCACAGGGGCCAGGCCGACCACAGCACAACCCCCCCAGCCACTGGATGCAGGCTGCAATTGATGCCCAGGCTACGTTAGGCCGGACCAGGCCGGGGCAGTCTTTTTAAGGCTCCACAGCTTCCCCACCAGCTCCTGCCAGGCCTGTGATGCAGGATTCGGCCCCCCACCGGCCGACAGCCGCCTCCGCCGCTCCGCTGGCCGATCGCGGCGCTCGTCCGCCGGCCGGCCGGCCAGGAAAATCCGGTCCGCGGCAGGCTTCACTAGGCCGCGCTAGGCCTCAAGCCCGAAAATCGCTCCAGCGGCCCGCGGAACAACGGGACAGCCCAGGGGGACAAGGGGGGCAGTGGATTAGTGAAGAGGAGCCCCTTACCTCTCCCACAGGCCCCGGATCAGCCCCGTTTGCTCCGCACAGGCCGGGAAGATGGCGTCCGGCACAAGGATGATGAACGGCCGTATCTCCGGCTCCACGGTCCCCCGCTCCACAAAAATCTCTCCGGACACCCTACTACAGGTCAGTAGTCCCTCCGGGCAAAAGAAAACTCCTTTTGGGCCAAGGAATTAGGAGGATGGCAAAGGATTAATATGCGGATGGCCGGAGCTCCCCAGACACACGTCCGCTCTTCTTCACATCCGGACACGCCCCCCTTGCAGAGCGTAATTTAACAGGAAAGAGATCCAAAGCGTTAGTTGCAGTAGCTTCATAAAACTGAGAAATCATTGCATTACTCTAAATTTAAAAGTTGTTCCGGTACCACTGAGAAGACGATATTAGATGAGTGATCTACACATTTCGTTTAATATTGCAGAGAGATACTGGTTTTATATGATTTGATTTTAATATGTGCTGCGTGTAAGGTAGAAATAAGATGGTTTGTGTGAGTTGGTTTACCAGGATTTAGAGATAGTAATCTGTTTATTCTAATAGTAAATATAGCAAAATAACTCAGATTAATATTGAGACAGTATATACAGGTCGGGTTTAAGTGGAAAACACAAAATAACAGCAATGACGTGTGTAGGTTTTTATCAATCAGGTTCATTACGTGTCTTTAATCATGTAGTGAATATACCCCAAATATAGCATAAGGATGAGAAAGGAAAATAACTGGCAGAGGATGACATGGCAAAAAGACAAACTGCATTAGAAATGTGACAATGAATTAGAGATAAAATGTCAATCCCCATTGGTTGCTTACAGGTATTAATACTGTTAAAACGGCTACGTACAGCAAAGTGTGAGCTAAGCAGGTAAATATTCTGCAATAGCAGAGATTAAGTATTGCAGTTGAAAAGAGATCGGAAGCGTTAGTTGCAGTAGCTTCAAAATGACAGAAATAATTTCATTACTCTAAATGTAAGCACTGAGTGGACTGATATTAGATGAGTGATCGTTGTAGTACAAATTCAGTTTCCTATAGCAGAGAGATACCAGCTAAATGTGAGAAGACCAATTAAACTGTTCACGATAGCATTGCATTACTCTTAATAATGTGAAAAAATCTAAGTTTAAATCGTTGAGTAAATCGTGAGTAAATCGTAAATTTATCAGCTAAGTTAACTCTGAGATTATGATTAATTTCACAGTTCCATTACGCGGTCCTTTTCCACTGGTATAGTCATAATGTAATATCAGTAATTGCTATCAGTAAATGTTAAAATTGTAAGACGGTTCACGGTTATGTGGAATTGATATGGATTTAAAAGCGGTACATTAATTTTCTGAACCATATGGCAGGAAGGCGGCTTACACTGCTTTTCTCACATTTTGCTGCGGTAAAAAGAAATGTTTTGTCACTGTGTTTTAACTGTGACAGTTAAGGTGGAGAAAAATAAGTAATACAGAAAATAGAGTCAAACAGTGGAAACGTTTATTTGCTTATGTCATGACAGCTGATACTGGTTGAGCAATAAAACTGTTTTATTAAGATGTAAGACTAGTTTTATTCTCTACATGTATGCTTTTCAGAGAGTTGTATAATATAGGCGACCAATAGGAAATTTAAATGGCTTAATATTGCAGGGAGGAAGTATCGCTGTTCAACGGTAAGAGATTGAACGCTTAGCTTGAAAATGGCCGAGAAATTGTTGCGTTCGTCCAAATTTAAAGGATATGTCGGTACCAATCCTCAATCCTATTATTATTATTATTATTAAGATCATAGTGCAGAGAGATACTCAGTTAATGTCAGAGATACTCGGTTATGTCAGAAAAGCAATAAAACTGTTTACATTGTTAGCGAGCGATAGTTACATTACTCTTAGTATATGCAGCATGTCTGGTAGCAAATGGATGGTTTTGTGAACATTTTGCATTACCGTACAATTAGCGGTAGAACTCATCGAAGTGACTAGATTTAACCGGATTTTGAGATAGTACTCTCTATTTCTAATAAGAAATAAAGCAAAATAAGTCAGGATGGTGTGTCAGGACTGTCACATACTCAATAAGACGTTTGATGTGGAGAATTACAAATATGCAAAATAGAGCAAAAGAGTACATGGTTTATTTTGATGTATGATAGTTTTATTGCATGCTTGATGTGGATGATTAAAATCGTGTAGTGAGTATAATCTATATTTTGCATAAGAATGAAAAGGCATAACATGGCAATGAGACAAACTCCATTAGAGATGTGAGCTAGATGAAATGATGAAATGTCTCTGTATAGCCCAGATTGTCTTCTGTTATCACTTAGCCTATCCTCTAAATTCAATAGCCTCTCCATATACACCAGCATGTTTACACTAGCCGATCTTCTGCATACAATAGCCTGTCTTCGATATACACTAGCCTATGTTCTGAATACACTAGCCCGTCTTCTGTCTTCTGTATGCCCTAGCCCAGTGATGGCGAACCTTGGCACTCCAGATGTTTTGGAACTACATTTCCCATAATGCTCCACTACACTGCAGTGTGCATGAGCATCATGGGAAATGTAGTTCCAAAACATCTGGGGTGCCAAGGTTCGCCATCACTGCCCTAGCCTGTCTTCTGTATACATTAGTCTCTGTATAAACTAGCATCTCTGTATACCCCAAACTGTCTTCTGTAAACACTTGTCTCTCTTTATAGCCTGTCTAGCCTTTATTCTGTACACACTAGCTTCTCTGTATACACTAACCAGGCTTCTATATACATAAGCTTCACTCTATGCACTAGCCTCTCTGTATAATCTAGCCTCTCTATATACCCTAGATAGTGTTCTGCATACACTAGCCTCTCCGTAGAAGCCAGCCTTTATTCTGTATTCACAAGCCTTTCTTCTGTATGCTGTAGTCTTCTATATATACTAGCTTCTCTGTACACCCTTGCATCTCTGTAAACACTGTGTAAACTAGCCAGTCTTATGTATACACTCGCCAACTGTATACACTAGACTCTCTGAATACACTAAACCCTCTGTATACCACAGCCTGTCTTCTGTATACACTAGACTGTAAAAACTAGCTAGAATACACCAGCCTGTCTTCTGTACCCACTATACTCTCTGTATACACTACCCAGTCTTCTGTATACACTGTCAGCTTGGCTGTATACCCAAGCCTGTCTTCTTTATACACTAGTCTCTCTATATGCACTGTCCTATCTGTATACACTTGACTCTCTCTATACGCTAACCTCTCTACATACACTAACATCTTTGTATATACTAGCCTCTCTTTAAACTAGCCTCTCTGTGTACCCCAGCCACACTGTTTACTCTAGCATCTCTGTATACTCAAGCCTATCTGCATACACGAGTCTGTATTCTGTATTCAGTAGCCTTTCTTCTGTATGCTGTAGTCTTCTATATATACTAGCTTCTCTGTACACCCTTGCATCTCTGTAAACACTGTGTAAACTAGCCAGTCTTATGTATACACCCAGCTCGGCTTATTCTTCACCACGCCTCTATCTCAACCCAATCCTATACAAGATCCTTGGGGATCCATATGATAAACGCAGCCAAATTATGTATATCAACCCACTGGGGTACGTCACATACCCCTACGGTGTCTGAATGGCTTACACGCGTGGGAAGAATAGCCGAGATGGAAGAGCTGATCCACATAGCCCGAGATTCTCCATCTAAATTTGCACAGACGTGGGCTTGCTGGTCCCACTTCCGAACTACGGAAAGATACTCCTCCCTGATGAGCCTTACTACCACTAATGGTTCCAATAGATGATAAATAGTAACACAAATAGTAACATTATTATATTTGACCTCTCCCTGATAGACTATATTCTGGCTTTACCATTGAGAACCTCGAGACACCTTCTACAAAGCCCCAGAAGGAACTCCTGCAGGTCGGGGGTCCCCGCGGGAAACCTTCCCCTGATGTTGGGGGGGCCGAGAAGGTGACGCCTATGGACTACTCCCGCCCTCCCCTACCTTCCCTACCCCCGCTGTTCACCTGAACCTCCCCAACACCTCTTCCCTCGTCACTGTCCCTAGTATACCCACCCCTCCCCCCCTCGTAGATGACCGACTCCCCTCCCCCCCAAGACTGACCCACCTTGAATGACCGGTATCTCTCCTTACTACTTGAACCTGTCAAAGACAGGTGACAACATTCTCATGTTCAGGACCTCAGATCTCAGATGCAGTGAACCAGCTCACAGACATTGCAGGTCAGTTTCCACCGAGTAAGGGTGATTGATCTTCCATCCCTTACCGTGGAAGATAGGGCCCGACAACCACACGTATTCTGCTTTGTAGTAAGCACCAACATTCAGCGGAGTTACAGCCAGTTATTGGAATATTGTTAAAACCTGCTTGTAACAAATGCTCAGTCAGATTTATCCTGTATTAGAGTATGAATACGCACGTCACCGGTTCATTTATTGTATACTTTACATTTCTGTATCGGTTATGCCTCTTTGTTTTTTTCTCTCTGAAATCTCTAATAAAAAATTTTCATGGAAAAAAAAAAAATGTATACACTCGCCGACTGTATACACTAGACTCTCTGAATACACTAAACCCTCTGTATACCACAGCCTGTCTTCTGTATACGCTAGACTGTAAAAACTAGCTAGAATACACCAGCCTGTCTTCTTTACCCACTAGACTCTCTGTATGCACTACCCAGTCTTCTGTATACACTGTCAGCTTTGATGTATACCCAAGCCTGTCTTCTGAATACACTAGTTTCTCTATATGCACTGTCCTTTCTGTATACACTGGACCCTCTCTATACACTAACCTCTCTATATACACTAACATCCTTTTATATACTAGCCTCTCTTTAAACTAGCCTCTCTGTGTACCCCAGCCTCACTGTTTACTCTAGCATCTCTGTATACTCAAGCCTATCTGCATACACGAGTCTGTATTCTGTATTCACTAGCCTTTCTTCTGTATGCTGTAGTCTTCTATATATACTAGCTTCTCTGTACACCCTTGCATCTCTGTAAACACTGTGTAAACTAGCCAGTCTTATGTATACACTCGCCGACTGTATACACTAGACTCTCTGAATACACTAAACCCTCTGTATACCACAGCCTGTCTTCTGTATACATTAGACTGTAAAAACGAGCTAGAATACACCAGCCTGTCTTCTGTACCCACTAGACTCTCTGTATACACTACCCAGTCTTCTGTATACACTGTCAGCTTTGATGTATACCCAAGCCTGTTTTCTGTATACACTAGCTTCTCTATATGCACTGTCCTTTCTGTATACACTCGACTCTCTCTATACACTAGCCTCTCTATATACACTAACATCTTTGTATATACTAGCCTCTCTTTAAACTAGCCTCTCTGTGTACCTCAGCCTCACTGTTTACTCTAGCATCTCTGTATACTCAAGCCTACCTACACACACGAGTCTGTATTCTGTATTCACTAGCCTTTCTTCTGTATGCTGTAGTCTTCTATATATACCAGCTTCTCTGTACACCCTTGCATCTCTGTAAACATTGTGTAAACTAGCCAGTCTTATGTATACACTCGCCGACTGTATACACTAGACTCTCTGAATACACTAAACCCTCTATATACCACAGCCTGTCTTCTGTATACACTAGACTGTAAAAACTAGCTAGAATACACTAGCCTGTCTTCTGTACCCACTAGACTCTCTGTATACACTACCCAGTCTTCTGTATATACTGTCAGCTTGGATGTTTACCCAAGCCTGTCTTCTGTATACACTAGTCTCTCTATATATCATATAAATGTACTCACCGAGGCCAAGATGCTGAGAGCGGTCACTGTTGCGACTCGGTGCAGACCACCCCTGAAGGTGGCACAGAAGGTGGTTGCACCAAGAGGCACAAGCTACCAGTAGGACAGTCACTTGCTAGGAGATCAGCAGGCAGCTTGAGCAGAGCTGAAAGATGATGTCCCGTGGGAAGGTCCAGAAGCAAAGGTAGCAAGTCCGTAAGGCAAAGACAGAATCCAGGAGACAGGCCAGGGGTCAAACACAGTCCAGATCAGAAGACAACAAGTACCAGGAACGCTGAGACAGAAGGATAATCCAAGACAAGCCAGGGGTCGAACACAGGAGACAGCAGGTAAGTCCAGATGCAGGCTGAGGGTCAAACACGTTTAGAAAGCGGGAGTCCAAGATCAAGCCAGAGGTCGGGTCAGGAGAAGATCAGCGAGGTCGATAAGGCAATCCGGGTCACAATGGGTAATACAGATAACAGGGACAGACGTGGGAATCACAGGAAGCTGAAGACAAACCAGCAGTGTGTTTGGATGACCTCACTTCCTTTATAGGTCAGCGAGGGGTCACACCCTGTGTGTGTGTGCTTTCGTTTATTCCTATTGCACACAGCTGTGCGCCAGAGCGCTTTACCCGTGCGCATCCTATGACAGTGCCCCCCCCCCCGAGGGGCGGCCTCCGGACGCCCAAGCTAGCCATCAATTCCGGATGTTGCTGATGGAATGTCTTTATTAATTTGGGAGCGTGAAGGTTCTTGGATGGTTCCCAGGAGTTATCTTCTGAAGGATACCCCTTCCATTTTACCAGGTATTGTATTTGTCTACCGACTTTCCTGCATCCTAGTAAAGCTTCTACTTCGAATTCATCTTCTCCATCGATCTTGATGGGTGGAGGAGGAGGCACTTCCCTTCCAGGAAAAGGACTAGGAACCAATGGCTTCAAAAGGGAGGCATGGAAAACAGGGTGTATCCTGTATGATTCAGGGAGAGCTAGTTCAAAGGCTACAGGATTTATTACCCTTTTGATTTTGAATGGTCCTATGAATCTGGGACCCAGCTTGCGTGTGGGACAAGGAAGTTTGAGATTAGTGGCAGATAGCCAGACTTCCTCGCCAATTTTAAAGGTAGGGTTCTCCTTCCTTCCCCTATCATGGTATTTCTTGTAATCATCCTGGGCCTTCTGTATGGTCTCCTGGATCCCTTCGAAATTAGATTGGATGGCGGCTATCCGATCTTGGACCGCAGGAACAGTGGATTCTGGGATGGAGTTGGGGAGGAAAGAAGGGTGAAACCCACAGTTGATCCAAAAGGGAGTCTGGTTGGTAGTTGTATGAATTGAATTATTATAGGCGAATTCTGCATATGGCAATAGAGCCGACCAATCATTTTGAGATCCTGAACAAAAGCAGCGAAGATACTGCTCAAGGGTTTGGTTTGTCCATTCAGTTTGCCCGTTACTTTGGGGATGATATGCCGATGACAAACAGATCTTGATTTCCAGTATCTTGCAGAGTTCTCTCCAAAATCTAGAGGTGAACTGTGGACCTCTATCAGACGTGATACTGCTGGGAACCCCATGGAGCCTGACAACCTCCTTAATAAAGAGATTGGCAGTTTCCAGAGCAGAGGGAGTACCGACCATAGGTAGGAAATGGGCCATCTTAGAAAGACGGTCGACTACTACCAGAATTGTGGTGAAACCTTCCGAGGGCGGTAGCTCCACAATAAAATCCATTGACACGTCTGCCCAAGGTCGGTCAGGAATGGGCAAAGGCCTTAGCAGGCCCCAGGGCTTGATCTTGGGACCCTTGCTACGCTGGCACGGTACACAAGAGGCAATGTAAGTCTGGCAGTCCTGTCTCCAACCTGGCCACCAGAAAGAACGAGAGATCAGTTCCGCTGTTTTCTGTGTCCCAAAGTGGCCGGCCAATTTGTGATCATGACAAGTCCTTAGAACTTGAGTCCTAATCTCAAGGGGAACGAATACCTTGTTTCTGGCCCAAAACAGATTGTCACGTTTTTCCAAGGTAGATAGGACTGGGTCATTGCAATGGACTGAAGCTGTTTTGATGGCCTTAAGTAAGTCAGGCTGTGGGAGTAGAAGGAAGTTGTGAGGTGACAAGATCGTACTAGGCTCCGTTACCTGGGAAGACTCAGGGAACATGCGCGAGAGCGCATCCGCTTTGTTGTTCTTGGATCCGGGCCGGTACGAGATATGGAACTGGAATCTTGAAAAGAAAAGCGCCCAACGGGCTTGACGGGGTCTTAAGCGTTTGGCAGTCCGCAGATATTCAAGATTCTTGTGATCTGTGAATATTGTGATGGGATGAGTGGCTCCTTCCAAGAGGTATCTCCACTCCTCCAGAGCGAACTTGATGGCCAATAGTTCTCGGTCGCCTACGTCATAATTCCTCTCCGGTGGGGTTAGCTTCCGAGATGCGAAAGCCACCGGGTGTAACAAAGCTTTAGGCCCTTGTCGTTGTAAGAGGATGGCTCCTGTGGCTGTCTCGGAGGCATCTACTTCCAGTACGAATGGTAATACTGGATCGGGATGCCGTAAAATAGGAGCTGAGGTGAACAAGGTCTTTAGTTTGGTAAAGGCTACTTGGGCTTCTTGAGACCACTAAAATCGGGTGTGTTGGCGGGTCAGCTGAGTAATGGGGGCGGCTATTGAAGAGAACCCGGCGATGAATCTGCGATAAAAGTTAGCGAAGCCTATAAACCTTTGCACGGCTTTCTTATCCCTTGGAGCAGGCCATTCCAAGATTGCCTTGATCTTTTGGGGGTCCATGGAGATGCCCTCGGTAGAAATGACAAATCCTAAGAATTGAACTGTAGTTATCTCAAATTCACATTTCTCCGCCTTAAGGTACAGCCGATGTTGTCGGAGGATAGTGAGGACTTTCCGCACGTGGACCCTGTGGAGTTCAAGAGAAGCAGAGAAAATAAGGATATCATCTAAATATACCACTATAAAATCATCAAGATAGTCTCTGAAGATGTCATTTACTAGATGCTGAAATGTGGCCGGGGCATTGCACAGGCCAAAGGGCATAACAAGATATTCATAGTGGCCAAATCTCGATCTGAAGGCTGTCTTCCATTCATCCCCAGCACGGATTCTAATGAGATTGTAGGCCCCCCGCAAGTCTAGTTTGGAAAATACTTTGGCAGATCCTAAGCGCTGGAATAACTCAGGGATGAGTGGAAGTGGATAGCGATTTTTGATTGTGACTTTATTAAGTTCCCTGTAGTCAACACATGGCCTAAGGGATCCGTCCTTTTTTCCCACAAAGAAAATACCTGCCCCTGCTGGCGAAGAGGATGGGCGAATGAACCCCTTTTTCAAGATTTTCATCAATGTAGGCTTTGAGAGCCTTTAGTTCAGTCTCGGATAAGGGGAATATTCGTCCAAAAGGGATCTCAGAGCCGGGTAACAGTTCAATGGGGCAGTCATATGGTCTGTGTGGTGGTAGACGGTCAGCCTTCTTTTTATCGAAGACATCCTTAAACTCAGAATAGACCTGAGGAATGTGCTGAAGGTGATTAGTGGTGGGGACCATGGTCATACAAGGAGCTGGAACGGAATCAAAACAATGCTGCATACAGTAGGCGGATGTAAAGGACACTTCCTTCTTGTTCCAACTGATCTGGGGATCATGAGCCTGCAACCAAGGAAGTCCCAGGATGATAGGGAACATGGGAGATGATATTAGGTCGAAGCGTAGGAGTTCTCTATGGCCAGAGTCTGTAATAGTGAGCAAAGGTAGTGTCTCCTGTGTTACTGGACCTGAGAGTGGCAGAGATCCATCTGCTAAATGGACTAGAAGGTGTGTTGCTTTATTCTGGCTTGGGATGCATAGTTGCTGTGCAAGGGAGATGTCCAAAAAGCAACTACATGCCCCTGAATCAATCACGGCTGGGAGTGGGATCTTCTCTTCTGCCAGCTGTAGGGAAACAGAGAGAGTCACATAAGTTTGAGCAGGACCAACACTCTGGTAGTTCATTATACACCGTGGGGGCAACTTACGGGGTCTCACGGGACAGCTGTGAATGAAATGTCCAAGTCCCCCACAGTATAAGCACAGATTGGCTTGGCGTCTTCGTTGTGGCTCTTCTGGGGTGAGACGAGGACGGACCAAACCTATCTGCATGGGCTCCCCTTCCGAAGCTGAGGGACCCGAAGGAACCGGGATGGGCAGATACGGGACAGTGGCCTTAGGCAGCATCCAAATAGGCCGAGGGGCCTGGAGGCGTTTGGAGCGCCGCTCGCGCATCCGTCTGTCCAGTTTTGTAGCCAACTGGATTAATTCCTCCAGGGAGGCAGGAGTCTCTACTCGGGCCAACTCGTCCTTTAGGTTCTCGGAGAGCCCTAACCGGTATTGATAACACAGGGCCGCCTCGTTCCAGCCGGTGTCAGCTGACCACTTGCGAAACTCAACGGTGTAATCCTCCACCGGTCTTCTCCCCTGTGAGAGAGCATGCAGGGTAGCCTCAGCCGTGGCAGTACGCTGAGGGTCATCATATAATTGTCGCATGGCCTCAAAGAAGGTGTCCATGGAGTTTAACAAGGGGCTTCTCTGTTCCATAAGGCTATGGGCCCAGGCCTGGGATTCCTCAGCCAAAAGAGAGATAATAAACCCGACCTTGACAATCTCTGAAGAAAAGGTCCTGGGTTGCAAAGCCAAGTACAAGGAACATGCATTTTTAAAGGCTCTGAATTTCTTTCGGTCGCCTGAAAATCGCTCAGGCGTGGGTACTCGTGGTTCGGGTACTGCCATCATCATACCGGGTGGAGGCTGGACATGAGGTGTGGAGGCATCGCTGACTGAGGCCTGCGTAGGATTTGTGGGTGCCAGAGCTGTGGCTAGTCGCTGAAGCCTGCTGTCGCATAGCCATCCTGTAGTTTCTGTACTGCTTCTGTGAGTGCAGAGACTTGCTGGCACAGGACTTCTTTTTTTTTTTAAATTGTATTCGGCACAGGACTTCTAATGGCGAACCTGCTCTGTTGGCCTCTGTCATGGCTGGTTTGTACTATCATATAAATGTACTCACCGAGGCCAAGATGCCGAGAGCGGTCGCTGTTGCGACTCGGTGCAGACCATCCCTGAAGGTGGCACAGAAGATGGTTGCACCAAGAGGCACAAGCTACCAGTAGGACAGTCACTTGCTAGCAGATCAGCAGGCAGCTTGAGCAGAGCTGAAAGGTGATGTCCCGTGGGAAGGTCCAGAAGCAAAGGTAGCAAGTCCGTAAGGCAAAGACAGAATCCAGGAGACAGGCCAGGGGTCAAACACAGTCCAGATCAGAAGACAACAAGTACCAGGAACGCTGAGACAGAAGGATAATCCAAGACAAGCCGGGGGTCGAACACAGGAGACAGCAGGTAAGTCCAGATGCAGGCTGAGGGTCAAACACGTTTAGAAAGCGGGAGTCCAAGATCAAGCCAGAGGTCGGGTCAGGAGAAGATCAGCGAGGTCGATAAGGCAATCCGGGTCACAACGGGTAATACAGATAACAGGGACAGACGTGGGAATCACAGGAAGCTGAAGACAAACCAGCAGTGTGTTTGGATGACCTCACTTCCTTTATAGGTCAGCGAGGGGTCACACCCTGTGTGTGTGTGCTTGTGTGCTTTTGTTTATTCCTATTGCACACAGCTGTGCGCCAGAGCGCTTTACCCGTGCGCATCCTATGACACTATATGCACTGTCCTATCTGTATACACTCGACTCTCTCTATACACTAACCTCTCTATATACAATTTATCCTCATCGGTCCCCGGAATGCCCCAGGTGTCATTACCCTGAAGGCACTTTTCTACACATGTGTTGGGATTGCCCCCGAATTGCTCAGTTCTGGAGGGATGTTTTCGATTGTATAAATATTCGCCTGCAATTGGCAGTTCCTATGACGCCTGAGTTCGCCCTCCTGGGGATTCAGGAGGATGAACAGCGTCCTCGGTACAGTAAGCTGTTGCTTTCCCTCCTGGTGTTTTACGCCCGGAGGGAGATTCTCCGGCACTGGATATTGTCCACACCCCCTACGGTGGAATTGTGGGATGCTGCGGTTAATGCTGTCCTCCCCCTATATAAGCTAACTTATCTGGTTAAAAAAAAAACCTCTCTATATACACTAACATCTTTGTATACAAAGCCTAGCCTCTCTTTAAACTAGCCTCTCTGTGTACCCCAGCCTCACTGTTTACTCTAGCATCTCTGTATACTCAAGCCTATCTGCATACACGAGTCTGTATTTTGTATTCACTAGCCTTTCTTCTGTATGCTGTAGTCTTCTATATATACTAGCTTCTCTGTACACTCTTGCATCTCTGTAAACACTGTGTAAACTAGCCAGTCTTATGTATACACTCGCCATCCAGGCAAAGTTCCTCGAAGGGGTGGAATTGTCTAGAGAAGAACGAATGGTTAGGTAGTGATCTGAGGAAATGGATGAGCTGTCTAGCTCTCCAGCTATCCAATGCAACAGGTACTTGCTCTAGCAGTATGGTGCCCGTGGGAATCCAGCCCGTGGGTCCAAGAAATAGGGCTGCTCTCAGAAGCCCTATCAGGGCTTGCCCGGTAATGGCCTGGTCAGACAGGCCCGGAGGGAATCTGGGATGTCCAATAATTGGGGTCATAGGAGAAGGGAAGTTAGTCAGGTGGGAAAGGTGAAAAAAACTATCCATCTCGGCGAGCGAGGGGCCAATAAACGGGTGAGTAGTCACACAGGGCTCCAATGGCCTCCCCGCCCAAGGCAGACCAGCCAGTGGAACCCGCGCCATCTCCTGCTCTAGCTTGACCCATAGCTTCAGTTCCCCATGCCGGCACCAGTCAACCACCCATGTCATGTGCGTCGCTGTGTAATATAGAGCAGGGTCCGGGAAGCCAATACCTCCCCGCAATTTCAGACGCAATAGTATTGCCCTACCAATACGCGTATGTTTGCCGCGCCAGAGGAACTTGATAAAGATTGAGCGAACCGCATGAAAGAAAGTCTGGGGTATTTTGATAGGTAAGGCTTGTAGTAGAAGTCGTGGCATCGCATTCATCTTCAACACATTACAGCGTCCAAACAATGACAGAGCTAGTGGGTCCCATCTTTTAAGGTCCGCTGTAAGCCCATAGGCTTCTTTTTATGTTGTTGGCTTTGACCTGTTTTTTTCGCTTGTTTCTCAAGGCAACCATCTTGGCATTTGTCAAGAGGGTTGGGCGTGTCTTAAAGAGAACGCTTACGGCCACATCACCCTGAAAGCACCCGATCTCATCTGATTTCAGAGGCTAAGCAGCGTCAGGCCTGGTTAGTACCTGGATGGGAGACTGCCTGGGAAGACCAGGTGCCATAGAAGGATCTGGTCTGGTTAGTGTCTTGATTGGGAGATCGCCTGGGAATACTGGATGCCGTAGGCTTCTTTTTATGTTGTTGGCTTTGACTTGTTTTTTTTAGCTTGTTTCCCAAGGTGACCATCTTGGCCTTTGTCAAGAGGCTTCAGAGTGCCCAAAGAGAGTGCCTACGGCCAAATCACCCTGAAAGAGCCCAATCTCATCTGATCTCGGAGGCTAAGCAGCGATGGGCCTGGTTAGTACCTGGATGGGAGACAGCCTGGGAATACCAGGTGCCGTAGGCTTTTTCATTATGTTGTAGGCGTTGACCTGTTTTTTTTCCCTTGTTTCCCAAGGTGACCATCTTGGCATGTGTCAAGAGGGTTGAGAGTGCACAAAGAAATTGCCTACGGGCAAAACACCCTAAAAGCGCCCAGTCTGGTCTGGTCTCAGAGGCTAAGCAGGGTTGGGCCTGGTTTGTACCTGGATGGGAGACCGCCTGGGTTTTCCAGATGCCGCAGGCTTCTTTTTATGTTGTTGGTGTTGACCTGTTTTTTTCGCTTGTTTCCCAAAGTGATCATCTTGGCATTTGTCAAGAGGGTTGAAAGTGCCTAAAGAGATCGCTTACAGCCGCATCACCCTGAAAGCACCATATCTCTTCTGATCTCAGAGGCTAAGACGGGTTGGGCCTAGTTAGTACTTGAATGGGAGAGGGCCTTGGAATACCAGGTGCCGTATTCTTCTTTTTATGTTGTTGGCGTTGACCTGTTTTTTTCCGCTTGTTTCCCAGGGTGACTATCTTGGCATTTTTCAAGAGGGATGAGAGTGCCCAAAGAGATTGCCTATGGGCACATCACCCTGAAAGCGCCCAATCTCCGCTGATCTCAGAGGCTAGAAAGGGTTGCGCCTTGTTAATACCTGGATGGGAGACCGCCTGGGAATACTAGGTGCTGTAGGCTTCTTTTTATGTTGTTGGCGTTGACTTGTTTTTTTTGTTTGTTTCCCAAGGTGACCATCTTGGCATTTGTCAAGAGGGTTGAGCGTGCCTGAAAAAATCTACTATGGCTGCATCACCCTGAAAGAGCCAAACCTCATTTGATCTCAGAGGCTAAGCAGGGTTGGGACCTGGTTAGTACCTGGATGGGAGACCGCCTGGGATTTCTCCATGCCATAGGCTTTTTTTTAAGTTGTTGGCATTGACTTTTTTTTTTTTTTTATTCTTTTATTAAGTATAAGTAGAACATCATAAATATAACAGTCAACCATACAGCATGACCCAGGGTCACAATTACATGGTAAAAAAAATTAGGCAGCCAAATAACTCTGGGTTCTCAGAGGGGAGTCCTACAGTTTCATGCAGAAAAGAGAGAAACCCCACCTCCGACATGTAGTACAGTATAACTAGTGCAGCTCCGTTCGGACAAATGTAATCATGGAGAACAACTGGGACCACAGCGAGCCAGCTTATCATGACCTATGTGAACCAGAGTAAAATATGAGCCGGTCATGTCCAGAACCCTGGGGTTCTTCTGGGTCCCGAAAGCTAGTAAGGAGACAAGGCATAGTCAAAAGGGAGGACGGGGGGAGAAGAGAGTGCAAAGACGGAGAGTGAGGGGGGGGTGGCGGCGGGGAAAAAAAGAAAAATAAAGACAAAAAGGGGGGGGGATGCCACACAGGGCAGACATGGCCTACGTAGGTAAACGTTAGATGTTCAGTCGTTTTCTGGGACAGGGGCGCTGCTCACCTCCCGAATGTAGTCTCGAGTACCAGTAAAATACCTCCAGGGCCTCCATGTAACACTACATGCCTCTTCAGTGTTGTGAAGGGTGGCGGTCAATTCTTCCATCCGGAGAATATGATTTACTTTGGAATACCACAGCACCTTGGATGGGGGCTGAGGCTGCCTCCACAGTGTGGGAATGCAGGCCCGGGCGGCGTTCAGGAGTTGCATCGTGAGGGTTTTTTTGTATTTTCGAACAGGCTGTTCGGTCAAGTGTAGAAGGCACGCTGCTGGGTTGTCTGTGATATCTACATTTGTGAGAGTTTTTATCGTCCCGGTCACCTCCACCCAAAAGTTCCTCAAGGCCGGGCATGCCCAGAAAATGTATCCCATGGTCCGCGTATCTTAATTACACCTCCAACAAACATCCGGGATCGATCTATTCATTTTATTCAGAAGGTATGGGACTCTATACCAGCGTGAGACTATCTTGTATCCTGATTCTTGATATAGGTTTGCGATGGAAGCTTTATGTAATAAGGTCAGGATCTTCCCTATCTGTTGTGGGGTAAATGTGATGCCTAAGTCCCTCTCCCATTTGTGGATAAATGGTGGGGTCGACTCCTCCTCCTGACTACTCAATAGGTTGTACAGGAGGGAGAGGGTGTGTCGCACAGGTTCCCTTTTGTGACAGATGGATTCATAGGGCGTCAGGTCTCTAGGAGTGTAGGGGGCCCTTTGTATGGCCAGAAGAAAGTGACAAAGTTGATAAGCACTAAACAAGTCAAGCAGAGGGTCAGAAAGCTCGGCGACAGTTTGCGTGGTCGGGAGCCCTCCCGAGGGCCACACCTCTCCCAGACGCTGTTTCCCCACGACTGTCAACTGTCGCAGTTTCTTGTTGGTAAATCCCAGTGGGAAGTCTGGATTACCTATAACCGGAGTCATTGGTGACGGCAGGGGAGCAATGTGTGTGCAGTGGAACAACCTCCGCACAACAGCCAACGTAGCTCCCACTACGGGGTGATCTCTGAGGTCTTTTGGTAGGGAGGACAGGAGCCACGGGGAGGTCAATAGGGGAATGGATCCATCCTCAATCTCCATCTCCACCCACTGCTTGTGTGGGCCATTACAATGCCAATCAACGACTCTCGCTAGCAGAGTTGCTCTGTAGTATTGTCTCAGATCTGGGAGACCCAGACCCCCCTTGTCCTTTGGTCTGGCAAGCAATTGCAAACGGGCTCTGGGCGGTTTGTGTACCCAAATAAAGTCCCGGAGCAGCACCTGCAGTTGTCTGAAAAAAATTGTGGGTAACTGGATCGGTAATGTCTGGAACAAGTATAAGATCCGCGGGAGGGCCGTCATTTTGAATGCATTACAGCGCCCGAACCAGGTCAGTGTTAAAGCATGCCAGTTTCCCAAATCAGATTTCAGTCTATTCAGGAGAGGGACAAAATTAAGCGGGTACAATTGCGCCAAATCCGCTGCGATGTTAACGCCCAGGTAACGTATAGATTTTTCAGCTCAGTAGAATAGAAAGCGTAGCCTCTTCGCCTCACCATCCGGGACCGATATATTCAATACAGCCAACTTGGCGCAATTGATTTTATAGTTTGATAGGCTGCCGTATCGCCGGAGAGCCAGTATATTGGGAAGCGAAATGTGTGGATTGGAGACGAAAAAAAATTAGATCGTCAGCGTACGCCACAATTTTGTGGTGTGCCGAGGGTTTGGATATGCCAGTATTATTCGGGTCATTCCGAACAGGACACATAAGTGGTTCCAGTGTCAGAATAAAAATTAGGGGAGACAGAGGGCACCCCTGCCTCGTCCCATTAGTGATGGGGAAAGAGTCCGAGCACCACTCGTTCACCCGTACCGCTGCCGACGGCGTGGAGTAAAGCGACATTTCCCAGCTCATCATGTTGGGACCAAGACCTATATGTTCCAGGGTGGCCTGCATAAAGTGCCAGGCCACCCTGTCAAAGGCCTTCTCCGCGTCCATTGACAAAATAAGCAAGGGCCTTTCCTGTACATGCGCCGCATGGATTAAATTGAGGACTCGGGCCGTATTGTCTCTAGCTTCCGACTTATTTTTTATTTTTTTGCTTGTTCCCAAGGTGACCATCTTGGCGTTTGTCAAGAGGGTTGAAAGTGCCTGAAGAGATTTCCTACGGGCACATGACCCTGAAAGCACCCGATCTCGTTTGATGTTGAAGGCTAAGGAGAGTCTGGCCTTGTTAGTACCTGGATGGGAGACCGCCTGGGAATACCAGGTGCTGTAGACTTCTTCTTATGTTGTTGGCGTTGACTTGTTTTTTTTGTTTGTTTCCCAAGGTGACCATCTTGGCGATAGTCAAGAGGGTTGAGAGTGCCTGAAGAAATCTCCTATGGCCACATCACCCTGAAAGAGCCCAATCTCATCTGATCTCAGAGGCTAAGCAGTTTAGTACCTGGATGGGAGACCGCCTGGGATTTCCAGATGCCGTAGGCTTCTTTTTATGTTGTTGCCGTTGACCTATTTTTTCCGCTTGTTAACAAGGTGACCATCTTGGCGTTTGTCAAGAGAGTTGAGAGTGCCTGAAGATATTGGATACGGCCACATCACCCTGAATCTGTTCCATCTCGTCTGATCTTGGAGGCTTAGCAGGGTCGGGCCTGGTTAATGCCTGGATGGGAGACCGCCTGGGAATACCAGGTGTCGTAGGCTTCTTTTTTTTTTCAAATATAATTTTTTCTCCAAACAGGGGAAGACGGTCCCCCGAGTACATAATGCAACAGAGAAATACAGAGCAAAAAGCAGCTGAACAATACTTGATACAGGTATATTCGCAACTGTGAGTCTGCCTTCCATCAATCACAATGATTCGAGGCACAGATAAAGTACTGTACCAAGATCCAGGGTCACACAAACCCCAGGTCCCTCCGGCATAATCCATCCAGAGGGGGGTGTGGGGCCGTCATTCCCAATTTTGCACTTTTTCCAAAAGAGAGAGGGGGTGGAGGGTGTGAGAGATAGGGGAGGAAGGCAGAAAAGAGAAGGGGTGAAAGATCAGGAAAGGAGAAGTGGGGACGAGACACGATGGCAGCCACTGTCCAAGGGGCCAGTCAAGGAAAGCTCAGAGCACTAAGGCGATAGCAGGCGACATCCTTATATCCATAATATAAAGGTATTCCAGATGTCCCAGGTTTGTTTAAAAAATTCTTGTTTACCTTGTGATGTGAGGATCAAGTCCTCCATTTTTTTTAATGTCCTCTATTTTCCTAAGCCAGTGAGTAGAATGCAGCCTCTTCCTGGATGGAGAAGTCTGTGAATTTTTGTGTTATGCATCAGATCTCTGTCCAGAAGTCCACCAAGCTGGGGCAGGACCAAAAAATGTGGAGCAACGTGCCCTCTTCTTCTCCACACCTCCAGCATATGTTCGAGGAAGAGGGGAAACATTTATGCAGCTTTGATGGTGTCAAATACCACCTGGTGAGAAGTTTAAAATTAGTCTCCTGTATCTTTGTGCACAGCGAGGTTTTGAGAGCCAAAGTGATAATGCATTGTCTCTGTGCTGGGGAAAACGAGCAATTAAGGTCCTTTTCCCAGTTGGACAGACAGGTTAAGTCAAACTCCGTCTGAGGGCGGGCGAACGTTTGAGGATTGGGGATGAAATGGAGAAAATGATGTAGTTGCGTCGTTCTCCAAAAAAGCATTTGGAAAAGCCCTGTCAGATCTGTTAGGGTTGAGAAAGAAGGCCATTTTCCATCAATTTTCCATCAATGACGAATTTAGACGCATTGTCTAGGTTGGAATTTCTAAGTGGGTCCCCGGTTCAAAGTTCGGATGGCCACGTATAGGCAATAGGGGGGAAGTCAAAGACGTGAGTGTGTTTTGGGTAGCGATCAGGTGACTGACTTTCAATTAAGCCCCTATAGTGGGATGTGACGTCAATTCTGTGGGTAAATCCTTATAGCACCACATGGCGCTTCTTAGCGGAGTTCGGGAGTGAGCTTAGAAAGTTTGTTTTGATTCCAGTCCAATACACGCCCCAGATGGGAGGCCAGGTAGTAGCGTCGCAAGTCAGGGAGAACCAACCCTCCCTGTTGTTTAGACAATGTCAGCTGTGACGGCTGACAGTCGCTGAAAGTCTGGGATTTTTGTGGGCCCAGTTAAATTGAGTGAGCAAGGATTGAGCTTGCTTAAAAAACGGGACTGGAATCTGGATCGGGAGAGCTTGGAAAAGATAGGTAAATTTAGGGAGTATGTTCATTATAATAAGATTGCATCTCCTGAACCAGGAATGGAGGCCAGAATGCCACGCGTGAAGCAAACTGCGGATCTTAGTGACAAGGGGTGGGGGGAAGTTCAACATAAACGTACGCGCGATGTCCGGTGGAATGTAAGTACCTAAGTACTTAAGGGCTGTATGGGTCTGGAATTCCTGAAGGAGATTTGGCAAGGAATCTCTGGGATTCGTCAGCGAGAACAGCATGTCATCCGCGTAGGCAGATATCTTGCACTCAATAGTACCCATTTGGAGTCCCTTTATGTCTGAGTTTTGTCGAATTGTGGAGAGAAAGGGTTCCAATGACAGGGGCGACAGGGGGCAACCCTGTCTGGTCCCATTCCCGATGTCAAGGGGAGATGAGAGCACCCCATTCGCTTTGACTTGAGCTGAAGGGCGTGAAAATATCTTACTTATCCATGCCAGCATCCATTCACTCAGACCTATATGGCGAAGGACCGAGAACATGAATGTCCATTTGACCCGATCAAAAGCCTTCTCGGCATCAGTACTCACGAAAAGACAAGGGGTCCCAGATGACTTTGCTTTCATGACCAGGGTAAGCACCTTAATGGTGTTGTCCCTATCTTCCCTGGTGGGAATAAAACCTAACTGGTCAATATGTATAAGGGACTGCAAGTGATGTGCCAATCACGTGGCGAGGATTTTAGAGAATAGTTTTAGGACCGAATTTAGGAGGGAAATGGGTCTGTAGCTATCACATAGGCCCGGGTCTTTGCCCTCCTTAGGTATCAACGAGATGTGGGCTCTAAGGCTCCTCGGGAAAATCCCCATTCGAGCTCAGAGTATTAAATAAATTCACGAAGCGCGGGCCGAGAATAGGGAGGAAGGTCTTATAGTATTGTGCAGTATATCCGTCAGGGCCCGGAGCCTTACCCACCTTCGGAGGTCCCACGGCCGTCTGGACTTCTTCCAGTGTGATCGGGTCCTCCAAGTACTCCTGTGATTCCGATGAGAGGGTTGGTAGACCAGAACCGGTTACATATCTGTCTATATTGTCCTGTCCGGACCCTGAATCGGGCAGGTTGTAGAGATCAGAGTAACATTTTTCAAAGACTTCAGCTATTTGGGTTGGGGTAGAGGCCCTCTGGCCATTCTCATCTATCAACTGTGGTATGTAAGAGGCAGATTTCAACTCCTTTACCGACCTGGCTAAGATTTTTCCGCATTTGTCCCCTGACTCCTACGTCAGTTTACGACAAAACTGGAGTGCCGCTTTCGCTTTATAATGGAGTAGGTCAGCAATCTGGGTACGGAGTGTCCCCAATTCAATCTCTAAGGTCCATGAGGGGGCATGTTTATGTTTGGCTTTCACAGAGGCAAGTTCACGAAACAGATTAGCAAGCTGTTCCTTCCGTGGTCGTTTGATGCGCGCCCCGTGCCTGATAAGAACCCTGCAGAGTACTGACTTGTGAGCCTCCCAAATTATCCCCGGGTCGCAGTCCTGCGTTTAGTTTTCTTGGAAATAAAGGTCCAATTCCCTGGTCACATCTGCTAAAACTTCCGGTATCTGGAGGAGGCTCTCATTAAGGTGCCAGAATAGAGACCTAGGTGAGGGGTTCCTAGAGAGGGTGTAGGTAAGGGCTACAGGAGCGTGGTCGGACCAAGTAATATGGCCGATGGAGGAAGAGCTCACCAAGTGCAGTTGGTCATGTGGAATCAAGAAGAAGACTATCCTCAAGTATGATTTGTGAGGGGAAGAGCAAAAAGAGTAGTCCCTTTCCCCAGAGTGTTGCAGACAGTTTGGGGTATGCAGAGATGCTAGTTTATACAGAGGGACTAATGTACTAATGTACTAATGTACACAGAAGAAAGGCTAGGGCATACAGAAGACAGAAGACAGAAGACAGAAGATGGGCTAGTGTATTCAGAACATAGGCTAGTGTATATCGAAGACAGGCTATTGTATGCAGAAGACCGGCTAGTGTAAACATGCTGGTGTATATAGAGAGGCTAGTGAATTTAGAGGGTAGGCTAAGTGAGAACAGAAGACAACCTGGGCTATACAGAGACATTTCATCATTTCATCTAGCTCACATCTCTAATGGAGTTTGTCTCATTGCCATGTTATGCCTTTTCATTCTTATGCTAAATATAGATTATACTCACAACACGATTTTAATCATCCACATCAAGAATGCAATAAAACGATCATACATCAAAATAAACCATGTACTCTTTTGCTCTATTTTGCATATTTGTAATTCTCCACATCAACTGTCACATTGAGTATGTGACAGTCCTGACACACCATCCTGACTTATTTCGCTTTATTTCTTATTAGAAATAGAGAGTACTATCTCAAAATCCGGTTAAATCTATTCACTTCGATGAGTTATACCTCTAATTGTACGGTAATGCAAAATGTTCACAAAACCATCCATTTGCTATCCAGACATGCTGCACATACTAAGAGTAATGTAACTATCGCTCGCTAACGATGTAAACAGTTTTATTGCTTTTCTGACATTAACCAAGTATCTCTGACATTAACTGAGTATCTTTCTGCACTATGATCTTAATAATAATAATAGGATTGTGTAATGCAAAGATCAACTAGTCTAATATAAGCTTTCTCATTGGTACCGGCATATCCTTTAAATTTAGACTAACGCAACTATTTCTCGGCAATTTTCAAGCTAAGCTTTCAATCTCTTACCGTTGAACAGTGATACTTCCTCCCTGCAATATTAAGCCATTTAAATTTCCTATTGGTCGCCTATATTATACAACGCTCTGAAAAGCATATATGTAGAGAATAAAACTAGTCTTACATCTTAATAAAACAGTTTTATTGCTCAACCAGTATCAGCTGTCATGACATAAGCAAATAAACGTTTCCACTGTTTGACTCTATTTTCTGTATTCCTTCTTTTTCTTCACCTTAACTGTCACAGTTTTACCGCAGAAAAATGTGAGAAAAGCAGTGTAAGCCGTCTTTCTGCCATATGCTTCAGAAAATTAATGTACCGCTTTTAAATCCATATCAATTCCACATAACCGTGAATCGTCTTACAATTTTAACATTTACTGATAGAAATTACTGATATTACATTATGACTATACCAGTGGAAAAGGACCGCGTAATGAAACTGTGAAATTAATCATAATCTCAGAGTTAACCTAGCTGATAAATTTACGATTTACTCACGATTTACTCAACGATTTAAACTTAGATTTTTTCAAGCTAAGTCTATTTAATCTTAAGTAATTTATACTATATTCTACTGTACTCTTAATCATCTCATCTCTAATTCATATTCACATTTCTAATGCAGTTTGTCTTCTTGCCATGTCATCCTCTGCCAGTTATTATCCTTTCTCATCCTTATGCTATATTTGGGGTATATTCACTACATGATTAAAGACACGTAATGAACCTGATTGATAAAAACCTACACACGTCGTTGCTGTTATTTCGTGTATATAGAGAAGCTAGTGTATACAGAAGACAGGCTTGGGTATACATGGTGACATGGTTTTTTTTTTCCACTTGTTTCCCAAGGTGATCATCTTGGCATTTGTCAAGAGGGCTGAGAGAGCCCAAAGAAATCTCCTACGGCCACATCACCCTGAAAGCGCCCGATCTCATCTGATCTCAGAGGCTAAGCAGGGTCCGGCCTGGATAGTACCTAATTACAGGTGCCATAGGAATCTTTTTATATTGTTGGCTTTGACCAGTTTTTCTTTCGTTTGTTTCCCAAGGTGACCATTTTAGCATCTGTCAAGAGTTTTGAGTATGACCCGAAGCGTTCGCCTAAGGTCACATCCCCCTGAAAGCGCCCGATCTCAGAGGCTAAGCAGGGTCTGGGTCAGATGGGAGACCGCCAGGGTCTATGTTGTTGGCGTTGACCTGTTTTTTTTCACTTGTTTCCCAAGATGACCATCTTGGCATTTGTCAAGAGGGTTGAGAGTGTCTAAATAGAACACCTATGGCCACATCACCCTGAAAGCGCACAATCTCATCTGATCTCGGAGGCCTAGCAGTGTACGGCCTGGTTAATACCTGTATGGGAGACCATCTGTGAATACCAGGTGCCGTAGGCTTCTTTTTATGTTGTTCACGTTGACCTGTTTATTTTCGAGTGTTTCCCAAGGTGACCATCTTGGCGTTTAACAAGAGGGTTGAGAGTGCCCAAAGAGATCACCTACGGCCCCATCACCCTGAAAGCGCCCAATCTCATCTGATCTCAGAGGCTAAACAGTGTCGGGCCTGGTTAGTACCTGGATGGGAGACCACCTGGGAATACCAGGTGCCATAGGCTTCTTTTTATGTTCTTGGCTTTGACCTGTTTTTTTCGCTTGCTTCTCAAGGCGACCATCTTGGCGTTTGTCAAGAGGGTTGGGCGTGTCTTGAAGAGAAGAGAAGAAGCTTACGGCCACATCACCCTGAAAGCACCCGATCTCGTCTGATTTCAGAGGCTAAGCAGCGTCAGGCCTGGTTAGTACCTGGATGGGAGTCTGCCTGGGAAGACCAGGTGCCATAGAAGGATCTGGCCTGGTTAGTGTCTTGATTGGGAGATCGCCTGGGAATACCGGATGCCGTAGGATTCTTTTTATGTTGTTGGCTTTGACCAGTTTTTTTAGCTTGTTTCCCAATGTGACCATCTTGGCCTTTGTCAAGAGGCTTCAGAGTGCCCAAAGAGAGTGCCTACGGCCAAATCACCCTTAAAGAGCCCAATCTCATCTGATCTCGGAGGCTAAGCAGCGATGGGCCTGGTTAGTACCTGGATGGGAGACAGCCTGGGAATACCAGGTGCCATAGGCTTCTTATTATGTTGTCGGCGTTGAGCTGTTTTTTTCCCTTGTTTCCCAAGGTGACCATCTTGGCATTTGTCAAGAGGGTTGAGAGTGCACAAAGAAATTGCCTACGGGCACAACACCCTGAAAGCGCACAATCTCATCTGATCTCGGAGGCCTAGCAGTGTACGGCCTGGTTAATACCTGTATGGGAGACCATCTGTGAATACCAGGTGCCGTAAGCTTCTTTTTATGTTGTTGGCGTTGACCTGTTTATTTTCACTTGTTTCCCAAGGTGACCATCTTGGCATTTAACAAGAGGTTTGAGAGTGACCAAAGAGATCACCTACGGCCCCATCACCCTGAAAGCACCCGATCTTGTATGATCTCGGAGGCTAAGCAGTGTCGGGCATGGTTAGTACCAGGATGGGAGAACGTCTGGGAATAACAGGTGCCATAGGCTTCTTTTTATGTTGCTGGCCTTGACCTGTTTTGTTTTTCACTTGCTTCCCAAGGTGACCATCTTAGCGTTTGTCAAGAGGGTTGAGAGTGCCCGAAGAGATCACCTACGGCCCCATCACCCTGAAAGCGCCCAATCTCGTCTGATCTCGGAGGCCTAGCAGTGTACGGCCTGGTTAATACCTGTATGGGAGACCATCTGTGAATACCAGGTGCCATAGGCTTCTTTTTATGTTGTTGGCGTTGACCTGTTTATTTTCGCTTGTTTCCCAAGGTGACCATCTTGGCGTTTAACAAGAGGGTTGAGAGTGCCCAAAGAGATCACCTACGGCCCCATCACCCTGAAAGCGCCCAATCTCATCTGATCTCAGAGGCTAAACAGTGTCGGGCCTGGTTAGTACCTGGATGGGAGACCGCCTGGGAATACCAGGTGCCATAGGCTTCTTTTTATGTTGTTGGCTTTGACCTGTTTTTTTCGCTTGCTTCTCAAGGCGACCATCTTGGCGTTTGTCAAGAGGGTTGGGCGTGTCTTGAAGAGAACGCTTACGGCCACATCACCCTGAAAGCACCCGATCTCGTCTGATTTCAGAGGCTAAGCAGCGTCAGGCCTGGTTAGTACCTGGATGGGAGTCTGCCTGGGAAGACCAGGTGCCATAGAAGGATCTGGCCTGGTTAGTGTCTTAATTGGGAGATCGCCTGGGAATACCGGATGCCGTAGGATTCTTTTTATGTTGTTGGCTTTGACCAGTTTTTTTAGCTTGTTTCCCAAGGTGACCATCTTGGCCTTTGTCAAGAGGCTTCAGAGTGCCCAAAGAGAGTGCCTACGGCCAAATCACCCTTAAAGAGCCCAATCTCATCTGATCTCGGAGGCTAAGCAGCGATGGGCCTGGTTAGTACCTGGATGGGAGACAGGTGCCATAGGCTTCTTATTATGTTGTCGGCGTTGAGCTGTTTTTTTCCCTTGTTTCCCAAGGTGACCATCTTGGCATTTGTCAAGAGGGTTGAGAGTGCACAAAGAAATTGCCTACGGGCACAACACCCTGAAAGCGCACAATCTCATCTGATCTCGGAGGCCTAGCAGTGTACGGCCTGGTTAATACCTGTATGGGAGACCATCTGTGAATACCAGGTGCCGTAGGCTTCTTTTTATGTTGTTGGCGTTGACCTGTTTATTTTCACTTGTTTCCCAAGGTGACCATCTTGGCATTTAACAAGAGGTTTGAGAGTGACCAAAGAGATCACCTACGGCCCCATCACCCTGAAAGCACCCGATCTTGTATGATCTCGGAGGCTAAGCAGTGTCGGGCATGGTTAGTACCAGGATGGGAGAACGTCTGGGAATAACAGGTGCCGTAGGCTTCTTTTTATGTTGCTGGCCTTGACCTGTTTTGTTTTTCACTTGCTTCCCAAGGTGACCATCTTAGCGTTTGTCAAGAGGGTTGAGAGTGCCCGAAGAGATCACCTACGGCCCCATCACCCTGAAAGCGCCCAATCTCGTCTGATCTCGGAGGCTAAACAGTGTCGGGCCTGGTTAGTACCTGGATGGGAGACCGCCTGGGAATACCAGGTGCCATAGGCTTCTTTTTATGTTCTTGGCTTTGACCTGTTTTTTTCGCTTGTTTCTCAAGGCGACCATCTTGGCGTTTGTCAAGAGGGTTGGGCGTGTCTTGAAGAGAACGCTTACAGCCACATCACCCTGAAAGCACCCGATCTCGTCTGATTTCAGAGGCTAAGCAGCGTCCGGCCTGGTTAGTACCTGGATGGGAGACTGCCTGGGAAGACCAGGTGCCATAGAAGGATCTGGCCTGGTTAGTGTCTTGATTGGGAGATCGCCTGGGAATACAGGATGCCGTAGGATTCCTTTTATGTTGTTGGCTTTGACCTGTTTTTTTTAGCTTGTTTCCCAAGGTGACCATCTTGGCCTTTGTCAAGAGGCTTCAGAGTGCCCAAAGAGACTCTGAAAGAGCCCAATCTCATTTGATCTCGGAGGCTAAGCAGCGATGGGCCTGGTTAGTACCTGGATGGGAGACAGCCATGGAATACCAGGTGCCGTAAGCTTCTGATTATGTTGTCGGCGTTGACCTGTTTTTTTCCCTTGTTTCCAAAGGTGACCATCTTGGCATTTGTCAAGAGGGTTGAGAGTGCACAAAGAAATTGCCTACGGGCACAACACCCTGAAAGCGCCCAATCTCGTTTGGTCTCAGAGGCTAAGCAGGGTTGGGCCTGGTTTGTACCTGGATGGGAGACCGCCTGGGTTTTCCAGATGCCGCAGGCTTCTTTTTATGTTGTTGGCGTTGACTTGTTTTTTTTTTTTGTTTCCCAAGGTGACCATCTTGGCGTTTGTCAATAGGGTTGAGCGTGCCTGAAAAAATCTACTATGGCCGCATCACCCTGAAAGAGCCCAATCTCATTTGATCTCAGAGGCTAAGCAGGGTTGGGACCTGGTTAGTACCTGGATGGGAGACTGCCTGGGATTTCTCGATTTTTTTTATTTTTTTTTATTCTTTTATTAAGTATAAGTAGAACAACATAAATATAACAGTCAACCATACAGCATGACCCAGGGTCACAATTACATGGTAACAAAAAATAGGCAGCCAAATAACTCTGGGTTCTCAGAGGGGAGTCCTACAGTTTCATGCAGAAAAGAGAGAAACCCCACCTCTGACATGTAGTACAGTATAACTAGTGCAGCTCAGTTCGGACAAATGTAATCATGGAGAACAACTGGGACCACAGCGAGCCAGCTTATCATGAGCTTTGTGAACCAGAGTAAAATATGAGCCGGTCGTGTCCAGAACCCTGGGGTTCTTCTGGGTCCTGAAGGCTAGTAAGGAGACAAGGCATAGTCAAAAGGGAGGACGGGGGAAGAAGAGAGTGCAAAGACGGAGAGAGAGGAGGGGGGGGATGGCGGCGGGGAAAAAAAGAAAAATAAAGACAAAATGGGAGGGGGGGGGAATGCCACCAAGGGCAGACATGGCCTACGTAGGTAAACGTTAGATGTTCAGTCGTTTTCTGGCACAGGGGCACTGCTCACCTCCCGAATGTAGTCTCGAGTACCAGTAAAATACCTAAAGGGCCTCCATGTAACACTAAATGCCTCTTCAGTGTTGTGAAGGGTGGCGGTCAATTCTTCCATCCGGAGAATATGATTGACTTTGGAATACCACAGCACCTCGGATGGGGGCTGAGGCTGCCTTCACAGTGTGGGAATGCAGGCCCGGGCGGCGTTCAGGAGTTGCATCATGAGGGTTTTTTTGTATTTTCGAACAGGCTGTTCGGTCAAGTGTAGAAGGCACGCTGCTGGGAACCCAAAAGTTCCTCAAGGCCAGGCATGCCCAGAAAAGGTGTCCCATGGTCCCCGTATCTGAATTGCACCTCCAACAAACATCCGGGATCGATCTATTCATTTTATTCAGAAGGTCTGGGACTCTATACCAGGGTGAGACTATCTTGTATCCTGATTCTTAATATTGGTTTGCGATGGAAGCTTTATGTACTAAGGTCAGGATCTTCCCTATCTGTTTTGGGGTAAATGTGATGCCTAAGTCCCTCTCCCATTTGTGGATAAATGGTGGGGTCGACTCCTCCTCCTGACTACTCAATAGGTTGTACAGGAGGGAGAGGGTGTGTCGCACAGGTTCCCTTTTGTGACAGATGGATTCATAGGGCGTCAGGTCTCTAGGAGTGTAGGGGGCCCTTTGTATGGCCAGAAGAAAGTGACAAAGTTGATAAGCACTAAACAAGTCAAGCGGAGGGTCAGAAAGCTCGGCGACAGTTTGCGTGGTCGGGAGCCCTCCCGAGGGCCACACCTCTCCCAGACGCTGTTTCCCCACGACTGTCAACTGTCACAGTTTCTTGTTGGTAAATCCCGGTGGGAAGTCTGGATTACCTATAACCGGAGTCATTGGTGACGGCAGGGGAGCAATGTGTGTGCAGAGGAGCAACCTACGCACAACAGCCAACGTAGCTCCCACTACGGGGTGATCTCTGAGGTCTTTTGGTAGGGAGGACAGGAGCCACGGGGAGGTCAATAGGGGAATGGATCCATCCCCAATCTCCATCTCCACCCACTGCTTGTGTGGGCCATTACAATGCCAATCAATGACTCTCGCTAGCAGAGTCGCTCTGTAGTATTGTCTCAGATCTGGGAGACCCAGACCCCCCTTGTCCTTTGGTCTGGCAAGCAATTGCAAACGGGCTCTGGGCGGTTTGCGTGCCCAAATAAAGTCCCGGAGCAGCACCTGCAGTTGTCTGAAAAAAATTGGGGGTAACCGGATCTGTAATGTCTGGAACAAGTATAAGATCCGCTGGAGGGCCATCATTTTGAATGCATTACAGCGCCCGAACCAGGTCAGTGTTAAAGCATGCCAGTTTCCCAAATCAGATTTCAGTCTATTCAGGAGAGGGACAAAATTAAGCGGGTACAATTGCACTAAATCCGCTGCGATGTCAACGCCCAGGTAACGTATAGATTTTTAGCCCAGTAGAATGGAAAAGCGGAGCGGAGCCTCTTGGCCTCACCATCCGGGACCGATATATTCAATATAGCCAAATTGGCGCAATTGATTTTATAGTTTGATATGCTGCCGTATCGCCGGAGAGACACGAGTATATTGGGAAGCAAAATGTGTGGATTGGAGACGGAAAAAATTAGATCGTCAGCGTACGCCGCAATTTTGTGGTGTGCCGAGGGTTTGGATATGCCAGTAATATTCGGGTCATTCCGAATGTGACACATAAGTGGTTCCAGTGTCAGAATAAAAATTAGGGGAGACAGAGGGCACCCCTGCCTCGTCCCATTAGTGATGGGGAAAGAGTCCGAGCATCACTCGTTCACCCGTAGCGCTGCCGACGGCGTGGATTAAAGCGACATTACCCAGCTCATCATGTTGGGGCCAAGACCTATATTTTCCAGGGTGGCCTGCATAAAGTGCCAGGCCACCCTGTCAAAGGCCTTCTCCGCGTCCGTTGACAACATAAGCAAGGGCCTTCCCTGAACATGCGTCGCATGGATTAAATTGAGGACTCGGGTCGTATTGTCTCTAGTTTCCGACTTATTTTTCTTTTTTTTGCTTGTTTCCCAAGGTGACCATCTTGGCGTTTCTCAAGAGGGTTGAAAGTGCCTGAAGAGATTGCCTACGGGCACATCACCCTGAAAGCACCCGATCTCATTTGATGTTGGAGGCTAAGAAGAGTCGGGCCTTGTTAGTACCTGAATGGGAGACCGCCTGGGAATACCAGGTGTCGTAGACTTCTTTTTATGTTGTTGGCGTTGACCTGTTTTTTTTTTTGCTTGTTTCCCAAAGTGACCATCTTGGTGTTTGTCAAGAGGGTTGAGAGTGCCTGAAGAGATTGCCTATGGCCACATCACTCTGAAAGCATCCAATCTCGTCTGATCTTGGAGGCTAAGAAGAGTCGGGCCTGGTTAGTACCTGGACGGGAGACCACCTGGGAATATCAGTTATTGTAGGCTTCTTTTTATGTTGTTGGCGTTGATTCGTTTTTTTTTTTGCTTGTTTCCCAAGGTGACCATCTTGGCATTTGTCAAGAGGGTTGAGAGTGCCCAAAGAGATCGCTTACAGCAGCATCACCCTGAAAGAGCCCTATCTCTTCTCTTCTCTGAGGCTAAGAAGGGTTGGGCCTAGTTAGTACCTGGATGGGAGATGGCGTTGGAATACCAGGTGCCGTATTCTTCTTTTTATGTTGTTGACATTGACCTGTTTTTTTTCGCTTGTATCTCAAGGTGACTATCTTGGCATTTGTCAAGAGGGTTGAGAATGCCCAAAGAGATTGCCTATGGGCACATAACCCTGAAAGCGCCCGATCTCCTCTGATCTCAGAAGCTAAACAGGGTTGGGCCTTGCTAGTACCTGGATTGGAGACTACCTGGGAATTCTAGGTGCTGTAGGCTTCTTTTTATGTTGTTGGCCTTGACCTGTTTTTTTTTTTCACTTGTTTCCCAAGGTGACCATCTTGGCGTTTGTCAAGAGGGTTGAGAGTGCCCGAAGAGATCACCTACAGCCCCATCACCCTGAAAGCGCCCAATCTCGTCTGATCTCGGAGGCTAAACAGTGTCGGGCCTGGTTAGTACCTGGATGGGAGACCGCCTGGGAATACCAGGTGCCATAGGCTTCTTTTTTTTTTTTTATTTAGTAGTATGCGACATACAATGCAAAGGCAACTTCACAGAATGTGTGATACAAAATAGTTACAAACAAACGATCATATTGCATGGATATCAGAGCCAATGGTAAGAAGTCCGAGGAGAATAGCACGTGTACAGCTTTGCGGTCATATCAAGATGAGATTAAAGCTCCATCTCGTTGGGATCCTCTACCACTTAAAATATTATTGATACTAGCCCTGCTACCCTCGAAGAGTTTAGATATCCATAGATAGGGGAAGAGTATTGTGTAGTAGTCAAATGGGGTCGGAACATACCATTTTCTTTTCCCTTTTTTGAGTTAAGAAGGGAAATAGTAGAACTGAAAGGAGGGAGAAGGGGAAAGAGAAGATTGGGGAAGGAAATGGCAGAAAAGGAAAAGAAGGGGTAAGGGGGTGTCGTGGGTAGAGTGGATAGGGTGGGGTCCCCTGGGGTCCCCTCCCAGGGAGCAAGAGACGCCCTCGGCTCACCAGCTCAACAGCTGTCCAAGGTTTGGAACAGCGATCTCCAACGATCACCTACTATGTCTCACGGAGGTATTCTTCCGAAAAGCGAAACTGGGTCCAGTAGAACAATCTGTTCCCATGCTCCTCCGTTTTATCCCTCATTGTGGCAGTCAGGTCTTCCATTCGTTCAATTTCATTTACCCTTGCGAACCACTGGGTCACCGTTGGAGCAGATTGCTGTTTCCACTGACTTGGGATGCAGGCCCTAGCTGCATTGAGGAGATGTTTAAGTAAGGACTTATGATAACGCTTTCTCGACATAGGAGTTAGATTGAGAAGAACTGCTGCGGGATCATTGGCTAAGGAAATGTCTGTGAACTTGTGGATGAGTCTCAGGACAGGCTGCCAGAATGTTTGTAATTTAGGGCATTCCCAGAAAATGTGGAGAATGGTGCCAGCCTGTTGCTCACAGCGCAGCGGTCAGATTGACTGGGGAATATTTTGGCCAACACCACCGGTATACCATACCAGCGTGGGATCAGCTTATATGAGATCTCCTGATATTTACTGCAGAGTGACGACTTGTGGGCGAAAAAGAGTATTCTGTCCTTCTGTGGTTTGGAGAATGTAGTTTGTAAGTCCCTTTTCCATTTAGCTAGGAAGGGCGGATCCGTGGAGGATTGTGCGTCTGTCAGGATTTGGTAGGACCTAGAGAGGGAGCCACGAATTGGGCCATCATCCAGGCAAAGTTCCTCGAAGGGGTGGAATTGTCTAGAGAAGAACGAATGGTTAGGTAGTGATCCGAGGAAATGGATGAGCTGTCTAGCTCTCCAGCTATCCAATGCAACAGGTACTTGCTCTAGCAGTATGGTCCCCGTGGGAATCCAGCCCATGGGTCCAAGAAATAGGGCTGCTCTCAGAAGCCCTTTCGGGGCTTGCCTGGTAAAGGCCTGGTCAGACAGGCCCGGAGGGAATCTAGGATGTCCAATAATTGGGGTCATAGGAGAAGGGAAGTTAGTCAGGTGGGAAAGGTGAAAAAAACTATCCATCTCGGCGAGCGAGGGGCCAATTAACGGGTGAGTAGTCACACAGGGCGATCCGGGGGCGTGGCTGTATGGAGGAATGTGAGTGAGTGAGAGAGAGGGAGCTCAGGTGTGCTGTCCCTGCCTCCCATTGCTCTCTCTGATGTACTCGCAAGTGTAAGGAGTGAACCGCCTACTGACCGATGGGTTTTGCTGCCCGTAAAACTCTTCCCTTGCCGAGCTGAGCCCTGGATTGCTTGGATCATTTGGAGCAGTGATTGCCCTCCCCCTCCTCGTGGTGAGACGGAGGAGTTCTCGCTGCTGCTGGGTTCTCGCGAGATTCCCGAACGACACAGTGGAACACAGCGTCCAGAGGAAGCTAGGAAATCTCGCTGTTGATTGAGATACTGCAGGACCTGCACGGCTAACTGGGGGAGAACGGCGTACTGGGGAGGACTGGACTCTGCCTTTGTGAATCAAAGAGCCTGCACTGGAATGTGTGAGGGAGCCGCTAGATAGCCTGAGGCAACGGCCTGGGCGGACGGTAAAGGACTGCCATAATAACAGAGTGGAGCGAGGGGGGAGAGAGTGGAGGTTGGGGGAAAATATAAGGATAGAGAGAGAGAGAAAAGGGTTTGCCAATAAATCAATGCTAACAATACTGCAGCAATAGCAGCTACCTGACAGTGTTGAAGTGGCCTGACCCCCCTCTCCTCTCATAGTATTACTAGATTTTACTCTTGCTAAGGATGGGCTAAGGACATTGTATTACAGCCCCATGGATAGAGTGGACAGATGGGAAGTTGAGAAATTGAGGATACGTGCTTGGTGAATTCCCTTCCCTTTCTGTCAGCTCTCCTCTCCTGCTTTTTTTTTATTTTTTTTGTTTGTTGGGGACCTGGATATCAGCCCTGGTATTGACTAAACCCTACCGTTGATCTTTTTCTTTGACTCTTATTACCTAGCAATACAGTATTGTGAAATATGCTAAGTAAGAGGTCCACTGAGGATGTGCCATATGGCGAGGGGAGCCAGAAAACGAGGGCAGCCAAAGAGAAAGAGAAAGCGAACCTGGTCTCTGCGGCGGCTGCAGCTGCAAAACTTGAGCATTTTGCCCATGGGTCTTCACCATCAAAGGGAGGACATAATCAGCCAGCGGGGCAAACAAAACCGATGGGGGTAACCTCAGATAGGAGAAGTACCAGTCAACCAGCATCTAGCACCACCACCCCAAGCACCAGAAAAAACACAAGCAATTTGGGTCTAGGGGAAGGTAGCCCACGGAGTAGCAAACCCGGCAGAACACCCTGGGACTGAGGAAGGTGAACCCACATTGCGGGATATATTTCAGGCAATCAATGAGTGCAAAGACTCTATTTACGGTCTCAATAACCAGTTTAGTAGTATCTAGGATGAGTTACACTCTGTGAGTCAACTGCTGAGCAACACCGTAGAAAGAACTACTGTACTTGAGGGGAAATTAAGCACAGTCGAGGATGAGTTATCCCCACTACAACAAAAAATCACGACACTACAGAACCAGAACTCTATGCAGGCATCCAAAATAGATGAATTGGACAATAGAAATCGCAGGAATAATGTGCGTTTGGTAGGCCTTCCAGAGGGCAGTGAAGGCTCTAATACTATAGCCTTTCTGGAAAGCTGGTTAAAAGAGCTTCTAGGGGGTACCCCTTTTTCTCCACTCTTTGCGGTAGAATGGGCACATAGAGTTCCTGCTAGGTCCCGGCAGCCGGATGAACGTACCAGACCTTTGTTATTTAAATTGGTAAATTATAACGATTGGATGATTCTGCTGCAGAAGACTAGAGAAATGAGAGATGTTTTTTATAAGGGGACTAGAGTGTCGTTCTACTCGGATTTTTCACCGGAGCTGCAGAGGATGCGGGCTGAGTTTATCCCTGTCAAGCGTATTCTCCAAATTTATAAGATAAATTATGCTTTGCTGTACCCGGCCAGACTACGGCTGACCGCCCTGGGTTCAACTTTACTTTTTAACACCCCGCTTGAGGTTGAGAGGTGGTTGGAGGAACGTAAAGGGGACCTTTAAGACTGTTAGGCCTAAGAAATAAAGGAGGAGGGAAGGGGGAGGGAAAGAGGGGAAAAGGGGAGAGAAAGGAAGAGAAAAAAAAAACATTTTTTTGCCTCCCTTCCCCCCCCCCCCCCAAATTTCTATTTGTTTTTTATTTTTATTTTTATTTTTTGGGAATAATAGGTAGATATGGTAGATGGGGACGGCCACTAGTAGATGTGAAAATACTAGCTGAAAGGTGCTTAGTGTTGGATAGATAGCTAGCGTTTGTGATTTTGGGTTGGGGGGGACATGTATACGAGGAATACGGTATTGGGTAACAATGTTTATCACATTTGAATATATATATAAATGCTAGGGTTTAGACTTTTTTTTTTTCTCTACAGTTGTATTGACACGAGGTTAGCAATGTGTTTTTTTTTTTTTTCTCTACAGTTGTATTGACACGGGGTTAGCAATGTGTTTTTTTTTTTGTTTTCTTGTTGTGACAGGAAGAAATATGGTGTTTGGAAGAAGGTACTGATCTGGGGGGCCTCATGATATTGATGTTTAAGATGGGATGCCATGACACGGATTGATATTGACACTGACGATTTTTTTGATTGTAGGTAGGTGAGGGTGTTGCTCCCTCTCTCCTCAGAGCTTCCTTTTTGGTCTGCCGTTTTTTTTGACCTGGATAATATGCATGCAAACAAATAAGGTAGAGATTATCTCGTGGAATGTGAGGGGACTGGGTGATTCAAATAAAAGAAGCGTGGTCCTGGCCGAACTAGAGGGGAGGGGACCTGGCCTGTTATTCCTGCAGGAGACACATTTGACTCCTAGCACAGCCTCCCAATTAACCAGCCGCAAATTTCAAACCTACTACCATTCTTTCCACTCCTCGTATTCAAGGGGAGTGAGTATTTTAGTAAAAAGGGGGAAGGACTTCTCTTGTAAGGAGTCCTCTATTGATTTGGAAGGTAGGTATGTCTTTTTGCACTGTTCAATTGGTAAACAAAATTATATCCTGGCAAATATTTATATACCCCCTCCTTTTAAGCTGGAGGTGATGTACAGGCTTTTTTCGTTTAGCCTGGATAAATTAGGGACCCCAATAATAATCCTGGGAGATTTCAATGAAAAATTAGACAAAAATCTGGATAGATTCCCTATACCGGATGGGAACAGGGCTGAAAGGGGAGGTCGCTTGCAACCAGGCCCGGACTGGCCATAGGGCACACCGGGCATCTGCCCGGTGGGCCGCGGACCGCCGGGCCGCATATCACTGGGAAGCTGGTCCTGCCAATCTGCCATAAGCTCCACGGCCGGCTCCGCGGCGGACTCCGCGGCCGACGGCCGCATTTATTTCTGCCACTCCCAGAGACTGAGTTGCGGGCTGGGCTGGGCTGGGCTGCGGGCTGGACTGCTCCTTGTGCCAGCGCCGCTCACTACAGCCATCTCCTCGGCCACCTCTGCGGCCTTTCACCTTTGGAGGAAATGAAGAAGAGGTCATGTGACCGAAGGGGGAGGAGTTGGAGGAGAACTCATCTTCTTAGTGTCGTAAAAGAACCTGCAACTAGAAAGGTAAGTGACACTATTGCCTGCCTCATATGTATATTTTTTTATGCATCTTTGCTGATAATGTGTTTTTTTTTTTATCATGCCTGTGCCAATGTGTTTTTTTTTATCATGCCTGTGCCAATGTGTTTTTTTTTCAATGCCTGGCAATTTTTTTTTTTTTTTATCATGCCTGTGCCAATGTGTTTTTTTTTCAATGCCTGCCATTTTTTTTTTTATCATGCCTGTGCCAATGTGTTTTTTTTTCAATGCCTGTCAATGTGTTTTTTTTTTTTTTTATCATGCCTGTGCCAATGTGTTTTTTTTTTTCATGCCTGCCAATGTTTTTTTTTTTTTTTTTTTATCATGCCTGCCAATGTGTTTTTTGTATCTTGGCTGATAGTGTTTTTTTTTTTTTTTCATGCCTGGCAATGCTTTAGGCTGGGTTCACACTGCAGCGATGCGGGAACGCCGCGAATCCGCGGCGGGTTCCCGCATCGCATGCCTCCCGGCGGCAGTTCACACTGCCCTATGCGAACTGCTGGGAGTGTCAGTGAAACGTTAATGACACGCGCAGATCAGTTCACATATCGCAGTGTGATCTGCAAACTCGGACAGGGATCGGATCACATGGTATGAACACCCATGGGATCCGATTCTGCTGCGGACCAAAAAAAGGGTCCTGTGCGAGTTTGGGGCGGGTGCGATGCGAATTCAGCCATACTATCTGTATGGCTGAACTCGCATCGCACAGAGATCGGATGTGATTTGCACTGCAGTGCGGTCCGAATCACATCCGGTTCTCGTAGTCGCAGCAGTGCGAACCCAGCCTAAAACTGATCTTAATAAAAAATAAAAGTGGTCAGTCTCTCTTAGAGATCCCTTTCACACTGGTCATCTCCTGTATTAGATCCGCAGTCTCTGGTCATCTCCTGTAATAGATCCGCAGTCTCTGGTCATCTCCTGTATTAGATCCGCAGTCTCTGGTCATCTCCTGTAATAGATCCGCAGTCTCTGGTCATCTCCTGTATTAGATCCGCAGTCTCTGGTCATCTCCTGTATTAGATCCGCAGTCTCTGGTCATCTCCTGTATTAGAGCTGCAGTCTCTGGTCATCTCCTGTAATAGATCCGCAGTCTCTGGTCATCTCCTGTATTAAATCCGCAGTCTCTAGTCATCTCCTGTATTAAATCCACAGTCTCTGGTCATCTCCTGTATTAGATCCGCAGTCTCTGGTCATCTCCTGTATTAGATCCGCAGTCTCTGGTCATCTCCTGTAATAGATCCGCAGTCTCTGGTCATCTCCTTTAATAGATCCGCAGTCTCTGGTCATCTCCTGTATTAGATCCGCAGTCTCTGGTCATCTCCTGTAATAGATCCGCAGTCTCTGGTCATCTCCTGTATTAAATCTGCAGTCTCTAGTCATCTCCTGTATTAAATCCACAGACTCTGGTCATCTCCTGTATTAGATCCGCAGTCTCTGGTCATCTCCTGTAATAGATCCGCAGTCTCTGGTCATCTCCTGTAATAAATCCGCAGTCTCTGGTCATCTCCTGTATTAGATCCGCAGTCTCTGGTCATCTCTTGTATTAGATCCGCAGTCTCTGGTCATCTCCTGTATTAGATCCGCAGTCTCTGGTCATCTCCTGTATTAGATCTGCAGTCTCTGGTCATCTCCTGTATTAGATCCGCAGTCTCTAGTCATCTCCTGTAATAGATCCGCAGTCTCTGGTCATCTCCTGTAATAGATCCACAGTCTCTGGTCATCTCCTGTATTAGATCCGCAGTCTCTGGTCATCTCCTGTAATAGATCCGCAGTCTCTGGTCATCTCCTGTAATAGATCCGCAGTCTCTGGTCATCTCCTGTAATAGATCCGCAGTCTCTGGTCATCTCCTGTATTAGATCCGCAGTCTCTGGTCATCTCCTGTAATAGATCCGCAGTCTCTGGTCATCTCCTGTATTAGATCCGCAGTCTCTGGTCATCTCCTGTAATAGATCCACAGTCTCTGGTCATCTCCTGTATTAAATCCGCAGTCTCTAGTCATCTCCTGTATTAAATCCACAGTCTCTGGTCATCTCCTGTATTAGATCCGCAGTCTCTGGTCATCTCCTGTATTAGATCCGCAGTCTCTGGTCATCTCCTGTATTAGATCCGCAGTCTCTGGTCATCTCCTGTATTAGATCCGCAGTCTCTGGTCATCTCCTGTATTAAATCCACAGTCTCTGGTCATCTCCTGTAATAGATCCGCAGTCTCTGGTCATCTCCTGTAATAGATCCGCAGTCTCTGGTCATCTCCTGTAATAGATCCGCAGTCTCTGGTCATCTCCTGTATTAGATCCGCAGTCTCTGGTCATCTCCTGTATTAGATCCGCAGTCTCTGGTCATCTCCTGTAATAGATCCGCAGTCTCTGGTCATCTCCTGTAATAGATCCGCAGTCTCTGGTCATCTCCTGTAATAGATCTGCAGTCTCTGGTCATCTCTTGTATTAGATCTGTAGTCTCTGGTCATCTCCTGTAATAGATCCGCAGTCTCTGGTCAACTCCTGTATTAGATCCGCAGTCTCTGGTCATCTCCTGTATTAAATCCGCAGTCTCTGGTCATCTCCTGTATTAGATCCGCAGTCTCTGGTCATCTCCTGTATTAAATCCGCAGTCTCTGGTCATCTCGTGTATTAGATTTGCAGTCTCTGGTCATCTCCTGTGTTAGATCCGCAGTCTCTGGTCATCTCCTGTATTAGATCCGCAGTCTCTGGTCATCTCCTGTATTAGATCCGCAGTCTCTGGTCATCTCCTGTATTAGATCCGCAGTCTCTGGTCATCTCCTGTAATAGATCCGCAGTCTCTGGTCATCTCTTGTATTAGATTTGCAGTGTCTGGTCATCTCCTGTATTAGATCCGCAGTCTCTGGTCATCTCCTGTATTAGATCCGCAGTCTCTGGTCATCTCCTGTATTAAATCCGCAGTCTCTGGTCATCCGCAGTCTCTGGTCATCTCCTGTATTAGATCCGCAGTCTCTGGTCATCTCCTGTAATAGATCCGCAGTCTCTGGTCATCTCCTGTAATATATCCGCAGTCTCTGGTCATCTCCTGTAATACATCCGCAGTCTCTGGTCATCTCCTGTATTAGATCCGCAGTCTCTGGTCATCTCCTGTATTAGATCCGCAGTCTCTAGTCATCTCCTGTATTAAATCCACAGTCTCTGGTCATCTCCTGTATTAGATCCGCAGTCTCTGGTCATCTCCTGTATTAGATCCGCAGTCTCTGGTCATCTCTTGTATTAGATTTGCAGTGTCTGGTCATCTCCTGTATTAGATCCGCAGTCTCTGGTCATCTCCTGTATTAGATCCGCAGTCTCTGGTCATCTCCTGTATTAGATCCGCAGTCTCTGGTCATCTCCTGTATTAGATCCGCAGTCTCTGGTCATCTCCTGTATTAAATCCACAGTCTCTGGTCATCTCCTGTAATAGATCCCCAGTCTCTGGTCATCTCCTGTAATAGATTCGCAGTCTCTGGTCATCTCCTGTAATAGATCCGCAGTCTCTGGTCATCTCCTGTATTAAATCCGCAGTCTCTGGTCATCTCCTGTATTAGATCCGCAGTCTCTGGTCATCTCCTGTAATAGATCCGCAGTCTCTGGTCATCTCCTGTAATAGATCCGCAGTCTCTGGTCATCTCCTGTAATAGATCTGCAGTCTCTGGTCATCTCTTGTATTAGATCTGTAGTCTCTGGTCATCTCCTGTAATAGATCCGCAGTCTCTGGTCATCTCCTGTATTAGATCCGCAGTCTCTGGTCATCTCCTGTATTAAATCCGCAGTCTCTGGTCATCTCCTGTATTAGATCCGCAGTCTCTGGTCATCTCCTGTATTAAATCCGCAGTCTCTGGTCATTTCGTGTATTAGATTTGCAGTCTCTGGTCATCTCCTGTATTAGATCCGCAGTCTCTGGTCATCTCCTGTATTAGATCCGCAGTCTCTGGTCATCTCCTGTATTAGATCCGCAGTCTCTGGTCATCTCCTGTATTAGATCCGCAGTCTCTGCTCATCTCCTGTAATAGATCCGCAGTCTCTGGTCATCTCTTGTATTAGATTTGCAGTGTCTGGTCATCTCCTGTATTAGATCCGCAGTCTCTGGTCATCTCCTGTATTAGATCCGCAGTCTCTGGTCATCTCCTGTATTAAATCCGCAGTCTCTGGTCATCCGCAGTCTCTGGTCATCTCCTGTATTAGATCCGCAGTCTCTGGTCATCTCCTGTAATAGATCCGCAGTCTCTGGTCATCTCCTGTAATACATCCGCAGTCTCTGGTCATCTCCTGTAATACAGTGGTGTGAAAAAGTGTTTGCCCCCTTCCTCATTTCCTGTTCCTTTGCATGTTTGTCACACTTAAGTGTTTCGGAACATCAAACCAATTTAAACAATAGTCAAGGACAACACAAGTAAACACAAAATGCAATTTGTAAATGAAGGTGTTTATTATTAAAGGTGAAAAAAAATCCAAACCATCATGGCCCTGTGTGAAAAAGTGATTGCCCCCCCTTGTTAAAACATACTATAACTGTGGTTGTCCACACCTGAGTTCAATTTCTCTAGCCACACCCAGGCCTGATTATTGCCACACCTGTTCACAATCAAGGCATCACTTAAATAGGAGCTGCTTGACACAGTAAGGTCCACCAGAAGATCCTTAAAAGCTACACATCATGCCGAGACCCAAAGAAATTCAGGAACAATTGAGAAAGAAAGTAATTGAGATCTATCAGTCTGGAAAGGGTTATAAAGCCATTTCCAAAGCTTTGGGAATCCAGCGAACCACAGTGAGAGCCATTATCCACAAATGGCGAAGACATGGAACAGTGGTGAACCTTCCCAGGAGTGGCCGGCCGCCCAAAATTACCCCAAGAGCGCAGCGACGACTCATCCAAGAGGTCACAAAAGACCCCACAACAACGTCCAAGGAACTGCAGGCCTCACTTGCCTCAGTTAAGGTCAGCGTTCATGCCTCCACCATCAGGAAAAGACTGGGCAAAAATGGCCTGCATGGCAGAGTTCCAAGGAGAAAACCACTGCTGAGCAAAAAGAACATCAAAGCTCGTCTCAATTTCTCCACAACACATCTTGATGATCCCCAAGACTTTTGGGACAACATTCTGTGGACCGATGAGACAAAAGTGGAACTCTTTGGAAGGTGTGTGTCCAAGTATATCTGGCGTAGAAGGAACACTGCATTTCATAAAAAGAACATTATACCAACAGTAAAATATGGTGGTGGTAGTGTGATGGTCTGGGGCTGTTTTGCTGCTTCAGGACCTGGAAGACTTGCCATGATAAAAGGAACTATGAATTCTGCTGTCTACAAAGAGAGCCTGAAGGAGAATGTCCGAGCATCTGTTCGTGTACTCAAGCTGAAACGAACTTGGGTTCTGCAGCAGGACAATGATCCTAAACACACCAGCAAGTCCACCACCGAATGGCTGAAGAAAAACAAAATGAAGACTTTGGAGTGGCCTAGCCAAAGTCCTGACCTGAATCCTATTGAGATGTTGTGGTATGACCTTAAAAAGGCCGTTCATGCTCAAAAAACCCTCTAATGTAACTGAATTAGGACAATTCTGCAAAGATGAGTGGGCCAAAATTCCTCCAGGACGCTGTAAAAGCCTCATTGCACGTTATCGCAAATGCTTGGTTGCAGTTGTTGCTGCTAAGGGTGGCCCAACCAGTTATTAGGTTTCGGGGGCAATCACTTTTTCACACAGGGCCATGATGGTTTGGATTTTTTTTCACCTTTAATAATAAACACCTTCATTTACAAATTGCATTTTGTGTTTACTTGTGTTGTCCTTGACTATTGTTTAAATTGGTTTGATGTTCCGAAACACTTAAGTGTGACAAACATGCAAAGGAACAGGCAATGAGGAAGGGGGCAAACACTTTTTCACACCACTGTACATCCGCAGTCTCTGGTCATCTCTTGTATTAGATCCGCAGTCTCTGGTCATCTCCTGTATTAGATCCGCAGTCTCTAGTCATCTCCTGTATTAAATCCACAGTCTCTGGTCATCTCCTGTATTAGATCCGCAGTCTCTGGTCATCTCCTGTATTAGATCCGCAGTCTCTGGTCATCTCTTGTATTAGATTTGCAGTGTCTGGTCATCTCCTGTATTAGATCCGCAGTCTCTGGTCATCTCCTGTATTAGATCCGCAGTCTCTGGTCATCTCCTGTAATAGATCCGCAGTCTCTGGTCATCTCCTGTATTAGATCCGCATTCTCTAGTCATCTCCTGTATTAAATCCACAGTCTCTGGTCATCTCCTGTATTAGATCCGCAGTCTCTGGTCATCTCCTGTATTAGATCCGCAGTCTCTGGTCATCTCCTGTATTAGATCCGCAGTCTCTGGTCATCTCTTGTATTAGATTTGCAGTGTCTGGTCATCTCCTGTATTAGATCCGCAGTCTCTGGTCATCTCCTGTATTAGATCCGCAGTCTCTGGTCATCTCCTGTAATAGATCCGCAGTCTCTGGTCATCTCCTGTATTAAATCCGCAGTCTCTGGTCATCTCCTGTATTAGATCCGCAGTCTCTGGTCATCTCCTGTATTAGATCCGCAGTCTCTGGTCATCTCCTGTAATACATCCGCAATCTCTGGTCATCTCTTGTATTAGATCTGTAGTCTCTGGTCATCTCCTGTATTAGATCCGCAGTCTCTGGTCATCTCCTGTAATAGATCCGCAGTCTCTGGTCATCTCTTGTATTAGATTTGCAGTCTCTGGTCATCTCCTGTAATAGATCCGCAGTCTCTGGTCATCTCTTGTATTAGATCCGCAGTCTCTGGTCATCTCCTGTATTAGATCCGCAGTCTCTTGTCATCTCCTGTATTAGATCCGCAGTCTCTGGTCATCTCCTGTATTAGATCCGCAATCTCTGGTCCTCTCCTGTCGTACATTTCTCAGTGAGCAGTAATGATGTGCAGTATCCTCTAGCAATGAATGAGGAAGCAGAAATTATGTGTTGTAACCTCTAACAACCAGTCAGCGATCAGTAATAATATGCTGCATCCTCTGGCAACCAATTGCAATTGCTGCCTGATCTTCTGCAGCAAACTGATTTTGAGTCTTACTGCTATATGTTAAATTTCTTAGCCCTTCTACACACGGTCGGACATTCCAACAACCAAATCCGTCGGATTTTTTCCGAAACTGTTGCATACACACGGTCGGACAAAGTTTTCGGAAAATCCGATCGTTCAGAACGTGATGACATTATTTTGTTACGACGGGACTACGTTCAGGCTAGTTGCCAATAGCTTTGGTGTAGGAATTTGATCTGAGCATGCGTGGCACTTTGTCCGATCGGAATTCTCTACACATGATCGGACAAAGTCCGATCGGATCATGTTGTCGGAAAATGTTACCGACAAGTTGGAACACTTGGTCCGTCAGATACTCCGACAGAAACAGTCTGCTGGAGATCACACACAGTCGGATTATCTGACCAAACGGTCCGATTGGACACATTGAGTCGGATTCTCCGACCATGTGTACAAGGGCTAAGAGCGGTTGGGGGGCCCCAAGAAAATGTTTGCCCAAAGGCCAATCAACATTAAAGACAGCCCTGCCCCCTCCCACCGCCGCCTTCACCAGGCTCTCCTGTGTGATTGGGGAACCCAGTAAGGATGCAACTGGTGACATCCAGCTCTAGGCACACAGTGAGAGAAACAGATGTTGTTCCTCTCACCGTGTGGCATCAGAAACAAGAAGCAAGCATTTAGTAATTTCCTGTTCTGGCTCTTTGGTTACTTGGCCATTACCGATCAGACTGATTGGCTCCATTGGAGGCCAGAGGACAGATTTGGTGTCCAATAGACCCCAGATCTCTCCATAAACAGGAACTGTCACGGCCCATGCTATTACAAGGGATGTTGTTCATGCCTTCTAATAGCAAAAAAAGTTTAAAAGGTGCAGCGTTGAAAAAATGTAAAATCAAATAATTTAAAAATTCAAAAAAATAAAAATAAATTTAAGTTCCCCCATGCTCATGTTTAAATGCATATGCATGTCCCGCATGCATATGTAAATGCCGATAGCAGAGCACATGTAAGGTATCGTCGCAAACATAGAGCAATCATTCTAGCACCAGACCTCCTGTGTAGCTCTAAACAGGTAACTTGTAAAGACTTTAAAAGCGTTGCCTATCGAGATTTTTAGGTACTGTAATTTGGCCCTGTTGCATGGGTGGACGCTATTTTAAAGTGTGACATGTTTGGTATCGATTTACTCAGCGTAACATCATCATTTATAATTCACCAAACAGTTGGGAATTTTATTGTGTCTTTGTGCATTATATACAATTAAAGTCAATTTTTTCCAAAAAGTTTTGAAAAACTGCTGCACAAATATCGCAACACACACTATTTTATTATCTAGGGTTTCTGAAAAAAATATATAAGATCAGGAGGAAAGCAAAGTTGCATGGGTTCTCCCTTCGACCTCACCACAGAACATGATAACACTGCATAGTGGTAGTTGCCTATAAAAAGCCGGTGGTAGAAGACAGAAAACAGAATCTGTTATGTTGTGCACAGAATCTGTTATGATGTGCATAGCCAGGTTCCGTTTTATACTTCTATAGTGTATCTGGTGTGGGCATCCAGGGAGGGACTATGGCATGAGCAGGAACTTACTCTGCTTGAGTAATGCTCTGCTGCAGTGGGTCACCTCTCATGGCGCTCAATAGAGATGCCAGCATTCCGAGAGGGGCAGTAGGCTGCTAGCACAGGCAACCCTTTGGAGGAGGAAGAAAGATGTATCAGGTAGGATATGTAATGTGCTTGGAATACACTATGGGTGCTGCCAGATACTGTCTTTATTCTTCTTCTCTGGTGCTGTTCTGGTCTGCTGCCCTCCAATAAGCTGGCAGGGGGCTTGGTCGTCCTCTCACAGTAAGTTTGTGAGAATTATCTTTTCTGCCGGCTGCCCAGAGTTAGTGACACTTTTTTTTTTTCATTATGATTTTATATTTTACTTAGATGTCTACAAAAAAACAAAAAGGAGGAGCAGAAAAAATCAGAGAGAAACACAAGAAGTCTTTGGAACTTGATGCTCAGAAATGTGCTAAAATTTCGGATATGTTCAGTCTTCATGCACAGAGTTCCAGTGATCTCATGGCAGGGCCCAGTAGAGAGGTAACAAACATAGAACAAAAAACAATAGAAGGTAAATTAGTGGAATCTGTTGATGAAACATCAGAATTATCCACTGAAGAAAATAGAGAATTGGGGCACACTGAATTACCAAGTAAACAAGTTATTATGGATGTTTCAGAGTGTCAAACTGAAGACATAGATACATCATTTAATTATTTTGCTCGTCCAAATAAAAATGAGCTTGCTGTCTTTTTCAAATATCATCCACGACAGGATATTCCAGATCCAGTGTTAAAAAAGGCTACAAAACGTAAAGATGGAACAAGTCGCAAATGGCTCACCTACTGCAATGAAAAAAAATCTATGTTTTGCTCTGTTTGTCTGGCTTTTTCAAAGTCACAGGAAACGAATTCTTTTATTGAAGGAATGACAGATAAACGTCATGTTCATCAAAGAATCGAAGAGCATGAGAAGAGTGTAATGCACAACTTGTGTGCTGAAGCCTTTTTTGTGAAATCCAGCAGTGCTGGAGTTGATGATCTACTTTTGTATAAGCAAAGTACTACAGTGTAGTAGATGTAATAAAAGTTATAGGAAAGCAAGGTTTGAGTTATAGGGGAGATAAAGATGAGGCTGCCTATAATTTAGAGGACATAACGAAAGACCATGGCAATTTTTTAGAGCTCATTCTTCTCGTCAGCAAGTATGACATTTGTCTGAAAGATCATGTAAACAAATGTATTGAAAACAGCAAGAAACTGCAGTCTTCTGGAGGAAAAGGAAGAGGATCTTTGATAACCTTGCTCTCAAAAACGACTGTGAACAAAGTAATACAAGCTATTCGGATGCTTATCCAGGAAAATATCTCAAAAGAAGTAAGGGAAGCCGGGATGTTTTCAATTCAGATTGATACAACTCAAGATATCACTTCAAACGATCAATGCTTCATAATTGTTCGCTATGTGGCTGATTGTATCAATGAAAAGCTTCTTGCAGTTGTTGAATGTGAATCTTCAACAGGGCAAAACATTTTTAAGTTGCTAATGGAAGTCTTAAAATCATGCAAACTTAATATTACAAATTGCATTGGCAATTCAATGGATGGAGCAGCAAATATGCAAGGCCAGTACAATGGTTTCTCTTCCTGGCTGTCAACTGAATCACCAGGGCAAATTCACATCTGGTGCTATGCACACATTCTGAATTTAGTACTTGCAGATACAACAAAGGTGATAGTTGAAAGTGCATCACTGTTCAGTTTGTTGAATGACATTGCTGTCTTTATCCGTGATTCTTATCAGCGCATGAATACCTGGGAACAAGTTAGCCAGGACCCTCACCATCGAAGAATTTCAGTAATTGGGGAAACGCGTTGGTGGTCAAAAGATGCTGCTTTAAGAAAAGTGTTTGGGGAATTTTCAAATCCTGATTCTGCGTTGTTTGTTAGTCTACTGTACATTTTGAACAGAATCGAAGACAGCGTCTCATCGAAACCTGAGGTGCGTGTTAGAGCAAAATCTTATGCAGAATCCTTACTCAAGTATGAAACCATTCTTACAGCACAAATTTTTCTGAGAATATTTGAATTGACAACACCATTGTCCAAATATCTGCAAACAACTCAGATGGATATCTCAAAAGCTATTCAAATGGTACAGGGAACTTATGAAAAACTTAAAACAATCACACGAGATTTTGATTCCATACAAATGACTGCTGATAAGTTTGTTAAGTGGGCAAATGACAAGATTCAAGAAGAAGAAAGTTACCACCTAGAAGTACAGATCGCCTTTGCCTATAAAAAGAATAAGAAAGAGAAAGCGAATGGCTGATGAGACTGTTGACGATGTAGAAGTTTCTGATGCTGTTTCAGCTTATGAAATACGTGTACACAATGTAATTTTGGATACGGTTACAGAGAGCATGAATCGCCGCTTTCTCTCCTTTGGGACCCTCTATGCCGACTTAGCTTGCTTGGAGCCAAACAGCTTTTCTGATATAAAAAAATCTGCACTTCAGGCACCAGCAATGGAAGAACTCAGCAAACGATTATTTAGATTTGATGAGGGAGCAACATCAGAAAATTTGCGTTCCCAACTGGCAAATTTTGCAATGCAGTGGGACAGGCTGAAATCATCACCTCTTGAAGAATTTAGCATTGTAGAAGATGTATCTATGGAAAACCAGGAAAGCAAATTAACAGAATCAGAACTGATCAACAAATCTTGCATGGCATGTAAGAACTGTGCCATTTGCTGCTATAAGATTCTGCAGCGCTATAATTTGTTAACTGACGCCTATAATGTCATTGGTTTAGCCTACAAATTTTTGCTTACATTATCGTTTACTCAAGTCGCCTGTGAAAGAAGTTTCTCCACATTGAAGTTTATTAAAACCCGTCTAAGAAGTTCTGTATCTCAAGAGCATTTGAGCTCTTTGATGCTGATGGCAATTGAAAAGGATATACTAATGAACCTTGATTCTGATGATGTCATTGACAGAGTAGCAGAAACCAGTGAACTTCTACGAAACTTGCTGAATCCTTAGTGCAGTTATTTTGTTCTGTCATTTTGAATATAAAAAAATATATGCCAAAAAATGTAATATATTTTGCTATTTGTTATTGTATTAAATCGTTCATTAAAGATGTTTCACCTTATATATTGCATTCAGTCTATCATTTATTATCATATATTTACATAATTCCAAATGATTGACAAGATACAGTGACTGAAGCAGGCTTAATCTAACTAAAATACATAGAGAAACCGGTTGCCATTATTTGTAATTATTATTTTTTTTTTTAAATGGGCTATTCAGCTTAGAATGCCCGGGCCTATTTTATGTCCCAGTCCGGGCCTGCTTGCAACAGTTCCTAACGGAAACAGGATTAAGTGATTTATGGCGGATGCGACACCCACAGGAAAGACAGTACTCCTGCTTCTCAAGTACACACCATACCCTCTCGAGAATAGACATGACCTTGGGGAATAGCGAGGCGTCTGGGCTGGTGCAGGACATAGAATATGGGGTAAGAGGGATCTCGGACCATTCCCCCTTGACGATATCTATAAGGGTGGGAGATGGAGTTGTCCGGGGGGAATGGAGGATAAATCCTAGTTGGCTGAAACTGATTGGTTCCCCAAGTGTGCTAATAGATAGGATTAGGGAATTCCTCCAAATTAACGCAGGCTCAGCTACACCAGGAGTGGTTTGGGATTCGTTAAAGGCATATCTCAGAGGGATATTAATCCAGCAAGTGGCAAAAATTAAGAGGGAATCCCGGGAACAGGATAGGTAAATAGTAAAAGGAGTCGCCCAAGCAGAAAAAGCATATATTGAAGACCCGATGCCCGAAAAACAGAGGAAATGGCTAGATAGCCAGTGGGTGCATAAAATGATGCTTATAAAAGGGCAGAGAACAGGAGAATATTTCAACGCCAACATTATTTTGGCGAAGGGGAGAGAGTGGGACATTCCCTCTCTCTTTTGATTCAGTCAAATAATTCTCCTGGTCCAATCCAGGTAATAAAAACCATGAAGGGGGATTTTGTCTCTAGTCCATGAGAGATTATGAATGTACTTGCTGACTACTACGAAAACCTACATAAATCAGCTATAAGGGGCCGAGATAGTATAGTAATTGATTTTCTGCATCAAACAACAATTCCAGCCTTAACAGAACAAGACAGAACGAGCCTTGATGCGCCTCTTACTCTTGAAGAGTTAAAAAACGCAGTAAGTGAAATGCCTAACTATAAAGCCCCAGGACCAGATGGTCTACCAATAGAGATTTATAAGCGTTATGGAGAAGTACTCCTGCCGGAATTTTTGGAAACACTCAAATGGGCATTGGGCGTGGGCAAGCTCCCTACCTCAATGTCGGAGGCTAATATCACCTTGATTCTCAAGGAGGGGAAAGACCACCAGGAAGTCTCCTCATACCGCCCGATTTCTCTATTGTGCTCCGACGTTAAAATTTTAGCAAAAGTGCTGGCAACCCGCTTAAATAAATATATCCATAAATTAATTCATCCAGACCAAACTGGGTTTATCCCAGGTAGAACAACTAGTAACAATATTAGAAGAGTTTTTCTAAATATCCAAACGCCAAAGGATAATGAGGGCCCTAGCACCATATTAGCCCTGGATGCCATTAAAGCCTTCGATAGCTTGGAATGGGACTACCTATGGGGAGTGTTAGAGCGATTTGGTTTTGGCCCACTATTTATTAGATGGGTTAAATTGCTCTATAGCGAACCTAGGGCAAAAGTGAAAATGGGTACGACACTTTCTAGAATATTCCAGCTGGAAAGGGGGACTAGACAGGGATGTCCCCTGTCTCCCCTCTTGTTTGTCTTGGCTATGGAACCCTTGGCTGTCCTGACGAGATCGCGTATGGATATCCAGGGCTTCCGACGTAGGTCTGGGGAAGAAAAAATTGCTTTATTTGCAGACGATATCCTTTTCTTTATTGGAGATATAAATCCTACTTTAAAAAATGTGATACAGATGATGGGCGACTTTGAACAACAGTCAGGCCTGGTAATAAATTGGAATAAATCAGCGCTTTTGCCGCTTGCTAGACCAGGGGACCAACAGCTACTTAGTATTCCATGTTTGGAGGTGGTAACCAAGTTAAAATATTTAGGTGTTTGAGTCTCTGGAGATGTAAACCACTATGTCAGCGAGAATTTGGTACCATTACTAGCAAAGTTAAAACAAAAAGCGAATATTTGGTGTTGCCTCCCCCTTTCGGTAGCGGGACGCTGCAATTTAATTAAAATGATCTGGCTCCCACAAATATTATATATTTTGCACAATTCACCATTTGGATCAACCAGAGGTGGTTCAAGAAAGTGGAATCTTTATTTCGAGAGCTGATCTGGAAGAAGGGTAATGCTCGGATCAGCTTGCAAACATTGCAGCTCCCTGCTGAGAGGGGGGGAGTGGCAATCCCACACCCAAGGCTATATTTTCTGGCAGCCCAACTCCAGCATTTGGTTGGGGCTGGTGTTTATGGTAGAGAGTGTTCAAGTAATAACACGATGATAGAGGGATCACCCTATAAGCTGCTGGTTGAGACTTTGGAGGCTGACTCATTTGCCTGTAGGTGTCCTACTAGCAGTTTGCTGAGGAAAGTGTGGCAGGTATTTAAGTCAATCATGGGATATACGGGGGTGACCGACTATACCCCTTTGTGGTCTAACGGAAATCTACCAGAGCTAAGTATAATAGACAGGCCCCGGGAGTGGGAAAGGCAGGGAATCAATAGATTAATGCAATTATATGAAGGGAACCACATGAAATCTTTTGAAGATCTTAGACGAGATTTTTGCATCTCGAATAAGGAGTTCTATAAATATCTACAAATTAGGCATGGGATTGGGGCTCAGTTTGGGTCGTTGACTATAGAGAGGGTCGAAACTCCCCTGCTCCGGGACCTGGTTGAGCATACGCAAAAGAAAGGGATGATCTCTAAACTATATAATAAACTTAGGGATAAGCTCTTGAAGGGAGAGGGACCAGATAGGAGTAGGGAGGGATGGGCTAGAGATATAGGGCCGATAACCCAGGAGCAATGGGGGAGGATACTAGAACGTGGGCGGCAGGTATCATTATCCCCCTCGCAGAGAGTGTCCCATTTGTTTTTTACCTACAGAGTGTACTATACCCCCTATAAAATGTGGAAGATAGGAAGGTCAGCCAGAGATGAATGCCCTAGATGTAAGGCTCCAGGGGATCTCCTCCACATGGTGTGGAAATGCCCAAAGTTGTTCAGGTACTGGATAGAAATAGTCCGGAGAATAAATAGGACTTTTAAGGTTACCTTGGAGCCAGAAGCTAGGACCTGTCTCTTAGGGATCCTGGAGGAGGGTAGAGTCCCTTCCTTGGTAAGAACGGCTGTACTAAGGTGCCTGTACCAGGCTAGGCGGCTGATAGCACTGAACTGGCAAGCTAGAAACCCTCCGGTACTTGAATCATGGGTCAGTGTTATGGACTCTACAATCTGGTGTGAGAGAGTGGTGTATATAAAACAGGGTAACTTAAGGAAATTTAGGGAGCTATGGAGCCCATGGTTAAATGAGAGGGGCCATCCACCGGGTGGTGCGGGTGGGGGCGCGGGGGAGGTTGCAGGATTTCCTGCTTCCCCTCCCTGCTGATCCCCCTCCCCCCCCGCCCTCTCTCGTGACCCTGTTGTCTCCTCTTCCCTCCCAACCAGTCAAGTGTTTCTTGGTTGGAGCGTCCGGTGCGAGCAGTGTGTATTGGGGGGTGGGATAGGGTGGGAGATGGTTTAATGGGCTGAGGTGCAATAATTTAAATGATGTACATTGCTTCTCTTTGTCTCTCCTCCTTGTTTCCTTTTCTTTAGCCTTGATAGAGATGTTGATTTTAGAGTGCTATGTACATTGCTGTTGTTGTTATGTAAATGGTTAAAAATTTAATAAAAATAAAGAAGTTAAAAAAAAGAGTAGTCACACAGGGCTCCAATGGCCTCCCCGCCCAAGGCAGACCAGCCAGTGGAACCCGCGCCATCTCCTGCTCTAGCTTGACCCATAGCTTCAGTTCCCCATGCCGGCACCAGTCAACCACCCGTGTCATGTGCGTTGCTGTGTAATATAGAGCAGGGTTCTGGGAAGCCAATACCTCCCCGCAATTTCGGTCGCAATAGCATTGCCCTACCAATACGCGTATGTTTGCCGCGCAAAAGGAACTTGATAAAGATTGAGCGAACCGCATGAAAGAAAGTCTGGGGTATTTTGATAGGTAAGGCTTGTAGTAGATACAGAAGTCGTGGCATCGCGTTCATCTTCAACACATTACAGCGTCCGAACCATGACAGAGCTAGTGGGTCCCATATTTTAAGGTCCGCTGTAAGCCCATAGGCTTCTTTTTATGTTGTTGGCTTTGACCTGTTTTTTTCGCTTGTTTCTCAAGGCGACCATCTTGGCGTTTGTCAAGAGGGTTGGGCGTGTCTTAAAGAGAACACTTACGGCCACATCATCCTGAAAGCACCCGATCTCGTCTGATTTCAGAGGCTAAGCAGTGTCAGGCCTGGTTAGTACCTGGATGGGAGACTGCCTGGGAAGACCAGGTGCCATAGAAGGATCTGGTCTGGTTAGTGTCTTGATTGGGAGATCGCCTGGGAATACTGGATGCTGTAGGCTTCTTTTTATGTTGTTAGCTTTGACGTGTTTTTTTTAGCTTGTTTCCCAAGGTGACCATCTTGGCCTTTGTCATAAGGCTTCAAAATGCCCAAAGAGAGTGCCTACGGCCAAATCACCCTGAAAGAGCCCAATCTCATCTGATCTCGGAGGCTAAGCAGCGATGGGCCTGGTTAGTACCTGAAAGGGAGACAGCCTGGGAATACCAGGTGCCGTAGGCTTCTCATTATGTTGTCAGCGTTGACCTGTTTTTTTTCCCTTGTTTCCCAAGGTGACCATCTTGGCATGTGTCAAGAGGGTTGAGAGTGCACAAAGAAATTGCCTACGGGCACAACACCCTGAAAGCGCCCAATCGTGTTTGGTCTCAGAGGCTAAGCAGGTTTGGGCCTGGTTTGTACCTGGATGGGAGACTGCCTGGGTTTTCCAGATGCCGCAGGCTTCTTTTTATGTTGTTGGTGTTGACCTGTTTTTTTCGCTTGTTTCCCAAAGTGATCATCTTGGCATTTGTCAAGAGGGTTGAGAGTGCCTAAAGAGATCGCTTACAGCCGCATCACCCTGAAAGCACCCTATCTCTTCTGATCTCTGAGGCTAAGAAGGGTTGGGCATAGTTAGTACTTGAATGGGAGACGGCCTTGGAATACCAGGTGCCGTATTCTTCTTTTTATGTTGTTGGCGTTGACCTGTTTTTTTTTGCTTGTTTCCCAGGGTGACTATCTTGGCATTTTTCAAGAGGGATGAGAGTGCCCAAAGAGATTGCCTATGGGCACATCCCCCTGAAATCGCCCAATCTCCGCTGATCTCAGAGGCTAGAAAGGGTCGCGCCTTGTTAATACCTCAATGGGAGACCGCCTGGGAATACTAGGTGCTGTAGGCTTCTTTTTATGTTGTTGGCGTTGACTTGTTTTTTTGTTTGTTTCCCAAGGTGACCATCTTGGCATTTGTCAAGAGGGTTGAGCGTGCCTGAAAAAATCTACTATGGCTGCATCACCCTGAAAGAGCCAAATCTCATTTGATCTCAGAGACTAAGCAGGGTTGGGACCTGGTTAGTACCTGGATGGGATTTCTCGATGCCATAGGCTTTTTTTTTAAGTTGTTGGCATTGACTTATTTTTTTTTTAGTTTTTTATTCTTTTATTAAGTATAAGTAGAACAACATGAATATAACAGTCAACCATACAGCATGACCCAGGGTCACAATTACATGGTAACAAAAAATAGGCAGCCAAATAACTCTGGGTTCTCAGAGGGGAGTCCTACAGTTTCATGCAGAAAAGAGAGAAACCCCACCTCCGACACGTAGTACAGTATAACTAGTGCAGCTTCGTTCGGATAAATGTAATCATGGAGAACAACTGGGACCACAGCGAGCCAGCTTATCATGACCTATGTGAACCAGAGTAAAATATGAGCCGGTCGTGTCCAGAACCCTGGGGTTCTTCTGGGTCCCGAAGGCTAGTAAGGAGACAAGGCATAGTCAAAAGGGAGGACGGGGGGAGAAGAGAGTGCAAAGACGGAGAGGGGGGGGGGGGATGGCGGCGGGAAAAAAAAGAAAAATAAAGACAAAAAGGGAGGGGGAATGCCACCCAGGGCAGACATGGCCTACGTAGGTAAACGTTAGATGTTCAGTCGTTTTCTGGGACAGGGGCGCTGCTCACCTCCCGAATGTAGTCTTGAGTACCAGTAAAATACCTCCAGGGCCTCCATGTAACACTAAATGCCTCTTCAGTGTTGTGAAGGGTGGCGGTCAATGAATGAATGAATGAATGAAATACTTATATAGCGCACAATGCGAACTGAATCGCCTCTAGGCGCTGTTCAATTCTTCCATCCGGAGAATATGATTGACTTTGGAATACCACAGCACCTTGGATGGGGGCTGAGGCTGCCTCCACAGTGTGGGAATGCAGGCCCGGGTGGCGTTCAGGAGTTGCATCGTGAGGGTTTTTTTGTATTTTCGAACAGGCTGTTCGATCAAGTGTAGAAGGCACGCTCCTGGGTTGTCGGCGATATCTACATTTGTGAGAGTTTTTATCGTCCCGGTCACCTCCACCCAAAAGTTCCTCAAGGCCGGGCATGCCCAGAAAATGTGTCCCATGGTCCCCGTATCTGAATTGCACCTCCAACAAACATCTGGGATTGATCTATTCATTTTATTCAGAAGGTATGAGACTCTATACCAGCGTGAGACTATCTTGTATCCTGATTCTTGATATTGGTTTGCTATGGAAGCTTTATGTACTAAGGTCAGGATCTTCCCTATCTGTTGTGGGGTAAATGTGATGCCTAAGTCCCTCTCCCATTTGTGGATAAATGGTGGGGTCGACTCCTCCTCCTGACTACTCAATAGGTTGTACAGGAGGGAGAGGGTGTGTCGCACAGGTTCCCTTTTGTGACAGATGGATTCATAGGGTGTCAGGTCTCTAGGAGTGTAGGGGGCCCTTTGTATGGCCAGAAGAAAGTGACGAAATTGATAAGCACTAAACAAGTCAAGCGGAGGGTCAGAAAGCTCGGCGACAGTTTGCGTGGTCGGGAGCCCTCCCGAGGGCCACACCTCTCCCAGACGCTGTTTCCCCACCACTGTCAACTGTCGCAGTTTCTTGTTGGTAAATCCCGGTGGGAAGTCTGGATTACCTATAACCGGAGTAATTGGTGACGGCAGGGGAGCAATGTGTGTGCAGCGGAACAACCTCCGCACAACAGCCAACGTAGCTCCCACTACGGGGTGATCTCTGAGGTATTTTGGTAGGGAGGACAGGAGCCACGGGGAGGTCAATAGGGGAATGGATCCATCCTCAATCTCCATCTCCACCCACTGCTTGTGTGGGCCATTACAATGCCAATCAACAACTCTCGCTAGCAGAGTCGCTCTGTAGTATTGTCTCAGATCTGGGAGACCCAGACCCCCCTTGTCCTTTGGTCTGGCAAGCAATTGCAAACGGGCTCTGGGCGGTTTGCGTGCCCAAATAAAGTCCCGGAGCAGCACCTGCAGTTGTCTGAAAAAAATTGGGGTAACCGGATCGGTAATGTCTGGAACAAGTATAAGATCCGCGGGAGGGCCGTCATTTTGAATGCATTACAGCGCCCGAACCAGGTCAGTGTTAAAGCATGCCAGTTTCCCAAATCAGATTTCAGTCTATTCAAGAGAGGGACAAAATTGAGCAGGTACAATTGCGCCAAATCCGCTGCGATGTCAACGCCCAGGTAACGTATCGATTTTTCAGCTCAGTAGAATAGAAAAGCGGAGCGTAGCCTCTTGGCCTCACCATCCTGGACCGATATATTCAATACAGCCGACTTGGCGCAATTGATTTTATAGTTTGATAGGCTGCCGTATCGCCGGAGAGCCAGTATATTGGGAAGCGAAATGTGTGGATTGGAGACGAAAAAAATTAGATCGTCAGCGTACGCCGCAATTTTGTGGTGTGCCAAGGGTTTGGATATGCCAGTAATATTCGGGTCATTACGAACGTGACACATAAGTGGTTCCAGTGTCAGAATAAAAATTAGGGGAGACAGAGGGCACCCCTGCCTCGTCCCATTAGTGATGGGGAAAGAGTCCGAGCACCACTCGTTCAGCCCTACCGCTGCCGACGGCGTGGAGTAAAGCGACATTACCCAGCTCATCATGTTGGGGCCAAGAGCTATATGTTCCAGGGTGGCCTGCATAAAGTGCCAGGCCACCCTGTCAAAGGCCTTCTCCGCGTCCGTTGACAACATAAGCAAGGGCCTTCCCTGTACATGCGCCGCATGGATTAAATTGAGGACTCGGGCCGTATTGTCTCTAGCTTCCAACTTATTTTTTATTTTTTTGCTTGTTTCCCAAGGTGACCATCTTGGCGTTTATCAAGGGGGTTGAAAGTGCCTGAAGAGATTGCCTACGGGCACATCACCCTGAAAGCACCCAATCTCATTTGATGTTGGAGGCTAAGAAGAGTCGGGCCTTGTTAGTACCTGGATGGGAGACCGCCTGGGAATACCAGGTGTCGTAGACTTCTTTTTATGTTGTTGGCGTTGACCTGTTTTTTTTTCGCTTGTTTCCCAAAGTGACCATCTTGGTGTTTGTCAAGAGGGTTGAGAGTGCCTGAAGAGATTGCCTATGGCCATATCACTCTGAAAGCACCCAATCTCCTCTGATCTTGGAGGCTAAGAAGAGTCGGGCCTGGTTAGTACCTGGACGGGAGACCACCTGGGAATACCAGTTATTGTAGGCTTCTTTTTATGTTGTTGGCGTTGATTCGTTTTTTTTTTTTCGCTTGTTTCCCAAGGTGACCATCTTGGCATTTGTCAAGAGGGTTGAGAGTGCCCAAAGAGTTCGCTTACAGCAGCATCACCCTGAAAGAGCCCTATCTCTTCTCATCTCTGAGGCTAAGAAGGGTTGGGCCTAGTTAGTCCCTGGATGGGAGATGGCTTTGGAATACCAGGTGCCGTAGTCTTCTTTTTATGTTGTTGACATTGACCTGTTTTTTTTCCGCTTGTTTCCCAAGGTGAATATCTTGACATTTGTCAAGAGGGTTGAGAGTGCCCAAAGAGATTGCCTATGGGCACATAAGCCTAAAAGCGCCCGATCTCCTCTGATCTCAGAGGCTAAACAGGGTCGGGCCTTGCAAGTACCTGGATTGGAGACCACCTGGGAATACTAGGTTCTGTAGGCTTCTTTTTATGTTGTTGGCGTTGAGTTGTTTTTTTTTTGTTTGTTTACCAAGGTGACCATCTTGGTGTTTGTCAAGGAGTTGAGAGTGCCTGAAGAGCTCGCCTATGGCCACATAACCCTGAAAGCACCAGATCTCGTCTGATCTCAGAGACTAAACAGGGTCGGGCCTTGTTAATACCTGAATGGGAGACCACCTGGGAATACTAGGTGCTGTAGACTTCTTCTTATGTTGTTGGCGTTGACTTGTTTTTTTTGTTTGTTTCCCAAGGTGACCATCTTGGCATTAGTCAAGAGGGTTGAGAGTGCCTGAAGAAATCTCCTATGGCCACATCACCCTGTAAGAGCCCAATCTCATCTGATTTCAGGGGCTAAGCAGGGTTGGGACCAGTTTAGTACCTGGATGGGAGACCGCCTGGGATTTCCAGATGCCGTAGGCTTCTTTTTATGTTGTTGCCGTTGACCTATTTTTTTCCGCTTGTTCCCAAGGTGACCATCTTGGCGTTTGTCAAGAGAGTTGAGAGTGCCTGAAGATATTGGCTATGGCCACATCACCCTGAATCTGTTCCATCTCGTCTGATCTTGGAGGCTAAGCAGGGTCGGGCCTGGTTAATGCCTGGATGGGAGACCGCCTGGGAATACCAGGTGTTGTAGGCTTCCTTTTTTTTCAAATATAATTTTTTCTCCAAACAAGGGAAGACGGTCCCCCGAGTACATAATGCAACAGAGAAATACAGAGCAAAAAGTAGCTGAACAATACTTGATACAGGTATATTCGCAACTGTGAGTCTGCCTTCCATCAATCACAATGATTCGAGGCATGGATAAAGTACTGTACCAAGATCCAGGGTCACACAAACCTCAGGTCCCTCAGGCATAATCCATCCAGAGGGGGGTGTGGGGCCGTCATTCCCAATTTTCCACTTTTTCCAAAAGAGAGAGGGGGTGGAGGGGGTGAGAGATAGGGGAGGAAGGCAGAAAAGAGAAGGGGTGAAAGATCAGGAAAGGAGAAGAGGGGACGAGACACGATGGCAGCCACTGTCCAAGGGGCCAGTCAAGGAAAGCTCAGAGCACTAAGGCGATAGCAGGTGACATCCTTCCAGCGAGAATATAAAGGTATTCCAAATGTCCCAGGTTTGTTTAAAAAATTCTTGTTTACCTTGTGATGTGAGGATCAAGTCCTCCATTTTTTTTAATGTCCTCTATTTTCCTAAGCCAGTGAGTAGGGGGGGGGAACATTTTTTCCAATAGAGAGGGATGCAGGATTTTGCCGCATTTATCACATGCCGTAAAATTGATTTTTTTGTACTTCTTAATGGGAATCTGTGAATGGTGCAAGAGAAAGAATGCAGCCTCTTCCTGGATGGAGAAGTCTGTGAATTTTTGTGTTATGCATCGGATCTCTGTCCAGAAGTCCACCAAGCTGGGGCAGGACCAAAAAATGTGGAGCAACGTGCCCTCTTCTTCTCCACACCTCCAGCATATGTTCGAGGAAGAGGGGAAACATTTATGCAGCTTTGATGGTGTCAAATACCACCTGGTGAGAAGTTTAAAATTTGTCTCCTGTATCTTCGTGCACAGCGAGGTTTTGAGAGCCAAAGTGATAATGCGTTGTCTCTTTGCTGGGGAAAACGAGCAATTAAGGTCCTTTTCCCAGTTGGACAGACAGGTTAAGTGTGGGTAATCTGTTTGAGAGAGAATGTGGGCCAAAGGGCCTTCGCTTCTGCATAGAGACTCAAACTCCGTCTGAGGGCGGGCGAACGTTTGAGGATTGAGGATGGAATGGAGAAAATGATGTCGGCAGTTGGAAAAGCCCTGTCGGATCTGTTAGGGTTGAGAAAGAAGGCCATTTTCCATCAATGACGAATTTAGACTCATTGTCTAGGTTGGAATTTTTAAGTGGGTCCCCGGTTCAAAGTTCGGATGGCCACGTATAGGCAATAGGGGGGAAGTCAAAGACGTGAGTTTGTTTTGGGTAGCGATCAGGTGACTGACTTTCAACTAAGCCCCTATAGTGGGATGTGACGTCAATTCTGTGGGTAAATCCTTATAGCACCACATGGCTCTTCTTAGCTGAATTCGGAAGTGAGCTTAGAAAGTTTGTTTCGATTCCAGTCCAATACACGCCCCAGATGGGAGGCTAGGTAGTAGCATCACAAGTCAGGGAGAACAAACCCTCCCTGTTGTTTAGACAATGTCAGCTGTGACCGCTTAAGTCTGGGATTTTTGTGGGCCCAGTTAAATTGAGTGAGCAAGGATTGAGCTTGCTTAAAAAACGGGACTGGAATCTGGATCGGGAGAGCTTGGAAAAGATAGGTAAATTTAGGGAGTATGTTCATTTTAATGAGATTGCATCTCCTGAACCAGGAATGGAGGCCAGAATGCCACCCGTGAAGCAAACTGCGGATCTTAGTGACAAGGGGTGGGGGGAAGTTCAACATAAACGTACGCGCGATGTCCGGGGGAATGTAAGTACCTAAGTACTTAAGGGCTGTATGGGTCCATTTAAATCGAAAATTGGACTGCAAGTCTATTAACGTTTACGGGGGGACTGCAACCCCCATGGCCTCTGATTTCAAGAAGTAGCCCGTATATCTGGAATTCCTGAAGGAGATTTGGCAAGGAAACTCTGGGATTCGTCAGCGAGAACAGCATGTCATCCGCGTAGGCAGATATATTGCAATCAATAGTACCCATTTGGAGTCCCGTTATGTCTGAGTTTTGTCGAATTGTGGAGAGAAAGGGTTCCAATGACAGGGGCGACAGGGGGCAACCCTGTCTGGTCCCATTCCCGATGTCAAGGGGAGATGAGAGCACCCCATTCGTTTTGACTTGAGCTGAAGGGCGTGAGTATATCTTACTTATCCATGCCAGCATCCGTTCACTCAGACCTATATGGCGAAGGACCGAGAACGTGAATGTCCATTTGACCCGATCAAAAGCCTTCTCGGCATCAGTACTCACGAAAGACAAGGGGTCACAGATGACTTTGCTTTATGGACTCAGAATCTCTAAGGTCCGTGAGGGGGCATGTTTATGTTTCGCTTCCACAGAGGCAAGTTCACGAAACAGCTGTTCCTTCCGTGTTCGTTTGATGCGCGCCCCGTGCCTGATAAGAGGCAGAAGTGTCAACCAATGGCGAAAGGGGACATTAAAGTCCCCACCTAATATCAACTGGCCCTCCCGAAAGTCACATAATCTGTGCAGGGTAGTTCTGAGGAACGTGTCTTGGTGATCATTGGGAGCGTAGACAGTGGCAAATGTAAAAAGGCGCTCTCCAATGTTACCCCTAAGAAAAAGATATCGGCCCCCAGGGTCCACCAGAGAATCCTGGAGAACCCAGGGGAGCCTGCTAGAGATCAGAATAGAGACTCCCTTGGTCTTAGAGGAGGGGTTAGTAGAGTGGTAGACCTTAGGGAAGGATCTCGACCATAGAAAGGGGAGGCTAGTATTTTTAAAATGTGTTTCTTGTATAAAGGCCACATCAGTACAGGAAGTCATAAACTTCCATAAATTTCAACTCCTCCCCTCCATGGTCACCACATCAAGATGAAAGAGGAGCAGCCCTGGTCGGTATATGGAAAATCCGGCAGGCAAGGGGCTGGGGCCACCATCCCTCCTTCCAACGGGAGACTTCACACGAGCAGCAGTCCTGGGGCCTGCCAATTAGTGTCTCTCCTGCATCGCCATCGGGGGCTGTGTAGAACATCCAGGGGGGTCCAGAGTCACACTGGAGGGAAGCAGTGTCTCGTACCAATAGGCTCAATAAATAAGTCATCCAGGGTCCCCGAAAGCTGCAGAAGGCAATGTCAGCAAAGAGTATATGGGGGCCAGGGGGGGGGGCGAGGGGCGCAACCAGGGGGAGGGGACACATATGCGGGAATGTCAAGCCCTTCCAGTACAGCACACTCGGTATCACTCAGACCCCCCAAAGTGCAACTCCCCCCTCTAAGGTCAAGACTCCAGAAGGGAAGATGAGCCGCCCTGGTCTGTACATGAAAGAACCTGCTGCCAAGGGGTTGGGGCCATCATCCCTTCCTCCAATGGGAGATGCCACCGGCATGACAGCCCTGTGTCCTGTCAAGTGGTGCCCCTCCGACAATGTCGTCGGGGTATATGTGGAGCATCCAGGGGGAGGCAGGGACCACCCAAACAGTGAGGGGTAAAGCCTCCAAGGGAGACCGGTGTCAAACAGGAGGATAGCGGTGTCTTGTACAAGTTGGTTAAGTCATCCAGTGTGTTCATGTGAGCAGTGGAAGAAAAGGTCGGTAAGGATTATGAATGGGTGGGGGCCAGGGAGTGCATAAAACTGCCACCAGATGACTGGGGCAGAGAGGGCAAGGGGATGAAAGTCAGATCTGGTAGGTGGGGGCGGGGGTGAAGAATGTCCCTCATATTACTCACGTTGGCCATACCTTTAAGCTGAGTGCTCTGCATACCCTGGACGTTCTTCTGTATAATCTAGCCTATCTGTATACATTAGCCTTTCTTTTGTACACATTAGCCGGTTCTCTGTATACACTAGTCCGTCTGTATACACTAGTGTATACAGATAGGCTAGATTATACAGAAGAACGTTCTGGGTTTGCAGAGATGGAGGCTAGGGTATACAGAGAGAGAGGCTAGAGTATGCATACTTGCTAGTGTATACAGAAGGACTAGTGTATACAGAAGACCGGCTAGTTTATATAGAGAGGCTAATGTGTGCAAAAGACAGGCTAGTGTATACAAATAGGCTAGATTATAGAGAAGAACATCTTGGGTATGCAGAGATGGAGGCTAGGGTATACAGAGAGAGAGGCTGGGTTACACAGAGAGGCTGGTGTATGCAGACTTGCTAGTGTATGCAGATGGACTAGTGTATACAGAGAGGCTTGGGTATACAGAGAGCTAATGTATAAAGAGCAGCTAGTGTATACAAAAGACATCCAAGGGTATACAGAGAGACTTGTGTATGCAGAAGACCGGCTAGTTTATATAGAGAGGCTAAAGTGTACAAAACACAGGCTAGTGTATATAGATAGGCTAGATTATACAGAAGAACGCCCTGGGTATGCAGAGATGGAGGCTAGGGTATACAGAGAGAGAGACTGTGTTACACAGAGAGGCTAGAGTATGCAGATTTGCTAGTGTATACAGATGGACTAGTGTATACAGAAGACCAGCTAGTTTATACAGAGAGGCTAATGTGTACAAAAGACAGGCTAGTTTAAACAGATAGGCTAGTGTATACAGATAGGCTAGACTATACAGAAGAACGTCCTGGGTATGCAGAGATGGAGGCTAAGGTATACAGAGAGAAAGGCTAGAGTACGCATACTTGCTAGTGTATACAGGCGGACTAGTGTATACAGAAGACCAGTTAGTTTATACAGAGAGGCTAATGTGTACAAAAGACAGGCTAGTGTATACAGATAGGCTAGTGTATACAAATAGGCTAGATTATAGAAAAGAACGTCCTGGGTATGCAGAGATGGAGGCTAAGGTATACAGAGAGAGAGGCTGGGTTACACAGAGAGGCTAGTGTATGCAGACTTGCTAGTGTATACAGACGGACTAGTGTATACAGTAGACCAGCTAGTTTATACAGGGAGGCTAATGTCTACAGAAGACCGGCTAGTGTATACAGATAGGCTAGATTATAGAGAAGAAAGGCCTGGGTATGCAGAGATGGAGGCTAGGGTATACAGAGATAGAGGTTGGGTTACAAAGAGAGGCTAGTGTATGCAGACTTGCTAGTGTATACAGGCGGATTAGTGTATACAGAGAGGCTTGGGTACACAGAGAGATAATGTATAAAGAGATGCTAGTGTATACAAAAGACAACCAAGAGTAGACAGTGAGGCTCGTGTATACAGAAGACCGCCTACAGAGAGGCTAATTTGTACAAAAGACAGGCTAGTGTATACAGATAGGCTAGCTTATACAGAGGAGGGTCCTGGGTATGCAGAGATGGAGGCTAGGGAATCCAGAGAGAGATTGTGTTACACAGAGAGGCTAGAGTATGCAGAAGACCGGCTAGTTTATACAGAGAGGCTAATGAGTACAAAGGGCAGGTTATTTTTTACAGATAGTATACAGAAGACAATCTGGGGAATTCAGTGAGGCTAGTGTATGCAGAGAGGCTGGGACACCGAGACTATTGTAAAAAGAAAGGCCGGCTAGTGTATATAGATTACGGGCACATGTATACAGAAGAGAGGCTAGTCTATATAGAGTGGCTGGTGTACACAGAGAGATTAATGTATACAGAAAGGCTAGCGTGTAAAGAAGACAGGACTTTATTTTTTGCTTATGCAACTACTTCTGAAACATGTAAAGAGTTACAGTGCTTTTTTCATATTTTGGTGCTGTTAAAAAGTGGTGTGTTGTCAGTGGTGATATCAATGTGACAGTTAATGTAGAGAACTACAAATATACAAAATAGAGCAAAAGAGTGCTAAGTTTATTTTGTTAAGTCATTGACTGATAGACGTTAAGTAATTGGCCGTTATTGGTTTGGCAGTACATGGTTTATTTTGATGTAAGATAGTTTTATTCTATACTTATAGCCAAGTTTTAGACGACTTTATTATTAGCATTATTCGCATTATTCATATTTATTATGCAGAGTGTAATTATTGCAGTGAGACGATATTGCTTTTGAAAGATTTGTATTATTATACATAACATTGTTAGCAGACCAATAGGACAATTTACATGGCTTAATATTGCAGAGCGTAATTTAACAGGAAAGAGATCCAAAGCGTTAGTTGCAGTAGCTTCATAAAACTGAGAAATCGTTGCATTACTCTAAATTCAAAAGTTGTTCCGGTACCACTGAGAAGACGATATTAGATGAGTGATCTACACATTTCGTTTACTATTGCAGAGAGATACCGGCTAAATGTTAATATTTTAATATGTGCTGCGTGTAAAGTAGAAATAATATGGATAGGTCATGGGGAAACCTGTATGTAAAATTGGATAAATGCAGTGGTTAACTACAGCAACGTCAGGATGAATCGGCAATGCGACACAGAGTAAAAGAAGGAATCAGGAAACTATTTACTTGCGGGGGGGGGGGGGTAGGGGTATGGTATAACAAGTGCATTTTCCCCTGGTCGATCACGGCATGATGTGTTAGTTGTGTATTCTGATGACTCTATAACATCTGATTGGCTTGTACTGCTATGCCATTACTCTGTTTCATGAGTTTGTTTTATTGAGTGTTGAACATGTTTGTAACCGCATATACTTAATAAAGTTGGTTTTCCCCCCAAAAAAAGGCCTTCTCCGCGTCCGTTGACAACATAAGCAAGGGCCTTCCCTGTACATGTGCTGCATGGATTAAATTGAGGACTCGAGCCGTATTGTCTCTAGCTTCCGACTTATTTTTTATTTTTTTTCTTGTTTGCCAAGGTGACCATCTTGGCGTTTGTCAAGGGGGTTGAAAGTGCCTGAAGAGATTGTGTACGGGCACATCACCCTGAAAGCACCCGATCTCGTTTGATGCTGGAGGCTAAGAAGAGTCGGGCCTTGTTAGTACCTGGATGGGAGACCGCCTGGGAATACCAGGTGTCGTAGACTTCTTTTTATGTTGTTGGCGTTGACCTGTTTTTTTTTCGCTTGTTCCCCAAAGTGACCATCTTGGTGTTTGTCAAGAGGGTTGAGAGTGCCTGAAGAGATTGCCTGAAGAGATTGCCTATGGCCACATCACTCTGAAAGCACCCAATCTCGTCTGATCTTGGAGGCTAAGAAGAGTCGGGCCTGGTTAGTACCTGGATGGGAGACCACCTGGGAATACCAGTTATTGTAGGCTTCTTTTTATGTTGTTGGCGTTGATTCATTTTTTTTTTTTTTCGCTTGTTTCCCAAGGTGACCATCTTGGCATTTGTCAAGAAGGTTGAGAGTGCCCAAAGAGTTCACCTACAGCAGCATCACCCTGAAAGAGCCCTATCTCTTCTCATCTCTGAGGCTAAGAAGGGTTGGGCCTAGTTAGTACCTGGATGGGAGATGGCGTTGGAATACCAGGTGCCGTATTCTTCTTTTTATGTTGTTGACATTGACCTGTTTTTTTCGCTTGTTTCCCAAGGTGACTATCTTGGCGTTTGTCAAGAGGGTTGAGAATGCCCAAAGAGATTGCCTATGGGCACATAACCCTGAAAGCGCCCGATCTCCTCTGATCTCAGAAGCTAAACAGGGTTGGGCCTTGCTAGTATATGGATTGGAGACCACCTGGGAATACTAGGTGCTGTAGGCTTCTTTTTATGTTGTTGGCCTTGACCTGTTTTTTTTTTTTCACTTGTTTCCCAAGGTGACCATCTTGGCGCTTGTCAAGAGGGTTGAGAGTGCCCGAAGAGATCACCCTGAAAGCGCCCAATTTCGTCTGATCTCGGAGGTTAAACAGTGTCGGGCCTGGATAGTATGTGAATGGGAGACCGCCTGGGAATAACAGGTGCCATAGGCTTCTTTTTTTTTTTCTTTTTATTTAGTAGTATGCAACATACAATGCAAAGGCAAACATCAAAGAATGTGTGATACAAATAGTTACAAACAAACGATCATATTGCATGGATATCAGATCCAATGGTAAGAAGTCCGAGGAGAATAGCACGTGTACAGCTTTGCGGTCATATCAAGATGAGATTAAAGCTCCATCTCGTTGGGATCCTCTACGACTTAAAATATTATTGATACTAGCCCTGCTACCCTCGAAGAGTTTAGATATCCATAGATAGGGGAAGAGTATTGTGTAGTAGTCAAATGTGGTCGGAACATACCATTTTCTTTTCCCTTTTTTGAGTTAAGAAGGGAAAAAGTAGAACTGAAAGGAGGGAGAAGGGGAAAGAGAAGATTGGGGAAGGAAATGGCAGAAAAGGAAAAGAAGGGGTAAGGGGGTGTCGTGGGTAGAGTGGATAGGGTGGGGTCCCCTCCCAGGGAGCAAGAGACGCCCTCGGTTTACCAGCTCATCAGCTGTCCAACGTTTGGAACAGCGATCTCCAACGATCGCCATGAGCTTACTATGTCTCGCGGAGGTATTCTTCCGAAAAGCACAACTGTTCCACTAGAACCATCTGTTCCCATGCTCCTCCGTTTTATCCCTCATTGTGGCAGTCAGGTCTTCCATTCGTTCAATATCATTTACCCTTGCGAACCACTGGGTCACCGTTGGAGCCGATTGCTGTTTCCACTGACTTGGGATGCAGGCCCTAGCTGCATTGAGGAGATGTTTAAGTAAGGACTTATGATAACGCTTTCTCGACATAGGAGTTAGATTGAGAAGAACTGCTGTGGGATCATTGGCTAAGGAAATGTCTGTGAACTTGTGGATGAGTCTCAGGACAGGCTGCCAGAATGTTTGTAATTTAGGGCATTCCCAGAAAATGTGGAGAATGGTGCCAGCCTGTTGCTCACAGCGCCAGCAGCGGTCAGATTGACCGGGGAATATTTTGGCCAACACCACCAGTGTACAATACCAGCGTGTGATCAGCTTATATGAGATCTCCTGATATTTACTGCAGAGTGATGACTTATGGGCGAAAAAGAGTATTCTGTCCTTCTGTGGTTTGGAGAATGTAGTTTGTAAGTCCCTTTTCCATATAGCTAGGAAGGGCGGATTCGTGGAGAATTGTGCGTCTGTCAGGATTTGGTAGGACCTAGAGAGGGAACCACGAATTGGGCCATCATCCAGGCAAAGTTCCTCGAAGGGGTGGAATTGTCTAGAGAAGAACGAATGGTTAGGTAGTGATCCGAGGAAATGGATGAGCTGTCTAGATCTCCAGCTATCCAATGCAACAGGTACTTGCTCTAGCAGTATGGTGCCCATGGGAATCCAGCCCGTGGGTCCAAGAAATAGGGCTGCTCTCAGAAGCCATTTCAGGGCTTGCCTGGTAATGGCCTGGTCAGACAGGCCCGGAGGGAATCTAGGAAGTCCAATAATTGGGGTCATAGGAGAAGGGAAGTTAGTAAGGTGGGAAAGGTGAAAAAAACTATCCATCTCGGTGAGCGAGGGGCCAATTAACGGGTGAGTAGTCACACAGGGCTCCATTGGCCTCCCCGCCCAAGGCAGACCAGCCAGTGGAACCCGCGCCATCTCCTGCTCTAGCTTGACCCATAGCTTCAGTTCCCCATGCCGGCACCAGTCAACCACCCGTGTCATGTGCGTCGCTGTGTAATATAGAACAGGGTCCGGGAAGCCAATACCTCCCCGCAATTTCGGTCGCAATAGCATTGCCCTACCAATACGCGTATGTTTGCTGCGCCAGAGGAACATGATAAAGATTGAGCGAACCGCATGAAGGAAAGTCTGGGGTATTTTGATAGGTAAGGCTTGTAGTAGATACAGAAGTCGTGGCATCGCGTTCATCTTCAACACATTACAGCGTCCGAACCATGACAGAGCTAGTGGGTCCCATCTTTTAAGGTCCGCTGTAAGCCCATAGGCTTCTTTTTATGTTGTTGGCTTTGACCTGTTTTTTTCGTTTGTTTCTCAAGGCGACCATCTTGGCGTTTGTCAAGAGGGTTGGGCGTGTCTTCAAGAGAACGCTTACGGCCACATCACCCTGAAAGCACCCGATCTCGTCTGATTTCAGAGGCTAAGCAGCGTCAGGCCTGGTTAGTACCTGGATGGGAGACTACCTAGGAAGACCAGGTGCCATAATAGGATCTGGTCTGGTTAGTGTCTTGATTGGGAGATCGCCTGGAAATACTGGATGCCGTAGGCTTCTTTTTATGTTGTTGGCTTTGACCTGCTTCTTTTAGCTTGTTTCCCAAGGTGACCATCTTGGCCTTTGTCAAGAGGCTTCAGAGTGCCCAAAGAGAGTGCCTACGGCCAAATCACCCTGAAAGAGCCCAATCTCATCTGATCTCGGAGGCTAAGTAGTGATGGGCCTGGTTAGTACCTGGATGGGAGAAAGCCTGGGAATACCAGGTGCCGTAGGGTTCTCATTATGTTGTCGGCTTTGACCTGTTTTTTTTCCCTTGTTTCCCAAGGTGACCATCTTGGCATGTGTCAAGAGGGTTGAGAGTGCACAAAGAAATTGCCTACGGGCACAACACCCTGAAAGCGCCCAATCTCGTCTGGTCTCAGAGGCTAAGCAGGGTTGGGCCTGGTTTGTACCTGGATGGGAGACCGCCTGGGTTTTCCAGATGCCGCAGGCTTCTTTTTATGTTGTTGATCATCTTGGCATTTGTCAAGAGGGTTGAGAGTGCCTAAAGAGATCGCTTACAGCCGCATCACTCTGAAAGCACCCTATCTCTTCTGATCTCAGAGGCTAAGAAGGGTTGGGCCTAGTTAGTACTTGTATGGGAGACGGCCTTAGAATACCAGTTGCCGTATTCTTCTTTTCATGTTGTTGGTGTTGACCTGTTTGTTTTCGCTTGTTTCCCAGGGTGACTATCTTGGCATTTTTCAAGAGGGATGAGAGTGCCTAAAGAGATTGCCTATGGGCACATCACCCTGAAAGTGCCCAACCTCCTCTGATCTCAGAGGCTAGAAAGGGTCGCGCCTTGTTAATACCTGGATGGGAGACCGCCTGGGAAAACTAGGTACTGTAGGCTTCTCTTAATGTTGTTGGCGTTGACTTGTTTTTTTTTGTTTGTTTCCCAAAGTGACCATCTTGGCGTTTGTCAAGAGGGTTGAGCATGCCTGAAAAAATCTACTATGGCGGCATCACCCTGAAAGAGCCCAATCTCATTTGATCTCAGAGGCTAAGCAGGGTTGGTACCTGGATGGGAAACCGCCTGGGATTTCTCGATGCCATAGGCTTTTTTTTTAAGTTGTTGGCATTGACTTATTTTTTTAAATTCTTTTATTAAGTATAAGTAGAACGACATAAATATAACAGTCAACCATAAATGCTGGTCACAATCACACAGGGTCACAATTACACGGTAACAAAAAATAGGCAGCCAAATAACTCTGGGTTCTCAGAGGGGAGTCTTACAGTTTCATGCGGAAAAGAGAGAAACCCCACCTCCGACATGTAGTACAGTATAACTAGTGCAGCTCCGTTCGGACAAATGTAATCATGGAGAACAACTGGGACCACAGCGAGCCAGCTTATCATGACCTATGTGTACAAGAGTAAAATATGAGCCGGTCTTGTCCAGAACCCTGGGGTTCTTCTGGGTCCCGAAGGCTAGTAAGGAGACAAAGCATAGTCAAAAGGGAGGACGGGGGGAGAAGAGAGTGCAAAGACGGAGAGTGAGGAGGGGGGGGGGGTGGCGGAGGGGAAAAAAAATAAAAATAAAGACAAAAAGGGAGGGGGGGAATGCCACCCAGGGCAGACATGGCCTACGTAGGTAAACGTTAGATGTTCAGTAGATTTCTGGGACAGGGGCACTGCTCACCTCCCGAATGTAGTCTCGAGTACCAGTAAAATACCTCCAGGGCCTCCATGTAACACTAAATGTCTCTTCAGTGTTGTGAAGGGTGGCGGTCAAATCTTCCATTCGGAGAATATGATTGACTTTGGAATACCACAGCACCTTGGATGGGGGCTGAGGCTGCCTCCACAGTGTGGGAATGCAGGCCCGGGCGGTGTTCAGGAGTTGTATCGTGAGGGTTTTTTTGTATTTTCGAACAGGCTGTTCGGTCAAGTGTATAAGGCACGCTGCTGGGTTGTCTGCGATATCTACATTTGTGAGAGTTTTTATTGTCCCGGTCACCTCCACCCAAAGTTTCTCAAGGCCAGGCATGCCCAGAAAATGTGTCCCATGGTCCCCGTATCTGAATTGCACCTCCAACAAACATCCAGGATCGATATATTCATTTTATTCAGAAGGTATGGGACTCTATACCAGCGTGAGACTATCTTGTATCCTGATTCTTGATATTGGTTTGCGATTGAAGCTTTATGTACTAAGGTCAGGATCTTCCCTATCTGTTGTGGGGTAAATGTGATGCCTAAGTCCCTCTCCCAATTTTGGATAAATGGTGGGGTCTACTCCTCCTGACTACTAAATAGGTTGTTCAGGAGGGAGTGGGTGTGTCGCACAGGTTCCCTTTTGTGACAGATGGATTCATAGGGCGTCAGGTCTCTAGGAGTGTAGGGGGCCCTTTGTATGGCCAGAAGAAAGTGATGAAGTTGATAAGCACTAAACAAGTCAAGCGGAGGGTCAGAAAGCTCGGCGACAGTTTGTGTGGTCGGGAGCCCTCCCGAGGGCCACACCTCTCCCAGACGCTGTTTCCCCACCACTGTCAACTGTCGCAGTTTCTTGTTGGTAAATCCCGGTGGGAAGTCTGGATTACCTATAACCGGAGTCATTGGTGACAGCAGGGGAGCAATGTGTGTGCAGCAGAACAACCTCCGCACAACAGCCAACGTAGCTCCCACTACGGGGTGATCTCTGAGGTCTTTTGGTAGGGAGGACAGGAGCCACGGGGAGGTCAATAGGGGAATGGATCCATCCTCAATCCCCATCTCCACCCACTGCTTGTGTGGGCCATTACAATCCCAATCAACGACTCTCGCTAGCAGTGTCGCTCTGTAGTATTGTCTCAGATCTGGGAGACCCAGACCCCCCTTGTCCTTTGGTCTGGCAAGCAATTGCAAACGGGCTCTAGACGGTTTGCGCGCCCAAATAAAGTCCCGGAGCAGCACCTGCAGTTGTCTGAAAAAAATTGGGGGTAACCGGATCGGTAATGTCTGGAACAAGTATAAGATCCGCGGGAGGGCCGTCATTTTGAATGCATTACAGCGCCCGAACCAGGTCAGTGTTAAAGCATGCCAGTTTCCCAAATCAGATATCAGTCTATTCAGGAGAGGGACAAAATTAAGCGGGTACAATTCTGCTTAATCCGTTGCGATGTCAACGCCCAGGTAATGTATAGATTTTTCAGCCCAGTAGAATGGAAAAGCGGAGCGGAGCCTCTTGTCCTCACCATCCGGGACCGATATATTCAATACAGCCGACTTGGCTGCCGTATCGCCGGAGAGACGCGAGTATATTGTGAAGCAAAATGTGTGGATTGGAGACGGAAAAAATTAGATCGTCAGCGTACGCCGCAATTTTGTGGATATGCCAGTAATATTCGGGTCATTACGAACGTGACACATAAGTGGTCAGAATAAAAATTAGGGGAGACAGAGGGCACCCCTGGCTCGTTCCATTAGTGATGGGGAAAGAGTCCGAGCACCACTCGTTCACCGGTACCGCTGCCGACTGCGTGGAGTAAAGCTAGTATATATAGAAGACTACAGCATACAGAAGAAAGGCTAGTGAATACAGAATACAGACTCGTGTATGCAGATAGGCTTGAGTATACAGAGATGCTAGAGTAAACAGTGAGGCTGGGGTACACAGAGAGGCTAGTTTAAAGAGAGGCTAGTATATACAAAGATGTTAGTGTATATAGAGAGGCTAGTGTATAGAGAGAGTCGAGTGTATACAGAAAGGACAGTGCATACAGAGAAACTAGTGTATACAGAAGACAGGCTTGGGTATAGCCAAGCTGACAGTGTATACAGAAGAATGGGTAGTGTATACAGAGAGTCTAGTGGGTACAGAAGACAGGCTGGTGTATTCTAGCTAGATTTTACAGTCTAGTGTATACAGAGGGTTTAGTGTATTCAGAGAGTATAGTATATACAGTCGGCGAGTGTATACATAAGACTGGCTAGTTTACACAGTGTTTACAGAGATGCAAGAGTGTACAGAGAAGCTAGTATATATAGAAGACTACAGCATACAGAAGAAAGGGTAGTGAATACAGAATAAAGGCTGGCTTCTACGGAGAGGCTAGTGTATGCAGAACACTATCTAGGGTATACAGAGAAGCTAGATTATACAGAGAGGCTAGTGCATAGAGTGAAGCTATTGTATATAGAAGCCTGGTTAGTGTATACAGAGAAGCTAGTGTGTACAGAAGAAAGGCTAGACAGGCTATAAAGAGAGACAAGTGTTTACAGAAGACAGTTTGGGGTATACAGAGATGCTAGTTTATATAGAGAGACTTAAGAAGATGGGCTAGTGAATTCAGAACATAGGCTAGTGTATATCGAAGACAGGCTATTGTATGCAGAAGACCGGCTAGTGTAAACATGCTGGTGTATATAGAGAGGCTAGTGAATTTAGAGGGTAGGCTAAGTGATAACAGAAGACAATCTGGGCTTTACAGAGACATTTCATCATTTCATCTAGCTCACATCTCTAATGGAGTTTGTCTCATTTTGCATATTTGTAATTCGCCACATCAACTGTCACATTGAGTATGTGACAGTCCTGACACACCATCCTGACCTACTTTGCTTTATTAAAAATAGATTCACTTCGATGAGTTCTACCGCTAATTGTACGGTAATGCAAAATGTTCACAAAACCATTAATTTGCTACTAGACATGCTGCACATACAAAGAGTAATGTAACTATCGCTCGCAAACGATGTAAATTGTTTTATTGCTTTTCTGACTATAAGCGAGTATATCTGACATTAACTGAGTATCTCTCTGCACTATGATCTTTATTAATAATTATAGGATTGTGTCAAGCTAAGCTTTCAATCTCTTGCCGTTGAACAGCGATACTTCCTCTCTGCAATATTAAGCCATTTAAATATCCTATTGGTCGCCTATATTATACAACTCTCTGAAAAGCATATATGTAGAGAATAAAACTAGTCTTACATCTTAATAAAACAGTTCTATTGCTCAACCAGTATCAGCTGTCATGACATAAGCAAATGAACGTTTCCACTGTTTGACTCTTTTTTCTGTATTACTTCTTTTTCTCCACCTTAACTGACACAGTTAAAACACCGTGACAAAACATTTTTTTTACCGCAGCAAAATGGGAGAAAAGCAGTGTAAGCCGTCTTTCTGCCATATGCTTCAGAAAATTTATATACCGCTTTTAAATCCATATCAATTCCACATAATCGTGAACCTTCATAAAATTTTAACATTTACTGATAGCAATTACTGATATTACATTATGACTATACCAGTGGAAAAGGACCGCGTAATGGAACTGTGAAATTAATCATAATATTCAGAGTTAACTTAGATGATACATTTTCGATTTACTAGGATTCTCTTTCCAGTGGAAACGGAAAACAGTCAGTGTAAGCCGTCTTCGTGCGTAACAAAATTAATGTAACGATTTACACGTTGGAGTTTTCAAGCTACGAAAATTTACTGCTTAGCTCACACTTTGCTGTATGTAGCCGCGTTAACTGTATTAATGGTTACAGGTAAATAACCAATGGGGATTGACATTTCATGTCTATCTCACATCTCTAATGCAATTTGTCTCTTTGCCATGTCATACTTTGCCAGATATTATATTTTCTCATCATTAAAGACACGCAAGGATCCTGAAAAGCGATAGAAACCTACTCACGACGTTGCTGATATTTCATGATTACAGCAATCATCTCATCTAATTGCTATTACGACATTCTGCCTTGGTATTACTTTGCAACGCTCTATTGAACAATGTAAAGGTAAGCTAGATATTTTGTGGATTTCCACTTAAACTTTTATATACTGTCTCAATATTATCCGTTCTAATTTTTCTAAATTAGATTGTAGAGTTTGCTATGTCTAAATCTAGGTTGCCTACTCACCTTTATTACGTATACTGCTAATTTTAGGATAATACAAAACATTGCTTCTTTCCAAGCTGCACATATTAAGAGTAATGAAATGCTACCGTGAACAGTTTAAATGCTCTTCTCACATTTAACTGGTATCGCTCTGCTATAGGAAACTGAATTTGTACTACAACTATAACTCATCTAATAGTCCACTCAGTGCTACTGGGATAACTTTTACATTTAGAGTAATGAAATGATTTCTCAATCATTTTGAAGCTACTGCAGCTAACGCTTCCGATCGCCTGGTATATATAGAAGACTACAGCATATAGAAGAAAAGCTAGTGAATACAGAATACAGATTTGTTTATGTAGATAGGCTTGAGTATACAGAGATGCTAGAGTAAACAGTGAGGCTGGGGTACACAGAGAGGCTAATTTAAAGAGAGGCTAGTATATATAAAGATGTTAGTGTATATCGAGAGGTTAGTGTATAGAGAGAGTCGAGTGTATACAGATAGGACAGTGCATATAGGGAGACTAGTGTATACAGAAGACAGGCTTGGGTATACATCCAAGCTGACAGTGTATACAGAAGACTGGGTAGTGTATACAGAGAGTCTAGTGGGTACAGAAGACAGGCTGGTGTATTCTAGCTAGTTTTACAGTCTAGTGTATACAGAAGACAGGCTGTGGTATACAGAGGGTTTAGTGTATACAGTTGACGAGTGTATACATAATCCTGGCTAGTTTACACAGTGTTCATAGAGATACAAGAGTGTACAGAGAAACTAGTATATATAGAAGACAACAGCATACAGAAGAAAGGCTAGTGAATACAGAATAAAGGCTGGCTTCTTCGGAGAGGCTAGTGTATGCAGAGCACTATCTAGGGTATACAGAGAGGCTAGATTATACAGAGAGGCTAGTGCATAGAGTGAAGCTATTGTATATAGAAGCCTGGCTAGTGTATACACTGAAGCTTATGTGTACAGAAGAAGGCTATAACGAGAGACAAGTGTTTACAGAAGTCAGTTTGGGGTATACAGAGATGCTAGTTTATACAGAGAGACTAATGTATACAGAAGACAGGCTTGGGCATACAGAAGACAGAAAACGGGCTAGTGTATTCAGAACATAAGGTAGTGTATATCGAAGACAGGCTATTGTATGCAGAAGACCGGCTAGTGTAAACATGCTGGTGTATATAGAGAGGCTAGTGAATTTAGAGGGTTGGCTAAGTGACAATAACAGAAGACAATCTGGGCTATACAGAGACATTTCATAATTTCATCTAGCTCACATCTCTAATGGAGTTTGTCTCATTGCCATGTTATGCCTTTTCATTCTTATGCTAAACATAGATTATACTCACTACACGATTTTATTCATCCACATCAAGCATGCAATAAAACTATCATTCATAAAAATAAACCATGTACTCTTTTGCTCAATTTTGCATATTTGTAATTCGCCACATCAACTATCACATTGAGTATGTGACAGTCCTGACACACCATCTTGACTTATTTTGCTTTATTTCTTATTAAAAATAGAGAGAAAATCTATTCACTTCGATGAGTTCTACCGCTAATTGTACGGTAATGCAAAATGTTCACAAAACCATCCATTTGCTACCAGACATGCTGCACATACTAAGAGTAATGTAACTATCGCTCGCTAACGATGTAAACAGTTTTATTGCTTTTCTGACATTAACCAAGTATTTCTGACATTTACTGAGTATCTCTCTGCACTATGATCTTAACAATAATAATAGGATTGTGTAATGTAAAGATCAACTAGTCTATATAAGCTTTCTCATTGGTACCGGCATGTCCTGTAAATTTAGACTAACGCAACTATTTCTCGGCCATTTTCAAGGTAAGCTTTCAATCTCTTGCCGTTGAACAGCGATACTTCCTCTCTGCAATATTAAGCCATTTAAATATCCTATTGGTCGCCTATATTATACAACTCTCTGAAAAGCATATATGTAGAGAATAAAACTAGTCTTACATCTTAATAAAACAGTTCTATTGCTCAACCAGTATCAGCTGTCATGACATAAGCAAATGAACGTTTCCACTGTTTGACTCTTTTTTCTGTATTACTTCTTTTTCTCCACCTTAACTGTCACAGTTAAAACACCGTGACGAAACATTTTTTTTATCGCAGCAAAATGTGAGAAAAGCAGTGCAAGCCGTCTTTCTGCCATATGCTTCAGAAAATTTATATACCGCTTTTAAATCCATATCAATTCCACATAACCGTGAACCTTCATAAAATTTTAACATTTACTGATAGCAATTACTAATATTACATTATGACTATACCAGTGGAAAAGGACCGCGTAATGGAACTGTGAAATTAATCATAATCTTCAGAGTTAATTTAGCTGATAAATTTTCGATTTACTAGGATTCTCTTTCCAGTGGAAACGGAAAACAGTCAGTGTAAGCCGTCTTCGTGCGTAACAACATTAATGGAACGATTTACACGTTGGAGTTTTCAAGCTACGAAAATTTACTCTTAAATAATGTATTCCCTTTAGCTGCTTGGCTCACACTTTGCTGTATGTAGCCGCGGTAACTGTATTAATGTTTACAAGTAAATAACCAATGGGGATTGACATTTCATGTCTATCTCACATCTCTAATGCAATTTGTCTCTTTGCCATGTCATATTTTGCCAGATATTATATTTTCTCATCATTAAAGACACGCAAGGATCCTGAAAAGCGATAGAAACCTACTCACGTCGTTGCTGATATTTCATGATTACAGCAATCATCTCATTCTAATATACATTCTGCCTTGGTATTACTTTGCAACGCTCTATTGAACAATGTAAAAGGTAAGCTAGATTTTTTGTGGATTTCCACTTAAACTTGTATATACTGTCTCAATATTATCCGTTCTAATTTTTCTAAATTAGATTGTAGAGTTTGCTATGTCTAAATCCAGGTTGCCTACATCCCCTTTATTACGTATACTGCTAATTTTAGGTTAATACAAAACATTGCTTCTTTCCAAGCTGCACATATTAAAAGTAATGAAATGCTACCGTGAACAGTTTAAATGCTCTTCTCACATTTAACTGGTATCTCTCTGCTATAGGAAACTGAATTTGTACTACAACTATAACTCATCCAATAGTCCACTCAGTGCTACTGGGATAACAACTTTTACATTTAGAGTAATGAAATGATATCTCAATCATTTTGAAGCTACTGCAGCTAACGCTTCCGATCGCCTGGTATATATAGAAGACTACAGCATATAGAAGAAAAGCTAGTGAATACAGAATACAGATTTGTTTATGTAGATAGGCTTGAGTATACAGAGATGCTAGAGTAAACAGTGAGGCTGGGGTACACAGAGAGGCTAATTTAAAGAGAGGCTAGTATATACAAAGATGTTAGTGTATATAGAGAGGTTAGTGTATAGAGAGAGTCGAGTGTATACAGATAGGACAGTGCATATAGAGAGACTAGTGTATACAGAAGACAGGCTTAAGTATACATCCAAGCTGACAGTGTATACAGAAGACTGGGTAGTGTATACAGAGAGTCTAGTGGGTACAGAAGACAGGCTGGTGTATTCTAGCTAGTTTTACAGTCTAGTGTATACAGAAGACAGGCTGTGGTATACAGAGGGTTTAGTGTATACAGTTGACGAGTGTATACATAATCCTGGCTAGTTTACACAGTGTTTATAGAGATACAAGAGTGTACAGAGAAACTAGTATATATAGAAGACAACAGCATACAGAAGAAAGGCTAGTGAATACAGAATAAAGGCTGGCTTGTTCGGAGAGGCTAGTGTATGCAGAGCACTATCTAGGGTATACAGAGAGGCTAGATTATACAGAGAGGCTAGTGCATAGAGTGAAGCTATTGTATATAGAAGCCTGGTTAGTGTATACACTGAAGCTTATGTGTACAGAAGAAGGCTATAACGAGAGACAAGTGTTTACAGAAGTCAGTTTGGGGTATACAGAGATGCTAGTTTATACAGAGAGACTAATGTATACAGAAGACAGGCTTGGGCATACAGAAGACAGAAAACGGGCTAGTGTATTCAGAACATAAGGTAGTGTATATCGAAGACAGGCTATTGTATGCAGAAGACCGGCTAGTGTAAACATGCTGGTGTATATAGAGAGGCTAGTGAATTTAGAGGGTTGGCTAAGTGACAATAACAGAAGACAATCTGGGCTATACAGAGACATTTCATAATTTCATCTAGCTCACATCTCTAATGGAGTTTGTCTCATTGCCATGTTATGACTTTTCATTCTTATGCTAAACATAGATTATACTCACTACACGATTTTATTCATCCACATCAAGCATGCAATAAAACTATCATTCATAAAAATAAACCATGTACTCTTTTGCTCAATTTTGCATATTTGTAATTCGCCACATCAACTATCACATTGAGTATGTGACAGTCCTGACACACCATCTTGACTTATTTTGCTTTATTTCTTATTAAAAATAGAGAGAAAATCTATTCACTTCGATGAGTTCTACCGCTAATTGTACGGTAATGCAAAATGTTCACAAAACCATCCATTTGCTACCAGACATGCTGCACATACTAAGAGTAATGTAACTATCGCTCGCTACCGATGTAAACAGTTTTATTGCTTTTCTGACATTAACCGAGTATTTCTGACATTTACTGAGTATCTCTCTGCACTATGATCTTGACAATAATAATAGGATTGTGTAATGTAAAGATCAACTAGTCTATATAAGCTTTCTCATTGGTACCGGCATGTCCTGTAAATTTAGACTAACGCAACTATTTCTCGGCCATTTTAAAGGTAAGCTTTCAATCTCTTGCCGTTGAACAGCGATACTTCCTCTCTGCAATCTTAACCCATTTAATTATCCTATTGGTCGCCTATATTATACAACTCTCTGAAAAGCATATATGTAGAGAATAAAACTAGTCTTACATCTTAATAAAACAGTTCTATTGCTCAACCAGTATCAGCTGTCATGACATAAGCAAATGAACTTTTTCACTGTTTGACTCTATTTTCTGTATTACTTCTTTTTCTCCACCTTAACTGTCACAGTTAAAACACAGTGACAAAACTTTTTTTTTATCGCAGCAAAATGTGAGAAAAGCAGTGCAAGCCGTCTTTCTGCCATATGCTTCAGAAAATTTATATACCGCTTTTAAATCCATATCAATTCCACATAACCGTGAACCTTCATAAAATTTTAACATTTACTGATAGCAATTACTAATATTACATTATGACTATACCAGTGGAAAAGGACCGCGTAATGGAACTGTGAAATTAATCATAATCTTCAGAGTTAATTTAGCTGATAAATTTTCGATTTACTAGGATTCTCTTTCCAGTGGAAACGGAAAACAGTCAGTGTAAGCCGTCTTCGTGCGTAACAAAATTAATAGAACGATTTACACGTTGGAGTTTTCAAGCTACGAAAATTTACTCTTAAATAATGTATTCCCTTTAGCTGCTTGGCTCACACTTTGCTGTATGTAGCCGCGTTAACTGTATTAATGTTTACAAGTAAATAACCAATGGGGATTGACATTTCATGTCTATCTCACATCTCTAATGCAATTTGTCTCTTTGCCATGTCATATTTTGCCAGATATTATATTTTCTCATCATTAAAGACACGCAAGGATCCTGAAAAGCGATAGAAACCTACTCACGTCGTTGCTGATATTTCATGATTACAGCAATCATCTCATCTAATTGCTATTACGACATTCTGCCTTGGTATTACTTTGCAACGCTCTATTGAACAATGTAAAAGGTAAGCTAGATTTTTTGTGGATTTCCACTTAAACTTGTATATACTGTCTCAATATTATCCGTTCTAATTTTTCTAAATTAGATTGTAGAGTTTGCTATGTCTAAATCCAGGTTGCCTACATCCCCTTTATTACGTATACTGCTAATTTTAGGTTAATACAAAACATTGCTTCTTTCCAAGCTGCACATATTAAAAGTAATGAAATGCTACCGTGAACAGTTTAAATGCTCTTCTCACATTTAACTGGTATCTCTCTGCTATAGGAAACTGAATTTGTACTACAACTATAACTCATCCAATAGTCCACTCAGTGCTACTGGGATAACAACTTTTACATTTAGAGTAATGAAATGATATCTCAATCATTTTAAAGCTACTGCAGCTAACGCTTCCGATCGCCTGGTATATATAGAAGACTACAGCATATAGAAGAAAAGCTAGTGAATACAGAATACAGACTCGTTTATGTAGATAGGCTTGAGTATACAGAGATGCTAGAGTAAACAGTGAGGCTGGGGTACACAGAGAGGCTAGTTTAAAGAGAGGCTAGTATATACAAAGATGTTAGTGTATATAGAGAGGTTAGTGTATAGAGAGAGTCGAGTGTATACAGATAGGACAGTGCATATAGAGAGACTAGTGTATACAGAAGACAGGCTTAAGTATACATCCAAGCTGACAGTGTATACAGAAGACTGGGTAGTGTATACAGAGAGTCTAGTGGGTACAGAAGACAGGCTGGTGTATTCTAGCTAGTTTTACAGTCTAGTGTATACAGAAGACAGGCTGTGGTATACAGAGGGTTTAGTGTATACAGTTGACGAGTGTATACATAATCCTGGCTAGTTTACACAGTGTTTATAGAGATACAAGAGTGTACAGAGAAACTAGTATATATAGAAGACAACAGCATACAGAAGAAAGGCTAGTGTATACAGAATAAAGGCTGGCTTCTTCGGAGAGGCTAGTGTATGCAGAGCACTATCTAGGGTATACAGAGAGGCTAGATTATACAGAGAGGCTAGTGCATAGAGTGAAGCTATTGTATATAGAAGCCTGGTTAGTGTATACACTGAAACTTATGTGTACAGAAGAAGGCTATAACGAGAGACAAGTGTTTACAGAAGTCAGTTTGGGGTATACAGAGATGCTAGTTTATACAGAGAGACTAATGTATACAGAAGACAGGCTTGGGCATACAGAAGACAGAAAACGGGCTAGTGTATTCAGAACATAAGGTAGTGTATATCGAAGACAGGCTATTGTATGCAGAAGACCGGCTAGTGTAAACATGCTGGTGTATATAGAGAGGCTAGTGAATTTAGAGGGTTGGCTAAGTGACAATAACAGAAGACAATCTGGGCTATACAGAGACATTTCATCATTTCATCTAGCTCACATCTCTAATTGAGTTTGTCTCATTGCCATGTTATGACTTTTCATTCTTATGCTAAACATAGATTATACTCACTACACGATTTTATTCATCCACATCAAGCATGCAATAAAACTATCATTCATAAAAATAAACCATGTACTCTTTTGCTCAATTTTGCATATTTGTAATTCGCCACATCAACTATCACATTTGAGTATGTGACAGTCCTGACACACCATCCTGACTTATTTTGCTTTATTTCTTATGTTCACAAAACCATCTATTTGCTACCAGAAATGCTGCACATACTAAGAGTAATGTAACTATCGCTCGCTAACGATGTAAACAGTTTATTGCTTTTCTGACATTAACCGAGTATCTCTGACATTAACTGAGTATCTCTCTGCACTATGATCTTAATAATAATAATAATAGGATTGTGTAATGAAAACATCAACTAGTCTAATATAAGCTTTCTCATTGGTACCGGCATGTCCTGTAAATTTAGACTAACGCAACTATTTCTCGGCCATTTTCAAGGTAAGCTTTCAATCTCTTGCCGTTGAACAGCAAAACTTCCTCTCTGCAATATTAACCCATTTAATTATCCTATTGGTCGCCTATATTATACAACTCTCTGAAAAGCATATATGTAGAGAATAAAACTAGTCTTACATCTTAATAAAACAGTTTTATTGCTCACCCAATATCAGCTGTCGTGACATAAGCAAATAAACGTTTTCACTGTTTGACTCTATTTTCTATATTACTTCTTTTTCTCCACATTAACTATCACAGTTAAAACACAGTGACAAAACATTTCTTTTTTACCGCAGCAAAATGTGACAAAAGCAGTGTAAGCCGTCTTCCTGCCATATGCTTCAGAAAATTAATGTACCGCTTTTTAATCCATATCAATGCCACATAACCGTGAACCGTCTTACAATTTTAACATTTACTGATAGCAATTACTGATATCACATTATGACTTATACCAGTGGAAAAGGACCGCGTAATGGTACTGTGAAATTAATCATAATCTCAGAGTTAACTTAGCTGATAAATTTAAGATTTACTAGGATTCTCTTTCCAGTGGAAACGGAAAACAGTCAGTGTAAGCCGTCTTCGTGCGTAACAAAATTAATGGAACGATTTAGACGTTGGAATTTTCAAGCTACGAAAATTTACTCTTAAATAATGTATTCCCTTTTGCTGCTTTGCTCACACTTTGCTGTATGTAGCCGCGTTAACTGTATTAATGGTTACATGTAAATAACCAATGGGGATTGACATTTCATGCCTATCTCACATCTCTAATGCAATTTGTCTCTTTGCCATATCATACTTTGCCAGATATTATACTTTCTCATCCTTAAAGACACGCAAGGATCCTGAAAAACGATAGAAACCTACTCACGTCGTTGCTATTCCGACATTCTGCCTTGGTATTACTTTGCAACGCTCTATTGAACAATGTAAAGGTAAGCTAAACTTGTATATACTGTCTCAATATTATCCCTTCTAATTTTGCTAAATTAGATTGTAGAGTTTGCCATGTCTAAATCCAGGTTGCCTTCTCACCTTTATTACGTATACTGCTAATCTTAGGATAATACAAAACCATCTTATTGCTTCTTTCCAAGCTGCACATATTAAGAGTAATGCAATGCTACCATGGACAGTTTAATTGCTCTTCTCACATTTAACTGGTATCTCTCTGCTACGGGAAACTGAATTTGTACTACAACTATAACTCATCCAATAATCCACTCAGTGCTACTGGGATAACTTTTACATTTAGAGTAATGAAATGATTTCTCAGTCATTTTGAAGCTACTGCATCTAACGCTATCGATCGCCTGGTATATATAGAAGACTACAACATATAGAAGAAAAGCTAGTGAATACAGAATACAGACTCGTGTATGTAGATAGGCTTGAGTATACAGAGATGCTAGAGTAAACAGTGAGGCTGGGGTACACAGAGAGGCTAATTTAAAGAGAGGCTAGTATATACAAAGATGTTAGTGTATATAGAGAGGTTAGTGTATAGAGAGATTCGAGTGTATACAGATAGGACAGTGCATATAGAGAGACTAGTGTATACTGAAGACAGGCTTGGGTATACATCCAAGCTGACAGTGTATACAGAAGACTGGGTAGTGTATACAGAGAGTCTAGTGGGTACAGAAGTCAGGCTGGTGTATTCTAGCTAGTTTTACAATCTAGTGTATACAGAAGACAGGCTGTGGTATACAGAGGGTTTAGTGTATTCAGAGAGTCTAGTGTATACAGTTGACGAGTGTATACATAATCCTGGCTAGTTTACACAGTGTTTACAGAGATACAAGGGTGTACAGAGAAGCTAGTATATATAGAAGACAACAGCATACAGTAGAAAGGCTAGTGAATACAGAATAAAGGCTGGCTTCTTCGGAGAAGCTAGTCTATGCAGAACACTATCTAGGCTAGATTATACAGAGAGGCTAGTGCATAGAGTGAAGCTATTGTATATAGAAGCCTGGTTAGTGTATACAGTGAAGCTAGTGTGTACAGAAGAAAGGCTAGACAGGCTATAACGAGAGACAAGTGTTTACAGAAGACAGTTTGGGGTATAGAGAGATGCTAGTTTATACAGAGAGACTAATGTATACAGAAGACAGGCTAGGGCATACATAAGACTGAAGACGGGCTAGTGTATTCAGAACATAGGCTAGTCTATATCGAAGACAGGCTATTGTATGCAGAAGACCGGCTAGTGTAAACATGCAGTTGTATATAGAGAGGCTAGTGAATTTAGAGGGTAGGCTAAGTGATAACAGAAGACAATCTGGGCTATACAGAGATAACAGCATACAGAAGAAAGGCTAGTGAATACAGAATAAAGGCTGGCTTCTTCGGAGAGGCTAGTGTATGCAGAACACTATCTAGGGTATACAGAGAGGCTAGATTATACAGAGAGGCTAGTGCATAGAGTGAAGCTATTGTATATAGAAGCCTGGTTAGTGTATACATTGAAGCTAATGTGTACTAAACAAGGCTATAACGAGAGACAAGTTTTTACAGAAGACAGTTTGGGGTATACAGAGATGCTAGTTTATACAGAGAGACTAATGTATACAGAAGACAGGCTTGGGCATACAGAAGACAGAAAACGAGCTAGTGTATTCAGAACATAAGGTAGTGTATATCGAAGACAGGCTATTGTATGCAGAAGACCGGCTAGTGTAAACATGCTGGTGTATTGTTATGACTGATTTCTGATTGGGACTCTAAAACAAAGTTAATACTGCAGCTGCAGGAACAGATTCACAGGACTCAATCACTGTGTTTAAAATGTCCGTTCAGTGTCAAAATTTATTATTACATGTTATTTTATACATAGATAAGAAAGGGGTGGTGTGAGATGTTATTAAAAACTAACAAATAGAAATATGTTATTAAGAGCTAAACAAATAGAAATATATTATTAAAAGCTAGCGAATAGAACAATTGCAAAAGTAAAACAGTGAGAAGGGAGGGGGGAGTAGAGAGTGTTTAGTAGGAGAGGTTTCTGTGTGTTAGGTGAAGGTTACAGAACACTAAAGCAAAGGAGGACAAAATGGAGTCTCTTGTGCTTAAATGAACAGTACAGTGAATGTCCATGTCATTTCCCTCCTTTTGTTTATTTGACACCATTCTTCTCCGCGTTACATTCAGCCGATTGCTGGTAACTCCTGTTACATTGGCGCAGAGAGACGGCGTCCTGTTCAGCTCTCTCCTAACTTTCTCACAATAATCACCTTCAGTGAACAGCTCTCTTTTGAACACTAAAGGGTATTCCGGACTTTGATCTGCTCGCACTGTATCTTTGCGAACAGCTAAAGTAGGTGCTAACTTCCCAATATAACATGTACCTGTAACATTAGCAGGAAGCCAGGCGTAAGCTTTATTTCCACATATATAATATAACCCTCTACGTATGGACGGTATGCCTGCGCCTAAGAAACTGGAAGCAATAACATGGAATCTCAGGTAACCGATATTTTCACATATTGGGAACTGTGAACAATTTGTACTATAAAGGGTTCTATTTAGTTCTGGATCAGGGATATAATAATATTGACCATGGTTTCCTCCATAAACTGTAATCTTTGCCCTGGTGCAATCTGAATTGCCCAACCGTGTACATTTAGTGTTAAACGGGCATGTAATGTTTAAACAAATCTGTGGAGTGTCTATCTGTTTCGAAACCATCAAAGTTACTTAGCTGTGGAGACGATGTATGAGCTATTTATTCTGGTCCTGTTTAGATCAGTGAATTTGATGGGTATTGTTCCTGTTTGGGGATGTAAGTGAGAACACACCCAGCAGTCACTAGCGTTGCTATGGGTTGCATACAATTTTAACATTTGTATGAAAGGGTTATGTTTCCATGTCTCAGTTCTCACAAACAACAAAAAGAAAAAGAACAACATCATCATTTTTCAAAGGATATCATCACTTCAGGATTTTCTTGCAGTGACTGGCGTGAATCCAGGAGGGCTTTCCTTCCAACTTGACTGCGGAACCGGTTGTCAAAAGCACCAAATGTGGTCCGTCAAATTTTGGTTCTAGCGGCTTTCTGACGTGTCGCTTGACCACCACCCAGTCACCTGGTTGGATTCTGTGAATACCTGAAACAGAATCTGGGTCGGGGATAGATTTATAAACACCTTCATGTATTTTATTCAAAGTTCTTTGCAAAATCTGAACATATTCTAACAGAGACTCACTAGAGTGAGAAGCCTGCAACTGTTGGGGAAAATATAGCCCTGTTTTGGGTGGCCCTCCAAATAAAACCTCATAGGGGGACAGCCCATGTGGTTGTTTAGGGGTAGTTCGTACAGAATATAGGGCTAATGGCAAAGCTTCCACCCATCCTTTTCCTGTATCTGCTTTAACTTTTGCACATCTGTTTTTCAAAATTCCATTAAGTCTTTCAACTTTGCCACTACTTTGTGGATGATAAGGTGTATGGAAAGCTTGCTGTATGTGAAGGGCTCCCATTACCTCTTTCATTACTTCCCCAGTAAAATGGGTTCCTCTGTCACTCTCAATAGTTTCAGGAACTCCATATCTACAAACTACTTCATTCAAAATTTTCTTTGCTGTTGTTTTTGCATTTGCTTTGGCTACCGGCCAGCACTCTGGCCAGCTTGAAAACATGTCAATACAAACTAAAGCGAACTCATAGGTGCCTATTCTGGGCATCTGAATGTAGTCTATTTGAATTCTTTGGAAAGGGAAATCTGGCCTAGGAGAATGCTTTTGGGGAACATGGAATGGCCTCCCTGCATTGTACAGAGCACAAGTGAGACATGAAGCACAAAACCTGGCTGCAAATGCACTAAATCCAGGTGCTATCCAATAGCAGTCAGTAAGTGCCACCATCGCGCCCTTAGCAAGATGACTGACGCCATGTGCCAGTTGTGCTAAAACTGGGTACAAACTCCTGGGTAGACACCACCTGTTGTCAGCGCTCCACAGACCCTGCTGATTTTGGGTAGCATTACATTTGTTCCACTTATCCTTCTCTTCATCAGGGGCCTGGTTCTGCAACTGAATTAGAGTTTCTACATCCCACTGCTCTTGATGAGGGGAATCTGTCCCCGCTACCTGGGCGACCCCTACAGTGGGTGTGACTCCCAATGCCATAAGGGCAGCATCCTTTGCCGCTTGGTCCGCTAAAGCGTTTCCTCTGGCTGTCATGTCATTTCCCCTTGCATGCCCTTTTACCTTCAAGATGGCAACTTCTGCTGGTTTCTGAAAGGCCTCAAATAGCCGCTCTATGAGTTTTGCATGTCTCACTGGCTTCCCTGCACTAGTCAGGAAATTCCGTGCTTTCCAAATAGGCCCAAAATCGTGAGCGATTCCAAACGCATATCTGCTGTCAGTGTAAATGTTTCCCCTTTGATTCTCTAGGAGATGACATGCTTTTGACTACAGCACACAACTCCGCTTCCTGTGCTGACATCTGGGGTACCAATGCCTCCTGGTGTAAAATGGTGTCTGTAGTAGTTACAGCAAAACCTGTGTGTGGCTGACCATCATCGGTGTAAAATCTGGAACCATCTACAAATGTGTGTGTCACAATCTGATAAAGGCTCATCTTTTGCTGGTGTGACAGAGGCCCTTTCTACCTCCATCAGAGCCATACAATCATAAGAAAAACTCTCTGATTCTTTATAGGAAGAAGAGTAGCCGGATTTAAAGTAACACACCGTTTGATTGTTAAATTCGATGGAGCAAAAAGAGCAGACTGGTACTTGTCAAATCTACTGGCAGACACATGTCTGGTATTTACTTGATTCATGATTTCCTGTACTGCATGTGGCACATGCAGGATCAGAGCAGAATCTAGTACAAGCTCAGTTACTTTGTCTAGCAGCAAAATGCAGGCTGCTATGGCTCGCATACAACTGGGGGAGCCTTTAATGACAGGGTCTAATGAGGCTGATACATACATCACAGGCCTCTGTTTGTCTCCATGTAGCTGGGTGAGTACACCTGCAGCAAATCCATTGACTTCATGACAGAACAACGAGAAAGTATTATTATAGTCAGGAAGTCCAATGGCGGGAGCTTCAGACAAAATTTTAATAAGCTCCTTCATCTGCAATTCATTTTCCCATGTGAGGTCGAAAGGGTTTCTAGTGGTAGCCTCATATAGAGGAGCCATAAGTTCTGATGCATTTGGAATCCAGTCCCTACAATATCCCACTAACCCCAGGAAGGCACGTAGTTGCCGTACATTTCTTGGCTTTTCAAATTTTTGTAGAGTTTTAACTCTATCTGGGGTTAGGTGACGGATTCCATGTGAAATGCAGTGACCCAGGAAGATCACTTTCTCTTGGCAGTATTGTAGCTTATCTTTGCTAACTTTGTTGTTACTGTTATAGAGAAACATGAGAAGGCTTACGGTTTCTCTGCTACAAATGTCTTTTGTATCAGAACAAATAAGCAAATCGTCTATGTACTGAAGCAAAACTGTGTTTGGGTGTGAGGGGGACCATTGGTCCAATACCTGCTTTAACGCAGTATTATATTCAGAGGGGCTACTCACACAGCCTTGGGGCAATCTTGTCCATGCTAATTTTTGGGCGTCATTGGTAAAAGAAAAGATATGCCAGCAATCTGGGTGCAGAGGCACCGAAAAGAAAGCATTTGCAAGATCAATCACTGTAAAGCAGGTGTATTCCACTTAGTAAAGTGTGGGTATTGGGCACAATCGGGGTATCTGCCTCAATTATTTTGTTAATGGCTCTCAAATCATGCACCATGCGGTATGTCACCTGCCCACCCTTCTTGTCTGGCTTCTTTGCAATTGGGAACAGGGGTGTATTGACTTGGGACTTAATTGGTACAACAACCCCTGCGGCTTTCAGTTGAGTGATTTGATCCTTTATCCCCTCAATCTGAGCAATACTCAGTGGGTACTGTTTAATCTGTGGGAGATGGGCTCCTGGTTTAATTTTTATCATGACTGGGGTGCAATCCAGCAGACCTACATCATATTTGCTGGTGGCCCATAATTCAGCAGGAATCACTTTCAATTCTGGTGGAAATGGCGGAGTGGAGTCTTGAATTAAAAATACTCCACGCGCAGTATTTAAAACTTCTCCTGACAGACTACTGACCACTTGGACTCCTGTAGGAGTGTAGTCTATGTTTGCTAAAATTTGATTCAAAATGTCAGCTCCCAAAAGATTGGTAGGAACTGTGTCTGAAACTAACACTTTAGTGACAATTTCTGTTTGCTGTCCTAGCCTGAGTTTAAGTGGCTTGGACTCAACCAAATCAGTAGAGGTCCCGGTTAGGCCAACACCAGAGATAACATTTGTAGATAATAATCCTGGAGGTAAGTCCTCTATATTAAAAACACTTCGGCTTGCACCAGTATCTATTAAACAGGTTAATTCTGTTTCTCCTCCAGGATAGGGGAGTTCTCGTAAAAAAAACTTTTACTCTGGCCTCGGGACCATTGTCTCCCCTATTTAACATGATTGATACTGGCATGCCATTTTCCTATGCCTGATCCACTGCTTTTGGCAGAGAACTGGGATCAGCATAAGGTGCCTCTGAGCTCTTTTCCAGCCTACGGTCAGGAAAATGGCAGTATTTGGCTATGTGTCCTTCCCCATCACAATTGTGGCATATGATTGGTCCCCGATTGCCACGATTTCTGACATTGCCTTTACCTCTTCCTCTACCTCTCTGCTTCCCCACATATAACCTTGGGTTTGCTGTCTTTTTGGTTAATCCTGTTTTCTATGGATAACAGGATAGGCAGGACGTCTCGAATAGACATATTGCCTGCCTCAGGCCTTGCTGTGAACAACTTTTCTTTCAACTGGGGTATTAAACCATCAAGAAACCTTTGTTTCACCAGTTGTGTAGATGGACTTGCAGTTTCTCCCGCCTTCTCTTCCTCTATTTTAATGCCTGCTTCCTCAGCCATATCACTTAACCTCCTCCAATAAGCCCCCGATGCCTCCTCTTTCCCTTGCTTGGCATTCATAAATACAGCATGTCTGGTTTGTCCATATATTTGGGGCAATTTTTCCTTCAATTTCTCACAAACCTCCCGTCCACTAACCATCTTACCTAGATTTTTGATGTCTACACCACATTCTTTAAGTATATAACCAGACATGTTGCTTCCCACTGCTTTAATAAGAAGCTGATGAATGTCAGTAGCAGAAGCCCCATATGCTTCCTGTGCAGCGCTAAGTTTGTTTGCAAACCCAATTGGATTCTTTCTAGGGTCTCCCAATCCCTCTAATATGGATCTCATATCTTGGGGACTAAAAGGTACATGCCATTTAATTTGAGACTTACTGTCAACAGCATTACCTTCAAAAACTAATTGGGTTCTGACAGGATAAACTGCAACAGATTGATCTATGACCGGGGCAGAAGGGGCGGCATCTCCCTTCTTTCTCTCTTCATCTTGCTGCCACAATTTGGAATAATCGTGCAGAAAAGTTTGCCATACTTGTAAATCAAAAGTCCCTTCAGATTTTAAAGGTTTAGCTGTTCCTTTTGTCCATTCTACCCATTTATCTAGGGGCTCAGTATAGGCGGAACCGTACCTTCGGTTCATATATTCTCTAGCGCTCATCTTGCGCTGGGATTTTCTGAAGGCTTCTCTCCCTTCATTCTCTTACTTAAATTAATGCCCATAATGACTGGCCAGTCTTCTCTATCTGTGCCTATACACTCTTGCCTCTAAAACAAAAAGTACAGCAAATCTGCAGATTTACAAGAAAAGTCTCCACTTATCTACGTGGATAGAAGGGGTTTATGAAAATAGACAAAACACTCATTAAGAGACCCTGCTCGTCTCTTCTCTTCTCTGAGTTTTATCTGACCCTACCATGCGCCTCTGACCCAGGTCGCCCACAAGGAGTCAACGCAGGGAACTGCAGAGAATTCTCCCTATCCACACACAGTCCAGCCCGTGAAGGGGGACACAAACACATTCACACACACACGTTACCCAACCAGAAAGGTCCGAGAGTGGTCTGGTTTCCTTGAGAACCGACAGATAGGATACATAGGAAAGGCAGAAATATAGCAAGCTTAAGGACAGCTTACCTAGCCGGCGTTTAGATCCAGATCAAAGCGCGGTTCCTTCTGGAAACTCTGCCAAGCTCCTGATATTCTGACTCGCCAAAATTGTTATGACTGATTTCTGATTGGGACTCTAAAACAAAGTTAATACTGCAGCTGCAGGAACAGATTCACAGGACTCAATCACTGTGTTTAAAATGTCCGTTCAGTGTCAAAATTTATTAATACATGTTATTTTATACATAGATAAGAAAGGGGTGGTGTGAGATGTTATTAAAAACTAACAAATAGAAATATGTTATTAAGAGCTAAACAAATAGAAATATATTATTAAAAGCTAGCGAATAGAACAATTGCAAAAGTAAAACAGTGAGAAGGGAGGGGGGAGTAGAGAGTGTTTAGTAGGAGAGGTTTCTGTGCGTTAGGTGAAGGTTACAGAACCTAGGAGGCTAGTGAATTTAGAGGGTTGGCTAAGTGACAATAACAGAAGACAATCTGGGCTATACAGAGACATTTCATCATTTCATCTAGCTCACATCTCTAATGGAGTTTGTCTCATTGCCATGTTATGACTTTTCATTCTTATGCTAAACATAGATTATACTCACTACACGATTTTATTCATCCACATCAAGCATGCAATAAAACTATCATTCATAAAATAAACCATGTACTCTTTTGCTCAATTTTGCATATTTGTAATTCGCCACATCAACTATCACATTGAGTATGTGACAGTCCTGACACACCATCCTGACTTATTTTGCTTTATTTCTTATTAAAAATAGAGAGTAAATCTATTCACTTCGATGAGTTCTACCGCTAATTGTACGGTAATGCAAAATGTTCACAAAACCATCCATTTGCTACCAGACATGCTGCACATACTAAGAGTAATGTAACTATCGCTCGCTAACGATGTAAACAGTTTTATTGCTTTTCTGACATTAACCGAGTATCTCTGACATTAACTGAGTATCTCTCTGCACTATTATCTTAATAATAATAATAGGATTGTGTAATGAAAACATCAACTAGTCTAATATAAGCTTTCTCATTGGTACCGGCATGTCCTGTAAATTTAGACTAACGCAACTATTTCTCGGCCATTTTCAAGCTAAGCTTTCAATCTCTTGCCGTTGAACAGCGATACTTCCTCTCTGCAATATTAACCCATTTAATTATCCTATTGGTCGCCTATATTATACAACTCTCTGAAAAGCATATATGTAGAGAATAAAACTAGTCTTACATCTCAATAAAACAGTTTTATTGCTCACCCAGTATCAGCTGTCATGACATAACCAAATAAACGTTTTCACTGTTTGACTCTATTTTCTGTATTACTTCTTTTTCTCCACCTTAACTGTCACAGTTAAAACACAATGACAAAAGAGTAAAGAGAGACAAGTGTTTACAGAAGACAGTTTGGGGTATACAGAGATGCTAGTTTATACAGAGAGACTAATGTATACAGAAGACAGGCTAGGGCATACATAAGACAAAAGACGGGCTAGTGTATTCAGAACATAGGCTAGTCTATATCGAAGACAGGCTATTGTATGCTGAAGACCGGCTAGTGTAATGTAATGGAGTTTGTCTCATTGCCATGTTATGACTTTTCATTCTTATGCTAAACATAGATTATACTCACTACACGATTTTATTCATCCACATCAAGCATGCAATAAAACTATCATTCAGAAAAATAAACCATGTACTCTTTTGCTCAATTTTGCATATTTGTAATTCGCCACATCAACTATCACATTGAGTATGTGACAGTCCTTGACACACCATCCTGACTTATTTTGCTTTATTTCTTATTAAAAATAGAGAGTAAATCTATTCACTTCGATGAGTTCTACCGCTAATTGTACGGTAATGCAAAATGTTCACAAAACCATCCATTTGCTACCAGAAATGCTGCACATACTAAGAGTAATGTAACTATCACTCGCTAACGATGTAAACAGTTTATTGCTTTTCTGACATTAACCGAGTATCTCTGACATTAACTGAGTATCTCTCTGCACTATGATCTTAATAATAATAATAGGATTGTGTAATGAAAACATCAACTAGTCTAATATAAGCTTTCTCATTGGTACCGGCATGTCCTGTAAATTTAGACTAACGCAACTATTTCTCGGCCATTTTCAAGGTAAGCTTTCAATCTCTTGCCGTTGAACAGCGATACTTCCTCTCTGCAATATTAACCCATTTAATTATCCTATTGGTCGCCTATATTATACAACTCTCTGAAAAGCATATATGTAGAGAATAAAACTAGTCTTACATCTTAATAAAACAGTTTTATTGCTCACCCAATATCAGCTGTCATGACATAAGCAAATAAACGTTTTCACTGTTTGACTCTATTTTCTATATTACTTCTTTTTCTCCACATTAACTGTCACAGTTAAAACACAGTGACAAAACATTTCTTTTTTACCGCAGCAAAATGTGACAAAAGCAGTGTAAGCCGTCTTTCTGCCATATGCTTCAGAAAATTAATGTACCGCTTTTAAATCCATATCAATGCCACATAACCGTGAACCGTCTTACAATTTTAACATTTACTGATATCACATTATGACTTATACCAGTGGAAAAGGACCGCGTAATGGAACTGTGAAATTAATCATAATCTCAGAGTTAACTTAGCTGATAAATTTAAGATTTACTAGGATTCTCTTTCCAGTGGAAACGGAAAACAGTCAGTGTAAGCCGTATACGTTGGAATTTCCCTTTTGCTGCTTTGCTCACACTTTGCTGTATGTAGCCGCGTTAACTGTATTAATGGTTACATGTAAATAACCAATGGGGATTGACATTTCATGCCTATCTCACATCTCTAATGCAATTTGTCTCTTTGCCATATCATACTTTGCCAGATATTATACTTTCTCATCCTTAAAGACACGCAAGGATCCTGAAAAACGATAGAAACCTAGTCACGTCTTGCTGATATTTCATGATTACAGCAATCATCTCATCTAATTGCTATTCCGACATTCTGCCTTGGTATTACTTTGCAACGCTCTATTGAACAATGTCAAGGTTAGCTAGATATTTTGTGTATTTCCACTTAAACTCGACTTGTATATACTGTCCCAATATTATCCGTTCTAATTTTGCTAAATTAGATTGTAGAGTTTGCTATGTCTAAATCCAGGTTGCCTGGTCACCTTTATTACGTATACTGCTAATTTTAGGATAATACAAAACCATCTTATTGCTTCTTTCCAAGCTGCACATATTAAGAGTAATGCAATGCTACCGTGAACAGTTTAATTGCTCTTCTCACATTTAGCTGGTATCTCTCTGCTCTAGGAAACTGAATTTGTACTACAACTATAACTCATCTAATAGTCCACTCAAGTGCTACTGGGATAACTTTTACATTTAGAGTAATGAAATGATTTCTCAGTCATTTTGAAGCTACTACAACTAACGTTTCCAATCTCTTTTCAACTGCAATACTTAATCTCTGTTATTGCAGAATATTTAGCTGCTTAGCTCACACTTTGCTGTACGTAGCCGTGTTAACAGTATTAATACCTGTAAGTAACCAATGGGGATTGACATTTTATCTCTAATTCATATTCACATTTCTAATGCAGTTTGGCTTTTTGCCATGTCATCCTCTGCCAGTTATTATCCTTTCTCATCCTTATGCTATATTTGGGGTATATTCATTACATGATTAAAGACACGTAATGAACCTGATTGATAAAAACCTACACACGTCGTAAATACTGTCTCAATATTAATCTGAGTTATTTTGCTATATTTACTATTAGAACAGATTACTATCTCTAAATCCTGGTAAACCAACTCACACAAAACCATCTGATTTCTACCTTACACGCAGCACATATTAAAATATTAACATTTAGCCGGTTTCTCTCTGCTATTGTAAACGAAATGTGTAGATCACTCATCTAATATCGTCTTCTCAGTGCTACCGGAACAACTTTTAAATTTAGAGTAATGCAACGATTTCTCAGTTTTATGAAGCTACTGTAAGTAACGCTTTGGATCTCTTTCCTGCAATAGTAAGCCATGTAAATTGTCCTATTGGTTTCAGAAGTAGTTGCATTAGCAAAAAATAAAGTCCTGTTGTCTGTGTACACCAGCCAGTCTATATAGACTAGCCTCTCTGTCTTCTGTATACACGTGCCCGTAATCTATATACACTAGCCTGCCTATTTTTACAATAGTCTCGATGTCCCAGCCTCTCTGCATACACTAGCCTCACTGAATTCCCCGGACTGTCTTCTGTATACAAAAGCCTATCTGTAAAAAATAGCCTGCATTTTGTACTCATTAGCATCTCTGTATTAACTAGCCGGTCTTCTGCATACTCTAGCCTCTCTGTGTAACACAGTCTCTCTCTGGATTCCCTAGCTTCCATCGCTGCATAACTAGGACGTTCTTCTGTATAATCTAGCCTATTTGTATACACTAGCCTGTCTTTTGCACACATTAGCCTCTCTATATAAACTAGTTGGTCTTCTGTATACACTAGTATACACTAGTATACACTAGCAAGTATGCATACTCTAGCCTCTCTCTCTAGCCGATCTACTGTATACACTAGTCCATCTGTATACACTAGCAAGTCTGCATACTCCTGCCTCTCTGTGTAACCCAGCCTCTCTCTCTCTGTATACCCTAGCCTCCATCTCTGCATACTCAGGACATTCTTCAGTATAATCTAGCCTATCTGTATAGACTAGCCTGTCTTTTGTACACATTAGCTTCTCGGTATAAACCAGCTGATCTTCTGTATACATTAGTCCGTCTGTATACCCTAGCAAGTCTGCATACTCTAGCCTCTCTGTGTAACACAGTCTCTCTCTCTGTATACCCTAGCCTCCATCTCTGCATACCCAGGACGTTCTTCTGTATAATCTAGCCTATTTGTATACACTAGCCTGTCTTTTGCACACATTAGCCTCTCTATATAAACTAGTTGGTCTTCTGTATACACTAGTATACACTAGTATACACTAGCAAGTATGCATACTCTAGCCTCTCTCTCTGTATACCCTAGCCTCCATCTCTGCAAACCCAGGACATTCTAGCCTATCTGTTTACACTAGTGTATACAGACGGACTAGTGTATACAGAGGACCGGCTAGTTGATACAGACAGGCTAATGTGTAAAAAAGACAGGCTAATGTATATAGATAGGCTAGATTATACAGAAGAACGTCCTGGGTATGCAGAGCGCTCAGCTTCAAGGGATGGCCATCGTGAATAATATGAGGGACACTCCTCAACCCCGCCCCCACCTACCAAATCTGACTTTCATCCCCTTGCCCTCTCTGCCCCGGTCATCTGGTGGCAGTTTTATGCACTCCCTGGCCCCCACCCATTCATAATCCTTACCAACCTTTCCTTCGGCTACTCACAGGAACACACTGGATGACTTGTCTAATTAACCGGTCTTCTGTATACACGAGCCTCACTGTCTACTCTTGGTAGTCTTTTGTATACACTAGCATCTCTTTATACATTATCTCTCTGTATACCCAAGCCTCTCTGTATACACTTAGTCCGCCTGTATACACTAGCAAGTCTGCATACACTAGCCTCTCTGTGTAACCCAGCTTCTCTCTTTGTATACCCTAGCCTCCATCTCTGCATACCCAGGACGTTCTTCTCTATAATCTAGCCTATTTGTATACACTAGCCTGTCTTTTGTACACATTAGCCTCTCTGTATAAACTAGCCGTTCCTCTGTATACACTAGTCCATCTGTATACACTAGCAAGTATGCATACTCTAGCCTCTCTCTCTGTATACCTTAGCCTCCATCTTTGCATACCCAGGACGTTCTTCTGTATAATCTAGCCTATCTGTATACACTAGCCTGTCTTTTGTACACATTAGCCTCTCTGTATAAACTAGCCGGTCCTCTGTATACACTAGTCCATCTGTATACACTAGCAAGTCTGCATACTCCTGCCTCTCTGTGTAACCCAGCCTCTCTCTTTCTCTGTATACCCTAGCCTCCATCTCTGCATACCCAGAACGTTCTTCTGTATAATCTAGCCAATCTGTATACACTAGTGTATACAGACGGACTCGTGTATACAGAGGACCGGCTAATGTGTACAAAAGACAGGCTAATGTATACAGATAGGCTAGATTATACAGAAGAACGTCCTGGGTATGCAGAGCGCTCAGCTTCAAGGTATGGCCAACGTGAGTAATATGAGGGACATCTCCCATTGAAGGAAGGGATGATGGCCCCAACCCCTTGGCAGCAGGTTCTTTCATGTACAGACCAGGGCGGCTCATCTTCCCTTCTGGAGTCTTGACCTTAGAGGGGGGAGTTGCACTTTGGGGGGTCTGAGTGATACCTAGTGCACTGTACTGGAAGGGCTTGACATTCCCGCATATGTGTCCCCTCCCCCTGGTTGCGCCCCTCGTCCCCCCCCCCCCCTCTGGCCCCCACCTACTCTTTGGCGACATTGCCTTCTGCAGCTTTCGGGGACACCCTGGATGACTTATTTATTGAGCCTATTGGTACGCGACACTGCTTCCCTCCAGTGTGACTCTGGACCCCATGGAGGATTTACCCCTTACTGTTTGGGCGGTCCCAGCCTCCCTCTGGATGCTCTACACAGCCCCCGATGGCCATGCAGGAGAGACACTAATTGGCGGGCCCCAGGACTGCTGCTCGGGTGAAGTCTCCCGTTGGATGGAGGGATGGTGGCCCCAGCCCCTTGCCTGCCGGATTCTCCATGCACCGACCAGGGCTGCTCCTCTTTCATCTTGATGTGGTGACCATGGAGGGGAGGAGTTGAAATTTATGGCGTCCGGGTTGTTGCTGGTGTGAGTGCGCTAAATGACTTGACATTTCCGCATGTTTGTCCCCTCTCCCTTGCTGCCCCCCCTTCCCTCCCTCCTTCCTTCCTTCCCTCCTTCCCTTCCCTCCCCCCTTTCCCCTTCATTCCCCCCTTTCCCCCCTTCCCTCCCCCGGGGCGTGGATGGGGGAGAGGGGGTAAGGAGAGGACAATCTGCCAAAGGGAGAAATGCATTTGTTCAGGGGCTGCATGTACTTTTGGGGTATGGGGCGGGGGGTGGTGGATTCCATTCTGTGATGCCTTTTCTGTTGTTACGGGCTCCCTCGTGCATGCCTACGTTTAGGGCGAGCTGAGGAGACCCCTCAGTGCTGACAGTTATAAGCTCTACCTCTGTTTTAACTATACTATTGTTTTTTGGTTCTATGATGTTACTGATTGTCTTTTATTTGCATACCGGTATCAGACGTGACATTTACCACTGGCGGGACTCCAACTAGGATTCGGGGGCTCCCTCTCCAACCTGTCTACCCACCAACCCAAGTAGGACAGCGCTTTAAACCCAGTGTACATCTGGTAAGTGCTATAGCATAATTGTGCTGTTTTAATATACCCTTCCTGTACTGTTGAGTGCGGACAACCCTAAATTTCCCTCTCCCCCTGGGGTTGAGGTGCCCGACCTTTTTTTCCCCTTACCTTTCCTTCCATTTGCCCTTCCTTTCTCCCCGTTAGTTCCCGCCATCCATTACCTACCCAAAACCTACCTTGGTTCAACTTGCTTTGCTTTTCTCTGACGTCCAACTCCCCCTCCCTGAGGAGCGATGGCAGACTCAGTCAAGGTCACCTCTCTAAACGTTAAGGGACTGAACTGAAAAACGGTGGATCCTCCTGTGAGAACTGAAGACTTCCTGTACTGATGTGGCGTTTATACAAGAAACACAATTTAAAAATACTAATCTCCCCGTTCTATGGTCGAAATATTTCCCTAAGGTCTACCACTCTACTAACCCCTCCTCTAAGACCAAGGGAGTCTCCATTCTGATCTCTAGCAGGCTCCCCTGGGTTCTCCAGGATTCTCTGGTGGACCCTGGGGGCCGATATCTTTTTCTTAGGGGCCACATTGGAGAGCGCCTTTTTACATTTGCCACTGTGTACGCTCCCAATGATCACCAAGACACGTTTCTCAGAACTGCCCTGCACAGATTATGTGACTTTCGGGAGGACCAGTTGATATTAGGTGGGGACTTTAATGTCCCCTTTCGCCATCGGTTGAAACTTCTGCCTCTTTCTCCTCGCTCCTCATCTCCTCTAGAAAGCGGATTACTAATTGTTTACTGAATGACCAATTAGTTGATGTCTGGCGTCTGCAACACTCTGGGGAAAGGGACTACTCTTTTTGCTCTTCCCCTCACAAATCATACTTGATGATAGACTTCTTCTTGATTCCACATGACCAACTGCACTTGGTGAGCTCTTCCTCCATCGGCCATATTACTTGGTCTGACCACGCTCCTGTAGCCCTTACCTACACCCTCTCTAGGAACCCCTCACCTAGGTCTCTATTCTGGCACCTTAATGAGAGCCTCCTCCAGATACCGGAAGTTTTAGCAGATGTGACCAGAGAATTGGACCTTTATTTCCAAGAAAACTAAACGCAGGACTGCGACCCGGGGATAATTTGGGAGGCTCACAAGTCAGTACTCCGCAGGGTACTTATCAGGCACGGGGCGCGCATCAAACGAACACGGAAGGAACAGCTTGCTAATCTGTTTCGTGAACTTGCCTCTGTGGAAGCCAAACATAAACATGCCCCCTCACGGACCTTAGAGATTGAATTGGGGACACTCTGCACCCAGATTGCTGACCTACTCCATTATAAAGCGAAAGCGGCACTCCAGTTTTGTCGTAAACTGACGTAGGAGTCAGGGGACAAATGCAGAAAAATCTTAGCCAGGTCGGTAAAGGAGTTGAAATCTGCCTCTTACATACCCCAGTTGATAGATGAGAATGGCCAGAGGGCCTCTACCCCAACCCAAATAGCCAAAGTCTTTGAAAAATGTTACTCTGATCTCTACAACCTGCCCGATTCAGGGTCCGGACAGGACAATATAGACAGATATGTAACCGGTTATGGTCTACCAACCCTCTCATCGGACTCACGGGAGTACTTGGAGGACCCGATCACACTGGAAGAAGTCCAGACGGCCGTGGGACCTCCGAAGGTGTGTAAGGCTCTGGGCCCTGATGGATATACCGCACAATACTATAAGACCTTCCTCCCTATTCTCGGCCCAAGCTTGATGAATTTATTTAATACTCTGGGCTCGAATGGGGATTTTCCTGAAGAGTTTTCCCTTAGAGTCCACATCTTGTTGATACCTAAGGAGGGCAAAGACCCGGGCCTATGTGGGAGCTACAGACCCATTTCCCTCCTAAATTCAGTCCTAAAACTATTCTCTAAAATCCTTGCCACGTGATTGGCACATCACTTGCAGTCCCTTATACATATTGACCAGTTAGGTTTTATTCCCACCAGGGAATATAGGGACAACACCATTAAGGTGCTTACCCTGGTCCATAAAGCAAAGTCATCTGGGACCCCTTGTCTTTTCGTGAGTACTGATGCCGAGAAGGCTTTTGATCGGGTCAAATGGACATTCATGTTCTTGGTCCTTCGCCATATAGGTCTGAGTGAACGGATGCTGGCATGGATAAGTAAGATATACTCATGCCCTTCAGCTCAAGTCAAAGCGAATGGGGTGCTCTCATCTCCCCTTGACATCGGGAATGGGACCAGACAGGGTTGCCCCCTGTCACCCCTGTCATTGGAACCCTTTCTCTCCACAATTCGACAAAACTCAGACATAACGGGACTCCAAATGGATACTATTGAGTGCAAGATATCTGCCTACGTGGATGACATGCTGTTCTCGCTGACGAATCCCAGTTTCCTTGCGAAATCTCCTTCGGGAATTCCAGATATACGGGATACTTCTTGAAATCAGAGGCCATGGGGGTTGCAGTCCCCCCGCAAACGTTACTAGACTTGCAGTCCAATTTTCGATTTAAATGGACCCATACAGCCCTTAAAACTTCCCCCCACCCCTTGTCACTAAGATTCGCAGTTTGCTTCACGGGTGGCATTCTGGCCTCCATTCCTGGTTCAGGAGATGCAATCTCATTAAAATGAACATACTCCCTAAACTTACCTAACTTTTCCAAGCTCTCCTGATCCAGATTCCAGTCCCGTTTTTTAAGCAAGCTCAATCCTTGCTCACTCAATTTAACTGGGCCCACCAAAATCCCAGACTTAAGCGGTCACAGCTGACATTGTCTAAACAACAGGGAGGGTTGGTTCTCCCTGACTTGTGACGCTACTACCTGGCCTCCCATCTGGGGCATGTATTGGACTGGAATCGAAACAAACTTTCTAAGCTCACTCCCGAATTCCGCTAAGAAACGCCATGTGGTGCTATAATTGTTTACCCACAGAATTGACGTCACATCCCACTATAGGGGCTTAGTTGAAAGTCAGTCACCTGATCGCTACCCAAAACACACTCACGTCTTTGACTTCCCCCCATCCCTATACGTGGCCATCCGAACTTTGAACCGGGGACCCACTTAGAAATTTAAATCTAGACAATGCGTCTAAATTCGTAATTGATGGAAAATGGCCTTCTTTCTCAACCCTAACAGATCCGACAGGGCTTTAACAACTGCCTTTTTGGAGAGCGGCGCAATGACATCATTTTCTCCATTCCATCCCCAATCCTCAAACGTTTGCCCGCCCTCAGACGGAGTTTGAGACTCTATGCAGGAGCGAAGGCCCTTTGGCACACATTCTCTCTCAAACAGATTACCCACACTTAACCTGTCTGTCCAACTGGGAAAAGGACCATAATTGCTCGTTTTCCCCAGCACAGAGACAACGCATTATCACTTTGGCTCTCAAAACCTCGCTGTGCACGAAGATACAGGAGACTAATTTTAAACTTCTCACCAGGTGGTATTTGACACCATCAAAGCTGCATAAATGTTTCCCCTCTTCCTCGAACATATGCTGGAGGTGTGGAGAAGAAGAGGGCACGTTGCTCCACATTTTTTGGTCCTGCCCCAGCTTGGTGGACTTCTGGACAGAGATCCGATGCATAACACAAAAATTCACAGACTTCTCCATCCAGGAAGAGGCTGCATTCTTTCTCTTGCACCATTCACAGATTCCCATTAAGAAGTACAAAAAAATCAATTTTACGGCATGTGATAAATGCGGGGAAATCCTGCATCCCTCTCTATTGGAAAAAATGTTCCCCCCCTTTCATTACTCACTGGCTTAGGAAAATAGAGGACATTAAAAAAAATGGAGGACTTGATCCTCACATCACAAGGTAAACAAGAATTTTTTAAACAAACCTGGGACATCTGGAATACCTTTATATTCTCGCTGGAAGGATGTCGCCTGCTATCGCCTTAGTGCTCTGAGCTTTCCTTGACTGGCCCCTTGGACAGTGGCTGCCATCGTGTCTCGTTCCCTCTTCTCCTTTCCTGATCTTTCACCCCTTCTCTTTTCTGCCTTCCTCCCCTATCTCTCACCCCCTCCACCCCCTCTCTCTTTTGGAAAAAGTGGAAAATTGGGAATGACGGCCCCAAACCCCCTCTGGATGGATTATGCCGGAGGGACCTGGGGTATGTGTGACCCTGGATCTTGGTACAGTACTTTATCCGTGCCTCGAATCATTGTGATTGATGGAAGGCAGACTCACAGTTGTGAATATACCTGTATCAAGTATTGTTCAGCTGCTTTTTGCTCTGTATTTCTCTGTTGCATTATGTACTCAGGGGACCGTCTTCCCTTGTTTGGAGAAAAAATTATATTTGAAAAAAAAAAGAAGCCTATGACACCTGGTATTCCCAGGCGGTCTCCCATCCAGGCATTAACCAGGCCCGACCCTGCTTAGCCTCCAAGATCAGATGAGATGGAACAGATTCAGGGTGATGTGGCCGTAGCCAATATCTTCAGGCACTCTCAACTCTCTTGACAAACGCCAAGATGGTCACCTTGGGAACAAGCGGAAAAAAATAGGTCAACGGCAAAAACATAAAAAGAAGTCTTATCGATTATGAATGACACCATGAGAATGGAGGAGATGTTGGCACTGGACAATGACACTTACACCAAATTTGTTTCTCAGTGGTCAATCTGGCTCCGCTTCTCTTCTTCTGACACTTTAATGAACCAAATCCTAAACGCATGAGGACGCTGTGGGCTCTCCCTTACCCTACCCCCCCTACCCAAATTCCTTCCCCCCTCCCCCCTTCCTCCCCCTTTTTTCTTCCTCTTCTTCTGCTATTTAGCTTTCCCCTACACTGCCTTGCTCCTCTTTACTTTGCTCCTTTCTCTCCTCTCTTCCTTTCTGTTCTTTCTTTTTTTTATGATCTTGTCTAAAAACTGCATCATGTAGTAACCCATGGGTGCTTCTCCCTACTGTGACCTTAGGGATCGGAGCACAGGCCGTCTTTTCTACTCTCCAAGCCTGCTGTCAGGGACCGGCTGTGGCCGTTTGTCGTTAGCCGGTCTCCTGTAATTGTACCTCAGTTACTGTTTCTGTCTGCATATGCCTCATGATGGTTACTGTTTATTGTTTTTTTTTATTTGACATGTCTTAATAAAAATATTTTCAACACTAAAAAGAAGTCTACGGCATCTGGAAATCCCAGGCGGTCTCCCATCCAGGTACTAAACTGGTCCCAACCCTGCTTAGCCTCTGAGATCAGATGAGATTGGGCTCTTTCAGGGTGATGTGGCCGTAGGAGATTTCTTCAGGCACTCTCAACCCTCTTGACTAACGCCAAGATGGTCACCTTGGGAAACAAACAAAAAAAACAAGTCAACGCCAACAACATAAGAAGAAGTCTACAGCACCTAGTATTCCCAGGTGGTCTCCCATCCAGGTATTAACAAGGCCCGACCCTGTTTAGTCTCTGAGATCAGACGAGATCTGGTGCTTTCAGGGTTATGTGGCCATAGGCGAGCTCTTCAGGCACTCTAAACTCCTTGACAAACACCAAGATGGTCACCTTGGTAAACAAACAAAAAAAAAACAAGTCAACTCCAACAACATAAAAAGAAGCCTACAGAACCTAGTATTCCCAGGTGGTCTCCAATCCAGGTACTAGCAAGGCCCGACCCTGTTTAGCCTCTGAGATCAGAGGAGATCGGGCGCTTTCAGGCTTATGTGCCCATAGGCAATCTCTTTGGGCACTCCCAACCCTCTTGACAAATGCCAAGATAGTCACCTTGGGAAACAAGCGAAAAAAAAAAAAAAGGTCAATGTCAACAACATAAAAAGAAGACTACAGCACCTGGTATTCCAAAGCCATCTCCCATCCAGGGATTAACTAGGCCCAACCCTTCTTGGCGTCAGAGATGAGAAGAGATAGGGCTCTTTCAGGGTGATGCTGCTGTAAGCGAACTCTTTGGGCACTCTCAACCCTCTTGACAAATGCCAAGATTGTCACCTTGGGAAACAAGCGAGAAAAAAAACGAATCAATGCCAACAACATAAAAAGAAGCCTACAATAACTGGTATTCCCAGGTGGTCTCTCGTCCAGATACTAACCAGGCCCGACTCTTCTTAGCCTCCAAGATCAGACGAGATTGGGTGCTTTCAGAGTGATGTGGCCATAGGCAATCTCTTCAGGCACTCTCAACCCTCTTGACATACACCAAGATGGTCACTTTGGGAAACAAGCGAGAAAAAAAACAGGTCAACGCCAACAACATAAAAAGAAGTCTACGACACCTGGTATTCCCAGGCGGTCTCCCATCCAGGCACTAACAAGGCCCGACTCTTCTTAGCCTCCAACATCAAACGAGATCGGGTGCTTTCAGGGTGATGTGCCCGTAGGCAATCTCTTCAGGCACTTTCAACCCCCTTGACAAACGCCAAGATGGTCACCTTGGGAAACAAGCAAAAAAATAAAAAATAAGTCGGAAGCTAGAGACAATACGGCTCGAGTCCTCAATTTAATCCATGCAGCGCATGTAGAGGGAAGGCCCTTGCTTATGTTGTCAACGGATGCGGAGAAGGCCTTTGACAGGGTGGCCTGGCACTTTATGCAGGCCACCCTGGAACATATAGGTCTTGGCCCCAACATGGTGAGCTGGGTAATGTCGCTTTACTGAACGCCGTCGGCAGTGGTACTGGTGAACGAGTGGTGCCTGTCCTGAATAGACTGAAATCTGATTTGGGAAACTGGCATGCTTTAACACTGACCTGGATAGGGCGCTGTAATGCATTCAAAATAAAGGCCCTCCCGCGGATCTTATACTTGTTCCAGACATTACCGATCCGGTTACCCCCAATTTTTTTCAGACAACTGCAGGTGCTGCTCCGGGACTTTATTTGGGCGCACAAACCGCCCATAGCCTGTTTGCAATTGCTTGCCAGACCAAAGGACAATACTACAGAGCGAGTTATTTAACAATTGAAGGTCGTGGTCCTTATGGAGATGTCCGTTAGTCTATTCTGCTCCACGGTGCAGTAGCCCTGACTACCTTTAGGGGATCCTCGAATTTCTCTGGCTGTCAAAGGCTGACTATCCGCCCTTTCTCCTACTCTCCACTGAGGTCTATTATAACTGATGAAGGGGCTTTCTATTGTAGGTTATTCCCCGTATATGATGTTTTTTACACTCCATATGCTGGGCTTTGTTGGAGCCCCTCAACATGTGAGCTCCACGATAGTGGTCCTCTCACGCCGACCCCACCTCTTGGTACTATTTGTCAAAACTTGCTGAATTTATAGTTAGTCAAAATATAATGCATAGATACATAATGCTCTCGTTACAGACACTACAGTATTGTTATACATTAGGTGGTACCGCTGATCTCTTTTGATTAATATTTGGTATTTCTATATTCTAAACTGCTTACAACATATGTGACTATGAACGCATGTTACCCTGTTTCTTATTTCTTATTTACAATAAAATATTTTGAAAAAAAAAAAAATACTACAGAGCGACTCTGCTAGCGAGAGTCGTTGATTGGCATTGTAATGGCCCACACAAGCAGTGGGTGGAGATGGAGATTGAGGATGAATCCATTCCCCTATTGACCTCCCCGTGGCTCCTGTCCTCCCTACCAAAAGACCTCAGAGATCACCCCGTAGTGGGAGCTACGTTGGCTGTTGTGCGGAGGTTGTTCCGCTGCACACACATTGCTCCCCTGCTGTCACCAATGACTCCGGTTATAGGTAATCCAGACTTCCCACCGGGATTTACCAACAAGAAACTGTGACAGTTGACAGTGGTGGGGAAACAGCGTCTGGGAGAGGTGTGGCCCTCGGGAGGGCTCCCGACCACGCAAACTGTCGCCGAGCTTTCTGACCCTCCGCTTGACTTGTTTAGTGCTTATCAACTTCATCACTTTCTTCTGGCCATACAACGGGCCCCCTACACTCCTAGAGACCTGATGCCCTATGAATCCATCTGTCACAAAAGGGAACCTGTGCGACACACCCTCTCCCTCCTGAACAACCTATTGAGTAGTCAGGAGGAGGAGTCGAGCCCACCATTTATCAATATCAAGAATCAGGATACAAGATAGTCTCACGCTGGTATAGAGTCCCATACCTCCTGAATAAAATTAATAGATCGATCCTGGATGTTTGTTGGAGGTGCAATTCAGATACGGGCACCATCGGACACATTTTCTGGGCATGCCCGGCCTTGAGGAACTTTTGGGTGGAGGTGACTGGGACGATAAAAACTCTCACAAATGTAGATATCGCAGGCAACCCAGCAGCGTGCCTTCTACACTTGACCGAACAGCCTGTTCGAAAATACAAAAAAACCCTCACGATGCAACTTCTGAACGCCGCCCGGGCCTGCATTCCCACACTGTGGAGGCAGCCTCAACCCCATCCAAGGTGCTGTGGTATTCCAAAGTCAATCATATTCTCCGGATGGAAGGATTGACCGCCACCCTTCACAACACTGAAGAGACATTTAGTGTTACATGGAGGCCCTGGAGGTATTTTACTGGTACTCGAGACTACATTCGGGAGGTGAGCAGCGTCCCTGTCCCAGAAAACGACTGAACATCTAACGTTTACCTACATAGGCCATGTCTGCCCTGGGTGGCATTCCCCCCCCCTCCCTTTTTGTCTTTATTTTTCTTTTTTTCCCCGACGCCATCCCCCCCCCCCTCCTCTCTCTCCGTCTTTGCACTCTCTTCTCCCCCCGTCCTCCCTTTTGACTATGCCTTGTCACCTTACTAGCCTTCGGGACCCAGAAGAACCCCAGGGTTCTGGACACGACTGGCTCATATTTTACTCTGGTTCACATAGGTCATGATAAGCTGGCTCGCTGTGGTCACAGTTGTTCTCCATGATTACATTTGTCCGAACGGAGCTGCACTAGTTATACTGTACTACATGTCGGAGGTGGGGTTTCTCGCTTTTCTGCATGAAACTGTAGGACTCCCCTCTGAGAACCCAGAGTTATTTGGCTGCCTATTTTTTGTTACCATGTAATTGTGACCCTGGGTCATGCTGTATGGTTGACTGTTATATTTATGTTGTTCTACTTATACTTAATAAAAGAATAAAAAAAAAAAATAAGTCAATGCCAACAACTTAAAAAAAAAGCCTATTATTCCCAGGTGGTCTCCCATCGAGGTACTAACCAGGCCCGACTCTTCTTAGCCTCCAAGATCAGACGAGATTGGGTGCTTTCAGAGTCATGTGGCCATAGGCAATCTCTTCAGGCACTCTCAACCCTCTTGACAAACACCAAGATGGTCACCTTGGGAAACAAGCGGAAAAAAAAACAGGTCAAAGCCAACAACATAAAAAGAAGCCTACGACACCTGGTATTCCCAGGCGGTCTCCCATCCAGGTACTAACAAGGCCCGACTCTTCTTAGCCGACAGCATCAAACGAAATTGGGTGCTTTCAGGGTGATGTGCCCGTAGGCAATCTCTTCAGGCACTTTCAACCCTCTTGACAAACACCAAGATGGTCAAAAAAAAATAAGTCAATGCCAAGAACTTAAAAAAAAAAGCCTATGGCATCGAGAAATCCCAGGCAGTCTCCCATCCAGGTTCTAACCAGGTTCCAACCCTGCTTAGCCTCTGAGATCAAATGAGATTTGGCTCTTTCAGGGTGATGCGGCCATAGTAGATTTTTTCAGGCACGCTCAACCCTCTTGACAAACGGCAAGATGGTCACCTTGGGAAACAAACAAAAAACACAAGTCAACGCCAACAACATTAAGAGAAGCCTACAGCACCTAGTATTCCCAGGTGGTCTCCCATCCAGGTATTAACAAGGCGCGACCCTTTCTAGCCTCTGAGATCAGAGGAGATTGAGCGCTTTCAGGGTGATGTGCCCATAGGCAATCTCTTTGGGCACTCTCAACCCTCTTGAAAAATGCCAAGATAGTCACCCTGGGAAACAAGCGAAAAAAAAAAGGACAACGCCAACAACATAAAAAGAAGAATACGGCACCTGGTATTCCAAGGCCGTCTCCCATACAAGTACTAACTAGGCTGAACCCTTCTTATGCCGCGTACACACGGGCGGACTGTATGACGTACTTAGTCTGGCGGAAAAGTACGCCAGACTGTCCGTCGGAATTTCCGAACGTGCTACTTGCCCACACACGGCACTTTTTGAGCGGACTAATACGGCGTACTAAGTCCGCCGTACTATCCGCCCTACTTTTGAAATGAACGGACTCGCCCACACACGCGGAGGAAAGTCCGCTCATTTCGAGCGCGTCTCCAGGTAGGCGGGGCCCGCGAAGGAGACGTCGCTGGCCCCACCGCCTGGTATGGGCTTAAAGGGGAACCCCAACGCCGAAAAAAATCAGCGTGGGGGTCCCCCCCAAGTCCACAACAGACCCTTGTCCGAGCACGCTACCCGGCCGGCCAGGAAAGGAGGGGCGAGCAAGCGCCCCCCCCCTCCTGAGCCGTACCAGGCTGCGTGCCCTCAACATGGGGGGTGCCTTGGGGAAGGGGGGGCCACGCGGCCCCCCCACCCCAAAGCACCTTGCCCCCATCTCCTGGAGAAGAAGGAGAAGAAGAAGAACGGAAGGCGGCGGCGGCGGCGGCGGCGACAGAAGACCCGGGCCACCGCCTGTAAAAGAGCTATAAGAAGACGCGGTGGCCCGGCAGAAGAACCGAAGAGGGGGACAAGACCCCCGAAGTTGGGAGAAGAGGCCGGCGGCGAGGAAGAAAGCCGGACTCTTCCGCTAGCAAAAGAGCTACAAGAAGATAGCGGAGGAGTCCGGCGAGAAGACCCCCGAAGACGGAAGACCCCCGGAGCTGTGCAATAAAGTATTTTATCTCGTGTGTTGTGTTTTTTTTTCTACTTTTATTTAACAGGTGAATGGATAGGGGTACATTGTACCCCATACTCATTCACATAGGGTGGGGGGCCGGTATCCGGGGGCCCCCTTATTAAAGGGGGCTCCCGGATTCCGATAAGCCCCCCGCCCGCAGATCCCGACAACCAACGGCCAGGGTTGTCGGGAAGAGGCCCTTGTCCTCATCAACATGGGGACAAGGTGCTTTGGGGTGGGGGGGCCGCGTGGCCCCCCTTCCCCAAGGCACCCCCCATGTTGAGGGCAAGCGGCCTGGTAAGGCTCAGGAGGGGGGGCGCTCGCTCGCCCCTCCTTTCCTGGCCGGCCGGGTAGCGTGCTCGGACAAGGGTCTGTTGTGGACTTGGGGGGGACCCCACGCCGATTTTTTTCGGCGTTGGGGTTCCCCTTTAAGTCCATACCAGGCGGTGGGGCCAGCGACGTCTCCTTCGCGGGCCCCGCCTACCTGGATACCCGCTCGAAATGAGCAGACTTTTCTCCGGGCGGGAAAAGTCCGCTTATTTCAAAAGTACGGCGGACTGGCACACACACGGGCGGATTGTCCGCCGAAATGCGAGTACGACGGACAGAATTTAGAAAGTGACACTACAGGTACAATACAGGCATCGTTGTGACGCTGGATCTCTGCGCTTTGGTTCAGTAAACATTGAGGGGCAGCAAAGCGCTGCACTCACTAGCTTACAAAGAGCAGTGTAATGAATTGGCTAATTTGCTCATTGTGATTCGTTGCACATTTATTGCATCAATATTACTACAGGGATAAACTATCCAATCTTCTATTACTCTTGCAGCGCCTGCTTACGTCCATCTGTGTCCTCAATTGAGCCTGGGGGGTTTCTATTTGATCCTATTCCCTTAGCTTCCACAACTTATTTCACCTTCTGATCGGCTCCTGGGTTGCGTTGTTCAGATTTTTGAACTTGGCTGCACATTCCCCTGAAGAAGCACATTGCGAAACATGTTGGGAAGAAGTGCGATTATTTTACCTACAAATACTTTCAGGATCCCCTATACCCAATAGCTATGTATTTCCTGTACATTTTGTGTATTTTTTATTAATGTTTATATAAAATATTTTTAATATATTGAAATAAAACTCTATGAATTTTTACAATTTTTTGTTTTTTCTATAAGCTGCACCGTTGAAAAATCCCCTGTTTTCTCTCCCCCCCTTTTTCCTGTATACAGTATTTTCAACATAAAAAGAAGCCTGCGGCATCTGGAAAACCCAGGCAGTCTCCCATCCAGGTACAAACCAGGCCCAACCCTGCTTAGCCTCTGAGACCAGACGAGATTGGGCACTTTCAGGGCGTTGTGCCCAGAGGCAATTCCTTTGTGTTCTCTCAACCCTCTTGACAAATGCCAAGATGGTCAACTTGGGAAACAAGGGAAAAAAAACAGGTCAACACCGACAACATAATGAGAAGCCTACGGCACCTGGTATTCCCAGGCTGTCTCCCATCCAGGTATTAACCAGGCCCATTGCTGCTTAGCCTCCGAGATCAGATGAGATTGGGCTCTCTCAGGGTGATTTGGCCATAGGCACTCTCTTTGGGCACTCTGAAGCCTCTTGACAAAGGCCAAGATGGTCACCTTGGGAAACAAGCTAAAAAAAAACAGGTCAAAGCCATCAACATAAAAAGAAGCCTACAGCATCCGGTATTCCCAGGCGATCTCCCAATCAAGACACTAACCAGGCCAGATCCTTCTATGGCACCTGGTCTTCCCAGACAGTCTCCCATTCAGGTACTAACCAGGCCTGATGCTGCTTAGCCTCTGAAATCAGATGAGATCGGGTGCTTTCAGGGTGATGTGGCCGTAAGAGTTCTCTTCAAGACACGCCCAACCCTCTTGACAAACGCCAAGATGGTCGCCTTGAGAAACAAGCGAAAAAAACAGGTCAAAGCCAACAACATAAAAAGAAGCCTATGGCACCTGGTATTCCCAGGCGGTCTCCCATCCAGGTACTAACCAGGCCCGACACTGTTTAGCCTCTGAGATCAGACGAGATTGGGCGCTTTCAGGGTGATGGGGCCGTAGGTGATCTCTTCCGGCACTCTCAACCCTCTTGACAAACGCCAAGATGGTCACCTTGGGAAAAAAGTGAAAAAAAAACAGGTCAAGGCCAACAACATAAAAAGAAGCCTACAGCACCTAGTATTCCCAGGTGGTCTCCAATCCAGGTACTAGCAAGGCCCAATCCTGTTTAGCCTCTGAGATCAGAGGAGATCGGGCGCTTTCAGGGTTATTATCTCTTTGTGCACTCTCAACCCTCTTGACAAATGCCAAAATAGTCACCTTGAGATACAAGCGAATAAAAAACAGGTCAATGTCAACAACATAAAAAGAAGAATACGGCACCTGGTATTCCAACGCCATCTCCCATCCAGGTACTAACTAGGCCCAACCCTTCTTAGCCTCAGAGAAGAGAAGAGATAGGGCTCTTTCAGGGTGATGCTGCTGTAAGCGATCTCTTTGGGCACTCTCAACCCTCTTGACAAATGCCAAGATGGTCACCTTGGGAAACAAGCGAGAAAAAAAAACGAATCAATGCCAACAACATAAAAAGAAGCCTACAATAACTGGTATTCCCAGGTGGTCTCTCGTCCAGGTACTAACCAGGCCCGACTCTTCTTAGCCTCCAAGATCAGACGAGATTGGGTGCTTTCAGAGTGATGTGGCCATAGGAAATCTCTTTAGGCACTCTCAACCCTCTTGACAAACACCAAGATGGTCACTTTGGGAAACAAGCGAAAAAAAAACAGGTCAACGCCAACAACATAAAAAGAAGTCTACGACACCTGGTATTCCCAGGCGGTCTCCCATCCAGGTACTAACAAGGCCCGACTCGTCATAGCCTCCAACATCAAACGAGATCGGGTGCTTTCAGGGTGATGTGCCCTTAGGCAATCTCTTCAGGCACTTTCAACCCCCTTGACAAACGGCAAGATGGTCACCTTGGGAAACAAGCAAAAAAATAAAAAATAAGTTGGAAGCTAGAGACAATACGGCCCAAGTCCTCAATTTAATCCATGCGGCGCATGTACAGGGAAGGCCCTTGCTTTTGTAGTCAACGGACGCGGAGAAGGCCTTTGACAGGGTGGCCTGGCACTTTATGCAGGCCACCCTGGAACATATAGGTCTTGGCCCCAACATGATGAGCTGGGTAATGTCGCTTTACTCCACGCCGTCGGCAGCGGTACGGGTGAACGAGTGGTGCTCGGACTCTTTCCCCATCCCTAATGGGAGGAGGCAGGGGTGCCCTCTGTCTCCCCTAATTTTTATTCTGACACTGGAACCACTTATGTGTCACGTTCGGAATGACCCGAATATTACTGGCATATCCAAACCCTCGGCACACCACAAAATTGCGGCGTACGCTGACGATCTAATTTTTTTCGTCTCCAATCCACACATTTCGCTTCCCAATATACTCGCGGCTCTCCGGCGATACGGCAGCCTATCAAACTATAAAATCAATTGCGCCAAGTCAGCTGTATTGAATATATCGGTCCCGGATGGTGAGGCCAAGAGGCTACGCTCTGCTTTTCCATTCTACTGAGCTGAAAAATCTATACGTTACCTGGGCGTTGACATCGCAGCGGATTTGGCGCAATTGTACCCGCTTAATTTTGTCCCTCTCCTGAATAGACTGAAATCTGATTTGGGAAACTGGCATGCTTTAACACTGACCTGGTTCGGACGCTGTAATGCATTCAAAATGACGGCCCTCCCGCGGATCTTATACTTGTTCCAGACATTACCGATCCGGTTACCCCCAATTTTTTTCAGACAACTGCAGGTGCTGCTTCCGGGACTTTATTTGGGCGCGCAAACCGCCCAGAGCCCGTTTGCAATTGCTTGCCGGACCAAAGGACAAGGGGGGTCTGGGTCTCCCAGATCTGAGACAATACTACAGAGCGACTCTGCTAGCGAGAGTCGTTGATTGGCATTGTAATGGCCCACACAAGCAGTGGGTGGAGATGGAGATTGAGGATGGATCCATTCCCCTATTGACCTCCCCGTGGCTCCTGTCCTCCCTACCAAAAGACCTCAGAGATCACCCCGTATTGGGAGCTACATTGGCTGTTGTGCGGAGGTTGTTCCGCTGCACACACATTGCTCCCCTGCCGTCACCAATGACTCCGGTTATAGGTAATCCAGACTTCCCACCGGGATTTACCAACAAGAAACTGCGACAGTTGACAGTGGTGGGGAAACAGCGTCTGGGAGAGGTGTGGCCCTCGGGAGGGCTCCCGACCACGCAAACTGTCGCTGAGCTTTCTGAAACTCCGCTTGACTTGTTTAGTGCTTATCAACTTCGTCACTTTCTTCTGGCCATAGAAATGGCCCCCTACACTCCTAGAGACCTGACGCCCTATGAATCCATCTGTCACAAAAGGTAACCTGTGTGACACACCCTCTCCCTCCTGTACAACCTATTGAGTAGTCAGGAGGAGGAGTCGACCCCACCATTTATCCACAAATGGTAGAGGGACTTAGGCATCACATTTACCGCACAACAGATAGGGAAGATCCTGACCTTAGTACATAAAGCTTCCATCGCAAACCAATATCAAGAATCAGGATACAAGATAGTCTCACGCTGGTATAGAGTCCCATACCTTCTGAATAAAATGAATAGATCGATCCCGGATGTTTGTTGGAGGTGCAATTCAGATACGGAGACCATGGGACACATTTTCTGGGCATGCCCGGCCTTGAGGAACTTTTGGGTGGAGGTGACCGGGACGATAAAAACTCTCACAAATGTAGATATCGCAGACAACCCAGCAGCGTGCCTTCTACATTTGAATGAACAGCCTGTTCGAAAATACAAAAAAACCCTCACGATGCAACTCCTGAACGCCGCCCGGGCCTGCATTCCCACACTGTGGAGGCAGCCTCAGCCCCCATCCAAGGTGCTGTGGTATTCCAAAGTCAATCATATTCTCCGGATGGAAGAATCGACCGCCACCCTTCACAACACTGAAGAGGCATTTAAGCCGCGTACACACGTAGCCGTCTGTCCGACGTACTTAGTCTGGTTGACTTCCTGCCAGACTGTCCATCGGACTTTCCGAACGGGCTACTTGCCCACACACTGCACTTTTTCAGTGGACAAATACGGCGTACTAAGTCCGCCGTACTATCCGCCCTACTTTTGAAATGAACGGCCTCGCCCACACACGCGGAAGAAAGTCCGCTCATTTCGCAAGCCCACAAAGGATACGTCGCTGGACCCGCCGCCTGGCTCATTGTGAGCGGAGGACTCAGCGAGGCAACTGAAAGGTTATGTTAAGCATCCATCTTGTTTTTGTCAGCCATCTTAATATTCACAAACTTCCATTTTACAATATGTACAGTTTGAACACCCCTTTAACTTCTCAGATAACTGTCTCAACATGAGATTCTTCTAACTCATTTGTTCTCACACACTTATCTATAACTTTCACACATTTTCTCAGTATTGCTTTAGCTACAAAAGAAATCATGTACTGTCTCTTATCTTTTTCTCATATTAATTTAGCTAGCTTAGAACAAAGAACAATAGCGTTTTGTCTTAACCAGCTGTAATCGTCTTGATGTCTACTGCGCATGTCTTATTCTGTGTGACGCAAAATTTACTATATCAATCGCTTTGTAATAACTCAATACAATTAGTTCTCGAAGGACGCCATGGTGTGTGTGTGGTTTTATTTGTCCTTTGAGAATTGATTCCAGAGTACTCTGAATTTATACAATACATTGGATCTAAGGTCTGAGAGGTTGAAGGGACCACCCTAGACACAGGATTAACCCTTTCAGCACTGGGGGCTTGTCCTGGGATGGATGTTTATTTACCCTTAATGGACTTGGAAAGCTACTTTTAACGGCTCGGTAAGTGAATTCTATTCTTATTGAGTGAAATTGACTTGCCGGGGTCCGGGTGTCAGGTGTGTGACTTGGCTTCCATCCCACAGAGATTGCTGTTGGGTTATAGAACCTCTCATAAGTATAGATAAGTTGACCGGTCATGACCTTAGGGGTCATATAGTGTTTTGGGGACACTTGTAAAGGTCTCGGTGACCTTAGAAGAATAGGTTTTGGTGACCTAGAAAAATTTACAGAGTACTCTAGAGTTTTAGTTCTGTTCGGGACAGAACTGGTGACTGATGATAAATGTATTGTGTAAACTTTGTGTATGATTGTATAACTGCTTTTGCTTTAAAAGTATTACGCTGAATGAATTGCGCTGAGTGTGTATATGTGAACTGCTATTTTGTTTCCAGAACCAAAAGGCATACTTGGTGAGTAGTATTCCTGAAGGTTATAAAGTTACAACTTGGGTAAAGCTATTTTGGGAAAGGTAAACAGATTAATGTACATTGCAAAGTTAATTTCATAGAAGATTTAAATTTGTCTGAAACAAAACAGCAGCTCCATGAGCAAGATTGTGCGTTTATTGTATGTCTGAAATACTCTTGAACTTGTTCCAAATTTATTCTGTTACAGTCTTGAAGTGATTATATAAAGAAATACTAATGCGCTCCACCTAGCAATTAACTATAGGACTAAATGAATATAAATTTCATACACAGGAAGCAGCCAGCAAAAAAACGGTGATCTCAACACCAAAAATACGTGGATAAAATTAAATAAATAGATGCGGCGCTACCTAAAAATGCATAAATATAAATAAATAAAAGGTGGAATGTCCAAATGGGACTATAGTGCAAATGGGATACTATTCCACTACAGTGATAAATGGTGAAAATGCGAATAAAGCATGTATTGTGCAATAAATAATATTAAAACCCTGCATACATATTCCAAGTGAATACAGGAATACAAATAAAGTTAAAAAATATGTGAGAAAAAAAAATATATAATATCAATCCAGTGGCTGTGTGCAAAAATGCAATAATAGCAAGTGATTGTCCACAGAACATGCATAAATGTTTATAAACTTTTAAAAAACACAAAGTCCATGCAAAGAATGTAGAAGTGATTTCCAAAGGTGCCAATCCACTGCAAACTTCAGTGCCTATTAAGTGCACCACCTATTTCCCCCAGCCTCTCACCTCCAATAAATGGTAAAAGGGCGCTGTATGTAAAAATGCTGCTGAGTCCTTGTCCATCCAGCCTCAGTATTCTACCGCTGTTAGTGTATCGCTGTATATTGCTGTGTGCTAGCAGTTATTATTCTCCCAGTTTCTCCAAAGGTATCCAGTAAGTATGGAATGGAAGAAGACAAGGGGGGCTTTCATGTGTAGAATCTAATAACAATTTATTAATAAAAGATATCCACACTTACATGAGAGTAGACACAGGAATACACTCGGCAGACGTGAACTTCCTGTTTCGGCCGTAACCGGAAGTGGTATGTGCGACACCAAACTCCTTCCCTGACGCGTTGCGTCACACCTCGTGACTTTTTCAAAGGGTAACAGGAAGTTGGTGTCATCGGAGTTTATATGCAGTAAGCGCCGTCGCCATAGCAACTATAGACGGCGGTGCTTCCGCGATCTAATGTAATTCTCAATCAGTATGCTAAATACATCACAAAAATAAAAAATATATAATAACTACATGTGCCCTTATTCTTTTAATCAATGGGCTAATATATGAAAATAGATGAATATTAAAACTAAGCCGTAATATGTACTGGCTTATAGGAAGAGCGACATCTAGTGGTTTAATTTAAAAATTGCTCTTCAAATATTAGAACTATATCCAGAATAGAAAATGGAAGAAAAAATACAAAATAATACAAAATATATGTTAAAACGCATAGCCTATAGCCCCCTCTATATATAATCGCAGCAACCATGTGAAATGTTAAATTTCTCCATGGTATTATTAACATATATATTATAGTAATGACATCCAAATAAATATATAAACTGTATGAAATATTATATATATATATACAGAATATTATTAAAATATTTATAAATCACCATAAACTATAATAATTAGAATCTATACAGTACCAATGAGTATATATATTAATATGAATCGCATATAAAATATTATGTAAAAAATATATAATGTAAAAAATATAAAAAATATAAAATCAGATACTTTAAAAAATATCAAGATTAAAAATTGGAAATAAAACAATTAAGATCGAACTCTACGTTATGTCCTAATGGTGCAAGAGTATGGAGTTCATGTATCCACCGAGATTCAGCCTGACTGATTTTAATCACCTTATTATCACCTCTCCAGTGAGGTTTATATTTTTGAATACCGCAAATTTTTAATGACGAAGGGTCTTTTTTATGGAATTTTGCATAATGTTTGGATAAACTATGTTTGTCAAAACCTTTCTTAATGTTTTGAACATGTTCCCTAAGTCTTTTCCATAGTTTTCTTTTTGTTCTTCCCACATACTGAATGTGGCAAGGACATTCTAATAAATAAACTACACCTTCAGTGTGGCAGGTGATACAGTCTTCTATCAGATATTCTTTCTCTGTTGTTGTGGATCTAAATGACTTCTTTTTAATATTTTCACTAATATGTCTGCATGCATAGCACCTTTTACAGTGGTAGAAACCTTTTCCTTTAAAAAAAGAAAAAGGTTTCTTTGGAGGATCAAGAACATTTTTTGCCAAACTGTCTCTCAAAGTTGGGGACTTCCTATAAACAAATTTAGGTACTTCTGGTAAGATATTTGCAAGATGACGATCCATTTTAACCACTTGCTTACTGGGCACTTAAACACCCTTCCTGCCCAGACCAATTTTCAGCTTTCGGTGCTCTCACACTTTGAATGACAATTACTCAGTCATGCAACACTGTACCCAAATGAATTTTGTGTCCTTTTTTTCCCACAAATAGAGCTTTCTTTTGGTGGTATTTGATCACCTCTGGGGTTTTTATTTTTTGCGCTATAAATGAAAAAAGACCGAAAATTTTGAAAAAAAACGCATATTTCTTTGTTTCTGTGACAGAATTATGCAAATTATTAATTTTTCTTCATAAATTTTGGCCACAATTTATACTGCTACATATCTTTGGTAAAAATAACCCAAATTAGTGGATATTATTTGGTCTTTGTGAAAGTTAGAGAGTCTACAAGCTGTGGTGCGAATCGCACAAAATTGATCACATCTGATGTACTGGTGGCCTATCTCGCTTCTTGTGACCCAAACAAGTCAGGAAAGTACAAATACCCCCCAAATGACCCCTTTTTGGAAAGTAGACATTCCAAGGTATTTAGTAAGAGGCATGGTGAGCTTTTTGATGTTGTCATTTTTTTCCCACAATTCTTTGCAAAATGAAGATTTTTCATTTTCTTTATTTTTTCTCCACAAAATTGTCATTGTAATAGGTTATTTCTCTCACGTGGCATGTGTATACCACAAATGACACCCCCCAAAAAATTCTGCTACTCCTCCTGAGTATTACAATACCACATGTGTGGGACTTTTTCGCAGCCTGGCCACATAGAGAGGCCCAACATGCAGGGAGCGCCATCACGTGTTCTAGGAGCATAAATTACACATCTAACTTGTTGACTACTTATTACACTTTTGAAATACCAGGACAATGACACGTGACACTGATGACAGATGGCACTGATACGTGGCAATGATGACACTTATACGTGGCACTGATGACACGTGGCACTGATGACAGATGACACTAATATGTGGCACTGATGACACGTGGCACTAATACGTGGCACTGATGACACATGGCACTAATACGTGGCACTGATGACACGTGGCACTAATATGTGGCACTGATGACACGTGGCACTAATACGTGGCACTGATGACATGTGGCACTAATACGTGGCACTAATACGTGCCACCGGTGACAGATGGCACTAATACGTGGCACCAATGACACGTGACACTGATGACAGATGGCACTGATAAGTGGCATTGATGACACGTGACACTGACAACAGATGGCACGTGACACTGACAGGTGGCACTGATGACAAATGGCACTGATACGTGGCACTGATGACAGATGGCACTAATACGTGGCACTGATGACAGATGGCACTATGTGGCACTAATAACACGTGGCACTGATGACAGATGCCACTTATACGTGGCACTGATGACAGATGGCACTGGGGACAAATGGCACTGACAACAGGTGGCACTGGGGACAGATAGCACTGCGGGCAGGTGGCACTGGGGTGGGGTGGATTGCACTGGGGTGGATGGCACTGGGGCGGATGGCACTGGGGCGGATGGCACTGGGGCAGGATGGCACTGGGGCGGATGGCACTGGGGCGGATGGCACTGGGGCAGGATGGCACTGGGGCAGGATGGCACTGGGGCAGGATGGCACTGGGGGGGGGGGCATGGCACTGGGGGGGGTGGCACTGGGGGAGGATGGCTCTGGGGGAGGATGGCACTTTTTATTAAACTTTTTTTTTACTTTTTTTTTTTTTTTTTTTTTTTTTTACACTGACGGCTGCTGCAGCCGTTCTTCTCTCCCCTCTCACACGCTGTCTGTGTGAGGAGGGAGAGCGGCGCTGAGAGATGATCTCATATGTTTACATATGAGATCATCTCCCATTGGACACGCCGATCACGCTGTAAACGGCCGCTGTGATTGGCCGTTTACAGCGATCTGTGTTTGCCTGTCCCCGGGGGACACGGCAAACACAGAACTTCCGCGATGCGCGCCCGCGGCGGCGCGCATTGCGGAAGTAAACACCAGGCCGTCCAGGGACGGCCAGGCGTAGGAAGCCGCCCGCCCTAAGGCCGGCATTCGGCTATAGGGCGGGCAGGAAGCGGTTAATAATCTCCCAGTGTTTCTTTATTATTTTTTCTATCTGTTTATGTTGGATGTTGTAATCCATAATCATGGATACCATGTCTTGTTTCTCAGAATTTTTTATATTGTCCTGTATTAGTTTTTCTCTGTCTAGTGATGCTACACTTTCTATTTGATCTTTAATAAAATCTATGTGGTAACCCTTTTGCATAAATCTATCACCAATTAGGTTGGCTTGTTCAAGGAATACTGATTTATTGGAACAGTTGCGTCTCAATCTAATCAGCTGTCCCCTAGGTATATTGTCTAGCCATCTATGGTGATGGCAGCTATCCACAGGGAGATAGCTATTTCTATCCACTGTTTTAAAATGGGTAAATGTATTTAGTGAATTTCCATTTTTTTCAATCACCAGATCTAAAAAGGTTGCTCTTTCTTCATTAATATTCCATACTAGTTTAATATTTTTTTCGTTCATATTAAGATTAAAACAAAAGTCATTTAGACTTTCTCTATCCCCTGACCAGATTAAAACGAGGTCATCTATAAATCTTTTGTACAATTTAACCTGTTTAGGTAAGGACATAACGTAGAGTTCGATCTTAATTGTTTTATTTCCAATTTTTAATCTTGATATTTTTTAAAGTATCTGATTTTATATTTTTTATATTTTTTACATTATATATTTTTTACATAATATTTTATATGCGATTCATATTAATATATATACTCATTGGTACTGTATAGATTCTAATTATTATAGTTTATGGTGATTTATAAATATTTTAATAATATTCTGTATATATATATAATATTTCATACAGTTTATATATTTATTTGGATGTCATTACTATAATATATATGTTAATAATACCATGGAGAAATTTAACATTTCACATGGTTGCTGCGATTATATATAGAGGGGGCTATAGGCTATGCGTTTTAACATATATTTTGTATTATTTTGTATTTTTTCTTCCATTTTCTATTCTGGATATAGTTCTAATATTTGAAGAGCAATTTTTAAATTAAACCACTAGATGTCGCTCTTCCTATAAGCCAGTACATATTACGGCTTAGTTTTAATATTCATCTATTTTCATATATTAGCCCATTGATTAAAAGAATAAGGGCACATGTAGTTATTATATATTTTTTATTTTTGTGATGTATTTAGCATACTGATTGAGAATTACATTAGATCGCGGAAGCACCGCCGTCTATAGTTGCTATGGCGACGGCGCTTACTGCATATAAACTCCGATGACACCAACTTCCTGTTACCCTTTGAAAAAGTCACGAGGTGTGACGCAACGCGTCAGGGAAGGAGTTTGGTGTCGCACATACCACTTCCGGTTACGGCCGAAACCGGAAGTTCACGTCTGCCGAGTGTATTCCTGTGTCTACTCTCATGTAAGTGTGGATATCTTTTATTAATCAATTGTTATTAGATTCTACACATGAAAGCCCCCCTTGTCTTCTTCCATTCCATACTTACTGGATACCTTTGGAGAAACTGGGAGAATAATAACTGCTAGCACACAGCAATATACAGCGATACACTAACAGCGGTAGAATACTGAGGCTGGATGGACAAGGACTCAGCAGCGTTTTTACATACAGCACCCTTTTACCATTTATTGGAGGTGAGAGGCTGGGGGAAATAGGTGGTGCACTTAATAGGCACTGAAGTTTGCAGTGGATTGGCACCTTTGGAAATCACTTCTACATTCTTTGCATGGACTTTGTGTTTTTTAAAAGTTTATAAACATTTATGCATGTTCTGTGGACAATCACTTGCTATTATTGCATTTTTGCACACAGCCACTGGATTGATATTATATATATTTTTTTCTCACATATTTTTTAACTTTATTTGTATTCCTGTATTCACTTGGAATATGTATGCAGGGTTTTAATATTATTTATTGCACAATACATGCTTTATTCGCATTTTCACCATTTATCACTGTAGTGGAATAGTATCCCATTTGCACTATAGTCCCATTTGGACATTCCACCTTTTATTTATTTATATTTATGCATTTTTAGGTAGCGCCGCATCTATTTATTTAATTTTATCCAAGTCTTGAAGTGATTGCAGCTGTATTAGTATAAAAAAGTATCACGGACAGTACTGATATTTTTTGTTAAAGGAATCTAAGTTGAGGTATTGTCTAATTGTCTGATTCACACCGTTGTCTGATTGTCTGCACCGTTAGGTGGCAGTCAAGCATGATAAATTGTTTTGCTTTCATAGGAAAATGAAAAGTACGGAGCAATAGTTAACCCTTGGGTGGATCATATGGCAGGATGGACAGAAAGCCGGTTTGGGTATTGCGCCAACTATGGATCCATTATTGATCCAGACTTTCCTGAGTAATCTCAAACCCCATTTAGTGGTCCCAGTCAAACAAATGATTACTGAATGGTCAACACTTTCTAGAACTGACTTTGGCAAAGCTCTTTCACAGAAAGATGCAGCAGGTTGTTTTGATATACCAAAGCCGTCCCCTGTCTCCACACAACATTTCCAAGGGAATACGAAGGGGAACTTTAGAGGCAGAGGAAATTTTAGAGGCAGATTTAAAGGCAGAAATGGAAGAGGGATGCGTCGCTCTAGAAACAATGGATGTTTCAATTGCGGTGCTGAGGATCACTGGGTGAGTCAGTGTCCTCACCCCACCGCTATTCAGACTCCCGATTCCAGCTCTGTCCCTAACCAGACACAACACCCACAGGCATCCATCCAACAAGGTCCAACATTTCCAATCAAATGGGGAAATCAACAACAATGATGGGGCCCGGAGGGTAGTGTTCCAGCTTTTCCTTTTGTCTCAGATGATTTCACTGACAGTCCAATGGTTGCTATTTCAATAAATGGGAGACTCCTCCCCTATCTCGTTGATAGCGGGGCCACTAGGAGTACTATTTGTGAAGATCATTTAAGAAGCAAGTGGGAACCAGCGCAACCCTCTTTGGGAATTAATGGGATACTGACAAAAACATATAGGACTCCGCCCCTACCAATAGAAGATGATGAAGGGTACACCATATGCACACATTCTTTTAGGATAATACCAAGGTGTCCTGTAAATTTGTTGGGAAGAGACTTGTTTGGGCCACTAGGAATCACAATTAGAACCAACTCAGAAGGAGGTCTAGACATTTCCTCAGATAAAATCACTATAGTAGCATGCAAACCAGGTTTATTGATGCTGTCACAACAAAATAGTGAAGAAGATTTTGAGGATATAGACCCCCAGGTCTGGTCTACATCAGATCTGGATGTAGGACTTGTTTCATGCACACCATACAAGGCCACCCTCAAAGAAGGTGCATTTCCTATCTATCACAAACAGTATCTACTCTCTAAAGAAAAGATGGATGGCATAGTGCCAATGGTGAAAAAGTTTCTGCAGGATGGAATCCTGGAAGAAATTATTTCTCCATACAACACACCTGTTAACCCTGTAAAGAAGCCGGATGGCTCCTTCAGATTTGTACAGGACTTGAGGGCCATAAATGACCTCATAGTCCCAATAGCACCCATTGTACCTGATGTTCCATCTCTACTGTCCTCCATTCCAGCAACAGCCAAATGTTTTAGTGTAATTGATTTAACCACCTCAATACAGTGCAGTTACTGACCAGACCAATTTTCAGCTTTCAGCGCTCTCACAGTTTGAATGACAATTACTCAGTCATCCTACACTGTATCCATATGAAACTTGCGTAATTTTTTCCACACAAATAGAGCTTTCTTTTAGTGGTATTTAATCACTAGTGGGTTTTTTATTTTTTGTGCTATAAATAAAATAAAACGTAAATTTTGTGAAAAAAATGCCTTTTTCTTCGTTTCTGTCATAAATTTTTGCTAATTAGTAATTTTTCTTCATAAATTTTGGCCAAAATTTATACTGCTACATATCTTTGGTAAAAATAACCCACATTAATATATATTATTTGGTCTTTGTGAAAGTTATAGAGTCTACAAACTATGGTGCCAATCACTGAAAATTGATCACTTCTGATCAGGCCTTCAGTACATCAGGTGTACCTCATTTCTTGAGACACTAACAAGTCAGGAAAGTACAAATACCCCCCAAATGACCCCTTTTTACAAAGTAGACATCCCAAGGTATTAAGTAAGTAGCATGGTGAGTTTTTTTAAGTTGTCATTTTTTCCCACAATTCTTTGCAAAATGAAGATTTTTTTTTTTTTTACTAAATTGTCATATTATCAGGTTATTTCTCACACACAGCATATGCATACAACAAATTACACCCCAAAATACATTCTGCTACTCTTCCCGAGTACGGCGATACCACATGTGTAGGACTTTTACACAACCTGGCCACATACAGAGCACTAACATTGATGTAGTACCTTCAGATGTTCTACGAGCAAAAATTACGCATCTCATTTCTCAACCACCTATTACACTTTTGAAGGCCCTGGAGTACCAGGACAATGGAATTTCCCATAAAATTACCCCATTTTGGAAAGCAAACACCCTAACGTATAATCTGTGAGGCATAATGAGTCTTTTGAACGGTTCATTTTTTTCCAGAAGTTTTTGGAATATGTGGAAAAAAATTAAAACGCATTTTTTTTTACACAAAATTGTCAATTTATAAGATATTTCTAACACATAGCATGTATATAGCAAAAATTACACCCCAAAATACATTCTGCTACTTCTCCCGAGTATGGCGATACCACATGTGTAGGACTTTTACACAGCCTGGCCACATAGAGAGGCCGAACATTGAAGTAGTACGTTCAGGCGTTCTAGGAGCATAAATGACACATCTCATTTAATTCCTACCCATCACACTTTTGAAGGTCCTGGACCACCAGGACAGTGAAATTACCCACAAAATGACCCCATTTTGGAAAGCAAACACCCCAACGTATATTCTATGAGACATGGGCTGGAGATAGGTACTCGGGTACTCTGATGGCCTGGTGACAGGTACTCGGGTACTCTGATGGCCTGGTGACAGGTACTCGGGTACTCTGATGGTCTGGTGACAGGTACTCGGGTACTCTGATGGTCTGGTGACAGGTACTCGGGTACTCTGATGGTCTGGTGGCAGGTACTCGGGTACTCTGATGGCCTGGTGGCAGGTACTCGGGTACTCTGATGGCCTGGTGACAGGTACTCGGGTACTCTGATGGCCTGGTGACAGGTACTCGGGTACTCTGATGGCCTGGTGATAGGTACTCGGGTACTCTGATGGCCTGGTGACAGGTACTCGGGTACTCTGATGGCCTGGTGACAGGTACTCTGATGGTTTGGTGACTGGTATTTGGGTACTCTGAAGGGCGGTGACAGGTACTCATATGGACTGTGACAGGTACTTGGGTACTCAGATGGACTGTGACAGGTACTCTGGTACACAGATGGACTGGAACAGGTACTCGGGTACTCAGATGGGCTGTGACAGGTACTCGGGTACCCTGATGGACTGTGACAGGTACTCGGTACTCTAATGGACTGTGACAGGTACTCGGTACTCTAATGGACTGTGACAGGTACTCGGGTACTCTAATGGACTGTGACAGGTACTCGGTACTCTAATGGACTGTGACAGGTACTCGGGTACCCTGATGGACTGTGACAGGTACTCGGTACTCTAATGGACTGTGACAGGTACTCGGTACTCTAATGGACTGTGACAGGTACTCGGGTACCCTGATGGGCCGTGACAGGTACTCGGGTACCCTGATGGGCCGTGACAGGTACTCGGGTACCCTGATGGGCCGTGACAGGTACTCGGGTACCCTGATGGGCCGTGACAGGTACTCGGGTACCCTTATGTGCCGTGACAGGTACTCGGGTACTCTGATGTGCCGTGACAGGTACTCGGGTACTCTGATGTGCAGTGACAGGTACTCGGGTACTCTGATGGGCTGTGACAGGTACTCGGGTACTCTGATGGGCTGTGACAGGTACTCGGGTACTCAGATGAACTGTGACAGGTACTCGGGTACTCTGATGGGCTGACAGGTACTCTGATGGGCTGTGACAGGTACTCGGGTACTCTGATGTGCTGTGACAGGTACTCAAATACTCTGATGGACTGTGACAGGTACTCTGATGGACTGTGATTGACAGGTACTATAAGGGGTGGTGACAGGTCCTCTTTATTGGGGGGGGGCAATCAGTATGATTGGTGTACACTGTATGCGGTAACGAGATGTTACCGCAATCTCCTCCTCACACACGATCTGTGTGTGAGGAGGAGAACCCGGTAACATCCCGTTAACGCAGTTTGTTTACATTTTTGTGATCGGCTGTGAAAGGATCACAGCCGATCACGTGGGTAAACAGCCGGCCAATGGCTGTTTACCAGCGTCGGTGACGAGCAGTGTTCCCGGGGAACACGCCGCCACCGACGTGCACGCGCAGCGCGCTCGCGATCGCGCGCATGCGCCGTGCACGTTCGGGGTGTGACCATCTGTGATCGGCCGTGACTTCATCACGGCCGATCACGTGGTAAACAGCCATAACGAATGGCTGTTCACCCCCTTCGGTGGCGAGCGGTGTCTCCGTGACACGCCGCCACCGAAGAAACAGGGATGCGCGCGCACGATCGCGCGCATTCCCTGTTTAAACGGGAGGCCGTCATATGACGGCCTCCCGCCACAATAGGTGCGCCGCCTGGCCGTCATTTGACGGCCGGCGGTCAGCAACTAGTTAAAGAATGCTTTTTTCTCTGTCCTTGTAGACAAGGAGACAAGGCCACTCTTTGCTTTTACTGTGTCGATTGACCAACACAATCGCCAGTTTACCTGGTGTAGAATGCCCCAGGGATATATAGACTCACCTGTGGTCTATTCTATAGTACTCCAAGCCACCCTCAGGCCTTGGACTGCCCCTCATGGTTCTGTACTGCTGCAATATGTTGATGATCTTTTGATTTGTAGTTCTTCAGAGGAGGACTGCCGAGCTGATAGCCTATCCTTATTGAAATGGTTACATACGTGTGGTCACAAAGTGTCTAAGAAAAAAATACAATGGTGTAAACAGGAGGTTGAGTACCTAGGGTTTGTGCTGTCTCCGGGAGTTAGGAAAGTCAGTCACAAAAGAACTGATTGCTATAGTGGGTCTGCCCCGCCCACTTACCAAGAAAGACCTGCTAACCTTTCTTGGAATGATTGGTTACTGCCGCCAATGGATACCTGACTGTTCTTTCTATGACAATATATTGAGACAAGCAACCCTCTCTGAAATGTCTGACATTGTAAAATGGTCTGATGAAATGTTAAATGCTTTTACCATGTTGAAAAGTGAAATGGTTACCAGCCCGAGCCTCGGCCTCCCTGATTTTAGCAAAATGTTTCACTTGTTTGCTAGGGAAAATTGCAGAATCATGGCAGGAGTACTGGCCCAGGAACATGGTGGGAGACTGCGCCCTGTAGCTTTTTTCTCAAAGGTGGTTCCAGTACAGGTGCAAGGCATGCCTGCTTGTCTCAGAGCGTTGGCTTTTTGTTCTATGGTTGTAGAGTTGGCAGCACCATTTACCTTGGGCCATAACACTACTTTACACACCTCACACAACGTTACCACACTCCTCAAAACTTTACATACTCAGCATATGTCAGCACAAAGATTGAGTGGGTATGAAGTCATCCTCCTGTCCAATCCAAACCTGAAAATAAAAAGTTCAAACATAAACTCTGGCCCAGCTCCAATTTTGAATGCCTTATTAGGTCTTAAAGGAGAACAGGATGACTTACCACCACCTCATGACTGTACACAGGCCCGGACTGGCCATAGGGCATACCGGGCGTTTGCCCGGTGGGCCGCGGTCCCTGGGCTGCATGTTGGAGCAAGAGTGGCCTCTTGATGACTGGGTGGCACGGCGGGAGTTAAGTAGCGGCCGCGGTCAGGACGGGGTTAACACAGACCGCGGCCGCCGCTCACCTCGCGCTATACGGACATTCCTAAAGGAGGAAGAGAAGGCTCCTGTCATGTGACATCCAGGAAGTGCCTGCAGGGGACAGACACCGTGCGGGCCGGCCGTGCTGGAGTTGTATCTACAGCAGCAGCCTCTCTCCTAACACCAGCCGGGACACTGTGATGGCTGCACAGGGAGGAGCGTGGTGAGTGGTGGTGAAATGGAGTAGATTGGGGCTGCCTCTTTACTGGTATGGGGATGTCTGTTTGGGGCTGTCTCTTTACTAGCATGGGGCTGTCTCGTCACTGGCATGGGGCTGTCTCGTCACTGGCATGTGGGCATGTGGCTGTCTCGTCACTGGCATGGGACTGTCTCGTCACTGGCATGGGGCTGTCTCGTCACTGGCATGGGGCTGTCTCGTCACTGGCATGGGGCTGTCTCGTCACTGGCATGTGGCTGTCTCGTCACTGGCATGGGGCTGTCTCGTCACTGGCATGTGGCTGTCTCGTCACTGGCATGTGGCTGTCTCGTCACTGGCATGGGGCTGTCTCATCACTGGCATGGGACTGTCTCGTCACTGGCATGGGGCTGTCTCGTCACTGGCATGGGGCTGTCTCGTCACTGGCATGTGGCTGTCTCGTCACTGGCATGGGGCTGTCTCGTCACTGGCATGGGGCTGTCTCGTCACTGGCATGGGGCTGTCTCGTCACTGGCATGGGGCTGTCTCGTCACTGGTATGGGGCTGTCTTTTTACTAGTATGGGGCTGTCTTTTTACTAGTATGAGGCTGTCTGTATGGGGCTGTCTTTTTACTGGTATGGGGCCGTCTTTTTACTGGTATGGGGCCGTCTCTTTACTGGTATGGGGCCGTCTCTTTGCTGGTATGGGGCCGTCTCTTTGCTGGTATGGGGCCGTCTCTTTGCTGGTCTGGGGCCATCTCTTTGCTGGTCTGGGGCCGTCTCTTTGCTGGTCTGGGGCCGTCTCTTTGCTGGTCTGGGGCCGTCTCTTTGCTGCTTTGAGGCCGTCTCTTTGCTGCTTTGAGGCCGTCTCTTTGCTGCTTTGAGGCCGTCTCTTTGCTGCTTTGAGGCCGTCTCTTTGCTGCTTTGAGGCTGTCTCTTTGCTGGTCGGGGGCTGTCTCTTTGCTGGTCTGGAGTCATCTTTGCTGGGGATGTCTCTTTGTAGAATTGGGGATGGTTCTGGGGATGAATATCTGGTCACCAACCACCCCCGCAAACGCCTGCCCCACATGTCCGACCTACTCCCCCCAGGGACTGGGCTGCCCAGTTTAAAATGCCCGGGCCTATTTCTTGTCCCAGTCCGGGCCTGACTGTACACAATCAATACATCAGGACACTTCACCTAGAGCAGATATGCTTTCAGTACCAATTCCTACTGCACAAACAGTTTTTGTTGATGGCTCTTGCAGCAGACCAAGTGATAATGTCTATCATGCAGGATATGCTGTTGTCCAACTGCCGGATACTGTCCTCGAGGTCAATCCAATACCCTATCAGTCTGCACAAGCTGCTGAATTGATAGCATTAACCCGTGCATGCCAGCTATTTGCAGGAAAAGAGGTAAACATTTACACCGATTCCAGGTATGCTCATGGTGTGGTTTGGGACCATGGTGTAATATGGCTTTGCAGAGGATATGTGGCAGCAGATGGAAAGAGCATCTCACACTCTGACCTAGTCACAGCATTACTAGATGCAATTCAGTTGCCTTCAAAACTAGCTATCATGCACTGTAAGGCACATACAGGCCAAATGACTGATATAGCCAAAGGTAATGCACTAGCTGACAGAATAGCTAAAGAAGCTGCATCTACACAAAAGGCAAACATTCAAATGCCCATGCTAACACCTCAGTCATATTCCCTGAAAGAGACACATTGGCTCACGGAACTACAGGCTTTTGCCACCCCTGATGATATTGCGCAATGGAACTGTGATGGGATGGTACAAAAGGATCCTAAAACAGGATTAATCTGCAAAGAGGGGAAGCCGTGTATTCCTGTTGCTAGCGCCCCCCTGTTCATTGTACAATACCATGGATTGGGTCACAAGGGATGGCAGGCCACATGTGAAGTTCTAGGTGCAGATTTTTTCATTGCAGGATTACCTAATCTAGTCAAAGCTTTTGTAAGGAGATGTGTCACTTGCATTAGGAACAATCCAACAAACCCAAAGAAATCAAAGCATGAACATCTTGAATACCCAACAACACCGTTTACCCATTTACAGATAGACTTTACACATATGCCCAAAGAAGGAAAGAAACAACAATACCTTTTGGTTATAGTGGACATGTCACGCTGGCCAGAAATTTTTGTCACCAACAATGAAAACGCACAAACTGTAGTGAAGATCCTCACACAGGAAATTATTCCAAGATGGGGATGTCCATTGCAAATAAATTCAGACAATGGCCCAGCTTTCACAGCTAAAATCTGCCAAGATCTTGTAAAAGTACTAAAAATAGACTGGAAATTTCACCTCCCCTACCATCCACAGAGTTCAGGAATTGTAGAGAGAATGAACAGAACAATTAAAGACAGGATAAGGAAAGCTACGGGTGGGAATTTTGGCAAGTGGAAAAAAGTTCTCCCAGCTGTATTAGCTGAAATCAGAATGACCCCTCACAGTGTGATGGGTTATTCCCCCTTTGAGGTACTCATGGGTAGGCCATTCCCCACACCGTGGGCTAATCATCCCTTGATGGTAGAGAAAGGTGATTTGGAACAAATACAGGAGGAATATGTAAAAAAACTGATTGAAACTCTTGATATTGTTGAAAGAAGAGTTGCTCGCTCCTCTCCTTCTTCTTCACAGGTACCAACCCACCCGTTCCAGGTCGGTGATCAAGTTGTGGTCCAGAGGCTTCAGAAAGGTCGAAAGCCGCAAGAGGTTCCATTCGGACCAGTGACCAAAGTGGTAGCCGTCACCAGGACCGCCATCCTTACAGAGGAAAGTCCTACTTGGATCCATGCCAGCAGAGTAAAGAAGGTTGATCTAAGCCCAGGAATTCAAGAAAGGCTGAAAAGAGGTGAAGCAGGTGTTTTAAGTCCTCAAAAGACAAGCACAGACATAAAGGACAGTGATGTCACTTATTTCACCACAGACTTCTGGGAAGGCCTTTTGCCTTCTGGTGATGTTTCTACTTCTGATCTTTGTCCCAGTGTGGATAATAGCTAACTGTATCTTTCATCCTGATGACTTAGGTGCCTTGAAACTCATATGTGGTAAAAGCGAAATACACACCAACCATACTGACTTTCACCTCAGAAATCGCAGTAAACGAGATGTCTCTAATTAATTGATCAAAGAAACAAGTTTTTCTGGAAAAATGTTACTGTTAAAATTTAAATATGCTTACGCTAGAAAGTCAGGATATGAAAAATGCTGGATTTGTAGTAAGTTGCACCCAGAAACTGCTAAAATCCCACTTTTAGCTGTCCCTCTAAACCTCAAGTCATTATTGGAAAATACTCTAGTCTTAAGTATTAAGAATGTCTCGGAAGGGTACCGCAATCAGAGTATTATGTTTTACACTTTAGGAAAGACACATGAACCTGAGTGGTGTGTTCAGTTAGGCAATACATCCAACGGAATAGGTATGTGTTCCAAGTCTGTATTTAACATTTCAAAGGGTATTCCCTTCCACACCAGTAACATTATCATAGGTCATATGTGTAGTTACAAAAATCAATCCTTTAACAACACCATTAGTGGACTTACTACATACAGGAACACAACCTCTGGGATACTTGTGAGTAAACTTGTTAGTGCTGCATTTGAGGCTGGAACTGAGGCCCAACGTAGTTCTCTAAGAAGTTTTTCATTGGGAAACAATACATACGTATGCTGTGCTAAAATTTGTTACCCATGGATCCCCGCAGGAGTGAAAGGATGGTGTTATTTAGCACAGTTGGTACCAGTCATGTCAGCCCTAGGCCAGAATCAGGAACATCACATACAAGTTACTTCAAGTCCAGTACATAGGTTAACTTATAAATACAAGAGGGAAAACCCACCTATGTTTTCTACTTCAGATAAGTCATGGACATGGTTTCCATCCTGGACAGGATGGGGCATAACCATGATGGACAAATTAAATAACTACACTAGTTTAATAAATTATGTTATGGAAAAAAAACTCTCAAGATATAGGACTACTCAATGTCGAGCTCAAAGCAATTAGAAGACAACTAGAGTTACACGAATTGGCTATTGAAAGCATGAGTGCAGCTCTGACAGGTTTATGCGAAATGACCCAAGATTATAAATGTTGTACATGGTTTCACAATACCAGCCTGGAAATCACAGACTACTATGATGTTATTAATCAACACCGAACACAGGTAAATGAATTAATGAAACAAGCAAGGGACATAGGTAATTATGGATGGAACCCCTCTTCTAGTTTGGGTTTAGGTGGAATGTTTTCATGGTTAAAGGACATAGTGATTATGATTATCATAGTACTATTGTTAGGATTGATAGGCTACCTGATTTTCAAGCTTATTCTACTTTGTGAAATAAAAAGGTTATGGCGCTAAACCCTATTAGTGATGAGATGAGTTAACTTATCAAATCCTAGTGTTTAATTTTTTATATAAAAAGAGAAAGAAAAAGAAAAAAACTGTTGGTGATACCGTGAAAAAAATATCCTAAAGCAATTTTATCCAAAACAAATTGTGTGTGATTAATGTGGAGTCAGCATTCATGTTCCATTATAATAAAAACAAAAAATGAGTATTAAATTATCATATGCGTATCAGCCTACTAAAAAACATGTAAACCTTCATTAAATGTGCAAATTAGTGGAAATAATGTTAATATTCGACAGTATGTTAGTGTAAAACAGATTGTGCAAACATGTGCAAAAAAATGTGCAAAAAAAGCAACTAAAGGTCAGAACAACCAAGGATCAGAAATAATTTAACCATAAAATCGCATGAAGGCGCTAAATGTGCGAATAGACAATATTTTCAACCAATAATCGCATGAAGACGCATCTGTGTCCAATATAAGTCCAAAATTAATATTTGGCTTGATAGTGTTGCCTCTTCAGACTATTGTTGTAATTGTTACAAAAAGTCAATGGGGGGTATTTGATTCACTCGTGCAAATAGTGCGGGCTTTCAATTAGAGAACTTCATCCCCGGTGCGCCACTCTGTGCTATAGTATGTGAATGCTCTCACCAGAGTTAATGCCCCTGTGGGGCTGGATGGACCTTCACAATGTAAGCCACTGTGTCGCTCTCTGGCTGCTGCTGGTGCACTGGGTGAAGCTTCGTTGTTCCGTCCGTATGGTATCCAACGTTAATTATATAAGGGAAGACATATCCATAGTGTAATACGTTCTTAACCAAATCGTTCGTTTATTAATATTAAAATTTACTCACATTTTACATTAAAAGCATGTGCATATAGGAAAAACTCCGCCGTTCGTCTCAAACGAGTGCACACAACGTGGCCACGCCCATGGGCGTGGGCGTGACCACGTTGTGTGCACTCGTTTGAGACGAACGGCGGAGTTTTTCCTATATGCACATGCTTTTAATGTAAAATGTGAGTAAATTTTAATATTAATAAACGAACGATTTGGTTAAGAACGTATTACACTATGGATATGTCTTCCCTTATATAATTAACGTTGGATACCATACGGACGGAACAACGAAGCTTCACCCAGTGCACCAGCAGCAGCCAGAGAGCGACACAGTGGCTTACATTGTGAAGGTCCATCCAGCCCCACAGGGGCATTAACTCTGGTGAGAGCATTCACATACTATAGCACAGAGTGGCGCACCGGGGATGAAGTTCTCTAATTGAAAGCCCGCACTATTTGCACGAGTGAATCAAATACCCCCCATTGACTTTTTGTAACAATTACAACAATAGTCTGAAGAGGCAACAATATCAAGCCAAATATTAATTTTGGACTTATATTGGACACAGATGCGTCTTCATGCGATTATTGGTTGAAAATATTGTCTATTCGCACATTTAGCGCCTTCATGCGATTTTATGGTTAAATTATTTCTGATCCTTGGTTGTTCTGACCTTTAGTTGCTTTTTTTGCACATTTTTTTGCACATGTTTGCACAATCTGTTTTACACTAACATACTGTCGAATATTAACATTATTTCCACTAATTTGCACATTTAATGAAGGTTTACATGTTTTTAGTAGGCTGATATGCATATGATAATTTAATACTCATTTTTTGTTTTTATTATAATGGAACATGAATGCTGACTCCACATTAATCACACACAATTTGTTTTGGATAAAATTGCTTTAGGATATTTTTTTCACGGTATCACCAACAGTTTTTTTCTTTTTCTTTCTCTTTTTATCTAAAAAATTAAACACTAGGATTTGATAAGTTAACTCATCTCATCACTAATAGGGTTTAGCGCCATAACCTTTTTATTTCACATTTTTATTTCCCTCTCCTCCCCAATAAGGAAGTGAGGGCTTCAGGCACAGGCAGCTCTAACCCAGTATATTTCCTTTCCTCTCTCCATTTTTTAATTTCAATTAATTTCACATATTTCTATCACTTAGGAGATTTGATTTTTCCATAGCGCGACTTTATTTATTTATTCATCTATTATTCTACTTTGTATTAGCAAGTGTACTACACCAGACCAACCTTCTCACGCATATACACAATATCTGCAGCTTTATGTAAATGAATATAACAAACGTAGCAAGAACCGTAGATTTCAGGAGGCTGCGGATCTGTAGAAAGTCATTCCATGACTTAAGAGGGGGTTGAAAGGTTATGTTAAGCATCCATCTTGTTTTTGTCAGCCATCTTAATATTCACAAACTTCCATTTTACAATATGTACAGTTTGAACACCCCTTTAACTTCTCAGATAACTGTCTCAACATGAGATTCTTCTAACTCATTTGTTCTCACACACTTATCTATAACTTTCACACATTTTCTCAGCATTGCTTTAGCTACAAAAGAAATCATGTACTGTCTCTTATCTTTTTCTCATATTAATTTAGCTAGCTTAGAACAAAGAACAATAGCGTTTTGTCTTAACCAGCTGTAATCGTCTTGATGTCTACTGCGCATGTCTTATTCTGTGTGACGCGAAATTTACTATATCAATCGCTTTGTAATAACTCAATACAATTAGTTCTCGAAGGACGCCATGGTGTGTGTGTGGTTTTATTTGTCCTTTGAGAATTGATTCCAGAGTACTCTGAATTTATACAATACATTGGATCTAAGGTCTGAGAGGTTGAAGGGACCACCCTAGACACAGGATTAACCCTTTCAGCAACATCTGAAGAAGAAGAAGAAGAAGAGAAGGACAGACGAACGGAAGGCGGCGGCGGCAGAAGACCGGGCCACCGCCTGTAAAAGAGCTAGAAGAAGGCCCGGCAGAAGAACCGAAGAGGGGGACAAGACCCCCGAAGTCGGAAGAAGAGTCCGGCGAGAAGACCCCCGAAGACGGAAGACCCCCGGAGCTGTGCAATAAACTATTTTAACCGTTGTGTGTTGTGTTTTTTTTGTACTTTATTTTACAGGTGAATGGGTAGGGGTACATTGTACCCCATACTCATTCACATAGGGTGGGGGGCCGGTATCCGGGGGCCCCCTTATTAAAGGGGGCTCCCGGATTCTGATAAGCCCCCCGCCCGCAGACCCCGACAACCAACGGCCAGGGTTGTCGGGAAGAGGCCCTTGTCCTCATCAACATGGGGACAAGGTGCTTTGGGGTGGGGGGGCCACATGGCCCCCCCTTCCCCAAGGCACCCCCCATGTTGAGGGCACGCGGCCTGGTACGGCTCAGGAGGGGGGGGGGGCGCTCGCTCGTCCCCCCTTTCCTGGCCGGCCAGGTAGCGTGCTCGGACAGAGGTCTGATGTGGACTTGGGGGGAACCCCCACGCCGATTTATTTCGGCGTTGAGGTTCCCCTTTAAGTCCATACCAGGCGGCGGGTCCAGCGACCTATCCTTCGCGGAGACCCGCTCGAAATGAGCGGACTTTTCTCTGGGCGGGAAAAGTCCGTTCATTTCAAAAGTACGGCGGACTGGCACTCACACGGCCGGATTGTCCGCCGAAATGCGAGTCCGGCGGGAAGATTGGAGTGTAAAACTACTTTCTAAGTCCGCCGTACTTTCGGGTCAAAAAAGTATGCCGGAGGCTACACATGGGGGGATTGTCCGGCGGACTTGAGTTTGCCGGACTTTTCCACCCGCTTGTTTGATCGTGTGTACACAGCATTAGTGTTACATGGAGGCCCTGGAGGTATTTTACTTGTACTTGAGACTACATTCGGGAGGTGAGCAGCGCCCCTGTCCCAGAAAACGACTGAACATCTAACGTTTACCTACGTAGGCCATGTCTGCCCTGGGTGGCATTCCCCTCCTCCCTTTTTGTCTTTATTTTTCTTTTTTTCCCCGCCGCCATCCCCCCCCTCCTCTCTCTCTGTCTTTGCACTCTCTTCTCCCCCCGTCCTCCCTTTTGACTATGCCTTGTCTCCTTACTAGCCTTCGGGACCCAGAAGAACCCCAGGGTTCTGGACACGACCGGCTCATATTTTACTCTGGTTCACATAGGTCATGATAAGCTGGCTCGCTGTGGTCCCAGTTGTTCTCCATGATTACATTTGTCCGAACGGAGCTGCACTAGTTATACTGTACTACATGTCGGAGGTGGGGTTTCTCTCTTTTCTGCATGAAACTGTAGGACTCCCCTCTGAGAACCCAGAGTTATTTGGCTGCCTATTTTTTGTTACCATGTAATTGTGACCCTGGGTCATGCTGTATGGTTGACTGTTATATTTATGTTGTTCTACTTATACTTAATAAAAGAATTTAAAAAAAATAAAAAATAAGTCAATGCCAACAACTTAAAAAAAAGCCTATGGCATCGAGAAATCCCAAGCGATCTCCCATCCAGGTACTAACCGGGTCCCAACCCTGCTTAGTGTCTGAAATCAAATGAGATTTGGCTCTTTCAGGGTGATGCAGCCATAGTAGATTTTTTCAGGCACGCTCAACCCTCTTGACAAACGCCAAGATGGTCACCTTGGGAAACAAACAAAAAAAACAAGTCAACGGCAACAACATAAAAAGAAGCCTACAGCACCTAGTATTCCCAGGCGGTCTCCCATCCAGGTATTAACAAGGCGCGACCCTTTCTAGCCTCTGAGATCAGTGGAGATTGGGCGCTTTCAGGGTGATGTGCCCATAGGCAATCTCTTTGGGCACTCTCATCTCTCTTGAACAGTGCCAAGATAGTCACACTGGGAAACAAGCGAAAAAAAACAGGTCAACGCAAACAACATAAAAAGAAGAATACGGCACCTGGTATTCCAAGGCCGTCTCCCATTCAAGTACTAAATAGGCCCAACCCTTCTTATCCTCTGAGATCAGAAGAGATAGGGTGCTTTCAGGGTGATGCGGCTGTAAGCGATCTCTTTAGGCACTTTCAACCCTCTTGACAAATGCCAAAATGATCACTTTGGGAAACAAGAGAAAAAAACAGGTCAACACCAACAACATAAAAAGAAGCCTGCGGCATCTGGAAAACCCAGGCGGTCTCCCATCCAGGTACAAACCAGGCCCAACCCTGCTTAGCCTCTGAGACCAAACGAGATTGGGCGCTTTCAGGGTGTTGTGCCCGTAGGCAATTTCTTTGTGCACTCTCAACCCTCTTGACACATGCCAAGATGGTCACCTTGGGAAACAAGGGAAAAAAACAGGTCAACGCCGACAACATAATGAGAAGCCTACGGCACCTGGTATTCCCAGGCTGTCTCCCATCCATGTACTAACCAGGCCCATCGCTGCTTAGCCTCCGAGATCAGATGAGATTGGGCTCTTTGAGGGTGATTTGGCCGTAGGCACTCTCTTTGGGCACTCTGAAGACTCTTGACAAAGGCCAAGATGGTCACCTTGGGAAACAAGCTAAAAAAAACAGGTCAAAGCCAACAACATAAAAAGAAGCCTACGGCATCCAGTATTCCCAGGCGATCTCCCAATCAAGACACTAACCAGACCAGGTCCTTCTATGGCACCTGGTCTTCCTAGGCAGTCTCCCATCCAGGTACTAACCAGGCCTGACGCTGCTTAGCCTCTGAAATCAGACGAGATCGGGTGCTTTCAGGTTGATGTGGCCGTAAGCGTTCTCTTCAAGACACGCCCAACCCTCTTGACAAACGCCAAGATGGTCGCCTTGAGAAACAAGTGAAAAAAACAGGTCAAAGCCAACAACATAAAAAGAAGCCTATGGGCTTACAGCGGACCTTAAAAGATGGGACCCACTAGCTCTGTCATGGTTCGGACGCTGTAATGTGTTGAAGATGAAAGCGATGCCACGACTTCTGTATCTACTACAAGCCTTACCTATCAAAATACCCCAGACTTTCTTTCATGCGGTTAGCTCAATCTTTATCAAGTTCCTCTGGCGCGGCAAACATACGCGTATTGGTAGGGCAATGCTATTGCGACCGAAATTGCGGGGAGGTATTGGCTTCCCGGACCCTGCTCTATATTACACAGCGACGCACATGACACGGGTGGTTGACTGGTGCCGGCATGGGGAACTGAAGCTATGGGTCAAGCTAGAGCAGGAGATGGCGCGGGTTCCACTGGCTGGTCTGCCTTGGGCGGGGAGGCCATTGGAGCCCTGTGTGACTACTCACCCGTTAATTGGCACCTCGCTCGCCGAGATGGATAGTTTTTTTCACCTTTCCCACCTGACTAACTTCCCTTCTCCTATGACCCCAATTATTGAACATCCTAGATTCCCTCCGGGCCTGTCTGACCAGGCCTTTACCAGGCAAGCCCCGAAAGGGCTTCTGAGAGCAGCCCTATTTCTTGGACCCACGGGCTGGATTCCCACGGGGACCATACTGCTAGAGCAAGTACCTGTTGCATTGGATAGCTGGAGAGCTAGACAGCTCATCCATTTCCTCGGATCACTACCTAACCATTCGTTCTTCTCTAGACAATTCCACCCCTTCGAGGAACTTTGCCGGGATGATGGCCCAATTCGTGGTTCCCTCTCTAGGTCCTACCGAATCCTGACAGATGCACAATCCTCCACGGATCCGCCCTTCCTAGCTAAATGGAAAAGGGACTTACAAACTACATTCTCCAAACCACAGAAGGACAGAATACTCTTTTTCGCCCATAAGTCGTCACTCTGCAGTAAATATCAGGAGATCTCATATAAGCTGACACGCTGGTATCGTACACCGGTGGTGTTGGCCAAAATATTCCCCAGTCAATCTGACCGCTGCTGGCGCTGTGAGCAACAGGCTGGCACCATTCTCCACATTTTCTGGGAATGCCCTAAATTACAAACATTCTGGCAGCCTGTCCTGAGACTCATCCACAAGTTCACAGACATTTCTTTAGCCAATGATCCCGCAGCAGTTCTTCTCAATCTAACTCCTATGTCGAGAAAGCGTTATCATAAGTCCTTACTTAAACATCTCCTCAATGCAGCTAGGGCCTGCATCCCAAGTCAGTGGAAACAGCAATCTGCTCCAACGGTGACCCAGTGGTTCGCAAGGGTAAATGATATTGAACGAATGGAAGACCTGATTGCCACAATGAGGGATAAAATGGAGGAGCATGGGAACAGATGGTTCTACTGGACCCAGTTTCGCTTTTTGGAAGAATACCTCCGCGAGACATAGTAAGCTCATGGTGATCGTTGGAGATCGCTGTTCCAAACGTTGGACAGCTGATGAGCTGGTGAGCCGAGGGCGTCTCTTGCTCCCTGGGAGGGGACCCCACCCTATCCACTCCACCCACGACACCCCCTTACCCCTTCTTTTCCTTTTCTGCCATTTCCTTCCCCAATCTTCTCTTTCCCCTTCTCCCTCCTTTCAGTTCTACTATTTCCCTTCTTAACTCAAAAAAGGGAAAAGAAAATGGTATGTTCCGACCCCATTTGACTACTACACAATACTCTTCCCTTATCTATGGATATCTAAACTCTTCGAGGGTAGCAGGGCTAGTATCAATAATATTTTAAGTGGTAGAGGATCCCAACGAGATGGAGCTTTAATCTCATCTTGATATGACTGCAAAGCTGTACACGTGCTATTCTCCTCTGACTTATTACCATTGGCTCTGATATCCATGCAATATGATCGTTTGTTTGTAACTATTTGTATCACACATTCTGTGAAGTTGCCTTTGCATTGTATGTCGCATACTACTGAATAAAAAAAAAAAAAAAAAAAGAAGCCTATGGCACCTGGTATTCCCAGGCGGTCTCCCATCCAGGTACTAACCAGGCCCGACACTGTTTAGCCTCCGAGATCAGACGAGATTGGGCGCTTTCAGGGTGATGGGGTCGTAGGTGATATCTTCAGGCATTCTCAACCCTCTTGACAAATGCCAAGATAGTCACCTTGAGATACAAGCGATAAAAAACAGGTCAATGTCAACAACATAAAAAGAAGAATACGGCACCGTGTATTCCGACGCCATCTCCCATCCAGGTACTAACTAGGCCCAACCCTTCTTAGCCTCAGAGAAGAGAAGAGATTGGGTGCTTTCAGAGTGATGTGGCCATAGGCAATCTCTTCAGGCACTCTCAACCCTCTTGACAAACACCAAGATGGTCACTTTGAGAAACAAGCGAAAAAAAAAAGGTCATCGCCAACAACATAAAAAGAAGTCTACGAAACTTGGTATTCCCAGGCGGTCTCCCATCCAGGTACTAACAAGGCCCGACTCTTCTTAGCCTCCAACAACAAACTAGATCGGTTGCTTTCAGGGTGATGTGCCCGTAGGCAATCTCTTCAGGCACTTTCAACCCTCTTGACAAACGCCAAGATGGTCACCTTGGGAAACAAGCAAAAAAAAATAATAAGTCGGAAGCTAGAGACAATACAGCCCGAGTCCTCAATTTAATCCATGCGGCGCATGTACAGGGAAGGCCCTTGCTTATGTTGTCAACGGACGCGGAGAAGGCCTTTGACAGGGTGGCCTGGCACTTTTTTTTTTAACAGAAACATTTTATTAGACAAATCAGCATTACATTGCAAAGAATAGTAAATCCGATATTACACAGTTGTAGAAAGGAAAAAAACACCTTCATCCAGTAATCATTCTTAAATTAATAATCCAGCAGTACAGATAACAGTAACCATTACTCTATCATAATATGCAGGACATCCCCAGCAGAACTTCACAGCCATCAGGCAGGTACCTGACATTTGCGCGAGCCCACGGAAGGGGGGGGGGGGCAGGGAGGAAATGGTCGGGAGAGAGAAAACAGGGCGGTCAACCGGGTGGGGGGGATCCACCACCGTCTCAGCTCAACTCAAAGTTAGGGGGAGGGGGAACCAAGATCAGCGGACGCGTCTATCCAGGAGGACCAAATTTTATCAAATTTCCCTAGACATTGTCTACTTTCATAGGTCAACTTATACAGGGGGAGCACCAGGTTCACTGATCTCCTCCACGAGGCAAGGGTAGGGGGGTCTTCGAGTTTCCATCTCAATAGAATCTCGTGTCTGGCATAATACAATGCGAAGGTAAGGCACAGTTTGCAGTACCTGTCCCCTTCAACGTCTGCCAAATGGCTCAACAGTAGGGTTTGAGGGTCGACCTGAAGGTTCGACCCGGTCACAGCATTTAGCGTAGAAACCACTTCCTCCCAGTAGGGCTGGATTTTGGGACATGACCAGACCATTTGCCAGAAAGTGCCCATCTCCTGTTTACACCTTTGACAATTAGGGTCCCTTTGGGGGTAAATACACGCCAGCCTCTGCGGGGTGAATTAGGCCCTATGCAGGAATTTAAATTGTATAAACCTGTCTTTCGCGGCTATCATTGTTGGAATGTAAGAAGTCAGGCACTCCTCCCATTCCTCCTCCCCTAGGGGCGGAATGTCCGAACTCCACTTCTCCCGGGATTTGGTCAAACTAGTGTCATGTTCCACCGTGAGGTAAAGATATAAGGTCGACAGGGTTCTCCCCATCACCCTGGAAGTCAGTAGATGTTCAATGGAGTCCGATTCCAGAGTCAGAGAGGCAGGAAACTGAGCCCCAAAGGCTTGCTTCAGTTGCCAATATCTGAACTGGAAAGAAAGTGGAAGCTCATATGTACGTCTCAGTTCTTGGAAAGTCATTAGCCTACCCTGATAAACTATGTGCTTTAAAGTGACGATTCCTCTTTTCGCCCACAGAGAAGGGTCTGGGATACTATTCAGGTGAGGGAGCATGGGGTTGCCCCATAGGGGCATATGTGGGGAGATGTGGTTGGGCTTTCCATAGCTCCTCCTTGTCTCCCGCCAGAACCTCACCGTGGTACGCATCAAGCCCGTCATGGAGGAGCTCGCCCTAAGCCCCCGAAATGGTAGGTTACTCAGAGCTGCATAGGAGCCAAGGATGGCTGCCTCCAGGGTGACCGCCGGGTTTTGTGTGGGCTGGGAGAACCACCACCGAATTGTGACCAAAACGGCCACCCAGTAGTAGATCTGAAAGTTTGGGAGCGCCAGGCCCCCCCCCCCCCGATAGTGGGAGATATAGTATCTGCTTAGCTACCCTGGGGGGTCTCCCAGCCCAGACAAAGGATATCAACAGACTCTCCAGTCTCTGGAAAAAAGTCCTGGGAATGTGGATGGGGGTATTATGAAAGAAGTACAGGTACTTGGGGAGATAGATAATTTTTAACAAATTGACTCTGCCCACTGGGGATAAAGGGAGAGATCGCCATGCCGCGCACCTAGCCCCTAATTGTGTCATGAGTGGCTGTATATTGTCCTCCAGATAGTTCTGAACTCTACCACTGACCTTAATCCCCAGGTATATAAAACTTTCCACTCATTTAAGCTGTGGATGAGGCATGCGAGGGGTCGAGGAGTGGGGTGGGAAAAGAACCGATTTGTCCCAATTGATGCGGATACCTGAGTACCGACCGAATCGATTAATCAGTTCCAGTGCAGTGCCCAAAGTAGACGACGCGTCCGCTAAATAAAGCAGAGCGTCATCTGCATACAAGGACAGCTTTTCCTCGATGGGCCCTACTTGTATCCCCTTTATCCCAGTATCCGCTCTCAGCAAAATAGCCAAGGGCTCCATCGAGAGGACAATTTTCGCATCCACATTTAACAGTGATATAGAGCGGTATGACGAACACAAGGTGGGGTCTTTCCCCAGCTTGGGGATCACCACTATGATCGCCTCGCTCATGGTGTCGGGAAGTTTATCAATATGCGACGACGCAGAGAATAGATGGTGGAGTCTTTCAGAGAGCTCCGTAGCGTAGTGCTTATAGAATTCCGCCGGGATTCTGTCCGGTCCCGGTGTCTTACCCGCCTGCATAGATTTAAGCGCCTGGAGAATCTCCAGAACCGTGATAGGGGCGTCCAGCCTATTTCGGTACGTTTCTGTGAGGATTGGTATATCTATGTCGGCCAAGTAGGTTGTTAGTTCTTCCTTACTGTAATCCGACCTAGAGGTGTAGAGAGATGTATAAAACTCCGCAAAACAGTTATTAATCCCGTCTGGGGTGTGAAGCAACTGACCGGATTTGTCCCTGATATGTGAAATGCTCAACCCCCCTGCCTGTTCCCTGGAGAGCCAGGCCAGCATCCTCCCCGACCTCTCCCCCGCTCAAAGATCCGCTGGGACTGAGCCAGCATTCTCTTCTGGGTGAGAGAGGTACGAAGATCAACAGCCTCCCTGGTCAGGATTTGCAGTTGCCGATAATGTTGAGCGTCCCGAGTGTGGACAAAAAGAGCCTCCGCGCAGACCGCATCTCCCTCAGCTTTTTTTTAGCTCTGCTCTACGTTCCCTGCGTATTTTGCCAATGATAGTCTGATAGTGCCCCCTCGTGGTAGCCTTAAAGGCATCCCAGACTACCGTGGCCCCAGCCGAACCTGCATTCTCCTCCCAATAGCTGTTCAATTCGGTCCTAAAATGAGCATCCACAGCGGCATCTGAGATCCAGAACCTGGAAAGCCTCCATAGTCTAACCGCTGGTCCCAGGGAAAGATCCAATGTCAGAAACAGAGGTGCATGGTCCGATATCCCCCTGGGCAATATTTGTATGTCTACGACCCTTGGGAGGACTGGGCTCCGCGCAAAGACCAAGTCAATGCGGGAGAATGTTTTATGGGTGGCAGAGTGACATGTAAATGCCCGAGACCCGGGGTGTCTCCACCTCCAGACATCCGTCAGGCCATATGTGTCTGCCCAGGCAGCCAGCCCAGGTCCATGGTGTCCCCCTGGAGTCAGTCTGTCCATGTCTGGGTCAGGAACTAGATTAAAATCACCCAGGATAAGAGCATTATCAGAGGCAAACTCGGCCATCTTGCTAGTGATTTGGTTCAGCACCAGCAATGAGGCCGGCGGGGGCAAGTATAATCCCACAATGGTCCAGGTCATTGAGTAAATTGTCGCATGAATAATGACATACCTGCCGTCCGGGTCCAAGGCCAGATCCAGGAGCCGAAAGGGGAGGGACTTCAATACTAGGACACTTACCCCCCTGGCAAAACTAGAGTGGGTGGAGTGGTAATGGTACCCCACCCAGGATTTTTTGAGGGAAAGAAGTCTACTGCCGATGAGGTGCGTTTCCTGGAGTACGCATATGTGTGGGTTATAACTTTGAAGAAATTGGAACACCAGGGATCGCTTAACCGGGGAGTTCAATCCCCTGGTGTTCCAGGATACAATGTTAAGTGTAGACATGGATTCTGGGGGCAGTGGAAGGATCAGGATCATTGTGGAACCCTGCTTCCAGATTGGACCGCTGGACCCGGGACATACATATCCGAGGACAATGCAACACTGAAATATCAATATTTTTAGTAAACAAGTACAACAAAACTAAACAGAGAACTGTTTAGTTCTGTTTAGATAACCCCAATAACCATACATGAAAAAAGAAAAAGGGAAACAAAAGTCCCTGGCCCCGTTAGGGGAACAGTCCCCACCCCCCACCCCACCCAACCCCCTTAAACTGAGGAGGGTATTCATCCCAAAGTGTATCAGCTCGCCGGCTGCAACTGGGGGGGTTTAGGTAACCAAGTGAGCGGCTCACTAGGCGTGAGGCAACCGCCTGCTCTATGAAGGAGGCTGACAGGGACATGGATCTGGGAGGATAAAGAAAAATTGCAGTTTGTCCCATCAGTGAAAATGATCCAAAAAGGGGAAGAAGGAACATATGGTATGAGCCCCCATGCTCCAGGAGGGAGCAGGAAAGGGCAAAGAGGAGCGGCATGTCACAGCCTTCTCCCGACCGTATCTCAGGTCCGGTCCCGCTACCGGGGAGGTTGCTGCCAGCATTAGAGGTGAGCCCACCATCGGTGCAAACAGGGCACAACAGGTGCAACAAAGGCCGTGGGCATCCCAACAGTAGAATGGGTTGTAAACAATTCCGAAGAGGTAGTTAGTCGATCAGCGGGCCGGCGCCAGCGAATCAATCCAGGCGTCTCTCCATCCTGGACTCGTAGACGGGCCGGAAAAAGAACACTATAGCGGATGTTACGTGCTCTCAAAGCCGCTTTCACGTAATCAAAGGATTTCCTCGGGGCGTGGTCTCGGCATGCAGCGGTGAGGATGCACTGTCCCTGAGCTCCGGCGCTGACCCCGGTATTTTAGCACTTATTCGCCGCATGAACTACTCCACACGCCCGGGAACGATCTGTAGGAGAACCGGCAAGTCCCTGCCGAAGAAGGGCGCGCCCGAGGGATCGATCAAACGGTTCCTGGCGGAGCCTGATGAGGTGGGGGACATGGATGGCCTAGGCCGCTCTCCGCTTACCATGAGCGCGGCCCCAGGCCTGAACGCAGATCGCAATCCACGGCCTCGTCGGCGGGTTCTGACAGGGAAGAGAGTGAGACAAGACGATCGGAAGTAGCAGCGCTGGTGAGCGGACTTCCTACTAAGTCTGAACTGGCATCGATGCTCATGGGGCTAGAGAAATCCATCAAAAGAGAAGTGTCCGCTGTCCGTTCGGATCTCGCGCAAGTTTTGGACCCCGTAGAGGAGACCGAGCAGAGGCTGGACAGGCATGCTACCGCCATTAGGTCTCTGCAAGCAACTGCCCGCTCTCGCTATCGCTCATCGGTCTGCCCTCTATAAGATGGAGGACCAGGAGAACCGTAACAGACGGAACAACATCCGGATCCTCCCAACGGTAAGAGGCATCTTTAACGGCCTATTGGGGAATGCGGCTGACCATCCTTTGAAAATTGACCGAGTTCACAGGGCCCTCCGCCCTCGTAACCTGGCGGCGGAGACTCCGCGTGATGTGATCTGCAGAGTGCACTATTTTGAAGAGAAGGAACGCATCATGAAAAAACTCAAGGGGACCCCAGTCCTGGACTTTGATGGGGCGTCACTCTCTTTTTTTCCTGATTTGGCCAGGGAGACTCTGGAGAGGCGTCCCCTAACTGAGAAACTGCGCTTGTCCTCCATCAACTACCCTTGGAGTTTCCCTGCCGCCCTGATCGCACACAGAGATGGGAAGACGGCGGTTCTGCGGTTCCCAGAAGATCTGGAAAAATTCTGCATGGATGTGAGCATATCCCCGCCGGATTTACCGGGTTGGCAGGAAGGCATCCCACCCCTACCGAATAATCCTGAGGAGCCATGGCAGAGAGTGTCCCGCAAGCAACGCGTCCCCTCTTTTAGCCCAGCTAATATGCATGCATAGATGGCACATCTGATGGCGCTCTTCTGTCCAGTATTCCGCACTGATGGCGCGGCTTCCCTGGTCCCACAAGTATAACAATTTGTTTATGTTACCTTTCATTTTTATTTCTGTTTTGGTGTTTAACGCCATACTCTCTCAGCTGCCTACGGGGTGTCTAATTTAATGGGAAGGAAGTGTTGGAGTGCCTACGGGTGGTCCTGCACCGGGGACACTTGGGACATGCCTCTGACTGTCTCTACCTCATGACACTTGGATCCCCTATTGTGAACGTTGGTGGCTGGTGTTCTCGGTTCTTGTGTTTCCCTAAGTGTACATGAACTCTGTGCTATTTCTTTCATTTATGTGTTATTATATACTTTGTAATTTGGGGTTGGAGCCGGAGCTGCGGCCTGCGACTTCTGTTTTAGACGGTTGCGGGTTGCTGCTGCCTGGCCACATGTGTTTTCCCTCCGGGGGGGCGTTGGGTGGGTCTTGGCCCCCGGGCTCCAGCCGTTTCGATGGCTGGGGCTCCGGGGGGGGGGGGGGGGGGCCCGGTCAATTGCTCCTTTACTGCACTGCGATCTGCTGTGTGCGCATGCCGCGGTAGACCCAATTGGGTCTGGGTTGTGTGTGCTGCAGGGGTTGCAGGTCATAACCTGTAATACTTACCTTCTCACTACTCTCCTTCTCTTTCCTCTCCTTTTCACACTTTTTCTTTCATCCCCCTGCCCTTTACTTCCCCTGCCTCTGGTCCTGTTTCCTGGTAACGGGCTGTATTTGGAGTTCTCTGACGGATCCCCATGGCCGCGGTGGAATTGTTATCGTTAAACGTGAGGGGCCTCCATGCCCCTGGTAAACGTCATAGCCTATACCGGGAACTGGGTCGCCTGTGGGGGGACATTGTCTTCTTGCAGGAGACCCATCTTACCCACACCACTTCGGTGAAATTATTCTCCCCGCAATACCCAATCTGGTATTATAGTCATTTTGATGTGCATAAGGCAAAGGGTGTGGCCATTGGGTTCCGTGGAGGTACCCCTTTTAACATGGTAGAGATGTTGAGTGACCCTCACGGACGCTTTCTGTTCCTCAGGGGCAGCCTGGGTGGGATGCCATGTACGTTGGCGACCCTCTATGCTCCTAATCGAGATCAGGCCACTTTTATTGCCACTACGCTTGGGAAATTGAGGGACTTTGCTAGTGGATGTGTTATCCTGGCTGGAGACTTTAATGTCCCCTTGGAACCAGTGTTTGATACGTCCGTGGGCAGGTCTTCAGTTCCTCGTAAGCGTCTTGCATACATTCGTAAACGCTTGTGTGACGCCCAGTTAATGGACGCATGGAGGATAATGCATCCGCGAGCAAGAGACTATACATATTACTCGAGCGCCCACCAATCCTATTCCAGGATTGATTTTTTTTTCTTGATCACCACCACCTTTCCCTATTGACAAATTCAGTAAATGCTTCATCAACCATATCTGATCATGCCCCCATTTTGCTTACCATTAATATCTCTTTGTTGCCCCGAAAACCAGCCAATTGGAAATTAAATGAGAACCTTATTAGTGAGGAGGCAGACAAAATACACATACAAGAGGAACTAAATCAGTATTTCAAAGATAATACCCACCCAGACATTTCCCCAGGAGTACTGTGGGAAGCCCATAAGGCCCATATGAGAGGTAAATTCATGGAGTTGGGCTCCAGAAGGAAAAAGGAATTTGCGCAGCAACAATCTAAACTATTGTTAGAAATTAGCGCCCTTGAGTCACAACACAAGGCCAGTCTCGCTCAAGCCACACTACATAACCTAACAATGAAGAGGGAGGAGTTGAAGGCCATGTACCATGAGCAATGGAAACGGGAAGCCCGTAGGGTGTCACAAAAATTCCATGAATGGGGTAATAAACCGGGGAGGCTTTTGGCTCGTTCCCTACAACAGGCAAAAACCGGGGCTTTCATTGATAAAATTAAGACAGCTTTTGACGCTCTCACGCATGAGACCACAATTATAGCCAAGGAATTTCATGCTTTTTTACCAACGCCTATACCATGTCCCTCACGCTGTGCCAGACTTGGTGGTTAGGAGAACTCTGATCCAAGAATATCTACAGCAGGCCAACTTGCCCAAACTGAACTCTGACGCCCTCGCCTCATTGGACGGAGAGTTTTCTGTCCAGGAGTTCAAAGTAGCACTGAAGGCTATGGCGAGTGGCAAGGCCCCTGGACCGGATGGCTTTACAGCCTTTTACTATAAGGCCTTTGCGGAGATCCTGCTGCCTCACCTCTTATGCTAACACGATCTCACAGGGGGGGACACTTCGTCCGGAGACGCTGCATGCACATATCTCGGTGATTCCTAAGTCAGGGAAGGACCCTAGTTTATGCGGGAGTTATCGACCTATATCTCTCTTGAATCTAGACGCTAAACTGTATGCCAAAGTTATAGCAAACAGGCTTCTACCCCTACTTCCACGCTGGGTTTCCAGTGATCAGACTGGGTTTATCCCGGGTAGGGAGGCACGCGACAATGCTCTCCACACCCTGTCCCTGATGGCTTGTGCTAGGGGGTCCGCCCAGCCCACCCTGTTACTTTCTACAGACGCGGAAAAGGCGTTTGTCAGGGTGGACTGGGAGTATCTCATGGCGACCCTGTCTCACTTGGGAATCAGCCAAACTTTTCTATCTCACATTTCAGCACTATACCATTCCCCTACAGCTCAAATTCGTGTTAATGGTACCCTAAGTGAATCATTTACACTCTATAATGGTAGACGTCAGGGCTGCCCCCTCTCGGCGATTTTATTCCCTCTATCCCTGGAACCCTTCCTCTCTACAATTAGACACAATCCAAACATCCATGGGATCACTGTTGGTGATCGAGAACACAAATACGCTGCTTATGCGGATGATATTCTATTCTACATACAACAACCCCTGATTTCCCTTCCCAATCTGATGTCTGCCTTCTCACAATTCGGTCTCTCTGTCTAAATCAGAGATTCTTAACGTCTCTATCCCCGGGGAAACTGTAGTTCGTCTTAGAGACTCCTTCCCTTTTAGCTGGCAAACACACAAAATGAAATATTTAGGCATCTACCTCACACCTAAACCCCAGACTCTATTTCGCCTTAACTATATACTCCTTCTTAATGCAATTCGAATGGACTTACAAAGATGGTCCCAAGTCGCACATTCGTGGTTAGGGAAAATGAGTGTGATTAAGATAAATATCCTACCCCGGATTCTGTTTTTATTCCAGATGATTCCAGTGGGTATTCCAGCTAGTTTTTTCCCGCTCATAGATTCACTGATCTGCAGATATGTTTGGAACAGAAAGCGTCCGAGACTGTCCCGAGCCTTTCTAACCAGACCTAAACGGCTGGGGGGCCTGGCTTTACCTAACGTGAAACTTTACTTTTTAGCCGTTGTTTTCAACAGGATATCAGACTGGAAATATCACAAACATTCTAAACTATGGGTTGCCCTTGAATTGGCGCTCAGTGGCACGGACCTCTACACCCAAGTGTGGATTCCCAGCAAACATAGGTCGTTAGCACCTAGCTCCTCTCCTCTCACCTATTCTACTCTACGGATCTGGGACTCGATATGTAAACAGCACAAGTGGTTATATCACTCTCCCATTATGCCTCTGACGGGTCATAATTACTTCCCACCAGGAAACATTGACCCCAGAATTCATTCCTGGAATCTGGGTAATACACCCCTGCTACACCACGTCACCAACCAGGATGGCATTGTGCCTTTATCTCAACTAATTCCTCCCTCACGGGCAATGCCCATGGATCACTGGACCTACCGTCAACTGGCTGCCTTTGTACACTCCCTGCCGAAACCATTGCGCTCACTGGCTGATTTAACACCGATTGAATCGGCCTTCACGGAGGACCAGCCGGTGGAGAGGCCTTTATCCTTTTTTTACCACGCTTTACAGCTTTTGTTGATTAAGGGCTTCCCCTCCTTTTTGTCTAATTGGGAGAAAGACCTGCGCAGCGAGGTTTCGGAGGCACAAAAATCTACTATAATATCGATGGCTCATCTAACATCTACTGCCTCCCACACGGCAGAAGTGAACTATAAATTGTTAACGAGATGGCATTATACCCCAGCTGTCCTACATAAATTGTTCCCTCAGACATCGTCTCTTTGTTGGAGAGGCTGTGGGGAACGTGCCACACATGCCCATATCTGGTGGTTCTGCCCACTCATACGGCCATACTGGCTAACTATTCTACATTGGATGAAAGTCATTCTGGGTTATGAGTTACCCAATGACCCATGGGTCATACTTTTTCATGGCACTGGCTCCCCAGCAGGATCCTATAGAAAATCTTTGACTCCACATTTGCTTAATGCTGCAAAGGCACTTATTCCACGTAGGTGGAAGCAACCCACGGCTCCCTCTTTACGTCAGTGGCTGATAGAGGTAGATCGCATGTATTATTTAGAGGATCTTACCTACTCCCTACAGAATAAATCAGACCTGGGGAAAAAGATTTGGTCCTGCTGGTTAGCCTTCAAGTGTACAAAGGGGTATACGGACATTATTTCACAAGATGGATAAGTTATTGTACTATCAGGTGTCCCGTCTCTTTGGCGGGGATAGGGCCGAGGCAGACCCTTCCTCTCTCTTCCCCTTCCTCCCCTACTCTTTCTGGTTCTTGACCTTCTTCTCTCTATCTTTCCTTTCCACTCTTTTTCTCCCCTCGCTTCCTTTCTATTAGCTTGGTACGATGTTATTTGATTGGCGCACCAAGGGACTTTGCAGTCATGCAGTCGCAGTCCCAATTATTGGTTGGTCACTGCTCTTTTTGTTAAGCTGGTGGGCTTAGAACATAAACGGATATTTACTTTCGAGTTGTTAACACCTCGGTGTAATATGCCTTGCACTATAATATCTGCAGCCCCTGTCTTACTTTGCATTGTATACTGTATGTGCCAAGCTTCCTGTTATTGTTTCTTTGTTTTCTTCTTTTTCAATAAACATAAATTAAACAAAAAAAAATCAAAGGATTTCCTGAGCTTCTGAGTCTCCACCGAGTAGTCAGGGAAGATCATCAGTCTGGCATTCTGATACTGAAGGTCGCCGACCGTTCTAGAAGCGTGGAGAACTGCATCTCGGTCTCTAAAATTAAGGAGGCGGAGGATGAAGGTTCGCGGGGGGGCTCCAGGAGGCCCCGGTTTAGGTGGTACACGGTGTGCCCTTTCCACTGTGTAGTGAGGCGAGAAACGAGCATCAGGGAGGAGGTCCCGCAGCATGCCCTCCACAAAGCAGGTGGGGTTGTTCCCCTCAGCCCCCTCTGGGAGGCCGACAATGCAGAGATTATTGCGCCGGTTCCTATTCTCGGCATCTTCAGCTCTGTATTCCAAGACTTTAACTTTAGTTTGAAGGGTGCGAAGTGCAGCTCCATGTTCGGACACTGTGTCTTCAGTATTGCTCACCCTTTGCTCGGTCTCAGTAACCCTGGATCTGAGTTTGTCTATATCCTGTCTGATAAGACCCATATCCAACTGCACGGCTTCCATTTTGGCTGTTAGGGGGGTTTGACAAGTGGCAATGGCCACCATGACCTCCGCCAGCCAGGGAGGCCGGGACTCGGCTGGATCCATGGGGGCCGTCTAGGAAGCTCTATGGGCACTCCGTGTGGTACGGGTCTCCTCCTGGGGGACCAAGTCTGCCCGGGGGGGTCTGGCTAGGATGGAAAAGACAGACGCTTGCCCCCTTTACTAAAATTCTTGCCTGAGTTCCAGCGCCTCATTCAGATAGAGTGGCACAGGACAAGTCCAGGTGGGTTCAGAGAGCGTCCACCGGCAGATCTCTGATGCCCCGGCTGTAGAGTCCGGGTGTCTTCGGGCCGTGAAGGGAGGGCTGTGGTGTGTGTGGGCAGAAGGGCCCGTTCCCGTGCCTTGGTCCGTCGGCTGGGGTCCTCCAGGACAGCTGGGGCATTAAAGAAGTCCCCTGCCCGGTTTCACCCTGCAGGGGCCGTCAGGAGGGCCGCCCCCGAACTAATCGATGTCCCAGAGGGCCCTGTATACCGGGGGGGCGGGGGGTCAGCAACCCCCCCAAGACAGGGCCCCTCTCCTCCCTATATGATGTGCAGGCTAGGCAGGGGACCTCACCTCAGTGCAGGGGGGGGATTGCAGGTTGGAGCCCCCGGGCAGTCCGTAGGCCATCAGGAAAGGCCCCGGTCACGGCCTACTCGCCTCCGGATGTCCAGGCTCTGCCCCACCTCGTATGGGTCCGCCACAGGCCGTGGGGGGCGTCACTCCGGGAGTGCTGCAGTTGCTCGGGCGGGGGCCATCAGGAAAGGCCGCGGTCGCGGCCTACTCACCGCCGGAGGTCCGGATTCCGTGTCTGGGCCGCAATCATCCATCAGGCAGGGGTCCACCCTCTGTGCAGCCACCGGTCTCGGGGTCCCGAATCGATCATCCGCGGACACCGCGCTCCGCCGCCCGGGCGGGGGCCGCCAGGAAAGGCAGCGGCTGCGGCCTAAAACACCGTCAAGGCCACGGAGTGGCCGGGAGAGTGCGGCGCCCTCAGTCCTCTCCCGCTGGGCCACGGGGCTAACAGACACCAACCCCGGGCTCCGGAGGGGCTGAATGTGGAGGAGGAAAGACAATCCTGGATCCGGGAAAGTTTATCAGAAGCGGAGCTCACTAAAAAAGCAGCCACTCACAGTGCCATCCTGGCCACGCCCCCCTGGTAACGCCCCTCGGCCTGGCACTTTATGCAGGCCACCCTGGAACATATAGGTCTTGGCCTCAACATGATGAGCTGGGTAATGTCGCTTTACTCCACGCCGTCGGCAGCGGTACGGGTGAACGAGTGGTGCTCGGACTCTTTCCCCATCACTAATGGGACGAGGCAGGGGTGCACTCTGTCTCCCCTAATTTTTATTCTGACATTGGAACCACTTATGTGTCACGTTCGGAATGACCTGAATATTACTGGCATATCCAAACCCTCGGCACACCACAAAATTTCAGCGTACGCTGACGATCTAATTTTTTCCGTCTCCAATCCACACATTTTGCTTCCCAATATACTCGCATCTCTCCAGCTATACGGCAGCCTATCAAACTATAAAATCAATTGCGCCAAGTCGGCTGTATTGAATATATCGGTCCCGGATGGTGAGGCCAAGAGGCCTGGTTCGGGCGCTGTAATGCATTCAAAATGATGGCCCTCCCGCGGATCTTATACTTGTTCCAGACATTACCGATCTGGTTACCCCCAATTTTTTTCAGACAACTGCAGGTGCTGCTCCGGGACTTTATTTGGGCGCGCAAACCGCCCAGAGCCCGTTTGCAATTGCTTGCCAGACCAAAGGACAAGGGGGGTCTGGGTCTCCCAGATCTGAGAAAATACTACAGAGCGACTCTGCTAGCGAGAGTCGTTGATTTGCATTGTAATGGCCCACACAAGCAGTGGGTGGAGATGGAGATTGAGGATGGATCCATTCCCCTATTGACCTCCCCGTGGCTCCTGTCCTCCCTACCAAAAGACCTCAGAGATCACCCTGTAGTGGGAGCTACATTGGCTGTTGTGCGGAGGTTGTTCCGCTGCACACACATTGCTCCCCTGCCGTCACCAATGACTCCGGTTATAGGTAATCCAGACTTCCCACCGGGATTTACCAACAAGAAACTGCGACAGTTGACAGTGGTGGGGAAACAGCGTCTGGGAGAGGTGTGGCCCTCGGGAGGGCTCCTGACCACGCAAACTGTCGCCGAGCTTTCTGACCCTCCGCTTGACTTGTTTAGTGCTTATCAACTTTGTCACTTTCTTCTGGCCATACAAAGGGCCCCCTACACTCCTAGAGTCCTGACGCCCTATGAATCCATCTGTCACAAAAGGGAACCTGTGCGACACACCCTTTCCCTCCTGTACAACCTATTGAGTAGTCAGGAGGAGGAGTCGACCCCACCATTTATCCACAAATGGGAGAGGGACTTAGGCATCACATTTACCCCACAACAGATAGGGAAGATCCTGACCTTAGTACATAAAGCTTCCATCGCAAACCAATATCAAGAATCAGGATACAAGATAGTCTCACGCTGGTGTAGAGTCCCATACCTTCTGAAAAAAATGAATAGATCGATCTCGGATGTTTGTTGGAGGTGCAATTCAGATACGGGGACCATGGGACACATTTTCTGGGCATGCCCGGCCTTGAGGAACTTTTGAGTGGAGGTGACTGGGACGATAAAAACTCTCACAAATGTAGATATCGCAGACAACCCAGCAGCGTGCCTTCTACACTTGACCGAACAGCCTGTTCGAAAATACAAAATACCCTCACGATGCAACTCCTGAATGCCGCCCGGGCCTGCATTCCCACACTGTGGAGGCAGCCTCAGCCCTCATCCAAGGTGCTGTGGTATTCCAAAGTCAATCATATTCTCCGGATGGAAGAATTGACCGCCACCCTTCACAACACTGAAGAGGCATTTAAGCCGCGTACACACGTAGCCGTCTGTCCGACGTACTTAGTCTGGCGGACTTCCCGCCATACTGTCTGTCGGACTTTCCGAACGGGCTACTTGCCCACACACGGCACTTTTTCAGTGGACTAATACGGAGTACTAAGTCCGCCGTACTAAATGAACGGACTCGCCCACACACGCGGAAGAAAGTCCGCTCATTTCGAGCGCATGTCAAGGTAGGCGGGGCCCGTGAAGGATACGTCGCTGGACCCGCCGCCTGGCTTATTGTGAGCGGAGGACTCAGCGAGGCAACATCTGAAGAAGAAGAAGAAGAAGAAGAAGAAGAAGAAGAAGAAGAAGAGAAGGACAGAAGAACGGAAGGCGGCGGCGGCAGAAGACCAGGCCACCGCCTGTAAAAGAGCTAGAAGAAGGCAGAAGAATTGACCGCCACCCTTCACAACACTGAAGAGGCATTTAGTGTTACATGGAGGCCCTGGAGGTATTTTACTGGTACTCGAGACTACATTCGGGAGGTGAGCAGCGCCCCTGTCCCAGAAAATGACTGAACATCTAACGTTTACCTACGTAGGCCATGTCTGCCCTGGGTGGCATTCCCTCCCCGCTCCCTTTTTGTCTTTATTTTTCATTTTTTCCCCGCCGCCACCCCCCCTACTCTCTCTCCGTCTTTGCACTCTCTTCTCCCCCCGTCCTCCCTTTTGACTATGCCTTGTCTCCTTACTAGCCTTCGGGGCCCAGAAGAACCCCAGGGTTCTGGACACGACCGGACCATCTTTTACTCTGGTTCACATAGGTCATGATAAGCTGGCTCACTGTGGTCCCAGTTGTTCTCCATGATTACATTTGTCCGAACGGAGCTGCACTAGTTATACTGTACTACATGTCGGAGGTGGGGTTTCTCTCTTTTCTGCATGAAACTGTAGGACTCCCTTTTGAGAACCCAGAGTTATTTGGCTGCCTATTTTTTGTTACCATGTAATTGTGACCCTGGGTCATGCTGTATGGTTGACTGTTATATTTATGTTGTTCTACTTATACTTAATATAAGAATAAAAAAAAATTAAAAATAAGTCAATGCCAACAACTTAACTAAACTAAGCCTATGGCATTGAGAAATCCCAGGCGGTCTCCCATCCAGGTACTAACCAGGTCCCAACCCTGCTTAGCCTCTGAGATCAAATGAGATTGGGCTCTTTCAGGGTGATGCGGCCATAGTAGATTTTTTCAGGCACGCTCAACCCTCTTGACAAACGCCAAGATGGTCACCTTGGGAAACAAACAAAAAAAACAAGTCAACGCCAACAACATAAAAAAAAGCCTGCAGCATCTGGAAAACCCAGGAGGTCTCCCATCCAGGTACAAACCAGGCCCAACCCTGCTTAGCTTCTGAGACCAAACGAGATTGGGCGCTTTCAGGGTGTTGTGCCCATAGGCAATTTCTTTGTGCACTCTCAACCCTCTTGACAAATGCCAAGATGATCACCTTGGGAAACAAGCGGAAAAAAAACCATGTCAACGCCAACAGTTACTGATCAATCCCGACAATGCTTAGCCTCCGAGATCAGACAAGATCAGGCACTTTCAAGGTGATGGAGCCATAGGCGATCTCTTCGGGCACTCTCAACCATCTTGACAAACGCCAACATGGTCATCTTGGGAAACAAGCAAAAAAAAACAAGTCATTGCCAACATTGGAGGCTAAGCAGGGTTGGGCAATCAGTTTCCTTGCCTGAAATAGGCATCTCAGAACTGCCATCTGGCTGCTTCCCGGGTTTCCAACTCCTTCAACTAATCCCAGGAGACAATACTTCGCCTCCATCCTGGTGGAGGTTCCAAACACCCGATCAATGGTTGCTGTCACCTCCGTCCAGTAGCGGATCAACTTCGGGCATCTCCAAAACATGTGCATCATGTCTCCCCCCATATTCCCGCACCGGGGGCAACTTGCGTCCAGCCGTTCGGCCAAATTGAAAAAGTTTACCAGGAGCATAATAGGTTCTATATAATAAGAACAGATGTGACATCCTCTGAGGAGAGCCACAATTCACCACAGGCAGGATTCCTGTGGCCAATTATAGCTCAGGGGGGTTTAGAACACACCCCACACTATATATAAGGCTGCCAGCGCGGCGGCCTTGCATAGTGTGTTGCGGTGGTCAGGGAAAGAGGACGATAGGCAGGGACAGTGTCTTTACTGCTTGGGAACCTAGCACTGTTACAGTGGGTGTTATGTGCCTCCTGCACAGTACACACCTGAAGCTACCCTTTATTACTGGTGTTCAATTTCTGCAATATACGCATCTGCAGTGCAGAAGTTAGAGTGGGTGTTGTGTGCCTCCTGCACAGTATACACTTTATTGCTGGTGTTCTGTTTCTGTAATACAGGAACCTAGCACTGTTACAGTGCTAGGGTGTACAGAGAAGCTGGTATATATAGAAGACTACAGCATACAGAAGAAAGGCTAGTGAATACAGAATACAGACTCGTGTATGTAGATAGGCTTGAGTATACAGAGATGCTAGAGTAAACAGTAAGGCTGGGGTACACAGAGAGGCTAGTTTAAAGAGAGGCTAGTATATACAAAGATGTTAGTGTATATAGAGAGGTTAGTGTATAGAGAGAGTCGAGTGTATACAGAAAGGACAGTGCATATAGAGAAGCTAGTGTATACAGAAGACAGTCTTGGGTATATGTATCTAGAGACTTCTGCGCTCTATGGAAAAAGTGAAAATAGCTAGTGAAAAAAGCAGCAGTCACTAAATGAGTTGTCTCTCACTGCTGAAAATTAGAATAAAGAATGTGATGCGCTGATTTCAAACCATACAATAATCGCAGTAAGCCACAAATATGCGATTATAAAATTATATAAAGTGCAACTGTGCATAAATAAGTCAAAAAATGCCCCTGTGCATATATTTAGAGTAATAGCTAGTGTATAGACCATTAGATAACTCTATGTGCAAAAAGACGCAAATTTGTCATATAGACTAAAATCCATATATAGAGTGTGTAAACTTATTACAATATGTACAAAGTGGAGCAAAGACAGATATCTGTGCATATGTTAAAGTGATAACTAGTGCATAAACCATAAAGTGACTTTATGTGCAAACAGACGCAAGTTTATCATATAGACTAAAATACATATATATAAAGTGGGTGAGACTTGTTGCAAAGTATAAAAAATGGAGCAAAAAAAACAGGTATAAAAAAGAAGGAAAAAATATATATAAAATATTAAATCCAAGTGACCAACGTGATTAAAATGTCCCATACACAATCAGATCAAATCGTGCAATTCGGTAAACACACTGAATAAAACGTGCAACGTGCTGGGCAGTCAATCCATCCGTGATGGTCCGTGCAGAAAGTGCAAATGCTATGTAATTACCTCACTGCTGTGGGTAAACAGCAAAATAAGTAATGGACATCAGGATGATTGCAGAGACGGCTGTGTAACACAATCTTTAGGAGACTTCTCTAACTTCCTCATGAATGGCAGGTAAACTCAAGGAAATGGATTAAAGAGGACCGCCATAGTGTAGTATTTCAAACATGTATCAATTTTATTAAAAAGGTTTTAAAACTACTCACAAGCGAAGTATGGATAAGCACATAAGACAGACAGCATAAAGTTAAACCGGATATGGGCGTCACTTCCGGGTTCCTACGCGTTACGTCGTGGAGACTTCAACCGGGATGTTTACACAGGGTACAGGAAGTGACTTAAAGGTGTACTGGGCGGGACTCCGCCGCCCATTTAATTAGTATGCCGATGCTCCGCTGTGTAAGCATAGAAATGCTAATGGGGGGGGGCCAGTTAAAATTAGATACACTGGATGACCTCCCATCTAGACCTGTGTAGCATTATTAAACAGCAGCGCAACGAGGGAGATGAATACAGGGACGAAGGAGGTGTTAAAACGAGCATTGTTCTAAATTTGGCAAACTCGAAAAATAGTTATGACTTAGTCATAGATATAAACAGCGCCGTGCCATAATATAAACTTGTCATCTGTCACTCTAGCAATGTGAAGCGATAGAGCACGTCCGGCGGCCATTTTGTCGGAGTTTATTTTAAAATATGTAGGCGGCCATGTTTTTGGTGGTTTGGCAACGTATGGGGCAGTGGTTTTATATCGATAGTGACTAAAGCCAAAATTTGATAAAACAAGAGTATAGAACCGCACCAAACAAAGGACCAATGGATATTAATACATCCTATTAAATCAACAAGGATTGTGGATGACCGGTCAAAAAAAAAAAATATACCTTATATCAATAGATACAGGTACAGAAAACTATGCATAGACAGCTGTATTTGAGAGACAGAGTAATTAAAAATAATTTTTTAAAAGAATTTTAATTTTAAAATAGGATAATGTCCAAAAAAGAGATTGCTAAGCAGATTATAAATGCACATAATGTATAATTTTATGGGGACATGGAGATGACGTCCATATTAGGGATGACATACAAGCATAGCAGATTACTTAAAATCTAGAAAAATAAAATGCATAAAATCGCATAAAAATATTTGGCCTAAACCCATGGGAGCATTTCTTAGAAATCCCATGGGATTAGGATATCAATATATATCAGGGTATCGAAATATCACTTTAAGAGGTGTGTAAAAAATTAAAATATTACCACAACATAAAAGCATCATAACACGAAATCGCACATAGAAGAATATCCAGTTAGGGGGCTAAAAATCGCTAATGAAACAGTTCAAATCGAACTCTATATTTAATCCCCTGGGGGCAAAGGTATCAAGGGTATATATCCATTTGGACTCTATCTGACTCAAGGTCCTCACCTTGTGCCCTCCCCTCCAATGTTTGACGTAGGGGACAATGCCCCAGAATTTCAAATGCTTGGGGTCTCTATTATGGTGGATAGCGAAATGTTTAGAAACATTATGTTTATCGTACCCCTTCTGTATATTCTGTATGTGCTCTTTCAGTCGAGTTTTTAAAGGCCTTTTTGTGCGGCCTACATACTGCAGGCCGCAACTACACTCTAAAACGTAAACAGCGCCTACTGTGTTGCAGCAAATAAAATCTTTAACCTTGTGAGTATTACCGGTACTTGTGGCTAAAAATTCAAAGACTTTATTCGGTTTACTTGCTCTAGTGCACGCTAAGCACCTTTTACAGGGGAAGAAACCTTTCCCCGTGAAAAACGTAAAGTTATTCACGGGAGGGTCGGGTATGTTTTTGACTAGCATGTCTCTGAGGTTAGGGGCGCGTCTATAAATAAACTTCGGTTTAGGGGGTAGAACTACGTGCAAATCCTTATCATTCAAGAGAATGTGCCAGTGTTTTTTGATTATTCTTTCTATATTTTTATATTGGTTATTATAATCCAAAATTATTGCACCTTCTACGCCTTTTTTATCTTTATATTGTGTTTTCATATCTTTAAGGAGATGTTCCCGGTCCAACTTTTCCACTTCTGATATTTTTTCTTGGATTATACTCTTGTCATAACCTTTCTCCTGGAATCTCTGTCCCATGGACTCAGCTTGTTCAAGGAATACTTCTTTTTTGCTACAGTTTCTCCGTAGGCGCATAAATTGCCCTTTAGGGATATTAAAAAGCCAGTTTTGGTGATGGCAGCTTGTCAGCGGGAGATAGCTATTTTTATCTACACTTTTGAAATGTGTCTTAGTTTCTATTCTCCCGTCTCTTTGTAAAATTAGTAAATCCAAGAAGACTATTTCCTTCTCATCTGAATTCCAGGTCAGTTTTATGTTCAAGTTATTCTCATTTAATTTTTGTTGAAACAAATTAAGACTGACACTACTCCCTTTCCAAAGTATTAAGATATCGTCAATATAACGCCTATATAGCACTAGTTCTTTGGGTGGGTTTGGAAATACTGCGTTCTCTTCCCATCTAGCCATAAATAAACCGGCCACGCTAGGGGCAAATTTAGCCCCCATGGCAACGCCTGTGGTTTGGTGATAAAACGTCCTCTTAAACCAAAAATAATTATTTTTTAAACAAAAGTCGAGACATTTAACTAAACATTTACGTTGAGAGCAAATGAGGTCAGAGTGGTTTCTCAAACCCCACTTAACAGCCTCGCATGCTTCATGATGGGGAATTATGGTATAGAGCGAAGTTACGTCAGCCGTGACCAAAATAAAAGGTCCATCATGTGTAAGCTCTTCTAAAATCTGTAAAACGTGCTTAGTATCACGGAGATAAGCCTTCGTCTTCTGTACTGTTGGCTGTAAAAAGTTATCTATGTAGGATCCCATCCTTGAAGTAAGGGAATCTATCCCATTTACTATGGGTCTAGGTGGAGGGTTGGTCTTGTCTTTATGAATTTTAGGTAAATAATAAATAATAGGTGTTCTTGCTGCTTCTGGTATGAGATATTGAGCTTTTTTTTTTGCTCAAAATTGCTTTTTTCAAACCCAGATGTACTACAAGTTCAAGCTCCTTTCTTCCTCTAAAGATAGGGTTTTTTGGTAAAGTGGTATAAGTCTTAGTATCACTCAGCAATTTTGCCATATTGTCGTTATATTACGTTTTGGACAAGACTACAATGCCTCCACCTTTGTCGGCTGGACGGATCACCACATCTTTTCGCTCACTGAGGCGTTTCATTCCACATCTCATATAGTTTGGTTCTGTATGTTTCTTAGTGTCAAGGTTTTTTAAATCTTCTGCAACAATTTTCTTAAAAACGTCTACAAATTTGTTATTGCTAATTTGGGGGTTAAAAACAGATTTATTCTTAAAAGTGCTATGTTTGATGTCATCAGGTAGAGGAGCAGAAGTGGTTCTGGGGTTGTTCAAAAAATATTTTTTCATATTTAAGCCCCTTATGTACTTCTGGATGTTTACATAGGTTTCAAATTTATTCAGGTTCTTTTTAGGGGCAAACTTGAGGCCTTTATCTAGTACTGCTAATTCTTCTGTTGTTAGCGAGATGCCACTCAAGTTGAATACTCCTTCTCCTTTTACTCTCTTTTTCGCTTGAGTTCTCGCTCCTGCTCTTCTTCCTCTCTTCTTTTGGACTTCGTTCTCTGTCTCCCTGCACATCCCTCACCCTCGGAGTATGATGATCCGGGCCTCTTCCTAAAAAAGCCCTATTTACATTTGGATCGGGATAGTAAGTTTGATAATACTGGTCTTCCCTTTCATTCTCACGATAGTCCCTTAATGGTGCATAATGATTATAAGTGGGGACTGAATACTGATCGTAGGGTCGGTAATAGGGTTGTGCTGGTCCCCAATCCTCTCTCTCTCTTCGATTGTAATCGTAATATGGGGCAGGGTTCCTATTTTGAGGAGGATAGTGGGGAGCTCTAGGCTGTTCATAGGAGGGGTGATGCCACTGGTCATCCTGATTCCCCCTCTTGTTATGAGCTTTTTTCCAGTGAGGTTTTTTCCACCCCTTTTTTGGCGTATGAGAATTGTACGGGGGCCTTCTCTCTGGATATTGGGGTGTTGCTTGTTTGGGGTGATTCTGTCCCACATTGGGTTTATTCCTCATTGGAGACTCATTAGTTACATTCTTTGTTTGTCCACTTGTAGGTGGTACCTTATAAGGTACTCTAGTGGAGTTAATTGGAGGTAATAAGGTCTCTATGCACAGGGGCATTTATATGCACAGGGGCATTTTTTGACTTATTTATGCACAGTTGCACTTTATATAATTTTATAATCGCATATTTGTGGCTTACTGCGATTATTGTATGGTTTGAAATCAGCGCATCACATTCTTTATTCTAATTTTCAGCAGTGAGAGACAACTCATTTAGTGACTGCTGCTTTTTTCACTAGCTATTTTCACTTTTTCCATAGAGCGCAGAAGTCTCTAGATACACATACTACACGTTTTATATAAACTTTTTTTCCTTCCGCTGCAAATATGGAGGTCTTCTCTTTTTTAGAAAAAAGAGAGATCAATTTAGAAGAAGTATTTAATGCCACCAATATAGAGACCAAATCTAAGAATAATAGCATGGAGCAACTAACTAAAAAATTGAGATACAATATGGAAAAAAGAGTGAGCTTATGGTGGGACACTACTACCTTCGAACAGTATCTGAAGGATGGGCTAGTCCCTAGACGGTTAAGGTGGGATGTACCACCTAATGATGGACTGATGGACCAGGAGTCAATAGACGAATGGTTCAAATTCTTCAACGAAAAAGGACTGGAGCTATTACAATTCCTGATTAAAAGAAAACAGAGAAAGATTAGGATGGTTGAACACAATATTGAACAAATCAAAAATGATCTGGAGATACACAAAGATTCTGCGGAATTCCTCACATTGACAACACAGCTTAATAAAGACCTGACTAAAAAAGATAAGGAGGTCCAAACAAGGAAGAGCAAAAAATATGCTAGAGACATGGGGGATTTTAAAAATGACCAGGTTTTCAGGTGGCAGGGCCAGCTGGGACGGTTAGATCCCATCTCCGCTTACTCAACACCTGAAAGACCTGTAAGAATAGAGACCTTATTACCTCCAATTAACTCCACTAGAGTACCTTATAAGGTACCACCTACAAGTGGACAAACAAAGAATGTAACTAATGAGTCTCCAATGAGGAATAAACCCAATGTGGGACAGAATCACCCCAAACAAGCAACACCCCAATATCCAGAGAGAAGGCCCCCGTACAATTCTCATACGCCAAAAAAGGGGTGGAAAAAACCTCACTGGAAAAAAGCTCATAACAAGAGGGGGAATCAGGATGACCAGTGGCATCACCCCTCCTATGAACAGCCTAGAGCTCCCCACTATCCTCCTCAAAATAGGAACCCTGCCCCATATTACGATTACAATCGAAGAGAGAGAGAGGATTGGGGACCAGCACAACCCTATTACCGACCCTACGATCAGTATTCAGTCCCCACTTATAATCATTATGCACCATTAAGGGACTATCGTGAGAATGAAAGGGAAGACCAGTATTATCAAACTTACTATCCCGATCCAAATGTAAATAGGGCTTTTTTAGGAAGAGGCCCGGATCATCATACTCCGAGGGTGAGGGATGTGCAGGGAGACAGAGAACGAAGTCCAAAAAGAAGAGAGGAAGAAGAGCAGGAGCGAGAACTCAAGCGAAAAAGAGAGTAAAAGGAGAAGGAGTATTCAACTTGAGTGGCATCTCGCTAACAACAGAAGAATTAGCAGTACTAGATAAAGGCCTCAAGTTTGCCCCTAAAAAGAACCTGAATAAATTTGAAACCTATGTAAACATCCAGAAGTACATAAGGGGCTTAAATATGAAAAAATATTTTTTGAACAACCCCAGAACCACTTCTGCTCCTCTACCTGATGACATCAAACATAGCACTTTTAAGAATAAATCTGTTTTTAACCCCCAAATTAGCAATAACAAATTTGTAGACGTTTTTAAGAAAATTGTTGCAGAAGATTTAAAAAACCTTGACACTAAGAAACATACAGAACCAAACTATATGAGATGTGGAATGAAACGCCTCAGTGAGCGAAAAGATGTGGTGATCCGTCCAGCCGACAAAGGTGGAGGCATTGTAGTCTTGTCCAAAACGCAATATAACGACAATATGGCAAAATTGCTGAGTGATACTAAGACTTATACCACTTTACCAAAAAACCCTATCTTTAGAGGAAGAAAGGAGCTTGAACTTGTAGTACATCTGGGTTTGAAAAAAGCAATTTTGAGCAAAAAAGAAGCTCAATATCTCATACCAGAAGCAGCAAGAACACCTATTATTTATTATTTACCTAAAATTCATAAAGACAAGACCAACCCTCCACCTAGACCCATAGTAAATGGGATAGATTCCCTTACTTCAAGGATGGGATCCTACATAGATAACTTTTTACAGCCAACAGTACAGATGACGAAGGCTTATCTCCGTGATACTAAGCACGTTTTACAGATTTTAGAAGAGCTTACACATGATGGACCTTTTATTTTGGTCACGGCTGACGTAACTTCGCTCTATACCATAATTCCCCATCATGAAGCATGCGAGGCTGTTAAGTGGGGTTTGAGAAACCACTCTGACCTCATTTGCTCTCAACGTAAATATTTAGTTAAATGTCTCGACTTTTGTTTAAAAAATAATTATTTTTGGTTTAAGAGGACGTTTTATCACCAAACCACAGGCGTTGCCATGGGGGCTAAATTTGCCCCTAGCGTGGCCGGTTTATTTATGGCTAGATGGGAAGAGAACGCAGTATTTCCAAACCCACCCAAAGAACTAGTGCTATATAGGCGTTATATTGACGATATCTTAATACTTTGGAAAGGGAGTAGTGGCAGTCTTAATTTGTTTCAACAAAAATTTAATGAGAATAACTTGAACATAAAACTGACCTGGAATTCAGATGAGAAGGAAATAGTCTTCTTGGATTTACTAATTTTACAAAGAGACGGGAGAATAGAAACTAAGACACATTTCAAAAGTGTAGATAAAAATAGCTATCTCCCGCTGACAAGCTGCCATCACCAAAACTGGCTTTTTAATATCCCTAAAGGGCAATTTATGCGCCTACGGAGAAACTGTAGCAAAAAAGAAGTATTCCTTGAACAAGCTGAGTCCATGGGACAGAGATTCCAGGAGAAAGGTTATGACAAGAGTATAATCCAAGAAAAAATATCAGAAGTGGAAAAGTTGGACCGGGAACATCTCCTTAAAGATATGAAAACACAATATAAAGATAAAAAAGGCGTAGAAGGTGCAATAATTTTGGATTATAATAACCAATATAAAAATATAGAAAGAATAATCAAAAAACACTGGCACATTCTCTTGAATGATAAGGATTTGCACGTAGTTCTACCCCCTAAACCGAAGTTTATTTATAGACGCGCCCCTAACCTCAGAGACATGCTAGTCAAAAACATACCCGACCCTCCCGTGAATAACTTTACGTTTTTCACGGGGAAAGGTTTCTTCCCCTGTAAAAGGTGCTTAGCGTGCACTAGAGCGAGTAAACCGAATAAAGTCTTTGAATTTTTAGCCACAAGTACCGGTAATACTCACAAGGTTAAAGATTTTATTTGCTGCAACACAGTAGGCGCTGTTTACGTTTTAGAGTGTAGTTGCGGCCTGCAGTATGTAGGCCGCACAAAAAGGCCTTTAAAAACTCGACTGAAAGAGCACATACAGAATATACAGAAGGGGTACGATAAACATAATGTTTCTAAACATTTCGCTATCCACCATAATAGAGACCCCAAGCATTTGAAATTCTGGGGCATTGTCCCCTACGTCAAACATTGGAGGGGAGGGCACAAGGTGAGGACCTTGAGTCAGATAGAGTCCAAATGGATATATACCCTTGATACCTTTGCCCCCAGGGGATTAAATATAGAGTTCGATTTGAACTGTTTCATTAGCGATTTTTAGCCCCCTAACTGGATATTCTTCTATGTGCGATTTCGTGTTATGATGCTTTTATGTTCTGGTAATATTTTAATTTTTTACACACCTCTTAAAGTGATATTTCGATACCCTGATATATATTGATATCCTAATCCCATGGGATTTCTAAGATATGCTCCCATGGGTTTAGGCCAAATATTTTTATGCGATTTTATGCATTTTATTTTTCTAGATTTTAAGTAATCTGCTATGCTTGTATGTCATCCCTAATATGGACGTCATCTCCGTGTCCCCATAAAATTATACATTATGTGCATTTATAATCTGCTTAGCAATCTCTTTTTTGGACATTATCCTATTTTAAAATTAAAATTCTTTTAAAAAATTATTTTTAATTACTCTGTCTCTCAAATACAGCTGTCTATGCATAGTTTTCTGTACCTGTATCTATTGATATAAGGTATATTTTTTTTTTTTGACCGGTCATCCACAATCCTTGTTGATTTAATAGGATGTATTAATATCCATTGGTCCTTTGTTTGGTGCGGTTCTATACTCTTGTTTTATCAAATTTTGGCTTTAGTCACTATCGATATAAAACCACTGCCCCATACGTTGCCAAACCACCAAAAACATGGCCGCCTACATATTTTAAAATAAACTCCGACAAAATGGCCGCCGGACGTGCTCTATCGCTTCACATTGCTAGAGTGACAGATGACAAGTTTATATTATGGCACGGCGCTGTTTATATCTATGACTAAGTCATAACTATTTTTCGAGTTTGCCAAATTTAGAACAATGCTCGTTTTAACACCTCCTTCGTCCCTGTATTCATCTCCCTCGTTGCGCTGCTGTTTATTAATGCTACACAGGTCTAGATGGGAGGTCATCCAGTGTATCTAATTTTAACTGCCCCCCCCCCATTAGCATTTCTATGCTTACACAGCGGAGCATCGGCATACTAATTAAATGGGCGGCGGAGTCCCGCCCAGTACACCTTTAAGTCACTTCCTGTACCCTGTGTAAACATCCCAGTTGAAGTCTCCACGACGTAACGCGTAGGAACCCGGAAGTGACGCCCATATCCGGTTTAACTTTATGCTGTCTGTCTTATGTGCTTATCCATACTTCGCTTGTGAGTAGTTTTAAAACCTTTTTAATAAAATTGATACATGTTTGAAATACTACACTATGGCGGTCCTCTTTAATCCATTTCCTTGAGTTTACCTGCCATTCATGAGGAAGTTAGAGAAGTCTCCTAAAGATTGTGTTACACAGCCGTCTCTGCAATCATCCTGATGTCCATTACTTATTTTGCTGTTTACCCACAGCAGTGAGGTAATTACATAGCATTTGCACTTTCTGCACGGACCATCACGGATGGATTGACTGCCCAGCACGTTGCACGTTTTATTCAGTGTGTTTACCGAATTGCACGATTTGATCTGATTGTGTATGGGACATTTTAATCACGTTGGTCACTTGGATTTAATATTTTATATATATTTTTTCCTTCTTTTTTATACCTGTTTTTTTTTTGCTCCATTTTTTATACTTTGCAACAAGTCTCACCCACTTTATATATATGTATTTTAGTCTATATGATAAACTTGCGTCTGTTTGCACATAAAGTCACTTTATGGTTTATGCACTAGTTATCACTTTAACATATGCACAGATATCTGTCTTTGCTCCACTTTGTACATATTGTAATAAGTTTACACACTCTATATATGGATTTTAGTCTATATGACAAATTTGCGTCTTTTTGTACATAGAGTTATCTTATGGTCTATACACTAGCTATTACTCTAAATATATGCACAGGGGCATTTTTTGACTTATTTATGCACAGTTGCACTTTATATAATTTTATAACCGCATATTTGTGGCTTACTGCGATTATTGTATGGTTTGAAATCAGCGCATCACATTCTTTATTCTAGTCTTGGGTATACATCAAAGCTGACAGTGTATACAGAAGACTGGGTAGTGTAAACAGAGCGTCTAGTGGGTACAGAAGACAGGCTGGTGTATTCTAGCTAGTTTTTACAGTCTAGTGTATACAGAAGACAGGCTGTGGTATACAGAGGCTTTAGTGTATTCAGAGAGTCTAGTGTATACAGTCGGCGAGTGTATACATAAGACTGGCTAGTTTACACAGTGTTTACAGAGATGCAAGGGTGTACAGAGAAGCTAGTATATATAGAAGGCTACAGCATACAGAAGAAAGCCTAGTGAATACAGAATACAGACTCGTGTATGCAGATAGGCTTGAGTATACAGAGATGCTACAGTAAACAGTGAGGCTGGGGTACACAGAGAGGCTAGTTTAAAGAGAGGCTAGTATATACAAAGATGTTAGTGTATATAGAGAGGTTAGTGTATAGAGAGAGTCGAGTGTACACAGATAGGACAGTGCATATAGAGAGACTAGTGTATACAGAAGACAGGCTTGGGTAAACATCCAAGCTGACAGTGTATACAGAAGACTGGGTAGTGTATACAGAGAGTCTAGTGGGTACAGAAGAAAGGCTGGTGTATTCTAGCTAGTTTTTACAGTCTAGTGTATACAGAAGACAGGCTGTGGTATACAGAGGGTTTAGTGTATTCAGAGAGTCTAGTGTATACAGTTGGCGAGTGTATACATAAGACTGACTAGTTTACATAGTGTTTACAGAGATGCAAGGGTGTACAGAGAAGCTAATATATATAGAAAACTACAGCATACAGAAGAAAGGCTAGTGAATACAGAATACAGACTTGTGTATGTAGATAGGCTTGAGTATACAGAGATGCTAGAGTAAACAGTGAGGCTGGGGTACATAGAGAGTCTAGTTTAAAGAGAGGCTAGTATATACAAAGAGGTTAGTGTATAGAGAGGGTAGAGTGTATACAGAAAGGACAGTGCATATAGAGAAACTAGTGTATACAGAAGACAGGCTTGGGTATACATTAAAGCTGACAGTGTATACAGAAGACTGGGTAGTGCATACAGAGAGTCTAGTGGGTAAAGAAGACAGGCTGGTGTATTCTAGCTAGTTTTTACAGTCCAGTGTATACAGAAGACAGGCTGTGGTATACAGAGGGTTTAGTGTATTCAGAGAGTCTAGTGTATACAGTTGGCGAGTGTATACATAAGACTGGCTAGTTTACACAGTGTTGCAAGGGTGTACAGAGAAGCTAATATATATAGAAGACTACAGCATACAGAAGAAAGGCTAATGAATACAGAATAAAGGCTGGCTTTTGCGGAGAGGCTAGTTTTTTCAGAACACTATCTAGGGTATACAGAGAGGCTAGATTATACAGAGAGGCTAGTGCATAGAGTGAAGCTATTGTATATAGAAGCCTGGTTAGTGTATACAGAGAAGCTAGTGTGTACAGAAGAAAGGCTAGACAGGCTATAAAGAGAGATAAGTGTTTACAGAAGACAGTTTGGGGAATACAGAGATGCTAGTTTTTACAGAGAGACTAATGTATACAGAAGACAGGCTAGGGCATACAGAAGACAGAAGACGGGCTAGTGTATTCAGACCTAGGCAAGTGTCTATCGAAGACAGGCTATTGTATGCAGAAGACCGGCTAGTGTAATTGTACGGTAATGCAAAATGTTCACAAAACAATCCATTTGCTACCAGACATGCTGCACATACTAAGAGTAATGTAACTATCGCTCGCTAACGATGTAAACAGTTTTATTGCTTTTCTGACTTTAACCGAGTATCTCTGACATTTACTTGATCTTAATAATAATAATAATAATAATAGGTTAGTGTAATGCAAAGATCAACTAGTGTAATATAAGCTTTCTCATTGGTACCGGCATATCCTTTAAATTTAGACTAACGCAACTATTTCTCGGCCCTTTTCAAGCTAAGCTTTCAATCTCTTACCTTTGAACAGCGATACTTCCTCCCTGCAATATTAAGCCATTTAAATGTCTTATTGGTCGCCTATATTATACAACTCTCTGAAAAGCATATATGTAGAGAATAAAACTAGTCTTACATCTTAATAAAACAGTTTTATTGCTCAACCAATATCAGCTGTCATGACATAAGCAAATAAACGTTTCCACGGTTTGACTCTATTTTCTGTATTACTTCTTTTTCTCCACCTTAACTGTCACAGTTAAAACACAGTAACAAAACATTTCTTTTTACCGCAGCAAAATGTGAGAAAAGCAGTGTAAGCCGTCTTTCTGCCATATGCTTCAGAAAATGAATGTACCGCTTTTAAATCCATATCAATTCCACAGAACCCTGAACCGTCTTACAATTTTATCATTTACTGATAGCAATTACTGATATTTCATTACTATACCAGTGGGAAATTAATCATAATCTCAGAGTTAACTTAGCTTATAAATTTACGATTTACTCACGATTTACTCAACGATTTAAACTTAGATTTTTTAAAGCTAAGTCTATTTAATCTTAAGTAATTTATACTATATTCTACTGTACTCTTAAATTATGTACTGTTGTTCTGTATTTTAGCCATGCTCTTATTTCATTTTATGTTGCAACCATCGAATCTCATTGCTATTCCGACATTCTGCCTTAATGAGGATATTACTTTGCAACTATCCCTTGATCCCTTTTGTGTATTCACTTTATCTCGACCTATATATACTGCTTTAATATTTTCCTAATTTGTTTTGCTATAGTTATTATTATTATATTATAGAGATAACTATCTCTAAATCATTGTAAACCTAACCATAGTTATAATGTCTACAGCTAATTTTACGTTAAAGCAAAATTCACACAAAACCATCTTTTTAAAACCTTTACACATTAAGAGTAATGCCACCATCTCTCGCTACCTCTATGCAATAGGATTCTCTTTCCAGTGGAAACGGAAAACAGTCAGTGAAAGCCATCTTCGTGCGTAATAAAATTAATGGAACGATTTACACGTTGGAATTTTCAAGCTACGTCAATTTACTCTTAAATAATGTAAACCCTTTAGTTGCTTAGCTCACACTTTGCTGTATGTAGCCGCGTTAACTGTGTTAATGGTTACATGTAAATAACCAATGGGGATTGACATTTCATGTCTATCTCACATCTCTAATGCAATTTGTCTCTTTGCCATATCATACTTTGCCAGTTATTATACATTCTCATCCTTAAAGACACGTAAGGATAATGAAGAACGATAGAAACCTAGTCACGTCGTTGCTGATATTTCATGTTTACAGCAATCATCTCATCTAATTGCTATTCCGACATTCTGCCTTGGTATTACTTTGCAACGCTCTATTGAACAATATAAAGGTAAGCTAGATATTTTGTGTATTTCCACTTAAACTCGACTTGTATATACTGTCTCAATATTATCCGTTCTAATTTTGCTAAATTAGAAACAAAACCATCCTATTGCTTCTTTACACGATGCACATATTAAGAGTAATGCAATGCTACCGTGTACAGTTTAATTGTTCTTCTCACATTTAGCTGGTATCTCTTTGCTATCCTATAGCAAAGAGATACCAGCTAAATGTGAGAAGAACAATTAAAACTGTTGTATTATCCTAAACTGAATTTGTACTACAACGATCACTCATCTAATATCAGTCCACTCAGTGCTACCGGGATAACTTTTACATTTAGAGTAATGAAATGATTTCTCAGTCATTTTGAAGCTACTGCAACTAACGCTTCCGATCTCTTTTCAACTGCAATACTTAATCTCTGCTATTGCAGAATATTTAGCTGCTTAGCTCACACTTTGCTGTACGTAGCCGTGTTAACAGTATTAATACCTGCAAGTAACCAATGGGGATTGACATTTCATCTCTAATTCATTTTCACATTTCTAATGCAGTTTGTCTTTTTGCCATGTCATCCTCTGCCAGTTATTATCTTTTCTCATCCTTATGCGATATTTGGAGTATATTCACTACATGATACATGACACGTAATGAACCTGATTGACACACGTCGTTGCTGTTATTTCGTGTATTTCCACTTAAACCCGACCTGTATATACTGTCTCAATATTAATCTGAGTTATTTTGCTATATTTATTATTAGAATAAACAGATTACTATCTCTAAATCCTGGTAAACCAACTCACACAAAACCATCTTATTTCTACCTTACACGCAGCACATATTAAGATATTAACATTTAGCCGGTATCTCTCTGCAATAGTAAACGAAATGTGTAGATCACTTATCTAATATCGTCTTCTCAGTGCTACCGGAACAACTTTAAAATTTAGAGTAATGCAACGATTTCTTAGTTTTATGAAGCTACTATTACTAACGCTTTGGTTTTCTTTCCTGTTAAATTACGCTCTGCAATATTAAGCCATGTAAAATGTCCTATTGGTCTGCTAACAATGCTATGTATAATAATACAAAACTTTCAAAAGCAATATCGTCTCACAGCAATACTTACACTCTGCATAATAAAAATGAATAATGCGAATAATGCTAATAATAAAGTCGTCTAAAACTCGGCTATAAGTAGAGAATATATTTATCAAAATAAACCATGTACTGCCAAACCAATAACGGCCAATTATTTAACGTCTATTAGTCAATGACAACAAAATAAACTTAGCACTCTTTTGCTCTATTTTGTATATTTGGAGTTCTCCACATTAACTGTCACATTGATATCACCACTGACAACACACCACTTTTTAACAGCACCAAAATATGAAAAAAGCACTGTAACTCTTTACATGTTTCAGAAGTAAATACTTTATTAGCAAAAAATAAAGTCCTGTCTTCTTTACGCTAGCCTTTCTGTATACATTAATCTCTCTGTGTACACCAGCCACTCTATATAGACTAGCCTCTCTGTCTTCTGTATACACGTGCCCGTAATCTATATACACTAGCCTGTCTTCTTTTTACAATAGTCTCGGTGTCCCAGCCTCTTGGCATACACTAGCATCACTGAAGTCCCAAGACTGTCTTCTGTATACACAAGCCTATCTGTAAAAAATAGCCTGCCTTTTGTACTCATTAGCCTCTCTGTATAAACTAGCCGGTCTTCTGCATACTCTAGCCTCTCTGTGTAACACAGTATCTCTGGATTCCCTAGCCTCCATCTCTGCATAACTAGGACATTACTCTGCATAATGCAGCCTCTCTGTAGCCGGTCTTCTGTATGCACGAGCCTCACTGTCTACTCTTGGTTGTCTTTTGTATACACTAGCATCTCTTTATACATTATCTCTCTATATACCCAAGCCTCTCTGTATACACTAGTCCGCCTTTATACACTAGCAAGTCTGCATACACTAGCCTCTCTGTGTAACCCAGCCTCTCTCTCTGTATACCCTACCCTCCATCTCTGCATACCCAGGACGTTCTTCTCTATAATCTAGCCTATTTGTATACACTAGCCTGTCTTTTGTACACATTAGCCTCTCTGTATAAACTAGCGGGTCCTCTGTATACACTAGTCCGTCTGTATACACTAGCAAGTATGCGTACTCTAGCCTCTCTCTCTGTATACCTTAGCCTCCATCTCTGCATACCCAGGACGTTCTTCTGTATAATCTAGCCTATCTGTATACACTAGCCTATCTGTATACACTAGCCTGTCTTTTGTACACATTAGCCTCTGTGTATAAACTAGCCGGTCCTCTGTGTACACTAGTCCATCTGCATACACTAGCAAGTATGCGTACTCTAGTCTCTCTCTCTGTATACCTTAGCCTCCATCTCTGCATACCCAGGACGTTCTTCTGTATAATCTAGCCTATCTGTATACACTAGCCTATCTGTATACACTAGCCTGTCTTTTGTACACATTAGCCTCTCTGTATAAACTAACCGGTCTTCTGTATACACTAGTCCGCCTGTATACTCTAGCAAGTATGCATACTCTATCCTCCCTCTGTATACCCTAGCCTCCATCTCTGCATACCCAGGACGTTCTTCTGTATAATCTAGCCTATCTGTATACACTAGCCTGTCTTTTGTACACATTAGCCTCTCTGTACAAACTGGCCGGTCCTCTGTATACACTAGTCCGTCTGTATACACTAGCAAGTCTGTGTAACCAAGCCTCTCTCTCTGCATACCCTAGCCTCCATCTCTTGCATAACCAGGACCTTCTTCTGTATAATCTAGCCTATTTGTATACTCTAGCCTGTCTTTTGTACACATTAGCCTCTCTGTATAAACTAGCCGGTCTACTGTATACACTAGTCCATCTGTATACACTAGCAAGTCTGCATACTCCTGCCTCTCTGTGTAACCCAGCCTCTCTCTCTCTGTATACCCTAGCCTCCATCTCTGCATACCCAGGACATTCTTCTGTATAATCTAGCCTATCTGTATAAACTAGCCTGTCTTTTGTACACATTAGCCTCCCTGTATAAACCAGCTGATCTTCTGTATACACTAGTCCGTCTGTATACCCTAGCAAGTCTGCATACTCTAGCCTCTCTGTGTAACACAGTCTCTCTCTCTGTATACCCCAGCCTCCATCTCTGCATACCCAGGACGTTCTTCTGTATAATCTAGCCTATCTATATACACTAGCCTGTGTTTTGTACACTTTAGCCTCTCTGTATAAACTAGCCGGTCTTCTGCATACACGAGTCTCTCTGTATACCCTTGGATGTCTTTTGTATACACTAGCTGCTCTTTATACATTAGCTCTCTGTATACCCAAGCCTCTCTGTATACACTAGCAAGTCTGCATACACCAGCCTCTCTGTGTAACCCAGCCTCTCTCTCTGCATACCCAAGATGTTCTTCTCTATAATCTAGATTATTTGTATACACTAGCCTGTCTTTTGCACACCTTAGCCTCTCTATATAAACTAGTTGGTCTTCTGTATACACTAGTCCGTCTGTATACACTAGCAAGTATGCATACTCTAGCCTCTCTCTCTGTATACCCTAGCCTCCATCTCTGCATACCCAGGACATTCTTCTGTATAATCTAGCCTATCTGTATACACTAGTGTATACAGACGGACTAGTGTATACAGAGGACCGGCTAGTTGATACAGACAGGCTAATGTGTACAAAAGACAGGCTAATGTATATAGATAGGCTAGATTATACAAAAGAACGTCCTGGGTATGCAGAGCGCTCAGCTTCAAGGGATGGCCATCGTGAGTAATATGAGGGACACTCCTCAACCCCGCCCCCACCTACCAGATCTGACTTTCATCCCCTTGCCCTCTCTGCCCCGGTCATCTGGTGGCAGTTTTATGCACTCCCTGGCCCCCACCCATTCATAATCCTTACCGACCTTTCCTTCCGCTGCTCACAGGAACACACTGGATGACTTGTCTAATTAACCAACTTGTACAAGACACTGCTATCCTTCTGTAAGACACCGGTCTCCCTTGGAGGCTTTACCCCTCACTGTTTGGGTGGTCCCTGCCTCCCCCTGAATGCTCCACCTTTACCCCAACGACATTGTCGGAGGGGCACCACTTGACAGGACACGGGGCTGTCATGCCGGTGGCATCTCCCATTGAAGGAAGGGATGATGGCCCCAACCCCTTGGCAGCAGGTTCTTTCATGTACAGACCAGGGCGGCTCATCTTCCCTTCTGGAGTCTTGACCTTAGAGGGGGGAGTTGCACTTTGGGGGGTCTGAGTGATACCTAGTGCGCTGTACTGGAAGGGCTTGACATTCCCGCATATGTGTCCCCTCCCCCTGGTTGCGCCCCTCGTCCCCCCCTCTGGCCCCCACCTACTCTTTGCCGACATTGCCTTCTGCAGCTTTCGGGGACACCCTGGATGAATTATTTATTGAGCCTATTGGTACCAGACACTGCTTCCCTCCAGTGTGACTCTGGACCCCCATGGAGGATTTACCCCTTACTGTTTGGGCAGTCCAAGCCTCCCTCTGGATGCTCTACACAGCCCCCGATGGCGATGCAGGAGAGACACTAATTGGCGGGCCCCAGGACTGCTGCTTGGAAGAAGTCTCCCGTTGGATGGAGGGATGGTGGCCCCAGCCCCTTGCCTGCCGGATTCTCCATGCACCGACCAGGGCTGCTCCTCTTTCATCTTGATCTGGTGACCATGGAGAGGCGGAGTTGAAATTTATGGCGTCCTGGTTGCTGCTGGTGTGAGTGCGCTAAAGGACTTGACATTTCCGCATGTTTGTCTTCTCTCCCTTGCTGTGTCTTCTCTCCCTTGCCCTCCCTCCTTCCCCCTTCCCTCCCTCCTTCCCCCTTCCCTTCCCTCCCCCCCTTACCCCCTTCACTCCCCCCTTTCCCCCTTCCCTACCCCTTTCCCCCCTTCCCTCCCCCTTTTCCCCCCGGGGCGTGGATGGGGGAGAGGGGGTAAGGAGAGGACAATCTGCCAAAGGGCTGCATGTACTTTTGGGGTATGGGACGGGGGGTGGTGTATTCCATTTCGTGATGCCTTTTCTGTTGTGATGGGCTCCCTCGTGCATGCCTACGTTTAGGGTGAGCTGAGGAGACCCCTCAGTGCTGACAGTTATATGCTCTACCTCTGTTTTGATTATACTATTGTTTTTTGGTTCTATGATGTTACTGATTGTCTTTTATTTGCATACCGGTATCAGACGTGACATTTACCACTGCCAGGACTGGGGGGACTAGGATTCGGGGGCTCCCTCTCTGACCTGTCTACCCACCAACCCAAGTAGGACAGCGCTTTAAACCTAGTGTACATCTGGTAAGTGCTATAGCATAATTGTGCTGTTTTAGTATACCCTTCCTGTACTGTTGAGTGCGGACAACCCTTAATTTCCCTCTCCCCCTGGGGTTGAGGTGCACAGCCTCATTTTCCCCTTACCTTTCCTTCCATTTGCCCTTCCTTTCTCCCCCTTAGTTCCCGCCATCCATTACCTACCCAAAACCTACCTTGGTTCAACTTTCTTTGCTTTTCTCTGACGTCCCCCTCCCCCTCCCCGAGGAGCGATGGCAGACTCAGTCAAGGTCACCTCTCTAAACGTTAAGGGACTGAACTCCCCTGAAAAACGGTGGATCCTCCTGTGAGAACTGAAGACTTCTTGTACTAATGTGGCCTTTATACAAGAAACACAATTTAAAAATACTAGTCTCCCCTTTCTATGGTCAAGATCTTTCCCTAAGGTCTACCATTCTACTAACCCCTCCTCTAAGACCAAGGGAGTCTCCATTCTGATCTCTAGCAGGCTCCCCTGGGTTCTCCAGGATTCTCTGGTGGACCCTGGGGGCCGATATATTTTTCTTAGGGGCCACATTGGAGAGCGCCTTTTTACATTTGCCACTGTGTACGCTCCCAATGATCACCAAGACACGTTCCTCAGAACTACCCTGCACAGATTATGTGACTTTCGGGAGGGCCAGTTGATATTAGGTGGGGACTTTAATGTCCCCTTTCGCCATTGGTTGAAACTTCTGCCTCTTGCTCCTCGCTCCTCATCTCGTCTAGAAAGCGGATTACTAAGTGTTTACTGAATGACCAATTAGTTGATGTCTGGCGTCTGCAACACTCTGGGGAAAGGGACTACTCTTTTTGCTCTTCCCCTCACAAATCATACTTGAGGATAGACTTCTTCTTGATTCCACATGACCAACTGCACTTGGTGAGCTCTTCCTCCATCGGCCATATTACTTGGTCTGACCACGCTCCTGTAGCCCTTACCTACACCCTCTCTAGGAACCCCTCACCTAGGTCTCTATTCTGGCACCTTAATGAGAGCCTCCTCCAGATACCCGAAGTTTTAGCAGATGTGACCAGGGAATTGGACCTTTATTTCCAAGAAAACTAAACGCAGGACTGCGACCCGGGGATAATTTGGGAGGCTCACAAGTCAGTACTCCGCAGGGTACTTATCAGGCACGGGGTGCGCATCAAACGAACACGGAAGGAACAGCTTGCTAATCTGTTTCGTGAACTTGCCTCTGTGGAAGCCAAACATAAACATGCCCCCTCACGGACCTTAGAGATTGAATTGGGGACACTCTGCACCCAGATTGCTGACCTACTCCATTATAAAGCGAAAGTGGCACTCCAGTTTTGTCGTAAACTGACATAGGATTCAGGGGACAAATGCAGAAAAATCTTAGCCAGGTCGGTAAAGGAGTTGAAATCTGCCTCTTACATACCCCAGTTGATAGATGAGAATGGCCAGAGGGCCTCTACCCCAACCCAAATAGCCAAAGTCTTTGAAAAATGTTACTCTGATCTCTACAACCTGCCCGATTCAGGGTCCGGACAGGACAATATAGACAGATATGTAACCGGTTCTGGTCTACCAACCCTCTCATCGGACTCACGGGAGTACTTGGAGGACCCGATCCCACTGGAAGAAGTCCAGACGGCCGTGGGACCTCTGAAGGTGGGTAAGGCTCCGGGCCCTGACGGATATACTGCACAATACTATAAGACCTTCCTCCCTATTCTCGGCCCGCGCTTGGTGAATTTATTTAATACTCTGAGCTCCAATGGGGATTTTCCTAAGGATACCCTTAGAGTCCACATCTCATTGATACCTAAGGAGGGCAAAGACCCGGGCCTTTTGGGAGCTACAGACCCATTTCCCTCCTAAATTCGGTCCTAAAACTATTCTCTAAAATCCTCGCCACGTGATTGGCACATCACTTGCAGTCCCTTATACATATTGACCAGTTAGGTTTTATTCCCACCAGGGAAGATAGGGACAACACCATTAAGGTGCTTACCCTGGTCCATAAAGCAAAGTCATCTGGGACCCCTTGTCCTCTCGTGAGTACTGATACCGAGGAGGCTTTTGATCGGGTCAAATGGACATTCATGTTCTTGTTCCTTCACCATATAGGTCTGAGTGAACGGATGCTGGCATGGATAAGTAAGATATACTCACGCCCTTCAGCTCAAGTCAAAGCGAATGGGGTGCTCTCATCTCCCCTTGACATCGGGAATGGGACCAGACCGGGTTGCCCCCTGTTGCCCCTGTCATTGGAACCCTTTCTCTCCACAATTCAACAAAACTCAGAGATAACGGGACTCCAAATGGGTACTATTGAGTGCAAGATATCTGCCTACGTGGATGACATGCTGTTCTCGCTGACGAATCCCAGAGTTTCCTTGTGAAATCTCCTTTGGGAATTCCAGATATACAGGATACTTCTTGAAATCAGAGGCCATGGGGGTTGCAGTCCCCCCGCAAACGTTACTAGACTTGCAGTCCAATTTTTGATTTAAATGGATCCATACAGCCCTTAAAACTTCCCCCCACCCCTTGTCACTAAGATCAGCAGTTTGCTTCACGGGTGGCATTCTGGCCTCCATTCCTGGTTCAGAACATGCAATCTCATTAAAATGAACATACTCCCTAAATTTACCTATCTTTTCCAAGCTCTCCTGATCCAGATTCCAGTCCCGTTTTTTAAGCAAGCTCAATCCTTGCTCACTCAATATAACTGGGCCCACGATAATCCCAGACTTAAGCGGTCACAGCTGACATTGTCTAAACAACAGGGAGGGTTGGTTCTCCCTGACTTGTGTCGCTACTACCTGGCCTCCCATCTGGGGTGTGTATTGGACTGGAATCGAAACAAACTTTCTAAGCTCACTCCCGAATTCCGCTAAGAAGCGCCATGTGGTGCTATAAGGGTTTACCCACAGAATTGATGTCACATCCCACTATAGGGGCTTAGTTGAAAGTCAGTCACCTGATCGCTACCCAAAACACACTCACGTCTTTGACTTCCCCCCTATTCCCTATACGTGGCCATCCGAACTTTGAACCGGGTACCCACTTAGAAATTCCAACCTAGACAATGCGTCTAAATTCGTCATTAATGGAAAATGGCCTTCTTTCTCAACCCTAACAGATCCGACAGGGCTTTTCCAACTGCCTTTTTGGAGAGCGGCGCAACAACATCATTTTCTCCATTCCATCCCCAATCCTCAAACGTTCGCCCGCCCTTAGACGGAGTTTGAGACTCTATGCAGGAGCGAAGGCCCTTTGGCACGCATTCTCTCTCAAACAGATTACCCACACTTAACCTGTCTGTCCAACTGGGAAAAGGACCTTAATTGCTCGTTTTCCCCAGCACAGAGACAACGCATTATCACTTTGGCTCTCAAAACCTCGCTGTGCACGAAGATACAGGAGACTAATTTTCCAAATAACGTTTTATTAACTATCAGTGGTAGCATAGGTATACAGACAGTACAAAAGTACAATGAAAAACAAACATCTGTAGAGCTGTGCAAGAGTAAATATAGATATGCGATAAGCAGCAACAGATCACAGGCATGTGCAATAGAATCCAGTAGTTTGGGCGACAGAGTGCTAGGGGGCGGAGGACACCAAAAGTCGGCCGCCCACCCCACAATCCCCACGGCCCAGTGTGAGCTGCCATGCGGCCCATGCAAAACACAAAATGCATAGCAGATGAGATCCGCTATAAAAACAGGAGAGGTGAGAAGGGAAAAGAGAGAGAAGAGAAAGAAAAGAAAGTGCCAGAGATCCAGGTCGCCATACCTTAACCATTTCGCCCCTAGTCTTCCCGCAGCCGCCATCTCTCCCATACTCGGTCAAATTCCTCCAGCCTGTCCCTCACTCTGGCCGTCATTTTCTCCATTAGTTCCACGTCCTTAATCCTGGAGTAGAGGGCCTCCATAGATGGGGCCAGTCAACTCTTCCAGTTAAGGGCTATTAGACAACGGGCTGTGGTAAGAATATGCCGCAGGAGCTGCCGGGACGGCTTAGCCATCCGCGGTTGGGACAGGCCAAATAGAAAGAACTTGGGCACAAACGGGACAGGCACCTCAAATACCCGGACAAGGAGCTGTTGGATTGATGTCCAGAACGGGGCTATCAAAGGGCAAGTCCAGTATATAGGAGACTAATTTTAAACTTCTCACCAGGTGGTATTTGACACCATCAAAGCTGCATAAATGTTTCCCCTCTTCCTCGAACATATGCTGGAGGTGTGGAGAAGAAGAGGGCACGTTGCTCCACATTTTTTGGTCCTGCCCCAGCTTGGTGGACTTCTGGACAGAGATCCGATGCATAACACAAAAATTCACAGACTTCTCCATCCAGGAAGAGGCTGCATTCTTTCTCTTGCATCATTCACAGATTCCCATTAAGAAGTACAAAAAAATCTATTTTACGGCATGTGATAAATGCGGCGAAATCCTGCATCCCTCTCTATTGGAAAAAATGTCCCCCCCCTTTCATTACTCACTGGCTTAGGAAAATAGAGGACATTAAAAAAAATGGAGGACTTGATCCTCACATCACAAGGTAAACAAGAATTTTTTTAACAAACCTGGGACATCTGGAATACCTTTATATTCTCGCTGGAAGGATGTCGCCTGCTATCGCCTTAGTGCTCTGAGCTTTCCTTGACTGGCCCCTTGGACAGTGGCTGCCATCGTGTCTCGTCCCCTCGTCTCCATTCCTGATCTTTCACCCCTTCTCTTTTCTGCCTTCCTCCCCTATCTCTCACCCCTCCACCCCCTCTCTCTTTTGGAAAAAGTGGAAAATTGGGAATGACGGCCCCACACCCCCCTCTGGATGGATTATGCAGGAGGGACCTGGGGTTTGTGTGACCCTGGATCTTGGCACAGTACTTTATTCGTGCCTCGAATCATTGTGATTGATGGAAGGCAGACTCACAGTTGCGAATATACCTGTATCAAGTATTGTTCAGCTGCTTTTTGCTCTGTATTTCTCTGTTGCTTTATGTACTCGGGGGACCGTCTTCCCCTGTTTGGAGAAAAAATTATATTTGGAAAAAAAAAGAAGCCTACGACACCTGGTATTCCCAGGCGGTCTCCCATCCTGGCATAAACCAGGCCCGACCCTGCTTAGCCTCCAAGATCAGACGAGATGGAACAGATGCAGGGTGATGTGGCCACAGCCAATATCTTCAGGCACTCTCAACTCTCTTGACAAACGCCAAGATGGTCACCTTGGGAACAAGCAGAAAAAAATAGGTCAACGGCAAGAACATAAAAAGAAGCCTACGGCATCTGGAAATCCCAGGCGGTCTCCCATCCAGGTACTAAACTGGTCCCAACCCTGCTAAGCCTCTGAGATCAGATGAGATTGGGCTCTTTCAGGGTGATGTGGCCATAGCAGATTTCTTCAGGCACTCTCAACCCTCTTGACTAACGCCAAGATGGTCACCTTGGGAAACAAACAAAGAAAACAAGTCAACATCAACAACATAAGAAGAAGTCTACAGCACCTAGTATTCCCAGGTGGTCTCCAATCCAGGTATTAACAAGGCCCGACCCTGTTTAGTCTCTGAGATCCGACGAGATCTGGTGCTTTCAGGGTTATGTGGCCATATGCGAGCTCTTCAGGCACTCTCAACCCTCTTGACAAACACCAAGATGGTCACCTTTGGTAAACAAAAAAAAATAAACAAGTCAACACCAACAACATAAAAAGAAGCCTACAGCACCTAGTATTCCCAGGTGGTCTCCAATCCAGGTACTAGCAAGGCCCAACCCTGTTTAGCCTCTGAGATCAGAGGAGATCGGGCACTTTCAGGGTGATGTGCTCATAGGCAATCTCTTTGGGCACTCTCATCCCTCTTGAAAAATGCCAAGATAGTCACCCTGGGAAACAAGCGAAAAAAAACAGGTCAACGCCAACAACATAAAAAGAAGAATACGGCACCTGGTATTCCAAGGCCGTCTCCCATACAAGTACTAACTAGGCCCAACCTTTCTTAGCCTCAGAGATCAGAAGAGATAGGGTGCTTTCAGGGTGATGCGGCTGTAAGCGATCTCTTTAGGCACTCTCAACCCTCTTGACAAATGCCTAGATGATCACTTTGGGAAACAAGCGAAAAAAACATGTCAACACCAACAACATAAAAAGAAGCCTGCGGCATCTGGAAAACCCAGGTGGTCTCCCATCCAGGTACAAACCAGGCCCAACCCTGCTTAGCCTCTGAGACCAGACGAGATTGGGAACTTTCAGGGTGTTGTGCCCGTAGGCAATTTTTTTGTGCACTCTCAACCCTCTTGACACATGCCAAGATGGTCACCTTGGGAAACAAGGAAAAAAAAACAGGTCAACGCTAACAACATAATGAGAAGCCTACGGCACCTGGTATTCCCAGGCTGTCTCCCATCCAGGTACTAACTAGGCCCATCGCTGCTTAGCCTCCAAGATCAGATGAGATTGGGCTCTTTGAGGGTGATTTGGCCGTAGGCACTCTCTTTGGGCACTCTGAAGCCTCTTGACAAAGGCCAAGATGGTCACCTTGGGAAACAAGGGAAAAAAAACAGGTCAACGCCGACAACATAATGAGAAGCCTACGGCACCTGGTATGCCCAGGCTGTCTCCCATCCAGGTACTGACCAGGCCCATCACTGCTTAGCCTCCGAGATCAGATGAGATTGGGCTCTTTCAGGGGGATTTGGCCGTAGGCACTCTCTTTGGGCACTCTGAAGCCTCTTGACAAAGGCAAAGATGGTCACCTTGGGAAACAAGCTAAAAAAAACAGGTCAAAGCCAACAACATAAAAAGAAGCCTACGGCATCCGGTATTCCCAGGCGATCTCCCAATCATGACTCTAACCAGGCCAGATCCTTCTATGGCACCTGGTCTTCCCAGACAGTCTCCCATCCAGGTACAACCAGGCCTGACGCTGCTTAGCCTCTGAAATCAGACGAGATCGGGTGCTTTCATGGTGATGTGGCCGTAAGCGTTCTCTTCAAGACACGCCCAACCCTCTGGACAAACGCCAAGATGGTCGCCTTGAGAAACAAGCGAAAAAAACAGGTCAAAGCCAACAACATAAAAAGAAGCCTATGGCACCTGGTATTCCCAGGCGGTCTCCCATCCAGGTACTAACCAGGCCCGACACTGTTTAGCCTCTGAGATCAGACGAGATTGGGCGCTTTCAGGGTGATGGGGCCGTAGGTGATCTCTTTCAGCACTCTCAACCCTCTTGACAAACGCCAAGATGGTCACCTTGGGAAAAAAGTGAAAAAAAAACAGGTCAAGGCCAACAACATAAAAAGAAGCCTACAGCACCTAGTATTCCCAGGTGGTCTCCAATCCAGGTACTAGCAAGGCCCAACCCTGTTTAGCCTCTGAGATCAGAGGAGATCGGGCGCTTTCTGGGTTATGTGCCCATAGGCAATCTCTTTAGGCACTCTCAACCCTCTTGACAAATGCCAAGATAGTCACCTTGAGATACAAGCGAAAAAAAAAACACAGGTCAATGTCAACAACATAAAAAGAAGAATACGGCACCTGGTATTCCAACGCCATCTCCCATCCAGGTACTAACTAGGCCCAACCCTTCTTAGCCTCAGAGAAGAGAAGAGATAGGGCTCTTTCAGGGTGATGCGATCTCTTTGGGCACTCTCAAACCTCTTGACAAATGCCAAGATGGTCACCTTGGGAAACAAGCGAAAAAAAAAATGAATCAATGCCAACAACATAAAAAGAAGCCTACAATAACTGGTATTCCCAGGTGGTCTCCCATCCAGGTGCTAACCAGGCCCGACTCTTCTTAGCCTCCAAGATCAGACGAGATTGTGTGCTTTCAGAGTGATGTGGCCATAGGCAATCTCTTGAGGCACTCTCAACCCCCTTGACAAACACCAAGATGGTCACTTTGGGAAACAAGCGAGAAAAAAAACAGGTCAACGTCAACAATATAAAAAGAAGTCTACGACACCTGGTATTCCCAGGTGGACTCTTCTTAGCCTCCAACATCAAACGAGATCGGGTGCTTTCAGGGTGATGTGCCCGTAGGCAATCTCTTCAGGCACTTTCAACCCCCTTGACAAATGCCAAGATGGTCACCTTGGGAAACAAGCAAAAAAAAAAAGTCGGAAGCTAGAGACAATACGGCTCGAGTCCTCAATTTAATCCATGCAGCGCATGTACAGGGAAGGCTCTTGCTTATGTTGTCAACGGACGCGGAGAAGGCCTTTGACAGGGTGGCCTGGCACTTTATGCAGGCCACCCTGGAACATGTAGGTCTTGGCCCCAACATGATGAGCTTGGTAATGTCGCTTTACTCCACGCCGTCGGCAGCGGTACGGGTGAACGAGTGGTGCTCGGACTCTTTCCCCATCACTAATGGGACGAGGCAGGGGTGCCCTCTGTCTCCCCTAATTTTTATTCTGACACTGGAACCACTTATGTGTCACGTTCGGAATGACCTGAATATTACTGGCATATCCAAACCCTCGGCACATCACAAAATTGCGGCGTACGCTGACGATCTAATTTTTTTCGTCTCCAATCCACACATTTCCCTTCCCAATATACTCGCGGCTCTCCGGCGATACGGCAGCCTATCAAACTATAAAATCAATTGCGCCAAGTCGGCTGTATTGAATATATCGGTGCCGGATGGTGAGGCCAAGAGGCTACGCTCCGCTTTTCCATTCTACTGAGCTGAAAAATCTATACGTTACCTGGGCGTTGACATCGCAGCGGATTTGGCGCAATTGTACCCGCTTAATTTTGTCCCTCTCCTGAATAGACTGAAATCTGATTTGGGAAACTGGCATGCTTTAACACTGACCTGGTTTGGGCGCTGTAATGCATTCAAAATGACAGCCCTCCCGCGGATCTTATACTTGTTCCAGACATTACCGATCCGGTTACCCCCAATTTTTTTTCAGACAACTGCAGGTGCTGCTCCGGGACTTTATTTGGGCGCGCAAACCACCCAGAGCCCGTTTGCAATTGCTTGCCAGACCAAAGGACAAGGGGGGTCTGGGTCTCCCAGATCTGAGACAATACTACAGAGCGACTCTGCTAGCGAGAGTCGTTGATTGGCATTGTAATGGCCCACACAAGCAGTGGGTGGAGATGGAGATTGAGGATGGATCCATTCCCCTATTGACCTCCCCGTGGCTCCTGTCCTCCCTACCAAAAGACCTCAGAGATCACCCCGTAGTGGGAGCTACGTTGGCTGTTGTGCGGAGGTTGTTCCGCTGCACACACATTGCTCCCCTGCTGTCACCAATGACTCCGGTTATAGGTAACCCAGACTTCCCACCGGGATTTACCAATAAGAAACTGCGACAGTTGACAGTGGTGGGTAAACAGCGTCTGGGAGAGGTGTGGCCCTCGGGAGGGCTCCCGACCACGCAAACTGTCGCCGAGCTTTCTGACCCTTTCTGGCAAGAAGAAAGTGACGAAGTTGATAAGCACTAAACAAGTCAACGCCAACAACATAAAAAGAAGAATACGGCACCTGGTATTCCAAGGCCGTCTCCCATTCAAGTACTAACTAGGCCCAACCCTTCTTAGCCTCTGAGATCAGAAGAGATAGGGTGCTTTCAGGGTGATGCGGCTGTAAGCGATCTCTTTAGGCACGCTCAACTCTCTTGACAAATGCCAAGATGATCACTTTGGGAAACAAGCGAAAAAAACAGGTCAACACTAACAACATAAAAAGAAGCCTGCGGCATCTGGAAAACCCAGGCGGTCTCCCATCCAGGTACAAACCAGGCCCAACCCTGCTTAGCCTCTGAGACCAAACGAGATTGGGCGCTTTCAGGGTGTTGTGCCCGTAGGCAATTTCTTTGTGCACTCCCAACCCTCTTGACACATGCCAAGATGGTCACCTTGGGAAACAAGGAAAAAAAAACAGGTCAACGCTAACAACATAATGAGAAGCCTACGGCACCTGGTATTCCCAGGCTGTCTCCCATCCAGGTACTAACTAGGCCCATCGCTGCTTAGCCTCCAAGATCAGATGAGATTGGGCTCTTTGAGGGTGATTTGGCCGTAGGCACTCTCTTTGGGCACTCTGAAGCCTCTTGACAAAGGCCAAGATGGTCACCTTGGGAAATAAGCTAAAAAAAACAGGTCAAAGCCAACAACATAAAAAGAAGCCTACGGCATCAATCTTGAGGCCTTACGGACCTGAGTAATGGTAAACTGGTACCTGCCCCTGGCATATGCCTTAAACGCATCCCAGACCGAAGCCGGCGATGCAGAGTCAGCATTATGTACCCAATAATCCGCCAGTTCTGGCAGCACCAGCGGGGCCACCTGTTCATCCGTAATCCAGTACCGGGAAAGTCTCCAAAGCCCCATCCCCACCACCGAGTCAGTCTGGAGAGTCAGCATCACCGGGGCATGATCTGAGATACCACGAGACAGTATGGAGACCTCGGAGACCCTCTGCAACAGAGGAGTGCTCGCATATATCAGGTCAATCCGGGACAGAGTGACATGAGTAGCTGAGTGACACGTAAATTGTTTGGCTACAGGGTGTTTCCACCTCCACAGATCATGTAGTCCGAATGTTGCAGCCCAACTGGCTAAACCCGGATCCGCCACCCGCCCTGTCGCAAGCCTGTCGACACTCGGATCTGGAGGCATGTTAAAGTCCCCAGCAAGAATGACATTAGTCACCGGGTAGCTGGCCACTACAGCAAGAATTTTCCAAAGCGTCGAGAGGCCCGCCGGCGGCGGGACATAAGTCCCACCACCACCATTTCCACCCCATCACACATTGCATGCATAATAACATATTGCCCATCAGGATCTAAGTGTAAATTAAGCAGTTGAAAGGGAAGTGCCTTATGTACCAAAACACTGACCCCCCTAGAATGAGAGGAGAAAGTGGAGTGGTAGTAAGAGCCCACCCAGGGCTTTTTAAGTGCTAGAATACGAGAACCCGTAAGGTGAGTCTCCTGCAAGATACAGATGTGCGGGAGGAACTTCTTCAGATAAGAAAAAACCAGGGAACGCTTAATTTTGGAGTTCAATCCCCGCACGTTCCAGGACACCAACCTTAGGGGAGCCATGATAGTAAGAGAAAAAATACAGCAGTCCGGATCCCATCACCCCCTCCCACCCTCCATAACCCATATTTAAAAAAAAGGAGCAGAACCCTGAACCCAGAACAGGAGATCTCCTGCACGTTACAATGTACTGAGAAAAGTGCATACAAACTACCCAAAACACGGGCCCAGATAACAAACCCAAAACAACCCACCCAACCCCCCGCCCCCCACCCCACGCTACCCCCCCCAACTTGGGCGCGTTTGTATCCCAAAAAAAAAGTACATGTCTCTCAGACCCTTGGAAGCAGTGCCCCAAGAGGGTGCCTAGAAGGCACAGTAGAAGTCAACCATGATGATCCTGCCACCACATAGTCAGGCGGATAAAGAGTCCTGCAGTATCGATCTCCCTGCGGAAAGGGAGTCACCCGGACAGAGAGGTCCGGGGGCACAGTTCTTAAAATTGATGAATCGTGGGGTAAATAGAAACAGAACAGCATCTCCGGGCATAACGGCTGGAATAATCCCACAAAAAATAGAACAGTACAAACCCCTCACTCCATCACCGAGGATAGAAGGTAGGCACATAACCAGTCACAGTCAGCACTCCCAGTCCCACAAAGCGGAAGCTGAGCGTAAAGCACTACTCCTGGAAGACCGCTATGCCAGCTCCCCGAGCCCGGGTTCCCATGCGGATATGCTCACCGCATATAGGGAGCTGGCGCTTATCCGCACCGCTTCCTGCCGCCGCTTCCTTCTTTCCCAGACGCAGAGAATTTTTGAACAGGGTGAACGCCCGGGAAGGTTGCTGGCCTGGCTGGCGGCGGAGCGGACGGGGAGCTCCTGCATTGCGAACATTAGGGGGGCTGATGATACTCTTCTCTCTGATCCCATTCAAATCAACACTAGGTTTGAGCAATATTATACTCACCTGTACGAATCTAAGGCCACGTATTCCCAAGGGGAATTGACCTCCTTTCTGGACAGGGTGGCTTTCCCTGTCCTGACTCGGGAGGCTGCAGTTGCCCTGGAGAGCCCTATCACTGTGCTTGAGGTCCAGAGGGCGCTTAAGTCCCTTCAGGCGGGGAAGACTCCGGGTCCGGACGGACTCCCCTCTGAGTTCTATAGAACCAATGCAGAAGTGGTAGTCCCTTATTATCATGCTAGTCTAACCAAGGCCTTGGAATTGAATGCCCTTCCTGACTCCTTTTCTGAGGCCATCATTGTTCTGATCCCAAAGCGGGGAAGGACTCGGAACTCTGCTCCTCCTACAGGCCGATATCTTTGTTAAATGTTGACGCCAAGTTATTGGCGAAGATATTGGCAGGTAGGCTGAACACGGTCATACATGCGTTAGTTAATGGGGATCAAACAGGTTTCATGCCTGGAAAAGGCACGGATATTAATTTGCGGCGCCTCTTTACGAACATAGCGTGGCTGGGGAGGGGGGAGGATGTGGGTGCGGTGGCCTCCCTTGATGCGGAGAAGGCCTTCGACTCCGTCGAGTGGGGCTTTCTCTGGCAAGTCCTTGCCCGATTTGGCTTTGGTCCTAAATTCGTGACTTGGATACAACAATTGTACGCCTCCCCTGTGGCTCGTATACGCACGGGTGGAGTCCTTTCCTCCCCTATCCGCCTCTGCAGGGGCATGAGGCAGGGTTGCCCCCTGTCTCCGGGGCTCTTCGCTCTGGCCATTGAGCCCATGGCGATTCTTCTACGTTCCGCGGAGGGCGTGGCGGGGTTGAGGGTGGGTCCCTTGGTAGAACGGGTGTCGCTATATGCGGACGACGCGTTATTATACCTTGGGGATGCCTCGGAGTCCCTTGCGTCGGCCCTATCCATCATTGATGAGTATGGTCGATTCTCGGGGGTCCGGATCAATTGGAGTAAGTCGAGTTTGTTTTTGCTCTCTGATTCTACACCCCCCCCGCCCGCCTCGTCCCCACTGCAGAGGGTATCCCGTTTTAGATATTTAGGGGTTGAGATCTCTAGGGACTTCTCTCAATTTCTAGCTAACAACTTATATCCTGTCCTGAATGCTTTAATAGCGAAATGTCAGATCTGGAAAACGCTGCCCCTGACGCCGGTAGGACGGGTTAACTTACTTAAGATGACGTTTCTTCCGAAATTTTTATATGTGTTCCGTAACACACCCGTTCCGATCCCTGCCATTTTCTTCCGCAAGTTAGATGGGGTAGTTTCCTCCTTTGTGTGGGGTGGTAGGGTTCCGCGAATTTCTAGGGCCAAACTACAGATGCCATTGTCCGCGGGCGGACTGTCGCTGCCCTGTTTCCGGCGGTACTATTGGGCCGCAGTGTTGGTCACAGTCCGTTGGTGGTTCACCCAGCCTAAATCTAATCCGGCGGTTACGCTGGAGGCGGCGATCCTGGGTTCCTACACAGCCTTGGCGGGGATAGTCTATCGGGGAATCAAATCCAGCCCGCACGTAACGATCCCAATGCGGACTACTATCCAAGTTTGGGACAGAGTCGTGGCCACTGTTAAGGCTGCGGACTCCGTCTCCCCTCATAGCCCGCTATGGGGCAACCCCAGGCTTCGGCATTTTGGTTCTATCCCAGACCCGGGACTCTGGACTAGGTTTGGTATCACTACCCTTGCTCATATTATGCCCAGGGGGTCTCTCACCCCCTTTCCGGACCTCAAGGAGGCCCATGGCCTTCCCTCCTGGATGCTGTTTCGGTTCCTCCAGCTGAAACATGCCTCGCAGGCCCAATTCCCCGGGAGGGTACTAGTCGAGCCTCATGGGATAGAGAGGTTTCTCATGTCTCGTGGGGTAGATAGGATTCTCTCTTCCATATATCTACGCCTCACCTGTGAAAAACCGGAGGGGGACTCGCCCCTGTTCCTCGTGTGGAGGGGAGACATCCCTTCCCTCTCAGAGGAGGAGTGGGAATCGGCCCTTCAGAGTTACCTCCCTGGGGTGATCTCTGCGAGGGATAGGTTTATTCAATAACAATTTTTGCATAGGGCCTACTACACCCCTCAACGCCTGGCCAGGATCTATCCCGCCCAGTCTGAACTTTGCCCTAAGTGCCAACGGGCAGTGGGTACATTCTATCATGTTACTTGGGAATGCTCAATCATCCAGGATTATTGGCAAGAAATACTGGTGGACATTAACGCAGTCACTGGCCTCGCAGTGTCCATGGATCCGAAGGTGCTTCTCCTTGGAGTCACGGATACTGTGGTGCAGGCTACATATAAGAGGCTCCTACTCTTTTATTTATGTTTCTATGCTAGGAAAGTGCTTTTGCAGATGTGGCAGAATTCTTCTCCCCCTACGGTGTCCCAGTGGCACTCGATGGTGGACTCGGTGCTGCCACTTTATAAGCTCACATATATGGGGCGGAAATGTCCCAAGAAGTTTGGCGGCATCTGGGATCCATGGTTGAGTGCTCGCTCTCTTACGGTTTAATTTGTATTACTTTTCCTGCCCCCTGCTTGTGATCACTGGGATTGGAGGTCTGAATTCTGTAACCGACTGTGCTTGTATTGAGATCTGTGCATAAGTTGTATTGATAACTTGTTTTGATCAATAAAAACGTTTCTGTTAAAAAAAAAAAAAAAGAAGCCTACGGCATCCAGTATTCTCAGGTGATCTCCCAATCAAGACACTAACCAGACCAGATCCTTCTAGGGCACCTGGTCTTCCCAGGCAGTCTCCCATCCAGGTACTAACCAGGCCTGACGCTGCTTAGCCTCTGAAATCAGATGAGATCGGGTGCTTTCAGGTTGATGTGGCCGTAAGCGTTCTCTTCAAGACACGCCCAACCCTCTTGACAAACGCCAAGATGGTCGCCTTGAGAAACAAGCGAAAAAAACAGGTCAAAGCCAACAACATAAAAAGAAGCCTATGGGCTTACAGCGGACCTTAAAAGATGGGACCCACTAGCTCTGTCATGGTTCGGACGCTGTAATGTGTTGAAGATGAACGCGATGCCATGACTTCTGTATCTACTACAAGCCTTACCTATCAAAATACCCCAGACTTTCTTTCATGCGGTTCGCTCAATCTTTATCAAGTTCCTCTGGCACGGCAAACATACGTGTATTGGTAGGGCAATGCTATTGTGACTGAAATTGCGGGGAGGTATTGGCTTCCCGGACCCTGCTCTATATTACACAGCAACGCACATGACACGGGTGGTTGACTGGTGCCGGCATGGGGAACTGAAGCTATGGGTCAAGCTAGAGCAGGAGATGGCGCGGGTTCCACTGGCTGGTCTGCCTTGGGCGGGGAGGCCATTGGAGCCCTGTGTGACTACTCACCCGTTAATTGGCCCCTCGCTCGCCGAGATGGATAGTTTTTTTCACCTTTCCCACCTGACTAACTTCCCTTCTCCTATGACCCCAATTATTGGACATCCTAGATTCCCTCCGGGCCTGTCTGACCAGGCCTTTACCAGGCAAACCCCGAAAGGGCTTCTGAGAGCAGCCCTATTTCTTGGACCCACGGGCTGGATTCCCACAGGGACCATACTGCTAGAGCAAGTACCTGTTGCATTGGATAGCTGGAGAGCTAGACAGCTCATCCATTTCCTCGGATCACTACCTAACCATTCGTTCTTCTCTAGACAATTCCACCCCTTCGAGGAACTTTGCCTGGATGATGGCCTAATTCGTGGTTCCCTCTCTAGGTCCTACCAAATCCTGACAGACGCACATTCCTCCACGGATCCGCCCTTCCTAGCTAAATGGAAAAGGGACTTACAAACTACATTCTCCAAACCACAGAAGGACAGAATACTCTATTTCGCCCATAAGTCGTCACTCTGCAGTAAATATCAGGAGATCTCATATAAGCTGATCACACGCTGGTATCGTACACCGGTGGCGTTGGCCACAATATTCCTTGGTCAATCTGACCGCTGCTGTTGCTGTGAGCAACAGGCTGGCACCATTCTCCACATTTTCTGGGAATGCCCTCAATTACAAACATTCTGGCAGCCTGTCCTGAGACTCATCCACAAGTTCACAGACATTTCCTTAGCCAATGATCCCGCAGCAGTTCTTCTCAATCTAACTCCTATGTTGAGAAAGCGTTATCATAAGTCCTTACTTAAACATCTCCTCAATGCAGCTAGGGCCTGCATCCCAAGTCAGTGGAAACAGCAATCTGCTCCAACGGTGACCCAGTGGTTCGCAAGGGTAAATGATATTGAATGAATGGAAGACCTGACTGCCACAATGAGGGATAAAACGGAGGAGCATGGGAACAGATTGTTCTACTGGACCCAGTTTAGCTTTTCGGAAGAATACCTCCGCGAGACATAGTAAGCTCATGGTGATCGTTGGAGATCGCTGTTCCAAACGTTGGACAGCTGATGAGCTGGTGAGCCGAGGGCGTCTCTTGCTCCCTGGGAGGGGATCCACTCTACCCACGACACCCCCTTACCCCTTCTTTTCCTTTTCTGCCATTTCCTTCCCCAATCTTCTCTTTCCCCTTCTCCCTCCTTTCAGTTCTACTATTTCCCTTCTTAACTCAAAAAAGGGAAAAGAAGAATTGCGCATGCGCGGGATCTCGGACGCAGACGTGCTCTGAGAGAGCTCCGCACGATCCGGCCCAAATTTAGCTAAAATCAGCGCAGCCAGCGGGACAGCGGTGACGAAAACGGCTGAGGGAAGTTCCGGAGAGGGTGATGAACAGGCGGGCTCGGGGCCAGCCGAAAAAAGGACAGCGTAAAGCCCTAATATTCACCGGGGGGTCCGAGTCCTCTCCGGAGCGCAGGCCGCAATCCAAGATGGCGCCGGGACGCCGAGACACGCGAGGCCCGGCCGGAGCAGCGGCCTTCCTGAGGGATGGAGCCAGCAGAACGCCCCTGAAGCTCCCCAGGGATCCGTTCTCCTCGCAATCTTCCGGGGACATGGAGGAAGAACAGCAGGGTGAGTCCCGCTCGCATCCCCCTTCCCCAGCCATAGATGAAGATGCACAGGAACTGGTGGGCTCCCCTGAATCCTCTATGGATAAGAATATGGCTGAGCTGGCAGAGGCCATGTCTAGCCAACTTAGTTCTGCTTCTATAGCACCCCAGCCAGCTTACTATTCCGGGGACACAGTGTTACTAGCTCGGTTCTCCACGATGCTACAACAGGAGCTTTCTAAGGCCTGCACTCTGATTACCACTGATCTAAAGAAGGACATTCACAGTATTGGTGAGAGATTTGACATTGTTGAAGCTAAAGTTGAAGGAACTGTTAAAAGGGTTAATCAGAATACCCATATGCTCACAGACCTCCAGGATAGGCTGGAGGATGCCCTCGCTAAAATCGAGGACTTGGAAAATCGCTCTCGTAGATACAATGTGCGTATCCGCGGCCTGCCCGAAACGCATACCGATTTGGAAGAGGCAATGCAGGAGTTAATGAAGGACTTAGTCCCAGACATAGCACCGCATCACATGGAAATTGACCGCATTCATAGGGCCCTCACTGCCCCTAGACCTGATGGCCTGCCTCGTGATGTTATTGTTAAACCACACTACTACCAGATTAAGGAGAAGTTGATGTTTGCTGCCCGCAGCCGACAGGACTTGACTCTATGTGGGTCGTCCATCCAGCTGTTTACTGACCTTGCTCCTTCTACGGTACAAAAGCGCAGAAATCTGAAACCCCTGCTGCAACATCTCATCAACCAACAGATTAGATATCGGTGGGCCTTCCCCTTTAGACTGTCTTTCACCTATAATGGGAAATCCTATTCATTTTCCACGTTGCCGGAGGGAGAAGAATTGCTACTTAGTTTGGGCATCATCTCAAGGGACTCATCGGCCTCCTCTCCTCCGATTCAAGCACGCCGCTCACTCTCCCCACTTTGGACGGAGCGTAAGCGGAACCCACCTAGAGGAGCCCCCCGGAAGACCAGGAATCCCGAGAATACACTTTTATGCCCTCCTTGAAATTCTGGACTGGCCGCTTGCGGCTGAAGGGATACTACTATTTTTTGCTTGAGGGACGCTCCTGAGCCCGTCTATACCTACGTGACTGCGTAGTCACACTGTTAGCACAACCATAGTGCAGTTTCCTATTTTTTGGATTTACTCCACCCGAAACGGTTCTTCCATGACTGACTTAAAGTTAATGTGCTTTTTCTTTATTGGTTTTATTTTTATAATTACTCTCTCTTTTTGGACATGTTCTACAGCGTCCTCATAGTTTGAGGTGTGCACTTTGTTTCTATATAACATGGGGAAATGGGGTCTGTCCTATGGTGAGGCCCGTGGGGCCTCCCCCGGGGGAGGGGTGCTGGGGCGGGAGGGGACCATTAGGGGCCTGCTTGCCCTGGGGCCGTTGCCCTCGGGGTGGGAGGACTCGCGAAGCTAGTGTAACTCATTGTCCAACAGCATGCGAAACCTGAATCCACACTGCTGGCATGCTATGGAGCAAGGGCCCTTTGGGCCGGATCGGGAATCCATGCTGCTCCTTTGCAAGACTACCTTCTCTCTTTGGAGAAGAGGTACCCTTGCCACTACCGGAAAGGACACTCTATCCGTCAGGGATTATTTCCCACATTGTTCTACGGTTTACACGAGTTTACTGGTATAAGTTTCTGGGCCTACGGCCCTTGTCCTATATGTTCACTAATTCTCTGTTTTTTCTCATTTTTCTCTTTTTCCTCTCTCTTTCTACCTTCTATCTTCCCCGAGCTGTAGTCCTGACTCTAACCTACGTACGCTGGTATTGGAAGCCTGCGGAAGGTGAATCACATGTATTGAAGGCTATGCCCGATCTTCTGGTGCAACAAGGTAAGAGTGCTCTGCCCTACCACGATGGCTAAGTCATATTCGTCCGACTTTTCGGTGATCACGCATAATGTCCATGGCTTTAATTCCCCCACTAAAAGGACTAAAGCCTTCCAATTTTATCACAAGCAGAAAATAGATATTTTACTACTGCAAGAAACGCATTTTTCTAAGACGTCAGCTCCACGTTACCTTAGTGTTAAATACCCGCAGTTTTACCTGGCAAATGGACCCGATAAAAAGGAGGGGGTGGCTGTAGCTTTTTCTAGACGTACCCCTTTTACGCCCATAACCATAATTAAGGATAAAGGTGGCAGATACATCATGGCCGTGGGACGTATACATGACCAACTGGTATCCTTTATATCTTATTATGCTCCAAACTCAGGACAGGTGGACTTTTTTAGCAAAATGTTGAGGACATTGATGCCCAAAGTCCAGGGGCAGGTGATTTTGGGGGGAGATAGTAATGTCCCGCTGGACAGAATTATGGATAAATCCAACCCTGACAGACCCACTCTCAAGAGACCACCGACTGGGAGCAATAGGGTGGCTAGGCTCTTACATTTCTACAATTTAATTGACGCTTGGAGGGAGTCCAATCCCACGACTAGAGATTATACGCATTATTCGCAGGTACATCACACATATTCCAGGATAGACCATATCCTGGTCCGCACACCCCTACTCCCGTATCTAACGTCGGTATCGATACTGTCCACCCTCTGGTCGGATCATTCTCCGATCAAGATGTCATTGACTGGGTTATGGTCCAAAGCTTCCCCGGCCCCAGGGGCGTCTGAATGCTAGTCTGTTAAAAGACCCCGTTTTGTGCGCTGAGATAGACAAAGCATTGCAGCAGTTTTTTGCGGGTAATAAATCCTCAGACACATCACCCGCGATTAATTGGGCAGCTCACAAGGCCACGATTAGGGGCATTATGATACAAATAGGCTCTAGACAAAAACGAGCACGTGACCATGCGATTCGGCAATTAGAAACCAAATTGGACCAGCTACTCCGGGAACAACATGCTCACCCGCACTGCGACATTAGACATACGATTGACGATGTTAGACTGGAACTGAACTTAGCTCTGACGACTCAGGCTGAAAAACATATCGGCTGGACTAAGCATAGGTACTATACAATGGGTGACAAACCGAATACTATGCTGGCCAGGAAACTGGTTCCCCGACCACATACACCTACGTTACCAAAACTGAGGCTTTCTACGGGTCGCTCTACGCAAAACCCTGAACTTATTATACAGGAATTTTATAAGTTCTATTCCAAGCTTTATGGCTCACAGACTGCGTACGATTCTCGTAAAGCTGATCTCTTTTTCCGTGATGTTCCGCTGCCTCAATTGACACGAGCTCACGCGGATCTAATGGAGGTGGAGTTCACGGAATTAGAGGTTAAAATGGCGATTAAGTCACTCCACCCCTCGAAGGCACCGGGACCAGATGGATTTCCAGGCCAATATTATAGGAAATTTCAGGATGTTCTGATTCCTCACCTGTGCTCTTACTTTAATGAGCTTAGGAGGGGAAGCAAGATACCCTTACATGAAAATGTGGCTTATCTTAGTGTCATTCCTAAACCAGGCAAAGATCACGGGGACTGTGCGAACTATCGACCAATCTCCCTGATCAATACTGATCTAAAGATTTTAACGAAAGTCTTAGCATTTAGACTTAACACTTTTCTGCCAAACTATATTCACCCTGACCAGGCCGGTTTTGTCCCGCTTAGGCAGGCATCGGATCAGACCCGCAGGCTAATTAATCTTATATCAGCAGTGCAGTCGGACTGGGATGGTGGAGGCACTAGACGGGGAATGCTGCTATCGTTGGATATTCAGAAAGCGTTCGATTCCCTTTCTTGGGAATATTTATTTGCAGTCCTAAGCAGGTATGGTTTTGGTGAGCGCTTTCTGACTCTCCTCGGTGCGCTTTATGACACACCGTCGGCATCGTTGATGCTGCGGGGATATTCCTCTGAGCCTCTACCGCTCCTGTTTGTTCTTGCAATAGAGCCACTGGCCATTAGGATCAGGGAATGTCAGGATGTTCAGGGGATTAGGTGTGGAAACAGAGATCATAAATGCCTACTGTTTGCTGACGATCTCATGCTCACGCTGACGTCACCAATTACTTCTCTCCCAAACCTATATGCGATTCTTCAACCCTTCTCCGAAATCTCAGGGTTAAGAGTTAATCAGTCCAAATCTAAAGCGCTCAATCTTTCCCTGTCGGAGGCCACACAGAAAGCTATAGAGAGCACATACCAATTTAAGTGGGAGTCGGAGGCCCTGCCTTATCTTGGTGTTAATCTGACCTCGACTATCCAGCAATTATACAGGCAGAATTACCCCCCACTCTACAAGACACTGGCAATGGACCTAGCTAAATGGCAGCTACACCCTCCATCGTGGTTCGGCAGATTACACTCTATTAAAATGAATGTGTTACCTAGAATACTGTATCTGTTCCGTACCCTACCAGTGGCTATTCTGTGTAGGGATCTACAACTGTTGCAAAATGATATTCTTCGGTTTATTTGGGGACACAAGAGGCCCAGGGTGAACAGGAGTACAATGTACACCCTAAGGAAGCAGGGGGGACTGGGCCTGCCGGATTTGCAGAAATACTATCATGCGGCTCAGCTGGCCCATCTTACTAGATACCACTCAAGCCACGCACATGCTATCTGGATGGACATGGAATCTTATTCCTGTCGTCCCTCACAGGTTTCACAGCTATTATGGCTTCCAATGAAGGATAGACCGCTGATATTGTGTCCTACCCTGTCACTGGCTCTGGCTATATGGGACAGGCTGTCCAAATTATACAAATTCCGATCGCCCCACAACCCGCTGGCGCCATTACTTAATAACAACGAGTTCACCCCGGGCCTCTCTCTTCAACTGTTCAGTTGGTGGACAAATAAAGGGCTATTGCGCATTGCTGACCTATGTGACTGTAGGGGTATACTTTCTGAACAAGCTCTAACTGAAAAATTTGATATGCCGTCTTCGGAGAAGTTTCGATGTGCCCAATTAAGGCATTTCGTGCAGAGTATGGTCCGTAGGGGAGACCTGGGTTCCCTAACTCCCATGGAACAGTTGAGTATGCAATATGACAAAATAAGAGGCCATTTATCTGCCATCTATGCATTACTTAGGGGGCCAGGGAAGAAGTTGAGTTATATGCTTCAGTGGGAGCGGGACATTCAGGAATCCTTTGATTTAGATGACTGGTGTACACTCTCCGAGACGGCATATCGCTCTCTCGCCAACACATCGGTGATAGAGGCTAATTACAAGGTATTGTTGCGGTGGTACATGGTCCCAGCCAGGTTGGCCGCTTTTGTTCCGGGAGCACCGTCCCATTGTTTTAGGGGATGCGGCCAGGTGGGGACCACCTACCATATCTGGTGGTCATGCCCGAAGGTCAGAAGGTTTTGGATTAGAGTGTTTAATTTTGTCTACACTATCACAGGATTGAACCTGAGGAAATCACCTAAGCTGGCCCTCCTGGGGGGCAAGGCGGCAGAGGCTTCCAGGCCTCAGCAGCGGCTCCTTACCTTTATATTTATTTCAGCGAAGATCACTATAGCTCGTAACCGGAGATCAGCCGCACTACCGATAGCCCAGCTTAAACATAAAGTGTCATGGCTAATGCTAAACGAACGGTTATCCGCATTGTCACAAGACAGGATGAAAATGTTTTATAAAATTTGGGATCCATGGATTGTCTATCTAACTAATGGTTCCGGGACACGTGCTGTTTAACGTTGTCACGGTAGCATGAGTTTGTGGATCCAGGACTACGGCTCCCCCCCCCTCCCACTCAGTTCTCCCCCTTTCCTTCTTTTTTCTATCTTTTTCTACTCGATACTCTTTTCTCTTTCCATGCTATAGGGTCCTTCTTCTTTTCTTTACTGTCCTCTGTTGAATTCTTTATATCTCTCATTCAGCGGTGCTAGCAAAATAATTGGGTATTTCCATCACTCAAGAGGTAACAGCTCCGGCAGCTGGGATCCTATGTGATCCGGGGTTACTGGATATGGCACCCATTTCGAAGCCGCCAACATGTTTACGGAGCTGACTGGTGTGTTAGTCCATTTTACATTGTGCTTAATGTAATAAATTGCCGCATTAATGAGACTATTGATTGTACTGTACTGAAAACCTTTAATAAAAATTATTGAAACATAAAAAAGGGAAAAGAAAATGGTATGTTCCAACCCCATTTGACTACTACACAATACTCTTCCCCTATCTATGGATATCTAAGCTCTTCGAAGGTAGCAGGGCTAGTATCAATAATATTTTAAGTGGTAGAGGATCCCAACGAGATGGAGCTTTAATCTCATCTTGATATGACCGCAAAACTGTACACGTGCTATTCTCCTCGGACTTCTTACCATTGGCTCTGATATCCATGCAATATGATCGTTTGTTTGTAACTATTTGTATCACACATTCTGTGAAGTTGCCTTTGCATTGTATGTCGCATACTAGTAAATAAAAAAAAAAAAAAAAAAAAAGAAGCCTGTGGCACATGGTATTCCCAGGCGGTCTCCCATCCAGGTACTAAACAGGCCCGACACTGTTTAGCCTCCGAGATCAGATGAGATTGGGCGCTTTCAGGGTGATGGGGCCGTAGGTGATCTCTTCGGGCACTCTCAACCCTGTTGACAAACGCCAAGATGATCACCTTGGGAAACAAGTGAAAAAAAAAACAGGCCAAGGCCAACAACATAAAAAGAAGCCTACAGCGGGGGCGTGGCTTGGCTGAGCTCGATGGCGGACGTGTAATAGGTGAGCTCCGGCACCTCAGGACGAACACTACTGCCGAATTGAGGTACACCAGCTGCTACATAGGCAATTATCATGGGAACGGCTTCTCGAACATCTTCAGCTTCACGTTCCCGCTCCCCGAGGGGAAACGCGACCGGACGAGAGCATAATATCCCGGAGATGTTCCGATCACAGAGGGGAAACAAGGCGCCGACGCGCCATGATTCCTCACAGGCCTCAAACACGCGCTCTCGCTCCAGAACTGATATCGTGCTCTCGGAGACCTCCCCAGACGTGACACCGGCTAGTACCAGTTCTCCAGACGGCCCACGCTCGGAAACCTCTTCTGCAGCTATTAATATGAACGACCTTCGCACGATTGCCTCGGACATTAAGGATACATTATCGGCGGCCATTGCTGAACTACGCCTCGATCTTAAAATGCTATCCGACCGCATGCATACTGTGGAAAAGGTGACATAATCACATGAATTGAGCATTCGTCGCTCCACTAGGAAAATCGATAGCCATACCCTACAACTCAGGGATATGCAAAGGCACATGGAGGATTTGGACAACAGGGGGAGGCGCCATAACCTCCGAGTCAGAGGCCTCCCTGAAGCCATTGAAGGTGAGCATATAGCTCCCGCGATCTCAGCCATCTTCAACTCCGTGCTGGATAGGCCTTCCCACACTGCCATTAGCATGGATCGGATCCACCGAGCGCTCAGACCCAAAGGCAGGGACAATGATCCCCCACGAGATGTAGTATGCTGCTTAACCGACTACCGACTTAAGGAAGACATACTGAAGGCTGCTAGACTTAAACAGCAAATCTCATATGAATCTGCCCATATACAAATATTCCAAGATCTCTCTGGTATCACCTTACAACACCGCAGAGACTTATAGCCACTCCTGGATGTGTTGAAATCTAGAGGTATTTTATACAAATGGAAATTTCCGTTCTGTCTTACCGCCTCTCACCTCGGACGCACGGCTCATCTTAAGGTACCGGAAGACCTGCCCAACTTTTGTGCTATACTGGACTTGCCTCCGACCGCAGTCCCGAACTGGTATGCTAACTTTCGTCCGCTGATACCCAAACCTCAGCTTCCTCCTGATGACCTGATGGACACTCAAGCTACCCCGTATCGGAGGAGAAGATCTTCGTCTCGATCCAGGGGGATCCGCCACTCTGGTACCATTACCAGAGATTACAGCCCAGTATCCTCTCCACGCTCACGTAGAGCACGAAGGGACTACTGACATAACAGTTGTATATCTCCTTAACTACACGCGGTACTTGGAATTTGACGGCTGTCGTTCCTACTGCTATCTTCGTTCTTTTGGACATATAATCTACTGCTTTCTTTTTATTCCTCCTTGTTCGCTCCTCTTGGATGGCTGAAAATCCTGCCTATATTGACTCTTCTAACAGGAAACCTGGCACTATGATGGATACCGGCGGATTGACTAGACGGAAGAATTTAGATACCCGCCCTACTTGTCCTCTGTGACACTTTCTCATCTGACAAGGTTCCTCCAAGTTACGACAACTGGAATATATGGTGGATTTAAAAGGTTATGCTTTCCACTAGATTTGCAATGCTTCCACAGCTTATCTGCGCGGATCCCCGTTCGGACTGTTGCTTCGGTCATACGAAAATAGGTTTGTCGTTCGTACCGTCGATCTGAAGGAACTTTTGGTACGATTATATTCTCTTCGGCTGCAGTTCACTGACTTGCTCATTAAATCTACTCTCCTGCTAGGTTTTTTATCCTGGCGGGCTAAGTTTATACGGGCTGCATTACTATTTGTGACGCTTACCTGGTAGGTTATATCCACTGTAGAAACATATGGCTCACTATTTAAACTTTTATGCAGATCAATATCTCTAGAGGTTAGTTTGCTATGGCCATGTTTATACGCAGGTACAGATGTGTGGCCGCCAAGAAAACTTTCTACATCTCAGGAGGAAAGCGTGCCAATACCCTGCCTACTCTGTTTCTGCATAATATCTACAGCCTGCAGGTTTCCACCAGCTCAGTATGTTAACATTGATTAATATATTTATTGCTTTTTGATTGTATACCACTCTTTAGGTATTCCCGTGAGCCTAATTCTAATTTAATATCCTCTATATTTGTTGTGCCTAAATTTTTGTTTCCCTATGACTCAAAAGGTCTTTTAGGCCTTCATTGATATGGTAACACTTAATTCTCTTTCTTGACTGTACGCCCCTACCGACACGCTTTTGAATTGCATGTTGCACAGACCTTAGCTGTACACCTCCATAACTAGATGTTATGCTTATCCTCCACTATTGAGCTAGATCAGATCAACTTCCACTCTTCCCGCAGTCCCCCTGTTCATTACCCAATATGCAGATTGTAACATAAATGTCTACCGTTCCGATTACTTGTATTACCTATTATATCTTTGCTATCTCCATGGATACGCCAATGTGCTAGCCACTGTTTACATATCAATTCTCCATGTTACCCATTATACCTCATGAACATTTTGCCCGTCTCCTTAGTGCTGAGGGCCGTACCACCGTTTTTCTGTATATTACATATTATATACTATATACTACATACCTGTTCATTTGCAATTTTTCTGCTAGTCCCCCGTTGGGCTTTGTCCCGGTTAACCCCGATGTGGGGTGGGTAGGGGGTCACACATCTCTCTGGTGTGGGGTCCCCTGATCCTCCTTACACCGTCATCTACATTTTACCACCTGAAACAGTGGTCTTTTGATTCCCCCCCCCTTTTTTTTTATTTTTATCTCCCCTCCCCCCCTTTTCTATCCTTTCCACAACACCCAATCTCACCCGATACCCTTGCAATATGGAGGTCCCAGATCCCCCCACAACTGCCCCTAGGGATCTATCACAGATTGCCTCCCCTACTATCTGTTATTCCTTGAACATTAAAGGTTTAAATACCCCCGAAAAAAGATCCCAATTGTTATATACACTGCACAAAGCCAAAGCACATATTGCCCTTATCCAAGAGACACATTTTCGTACTGACGCAATCCCCAAACTCCAAAACACCTATTACCCCCTAGTATACCACGCAACCAATGATGGAGCTAAATCAAAAGGGGTGTCTATACTCATTTCAAAATCCTGTCCTTTAATCGTGTCTGACGTGCTACGTGATAAAGAAGGACGCTATCTCTTCCTCAAAGGCAGCATCTACAACAGACAGGTGACTATAGCCAACATATATGCCCCAAACTCTCACCAAGTATCCTTTTTCAGAGAAACTCTCTCCCTGCTTACGACATTTCAGACAGGACTCCTTATTGTAGGTGGAGATTTTAATGTTCCCCTAAACCCCTCCCTTGACACCTCCAATGGCTCCTCTTGTATTACTTTCCGGGCATTAAGAGATATCAAATCACAACTCCAATTACTATCCCTGCATGATACCTGGCGCACACTTCACCCGACGGTTAAAGACTTCACTTTCTACTCGCCCCCTCATAACAAATATTCCCGGATAGATCATTTTTTTCTCTCACAAGCAGACATTGCAAGTTTGGAAAAGGCCACGATTGAACCGTTACTCCTCTCTGACCACAACCCAATAACAATCTCCCTTTTACTGTCACAAGGTCCTCCACGATCTACCATATGGAGACTTGACGATTCTCTACTGCTGGACACAGCCAATATTGCCTCACTCAAAGAATGCCTCTCTAACTATTTTGCAGAAAATATGATAGACGATATGCCCCGTGCAGCAATTTGGGCGGCACATAAATGTGTTGTCCGCGGCTTACTTATATCCATGACTGCACAGAGACGTAAACTAAAGAAAGCACATATAGATAAACTGTACAAACGCATTCACTTACTGGAAAGGGCTCACAAGCGCACACTGGCTGAATCACATCTGGCTGAGCTTACGGCGGTTAGAGCTGAGCTATTAGAAGAACTGCAAAAAACCTTGAAGCGCAAATTTGTTCTGACCCACAAATTGTTTTACGAGTCGGGAAATAAAGCTGGTAAATTGTTAGCCAGAGCCCTTCAGAAGCGGAAAGCGTCCTATACTATACATAAGATTGTTACCCCAACTGGAGACTCAATTGTTGATTCTGACATTATGGCACAAAATTTTGTGACTTACTTTCATTCCCTATATAATCTACCGCACCAACCACATACAGATATGACACGCTCTAGAACAGACCTTATCTCTGATTTTCTCTCTAAATACGCGCCTCCCTCTCTAGACCCCATTAGTACAACAACATTAGATGCCCCCCTTTCCTTGCCCAAAGCCACCCTTGCCCTCAAACAACTGAAAGCGGGCAAAAGCCCGGGCCCAGATGGCCTGTCTGCAGCTTATTATAAGTCCTTGTCTGAGGTATTGATTCCCCACTTTCTTGCATCGTTTAATGGCCTCTCAACATCCACTAGACCACACACAGATTTACTCGAAGCGCACATCACACTGATCCCCAAACCTGGTAAAGACGCAACACTGATCCCCAACTATCGCCCGATCTCATTGCTTAATGTGGACATTAAATTGTATGCTAAGATTTTAGCTAATAGGATTTCACCCCTAATTTCTGATATCATTTCAACTGACCAAGTGGGCTTTATCCCTGGTAGAGAAGCCAGGGATAACACAACAAAAGCTCTGAACATACACCATTGGATGACCACCACAAAAAAAAAGGCTTTTTTCTTTCGTTGGATGCGGAGAAGGCATTCGACAGAGTGGCTTGGGACTACATGCATCTTGTGCTACAGCATCTTGGCCTCCCTCCACGACTTCTATCCATGATTGAGATCCTTTACTCTACTCCCACGGCTAAAATAAGGGTTAATGGTCGTCTGTCGAATGCCTTCTCCGTCGCCAATGGTACCCGTCAGGGGTGCCCGCTATCCCCACTCATTTATGTACTGACCCTTGAACCCCTTCTTCATATGTTGAGAGACAATCCTGATGTACGAGGGATAGACATCAAGGGTAAATCGTATAAAATTGCTGCGTACGCAGATGATATACTGCTTTTTCTTGCAGACCCGATAATCTCGATTCCAAATTTGTTGAGGAACCTGCAATCCTTCCAAGCCCTCTCTAACTTAAAAATAAACTTCGAAAAATCGAAAGCGTTGAATATCACTTTATCGGATTCTGAATTGGCCCACTGCAAGCGTAACTTCCCCTTCAGTTGGGAGCGTCATGCTTTAACATATCTAGGTATAAACATCCCCTCTGATTTATCCAAATTATATGATATGAATTTTGGCCCGACGCTGCTTAAAATTCAAGAAGACCTTCTTACCTGTCACAAAGGCCCATTCTCATGGTTTGGAAGGATTGCAATCCTCAAAATGAATATCCTTCCTCGGCTACTATACCTCCTACAAACAATCCCTATACTTCTTCCCAAACTATTTTTCCGTACATATAAACATATGTGCAGACAATTTATCTGGGGATACCGTGCCCTGAGACTAAGCTGGGCCAAATTAATTCTTCCCAAACATGATGGTGGCCTGGGCCTACCAGATATACACAACTATTATCACGCTTGTCTGCTTACTAGAATAGTGGATTGGCATGTTCATCACCGCAATAAAGCTTGGATACAACTAGAACAAGACATGATCCCAATTCCTCTGACAAATCTCCCATGGATAGCTAAATCAACAATCCCCATGACGATCCGGACCCACCCCTTTATAAGCCCAACTCTACAGGCTCTACACCGTACAAGTGCCACTCTCTGCGTTGACGGGCTACTAGGGCCTATGACTCCTTTATCCTCTAACCCGGATTTTCCCCCCGGTATCTCAGAACATAGACCTCATCACCGGACAGTGACCTACAGAGCGTACCAGTTCATTGAACGCGGGGAGATCTTATCATTTCCCCAAATGGTTTCTAAATTCCCAGAACTCCATTTACCATTTTTTAAATATCTCCAAATCAGGCACTTCCTTACTTCCCAACCAATAACACTCTGGAATAGGGAGCTTACCCCCTTTGAAACTTTATGTAACAGCTCCGAACCCCAACAGCACTTGATCTCTACCATCACTGCTTTACTTCACTCTGACACCAAGGCACAGGATAGTGTTAAACTGCAATGGGGTAATGAACTGTTAACTCCCATGACCACTGAAGATTGGCTGCGAACGTATGGACATACACATAAGGGTACTTTAAACGTATCGGCACAAGAGAACCGATATAAGATATAATCTAGATGGTATCGCACTCCTGAAAAAATACATAGAATATTTCCAGACATCTCCCCGACTTGTTGGAGATGTGACACTGATGTTGGTTCCTTTTTACATGTTTGGTGGGACTGCCCAGTACTTCAACCGTTCTGGAGAGCAGTCCATGACAATATAGTGAAGATCACGACATACACTCCGAACTACTCTCCAGCCCAATATCTCCTTCACCACACGCAAATCCCACAGAGCAGCTATAAGAAGTCTCTTGCCCTACATATGATAAATGCCGCCACGATGTGCATCCCCAGACATTGGAAAACCGCCAAGATTCCAACCTTGACTGACTGGTTTAGACAAATCAACCATACTGAAGAAATGGAAAGACTTATACACCAAGCTCATGACACACACTCCCGTTTCACTCACACCTGGGCATGTTGGATACATTTCAAGCTCTCCCCTACTTATACCGATACTCACCTACCACCCTCTTCATCGTCCTAAATAGACATTGGGATACTTACATAATCTTGGTATTTTTTGCTCTGGTTAAAAATCCTCCACTTTTCTTCCCCATTCATTCCTCCTAGCCCCCCCCTCTACGTTCTATATTAGGTTAGGCTCTAACTTTGGTTGTCCTTTAAATCCTTCTTTCAAAACAAAAATGGTTTGTTCAGTTACACTGTTTTCCATCAAGTCTCCACACAAACTCCTCGGTTGTTCCACCGAGTGTGCTACTCTCATCCACAGTTAGCTCCCATATGGGGTGGATGCCATTACCAGAGACTTGGTGCATGTTTATAGGTTTGCATTTTTTCCTCTCAGGCCTGTAATGGGTCTTAGTAGCTACTGATGAATGGGGTACTAATATCCATCAATCTTACGCCCACTACTCTTATGCCCCCGTCTTCCAAGCAATGTGATGGACAGTAGTGGACCCCATGTAATACATTACCCCGCATATATTACTCAGTTATTTTTTCTTTCCCTTTTCTGAATAATAAATGTTCAAGGTATGCTCAATGACCGAATCTTTACGCTTCGGTATTGCATTGACTATGCATCTGAATTGTATGTCTCTGAGATGTTACATTGCTGTTTTATCTTTCTAACATATGTATGCTCTGTTTGTTATATTTCAAAACTACAATAAAATATTTAGAGAAAAAAAAAAGAAGCCTACAGCACCTAGTATTCCCTGGTGGTCTCTAATCCAGGTACTAGCAAGGTCCAACCGTGTTTAGCTTCTGAGATCAGAGGAGATTGGGAGCTATCAGGGTTATGTGCCCATAGGCAATCTCTTTGGGCATTCTCAACCCTCTTGACAAATGCCAAGATAGTTACCTTGAGATACAAGTGAAAAAAACAGGTCAATGTCAACAACATAAAAAGAAGAATACGGCACTTGGTATTCCAACGCCATCTCCCATCCAGGTACTAACTAGGCCCAACCCTTCTTAGCCTCAGAGAAGAGAAGAGATAGGGCTCTTTCAGGGTGATGCTGCTGTAAGCGATCTCTTTGGGCACTCTCAACCCTCTTGACAAATATCTCTCTTGCCAAGATGGTCACCTTGGGAAACAAGCGAAAAAAAAAAAACAAATCAACGCCAAACAACATAAAAAGAAGCTTACAATAACTGGTATTCCTAGGTGGTCTCCCATCCAGGTACTAACCAGGCCCGACTCTTCTTAGCCTCCAAGATCAGATGGGATTGGGTCCTTTCAGAGTGATGTGGCCATAGGCAATCTCTTCAGGCACTCTCAACCCTCTTGACAAACACCAAGGTGGTCACTTTGGGAAACAAGTGGAAAAAAAACAGGTCAACGCCAACAACATAAAAAGAAGTCTATGACACCTGGTATTCCCAGGCGGTCTCCCATCCAGATACTGGGAAACAAGTAAAAAAAAAAAAAAAAAGTCGGAAGCTAGAGACAATACGGCCCGAGTCCTCAATTTAATCCATGCGGCGCATGTACAGGGAAGGCCCTTGCTTATGTTGTCAACGGACGCGGAGAAGGCCTTTGACAGGGTGGCCTGGCACTTTATGCAGGCCACCCTGGAACATATAGGTCTTGGCCCCAACATGATGAGCTGGGTAATGTCGCTTTACTCCACGCCGTCTGCAGCGGTACGGGTGAACGAGTGGTGCTCGGACTCTTTCCCCATCACTAATGGGACGAGGCAGGGGTGTCCTCTGTCTCCCCTAATTTTTATTCTGACACTGGAACCACTTATGTGTCACGTTCGGAATGACCCGAATATTACTGGCATATCCAAACCCTCGGCACACCACAAAATTGCGGCGTACGCTGACGATCTAATTTTTTCTGTCTCCAATCCACACATTTTGCTTCCCAATATACTCGCGTCTCTCCGGCGATACGGCAGCCTATCAAACTATAAAATTAATTGCGCCAAGTCGGCTGTATTGAATATATCGGTCCCGGATGGTGAGGCCAAGAGGCTCCGCTCCGCTTTTCCATTCTACTGGGCTGAAAAATCTATACGTTACCTGGGCGTTGACATCGCAGCGGATTTAGCGCAATTGTACCCGCTTAATTTTGTCCCTCGCCTGAATAGACCGAAATCTGATTTGGGAAACTGGCATGCTTTAACACTGACCTGGTTCGGGCGCTGTAATGCATTCAAAATGATGGCCCTCCCGCGGATCTTATACTTGTTCCAGACATTACCGATCCGGTTACCTCCAATTTTTTTCAGACAACTGCAGGTGCTGCTTCGGGACTTTATTTGGGCACGCAAACCGTCCAGAGCCCATTTGCAATTGCTTGCCAGACCAAAGGACAAGGGGGGTCTGGGTCTCCCAGATCTGAGACAATACTACAGAGCGACTCTGCTAGCGAGAGTCGTTGATTGGCATTGTAATGGCCCACACAGGCAGTGGGTGGAGATGGAGATTGAGGATGGATCCATTCCCCTATTGACCTCCCCGTGGCTCCTGTCCTCCCTACCAAAAGACCTCAGAGATCACCCCGTAGTGGGAGCTACGTTGGCTGTTGTGCGGAGGTTGTTCCGCTGCACACACATTGCTCCCCTGCCGTCACCAATGACTCCGGTTATAGGTAATCCAGACTTCCCACCAACAAGAAACTGCGACAGTTGACAGTGGTGGGGAAACAGCGTCTGGGAGAGGTGTGGCCCTCGGGAGGTCTCCCAACCACGCAAACTGTCGCTTTCTGACCCTCCGCTTGACTTGTTTAGTGCTTATCAACTTTGTCACTTTCTTCTGGCCATACAAAGGGCCCCCTACACTCCTAGAGATCTGACGCCCTATGAATCCATCTGTCACAAAAGGGAACCTGTGCGACACACCCTCTCCCTCCTGTACAACCTATTGAGTAGTCAGGAGGAGGAGTCGACCCCACCATTTATCCACAAATGGGAGAGGGACTTTCAGGGACAACAGATAGGGAAGATCCTGACCTTAGTACATAAAGCTTCCATCGCAAACCAATATCAAGAATCAGGATACAAGATAGTCTCACGCTGGTATAGAGTCCCATACCTTCTGAATAAAATGAATAGATCGATCACGGATGTTTGTTGGAGGTGCAATTCAGATACGGGGACCATGGGACACATTTTCTAGGCATGCCCAGCCTTGAGGAACTTTTGGGTAGAGGTGACCGGGACGATAAAAACTCTCACAAATGTAGATATCGCAGAAAACCCAGCAGCGTGCCTTCTACACTTGACCGAACAGCCTATTCGAAAATACAAAAAAACCCTCACGATGCAACTCCTGAACGCCGCCCGGGCCTGCATTCCCACACTGTGGAGGCAGCCTCAGCCCCCATCCAAGGTGCTGTGGTATTCCAAAGTCAATCATATTCTCCAGATGGAAGAATTGACCGCCACCCTTCACAACACTGAAGAGGCATTTAGTGTTACATGGAGGCCCTGGAGGTATTTTACTGGTACTCGAGACTACATTCGGGAGGTGAGCAGCGTCCCTGTCCCAGAAAACGACTGAACATCTAACGTTTACCTACATAGGCCATGTCTGCCCTGGGTGGCATTCCCCCCCCCCCCCTCCCTTTTTGTCTTTATTTGTCTTTTTTTCCCCGCCGCCACCCCCCCTCCTCTCTCTCCGTCTTTGCACTCTCTTCTCCCCCCATCCTCCCTTTTGACTATGCCTTGTCTCCTTACTAGCCTTCGGGACCCAGAAGAACCCCAGGGTTCTGGACACAACCGGCTCATATTTTACTCTGGTTCACATAGGTCATGATAAGCTGGCTCGCTGTGGTCCCAGTTGTTCTCCATGATTACATTTGTCCGAACGGAGCTGCACTAGTTATACTGTACTACATGTCGGAGGTGGGGTTTCTCTCTTTTCTGCATGAAACTGTAGGACTCCCCTCTGAGAACCCAGAGTTATTTGGCTGCCTATTTTTTGTTACCATGTAATTGTGACCCTGGGTCATGCTGTATGGTTGACTGTTATATTTATGTTGTTCTACTTATATTTAATAAAAGAATTTAAAAAAATAAATAAAAATAAGTCAATGCCAACAACTTAAAAAAAAAGCCTATGGCATCGAGAAATCCCAGGCGGTCTCTCATCCAGGTACTAACCAGGTCCCAACCCTGCTTAGCCTCTGAGATCAAATGAGATTTGGCTCTTTCAGGGTGATGCAGCCATAGTAGATTTTTTCAGGCACGCTCAACCCTCTTGACAAACGCCAAGATGGTCACCTTGGGAAACAAACAAAAAAAACAAGTCAATGCCAACAACATAAAAAGAAGCCTACAGCACCTAGTATTCCCAGGCGGTCTCCCATCCAGGTATTAAGAAGGCGCGACACTTTCTAGCCTCTGAGATCAGCGGAGATTGGGCGCTTTCAGGGTGATGTGCCCATAGGCAATCTCTTTGGGCACTCTCATCCCTCTTGAAAAATGCCAAGATAGTCACCCTGGGAAACAAGCGAAAAAAAACAGGTCAACGCCAACAACATAAAAAGAAGAATACGGCACCTGGTATTCCAAGGCCGTCTCCCATTCAAGTACTAACTAGGCCCAACCCTTCTTAGCCTCTGAGATCAGAGGAGATAGGGTGCTTTCAGGGTGATGCGGTTGTAAGCGATCTCTTTATTCACTCTCAACCTTCTTGACAAATGCCAAGATGATCACTTTGGGAAACAAGCGAAAATAACAGGTCAACACCAACAACATAAAAAGAAGCCTGCAGCATCTGGAAAACCCAGGCGGTCTCCCATCCAGGTACAAACCAGGCCCAACCCTGCTTAGCCTCTGAGACCAAACGAGATTGGGCGCTTTCAGGGTGTTGTGCCCGTAGGCAATTTCTTTGTGCACTCTCAACCCTCTTGACACATGCCAAGATGGTCACCTTGGGAAACAAGGGAAAAAAACAGGTCAATGCCGACAACATAATGAGAAGCCTACGGCACCTGGTATTCCCAGGCTGTCTCCCATCCTGGTACTAACCAGGCCCATCGCTGCTTAGCCTCCGAGATCAGATGAGATTGGGCTCTTTCAGGGTGATTTGGCCGTAGGCACTCTCTTTGGGCACTCTGAAGCCTCTTGACAAAGGCCAAGATGGTCACCTTGGGAAACAAGCTAAAAAAAACAGGTCAAAGCCAACAACATAAAAAGAAGCCTACGGCATCCAGTATTCCCAGGCGGTCTCCCATCCAGGTATTAACAAGGCAAGACCCGTTCTAGCCTCTGAGATCAGCAGAGATTGGGCGCTTTCAGGGTGATATGCCTATAGGCAATCTCCCAATCAAGACACTAACCAGACCAGATCCTTCTATGGCACCTGGTCTTCCCAGGCAGTCTCCCATCCAGGTACTAACCAGGACTGACGCAGCTTAGCCTCTGAAATCAGACGAGATCGGGTGCTTTCAGGTTGATGTGGCCGTAAGCGTTCTCTTCAAGACACGCCCAACCCTCTTGACAAACGCCAAGATGGTCGCCTTGAGAAACAAGCGAAAAAAACAGGTCAAAGCCAACAACATAAAAAGAAGCCTATGGGCTTACAGCGGACCTTAAAAGATGGGACCCACTAGCTCTGTCATGGTTCGGACGCTGTAATGTGTTGAAGATGAATGCGATGCCGCGACTTCTGTATCTACTACAAGCCTTACCTATCAAAATATCCCAGACTTTCTTTTATGCGGTTCGCTCAATCTTTATCAAGTTCCTCTGGCACGGCAAACATACGCGTATTGGTAGGGCAATGCTATTGCGACCGAAATTGCGGGGAGGTATTGGCTTCCCGGAACCCTGCTCTATATTACACAGCGACGCACATTACACGGGTGGTTGACTGGTGCCGGCATGGGGAACTGAAGCTATTAGTCAAACTAGAGCAGGAGATGGCGCGGGTTCCACTGGCTGGTCTGCCTTGGGCGGGGAGGCCATTGGAGCCCTGTGTGACTACTCACCCGTTAATTGGCCCCTCGCTCGCCGAGATGGATAGTTTTTTTCACCTTTCCCACCTGACTAACTTCCCTTCTCCTATGACCCCTATTATTGGACATCCTAGATTCCCTCCGGGCCTGTCTGACCAGGCCTTTACCAGGCAAGCCCCGAAAGGGCTTCTGAGAGCAGCCCTATTTCTTGGATCCACGGGCTGGATTCCCACGGGGACCATACTGCTAGAGCAAGTACCTGTTGCATTGGATAGCTGGAGAGCTAGACAGCTCATCCATTTCCTCCGATCACTACCTAACCATTCGTTCTTCTCTAGACAATTCTACCCCTTCAAGGAACTTTGCCTGGATGATTGCCCAATTCGTGGTTCCCTCTCTAGGTCCTACCAAATCCTGACAGACACACAATCCTCCACGGATCCGCCCTTCCTAGCTAAATGGAAAGGGGACTTACAAACTACATTCTCCAAACCACAGAAGGACAGAATACTCTATTTCGGCCATAAGTCATCACTCTGCAGTAAATATCATGAGATCTCATATAAGCTGATCACACGCTGGTATCGTACACCGGTGGTGTTGGCCAAAATATTCCCCGGTCAATCTGACTGCTGCTGGCGCTGTGAGCAACAGGCTGGCACCATTCTCCACATTTTCTGGGAATGCCCTAAATTACAAACATTCTGGCAGCTTGTCCTGAGACTCATCCACAAGTTCACAGACATTTCCTTAGCCAATGATCCCGCAGCAGTTCTTCTCAATCTAACTCCTATGTCGAGAAAGCGTTATCATAAGTCCTTACTTAAACATCTCCTCAATGCAGCTAGGGCCTGCATCCCAAGTCAGTGGAAACAGCAATCTGCTCCAACGGTGACCCAGTGGTTCGCAAGGGTAAATGATATTGAATGAATGGAAGACCTGACTGCCACAATGAGGGATAAAACTGAGGAGCATGGGAACAGATTGTTCTACTGGACCCAGTTTCGCTTTTTGGAAGAATACCTCCGCGAGACATAGTAAGCTCATGGTGATCGTTGGAGATCACTGTTCCAAACGTTGGAAAGCTGATGAGCTGGTGAGCCGAGGGCATCTCTTGCTCCCTGGGAGGGGACCCCATCCTATCCACTCTACCCACGACACCCCCTTACCCCTTCTTTTCCTTTTCTGCCATTTCCTTCCCCAATCTTCTCTTTCCCCTTCTCCCTCCTTTCAGTTCTACTATTTCCCTTCTTAACTCAAAAAAGGGAAAATAAAATGGTATGTTCCGAAAAACGATACACGTGCTATTCTCCTCGGATGTCTTACCATTGGCTCTTATATCCATGCAATATGATCGTTTGTTTGTAACTATTTGTATCACACATTCTGTGAAGTTGCCTTTGCATTGTATGTTGCATACTAGTAAATAAAAAAATAAAAATAAAAAAAAGAAGCCTATGGCACCTGGTATTCCCAGGCGGTCTCCCATCCAGGTACTAAACAGGCCCGACACTGTTTAGCCTCCGAGATCAGATGAGATTGGGCGCTTTTAGGGTGATGGGGCCGTAGGTGATCTCTTCGGGCACTCTCAACCCTGTTGACAAACGCCAAGATGATCACCTTGGGAAACAAGTGAAAAAAAAAACCGGCCAAGGCCAACAACATAAAAAGAAGCCTACAGCACCTAGTATTCCCTGGTGGTCTCCAATCCAGGTACTAGCAAGGTCCAACCGTGTTTAGCTTCTGAGATCAGAGGAGATCGGGCGCTTTCAGGGTTATGTGCCCATAGGCAATCTCTTTGGGCATTCTCAACCCTCTTGACAAATGCCAAGATAGTCACCTTGAGATACAAGTGAAAAAAAACAGGTCAATGTCAACAACATAAAAAGAAGAATACGGCACCTGGTATTCCAACGCCATCTCCCATCCAGGTACTAACTAGGCCCAACCCTTCTTAGCCTCAGAGAAGAGAAGAGATAGGGTTCTTTCAGGGTGATGCTGCTGTAAGCGATCTCTTTGGGCACTCTCAACCCTCTTGACAAATGCCAAGATGGTCACCTTGGGAAACAAGCGAAAAAAAAAAAAACGAATCAACGCCAACAACATAAAAAGAAGCTTACAATAACTGGTATTCCTAGGTGGTCTCCCATCCAGGTACTAACTAGGCCCGACTCTTCTTTGCCTCCAAGATCAGACGAGATTGGGTCCTTTCAGAGTGATGTGGCCATAGGCAATCTCTTCAGGCACTCTCAACCCTCTTGGTGGTCACTTTGGGAAACAAGCGGAAAAAAACAGGTCAACGCCAACAACATAAAAAGAAGTCTACGACACCTGGTATTCCCAGGCGGTCTCCCATCCAGGTACTGGGAAACAAGCAAAAAAAAAAAAAAAGTCGGAAGCTAGAGACAATACGGCCCGAGTCCTCAATTTAATCCATGCGGCGCATGTACAGGGAAGGCCCTTGTTTATGTTGCCAACGGACGCGGAGAAGGCCTTTGACAGGGTGGCCTGGCACTTTATGCAGGCCACCCTGGAACATATAGGTCTTGGCCCCAACATGATGAGCTGGGTAATGTCGCTTCACTCCATGCCGTTGGCAGCGGTACGGGTGAACGAGTGGTGCTCGGACTCTTTCCCCATCACTAATGGGACGAGGCAGGGGTGCCCTCTGTCTCCCCTAATTTTTATTCTGACACTGGAACCACTTATGTGTCACGTTCGGAATGACCCGAATATTACTGGCATATCCAAACCCTCGGCACACCACAAAATTGCGGCGTACGCTGACGATCTAATTTTTTCAGTCTCCAATCCACACATTTTGCTTCCCAATATACTAACGTCTCTCCGGCAATACGACAGCCTATCAAACTATAAAATAAATTGCGCCAAGTCGGCTGTATTGAATATATCGGTCCCGGATAGTGAGGCCCAGAGGCTCCGCTCTGCTTTTCCATTCTACTGGGCTGAAAAATCTATACATTACCTGGGCGTTGACATCGCAGCGGATTTAGCGCAATTGTACCCGCTTATTTTTGTCCCTCGCCTGAATAGACTGAAATCTGATTTTGGAAACTGGCATGCTTTAACACTGACCTGGATAGGGCGCTGTAATGCGTTCAAAATGACGGCCCTCCCGCGAATCTTATACTTTTTCCAGACATTACCGATCCGGTTACCCCCAATTTTTTTCAGACAACTGCAGGTGCTGCTCCGGGACTTTATTTGGGCATGCAAACCGCCCAGAGGACAAGGCTAACGAGAGTCGTTGATTGGCATTGTAATGGCCCACACAAGCAGTGGGTGGAGATGAAGATTGAGGATGGATCCATTCCCCTATTGACCTCCCCTGGCTCCTGTCCTCCCTACCAAAAGACCTCAGAGATCACCCCGTAGTGGGAGCTACGTTGGCTGTTGTGCGGAGGTTTTTCCGCTGCACACACATTGCTCCCCTGCCATCACCAATGACTCCGGTTATAGGTAATCCAGACTTCCCACCAGGATTTACCAACAAGAAACTGCGACAGTTGACAGTGGTGGGGAAACAGCGTCTGGGAGAGGCGTGGCCCTCGGGAGGGCTCCCGACCACGCAAACTGTCGCCGAGCTTTCTGACCCTCCGCTTGACTTGTTTAGTGCTTATCAACTTCATCACTTTCTTCTGGCCATACAAAGGGCCCCCTACTCTCCTAGAGACCTGACGCCCTATGAATCCATCTGTCACAAAAGGGAACCTGTGCGACACACCCTCTCCCTCCTGAACAACCTATTGAGTAGTCAGGAGGAGGAGTCGACCCCACCATTTATCCACAATTGGGAGAGGGACTTAGGCATCACATTTACCCCACAACAGATAGGGAAGATCCTGACCTTAGTACATAAAGCTTCCATCGCAAACCAATATCAAGAATCAGGATACAAGATAGTCTCACGCTGGTATAGAGTCCCATACCTTCTGAATAAAATTAATAGATCAATCCTGGATGTTTGTTGGAGGTGCAATTCAGATACGGGGACCATGGGACACATTTTCTGGGCATGCCCGGCCTTGACGAACTTTTGGGTGGAGGTGACCGGGACGATTAAAAACTCTCACAAATGTAGATATCACAGACAACCCAGCAGCGTGCCTTCTAAAGAAACAGGAGTGCTTTATTGTCAACAATCATATACAAGAGAACAATTCAGAATACAGTTATTCCACGTACATTGAAATCGGAAAATATTACGGTACAGTACACATTTACAGGTATTAAACACGTTTGAACGTAAGGGTTGCAACAACCCGACTAACTAGACGTCCACGGGAGCCAAACCTTATCAAATTTCCATGGACAACCACGATTGAGGTATGTTAACTTATATAACGGCAAAACATTATTCACACTTTTTTCCCAGGAGGCGACACTAGGCGGAGTAGGGGAGATCCATTTACATAAGATCTCTTTTTTAGCATAAAAAAGGAGATATGATATTAGCAGCTTAGTGTGATGTGGCCTTTGTTCATCCTCATGAATTCCCAACAATGCTAATACAGGGGACCTGGGGACATCCAGGTTGAGCCGGATATTTAAGTGGTCAAAAATCCCCAGCCAAAATCTGTCTAGCTTACGGCAGTCCCAGAACATATGAAGGTAAGCCAATTCTGACTTACAACGGGGGCAGTGTGGATCCCTAGCAGGGAAGATCCTGGCCAAGCGCACGGGGGTGTGATACACTCTATGAAGAAATTTTGTTTGAATGAGTTTGTCCCCCGCCGAGACAACCAACTTGGGACCCTGCTCCAAACAATCCTCCCAATCTTCCCTCTCCAGTGCGGGAATATCCGCCTTCCACCTTTCCCAGAGCAGATTCAACTTAGAGGAATCAATGGGGAGAATGGTGCGGTATAGTTCGGACAGTGGTCTACGTGGGCCATCCCCTGTAAACAGCTCCTCCAACGGACTACATTGCACAACCGGGGGCACAGGAAATTGAGCCCTGGCTGCATGACGTAGTTGGGCATACCTAAAATACATCCACCCAGGAAGCGCATGTGAGAGGGTCAGCTGTTGGAACAGTCCACCCACGGACAGGACATCCCCCAGAGTCTTAACACCGAAGCGCGCCCATACCTGTGGGTCCGGAATCGTTCTGAAGTGCGGCAGACTAGGGTTACCCCATAGGGGCTGGGCTGGAGACCAGCACCCCGACCTCCTAAACCGTCGCTCGGCCACATTCCAGATTTTAATCGTCGCCCTCGTTGGCCCGGGGATGGTATCATACGCCTTCACCCCCCTGTAGACCAGGTTCCGCAGATCCTGCATGGAGCCCAGGAGGGCAGCCTTAAGACAGACCGCTGCATTAGACCTCCGCACCGCAAACCACCAAGAAACGGTGACCAGCATTGCCGCCCAGTAGTAGACTCGCAGATTGGGGAGAGCGAGACCTCCCAAACTCACTGGTGCCTGCAGCGCGGACTTGGCCAGCCGGGGGGCGGAGCCGTTCCATATAAAGGAGCCAATACACTTGTCCGCCTCCTGGAAAAACGAACCCGGCACACAGACCGGGCAATTCCGGAGTATATAATTGAATTTGGGCAGGATAATCATTTTAAGTATATTTATGCGTCCCACCAAATTTAACGGGAGCCCCGACCACGACCGTCATTTCTCTCTCAGTAGGCGGAGCAGGGGAAGCACATTTAGGGCATAATATTTCGCAGAATCTCGATTCACCGTCACCCCTAAATACTTAAATTCAGTAGCCCATTGTAGCAGTGAAGCACCAGGCGATGGGTGAGTTCGAGCATCCAGGGGGAAGAGGATCGATTTGGACCAATTTATGCGGATGCCCGAGAAGGAACCAAAGTGATTAAAAAGGGAGAGCGCGGCTGAGAGGGAGGGGCCTGTATCATTCAGATACAGCAGGGCATCGTCGGCGTATAGGGATATTTTTTCTTCCAGGGCACCCTTCCGTAGACCCCTTATTTCAGGCGATTCCCGAATCAAGATTGCCAAAGGTTCTAGGGCCAGAGCAAACAAGCTGGGCGAGAGGGGACATCCCTGCCGGGTGCCCCTCTGCAGAGAGAAAGGCTCCGAGACCCAGCCGTTGGTACGTACTCTAGCCCTCGGGGCCCTATAAAGTAGTCTCACCCACCTCACAAACTTAGGGCCAAACCCAAAACTGTGGAGCACCTCCCAAAGGTAATCCCACTCCACCGAGTCGAAAGCCTTCTCGGCATCGAGAGAGGCAATCGCTCGGGATCCCACATCATCATGGACCACAGAGAGGTTGAGGAACAGGCGCCTAATGTTTATGTCAGTACCCTTCCCAGGCATAAAGCCCGTTTGATCAACATGTATCAGAGTAGAGATCACAGAGGATAAGCGTGTGGCCAGGATCTTTGCTAGCAGCTTGGCATCCACATTTAACAAAGATATGGGTCGATACGACCCACATTCCTGAGGGTCCTTCCCTGGCTTAGGAATCAGTACAATAATAGCCTCCTCCATAGACCCAGGGAGGCAATCCGCCTCCCCAAGCCCATCGAGCAGAGTCTTAATTTTGGGTGCCACCAGCTCAACATGTTGCGAGTAAAATTCAGTAGGCGACTCTATATAAAGCTAATTTCCCCCAACTTTTTAAGGACATTAGGACGTCCCTGGCCAAATGGAAATTACTAAAATTGTCCCTCTTTGGCAGGTTAGCGACCATTAAGATGAACATCCTCCCTAGACTTCTCTACCTCTACGAGACTCTACCCATCCCTATCCCTCCGGCGCACCTTAGGTCGCTCCAGGGTGACCTTCTACGGTTTTTTTGGAACTATGGAAGACACCGGCTGGCACGGTCTGTACTATTTTCTCCACGCAATCAGGGGGGTCTAGCCTTCCCCAATATAACCAAATATTATTTAGCGGCCCAACTTAGACCGATAGCTTCGTGGAGTACGCTACACGCCTATAACCTCTGGTCCCAAATCGAGAAGTTGTGGCTGGCCCCTACACATCCTAACTCCATGTTGTGGAGCACGGACATTAGCCTTAGTAAATATCAATCATTGGGACCAATAGCGCTGGTTCGCACTTTATGGCTCCGCTCCAAAAAAGTGTATCCGCTGTCCTCCCCAACCTCCCTGGCCACCTCTTTTTTGTTTACTCCCACTGTTCCGGATAGTCTGACATCTCGAATGTCCCAACCCTGGTTTAGTAGAGGTCTCTTTCGTTTTGGTCAGCTGGTGGACGCTAGGACTAAGTTACTTAGATCTTTCCAGGAATTGCAGGATTTATATGATTTACCTAAACAAGCGTTCTATAGCTACCTGCAGATCCGCCATTTTGCACAATGTTTTACAACAACCCTACAATTCTCCCCTTTAACTGAGTTTGAAAAGGTATGCCTGGAGGGCTCGTCTCCGAAGGGTATGATCTCACGTACCTACCAAATTCTAATAGCGGATTCCTCTATGACGGGACCGCGGCACGCGTATATGGATAAATGGGACAGGGACTTGGGGGAGGCCGTGCCTTTGGAGACCTGGCAGCGGGTCTGGTCACGTGCAGCCAAAAGCTCTGTTTGCACTTTATATAAGGAAAATAAATACAAGGTTATGCTGCATTGGTATCAAACTCCGTCCCTGCTCCATTCTATTTACTCCTCCGCGGACTCCCGCTGTTGGCGCTGCCGTAGTGCAGTTGGGACACTGTTCCATATTTATTGGACATGTCCACGAGTTATCCCCTATTGGGAAATGGTTAGGGCCTTATTATGTACCATCTTTGAGGCACAAGTGCCGTTAGACCCCAAGCTGTTTCTCCTGGGCCTCCCTCCTGCCACATTCTCCCGATCCTCCCAATCCCTGTTAGCCCACGTGTTGACGGCTGGGCGCTGCCTAATTGCCCTAAAATGGAAGAAACGGGAGATCCCTTCACTAGTTGAGTTACACACTAGAATTAGGGACGTCAGGCATATGGAATATCTTACAGCTTCTCTAAATAATACGCTTGACAAACATAACAAGGTATGGGATCTTTGGGATGGGATGGAGGCACCCGCCTTCTGCGTGTAAAGGGGGGGGGGGGCGTGGGGTCGGAGGGGGCGTCCTTTACTTTACTCTTCTTTCTTTTACTTCCCTTTTCTTTTCTTTTTTGTTCTTTTTCTAATCTGCACCTTTTCTCTCCCATTCTAGGGCTGTTCGCACGACTCTTCGTGTTCTTGTTCACCTTTCCTATTTTCCTTCTTTCTCCTTAAGCTCCCTTCTTTTTCCCCCTTTTTTTTTTGGTCTCTGAAAGGTTTGTTCAATTGACCAGTAGCGGGCTGCAGGAATCTAACTCTCCCGGTAACGGAGTGTCATTGTAATGTACTGCTTGAGTTGATGCAATGCTGTATACTATGCCTTTGCTTACTGTGGTCTGTGACCGTTTGCTTTTATTACCTGTGCCTTATTGTTCCTTCTTTGTTTTTTTTGTTTCCCTTAAAACTTCAATAAAATGTCAGTTTTCAAAAAAAAATTCAGTAGGCAGTCCATCTGTGCCCGGAGTCTTGCCACTTTGAAGACCCCCGATCGCCAATTGGATCTCCTCCAAAGATATATCCCTATCTAAGAGCTCCCTATCCCCGTCAGACAGCTCCGGAAAGGGAACATCCTCCAGGTAGGCCCGCATTTCGGAGGCAGAGTGACAGGACTTAGAAGCGTACACTTCCTTGAAGAATGTAAAGAATCTGTTATTAACGTCAGCAGGAGAGGTAAGTATCTGGCCATCGACATCTCTAATACTAGCAATATGTGTAGAGACTGACTGAGACCTAGCCAGCCATGCCAGCAATCTCCCATTTTTGTTGCCATACTCAAATAATCTCTGTTGAGAGTGGAGCCTAGATTGTTGGGTCTGAGTGATGTTAAGAAGGGACAATTCCCTAAGAACCTCCTGCCAACGTCTATAAGCGACATCATCTAGCGTTCGAACATATTCCGCCTCCCGCCTCCCGCTCTCCTCCTCCAGCTTCACCAGGGACTCAGATGCCTCCTTACGTATGGCAGCTATAGTAGAAATATAATGACCCCCTCATCACCGCTTTAAAGGCATCCCAAATACTAACATGCCCCCCAGACTCCCCATTTAAGGTCCAGAAGTCGCAGATGGCCTCAGACGTCCTCTCCTGTACAGTCACATCAGTAGCCCAGAACCTGGACAGATGCCACAAAGTCATGGTTGGAGGCCTCGCCAGGGAAATTGTAAGCAAAATTGGAGCATGATCCGATACCCCACGTGGCAAATGCCGCACCGTCCTTGACCACCGCAAAGCCCCAGCAGAGGCATAGGCCAAGTCGATGCGGGATAACGCCCGGTGGGAGGCAGAGTGACAAGTATATTCACGCTCATGCGGGTGGTAATGGCGCCACACATCCACCAGTGCAAACGTATCTGCCCAGGTCTGGAGAACATTATTATTTTGGGACGTAGCGTGGAGTCTGTCCAAGTCCTGCACCGGCACCATATTAAAATCCCCAAATACTAGAACCTCCTGCACATTAAAGCCCATAACCACTTGCATAATATCATAAAGTACCTGCCCATCCGCCGGAGGTGGAAGGTATAATCCCACCAGTACCAATTCCCTTGCATACATAGAAACATGTAAAATCACATATCTTCCGCCAGGGTCCGTCCGTACCGTCAAAACCTGTAACGGGAGAGACCTGTGGATCAGGACACTAACACCCCTCGCGTACGTAGAATATGTAGCGTGATAATGGGCACCCACCCACGCTCTCCGAATGCCGAGCACACGCGAGGCAATCAGATGCGTCTCTTGAATAATACAGATATGTGGGTTATACTTTTGCAAGAATTTAAAGACTAAGGACCTTTTCGTGGCCGAGTTGAGACCCAGGACATTCCAGGAGACAATAGATATATTAGCCATCAGAGAGTATACTGAAGGAACATACCCCGATCCACAGGTCCCCGTCCCCCATCCGGACCCCAGCAGGAAGGCCACAAAGCGTAAACGCCCAACACCCTCCCGCCCAGGGCACCCCAGAAGGGGAATAAGACCACCATACCATACCAAGCAAAACACCCAGCAGACTTGCCACAGACATAAAGCAACTCCAACAACAACAAAACAGAAACAGTTAGAACTCCCCATCCGCAACGGCGGAAGTAAACTCCACCCCCCACCCCACACCCCCCCCTAATCCGGGGATGTATCATACCCCCGAAAATAAACCTGTGAACTATAGTAAGGGACGTGTACACAGAGCTAGAGGTATCGCCCTGCGGGCACTAAGGGGCACTAGAGATGCTGGAAAAATGACTTAATATAACTCCTAGCTGCTGCTAGGGGCACCGACTTAGTTGCACAACAAACAGAAAACAAATGAACAGACAGGTGGGAAAAACGGTCAGTTTGTAATAAGTTCTTCCCCCCTGGGGGGGTCCATGAAGGAAACAAAAAAAAAAAAAACAGTCATTCCAATTGGGCAAAAACAGCCTAACGGGCGAGGGTTATTGCAGCAATCAAGCCCATCCGTCCCAAAAAAAAAAACACACACCAACCCCCCTGGATAAACCCAGCACCCAGGCCACAGTCACGTTGCCACTCGCGCACCCAAGTGGAGATCCGTAGACAGGGGTAAAGTCAGCGCAAGTGTTCAGCAGCAGCACAAGGGCACGTTCTCAGAAGACAGGACCAGGTGACCCCAACCTAATCCCCCCAGACGGGCTCAGCAGGCTGGAAATCCGTATCCCACGATCCGACAGGTGGAAAAAACAGTCCCGGGGAGCTCCGAAGTCCATCCCCCCGCATAGACCCACGGAAACAATCAGGTTACCGGTAAGTTAACGATGTAGAGGCAGGGATTCCAGCCAGGCCGCAGCCTCCCGCGGGTTGGTAAAAAATCTGGTGGCTTCTCCATCCTGCACCCGCAACCTGGCCGGGAAGAGTACACTATATTTAATATTGCGCGCCCGCAAACCCACCTTCACCTGGTCAAAGGATCTGCGTAGCTTTTGAGTTTCCAGGGAATAGTCCGGGAACAGCATCACGGTGGCGTTCTGGTAGCGCAGGTCTCCCACCCTGCGGGCAGCCCGCAGAGCCTCATCCCTGTCCCGAAAATTCAGCAGCCGAAATATCAGAGTGCGCGGTCTCGCACCAGGAGGCCCAGGAGCAGGGGGGACACGGTGGGCACGCTCCACCGTAAAGTAGGGAGAGAATTGCGCCTCCGGTAGCAAATTCCGCAGCAATTCTTCAACGAAGGACGTTGGATTCTTGCCCTCCACTCCCTCGGGCAGGCCGACGACGCGGAGATTGTTCCTCCGATTCCTATTCTCCGCGTCGTCGACCTTGTATTCCAGGGCCCGAACCCGCGTGTGTAACGAGCGGATTGATTCCGCATGTTCGGCTGTAAGGTCCTCCGTCCTCCCCACTCGCTGCTCAGCTTCAGACACACGCGAACGCAGCTTGTCGAGATCCTGGCGAACGAGGCCAACGTCCAGCTGCACCGCTTCAATTTTGTTAGTCAGGGTAGCTTGGCATGTTGCAATGGCTGCCATCACTTCACGAAAGCCTAGGCCTTCGTCCTCCGCCTGCCCGCCCATATCCGTCTGAGAGGCCATGTTGCACGCTCTCACAAGAGGGAACACCTCTCGGGGGGCCGCCACCGGTGTCTGCTCCGGGAAATGAAGCCGCTTTCCCTTCTGCCTTGTTCTAGAGGACATCCGGAGCTCCGGTAAACTTTAACAGCCCGAAAATCACAGCAGGAGCGCCAATACAGGATAATTCGCCAGCAGAGCTCTAACTTCCACAACCTCTCAGGTCGCCATCTTGGACACGCCCCCAGCAGCGTGCCTTCTACACTTGACCGAACAGCCTGTTCGAAAATACAAAAAAACCCCTCACGATGCAACTCCTGAACGCCGCCCGGGCCTGCATCCCACACTGTGGAGGCAGCCTCAGCCCCCATCCAAGGTGCTGTGGTATTCCAAAGTCAATCATATTCTCCGGATGGAAGAATTGACCGCCACCCTTCACAACACTGAAGAGACATTTAGTGTTACATGGAGGCCCTGGAGGTATTTTACTGGTACTCGAGACTACATTCGGGAGGTGAGCAGTGCCCCTGTCCCAGAAAACGACTGAACATCCAACGTTTACCTACGTAGGCCATGTCTGCCCTGGGTGGCATCCCCTCCCCTCCTCTCTCTCTGTCTTTGCACTCTCTTCTCCCCCCGTCCTCCCTTTTGACTATGCCTTGTCTCCTTACTAGCCTTCGAGACCCAGAAGAACCCCAGGGTTCTGGACACGACCGGCTCATATTTTACTCTGGTTCACATAGGTCATGATAAGCTGGCTAGCTGTGGTCCCAGTTGTTCTCCATGATTACATTTGTCCGAACGGAGCTGCACTAGTTATACTGTACTACATGTCGGAGGTGGGGTTTCTCTCTTTTCTGCATGAAACTGTAGGACTCCCCTCTGAGAACCCAGAGTTATTTGGCTGCCTATTTTTTGTTACCATGTAATTGTGACCCTGGGTCATGCTGTATGGTTGACTGTTATATTTATGTTGTTCTACTTATACTTAAATAAAAGAATTAAAAAAAATAAAATAAACAAGTCAATTCCAACAACTTAAAAAAAAAGCCTATGGCATCGAGAAATCCCAGGCGGTCTCCCATCCAGGTACTAACCAGGTCCCAACCCTGCTTAGCCTCTGAGATCAAATGAGATTTGGCTCTTTCAGGGTGACAAACGCCAAGATGGTCACCTTGGGAAACAAACAAAAAAAACAAGTCAACGCCAACAACATAGAAAGAAGCCTACAGCACCTAGTATTCCCAGGCGGTCTCCCATCCAGGTATTAACAAGGTGCGACCCTTTCTAGCCTCTGAGATCAGCGGAGAGTGGGCGCTTTCAGGGTGATGTGCCCATAGGCAATCTCTTTGGGCACTCTCATCCCTCTTGAAAAATGCCAAGATAGTCACCCTGGGAAACAAGCGAAAAAAAACAGGTCAACGCCAACAACATAAAAAGAAGAATACAGCACCTGGTATTCCAAGGCCGTCTCCCATTCAAGTACTAACTAGAGTTTAAGGGGAAAACACTGCGCTACAATTTAGTATATGTGGAAAAAGGCCTCAACGGCCAAAAACAGCAGCCAACACCAAAAACAAACAAAGTTCAACAAACAAAATAATAAAAACAGTGTAGCGCTTCAACAATAAATGTGGTCAACATAAATTATAAAAATAAAGACAAAGATCATATGAATATGAATGCCTAAAGGAAAGTCCAACATTGGCCGCACATTCCACTATGTAGCCGGCACGAGGGTAACCGAACCGTCACAGAAGAGGGAAATTGGACTAGGCGAGTGTATTCATGTGAATCTGCTTGACTGTAAACATCAGGAAAAGGTGGATAAAATACTTCTTACCAACTCAGTTGGACTCACACAGTCATATGACAGTTGAGTCTAGAAGGCTTGAGGTCACAGTCTGGGACCAAGGAGTACAAAGAGGGAGGTCTGTTGAGCTGATGGATGAGCTCCAAACGATTGTAGGCCCAATAATGGATCCTTTCAAATGGAACGTCAAGGTTGTTTGTAGTCAAGCTCAGACGTAGCCCGTTGTACTGATGCTCCAATCTCCCCCGAATGGGGAGGGAGATGTTATAGAGGTTTAAGCCGGAGAAACAGAAAAAAAGAAAAAAAAAAGAAAAAAGGCTCCACATGGTGCAGGTCAAACGGTATAAAAAATGTTGGTTTATTGAAGTCAAAAAATAATTAATGACTTAGTGATCACATAAACAGTCTAAAATAGAATTAAAAGCAATGTAGGGTGCCAACAGCTCGCCCAACGCGTTTCGACATATGTGTCTTCTACAGGGGCATGTTGGGGCCCACCACATTGCTAACAAATATATAAGGAGTCAGAAAAGGGTTCCACCTACCAAAGGGCGGGGAATCCTATCTCGGACAACCTCTTAAAGATACAATGAACATTTAATCAAATCAGAAAAAACATGTTCAAACACAATAAATCAATATAAGTAGCATCTAAAAATGTCACTCATACAAGCTATTAAAATGATTTAGTGGCAAAAAATATAAGAATAAGCCACCATGCTCACAAATAAATATCCCTGAATTAGTCATATTATTCGTGGCCACATCTAACATAAAAATGCAAGGAAATCAAGTACACATAAAAGGCATACACAAAAATCACATCAAGCACCAATGCAAAAAAATCAGACATACACCACCTATTCCACATAGACTACACTGCAACATCACCTGAAGTGACCTGTTTGCGTTTGTGTGGTGTAATAGATGGAACTGTGGGGGTCTGTATAATAGTGTTCCTCATTGTGCAGTTTAGATGTCTCATGCTTATTTTACTAACCGTAGGTGGCCGAGAAAGTGTATATCCGTAACCATGGTGACAGTTCTTACGTGCTGATCTATTGTTTAAAGTTCCGGTCACATGGTCAGAAGACGTGCAATGAAAGAGAGAAGGCACAGCCAATCCCTCCATGCGTGTGTCACATAACTAGATGTGGGAGTGATAAAGGAAACTATTATCCAATAGCAAGGGCGTGTATATATGTACGTCATTATACGGAGATGTGAGGGAGGGAGGGAGACAGCCCACCATGGCGCCATCCAACATCAATTTCCTTGACTTAGAAGTTACGGTAGTGCAGAAACGCCTGGTCCTGAGAACCTTCTTTAAACCAACGGATCGGAATGGTTACATTCCTGTTGACAGCTGTCACCATCGCCAATGGCTTAGTTCCATCCCACGCAGTCAATTTCTCAGGCTCAGGCGCAACTGCACGAACGTTAGTGACTTTATTTCCCAATCTTACACCATTCGTAAGAGGTTCCTGGATAAGGGCTATGATCCACACACCCTTGATGTTGAGATTCAAGCAGCTCTACACACTGATAGGACTTCTCTCACACAAAAGAAAGTCAAAACAGGAACAAGTGACAAATTTAAATGGTCCTTTTTTACAACCTTTTCCACACAACATAATGATATAAAAAGAATCATTAATAGGCATTGGAAGGTATTACAAAGTGACAAAGTTTTGGGTGGGATCATTCCAGAGAAAGCTGGAACCATCTACAGGGGAGCTCGATCAATACAAAATGATATCGCTCCCAATGTAATTGATATCCCTAAACCGATACAATTTTTCCCACATAGCAAGGGATATTTTCCCTGTAGAAAATGTAACGTATGCCTACATAACATGTTGGGCAAGGGGAAAAGTGATTCTTTTACATCTTCAACCACTTCACGCAGGTACTTTATGAAACACTTTACTACTTGCGTTACCAGGTATATTGTTTATCTGATCACCTGCCCTTGCAACCAACAATATGTTGGTCGCACTATTCGCAACTTTTCCATTAGGGTCAACGAACATCTTAGTAAAATTAAAAAAGGGTGTGACAAACACCCGGTTCCGAGACATTATCTTGAAAAACATAATAGAGATCCCACAGGTACCCGCTTCCAAGTCATTGACAAATTTGTCCCAAACTGGAGAGGTGATTCATGCCTGAGGGGGGTGTCACGCCTTGAGACATTTTGGATTTATGAATTGAGGTGCTATTCCCCCTTCGGCATGAACACAGACTGGGACATCAATAGTTTTATAAATCAGGCTTAATTTACCTTGTCACGGATTATTACCACTACACATTACTTTCGTCATTCATTTTGATCTGTATGCCTACTTTCGTTATTCACTTTGATTTATATGTTCATTTTCCCATTATTTCCTGGGTTCCCCTACATTAATTCACACAATATTTATTTTTTAGGGCACTTTATCCATATCCATTTATTTGACCTTTAGTTTGTGTCCTTTATGGCATAATGTTCACTTTATTCCATATATTCATGCACTTTATTTCACCTTTCTTTTCACATGTCCTCGGTCCCTTGTCCAAATCTAGACATATGCGATTATTATGCATTTTCTCTAAACCACGTGCGATTGGGGATCGATATTTCTCGATTAACTTAGATTTATATCTATTTTCTGCACCATTAGAAAATATGCCATATATACTACACTCTAAGTTCACCCCTGTGTCACCGGCACCTCATGATTTTTTCCGGTCATTACGTGCGTAATTCACATTATTTGACTCATGTCACTATGTAGGATACATTTTTCTTAGACACCTCCCTATTGTTACCAGTTGTCTATTCTGGTTATGGTGTGTGGTCTGCTTTTTTTTTTTTTTTTTTTTTTGTTCCTTTATCCGTGTCATCCCTTGAATTCCAACTATTGTGATGCCTTAGTTGTTATGGTTACGTCGGGCGCTTTCACTGGGCGTGACGTTATGTCGCCACGCCTTTTGTATCCCCTTCGTCGCCCTGTTTCTTTAGTGTCCCCGGACTTAACAATGCGCGTGACGTGACATGACTGCGTCACCGGTCATGGCGCACGTGTAGAGCGGGCATACTTTTTGATTGGCTGCCCCGGTTCTTGCCACGCCTTGCGGCGTGTGACGCTTACCACGAGGGAAACGGCGCCTAGTTTTGAGACCCCTCCCCTTCCTATTCCCTGTAAAGCTACTTGGTGCGTGACGTCCACACGCACACGCCCCCTGTGTTTTGGCAGAGTGACGCAGCGTGTGACGCCCGCACATGCACGCCTCTGCTCCGACGTGATAGGTCCTGACATCGCCTGCTGCGATTGGCAGTGCGGAGCACGTACAGGGGAGGGATGGCGCCATGGTGGGCTGTCTCCCTCCCTCCCTCACATCTCCGTATAATGACGTACATATATACACGCCCTTGCTATTGGATAATAGTTTCCTTTATCACTCCCACATCTAGTTATGTGACACACGCATGGAGGGATTGGCTGTGCCTTCTCTCTTTCATTGCACGTCTTCTGACCATGTGACCGGAACTTTAAACAATAGATCAGCACGTAAGAACTGTCACCATGGTTACGGATATACACTTTCTCGGCCACCTACGGTTAGTAAAATAAGCATGAGACATCTAAACTGCACAATGAGGAACACTATTATACAGACCCCCACAGTTCCATCTATTACACCACACAAACGCAAACAGGTCACTTCAGGTGATGTTGCAGTGTAGTCTATGTGGAATAGGTGGTGTATGTCAGATTTTTTTGCATTGGTGCTTGATGTGATTTTTGTGTATGCCTTTTATGTGTACTTGATTTCCTTGCATTTTTATGTTAGATGTGGCCACGAATAATATGACTAATTCAGGGATATTTATTTGTGAGCATGGTGGCTTATTCTTATATTTTTTGCCACTAAATCATTTTAATAGCTTGTATGAGTGACATTTTTAGATGCTACTTATATTGATTTATTGTGTTTGAACATGTTTTTTCTGATTTGATTAAATGTTCATTGTATCTTTAAGAGGTTGTCCGAGATAGGATTCCCCGCCCTTTGGTAGGTGGAACCCTTTTCTGACTCCTTATATATTTGTTAGCAATGTGGTGGGCCCCAACATGCCCCTGTAGAAGACACATATGTCGAAACGCGTTGGGCGAGCTGTTGGCACCCTACATTGCTTTTAATTCTATTTTAGACTGTTTATGTGATCACTAAGTCATTAATTATTTTTTGACTTCAATAAACCAACATTTTTTATACCGTTTGACCTGCACCATGTGGAGCCTTTTTTCTTTTTTTTTTCTTTTTTTCTGTTTCTCCGGCTTAAACCTCTATAACATCTCCCTCCCCATTCGGGGGAGATTGGAGCATCAGTACAACGGGCTACGTCTGAGCTTGACTACAAACAACCTTGACGTTCCATTTGAAAGGATCCATTATTGGGCCTACAATCGTTTGGAGCTCATCCATCAGCTCAACAGACCTCCCTCTTTGTACTCCTTGGTCCCAGACTGTGACCTCAAGCCTTCTAGACTCAACTGTCATATGACTGTGTGAGTCCAACTGAGTTGGTAAGAAGTATTTTATCCACCTTTTCCTGATGTTTACAGTCAAGCAGATTCACATGAATACACTCGCCTAGTCCAATTTCCCTCTTCTGTGACGGTTCGGTTACCCTCGTGCCGGCTACATAGTGGAATGTGCGGCCAATGTTGGACTTTCCTTTAGGCATTCATATTCATATGATCTTTGTCTTTATTTTTATAATTTATGTTGACCACAAGTACTAACTAGGCCTAACCCTTCTTAGCCTCTGAGATCAGAAGAGATAGGGTGCTTTCAGGGTGATGCGGCTGTAAGCGATCTCTTTAGGCACAAATGCCAAGATGATCACTTTGGGAAACAAGTGAAAAAAACAGGTCAACACCAACAACATAAAAAGAAGCCTGCAGCATCTGGAAAACCCAGGCGGTCTCCCATCCAGGTACAAACCAGGCCCAACCCTGCTTAGCTTCTGAGACCAAATGAGATTGGGCGCTTTCAGGGTGTTGTGCCCGTAGGCAATTTCTTTGTGCACTCTCAACCCTCTTGACACATGCCAAGATGGTCACCTTGGGAAACAAGGGAAAAAAACAGGTCAACGCCGACAACATAATGAGAAGCCTACGGCACCTGGTATTCCCAGGCTGTCTCCCATCCAGGTACTAACCAGGCCCATCACAGCTTAGCTTCCGAGATCAGATGAGATTGGGCTCTTTCAGGGTGATTTGGCCGTAGGCACTCTCTTTGGGCACTCTGAAGCCTCTTGACGAAGGCCAAGATGGTCACCTTGGGAACAAGCTAAAAAAACAGGTCAAAGCCAGAGATCGGGTGCTTTCAGGGTGATGTGGCCGTAAGCGTTCTCTTCAAGACACGCCCAACCCTCTTGACAAACTCCAAGATGGTCACCTTGAGAAACAAGCGAAAAAAGGTCAAAGCCAACAGCATAAAAAGAAGCCTATGGCACCTGGTATTCCCAGGCGGTCTCCCATCCAGGTACTAACCAGGCCCGACACTGTTTAGCCTCCGAGATCAGACGAGATTGGGTGCTTTCAGGGTGATGGGGCCGTAGGTGATCTCTTCGGGCACTCTCAACCCTCTTGACAAACGCTAAGATGGTCACCTTGGGAAACAAGCGAAAATAAACAGGTCAACGCCAACAACATGGTATTCACAGATTGTCTCCCATACAGGTATTAACCAGGCCGTACACTGCTATGCCTCCGAGATCAGATGAGATTGTGTGCTTTCAGGGTGATTTGGCCATAGGCATTCTATTTAGACACTCTCAACCCTCTTGACAAATGCCAAGATGGTCATCTTGGGAAACAAGTGAAAAAAAACAGGTCAACGCCAACAACATAGACCCTGGCGGTCTCCCATCTGACCCAGACCCTGCTTAGCCTCTGAGATCAGGGGCTTTCAGGGTGATGTGATCTTAAGTGAATGCTTCAGGACATACTCAAAACTCTTGACTGATGCTAAAATGGTCACCTTGGGAAACAAGCGAAAGAAAAACAGGTCAAAGCCAACAATATAAAAAGATTCCTATGGCACCTGTAATTAGTTACTATCCAGGCCCGACCCTGCTTAGCCTCTAAGATCAGATGAGATCCGTCACTTTCAGGGTGATGTGGCCGTAGGAGATTTCTTTGGGCTCTCTCAGCCCTCTTGACAAATGCCAAGATGATCACCTTGGGAAAAAAGCGAAAAAAAAAACCATGTCAACGCCAACAACATAAAAGGAAGCCTATGGCACCTGGTATTCCCAGTTGGTCTCCCATCCAGTTACTAATCAGGCCCGACAATGCTTAGCCTCCGAGATCAGACAAGATCAGGCACTTTCAAGGTGATGGGGCCATAGGCGATCTCTTCGGCACTCTCAACCATCTTGACAAACGCCAACATGGTCATCTTGGGAAACAAGCGAAAAATACCAAGTCATTGCCAACATTGGAGGCTAAGCAGGGTTGGGCAATCAGTTTCCTTCTGGCTGCTTCCTGGGTTTCCAACTCCTTCAACTAATCCGAGGAGACAATACTTCGCCTCCATCCTGGCGGAGGTTCCAAACACCCGATCAATGGTTCCTGTCACCTCCGTCCAGTAGCGGATCAACTTCGGGCATCTCCAAAACATGTGCATCATGTCTCCCCCCATGTTCCCGCACCGGGGGCAACTTTCGTCCGGCCGTTCGGCCAAATTGAAAAAGTTTACGAGGAGTATAATAAGTTCTATATAATAAGAACAGATGTGACATCCTCTGTGAGGAGAGCCACAATTCCCCACAGGCAGGATTCATGTGGCCAATTATAGCTCAGAGGGGTTTAGTACACACCCCACACTATATAAGGCCACCAGCGTGGCGGCCTTGTATAGTGTGTTGCGGTGGTCAGGGAAAGAGGACGATAGGCAGGGACAGTGTCTTTACTGCTTGGGAACCGAGCACTGTTACAGTGGGTGTTATGTGCCTCCTGCACAGTACACACCTGAAGCTACCTTTTATTACTGGTGTTCAATTTCTGCAATACATGCATCTGCAGTGCAGAAGTTAGAGTGGGTGTTGTGTGCCTCCTGCACAGTATACACCTTATTGCTGGTGTTCTGTTTCTGTAATACAGGAACCTAGCACTGTTACAGAAGACTGGGTAGTGTATACAGAGAGTCTAGTGGGTACAGAAGACAGGCTGGTGTATTCTAGCTAGTTTTTACAGTCTAGTGTATGATATAAGATATGCTGTGGTATATGCAGTGTATTCAGAGAGTCTAGTGTATACAATTGGCGAGTGTATACATAAGACTGGCTAGTTTACACAGTGTTTACAGAGATGCAAGGGTGTACAGAGAAGCTAGTATATATAGAAGACTACAGCATACAGAAGAAAGGCTAGTGAATACAGAATAAAGGCTGGCTTCTACGGAAAGGCTAGTGTATGCATAAGACAGGCTAGGGCATACAGAAGACAGAAGACGGGCTAGTGTATTCAGAACATAGGCTAGAGTATATCGAAGACAGGCTATTGTATTGTATGCAGAAGACCGGCTAGTGTAAACATGCTGATGTATATAGAGAGGCTAGTTAATTTAGAGGGTAGGCTAAGTGATAACAGAAGACAATCTGGGCTATACAGAGACATTTCTTCATTTCATCTAGCTCACATCTCTAATGGAGTTTGTCTCATTGCCATGTTATGTTTTTTCATTCTTATGCTAAATATAGATTATACTCACTACACGATTTTAATCATCCACATCAAGCATGCAATAAAACTATCATACATCAAAATGAACCATGTACTCTTTTGCTCTATTTTGCATATTTGTAATTCTCCACATCTGACTTATTTTTCTTTTTTTTTTTTTGCAAATCTTTTTATTAAAGTTTATGCAGTAAACAACAGCAAGCAAACTAACAAACAAAAAAGAAACATACATTGGTCACGACTACAGTTACAGGCGTGATGTATACAGATTTGTAATACAAGACAGTTTGGTACATACAGAATATAACGGAGAGTCTAAGGCACCTCAATGGCCACAGATAGCTAGCTTCATGCGCAGCAGGACAACTTGGAGTTACAACACGCTACTCAGACATATGACATTTCCACTGGTGCAGTTTACTGGGTACTAGCAAAAGGTAGCTTGTTAAGTAGGCTGTGGAGGCGTCAGCCAGCCAGCTGGACCAGACCTTATCATATTTTTGCGGGCAACCCCTATTAGCATAGCAGTCTTTGTAAAGAGGCAGGCTGCCGTTGACCAATTTTTTCCACAGGGAGAGAGGAGGGGGAGTTGGCTTACGCCAGCTGAGGGCTATGGCCTTGCGGGCGTAGAAAAGGAGAAGCCCAACCAGGATGTGTCGCGCCACAGTGGGAATAATATGATCTATCAGGCCCAGTATGCAAATTTCTATGGAGGGCGGGATCGATATGGAGGTGACCTGTGTAATGACCCTCAGTACTTCCTTCCAATAGTCGACAATGGCCGGGCAGGTCCAAAAAATATGAGTGAAGTCCCCCGGTATTGTCCCACATCGCCAACACCCCGGGAGGGAGGCGGGGTTCATTTTGTGCAATCTATATGGGGTGAAATATGCTCGGTGGACCATCTTAAACTGTATTAGCCGGTCTCTCAGGGAGACCAGGGATCTGAAAGGGAAGTCCCACATGTCATCCCAATCATCATTATCAAAGGTGGGAATGTCATGGACCCATTTGTCTCTGAGCTTTCCCAAGGTAGGGAGGGAGGTCGTTATCAAATGGGAGTAAAGTTTCGAGGTGGGCTTATTGTCACATCTGGACGTGAGGAGGTCCTCCAGTGCGGACTGGACAACCTGGGGGGGAGACCCGGAGAACTGGCATCTGAAGGCATGGGAGAGTTGTAGATATCTAAAAAAAATAGCTCTGCGGGATGTTGAAGTCAGAAATCAACTTGGGGAATGGGGCCAGCGATTGGTCGGAAATTATTTGGTCCGCTGTTTTAACGTTAAACTTAGTCCAAGCATGGGGTTCAGGTAGCTTGTAAAACTGCTCCAGGGAGGGGTTCAACCACAAGGGGGCAGCTGGAGAAAGGGCATTGGCAGGGTATTTTTCAAGTTTAAGTCCTGCCCCCCATGCACGCAACGTGGTTCGCATGGAGGGGGTCAACGGGTATGGGGCTTTTGGGCCACGATACAGTAAAAATGTCAGCGCTTCCAGTGACTTCACCACCGCCGCCTCAACCAAGGTGGCAGGGTTCGTCCTATCAGGAGTGAGCCACCAAGCCGCAGTAACCAGCTGGGTGGCTAAAAAATATTTGTACAGGTCAGGGCATGCCAGTCCTCCCTGGGGGGACGGACGTGTAAGCGTTGACCATCCATACCTGGGGGACTGGCCCCCCCAGATAAAGGAGGTAAAAAGGCTCTGCAGTCGGGAGAAAAATGATTTAGGGATCCATTGTGGGGATTGGCGAAGTAGGTAGAGAAATTTGGGCAGGATTTTCATTTTTATCAGGTTTATCCGCCCTAGCAATGATAGGGGTAGAGATTCCCATGCCTTCAGTCACAGCCGCGTCTCCGGAACCACTGGGGATAGATTCAGGGGTAAGAAGTCCGAAGCCTGCCTCGAGACCACCACCCCAAGGTACCTGAAGCTCTCCACCCACTGTAGAGGTATATCGGGGGGGCGGTGTCGCGGGCTGCTGGGTCTATAGGGAACAGAAGTGACTTTGACCAATTAACCTTAAGGCCCGTGATCGTGGAAAATGAGTTCAGAATTTGTAATGCCCCTCTGAGAGAGGAGTCCGCGTCGTTAAGGAAGAGAAGGAGGTCGTCCGGATACAGGGCGACCCTCTCCTCCAGCCAGCCAACACGCAGGCCCCTAATGTGCAGGGAGGTACGTAAGGCCTCCGCCAGGGGTTCCATTGCGATGGCGAACAGGGCCGGAGAAAGAGGGCAGCCCTGTCTCGTGCCCCTGGACAGAGGGAAGGACCGGGAGAGACCCCCCCCCCCAGCTTAATGGCTGACGTGGGGTGCTGGTAGAGCGTCTGTAACCATGTAATAAATACCAAGGGGAACCCCATCCTGCGGAGGACCTCCCACAGAAAAGGCCACTCCACAGTGTCGAAGGCCTTCTCTATGTCCAGGGAGGCCACCACCCGGGAACCCTCATTGAGGTGTTGTGCATGGATGTTGGTAAACAGGCATCTTAAGTTGATGTCAGTGGCTCTATTAGGCATAAAACCGGTCTGGTCCGTCTCTATCACAGATGACAGAAGGGGCTGTAGTCTCGTAGTGAGCAATTTGGTAAGGATTTTGAAGTCTGCATTTAGGAGGGCGATAGGCCTATATGAGGCGCAGGATGTGGGGTCCTTAGGGGCTTTATGGATTAGTATTATGTGTGCATGACTCATGGAGGTGGGAAGGGTGCCCTCCGCCAGACAGTGAGTATAGAGCTGGGCCAGCTGGGGGGCAAGAAGGGCCCCGTGAGTTTTGTAGAACTCCATAGGGAGACCATCTGGACCCGGGGATTTTCCTGCAGGAAAGGAGCAAATTGCCCTCTGTACCTCCTCCGGGGTAATGGGCTTCACTAAATTTCCTCTCTCGGCGTCCGAGAGCCAGCCGAGTGCCAGGGGGTCCAGCCAAGGCGCCAGGTCCTGTGGCGTGAGATCCGAGGGAAGCACAGAGGTATAAAGGGAACCATAGTATTGCCGAAATGCATCCAATATGTCTGGGAGGGAGGAGACCGATTCACCCAAGGGGGACACCACACTAGGTATCACCGTCAGGGGTAGGTCGTGTTGAGCTAACATTGCCAGGAGGCGACCGTTCCGGTCCCCCTGCTCGAAAAATCTTTGCTTGTTGCGGTAAAGATCCAGTCTGGTAAGCTCTGCGAGGTGAAGGTGTAATTCACGTTTCGCCGCGTTAAGGGCTTCAAAACTAGAGTCGGTGGGGTCAGCTGTGTAGGTCATAGTCTGGGTATCTACCTTGCTCTGTAGCTCAGTCGTGGTGGCGGCTTGCTCTCTACGGATCCCAGCTATGGAGGAAATATAATGACCTCTACTGAAGGCCTTGAATGCGTCCCAAGTAACCCCTGGGGAGGAGGACCCTGCATTAATATGCCAGTATTCGGCAAGGCGGGGCGGGATAGTGTTGGTCAAATCGGCGTGGGAGAGCCAGTGGGTTCCCAGGCGCCAAAGGGCTGAGGTTCGGGAAGTGGGGGAGCGGACATTAAGGAGGAGGGGGCAGTGGTCCGACAGCCTGCTGGGCAAATACGTGGCGTCTAGCACGTCTGATAGCATGGCTGGATTGGCAAAAGCTAAGTCGATGCGTGAGGACGCTTTATAGGTGGTGGAAAAGCAGGAGTAGGCCTTAGTCGAGGGGTGTTTCCACCTCCAGACCTCCGTCACTCCCATGGCCTGCGCCCAATTGGGAAGGTCCGAGGAGCATTGTTTGGGGGGGACCGGCCTGTCTAAGTCTGGAGCTAGAATAGCGTTAAAATCGCCCATAAGCAGCAGCCTAGCGGGGCAGTATGGGGTAACCTTTTCCAGGATAGTGTATAAGGTGGATGCTGAAAAGGGAGGAGGCAGGTATACATTGACCACAATATATCTCGTACCCCAAACTGTGAAAACTACTATCACGTATTTGCCCTGAGGGTCGGTGTGAATCTGCTCCACTGCACAGGGAAAGGATTTGCTGATCAGCACAGAGACCCCCCTCGCATAGGTAGAATAGGAGGCATGAAAGGCTCTCTGGATCCATGGCTTCTTCAGTGCCAACAGTTTGCTGCCCATGAGGTGTGTCTCCTGGAGCAGTATCATATGGGGGGAGTGCAATTTAAGATATTTAAACAGAACTGCTCTTTTAAATTTAGAATTGAGCCCCCGGACATTCCAGGATAGGATATTAAAAGAGGACATGTCACGTGTGGCCATCAGATGGTTCCGTTAATATTGCAAGGAGACGCCCATGGGTGCTAATATCATGTACCAAGAGCCGCCTAGACCCAGAGAGCCCACTGTAGAAAGAGTCATGACCAAACAGTAACCATACAAACAAAAAAGTAAATACATAGGCAAAAAACAAAAGTACCCTTGGTGACCGCCAGGGGTCAACCCTGCCCGTATCTGGTGGCATCCCTGGAAACTGGGGAGCGACCAGATCAGGCCTATACCCAAAAAATAACAATTTAACCCCCTAAACCGTGCACGGCAACAGTGCAATGCCGCGTGTAAGAACGTGTAAAAGTCCTCTAGGGGGAAGTCCGCTGCAGGTTAGCAGCAACACTCCGTGCTAACCCGAGTCACATCTGACTTATTTTTCTTTATTTCTTATTTGAAATAGAGAGTTCTACCTCAAAATCCGGTTAAATCTATTCACTTCGATGAGTTCTACCGCTAATTGTACGGTAATGCAAAATGTTCCTAAAACCATCCATTTGCTACCAGACATGCTGCACATACTAAGAGTAATGTAACTATCGCTCGCTAACGATGTAAACAGTTTTATTGCTTTTCTGACATTAACCGAGTATCTCTGACATTAACTAAGTATCTCTCTGCACTATGATCTTAATAATAATAATAATAGGATTGTGTAATGCAAAGATCAACTAGTCTAATATAAGCTTTCTCATTGGTACCGGCATATCCTTTAAATTTAGACTCACGCAACTATTTCTCGGCCATTTTCAAGCTAAGCTTTCAATCGCTTACCGTTGAACAGCGATACTTCCTCCCTGCTATATTAAGCCATTTAAATTTCCTATTGGTCGCCTATATTATACAACTCTCTGAAAAGCATATATGTAGAGAATAAAACTAGTCTTACATCTTAATAAAACAGTTTTTTTGCTCAACCAGTATCCCAGAACATAAGCAAATAAACGTTTCCACTGATTGACTCTTTTTCTGTATTACTTCTTTTTCTCCACCTTAACTGTCACAGTTAAAACACAGTGACAAAACATTTCTTTTTACCGCAGCAAAATGTGAGAAAAGCAGTGTAAGCCGTCTTTCTGCCATATGCTTCAAAAAAAGGAATGTACCGCTTTTAAATCCATTTCAATTCCACATAACCGTGAACCGTCTTACAATTTTAACATTTACTGATAGCAATTACTGATATTACATTATGACTATACCAGTGGAAAAGGACCGCGTAATGGAACTGTGAAATTAATCATAATCTCAGAGTTAACTTAGCTGATAAATTTATGATTTACTCAACGATTTACTCAACGATTTAAACTTAGATTTTTTCAAGCTAAGTCTATTTAATCTTAAATAATTTATACTATATTCTACTGTACTCTTAAATTATGTACTGTTGTTCTGTATTTTAGCCGTGCTCATATTTCGTTTTATGTTGTAACCATCGAATCTCATTGCTATTCCGACATTCTGCCTTAATGAGGATATTACTTTGCAACTATCCCTTGATCCCTTTTGTGTATTCACTTTATCTCGACCTATATATACTGCCTCAATATTTTCCTAATTTATTTTGCTATACTTATTATTATTATATTATAGAGATAACTATCTCTAAATCATTGTAAACCTAACCATAGTTATAATGTCTACAGCTAATTTTACGTTAAAGCAAAATTCACACAAAACCATCTTTTTAAAACCTTTACACAAAAGAGTAATGCAACCATCTATCGCTACCTCTATGCAATAGGATTCTCTTTCCAGTGGAAACGGAAAACAGTCAGTGTAAGCCGTCTTCGTGCGTAACAAAATTAATGGAACGATTTACACGTTGGAATTTTGAAGCTACGTCAACTTACTCTTAAATAATGTATACCCTTTAGCTGCTTAGCTCACACTTTGCTGTATGTAGCCGCGTTAACTGTATTAATGGTTACATGTAAATAACCAATGAGGATTGACATTTCATGTCTATCTCACATCGCTAATGCAATTTGTCTATTTGCCATGTCATAATTTACCAGTTATTATACTTTCTCATCCTTAAAGACACGTAAGGATCCTGAAAAACGATAGAAACCTAGTCACGTCGTTGCTGATATTTCATGATTACAGCAATCATCTCATCTAATTGCTATTCCGACATTCTGCCTTGGTATTACTTTGCAACGCTCTATTGAACAATATAAAGGTAAGCTAGATATTTTGTGTATTTCCACTTAAACTCGACTTGTATATACTGTCTCAATATTATCCATTCTAATTTTGCTAAATTAGATTGTAGAGTTTGCTATGTCTAAATCCAGGTTACCTACTCACCTTTATTACGTATACTGCTAATTTTAGGATAATACAAAATCATCTTATTGCTTCTTTACACGCTGCACATATTAAGAGTAATGCAATGCTACCGTGGACAGTTTAATTGCTCTTCTCACATTTAGCTGGTATCGCTCTGCTATAGGAAACTGAATTTGTACTACAACGATCGCTCATCTAATATAAGTCCACTCAGTGCTACCGGGATAACTTTTACATTTAGAGTAATGAAATAATTTCTCAGTCATTTTGAAGCTACTACAACTAACGCCTCTGATCTCTTTTCAACTGCAATACATAATCTCTGTTATTGCAGAATATTTAGCTGCTTAGCTCACACTTTGCTGTACGTAGCCATGTTAACAGTATTAATACCTGCAAGTAACCAATGGGGATTGACATTTTATCTCTAATTCATGTTCACATTTCTAATGCAGTTTGTCTTTTTGCCATGTAATCCTCTGCCAGTTATTATCCTTTCTCATCCTTATGCTATATTTGGGGTATATTCACTATATGATTAAAGACACGTAAAGAACCTGATTGATAAAAACCTACACACGTCATTGCTGTTATTTCGTGTTTAGAATAAATAGATTACTATCTCTAAATCCTGGTAAACCAACTCACACAAAACCATCTTATTTCTACTTTACACGCAGCACATATTAAAATATTAACATTTAGCCGGTATCTCTCTGCAATAGTAAACGAAATTTGTAGATCACTCAACTAATATCGTCTTCTCAGTGGTCAGTGGCGGCCCGTCCATAGGGGGCGCCCGGGCGCCGCCCCCCCTCCAGGCAGTCACAAAAAAAAAAAAAAAAAAATGAAAAAAAAAATATTTTTTTTTTTTGGAAATGGCCCTTTAAAAAAAAAAAATGAAAAAAAGTCCTTAAGTGCACTGTGTACGAGCGCCGGATACAGTGCAGCGCTGGACACAGTGCACTATGTGAAGACGCCACGTCAACGCAATCACAAGATTGCAGACGCGGCGCTTCATTTGCGGGGTTTTAACCCGCCTTGTGGCGCTAGTACAAATGCCGATCTGCATCCGCCCGGCGCCCATAGGTTTCGCTATGGGTTTGAGTGACAGTGACAGACTAGTTAGCCGTCACTTCCGGTCTTCCCCGACGGATCAGCGCGCCGAGCGGAGGAGGAGAGGAATCCTGCTGGCCTGCTGCACTGTGAAAAAAAAGGTACTGTGAACATCTCCTCTCATCACATCACCTCTACCACTACCAGCATATCCATTAATGTTGCTTCATGAAAAAGAAACAAACATGAAAAATAGACTTGATTTACATTTCAATAAGCTTGATTTACATTTTAAATCTTAAGGTAGCCAAAGACAGTTTCTACCTTAAAATATGTATGCTCCTGATATGTCTGTGCTTAAATGTGTGAGCATGATACGTTTTGCATATACCATTGCTAACAATCAAAACAAAACATAAAATCAGTTTCTTTGGAGTTCATTAAAAGACTCATAGGCAATTCTGGGTATAATATTATCAAGAATTTGGACACTGGAAAAAAAAAAAAAAAAAAAAAAAAACAGTGACCAGTCTGAAATAGCCTTTGGACTCCCAGCATGCCTCAGTATGCAGAGAAGTAATAATAGGAGTAAGATCACAAAACACAGAGGGTAGGACCTCAGGTTTGGTGGTAAGTACAAAATGTCTGTTTTCTCTCTCATTTATTAAGGGGCACAGGGTGCATAGGCGATTCAGATACCCAAAAGCAGTTCATGTTGGCACAAGAGAACCCACACAACACTAACGGGCCCAATAACAAGGACCTTACACCAGAAGCTGGCATCCAACAAGGCTTAAAAGCTTAAAGGGGAATTCCAGCCTATAATGTGTTGTTAAATGAAAGGAGAAGCACAGGCAAAGCTTGTTTGGCTGTACTTCTCCTGGAGTCCTGCGGATCAAAGGGGTGCAGTTTGTTCTGCACTCCTGTGACCCGTTTTCAGCAGATAGCGGGCTGCAGCTCGCTGTCGGCTGATGCCACACAGCCATACCACCCAACATTTTGAGATAAGAAAGAGGGACACCTACTAAGCAACGCATATGAAATATGAATACGCATATGCAACGCATATGAAAACGGCGGTCAAACCACACATGTGAGGTATCGCCGCGATCGTTAGACTGAGCTCAATAATTCTAGCCCTAGACCTCCTCTATAACTTAAAAGATGCAACCTGTAGAATTTTTTAAACGTTGCCTATGGAGATTTTTGAGGGTAAAAGTTTGACGCCATTCCATGAGCGGGCGCAATTTAGAAGCGTGACATGTTGGGTATCAATTTACTCGGCGTAACATTATCTTTCGGAATATATCTAAAAATTGGGGTAACTTTACTGTTATCTTATTTTTTTATTTAAAAAAATTTTTTTTTTTCATAATAAAGTGCGCTTGTAAGACCGTTGTGCAAATACAGTATGACAGTAAGTATTGCAATGACCGCAATTTTATTCTCTAGGGTGTTAGAAAAAAAAAAGGGAAAAAGGGGCAGCTGCCCTGGGCCCTGGCATTGTTGTATGTCCCCAAGCAGCTGACTCATACTTGCAAACTATCCCAGTTTAAATTCCCTTGTCCCTTGAGGTTTTAGTCCTGTGCTATGTCCCAATATCTCAGTGTGAAGTTCTGTTACTAAAGCTGCCCAGCCCTATTGTTGTGTACAGATAACTCACCTGCAGAGTGCAGACCCTGTGTTTACATGTAAATACAGGCATTCATATGTAAATAGCGGCGGACTGGTGGCATTGATATGTAAATAATAGAGTGGCCATTCATATGTATATCATACCAAATACAAATTTTTGCCCAGGGTCCAATCAATATTAAAGCTTTTTTATTTATTTATGTATTTATTTCTTTTTATGTAAAAGGATGAACTTCCGATGCAAAAGGCTGGACCCACAAATCTATATATGATGTGCAGGGTCCTGTGTATAATGTAGAGCCTGGTATGGTGTATAATAATAACTGATAGCTATTGTTTTTCCAAGATAAACTTCAAATTTCTGGCTGTGTTTTTCACATGGCAATATTGAATAAACATGCATCCAGAACAGCAGGAAAAATGTTGTGATCAGATTGAACCTACCGTATATACTCGAGTATAGGCCGACCCGAATATAAGCCGAGGCCCCCAATTTACCCCCAAAAAAACTGGCAAACTTATTGACTCGTGTATAAGCCGAGGGTGAGACATGCCTGTCCATCCCTGTGTGTGTGTCCGTCCATCCCTGTGTGTCCGTCCATCCCTGTGTGTCCGTCCATCCATCCCTGTGTGTGTGTGTGTCCATCCATCCATCCATCCCTGTGTGTGTGTGTCTCCATCCATCCATCCATCCATCCCTGTGTGTGTGTGTCTCCATCCATCCACCCATCCCTGTGTGTGTCTCCATCCATCCACCCATCCCTGTGTGTGTCTCCATCCATCCACCCATCCCTGTGTGTGTGTGTGTGTGTGTGTGTGTGTGTGTGTGTGTGTCCAGCCTACCTTTGTCCCGAGCCTCCGTCCCGTGCCTTGCCTCCTTGCCTCCGTCCCATGCCGTGCCTTGCCGTCGTGTCGTGCCTTGCCTTGCCTCCGTCCCGTCCCGTGCCGTGCCGTGCCTTGCCTTGCCTTGCCTTGCCTTGCCTCCGTCCCGTGCCCTCTTCGGCGGCCATTGTAAAATTCAAAAGCCGCGCCTCCTCCTTCGCCTGTGATAGGCGGAACACTGAATTTCCCAGCAGCCTGTGTTCCGCCTATCACTGACATCGTATCATCCTCGTCCGTAGTACGAGGATGATACGATGTCCGTGATAGGCGGAACACAGGCTGCTGGGAAATTCAGTGTTCCGCCTATCACAGGCGAAGGCGGAGCCGGAGGCACGGCTTTTGAATTGTAGAATGGCCGCTGTCTGTCTGCTCGACACGCTGATCGAGCGGGCAGACAGCGATGACTCGAGTATAAGCCGAGGGGGGCACTTTCAGCCTCAAAAAAGAGGCTGAAAATCTCGGCTTATACTCGAGTATATACGGTACATTATGTACCCTGTACACTAGTCCTCTGAAGTCTATTGCCACTGTATAAAAGCCAGCCAGGAACTTAGCACAGGGATGGGGGGAACCCCTTATAATGGGCACAGCAGCCAGCAGCTGTACAGGCCCGGGAACTCAGCACAGCCATGGTGGGAACCCCTCATTATGGGCACAGTGAGGCTGCAATTGATGGGCAAGGTGAGGCTGCATTTGATGAAATAGACACTTGCATTTGGCAGCACCATAATCTCTCTTTTAAACTTACCCATACTTTCATTTGACTCATAGGTATTGAACATTGTGCAATTTATTTTCAAAATGGCTGAAAATTCGGTTCCATCTTTGAAACTATTTCCCTTCACAAGGCGTACAGATGAGGAAAAAATGAGGTTAAAGGAGCTTGGACCATATCAACCCAAACTGCAAATTCAGCAGAGGTCAAGTGATCGTGGTCGAGTTTACACGCGAAGCTTTTCCACCACTTCTTATAATAAATGGAGTTGGCTAGCTGGATGTGATGTGACTCATGCATATTATTGTTTTCCATGTTTGCTATTCCAAAGTCATGGCACCGACACGCTGTGGATATCAACAGGGGTTAACGACCTAAAGCATCTCACTGAAAAATGCAAGCGGCATGAAACTACCCAAAGCCATCTTGACAATGTTATGAGGCTCGAGTTTTTTGGAAAGCGTAGCATTGCTGAACAGCTAGATGCAGGCTACATAATTTCCATTAGAAGACACAATGAAGAGGTCACAAAAAATCGACACATCCTGTCTAGGATAATAGACTGTGTGAAATTTTGTGGTGCATTTGAGCTGGCTTTGCGTGGTCATGATGAGAGTGAGAGCTCCGAAAATCGTGGGATATTCCGTGGCTTGGTTGATTTTGTTGCTTCTCTTGATGGAGTTTTGAAAGAGCACCTTGAGAATGCCACTGTTTTTAAGGGCACTTCAAAAACTGTGCAGAACGAGCTGTTGGACTGTATGCTGTCTGTAGTGAAGGAGCACATTATCCAAGAAGCACAGAGCAGCAATTTCATCTCAATCCAGGCCGATGAGACCACTGATATTGCCACCCATTGCCAACTTGTGCTTGTACTGCGCTACATAGATGACAAAAACAATGTACAGGAGAGGTTTTTTGAGTTTATTTCTCTACATTCCGCTAATGCAGATTCCATTGCTACAGCACTACAAGAGCGCCTTGCTGTCATCCTTCCAGGGGATCAGAAACATAAGCTCATCTCCCAAGCATATGATGGAGCCAGCGTGATGAGGGGTGCCACTTCAGGGGTTCAAAAGAAGATTCAGGATATTTACCCAAATGCCCATTACATCCACTGCTATGCACATCAGCTCAATCTGATAATGCAACAGGCCACTTCTCAAATGCCCAAAGTGAAACTTTTTTTTTCAAACCTTGGAGGATTTGCCAGCTTTTTTGCCAGATCACCCAAGCGCACAGATGTACTTGATAAAGTAGTTGCCCATAGACTACCAACATCAAGCAGTGTTAGATGGAACTTCCACAGCCGTGCCGTCCATACAGTGTTTGAGCACAGAGAGGACCTCATCCGCTGTTTTGAAACCATAAGAGACTCAGGTGATTTTGACTCAGTTACCATGAGAGAAGCAGCAGGCTTTGCCGTGCTGCTGGAGGATCAGGATTTTAAATATTTTCTTGCGCTTTTCCACAACATTATGCCGCATGTTGACCTCCTTTATGCCAAACTCCAGAAGAAGGACATAGATTCAGTCCACATTAAGGGGAGCATCCAGCAGTTCCAGCGGGACATACAGATGATCAGGTAGCAGCCGTAATCCTCCTTTTCCATGTGTTGTTGTTGTTATTATTATTATTTTTTTAATTATTATTGCTCATACATTTTGCAGAGATTCTATCCCATGCCTGGTTGACGAAAGCAGTCAAGGTGGTTCTCAACCGAAGAGGCGGGGCTCACTGAATCCAGGAGACCATAAACGCATTGCATCTGAGGTGAGTGTTTATTTGTTGCAATATTTGTCTTTTTGATAGCTCCCTTATAGATATGAAGATTGGAAAGAAAAATATTTTTCTTACAATAGTCATATAAAAATGATGTGATCTAAAAGGATTTGTTATTCCCTCTAGTGGATAACATTAGTATTACAACCTTCATCTGTGTTAGCTGCCTGAACATCAGAAATGCATGAAACTTGACATATTTACTAAGAATGTCTTGTTGTCCAATGTCCATGTGTATGGAGTGCTGAGAAATTATGGATTCCAAACCACTGAAACTGATCTCCCTTTATAACTTTAAAGTGAACATTTTAAAATGACCAGTTTTAAGTTATGACTCCATACACATGGACAAGAAATTCTTAGTAAATATGTCAGGTTGCATGCATTTATGATGGTCAGGGAGCTAACAGAGATGACATTGACACCCCTAATTGACATCACTGCCTAATTTTTGTTTTTATCCTTCACTCTATAGGTCTGTGATACCATACTATTGCACACCATGCAACGTTTCTCCTTCACAAAACACCTTGTTAGTGCCACTTTGCTTCAAGCAGACAGGTTTGAACAGTACGCAGTGGAGTTTCCCGAGGATGCACTGAGTGAGACTTTGAAGGCCTATCCAGTTCTGAATAAAAATAAGTTAAAGACAGAGCTTGGTCTCATCTACCGCACACAAGAGTTCAAAAAGTGTAATGGTGCTTTGGACCTATTCAGGCTGTTTGTGGGCAACAATCTTGCTCATGTATTTAGAGAGACTGTGACTTTGCTAAAGATCCTCATCACCACACCCATGACCACAGCAGAAGCTGAGAGGTGCTTCTCAACCTTAAAAAGAATAAAGACTTTTCTGAGAAATAGCATGACCCAGGAAAGGCTGAATGCATTGGCCATGCTGTCAATGGAAAAGAGAGTGGTGACAGAGATGACTGACTTCAACCAGAAGGTCATTGAGAAATTTGCAAGCCAGAAAGAAAGGAGAGCAAAATTTATTTTCAAATAGTTGGACTGTTGCTAACGTGAATTTGTATTCAGTCACCTTTACTCTGAGTCTTTTTGTTGTTTGTTGTACAATAAAGTTTGTTTTCTGTTGTAAAAAAAAAATCACTGATTTGTGGTACTTTTATTGCATTCTTTAACAGTTGGTTTAAACATTGACATTTTCAATATTTTATCCAGATATATAATCTGTCCTGTGATTCTGGGGCTGTATACTCTGTCCTGTGATCTGAGCTGTATACTCGTGACACTATGGGTGGAAGGAAGTGGAATACAGGGGACGGATTAGGTGGATTACATAAGGGGCGTGGTTTGTGAGAAGTGGGAGGGGCCAAAATGATGGGCGGGGTCATGATGGGCGGGGTCTTGCGCCCCCCCATCCAAAAACTTCACCAGCCGCCACTGTCAGTGGTACCGGAACAACTTTTAAATTTAGAGTAATGCAACGATTTCTCAGTTTTATGAAGCTACTGCAACTAACGCATTGGATCTCTTTCCTGTTAAATTATGCTCTGCAATATTAAGCCATGTAAATTTTTCTTGTTATGTATAATAATACAAATCTTTCAAAAGCAATATCGTCTCACTGCAATACTTACGCTCAGCATAATAAATATTAATTATGCGAATAATGCTAATAATAAAGTCGGCTAAAAGTAGAGAATTAAACTATCTTACATCAAAATAAATCATGTACTGACAAACCAATAACGGCCAATTACTTAACGTCTATCAGTCAATGACTTAACAAAATAAACTTAGCACTCTTTTGCTCTATTTTGTATATTTGTAGTTCTCCACATTAACTGTCACATTGATATCACCACTGACAACACACCACTTTTTAACAGCCCCAAAATATGAAAAAAGCACTGTAACTCTTTACATGTTTCAGAAGTAGTTGCATTAGCAAAAAATAAAGTCCTGTCTTCTTTACACGCTAGCCTTTCTGTATACATTAATCTCTCTGTGTACACCAGCCACTCTATATAGACTAGCCTCTCTTCTGTATACAAGTGCCCGTAATCTATATACACTAGCCTGCCTTTCTTTTCACAATAGTCTCGGTGTCCCAGTCTCTCTGCATACACTAGCCTCACTGAATTCCCCAGATTGTCTTCTGTATACTATCTGTAAAAAATAGCCTGCCTTTTGTACTCATTAGCCTCTCTGTATAAACTAGCCGGTCTTCTGCATACTCTAGCCTCTCTGTGTAACACAGTCTCTCTCTGGATTCCCTAGCCTCCATCTCTGCATACCCAGGACGTTCCTCTGTATAATCTAGCCTATCTGTATACACTAGCCTGTCTTTTGTACAAATTAGCCTCTCTGTAGCCGGTCTTCTGTATACACGAGCCTCACTGTCTACTCTTGGTTTTCTTTTGTATAAACTAGTATCTCTTTATACATTATCTCTCTGTGTACCCAAGCCTCTCTGTATACACTAGTCCGCCTGTATACACTAGCAAGTCTGCATACACTAGCCTCTCTTTGTAACCCAACCCCTCTCTCTTTATACCCTAGCCTCCATCTCTGCATACCCAGGACTTTCTTCTCTATAATCTAGCCTATTTGTATACACTAGCCTGTCTTTTGTACACATTAGCCTCTCTGTATAAACTAGCCGGTCTACTGTATACACTAATCCATCTGTATACACTAGCAAGTCTGCATACTCCTGCCTCTCTGTGTAACCCAGCCTCTCTCTCTCTGTATACCCTAGACTCCATCTCTGCATACTCAGGACGTTCTTCTGTATATATTCTAGCCTATCTATATACACTAGCCTGTGTTTTGTACACTTTAGCCTCTCTGTATAAACTAGTCGGTCTTCTGCATACACGAGTCTCTCTGTATACCCTTGGATGTCTTTTGTATACACTAGCTGCTCTTTATACATTAGCTCTCTGTATACCCAAGCCTCTCTGTATACACTAGTCCGTCTGTATACACTAGCAAGTCTGCATACACCAGCCTCTCTGTGTAACCCAGCCTCTCTCTCTGTATACCCTAGCCTCCATCTCTGCATACCCACGATGTTCTTCTCTATAATCTAGCCTATTTGTATACACTAGCCTGTCTTTTGCACACATTAGCCTCTCTATATAAACTAGCCGGTCTTCTGTATACACTAGTCCGTCTGTATACACTAGCAAGTATGCATACTCTAGCCTCTATCGCTGTATACCCTAGCCTCCATCTCTGCATACCCAGAACGTTCTTCTGTATAATCTAGCCTATCTGTATACACTAGTGTATACAGACGGACTAGTGTGTATACAGAGGACCGGCTCATGTGTACAAAAGACAGGCTAATGTATACAGATAGGCTAGATTATACAGAAGAACGTCCTGGGTATGCAGAGCGCTCAGCTTCAAGGTATGGCCAACATGAGTAATATGAGGGACACTCCTCACCCCCGCCCCCACCTACCAGATCTGACTTTCATCCCCTTGCCCTCTCTGCCCCGGTCATCTGGTGGCAGTTTTATGCACTCCCTGGCCCCCACCCATTCATAATCCTTACCGACCTTTCCTTCCGCTGCTTACTGGAACACACTGGATGACTTGTCTAATTAACCAACTTGTACAAGACACCGCTATCCTCCTGTCTGACACCGATCCCCCTTGGAGGCTTTACCCCTCACTGTGTTGGGTGGTCCCTGCCTCCCCTGGATGCTCCACATATACCCCGACGACATTGTCGGAGGGGCACCACTTGACAGGACACGGGGCTGTCATGCCGGTGGCATCTCCCATTGGAGGAAGGGATGATGGCCCCAACCCCTTGGCAGCAGGTTCAGCTTGTACAGACCAGGACAGCTCATCTTTCCTTCTGGAGTCTTGACCTTAGAGGGGGGAGTTGCACTTTGGGGGGTCTGAGTGATACCTAGTGCGCTGGACTGGAAGGGCTTGACATTCCCGCATATGTGTCCCCTCCCCCTGGTTGCGCCCCTCGCCCCCACCCTCTGGCCCCCACCTACTCTTTGCCGACATTGCCTTCTGCAGCTTTCAGGGACCCTGGATGACTTATTTATTGAGCCTATTGGTACGAGACACTGCTTCCCTCCGGTGTGACTCTGGACCCCGCTGGAGGATTTACCCCTTACTGTTTGGGCGGTCCCAGCCTCCCTCTGGATGCTCTACACAGCCCCCGATGGCGATGCAGGAGAGACACTAATTGGCGGGCCCCAGGACTGCTGCTCGGGTGAAGTCTCCCGTTGGATGGAGGGATGGTGGCCCCAGCCCCTTGCCTGCTGGATTTTCCATGCACCGACCAGGGCTGCTCCTCTTTCATCTTGATGTGGTGACCATGGAGGGGAGGAGTTGAAATTTATGGGGTCCGGGTGATTGCTGGTGGGAGTGCGCTAAAGGACTTGACATTTCCGCATATTTGTCCCCTCTCCCCTGTCTCCCCCCTCCCTTTCCCCCCCTTCCCACCCTTCCATTTTCACCCTTCCCTTCCCTCCTTTTCCTCCCCCTTTCCCTCACTCCACCCCCCCTTTTCCCCCCTTCCCTGCCCCTTTTCCCCCCGGGGCGTGGACGGGGGAGAGGGGGTAAGGAGAGGACAATCTGCCAAAGGGAGAAATGCATTTGTTCGGGGACTGCATGTACTTTTGGAGTATGGGACGGGGGTGGTGGATCCCATTCTGCGATGCCTTTTCTGTTGTGACGGGCTCCCTCGTGCATGCCTACGTTTAGGGCGAGCCGAGGAGACCCCTCAGTGCTGACAGTTTTATGCTCTACCTCTGTTTTGATTATATTATTGTTTTTTGGTTCTATGATGTTACTGATTGTCTTTTATTTGCATACCAGTTTCAGACGTGACATTTACCACTGCCGGGACTGGGGGGACTAGGATTCGGGGGCTCCCTCTCTGACCTGTCTACCCAGACTGGGGGGACTAGGATTCGGGGGCTCCCTCTCCGACCTGTCTACCCACCAACCCAAGTAGGACAGCACTTTAAACCTCTGGTAAGTACATCTGGTAAGCGCTATAGCATAATTGTGCTGTTTGGGGGCGTGGCCTGGATATGGCGGAGTGAAGTCCACTGTTAAATCGGCATGCAATCACCCGAAAGATGCAGGACAAGGGCAGCTGCTAAGGGAGATTGCTCTGGGACCCCCGCTGGGGAGATGCAACGCTACTTTAACCCCACGCAAAGACGGTCTACAGGTGCGGCCTTGGCGGCGCCACGAGGCACACCACGCAGAGCATCTCAAGTGCGGCCTGAGAGTCGGGACACCCCCGCGACATCCAGCCGCGGACACTCCGCCTGTAGCATCGGTTTCAATGGATGTACCAGGAAGTTCCCGGGGGTCGGACCAGGTCGAACAAGATCTCCGATCCTTGATACAGGCCCTCCCCACCAGAACGGACATTGAGGCGCTTATTTTACGCCTCGAGGAGACGCACCGCAGAGATATCTAGGAGGTGAGGGAAGATGTGTCCGCTTTGACGGAAAGGGTGTCTGCGGGGGAGGCCTCCTTTTCCACATTGGAGCACCGAGTGGCGGACTTGGAAAGGTCCCCGAGACCAACATCGTGACACAGCTATTGCACTTCAGCTCCACTTAGAAGACGTGGAAGACAGGAGCCGCAGGAACAATCTGCGGCTCCAAGGAGTACCCGAATCCCTCGAGGGTGAAACTATGGAGGCCGCTGTGCAAGAAGTTTTTCGTATTCTCTTGGAGGATCCCGCGGGTGCTGTGGAAGTGGAACGTCTTCACCGGACTCTGGGACCTAGAAATGCTGATCGGGAACGTCCGCGGGATGTCTTTTGCAAACTGCTACGATACCCACAGACGAGATACTGAGAAGAGCATGGGAGCAGGGAGAAGTTGACTTAAACGGAGCTGCCATTTCCTTTCTCCCGGATCTTTCCAGGGCCACGCTGAAACGTAGGGCCCTACTACGCCCCGTCCTGGAGTTGGCAAAAGCGAAGGGATGTACCTATCATTGGGGGTACCCACTTGCCGTCACTTTCTGGAGGGAAGGCAACATGTACACCCTGCAGTCGCCAGCTGACCTGCCCGGCCTCTTCAGGTTCCTTGAGGCGGAACAGATCCCTGTCCCTGACTGGCTACAACTGCTACCTCGCCCGGTTGGAAGATCTGGTCCCTCAGCGTACAGAGGCCCGTTACAGCCCAGGTTGCAGTGCAACCGACGGCGGCCTAGGTTGGCCCAGCGGGAGGAACCTCCACACCGTGAGTAGCTCCCTTGTTTTGCTGCTTGACCCCTGACTTATTTTGGGCTCCCCCAACTGTCCTCTATCAGTACCCCCAGCGGTTTTGTGACTTTCTTGCCCTCCATAGCCCGGATTTTTTCCCTTCTTTTGTGCCCTCCCCCCCCAGCCCCATTGTGTCCCCTCCGGACCCCCGCTGTGTCTCCTTTTCTATGGAAGACTGAGGTACATTGATATGCGGTGGGGGGTCTTTTTTCTATGATACTCTCTACATGGCAGCGAGACGATGTGTGCCCTGGCAATAGATGGATATGGCAGTTGCTTTTGTTGAGGGCGGGGGGAGGAGGGTTGAGGCCACAGGAATTACACCATGCTTTTGGGTTTTATGCTCTCCCCTGCTGCTAGGCCTACACACCCCCCTGACCGCTGGGATGCCGGACGGAGACTTATTTGCCACGTGGGGATTGTCTCCCCGGAAAACTCGTAGGTGCAGGCCCTGACCTGCGCCCCGTATTGGATGTACTATATACTGCCTTGTGTGATGGTCTGCCTTGAACAGAGGGACGTGACCATTTCTTCCATCTAGGGGGGGGAGGGGGGTGTTTTGCTTGAGGGGGGCCTGTTTTGCCCAGTGGCCCGGGACGCCCGGGGTGATTCCACTGTGCTGGGGGGTGGGAGTGCTCCTTCGGGTTGTGGAGGAGTTTGATTTTGGTTTGAGGGAGTTGGGGGGACCAGCAACCATGTTTGTTATCGGGGAGTGATGTAGAGGGTATGCTGTTAGCCACATGATTGTCTAGTGTTGTTTCTTTCCCTCGGGTTATTCTTCCTTTTATAGTTGAGCTTGGCATTGATGTTAACATGTTTCCTTTCCCTGTGAATATTCTTCATGTCTTTATATGCTATATAATGTTCCACAAATATGGTCAGATGTTTTTGCCGTTGTATGTTGTTGTTATATGCCGGATTGCCGGGGGTGTTGGGTGGGACCGGGGGCCACACTTCTCGGCCCTGTCCAACCACTACCCCACTTAGGAACGCGCCCGAATCCCGGTATCTTACTGGGGAGCACTTTAGCGGTATTCAGCACATTTAGTTGTCTCTTTGCGCAGTTCTCTCTTGTGATTGCGCCCTAATTCTACTTCTTGTTCTTATTTCTCCTTTTCAGGCCCGTTAAGGGCCTGTCTATCACTTTCCCCCTTTCCGCATCCACTTTCCCTCCCCTGAGTCCCGGCCTCCTACACCCCCCCCCGCACCCCCCCTCCCCCAGAACCCACGAGCATGGCTGATCTTACAATAATATCCCTGAATTCAAAGGGATTGAACATCCCGGAGAAGAGGAGGATGCTCCTACAGGATATGAGACGCATGAAAGCGGACATTGTATTTTTACAGGAGACCCATTTTAGAGCTAACTCTCTACCTCTCCTCAAAAATAGGTTCTTCCCCACGGTTTATCACTCCATGTACATGGAGGCTAAGTCAAGGGGAGTATCCACTCTGATCTCAGCTAAAGTGCCATGGACGTTGTTAGACGTGCAATATAAGGAAGGGCGGTATTTATTTTTGAAGGGGAAGGTGGGAGGGATGGTAGTGACCCTGGCGAATATCTACTCCCCTAGTGAGCGACAAGATGCCTTTCTCAAAACTAGACTATCGCACCTTGCTAGATACACAGAGGGCCAGCTTATTATAGGGGGCGATCTTAATGTCCCTCTTACTCCCACGGAAGATACCTCTACGGGCCTTTCTTCCACCTCCCGAGAGATGCGTAAATGCATCTCTGCGTCTTTACATTCAGCACAACTGGTTGATACGTGGAGACTTTTTCATCCCGGGGAAAGGGACTACACTTTTTATTCCAGACCCCACCAAACATACTCGCGTATAGACTATTTCCTAATCCCCCATAGACATTTACATGCTGTTAAAGATGTTACAATAGGTTCAATAACTTGATCGGATCATGCCCCGATTACCCTACGATACACTATTACGGACATTCATAAATCACAGAGATCACCCTGGCGCCTGAATGACAGTCTTCTTCAGGAACCAGAAATCTTCGCGGACATAAATAGGGAAATAGACTGTTATTTCCAGACTAACTTGACTTTGGAGAGTAGCCCCGGAGTGATCTGGGAAGCGCACAAAGCAGTGATCCGTGGAGTGCTTATTAAACTTGGTGCTAGGCTCCACAAGCAGAGGTCGGCTCAACTGTCGGCGTTGCTGCTAAAGGTGCAGAAGCTGGAGGTATGTCATAAACGCACTCCCACAGTACATTTAGGTAGGGAGCTAGATGTGGCTCGCAGGCAGATTACTGACCTGCTTCATTATAGGGCAAAGGCAATGCTCCAAATATGCCGGAAAAAGGTGTATGAATCCGGAGATAGGGACCTTAGCTCGTAACCTACAGGAACAAACACTCGCCTCCTATATACCATACGTCACCTCTGCGGGGGGTCAGAAGATCTCCCTGCCGCAACAAATTTCACAAGAATTTAAAACATTCTATGATGCCCTTTATAATCTACATACGTCCCCGCCGCCCCCAAATGCTACCTCTCAGTATATCGCCGCCTCCCTCATGCCCACGTTACCGGTCGAAATTATAGAGAACTTAGAGGAGCCAATTACGTTAATAGAACTTCAGTCGGCGCTAGGCACCACTAAGACGGGAAAGGCTCCGGGTCCAGACGGTCTCACGAATACATACTATAAAACCCTTCTCCCGTCTTTGGGTTCACATTTGATACATTTTTTTAATGTCCTGAGCACGGGAGCGCACTTCCATAAGTCAACGGTACAGGACCAGATTTCTGTGATACCGAAAGAAGGCAAGGATCCAGCGCAATGTGGGAGCTACCGCCCTATCTCCTTGCTAAATACGGACCTGAAACTCTTCACAAAAATTTTGCCCACTAGACTACAGCGACATTTACCTGGCTTAATCCACTTAGACCAGGTGGGTTTCGTACCGACCAGAGAAGCCAGGGACAATACTATTAAAGTCCTGAATCTGTTACATGTGGCGAATAAGGAACGCATTCCGTGTGTATTCTTCGGGACGGACGCCGAAAAAGCGTTCGATCGAGTTAACTGGCAGTTTATGTTCTCCACGCTGGAGCACATTGAACTGGGGGACAGGATGATACGCTGGATTTCGGCGGTGTATTCCAATCCGATGGCCGGGGTGAGAGCCAACGGTGTTCTCTCGGACATCTTTGAGATTACCAATGGGACCAGGCAGGGGTGTCCTCTCTCCCCCATGCTGTTTGCCCTGACCATGGAGCCTTTCCTTTGTCATATTAGGAGAAACCCAGATATTGTAGGGATCGGGGTCGCGAATACACAATACAAAGTCTCGGCTTACGCCGATGACTTATGCCCCGTACACACGAGCGGACTTTTCGACATCCAAACTCCGACGGACTGAGTCCGGCGGACTATCCGATCGTGTGTGGGCTGCAACGGACTTTAGCGAAGCTAAAGTCTGACGGACTTTAGAAATGAAGCATGCTTTAAATTTTCCCGACGGAACTCCGCCGGACCCGGTCCCCTTTGAAAAATCCGCTCGTGTGTGTGCTACTCCGACGGACTAAAACCGACGCTAGGGCAGCTATTGGCTACTGTCTAGGAACTTCCTACGTCGAATCCAGTCGTACGTCATCACGTTCGACTCCGTCGGAGTTTGGTGTGATGGTGTGTGGTCAAGTCCGTTCGGTCGAAAAGTCCGCCAGAACTCCGTCGGAACTCCGGCGGAACTCCGGCGGAACTCCGGCGGAACTCCTTTGGAGGTCTGTCAGACTTAATCCCTCTCGTGTGTACGGGGCATTACTGTTTACTCTGGCTGATCCGTCCTTATCACTACCTACCCTACTTAGTGAATTTGAAACTTATGGCAAACTCTCCAACTTCCGTATACATTTTAGTAAATCGGAGGCCATGGGAGTAGGCATGTCCGCTCCCCAGCTGACTAATCTACAAACTCGTTTCAACCTGAAATGGATGACAGTAGCCTTGAAATATCTGGGCACACTTATACCCCCAAAACTATCTCAACTTTTTCAGCTCAACTTTCCACCCTTGCTTCATAAAGTACGAGCTTTGTTATGCAAATGGAACAGCGGCCTCCATTCTTGGTTTGGCCGCTGTAACATCCTGAAAATGATGATTCTTCCCAAATTTCTCTGCCTCCTTCAAGCCCTCCCAATCCACATCCCTCTATCCTACTTCGCATAAATCCGGTCAGTATTTTTGAACTTTCTGTGGGCGGGGAAAAGGTCTAGGTTACAGGGGAGGATTTTGTCCCTACCCAAGCGATCTGGGGGTCTGGCGATGCCGGACGTGCACACGTACTACAAAGCAGCACAGCTGGTTAGACTAATTGACTGGTGTCGTCATGGAAAGGTGAAGCTGTGGACGCAGGTGGAACAAGCCCAGAGCGGAATACTCCTGAATGTCATCCCATGGTGCTACAATGATGTGCCGCTGGCCCTCAAGCGCCACCCACTCATAGGCAATACTGTGGTAATCAGCACGCGTCTGGCCTCCCGGGTCCCCCTGTCTTCCGATAACTCGCCCCTCCGCCCGATTTTAGATGACCCACATTTCCCCCCGGGCACATCTGATGCAGCATTCCGAACCCTGAGGGATTCGGGGTGTTACCTAGCCTCACATTTTAGTGTAGCGGGACGCTGGAGAACGACTGCAGAACTGACAGACCCGACTGGCTCTTTCCGCCTGGACTTTTTGAGAACAGCACAACTGCGACACTTTTTAGACACCCTAGCGCCGCCTAGGGCCGCGTCTTCTTCTCCCACACCCATAGAAGATCTATGCTCCGGGTTGGTGGCTCATACTCTGTCCTTAACATATACGATACTTAATGTTCCGCCGGAAGGCTATCAGCTCCCAAGTCTCATTAAATGGGAAACAGAACTAAATTGCACATTCACAGATCTACAGAAGCAGAAAATGGTGCTGTTTACGCACAAATCATCAATCTGCACTAAGGTGCAGGAGACGAATTACAAACTCCTCACGAGATGGTATAGGACCCCGGTAGTTTTGCGTAAATTTTTCCCGGCGGTGTCGGATGAATGCTGGCGCTGCCGGGAGGGGACGGGGACTCTGTTGCATATTTTTTGGTCCTGCCCTAGACTTAGATGTTCTTGGGAGGGAGTCCGTCGGATCGTGCAGGGATTCACTGATTATGTGATCCCGGATGATCCGGCGTTCTTCCTGCTTCATGTTAACGACATACCCACACGCTTGTATAAGAAGTCTTTGATCAGACACTTGGTAGATGCGGCGAAGGCATGCATTCCCCTTGCCTGGAAATCCCCGCTCCTGCCTACTCTGAATACTTGGGTCAGGAAAGTCCAAGACGTTAATAAGATGGAAGACCTTGTCCTGACCAGCCAACACAGACAGGAGTTATATACTAAGACATGGCAGCTTTGGAATATATTTAAATTCTCACAAGAGGGGCAGGCCCTACGGATGCCCCTAGATCACCCACCGTGAAGTGGATGATATCGTGACCATTCGTTCGAATGTTTACCTAATCTGAGTATACTGGACACCCATGCTCGTGGGTACCCCCCCTCCCCTGCCCCGCCCCCCCAATCTCCTTCCTCCTGCCCCCCGCCTGACCTTTACTTACCTCTCCCTTACTACTTCCTCTTCTATTCACTGTTTTTATATCTAGCTTTGCCTCCCTTGGCACCTCAGGGCTCTGTTGGAGTTCCTGGGCTTTCTTACATCCTTCTACAATCAACAGGAAAAAGAAAAAAGGGGGGGGGAGAGACCTGGCCGGACCTAAACGGCATGATGTTACATGTTACTATCAGGAGATACCTGTGTTGCAGTTGTACTATGTCATGTATTCAGATTGTCGCTACTTTATATTGCACTGTGAATGTTTGGATTTTGTACATGTTGTGGCCAGTTTGGTCCTTCCGCCCAAATACAAATAAAAAATAAATAAATAAATAATTGTGCTGTTTTAGTATACCCTTCCTGTACTGTTGAGTGCGGACAACCCTTAATTTCCCTCTCCCCCTGGGCTTGAGGTGCCCGGCCTCTTTTTCCCCTTACCTTTCCTTCCATTTGCCCTTCCTTTCTCCCCCTTAGTTCCCGCCATCCATTACCTACCCAAAACCTACCTTGGTTCAACTTTCTTTGCTTTTCTCTGACGTCCCCCTCCCCGAGGAGCGATGGCAGACTCAGTCAAGGTCACCTCTCTAAACGTTAAGGGACTGAACTCCCCTGAAAAACGGTGGATCCTCCTGTGAGGACTGAAGACTTCCTGTACTGATGTGGCCTTTATACAAGAAACACATTTTAAAAATACTAGCCTCCCCTTTCTATGGTCGAGATCCTTCCCTAAGGTCTACCACTCTACTAACCCCTCCTCTAAGACCAAGGGAGTCTCCATTCTGATCTCTAGCAGGCTCCCCTCGGTTCTCCAGGATTCTCTGGTGGACCCTGGGGGCCGATATCTTTTTCTTAGGGGCCACATTGGAGAGCGCCTTTTTACATTTGCCACTGTGTACACTCCCAATGATCACCAAGACACGTTCCTCAGAACTACCCTGCAAAGATTATGTGACTTTCGGGAGGGCCAGTTGATATTAGGTGGGGACTTTAATGTCCCCTTTCGCCATCGGTTGACACTTCTGCCTCTTGCTCCTCGCTCCTCATTTCCTCTAGTAAGCGGATTACTAAGTGTTTACTGAATGACCAATTAGTTGATGTCTGGCGTCTGCAACACTCTGGGGAAAGGGACTACTCTTTTTGCTCTTCCCCTCACAAATCATACTTGAGGATAGACTTCTTCTTGATTCCACATGACCAACTGCACTTGGTGAGCTCTTCCTCCATCGGCCATATTACTTGGTCCGACCATGCTCCTGTAGCCCTTACCTACACCCTCTCTAGGAACCCCTCATCTAGGTCTCTATTCTGGCACCTTAATGAGAGCCTCCTCCAGATACCGGAAGTTTTAGCAGATGTGACCAGGGAATTGGACCTTTATTTCCAAGAAAACTAAACGCAGGACTGCGACCCGGGGATAATTTGGGAGGCTCACAAGTCAGTACTCCGCAGGGTACTTATCAGGCACGGGGCGCGCATCAAACAAACATGGAAGGAACAGCTTGCTAATCTGTTTCGTGAACTTGCCTCTGTGGAAGCGAAACATAAACATGCCCCCTCACGGACCTTAGAGATTGAATTGGGGACACTCCGTACCCAGATTGCTGACCTACTCCATTATAAAGCGAAAGCGGCACTCCAGTTTTGTCGCAAACTGACATAGGAGTCAGGGGACAAATGCGGAAAAATCTTAGCCAGGTCGGTAAAGGAGTTGAAATCTGCCTCTTACATACCACAGTTGATAGATGAGAATGGCCAGAGGGCCTCTACCCCAACCCAAATAGCCGAAGTCTTTGAAAAATGTTACTCTGATCTCTACAACCTGCCCGATTCAGGGTCCGGACAGGACAATATAGACAGATATGTAACCGGTTCTGGTCTACCAACCCTCTCATCGGATTCACGGTAGTACTTGGAGGACCTGATCACACTGGAAGAAGTCCAGACGGCCGTGGGACCTCTGGAGGTGGGTAAGGCTCCGGGCCCTGACGGATATATCGCACAATACTATAAGACCTTCCTCCCTATTCTCGGCCCGCGCTTGGTGATTTTATTTAATACTCTGAGCTCGAATGGGGATTTTCCCGAGGATACACTTAGAGCCCACATCTCGTTGATACCTAAGGAGGGCAAAGACCCGGACCTATGTGGGAGCTACAGACCCATTTCTCTCCTAAATTCGGTCCTAAAACGATTCTCTAAAATCCTCGCCACGTGATTGGCACATCACTTGCAGTCCCTTATACATATTGACCAGTTAGGTTTTATTCCCACCAGGGAAGATAGGGACAACACCATTAAGCTGGCATGGATAAGTAAGATATACTCACGCCCTTCAGCTAGAGTCAAAGTGAATGGGGTGCTCTCATCTCCCCTTGACATCGGGAATGGGACCAGACAGGGTTGCCCCCTGTCGCCCCTGTCATTGGAACCCTTTCTCTCCACAATTCGACAAAACTCAGACATAACGGGACTCCAAGTGGGTACTATTGAGTGCAAGATATCTGCCTACGTGGATGACATGCTGTTCTCGCTGACGAATCCAAGAGATTCCTTGCGAAATCTCCTTCGGGAATTCCAGATATACGGGATACTTCTTGAAATCAGAGGCCATGGGGGTTGCAGTCCCCCCGCAAACGTTACTAGACTTGCAGTCCAATTTTTGATTTAAATGGACCCATACAGCCCTTAAAACTTCCCCTCATCCCTTGTCACTAAGATCCGCAGTTTGCTTCACGGGTGGCATTCTGGCCTCCATTCCTGGTTCAGGAGATGCAATCTCATTAAAATGAACATACTCCCTAAATTTACCTATCTTTTCCAAGCTCTCCCGATCCAGATTCCAGTCCCGTTTTTTAAGCAAGCTCAATCCTTGCTCACTCAATTTAACTGGGCCCACGAAAATCCCAGACTTAAGCAGTCACAGCTGACATTGTCTAAACAACAGGGAGGGTTGGTTCTCCCTGACTTGCGACGCTACTACCTGGTCTCCCATCTGGGGCGTGTATTGGACTGGAATCGAAACAAACTTTCTAAGCTCACTCCTGAATTCCGCTAAGAAGCGCCATGTGGTGCTATAAGGATTTACCCACAGAATTTACGTCACATCCCACTATAGGGGCTTAGTTGAAAGTCAGTCACCTGATCGCTACCCAAAACACACTCACGTCTTTGACTTCCCCACTATTCCCTATACGTGGGCATCCGAACTTTGAACCGGGGACCCACTTAGAAATTCCAACCTAGACAATGCGTCTAAATTCGTCATTGATGGAAAATGGCCTTCTTTCTCAACCCTAACAGATCCGACAGGGCTTTTCCAACTGCCTTTTTGGAGAGCGGCGCAACGACATAATTTTCTCCATTCCATCCCCAATTCTCAAACGTTCGACCGCCCTCAGACAGAGTTTGAGACTCTATGCAGGAGCGAAGGCCCTTTGGCCCACATTCTCTCTCAAACAGATTACCCACACTTAACCTGTCTGTCCAACTGGGAAAAGGACCTTAATTGCTCGTTTTCCCCAGCACAGAGACAACGCATTATCACTTTGGCTCTCAAAACCTCGCTGTGCACGAAGATACAGGAGACAAATTTTAAACTTCTCACCAGGTGGTATTTGACACCATCAAAGCTGCATAAATGTTTCTCCTCTTCCTCGAACATATGCTGGAGGTGTGGAGAAGAAGAGGGCACGTTGCTCCACATTTTTTGGTCCTGCCCCAGCTTGGTGGACTTCTGGACAGAGATCCGATGCATAACACAAAAATTCACAGACTTCTCCATCCAGGAAGAGGCTGCATTCTTTCTCTTGCACCATTCACAGATTCCCTTTAAGAAGTACAAAAAAATCTATTTTACAGCATGTGATAAATGTGGCGAAATCCTGCATCCCTCTCTATTGGAAAAAATGTTCCCTCCCTTTCATTACTCACTGGCTTAGGAAAATAGAGGACATTAAAAAAAATGGAGGACTTGATCCTCACATCACAAGGTAAACAAGAATTTTTTTAACAAACCTGGGACATCTGGAATACCTTTATATTCTCGCTGGAAGGATGTCGCCCGCTATCGCCTTAGTGCTCTGAGCTTTCCTTGACTGGCCCCTTGGACAGTGGCTGTCATCGTGTCTCGTCCCCTCTTCTCCTCTCCTGATCTTTCACCCCTTCTCTTTTCTGCCTTCCTCCCCTATCTCTCACCCCCTCCACCCCCTCTCTCTTGGAAAAAGTGGAAAATTGGGAATGACGGCCCCACACCCCCCTCTGGATGGATTATGCCGGAGGGACCTGGGGTTTGTGTGACCCTGGATCTTGGTACAGTACTTTATCCATGCCTCAAATCATTGTGGTTGATGGAAGGCAGACTCACAGTTGCGAATATACCTGTATCAAGTATTGTTCAGCTGCTTTTAGCTCTGTATTTCTCTGTTGCATTATGTACTCGGGGGACCGTCTTCCCCTGTTTGGAGAAAAAATTATATTTGAAAAAAAAAAGAAGCCTACGACACCTGGTATTCCCAGGCGGTCTCCCATCCAGGCATTAACCAGGCCCGACCCTGCTAAGCCTCCAAGATCAGACGAGATGGAACAGATTCAGGGTGATGTAGCCATAGCCAATATCTTCAGGCACTCTCAATTCTCTTGACAAACGCCAAGATGGTCACCTTGGGAAAAAGCGGAAAAAAATAGGTCAACGGCAACAACATAAAAAGAAGCCTACGGCATCTGGAAATCCCAGGCGGTCTCCCATCCAGGTACTAAACTGGTCCCAACCCTGCTTAGCCTCTGAGATCAGATGAGATTGGGCTCTTACAGGGTGATGTGGCCGTAGGAGATTTCTTCAGGCACTCTCAACCCTCTTGACTAACGCCAAGATGGTCACCTTGGGAAACAAACAAAAAAAACAAGTCAACGCCAACAACATAAGAAGAAGTCTACAGCACCTAGTATTCCCAGGTGGTCTCCAATCCAGGTACTAGCAAGGCCCTGACCCTGAGATCAGAGGAGATCGGGGCTTTCGGGCTTATGTGCCCATAGGCAATCTCTTTGGGCACTCTCAACCCTCTTGACAAATGCCAAGATAGTCACCTTGGGAAACAAGCGAAAAAAAAACATGTCAACAACATAAAAAGAAGACTACGGCACCTGGTATTCCAAAGCCATCTTCCATTCAGGGACTAACTAGGCCCAACCCTTCTTAGCCTCATAGATGAGAAGAGATAGGGCTCTTTCAGGGTGATGCTGCTGTAAGCGAACTCTTTGGGCACTCTCAACCCTCTTGAAAAAAAACAGGTCAAAGCTAACAACATAAAAAGAAGCCTACGGCATCCAGTATTCCCAGGCGATCTCCCAATCAAGACACTAACCAGACCAGATCCTTCGATGGCACCTGGTCTTCCCAGGCAGTCTCCCATCCAGGTACTAACCAGGCCTGACGCTGCTTAGCCTATGAAATCAGACGAGATCGGGTGCTTTCAGAGTGATGTGGCCGTAAGCGTTCTCTTCAAGACACGCCCAACCCTCTTGACAAACGCCAACATGGTCGCCTTGAGAAACAAGCGAAAAAAACTGGTCAAAGCCAACAACATAAAAAGAAGCCTATGGGCTTACAGCGGACCTTAAAAGATGAGACCCATTAGCTCTGTCATGGTTCAGACGCTGTAATGTGTTGAAGATGAACGCGATGCCACGACTTCTGTATCTACTACAAGCCTTACCTATCAAAATACCCCAGACTTTCATTCATGCGGTTCGCTCAATCTTTATCAAGTTCCTCTGGCGCCGCAAACATACGCGTATTGGTAGGGCAATGCTATTGCGACCGAAATTGCGGGGAGGTATTGGCTTCCCGGACCCTGCTCTATATTACACAGCGACGCACATGACACGGGTGGTTGACTGGTGCCGGCATGGGGAACTGAAGCTATGGGTCAAGCTAGAGCAGGAGATGGCGCGGGTTCCACTGGCTGGTCTGCCTTGGGCGGGGAGGCCATTGGAGCCCTGTGTGACTACTCACCCGTTAATTGGCCCCTCGCTCGCCGAGATGGAAAGTTTTTTTCACCTTTCCCACCTGACTAACTTCCCTTCTCCTATGACCCCAATTATTGAACATCCTAGATTCCCTCTGGGCCTGTCTGACCAGGCCATTACCAGGCAAGCCCTGAAAGGGCTTCTGAGAGCAGCCCTATTTCTTGGACCCACGGGCTGGATTCCCACGGGCACCATACTGCTAGAGCAAGTACCTGTTGCATTGGATAGCTGGAGAGCTAGACAGCTCATCCATTTCCTCGGTTCACTACATAACCATTCGTTCTTCTCTAGACAATTCCACCCCTTCGAGGAACTTTGCATGGATGATGGCCCAATTCGTGGTTCTCTCTCTAGGTCCTTCCAAATCCTGACAGACGCACAATCCTCCACGGATCCGCCCTTCCTAGCTAAATGGAAAAGGGACTTACAAACTACATCCTCCAAACCACAGAAGGACAGAATACTCTTTTTCGCCCATAAGTCGTCACTCTGCAGTAAATATCAGGAGATCTCATATAAGCTGATCACACGCTGGTATCGTACACCGGTGGTGTTGGGCAAAATATTCCCCGGTCAATCTGACCGCTGCTGGCGCTGTGAGCAACAGGCTGGCACCATTCTCCACATTTTCTGGGAATGCCCTTAATTACAAACATTCTGGCAGCCTGTCCTGAGACTCATCCACAAGTTCACAGACATTTCCTTAGCCAATGATCCTGCAGAAGTTCTTCTCAATCAAACTCCTATGTCGAGAAAGCGTTATCATAAGTCCTTACTTAAACATCTCCTCAATGCAGCTAGGGCCTGCATCCCAAGTCAGTGGAAACAGCAATCTGCTCCAACGCTGACCCAGTGGTTCGCAAGGTTAAATGATATTGAACGAATGCCACAATGAGGGATAAAACAGAGGAGCATGGGAACAGATGGTTCTACTGGACCCAGTTTCACTTTTCGGAAGAATACCTCCGCGAGACATAGTAAGCTCATGGTGATTGTTGGAGATCGCTGTTCCAAACGTTGGACAGCTGATGAGCTGGTAAACCGAGGGCGTCTCTTGCTCCCAGGGAGGGGACCGCAGGGGACCCCACCCTATCCACTCTACCCACGACACCCCCTTACCCCTTCTTTTCCTTTTCTGCCATTTCCTTCCCCAATTATCTCTTTCCCCTTCTCCCTCCTTTCAGTTCTACTATTTCCCTTCTTAACTCAAAAAAGGGAAAAGAAAATGGTATGTTCCGACCCCATTTGACTACTACACAATACTCTTCCCCTATCTATGGATATCTAAACTCTTCGAGGGTAGCAGGGCTCGTATCAATAATATTTTAAGTGGTAGAGGATCCCAACGAGATGGAGCTTTAATCTCATCTTGATATGACCGCAAAGCTTTACACGTGCTATTCTCCTCGGACTTCTTACCATTGGCTCTGATATCCATGCATTATGATCATTTGTTTGTAACTATTTGTATCACACATTCTGTGAAGTTGCCTTTGCATTATATGTCGCATACTACTAAATAAAAAAATATGGCACCTGGTATTCCCAGGTGGTCTCCCATCCAGGTACTAACCAGGCCTGACACTGTTTAGCCTCCGAGATCAGACGAGATTGGGCGCTTTCAGGGTGATGGGGCCGTAGGTGATCTCTTCGGGCACTCTCTACCCTCTTGACAAACGCCAAGATGGTCACCTTGGGAAACAAGTGGAAAAAAAAACAGATCAAGGCCAACAACATAAAAAGAAGCCTACAGCACCTAGTATTCCCAGGTGGTCTCCAATCCAGGTATTAGCAAGGCCCAACCCTGTTTAGCTTCTGAGATCAGAGGAGATCGGGCGCTTTCAGGGTTATGTGCCCATAGGCAATCTCTTTGGGCATTCTCAGCCCTCTTGACAAATGCCAAGATAGTCACCTTGAGATACAAGCGAAAAAAAACAGGTCAATGTCAACAACATAAAAAGAAGAATACGGCACCTGGTATTCCAACGCCATCTCCCATCCAGGTACTAACTAGGCCCAACTCTTCTTAGCCTCAGAGAAGAGAAGAGATAGGGCTCTTTCAGGGTGATGCTGCTGTAAGCGATCTCTTTGAGCACTCTCAACCCTCTTGACAAATGCCAAGATGGTCACCTTGGGAAACAAGCGAAAAAAAAAAAGCGAATCAACACCAACAACATAAAAAGAAGCCTACAATAACTGGTATTCCCGGGTGGTCTCCCATCCAGGTATTAACCAGGCCTGACTCTTCTTAGCCTCCAAGATCAGACAAGATTGGGTGATTTCAGAGTGATGAGATCAGAGGAGATCGGGCGCTTTCAGGCTTATGTGCCCATAGGCAATCTCTTTGGGCACTCTCAACCCTCTTGACAAATGCCAAGATAGTCACCTTGGGAAACAAGCGGAAAAAAAACAGGTCAATGTCAACAACATAAAAAGAAGACTACGGCACCTGGTATTCCAAAGCCATCTCCCATCCAGGGACTAACTAGGCCCAACCCTTCTTAGCCTCAGAGATGAGAAGAGATAGGGCTCTTTCAGGGTGATGCTGCTGTAGGTGAACTCTTTGGGCACTCTCAACCTTCTTGACAAATGCCAAGATGGTCACCTTGGGAAACAAGCGAAAAAAAAAAAAACGAATCAACGCCAACAACATAAAAAGAAGCCTACAATAACTGGTATTCCCAGGTGGTCTCCCATCCAGGTACTAAGCAGGCCTGACTCTTCTTAGCCTCCAAGATCAGACGAGATTGGGTGCTTTCAGAGTGATGTGGCCATAGGCAATCTCTTCAGGCACTCTCAACCCTCTTGACAAACACCAAGATGGTCACCTTGGGAAACAAGCGGAAAAAAAACAGGTCAACGCCAACAACATAAAAAGAAGCCTACGACACCTGGTATTCCCAGGCGGTCTCCCATCCAGGTACTAACAAGGCCCGACTCTTCTTAGCCGACAACATCAAACGAGATTGGGTGCTTTCAGGGTGATGTGTCTGTAGGCAATCTCTTCAGGCACTTTCAACCCTCTTGACAAAAGCCAAGATGGTCACCTTGGGAAACAAGCAAAAAAAAATAAGTCAATGCCAAGAACTTAAAAAAAAAGCCTATGGCATTGAGAAATCCCAGGCGGTCTCCCATCCAGGTACTAACCAGGTCCCAACCCTGCTTAGCCTCTGAGATCAGGCTCTTTCAGGGTGATGCCGCCATAGTAGATTTTTTCAGGCACGCTCAACCCTCTTGACAAACGCCAAGATGGTCACCTTGGGAAACAAACAAAAAAAACAAGTCAACGCCAACAACATTAAGAGAAGCCTACAGCACCTAGTATTCCCAGGCGGTCTCCCATCCAGGTATTAACAAGGCGCGACCCTTTCTAGCCTCTGAGATCAGAGGAGATTGGGCACTTTCAGGGTGATGTGCCCATAGGCAATCTCTTTGGGCACTCTCACCCCTCTTGAAAATGCCAAGATGGTCACCCTGGGAAACAAGCGGAAAAAAAACAGGTCAACGCCAACAACATGAAAAGAAGAATACGGCACCTGGTATTCTAAGACCGTCTCCCATACAAGTACTAACTAGGCCCAACCCTTCTTAGCCTCAGAGATCAGAAGAGATAGGGTGCTTTCAGGGTGATGCGGCTGTAAGCGATCTCTTTAGGCACTCTCAACCCTCTTGACAAATGCCAAGATGATCACTTTGGGAAACAAGCGAAAAAAACAGATCAACACCAACAACATAAAAAGAAGCCTGCGGCATCTGGAAAACCCAGGCGGACTCCCATCCGGGTACAAACCAGGCCCAACCCTGCTTAGCCTCTGAGACCAGACGAGAGTGGGCGCTTTCAGGGTGTTGTGCCCGTAGACAATGTCTTAGTGCACTCTCAACCCTCTTGACACATGCCAAGATGGTCACCTTGGGAAACAAAGGAAAAAAAACAGGTCAACGCCGATAACATAATGAGAAGCCTACGGCACCTGGTATTCCCAGGCTGTCTCCCATCCAGGTACTAACCAGGCCCATCGCTGCTTAGCCTCCGAGATCAGATGAGATTGGGCTCTTTCAGGGTGATTTGGCCGTAGGCACTCTCTTTGGGCACTCTGAAGCCTCTTGACAAAGGCCAAGATGGTCACCATGGGAAACAAGCTAAAAAAAAACAGGTCAAAGCCAACAACATAAAAAGAAGCCTACGGCATCCAGTATTCCCAGGCGATCTCCCAATGAAGACACTAGCCAGACAAGATCCTTCTATGGCACCTGGTCTTCCTAGGCAGTCTCCCATCCAGGTACTAACCAGGCCTGACGCTGCTTAGCCTCTGAAATCAGACGAGATTGGGTGCTTTCAGGGTGATGTGGCCGTAAGCGTTCTCTTCAAGACACGCCCAACCCTCTTGACAAACGCCAAGATGGTCGCCTTGAGAAACAAACGAAAAAAACAGGTCAAAGCCAACAACATAAAAAGAAGCCTATGGGCTTACAGCGGACCTTAAAAGATGGGACCCACTAGCTCTGTCATGGTTCGGACACTGTAATGTGTTGAAGATGAACGCGATGCCACGACTCTGTATCTACTACAAGCCTTACCTATCAAAATACCCCAGACTTTCTTTCATGCGGTTCGCTCAATCTTTATCAAGTTCCTCTGGCGTGGCAAACATACGCGTATTGGTAGGGCAATGCTATTGCGACCGAAATTGTGGGGAGGTATTGGCTTCCCGGACCCTGCTCTATATTACACAGCGACGCACATGACACGGGTGGTTGACTGGTGCCGGCATGGGGAACTGAAGCTATGGGTCAAGCTAGAGCAGGAGATGGCGCGGGTTCCACTGGCTGGTCTGCCTTGGGCGGGGAGGCCATTGGAGTCCTGTGTGACTACTCACCCGTTAATTGGCCCCTCGCTCGCCGAGATGGAAAGTTTTTTTCACCTTTCCCACCTGACTAACTTCCCTTCTCCTTTGACCCCAATTATTGAACATCCTAGATTCCCTCTGGGCCTGTCTGACCAGGCCATTACCAGGCAAGCCCTGAAAGGGCTTCTGAGAGGAGCCCTATTTCTTGGACCCACGGGCTGGATTCCCACGGGCACCATACTGCTAGAGCAAGTACCTGTTGCATTGGATAGCTGGAGAGCTAGACAGCTCATCCATTTCCTCGGTTCACTACATAACCATTCGTTCTTCTCTAGACAATTCCACCCCTCGAGGAACTTTGCATGGATGATGGCCCAATTCGTGGTTCTCTCTCTAGGTCCTTCCAAATCCTGACAGACGCACAATCCTCCACGCATCCGCCCTTCCTAGCTAAATGGAAAAGGGACTTACAAACTACATCCTCCAAACCACAGAAGGACAGAATACTCTTTTTCGCCCATAAGTCGTCACTCTGCAGTAAATATCAGGAGATCTCATATAAGCTGATCACACGCTGGTATCGTACACCGGGGGTGTTGGCCAAAATATTCCCCGGTCAATCTGACCGCTGCTGGCGCTGTGAGCAACAGGCTGGCACCATTCTCCACATTTTCTGGGAATGCCCTTAATTACAAACATTCTGGCAGCCTGTCCTGAGACTCATCCACAAGTTCACAGATATTTCCTTAGCCAATGATCCTGCAGAAGTTCTTCTCAATCAAACTCCTATGTCAAGAAAGCGTTATCATAAGTCCTTACTTAAACATCTCCTCAATGCAGCTAGGGCCTGCATCCCAAGTCAGTGGAAACAGCAATCTGCTCCAACGGTGACCCAGTGGTTCGCAAGGTTAAATGATATTGAATGAATGCCACAATGAGGGATAAAGGAGCATGGGAACAGATGGTTCTACTGGACCCAGTTTCACTTTTCGGAAGAATACCTCCGCGAGACATAGTAAGCTCATGGTGATTGTTGGAGATCGCTGTTCCAAACGTTGGACAGCTGATGAGCTGGTAAACCGAGGGCGTCTCTTGCTCCCAGGGAGGGGACCGCAGGGGACCCCACCCTATCCACTCTACCCACGACACCCCCTTACCCCTTCTTTTCCTTTTCTGCCATTTCCTTCCCCAATCTTCTCTTTCCCCTTCTCCCTCCTTTCAGTTCTACTATTTCCCTTCTTAACTCAAAAAAGGGAAAAGAAAATGGTATGTTCCGACCCCATTTGACTACTACACAATACTCTTCCCCTATCTATGGATATCTAAACTCTTCGAGGGTAGCAGGGCTCGTATCAATAATATTTTAAGTGGTAGAGGATCCCAACGAGATGGAGCTTTAATCTCATCTTGATATGACCGCAAAGCTTTACACGTGCTATTCTCCTCGGACTTCTTACCATTGGCTCTGATATCCATGCAATATGATCATTTGTTTGTAACTATTTGTATCACACATTCTGTGAAGTTGCCTTTGCATTATATGTCGCATACTACTAAATAAAAAAATATGGCACCTGGTATTCCCAGGTGGTCTCCCATCCAGGTACTAACCAGGCCTGACACTGTTTAGCCTCCGAGATCAGACGAGATTGGGCGCTTTCAGGGTGATGGGGCCGTAGGTGATCTCTTCGGGCACTCTCAACCCTCTTGACAAACGCCAAGATGGTCACCTTGGGAAACAAGTGGAAAAAAAAACAGATCAAGGCCAACAACATAAAAAGAAGCCTACAGCACCTAGTATTCCCAGGTGGTCTCCAATCCAGGTATTAGCAAGGCCCAACCCTGTTTAGCTTCTGAGATCAGAGGAGATCGGGCGCTTTCAGGGTTATGTGCCCATAGGCAATCTCTTTGGGCATTCTCAGCCCTCTTGACAAATGCCAAGATAGTCACCTTGAGATACAAGCGAAAAAAAACAGGTCAATGTCAACAACATAAAAAGAAGACTACGGCACCTGGTATTCCAAAGCCATCTCCCATCCAGGGACTAACTAGGCCCAACCCTTCTTAGCCTCAGAGATGAGAAGAGATAGGGCTCTTTCAGGGTGATGCTGCTGTAGGTGAACTCTTTGGGCACTCTCAACCTTCTTGACAAATGCCAAGATGGTCACCTTGGGAAACAAGCGAAAAAAAAAAAACGAATCAACGCCAACAACATAAAAAGAAGCCTACAATAACTGGTATTCCCGGGTGGTCTCCCATCCAGGTACTAAGCAGGCCTGACTCTTCTTAGCCTCCAAGATCAGACGAGATTGGGTGCTTTCAGAGTGATGTGGCCATATGCAATCTCTTCAGGCACTCTCAACCCTCTTCACAAACACCAAGATGGTCACCTTGGGAAACAAGCGGAAAAAAACAGGTCAACGCCAACAACATAAAAAGAAGCCTACGACACCTGGTATTCCCAGGCGGTCTCCCATCCAGGTACTAACAAGGCCCGACTCTTCTTAGCCGACAACATCAAACGAGATTGGGTGCTTTCAGGGTGATGTGCCTGTAGGCAATCTCTTCAGGCACTTTCAACCCTCTTGACAAAAGCCAAGATGGTCACCTTGGGAAACAAGCAAAAAAAAATAAGTCAATGCCAAGAATTTAAAAAAAAAGCCTATGGCATTGAGAAATCCCAGGCGGTCTCCCATCCAGGTACTAACCAGGTCCCAACCCTGCTTAGCCTCTGAGATCAGGCTCTTTCAGGGTGATGCCGCCATAGTAGATTTTTTCAGGCACGCTCAACCCTCTTGACAAACGCAAAGATGGTCACCTTGGGAAACAAACAAAAAAAACAAGTCAACGCCAACAACATTAAGAGAAGCCTACAGCACCTAGTATTCCCAGGCAGTCTCCCATCCAGGTATTAACAAGGCGCGACCCTTTCTAGCCTCTGAGATCAGAGGAGATTGGGCACTTTCAGGGTGATGTGCCCATAGGCAATCTCTTTGGGCACTCTCATCCCTCTTGAAAATGCCAAGATGGTCACCCTGGGAAACAAGCGAAAAAAAAACAGGTCAACGCCAACAACATGAAAAGAAGAATACGGCACCTGGTATTCTAAGACCGTCTCCCATACAAGTACTAACTAGGCCCAACCCTTCTTAGCCTCAGAGATCAGAAGAGATAGGGTGCTTTCAGGGTGATGCGGCTGTAAGCGATCTCTTTAGGCACTCTCAACCCTCTTGACAAATGCCAAGATGATCACTTTGGGAAACAAGCGAAAAAAACAGATCAACACCAACAACATAAAAAGAAGCCTGCGGCATCTGGAAAACCCAGGCGGACTCCCATCCAGGTACAAACCAGGCCCAACCCTGCTTAGCCTCTGAGACCAGACGAGAGTGGGCGCTTTCAGGGTGTTGTGCCCGTAGACAATGTCTTAGTGCACTCTCAACCCTCTTGACACATGCCAAGATGGTCACCTTGGGAAACAAAGGAAAAAAAACAGGTCAACGCCGATAACATAATGAGAAGCCTACGGCACCTGGTATTCCCAGGCTGTCTCCCATCCAGGTACTAACCAGGCCCATCGCTGCTTAGCCTCCGAGATCAGATGAGATTGGGCTCTTTCAGGGTGATTTGGCCGTAGGCACTCTCTTTGGGCACTCTGAAGCCTCTTGACAAAGGCCAAGATGGTCACCATGGGAAACAAGCTAAAAAAAAACAGGTCAAAGCCAACAACATAAAAAGAAGCCTACGGCATCCAGTATTCCCAGGCGATCTCCCAATGAAGACACTAGCCAGACCAGATCCTTCTATGGCACCTGGTCTTCCTAGGCAGTCTCCCATCCAGGTACTAACCAGGCCTGACGCTGCTTAGCCTCTGAAATCAGACGAGATTGGGTGCTTTCAGGGTGATGTGGCCGTAAGCGTTCTCTTCAAGACACGCCCAACCCTCTTGACAAACGCCAAGATGGTCGCCTTGAGAAACAAACGAAAAAAACAGGTCAAAGCCAACAACATAAAAAGAAGCCAATGGGCTTACAGCGGACCTTAAAAGATGGGACCCACTAGCTCTGTCATGGTTCGGACGCTGTAATGTGTTGAAGATGAACGCGATGCCACGACTCTGTATCTACTACAAGCCTTACCTATCAAAATACCCCAGACTTTCTTTCATGCGGTTCGCTCAATCTTTATCAAGTTCCTCTGGCGTGGCAAACATACGCGTATTGGTAGGGCAATGCTATTGCGACCGAAATTGTGGGGAGGTATTGGCTTCCCGGACCCTGCTCTATATTACACAGCGACTCACATGACACGGGTGGTTGACTGGTGCCGGCATGGGGAACTGAAGCTATGGGTCAAGCTAGAGCAGGAGATGGCGCGGGTTCCACTGGCTGGTCTGCCTTGGGCGGGGAGGCCATTGGAGCCCTGTGTGACTACTCACCCGTTAATTGGCCCCTCGCTCGCCGAGATGGATAGTTTTTTTCACCTTTACCACCTGACTAACTTCCCTTCTCCTATGACCCCAATTATTGGACATCCTAGATTCCCTCCGGGCCTGTCTGACCAGGTCATTACCAGGCAAGCCCTGAAAGGGCTTCTGAGAGCAGCCCTATTTCTTGGACCCACGGGCTGGATTCCCATGGGCACCATACTGCTAGAGCAAGTACCTGTTGCATTGTATAGCTGGAGAGCTAGACAGCTCATCCATTTCCTCGGATCACTACCTAACCATTCGTTCTTCTCTAGACAATTCCACCCCTTCGAGGAACTTTGCCTGGATGATGGCCCAATTCGTGGTTCCCTCTCTAGGTCCTACCAAATCCTGACAGACGCACAATCCTCCACGGATCCGCCCTTCCTAGCTAAATGGAAAAGGGACTTACAAACTACATTCTCCAAACCACAGAAGGACAGAATACTCTTTTTCGCCCATAAGTCGTCACTCTGCAGTAAATATCAGGAGATCTCATATAAGCTGATCACACGCTGGTATCGTACACCGGTGGTGTTGGCCAAAATATTCCATGGTCAATCTGACCGCTGCTGGCGCTGTGAGCAACAGGCTGGCACCATTCTCCACATTTTCTGGGAATGCCCTAAATTACAAACATTCTGGCAGCTTGTCCTGAGACTCATCCACAAGTTCACAGACATTTCCTTAGCCAATGATCCCGCAGCAGTTCTTCTCAATCTAACTCCTATGTCGAGAAAGCGTTATCATAAATCTTTACTTAAACATCTCCTCAATGCAGCTAGGGCCTGCATCCCAAGTCAGTGGAAACAGCAATCTGCTCCAACGGTGACCCAGTGGTTCGCAAGGGTAAATGATATTGAACGAATGGAAGACCTGACTGCCACAATGAGGGATAAAACGGAGGAACATGGGAACAGATTCTTCTACTGGACCCAGTGAGATTTTCGGAAGAATACCTCCGCGAGACATAGTAAGCTCATGGTGATCGTTGGATATCGCTGTTCCAAACGTTGAACAGCTGATGAGCTGGTGAGCCGAGGGCGTCTCTTGCTCCCTGGGAGGGGACCCCACCCTATCCACTCTACCCACGACACCCCCTTACCCCTTCTTTTCCTTTTCTGCCATTTCCTTCCCCAATCTTCTCTTTCCCCTTCTCCCTCCTTTCAGTTCTACTATTTCCCTTCTTAACTCAAAAAAGGGAAAAGAAAATGGTATGTTCCGACCCCATTTGACTACTACACAATACTCTTCCCCTATCTATGGATATCTAAACTCTTCGAGGGTAGCAGGGCTCGTATCAATAATATTATAAGTGGTAGAGGATCCCAACGAGATGGAGCTTTAATCTCATCTTGATATGACCGCAAAGATTTACACTTGCTATTCTCCTCGGACTTCTTGCCATTGGCTCTGATATCCATGCAATATGATCATTTGTTTGTAACTATTTGTATCACACATTCTGTGAAGTTGCCTTTGCATTGTATGTCGCATACTACTAAATAAAAAAATAAAAAAAGAAGCCTATGGCACCTGGTATTCCCAGGTGGTCTCCCATCCAGGTACTAACCAGGCCCGACACTGTTTAGCCTCCGAGATCAGACGAGATTGGGCGCTTTCAGGGTGATGGGGCCGTAGGTGATCTCTTCGGGCACTCTCAACCCTCTTGACAAACGCCAAGATGGTCAACTTGGGAAACAAGTGAAAAAAAAACAGGTCAAGGCCAACAACATAAAAAGAAGCCTACAGCACCTAGTATTCCCAGGTGGTCTCCAATCCAGGTACTAGCAAGGCCCAACCCTTTTTAGCCTCTGAGATCAGAGGAGATCGGGCGCTTTCAGGGTGATGTGCCCATAGGCAATCTCTTTAGGCATTCTCAACCCTCTTGACAAATGCCAAGATAGTCACCTTGAGATACAAGCGAAAAAAAACAAGTCAATGTCAACAACATAAAAAGAAGAATACGGCACCTGGTATTCCAATGCCATCTCCCATCCAGGTACTAACTAGGCCCAACCCTTCTTAGCCTCAAAGAAGAGAAGAGATAGGGCTCTTTCAGGGTGATGCTGCTGTAAGCGATCTCTTTGGGCAATCTCAACCCTCTTGACAAATGCCAAGATGGTCACCTTGGGAAACAAGCGGAAAAAAAAAACGAATCAACGCCAACAACATAAAAAGAAGCCTACAATAACTGGTATTCCCAGGTGGTCTCCCATCCAGGTACTAACCAGGCCCGACTCTTCTTAGCCTCCAAGATCAGACGAGATTGGGTGCTTTCAGAGTGATGTGGCCATAGGCAATCTCTTCAGGCACTCTCAACCCTCTTGACAAACACCAAGATGGTCACTTTGGGAAACAAGCGAAAAAAAAACAGGTCAACGCCAACAACATAAAAAGAAGTCTACGACACCTGGTATTCCCAGGCGGTCTCCCATCGAGGTACTAAAAAGGCCAGACTCTTAGCCTCCAACATCAAACGAGATCGGGTGCTTTCAGGGTGATGTGCCCATAGGCAATCTCTTCAGGCACTTTCAACCCCCTTGACAAACGCCAAGATGGTCACCTTGGGAAACAAGCAAAAAAACAAAAAATAAGTCGGAAGCTAGAGACAATACGGCTCGAGACCTCAATTTAATCCATGCAGCACATGTACAGGGAAGGCCCTTGCTTATGTTGTCAACGGACGCGGAGAAGGCCTTTTTTTTTTTTTTTTTGGGGGGAAAACCAACTTTACAAACATGTTCAACACTCAATAAAACAAACTCATGAAACAGAGTAATGGCATAGCAGTACAAGCCAATCAGATGTTACAGAGTCATCAGAATACACAACTAACACATCATGCCGTGAACGACCAGGGGAAAATGCACTTGTTATACCATACCCCTACCCCCCCCCTGCAAGTAGGTAGTTTTCCTGTTTCCTTCTTTTACTCTGTGTCGTATTGCCGATTCATCCTGACGCTGCTGTAGTTAACCCCTGCATTTATCCAATTTTACATACAGGTTTCCCCATCACCTATCCATCTGTCCCATATTTTGGAAAACTTTTGTAAACATCCCCTGTGTTGAAATATCAATTTTTTAAACGGCAGCATGTTGTTGACATCCCTTTTCCAGTCGCCAATAGTTGGAGGAGAACTCCTCATCCACATACGTGCTACTGCCTTCCTAGCTACAGACAGGGTTTTGTGAATAAATGTTGCTTGATAATTTTCGATGTCGATGTCTGGCAGCAGTCCCAAGATACATAGTCTTGGGCCTGGTGCCACTGGAGAGCACATGACATTGTGTAAGAATTGAACTACCTGTAGCCAGTACGGCTGCAATTTATCACATTCCCAGATTTGGTGATAGAACGTACCGGGGTTGTGACCACAAGCGGGACAGCTGGTCTGGTCTGAATTTAGCAAGTCTCTGTGGTGTGAGGTATGATCTGTGGATAATGTATAGTTGTGTCAGTCTATCTGAGAGCTTGTGAGACATCTTCGGGACATTATCTAGGATTTCATCCCAGTCAGTGTCGGTAATGTCCCCCAGATCTGGTTCCCAGTTTGCCTTGGCTTTCTAGATGACTGCTACTGTCTTGGGGAGGTGAAGTGTGGAGTAGAGATTGGAAATCAGTTTTCTGGAGTCTGCGTCTAGGAGTATATCAATGAGCGGGGGGCGTGTAAGAGACAGCTCTGTATTTCTAAATTGGGCTTTCAACGCATGGCGCAATTGGAGGTAGCCAAACTGTAGGCGCTGCGGTAGTGCAAATTCCTCCTGGAGAGAGCGAAATGACTTCGGACCCAGCTCCGTCATCACCTGATATAAATATACCACCCCGTATGAGGCCCAAGTCCCGCGTCAGGGAGCTGTTGTAGTTCCACCAAATGGATGTTGCCCCAGAGTGGTGTGTGTGAGTGTATGTGCCCTATATTTAATTTCCTTAAGGCTGTTTCCCAGGTTTTTTGATGGTGTTCCAGCATTATATCTACAAGGCCGCCTGTGTACTAGTCCGCCCCTGAAGATGGCCTGCAGTGGGGTCATTGGAGGATTACCCGGGTTGTCTCCTACCAGGGCTCGATATCTAGAGGCCTCTGTTGTATTAAAATAGTGAAGATGGGATAACTGTGCTGCAATGTAATATTCTTGTAAGTCCGGGAGCGAGGCTCCCCCCATGTTCGCTGGATTTTTAAGCGTCTGCCAGGCCAATTTATGCCGGCCGTGAACCCATACAAAAGTGTTGAGGATGCTCTCCAGTTTTTTAAATAATCTAAGAGGGAGACGTAGCGGGGCGTGCCAGACCATGTATAGAATTTTGGGCAATAGTACCATTTTCACTAAATTGATCCTGCCCATAACCCCCAAAGGCAATTTGGTCCAGGCCTGTGTCTTAAGTTTGAGCAGCGTAAATAGGGATTCTATATTACTTGTGCAGTAGTCCCTCAGGTCTCTTGTGACCTGCACCCCCAGGTATTTAATCTCCCCCACCCTCTGCAAAGGAAGTTCTGGGGTGTTCTGTGGTGGTGGAAACTGGTCAATAGGGAGAATTTGGGACTTGTCCCAGTTCATACGTAGCCCTGAATAATTGCCCATGCGTTCAATGATGGTCAGCGCAGCCCGGAGAGATGGACCTTGGTCAGCCAAATATAAGAGCGTGTCGTCCGCGTAAAGACCTATTTTGTCCAATGTATTTCCAACACGCAGGCCCTCTATATCTGGGGATGCCCTAATAGCCATGGCCAGAGGTTCTGCCACCAGGGCGTACAGGAGAGGGGTCAGGGGACATCCCTGTCTAGTTCCCCTCTCCAGTGGGAACTGCTCTGACATCCACCCATTGACAAAAACTCTGGCCTTAGGCGACTGGTATAGAATACGTATCCATTTCTGGAAGTTGGGTCCGAATCCGAAGCTTCCGAGGCATTCCCAAAAGTAGGGCCATTCTACCGAGTCGAACGCTTTCGCTGTGTCTAACGCTACAATGACTCGCGAGCCCGCGTTTTCATGGCGCGCCTGTAGATTCATAAACCACCGCCGGATGTTCATAGCCGTGTTCTTGGAGCTTTGGGTGGTGTATACAGAGAGTCTAGTGGGTAAAGAAGACAGGCTGGTGTATTCTAGCTAGTTTTTACAGTCTAGTGTATACAGAAGACAGGCTGTGGTATACAGAGGGTTTAGTGTATTCAGAGAGTCTAGTGTATCCAGTTAGCGAGTGTATACATAAGACTGGCTAGTTTACACAGAGTTAACAGAGAAGCAAAGGTGTACAGAGAAGCTAGTATATATAGAAGACCACAGCATACAGAAGAAAGGCTAGTGAATACAGAATAAAGGCTGGCTTCTACGGAGAGGCTAGTGTATGCAGAACACTATCTAGGGTATACAGAGAGGCTAGATTATACAGAGAGGCTAGTGCATAGAGTGAAGCTATTGTATATAGAAGCCTGGTTAGTGTATACAGAGAAGCTAGTGTGTACAGAAGAAAGGCTAGACATGTTATAAAGAGAGACAAGTGTTTACAGAAGACCGTTTGAGGTATACAGGGATGCTAGTTTATACAGAGAGACAAATGTATACAGAAGATAGGCTAGGGCATACAGAAGACAGAAGACGGGCTAGTGTATTCAGAACATAGGCTAATGTATATCGAAGACAGGCTAATTGTATGCAGAAGACCGGCTAGTGTAACATGCTGGTGTATATAGAGAGACTAGTGCATTTAGAGGGTAGGCTAAGTGATAACAGAAGACAATCTGGGCTATACAGAGACATTTCATCTAGCTCACATCTCTAATGGAGTTTGTCTCATTCTTATGCTAAATATAGATTATACTCACTCCACGATTTTAATCATCCACATCAAGCATGCAATAAAACCATCAAAATGAACCATGTACTCTTTTGCTCTATTTTGCATATTTGTAATTCTCCACATCAACTGTCACATTGAGTATTTGACAGTCCTGACACACCATCCTGACTTATTTTGCTTTATTTATTATTAGAAATAGAGAGTACTACCTCAAAATCTGGTTAAATCTATTCACTTCGATGAGTTCTACCGCTAATTGTACGGTAATGCAAAATGTTCACAAAACCATCCATTTGCTACCAGACATGCTGCCCATACTAAGAGTAATGTAACTATCGCTCGCTAACGATGTAAACAGTTTTATTGCTTTTCTGAAATTAACCGAGTATCTCTGACATTAACTGAGTATCTCTCTGCAATATGATGTTATTAAAAATAATAATAATAATAATAGGATTGTGTAATGCTTTATCAACTAGTCTAATATAAGCTTTCTCATTGGTACCGGCATATCCTTTATATTTAGACTAACGCAACTATTTCTCGGCCATTTTCAAGCTAAGCTTTCAATCTCTTACCGTTGAACAGCGATAATTCCTCTCTGCAATATTAAGCCATTTAAATATCCTATTGGTCGCCTATATTATACAACTCTCTGAAAAGCATATATGTAGAGAATAAAACTAGTCTTACATCTTAATAAAACAGTTTTATTGCTCAACCAGTATCAGTTGTCATGACATAAGCAAACAAATGTTTCCACTGTTTGACTCTATTTTCTGTATTACTTCTTTTTCTCCACCTTAACACAGTTAAAACACAGTGACAAAACATTTCTTTTTACCGCAGCAAAATGTGAGAAAAGCAGTGTAAGCCGTCTTTCTGCCATTTGCTTCAGAAAATTAATGTACCGCTTTTAAATCCATATCAATTCCACATACGAGGACGTAGAGAGACGACATTGCTGGAAGAGGCAGCAGAGGAGACTATATGCTGAAGTAAAAGGGCGAACATTCCCCTAGCACAGCAGGAGCAGAGCCCAAAGAGCTACACAGTGGCTCATACTGTGACTGCTCGGCTAACCCATTGAGGGTTCTCTGTCTGGTGAGCGCAATTATATTCTCCTGACACTGAGTGGCGCACCGGAGAGGAATGCTCCTAACCTTCCTGCACTAGTCACCTTGTTCTATCCTTTTACTTGAAAAGACTTTATGCGTTTTTTCAGCAATTGAGTGATGCGATTTTGAAAAATTCGTTTGAATATTGAAGGATTTCTTTTTGTCATTTTTTTCTTGTTATCTTTACGATCATTTTGGACTGTCATTTTTGGGACTTATAGTATAGAGTACAGTTTATAGATCACTAATATTGTGGCTTGTGGTTCGCATATGATCTTTTGCACCTAGTATATATATTTTTTGTACTTATTTTTATTTTTATCTTTTATGTGACATATTTATCACTTTTCACAGCACATGTGCACTTTTGGGTTGCACACCACTGGGTATTTTTTTTACTTCTTAATTCTTATTTATTTTTCTTAATTTATATATTTTTTTGCAATAAATTTTTATTGTGGTATACAAGAGTAAATAAAAAAATATATATATAATGGAGCAATAAAATAACAATACAAACTTACAATAAGCATAAATAAAATGGACATGCATTTAAGAAAAATAAATAAATAAATAAATAAAATAGGAAATTTAAATATCAAAATGCAGTATATGTCAATAAAGATTCGCTAAATTATCGTAAGGATAATTGCGCATAGTCAGAGGATTTACAAAAGCAATTCCAAGAATCCCAAATCTTCCTAAAGATATCAGTAGTATCATTCGCTTGATGAATCAATTCTTCCATGCATTTAATTTTTTCAATACGATTAAACCAATCCAGAATGGATGGGGGAGTAGTAATGTTTCATAGAGCTGGAATACACATTTTTGCTGCGTTAATTAAGTGTAGAGTAAGAGATTTATGATACATTTTTCTAGGGATATGAGAGTGATGTAAAAGCATCTGTGCTGGCGAGAAATCAATCGGGAATGTGGAAACTAGAGAAGTAATACGGTAGACTTCTTTCCAGAAAGGTTGAATAAGGGGGCAAGACCAAAAGATATGAAGTAAAGAGCCTTCTAAATCCATACATCTGCAACAATGAGAAGGTATGGAAGGAGAAAACTTATGTAGGGAAAGTGGAGTTTTGTACCACCTAGAGAAAATTTTAAAACAATTTTCCTGAGTAGAAACATTAATGGAACCTTTATGTATATAGGAATAAATCTTACTCCATTCTTTACTTGAAAGATCGAGAGAGAGATCTTGCTCCCATCGTTGACTGGCAACATTGGATTTGGAGTCAATATCAGAGAAAAAAAAAGAATACATTTTAGAAATAACGTGTTTTTGAGGTTCAATTTGAGAGCATAGTACTTCAAAGGAGGTTAGTGATTTTGTAAAAGCTATACGTTTGAGAGGGTTATTTAAAAAATGTCTTTTTACAAGCTTGATTGAATATTTGTATAGTATTGTGAATGAGAGGATGTAGTCTGCAAGTGTGTGGTATATGAGCGGGAGAAATCCAAGGTAGTTGGTGAAGAGGAATATTAGTGTTCAATGGATATCCAATCTTTAATAGAAGAGTGAATATTCCAGTCAACTATTCTTGATATGTGACAGGCCCAATAATATTTAGAAAAATTTGGAAGACCAATACCGCCTTTCAATTTAGGCATGGTCAGTCTATCAAAACTAATTCTTGGTCTGAGTTTACCCCACAGAAATAAAGAGCAAGCACTTCGGAGTGAGGCAAAAAAGGCGCGTGGTAGCTTAATGTGTATAGTTTGAAAAAGATAAAGAAGTCTTGGAAGGATTTTCATTTTTATAATAGAAGCTTTACCAAACCAGGAAAATATACCAGTGGACCAAGAATGTGCTTTTTGTATATTTTGAAGGATGGGAACGTAATTTTTAGAGTAGAGTTTAGACAAATGAGAGGGTAATTGTATACCAAGGTAAGTGATTGAATCAGTATTCCATTTAAAAGGAAAATTTGATTTACATCGGGAAATATCATCAGCTTCTAGAGATATATTCAGAGCTTCGGATTTATTGAAATTTATTTGTAGATTAGATAGAAGTTTAAATGTGGCAAAGTCTTTAAGCAAGGATGGAATAGAAATATGAGGATTAGTAAGAAATAACAGAATGTCATCAGCAAAAGCTGCTAGTTTATAAGTGTTGTGGGTGATAGTAATTCCATGGATGTCAGAATGTTAGAATTGAGACAATGAAGTAAAGGTTTAAGAGTGAGTACAAAAATTAAAGGGGATAGTGGACATCCTTGACGAGTGCCATTGGAAATTGGAAAGGCGTTCGATAGGTGGCCATTAACTCTCACTCTCGCATACGGGGAGGAGTATAATGCATGAATAAATTGCAACATGCGTTCGGGGAGACCAAATATTTTGAGAGCTTCAAACATATAATCCCAGACCACTCTATCGAACGCCTTCTCCGCATCCAAAGATAAGAAAAAACCACGTTGTTGTGAGGAAGACAACCAATCATGTAGATTAATAGCTTTCGTTGTATTATCTTTTGCTTCTCTACCTGGAATGAAGCCTACATGATCTAATGAAGTTAATGTGGGCAAGAAGGGTAAAAGACGATTGGCCAAAAATTTTGCATAAATCTTCAGATCCACATTCAGCAATGAAATTGGACGGTAATTAGAAACAAGGGATGGATCTTTATGAGGTTTAGGAATAACTGTTATATGAGCAGTAAGTAAATCAGGCGTGTGAGATTTGTGTAAAGATAAGAAATTAAAAGCATTTAGAAAATGTGGGCGGAGGATTTCTATAAAAGATTTGTAATAGCCCGAAGTTAGACCATCAGGTCCAGGACTCTTTCCAGGTTTTAACTGTTGAAGAGCCATATCAAGTTCTTTAGAAGAAATAGGTTGTGCTATAGTGAGAGAGTCTTGTTCAGAAAGTTTTCTCGTGGTATATTTAGAAAAAAAAATTTGAATTTTTTTTTTTATTCGGGTGTTTCGTTCAGAGTCTGAAATGGAGGGCAATAAATTGTATAGACGTGTATAATAATTAACAAAGTGATTAGCAATATCAGTATTAGTAACTAATTTGCGTCCCGTGGAAGTGGTGAGGGAATGAACAGTAGAACGTCTCTTCTTGAGTCTCAAAGCATTTGCTAATAGTTTCCCTGCTTTGTTCCCGTATTCATAAAAACGTTTTTAATTTAATATGTAATTGCGTTTATATTGATTGTGCAATTCGGCTAACAAATCTTCTCTAGCTTGAATAAGATCATTTAAAGAGGAATGGCGAATACGAGATGTCAAGTTATTGATATATGATTGTTTTTCTTTTTTACGTTTTGTGGAAACTGCAATAAAGTAACCTCTTATAACGCATTTTTGCGCTTCCCAGGACACTAAAGGTGAAACATCAGGAGAGGTATTTTCAGCAAAATATTGATTCAGTCTCTCAACAAGGACGGGAGCAAATCTGTTATCTGTGAGAAGGGAGGGATCTAGACGCCAGATAGATGGTGTTGAAAGTACATCAGGAAATGACATGGACATGGAAATAGGGTGATGATCAGATAAAAACATAGGATCAATAGTGGCAGAAGTGAGGAAAGGTAGGTCTTTCTGAAAAAGAAATAGATAATCAAGTCTAGAGTAACGTTTATGTGGTGCAGAATAAAAGGTGTAATCTTTCATTGTAGGGTATAGTGTACGCCATGTATCATGTAGAGATACATTTTGAAGTTGAGTTTTAATGGAGCGTAAAACTGTATAAGGGAGTGATGAGGAAACGGTAGACGTATCCTGAATAGGTATCAAGGGAACATTAAAATCACCTCCTACAATGAGAATACCAGAATAAAAATCAGACAGTTTCTGCAAGGTTGATTTAAAAAATAGGGATTGTTTAGAATTAGGAACATAAATATTAGCTAAAGTGATAGGTTTACCATGAAGTGATCCTTTCAAAAAAAGATACCTTCCCTCTATGCCTACACAGGAGTCCAAAATTTGGAAAGGGCATTTAGCAGCAATTAAAATCGAAACCCCCTTGGATTTCGAATGGAGATTAGTGGCATGAAAAAAAGATGGATATCGGGCATCATGAAGTTTAGGAGTGGAATTCGTTTTAAAATGTGTTTCTTGTAAGAAAATTATATCAGCTTTGTTTTTATACTTATTATTATTATATTATAGAGATAACTATCTCCAAATCATTGTAAACCTAACCATAGTTATAATGTCTACAGCTAATTTTACGTTAAAGCAAAATTCACACAAAACCACCTTTTTAAAACCTTTACACATTAAGAGTAATGCAACCATCTCTCGCTACCTCTATGCAATAGGATTCTCTTTCCAGTGGAAACGGAAAACAGTCAGTGTAAGCCGTCTTCGTGCGTAACAAAATTAATGGAACGATTTACACGTTGGAATTTTGAAGCTACGTCAACTTACTCTTAAATAATGTATACCCTTTAGCTGCTTAGTTCACACTTTGCTGTATGTAGCCGCGTTAACTGTATTAATGGTTACATGTAAATAACCAATGGGGATTTACATTTCATGTCTATCTCACATCGCTAATGCAATTTGTCTATTTGCCATGTCATAATTTACCAGTTATTATACTTTCTCATCCTTAAAGACACGTAAGGATCCTGAAAAACGATAGAAACCTAGTCACGTCGTTGCTGATATTTCATGATTACAGCAATCATCTCATCTAATTGCTATTCCGACATTCTGCCTTGGTATTACTTTGCAACGCTCTATTGAACAATATAAAGGTAAGCTAGATATTTTGTGTATTTCCACTTAAACTCGACTTGTATATACTGTCTCAATATTATCCGTTCTAATTTTGCTAAATTAGATTGTAGAGTTTGCTCTGTCTAAATCCAGGTTACCTACTCACCTTTATTACGTATACTGCTAATTTTAGGATAATACAAAACTATCTTATTGCTTCTTTACACGCTGCACACATTAAGAGTAATGCAATGCTACCGTGAACAGTTTAATTGCTCTTCTCACATTTAGCTGGTATCTCTCTGCTATAGGAAACTGAATTTGTACTACAACGATCACTCATCTAATATCAGTCCACTCAGTGCTACCGGGATAACTTTTACATTTAGAGTAATGAAATTATTTCTCAGTCATTTTGAAGCTACTACAACTAACGCTTCTGATCTCTTTTCAACTGCAATACTTAATCACTGTTATTGCAGAATATTTAGCTGCTTACCTCACACTTTGCTGTACGTAGCCGTGTTAACAGAATTAATACCTGTAAGTAACCAATGGGGATTGACATTTTATCTCTAATTCATATTCACATTTCTAATGCAGTTTGTCTTTTTGCCATGTCATCCTCTGCCAGTTATTATCCTTTCTCATCCTTATGCTATATTTGGGGTATATTCACTACATGATTAAAGACACGTAATGAACCTGATTGATAAAAACCTACACACGTCATTGCTGTTATTTCGTATTTAGAATAAACAGATTGCTATCTCTAAATCCTGGTAAACCAACTCACACAAAACCATCTTATTTCTACTTTACACGCAGCACATATTAAAATATTAACATTTAGCCGGTATCTCTCTGCAATAGTAAACGAAATGTGTAGATCACTCATCTAATCACTCATCACTCAGTGGTACCGGAACAACTTTTAAATTTAGAGTAATGCAACGATTTCTCAGTTTTATGAAGCTACTGCAACTAACGCTTTGGATCTCTTTCCTGTTAAATTACGCTCTGCAATATTAAGCCATGTAAATTTTCCTATTGGTCTGCTAACAATGTTATGTATAAGAATACAAATCTTTCAAAAGCAATATCGTCTCACTGCAATACTTGCACTCTGCATAATAAATATGAATAATGCGAATAATGCTAATAATAAAGTCGTCTAAAACTCGGCTAAAAGTAGAGAATAAAACTATCTTACATCAAAATAAACCATGTACTGCCAAACCAATAACGGCCAATTACTTAACGTCTATCAGTCAATGACTTAATAAAATAAACTAAGCACTCTTTTGCTCTATTTTGTATATTTGTAGTTCTCCACATTAACTGTCACATTGATATCACCACTGACAACACATCACTTTTTAACAGCCCCAAAATATGAAAAAAAGCACTGTAACTCTTTACATGTTTCAAAGTCCTGTCTTCTTTACACGCTAGCCTTTCTGTATACATTAATCTCTCTGTGTACACCAGCCACTCTATATAGACTAGCCTCTCTTCTGTATAGAAGTGCCCGTAATCTATATACACTAGCCTGCCTTTCTTTTTACAATAGTCTCGGCGTCCCAGCCTCTCTGCATTCCCCAGATTGTCTTCTGTATACTATCTGTAAAAAATAGCCTGCCTTTTGTACTCATTAGCCTCTCTGTATTAACTAGCCAGTCTTCTGCATACTCTTGCCTCTCTGTGTAACACATTCTCTCTCTGGATTCCCTAGCCTCCATCTCTGCATACCCAGGACCTTCCTCTGTATAATCTAGCCTATCTGTATACACTACAAATGTACAAATTAGCCTCTCTGTAGCCAGTCTTCTGTATACACCAGCCTCACTGTCTACTGTTGGTTGTCTTTTGTATACACTAGCATCTCTTTATACATTATCTCTCTGTGTACCCAAGCCTCTCTATATACACTAGTCGGCCTGTATACACTAGCAAGTCTGCATACACTAGCCTCTCTTTGTAACCCAACCTCTCTCTCTGTATACCCTAGCCTCCATCTCTGCATACCCAGGACTTTCTTCTCTATAATCTAGCCTATCTTTATACACTAGTCGGTCTTCTGTAGACATTAGCCTCCCTGTTTAAACTAGCTGGTCTACTGTATACACTAGTCCGTCTGTATACACTAGCAATTATGCGTACTCTAGCTTCTCTCTCTGTATACCTTAGCCTCCATCTCTGCATACCCAGGACGTTCTTCTGTATAGTCTAGCCTATCTGTATACACTAGCCTATCTGTATACACTAGCCTGTCTTTTGTACACATTAGCCTCTCTGTATAAACTAACTGGTCTTCTGTATACACTAGTCCGCCTGTATACACTAGCAAGTATGCATACTCTAGCCTCTCTCTCTCTCTCTGTATACCCTAGCCTCGATCTCTGCATACCCAGGACGTTCTTCTGTATAATCTAGCCTATCTGTATACACTAGCCTGTCTTTTGTACACATTAGCCTCTCTGTATAAACTAGCCGGTCTTCTGCATACACAAGTCTCTCTGTATACCCTTGGATGTCTTTTGTATACACTAGCTGCTCTTTATACATTAGCTCTCTGTACACCCAAGCCTCTCTGTATACACTAGTCCATCTGTATACACTAGCAAGTCTGCATACACCAGCCTCTCTGTGTAACCCAGCCTCTCTCTCTGTATACCCTAGCCTCTATCTCTGCATACCCAAGATATTCTTCTCTATAATCTAGCCTATTTGTATACACTAGCCTGTCTTTTGTACACATTAGCCTCTCTATATAAACTAGCCCGTCTTCTGTATACACTAGTCCGTCTGTATACACTAGGAAGTATGCATACTCTAGCCTCTCTCTCTGTATACCCTAGCCTCCATCTCTGCAAACCCAGAACGTTCTTCTGTATAATCTAGCCTATCTGTATACAATAGTGTATACAGACGGACTAGTGTATACAGAGGACCGGCTAATGTGTACAAAAGACAGGCTAATGTATACAGATAGGCTAGATTATACAGAAGAACGTCCTGGGTATGCAGAGCGCTCAGCTTCAAGGTATGGCCAACGTGAGTAATATGAGGGACATTCCTCACCCCCGCCCCCACCTACCAGATCTGACTTTCATCCCCTTGCCCTCTCTGCCCCGGTCATCTGGTGGCAGTTTTATGCACTCCCTGGCCCCCACCCATTCATAATCCTTACCGACCTTTCCTTCCACTGCTCACAGGAACACACTGGATGACTTGTCTAATTAACCAACTTGTACAAGACACCGCTATCCTCCTGTTTGACACCGGTCTCCCTTGGAGGCTTTACCCCTCACTGTTTGGGTGGTCCCTGCCTCCCCCTGGATGCTCCACATATACCCCGACAACATTGTCGGAGGAGCACCACTTGACAGGACACGGGGCTGTCATGCCGGTGGCATCACCCATTGGAGGAAGGGATGATGGCCCCAACCCCTTGGCAGCAGGTTCTTTCATGTACAGACCAGGGCGGCTCATCTTCCCTTCTGGAGTCTTGACCTTAGAGGGGGGAGTTGCACTTTGGGGGGTCTGAGTGATACCTAGTGCACTGTACTGGAAGGGCTTGACATTCCCGCATATGTGTCCCCTCCCACTGGTTGTGCCCCTCGCCCCCCCTCTGGCCCCCACATACTCTTTGCCGACATTGCCTTCTGCAGCTTTCGGGGACCCTGGATGACTTATTTATTGAGCCTATTGGTACGAGACACTGCTTCCCTCCAGTGTGACTCTGGACCCCCCCGGAGGATTTACCCCTTACTGTTTGGGCGGTCCCAGCCTCCCTCTGGATGCTCTACACAGCCCCCGATGGCGATGCAGGAGAGACACTAATTGGCGGGCCCCAGGACTGCTGCTCGGGTGAAGTCTCCCGTTGGATGGAGGGATGGTGGCCCCAGCCCCTTGCCTGCCGGATTTTCCATACACCGACCAGGGCTGCTCCTCTTTCATCTTGATGTGGTGACCATGGAGGGGAGGAGTTGAAATTTATGGAAGTTTATGACTTCCTGTACTGATGTGGCCTTTATACAAGAAACACATTTTAAAAATACTAGCCTCCCCTTTCTATGGTCGAGATCCTTCCCTAAGGTCTACCACTCTACTAACCCCTCCTCTAAGACCAAGGGAGTCTCCATTCTGACCTCTAGCAGGCTCCCCTGGGTTCTCCAGGATTCTCTGGTGGACCCTGGGGGCCGATATCTTTTTCTTGGGGGCCACATTGGAGAGCGCCTTTTTACATTTGCCACTGTGTACGCTCCCAATGATCACCAAGACACGTTCCTCAGAACTACCCTGCACAGATTATGTGACTTTCGGGAGGGCCAGTTGATATTAGGTGGGGACTTTAATGTCCCCTTTCGGCATCGGTTGACACTTCTGCCTCTTATCAGGCACGGGGCGCGCATCAAACGAACACGGAAGGAACAGCTTGCTAATCTGTTTCGTGAACTTGCCTCTGTGGAAGCCAAACATAAACATGCCCCCTCACGGACCTTAGAGATTAAATTGGGGACACTCCATACCCAGATTGCTGACCTACTCCATTATAAAGCGAAAGCGGCACTCCAGTTTTGTCGTAAACTGACGTAGGAGTCAGGGGACAAATGCGGAAAAATCTTAGCCAGGTCAGTAAAGGAGTTGAAATCTGCCTCTTACATACCACAGTTGATAGATGAGAATGGCCAGAGGGCCTCTACCCCAACCCAAATAGCCGAAGTCTTTGAAAAATGTTACTCTGATCTCTACAACCTGCCCGATTCAGGGTCCGGACAGGACAATATAGACAGATATGTAACCGGTTCTGGTCTACCAACCCTCTCATTGGAATCACGGGAGTACTTGGAGGACCCGATCACACTGGAAGAAGTCCAGACGGCCGTGGGACCTCCGAAGGTGGGTAAGGCTCCGGGCCCTGACGGATATACCTCACAATACTATAAGACCTTCCTCCCTATTCTCGGCCCGTGCTTGGTGAATTTATTTAATACTCTGAGCTCGAATGGGGATTTTCCTGAGGATACCCTTAGAGCCCACATCTGGTGATACCTAAGGAGGGCAAAGACCCGAGCCTATGTGGGAGCTACAGACCCATTTCCCTCCTAAATTCGGTCCTAAAACTATTCTCTAAAATCCTTGCCACGTGATTGGCACATCACTTGCAGTCCCTTATACATATTGACCAGTTAGGTTTTATTCCCACCAGGGAAGATAGGGACAACACCATTAAGGTGCTTACCCTGGTCCATAAAGCAAAGTCATCTGGGACCCCTTGTCTTTTCATGAGTACTGATGCCGAGAAGGCTTTTGATCGGGTCAAATGGACATTCATGTTTTCGGTCCTTCGCCATATAGGTCTGAGTGAACAGATGCTGGCATGGATAAGTAAGATATACTCACGCCCTTCAGCTCAAGTCAAAGCGAATGGGGTGCTCTCATCTCCCCTTGACATCGGGAATGGGACCAGACAGGGTTGCCCCCTGTCGCCCCTGTCATTGGAACCCTTTCGCTCCACAATTTGACAAAACTCAGACATAACGGGACTCCAAATGGGTACTAATGAGTGCAAGATATCTGCCTACGCGGATGACATGCTGTTCTTGCTGACGAATCCCAGAGTTTCCTTGCCAAATCTCCTTCGGGAATTCCAGATATATGGGATACTTCTTGAAATCAGAGGCCATGGGGGTTGCAGTCCCCCCGCAAACGTTACTAGACTTGCAGTCCAATTTTCGATTTAAATGGACCCATACAGCCCTTAAAACTTCCCCCCACCCCTTGTCACTAAGATCTGCAGTTTGCTTCACGGGTGGCATTCGAAACAAACTTTCTAAGCTCACTCCCGAATTCCGCTAAGAAGCGCCATGTGGTGCTATAAGGGTTTACCCACAGAATTGACGTCACATCCCACTATAGGGGCTTAGTTGAAAGTCAGTCACCTGATCGCTACCCAAAACACACTCACGTCTTTGACTTCCCCCCTATTCCCTATACGTGGCCATCCGAACTTTGAACCGGGCACCCACTTAGAAATTCCAACCTAGACAATGCGTCTAAATTCGTCATTGATGGAAAATTGCCTTTTTTCTCAACCCTAATAGATCTGACAGGGCTTTTCCAACTGCCGACATAATTTTCTCCATTCCATCCCCAATCCTCAAACGTTCGCCCGCCCTCAGACGGAGTTTGAGTCTCTATGCAGAAGCGAAGGCCCTTTGGCCCACATTCTCTCTCAAACAGATTACCCACACTTAACCTGTCTGTCCAACTGGGAAAAGGACCTTAATTGCTCGTTTTCCCCAGCACAGAGACAACGCATTATCACTTTGGCTCTCAAAACCTCGCTGTGCACGAAGATACAGGAGACTAATTTTAAACTTCTCACCAGGTGGTATTTGACGCCATCAAAGGTGCATAAATGTTTCCCCTCCTCCTCGAACATATGCCGGAGGTGTGGAGAAGAAGAGGGCACGTTGCTCCACATTTTTTGGTCCTGCCCCAGCTTGGTGGACTTCTGGACAGAGATCCGATGCATAACACAAAAATTCACAGACTTCTCCATCCAGGAAGAGGCTGCATTCTTTCTCTTGCACCATTCACAGATTTCCATTAAGAAGTACAAAAAAATTAATTTTACGGCATGTGATAAATGCGGCGAAATCCTGCATCCCTCTCTATTGGAAAAAATGTTCCCCCCCTTTCATTACTCACTGGCTTAGGAAAATAGAGGACATTAAAAAAAATGGAGGACTTGATCCTCACATCACAAGGTAAACAAGAATTTTTTAAACAAACCTGGGACATCTGGAATACCTTTATATTCTCGCTGGAAGGATGTCGCCTGCTATCGCCTTAGTGCTCTGAGCTTTCCTTGACTGGCCCCTTGGACAGTGGCTGCCATCGTGTCTCGTTCCCTCTTCTCCTTTCCTGATCTTTCACCCCTTCTCTTTTCTGCCTTCCTCCCCTATCTCTCACCCCCCTCCACCCCCTCTCTCTTTTGGAAAAAGTGGAAAATTGGGAATGACGGCCCCACACCCCCCTCTGGATGGATTATGCCGGAGGGACCTGGGGTTTGTGTGACCCTGGATCTTGGTACAGTACTTTATCCGTGCCTCGAATCATTGTGATTGATGGAAGGCAGACTCACAGTTGTGAATATACCTGTATCAAGTATTGTTCAGCTGCTTTTTGCTCTGTATTTCTCTGTTGCATTATGTACTCAGGGGACCGTCTTCCCTTGTTTGGAGAAAAAATTATATTTGAAAAATAAAGAAGCCTACGACATCTGGTATTCCCAGGCGGTCTCCCATCCAGGCATTAACCAGGCCCGACCCTGCTTAGCCTCCAAGATCAGATGAGATGGAACAGATTCAGGGTGATGTGGCCGTAGCCAATATCTTCAGGCACTCTCAACTCTCTTGACAAACGCCAAGATGGTCACCTTGGGAACAAGCGGAAAAAAATAGGTCAACGGCAACAACATAAAAAGAAGCCTACGGCATCTGGAAATCCCAGGCGGTCTCCCATCCAGGTACTAAACTGGTCCCAACCCTGCTTAGCATCTGAGATCAGATGAGATTGGGCTCTTTCAGGGTGATGTGGCCGTAGGAGATTTCTTCAGGCACTCTCAACCCTCTTGACTAACGCCAAGATGGTCACCTTGGGAAACAAACAAAAAAAACAAGTTAACGCCAACAACATAAGAAGAAGTCTACAGCACCTAGTATTCCCAGGTGGTCTCCCGTCCAGGTATTAACAAGGCCCGACCCTGTTTAGTCTCTGAGATCAGACGAGATCTGGTGCTTTCAGGGTTATGTGGCCATAGGCGAGCTCTTCAGGCACTCTCAACTCCTTGACAAACACCAAGATGGTCACTTTGGTAAACAAACAAAAAAAAACAAGTCAACGCCAACAACATAAAAAGAAGCCTACAGAACCTAGTATTCCCAGGTGGTCTCCAATCCAGGTACTAGCAAGGCCCGACCCTGTTTAGCCTCTGAGATCAGAGGAGATCGGGCGCTTTCAGGCTTATGTGCCCATAGGCAATCTCTTTGGGCACTCTCAACCCTCTTGACAAATGCCAAGATAGTCACCTTGGGAAACAAGCGGAAAAAAAAAGTCAATGTCAACAACATAAAAAGAAGACTACGGCACCTGGTATTCCAAAGCCATCTCCCATCCAGGGACTAACTAGGCCCAACCCTTCTTAGCCTCAGAGATGAGAAGAGATAGGGCTCTTTCAGGGTGATGCTGCTGTAAGCGAACTCTTTGGGCACTCTCAACCCTCTTGACAAATGCCAAGATGGTCACCTTGGGAAACAACATAAAAAGAAGCCTACAATAACTGGTATTCCCAGGTGGTCTCCAATCCAGGTACTAAGCCAGCCTGACTCTTCTTAGCCTCCAAGATCAGACGAGATTGGGTGCTTTCAGAGTGATGTGGCCATAGGCAATCTCTTCAGGCACTTTCAACCCTTTTGACAAACGCCAAATTGGTCACCTTGGGAAACAAGCAAAAAAAAATAAGTCAATGCCAAGAACTTAAAAAAAAAGCCTATGGCATCCAGAAATCCCAGGCGGTCTCCCATCCAGGTACTAACCAGGTTCCAACCCTGCTTAGCCTCTGAGATCAAATGAGATTTGGCTCTTTCAGGGTGATGCGGCCATAGTAGATTTTTTCAGGCACGCTCAACCCTCTTGACAAACGCCAAGATGGTCACCTTGGGAAACAAACAAAAAAAACAAGTTAAGAGAAGCTTACAGCACCTAGTATTCCCAGGTGGTCTCCCATCCAGGTATTAACAAGGCCTGACCCTTTCTAGCCTCTGAGATTAGAGGAGATTGAGAGCTTTCAGGGTGATGTGCCCATAGGCAATCTCTTTGGGCACTCTCAACCCTCTTGAAAAATGCCAAGATAGTCACCCTGGGAAACAAGCGGAAAAAAAAAGGTCAACGCCAACAACATAAAAAGAAGAATACGGCACCTGGTATTCCAAGGCCGTCTCCCATACAAGTACTAACTAGGCCCAACCCTTCTTAGCCTCAGAGATCAGAAGAGATAGGGTGCTTTCAGGGTGATGCGGCTGTAAGCGATCTCTTTAGGCACTCTCAACCCTCTTGACAAATGCCAAGATGATCACTTTGGGAAACAAGCGAAAAAAAAAGGGCAACACCAACAACATAAAAAGAAGCCTGCAGCATCTGGAAAACACAGGCGGTCTCCCATCCAGGTACAAACCAGGCCCAACCCTGCTTAGCCTCTGAGACCAGACGAGATTGGGCACTTTCAGGGTGTTGTGCCCAGAGGCAATTCCTTTGTGCTCTCTCAACCCTCTTGACAAATGCCAAGATGGTCACCTTGGGAAACAAATGAAAAAAAACAGGTAAACACCGACAACATAATGAGAAGCCTACGGCACCTGGTATTCCCAGGCTGTCTCCCATCCAGGTACTAACCAGGCCCATCGCTGCTTAGCCTCCGAGATCAGATAAGATTGGGCTCTTTCAGGGTGATTTGGCCGTAGGCACTCTCTTTGGGCACTCTGAAGCCTCTTGACAAAGGCCAAGATGGTCACCTTGGGAAACAAGCTAAAAAAAAAACATGTCTAAGCCAACAACATAAAAAGAAGCCTACAGCATCCGGTATTCCCAGGCGATCTCCCAATCAAGACACTAACCAGGCCAAATCCTTCTATGGCACCTGGTCTTCCCAGACAATCTCCCATTCAGGTACTAACCAGGCCTGATGTTTCTTAGCCTCTGAAATCAGACGAGATCGGGTGCTTTCAGGGTGATGTGGCCGTTAGAGTTCTCCTCAAGACACGCCCAACCCTCTTGACAAACGCCAAGATGGTCGCCTTGAGAAACAAGCGAAAAAAACAGGTCAAAGCCAACAACATAAAAAGAAGCCTATGGCACCTGGTATTCCCAGGCGGTCTTCCATCCAGGTACTAACCAGGTCCGACACTGTTTAGCCTCCGAGATCAGACGAGATTGGGCGCTTTAAGGGTGATGGGGCCGTAGGTGATCTCTTCTGGCACTCTCAACCCTCTTGACAAACGCCAAGATGGTCACCTTGGGAAAAAAGTGAAAAAAAAAACAGGTCAAGGCCAACAACATAAAAATAAGTTTTTGTAGTATTTGTAAGAATTTGTGTATAAAAGGGCATTGACTCTGAGGGATAAGATTGTTAAGAATGTCCCTGATCCTCCACCCAGAGGTCTGACTTTTTTTACGGGAAAAGGTTTCTTTCCTTGTAAACGCTGCTTTGCGTGTTTGAAAACTAAACGTCCAGTTGAGAAGAAATTTAAATTTACGTCCACGAGTACTGGGAATTCCTACGAGGTAAAAGATTTTATATGCTGCAACACAGAGGGAGCTGTGTACATGTTACAATGTAGTTGTGGCCTGCAATATGTAGGCCGCACTAAAAGACCACTGAGAGTACGGATAAAAGAGCATGTCAAAAACATTATTAATGGATTTGACAAACATAGCGTCTCAAGACATTTTTGTACACACCACAATAAGGACCCCACCCAGCTTACCTTTTGGGGTATTGAACCCTATAAAAAACACTGGAGAGGCGGCCACAAGGTCAGGACACTAAGCCAACTAGAATCAAAGTGGATCTTCACTTTAGATACTTTCGCACCTCAGGGGCTCAACATCGATTTTGACCTCAACTGTTTTATTAGTGATTTTTAACAATTGTTTTAACACATTTTAGTAGTGATGTTAGGTGTTTTATGCATTACCTTGCTTTGTAAACTGACACTATGAGAACTTTGGACTTCTTTTCCGGTGTCCTCTTAAAATTAGATATTTATTTCTAAATTTTATACACATTTTTTTTAATCTATTTCTCTTTTCCCCCCTCCTCTGGATTGTGCTTATGTTTAGAGTGGGATCTTGGTCCTATCTCTGTGCTCATTTTTTGGTGGGTCGGTTTCTTGCTGTTCATGGCTCTTCCGGGCTGATGAGGGCACCTGTGAAGACCATGTGAGCTTATGATGGTCCAGAATATAGGTTTTAGGATCCCTATATTGCTCCTACTTTTTAATATATTGTCATTGGTTGTTGTTTACATTACCTTACTGGTGATGTTTTTTAATTAATTATGGACCTATTTTATATTTTGTGTGCTAATTTTAAATAAAAATTATGATTTTTTCTAACATTTTTTAATGTGGTTTTCAGTGCTATTACTACGATGTGGGTATTGGTTTATATATGCCCCTTTGATTGCTGCCAGATGTCACACGGTATTTTTTAGGGTCATGTCATAAGCACCATTGTACTAGTTAGAGGTGCGTTATAGATAATATCGTTTTTAATTTGCAACTTTTTTCCGCTGTTCTAGCGGGTACCTGTGTGTCTAGCCATCCTATATTGCTTATAGGTAGATATCCACGAGTGTAGCCTTGGTTACGATTATGTTTACATCCAATTATCTCTGGGAAAATGGCCGCGAGTGTAGCCTATGGTCTTTACGATGGTTATGTCTGCTGGCTACAAGAAAATGGCTGCCGTAGATCGGTGTGTTGTTTGGCCCTCATTATAGCTATACTTGTCCACAAGAAAATGGCCACGGTTGTGGCCGGCTATTACTGACATGATTATGAGTTGTGGGCTACGAGAAAATGGCCGCTAATTACTGACACTACTTAAACGTTCGTCCTCACCCTAGCTGTTATTCCTTGATGAAGTCACATGACTGGTGACGATACGCGTAGGAACGCTATAGGAGAGTGAGGACACCGGAAGTGACGTCCGGAGTATGAACGCGGTGTTCGTTTGTTTTTAAACTGTATATTTTACTTCTCTGAAATGTGAGTACCCAGGACTTTGTCCTTGATTGAATAAATAAAAAATGTAACTACGTACTTCACCATTGAAGTCTTCCCCTTTCTTCCCTCTATGATTATTGCATATGTATGGTGACTGAGTGCCCAGAGAAAACTACCTATGTATACCAGCGGATAGCAACAGATTGTTTATTGGAATGCTGTTTACCTTACAGCAGTAAGGTAAGGTAGTTATTGCACCTAGTGTGTGAACACAAGATTCACATGAGCACCGGTGGAATCAGACCCCTTTGTTTGGTCACGCAGCCTATTGATTTATTTGGTACTGGATGGACTCACAATTTGCATGACTATATATAACCGTTGTTTGATGTGATACTTTAGGGCACATTTTGGATGTGCGTTTGGACTTTGATCATCAATTTTTTGCACTGTATGCACTTTATGGATTAAGACACACTGGATTTTATTGCACTGTACTAATTTTATTATTAGTTTTTACAGTCTTATCCTTTTTTATATTCTTTTATATTTTATATTGTTTATTTTTATTTTATTTTTATTTTTATTTTATTTTTATTTTTTCTCACCTCTATTTATTTATTTTGGATTTCTATTTATCTTTAGTCTGTTATTTTTATTTTTTATTTATTTTATTTAATTTAATTTCTATTTACGCCACATGCTGTTTCACTTCGATTGAATCTTTTTCGATTACTGATTCTGCACACAGCACTTGATTGGATACTATTAGCACTGTGTTAGGTGCACAGCTTGATTTATTTCACCTGAGTGGATATATACACTGTCTGAGTCTATTAAGGCATGTAGTTAATTTATTTAATCTATATACCATTTATTGACACTTAGGTACTGCGGTTAGTTTATTTAGTTATATTGTTACTTTATTATATATTTGTTCACTTGGAGCGCAACACCTACTACTAACTTACTATAACATAAAAAGAAGCCTACAGCACCTAGTATTCCCAGGTGGTCTCCAATCCAGGTACTAGCAAGGCCCAACCCTGTTTAGCTTCTGAGATCAGAGGAGATCGGGCGCTTTCAGGATTATGTGCCCATAGGCAATCTCTTTGGGCACTCTCAACCCTCTTGACAAATGCCAAGATAGTCACCTTGAGATACAAGCGAATAAAAAACAGGTCAATGTCAACAACATAAAAAGAAGAATACGGCACCTGGTATTCCAACGCCATCTCCCATCCAGGTACTAACTAGGCCCAACCCTTCTTAGCCTCAGAGAAGAGAAGAGATAGGGCTCTTTCAGGGTGATGCTGCTGTAAGCGATCTCTTTGGGCACTCTCAACCCTCTTGACAAATGCCAAAATGGTCACCTTGGGAAACAAGCGAGAAAAAAAACGAATCAATGCCAACAACATAAAAAGAAGCCTACAATAACTGGTATTCCCAGGCGGTCTCCCATCCAGGTACTAACAAGGCCCAACTCTTCTTAGCCTCCAACATCAAACGAGATCGGGTGCTTTCAGGGTGATGTGCCCGTAGGCAATCTCTTCAGGCACTTTCAACCCCCTTGACAAACGCCAAGATGGTCACCTTGGGAAACAAGCAAAAAAATTAATAATAAGTTGGAAGCTAGAGACAATACGGCCCGAGTCCTCAATTTAATCCATGCGGCGCATGTACAGGGAAGGCCCTTGCTTATGTTGTCAATGGACGCGGAGAAGGCCTTTGACAGGGTGGCCTGGCACTTTATGCAGGCCACCCTGGAACATATAGGTCTTGGCCCCAACATGATGAGCTGGGTAATGTCGCTTTACTCCACGCCGTCGGCAGCGGTACGGGTGAACGAGTGGTGCTCGGACTCTTTCCCCATCACTAATGGGACGAGGCAGGGGTGCCCTCTGTCTCCCCTAATTTTTATTCTGACACTGGAACCACTTATGTGTCACGTTCGGAATGACCCGAATATTACTGGCATATCCAAACCCTCGGCACACCACAAAATTGCGGCGTACGCTGACGATCTAATTTTTTTCGTCTCCAATCCACACATTTCGCTTCCCAATATACTGGCTCTCCGGCGATATGGCAGCCTATCAAACTATAAAATCAATTGCGCCAAGTCGGCTGTATTGAATATATCGGTCCCGGATGGTGAGGCCAAGAGGCTACGCTCCACTTTTCTATTCTACTGAGCTGAAAAATCTATACGTTACCTGGGCTTTGACATGGCAGCGGAATAGACTGAAATCTGATTTGGGAATCTGGCATGCTTTAACACTGACCTGGTTCGGGCGCTGTAATGCATTCAAAATGACGGCCCTCCCGCGGATCTTATACTTGTTCCAGACATTACCGACCTGGTTACCCCCAATTTTTTTCAGACAACTGCAGGTGCTGCTCCGGGACTTTATTTGGGCGTGCAAACCGCCCAGAGCCCGTTTGCAATTGCTTGCCAGACCAAAGGACAAGGGGGGTTTGGGTCTCCCAGATCTGAGACAATACTACAGAGTGACTCTGCTAGCAAGAGTCGTTGATTGGCATTGTAATGGCCCACACAAGCAGTGGGTGGAGATGGAGATTGAGGATGGATCCATTCCCCTATTGACCTCCCCGTGGCTCCTGTCCTCCCTACCAAAAGACCTCAGAGATCACCCCGTAGTGGGAGCTACGTTGGCTGTTGTGCGGAAGTTGTTCCGCTGCACACACATTGCTCCCCTGCTGTCACCAATGACTCCGGTTATAGGTAATCCAGACTTCCCACCGGGATTTACCAATAAGAAACTGCGACAGTTGACAGTCGTGGGGAAACAGCATCTGGGAGAGGTGTGGCCCTCGGGAGGGCCCCCGACCACGCAAACTGTCGCCGAGCTTTCTGACCCTCTGCTTGACTTGTTTAGTGCTTATCAACTTCGTCATTTTCTTCTGGCCATACAAAGGGCCCCCTACCTGACGCCCTATGAATCCATCTGTCACAAAAGGGAACCTGTGCGACACACCCTCTCCCTCCTGTACAACCTATTGAGTAGTCAGGAGGAGGAGTCGACCCCACCATTTATCCACAAATGGGAGAGGGACTTAGGCATCACATTTACCCCACAACAGATAGGGAAGATCCTGACCTTAGTACATAAAGCTTCCATCGCAAACCAATATCAAGAATCAGTATACAAGATAGTCTCATGCTGGTATAGAGTCCCATACCTTCTGAATAAAATGAATAGATCGATCCCGGATGTTAGTTGGAGGTGCAATTCAGATACGGGGACCATGAGACACATTTTCTGGGCATGCCCGGCCTTGAGGAACTTTTGGGTGGAGGTGACCGAGACGATAAAAACTCTCACAAATGTAGATATCGCAGACAACCCAGCAGCGTGCCTTCTACACTTGACTGAACAGCCTGTTCGAAAATACAAAAAAACCCTCACGATGCAACTCCTGAACGCCACCCGGGCCTGCATTCCCACACTGTGGAGGCAGCCTCAGCCCCCATCCAAGGTGCTGTGGTATTCCAAAGTCAATCATATTCTCCGGATGGAAGAATTGACCGCCACCCTTCACAACACTGAAGAGGCATTTAGTGTTACATGGAGGCCCTGGAGGTATTTTACTGGTACTCGAGACTACATTCGGGAGGTGAGCAGCGCCCCTGTCCCAGAAAACGACTGAACATCTAACGTTTACCTACGTAGGCCATGTCTGCCCTGGGTGACATTCCCCCCCCCCCTCCCTTTTTGACTTTATTTTTCTTTTTTTCCCCGCCGCCACCCCCCCCCCCCCCTCTCTCCGTCTTTGCACTCTCTTCTCCACCCGTCCTCCCTTTTGACTATGCCTTGTCTCCTTACTAGCCTTCAGGACCCAGAAGAACCCCAGGGTTCTGGACACGACCGGCTCATATTTTACTCTGGTTCACATAGGTCATGATAAGCTGGCTCGCTGTGGTCCCAGTTGTTCTCCATGATTACATTTGTTCGAACGGAGCTGCACTAGTTATACTGTACTACATGTCGGAGGTGGGTTTTCTCTCTTTTCTGCATGAAACTGTAGGACTCCCCTCTGAGAACCCAGAGTTATTTGGCTGCCTATTTTTTGTTACCATGTAATTGTGACCCTGGGTCATGCTGTATGGTTGACTGTTATATTTATGTTGTTTTACTTATACTTAATAAAAGAATAAAAAATAAATAAATAAGTCAATGCCAACAACTTAAAAAAAAAGCCTATGGCATCGAGAAATCCCAGGCGGTCTCCCATCCAGGTACTAACCAGGTCCCAACCCTGCTTAGCCTTTGAGATCAAATGAGATTTGGCTCTTTCAGGGTGATGCAGCCATAGTAGATTTTTTCAGGCACGCTCAACCCTCTTGACAAACGCCAAGATGGTCACCTTGGGAAACAAACAAAAAAAAACAAGTCAACGCCAACAACATAAAAAGAAGCCTACAGCACCTAGTATTCCCAGGCAGTCTCCCATCCAGGTATTAACAAGGCGCGACCCTTCCTAGCCTCTGAGATCAGCGGAGATTGGGCGCTTTCAGGGTGATGTGCCCATAGGCAATCTCTTTGGGCACTCTCATCCCTCTTGAAAAATGCCAAGATAGTCACCCTGGGAAACAAGTGAAAAAAAACAGGTCAACGCCAACAACATAAAAAGAAGAATACGGCACCTGGTAAACCCAGGCAGTCTCCCATCCAGGTACAAACCAGGCCCAACCCTGCTTAGCCTCTGAGACCAGATGAGATTGGGCGCTTTCAGGGTGTTGTGCCCGTAGGCAATTTCTTTGTGCACTCTCAACCCTCTTGACACATGCCAAGATGGTCACCTTGGGAAACAAGGGAAAAAAAACAGGTCAACGCCGACAACATAATGAGAAGCCTACGGCACCTGGTATTCCCAGGCTGTCTCCCATCCAGGTACTAACCAGGCCCATCGCTGCTTAGCCTCCGAGATCAGATGAGATTGGGCTCTTTCAGGGTGATTTGGCCATAGGCACTCTTTTTGGGCACTCTGAAGCCTCTTGACAAAGGCCAAGATGGTCACCTTGGGAAACAAGCTAAAAAAAACAGGTCAAAGCCAACAACATAAAAAGAAGCCTACGGCATCCAGTATTCCCAGGCGATCTCCCAATCAAGACACTAACCAGACCAGATCCTTCTATGGCACCTGGTCTTCCTAGGCAGTCTCCCATCCAGGTACTAACCAGGCCTGACGCTGCTTAGCCTCTGAAATCAGACGAGATTGGGTGCTTTCAGGGTGATGTGGCCATAAGCGTTCTCTTCAAGACACGCCCAACCCTCTTGACAAACTCCAAGATGGTCGCCTTGAGAAACAAACAAAAAAAACAAGTCAACGCCAACAACATAAAAAGAAGCCTATGGGCTTACAGCGGACCTTAAAAGATGGGACCCACAAGCTCTGTCATGGTTCGGACGCTGTAATGTGTTGAAGATGAACGCGATGCCACGACTTCTGTATCTACTACAAGCCTTACCTATCAAAATACCCCAGACTTTCTTTCATGCGGTTCGCTCAATCTTTATCAAGTTCCTCTGGCGCGGCAAACATACGCGTATTGGTAGGGCAATGCTATTGCGACCGAAAGTGCGGGGAGGTATTGGCTTCCCGGACCCTGCTCTATATTACACAGCGACGCACATGACACGGGTGGTTGACTGGTGCCGGCATGGGGAACTGAAGCTATGGGTCAAGCTAGAGCAGGAGATGGCGGGGGTTCCACTGGCCATTGGAGCCCTGTGTGACTACTCACCCGATAATTGGCCCCTCGCTCGCTGAGATGGATAGTTTTTTTCACCTTTCCCACCTGACTAACTTCCCTTCTCCTATGACCTAGATTCCCTCCGGGCCTGTCTGACCAGGCCATTACCAGGCAAGCTCTGATAGGGCTTCGGAGAGCAGCCCTATTTCTTGGACCCACGGGCTGGATTACCATGGGCACCATACTGCTAGAGCAAGTACCTGTTGCATTGGATAGCTGGAGAGCTAGACAGCACATCCATTTCCTCGGATCACTACCTAACCATTCGTTCTTCTCTAGACAATTCCACCCCTTCGAGGAACTTTGCCTGGATGATGGCCCAATTCGTGGTTCCCTCTCTAGGTCCTACCAAATCCTGACAGACGCACAATCCTCCACGGATCCGCCCTTCCTAGCTAAATGGAAAAGGGACTTACAAACTACATTCTCCAAACATCAGAAGGACAGAATACTCTTTTTCGCCCATAAGTCGTCACTCTGCAGTAAATATCAGGAGATCTCATATAAGCTGATCACACGCTGGTATCGTACACCGGTGGTGTTGGTCAAAATATTCCCCGGTCAATCTGACCGCTGCTGGCGCTGTGAGCAACATGCTGGCACCATTCTCCACATTTTCTGGGAATGCCCTAAATTACAAACATTCTGGCAGCCTGTCCTGAGACTCATCCACAAGTTCACAGACATTTGCTTAGCCAATGATCCCGCAGCAGTTCTTCTCAATCTAACTCCTATGTCAAGAAAGCGTTATCATAAGTCCTTACTTAAACATCTCCTCAATGCAGCTAGGGCCTGCATCCCAAGTCAGTGGAAACAGTAATCTGCTCCAACGGTGACCCAGTGGTTCGCAAGGGTAAATGATATATAACGAATGGAAGACCTGACTGCCACAATAAGGGATAAAACGGAGGAGCATGGGAACAGATGGTTCTACTGGACCCAGTTTCCCTTTTTCGGAAGAATACCTCCGCGAGACATAGTAAGCTCATGGTGATCGTTGGAGATTACTGTTCCAAACGTTGGACAGCTGATGAGCTGGTAAACCGAGGGCGTCTCTTGCTCCCTGGGAGGGGACCCCACCCTATCCACTCTACCCACGACACCCCCTTACCCCTTCTTTTCCTTTTCTGCAATTTCCTTCCTCAATCTTCTCTTTCCCCTTCTCCCTCCTTTCAGTTCTACTATTTCCCTTCTTAACTCAAAAAAGGGAAAAGAAAATGGTATGTTCCGACCCCATTTGACTACTACACAATGCTCTTCCCCTATCTATGGATATATAAACTCTTCGAGGGTAGCAGGGCTAGTATCAATAATATTTTAAGTGGTAGAGGATCCCAACGAGATGGAGCTTTAATCTCATCTTGATATGACTGCAAAGCTGTACACGTGCTATTCTCCTCTGACTTCTTACCATTGGCTCTGATATCCATGCAATATGATCGTTTGTTTGTAACTATTTGTATCACACATTCTGTGAAGTTGCCTTTGCATTGTATGTCGCATACTACTGAATAAAAAAAAAAAAAAAGAAGCCTATGGCACCTGGTATTCCCAGGTGGTCTCCCATCCAGGTACTAACCAGGCCCAACACTGTTTAGCCTCCGAGATCAGACGAGATTGGGCGCTTTCAGGGTGATGGGGCCGTAGGCAATCTCTTCAGGCACTTTCAACCCTCTTGACAAACGCCAAGATGGTCACCTTGGGAAACAAGCAAAAAAAAAATAAGTCAATGCCAAGAACTTAAAAAAAAAGCCTATGGCATCCAGAAATCCCAGGCGGTCTCCCATCCAGGTACTAACCAGGTCCCAACCCTGCTTAGCCTCCGAGATCAAATGAGATTGGGCTCTTTCAGGGTGATGCGGCCATAGTAGATTTTTTCAGGCACGCTCAACCCCCTTGACAAAAACGCCAAGATGGTCACCTTGGGAAACAAACAAAAAAAACAAGTCAACGCCAACAACATTAAGAGAAGCCTACAGCACCTAGTATTCCCAGGCGGTCTCCCATCCAGGTATTAACAAGGCGCGGCCCTTTTTAGCCTCTGAGATCAGAGGAGATTGGGCGCTTTCAGGGTGATGTGCCCATGGGCAATCTCTTTGGGCACTCTTATCCCTCTTGAAAAATGCCAAGATAGTCACCCTGGGAAACAAGCGAAAAAAAACAGGTCAACGCCAACAACATAAAAAGAAGAATACGGCACCTGGTACTCCAAGGCCGTCTCCCATACATGTACTAACTAGGTCCAACCCTTCTTAGCCTCAGAGATCAGAAGAGATAGGGTGCTTTCAGAGTGATGCGGCTGTAAGCGATCTCTTTAGGCACTCTCAACCCTCTTGACAAATGCCAAGATGATCACTTTGGGAAACAAGCGAAAAAAACAGGTCAACACCAACAACATTAAAAGAAGCCTGCGGCATCTGGAAAACCCAGGTGGTCTCCCATCCAGGTACAAACCAGGCCCAACCCTGCTTAGCCTCTGAGACCAGACGAGATTGGGAACTTTCAGGGTGTTGTGCCCGTAGGCAATTTCTTTGTGCACTCTCAACCCTCTTGATAAATGCCAAGATGGTCACCTTGGGAAACAAGGGAAAAAAAACAGGTCAACGCCGACAACATAATGAGAAGCCTACGGCACCTGGTATTCCCAGGCTGTCTCCCATCCAGGTACTGACCAGGCCCATCGCTGCTTAGCCTCCGAGATCAGATGAGATTGGGCTCTTTCAGGGTGATTTGGCCGTAGGCACTCTCTTTGGGCACTCTGAAGCCTCTTGACAAAGACAAAGATGGTCACCTTGGGAAACAAGCTAAAAAAAAAAGGTCAAAGCCAACAACATAAAAAGAAGCCTATGGCACCTGGTATTCCCAGGCGGTCTCCCATCCAGGTACTAACCAGGCCCGACACTGTTTAGCCTCCGAGATCAGACGAGATTGGGCGCTTTCAGGGTGATGGGGCCGTAGGTGATCTCTTCCAGCACTCTCAACCCTCTTGACAAACGCCAAGATGGTCACCTTGGGAAAAAAGTGGAAAAAAAAACAGGTCAAGGCCAACAACATAAAAAGAAGCCTACAGCACCTAGTATTCCCAGGTGGTCTCCAATCCAGGTACTAGCAAGGCCCAACCCTGTTTAGCCTCTGAGATCAGAGGAGATCGGGCGCTTTCAGGGTTATGTGCCCATAGGCAATCTCTTTGGGCACTCTCAACCCTCTTGACAAATGCCAAGATAGTCACCTTGAGATACAAGCGAGAAAAAAAACAGGTCAATGTCAACAACATAAAAAGAAGAATACAGGACCTGGTATTCCAACGCCATCTCCCATCCAGGTACTAACTAGGCCCAACCCTTCTTAGCCTCAGAGAAGAGAAGAGATAGGGCTCTTTCAGGGTGATGCTGCTGTAAGCGATCTCTTTGGGCACTCTCAACCCTCTTGACAAATGCCAAGATGGTCACCTTGGGAAACAAGCGAAAAAAAAAAAAAAACGAATCAATGTCAACAACATAAAAAGAAGCCTACAATAACTGGTATTCCTAGGTGGTCTCCCATCCAGGTAATAACCAGGCCCGACTCTTCTTAGCCTCCAAGATCAGACGAGATTGGGTGCTTTCAGAGTGATGTGGCCATAGGCAATCTCTTCAGGCACTCTCAACCCTCTTGACAAACACCAAGATGGTTACGTTGGGAAACAAGCGAAAAAAAAAAACAGGTCAACGCCAACAACATAAAAAGAAGTCTACGACACCTGGTATTCCCAGGCGGTCTCCCATCCAGGTACTAACAAGGCCCAACTCTTCTTAGCCTCCAACATCAAACAAGATCGGGTGCTTTCAGGTTGATGTGCCCGTAGGTAATCTCTTCAGGCACTTTCAACCCTCTTGACAAACGCCAAGATGGTCACCTTGGGAAACAAAAAAAAAAAAAGTCGGAAGCTAGAGACAATACGGCCCGAGTCCTCAATTTAATCCATGCGGCGCATGTACAGGGAAGGCCCTTGCTTATGTTGTCAACGGACGCGGAGAAGGCCTTTGACAGGGTGGCCTGGCACTTTATGCAGGCCACCCTGGAACATATAGGTCTTGGCCCCAACATGATGAGCTGGGTAATGTCGCTTTACTCCACGCCGTCGGCAGCGGTACGGGTGAACGAGTGGTGCTCGGACTCTTTCCCCATCACTAATGGGACGAGGCAGGGGTGCCCTCTGTCTCCCCTAATTTTTATTCTGACACTGGAACCACTTATGTGTCACGTTCGGAATGACCCGAATATTACTGGCATATCCAAACCCTCGGCACACCACAAAATTGCGGCGTACGCTGACGATCTAATTTTTTTTGTCTCCAATCCACACATTTCGCTTCCCAATATACTCGCGGCTCTCCAGCTCTCCGGCAGCCTATCAAACTATAAAATCAATTGCGCCAAGTCGGCTGTATTGAATATATCGGTCCCGGATGGTGAGGCCAAGAGGCTACGCTCCGCTTTTCCATTCTACTGAGCTGAAAAATCTATACGTTACCTGGGCGTGGACATCGCAGCGGATTTGGCGCAATTGTACCCGCTTAATTTTGTCCCTCTCCTGAATAGACTGAAATCTGATTTGGGAAACTGGCATGCTTTAACACTGACCTGGTTCGGGCGCTGTAATGCATTCAAAATGACCGCCCTCCCGCGGATCTTATACTTGTTCCAGACATTACCGATCCGGTTTCCCCCAATTTTTTTCAGACAACTGCAGGTGCTGCTCCGGGACTTTATTTGGGCGCGCAAACCGCCCAGAGCCCATTTGCAATTGCTTGCCAGACCAAAGGACAAGGGGGGTCTGGGTCTCCCAGATCTGAGACAATACAACAGAGCGACTCTGCTAGCGAGAGTCGTTGATTGGCATTGTAATGGGTCACACAAGCAGTGGGTGGAGATGGAGATTGAGGATGGATCCATTCCCCTATTGACCTCCCCGTGGCTCCTGTCCTCCATACCAAAAGACCTCAGAGATCACCCCGTAGTGGGAGCTACATTGGCTGTTGTGCGGAGGTTGTTCCGCTGCACACACATTGCTCCCCTGCCGTCACCAATGACTCCGGTTATAGGTAATCCAGACTTCCCACCGGGATTTACCAACAAGAAACTGCGACAGTTGACAGTGGTGGGGAAACAGCGTCTGGGAGAGGTGTGGCCCTCAGGAGGGCTCCCGACCACGCAAACTGTCGCTGAGCTTTCTGACCCTCCGCTTGACTTGTTTAGTGCTTATCAACTTCGTCACTTTCTTCTGGCCATACAAAGGGCCCCCTACACTCCTAGAGACCTGACGCCCTATGAATCCATCTGTCACAAAAGGGAACCTGTGTGACACACCCTCTCCCTCCTGTACAACCTATTGAGTAGTCAGGAGGAGGAGTCGACCCCACCATTTATCCACAAATGGGAGAGGGACTTAGGCATCACATTTACCCCACAACAGATAGGGAAGATCCTGACCTTAGTACATAAAGCTTCCATCGCAAACCAATATCAAGAATCAGGATACAAGATAGTCTCACGCTGGTATAGAGTCCCATACCTTCTGAATAAAATGAATAGATCGATCCCGGATGTTTGTTGGAGGTGCAATTCAGATACGGGGGACCATGGGACACATTTTCTGGGCATGCCCGGCCTTGAGGAACTTTTGGGTGGAGGTGACTGGGACGATAAAAACTCTCACAAATGTAGATATCGCAGACAACCCAGCAGCGTGCCTTCTACACTTGACCGAACAGCCTGTTTGAAAATACAAAAAAACCCTCACGATGCAACTCCTGAACGCCGCCCGGGCCTGCATTCCCACACTGTGGAGGCAGCCTCAGCCCCCATCCAAGGTGCTGTGGTATTCCAAAGTCAATCATATTCTCCGGATGGAAGAATTGACTGCCAGGGGGCGTGGCCTGGACAGCAATGGAGTAGGGCGCTTGTGACCTGAGCTCCGCTCCTACCGCGATCTCCTGCAGTGATCCTGGGTGCCCACTGACTATTTTACCTGCAACTTTACCGGTGTAATACCCGTTACTTTCCCGTGTATAACTTGGGACAATGTCTCCGACGAAGAAGCAGTCTGCAGCGGCGGCATCTCTTGAAAAATTCCGGCGGGACCACGAGGGCCAACATGGCGGACAGTCCCCTCCGGCTGCAGAACCTGCTACCTCAGACACGGCGAAGGTGCGTGAGGCGATTTCTACCTGCCAGGCCACACTGACAACTAAGCTTGAGGAGGTCAAGGTGGACGTCTCACTTATCCGGCAAGACATGGCTAAACTGCGTGACAGAGTGAAGGAAACAGAAACCCGGATCAGTCAGGCTGAAGATGTCCTGTTCCCTCTGCAGCATGCCCAGGAGGATGTGCAAAGACAACTCCAGCAGCTGGCGCAGAAACAGGATGACCTCGAGAATAGGGCCCGCAGATCTAACCTCCGATTCATCGGCCTACCGGAGGGCTCCGAGGGGGCTGACCCGGCGACATTTCTGGAATCTCTCCTGATCAAGGCCTATGGTAGGGAGGCGTTCTCTACCTCCTTTATTATCAAAAGGGCCCACAGAATGCCTGCCCGCCCGCCGCCGGAGGGGGCACCTCCCCGCTTGTGCATTGCTAAGCTGCTAAACTACCGAGATAGGGATGCTATCCTTCGCCTTACCCGAGAAAAAGGCAACATCCGGTTTCAGAACGGACATATATCGGTGTTTCCCGACTTCTCCGCAGAAGTTCAAAAACGTCGTTCCCGATTCGTGGAAGTTAAGCGGTGCCTCAGGGCACATCACCTCAAATACGCCATGTTGTACCCGTCCAGACTCCGCGTTGTGGGGGAAGATAGGGCCTACTTTTTTGAAGATCCTGAGATGGCGGTATCCTGGTTGGACCAGAGAGACGCGGCTCGAAATCGGCCACCTCGGAACTAAAATCGTTGGAGGATTTGTGAGTTCTCTATCTGCTCCCCCCTTTCTATTTGCCCGTGTGCAAGCAGATCGCTGTTGGACTGCCTATGCGTGGTTCACTAACCTCAGTCCCTGAATTGATACTTATGTTCCCCCTCTCTACCATGGATGGCCGTTACTCTTGTGGACTGAACATTTGCTGCTGCCTATGGCCACGCTCTGCGGGCATCCCCCTGGTTCGTTACACAGTACCCCTTCCCCCTCCCTGTTAGTTTGGGGGGCCCGCTTGGCGGGCTTTATTGGGCCCTTTCCCTGGGTGGGTGGTGGGGTTGCGGGTCATCTGGACTTGCTGCGTGGGACTGCAGAACTTTGACTTTCTCCTGATACATGCCCTTTACTGGACTGCTATGTCCCGCTGCTGAACTGGGCACCGCACCAATGGGAGTGGGGTGGGAAATGGACGCATGGTCCGGCTCCGGCCTACAAGCCGGGTTATGACGAGAGAGGATTTGGTCTTGTCACTGGGTCCATATCTGGCAAAGTCCACCCCCGTGGCTTATTGTTACTGACATTGCCTAGTGTTATATGGTTTGTTTTGGGAAGGGAGCTCCAGCCAAGTTGGGGTGGCTGAGAGCAGGGAGGGTGGGGATGGGTTGTAGTTGTTATGTTACATTATGTTATGTTCTATGCTTATTTTATGGCACAAGCTTTATTTGGTTATGGAACAGACAAATGTCTCTTTTTTATGTCTACTCTGATAAATATGGGGATGGATACTGTTTTGTCAGGTGGTGTGGGTACTATTTTTCTCCTTGTGATACTGGCTGAGACCATGCCATGGGTACCCTTAAGTTACTGACGTGGAATGTCAGGGGAATTCGGGATAAAATTAAGAGGGCGGCAGTGTTTGGGTGTCTTAAAACTTATAGAGCGGATATCACAGTTCTGGTGGAGACGCATGTAACTGGGAGATTGCAAATAGCTTTGCGTCGCCCGTGGATTGGCTGGGCCTACCACGCCACCCATACGTCCTATTCTCGCGGGGTGTCTGTATTGATATCTAAGACGGCACAGTTTTCCTTGGTGTCTTTACAGACAGACCCACAGGGCAGATATATATTTATACACTGCTTATTGCACGGCGAACAGTACATTATTCTCGCCTATTACGTACCCCCGCCCTACGATCATAGACTAATTACAGAGGGATTATTTTTTATGGCTCAACACCCTAATGTCCCAGCGATTTGGCTGGGAGATTTTAATATGGTTTTGAATCCAGGGGTGGATAGAATGAGCTCTACTCGAGGGGACCATCCACAGGGGGACACTGGCCTAGGTCGCACGTTTCAGGAATTCTCTCTTACAGATCTATGGCGATTTAAATATCAGGCTAAACGTGTTTACTCCTGTTTCTCTGCAACTCACTCCACCATGTCATGCATTGATTATATTGCTGTGTCCGCCCAGTTGTTACCCAGGCTAGTAGACACGGGCTATTATGCTAGATCATTGTCAGACCACGCCCCTTCCTGGGCAACTTTTTCCTTGACCCGGCCTACTGGACCGAAACCATGGCGGCTTCACCCCTTCTGGTTAACCACCTTGAGTGACAGTGAAGACTTAGGGGATGAATGGCGGTTTTTCTTTACTACTAATCAGGGAACGGCTCCGGTTGATTGTACCTGGGAGGCTTTTAAACTGCACGTACGCTCCCCTTTAACACACCGGATTAACCGGTTGAAGCGTACCTCCAAGACTTTGCTGTCTAATGCCCTACGGGAGCTGGACTCGGTGACCACTGACTTCACCACTGACCCCACACCTGCTAAGGCCCAGATATTAAGACACCACACAAGGATAGTAGATCACCTCCACACTGAACAGGCTAAGCAAAAGTTGTTTTTTGTTAAGCAACGGGTGTTTGAACAGGGAGAGAGGGCGGGAAAGTTGTTGGCCTACTTGGCGCATCGGGACTCCAAGCCCCCGGTGGTGGTTTTGTTGACTGACAATGGGGGTGCGGAGGTGACTGATCCGCCAACAGTGGCCACCATATTTCGTGCTTACTATGCTGCCCTCTATGAGTCGCAGGTACATAGGTCGAGGACTGAGACGGGGGCATACCTCTGAGCTGTCTCTCTTCCCCACCTGTCCGAGGCTCAGGTTGAGTCTCTTGAGGCCCCGATATCGGCAGATGAGATTAGACTAGCGGTGGCATCCCTTGCAGCAGCTAAAGCCCCTGGACTGGATGGTATTCCTCTGGATTTTTATGCCCACTACTCTGAGATACTAGTGCCAGAATTGTTGAGATTATATACACACATATTTGAATCCGAGTCCCTACCTGATACTCTAAAGCAGGCAGTTATTATAGTGATACCCAAGCCAGGAAAGGATCCCCACTCCCCGGATTCCTACCGCCCCATCTCGCTGCTCCAAGCAGATATTAACATTTTGGCTAAAGTACTTGCCACCCATTTGAGTGGCATCATCCTATCACTTATTCACCCTGATCAAACGGGATTTATGCCCGGGAAAAACACGGCCATTAATATCCGTCGGTTATATATGAATATCCAGGCTGAGCATGACAGAGTGGGATCGAGGGTGGTGGTGTCACTGGATGCCGCTAAGGCGTTTGATTCCATTGAGTGGAAGTATCTTTGGGAATGCTTGGGTAAATTTGGGTTTGGCCCCAATTTTATTAAATGGATTACTCTCCTATATTATCGCCCAATGGCTAGAGTAGCGGTTAATGGATGGGTGTCGGACCCCTTTCAGTTGGGCCGTGGCACACGTCAGGGTTGTCCGCTCTCTCTTATGCTATATGCTTTGGCAGCAGAACCGTTGGCTGCTGCACTTCGGGTACACCCGGCTGTAGTAGGCCTCCGACGCGGCTCTCTGGTGGAGTCGGTGAGTATGTATGCGGATGATACTTTACTGTATGTAGAGGACTCGGGTCAGTCATTGGGAGCTGCCCTGGGGGTCATAGAGGAGTTTGGTGGTCATTCCGGTCTGCGTATTAATTGGACCAAGTCACAGGTTTTACCCACTGACTTGTTCCCCCCGGACCGGAGTGCGGCTTCTCTCCCGCTCTCCAGGGTATCCTCCATCCAGTATTTGGGAGTGCAGGTTACGAGGGAGCCCAGGGAGTATATTCATCTCAATCTTGAACCACTGCTTCTGTATGTGCGGGAGAAGACTAAGGCATGGTCCCGTCTCCCCATTGGGGTTATGGGACGGATCAATATTACTAAAATGATCCTCCTGCCGAAACTCCTTTATGTACTTTGGCATTCCCCTGTCATGGTCCCTGTGGCGTTCTTTAAAACATTAGACGGTGTCTTAAACACCTTTATCTGGGGCCCCTCTAGACATAAGTTGGCATGGAACACACTTAAAAACCCGACCTCTATGGGGGGATTGGCTCTCCCTGATTTCCACACATACTACATAGCAGCCCAGGTTTCCCATTTTTATCACCACCATAGAGCGGATAGTCACAGATACCAGGCCTTGGTGGGCGGGAGGGCTGAATCCCCTGTTGACACTCCACTTCAGATGATTTTTTGGGGTGGTGGGGTTAGGGATGCCCGGTTCCGGATCCTGCCACACCACCGGAGTATTTGGAAGCTAGCCCTTAGATTACTGGGAGCTGACTATCACCACTCACATACACCGTTATGGCGCAACCCCCTACTTCGTGAGTTGTTTGGCTAACCAGATGTAGACTTGTGGGCTTCTAGGGGGATACTTTATCTGCACCAGGTGGTGTCTCCTATGGGCGTAAGGGATTTTCTCTCCCTACAAATGGAATTTAACATACCCCCTCATATGCACTTTCGCTACTTGCAATTGCGACACGCGCTCCGTGCGCAATTTGCTCAGGACTTCCCGAATGTACAGTCGTTGGCTTTGAGAGATGTAATTATGGGGGACGAACCAACTAAATTGATCTCGACTCTATACAGCCTACTCCGGGCCCGCTTGGTGGCGCAAATCACTGAACGGGCTAGGTTGAGATGGGAAGAGGATATAGGTCCCTTTGATGGGGAGGAATGGGAGGATGCCCTTGAGAACATTAAACAGGCTTCGCTTAACCTAACCGACCGACTAACGCAGTACTATGTGATGCACAAGTCCTATCTCACCCCTGTCCGGATAGCTAAGTATCACCCTGACTATGACCCGAAGTGTCCCAGATGCTCTTGTATGACTGGTACTTTCTACCATCTTCTCTGGCAATGCCCAATGGTCCAGGAGTATTGGGGGCAGATTGTCAAGTTTCTACATGAGCACATGGGTTCACCCCTTCAACTTGACCCTAAAGCCCCATACACACTATCAGTTTTTCTGCTGAGTTTTTCCTTCAGATTTACCAAAACCATATAATATGAGGTCAAACCTTAGGAGTTTCAATTTGTATGCTATCAGGCAGGCCCTTCTACTACATGGTTTTGGTAAACCTGAAGGAACAACTCAGCAGAAAAACTGATAGTGTGTATGGGGCTTAATGCCCCGTACACACGAGAGGGATTAAGTCTGACAGACTTCCGACGGAGTTCTAGCGGAGTTCCGCCGGAGTTCTGGCGGACTTTTCGACCGAACGGACTTGACCACACACCATCACACCAAACTCCGACGGAGTCGAACGTGATGACGTACGACTGGATTCGACGTAGGAAGTTCATAGACAGTAGCCAATAGCTGCCCTAGCGTCGGTTTTAGTCCGTCGGAGTAGCACACACACGAGCTGATTTTTCGAAGGGGACCGGGTCCGGCGGAGTTCCGTCTGGAAAATTTGAAGCATGCTTCATTTCTAAAGTCCGTCAGACTTTAGCAAAGCTAAAGTCCGTTGCAGCCCACACACGATCGGATAGTCTGACGGACTCAGTCCGTCGGAGTTTGGATGTCGAAAAGTCCGCTCGTGTGTACGGGGCATAAGAGTTGCCTACTCAGCATATTTCCTGATACCTCTGTTGATAAATACTTGGCTACATTTTTGCACTCTACGCTGTTTACTGCACGAAAGCTAGTGGCTAAATACTGGATGCGTCCAACCATGCCTACCATGCGGGAATGGGTAATGGACATTAATAGTAAGCTACCCTTGGTTAAACTGGTATATAGACATCGTGGGTGTCCAGCCAAATACCACAAAATATGGGATAGGTGGGTGGAAAATTTACATACATGTGTGGAGTGAGCTGTGTTGGAGTTTATATTATCATTGTCAGGAAATTTCCTTAATGTAAGATGTATTACTGTCCGTCACCTATGAAGTGGCTGATGTTTGTACCTACTGTAATGCCTTGTTATAACTGAGTTGTTCAATAAACTTGTGCTGTTTTAACAAAAAAAAAGAATTGACCGCCACCCTTCACAACACTGAAGAGGCATTTAAGCCGCGTACACACGTAGCCGTCTGTCCGACGTACTTAGTCTGGCAGACTTCCCGCCAGACTGTCCGTCGGACTTTCCGAACGGGCTACTTGCCCACACACGGCACTTTTTCAGTGGACAAATACGGCGTACTGAGTCCGCCGTACTATCCGCCCTACTTTTGAAATGAATGGACTCGCCCACACACGCGGAAGAAAGTCCGCTCATTTCGAGCGCGTCTCCAGGTAGGCGGGGCCCGCGAAGGATACGTCGCTGGACCCGCCGCCTGGCTCATTGTGAGCGGAGGACTCAGCGAGGCAACATCTGAAGAAGAAGAAGAGAAGGACAGAAGAACGGAAGGTGGCGGCGGCGGCAGAAGACTGGGCCACCGCCTGTAAAAGAGCTAGAAGAAGGTGCGGTGGCCCGGCAGAAGAACCGAAGACCCCCGAAGTCAGAAGAAGAGGCCGGCGGCGAGGAAGAAAGCCGGGCTCCTCCGCTAGCAAAAGAGCTACAAAAAGATAGCGGAGTAGTCCGGCGAGAAGACCCCCGAAGACGGAAGACCCCCGGAGCTGTGCAATAAACTATTTTAACCCTTGTGTGTTGTGTTTTTTTTGTACTTTATTTTACAGGTGAATGGGTAGGGGTACCATGTACCCCATACTCATTCACATAGGGTGGGGGGCCGGTATCCGGGGGCCCCTTATTAAAGGGGGCTCCCGGATTCTGATAAGCCCCCCGCCCGCAGACCCCGACAACCAACGGCCAGGGTTGTCGGGAAGAGGCCCTTGTCCTCATCAACATGGGGACAAGGTGCTTTGGGGTGGGGGGCCGCGCGGCCCCCCCTTCCCCAAGGCACCCCCCATGTTGAGGGCACGCGGCCTGGTACGGCTCAGGAGGGGGGGGGGGCGCTCGCTCGTCCCCCCTTTCCTGGCCGGCCGGGTAGCGTGCTCGGACAAGGGTCTGATGTGGACTTGGGGGGAACCCTCACGCCGATTTTTTCCGGCGTTGGGGTTCCCCTTTAAGTCCATACCAGGCGGCGGGTCCAGCGACCTATCCTTCGCGGGCCCCGCCTACCTGGAGACCCGCTCGAAATGAGCTGACTTTTCTCCGGGCGGGAAAAGTCCGTTCATTTCAAAAGTACGGCAGACTGGCACACACACGGCCGGATTGTCCGCCGAAATGCGAATCCGGCGGGACGATTGGAGTGTAAAACTACTTTCTAAGTCCGCCGTACTTTCGGGTCAAAAAAGTATGCCGGAGGCTACACACGGGGGGATTATCCAGCGGACTTCAGTTTGCCGGACTTTTCCACCCGCTTGTTTGATCGTGTGTACACGACATTAGTGTTACATGGAGGCCCTGGAGGTATTTTACTGGTACTCGAGACTACATTCGGGAGATGAGCAGCGCTCCTGTCCCAGAAAATGAATGAACATCTAACGTTTACCTACGTAGGCCATGTCTGCCCTGGGTGGCATTCCCCCCCCCTCCCTTTTTGTCTTTATTTTTCTTTTTTTCCCCGCCGCCATCCCCCCCCTCCTCTCTCTCCGTCTTTGCACTCTCTTCTCCCCCCGTCCTCCCTTTTGACTATGCCTTGTCTCCTTACTAGCCTTCGGGACCCAGAAGAACCCCAGGGTTCTGGACATGACCGGCTCATATTTTACTCTGGTTCACATAGGTCATGATAAGCTGGCTCGCTGTGGTCCCAGTTGTTCTCCATGATTACATTTGTCCGAACGGAGCTGCACTAGTTATACTGTACTACATGTCGGAGGTGGGGTTTCTCTCTTTTCTGCATGAAACTGTAGGACTCCCCTCTGAGAACCCAGAGTTATTTGGCTGCCTATTTTTTGTTACCATGTAATTGTGATCCTGGGTCATGCTGTATGGTTGACTGTTATATTTATGTTGTTCTACTTATACTTAATAAAAGAATAAAAAAAAAAAAAAAAAAAATAAGTCAATAACAACAACTTAAAAAAAAAGCCTATGGCATCGAGAAATCCCAGGCGGTCTCCCATCCAGGTACTAACCAGGTCCCAACCCTGCTTAGCCTCTGCGATCAAATGAGATTTGGCTCTTTCAGGGTGATGCAGCCATAGTAGATTTTTCAGGCACGCTCAACCCTCTTGACAAACGCCAAGATGGTCACCTTGGGAAACAAACAAAAAAAACAAGTCAACGCCAACAACATAAAAAGAAGCCTACAGCACCTAGTATTCCCAGGCGGTCTCCCATCCAGGTACTAACCAGGTCCCAACCCTGCTTAGCCTCTGAGATCAAATGAGATTTGGCTCTTTCAGGGTGATGTGCCCATAGGCAATCTCTTTGGGCACTCTCATCTCTCTTGAAAAATGCCAAGATAGTCACCCTGGGAAACAAGCGAAAAAAAACAGGTCAACGCCAACAACATAAAAAGAAGAATACGGCACCTGGTATTCCAAGGCTGTCTCCCATTCAAGTACTAACTAGGCCCAACCCTTCTTAGCCTCTGAGATCAGAAGAGATAGGGTGCTTTCAGGGTGATGCGGCGGTAAGCGATCTCTTTAGGCACTCTCAACCCTCTTGACAAATGCCAAAATGATCACTTTGGGAAACAAGCGAAAAAAACAGGTCAACACCAACAACATAAAAAGAAGCCTGCAGCATCTGGAAAACCCAGGCGGTCTCCCATCCAGGTACAAACCAGGCCCAACCCTGCTTAGCCTCTGAGATCAAATGAGATTGGGCGCTTTCAGGGTATTGTGCCCGTAGGCAATTTCTTTGTGCACTCTCAACCCTCTTGACAAACACCAAGATGGTCACTTTGGGAAACAAGCGAAAAAAAACAGGTCAACGCCAACAACATAAAAAGAAGTCTACGACACCTGGTATTCCCAGGCGGTCTCCCATCCAGGTACTAACAAGGCCCGACTCTTCTTAGCCTTCAACATCAAACGAGATCGGTTGCTTTCAGGGTGATGTGCCCGTAGGCAATCTCTTCAGGCACTTTCAACCCTCTTGACAAACGCCAAGATGGTCACCTTGGGAAACAAGCAAAAAAAAGAAAAATAAGTCGGAAGCTAGAGACAATACGGCCTGAGTCCTCAATTTAATCCAAAAAATAAATAAGTCAATGCCAACAACTTAAAAAAAAAAGCCTATGGCATCGAGAAATCTCAGGCGGTCTCCTATCCAGGTACTAAACAGGTCCCAACCCTGCTTAGCCTCTGAGATCAAATGAGATTTGGCTCTTTCAGGGTGATGCAGCCACAGTAGATTTTTCAGGCACGCTCAAATCTCTTGACAAACGCCAAGATGGTCACCTTGGGAAACAAACAAAAAAAACAAGTCAACGCCAACAACATAAAAAGAAGCCTACAGCACTTAGTATTCCCAGGCGGTCTCCCATCCAGGTACTAACCAGGTCCCAACCCTGCTTAGCCTCTGAGATCAAATGAGATTTGGCTCTTTCAGGGTGATCCAGCCATAGTAGATTTTTCAGGCACGCTCAACCCTCTTGACAAACGCCAAGATGGTCACCTTGGGAAACAAACAAAAAAAACAAGTCAACGCCAACAACATAAAAAGAAGCCTACAGCACCTAGTATTCCCAGGCGGTCTCCCATCCAGGTACTAACCAGGTCCCAACCCTGCTTAGCCTCTGAGATCAAATGAGATTTGGCTCTTTCAGGGTGATCCAGCCATAGTAGAGTTTTCAGGCACGCTCAACCCTCTTGACAAACGGCAAGATGGTCACCTTGGGAAACAAACAAAAAAAACTAGTAAACGCCAACAACATAAAAAGAAGCCTACAGCACCTAGTATTCCCAGGCAGTCTACCATCCAGGTATTAACAAGGCGCGACCCTTTCTAGCCTCTGAGATCAGCGGAGATTGGGCGCTTTCAGGGTGATGTGCCCATAGGCAATCTCTTTGGGCACTCTCATCTCTCTTGAAAAATGCCAAGATAGTCACCCTGGGAAACAAGCGAAAAAAAACAGGTCAACGCCAACAACATAAAAAGAAGAATACGGCACCTGGTATTCCAAGGCTGTCTCCCATTCGAGTACTAACTAGGCCCAACCCTTCTTAGCCTCTGAGATCAGAAGAGATAGGGTGCTTTTAGGGTGATGCGGCTGTAAGCGATCTCTTTAGGCACTCTCAACCCTCTTGACAAATGCCAAAATGATCACTTTGGGAAACAAGCGAAAAAAACAGGTCAACACCAACAACATAAAAAGAAGCCTGCGGCATCTGGAAAACCCAGGCGGTCTCCCATCCAGGTACAAACCAGGCCCAACCCTGCTTAGCCTCTGAGACCAAACGAGATTGGGCGCTTTCAGGGTGTTGTGCCCGTAGGCAATTTCTTTGTGCACTCTCAACCCTCTTGGCACATGCCAAGATGGTCACCTTGGGAAACAAGGGAAAAAAAACAGGTCAACGCCGACAACATAATGAGAAGCCTACGGCACCTGGTATTCCCAGGCTGTCTCCCATCCAGGTACTAACCAGGCCCATCGCTGCTTAGCCTCTGAGATCAGATGAGATTGGGCTCTTTCAGGGTGATTTGGCTGTAGGCACTCTCTTTGGGCACTCTGAAGACTCTTGACAAAGGCCAAGATGGTCACCTTGGGAAACAAGCTAAAAAAAACAGGTCAAAGCCAACAACATAAAAAGAAGCCTACGGCATCCAGTATTCCCAGGGATCTCCCAATCAAGACACTAACCAGACCAGGTCCTTTTATGGCACCTGGTCTTCCCAGGCAGTCTCCCATCCAGGTACTAACCAGGCCTGACGCTGCTTAGCCTCTGAAATCAGACGAGATCGGGTGCTTTCAGGTTGATGTGGCCGTAAGCGTTCTCTTCAAGACACGCCCAACCCTCTTGACAAACGTCAAGATGGTCGCCTTGAGAATCAAGCGAAAAAAACAGGTCAAAGCCAACAACATAAAAAGAAGCCTATGGGCTTACAGCGGACCTTAAAAGATGGGACCCACTAGCTCTGTCATGGTTCGGACGCTGTAATGTGTTGAAGATGAACGCGATGCCACGACTTCTGTATCTACTACAAGCCTTACCTATCAAAATACCCCAGACTTTCTTTCATGCGGTTCGCTCAATCTTTATCAAGTTCCTCTGGCGCGGCAAACATACGCGTATTGGTAGGGCAATGCTATTGCGACCGAAATTGCGGGGAGGTATTGGCTTCCCGGACCCTGCTCTATATTACACAGCGACGCACATGACACGGGTGGTTGACTGGTGCCGGCATGGGGAACTGAAGCTATGGGTCAAGCTAGAGCAGGAGATGGCGCGGGTTCCACTGGCTGGTCTGCCTTGGGCGGGGAGGCCTTTGGAGCCCTGTGTGACTACTCACCCGTTAATTGGCCCCTCGCTCACCGAGATGGATAGTATTTTTCACCTTTCCCACCTGACTAACTTCCCTTCTCCTATGACCCCAATTATTGGACATCCTAGATTCCCTCTGGGCCTGTCTGACCAGGCCTTTACCAGGCAAGCCCCGAAAGGGCTTCTGAGAGCAGCCCTATTTCTTGGACCCACGGGCTGGATTCCCACGGGGACCATACTGCTAGAGCAAGTACCTGCTGCATTGGATAGCTGGAGAGCTAGACAGCTCATCCATTTCCTCGGATCACTACCTAACCATTCGTTCTTCTCTAGACAATTCCACCCCTTCGAGGAACTTCCTAGCTAAATGGAAAAGGGACTTACAAACTACATTCTCCAAACCACAGAAGGACAGAATACTCTTTCTCGCTCATAAGTCGTCACTCTGCAGTAAATATCAGGAGATCTCATATAAGCTGATCACACGCTGGTATCGTACACCGGTGGTGTTGGCCAAAATATTCCCCGGGCAATCTGACCGCTGCTGGCGCTGTGAGCAACAGGCTGGCACCATTCTCCACATTTTCTGGGAATGCCCTAAATTACAAACATTCTGGCAGCCTGTCCTGAGACTCATCCACAAGTTCACAGACATTTCCTTAGCCAATGATCCCGCACCAGTTCTTCTCAATCTAACTCCTATGTCGAGAAAGCGTTATCATAAGTCCTTACTTAAACATCTCCTCAATGCAGCTAGGGCCTGCATCCCAAGTCAGTGGAAACAGCAATCTGCTCCAACGGTGACCCAGTGGTTCGCAAGGGTAAATGATATTGAACAGTCAGGAAGACCTGACTGCCACAATGAGGGATAAAAAGGAGGAGCATAGGAACAGATGGTTCTACTGGACCCAGTTTCGCTTTTTGGAAGAATACCTCCGCGAGACATAGTAAGCTCATGGTGATCGTTGGAGATCGCTGTTTCAAACGTTGGACAGCTGATGAGCTGGTGAGCCAAGGGCGTTTCTTGCTCCCAGGGAGGGGACCCCACCCTATCCACTCTACCCACGACACCCCCTTACCCCTTCTTTTCCTTTTCTGCCATTTCCTTCCCCAATCTTCTCTTTCCCCTTCTCCCTCCTTTCAGTTCTACTATTTCCCTTCTTAACTCAAAAAAGGGAAAAGAAAATGGTATGTTCCGACCCCATTTGACTACTACACAATACTCTTCCCCTATCTATGGATATCTAAACTCTTCGAGGGTAGCAGGGCTAGTATCAATAATATTTTAAGTGGTAGAGGATCCCAACGAGATGGAGCTTTAATCTCATCTTGATATGACCGCAAAGCTGTACACGTGCTATTCTCCTCGGACTTCTTACCATTGGCTCTGATATCCATGCAATATGATCGTTTGTTTGTAACTATTTGTATCACACATTCGGTGAAGTTGCCTTTGCATTGTATGTCGCATACTACTAAATAAAAAAAAATAAAAAAAAAGAAGCCTATGGCACCTGGTATTCCCAGGCGGTCTCCTATCCAGGTACTAACCAGGCCCGACACTGTTTAGCCTCCGAGATCAGACGAGATTGGGTGCTTTCAGGGTGATGGGGTCGTAGGTGAGCTCTTCGGGCACTCTCAACCCTCTTGACAAACGTCAAGATGGTCACCTTGGGAAATAAGTGAAAAAAAAAACAGGTCAAGGCCAACAACATAAAAAGAAGCCTACAGCACCTAGTATTCCCAGGTGGTCTCCAATCCAGGTACTAGCAAGGCCCAACCCTGTTTAGCTTCTGAGATCAGAGGAGATCGGGCGCTTTCAGGGTTATGTGCCCATAGGCAATCTCTTTGGGCATTCTCAACCCTCTTGACAAATGCCAAGATAGTCACCTTGAGATACAAGCAAAAAAAAACAGGTCAATGTCAACAACATAAAAAGAAGAATACGGCGCCTGGTATTCCAACGCCATCTCCCATCCAGGTACTAACTAGGCCCAACCCTTCTTAGCCTCAGAGAAGAGAAGAGATAGGGCTCTTTCAGGGTGATGCTGCTGTAAGCGATCTCTTTAGGCACTCTCAACCCTCTTGACAAATGCCAGGATGGTCTCCTTGGGAAACAAGCGAAAAAAAAAACGAATCAACGCCAACAACATAAAAAGAAGCCTACAATAACTGGTATTCCCAGGTGGTCTCCCATCCAGGTACTAACCAGGCCCGACTCTTCTTAGCCTCCAAGATCAGACGAGATTGGGTGCTTTCAGAGTGATGTGGCCATAGGCAATCTCTTCAGGCACTCTCAACCCTCTTGACAAACACCAAGATGGTCACTTTGGGAAACAAGCGAAAAAAAACAGGTCAACGCCAACAACATAAAAAGAAGTCTACGACACCTGGTATTCCCAGGCGGTCTCCCATCCAGGTACTAACAAGACCCGACTCTTCTTAGCCTCCAACATCAAACGAGATCGGTTGCTTTCAGGGTGATGTGCCCGTAGGCAATCTCTTCAGGCACTTTCAACCCTCTTGACAAACGCCAAGATGGTCACCTTGGGAAACAAGCAAAAAAATAAAAATAAGTCGGAAGCTAGAGACAAAACGGCCCGAGTCCTCAATTTAATCCATGCGGCGCATGTACAGGGAAGGCCCTTGCTTATGTTGTCAACGGACGCGGAGAAGGCCTTTGACAGGGTGGCCTGGCACTTTTTTTTTTTAACAGAAAATTTTTATTAGACAAACCAGCATTACATTGCAAAGAATAGTAAATCCAATATTACACAGTTGTAGAAAGGAAAAAAACACCTTCATCCAGTAATCATTCTTAAATTAATAATCCAGCAGTACAGATAACAGGAGTAACCATTACTCTATAATAAATGCAGGACAACCCCAGCGGAACTTTACAGCCATCAAGCAGGTACCTGACATTTGCGCGAGCCCACGGAGGGGGGGGGGGGGGGGCAGGGAGGAAATGGTCGGGAGAGAGAGAACAGGGCGGTCAACCGGGTGGGGGGGATCCACCACCGTCTCAGCTCAACTCAAAGTTAGGGGGAGGGGGAACCAAGATCAGCGGACGCGTCTATCCAGGAGGACCAAATTTTATCAAATTTCCCTGGGTATTGTCTACTTTCATAGGTCAACTTATACAGGGGGAGCTCCAGGTTCACTGATCTCCTCCACGAGGCAGGGGTAGGGGGGTCTTCGAGTTTCCATCTCAATAGAATCTCGCGTCTGGCATAATACAATGCGAAGGTAAGGCACAGTTTGCAGTACCTGTCCCCCTCAACGTCTGCCAAATGGCTCAATAGTAGGGTTTGAGGGTCGACCTGAATGTTCGACCCGGTCACAGCATTTAGCGTAGAAACCACTTCCTCCCAGTAGGGCTGGATTTTGGGACATGACCAGACCATGTGCCAGAAAGTGCCCACCTCCTGTTTACACCTTTGACAATTAGGGTCCCTTTGGGGGTAAATACGCGCCAGCCTCTGCGGGGTGAAGTAGGCCCTATGCAGGAATTTAAATTGTATAAACCTGTCTTTCGCGGCTATCATTGTTGGAATGTAAGAAGTCAGGCACTCCTCCCATTCCTCCTCCCCTAGGGACGGAATGTCCAAACTCCACTTCTCCCGGGATTTGGTCAAACTAGTGTCATGTTCCACCGTGAGGTAAAGATATAAGGTCGACAGGGTTCTCCCCATCACCCTGGAAGTCAGTAGATGTTCAATGGAGTCCGATTCCAGAGTCAGAGGGGCAGGAAACTGAGCCCCAAAGGCGTGCTTCAGTTGCCAATATCTGAACTGGAAAGAAAGTGGAAGCTCATATGTACGTCTCAGTTCTTGGAAAGTCGTTAGCCTACCCTGATAAACTATGTGCTTTAAAGTGACGATTCCTCTTTTCGCCCACAGAGAAGGGTCTGGGATACTATTCAGGTGAGGGAGCATGGGGTTGCCCCATAGGGGCATATGTGGGGAGATGTGGTTGGGCTTTCCATAGCTCCTCCTTGTCTCCCGCCAGACCCTCACCGTGGTACGCATCAAGCCCGTCATGGAGGAGCTCGCTCTAAGCCTCCGAAATGGTAGGTTACTCAGAGCTGCATAGGAGCCAAGGATGGCTGCCTCCAGGGTGACCGCCGGGTTTTGTGTGGGCTGGGAAGAACCACCACCGAATTGTGACCAAAACGGCCGCCCAGTAGTAAATCTGAAAGTTTGGGAGCGCCAGGCCCCCCCCACCCGATAGTGGGAGATATAGTATCTGCTTACCTACCCTGGGGGGTCTCCCAGCCCAGACAAAGGATATCAACAGACTCTCCAGTCTCTGGAAAAAAGTCCTGGGAATGTGGATGGGGGTATTACGAAAGAAGTACAGGTACTTGGGGAGATAGATAATTTTTAACAAATTGACTCTGCCCACCTGGGATAAAGGGAGAGATCGCCATGCCTCGCACCTAGCCCCTAATTGTGTCATGAGTGGCTGTATATTGTCCTCCAGATAGTTCTGAACTCTACCACTGACCTTAATCCCCAGGTATATAAAACTTTCCACTCATTTAAGCTGTGGATGAGGCACGCGAGGGGTCAAGGAGTGGAGTGGGAAAACAACCGATTTGTCCCAATTGATGCGGATACCTGAGTACCGACTGAATCGATTAATCAGTTCCAATGCAGTGCCCAAAGAAGACGACGCGTCCGCTAAATAAAGCAGAGTGTCATCTGCATACAAGGACAGCTTTTCCTCGATGGGCCCTACTTGTATCCCCTTTATCCCAGTATCCGCTCTCAGCAAAATAGCCAAGGGCTCCATCGCGAGGACAAATAAGGCTGGTCAGAGGGGGCACCTCTGTCTCGTACCCCGGGCCAGTTGAAACTGCCCGGAGAGACAGCCATTGGTACGGATTCTAGCAGAGGGGCTGTGGTACAGCATGCGGATCCAATTCGTAAATCCTGGGCCAAATCCAAATCGCGAGAGCACCTCCCATAGGTAACCCCACTCGACAGAGTCGAAAGCCTTCTCAGCGTCGAGCGAGGCCACTACACCCGTCTCCCCCCGGCCGCTCTATCTATGTGCGTGAGTAGGCGTCTGATATTAATGTCTATGCCTCTGCCTGGCATAAAACCTGTTTGGTCACTATGGACAAGGGCCGTGATGACTAAGTTAGTCTGTTGGCCAGGATTTTGGCCAGTATTTTCGTGTCCACATTTAACAGTGATATAGGGCGGTATGACGAACACAAGGTGGGGTCTTTCCCCGGCTTGGGGATCACCACTATGATCGCCTCGCTCATGGTGTCGGGAAGTTTATCAATATGCGACGACGCAGAGAATAGATGGTGGAGTCTTTCAGAGAGCTCCGTAGCGTAGTGCTTATAGAATTCCGCCGGGATTCCATCCGGTCCCGGCGTCTTACCCACCTGCATAGATTTAAGCGCCCGAAGAATCTCCAGAACCGTGATAGGTGCGTCCATCCTATTTCGGTACGTTTCCGCGAGGATTGGTATATCTATGTCGGCCAAGTAGGTCGTTAGTTCTTCCTTACTGTAATCTGACCTAGAGGTGTAGAGAGATGTATAAAACTCCGCAAAACAGTTATTAATCCCATCTGGGGTGTGAAGCAACTGACCGGATTTGTCCCTGATATGTGAAATGCTCAACCCGCCTGCCTGTTCTCTGGAGAGCCAGGCCAGCATCCTCCCCGACCTCTCCCCCTGCTCAAAGATCCGCTGGGACTGAGCCAGCATTCTCTTCTGGGTGAGAGAGGTACGAAGATCAACAGCCTCCCTGGTCAGGATTTGCAGTTGCCGATAATGTTGGGGGTCCCGAGTGCGGACAAAAAGAGCCTCCGCGCAGACCGCCTCTCCCTCAGCTTTTTATAGCTCTGCTCTACATTCCCTGCGTATTTTGCCAATGATAGTCTGATAGTGCCCCCTCGTGGTAGCCTTAAAGGCATCCCAGACTACCGTGGCCCCTAGCCGAACCTGCATTCTCCTCCCAATAGCTGTTCAATTCGGTCCTAAAATGAGCATCCACAGCGGCATCTGAGATCCAGAACCTGGAAAGCCTCCATAGTCTAACCGCTGGTCCCAGGGAAAGATCCAATGTCAGAAACAGAGGTGCATGGTCCCATATCCCCCTGGGCAATATTTGTATGTCTACGACCCTTGGAAGGACTGGGCTCCGCGCAAAGACCAAGTCAATGCGGGAGAATGTTTTATGGGTGGCAGAGTGACATGTAAATGCCCGAGACCCGGGGTGTCTCCACCTCCAGACATCCGTCAGGCCATATGTGTCTGCCCAGGCAGCCAGCCCAGGTCCATGGTGTCCCCCCGGAGTCAGTCTGTCCATGTCTGGGTCAGGAACTAGATTAAAATCACCCAGGATAAGAGCATTATCAGAGGCAAATTTGGCCATCTTGCTAGTGATTTGGTTCAGCACCAGCAATGAGGCCGGCGGGGGCAAGTATAATCCCACAATGGTCCAGGTCATTGAGTAAATTGTCGCATGAATAATGACATACCTGCCGTCCGGGTCCAAGGCCAGATCCAGGAGCCGAAAGGGGAGGGACTTCAATACTAGGACACTTACCCCCCTGGCAAAACTAGAGTGGGTGGAGTGGTAATGGTACCCCACCCAGGGTTTTTTGAGGGAAAGAAGTCTACTGCCGATGAGGTGCGTTTCCTGGAGTACGCATATGTGTGGGTTATAACTTTGAAGAAATTGGAACACCAGGGATCGCTTAACCGGGGAGTTCAATCCCCTGGTGTTCCAGGATACAATGTTAAGTATAGACATGGATTCTGGGGGCAGTGGAAGGATCAGGATCATTGTGGAACCCTGCTCCCGGATTGGACCGCTGGACCCGGGACATACATATCCGAGAACAATGCAACACTGAAATATCAATATTTTTAGTAAACAAGTACAACAAAACTAAACAGAGAACAAACAGATAACCCCAATAACCATACATGAAAAAAAGAATTTGCGCAGCAACAATCTAAACTATTGTTAGAAATTAGCGCCCTTGAGTCACAACACAAGGCCAGTCTCGCTCAAGCCACACTACATAACCTAACAATGAAGAGGGAGGAGTTGAAGGCCATGTACCATGAGCAATGGAAACGGGAAGCCCGTAGGGTGTCACAAAAATTCCATGAATGGGGTAATAACCCGGGGAGGCTTTTGGCTAGTTCCCTACAACAGGCAAAAACCAGGGCTTTCATTGATAAAATTAAGACAGCTTCTGACGCTCTCACGCATGAGACCACAACTATAGCCAAGGAATTTCATGCTTTTTACCAACGCCTATACCAGTGATGGCGAACCTTGGCACCCCAGATGTTTTGGAACTACATTTCCCATGATGCTCAGCTACACTGCAGAGTGCAGGAGCATCATGGGAAATGTAGTTCCAAAACATCTGGAGTGCCAAGGTTCGCCATCACTGGCCTATACCATGTCCCTCACGCTGTGCCGGACTTGGTGGTTAGGAGAACTCTGATCCAAGAATATCTACAGCAGGCCAACTTGCCCAAACTGAACTCTGACGCCCTCACCTCATTGGAACGGAGAGTTTTCTGTCCAGGAGTTCAAAGTAGCACTGAAGGCTATGGCGAGTGGCAAGGCCCCTGGACCGGATGGCTTTACGGCCTTTTACTATAAGGCCTTTGCGGAGACCCTGCTGCCGCGTCTCACCTCTTATGCTAACACGATCTCACAGGGGGGGACACTCCGTCCGGAGACGCTGCATGCACATATCTCGGTGATTCCTAAGTCAGGGAAGGACCCTAGTTTATGCGGGAGTTATCGACCTATATCTCTCTTGAATCTAGACGCTAAACTGTATGCCAAAGTTATAGCAAACAGGCTTCTACCGCTACTTCCACGCTGGGTTTACAGTGATCAGACTGGGTTTATCCCGGGTAGGGAGGCACGCGACAATGCTCTCCGCACCCTGTCCCTGATAGCTTGTGCTAGGGGGTCCGCCCAGCCCACCCTGCTACTTTCTACAGACGCGGAAAAGGCGTTTGACAGGGTGGACTGGGAGTATCTCATGGCGACCCTGTCTCACTTGGGAATCAGCCAAACTTTTCTATCTCACATTTGAGCACTATACTATTCCCCTACAGCTCAAATTCGTGTTAATGGTACCCTAAGTGAATCATTTACACTCTATAATGGTACACGTCAGGGCTGCCCCCTCTCGCCGATTTTATTCGCTCTATCCCTGGAACCCTTCCTCTCTACAATTAGACACAATCCAAACATCCATGGGATCACTGTTGGTGATCGAGAACACAAATACGCTGCTTATGTGGATGATATTCTGTTCTACATACAACAACCCCTGATTTCCCTTCCCAATCTGATGTCTGCCTTCTCACAATTCGGTCTCATATCTAATTTTAGAATTAACATGTCCAAATCGGAGATTCTTAACGTCTCTATCCCTGGGGAAACTGTGGTTCGTCTTAGAGACTCCTTCCCTTTTAGCTGGCAAACACACAAAATGAAATATTTAGGCATCTACCTCACACCTAAACCCCAGACTCTATTTCGCGTTAACTATATACCCCTTCTTAATGCAATTCGAATGGACTTACAAAGATGGTCCCAAGTCGCACATTCGTGGTTAGGGAAAATTTGTGGGATTAAGATGAATATCCTACCCCGGATTCTGTTTTTATTCCAGATGATTCCAGTGGGTATTCCAGCTAGTTTTTTCACACTCATAGATTCACTGATTTGCAGATATGTTTGGAACGGAAAGCATCCGAGACTGTCCCGAGCCCTTCTAACCAGACCTAAACGGCTGGGGGGCCTGGCTTTACCTAACGTGAAACTTTACTTTTTAGCTGTTGTTTTCAACAGGATATCAGACTGGAAATATCACAAACATTCTAAACTATGGGTTGCCCTTGAATTGGCGCTCAGTGGCACGGACCTCTACACCCAAGTGTGGATTCCCAGGAAACATAGGTCGTTAGCACCTAGCTCCTCTCCTCTCACCTATTCTACTCTACGGATCTGGGACTCGATATGTAAACAGCACAAGTGGTTATATCACTCTCCCATTATGCCTCTGACGGGTCATAATTACTTCCCACCAGGAAACATTGACCCCAGAATTCATTCCTGGAATCTGGGTAATACACCACATCGCCAACCAGGATGGCATTGTGCCTTTATCTCAACTAATTCCTCCCTCACGGGCAACGCCCATGGATCACTGGACCTACCGTCAACTGGCTGCCTTTGTACACTCCCTGCCGAAACCATTGCGCTCACTGGCTGATTTAACACCAATTGAATCGGCCTTCACGGAGGACCAGCCGGCGGAGAGGCCTTTATCCTTTTTTTACCACGCTTTACAGCTTTTGTTGATTAAGGGCTTCCCCTCCTTTTTGTCTAATTGGGAGAAAGACCTGCGCAGCGAGGTTACGGAGGCACAAAAATCGACTATATTATCAATGGCTCATCTAACATCTACGGCCTCCCACACGGCAGAAGTGAACTATAAATTGTTAACGAGATGGCATTATACCCCAGCTGTCCTACATAAGTTGTTCCCTCAGACATCGTCTCTTTGTTGGAGAGGCTGTGGGGAACGTGCCACACATGCCCATATCTGGTGGTTCTGCCCACTCATACGGCCATACTGGCTAACTATTCTACATTGGATGAAAGTCATTCTGGGTTATGAGTTACCCAATGACCCATGGGTCATACTTTTTCATGGCACTGGCTCCCCAGCAGGATCCTATAGAAAATCTTTGACTCCACATTTGCTTAATGCTGCAAAGGCACTTATTCCACGTAGGTAGAAGCAACCCACGGCTCCCTCTTTACGTCAGTGGCTGATAGAGGTAGATCGCATGTATTATTTAGAGGATCTTACCTACTCTCTACAGAATAAATCGGACCTGGGGAAAAAGATTTGGTCCTGCTGGTTAGCCTTCAAGTGTACAAAGGGGTATACGGACATTATTTCACAAGATGGATAAGTTATTGTACTATCAGGTGTCCCATCTCTTTGGCGGGGATAGGGCCGAGGCAGACCCTTCCTCTCTCTTCCCCTTCCTCCCCTACCCTTTCTGGTTCTTGACCTTCTTCTCTCTATCTTTCCTTTCCACTCTTTTTCTCCCCTCGCTTCCTTTCTATTAGCTTGGTACGATGTTATTTGATTGGCGCACCAAGGGACTTTGCAGTCATGCAGTCGCAGTCCCAATTATTGGTTGGTCACTGCTCTTTTTGTTAAGCTGGTTGGCTTAGAACATAAACGGATATTTACTTTCGAGTTGCTAACACCTCGGTGTAATATGCCTTGCACTATAACATCTGCAGCCCCTGTCTTACTTTGCATTGTATACTGTATGTGCCAGGCTTCCTGTTATTGTTTCTTTGTTTTCTTCTTTTTCAATAAACATAAATTAAACAAAAAAAAATCAAAGGATTTCCTGAGCTTCTGAGTCTCCACCGAGTAGTCAGGGAAGATCATCAGTCTGGCATTCTGATACTGAAGGTCACCGACCGCTCTAGAAGCGTGGAGAACTGCATCTTGGTCTCTAAAATTAAAGAGGCGGAGGATGAAGGTTCGCGGGGGGGCTCCAGGAGGCCCCGGTTTAGGTGGTACACGGTGTGCCCTTTCCACTGCGTAGTGAGGCGAGAAACGAGCATCAGGGAGGAGGTCCCGCAGCATGCCCTTCACAAAGAAGGTGGGGTTGTTCCCCTCAGCCCCCTCTGGGAGGCCGACAATGCAGAGATTATTGCGCCGGTTCCTATTCTCGGCATCTTCAGCTCTGTATTCCAAGGCTTTAACTTTAGTTTGAAGGGTGCGAAGTGCAGCTCCATGTTCGGACACTGTGTCTTCAGTATTGCTCACCCTTTGCTCGGTCTCAGTAACCCTGGATCTGAGTTTGTCTATATCCTGTCTGATAAGACCCATATCCAACTGCATGGCTTCCATTTTGGCTGTTAGGGTGGTTTGACAAGTGGCAATGGCCACCATGACCTCCGCCAACCAGGGAGGCCGGGACTCGGCTGGATCCATGGGGGCCATCTGGGAAGCTCTATGGGCACTCCGTGTGGTACGGGTCTCCTCCTGGGGGACCAAGTCTGCCCGGGGGGGGTCTGGCTGGGATGGAAAAGACAGACGCTTGTCCCCTTTACTAAAATTCTTGCCTGAGTTCTGGCGCCTCATTCAGATGGAGTGGCGCAGGACAAGTCCAGGTGGGTTCAGAGAGCCTCCACCGGCAGATCTCTGATGCCCCGGCTGTAGAGTCCAGGTGTCTTCGGGCCGTGAAGGGAGGGCTGTGGTGTGTGTGGGCAGAAGGGCCCGTTCCCGTGCCCAGGGCCGCCCTTGGTCCGTCGGCTGGGGTTCTCCAGGACAGCTGGGGCGTTAAAGAAGTCCCCCGCCCGGTTTCACCCTGCAGGGGCCGTCAGGGGGGCCGCCCCCGAACTAATCGATGTCCCAGAGGGCCCTGTATACTGGGGGGGCGGGGGGGTCAGCAACCTCCCCAAGACAGGGCCCCTCTCCTCCCTATATGATGTGCAGGCTAGGCAGGGGACCTCACCTCAGAGCAGGGGGGGATTGCAGTTTGGAGCCCCCGGGCAGTCCGCAGGCCATCAGGAAAGGCCCCGGTCGTGGCCTACTCGCCTCCGGATGTCCAGGCTCTGCCCCACCTCGTATGGGGTCCGCCACAGGCCGTAGGGGGCGTCACTCCGGGAGTGCTGCAGTTGCTCGGGCGGGGGCCGTCAGGAAAGGCCGCGGTCGCGGCCTACTCACCGCCGGAGGTCCGGATTCCGTGTCTGGGCCGCAATCATCCGTCAGGCAGGGGTCCACCCTCTGTGCAGCCACCGGTCTCGGGGGTCCCGAATCGATCCTCTGCGGACACCGCGCTCCGCCGCTCGGGCAGGGGCCGCCAGGAAAGGCCGCGTCTGCGGCCTAAAACATTGTCAAGGCCGCGGAGCGGCCGGTAGAGCGCGGTGCCCTCAGTCCTCTCTCGCTGGGCCACGGGGCTAACAGACACCAACAACGGGCTCCGGAGGGGCTGAATGTGGAGGAGGAAAGACAATCCTGGATCCGGGAAAGTTTACCAGAAGCGGAGCTCACTAAAAAAGCAGCCGCTCACAGTGCCATCCTGGCTACGCCCACCCTGGCTGCGCCCCCCGGCCTGGCACTTTATGCAGGCCACCCTGGAACATATAGGTCTTGGCCCCAACATGATGAGCTGGGTAATTTTGCTTTACTCCACGCCGTCGGCAGTGGTACGGGTGAACGAGTGGTGCTCGGACTCTTTCCCCATCACTAATGAGACGAGGCAGGGGTGCCCTCTGTCTCCCCTAATTTTTATTCTGACACTGGAACCCCTTATGTGTCACGTTCGGAATGACCCGAATATTACTGGCATATCCAAACCCTCGGCACACCACAAAATTGCGGCGTACGCTGACGATCTAATTTTTTCCGTCTCCAATCCACACATTTTGCTTCCCAATATACTCGCGTCTCTCCGGCGATACGGCAGCCTATCAAACTATAAAATCAATTGCGCCAAGTCGGCTGTATTGAATAATATCGGTCCCGGATGGTGAGGACAAGAGGCCTGGTTCGGGCGCTGTAATGCATTCAAAATGACGGCCCTCCAGCGGATCTTATACTTGTTCCAGACATTACCGATCCGGTTACCCCCAATTTTTTTCAGACAACTGCAGGTGCTGCTCCGGGACTTTATTTGGGCGCGCAAACCGCCCAGAGCCCGTTTGCAATTGCTTGCCAGACCAACGGACAAGGGGGGTCTGGGTCTCCCAGATCTGAGACAATACTACAGAGCGACTCTGCTAGCGAGAGTCGTTGATTGGCATTGTAATGGCCCACACAAGCAGTGGGTGGAGATGGAGATTGAGGATGGATCCATTCCCCTATTGACCTCTCCGTGGCTCCTGTCCTCCCTACCAAAAGACCTCAGAGATCACACCATAGTGGGAGCTACGTTGGCTGTTGTGCGGAAGTTGTTCCGCTGCACACACATTGCTCCCCTGCCGTCACCAATGACTCCGGTTATAGGTAATCCAGACTTCCCACCGGGATTTACCAACAAGAAACTGCGACAGTTGACAGTGGTGGGGAAACAGCGTCTGGGAGAGGTGTGGCCCTCGGGAGGTCTCCCGACCACGCAAACTGTCGCCGAGCTTTCTGACCCTCCGCTTGACTTGTTTAGTGCTTATCAACTTTGTCACTTTCTTCTGGCCATACAAAGAACCCCTACACTCCTAGAGACCTGACGCCCTATGAATCCATCTGTCACAAAAGGGAACCTGTGCGACACACCCTCTCCCTCCTGTACAACCTATTGAGTAGTCAGGAGGAGGAGTCGACCCCACCATTTATCCACAAACGGGAGAGGGACTTAGGCATCACATTTACCCCACAACAGATAGGGAAGATCCTGACCTTAGTACATAAAGCTTCCATCGCAAACCAATATCAAGAATCAGGATACAAGATAGTCTCACGCTGGTATAGAGTCCCATACCTTCTGAATAAAATGAATAGATCGATCCCGGATGTTTGTTGGAGGTGCAATTCAGATACGGGGACCATGGGACACATTTTCTGGGCATGCCTGGCCTTGAGGAACTTTTGGGTGGAGGTGACCGGGACGATAAAAACTCTCACAAATGTAGATATCGCAGACAACCCAGCAGCGTGCCTTCTACACTTGACCGAACAGCCTATTCGAAAATACAAAAAAAACCCTCACGATGCAACTCCTGAACGCCGCCCGGCCTGCATTCCCACACTGTGGAGGCAGCCTCAGCCCCCATCCAAGGTGCTGTGGTATTCCAAAGTCAATCATATTCTCCGGATGGAAGAATTGACCGCCACCCTTCACAACACTGAAGAGGCATTTAGTGGTACATAGAGGCCCTGGAGGTATTTTACTGGTACTCGAGACTACATTCGGGAGGTGAGCAGCGTCCCTGTCCCAGAAAACGACTGAACATCTAACGTTTACCTACATAGGCCATGTCTGCCCTGGGTGGCATCCCCCCTCCCTTTTTGTCTTTATTTTTCTTTTTTTCCCCGCCGCCATCCCCCCCTCCTCTCTCTCCGTCTTTGCACTCTCTTCTCCCCCTGTCCTCCCTTTTGACTATGCCTTGTCTCCTTACTAGCCTACGGGACCCAGAAGAACCCCAGGGTTCTGGACACGACCGGCTCATATTTTACTCTGGTTCCCATAGGTCATGATAAGCTGGCTCGCTGTGGTCCCAGTTGTTCTCCATGATTACATTTGTCCGAACGGAGCTGCACTAGTTATACTGTACTACATGTCGGAGATGGGGTTTCTCTCTTTTCTGCATGAAGCTGTAGGACTCCCCTCTGAGAACCCAGAGTTATTTGGCTGCCTATTTTTTGTTACCATGTAATTGTGATCCTGGGTCATGCTGTATGGTTGACTGTTATATTTATGTTGTTCTACTTATACTTAATAAAAGAATAAAAAAAAATAAAAAAAAATAAGTCAATGCCAACAACTTAAAAAAAAAGCCTATGGCATCGAGAAATCCCAGGCGGTCTCCCATCCAGGTACTAACCAGGTCCCAACCCTGCTTAGCCTCTGAGATCAAATGAGATTTGGCTCTTTCAGGGTGATGCAGCCATAGTAGATTTTTTCAGGCACGCTCAACCCTCTTGACAAACGCCAAGATGGTCACCTTGGGAAACAAACAAAAAAAACAAGTCAACGCCAACAACATAAAAAGAAGCCTACAGCACCTAGTATTCCAAGGCGGTCTCCCATCCAGGTATTAACAAGGCGCGACCCTTTCTAGCCTCTGAGATCAGCGGAGATTGGGCGCTTTCAGGGTGATGTGCCCATAGGCAATCTCTTTGGGCACTCTCATCCCTCTTGAAAAATGCCAAGATAGTCACCCTGGGAAACAAGGTAAAAAAAACAGGTCAACGCCAACAACATAAAAAGAAGAATACGGCACCTGGTATTCCAAGGCCGTCTCCCATTCAAGTACTAACTAGGCCCAACCCTTCTTAGCCTCTGAGATCAGAAGAGATAGGGTGCTTTCAGGGTGATGCGGCTGTAAGCGATCTCTTTAGGCACTCTCAACCCTCTTGACAAATGCCAAGATGATAACTTTGGGAAACAAGCGAACAAAACAGGTCAACACCAACAACATAAAAAGAAGCCTGCGGCATCTGGAAAACCCAGGCGGTCTCCCATCCAGGTACAAACCAGGCCCAACCCTGCTTAGCCTCTGAAACCAAACGAGATTGGGCACTTTCAGGATGTTGTGCCCATAGGCAATTTCTTTGTGCACTCTCAACCCTCTTGACACATGCCAAGATGGTCACCTTGGGAAAAAAAACAGGTCAACGCCGACAACATAATGAGAAGCCTACGGCACCTGGTATTCCCAGGCTGTCTCCCATCCAGGTACTAACCAGGCCCATCGCTGCTTAGCCTCCGAGATCAGATGAGATTGGGCTCTTTCAGGGTGATTTGGCAGTAGGCACTCTCTTTGGGCACTCTGAAGCCTCTTGACAAAGGCCAAGATGGTCACCTTGGGAAACAAGCTAAAAAAAACAGGTCAAAGCCAACAACATAAAAAGAAGCCTACGGCATCCAGTATTCCCAGGCGATCTCCCAATCAAGACACTAACCAGACCAGATCCTTCTATGGCACCTGGTCTTCCCAGGCAGTCTCCCATCCAGGTACTAACCAGGCCTGACGCTGCTTAGCCTCTGAAATCAGACGAGATCGGGTGCTTTCAGGTTGATGTGGCCGTAAGCGTTCTCTTCAAGACACGCCCAACCCTCTTGACAAACGCCAAGATGGTCGCCTTGAGAAACAAGCGAAAAAAACAGGTCAAAGCAAACAACATAAAAAGAAGCCTATGGGCTTACAGCGGACCTTAAAAGATGGGACCCACTAGCTCTGTCATGGTTCGGACGCTGTAATGTGTTGAAGATGAACACGATGCCACGACTTCTGTATCTACTACAAGCCTTACCTATCAAAATACCCCAGACTTTCTTTCATACGGTTTGCTCAATCTTTATCAAGTTCCTCTGGCGCGGCAAACATACGCGTATTGGTAGGGCAATGCTATTGCGACCAAAATTGCGGGGAGGTATTGGCTTCCCGGAACCCTGCTCTATATTACACAGCGACGCACATGACACGGGTGGTTGACTGGTGCCGGCATGGGGAACTGAAGCTATTAGTCAAGCTAGAGCAGGAGATGGCGCGGGTTCCACTGGCTGGTCTGCCTTGGGCGGGGAGGCCATTGGAGCCCTGTGTGACTACTCACCCGTTAATTGGCCCCTCGCTCGTCGAGATGGATAGTTTTTTTCACCTTTCCCACCTGACTAACTTCCCTTCTCCTATGACCCCAATTATTGGGCATCCTAGATTCCCTCCGGGCCTGTCTGACCAGGCCTTTACCAGGCAAGCCCCGAAAGGGCTTCTGAGAGCAGCCCTATTTCTTGGACCCACGGGCTGGATTCCCACGGGGACCATACTGCTAGAGCAAGTACCTGTTGCATTGGATAGCTGGAGAGCTAGACAGCTCATCCATTTCCTCGGATCACTACCTAACCATTCGTTCTTCTCTAGACAATTCCACACCTTCGAGGAACTTTGCCTGGATGATTACCCAATTCGTGGTTCCCTCTCTAGGTCCTACCAAATCCTGACAGACACACAATCCTCCACGGATCCGCCCTTCCTAGCTAAATGGAAAAGGGACTTACAAACTACATTCTCCAAACCACAGAAGGACAGAATACTCTTTTTCACCCATAAGTCGTCACTCTGCAGTAAATATCAGGAGATCTCATATAAGCGGATCACACGCTGGTATCGTACACCGGTGGTGTTGGCCAAAATATTCCCCGGTCAATCTGACCGCTGCTGGCGCAGTGAGCAACAGGCTGGCACCATTCTCCACATTTTCTCGGAATGCCCTAAATTACAAACATTCTGGCAGCCTGTCCTGAGACTCATCCACAAGTTCACAGACATTTCCTTAGCCAATGATCCCGCAGCAATTCTTCTCAATCTAACTCCTATGTCAAGAAAGCGTTATCATAAGTCCTTACTTAAACATCTCCTCAATGCAGCTAGGGCCTGCATCCCAAGTCAGTGGAAACAGCAATCTGCTCCAACGGTGACCCAGTGGTTCGCAAGGGTAAATGATATTGAATGAATGGAAGACCTGACTGCCACAATGAGGGATAAAACGGAGGAGCATGGGAACAGATTGTTCTACTGGACCCAGTTTCGCTTTTCGGAAGAATACCTCCGCGAGACATAGTAAGCTCATGGTGATCGTTGGAGATCGCTGTTCCAAACGTTGGACAGCTGATGAGCTTGTGAGCCGAGGGCGTCTCTTGCTCCCTGGGAGGGGACCCCAGGGGACCCCACCCTATCCACTCTACCCACGACACCCCCTTACCCCTTCTTTTCCTTTTCTGCCATTTCCTTCCCCAATCTTCTCTTTCCCCTTCTCCCTCCTTTCAGTTCTACTATTTCCCTTCTTAACTCAAAAAAGGTAAAAGAAAATGGTATGTTCCGACCCCATTTGACTACTACACAATACTCTTCCCCTATCTATGGATATCTAAACTCTTCGAAGGTAGCAGGGCTAGTATAAATAATATTTTAAGTGGTAGAGGATCCCAACGAGATGGAGCTTTAATCTCATCTTGATATGACCGCAAAGCTGTACACGTGCTATTCTCCTCGGACTTCTTAAAATTGGCTCTGATATCCATGCAATATGATCGTTTGTTTGAAACTATTTGTATCACACATTCTGTGAAGTTGCCTTTGCATTGTATGTCGCATACTAGTATATATAAAAAAAAAAAAAGAAGCCTATGGCACCTGGTATTCCCAGGCGGTCTCCCATCCAGGTACTAACCAGGCCCGCTTTCAGGGTGATGGGGCCGTAGGTGATCTCTTCGGGCACTCTCAACCCTGTTGACAAACGCCAAGATGATCACCTTGGGAAACAAGTGGAAAAAAAAACAGGTCAAGGCCAACAACATAAAAGAAGCCTACAGCACCTAGTATTCCCTGGTGGTCTCCAATCCAGGTACTAGCAAGGTCCAACCGTGTTTAGCTTCTGAGATCAGAGGAGATCGGGCCCTTTCAGGGTTATGTGCCCATAGGCAATCTCTTTGGGCATTCTCAACCCTCTTGACAAATGCCAAGATAGTCACCTTGAGATACAAGTGAAAAAAAACAGGTCAATGTCAACAACATGAAAAGAAGAAAACGGCACCTGGTATTCCAACGCCATCTCCCATCCAGGTACTAACTAGGCCCAACCCTTCTTAGCCTCAGAGAAGAGAAGAGATAGGGCTCTTTCAGGGTGATGCTGCTGTAAGCGATCTCTTTGGGCACTCTCAACCCTCTTGACAAATGCCAAGATGGTCACCTTGGGAAACAAGCGAAAAAAAAAAACGAATCAACGCCAACAACATAAAAATAAGCTTACAATAACTGGTATTCCTAGGTGGTCTCCCATCCAGGTACTAACCAGGCCCGACTCTTCTTAGCCTCCAAGATCAGACGAGATTGGGTGCTTTCAGAGTGATGTGGCCATAGGCAATGTCTTCAGGCACTCTCAACCCTCTTGACAAACACCAAGATGGTCACTTTGGGAAACAAGTGAAAAAAAAACAGGTCAACGCCAACAACATAAAAAGAAGTCTACGACACCTGGTATTCCCAGGCGGTCTCCCATCCAGGTACTAACAAGGCCCGACTCTTCTTAGCCTCCAACATCAAACGAGATCGGGTGCTTTCAGGGTGATGTGCCCGTAGGCAATCTCTTCAGGCACTTTCAACCCTCTTGACAAACGCCAAGATGGTCACCTTAGAGACAATACGGTCCGAGTCCTCAATTTAATCCATGCGGCGCATGTACAGGGAAGGCCCTTGCTTATGTTGTCAACGGACGCGGAGAAGGCCTTTGACAGGGTGGCCTGGCACTTTATGCAGGCCACCCTGGAACATATAGGTCTTGGCCCCAACATGATGAGCTGGGTAATGTCGCTTTACTCCACACCGTCGGCAGCGGTACGGGTGAACTAGTGGTGCTCGGACTCTTACCCCATCACTAATGGGACGAGGCAGGGGTGCCCTCTGTCTCCCCTAATTTTTATTCTGACACTGGAACCACTTATGTGTCACGTTCGGAATGACCCGAATATTACTGGCATATCCAAACCCTCGGCACACCACAAAATTGCGGCGTACGCTGACGATCTAATTTTTTTCGTCTCCAATCCACACATTTTGCTTCCCAATATACTCGCGTTCTCTCCGGCGATACGGCAGCCTATCAAACTATAAAATCAATTGCGCCAAGTCGGCTGTATTGAATATATCGGTCCCGGATGGTGAGGCCAAGAGGCTCCGCTCCGCTTTTCCATTCTACTGGGCTGAAAAATCTATACGTTACCTGGGCGTTGACATCGCAGCGGATTTGGCGCAATTGTACCCGCTTAATTTTGTCCCTCGCCTGAATAGACTGAAATCTGATTTGGGAAACTGGCATGCTTTAACACTGACCTGGATAGGGCGCTGTAATGCATTCAAAATGACGGCCCTCCCGCGGATCTTATACTTTTTCCAGACATTACCGATCCGGTTACCCCCAATTTTTTTCAGACAACTGCAGGTGCTGCTCCGGGACTTTATTTGGGCGCGCAAACCGTCCAGAGCCCGTTTGCAATTGCTTGCCAGACCAAAGGACAAGGGTGGTCTGGGTCTCCCAGATCTGAGACAATACTACAGAGCGACTCTGCTAGCGAGAGTCGTTGATTGGCATTGTAATGGCCCACACAGGCAGTGGGTGGAGATGGAAATTGAGGATGGATCCATTCCCCTATTGACCTCCCCGTGGCTCCTGTCCTCCCTACCAAAAGACCTCAGAGATCACCCCGTAGTGGGAGCTACGTTGGCTGTTGTGCGGAGGTTGTTCCGCTGCACACACATTGCTCCCCTGCCGTCACCAATGACTCCGGTTATAGGTAATCCAGACTTCCCACCGGGATTTACCAACAAGAAACTGCGACAGTTGACAGTGGTGGGGAAACAGTGTCTGGGAGAGGTGTGGCCCTCGGGAGGTCTCCCGACCACGCAAACTGTCGCCGAGCTTTCTGACCCTCCGCTTGACTTGTTTAGTGCTTATCAACTTCATCACTTTCTTCTGGCCATACAAAGGGCCCCCTACACTCCTAGAGACCTGACGCCCTATGAATCCATCTGTCACAAAAGGGAACCTGTGCGACACACCCTCTCCCTCCTGAACAACCTATTGAGTAGTCAGGAGGAGGAGTCGACCCCACCATTTATCCACAATTGGGAGAGGGACTTAGGCATCACATTTACCCCACAACAGATAGGGAAGATCCTGACCTTAGTATATAAAGCTTCCATCGCAAACCAATATCAACGCTGGTATAGAGTCCCATACCTTCTGAATAAAATTAATAGATCGATCCTGGATGTTTGTTGGAGGTGCAATTCAGATACCGGGACCATGGGACACATTTTCTAGGCATGCCCGGCCTTGAGGAACTTTTGGGTGGAGGTGACCGGGACGATAAAAACTCTCACAAATGTAGATATCACAGACAACCCAGCAGCGTGCCTTCTACACTTGACCGAACAGCCTGTTCGAAAATACAAAAAAACCCTCACGATGCAACTCCTGAACGCCGCCCGGGCCTGCATTCCCACACTGTGGAGGCAGCCTCAGCCCCCATCCAAGGTGCTGTGGTATTCCAAAGTCAATCATATTCTCCGGATGGAAGAATTGACCGCCACCCTTCACAACACTGAAGAGACATTTAGTGTTACATGGAGGCCCTGGAGGTATTTTACTGGTACTCGAGACTACATTCGGGAGGTGAGCAGTGCCCCTGTCCCAGAAAATGACTGAACATCTAACGTTTACCTACGTAGGCCATGTCTGCCCTGGGTGGCATCCCCCCCCTCCCATTTTGTCTTTATTTTTCTTTTTTTCCCTGCCGCCATCCCCCCCTCCTCTCTCTCCGTCTTTGCACTCTCTTCTCCCCCGTCCTCCCTTTTGACTATGCCTTGTCTCCTTCGGGATCCAGAAGAACCCCAGGGTTCTGGACACGACCGGCTCATATTTTAATCTGGTTCACATAAGTCATGATAAGCTGGCTCGCTGTGGTCCCAGTTGTTCTCCATGATTACATTTGTCCGAACGGAGCTGCACTATTTATACTGTACTACATGTCGGAGGTGGGGTTTCTCTCTTTTCTGCATGAAACTGTAGGACTCCCCTCTGAGAACCCAGAGTTATTTGGCTGCCTATTTTTTGTTACCATGTAATTGTGACCCTGGGTCATGCTGTATGGTTGACTGTTATATTTATGTTGTTCTACTTATACTTAATAAAAGAATAAAAAATAAAAAAAAAAGTAAATGCCAACAACTTAAAAAAAAAGCCTATGGCATCGAGAAATCCCAGGCGGTCTCCCATCCAGGTACTAACCAGGTCCCAACCCTGCTTAGCCTCTGAGATCAAATGAGATTTGGCTCTTTCAGGGTGAACAGTCATAGTAGATTTTTTCAGGCACGCTCAACCCTCTTGACAAATGCCAAGATGGTCACCTTGGGAAACAAACAAAAAAAACAAGTCAACACCAACAACATAAAAAGAAACCTACAGCACCTAGTACTCCCAGGCGGTCTCCCATCCAGGTATTAACAAGGCGCGACCCTTTCTAGCCTCTGAGATCAGCAGAGATTGGGCACTTTCAGGGTGATGTGGCCATAGGCAATCTCTTTGGGCACTCTCATCCCTCTTGAAAAATGCCAAGATAGTCACCCTGGGAAACAAGCAAAAAAAAACAGGTCAACGCCAACAACATAAAAAGAAGAATACGGCACCTGGTCATCTTGAGAAACAAGCGAAAAAAAACAAGTCATTGCCAACATTGGAGGCTAAGCAGGGTTGGGCAATCAGTTTCCTTGCCTGAAATAAGCATCTCAGAACTGCCATCTGGCTGCTTCCTGGGTTTCCAACTCCTTCAACTAATCCCAGGAGACAATACTTCGCCTCCATCCTGGTGCAGTTTCCAAACACCCGATCAATGGTTCCTGTCACCTCCGTCCAGTAGCGGATCAACTTCGGGCATCTCCAAAACATGTGCATCATGTCTCCCCCCATGTTCCCGCACCGGGGGCAACTTTCGTCCGGCCGTTCGGCCAAATTGAAAAAGTTTACGAGGAGCATAATAAGTTCCATTTAATAAGAACAGATGTAACATCCTCTGTGAGGAGAGCCACAATTCCCCACAGGCAGGATTCATGTGGCCAATTATAGCTCAGAGGGATTTAGTACACACCCCACACTATATAAGGCCACCAGCGTGGTGGCCTTGTATAGTGTGTTGCGGTGGTCAGGGAAAGAGGACGATAGGCAGGTGGGTGTTATGTACAGTACACACCTGAAGCTACCCTTTATTACTGGTGTTCAATTTCTGCAATACATGCATCTGCAGTGCAGAAGTTAGAGTGGGTGTTGTGTGCCTCCTGCACAGTATACACCTTATTGCTGGTGTTCTGTTTCTGTAATACAGGAACCTAGCACTGTTAAAGTGTAGGGTGTACAGAGAAGCTGGTATATATAGAAGACTACAGCATACAGAAGAAAGGCTAGTGAATACAGAATACAGAATACAGACTCGTGTATGTAGATAGGCTTGAGTATACAGAGATGCTAGAGTAAACAGTGAGGCTGGGGTACACAGAGAGGCTAGTTTAAAGAGAGGCTAGTATATACAAAGATGTTAGTGTATATAGAGAGGTTAGTGTATAGAGAGAGTCGAGTGTATACAGATAGGACAGTGCATATAGAGAGACTAGTGTATACAGAAGACAGGCTTGGGTATACATCCAAGCTGACAGTGTATACAGAAGACTGGGTAGTGTATAAAGAGAGTCTAGTGGGTACAGAAGACAGGCTGGTGTATCCTAGCTAGTTTTTACAGTCTAGTGTATACAGAAGATATGCTGTGGTATACAGAGGGTTTAGTGTATTCAGAGAGTCTAGTGTATACAGTCGGCGAGTGTATACATAAGACTGGCTAGTTTACACAGTGTTTACAGAGATGCAAGGGTGTACAGAGAAGCTGGTATATATAGAAGGCTACAGCATACAGAAGAAAGGCTAGTGAATACAGAATACAGTCTCGTGTATGTAGATAGGCTTGAGTATACAGAGATGCTAGAGTAAACAGTGAGGCTGGGGTACACAGAGAGGCTAGTTTAAAGAGAGACTAGTATATACAAAGATGTTAGTGTATATAGAGAGGTTAGTGTATAGAGAGGGTCGAGTGTATACAGAAAGGACAGTGCATATAGGGAAACTAGTGTATACAGAAGACAGTCTTCGGTATACATCAAAGCTGAAAGTGTATACAGAAGACTGGGTAGTGCATACAGAGAGTCTAGTGGGTAAAGAAGACAGGCTGGTGTATTCTAGCTAGTTTTTACAGTCTAGTGTATACAGAAGACAGGCCGTGGTATACAGAGGGTTTAGTGTATTCAGAGAGTCTAGTGTATACAGTCGGTGAGTGTATACATAATACTGGCCAGTTCACACAGTGTTTACAGAGATGCAAGGGTGTACAGAGAAGCTAATATATATGGAAGACTACAGCATACAGAAGAAAGGCTCTACGGAGAGGCTAGTGTATGCAGAAGACAGGCTAGGGCATACAGAAGACAGAAGACGGGCTAGTGTATTCAGAACATAGGCTAGTGTATATCGAAGACATGCTATTGTATTGTATGCAGAAGACCGGCTAGTGTAAACATGCTGATGTATATAGAGAGGCTAGTGAATTTAGAGGGTAGGCTAAGTGATAACAGAAGACAATCTGGGCTATACAGAGACATTTCATCATTTCATCTAGCTCACATCTCTAATGCAGTTTGTCTCATTGCCATGTTATGTCTTTTCATTCTTATGCTAAATATAGATTATACTCACTACACGATTTTAATCATCCACATCAAGCATGCAATAAAACTATCATACATCAAAATGAACCATGTACTCTTTTGCTCTATTTTGCATATTTGTAATTCTCCACATCAACTGTCACATTGAGTATGTGACAGTCCTGACACACCATCCTGACTTATTTTGCTTTTTTTCTTATTAGAAATAGAGAGTTCTACCTCAAAATCCGGTTAAATCTACTCACTTCGATGAGTTCTACCGCTAATTGTACGGTAATGCAAAATGTTCACAAAACCATCCATTTGCTACCAGACATGCTGCACATACTAAGAGTAATGTAACTATCGCTCGCTAACGATGTAAACAGTTTTATTGCTTTTCTGACATTAACCGAGTATCTCTGACATTAACTGAGTATCTCTCTGCACTATGATCTTAATAATAATAATAATAGGATTGTGTAATGCAAAGATCAACTAGTCTAATATAAGCTTTCTCATTGGTACCTGCATATTCTTTAAATTTAGACTAACGCAACTATTTCACGGCCATTTTCAAGCTAAGCTTTCAATCTCTTACCGTTGAACAGCGATACTTCCTCCCTGCAATATTAAGCCATTTAAATGTCCTATTGGTCGCCTGTATTATACAACTCTCTGAAAAACATATATGTAGAGAATAAAACTAGTCTTACATCTTAATAAAACAGTTTTTTTGCTCAACCAGTATCTCAGAACATAAGCAAATAAACGTTTCCACTGTTTGACTCTATTTTCTGTATTGCCTCTTTTTCTCCACCTTAACTGTCACAGTTAAAACACAGTGACAAAACATTTCTTTTTACCGCAGCAAAATGTGAGAAAAGCAGTGTAAGCCGTCTTTCTGCCATATGCTTCAGAAAATTTATGTACCGCTTTTAAATCCATATCAATTCCACATAACAGTGAACCTTCTTAAAATTTTAACATTTACTGATTATATATTTTTTTGCAATACATTTTTATTGTGGTATACAAGAGTAAATAAAAAAATATATATAATGGAACAATAAAATAACAATACAAACTTACAATAAGCATAAATAAAATGGACATGCATTTAAAAAAAAAAAATGAGAAAATTTATGTAGGGAAAGTGGAGTTTTGTACCACCTAGAGAAAATTTTAAAACAATTTTCCTGAGTAGAAACATTAATGGAACCTTTATGTATATAGGAATAAATCTTACTCCATTCTTTACTTGAAAGATCAAGAGAGAGATCTTGCTCCCATCGTTGACTGGCAACATTGGATTTGGAGTCAATATCAGAGAAAAAAAAAGAATACATTTTAGAAATAACGTGTTTTTGAGGTTCAGTTTGAGAGCATAGTACTTCAAAGGAGGTTAGTGATTTTGTAAAAGCTATACGTTTGAGAGGGTTCTTTAAAAAAATGTCATATTTGAAAGTATAGCCAGAAAGGGAAAGAACAACTTGAAGTCTGTAAATGTAAATCTGATAAATTTAAAAACGAACCATCATGAAAAAATTGCATGGCCCTAACTATTTTATGGGGCCAATTAGACTTGAAAAAAGAGTTTAAAATACCTGGCGGGAAGTCAGGATTATCACATTTTACAAGCTTGATTGAATATTTTTATAGTATTGTGAATGAGAGGATGTAGTCGTCAAGTGTGTGGTATATGAGCGGGAGAAATCCAAGGTAGTTGGTGAAGGGGAATATTAGTAAATGAATGTTGAATGGATATCCAATCTTTAATAGAAGAGTGAATATTCCAGTCAACTATTCTTGATAGGTGACAGGCCCAATAATATTTAGAAAAATTTGGAAGACCAATACCCCCTTTCAATTTAGGCATGGTCAGTCTATCAAAACTAATTCTTGGTCTGAGTTTACCCCACAGAAATAAAGAGCAAGCACTCCGGAGTGAGGCAAAATAGGCGCGTGGTAGCTTAATGGGTATAGTTTGAAAAAGATAAAGAAGTCTTGGAAGGATGTTCATTTTTATTATAGGAGCTTTACCAAACCAGGAAAATATACCAGTGGACCAAGAATGTAAGTCTTTTTGTATATCTTGGAGGATGGGAACGTAATTTTTAAAGTAGAGTTTAGACAAATGAGAGGGTAATTGTATACCAAGGTAAGTGATTGAATCAGTATTCCATTTAAAAGGAAATTTTGATTTACATCGGGAAATATCATCAGCTTCTAGAGATATATTCAGAGCTTCGGATTAATTGAAATTTATTTGAAGATTAGATAGAAGTTTAAATGTGGCAAAGTCTTTAAGCAAGGATGGAATAGAAATATGAGGATTAGTAAGAAATAACAGAATGTCATCAGCAAAAGCTGCTAGTTTATAAGTGTTGTGGGCGATAGTAATTCCATGGATGTCAGGATTAGAATTGAGACAATGAAGTAAAGGTTCAAGAGTGCCGATTGGAAATTGGAAAGGCATTCGATAGGTGGCCATTAACTCTCACTCTCGCAGTCGGGGAGGACTATAATGCATGAATAAATTGCAACATGCGTTCGGGGAGACCAAATATTTTGAGAGCTTCAAACATATAATCCCAGGCCACTCTAGCGAACGCCTTCTCCGCATTCAAAGATAAGAAAAAAACACGTTGTTGTGAGGAAGACAACCAATGACGTAGATTAATAGCTTTCGTTGTATTATCTTTTGCTTCTCTACCTGGAATGAAGCCTACTTGGTCTATTGAAATTAATGTGGGCAAGAAGGGTAAAAGACGATTGGCCAAAATGTTTGCATAAATCTTCAGATCCACATTCAGCAATGAAATTGGACGGTAATTAGAAACAAGGGATGGATCTTTATGAGGTTTAGAAATAACTGTTATATGAGCAGTAAGTAAATCAGGCGTGTGAGATTTGTGTAAAGATAAGAAATTAAAAGCATTTAGAAAATGTGGGCGGAGGATTTCTATAAAAGATTTGTAATAGCCCGAAGTTAGACCATCAGGTCCAGGACTCTTTCCAGGTTTTAACTGTTGAAGAGCCATATCAAGTTCTTTAGAAGAAATAGGTTGTGCTATAGTGAGAGAGTCTTGTTCAGAAAGTTTTCTCGTGGTATATTTAGATAAAAAATCTTGAATTTTTTTTTTATTCGGGTGTTTCGTTCAGAGTCTGAAATGGAGGGCAATAAATTGTATAGACGTGTGTAATAATTAACAAAGTGATTAGCAATATCAGTATTAGTAACTAAGGTGAGGGAATGAACAGTAGAACGTCTCTTCTTGAGTCTCAAAGCATTTGCTAATAGTTTCCCTGCTTTGTTCCCGTATTCATAAAAACGTTTTTGATTTAATATGTAATTGCGTTTATATTGATTGTGCAATTCGGCTAACACATCTTTTTTAGCTTGAATAAGATCATTTAAAGAGGAAATAGCCTGTGAAGAGTTATGTGCCATTTCCAAATGGCGAATACGAGATGTCAAGTTATTGCTTTTCTTTTTTGCGTTTTGTGGAAAGTGCAATAAAGTAACCTCTTATAACGCATTTGTGCGCTTCCCAGGATACTAAAGGTGAAACATCGGGAGAGGTATTTTCAGCAAAATATTGATTCAGTCTCTCAACAAGGATGGGAGCAAATCTGTTATCTGTGAGAACGGAGGGATCTAGACGCCAGATAGATGGTGTTGAAAGTACATCAGGAAATGACATGGACATGGAAATAGGGTGATGATCAGAAAAAAACATAGGATCAATAGTGGCAGAAGTGAGGAAAGGAAAGAAAGAAAATAAGATAGTCAAGTCTAGAGTAACGTTTATGTGGTGCAGAATAAAAGGTGTAATCTTTCATTGTAGGGTATAGTGATAAATTTTGAAGTTGAGTTTTAATGGAGCGTAAAACTGTATAAGGGAGTGATGAGGAACCCGTAGACATATCCTGAATAGGTATCAAGGGAACATTAAAATCACCTCCTACAATGAGAGTACTAGAATAAAAATCAGTCAGTTTCTGCAAGGTTGATTTAAAAAAATAGGGATTGTTTAGAATTAGGAACATAAATATTAGCTAAAGTGATAGGTTTACCATGAAGTGATCCTTTCAAAAAAAGATACCTTCCCTCTATGTCTATACAGGAGTCCAAAATTTGGAAAGGGCATTTAGCAGCAATTAAAATAGAAACCCCCTTGGATTTCGAATGGAGATTAGTGGCATGAAAAAAAGATGGATATCGGGCATCATGAAGTTTAGGAGTGGAATTCGTTTTAAAATGTGTTTCTTGTAAGAAAATCATGTCAGCTTTGTTTTTATACTTATTATTATTATATTATAGAGATAACTATCTCTAAATCATTGTAAACCTAACCATAGTTATAATGTCTACAGTTAATTTTACGTTAAAGCAAAATTCACACAAAACCATCTTTTTAAAACCTTTACACATTGAGAGTAATGCAACCATCTCTCGCTACCTCTATGCAATAGGATTCTCTTTCCAGTGGAAACGGAAAACAGTCAGTGAAAGCCAGCTTCGTGCGTAACAAAATTAATAGAACGATTTACACGTTGGGATTTTCAAGCTACGTCAACTTACTCTTAAATAATGTATACCCTTTAGCTGCTTAGCTCACACTTTGCTGTATGTAGCCGCGTTAACTGTATTAATGGTTACATGTAAATAACCAATGGGGATTGACATTTCATGTCTATCTCACATCGCTAATGCAATTTGTCTCTTTGCCATGTCATACTTTGCCAGTTATTATACGTTCTCATCCTTAAAGACACGTAAGGATCCTAAAAAACGATAGAAACCTAGTCACGTCGTTGCTGATATTTCATGATTACAGCATTCATCTCATCTAATTGCTATTCCGACATTCTGCCTTGGTATTACTTTGCAACGCTCTATTGAACTTAAACTCGACTTGTATATACTGTCTCAATATTATCCGTTCTAATTTTGCTAAATTAGATTGTAGAGTTTGCTATGTCTAAATCCAGGTTACCTACTGACTTTAATTACGTATACTGCTAATTTTAGGATAATACAAAACCATCTTATTGCTTCTTTACACGCTGCACATATTAAGAGTAATGCAATGCTACCGTGAACAGTTTAATTGCTCTTCTCACATTTAGCTGGTATCTCTCTGCTATAGGAAACTGAATTTGTACTACAACGATCACTCATCTAATATCAGTCCACTCAGTGCTACCGGGATAACTTTTACATTTAGAGTAATGAAATGATTTCTCAGTCATTTTGAAGCTACTACAACTAACGCTTCTGATCTCTTTTCAACTGCAATACTTAATCTCTGTTATTGCAGAATATTTTAGCTGCTTAGCTCACACTTTGCTGTACGTAGCCGTGTTAACAGTGTTAATACCTGTAAGTAACCAATGGGGATTGACATTTTATCTCTACTTCATATTCACATTTCTAATGCAGTTTGTCTTTTTGCCATGTCATCCTCTGCCAGTTATTTTCCTTTCTCATCCTTATGCTATATTTGGGGTATGATTAAAGACACGTAACTAACCTGATTGATAAAAACCTACACAAGTCATTGCTGTTATTTCGTGTTTAGAATAAACAGATTACTATTTCTAAATCCTGGTAAACCAACTCCCACAAAACCATCTTATTTCTACTTTACACGCAGCACATATTAAAATATTAACATTTAGCCGGTATCTCTCTGCAATAGTAAACGAAATGTGTAGATCACTCATCTAATACCGTCTGCTCAGTGGTACCGGAACAACTTTTAAATTTAGAGTAACGATTTCTCAGTTTTATGAAGCTACTGCAACTAACGCTTTGGATCTCTTTCCTGTTAAATTACGCCCTGCAATATTAATCCATGTAAATTTTTCCATTGGTCTGCTAACAATGTTATGTATAATAATACAATTCTTTAAAAAGCAATATCGTCTCACTGCAATACTTACACTCTGCATAATAAATATGAATAATGCGAATAATGCTAATAATAAAGTCGTCTAAAACTCGGCTATAAGTAGAGAATAAAACTATCTTACATCAAAATAAACCACGTACTGCCAAACCAATTTCTTAACGTCTATCAGTCAATGACTTAACAAAATAAATTAATAATTTAATAATAAAATTGCTGTATTTTGTATATTTGTAGTTCTCCACATTAACTGTCACATTGATATCACCACTGACAACACACCACTTTTTAACAGCCCCAAAATATGAAAAAAGCATTGTAACTCTTTACATGTTTCAGAAGTAGTTGCATTAGCAAAAAATAAAGTCCTGTCTTCTTTACATGCTAGCCTTTCTGTATACATTAATCTCTCTGTGTACACCAGCCAGTCTATATAGACGAGCCTCTCTGTCTACTGCATACACGTGCCCGTAATCTATATACACTAGCCTGCCTTCTTTTTACAATAGTCTCGGTGTCCCAGCCTCTCGGCATACACTATATAGAATAGCCTCTCTTCTGTATACAAGTGCCCGTAATCTATATACACTAGCCTGCCTTTCTTTTTACAATAGTCTCGGTGTCCCAGCCTCTCTGCATACTCTAGCCTCACTCAATTCCCCAGATTGTCTTCTGTATACTATCTGTAAAAAATAGCCAGCCTTTTGTACTCATTAGCCTCTCTGTATAAACTAGCCAGTCTTCTGCATACTCTAGTCTCTCTGCGTAACCCAGCCTCTCTCTCTGTATACCTTAGCCTCCATCTCTGCATATACCCAGGACGTTCTTCTCTATAATCTAGCCTATTTGTATACACTAGCCTGTCTTTTGTACACATTAGCCTCTCTGTATAAACTAGCCGGTCCTCTGTATACACTAGTCCATCTGTATACACTAGCAAGTATGCATACTCTAGCCTCTCTCTCTGTATACCCTAGCCTCCATCTCTGCATACCCAGGACGTTCTTCTGTATAATCTAGCCTATCTGTATACACTAGCCTGTCTTTTGTACACATTAGCCTCTCTGTATAAACTAGCCGGTCTGCTGTATACTCTAGTCTCTCTGTGTAACCCAGCCTCTCTCTCTGTATACCTTAGCCTCCATCTCTGCATATACCCAGGACGTTCTTCTCTATAATCTAGCCTATTTGTATACACTAGCCTGTCTTTTGTACACATTAGCCTCTCTGTATAAACTAGCCGGTCCTCTGTATACACTAGTCCATCTGTATACACTAGCAAGTATGCATACTCTAGCCTCTCTCTCTGTATACCCTAGCCTCCATCTCTGCATACCCAGGACGTTCTTCTGTATAATCTAGCCTATCTGTATACACTAGCCTGTCTTTTGTACACATTAGCCTCTCTGTATAAACTAGCCGGTCTGCTGTATACACTAGTCCGTCTGTATACACTAGCAAGTCTGTGTAACCAAGCATACCCTAGCCTCCATCTCTTGCATAACCAGGACTTTCTTCTGTATAATGTTTCCTATTCAGAGATTGCTTCTCTCCATAAGTGCAGCCCTAAGTGTGGAAGATACCCTATTATAGACTTTCTGGTTCATAAAGACATCTGTTTTTTTTTTTTTTTTGCTTGGTCCTGAAGTTCAGAGCGCCCTTACAAACTGTATCTGGATTATCTGTATACACTAGCCTGTCTTTTGTACACATTAGCCTCTCTGTATAAACTAGCTGGTCTACTGTATGCACTAATCCATCTGTATACACTAGCAAGTCTGCATACTCCTGCCTCTCTGTGTAACCCAGCCTCTCTCTCTCTCTGTATACCCTAGCCTCCATCTCTGCATACCCAGGACGTTCTTCTGTATAATCTAGCCTATCTGTATAAACTAGCCTGTCTTTTGTACACATTAGCCTCTCTGTATAAACTAGCTGGTCTTCTGTATACACTAGCAAGTCTGCATACTCTAGCCTCTCTGTGTAACACAGTCTCTCTCTCTGTATACCCTAGCCTCCATCTCTGCATACCCAGGACTTTCTTCTGTATAATCTAGCCTATCTATATACACTAGCCTGTGTTTTGTACACTTTAGCCTCTCTGTATAAACTAGCCGGTCTTTTGTATACACTAGCTGCTCTTTATACATTAGCTCTCTGTATACCCAAGCCTCTCTGTATACACTAGTCCATCTGTATACACTAGCAAGTCTGCATACACCAGCCTCTCTGTGTAACCCAGCCTCTCTCTCTGTATACCCTAGCCTCCATCTCTGCATACCGAAGATGTTCTTCTCTATAATATAGCCTATTTGTATACACTAGCCTGTCTTTTGCACACATTAGCCTCTCTATATGAACTAGCCGGTCTTCTGTATACACTAGTCCGTCTGTATACACTAGCAAGTATGCATACTCTAGCCTCTCTCTCTGTATACCCTAGCCTCCATCTCTGCAAACCCAGAACGTTCTTCTGTATAATCTAGCCTATCTGTATACAATAGTGTATACAGACGGACTAGTGTAGACAGAGGACCGGCTAATGTGTACAAAAGACAGGCTAATGTATACAGATAGGCTAGATTATACAGAAGAACGTCCTGGGTATGCAGAGCGCTCAGCTTCAAGGTATGGCCATTTGAGTAATATGAGGGACATTCCTCACCCCCGCCCCCACCTACCAGATCTGACTTTCATCCCCTTGCCCTCTCTACCCCGGTCATCTGGTGACAGTTTTATGCACTCCCTGGCCCCTACCCATTCATAATCCTTACCGACCTTTCCTTCCACTGCTCACAGGAACACACTGGATGACTTGTCTAATTAACCAACTTGTACAAGACACCGCTATCCTCCTGTTTGACACCGGTCTCCCTTGGAGGCTTTACCCCTCACTGTTTGGGTGGTCCCTGCCTCCCCCTGGATGCTCCACATATACCCCGACAACATTGTCGGAGGGGCACCACTTGACAGGACATGGGGCTGTCATGCCGGTGGCATCTCCCATTGGAGGAAGGGATGATGGCCCCAACCCCTTGGCAGCAGGTTCTTTCATGTACAGACCAGGGCGGCTCATCTTCCCTTCTGGAGTCTTGACCTTAGAGGGGGGAGTTGCACTTTGGGGGGTCTGAGTGATACCTAGTGCGCTGTACTGGAAGGGCTTGACATTCCCGCATATGTGTCCCCTCCCCCTGGTTGCGCTCCTCGCCCCCCCTCTGGCCCCCATATACTCTTTGCCGACATTGCCTTCTGCAGCTTTCGGGGACCCTGGATGACTTATTTATTGAGCCTATTGGTACGAGACACTGCTTCCCTCCAGTGTGACTCTGGACCCCCCTGGAGGATTTACCCCTTACGGTTTTGGCGGTCCCAGCCTCCCTCTGGATGCTCTACACAGCCCCCGATGGCAATGCAGGAGAGACACTAATTGGCGGGCCCCAGGACTGCTGCTCGGATGAAGTCTCCCGTTGGATGGAGGGGTGGTGGCCCCAGCTCCTTGACTTTCGGAAGGGCCAGTTTATATTAGGTGGGGACTTTAATGTCCCCTTTCGCCATCGGTTGACACTTCTGCCTCTTATCAGGCCTTATCAAACTAACACGGAAGGAACAGCTTGCTAATCTGTTTTGTGAACTTGCCTCTGTGGAAGCGAAACATAAACATGCCCCCTCACGGACCTTAGAGATTGAATTGGGGACACTCCGTACCCAGATTGCTGACCTACTCCATTATAAAGTGAAAGCGGCACTCCAGTTTTGTCGTAAACTGACGTAGGAGTCAGGGGACAAATACGGAAAAATCTTAGCCAGGTCAGTAAAGGAGTTGAAATCTGCCTCTTACATACCACAGTTGATAGATGAGAATGGCCAGAGGGCCTCTACCCCAACCCAAATAGCCGAAGTCTTTGAAAAATGTTACTCTGATCTCTACAACCTGCCAGATTCAGGGTCTGGACAGGACAATATAGACAGATATGTAACCGGTTCTGGTCTACCAACCCTCTCATTGGAATCACGGGAGTACTTGGAGGACCCGATCACACTGGAAGAAGTCCAGGCGGCCGTGGGACCTCCGAAGGTGAGTAAGGCTCCGGGCGCTGACGGATATACCGCACAAAACTATAAGACCTTCCTCCCTATTCTCGGCCCGCGCTTGGTGAATTTATTTAATACTCTGAGCTCGAATGGGGATTTTCCTGAGGATACCCTTAGAGCCCACATCTCGTTGATACCTAAGGAGGGCAAAGACCCGGGCCTATGTGGGAGCTACAGACCCATTTCCCTCCTAAATTCGGTCCTAAAACTATTCTCTAAAATCCTCGCCACGTGATTGGCACATCACTTGCAGTCCCTTATACATATTGACCAGTTAGGTTTTATTCCCACCAGGGAAGATAGGGACAACACCATTAAGGTGCTTACCCTGGTCATATAAAGCAAAGTCATCTGGGACCCCTTGTCTTTTCGTGAGTACTGATGCCGAGAAGGCTTTTGACCGGGTCAAATGGACATTCATGTTCTCGGTCCTTCGCCATATAGATCTGAGTGAACGGATGCTGGCATGGATAAGTAAGATATACTCACGCCCTTCAGCTCAAGTCAAAGCGAATGGGGTGCTCTCATCTCCCCTTGACATCGGGGATGGGACCAGACAGGGTTGCCCCCTGTCGCCCCTGTCATTGGAACCCTTTCTCTCCACAATTCGACAAAACTCAGACATAACGGGACTCCAAATGGGTATTATTGAGTGCAAGATATCTGCCTACGCGGATGACATGCTGTTCTCGCTGACAAATCCCAGAGTTTCCTTGCCAAATCTCCTTCGGGAATTCCAGATATACGGGATACTTCTTGAAATCAGAGGCCATGGGGGTTGCAGTCCCCCCCGCAAATGTTAATAGACTTGCAGTCCAATTTTCGATTTAAATGGACCCATACAGCCCGTAAGTACTTAGGTACTTACATTCCACCGGACATCGCGTGTACGTTTATGTTGAATTTCCCCCCACCCCTTGCCACTAAGATCCGCAGTTTGCTTCACGGGTGGCATTCTGGCCTCCATTCCCGGTTCAGGAGATGCAATCTCATTAAAATGAACATACTCCCTAAATTTACCTATCTTTTCCAAGCTCTCTCGATCCAGATTCCAGTCCCGTTCTTTAAGCAAGCTCAATCCTTGCTCACTCAATTTAACTGGGCCCACAAAAATCCCAGACTTAAGCGGTCACAGCTGACATTGTCTAAACAACAGGGAGGGTTGGTTCTCCTTGACTTGTGATGCTACTACCTGGCCTCCCATCTGGGGCGTGTATTGGACTGGAATCGAAACAAACTTTCTAAGCTCACTCCCGAATTCCGCTAAGAAGCTCCATGTGGTGCTATAAGGATTTACCCTCAGAATTGACGTCACATCCCACTATAGGGGCTTAGTTGAAAGTCTATCACCTGATCGCTACCCAAAACACACTCACGTCTTTGACTTCCCCCCTATTGCCTATACGTGGCCATCCGAACTTTGAACCGGGGACCCACTTAGAAATTCCAACCTAGACAATGCGTCTAAATTCGTCATTGATGGAAAATGGCCTTTTTTCTCAACCCTAACAGATCCGACAGGGCTTTTCCAACTGCCGACATCATTTTCTCCATTCCATCCCCAATCCTCAAACGTTCGCCCGCCCTCAGACGGAGTTTGAGTCTCTATGCAGAAGTGAAGGCCCTTTGGCCCACATTCTCTCTCAAACAGATTACCCACACTTAACCTGTCTGTCTAACTGGGAAAGGGACCTTAATTGCTCGTTTTCCCCAGCACAGAGACAACGCATTATCACTTTGGCTCTCAAAACCTCGCTGTGCACGAAGATACAGGAGACACATTTTAAACTTCTCACCAGGTGGTATTTGACACCATCAAAGCTGCATAAATGTTTCCCCTCTTCCTCGAACATATGCTGGAGGTGTGGAGAAGAAGAGGGCACGTTGCTCCACATTTTTTGGTCCTGCCCCAGCTTAGTGGACTTCTGGATAGAGATCCGATGCATAACACAAAAATTCACAGACTTCTCCATCCAGGAAGAGGCTGCATTCTTTCTCTTGCACCATTCACAGATTCCCATTAAGAAGTACAAAAAAATCTATTTTACGGCATGTGATAAATGCGGCGAAATCCTGCATCCCTGTCTACTGGAAAAAAGTCACTGGCTTAGGAAAATAGAGGACATTAAAAAAAATGGAGGACTTGATCCTCACATCACAAGGTAAACAAGAATTTTTTAAATAAACCTGGGACATCTGGAATACCTTTATATTCTCGCTGGAAGGATGTCGCCTGCTATTGCCTTAGTGCTCTGAGCTTTCCTTAACTGGCCCCTTGGACAGTGGCTGCCATCGTGTCTCGTTCCCTCTTCTCCTTTCCTGATCTTTCACCCCTTCTCTTTTCTGCCTTCCTCCCCTATCTCTCACCCCCTCCACCCCCTCTCTCTTTTGGAAAAAGTGGAAAATTGGGAATGACGGCCCCACACCCCCCTCTGGATGGATTATGCCAGAGGGACCTGGGGTTTGTGTGACCCTGGATCTTGGTACAGTACTTTATCCGTGCCTCGAATCATTGTGATTGATGGAAGGCAGACTCACAGTTGTGAATATACCTGTATCAAGTATTGTTCAGCTGCTTTTTGCTCTGTATTTCTCTGTTGCATTATGTACTCAGGGGACCGTCTTCCCTTGTTTGGAGAAAAAATTATATTTGGAAAAAAAAAAAAGAAGCCTACGACACCTGGTATTCCCAGGCGGTCTCCCATCCAGGCATTAACCAGGCCCGACCCTGCTTAGCCTCCAAGATCAGATGAGATGGAACAGATTCAGGATGATGTGGTCATAGCCAATATCTTCAGGCACTCTCAACTCTCTTGACAAACGCCAAGATGGCCACCTTGGGAACAAGCGAAAAAAAATAGGTCAACGGCAACAACATAAAAAGAAGCCTACGGCATCTGGAAATCCCAGGCGATCTCCCATCCAGGTACTAAACTGGTCCCAACCCTGCTTAGCCTCTGAGATCAGATGAGATTGGGCTCTTTCAGGGTGATGTGGCCGTAGGAGATTTCTTCAGTAGTGATGGACGAACTTCCGACGGGACGTTTCGCGAACGCGAAACGCGAACGGACACAAACGTTCGCGAAAACGACCGTTCGCCGCGGGCTCCATTGACTTCAATGGGAGGCGAATTTCGCAAACCTTTAGGTCGAATTTGCGGCCACGGGGTAATTATTAGGGGGTAGCACGTAGTCCCACCACCTGGACAATAGCATAATACATGTATGAGGTGAATTTGGGATCGATAACTACAAGCATTTTTTTTTTATTTGGGAAATTGTTCTGACAATTCAGGACTATGGAGCTAATGAAGGCAATGGAGGAGAGGGAAGGTCAGGGACCAGGGTAGGCAAACAAGAGGGTGCAGGAGATACAGAGCACTGACAGCAGCACCGTAATACAGAGCACTGACATCAGCACCGTGACATACAGCGCTGACAGCAGCTCCGTGACATACAGCGCTGACAGCAGCTCCGTGACATACAGCGCTGACAGCAGCTCCGTGACATACAGCGCTGACAGCAGCTCCGTGACATACAGCGCTGACAGCAGCTCCGTGACATACAGCGCTGACAGCAGCACCGTGACATACAGCGCTGACAGCAGCTCCGTGACATACAGCGCTGACAGCAGCTCCGTGACATACAGCGCTGACAGCAGCTCCGTGACATACAGCGCTGACAGCAGCTCCGTGACATACAGCGCTGACAGCAGCTCCGTGACATACAGCGCTGACAGCAGCACCGTGACATACAGCGCTGACAGCAGCTCCGTGACATACAGCGCTGACAGCAGCTCCGTGACATACAGCGCTGACAGCAGCTCCGTGACATACAGCGCTGACAGCAGCTCCGTGACATACAGCGCTGACAGCAGCTCCGTGACATACAGCGCTGACAGCAGCTCCGTGACATACAGCGCTGACAGCAGCTCCGTGACATACAGCGCTGACAGCAGCTCCGTGACATACAGCGCTGACAGCAGCTCCGTGACATACAGCGCTGACAGCAGCTCCGTGACATACAGCGCTGACAGCAGCACCGTAAGCAGCCCCAGGAGGAAGTCAGCACAGCACAGGGATGGTGTGATCCCCTCATAATAAGAACCCCCAGGAGGAAGTCAGCACAGCACAGGGATGGTGGGAGCCCCTCATAATAAGAACACCCAGGAGGAAGTCAGCACAGCACAGGGATGGTGGGAACCCCTCATAATAAGCAGCCCCAGTAGAAATATGACACCGCTCAACCTCTTCAAAGAGGAGGGTAGGGGCATATAGTACGGTGTGCTTTTTTGGGTCAGGGAAGTGAGCCAAATGAATTAAGAAGGTCTGTGTGCTTGATTCCAAAAATTGTTTATAGACATATACATGGTCTACTGATCACATGTGTTGAATTCCTCCGAGATCCATGCCTCATTCATTTTTAGAAATGTGAGGTAGTTAACACTGTGGTGAGCTAGGCGAGTACGCTTATCGGTCACAATCCCCCCTGCTGCGCTGAACGTCCTTTCGGACAGGACACTGGATGAGGGGCAAGCCAACAGTTCGATTGCAAATTGGGCAAGCTCTGGCCAGAGGTCAAGCCTGCCCACCCAGTAGTCTAGGGGTTCATCACTCCTCAGAGCGTCCACATCGGCCGTTAACCCAATGTAGTCGGACACCTGACGGTCTAGGCGTTCCCTGATGCTGGATCCGGATGACACCTGTCGATGGGTCGGCTGAAAGAATGACCTCATATCCGAAGTCACCAACACATCTTCAAACCGGCCTCTTCTTGCAGGCGCTGTTGGATTGGTACCCGCAAATCCTTCTCTGGGAGTGGGAATTGCTCCTCTGCCAGCGCACGCAAAAGCAGAATGCAGCATTTCTCGAAGCAAGGCCTGGAAGTGCTGCATTCTGACAGCCCTCTGCGACGGCGGTAACATTTCCGCCATTTTGTGTTTGTACCGGGGGTCTAAGTACGTTGCCACCCAGTACTGGTCCTTGACCCTCATGCTTTTTATACGGGGGTCCCTATTAAAACACTGGAGCATGAAGGCCCCCATTTGCACTAAAGTGGAAGCGGTGTGGTGGCCTGGCTCCTGCTCATCATCCAGGATAATGTCGTCCTCTTCATTCTCCTCTCCCCATCCTCGCACAACAGGGATCCCAGAAAGGTTTAAAGCATGCTCTTCTTGCTCCTGCTCATCCGCCCCGGCACCATCCTCCTCTGACTCCTCATCAGACTCCTGTTGTTGACTTGTCTCAGATAGAGTAGCCCCCCCTGGGAATTCATCCAGCATTGCGACTTCCTCATCTTCCCGCTCCTGCTCCTCCACAGCCTGATCAATGACACGACGCAATGCACGCTCCAGAAAGAAGGCATAAGGTACCATGTCACTGATGGCGCCATGGCTGCGACTGACCAGTTTGGTGATCTCCTCAAATGGCCGCAGAAGTCTGCATGTGTCGCGCATGAGCAGCCACTGGCGCGGTGAAAAAAAACCCAGCTCCCCAGAACCGTTTCTTTCGCAGAGTTCATACAGGTAGACGTTAACTGCACGTTTCTGCTGGAGCAGCCTATCAAGCATATAGAAGGTTGAGTTCCATCGCGTCGGGCAATCGCAAATAAGACGTCTGACCGGCAGATGGTGTCGCCGCTGAATGTCAGCAAGGCGAGCCATGGCCGTGTAAGATCTTCTGAAATGGGCCGAGATTTTCCTTGCCTGCCGCAAGATGTCCTGGACCCCAGGGTATTTGACAAGGAATCGCTGCACGACCAAGTTTAAGACGTGTGCCATGCACGGCACGTGCGTGATTTTGCCCTGTTTCAATGCGCTAAGCAGATTGGCACCGTTGTCACACACCACTTTACCAACTGTCAAATTGAGCGGTGTTAGCCACTCATCTGCCTGTGAACGCAAAGCTGAAAGGAGTGCCGGGCCAGTGTGGCTCTTTGCTTCCAGGCACAACAGACGCAGCACGGCATGGCAACGTCTCACCTGGCATGTGGAATAGGTTCTGGGGAGCTTGGGCGGTGCAGTGGAAGAGACGCTAGCAGCGGAAAAGGAGGAGGCAGCTGAGGAGGAGAGGGAGGAGGATGGAGTAGGAGGAGGAGAAGAAGAGTCAGGCCTGCATGCAATCCGTGGCGGTAAAACCAAATCTACACGGGTGCCACGGGTTACATGCTTGACGGCCGTCAGAAGGTTCACCCAGTGGGCAGTAAAACTGATATACCTTCCCTGCCCGTGTTTGCTAGACCACGTGTCTGTGGTCAGATGTATCTTGGCACCGACACTGTGTGCCAGAGATACATTCACTTGCCGCTGAACATGGCCATATAGCTCTGGGATGCCCTTCTCTGAGAAATACTTCCTTCCTGGGACCTTCCATTGTGGTGTTCCAATGGCCACAAATTTGCGAAAGGCCTCCGAGTCCACCAGTTTATATGGCAGTAGTTGGCGGGCTATGAGTTCTGACAAGCCAGCCGCCAACCGTTGGGCAAGAGGGTTATCCGGCGTCATCATTTTTTTACGCTCAAACATTAGGCCCACGGAAGCCTGCCTTTTTGCAGAAAAATGTGAGCTTGGCGTGATGGAAGGTGGAGTGGAGGACAATTGTGAGGAGAGAGGAGAAGGAGAAGTAGAAGACGAGGCTGGACGGTGAGAGCCTGCAGTGTGGCTTTGTGTGTTCCGTTGCTCCCACTGGGCTCGGTGATGGCTGCTCATGTGCCTTCTTAAGGCGGTCGTCCCTAGGTGAGTATTGGGCTTACCGCGACTAACGCGTTGACTGCAAAGATTGCAGATGGCAACGCTATTGTCAGCAGCGGACACGTTAAAAAAAGCCCACACTGCGGAGCCATGTGCCGGTGTCCTGGGAGCGCCAGATGTGACCGTACATGGTCGATGACTCGCTCCTGATACATTTGCAGTCTGCTTTGTCCCTGCTGTGCAATGTAAGTCATTGCTGCTTCTCCTCCCTATCTGCTGGTCCATATCTCCCTCTGAACTCCCCTCCTCTTCCTCTCTTGTGGGCACCCACGTGACATCACTAGACACGTCATCATCAACGTCACCTTCCCCACCGCTATAAGTAGAGTAGGCAGCAACACCGGGGACCAACCTCCTCCTTGGGCTGATCTGGGTACTGGCGTCAGACTGCTGAGTAGCGCTTGTTGCTACCTCCTCTTCCTGATCCAATACCAAGAGTGGCTGCGCATCAGAAATGTCCTCTTGATATGGATCGGAAAATAATTCCAGTGACTCAAGCGGAAGGTATGTGGTGGTGGTGGTGGTGGTCGTGTTGTTGGTGGTAGTGTCTTTGGGGGTGCACATAGCAGAGAGTGAAGAAGAGGGTGCAGATCGAGAGGATGAGGAGGGTGCAGAAGAGTAAGGCTGAGCGAGCCACTCAACCAAGTCTGGTGCATCCTTTAAAGTAATTGAACGCACCTTCTGCAACTTCCCACTTTGGCTCAAGCCTGTTGCTCCTGCCCTACCCCTACCACCCCTGCGGAAGGGCCTGCCTCTTCCTCTGCATGTCATTTTTTAAATGACCCTGTGACAAAACTCTTAGTCCCTATACCGCTGAAGGACTGCTGCAGTATAGGTGAGCGGTCAGCAGTGGTGCACGTCAACCCTATCTATTGTGGACCTATAGCGGTCCTTACAGAACAGCAGACTGTACCGCACTCAAGCCTATGTACCGTAGCACCCTATACCAAGTTACCAGTCCTTATAAGAACTTTTGTGGACCAAGCAGGTTGTGTATTAGTGTTTAGCAGACTGTACGTCAGTCCCTATACCGCTGAAGGACTGCTGCAGTATAGGGCAGCGGTCAGCAGTGGTGCACGTCAACCCTATCTATTGTGGACCGATAGCGGTCCTTACAGAACAGCAGACTGTACCGCACTCAAGCCTATGTACCGTAGCACCCTATACCAAGTTACCAGTCCTTATAAGAACTTTTGTGGACCAAGCAGGTTGTGTGTTAGTGTTTAGCAGACTGTGCGTCAGTCCCTATACCGCTGAAGGACTGCTGCAGTATAGGGCAGCGGTCAGCAGTAGTGCACGGCAACCCTATGTATTGTGGACCGATAGCGGTCCTTACAGAACAGCAGACTGTAACGCACTCAGGCCTATGTACCGTAGCACCCTATACCAAGTTACCAGTCCTTATAAGAACTTTTGTGGACCAAGCAGGTTGTGTGTTAGTGATTAGCAGACTGTACGTCAGTCCCTATACCAATGAAGGACTGCTGCAGTATAGGGCAGCGGTCAGCAGTAGTGCACGGCAACCCTATGTATTGTGGACCGATAGCGGTCCTTACAGAACAGCAGACTGTAACGCACTCAGGCCTATGTACCGTAGCACCCTATACCAAGTTACCAGTCCTTATAAGAACTTTTGTGGACCAAGCAGGTTGTGTGTTAGTGATTAGCAGACTGTACGTCAGTCCCTATACCAATGAAGGACTGCTGCAGTATAGGGCAGCGGTCAGCAGTAGTGCACGGCAACCCTATGTATTGTGGACCGATAGCGGTCCTTACAGAACAGCAGACTGTAACGCACTCAGGCCTATGTACCGTAGCACCCTATACCAAGTTACCAGTCCTTATAAAAACTTTTGTGGACCAAGCAGGTTGTGTGTTAGTGTTTAGCAGACTGTGCGTCAGTCCCTATACCGCTGAAGGACTGCTGCAGTATAGGGCAGCGGTCAGCAGTGGTGCACGTCAACCCTATCTATTGTGGACCGATAGCGGTCCTTACAGAACAGCAGACTGTACCGCACTCAAGCCTATGTACCGTAGCACCCTATACCAAGTTACCAGTCCTTATAAGAACTTTTGTGGACCAAGCAGGTTGTGTATTAGTGTTTAGCAGACTGTACGTCAGTCCCTATACCGCTGAAGGACTGCTGCAGTATAGGGCAGCGGTCAGCAGTGGTGCACGTCAACCCTATCTATTGTGGACCGATAGCGGTCCTTACAGAACAGCAGACTGTACCGCACTCAAGCCTATGTACCGTAGCACCCTATACCAAGTTACCAGTCCTTATAAGAACTTTTGTGGAACAAGCAGGTTGTGTGTTAGTGATTAGCAGACTGTACGTCAGTCCCTATACCAATGAAGGACTGCTGCAGTATAGGGCAGCGGTCAGCAGTAGTGCACGGCAACCCTATGTATTGTGGACCGATAGCGGTCCTTACAGAACAGCAGACTGTAACGCACTCAGGCCTATGTACCGTAGCACCCTATACCAAGTTACCAGTCCTTATAAGAACTTTTGTGGAACAAGCAGGTTGTGTGTTAGTGATTAGCAGACTGTACGTCAGTCCCTATACCAATGAAGGACTGCTGCAGTATAGGGCAGCGGTCAGCAGTAGTGCACGGCAACCCTATGTATTGTGGACCGATAGCGGTCCTTACAGAACAGCAGACTGTAACGCACTCAGGCCTATGTACCGTAGCACCCTATACCAAGTTACCAGTCCTTATAAAAACTTTTGTGGACCAAGCAGGTTGTGTGTTAGTGTTTAGCAGACTGTGCGTCAGTCCCTATACCGCTGAAGGACTGCTGCAGTATAGGGCAGCGGTCAGCAGTAGTGCACGGCAACCCTATGTATTGTGGACCGATAGCGGTCCTTACAGAACAGCAGACTGTAACGCACTCAGGCCTATGTACCGTAGCACCCTATACCAAGTTACCAGTCCTTATAAGAACTTTTGTGGACCAAGCAGGTTGTGTGTTAGTGATTAGCAGACTGTACGTCAGTCCCTATACCAATGAAGGACTGCTGCAGTATAGGGCAGCGGTCAGCAGTAGTGCACGGCAACCCTATGTATTGTGGACCGATAGCGGTCCTTACAGAACAGCAGACTGTAACGCACTCAGGCCTATGTACCGTAGCACCCTATACCAAGTTACCAGTCCTTATAAGAACTTTTGTGGACCAAGCAGGTTGTGTGTTAGTGATTAGCAGACTGTACGTCAGTCCCTATACCAATGAAGGACTGCTGCAGTATAGGGCAGCGGTCAGCAGTAGTGCACGGCAACCCTATGTATTGTGGACCGATAGCGGTCCTTACAGAACAGCAGACTGTAACGCACTCAGGCCTATGTACCGTAGCACCCTATACCAAGTTACCAGTCCTTATAAAAACTTTTGTGGACCAAGCAGGTTGTGTGTTAGTGTTTAGCAGACTGTGCGTCAGTCCCTATACCGCTGAAGGACTGCTGCAGTATAGGGCAGCGGTCAGCAGTGGTGCACGTCAACCCTATCTATTGTGGACCGATAGCGGTCCTTACAGAACAGCAGACTGTACCGCACTCAAGCCTATGTACCGTAGCACCCTATACCAAGTTACCAGTCCTTATAAGAACTTTTGTGGACCAAGCAGGTTGTGTATTAGTGTTTAGCAGACTGTACGTCAGTCCCTATACCGCTGAAGGACTGCTGCAGTATAGGGCAGCGGTCAGCAGTGGTGCACGTCAACCCTATCTATTGTGGACCGATAGCGGTCCTTACAGAACAGCAGACTGTACCGCACTCAAGCCTATGTACCGTAGCACCCTATACCAAGTTACCAGTCCTTATAAGAACTTTTGTGGAACAAGCAGGTTGTGTGTTAGTGATTAGCAGACTGTACGTCAGTCCCTATACCAATGAAGGACTGCTGCAGTATAGGGCAGCGGTCAGCAGTAGTGCACGGCAACCCTATGTATTGTGGACCGATAGCGGTCCTTACAGAACAGCAGACTGTAACGCACTCAGGCCTATGTACCGTAGCACCCTATACCAAGTTACCAGTCCTTATAAGAACTTTTGTGGAACAAGCAGGTTGTGTGTTAGTGATTAGCAGACTGTACGTCAGTCCCTATACCAATGAAGGACTGCTGCAGTATAGGGCAGCGGTCAGCAGTAGTGCACGGCAACCCTATGTATTGTGGACCGATAGCGGTCCTTACAGAACAGCAGACTGTAACGCACTCAGGCCTATGTACCGTAGCACCCTATACCAAGTTACCAGTCCTTATAAGAACTTTTGTGGAACAAGCAGGTTGTGTGTTAGTGATTAGCAGACTGTACGTCAGTCCCTATACCAATGAAGGACTGCTGCAGTATAGGGCAGCGGTCAGCAGTAGTGCACGGCAACCCTATGTATTGTGGACCGATAGCGGTCCTTACAGAACAGCAGACTGTAACGCACTCAGGCCTATGTACCGTAGCACCCTATACCAAGTTACCAGTCCTTATAAGAACTTTTGTGGACCAAGCAGGTTGTGTGTTAGTGATTAGCAGACTGTACGTCAGTCCCTATACCAATGAAGGACTGCTGCAGTATAGGGCAGCGGTCAGCAGTAGTGCACGGCAACCCTATGTATTGTGGACCGATAGCGGTCCTTACAGAACAGCAGACTGTACTGCACTCAGGCCTATGTACCGTAGCACCCTATACCAAGTTACCAGTCCTTATAAAAACTTTTGTGGACCAAGCAGGTTGTGTGTTAGTGTTTAGCAGACTGTGCGTCAGTCCCTATACCGCTGAAGGACTGCTGCAGTATAGGGCAGCGGTCAGCAGTAGTGCACGGCAACCCTATGTATTGTGGACCGATAGCGGTCCTTACAGAACAGCAGACTGTAACGCACTCAGGCCTATGTACCGTAGCACCCTATACCAAGTTACCAGTCCTTATAAGAACTTTTGTGGACCAAGCAGGTTGTGTGTTAGTGATTAGCAGACTGTACGTCAGTCCCTATACCAATGAAGGACTGCTGCAGTATAGGGCAGCGGTCAGCAGTAGTGCACGGCAACCCTATGTATTGTGGACCGATAGCGGTCCTTACAGAACAGCAGACTGTACCGCACCCAAGCCTATGTACCGTAGCACCCTAGACAGACCAAGTTACCAGTCCTGATAAAGAGCTTTGTGGAACAAGTGAGTTGTGAATGATTAGCAGACTGCAGCAGAAGGGCAGCAGTCAAGTATAATATTCTTTCTATATTTGGAAGAAAGAATATTATACGTGTACAAGCCTATTACCGTACCACTGATACCAGTCCTGAAAAGAACCTTTGTGGAACTAATAGTAACAGCAAGTCTTTAAAATTATCCTCACTGCCTGACACACTGCTTCCTGCCTGTCCCTATACAAATTGGCAAAAAAGAGTAGGCTGGAACGATTAGCTGGAACAGCTCTTTTGTGGACCTGATAGTAACAGCTAATGATGATGATGATGATGATGATGAAGAAAGACTAATCTGGCTGAGCTGTCCCTAAAATAGCAGCATACAGCGCTCTGTCCCTTTATCTAAACTGACAAAAGAAACTCAGGCTGCTGACCTAACACCTATACCAGTCCTGAAAAGAACTTTTGTGTACCAAATAGCTAGCGTTTTCTCTGTCCCTACTCCACACAGGATCCTTTCCCTACAGTGACAGAAGAAAGAATGTAAAATGGCCACCGGATCGGGTGTATTTATAGGTTAGGGGGAATGTCCAAGTGTCCATGAGCTGTCATGTCTCAATTGGTTGTCCTGTAACACATGATAAACGTGTCACGAAAGGTTAAAGTTCTTGTATACATTAAACACGTAAGTCCGCCGGGGCGAACGACGGAAAAAGGCGTTCGAACCCGCGGACGGCGAAAGTCGGAAATTCGCCGCGAAACGACCGCCGGGCGAACCGTTCGGCCATCACTATTCTTCAGGCACTCTCAACCCTCTTGACTAATGCCAAGATGGTCACCTTGGGAAACAAACAAAGAAAACAAGTCAACGCCAACAACATAAGAAGAAGTCTACAGCACCTAGTATTCCCAGGTGGTCTCCCATCCAGGTATTAACAAGGCCCGACCCTGTTTAGTCTCTGAGATCAGACGAGATCTGGTGCTTTCAGGGTTATGTGGCCATAGGCAAGCTCTTCAGGCACTTTCAACTCATTGACAAACACCAAGATGGTCACCTTGGTAAACAAACAAAAAAAAAACAAGTCAACGCCAACAACATAAAAAGAAGCCTACAGAACCTAGTATTCCCAGGTGGTTTCCAATCCAGGTACTAGCAAGGCCCGACCCTGTTTAGCCTCTGAGATCAGAGGAGATCGGGCGCTTTCAGGCTTATGTGCCCATAGGCAATCTCTTTGGGCACTCTCAACCCTCTTGATAAATGCCAAGATAGTCACCTTGGGAAACAAGCGAAAAAAAAACAAAAAGGTCAATGTCAACAACATAAAAAGAAGACTACGGCACCTGGTATTCCAAAGCCATCTCCCATCCAGGGACTAACTAGGCCCAACCCTTCTTAGCCTCAGAGATGAGAAGAGATAGGGCTCTTTCAGGGTGATGCTGCTGTAAGCGAACTCTTTGGGCACTCTCAACCCTCAAATGCCAAGATGGTCACCTTGGGAAACAAGCGGAAAAAAAAAATGAATCAACGCCAACAACATAAAAAGAAGCTTACAATAACTGGTATTCCCAGGTGGTCTCCCATTCAGGTACTAAGCAGGCCTGACTCTTCTTAGCCTCCAAGATCAGACGAGATTGGGTGCTTTCAGAGTGATGTGGCCATAGGCAATCTCTTCAGGCACTCTCAACCCTCTTGACAAACACCAAGATGGTCACCTTGGGAAACAAGCAGAAAAAAAAACAGGTCAACGCCAACAACATAAAAAGAAGCCTACGGAAAGGACGTGGCTTGCCTGGCGGCGAGGATGGCAGCACATTAACAGAGCTCCGGAGAGAGAGTCAGCAAACAGCCTTATCTGTCCTTCTTACACCGCGAAACATGGGCAAAAAAACCCAGCTAACGCCTAAGTGCCCGGAGGAATCCGAGCGGCAGAGCGGCCCGGAATATCAACGAGATCTTTAAATCTCAGACTTTACAGCGGGCGAACGGCCCTGACAAGATGGCGCGGCCGCATGGTGAGGAGGAAGATTTCAGCGAGGACTCCCAGTCTGCCTCGGAGGACACAGGTAGGGGTCTCTCTCACTCCTCTAAACCCCTCACTTATGACCACATGTCCGGATTCGCTGCAGACATAAAATCCACATTTTCAGCAGCCATAACAGATCTGAAGACTAACCTGCTAGTACTGACTGAAAAAATCATAGCAGTGGAGACAGCAGGGAGAAGGAGGGACAGAGACATCCGCACACTGGAGTCGGTGGCAGAGGCACACTCCTCACATTTCATAGAAATGAATCGCCATTTGGAGGACTTGGACAATAGGGGGAGGAGGAATAACATCAGGGTAAGGAGGATCCCCGAATCTGTGGAACCTGACCAGATCATTCCTGCCCTACAAAGACTCTTTAACAGTCTCCTAGACAGACAGGAAGATTCGGCCATAGATTTTGTGCGCGCTCACCGAGCACTTAGAGCAAGAGGCCCAGATTCTGCACCCCCCAGAGATATTATTTGCTGCCTCCAGAACTTCCCTTTAAAAGAGGACATAATGAGAAGAGCAAGGGGGAATGACCGCATTGTCTTCAACGGGGCAGCCATTATGCTTTTCCAGGACCTGTCTCAAATCACATTGCGCAACCGGAGAGCACTACGCCCGTTACTGGACATACTCAGAGAGCGTGAGATCAGGTATACATGGCGCTTCCCCTTCGCTCTCGTGGTAACACATGGGGGTAAACAGTTGTCCTTGCGTACTCCAAGTGACCTACCAGAGTTTTGTACCGCTCTACATCTGGAGCCACCAGCCTTACCGGAGTGGTATCAGGAATTTGCCCTGCCTGTGAGCTCCCAGGAACCCCATGGCTCGGCCTGCTCGACTCCTGAGAAACAGCTGCCAAAACGTATGAGAAGTAACAAAGGGAGCCACTCTACTATGGGTACTCCTAATCCCAGACCCACTCCCTCCAGAATCAGGGGGGGAGACCGGGATTAATTTGCTTGTGTTCTACCTTACCGTGTGAGGTTCTCGGGCCATATTGGGTACTGTTTGTGTGACTGCTGGCTTACGCAGAGGGAAGTCTTGGCCTATCTGAAGGGAGCAGTAGCGGGGGATGTCTGCTGACCCGCATTGAATGGGGGGCACTACGCTACTTAAGACCTGTTTTTCCCAACACACGGCTCAGTGTTCAGATTGCATTATTGCAAACGGTTGTGGGATGTTGCTTACCCATGGGCCCCTCTCCTTATTTGCAATCTGTTTCACCTTTTTACATATGGATTAATACGCCAAGGGGAAGGTTGCGATACTGTCATCATGGGTGGAAGGGAGTATAGACTATGGAGCTTTTTGTTCACTGCTGGGACCACTGCAGACTGTCCCATGATTCCAAATCCCATCAAAAGCAGGATTAGTTTGGCTACATTCCTTTTGCTGTACCATTAATGTGAGGTCATACCTTCCCTGCATGTGGATTGAGAACGGCTTACGCCAGGGATTGTTTAACAGCATGCTAATTGTACCTTGTTTCCGTTGGGCTCCGGAATACTTTGGGGCTATTGAAACTTGGCCAACAATCTTCCCACCTCACTTAGTTACCGGTTGCAGCACGTCACTACGGATACAGATGGCAGATGGCCCGGGGACGATTACACGGGGGGGTTTGAGCCCTTGTCCTTTAGATTTGAACCGCAGAAAAGAAGAAGACAGACTTTTACATTCCATTGGTTTTTAATTGCTGACTCTCTATCCCATTTCTCTATGTTATTTGTTGAATTATTTTCCTTTTTTTTTTACACTGTGATCGTTTTCTCATTTTTTTTGGGGGGGATTACACAGTGCTACTGTTCAAGGCGCGCCTGGGTCAGATCCACAAACAAAGCAAACCGCTTTTCGGATCACCCCACGACCCTACCAAGCTTTTCCAGACCGGGTAGTTCACCTGATCTAGGGAAAGGCTGCTTTGCAACCCGGTAGGCTGTGTTTGGTTTACTGAGGGAGTTACTTTGCCTCAGGGATCAGATACTTCGCTTCTTTACAGTTACAGCTAAAACAACGAACGGTACAGGCTACAGGAAACAGGAAACGGTACAGGCTACAGGAAAATGGCCGTGAATTAGAGATATTATTTAAACGTTCGTCCACCTCCTATGCTTTAGTCCCTGATGAAGTCACGTGATCAATGACGATACGCGTAGGATTTGCCTAGGAGGATACCGGAAGTGACGTCCGGGGTACGAACGAGGAGGCCGTTCGTTGTTTTAGCTGTAACGTTTGAATTGTATTACTTAAATGTGAGTACCCAGGACTTGGTCCTTTTTATAATAAAGAATCTGTGTGACTTACTTCACTATTGGAGCCCCTTTTCTCTTTTTCGGGTTTGACCTGTGATCCTTTGCGAAGTACCTGGAGGAAAATATCTGGGGCGCTTGCACTACACTTAGGATATACATCGCAAACCATTGGAGTATACTGCTGTACCTATACCAACTGAGGATACACACCCTAATCGAGGACATACACCTTAAATATTGGAGCATATTGCTGTCTAACTGACAGCAGTGAGGTAAGGTACCCACTGCACTCAGTGTGTGAGCACCCACTTTGAGGAACTGTAAGATCACCGGTGGAACTACCCGTGTTTATTCACAGGATTAACCCTTCACACAGCACAGCGTGGATTCACTTTATTTTGCATGAACTGATATGGATTGCTAGTCCTTTATGTCAATTAAGAGACACTTTAAGAAACCCTTTTGAATTGCTGTTTTTTTAGGTTTATCTATTTACTTTTTGATATATTTTTACACACATTTATTTATTTATTTATTTGTTGGATTTTACCCTTACACAATTTTCTGTATACACACTGGCACTTGGATGCACCTTTATGGACTGAGATACACCTTTTTGATTTCACAACTTTCTGGATTGATATTATCAGGATCTGCATTTTTGTTTTTATTACTTCACTTGCACTGTATTACGATTGTATAGATTATTTATATTTCTTTATTTGATCTTAGTATGAATAACACTAGGAATATGTGTATATTCTGAACACCCCATTAATCATTTTATGCACATAGGTTGTAGATATAATTTAAAGTAATTTTAATCGCATAGGTGCGTCTTTTAGATTTTATATGCGATTATTTATTTTTTGTTACTAGATTTAATTAATTTTGTGTGGAGCGCAACACCATTCTTTTTTACTAATTATCACTTGAGGGGAGGGTTTGCACCTCTGTCGGTGGTTTGCTGCAACCATACCAGTTCTGTTTAATTCACCATTGTAGCGCGAGGATAACCTACCATTACCAGTCTTGAAGGGATGTGGTATTTCCAAAAAAATTATTCGGTTACATCAGCTTCAGGTGCTTGGTAGCTGTGGGTGATCTTGATGAAGGTCAGTCGATCAACTGATTCGGTGGACAGGCGCACCCTGTGATCGGTAACAAAGCCACCAGCAGCACTGAAGGTGCGTTCCGAAAGAACGCTGGATGCAGGACAGGCCAGTAGCTCAATTGCATACTGTGCAAGCTCTGGCCAGTGATCCATCCTCAAGACCCAGTAAGCCAGAGGATTTTTGGTGGGAAAGGTATCCAAGTCTGACCTTGCCCCTAGGTATTCCTGCACCATGTAAATCAGACGCTGGCGATGGGTGCTGGAACCGATCATACCTTGGGGCTGCAGACTAAAAAATTGTCTGAAAGCATCAGTCAGACGGCCACCTTCTCCACCGCTCCTTCTGACCGATGCCTCAGCAACACGTTGTCCAGGACCAGGAGTTTGTAACCTCCCAGTCTCTGGGAACGCGTTGCACAGACCTTTCTGCAAGGCCTCCCAGAGATGTCTCATCCTCTGCTCCCTCTGCAATGGCAAGATAAGGTCGGCAACCTTACCCTTGTACCGTGGATCAAGGAGAGTGGCCAGCCAGTAATGGTCCCTCTCCTTGATCCGAAGAATACGAGGATCCTTCCGCAGGCTTTGCAGGATCAGGGAGGCCATGCAGCGTAGGTTAGCTGAGGCATTCGGTCCGGAGTCCTCTGGGTCACTAAGGACAACATGATCCGCAGCTACCTCCTCCCAGCCACGTACAAGTCCACTTGTTTCTTGGGACTGTAAATCATCCCTACAAGACTGCTGCTGCTGCTGCTGATGCTGAGTGCCAGCCTCCACCTCCATGCTGACACAATCATCCTCCTCCTCCTCTTCCTCCTCCTCATCCTCTTCCTGTGTGATGGGTGGCACAGCAGGAACACTGTCTGGATAAAGGGGGCCTTGAGAGGCAAGGAAGTCCTCCTCTTCCTGCCTCTGTTCTGCCTCAAGTGCCCTGTCCATTATTCCACGCAGCGTATGCTCCAAGAGGTGGACAAGAGGTACAGTGTCACTGATGCATGCACTGTCACTGCTCACCATCCTTGTGGCCTCCTCAAACGGTGACAGGACAGTGTATGCATCCCTGATCATGCCCCACTGGCGTGGTGAGAAAAAACTGAGCTCCCCTGACCCTGTCCTGGTGCCGTAGTCGCACAGGTACTCATTGATGGCCCTCTGCTGCGTGTGCAGCCGCTGCAGCATGGCCAATGTTGAGTTCCATCTGGTGGGCATGTCACATATAAGGCGGTTCTTGGGCAGGTTCAACTCCTTTTGGAGCTCAGCCAGCCGAGCACAGGCATTAAATGATCGGCGGAAATGCACACAGACTTTCCTGGCCTGCTTCAGGACATCCTGTAAGCCGGGGTACCTGCCCAAGAACCGCTGCACCACCAGGTTAAGGACGTGAGCTACACAGGGCACATGGGTCAGTTGTCCCTGTCGGAGGGCGGAGAGGAGGTTGGTGCCATTGTCGCAAACCACCATTGCTGGCTTAAGCTGGCGTGGCGTCAACCACCTCTCGGCCTGCCACTGCAGAGCTGACAAAACATCCACCCCAGTGTGGCTCCTGTCCCCCAAACAAACCAGCGCAAGCACGGCATGGCATCGTTTTGCCTGCGTACTTGCGTAGCCCCTGGAACGCCTACAGAGCACCGCTGGTTCTGAGGACAGAGTACTGGAAGAGGCCATGGAGGAAGAAGAAGAGGAGGGGGTGGAGGAGAAAGGTGTGTCACAACCAATAGTAGCATTTTGGAGGCGTGGTGGCGGAACAACCTCCAACACTACTGCACCTTGTCCTGCATCCTTCCCAGCTGCCAGAAGAGTGACCCAATGGGCCGTGAAAGACAGTAACGTCCCTGTCCATGCCTGCTGGACGATGAGTCAGCGGTAATATGCACCTTACCGCTGACCGCCCTGTCCAGCGAGGCAAGGACATTGCCTTCCACATGCCGGTAGAGAGCCGGAATCGCCTTCCGTGAGAAAAAGTGGCGTTTGGGGACCTGCCACTGAGGAACCGCACATTGTACAAACTCACGGAAGGGGGCCGAGTCTACCAACTGAAAAGGCAGCAGTTGAAGTGCTAGCAATTTAGCCAAGCTAGCATTCATGGGCATGTGGATGGCTGGGAGTGAACTTCTTCCGCCGGTCCAGCAGCTGGGGCAGGGACATTTGCCTGCTATAATCGGACGTGGGTGTACCGCTAGCAGAGTTCCCGGAAGCACTTGGCTGTGACATACCTAATTCTACACCTTCATTCCTCTCAGAGCAGGTTTCAGAGAGGACTGAAGGTCTAGTGGGGTTGGAGATGCCAGCTGATGAGGAGCAAGGAGAGGTCCGCTTTGTTCTTTGGTGTGGGTCTTTGAGGTACGCTTGCCAACGAGCTGCATGGCAGGTCAACATATGTCTGGTCAAGCATGTGGTGCCCAAGCGGCTGATGTTTTGGCCACGTGAGATACGCTTGAGACATATGTTGCAAATAGCAGCGGTGCGATCTGATGCACTCGTCTCAAAAAAGGCCCACACCAAAGAACTTTTAGAATAACGCGCAGAGGCAGCGCTCTGCACAGGCAGCGCTCTGCACAGGCGGAGCTCTGCACAGGCGGAGCTCTGCACAGGCGGAGCTCTGCGGTGTGATTCAGTCGGTGTGCTGCCCCTAAGCTGGCCCCCGGAGGGCATCCTGCCTCGTTGGACATGTGCCTCCTCCTCCTCCTCCCTCCTTCCAGGCACCCACGTGGAGTCAGTGCCCTCATCATCCCCTCCCTCTTCATCGCTGTAGCAAACCTGGCAGTATGCTGCAGCTTGTGGAACATGACTGCCAGATTGCTGTCCTTCTTGAGCATCCCCTCTCTCTGCGCTCACGCTACTGCCTTCCTCTAGCTGAGTGTCATCATCAGAGCCCACAAAACACTGGGCATCCTCCTGGAGCATGTACCCAACACTGTGCTCAAAGAGTTCAGGAGACTCCTCAGGAGGACGTGGTGGGTCTAGGGAAGGAGTCACTGATGATGACATTGAGAGGAGGGAAGACGATGCGTTGGCAGCTGCTTTGCTACTACCCTGAGACTGGGTGAGAGAGGATGAGGAGGATGAAGAGGGCTTGGTCATCCACTCTACCAAGTCGTTGGCATGTTGCGGTTCAACATGTCCAGCTGCCGAAAAGAAGGACAAGCATGTCCCATGGCCACGTGCTGATGACAATGCACCGCGTCCACGACCAGCACTGTTGTCTCTAGACACAGAGCCTGTTTGCCCTCTTTTATCGGCTCGCGCCTGTCTGCCTCTCCTTGCTGGCCTTCCAGACATGGTAATGGCCTGAAGGGAGTTGGGTAAAACAGCAGTTGGGTAGTGTATATTGTGCTGGAGGCACACAACACCCACTAACTCCTGCAGATGCCTTTATTATAGAACACCAGAGATAAAGGGGTATATACAGATGTATACTGTGCTGTGCTGGAGGCACACACAACTTCCAATAACTCCTGCAGATGGCAAGTGGGCTCAAATAGAGAACAGCTATGTAGGTGGATATAGCGGTATGTACTGGGTACAGAGCACGCAGACAGCACGCACTATCTCCTAACACTACTGGGTACAGAGCACGCAGACAGCACGCACTATCTCCTAACACTACTGACTTCAAGCTCTATTATTAAAGATAGATCACTAGCTATATAGGTGAGGTGAATATAGCGGTGTATAGCGGTCAGGGCACGCAGACAATAACCAGAGAACACCAGAGATAAAGGGGTATATACAGATGTATACTGTGCTGTGCTGGAGGCACACACAACTTCCAATAACTCCTGCAGATGGCAAGTGGGCTCAAATAGAGAACAGCTATGTAGGTGGATATAGCGGTATGTACTGGGTACAGAGCACGCAGACAGTACGCACTATCTCCTAACACTACTGACTGCAAGCTCTATTATAAAAGATAGATCACTAGCTATATAGGTGAGGCGAATATAGCGGTGTATACTGCGGTCAGGGCACGCAGAAAATAACCACTACACAACAGCAAGATAGAAAATCGGCCGAAAACGATCGGTGTGTACTGTGTTGAAGGTACACAGAACACCCACTGCTTCAGACGCCAACACACTACACGAGGCCGCCACGATGGCGGCCTTATATAGTGTGGGGCGTGCACTACACAGCCTGAGCTATGATTGGCCACAGGCATCCTGCCTGTGGCCAATCATGGCTCTCCTCGCTGCTGGCGCTGCGATTGGCCAAGCATGCGGGGTCACAGTGCATGCTTGGCCAATCATGAGCCAGCAATGCACTGCGCCATCGCAGTGCATTGTGGGCCGTGAGCGCCACACGAATTTGACGCGAACGGACCAAAATGTTCGGACTTCGCCGAACAGACGAACAGCCAATGTTCGAGTCGAACGTACGTTCGACTCGAACACGAAGCTCATCCCTACTCTTGACAAAGGCCAAGATGGTCACCTTGGGAAACAAGCTAAAAAAAACAGGTCAAAGCCAACAACATAAAAAGAAGCCTACGGCATCCAGTATTCCCAGGCGATCTCCCAATCAAGACACTCACCAGACCAGATCCTTCTATGGCACCTGGTCTTCCTAGGCAGTCTCCCATCCAGGTACTAACCAGGCCTGACGCTGCTTAGCCTCTAGAAATCAGACGAGATCGGGTGCTTTCAGGGTGATGTGGCCGTAAGCGTTCTCTTCAAGACACGCCCAACCCTCTTGACAAACGCCAAGATGGTCGCCTTGAGAAACAAACAAAAAAAACAAGTCAACGCCAACAACATAAAAAGAAGCCTATGGGCTTACAGCGGACCTTAAAAGATGGGACCCACTAGCTCTGTCATGGTTCGGACGCTGTAATGTGTTGAAGATGAACGCAATGCCATGACTTCTGTATCTACTACAAGCCTTACCTATCAAAATACCCCAGACTTTCTTTCATGCGGTTCGCTCAATCTTTATCAAGTTCCTCAGGCGCGGCAAACATACGCGTATTGGTAGGGCAATGCTATTGCGACCGAAATTGCGGGGAGGTATTGGCTTCCCGGACCCTGCTCTATATTACAGAGCGACGCACATGACACGGGTGGTTGACTGGTGCCGGCATGGGGAACTGAAGCTATGGGTCAAGCTAGAGCAGGAGATGGCGCGGGTTCCACTGGCCATTGGAGCCCTGTGTGACTACTCACCCGATAATTGGCCCCTCGCTCGCCGAGATGGATAGTTTTTTTCACCTTTCCCACCTGACTAACTTCCCTTCTCCTATGACCCCAATTATTGGACATCCTAGATTCCCTCCGGGCCTGTCTGACCAGGCCATTACCAGGCAAGCCCTGAAAGGGCTTCTGAGAGCTGCCCTATTTCTTGGACCCACGGGCTGGATTCCCACGGGCACCATACTGCTAGAGCAAGTACCTGTTGCATTGGATAGCTGGAGAGCTAGACAGCACATCCATTTCCTCGGATCACTACCTAACCATTCGTTCTTCTCTAGACAATTCCACCCCTTCGAAGGAACTTTGCCTGGATAATGGCCCAATTCATGGTTCCCTCTCTAGGTCCTACCAAATCCTGACAGACGCACAATCCTCCACGGATCCGCCCTTCCTAGCTAAATGGAAAAGGGACTTACAAACTACATTCTCCAAACATCAGAAGGACAGAATACTCTTTTTCGCCCATAAGTCGTCACTCTGCAGTAAATATCAGGAGATATCATATAAGCTGATCACACGCTGGTATCGTACACCGGTGGTGTTGGCCAAAATATTCCCCGGTCAATCTGACCGCTGCTGGCGCTGTGAGCAACAGGCTGGCACCATTCTCCACATTTTCTGGGAATGCCCTCAATTACAAACATTCTGGCAGCCTGTCCTGAGACTCATCCACAAGTTCACAGACATTTCCTTAGCCAATGATCCCGCAGCAGTTCTTCTCAATCTAACTCCTATGTCGAGAAAGCGTTATCATAAGTCCTTACTTAACCACTTTCAGACCGGACCATTTTGCTGGTCAATGACCAGAGGTCTTTTTACAATTTGGCACTGCGCTGCTTTAACTGGTAATTGCGCGGTCATGCAATGTTGTACCCAAACAAAATTTGCGTCCTTTTTTTCCCACAAATAGAGCTTTCTTTTAAAGGTATTTGACTGACTCTGCGATTTTTATTTTTTGCGATATAAACGTAAAAAGACCGCAAATTTTGAAAAAAAATGATATTTTCTACTTTTTGTTATTAGAAAAATCCAATAAACTCAATTTTAGTCATACATTTAGGCCAAAATGTATTCAGCCACATGTCTTTGGTAAAAAAAAAGTCAATAATTGTATATTTATTGGTTTGCGCAAAAGTTGTCACATCTACAAACTAAGGTACATTTTCTGGAATTTACGCAGCTTTTAGTTTATGACTGCCTATCTCATTTATTGAGGTGCTAAAATGGCAGGGCAGTACAAAAACCCCCCAAATGACCCCATTTTGGAAAGTAGACACCCTAAGGAAATTGATAAGAGGCATGTTGAGCCCATTGAATATTTTATTTTTTTGCCTCAAGCGACTGATGTGATGTGATGTCAAGCGATTAAATGATATATTGCTCACACATGCCATGGTTATATGTGGAATTGTACCCCAAAATACATTCTGCTGCTTCTCCTGAGTACGGGGATACCACATGTGGTCGGGGCCCCGAAAACCAAGCACCGCCTTCAGGCTTTCTAAGGGCGTAAATTTTTGACTTCACTCCTCACTACCTATTACAGTTTTGAAGGCCATAAAATGCCAAGATGGCACAAAACACCCACAAATGACCCCATTTTAGAAAGTAGACACCCCAAGCTATTTGCTGAGAGGCATGTTAAGTCCATGGAATATTTTATATTTTGCCACAAGTTGCGGGAAAATTACAAACTTTTATTTATTTTATTTTTTTTTCACAAAGTTGTCACTAAATGATATATTGCTCACACATGCTATGGGCATATGTGAAATGACACCCCAAAATAAATGCTGCTGCTTCTCTTGAGTACGGGGATACCACATATGTGGGACTTTTTGGGAGCCTAGCCGCGTACGGGGCCCCGAAAACCAAGCACCGCCTTCAGGCTTTCTAAGGGCGTAAATTTTTGACTTCACTCCTCACTACCTATTACAGTTTTGAAGGCCATAAAATGCCAAGATGGCACAAAACCCCCACAAATGACCCCATTTTAGAAAGTAGACACCCCAAGCTATTTGCTGAGAGGCATGTTGAGTCCATGGAATATTTTATATTTTGCCACAAGTTCCGGGAATATTACAAACTTTTTTTTTTTTTTCACAAAGTTGTCACTAAATGATATATTGCTCACACATGCCATGGGCATATGTGAAATGACACCCCAAAATAAATTCTGCTACTTCTCCTGAGTACGGGGATACCACATGTGTGGGATTTTTTGGGAGCCTAGCCGCGTACGGGGCCCCGAAAACCAAGCACTGCCTTCAGGATTTCTAAGGGTGTAAATTTTTGATTTTACTCCTCACTACCTATCGCAGTTTTGAAGGCCATAAAATGCCAAGATGGCACAAACCCCCCCGCCCAAATGACCCCATTTTGGAAAGTAGACACCCCTAAATTTAGGGGTACACTAGTGAGACTCACAGGTAAAAAAGCACCTAGGCTGTCAGCGACTGTATCAAAACGCTACAAAAAAAACTGTTAGCGATCACAGGGATCAGGCCTGACTCTGCGAACGCTGCAGTTATGTGCGTTGTGTTTTGTAAGTGACAGTGATCGATCGATACTGCACTTGGGTGGGCTGGGCTGGGCTTGGCGGAGGGGCTAAACGCAGGTGCTAGCAGGTATCTGGGCTGATCCCGCTAACAATGCGTTTTGGGAAACCTAAACTTCTGGCGACGCTAATATAGATCTGATCAGATACTATATTACTAAGGGAGGTGTATGCTTTGCGCGTGGGTGTTAGCGGTACTGGCACTAACCTGACGCTGCCTGGGGCGACGCAGACCTTATCTGACCCTCAAACTTATATCACCCGCCGGGTGATCAGGGGGTTAAACCTTTATTAGGTAATAAATGGCGGGTGCCCTGAAACTATAAAAAAATAACTAACCAACCAGCGTCACCTGTAACAGTTATATGGTGATCACTGGTGAAAGGGTTAACTAGGGGGCAATCAGGGGGCTTTATGCGGTAGTATATGGGGGTCCCTGGCGCTATAAAAAGCTGCGGCGTCCTTCCCCTCTCTTCCCTTGCCCTTTCCTTCCAGGTCCTTTCCGCCACCCGCCCAACCCCCCCCCCCCCGGGTCCCCCATGGCGTTCGACAGACTTACAGTGATGTCCCTGAACGTTAAGGGTCTTAACACGCCGGAGAAGCGGCGTATTTTGTTAGATGATTTAAAACAGTCCCAGGTAGACGTAGCTTTTCTCCAGGAGACCCACTTTAAGGATAATAAGCTACCTTATTTACGAAATAAGCTTTTCCCGATTGCCTATCATTCCACAAACCCAACGGCTAAGTCCAAGGGAGTCTCCATACTGATATCCAGTAGGGTTCCCTGGAACTGCCAGAGCTACAATCTGGACCCCTCAGGACGGTTTGTCTTCCTTAAGGGTACGGTAGGCCTCACGCAGCTTACACTGGCAGCGATATATGCCCCTAATGACCACCAGGCCACCTTTCTGGAAGAGACTTTAGAACGTCTCCAAGACTTCAGAGAGGGCCAGACTTTAATGCCCCATTGACTCCCTCAGTGGACACTTCCTCCGGAAGGACCTCCATCCCCATAGGCCAACTCAAACGTATGTCTAAGACGTTCCATAAATCACAGCTGATAGACGTTTGGCGTCTGCAGCATTCGGGAGAGCGTGACTATACCTACTATTCCTCTGTACACCAGGTATACACTAGGATAGACTACTTCCTGATCCCCCATGCGCACCTACATGCCATTGAACACATGTCTATTGGACTTAGGACCTGGTCTGACCATGCACATATATTTTTGACATATCGTATATCTGATCACGCCTCTTCCAGACACCGATTCTGGCGTCTGAACGAGAGCCTCCTGCAGGCTCCGGAGTTGCTGGCGGAGGTGTCTAGGGAGCTGCATTGTTACTTCCAGGAGAATGCCCGACCTGGTTGTACGCCTGGGATTTTGTGGGAGGCTCACAAACCAGTGATTAGGGGGATCCTTATTAAGCATGGGGCCCGCATTAAACGGGAGCGTACCCAACAACTTACCCAACTCTTACAGAAACTTGCTGTTGCTGAGGGCAAACATAAGCATAATCCTACACTGTCCTCGGAGTCTGACTTGACAACCTTACGGAAACAGATCAACGATCTCCTCCACTACAGAGCTAAGGCACATTTACAGATCTGCCGTGGAACGACATATGAATCAGGGGACAAATGCGGGAAATTTTTGGCAAGAATGGTCAGAGACTTAAAACTTTCCACATACATCCCTCATATTAACAAGGCAGGGGGCGAAAGGGCAATCCTGCCCACACATATTACACGGGAGTTTCACTCTTTCTACTCCACCCTGTACAACCTGCCTCTGGTGACAGCGCCCCAATCAGACATGGACGAATACGTTACGACCTCTCACATGCCCTCTCTCTCGCCTGACACGCAGAGGATCTTAGACTCTCCCATAACTTTACCAGAACTCCAAACGGCCATGAAGTCCCTGAAGCCCGGGAAAGCGCCGGGTCCTGACGGCTATACCTTACAATACTACAGAACCCTATTCCCAGTATTAGGCCCCCAACTAATCACGGTCTTTAATGCCATGGGGTCGGGAGAAACGTTCGCCTCCGCTACCCTGGGTGCCCATATCTCCGTGATCCCTAAGGAGGGGAAGGACCCGGCGTCCTGTGGCAGTTATAGACCTATCTCGCTGCTGAACATAGATCTCAAACTATTCACCAAAATACTGGCTACTCGGCTGGCATCGCATCTCCAGCAACTTATCCATCTGGATCAGGTGGGTTTTGTCCCGTCGAGGGAAGCTAGGGATAGTACCACCAAAGTGCTTAATTTGTTACATATTGTGAAATCAAAGAAGACCCCGTGTCTATTTTTAAACACTGATGCCGAAAAGGCGTTCGACCGGGTTAACTGGTCGTTTATGTTTACAGTACTACGACATATCGGACTGGGGGAGGTGATGCTGAGCCGCATAGCTAGTATATATAGTAGTCCTACAGCCCAGGTGAAGGCCAACGGTATACTATCAGAACCTTTTAAGATCACCAATGGGACGAGACAGGGTTGCCCATTGTCCCCCCTCCTTTTCGCTCTGTCCTTGGAACCGTTTTTAGCCAAGATCAGAATGAACCCCGATATACAAGGGGTGGCAATTGGCCGACTGCACTGTAAGCTGTCAGCCTATGCGGATGATATGCTCTTCTCCATCACTAACCCAATAATTTCCCTTTTGAACCTCCTTAGTTCATTCGAGACTTACGGGAAACTCTCTAACCTTCGAATTAACTTTATTAAATCTGAGGCAATGGGGATATCTATTCCGGCACGTACTCTCTCGGTGTTACAATCCACCTTCCGATTTAGATGGACGTCCTCTGCCTTGACTTACCTGGGCACGAAAATCCCAACTGACCTGTCTCGCATCTATGACTATAACTTTCCCCCTTTGTTGATACAGATTAGGGCACTGCTAGACACATGGCATAAGGGACTACACTCATGGTTTGGGAGATGCAATCTACTAAAAATGAGTGTGCTGCCCAAATTGTTATACCTCTTTCAGGCTCTCCCGATCAGAATACCTCCCACATATTTTAAACAGGTGTAGACCCTGTTTGTCCAATTTGTCTGGGCATACAAGAAACCGCGCATACCACGTGCCCAACTTTCTGCGCCCAAACGATATGGGGGACTGGCACTCCCCGATATTAGGAGATACTACAAAGCAATACACTTAGGCAGAATCGTGGACTGGGGGAGACATCAAGAATTGAAATTATGGGTACAGATAGAACAACGGCAGGTAAACATTCCCCTGCGATCTGCGCTATGGTGTGGTGGCTCCCTCCCCCCTGAGATAAAATCGCATCCCTTGATAGGGAACACTCTGACGCAATGTCTTCAGGCGACACTCCAAAACTCCCTGACTACCAAAACCTCTCCCTTGACCCCGATTCTAGGTAACCACCGGTTCCCCCCCCCCGGGAATTCACCTACACGCTTTCAGGCGCTGAGGGAGTCAGATTGTGTAACGGCTGCAGGATTTGTGTGGCGAGATAGGTGGCCCTTGTTAACGGAGCTAACCGTCCCCGCGGGCTCCTTCCAACTCTCCTTCTGGGACGCAGTACAGATACACCATTTTCTTCAAAGCATCCCAAATCCCCAGTCTTACACACGACCGCTGACCCCATACGAGGAATTCCTCACAGGCACGGAACCAGTTTCTCGAGTCCTCTCTAAAATGTAATCGACACTGAATACACCAGCCCACCCGCCGAGCCTGGCGTGCTTGGACAAGTGGGAGGCGGAGCTTCAATGCACCTTTAGGCTGCGTACACACGGGCGGACTGTTCGCCCAACTTTGTCCGCTGAACAGTGTTTCAGCGGACAGTCCGCTCGTGTGTGGGCTTCAGCGGACAGTTTCAGCGGACAGTCTGACGAACAAAGTTTTTCGGAATTCCCGTAAGACAGTCCGCTGAAACTTGGTTTGAGCGGACAGTCCGCTCGTGTGTAGGCTTGTTCGTCAAACTAAGTTCCGCGCATGCTCAGAAAGGATTTACAAGCCGAAGGTTGCATTGCAGTGTATAGGACGTCGTTTTTCTAGTCCCGTCGTACGTGCCGTTCACGTCATCGCGCACGCTTTCAGCGGACTGTTCGTTCATCGTGTGTGGTCAAGTCCGCTCATGCAAATTTTGAGCGGACTGTTTGTCGGATTGTTTGACAAACTAAGTTGGGCGAACAGTCCGCCCGTGTGTACGCGGCCTTACTGCAGTCCAGAAACAGAATATAAATGACCATTCTCTTAAAACGTCACTGTGCACTAAAATACAAGAGACCAATTATAAAATCATGACCCGGTGGTATCTTACACCTAGTCGCCTACATGCCATTTTCCCAGACACGTCAGCAAGTTGCTGGCGATGTCATGAAGAGAGGGGGTCCATGTTACACATGTTTTGGTCCTGCCCTAAGTTGACGCCTTTCTGGACTGCAGTGCGAACGGTGTCTCAAAAATTTACGCACCTGCTGATTCCCAACGACCCGGCGTTCTTTCTACTCCATGTGTCCACCCTGCCCCCCTGAAGATACAAGAGATCTATACTGAGACACTTGACTAACGCTGCCAAATCCTGTATCCCCCTACTTTGGAAACAAGACTGTCCTCCGACCGTAGCAATGTGGTTGAGAAGGGTAGAAGACATGAATAAAATGGAGGACTTGGTGTTGACAGCGCAACACAGACAGGACACCTACAGGAAAACCTGGTCCCTCTGGAATATGTTCATACTTTCAGATAAAGGAAAGTCGCTGCTTGCGACTTGAGCTGTTGTGATTACATGGACACTAGGCAGTACACGGAGGTTCCAACCCCATGGACAGGTATCTCAGTCGCACGCCTCCCATTGTCCCTCCATGCCCCCCTTCTCTCCCGATCCTCCCCCCTCTCCCCTGTAACTTACCTTTCTTTCTTCTCTCATTCTTTTCTGGTAGTGATATGTCGGCCTATATTGTTTAGATTTTGGCTATACCAACAAACTGGACCTCGGGGACACATGGACCCTGGTTATATTCTCTTTCTTGTGCTGTTGGAATATGCACTGTATTTTATATCTTGTCAAGATGAGTGACTTGGAGGCTGCGACCTCCATTTTTTTGCTACCGCTGTATGTTAAACGGGCCCTTGTCCCATTGTTGAAAACTAATAAAATATATATTTAAAAAAAAATAAAAAAAAGCTGCGGCGAACCATCCAGGTACTAACAAGGCCCAACTTTTCTTAGCCTCCAACATTAAACGAGATCGGGTGCTTTCAGGGTGATGTGCCCGTAGGTAATCTCTTCAGGCACTTTCAACCCTCTTGACAAACGCCAAGATGGTCACCTTGGGAAACAAGCAAAAAAATAAAAAATAAGTCGGAAGCTAGAGACAATACGGCCCGAGTCCTCAATTTAATCCATGCGGCCATGTACAGGGAAGGCCCTTGCTTATGTTGTCAACGGACGCGGAGAAGGCCTTTGACAGGGTGGCCTGGCACTTTATGCAGGACACCCTAGAACATATAGGTCTTGGCCCCAACATGATGAGCTGGGTAATGTCGCTTTACTCCACGCCGTCGGCAGCGGTACGGGTGAACGAGTGGTGCTCGGACTCTTTCCCCATCACTAATGGGACGAGGCAGGGGTGCCCTCTGTCTCCCCTAATTTTTATTCTGACACTGGAACCACTTTTGTGTCACGTTCGGAATGACCCGAATATTACTGGCATATCCAAACCCTCGGCACACCACAAAATTGCGGCGTACGCTGACGATCTAATTTTTTTCGTCTCCAATCCACACATTTCGCTTCCCAATATACTCGTGGCTCTCCGGCAAAATGGCAGCCTATCAAACTATAAAATCAATTGCGCCAAGTCGGCTGTATTGAATATATCGGTCCCGGATGGTGAGGCCAAGAGGCTACGCTCTGCTTTTCCATTCTACTGAGCTGAAAAATCTATACGTTACCTGGGCGTTGACATCGCAGCGGATTTGGTGCAATTGTACCCGCTTAATTTTGTCCCTCTCCTGAATAGACTGAAATCTGATTTGGGAAACTGGCATGCTTTAACACTGACCTGGTTCGGGCGCTGTAATGCATTCAAAATGACGGCCCTCCAGCGGATCTTATACTTGTTCCAGACATTACCGATCCGGTTACCCCCAATTTTTTTCAGACAACTGCAGGTGCTGCTCCGGGACTTTATTTGGGCGCGCAAACCGCCCAGAGCCCGTTTGCAATTGCTTGCCAGACCAAAGGACAAGGGGGGTCTGGGTCTCCCAGATATGAGACAATACTACAGAGCGACTCTGCTAGCGAGAGTCGTTGATTGGCATTTTAATGGGTCACACAAGCAGTGGGTGGAGATGGAGATTGAAGATGGATCCATTCCCCTATTGACCTCCCCGTGGCTCCTGTCCTCCCTACCAAAAGACCTCAGAGATCACCCCGTAGTGGGAGCTACATTGGCTGTTGTGCGGAGGTTGTTCCGCTGCACACACATTGCTCCCCTGCCGTCACCAATGACTCCGGTTATAGGTAATCCAGACTTCCCACCGGGATTTACCAACAAGAAACTGCGACAGTTGACAGTGGTGGGGAAACAGCGTCTGGGAGAGCTCCCGACCACGCAAACTGTCGCTGAGCTTTCTGACCCTCCGCTTGACTTGTTTAGTGCTTATCAACTTCGTCACTTTCTTCTGGCCATACAAAGGGCCCCCTACAGTCCTAGAGACCTGACGCCCTATGAATCCATCTGTCACAAAAGGGAACCTGTGTGACACACCCTCTCCCTCCTGTACAACCTATTGAGTAGTCAGGAGGAGGAGTCGACCCCACCATTTATCCACAAATGGGAGAGGGACTTAGGCATCACATTTACTCCACAACAGATAGAGAAGATCCTGACCTTAGTACATAAAGCTTCCATCGCAAACCAATATCAAGAATCAGGATACAAGATAGTCTCACGCTGGTATAGAGTCCCATACCTTCTGAATAAAATGAATAGATCGATCCCGGATGTTTGTTGGAGGTGCAATTCAGATACGGGGACCATGGGACACATTTTCTGGGCATGCCCGGCCTTGAGGAACTTTTGGGTGGAGGTGACCGGGACGATAAAAACTCTCACAAATGTAGATATCACAGACAACCCAGCAGCGTGCCTTCTACACTTGACCGAACAGCCTGTTCGAAAATACAAAAAAACCCTCACGATGCAACTCCTGAACGCCGCCCGGGCCTGCATTCCCACACTGTGGAGGCAGCCTCAGCCCCCATCCAAGGTGCTGTGGTATTCCAAAGTCAATCATATTCTCCGGATGGAAGAATTGACCACCACCCTTCACAACACTGAAGAGGCATTTAAGCCGCGTACACACGTAGCCGTCTGTCCGACGTACTTAGTCTGGCGGACTTCCCGCCAGACTGTCCGTCGGACTTTCCGAACGGGCTACTTGCCCACACATGGCACTTTTTCAGTAGACAAATACGGCGTACTAAGTCCGCCGTACTATCCGCCCTACTTTTGAAATGAACGGACTCGCGCGCGTCTCCAGGTAGGCGGGGCCCGCAAAGGATACGTCACTGGGCCCGCCGCTTAGGTTCATTGTGAGCGGAGGACTCAGCGAGGCAACATCTGAAGAAGAAGAAGAAGAAGAGAAGGACAGAAGAACGGAAGGCGGCGGCGGCGGCAGAAGACTGGGCCACCGCCTGTAAAAGAGCTAGAAGAAGGCGTGGTGGCCCGGCAGAAAAACCGAAGAGGGGGACAAGACCCCCGAAGTCGGAAGAAGAGGCCGGCGGCGAGGAAGAATGCCGGGCTCCTCCGCTAGCAAAAGAGCTACAAGAAGATAGTGGAGGAGTCCGGCGAGAAGACCCCCGAAGACGGAAGACCCCCGGAGCTGTGCAATAAACTATTTTAATCCTTGTGTGTTGTGTTTTTTTTGTACTTTATTTTACAGGTGAATGGGTAGGGGTACATTGTACCCCATACTCATTCACATAGGGTGGGGGGCCGGCATCCGGGGGCCCCCTTATTAAAGGGGGCTCCCGGATTCTGATAAGCCCCCCGCCCGCAGACCCCGACAACCAACGGCCAGGGTTGTCGGGAAGAGGCCCATGTCCTCATCAACATGGGGACAAGGTGCTTTGGGGTGGGGGGCCGCGCGGCCCCCCCTTCCCCAAGGCACCCCCCATGTTGAGGGCACGCAGCCTGGTACGGCTCAGGAGTGGGGGGGCGCTCGCTCGTCCGCCCTTTCCTGGCCGGCCGGGTAGCGTGCTCGGACAAGGGTCTGATGTGGACTTGGGGGGAACCCCCACGCCGATTTTTTTCGGCGTTGGGGTTCCCCTTTAAGTCCATACCAGGCAGCGGGTCCAGCGACCTATCCTTCGCGGGCCCCGCCTACCTGGAGACCCGCTCGAAATGAGCGGACTTTTCTCCGGGCGGGAAAAGTCCGTTCCTTTCAAAAGTACGGCGGACTGGCACACACACGGCCGGATTGTCCGCCGAAATGCGAGTCCGGCGGGAAGATTGGAGTGTAAAACTACTTTCTAAGTCCGCCGCACTTTCGGGTCAAAAAAGTATGCCGGAGGCTACACACGGGGGGATTGTCCGGCGGACTTGAGTTTGCCCGACTTTTCCACCCGCTTGTTTGATCGTGTGTACACGGCATTAGTGTTACATGGAGGCCCTGGAGGCATTTTACTGGTATTCGAGACTACATTCGGGAGGTGAGCAGCGCCCCTGTCCCAGAAAACGACTTAACATCTAACGTTTACCTACGTAGGCCATGTCTGCCCTGGGTGGCATTCCCCCCCCCCCTCCCTTTTTGTCTTTATTTTTCTTGTTTTCCCCGCCGCCACCCCCCCCCCCCCCTCCTCTCTCTCCGTCTTTGCACTCTCTTCTCCCCCCGTCCTCCCTTTTGACTATGCCTTGTCTCCTTACTAGCCTTCGGGACCCAGAAGAACCCCAGGACACGACCGGCTCATATTTTACTCTGGTTCACATAGGTCATGATAAGCTGGCTCGCTGTGGTCCCAGTTGTTCTCCATGATTACATTTGTCCGAACGGAGCTGCACTAGTTATACTGTACTACATGTCGGAGGTGGGGTTTCTCTCTTTTCTGCATGAAACTGTAGGACTCCCCTCTGAGAACCCAGAGTTATTTGGCTGCCTATTTTTTGTTACCATGTAATTGTGACCCTGGGTCATGCTGTATGGTTGACTGTTATATTTATGTTGTTCTACTTATACTTAATAAAAGAATAAAAAAAAAAAAAAATAAGTCAATGCCAACAACTTAAAAAAAAAGCCTATGGCATCGAGAAATCCCAGGCGGTCTCCCATCCAGGTACTAACCAGGTCCCAACCCTGCTTAGCCTCTGAGATCAAATGAGATTTGGCTCTTTCAGGGTGATGCAGCCATAGTAGATTTTTTCAGGCACGCTCAACCCTCTTGACAAACGCCAAGATGGTCACCTTGGGAAACAAACAAAAAAAACAAGTCAACGCCAACAACATAAAAAGAAGCCTACAGCGGGGGACAACACCAGGAAGATCATTGACCTCATCGACGTGGCAAACAGAGATAACATGGCGTCTTTGGTCTTAAGCTTAGACGCTGAGAAGGCATTCGACCGCCTCAGTTGGCCCTTCATGGAGGCCACGTTGCACCGTATGGGCTTTCGGGGCCCATTTCTGCGCGCGGTGCAACACCTCTACACTACACCCTCCTCACAAGTTCGGACCCCCTTCGCCACATCCTCCACTTTCTCCATCGCTAATGGCACTCGCCAGGGCTGTCCGCTTTCTCCTCTCCTTTTTGCCTTATGCGTGGAGCCTCTGGCGGCTGCCATTAGAAGTAATCCTGATATCCGTGGGATCCCAGTCAGGGGTAGAGAATTCAAGATTTCGCTTTTCCCGGATGATATTATCCTCACCCTGACTCAGCCTAGGATCTCACTACCCAATCTCCACTCAGAGCTGGACCGCTATGGAGGGCTCTCGGGCTATAAAATTAACTCTTCCAAATCGGTGGCCCTCCCTCTAAACATGGTCACGGCTGAGACGACCCATTTGCGTTCCGCGTTCCCATACAAATGGGAAAGCTCCTCCCTTAAATATTTGGGGGTCCTCCTTACACCGTCATTCCATACCCTGTACCAAGCCAACTTCCCTCCCCTCTATCGGACGATTAGGGATCTGATTCGTAAATGGAAGACCCACCACATCTCTCTCCTGGGACGGATTACGTCCATTAAGATGGTGGTCCTCCCCAAACTTCTTTACTTGTTTCAGACACTGCCAATCCCGGTTCCATATGCTCAGTTACGCGCACTCCAGAGGGACCTGCTGAAATTTGTTTGGAACTACAGGAGACACCGGGTCCCGAGCTCTGTTATGACGGCCTCACGTCTGGACAGCGGCATGGCGTTTCCTGATTTGGTTCGTTACTACCAGGCCACTCAGCTGCGGGCCATAGCATCCTGGTTCCCACAGAGATCGTTTAATAGGTGGTCTGAAATCGAAAACATCTGGTTAGCCCCGGTACATCCGAACAGTTTTCTCTGGGGTGCGAGTGTTGAGATAGACTCGGGTCGGCTTCTAGGGCCAATGGCTCACCTCCGTCTGCTCTGGCGGAAGCTCTCCCGCGAGCACAGTCTCCATTCGGAGTTCTCCCCACTGACGTCCTTTCTGTATAACCCGCTCCTGCCGGCTGGCCTGACCCATCAGATGTCCTGGCCCTGGGCTTCGCGCGACCTGTTCCACCTAGGGCACCTGGTAGATCCCAGAACAAGACAGCTTCTGTCCTTCTCGGAGCTCCAGGACAAGCACGACCTCCCCAGAGAGGTGTTCTACAGCTACTTACAAATTCGACATTTTGTGCAGTCTAAAGCCCCTCGCCTACGTCTTTCCTCGCCCTCTCCTTTTGAACAGATAATTCTAGAAGGCAGACATCGCAGAGGCCTGATCTCGGACATATATCGCATTCTTAACACATACCATTTCCTAACGAAGGGCAAACATTCCTATATGAGACACTGGGAGAGGGAGTTGGGTGAGGAGCTCTCCCTCAAGACTTGGCAGGGGGTGTAGGGCCAGGCGGCCAAGTCCTCTTTGTGCACGTTGTACAAGGAGAACTCCTACAAAATTATTTTTTTCTGGTATCAGACCCCGGATATACTCCACAAAATATACCCCTCCACCTCAGACCGCTGTTGGAGATGCCTGAAGGAGTGGGGCTCCCTGTTCCACATTTACTGGGCCTGTTCCTTGATCGCCCCGTACTGGCTAATGGTCCGCAGGCTGCTCCAGCGCTTGTTTGACGTTCCCGTACCCCACTCCCCGAAATTATTTTTACTAGGCCTGTCCCAGCCCACACTGACCAGGCCTGGTCGGAAGCTCCTCGGGCATGTCCTAACAGCGGCCCGTTGTTTGATAGCCTTAAACTGGAAAAGCCCGGTGCCCCCGTCCAGGGAGGCCTTATACGCCAGGATCAAAGATGTTGAGCTCATGGAGAAGATGACAGCTAGAATGAGGGATAAGCTGGAGGAGCATGACCTGGTCTGGAGGAGATGGCGGCTGCTGGAGGATTGATGGCGAACCGGTATGGATGTGGTGATGTAGACCACTGGCGCTCTAGCTCCTTTTCCTTTTCCGTTTCTTCTTCCTTGTCTCTCTCTCTTCTTCTTTTCTCCGTTTTTTTTGTGTATGTTGTTGATGGTCTTTGTCATGTTTTCCGTGTGGCATATGAGCTGAGCAGTAGACCCTGGGCGGTTTCGTGGTTTACTGTGCGGATGCTTGACTTTCTGTGTCTCTCATCCCGCTCTGTACCCCTGGTCGAACCGCCTGTTTTTGCTATACCGCCCTATACCATGTTACTGTATGCTGTATCTCCGCAATGGGCCCTCCAAATTTTGGGAGCCTTGCTGTTTTTGCTGTATGCCTGCACTGATATCTCTGTTTTACGACCACGAAAAATAAAATTGTTATTTGAGAAAAAAGAAGCCTACAGCACCTAGTATTCCCAGGCAGTCTCCCATCCAGGTATTAACAAGGCGCGACCCTTTCTAGCCTCTGAGATCAGCGGAGATTGGGCGCTTTCAGGGTTATGTGCCCATAGGCAATCTCTTTGGGCACTCTCATCTCTCTTGAAAAATGCCAAGATAGTCACCCTGGGAAACAAGCGAAAAAAAACAGGTCAACGCCAACAACATAAAAAGAAGAATACGGCACCTGGTATTCCAAGGCCGTCTCCCATTCAAGTACTAACTAGGCCCAACCCTTCTTAGCCTCTGAGATCAGAAGAGATAGGGCGCTTTCAGGGTGATGCGGCTGTAAGCGATCTCTTTAGGCACTCTCAACCCTCTTGACAAATGCCAAAATGATCACTTTGGGAAACAAGCGAAAAAAACAGGTCAACACCAACAACTTAAATAGAAGCCTGCGGCATCTGGAAAACCCAGGCGGTCTCCCATCCAGGTACAAACCAGGCCCAACCCTGCTTAGCCTCTGAGACCAAATGAGATTGGGCGCTTTCAGGGTGTTGTGCCCATAGGCAATTTCTTTGTGCACTCTCAACCCTCTTGACACATGCCAAGATGGTCACCTTGGGAAACAAGGGAAAAAAACAGGTCAACACCGACAACATAATGAGAAGCCTACGGCACCTGGTATTCCCAGGCTGTCTCCCATCCAGGTACTAACCAGGCCCATCGCTGCTTAGCCTCCGAGATCAGATGAGATTAGGCTCTTTCAGGGTGATTTGGCCGTAGGCACTCTCTTTGGGCACTCTGAAGACTCTTGACAAAGGCCAAGATGGTCACCTTGGGAAACAAGCTAAAAAAAACAGGTCAAAGCCAACAACATAAAAAGAAGCCTATGGCATCCAGTATTCCCAGGCGATCTCCCAATCAAGACACTAACCAGACCAGGTCCTTCTATGGCACCTGGTCTTCCCAGGCAGTCTCCCATCCAGGTACTAACCAGGCCTGACGCTGCTTAGCCTCTGAAATCAGACGAGATCGGGTGCTTTCAGGTTGATGTGGCCGTAAGCATTCTCTTCAAGACACGCCCAACCCTCTTGACAAACGCCAAGATGGTCGCCTTGAGAAACAAGCGAAGAAAAACAGGTCAAAGCCAACAACATAAAAAGAAGCCTATGGGCTTACAGCGGACCTTAAAAGATGGGACCCACTAGCTCTGTCATGGTTCGGACGCTGTAATGTGTTGAAGATGAACGCGATGCCACGACTTCTGTATCTACTACAAGCCTTACCTATCAAAATACCCCAGACTCTCTTTCATGCGGTTCGCTCAATCTTTATCAAGTTCCTCTGGCGCGGCAAACATACGCGTATTGGTAGGGCAATGCTATTGCGACCGAAATTACGGGGAGGTATTGGCTTCCCGGACCCTGCTCTATATTATACAGCGACGCACATGACACGGGTGGTTGACTGGTGCCGGCATGGGGAACTGAAGCTATGGGTCAAGCTAGAGCAGGAGATGGCGCGGGTTCCACTGGCTGGTCTGCCTTGGGCGGGGAGGCCATTGGAGCCCTGTGTGACTACTCACCCGTTAATTGGCCCCTCGCTCATCGAGATGGATAGTTTTTTTCACCTTTCCCACCTGACTAACTTCCCTTCTCCTATGACCCCAATTATTGGACATCCTAGATTCCCTCCGGGCCTGTCTGACCAGGCCTTTACCAGGCAAGCCCCGAAAGGGCTTCTGAGAGCAGCCCTATTTCTTGGACCCACGGGCTGGATTCCCACGGGGACCATACTATTAGAGCAAGTACCTGTTGCATTGGATAGCTGGAGAGCTAGACAGCTCATCCATTTCCTCGGATCACTACCTAACCATTCGTTCTTCTCTAGACAATTCCACCCCTTCGAGGAACTTTGCCTGGATGATGGCCCAATTCGTGGTTCCCTCTCTAGGTCCTACCAAATCCTGACAGACGCACAATCCTCCACGGATCCGCCCTTCCTAGCTAAATGGAAAAGGGACTTACAAACTACATTCTCCAAACCATAGAAGGACAGAATACTCTTTTTCGCCCATAAGTCGTCACTCTGCAGTAAATATCAGGAGATCTCATATAAGCTGATCACATGCTGGTATCGTACACCGGTGGTGTTGGCCAAAATATTCCCCAGTCAATCTGACCGCTGCTGGCGCTGTGAGCAACAGGCTGGCACCATTCTCCACATTTTCTGGGAATGCCCTAAATTACAAACATTCTGGCAGCCTGTCCTAAGACTCATCCACAAGTTCACAGACATTTCCTTAGCCAATGATCCCGCAGCAGTTCTTCTCAATCTAACTCCTATGTCAAGAAAGCGTTATCATAAGTCCTTACTTAAACATCTCCTCAATGCAGCTAGGGCCTGCCTCCCAAGTCAGTGGAAACAGCAATCTGCTCCAACGGTGACCCAAGAGTTCACAAGGGTAAATGATATTGAACAGTCAGGAAGACCTGACTGCCACAATGAGGGATAAAACAGAGGAGCATGGGAACAGATGGTTCTACTGGACCCAGTTTCACTTTTTGGAAGAATACCTCCGCGAGACATAGTAAGCTCATGGTGATCGTTGGAGATCGCTGTTCCAAACGTTGGACAGCTGATGAGCTGGTGAGCCGAGGGCGTCTCTTGCTCCCTGGGAGGGGACCCCACCCTATCCTCTCTACCCACGATACCCCCTTACCCCTTCTTTTCCTTTTCTGCCATTTCCTTCCCCAATCTTCTCTTTCCCCTTCTCCTTCCTTTCAGTTCTACTATTTCCCTTCTTAACTCAAAAAAGGGAAAAGAAAATGGTATGTTCCGACCCCATTTGACTACTAAACAATACTCTTCCCCTATCTATGGATAAACTCTTCGAGGGTAGCAGGGCTAGTATCAATAATATTTTAAGTGGTAGAGGATCCCCGCGTTCAGGGTTATGTGCCCATAGGCAATCTCTTTGGGCATTCTCAACCCTCTTGACAAATGCCAAGATAGTCACCTTGAGATACAAGCGGAAAAAAAAAGGTCAATGTCAACAACATAAAAAGAAGAATACGGCACCTGGTATTCCAACGCCATCTCCCATCCAGGTACTAACTAGGCCCAACCCTTCTTAGCCTCTGAGAAGAGAAGAGAAAGGGCTCTTTCGGGGAGATGCTGCTGTAAGCGATCTCTTTGGGCACTCTCAACCCTCTTGACAAATGCCAGGATGGTCTCCTTGGGAAACAAGCGAAAAAAAAAATGAATCAACGCCAACAACATAAAAAGAAGCCTACAATAACTGGTATTCCCAAGTGGTCTCCCATCCAGGTACTAACCAGGCCCGACTCTTCTTAGTCTCCAAGATCAGACGAGATTGGGTGCTTTCAGAGTGATGTGCCCATAGGCAATCTCTTCAGGCACTCTCAACCCTCTTGACAAACACCAAGATGGTCACTTTGGGAAACAAGCGAAAAAAAAACAGGTCAACGCCAACAACATAAAAAGAAGTCTACGACACCTGGTATTCCCAGGCGGTCTCCCATCCAGGTACTAACAAGGCCCGAATCTTCTTAGCCTCCAACATCAAACGAGATCGGTTGCTTTCAGGGTGATGTGCCGGTAGGCAATCTCTTCAGGCACTTTCAACCCTAGAAGCTAGAGACAATACGGCCCGAGTCCTCAATTTAATCCATGCGGCGCATGTACAGGGAAGGCCCTTGCTTATGTTGTCAACGGACATGGAGAAGGCCTTTGACAGGGTGGCCTGGCACTTTTTTTTTTAACAGAAAATTTTTATTAGACAAATCAGCATTACATTGCAAAGAATAGTAAATCCGATATTACACAGTTGTATAAAGGAAAAAACCACCTTCATCCAGTAATCATTCTTAAATTAATAATCCAGCAGTACAGATAACAGGAGTAACCATTACTCTATCATAAATGCAGGACATCCCCAGCGGAACTTCACAGCCATCAGGCAGGTACCTGACATTTGCGCGAGCCCACGGAAGGGGGGGGGGGGGCAGGGAGGAAATGGTCGGGAGAGAGAGAACAGGGCGGTCAACCGGGGGGGGGGGGATCCACCACCGTCTCAGCTCAACTCAAAGTTAGGGGGAGGGGGAACCAAGATCAGCGGACGCGTCTATCCAGGAGGACCAAATTTTATCAAATTTCCCTGGGCATTGTCTACTTTCATAGGTCAACTTATACAGGGGGAGCACCAGGTTCGCTGATCTCCTCCACGAGGCAGGGGTAGGGGGGTCTTCGAGTTTCCATCTCAATAGAATCTCACGTCTGGCATAATACAATGCGAAGGTAAGGCACAGTTTGCAGTACCTGTCCCCCTCAACGTCTGCCAAATGGCTCAATAGTAGGGTTTCAGGGTCGACCTGAAGGTTCGACCCAGTCACAGCATTTAGCGTAGAAACCACTTCCTCCCAGTAGGGCTGGATTTTGGGACATGACCAGACCATGTGCCAGAAAGTGCCCACCTCCTGTTTACACCTTTGACAATTAGGGTCCCTTTGGGGGTAAATACGCGCCAGCCTCTGCGGGGTGAAGTAGGCCCTATGCAGGAATTTAAATTGTATAAACCTGTCTTTCGTGGCTATCATTGTTGGAATTTAAGAAGTCAGGCACTCCTCCCATTCCTCCTCCCCTAGGGACGGAATGTCCGAACTCCACTTCTCCCGGGATTTGGTCAAACTAGTGTCATGTTCCACCGTGAGGTAAAGATATAAGGTCGACAGGGTTCTCCCCATCACCCTGGAAGTCAGTAGATGTTCAATGGAGTCCGATTCCAGAGTCAGAGGGGCAGGAAACTGAGCCCCAAAGGCGTGCTTCAGTTGCCAATATCTGAACTGGAAATAAAGTGGAAGCTCATATGTACGTCTCAGTTCTTGGAAAGTCATTAGCCTACCCTGATAAACTATGTGCTTTAAAGTGACGATTCCTCTTTTCGCCCACAGAGAAGGGTCTGGGATACTATTCAGGTGAGGGAGCATGGGGTTGCCCCATAGGGGCATATGTGGGGAGATGTGGTTGGGCTTTCCATAGCTCCTCCTTGTCTCCCGCCAGACCCTCACCGTGGTACGCATCAAGCCCGTCATGGAGGAGCTCGCCCTAAGCCCCCGAAATGGTAGGTTACTCAGAGCTGCATAGGAGCAAAGGATGGCTGCCCCCAGGGTAACCGCCGGGTTTTGTGTGGGCTGGGAGAACCACCACCGAATTGTGACCAAAACGGCCGCCCAGTAGTAGATTTGAAAGTTTGGGAGCGCCAGGCTCCCCCCCCCCCCCGATAGTGGGAGATATAGTATCTGCTTAGCTACCCTAGGGGTCTCCCAGCCCAGACAAAGGATATCAACAGACTCTCCAGTCTCTGGAAAAAAGTCCTGGGAATGTGGATGGGGGTATTACGAAAGAAGTACAGGTACTTGGGGAGATAGATAATTTTTAACAAATTGACTCTGCCCACTGGGGATAAAGGGAGAGATCGCCATGCCGCGCACCTAGCCCCTAATTGTGTCATGAGTGGCTGTATATTGTCCTCCAGATAGTTCTGAACTCTACCACTGACCTTAATCCCTAGGTATATAAAACTTTCCACTCATTTAAGCTGTGGATGAGGCACGCGAGGGGTCGATGAGTGGAGTGGGAAAAGAACCGATTTGTCCCAATTGATGCGGATACCTGAGTACCGACCGAATCGATTAATCAGTTCCAGTGCAGTGCCCAAAGAAGACAACGCGTCCGCTAAATAAAGCAGAGCGTCATCTGCATACAAGGACAGCTTTTCCTCGATGGGCCATACTTGTATCCCCTTTATCCCAGTATCCGCTCTCAGCAAAATAGCCAAGGGCTCCATCGCGAGGACAAATAAGGCTGGTCAGAGGGGGCACCCCTGTCTCGTACCCCGTGCCAGCTGAAACTGCCCGGAGAGACAGCCATTGGTACGGATTCTAGCAGAGGGGCTGTGGTACAGCATGCGGATCCAATTCGTAAATCCTGGGCCAAATCCGAATCGCGAGAGCACCTCCCATAGGTAACCCCACTCGACAGAGTCGAAAGCCTTCTCCGCGTCGAGCGAGGCCACTACACCCGTCTCCCCCCGGCCGCTCTATCTATGTGCGTGAGTAGGCGTCTGATATTAATGTCTGTGCTTCTGCCTGGCATAAAACCTGTTTGGTAACTATGGACAAGGGCCGTGATGACTAAGTTAGTCTGTTGGCCAGGATTTTCGCGTCCACATTTAACAGTGATATAGGGTGGTATGACGAACACAAGGTGGGGTCTTTCCCCGGCTTGGGGATCACCACTATGATCGCCTCGCTCATGGTGTCGGGAAGTTTATCAATATGCGACGACGCAGAGAATAGATGGTGGAGTCTTTCAGAGAGCTCCGTAGCGTAGTGCTTATAGAATTCCTCCGGGATTCCGTCCGGTCCCGGCGTCTTACCTGCCTGCATAGATTTAAGCGCCTGGAGAATCTCCAGAACCGTGATAGGGGCGTCCAGTCTATTTCGGTACGTTTCCATGAGGATTGGTATATCTATGTCGGCCAAGTAGGTCGTTAGTTCTTCCTTACTGTAATCCGACCTAGAGGTGTAGAGAGATGTATAAAACTCTGCAAAACAGTTATTAATCCCGTCTGGGGTGTGAAGCAACTGACCGGATTTGTCCCTGATATGTGAAATGCTCAACCCCCCTGCCTGTTCCCTGGAGAGCCAGGCCAGCATCCTCCCTGACCTCTCCCCCTGCTCAAAGATCCGCTGGGACTGAGCCAGCATTCTCTTCTGGGTGAGAGAGGTACGAAGATCAACAGCCTCCCTGGTCAGGATTTGCAGTTGCCGATAATGTTGGGGGTCCCGAGTGCGGACAAAAAGAGCCTCCGCACAGACCGCCTCTCCCTCAGCTTTTTTTAGCTCTGCTCTACGTTCCCTGCGTATTTTGCCAATGATAGTCTGATAGTGCCCCCTCGTGGTAGCCTTAAAGGCATCCCAGACTACCGTGGCCCCAGCTGAACCTGCATTCTCCTCCCAATAGCTGTTCAATTCGGTCCTAAAATTAGCATCCACAGCGGCATCTGAGATCCAGAACCTGGAAAGCCTCCATAGTCTAACCGCTGGTCCCAGGGAAAGATCCAATGTCAGAAACAGAGGTGCATGGTCCCATATCCCCCTGGGCAATATTTGTATGTCTACGACCCTTGGGAGGACTGGGCTCCCCGCAAAGACCAAGTCAATGCGGGTGAATGTTTTATGGGTGGCAGAGTGACATGTAAATGCCCGAGACCCGGGGTGTCTCCACCTCCAGACATCCGTCAGGCCATATGTGTCTGCCCAGGCAGCCAGCCCAGGTCCATGGTGTCCCCCCGGAGTCAGTCTGTCCATGTCTGGGTCAGGAACTAGATTAAAATCACCCAGGATAAGAGCATTATCAGAGGCAAACTCGGCCATCTTGCTAGTGATTTGGTTCAGCACCAGCAATGAGGCCGGCGGGGGCAAGTATAATCCCACAATGGTCCAGGTCATTGAGTAAGTTGTCGCATGAATAATGACATACCTGCCGTCCGGGTCCAAGGCCAGATCCAGGAGCCGAAAGGGGAGGGACTTCAATACTAGGACACTTACCTCCCTGGCAAAACTAGAGTGGGTGGAGTGGTAATGGTACCCCACCCAGGGTTTTTTGAGGGAAAGAAGTCTACTGCCGATGAGGTGCGTTTCCTGGAGTACGCATATGTGTGGGTTATAACTTTGAAGAAATTGGAACACCAGGGATCGCTTAACCGGGGAGTTCAATCCCCTGGTGTTCCAGGATACAATGTTAAGTGTAGACATGGATTCTGGGGGCAGTGGAAGGATCAGGATCATTGTGGAACCCTGCTCCCGGATTGGACCTCTGGACCCGGGACATACATATCTGAGGACAATGCAACACTGAAATATCAATATTTTTAGTAAAAAAGTACAACAAAACTAAACAGAGAACAAACAGATAACCCCAATAACCATACATGAAAAAAGAAAAAGGGAAACAAAAGTCCCTGGCCCCGTTAGGGGAACAGTCCCCACCCCCCACCCCACCCAACCCTTAAACTGAGGAGGGTATTCATCCCAAAGTGTATCAGCTCGCCGGCTGCAACTGGGGGTCCGTGCAGGAGACAAGTTCCAGCCCCCCAGACATCCTGGGGGGGTTTAGGTAACCAAGTGAGCGGCTCACTAGGCGTGAGGCAACCGCCTGCTCTATGAAGGAGGCTGACAGGGACATGAATCTGGGAGGATAAAGAAAAATTGCAGTTTGTCCCATCAGTGAAAATGATCCAAAAAGGGGAAGAAGGAACATATGGTATGAGCCCCCATGCCCCAGGAGGGAGCAGGAAAGGGCAAAGAGGAGCGGCATGTCACAGCCTTCTCCCGACCGTATCTCAGGTCAGGGGTATCAACTTGAACTCCCGCTACCGGGGAGGTTGCTGCCAGCATTAGAGGTGAGCCCACCATCGGTGCAAACAGGGCACAACAGGTGCAACAAAGGCCGTGGGCATCCCAACAGTAGAATGGGTTGTAAACAATTTAGAAGAGGTAGTTAGTCGATCAGCGGGCCGGCGCCAGCGAATCAATCTAGGCGGATGCCTCTCAGGGGGTGTTAAAGAAGCGGGTCGTCTCTCCATCCTGGACTCGTAGACGGGCCGGAAAAAGAACACTATAGCGGATGTTACGTGCTCTCAAAGCCGCTTTCACGTAATCAAAGGATTTCCTCGGGGCGTGGTCTCGGCATGCAGCGGTGAGGACGCACTGTCCCTGAGCTCCGGCGCTGACCCCGGTATTTTAGCACTTATTCGCCGCATGAACTACTCCACACGCCCGGGAACGATGGGTAGGAGAACCGGCAAGTCCCTGCCAAAGAAGGGAGCGCCCGAGGGATCGATCAAACGGTTCCTGGCGGAGCCTGATGAGGTGGGGGACATGGATGGCCTAGGCCGCTCTCCGCTTACTACGAGCGCGGCCGCAGGCCCCGCCTCAGGCCTGAACGCAGATCGCAATCCCCAGCCTCGTCGGCGGGTTCTGACGGGGAAGAGAGTGAGACAAGACGATCGGAAGTGGCAGCGCTGGTGAGCGGACTTCCTACTAAGTCTGAACTGGCATCGATGCTCTTGGGGCTAGAGAAATCCATCAAGAGAGAAGTGTCCGCTGTCCGTTCGGATCTCGCGCAAGTTTTGGACCACGTAGATGAGACCGAGCAGAGGCTGGACAGGCATGCTACCGCCATTAGGTCTCTGCAAGCAACTACCCGCTCTCTCGCTATCGCTCATCGGTCTGCCCTCTATAAGATCGAGGACCAGGAGAACCGTAACAGACGGAACAACATCCGGATCCGGGGGCTCCCAGAGGCGACCGGGGACGAGGACCTCCTCCCAACGGTAAGAGGCATCTTTAACGGCCTATTGGGGAATGCGGCTGACCATTCTTTGAAAATTGACCGAGTTCACAGGGCCCTCCGCCCTCGTAACCTGGCGGCGGAGACTCCGCGTGATGTGATCTGCAGAGTGCACTATTTTGAAGAGAAGGAACGCATCATGAAAAAACTCAAGGGGACCCCAGTCCTGGACTTTGATGGGGCGTCACTCTCTTTTTTTCCTGATTTGGCCAGGGAGACTCTGGAGAGACGCAGGGCCCTGCATCCCCTAACTGAGAAACTGCGCTTGTCCTCCATCAACTACCGGTGGAGTTTCCCTGCCGCCCTGATCGCACACAGAGATGGGAAGACGGCGGTTCTGCGGTTCCCAGAAGATCTGGAAAAATTCTGCATGGATGTGAGCATATCCCCGCCGGATTTACCGGGTTGGCAGGAAGGCATCCCACCCCTACTGAATAATCCTGAGGAGCCATGGCAGAGAGTGTCCCGCAAGCAACGCGTCTTCCCTGGTCCCGCAAGTATAACAAGTTGTTTATGTTACCTTTCATTTTTATTTCTGTTTTGGTGTTTAACGCCATACTCTCTCAGCTGCCTACGGGGTGTCTAATTTAATGGGAAGGAAGTGTTGGAGTGCCTACGGGTGGTCCTGCACCGGGGACACTTGGGACATGCCTCTGACTGTCTCTACTTCATGACACTTGGATCCCCTATTGTGAACGTTGGTGGCTGGTGTTCTCGGTTCTTGTGTTTCCCTAAGTGTACATGAACTCTGTGCTATTTCTTTCATTTATGTGTTATTATATACTTTGTAATTTGGGGTTGGAGCCGGAGCTGCGGCCTGCGACTTCTGTTTTAGACGGTTGCGGGTTGCTGCTGCCTGGCCACATGTGTTTTCCCTCCAGGGGGGGGCGTTGGGCGGGTCTTGGCCCCCGGGCTCCGGCCGCTTCGATTTCTGGGGCTCCGGGGGGAGGGGCCCGGTCAATTGCTCCTTTACTGCACTGCGATCTGCTGTGTGCGCATGCCGTGGTTGACCCAATTGGGTCTGGGTTGTGTGTGCTGCAGGGGTTGCAGGTCATAACCTGTAATACTTACCTTCTCACTACTCTCCTTCTCTTTCCTCTCCTTTTCACACTTTTTGTTTCATCCCCCTGCCCTTTACTTCCCCTGCCTCTGGTCCTGTTTCCTGGTAACGGGCTGTATTTGGAGTTCTCTGACGGATCCCCATGGCCGCGGTGGAATTTTTATCGTTAAACGTGAGGGGCCTCCATGCCCCTGGTAAACGTCATAGCCTATCCCGGGAACTGGGTCGCCTGCGGGGGGAAATTGTCTTTTTGCAGGAGACCCATCTTACCCACACCACTTCAGTGAAATTATTCTCCCCGCAATACCCAATCTGGTATTATAGTCTCTCTGATGTGCATAAGGCAAAGGGTGTGGCCATTGGGTTCCGTGTAGGTACCCCTTTTAACATGGTAGAGATGTTGAGTGACCCTCACGGACGCTTTCTGTTCCTCAGGGGCAGCCTGGGCGGGATGCCATGTACGTTGGCGACCCTCTATGCTCCTAATCAAGATCAGGCCACTTTTATTGCCACTACGCTTGGGAAATTGAGGGACTTTGCTAGTGGATGTGTTATCCTGGCTGGAGACTTTAATGTCCCCTTGGAACCAGTGTTTGATACGTCCGTGGGCAGGTCTTCAGTTCCTCGTAAGCGTCTTGCATACATTCGTAAACGCTTGTGTGACGCCCAGTTAATGGACGCATGGAGGATAATGCATCCGCGAGCAAGAGACTATACGTATTACTCGAGCGCCCACCAATCCTATTCCAGGATTGATTTTTTTTCTTGATCACCACCACCTTTCCCTATTGACAAATTCAGTAATTGCTTCATCAACCATATCTGATCATGCCCCCATTTTGCTTACCATTAATATCTCTTCGTTGCCCCGAAAACCAGCCAATTGGAAATTAAATGAGAACCTTATTAGTGAGGAGGCAGACAAAATACACATGCAAGAGGAACTAAATCAGTATTTCAAAGATAATACCCACCCAGACATTTCCCCAGGAGTACTGTGGGAAGCCCATAAGGCCCATATGCAAGGTAAATTCATGGAGTTGGGCTCCAGAAGGAAAAAGGAATTTGCGCAGCAACAATCTAAACTATTGTTAGAAATTAGCGCCCTTGAGTCACAACACAAGGCCAGTCTCGCTCAAGCCACACTATATAACCTAACAATGAAGAGGGGGGAGTTGAAGGCCATGTACCATGAGCAATGGAAACGGGAAGCCCGTAGGGTGTCACAAAAATTCCATGAATGGGGTAATAAACCGGGGAGGCTTTTGGCTCGTTCCCTACAACAGGCAAAAACCGGGGCTTTCATTGATAAAATTAAGACAGCTTCTGACGCTCTCACGCATGAGACCACAACTATAGCCAAGGAATTTCATGCTTTTTACCAACGCCTATACCATGTCCCTCACGCTGTGCCAGACTTGGTGGTTAGGAGAACTCTGATCCAAGAATATCTACAGCAGGCCAACTTGCCCAAACTGAACTCTGACACCCTCGCCTCATTGGACGGAGAGTTTTCTGTCCAGGAGTTCAAAGTAGCACTGAAGGCTATGGCGAGTGGCAAGGCCCCTGGACCGGATGGCTTTACGGCCTTTTACTATAAGGCCTTTGCGGAGACCCTGCTGCCGCGCCTCACCTCTTATGCTAACATGATCTCACAGGGGGAGACACTCCGTCCGGAGACGCTGCATGCACATATCTCGGTGATTCCTAAGTCAGGGAAGGACCCTAGTTTATGCAGGAGTTATCGACCTATATCGCTCTTGAATCTAGACGCTAAACTGTATGCCAAAGTAATAGCAAACAGGCTTCTACCCCTACTTCCACGTTGGGTTTCCAGTGATCAGACTGGGTTTATCCCGGGTAGGGAGGCACGCGACAATGCTCTCCGCACCCTGTCCCTGATGGCTTGTTCTAGGGGGTCCACCCAGCCCACCCTGTTACTTTCTACAGACGCGGAAAAGGCTCTTGACAGGGTGGACTGGGAGTATCTCATGGCGACCCTGTCTCACTTGGGAATCAGTCAAACTTTTCTATCTCACATTTCAGCACTATACCATTCCCCCTACAGCTCAAATTCGTGTTAATGGTACCCTAAGTGAATCATTTACACTCTATAATGGTACACGTCAGGGCTGCCCCCTCTCGCCGATTTTATTCGCTCTATCCCTGGAACCCTTCCTTTCTACAATTAGACGCAATCCAAACATCCATGGGATCACTGTTGGTGATCGAGAACACAAATACGCTGCTTATGCCGATGATATTCTGTTCTACATACAACAACCCCTGATTTCCCTTCCCAATCTGATGTCTGCCTTCTCACAATTCGGTCTCATATCTAATTTTAAAATTAACATGTCCAAATCGGAGATTCTTAACGTCTCTATCCCTGGGGAAACTGTGGTTCGTCTTAGAGACTCCTTCCCTTTTAGCTGGCAAACACACAAAATGAAATATTTAGGCATCTACCTCACACCTAAACCCCAGACTCTATTTCGTGTTAACTATATACCCCTTCTTAATGCAATTCGAATGGACTTACAAAGATGGTCCCAAGTCGCACATTCGTGGTTAGGGAAAATTTGTGTGATTAAGATGAATATCCTACCCCGGATTCTGTTTTTATTCCAGATGATTCCAGTGGGTATTCCAGCTAGTTTTTTCACGCTCATAGCTTCACTGATCTGCAGATATGTTTGGAACAGAAAGCGTCCGAGACTGTCCCAAGCCCTTCTAACCAGACCTAAACGGCTGGGGGGCCTGGCTTTACCTAACGTGAAACTTTACTTTTTAGCCGTTGTTTTCAACAGGATATCAGACTGGAAATATCACAAACATTCTAAACTATGGGTTGCCCTTGAATTGGCGCTCAGTGGCACGGACCTCTACACCCAAGTGTGGATTCCCAGGAAACATAGGTCGTTAGCACCTAGCTCCTCTCCTCTCACCTATTCTACTCTACGGATCTGGGACTCGATATGTAAACAGCACAAGTGGTGCCTCTGACGGGTCATAATTACTTCCCACCAGGAAACATTGACCCCAGAATTCATTCCTGGAATCTGGGTAATACACCCCTGCTACACCACGTCGCCAACTAGGATGGCATTGTGCCTTTATCTCAACTAATTCCTCCCTCACGGGCAATGCCCATGGATCACTGGACCTACCGTCAACTGGCTGCCTTTGTACACTCCCTGCCGAAACCATTGCGCTCACTGGCTGATTTAACACCGATTGAATCGGCCTTCGCGGAGGACCAGCCGGTGGAGAGGCCTTTATCCTTTTTTTACCACGCTTTACAGCTTTTGTTGATTAAGGGCTTCCCCTCCTTTTTGTCTAATTGGGAGAAAGACCTGCGCAGCGAGGTTTCGGAGGCACAAAAATCTACTATATTATCGATGGCTCATCTAACATCTACGGCCTCCCACACGGCAGAAGTGAACTATAAATTGTTAACGAGATGGCATTATACCCCAGCTGTCCTACATAAGTTGTTCCCTCAGACATCATCTCTTTGTTGGAGAGGCTGTTGGAAACGTGCCACACATGCCCATATCTGGTGGTTCTGCGGCCATCCTATACAAAATCTTTGACTCCACATTTGCTTAATGCTGCAAAGGCACTTATTCCACGTAGGTGGAAGCAACCCACGGCTCCCTCTTTACGTCAGTGGCTGATAGAGGTAGATCGCATGTATTATTTTGAGGATCTTACCTACTCCCTACAGAATAAATCGGACCTGCGGAAAAAGATTTGGTCCTGCTGGTTAGCCTTCAAGTGTACAAAGGGGTATACGGACATTATTTCACAAGATGGATAAGTTATTGTACTATCAGGTGTCCCGTCTCTTTGGCGGGGATAGGGCCGAGGCAGACCCTTCCTCTCTCTTCCACTTCCTCCCCTACCCTTTCTGGTTCTTGACCTTCTTCTCTCTATCTTTCCTTTACCACTCTTTTTCTCCCCTCGCTTCCTTTCTATTAGCTTGGTACGATGTTATTTGATTGGCGCACCAAGGGACTTTGCAGTCATGCAGCCGCAGTCCCAATTATTGGTTGGTCACTGCTCTTTTTGTTAAGCTGGTGGGCTTAGAACATAAACGGATATTTACTTTCGAGTTGCTAACACCTCGGTGTAATATGCCTTGCACTATAACATCTGCAGCCCCTGTCTTACTTTGCATTGTATACTGTATGTGCCAAGCTTCCTGTTATTGTTTCTTTGTTTTCTTCTTTTTCAATAAACATAAATTAAACAAAAAAAATCAAAGGATTTCCTGAGCTTCTGAGTCTCCACCGAGTAGTCAGGGAAGATCATCAGTCTGGCATTCTGATACTGAAGGTCACCGACCATTCTAGAAGCGTGGAGAACTGCATGTCGGTCTCTAAAATTAAGGAGGCGGAGGATGAAGGTTCGTGGGGGGGCTCCAGGAGGCCCCGGTTTAGGTGGTACACGGTGTACCCTTTCCACTGCGTAGTGAGGCGAGAAACTAGCATCAGGGAGGAGGTCCCGCAGCATGCCCTCCACAAAGCAGGTGGGGTTGTTCCCCTCAGCCCCCTCTGGGAGGCCAACAATGCAGAGATTATTGCGCCGGTTCCTATTCTCGGCATCTTCAGCTCTGTATTCCAAGGCTTTAACTTTAGTTTGAAGGGTGCGAAGTGCAGCTCCATGTTCGGACACTGTGTCTTCAGTATTGCTCACCCTTTGCTCGGTCTCAGTAACCCTGGATCTGAGTTTGTCTATATCCTGTCTGATAAGACCCATATCCAACTGCACGGCTTCCATTTTGGCTGTTAGGGTGGTTTGACAAGTGGCAATGGCCGCCATGACCTCCGCCAGCCAGGGAGGCCGGGCCTCGGCTGGATCCATGGGGGCCGTCTAGGAAGCTCTATGGGCACTCCGTGTGGTACGGGTCTCCTCCTGGGGGACCAAGTCTGCCCGGGGGGGGGGGTCTGGCTGGGATGGAAAAGACAGACGCTTGCCCCCTTTACTAAAATTCTTGCCTGAGTTCCGGCGCCTCATTCAGATGGAGTGGCGCAGGACAAGTCCAGGTGGGTTCAGAGAGCGTCCACTGGCAGATCTCTGATGCCCCGGCTGTAGAGTCGGGGTGTCTTCGGGCCGTGAAGGGAGGGCTGTGGTGTGTGTGGGCAGAAGGGCCCGTTCCCGTGCCTTGGTCCATCGGCTGGGGTCCTCCAGGACAGCTGGGGCGTTAAAGAAGTCCCCCGCCCGGTTTCACCCTGCAGGGGCCGTCAGGGGGGCAGCCCCAGAACTAATCGATGTCCCAGAGGGCCCTGTATACCGGGGGGGCGGGGGGTCAGCAACCTCCCCAAGACAGGGCCCCTCTCCTCCCTATATGATGTGCAGGCTAGGCAGGGGACCTCACCTCAGTGCAGGGGGGGGATTGCAGGTTGGAGCCCCCGGGCAGTCCGCAGGCCATCAGGAAAGGCCTGATGGCAGCCTACTCGCCTCCAGATGTCCAGGCTCTGCCCCACCTCGTATGGTGTCCGCCACAGGCCGTGGGGGGCGTCACTCCGGGAGTGCTGCAGTTGCTCGGGCGGGGGCCGTCAGGAAAGGCCGCGGTCGCGGCCTACTCACCGCCGGAGGTCCGGATTCCGTGTCTGGGCCGCAATCATCCGTCAGGCAGGGGTCCACCCTCTGTGCGGCCACCGGTCTCGGGGGTCCTGAATCGATCCTCCGTGGACACCGCGCTCCGCCGCCCGGGCGAGGGCCGCCAGGAAAGGCCGCAGTCTAAAATACCGTCAAGGCCGCGGAGCGGCCGGGAGAGAGCGGTGCCCTCAGTCCTCTCCCGCTGGGCCACGGGGATAACAGACACCAACCCCGGGCTCCGGAGGGGCTGAATGTGGAGGAAGAAAGACAATCCTGGATCCGGGAAAGTTTATCAGAAGCGGAGCTCACTAAAAAAGCAGCCGCTCACAGTGCCATCCTGGCCACGCCCCCCGGCCTGGCACTTTATGCAGGCCACCCTGGAACATATAGGTCTTGGCCCCAACATGATGAGCTGGGTAATGTCTCTTTACTCCACGCCGTCGGCAGCGGTACGGGTGAACGAGTGGTGCTCGGACTCTTTCCCCATCACTAATGGGACGAGGCAGGAGTGCCCTCTGTCTCCCCTAATTTTTATTCTGACACTGGAACCACTTATGTGTCACGTTCGGAATGACCCGAATATTACTGGCATATCCAAACCCTCGGCACACCACAAAATTGCGGCGTACGCTGACGATCTAATTTTTTCCGTCTCCAATCCACACGTTTTGCTTCCCAATATACTCGCGTCTCTCCAGCGATACGGCAGCCTATCAAACTATAAAATCAATTGTGCCAAGTCGGCTGTATTGAATATATCGGTCCCGGATGATGAGGCCAAGAGGCCTGGTTCGGGCGCTGTAATGCATTCAAAATGACGGCCCTCCAGCGGATCTTATACTTGTTCCAGACATTACCGATCCGGTTACCCCCAATTTTTTTCAGACAACTGCAGGTGCTGCTCCGGGACTTTATTTGGGCGTGCAAGCCGGCCCAGAGCCCGTTTGCAATTGCTTGCCAGACCAAAGGACAAAGGGGGTCTGGGTCTCCCAGATCTGAGATAATACTACAGAGCGACTCTGCTAGCGAGAGTCGTTGATTGGCATTGTAATGGCCCACACAAGCAGTGGGTGGAGATGGAGATTGAGGATGGATCCATTCCCCTATTGACCTCCCCGTGGCTCCTGTCTTCCTTACCAAAAGACCTCAGAGATCACCCCGTAGTGGGAGCTACGTTGGCTGTTGTGCGGAGGTTGTTCCGCTGCACACACATTGCTCCCCTGCCATCACCAATGACTCCGGTTATAGGTAATCCAAACTTCCCACCGGGATTTACCAACAAGAAACTGCGACAGTTGACAGTGGTGGGGAAACAGCGTCTGGGAGAGGTGTGGCCCTCGGGAGGGCTCCCGACCACGCAAACTGTCGCTGAGCTTTCTGACCCTCCGCTTGACTTGTTTAGTGCTTATCAACTTCGTCACTTTCTTCTGGCCATACAAAGGGCCCCCTACACTCCTAGAGACCTGACGCCCTATGAATCCATCTGTCACAAAAGGGAACCATACCCTCTCCCTCCTGTACAACCTATTGAGTAGTCAGGAGGAGGAGTCGACCCCACCATTTATCCACAAATGGGAGAGGGACTTAGGCATCACATTTACCCCACAACAGATAGGGAAGATCCTGACCTTAGTACATAAAGCTTCCATCGCAAACCAATATCAAGAATCAGGATACAAGATAGTGTCACGCTGGTATAGAGTCCCATACCTTCTGAATAAAATGAATAGATCGATCCCGGATGTTTGGAGGTGCAATTCAGATACGGGGACCATGGGACACATTTTCTGGGCATGCCCGGCCTTGAGGAACCTTTGGGTGGAGGTGACCGGGACGATAAAAACTCTCACAAATGTAGATATCGCAGACAACCCAGCAGCGTGCCTTCTACACTTGACCGAACAGCCTGTTCGAAAATACAAAAAAACCCTAACTATGCAAATCCTGAACGCCGTCCGGGCCTGCATTCCCACACTGTGGAGGCAGCCTCAGCCCCCATCCAAGGTGCTGTGGTATTCCAAAGTCAATCATATTCTCCGGATGGAAGAATTGACCGCCACCCTTCACAACACTGAAGAGGCATTTAGTGTTACATGGAGGCCCTGGAGGTATTTTACTGGTACTCAAGACTACATTCGGGAGGTGAGCAGCGCCCCTGTCCCAGAAAACGACTGAACATCTAACGTTTACCTACGTAGGCCATGTCTGCCCTGGATGGCATTCCCCCCCCACCCTTTTTGTCTTTATTTTTCTTTTTTTTCTCCGCCGCCATCCCCCCCCCCCTCCTCTCTCTCCGTATTTGCACTCTCTTCTGCCCCCGTCCTCCCTTTTGACTATGCCTTGTCTCCTTACTAGCCTTCGGGACCCAGAAGAACCCCAGGGTTCTGGACACGACTGGCTCGCTGTGGTCCCAGTTGTTCTCCATGATTACATTTGTCCGAACGGAGCTGCACTAGTTATACTGTACTACATGTCGGAGGTGGGGTTTCTCTCTTTTCTGCATGAAACTGTAGGACTCCCCTCTGAGAACCCAGAGTTATTTGGCTGCCTATTTTTTGTTACCATGTAATTGTGACCCTTGGTCATGCTGTATGGTTGACTGTTATATTTATGTTGTTCTACTTATACTTAATAAAAGAATAAAAAAATAAAAAAAAATAAGTCAATGCCAACAACTTAAAAAAAAAGCCTATGGCATCGAGAAATCCCAGGCGGACTCCCATCCAGGTACTAACCAGGTCCCAACCCTGCTTAGCCTCTGAGATCAAATGAGATTTGGCTCTTTCAGGGTGATGCAGCCATAGTAGATTTTTTCAGGCACGCTCAACCCTCTTGACAAACGCCAAGATGGTCAACGCCAACAACATAAAAAGAAGCCTACAGCACCTAGTATTCCCAGGCGGTCTCCCATCCAGGTATTAACAAGGTGCGACCCTTTCTAGCCTCTGAGATCAGCGGAGATTGGGCGCTTTCAGGGTGATGTGCCCATAGGCAATCTCTTTGGGCACTCTCATCTCTCTTGAAAAATGCCAAGATAGTCACCCTGGGAAACAAGCGAAAAAAAACAGGTCAACGCCAACAACATAAAAAGAAGAATACGGCACCTGGTATTCCAAGGCCGTCTCCCATTCAAGTACTAACTAGGCCCAACCCTTCTTAGCCTCTGAGACCAAACGAGATTGGGCGCTTTCAGGGTGTTGTGCCCGTAGGCAACTTCTTTGTGCACTCTCAACCCTCTTGACACATGCCAAGATGGTCACCTTGGGAAACAAGGGAAAAAAAACAGGTCAACGCCGACAACATAATGAGAAGCCTACGGCACCTGGTATTCCCAGGCTGTCTCCCATCCAGGTACTAACCAGGCCCATCGCTGCTTAATCTCCGAGATCAGATGAGATTGGATCCTTTCAGGGCGATTTGGCTGTAGGCACTCTCTTTGGGCACTCTGAAGCCTCTTGACAAAGTCACCTTGGGAAACAAGCTAAAAAAAACAGGTCAACTCGGCATGCGCGGCGAGGAACGAGTCAGCAGACTTGGAGCTCCCGGGACAACGGAGAATAATTAACACTCCCCAGGACGATTCGGACCGTCTACCGGCCCGTGAATAACATCATTCTCCTGCGGAACCACTCGTGCATGCCGACGTCCAAGAAAGGCAAGCGGAAAACCGCTCAACGCTCTCTGACTGCCTATCTTCTAAGGGCCACGGACCGACAAGGAATGTCCCAAGATGACGCCCAGACCTCCATGGCCGAGGAAGCCTCACGGCCGGCGGGCTCACCCAAAGGTATGGGGGACGCTCATTTAACCAAGGCGGACCTAGAGGACAGTCTGGCTAACATGTATGACAGGCTAGCGAGGAAGTTCCAAGCGGAAATGCACAAATCCACAAGCGTGTTATCACAGGAGATGGCGGCCCTGGGAAGTAGGACAGATCTCCTTGAGGTGAAACATGACGAGCTCCACCTGGCCTATTCGGACCTCCGAAAGGACCATGAGTTGCTAGGGGATACGGTCGTTCAACTTCAAAACCACCTGGAGGACCTAGACAACCGCAACAGGCAGGAGTGCCCTCTGTCTCCCCTAATTTTTATTCTGACACTGGAACCACTTATGTGTCACGTTCGGAATGACCCGAATATTACTGGCATATCCAAACCCTCGGCACACCACAAAATTGCGGCGTACGCTGACGATCTAATTTTTTCCGTCTCCAATCCACACGTTTTGCTTCCCAATATACTCGCGTCTCTCCAGCGATACGGCAGCCTATCAAACTATAAAATCAATTGTGCCAAGTCGGCTGTATTGAATATATCGGTCCCGGATGATGAGGCCAAGAGGCCTGGTTCGGGCGCTGTAATGCATTCAAAATGACGGCCCTCCAGCGGATCTTATACTTGTTCCAGACATTACCGATCCGGTTACCCCCAATTTTTTTCAGACAACTGCAGGTGCTGCTCCGGGACTTTATTTGGGCGTGCAAGCCGGCCCAGAGCCCGTTTGCAATTGCTTGCCAGACCAAAGGACAAAGGGGGTCTGGGTCTCCCAGATCTGAGATAATACTACAGAGCGACTCTGCTAGCGAGAGTCGTTGATTGGCATTGTAATGGCCCACACAAGCAGTGGGTGGAGATGGAGATTGAGGATGGATCCATTCCCCTATTGACCTCCCCGTGGCTCCTGTCTTCCTTACCAAAAGACCTCAGAGATCACCCCGTAGTGGGAGCTACGTTGGCTGTTGTGCGGAGGTTGTTCCGCTGCACACACATTGCTCCCCTGCCATCACCAATGACTCCGGTTATAGGTAATCCAAACTTCCCACCGGGATTTACCAACAAGAAACTGCGACAGTTGACAGTGGTGGGGAAACAGCGTCTGGGAGAGGTGTGGCCCTCGGGAGGGCTCCCGACCACGCAAACTGTCGCTGAGCTTTCTGACCCTCCGCTTGACTTGTTTAGTGCTTATCAACTTCGTCACTTTCTTCTGGCCATACAAAGGGCCCCCTACACTCCTAGAGACCTGACGCCCTATGAATCCATCTGTCACAAAAGGGAACCATACCCTCTCCCTCCTGTACAACCTATTGAGTAGTCAGGAGGAGGAGTCGACCCCACCATTTATCCACAAATGGGAGAGGGACTTAGGCATCACATTTACCCCACAACAGATAGGGAAGATCCTGACCTTAGTACATAAAGCTTCCATCGCAAACCAATATCAAGAATCAGGATACAAGATAGTGTCACGCTGGTATAGAGTCCCATACCTTCTGAATAAAATGAATAGATCGATCCCGGATGTTTGGAGGTGCAATTCAGATACGGGGACCATGGGACACATTTTCTGGGCATGCCCGGCCTTGAGGAACCTTTGGGTGGAGGTGACCGGGACGATAAAAACTCTCACAAATGTAGATATCGCAGACAACCCAGCAGCGTGCCTTCTACACTTGACCGAACAGCCTGTTCGAAAATACAAAAAAACCCTAACTATGCAAATCCTGAACGCCGTCCGGGCCTGCATTCCCACACTGTGGAGGCAGCCTCAGCCCCCATCCAAGGTGCTGTGGTATTCCAAAGTCAATCATATTCTCCGGATGGAAGAATTGACCGCCACCCTTCACAACACTGAAGAGGCATTTAGTGTTACATGGAGGCCCTGGAGGTATTTTACTGGTACTCAAGACTACATTCGGGAGGTGAGCAGCGCCCCTGTCCCAGAAAACGACTGAACATCTAACGTTTACCTACGTAGGCCATGTCTGCCCTGGATGGCATTCCCCCCCCACCCTTTTTGTCTTTATTTTTCTTTTTTTTCTCCGCCGCCATCCCCCCCCCCTCCTCTCTCTCCGTATTTGCACTCTCTTCTGCCCCCGTCCTCCCTTTTGACTATGCCTTGTCTCCTTACTAGCCTTCGGGACCCAGAAGAACCCCAGGGTTCTGGACACGACTGGCTCGCTGTGGTCCCAGTTGTTCTCCATGATTACATTTGTCCGAACGGAGCTGCACTAGTTATACTGTACTACATGTCGGAGGTGGGGTTTCTCTCTTTTCTGCATGAAACTGTAGGACTCCCCTCTGAGAACCCAGAGTTATTTGGCTGCCTATTTTTTGTTACCATGTAATTGTGACCCTTGGTCATGCTGTATGGTTGACTGTTATATTTATGTTGTTCTACTTATACTTAATAAAAGAATAAAAAAATAAAAAAAAATAAGTCAATGCCAACAACTTAAAAAAAAAGCCTATGGCATCGAGAAATCCCAGGCGGACTCCCATCCAGGTACTAACCAGGTCCCAACCCTGCTTAGCCTCTGAGATCAAATGAGATTTGGCTCTTTCAGGGTGATGCAGCCATAGTAGATTTTTTCAGGCACGCTCAACCCTCTTGACAAACGCCAAGATGGTCAACGCCAACAACATAAAAAGAAGCCTACAGCACCTAGTATTCCCAGGCGGTCTCCCATCCAGGTATTAACAAGGTGCGACCCTTTCTAGCCTCTGAGATCAGCGGAGATTGGGCGCTTTCAGGGTGATGTGCCCATAGGCAATCTCTTTGGGCACTCTCATCTCTCTTGAAAAATGCCAAGATAGTCACCCTGGGAAACAAGCGAAAAAAAACAGGTCAACGCCAACAACATAAAAAGAAGAATACGGCACCTGGTATTCCAAGGCCGTCTCCCATTCAAGTACTAACTAGGCCCAACCCTTCTTAGCCTCTGAGACCAAACGAGATTGGGCGCTTTCAGGGTGTTGTGCCCGTAGGCAACTTCTTTGTGCACTCTCAACCCTCTTGACACATGCCAAGATGGTCACCTTGGGAAACAAGGGAAAAAAAACAGGTCAACGCCGACAACATAATGAGAAGCCTACGGCACCTGGTATTCCCAGGCTGTCTCCCATCCAGGTACTAACCAGGCCCATCGCTGCTTAATCTCCGAGATCAGATGAGATTGGATCCTTTCAGGGCGATTTGGCTGTAGGCACTCTCTTTGGGCACTCTGAAGCCTCTTGACAAAGTCACCTTGGGAAACAAGCTAAAAAAAACAGGTCAACTCGGCATGCGCGGCGAGGAACGAGTCAGCAGACTTGGAGCTCCCGGGACAACGGAGAATAATTAACACTCCCCAGGACGATTCGGACCGTCTACCGGCCCGTGAATAACATCATTCTCCTGCGGAACCACTCGTGCATGCCGACGTCCAAGAAAGGCAAGCGGAAAACCGCTCAACGCTCTCTGACTGCCTATCTTCTAAGGGCCACGGACCGACAAGGAATGTCCCAAGATGACGCCCAGACCTCCATGGCCGAGGAAGCCTCACGGCCGGCGGGCTCACCCAAAGGTACGGGGGACGCTCATTTAACCAAGGCGGACCTAGAGGACAGTCTGGCTAACATGTATGACAGGCTAGCGAGGAAGTTCCAAGCGGAAATGCACAAATCCACAAGCGTGTTATCACAGGAGATGGCGGCCCTGGGAAGTAGGACAGATCTCCTTGAGGTGAAACATGACGAGCTCCACCTGGCCTATTCGGACCTCCGAAAGGACCATGAGTTGCTAGGGGATACGGTCGTTCAACTTCAAAACCACCTGGAGGACCTAGACAACCGCAACAGGAGGAATAACGTTCGGGTGCGAGGGATCCCTAAATCGGTGACTGACCTCCCCGCTACGATCGTTCATCTGTTTCAACTCCTGCTTCCGAATCAACCCAAGGAAGCCTTTACATGTGATCGCTTACACCGGGCACTGAGGCCTAAACCTCCCCCTGAGAAGCCACCCAGGGATATCGTATTATGCCTCAAAGACTTTCTCATAAAAGAGGAAATCCTTCGTGCCTCACGTAACACGCTGCGCATTCAACTGGATGGGGCCTCCGTCCAGATCTACCCTGATATTTCACCGGCTACACTGGAGAAGCGAAGAAGGATGAAGGACGTTACCTCTACCCTGCAGACGGCTCAAATACGTTACCGTTGGGGCTTCCCGTTTAAGTTCACAATGGTTCCACTCACATCGCCACTACAGTCACGGAAGGCAAAGAAATTTTAGTGAAGATGGGACTCTTGGAGCGACAACATACACCCCGACACCCGGCAACACCACGTCCATCCCCCATTTGGGCTACGCCATCACATCAGAGGGACAGACGTTCTCGCAGACTACAGCCATTACCTGATGTTTGATGTTTCGGTCTCCTGTCCAAAATTCACTAAGACGGCTATCCTTGGACTGATTTTGGGTTACTTCGAACCTACCTGAGTCCCCATTTCCATATACCCCGCATGGACTCGGCTCATTTTCCATTTGGCTTCTCCATGTCCCCGGAGGCTGAGAGGAGCGACTTTGTTGTTGCGGTTTTTCTCCTGAGTCTCCTCTCCTCTGACATTTGGAGCAACGCTCCCCCCCTTCCATACTTGCACACCATTCCCCACACGTTCCCGGTCCCAGGACTCTGGGCACTGTGTCGGTGGACTGTACCCACCACCAATTTGTTTTTCTTTTTTTTAACTGTCCACATCTGTTGTGGGGCATGTGTGGAGCAAGTGGCAGTTGGGCCGCAAGGCCCGTTATTTACAATTTGTTCCTGGTCTGGCTGGATTTTCCACCCAGACTCCATAGAGTGTTAAGTTTTCTTTTTGCTTTTTTGTTTATTTGTTTTGCTGACTTCACGACTGGCTTTTATCTATGGGAGAGTAACCTTGAGGTTGATGGATTTCCTATTAGCGATGGATCTCCTGACGGCCTTGTACACACTCATTTGGGCCTGGTGTTGGTTGCTGGGGGCTCCTCTGGTGCTGGACTCTGGTATAGGGAATCTAGCTCACTTTATAGATCATGTGTGCGAAAGCGACTAAAAATTGGATAACATGGGTCTCCGCATTATTTCACATAATGTGAGGGGCTTTAACTCCCCCCACAAACGGAGGAATGCCTTCCGCTATTATAAGCACATTGGTGCTGATATCATCCTACTGCAGGAGACGCATTTTTCCTCGGGGGCCTGCCCTACATTTTTTGATAAATCATACAAACTGCACTACGCTACTACTTTTGAGTCCAGGGCCAGAGGAGTGGCAATCTTTGTTCGTAATACTGTTCAGTTTGAACCTTCTCACGTGTTTAAAGACCAGGATAGCAGATTTCTTATTGTTCAGGGTATGTTAAGGGGCAAGGCGGTTACGATAGCTAATTTATACGCCCCGAATACGGCGCAGGGCGCCTTCCATCATTTATTCCTTCGTACTCTTGACAGATACATCTCTCCCCACCTCATAGTGGGGGGAGATTTTAATTTGGTAGCTAATCCTGCGGATAGGAGCAAAACCTCACATAGCGCCAAGGCGTTTCCTAAATTCCTCACTAAATCATTTGACAGATTACAACTCATTGACACCTGGAGGGCCCTGAACGTTGGCGTTAAGGAATATACACACTACTCTCATCCTCATGATAGTTACGCTAGATTAGACTACATTTTTGCATCTCCGGTTTTGTTAGCCAATTCCTCACACACCACTATCCACCCATGCCCCTGGTCTGATCATCAAGTTGTGGCCTTCCATACCTCACATGTAGGTCTTTCCCCTTCTCTTGCGTCCTGGAGGATGAATGACTCCCTACTGTCGGACCCCGCTACCTATGCTTTGATTGAGGTCCACTTAACAGACTACTTTACTATTAATGACACTCCTGACATTTCCCCCCAGGTCCTTTGGACTGCCCATAAAGCGGTTCTTCGGGGCCACTTAATTGAGATCGCAGTCACTAGGAAGAAACAAAACAATGCTAGGATCCAGGCCCTTACACGCGATCTCCGTGCCCTTTACCAGACCCATACACAGACACATTCTCCAGATATCCTCCCCCTGATTAATCAAAAAAGAACCGAATTGGACACTATCCTCTCGGAGCGCACGGAGAAGTCGCTTCGCTGGTCAAAAGCTAGGTTTTTACTACACAGCAATACTGCTTCAGGCATGTTCTCTCGCAAACCGCACCAGTCCCTACAACCTGCTCATGTCTACAAATTGAGAAATAGCACGGGTAATCTGGTTTCTCACCCTAATGAAGTGTTAAAAAAAATGTCCTTCTTCTACCGAGACCTGTTATCCCCCCCCCTCGCAACCCATGCCCAACAACATGGGTCATTGGTTGGATTCTATCCCTCTCCCATCTCTCTCGGAATCACAACTGACCGCACTAAACGCCCCTTGCACTGACCAAGAGGTAATAGACACTATTAAGACGCTTAAATCTTCTACAGCCCCTGGCCCAGATGGTTATACCTCCCCATATTATAAGAAGTTTTCCCAGATCCTGGCCCCTAAGTTGACCAGACTTTTTAACCTGACGTTACAAGGGCAGACTCTCCCTGACGAGATGCTACGCGCTAACATGACTCTGATCCCCAAACCTCATAAGGACCACTCCCTGCCCCAAAACTTTAGGCCTATCTCGGTTTTAAATAATGATATTAAAATTTTAGGAAAGATCTTGGCGAACAGATTGGCCCCTATTATTAGCACCCTGGTGGGCCCAGAACAAACTGGTTTTATCCCCAATAGGCAGATCACTGATAACATCCGATTGGCGACAAATATCATTCAGGACGCGAACCTTTTCTCACGCAAAGTTCTGATTTTGGGGTTAGATATCCAAAAGGCATTTGACAGTGTCTTATGGCCTTACTTGGATCAGGTTCTGGCCAGGTTTGGGTTCATGGGAGAATTTGTGAATGGTTTTAAGGCATTGTATCATAGGCCCCAGACTAGGATCAAACTCCCCAGTAGCTCTTCAGAATTTTTCCCTTTAGGCAGGGGCACCCGACAGGGTTGCCCCCTTTCCCCATTAATATTTGCCCTGGCCTTGGAGCCCCTAGCCAGGGCTATTATTATAGACCCAAACATAGGGGGGTACTTGAAAGAGGAAGGGGAGTACAAGATTAGCCTATACGCGGACGATGTCCTTTTGTTCTTACCCAACCTTCTGATAGCACTCCCCAATCTTCTCGAACTGTTGCGCTCCTTCCAGAAGCTTTCGGGTTTGGGGGTCAATCTAGCTAAGTGTACTGCCCTTCCTATCAACTTTACCCCCGCAGACATATCTAACATTCATACCTTTTTTGGACTCTGCCTCTCTAAACGCACCTTACAATATCTGGGGGTTCACCTAGCTCCGTCCCTGCCAGAAATCTATAGTGCCAATTATCCACTGGCCTTTACTATGGTTCGGAGGTGGCTGAAGCTATGGTCGACCTACCGCATCCCATTAATAGGGAGGGTGGTGGCTATTAAAATGTCGATTTTGCCGAAACTATTATATTTTTTTAGGGCTCTCCCTATTTATGTATCTCGCCAGTCCCTTACCGCGTTACAACGTGATAAGACTTGGGAGATCCCTACTACATCGACCCCTGCTGCAGGGTGGCCTGGGCCTTCCAGACGTATGGCTATATTACTTAGCAGCCAGGCTGGCCCAAACGGCTCAGTGGCATGCCCCTACGGCTTGAATACCGTGGTTGCAATTTGAGACTCAATCGCTGCGCCCATATTTTCTCCCAGGCATCCTGTGGCAGGAGAGTCTGAGGTCGAGGGACCTAGCCCCCCTTAACAATATTGTAAGTAGCTCCCTTTATCTCTGGTCACTGTACCGTATTAAATTTAAGCTGCGACCCGATAGACCCAATTTGGCATCGTTTCTGGGCGATAGGAGATTCCCCCTTGCGTTTGAGTCTCCTGTTGCCTTTAGATGGTGGATCCAAAAATCTTTGGTCACCCTGCGGGCTTTGTGTGTTAGAGGGGGTGTCTTCATCTCCTTCTCGCAACTCCAGACACAGCATGAGGTACCTAGAGGGGAATTTTATAAGTTTCTTCAGATTCGCCACTTTTTTCAATCACACTATAGCTTCATCCACGCCACCTCTAATACTCAGTTTGAATCCTTATGCTATCGACACTCCAGAGACAGGGGTATTATCTCTACAGTATATAAACACCTTCTCGAATCCCAACTACCTGTGAAATCTAGGGCTATGTGTTTGTGGGAAACTGATCTGGCCACAGAGTTTTCATCTGAAGAGTGGCGGGAGATGCTCCTGAATATGCATGGATGCGCTAGATCAATGGCTATAAAGGATACTGTGGTGAAGCTTCATACTCGGTGGTACCTTACCCCGGATAGGATTCACAGATTCTACCCCACGGTTTCCGACCTTTGCTTTCGGGGTTGCCCGGAGTCGGGCTCTTCACTCCATACCTTTTGGAGCTGTCCTCAGCTCCAGGGTATTTGGGATCAGGCTCGCACCACAGTGTCCTCTATTGTAGGATCTATTGTCAACTTAACACCTGAACATTGTTTATTGTTTGCCCCAATAACAGGGGTTCCTCGTTCCACCCAGAGGTTGATCAACACGTTGTTCTGCGCTATCCACTGGACGATTGCGCTTCATTGGCGCTCGCAGATAACTTCCTGGTCACAGGTCCTCGGTAGGATGGATGCTATCCGTCTCATGGAACGGATACACCATACAATTATGGACACCATGCATATTCATACTGCTAAATGGGCCAATTGGCCACTGTATCCCAGTATCACGGGAGGGCCCTCTCTCCAACACCCCCCGCAGGAGATGCGGTAAAGTCCGGACTTGCCACACTGGATAGTTTTATCCTCCCATTCCCATTGAACCAGGCCACGGCTGGCCCCTACTTGGGGACGGAGCTGTGGCGTATTTGCTGTTTGAATAAGAAGTCAGCGGTAATAGCAATTGCAATGTTCCGTTATTCTGTTTAGTTTTTTTATTTTACTTGCCTCTTATTAATATCCTACATGGACTTGATAAGCATCACCTGGTGCACACGGACTAGGCTATTTGTGTACTATCTGTTGGGTGTTCTACATTGTGCCTTGTACGCTGCTGTTCCAGCTATACTTGCTTGAAGTTTATTTCTTTTGTACTATTCCTTGATGCAGTCATGTACCTGCTTCTGTTGCTCTGTTTATTTTTTTTTTACACCCAATAAAAACGTTTGTAATAAAAAAAAAAAAAAAACAGGTCAAAGCCAACAATATAAAAAGAAGCCTACGGCATCCAGTATTCCTAGGCGATCTCCCAATCAAGACACTAACCAGACCAGATCCTTCTATGGCACCTGGTCTTCCCAGGCAGTCTCCCATCCAGGTACTAACCAGGCCCAACACTGTTTTTTCACTTTGGGAAACAAGCGAAAAAAAACAGGTCAACGCCAACAACATAAAAAGAAGAATACGGCACCTGGTATTCCAAGGCCGTCTCTCATTCAAGTACTAACTAGGCCCAACCCTTCTTAGCCTCTGAGATCAGAAGAGATTGGGTGCTTTCAGGGTGATGAGGCCGTAGGTGATCTCTTCGGGCACTCTCAACCCTCTTGACAAATGCCAAGATGGTCACCTTGGGAAACAAGTGAAAAAAATAACAGGTCAAGGCCAACAACATAAAAAGAAGCCTACAGCACCTAGTATTCCCAGGTGGTCTCCAATCCAGGTACTAGCAAGGCCCAACCCTGTTTAGCTTCTGAGATCAGAGGAGATCGGGCGCTTTCAGGGTTATGTGCCCATAGGCAATCTCTTTGGGCCTTCTCAACCCTCTTGACAAATGCCAAGATAGTCACCTTGAGATACAAGTGAAAAAAAACAGGTCAATGTCAACAACATAAAAAGAAGAATACGGCACCTGGTATTCCAACGCCATCTCCCATCCAGGTACTAACTAGGCCCAACCCTTCTTAGCCTCAGAGAAGAGAAGAGATAGAGCTCTTTCAGGGTGATGCTGCTGTAAGCGATCTCTTTGGGCACTCTCAACCCTCTTGACAAATGCCAAGATGGTCACCTTGGGAAACAAGCGAAAAAAAAACAACGAATCAACGCCAACAACATAAAAAGAAGCCTACAATAACTGGTTCCCAGGTGGTCTCCCATCCAGGTACTAACCAGGCCCGACTCTTCTTAGCCTCCAAGATCAGACGAGATTGGGTGCTTTCAGAGTGATGTGGCCATAGGCAATCTCTTCAGGCACTTTCAACCCTCTTGACAAACACCAAGATGGTCACTTTGGGAAACAAGCGAGAAAAAAAACAGGTCAACGTCAACAACATAAAAAGAAGTCTACGACACCTGGTATTCCCAGGCGGTCTCCCATCCAGGTACTAACAAGGCCCAACTTTTCTTAGCCTCCAACATCAAACGAGATCGGGTGCTTTCAGGGTGATGTGCCCATAGGCAATCTCTTCAGGCACTTTCAACCCTCTTGACAAATGCCAAGATGGTCACCTTGGGAAACAAGCAAAAAAAAAAAAACAATAAGTCAGAAGCTAGAGACAATACGGCCCGAGTCCTCAATTTAATCCAGCGCATGTACAGGGAAGGCCCTTGCTTATGTTGTCAACGGACGCGGAGAAGACATTTGACAGGGTGGCCTGGCACTTTATGCAGGCCACCCTGGAACATATAGGTCTTGGCCCCAACATGATGAGCTGGGTAATGTCGCTTTACTCCACGCCGTCGGCAGCGGTACGGGTGAACGAGTGGTGCTCGGACTCTTTCTCCATCACTAATGGGACGAGGCAGGGGTGCCCTCTGTCTCCCCTAATTTTTATTCTGACACTGGAACCACTTATGTGTCACATTCGGAATGACCCGAATATTACTGGCATATCCAAACCCTCGGCACACCACAAAATTGCGGCGTACGCTGACGATCTAATTTTTTCAGTCTCCAATCCACACATTTTGCTTCCCAATATACTCGCGTCTCTCCGTCGATACGGCAGCCTATCAAACTTATAAAATCAATTGCGCCAAGTCGGCTGTATTGAATATATCGGTCCCGGATGATGAGGCCAAGAGGCTCCGCTCCGCTTTTCCATTCTACTGGGCTGAAAAATCTATACCTTACCTGGGCGTTGACATCGCAGCGGATTTAGCGCAATTGTACCCGCTTAATTTTGTCCCTCTCCTGAATACACTGAAATCTGATTTGGGAAACTGGCATGCTTTAACACTGACCTGGTTCGGGCGCTGTAATGCATTCAAAATGATGGCCCTCCCGCGGATCTTATACTTGTTCCAGACATTACCGATCTGGTTACCCCCAATTTTTTTCAGACAACTGCAGGTGCTGCTCCAGGACTTTATTTGGGCGCGCAAACCGCCCAGAGCCCGTTTGCAATTGCTTGCCAGACCAAAGGACAAGGGGGGTCTGGGTCTCCCAGATCTGAGACAATACTACAGAGCGACTCTGCTAGCGAGAGTCGTGGATTGGCATTGTAATGGCCCACACAAGCAGTGGGTGGAGATGGAGATTGAGGATGGATCCATTCCCCTATTGACCTCCCCGTGGCTCCTGTCCTCCCTACCAAAAGACCTCAGAGATCACCCTGTAGTGGGAGCTACATTGGCTGTTGTGCGGAGGTTGTTCCGCTGCACACACATTGCTCCTCTGCCGTCACCAATGACTCCGGTTATAGGTAATCCAGACTTCCCACCGGGATTTACCAACAAGAAACTGCGGCAGTTGACAGTGGTGGGGAAACAGCGTCTGGGAGAGGTGTGGTCCTCGGGAGGGCTCCCGACCACGCAAACTGTCGCCGAGCTTTCTGACCCTCCGCTTGACTTGTTTAGTGCTTATCAACTTCATCACTTTCTTCTGGCCATACAAAGGGCCCCCTACACTCCTAGAGTCCTGACGCCCTATGAATCCATCTGTCACAAAAGGGAACCTGTGCTACACACCCTCTCCCTCCTGTACAACCTATTGAGTAGTCAGGAGGAGGAGTCAACCCCACCATTTATCCACAAATGGGAGAGGGACTTAGGCATCACATTTACCCCACAACAGATAGGGAAGATCCTGACCTTAGTACATAAAGCTTCCATCGCAAACCAATATCAAGAATCAGGATACAAGATAGTCTCACGCTGGTATAGTGTCCCATACCTTCTGAATAAAATGAATAGATCGATCCCGGATGTTTGTTGGAGGTGCAATTCAGATACGGGGACCATGGGACACATTTTCTGGGCATGCCCGGCCTTGAGGAACTTTTGGGTGGAGGTGACCGGGACGATAAAAACTCTCACAAATGTAGATATCGCAGACAACCCAGCAGTGTGCCTTCTACATTTGACCGAATAGCCTGTTCGAAAATACAAAAAAACCCTCACGATGCAACTCCTGAACGCCGCCCGGGCCTGCATTCCCACACTGTGGAGGCAGCCTCAGCCCCCATCCAAGGTGCTGTGGTATTCCAAAGTCAATCATATTCTCCGGATGGAAGAATTGACCACCACCCTTCACAACACTGAAGAGGCATTTAAGCCGCGTACACACGTAGCCGTCTGTCCGACGTACTTAGTCTGGCGGACTTCCCGCCAGACTGTCTGTCGGAGTTTCCGAACGGGCTACTTGCCCACACACGGCACTTTTTCAGTGGACTAATACGGCGTATTAAGTCCGCCATACTATCCGCCCTACTTTTGAAATGAACGGACTCGCCCACACACGCGGAAGAAAGTCCGCTCATTTCGAGCGTGTCTCCAGGTAGGCGGGGCCCACGAAGGATACGTCGCTGGACCCGCCGCCTGGCTCATTGTGAGCGGAGGACTCAGCGAGGCAACATCTGAAAAAGAAGAAGAAGAAGAGAAGGACAGAAGAACGGAAGGCGGCGGCGGCAGAAGACCGGGCCACCGCCTGTAAAAGAGCTAGAAGAAGGCAGAAGAATTGACCGCCACCCTTCACAACACTGAAGAGGCATTTAGTGTTACATGGAGGCCCTGGAGGTATTTTACTGGTACTCGAGACTACATTGGGGAGGTGAGCAGCGCCCCTGTCCCAGAAAATGACTGAACATCTAACGTTTACCTACGTAGGCCATGTCTGCCCTGGGTGGCATTCCCCCCCCCTCCCTTTTTGTCTTTATTTTTCTTTTTTTCCCCGATGCCACCCCCCCTACTCTCTCTCCGTCTTTGCACTCTCTTCTCCCCCCGTCCTCCCTTTTGACTATGCCTTGTCTCCTTACTAGCCTTCGGGGCCCAGAAGAACCCCAGGGTTCTGGACACGACCGGCCCATCTTTTACTCTGGTTCACATAGGTCATGATAAGCTGGCTCGCTGTGGTCCCAGTTGTTCTCCATGATTACATTTGTCCTAAAGGAGCTGCACTAGTTATACTGTACTACATGTCGGAGGTGGGGTTTCTCTCTTTTCTGCATGAAACTGTAGGACTCCCCTCTGAGAACCCAGAGTTATTTGGCTGCCTATTTTTTGTTACCATGTAATTGTGCCCCTGGGTCATGCTGTGGGACTGTTATATTTATGTTGTTCTACTTATACTTAATAAAAGAATAAAAAAAAATAAAAAAAATAAGTCAACGCCAACAACTTAAAACTAAAGCCTATGGCATCGAGAAATCCCAGGCGGTCTCCCATCCAGGTACTAACCAGGTCCCAACCCTGCTTAGCCTCTGAGATCAAATGAGATTGGGCTCTTTCAGGGTGATGCAGCCATAGTAGATTTTTTCAGGCACGCTCAACCCTCTTGACAAACGCCAAGATGGTCACCTTGGGAAACAAACAAAAAAAACAAGTCAACGCCAACAACATAAAAAAAAGCCTGCGGCATCTGGAAAACCCAGGCGGTCTCTCATCCAGGTACAAACCAGGCCCAACCCTACTTAGCTTCTGAGACCAAACGAGATTGGGCACTTTCAGGGTGTTGTGCCCTTAGGCAATTTCTTTGTGCACTCTCAACCCTCTTGACAAATGCCAAGATGATCACCTTGGGAAACAAGCGGAAAAAAAAAACATGTCAACGCCAACAGTTACTAATCAATCCCGACAATGCTTAGCCTCCAAGATCAGACAAGATCAGGCACTTTCAAGGTGATGGAGCCATAGGCGATCTCTTCGGGCACTCTCAACCATCTTGACAAACGCCAACATGGTCATCTTGGGAAACAAGCGAAAAAAACAAAGTCATTGCCAACATTGGAGGCTAAGCAGGGTTGGGCAATCAGTTTCCTTGCCTGAAATAGGCATCTCAGAACTGCCATCTGGCTGCTTCCCGGGTTTCCAACTACTTCAACTAATCCCAGGAGACAATACTTCACCTCCATCCTGGTGGAGGCTCCAAACACCCGATCAATGGTTCCTGTCACCTCCGTCCAGTAGCGGATCAACTTCGGGCATCTCCAAAACATGTGCATCATGTCTCCCCCCATGTTCCCGCACCGGGGGCAACTTGCGTCCGGCCGTTCGGCGAAATTGAAAAAGTTTACGAGGAGCATAATAGGTTCTATATAATAAGAACAGATGTGACATCCTCTGTGAGGAGAGCCACAATTCACCACAGGCAGGATTCCTGTGGCCAATTATAGCTCAGGGGGGTTTAGTACACACCCCACACTATATAAGGCCGCCAGCGCGGCGGCCTTGCATAGTGTGTTGCGGTGGTCAGGAAAAGAGGATGATAGGCAGGAACAGTGTCTTTACTGCTTGGGAACCTAGCACTGTTACAGTGGTTGTTATGTGCCTCCTGCACAGTACACACCTGAAGCTACCCTTTATTACTGGTGTTCAATTTCTGCAATACACGCATCTGCAGTGCAGAAGTTAGAGTGGGTGTTGTGTGCCTCCTGCACAGTATACACCTTATTGCTGGTGTTCTGTTTCTGTAATACAGGAACCTAGCACTGTTACAGTGCTAGGGTGTACAGAGAAGCTGGTATATATAGAAGACTACAGCATACAGAAGAAAGGCTAGTGAATACAGAATACAGACTCGTGTATGTAGATAGGCTTGAGTATACAGAGATGCTAGAGTAAACAGTGAGGCTGGGGTACACAGAGAGGCTAGTTTAAAGAGAGGCTAGTATATACAAAGATGTTAGTGTATATAGAGAGGTTAGTGTATAGAGAGAGTCGAGTGTATACAGAAAGGACAGTGCATATAGAGAAGCTAGTGTATACAGAAGACAGGCTTGGGTATACATCAAAGCTGACAGTGTATAGAGAAGACTGGGTAGTGTATACAGAGAATCTAGTGGGTACAGAAGACAGGCTGGTGTATTCTAGCTAGTTTTTACAGTCTAGTGTATACAGAAGACCGGCTGTGGTATACAGAGGGTTTAGTGTATTCAGAGAGTCTAGTGTATACAGTCGGCGAGTGTATACATAAGACTGGCTAGTTTACACAGTGTTTACAGAGATGCAAGGGTGTACAGAGAAGCTAGTATATATAGAAGGCTACAGCATACTGAAGAAAGGCTAGTGAATACAGAATACAGACTCGTGTATGCAGATAGGCTTGAGTATACAGAGATGCTAGAGTAAACAGTGAGGCTGGGGTACACAGAGAGGCTAGTTTAAAGAGAGGCTAGTATATACAAAGATGTTAGTGTATATAGAGAGGTTAGTGTATAGAGAGAGTCGAGTGTATACAGATAGGACAGTGCATATAGAGAGACTAGTGTATACAGAAGACAGGCTTGGGTAAACATCCAAGCTGACAGTGTATACAGAAGACTGGGTAGTGTATACAGAGAGTCTAGTGGGTACAGAAGACAGGCTGGTGTATTCTAGCTAGTTTTTACAGTCTAGTGTATACAGAAGACAGGCTGTGGTATACAGAGGGTTTAGTGTATTCAGAGAGTCTAGTGTATACAGTTGGCGAGTGTATACATAAGACTGACTAGTTTACACAGTGTTTACAGAGATGCAAGGGTGTACAGCGAAGCTGGTATATGTTGGAAGGCTGGCTGTAGGCCAGCCTGTATTTGTGGGAGGAGTCGGAGACTATATAACCCTCCTCCTCTGTCAGGGCCAGGGTTGGGGTTTTCTGCTGGATCCTCTCTCCCCTTGCTCATGTGGGGGGGGGGGGGGGGGTGGTATCGGCTGGCTGCCTAAGTGAGCGGTGGGTCCTGGTGCTTGCAAGGGGGATGGGCTGTCACCCACCTGTTGCTCCTTTCCTCCCCACAGCGCAGACTGGCATCTCTGCTGCAGTGATGGAGGATCTCAGTCCACCCAGGTTGCTGCTTTATTTGGTGGTTTCTTTGGTCGGTGTCATATTGGGGTCAGCCCGGTGTCTGTGGTAGCTTCCATCAGCAATTTTCTGTCATAGCATTCTGTTATAGTGTTTTGCCAGCGTTTTCTGTTATAGCGTTTTTTCCAGCGTTTTCTGTCATAGCGTTCTGCCAGCGTTTTCTGTCATATCGTTCTGCCAGCGTTTTCTGTCATAGCGTTCTGCCAGCGTTTTCTGTCATAGCGTTCTGCCAGCATTTTCTGTCATAGCGTTCTGCCAGCGTTTTCTGTCATAGCGTTCTGCCAGCGTTTTCTGTCATAGCGTTCTGCCAGCGTTTTCTGTCATAGCGTTCTGCCAGCGTTTTCTGTCATAGCGTTCTGCCAGCGTTTCTGTCATAGCGTTCTGCCAGCGTTTCTGTCATAGCGTTCTGCCAGCGTTTTCTGTCATAGCGTTCTGCCAGCGTTTTCTGTCATAGCGTTCTGCCAGCGTTTTCTGTCATAGCGTACTGTCAGCGTTTTCTGTCATAGCGTTCTGCCAGCGTTTTCTGTCATAGCGTTCAGCCAGCGTTTTCTGTCATAGCGTTCTGCCAGCGTTTTCTGTCATAGCGTTCTGCCAGCGTTTTCTGTCATAGCGTTCTGCCAGCGTTTTCTGTCATAGCGTTCTGCCAGCGTTTCTGTCATAGCGTTCTGCCAGCGTTTCTGTCATAGCGTTCTGCCAGCGTTTTCTGTCATAGCGTTCTGCCAGCGTTTTCTGTCATAGCGTTCTGCCAGCGTTTTCTGTCACAGCGTTCTGCCAGCGTTTTTCTGTCACAGCGTTCTGCCAGCGTTTTTCTGTCACAGCGTTCTGCCAGCGTTTTTCTGTCACAGCGTTCTGCCAGCGATTTTCTGTCACAGCGTTCTGCCAGCGATTTTCTGTCACAGCGTTCTGCCTGCGATTTTCTGTCACAGCGTTCTGCCTACGATTTTCTGTCACAGCGGGCTATCCAGCATTTCTGTCACAACGTTCTGTCCAGCATTTCTGTCACAGCGTTCTGCCCTGCATTTTCTGCCCAGCATTTTCTGTCACAGCGTTCTGCCCAGCATTTTTCTGTCACAGCGTTCGGCCCAGCATTTCTGTCACAGCGTTCGGCCCAGCATTTCTGTCATAGCATTCGATCTAGCTTTCCTGTCATAGCGTTCTGTCCAGGTTTTGGTTATAGCATTAGTCCAGTTTTCTGTCACAGCGTTCTGTTCAGCATTTTCTGTCATTACGTTCGGCTCAGCATTTTCTGTCATTACGTTCGGCCCAGCATTTTCTGTCATAATGTTCGGCCCAGCATTTTCTGTCATAATGTTCGGCCCAGCAATTCTGTCATAGCGATTGGTCCAGCATTCTCGGTCATAGCATTCTTTCTAGCGTTCTGTCCAGGTTCGGTCACAGCATTTAGTCCAGTATTTCCGTCATAGCGTTCGGTCCAGTATTTCCGTCATAGCGTTCGGTCCAGTATTTCCGTCATAGCGCTCTGTCCAGCATGGCGGTCATAGTGGTTTGCCCCTGGGTTCCGGTCATATCATTCTGCCCGGCATGTCTGTCATAGCGTTCCGCCCCAGGTTATCTGTCAGTGTTCTGCCCCTGGAGTTCTGTCATAGCGTCCTGCCAGCATGTCTGTCATAGCGTTCTGCCCCGGGATTTCAGTCATCGTTCTACCTAGGTTAACTTTTAGCATTTCTGTCATGGCATTGTCGTGACATTTTTCTGTCAGTATTTCTGTCATAGTGTTTCTGTTCAGTGGTTCTGTCATGGTGTTTCAACCTCTGTGTTTGGCTTCAGAGTTCGCAGAAGGGCGTTCACTTATGACATATTCTGGTTAGGTTTGTTTGCATTCATTGTCATGTCTTATCGTATCTGTGTTCATGTTTGTACCGGGGTCAGTTAGCTAGGGCTCGCACATCGGGATCTGTCACGTCTACAGATCCATACGGGCTGAGGTTTCGTTATTAATGATTGTTGACCACAATCTTCTCGCCTGTATACCATACGTCATACGATGCATGTTCATTCACCACACCTGTACGTCTACCCACCACGGTCTGTGGGTACTCTAGGCCTGAGTTTCTGTTAATTACCTGTCTCTGCGCTGCAGGTTACTCGGGTTAACTCACTATTTCTCAACTCACACACGGGGGGGGGGGGGGTTCATCATTAGGTTCATTCATGCGCTGTGGTCTTGACTTTTCTGCCATGTTCTCATTCTTAGGTAGGCAGAGGGGCGTTGTTGTTGTTCTCATGTCTGGTTGTCTGTCTTTCCTTCTAGTTGCGTTTTCAGGTTGGGCCGTCTTGGCATCCATACCAATATCAACCATGCCTGCACTCACGTACAGATGTCTTTTCGCCACTGGGCGCACCCTCAGGTTGGAAGCAGACAACAATTTTCTTTAGTGGACATCCTGTTGCATAGAGGCCCTGGTTACCGCCCTGGGATTCATACTCTCAGGGTATGTCCAAGCCACGGTTCTTAGGTGGTAGGTTGGGCGACGTCGTCACCATTCTGGATTCCACTCTCAGCTCCGATCTCTTGTCTAGGAGGTTGCCTGGAGTACTGCTCAGGGACGTCGGTCCAGTCATCTTTGCTCCTCCCTGGTTTGTTCCAGGTGGGGAGAGGGGTGCTTTAGTCACTTTGGGCATGGCTGGTTCATGCTATGGGACTTATTCCCCTGGGTTGGAGTCTGGTTCTCCTTCCTCGGTTCAGGATTCGGTCTCGGTTGGGAGGTCTCGGGCAGTAGCATGTCCTGCTCGCATCCGGTGGGACCAGTTTGTCTTGGTGTCGCCATGTTGATGATGCTTGCCATGGCATCTACTCCATCACATCCATCAGGCAGCCAGGTTTCCTCTCCTATCACTGGTATTTTTGCCACTCACCCTCTCACATCCTCTTACCAGGTATGGGAAGGGGTGTTTTCACGGTGCTTCTTCTGGTGTCTGTTGTAGGGGTTCTTCGGGTCAGCTCTTGCTCTCTTTTCCCCACGTATCCTCTCATTCATAGCAGTTCATTCTCATGTCTGGGTCACCTTGGGCATCAGGCTCATCCTATCCTTCACGGGACGTTCAATTGGGTTTGCGTAGCTTGCAGGCTCTAAGGAGGTTCCTTCTCATCTCCAGGTCTGGAGTCGTGGGTTCTACTCTCACAGCGGATACTTACCGGTTACTTACGGTTGGCGTTTGGGCATACGTCATTTTAGGGATGGGATCTCTACCTTCCCTCTCCCACCTAAACTTGTGTCTTTTTGCCCTCTTTTCAGGCATACTGACCATCCAGGCCATGGCACACCTCAGGCCTTGTTTCTTAAGTAATATTGCATTTCCCACTTGAAGACTCCGATTACAAGTTGGAAGGCTGGCTGTAGGCCAGCCTGTATTTGTGGGAGGAGTCGGAGACTATATAACCCTCCTCCTCTGTCAGGGCCAGGGTTGGGGTTTTCTAGGTGCCCACCCACCCGTTTCCCCCAGGTTATTCACTCATACTCATAGTATTTTTCTTATTCTTACATTCAGGGTATGCCCTCTTTTCAGGCATACTGACCATCCAGGCCATGGCACACCTCAGGCCTTGTTTCTTAAGTAATATTGCATTTCCCACTTGAAGACTCCGATTACAAATAGAAGACTACAGCATACAGAAGAAAGGCTAGTGAATACAGAATACAGACTTGTGTATGTAGATAGGCTTGAGTATACAGAGATGCTAGAGTAAACAGTGAGGCTGGGGTACACAGAGAGGCTAGTTTAAAGAGAGGCTAGTATATACAAAGATGTTAGTGTATATAGAGAGGTTAGTGTATAGAGAGAGTCGAGTGTACACAGATAGGACAGTGCATATAGAGAGACTAGTGTATACAGAAGGCAGGCTTGGGTATACATAAAAGCTGACAGTGTATACAGAAGACTGGGTAGTGCATACAGATAGTCTAGTGGGTAAAGAAGATAGGCTGGTGTATTCTAGCTAGTTTTTACAGTCCAGTGTATACAGAAGACAGGCTGTGGTACAGAGGGTTTAGTGTATTCAGAGAGTCTAGTGTATACAGTTGGCGAGTGTATACATAAGACTGGCTAGTTTACACAGTGTTTACAGAGATGCAAGGGTGTACAGAGAAGCTAATATATATATAGAAGACTACAGCATACAGAAGAAAGGCTAGTGAATACAGAATAAAGGCTGGCTTTTGCGGAGAGGCTAGTTTTTTTCAGAACACTATCTAGAGTATACAGAGAGGCTAGTGCATAGAGGGAAGCTATTGTATATAGAAGCCTGGTTAGTGTATACAGAGAAGCTAGTGTGTACAGAAGAAAGGCTAGACAGGCTATAAAGAGAGACAAGAGTTTACAGAAGACAGTTTGGGGTATACAGAGATGCTAGTTTTTACAGAGAGACTAATGTATACAGAAGACAGGCTAGGGCATACAGAAGACAGAAGACAGGCTAGTGTATTCAGATCTAGGCAAGTTTCTATCGAAGACAGGCTATTGTATGCAGAAGACCGGCTAGTGTAAACATGCTGTTGTATATAGAGAGGCTAGTGAATTTAGAGGGTAGGCTAAGTGATTACAGAAGACAATCTGGGCACAATCAGAGACATTTCATCATTTCATCTAGCTCACATCTCTAATGGGGTTTGTCTCATTGCCATGTTTTCGCCTTTTCATTCTTATGCTAAATATAGATTATACTCACTACACGATTTTAATCATCCACATCAAGCATGCAATAAAACTATCATACATCAAATAAACCATGTACTCTTTTGCTCTATTTTGCATATTTGTAATTCTCCACATCAACTGTCACATTGAGTATTTGAAAGTCCTGACACAACATCCTGACTTATTTTGCTTTGTTTATTATTAGAAATAGAGAATACTATCTCAAAATCCGGTTAAATCTATTCACTTCGATGAGTTCTACCGCTAATTGTACGGTAATGCAAAATGTTCACAAAACCATCCATTTGCTACCAGACATGCTGCACATACTAACTAACTTAAAGAGAGGCTAGTATATACAAAGATGTTAGTGTATATAGAGAGGTTAGTGTATAGAGAGAGTCGAGTATACAGAAGACAGGCTTGGGTAAACATCCAAGCTGACAGTGTATACAGAAGACTGGGTAGTGTATACAGAGAGTCTAGTGGGTACAGAAGACAGGCTGGTGTCTAATGCTAACGATGTAAACAGTTTTATTGCTTTTCTGACATAAACCGAGTATCTCTGACATTAACTGAGTATCTCTCTGCACTATGATCTTAATAATAATAATAATAATAGGATTGTGTAATGCAAAGATCAACTAGTCTAATATAAGCTTTCTCATTGGTACCGGCATATCCTTTTAAATTTAGACTAACGCAACCATTTTCAAGCTAAGCTTTCAATCTCTTACCTTTGAACAGCGATACTTCCTCCCTGCAATATTAAGCCATTTAAATGTCCTATTGGTCGCCTATATTATACAACTCTCTGAAAAGCATATATGTAGAGAATAAAACTAGTCTTACATCTTAATAAAAAAGTTTTCTTGCTCAACCAGTATCAGCTGTCATGACATAAGCAAATAAACGTTTCCACTGTTTGACTCTATTTTCTATATTACTTCTTTTTCTCCACCTTAACTGTCACAGTTAAAACACAGTGACAAAACATTTATTTTTACCGCAGCAAAATGTGAGAAAAGCAGTGTAAGCCGTCTTTCTGCCATATGCATCAGAAAATGAATGTACCGCTTTTAAATCCATATCAATTCCACAGAACTGTGAACGGTCTTACAATTTTAACATTTACTGATAGCAATTACTGATATTACATTATGACTATACCAGTGGGAAATTAATCAAAATCTCAGAGTTAACTTAGCTGATAAATTTACGATTTACTCACGAGTTACTCAACGATTTAAACTTAGATTTTTTCAAGCTAAGTCTATTTAATCTTAAGTAATTTATACTATATTCTACTTGTACTCTTAAATTATGTACTGTTTTTCTGTATTTTAGCCATGCTCATATTTCATTTTATGTTGCAACTATCGAATCTCATTGCTATTCCGACATTCTGCCTAAATGAGGATATTACTTTGCAACTATCCCTTGATCCCTTTTGTGTATTCACTTTATCTCGACCGATATATACACTGCTTCAATATTTTCCTAATTTGTTTTGCTATAGTTATTACTATTATATTATAGAGCTAACTATCTCCAAATCATTGTAAACCTAACCATAGTTATAATGTCTACAGCTAATTTTACGTTAAAGCAACATTCACACAAAACCATTTAAAACCTTTACACATTAAGAGTAATGCAACCATCTCTCGCTACCTCTAAGCAATAGGATTCTCTTTCCAAAGGAAACGGAAAACAGTCAGTGTAAGCCGTCTTCGTGCGTAACAAAATTAATGGAACGATTTACACGTTGGAATTTTCAAGCTACGTCAATTTACTCTTAAATAACGTAAACCCTTTAGCTGCTTAGCTCACACTTTGCTGTATGTAGCCGCGTTAACTGTATTAATGGTTACATGTAAATAACCAATGGGGATTGACATTTCATGTCTATCTCACATCTCTAATGCAATTTGTCTCTTTGCCATGTCATACTTTGCCAGTTATTATACTTTCTCATCCTTAAAGATACGTAAGGATCCTGAAGAACGATAGAAACCTACTCACGTCGTTGATGATATTTCATGATTACAGCAATCATCTCATCTAATTGTTATTCCGACATTCTACCTTGGTATTACTTTGCAACGCTCTATTGAACAATGTAAAGGTAAGCTAGATATTTTGTGTATTTCCACTTAAACTCGACTTGTATATACTGTCTCAATATTATCCGTTCTAATTTTGCTAAAATAGATTGTAGAGTTTGCTATGTCTAAATCCAGGTTACCTACTCACCTTTATATATATAATGCTAATTTTAGGATAATACAAAACCATCTTATTGCTTCTTTACACGCTGCACATATTAAGAGTAATGCAATGCTACCGTGTACAGTTTAATTGCTCTTCTCACATTTAGCTGGTATCTCTTTGCTATAGGAAACTGAATTTGTACTACAACGATCACTCATCTAACATCAGTCCACTCAGTGCTACCGGGATAACTTTTACATTTAGAGTAATGAAATGATTTCTCTGTCATTTTGAAGCTACTGCAACTAACGCTTCCGATCTCTTTTCAACTGCAATACTTAATCTCTGCTATTGCAGAATATTTAGCTGCTTAGCTCACACTTTGCTGTACGTAGCCGTGTTAACAGTATTAATACCTGCAAGTAACCAATGGGGATTGACATTTCATCTCTAATTCATTTTCACATTTCTAATGCAGTTTGTGTTTTTGCCATGTCATCCTCTGCCAGTTATTATCTATGCTATATTTGGGGTATATTAACTACATGATTAAAGACACGTAATGAACCTGATTGACACACGTCGTTGCTGTTATTTCGTATATTTCCACTTAAACCCGACCTGTAAATACTGTCTCAATATTAATCGGAGTTATTTTGCTATATTTATTATTAGAATAAACAGATTACTATCTCTAAATTCTGGTAAACCAACTCACACAAAACCATCTTATTTCTACCTTACACGCAGCACATATTACGATATTAACATTTAGCCGGTATCTCTCTGCAATAGTAAACGAAATGTGTAGATCACTCATCTAATATCGTCTTCTCAGCGCTACCGCAACAACTTTTAAATTTAGAGTAATGCAACGATTTCTCAGTTTTATGAAGCTACTACAACTAACGCTTTGGTTTTCTTTCCTGTTAAATTACGCTCTGCAATATTAAGCCATGTAAAATGTCCTATTGGTCTGCTAACAATGCTATGTATAATAATACAAAACTTTCAAAAGCAATATCGTCTCACTGCAATACTTACACTCTGCATAATAAATATGAATAGTGCTAATAATAAAGTCGTCTAAAACTCGGCTATAAGTAGAGAATATATTTATCAAACTAAACCATGTACTGCCAAACCAATAACGGCCAATTACTTAACGTCTATCAGTCAATGACTTAACAAAATAAACTTAGCACTCTTTTGCTCTATTTTGTATATTTGTAGTTCTCCACATTAACTGTCACATTGATATCACCACTGACAACACACCACTTTTTAACAGCATCAAAATATGAAAAAAGCACTGTAACTCTTTACATGTTTCAGAAGTAACTACTTTATTTGCAAAAAATAAAGTCCTGTCTTCTTTACACACTAGCATTTCTGTATACATTAATCTCTCTGTGTACACCAGCCACTCTATATAGACTAGCCTCTCTGTCTTCTGTATACACGTGCCCGTAATCTATATACACTAGCCTGCCTTCTTTTTACAATAGTCTCGGTGTCCCAGCCTCTTGGCATACACTAGCCTCACTGAATTCCCTAGACTGTCTTCTGTATACACAAGCCTATCTGTAAAAAATAGCCTGTCTTTTGTACTCATTAGCCTCGTTGTATAAACTAGCCAGTCTTCTGCATACTCTAGCCTCTCTGTGTAACACAGTCTCTCTCTGGATTCCCTAGCCTCCATCTCTGCATACCCAGGACCTTAATCTGTATAATCTAGCCTATCTGTATACACTAGCCTGTCTTTTGTACAAATTAGCCTCTCTGTAGCCGGTCTTCTGTATACACGAGCCTCACTGTCTACTCTTGGTTGTCTTTTGTATACACTAGCATCTCTTTATACATTATCTCTCTGTATACCCAAAGCCTCTCTGTATACACTAGTCCGCCTGTATACACTAGCAAGTCTGCATATACTAGCCTCTCTTTGTAACCCATCCTCTCTCTCTGTATTCCCTAGCCTCCATCTCTGCATACCCAGGACGTTCTTCTCTATAATCTAGCCTATCTGTATACACTAGCCGGTCTTCTGTAGACATTAGCCTCCCTGTATAGACTAGCTGGTCTACTGTATACACTAGTCCGTCTGTATACACTAGCAAGTCTGCATACTCTAGCCTCTCTGTGTAACACAGTCTCTCTCTCTGTATACCCCAGCCTCCATCTCTGCATACCCAGGACATTCTTCTGTATCTATATACACTAGCCTGTGTTTTGTACACTTTAGCCTCTCTGTATAAACTAGCCGGTCTTCTGCATACACGAGTCCCTCTGTATACCCTTGGATGTCTTTTGTATACACTAGCTGCTCTTTATACATTAGCTCTCTGTATACCCAAGCCTCTCTGTATACACTAGTCCGTCTGTATACACTAGCAAGTCTGCATACACCAGCCTCTCTGTGTAACCCAGCTCTCTCTCTGTATACCCTAGCCTCCATCTCTGCATACCCAAGATGTTCTTCTGTATAATCTATCCTATCTGTATACACTAGCCTGTCTTTTGTACACATTAGCCTCTCTGTATAAACTAGCGGGTCCTCTGTAGACACTAGTCCATCTGTATACACTAGCAAGTCTGCGTAACCAAGCCTCTCACTCTGCATACCCTAGCCTCCATCTCTTGCATAACCAGGACCTTCTTCTGTATAATCTAGCCTATCTGTATACACTAGCCTGTCTTTTGTACACATTAGCCTCTCTGTATAAACTAGTCGATCTACTGTATACACTAGTCCATCTGTATACACTAGCAAGTCTGCATACTCCTGCCTCTCTGTGTAACCCAGCATCTCTCTCTCTGTATACCCTAGACTCCATCTCTGCATACCCAGGACATTCTTCTGTATAATCTAGCCTATCTGTATAAACTAGCCTGTCTTTTGTACACATTAGCCTCTCTGTATAAACCAGCTGATCTTCTGTATACACTAGTCCGTCTGTATACCCTAGCAAGTCTGCATACTCTAGCCTCTCTGTGTAACACAGTCTCTCTCTCTGTATACCCCAGCCTCCATCTCTGCATACCCAGGACGTTCTTCTGTATCTATATACACTAGCCTGTGTTTTGTACACTTTAGCCTCTCTGTATAAACTAGCCGGTCTTCTGCATACACGAGTCCCTCTGTATACCCTTGGATGTCTTTTGTATACACTAGCTGCTCTTTATACATTAGCTCTCTGTATACCCAAGCCTCTCTGTATACACTAGTCCGTCTGTATACACTAGCAAGTCTGCATACACCAGCCTCTCTGTGTAACCCAGCTCTCTCTCTGTATACCCTAGCCTCCATCTCTGCATACCCAAGATGTTCTTCTCTATAATCTAGCCTATTTGTATACACTAGCCTGTCTTTTGCACACATTAGCCTCTCTATATAAACTAGTTGGTCTTCTGTATACACTCGTCCGTCTGTATACACTAGCAAGTATGCATACTCTAGCCTCTCTCTCTGTATACCCTAGCCTCCATCTCTGCATACCCAGGACATTCTTCTGTACAATCTAGCCTATCTGTATACACTAGTGTATACAGACGGACTAGTGTATACAGAGGACCGGCTAGTTGATACAGACAGGCTAATGTGTACAAAAGACAGGCTAATGTATATAGATAGGCTAGATTATACAGAAGAACGTCCTGGGTATGCAGAGCGCTCAGCTTCAAGGGATGGCCATCGTGAGTAATATGAGGGACACTCCTCAACCCCGCCCCCACCTACCAGATCTGACTTTCATCCCCTTGCCCTCTCTGCCCCGGTCATCTGGTGGCAGTTTTATGCACTCCCTGGCCCCCACCCATTCATAATCCTTACCGACCTTTCCTTCCGCTGCTCACAGGAACACACTGGATGACTTGTCTAATTAACCAACTTGTACAAGACACCGCTATCCTCCTGTAAGACACCGGTCCCCCTTGGAGGCTTTACCCCTCACTGTTTGGGTGGTCCCTGCCTCCCCCTGAATGCTCCACATATACCCCGACGACATTGTCGGAGGGGCACCACTTGACAGGACACGGGGCTGTCATGCCGGTGGCATCTCCCATTGAAGGAAGGGATGATGGCCCCAACCCCTTGGCAGCAGGTTCTTTCATGTACAGACCAGGGCGGCTCATCTTCCTTTCTGGAGTCTTGACCTTAGAGGGGGGAGTTGCACTTTGGGGGGTCTGAGTGATACCTAGTGCACTGTACTGGAAGGGCTTGACATTCCCGCATATGTGTCCCCTCCCCCTGGTTGCGCCCCTCGTCCCCCCCCTCTGGCCCCCACCTACTCTTTGCAGACATTGCCGTCTGTAGCTTTCGGGGACACCCTGGATGACTTATTTATTGAGCCTATTGGTACGAGACACTGCTTCCCTCCAGGGTGACTCTGGACCCCCATGGAGGATTTACCCCTTACTGTTTGGGCGGTCCCAGCCTCCCTCTGGATGCTCTACACAGCCCCTGATGGCGATGCAGGAGAGACACTAATTGGCGGGCCCCAGGACTGCTGCTCGGGTGAAGTCTCCCGTTGGATGGAGGGATGGTGGCCCCAGCCCATTGCCTGCCGGATTCTCCATACACCGACCAGGGCTGCTCCTCTTTCATCTTGATGTGGTGACCATGGAGGGGAGGAGTTGAAATTTATGGCGTCCGGGTTGTTGCTGGTGTGTGTAAAGGACTTGACATTTCCGCATGTTTGTCCCCTCTCCCTTGCTGCCCCCCCTTCCCTCCCTCCTTCCCCCTTCCCTCCTTCCCTTCCCTCCCCCTTTCCCCCTTCACTCCCCCCTTTCCCTCCCCCCCTTTTTTCCCCCTTTTCCCCCTTTTCCCTCCCCCTTTTCCCCCGGGGCATGGCTGGGGGAGAGGGGGTAAATAGAGGACAATCTGCCAAAGGGAGAAATGCATTGGTTCGGGGGCTGCATGTACTTTTGGGGTATGGGACGGGGGGTGGTGGATTCCATTCTGTGATGCCTTTTCTGTTGTGACGGGCTCCCTCGTGCATGCCTACGTTTAGGGCGAGCTGAGGAGACCCCTCAGTGCTGACAGTTATATGCTCTACCTCTGTTTTGATTATACTATTGTTTTTTGGTTCTATGATGTTACTGATTGTCTTTTATTTGCATACCGGTATCAAACGTGACATTTACCACTGCCGGGACTTGGGGGACTAGGATTCGGGGGCTCCCTCTCCGACCTGTCCACCCACCAACCCAAGTAGGACAGCGCTTTAAACCCAGTGTACATCTGGTAAGTGCTATAGCATAATTGTGCTGTTTTAGTATACCCTTCCTGTACTGTTGAGTGCGGACAACCCTTAATTTCCCTCTCCCCCCTGGGGTTGAGGTGCCCGGCCTCTTTTTCCCCTTACCTTTCCTTCCATTTGCCCTTCCTTTCTCCCCCTTAGTTCCCGCCATCCATTACCTACCCAAAACCTACCTTGGTTCAACTTTCTTTGCTTTTCTCTGACGTCCCCCTCCCCGAGGAGCGATGGCAGACTCAGTCAAGGTCACCTCTCTAAACGTTAAGGGACTGAACTCCCCTGAAAAACGGTGGATCCTCCTGTGAGAACTGAAGACTTCTTGTACTGATGTGGCCTTTATACAAGAAACACAATTTAAAAATACTAGTCTCCCCTTTCTATGGTCGAGATCTTTCCCTCTACCACTCTACTAACCCCTCCTCTAAGACCAAGGGAGTCTCCATTCTGATCTCTAGCAGGCTCCCCTGGGTTCTCCAGGATTCTCTGGTGGACCCTGGGGGCCGATATCTTTTTCTTAGGGGCCACATTGGAGAGCGCCTTTTTACATTTGCCACTGTGTACGCTCCCAATGATCACCAAGACACGTTCCTCAGAACTACCCTGCACAGATTATGTGACTTTCGGGAGGGCCAGTTCATATTAGGTGGGGACTTTAATGTCCCCTTTCGCCATCGGTTGAAACTTCTGCCTCTTGCTCCTCGCTCCTCATCTCCTCTAGAAAGCGGATTACTAAGTGTTTACTGAATGACCAATTAGTTGATGTCTGGCGTCTGCAACACTCTGGGGAAAGGGACAACTCTTTTTGCTCTTCCCCTCACAAATCATACTTGAGGATAGACTTCTTCTTGATTCCACATGACCAACTGCACTTGGTGAGCTCTTCCTCCATCGGCCATATTACTTGGTCTGACCACGCTCCTGTAGCCCTTACCTACACCCTCTCTAGGAACCCCTCACCTAGGTCTCTATTCTGGCACCTTAATGAGAGTCTCCTCCAGATACCGGAAGTTTTAGCAGATGTGACCAGGGAATTGGACCTTTATTTCCAAGAAAACTAAACGCAGGACTGCGACCCGGGGATAATTTGGGAGGCTCACAAGTCAGTACTCCGCAGGGTACTTATCAGGCACGGGGCGCGCATCAAACGAACACGGAAGGAACAGCTTGCTAATCTGTTTCGTGAACTTGCCTCTGTGGAAGCCAAACATAAACATGCCCCCTCACGGACCTTAGAGATTGAATTGGGGACACTCTGCACCCAGATTGCTGACCTACTCCATTATAAAGCGAAAGCGGCACTCCAGTTTTGTCGTAAACTGACTTAGGAGTCAGGGGACAAATGCAGAAAAATCTTAGCCAGGTCGGTAAAGGAGTTGAAATCTGCCTCTTATATACCCCAGTTGATAGATGAGAATGGCCAGAGGGCCTCTACCCCAACCCAAATAGCCAAAGTCTTTGAAAAATGTTACTCTGATCTCTACAACCTGCCCGATTCAGGGTCCAGACAGGACAATATAGACAGATATGTAACCGGTTCTGGTCTACCAACCCTCTCATCAGACTCACGGGAGTACTTGGAGGACCCGATCACACTGGAAGAAGTCCAGACGGTCGTGGGACCTCCGAAGGTGGGTAAGGCTCCGGGCCCTGACGGATATACCGCACAATACTATAAGACCTTCCTCCCTATTCTCGGCCCGCGCTTGGTGAATTTATTTAATACTCTGAGCTCGAATTGGGGTTTTCCTGAGGATACCCTTAGAGTCCACATCTCGTTGATACCTAAGGAGGGCAAAGACCCGGGCCTATGTGGGAGCTACAGACCCATTTCCCTCCTAAATTCGGTCCTAAAACTATTCTCTAAAATCCTCGCCACGTGATTGGCACATCACTTGCAGTCCCTTATACATATTGACCAGTTAGGTTTTATTCCCACAAGGGAAGATAGGGACAACACCATTAAGGTGCTTACCCTGGTCCATAAAGCAAAGTCATCTGGGACCCCTTGTCTTCTCGTGAGTACTGATACCGAGAAGGCTTTTGATCAGGTCAAATGGACATTCATGTTCTTGGTCCTTCGCCATATAGGTCTGAGTGAACGGATGCTGGCATGGATAAGTAAGATATACTCACGCTCTTCATCTCAAGTCAAAGCGAATGGGGTGCTCTCATCTCCCCTTGACATCGGGAATGGGACCAGACAGGGTTGCCCCCTGTCGCCCCTGTCATTGGAACCCTTTCTCTCCACAATTCAACAAAACTCAGACATAACGGGACTCCAAATGGGTACTATTGAGTGCAAGATATCTGCCTACGTGAATGACATGCTGTTCTCGCTGACGAATCCCAGAGTTTCCTTGCCAAATCTCCTTCGGGAATTCCAGATATACGGGATACTTCTTGAAATCAGAGGCCATGGGGGTTGCAGTCCCCCCGTAAACGTTACTAGACTTGCAGTCCAATTTTCGATTTAAATGGACCCATACAGCCCTTAAAACTTCCCCCCACCCCTTGTCACTAAGATCCACAGTTTGCTTCACGGATGGCATTCTGGCCTCCATTCCTGGTTCAGGACATGCAATCTCATTAAAATGAACATACTCCCTAAATTTACCTATCTTTTCCAAGCTCTCCTGATCCAGATTCTAGTCCCGTTTTTTAAGCAAGCTCAATCCTTGCTCACTCAATTTAAGTGGGCCCACGAAAATCCCAGACTTAAGCTGTCACAGCTGACATTGTCTAAACAACAGGGAGGGTTGGTTCTCCCTGACTTGTGTCGCTACTACCTGGCCTCCCATCTGGGGTGTGTATTGGACTGGAATTGAAACAATCTTTCTAAGCTCACTCCCGAATTCCGCTAAGAAGTGCCATGTGGTGCTATAAGGGTTTACCCACAAAATTGATGTCACATCCCACTATAGGGGCTTAGTTGAAAGTCAGTCACCTGATCGCTACCCAAAACACACTCACGTCTTTGACTTCCCCCCTATTCCCTATACGTGGCCATCCGAACTTTGAACCGGGGACCCACTTAGAAATTCCAACCTAGACAATGCGTCTAAATTCGTCATTGATGGAAAATGGCCTTCTTTCTCAACCCTAACAGATCCGACAGGGCTTTTCCAACTGCTTTTTTGAAGAGCGGCGCAACGACATCATTTTCTCCATTCCATCCCCAATCCTCAAACGTTCGCCCGCCCTCAGACGGAGTTTGAGACTCTATGCAGGAGCGAAGGCCCTTTGGCACACATTCTCTCTCAAACAGATTACCCACACTTAACCTGTCTGTCCAACTGGGAAAAGGACCTTAATTGCTAGTTTTCCCCAGCACAGAGACAACGCATTATCACTTTGAATCTCAAAACCTCGTTGTGCACGAAGATACAGGAGACTAATTTTAAACTTCTCACCAGGTGGTGTTTGACACCATCAAAGCTGCATAAATGTTTCCCCTCTTCCTCGAACATATGCTGGAGGTGTGGAGAAGAAGAGGTCACGTTGCTCCACATTTTTTGGTCCTGCCCCAGCTTGGTGGACTTCTGGACAGAGATCCGATGCATAACACAAAAATTCACAGACTTCTCCATCCAGGAAGAGGCTGCATTCTTTCTCTTGCATCATTCACAGATTCCCATTAAGAAGTACAAAAAAATCTATTTTTACGGCATGTGATAAATGCGGCGAAATCCTGCATCCCTCTCTATTGGAAAAAATGTCCCCCCCCCCCCTTTCATTACTCACTGGCTTAGGAAAATAGAGGACATTAAAAAAAATGGAGGACTTGATCCTCACATCACAAGGTAAACAAGAATTTTTAAACAAACCTGGAATACCTTTATATTCTCGCTGGAAGGATGTCGCCTGCTATCGCCTTAGTGCTCTGAGCTTTCCTTGACTGGCCCCTTGGACAGTGGCTGCCATCGTGTCTCGTCCCCTCTTCTCCTTCACTGATCTTTCACCCCTTCTCTTTTCTGCCCTACTCCCCTATCTCTCACCCCCTGCACCCCCTCTCTCTTTTGGAAAAAGTGGAAAATTGGGAATGACGGCCCCACAACCCCTCTGGATGGATTATGCAGGAGGGACCTGGGGTTTGTGTGACCCTGGATCTTGGTACAGTACTTTATTCGTGCCTCAAATCATTGTGATTGATGGAAGGCAGACTCACAGTTGCGAAAATACCTGTATCAAGTATTGTTCAGCTGCTTTTTGCTCTGTATTTCTCTGTTGCATTATGTACTCGGGGGACCGTCTTCCCCTGTTTGAAGAAAAAATTATATTTAAAAAAAAAAAGAACCCTACGACACCTGGTATTCCCAGGCGGTATCCCATCCAGGCATTAACCAGGCCCGACCCTGCTTAGCCTCCAAGATCAGACGAGATGGAACAGATTCAGGGTGATGTGGCCACAGCCAATATCTTCAGGCACTCTCAACTCTCTTGACAAACGCCAAGATGGTCACCTTGGGAACAAGCAGAAAAAAATAGGTTCAACGGCAACAACATAAAAAGAAGCATCTGGAAATCCCAGGCGGTCTCCCATCCAGGTACTAAACTGATCCCAACCCTGCTTAGCCTCTGAGATCAGATGAGATTGGGCTCTTTCAGGGTGATGTGGCCATAGTAGATTTCTTCAGGCACTCTCAACCCTCTTGACAAACACCAAGATGGTCACCTTTGGTAAACAAAAAAAAATAAACAAGTCAACACCAACAACATAAAAAGAAGCCTACAGCACCTAGTATTCCCAGGTGGTCTCCAATCCAGGTACTAGCAAGGCCCAACCCTGTTTAGAGATCAGAGGAGATCGGGCACTTTCAGGGTGATGTGCTCATAGGCAATCTCTTTGGGCACTCTCATCCCTCTTGAAAAATGCCAAGATAGTCACCCTGGGAAACAAGCGAAAAAAAACAGGTCAACGCCAACAACATAAAAAGAAGAATACGGCACCTGGTATTCCAAGGCCGTCTCCCATACAAGTACTAACTAGGCCCAACCCTTCTTAGCCTCAGAGATCAGAAGAGATAGGGTGCTTTCAGGGTGATGCGGCTGTAAGCGATCTCTTTAGGCACTCTCAACCCTCTTGACAAATGCCAAGATGATCACTTTGGGAAACAAGCGAAAAAAACAGGTCAACACCAACAACATAAAAAGAAGCCTGCGGCATCTGGAAAACCCAGGTGGTCTCCCATCCAGGTACTAACCAGGCCCGACACTGTTTAGCCTCTGAGATCAGATGAGATTGGGCACTTTCAGGGTGATGTGGCCATAGCAGATTTCTTCAGGCACTCTCAACCCTCTTGACTAACGCCAAGATGGTCACCTTGGGAAACAAACCAAAAAAACAAGTCAACATCAACAACATAAGAAGAAGTCTACAGCACCTAGTATTCCCAGGTGGTCTCAAATCCAGGTATTAACAAGGCCTGACCCTGTTTAGTCTCTGAGATCAGACGAGATCTGGTGCTTTCAGGGTTATGTGGCCATAGGCGAGCTCTTCAGGCACTCTCAACCCTCTTGACAAACACCAAGATGGTCACCTTTGGTAAACAAAAAAAAAAAAAACAAGTCAACACCAACAACATAAAAAGAAGCCTACAGCACCTAGTATTCCCAGGTGGTCTCCAATCCAGGTACTAGAAAGGCCCAACCCTGTTTAGCCTCTGAGATCAGAGGAGATCGGGCACTTTCAGGGTGATGTGCCCATAGGCAGTCTCTTTGGGCACTCTCATCCCTCTTGAAAAATGCCAAGATAGTCACCCTGGGAAACAAGCGAAAAAAAACAGGTCAACGCCAACCACATAAAAAGAAGAATACAGCACCTGGTATTCCAAGGCCGTCTCACATACAAGTACTAACTAGGCCCAACCCTTCTTAGCCTCAGAGATCAGAAGAGATAGGGTGCTTTCAGGGTGATGCGGCTGTAAGCGATCTCTTTAGGCACTCTCAACCCTCTTGACAAATGCCAAGATGATCACTTTGGGAAACAAGCGAAAAAAACAGGTCAACACCAACAACATAAAAATAAGCCTGCGGCATCTGGAAAACCCAGGTGGTCTCCCATCCAGGTACAAACCAGGCCCAACCCTGCTTAGCCTCTGAGACCAGATGAGATTGGGAACTTTCAGGGTGTTGTGTCCGTAGGCAATTTCTTTGTGCACTCTCAACCCTCTTGATAAATGCCAAGATGGTCACCTTGGGAAACAAGGGAAAAAAACAGGTCAACGCCGACAACATAATGAAAAGCCTACGGCACCTGGTATTCCCAGGCTGTCTCCCATCCAGGTACTAACCAGGCCCATCGCTGCTTAGCCTCCGAGATCAGATGAGATTGGGCTCTTTCAGGGTGATTTGGCCGTAGGCACTCTCTTTGGGCACTCTGAAGCCTCTTGACAAAGGCAAAGATGGTCACCTTGGGAAAAAAGCTAAAAAAAACAGGTCAAAGCCAACAACATAAAAAGAAGCCTACGGCATCCGGTATTCCCAGGCGATCTCCCAATCATGACACTAACCAGGCCAGATCCTTCTATGGCACCTGATCCTCCCAGACAGTCTCCCATCCAGGTACTAACCAGGCCTGACGCTGCTTAGCCTCTGAAATCAGACGAGATCGGGTGCTTTCAGGGTGATGTGGCCGTAAGCGTTCTCTTCAAGACACGGCCAACCCTCTTGATAAACGCCAAGATGGTCACCTTGGGAAACAAGCTAAAAAAAACAGGTCAAAGCCAACAACATAAAAAGAAGCCTACGGCATCCGATATTCCCAGGCGATCTCCCAATCATGACACTAACCAGGCCAGATCCTTCTATGTCACCTGGTCCTCCCAGACAGTCTCCCATCCAGGTACTAACCAGGCCTGACGCTGCTTAGCCTCTGAAATCAGACGAGATCGGGTGCTTTCAGGGTAATGTGGCCGTAAGCGTTCTCTTCAAGACACGCCCAACCCTCTTGATAAACGCCAAGATGGTCGCCTTGAGAAACAAGCGAAAAAAACAGGTCAAAGTCAACAACATAAAAAGAAGCCTATGGCACCTGGTATTCCCAGGCGGTCTCCCATCCAGGTACTAACCAGGCCCGACACTGTTTAGCCTCCGAGTTCAGACGAGATTGGGCGCTTTCAGGGTGATGGGGCCGTAGGTGATCTCTTCGGGCACTCTCAACCCTCTTGACAAACGCCAAGATGGTCACCTTGGGAAAAAAGTTTAAAAAAAAACAGGTCAAGGCCAACAACATAAAAAGAAGCCTACAGCACCTAGTATTCCCAGGTGGTCTCCAAACCAGGTACTAGCAAGGCCCAACCCTGTTTAGCCTCTGAGATCAGAGGAGATCGGGCGCTTTCAGGGTTATGTGGCCATAGGCAAACTCTAGGCCAACAACATAAAAAAGAAGCCTACAATAACTGGTATTCCCAGGTGGTCTCCCATCCAGGTGCTAACCAGGCCCGACTCTTCTTAGCCTCCAAGATCAGATGAGATTGGGTGCTTTCAGAGTGATGTGGCCATAGGCAAACTCTTCAGGCACTCTCAACCCTCTTGACAAACACCAAGATGGTCACTTTGGGAAACAAGCGAGAAAAAAAACAGGTCAACGCCAACAATATAAAAAGAAGTCTACGACACCTGGTATTCCCAGGCGGTCTTCCATCCAGGTACTAACAAGGCCCGACTCTTCTTAGCCTCCAACATCAAACGAGATCGGGTGCTTTCAGGGTGATGTGCCCGTAGTCAATCTCTTCAGGCACCTTCAACCCCCTTGACAAACGCCAAGATGGTCACCTTGGGAAACAAGCAAAAAAATAAAAAATAGGGATGCACCGAAATTTCGGCTGCCGAAACATATCGGCTGAAAATGCCCTTTTCGGCAATTTGCCGAAAGAGAAAAACGGCCGATAATGGAGCCGAAAATGGGGCGTGGCCTGGGTGGGGGGGCGGGGCTCCCCCCGCCCCTGGTGACGCCCATCATAGCGCAGGAGAGCCACCTCCGCCGCCTTTTTGATAACAGCGCCGGGAACATCACAGCTTTCATTTCAATTGCTGTGTGTTCCCGGCCGTGCGCCGTCACACGCAGCCCCTCCCCCTTGTCCGGGCACTTAGATAGACAGATCATCCGCAGGATTGGACGGATGATCTGTCTATCAAAGTGCCCGGACAAGGGGGAGGGGCTGCGTGTGACGGCGCACGGCCGGGAACACACAGCAATTGAAATGAAAGCTGTGATGTTCCCGGCGCTGTTATCAAACAGGCGGCGGAGGCGGCTCTCTTCCCTGCACACAGTGCACAGGCTGGCTGCAAAATGGCACACTGGCTGCAATGGAGACACACTGGCTGCAATGGAGACACACTGGCTGCAATGGGGACACACTGGCTGCAATGGAGACACACTGGCTGCAATGGAGACACACTGGCTGCAATGGAGACACACTGGCTGCAATGGGGACACACTGGCTGCAATGGGGACACACTGGCTGCAATGGGGACACACTGGCTGCACACTGGCCGCACTAGCCTGTCCGCTACGGGCGATCACGGGACTCAGCTGGACATTTCTTTAGCCAGACATGGTCGTTCCGTGTCTCTGCGGAGTTGAACGGACGGAGACCCCAGGTGGGCACTATCTGATTGGGCTGCTTTGGTGGCTGTGTATGTAGAGATCCAGGTTCGTAAGGATGAGGGAGCTCAGGAGTGTGGGTGTATACAGCAGCCTGGGTGAACCAAGATGGCCACCTTCCTGGGTTTCTGGATCCGTAGCAGCAGCCTATGTAATAAGGGGGGGTTGGTCCTCGAGGATATCCCCGTCTAATTCTGCAGGCACCCGGCCAGGATTTCCAGGGGGTCAGCGAGTCTAGAATGGGGCCCAGAAGACACGGAGGTGTAGCAAGATGGCCGCCCCTCTAATTCTCTGAAGCCAGGGCCTCGACAGCAAATGCAGCCAGATAAAAGTACATGCCCCCTTAATAACCCCTTTAGGGGTCTCTGGTGGTCTGGCTAGAGTGTTCCTGAGGGTGGATGGGGCCGGATTGAGCCCAGAGAAAACAGAGAGGCCTCCGGGAGTACCAAGATGGCCGCCGTCACTTACCAGGACCGTTTTGGATGATCCCAGGGCCACTCAGGGAGGACTTCGGGCTCTAGATGGCAGGCTGGATGTCCCCGGCAACCCGCAGGTGGTAGAAACTGCCGCTGGGCTTTGTAGTCCGCCGGAGCTCAGCCTCCGGGTGGAGCAAGATGGCCGCTGCTCCACATTGCAGGCCGAAGCCTCGGACTGTCCTGCTGGGCGGCCGGAGCTCCGCGAACGGCGCACCCGAACTAGAGGTATGCCCCAGCTCCTCCTGGTATGCCCAGGGCCTCCGATGGGGTCCGTTCCACTCCGGTGGATGGGAAGGCTCTGGGTGTGCGCTCTAGTAGCGGAGCTCACCCCAGGCACGTCCACTCAGGTCTCCGCTCGGCCACGCCCCCCCCCCCCCCATAGGCTTTAGTTTTAAGTTGCTGGCATTGACTTATTTATTTATTTATTTTTTTATTCTTTTATTAAGTATAAGTAGAACAACATAAATATAACAGTCAACCATACAGCATGACCCAGGGTCACAATTACATGGTAACAAAAAATAGGCAGCCAAATAACTCTGGGTTCTCAGAGGGGAGTCCTACAGTTTCATGCAGAAAAGAGAGAAACCCCACCTCCGACATGTAGTACAGTATAACTAGTGCAGCTCCGTTCGGACAAATGTAATCATGGAGAACAACTGGGACCACAGCGAGCCAGCTTATCATGACCTATGTGAACCAGAGTAAAAGATAGGCCGGTCGTGTCCAGAACCCTGGAGTTCTTCTGGGCCCCGAAGGCTAGTAAGGAGACAAGGCATAGTCAAAAAGGAGGACGGGGGGAGAAGAGAGTGCAAAGACGGAGAAAGAGGAGGGGGGGTGGCGGCGGGAAAAAAATGAAAAATAAACACAAAAAGGGAGGGGGGGGGGAATGCCACCCAGGGCTGACATGGCCTACGTAGGTAAAGGTTAGATGTTCAGTCGTTTTCTGGGACAGGGGCGCTGCTCACCTCCCGAATGTAGTCTCGAGTACCAGTAAAATACCTCCAAGGCCTCCATGTAACACTAAATGCCTCTTCAGTGTTGTGAAGGGTGGCGGTCAATTCTTCCATCCGGAGAATATGATTGACTTTGGAATACCACAGCACCTTGGAAGGGGGCTGAGGCTGCCTCCACAGTGCAGGAATGCAGGCCCGAGCGGCGTTCAGGAGTTGCATCGTGAGGGTTTTTTTGTATTTTCGAACAGGCTGTTCGGTCAAGTGTAGAAGGCACGCTGCGGGGAACCCAAAAGTTCCTCAAGGCCGGGCATGCCCAGGAAAGGTGTCCCATGGTCCCCGTATCTGAATTGCACCTCCAACAAACATCCAGGATCGATCTATTCATTTTATTCAGAAGGTATGGGACTCTATACCAGCGTGAGACTATCTTGTATCCTGATTCTTGATATTGGTTTGCGATGGAAGCTTTATGTACTAAGGTCAGGATCTTCCCTATCTGTTGTGGGGTAAATGTGATGCTTAAGTCCCTCTCCCATTTGTGGATAAATGGTGGGGTCGACTCCTACTCCTGACTACTCAATAGGTTGTACAGGAGGGAGAGGGTGTGTCGCACAGGTTCCCTTTTGTGACAGATGGATTCATAGGGCGTCAGGTCTCTAGGAGTGTAGGGGGCCCTTTGTATGGCCAGAAGAAAGTGACGAAGTTGATAAGCACTAAACAAGTCAAGCGGAGGGTCAGAAAGCTCGGCGACAGTTTGCGTGGTCAGGAGCCCTCCCGAGGGCCACATCTCTCCCAACTGTCGCAGTTTCTTGTTGGTAAATCCCGGTGGGAAGTCTGGATTACCTATAACCGGAGTCATTGGTGACGGCAGGGGAGCAATGTGTGTGCAGCGGAACAACCTCCGCACAACAGCCAACGTAGCTCCCACTACGGGGTGATCTATGAGGTCTTTTGGTAGGGAGGACAGGAGCCACGGGGAGGTCAATAGGGGAATGGATCCATCCTCAATCTCCATCTCCACCCACTGCTAGTGTGGGCCATTACAATGCCAATCAACGACTCTCGCTAGCAGAGTCGCTCTGTAGTATTGTCTCAGATCTGGGAGACCCAGACCCCCCTTTGTCCTTTGGTCTGGCAAGCAATTGCAAACGGGCTCTGGGCGGTTTGCGCGCCATAATAAAGTCCCGGAGCAGCACCTGCAGTTGTCTGAAAAAAATTGGGGGTAACCGGATCGGTAATGTCTGGAACAAGTATAAGATCCGCGGGAGGGACGTCATTTTGAATGCATTACAGCGCCCGAACCCGGTCAGTTTTAAAGCATGCCAGTTTCCCAAATCAGATTTCAGTCTACTCAGGAGAGGGACAAAATTAAGCGGGTACAATTGCGCCAAATCCGCTGCGATGTCAACGCCCAGGTAACGTATACATTTTTCAGCTCAGTAGAATGGAAAAGCGGAGCGTAGCCTCTTGGCCTCACCATCCGGGACCGATATATTCAATACAGCCGACTTGGCGCAATTGATTTTATAGTTTGATAGGCTGCCGTATCGCCGGAGAGCCAGTATATATTGGGAAGCGAAATGTGTGGATTGGAGAGGAAAAATATTAGATCGTCAGCGTACGCCGCAATTTTGTGGTGTGCCGAGGGTTTGGATATGCCAGTAATATTCGGGTCATTCCGAACGTGACACATAAGTGGTTCCAGTGTCAGAATAAAAATTAGGGGAGATAGAGGGCCTCGTCCCATTAGTGATGGGGAAAGAGTCCGAGTACCACTCGTTCACCCGTACCGCTGCCGACGGCGTGGAGTAAAGCGACATTACCCAGCTCATCATGTTGGGGCCAAGACCTATATGTTCCAGGGTGGCCTGCATAAAGTGCCAGGCCACCCTGTCAAAGGCCTTCTCCACGTCCGTTGACAACATAAGCAAGGGCCTTCCCTGTACATGCGCCGCATGGATTAAATTGAGGACTCGGGCCGTATTGTCTCTAGCTTCCAACTTATTTTTTATTTTTTTGCTTGTTTCCCAAGGTGACCATCTTGACTTTTGTCAAGGGGGTTGAAAGTGCCTGAAGAGATTGCCTACGGGCACATCACCCTGAAAGCACCCGATCTCGTTTGATGTTGGAGGCTAAGAAGAGTCGGGCCTTGTTAGTACCTGGATGGGAGACCGCCTGGGAATACCAGGTGTCGTAGAATTCTTTTTATGTTGTTGGCGTTGACCTGTTTTTTTTTCGCTTGTTTCCCAAAGATCTTGGTGTTTGTCAAGAGGGTTGAGAGTGCCCAAAGAGATTGCCTATGGGCACATAAGCCTGAAAGCACCCGATCTCCTCTGATCTCATCACTCTGAAAGCACCCAAGCTCGTCTGATCTTGGAGGCTAAGAAGAGTCAGGCCTGCTTAGTACCTGGATGGGAGACCACCTGGGAATACCAGTTATTGTAGGCTTCTTTTTATGTTGTTGGCTTTGATACGTTTTTTTTTTTTCGCTTGTTTCCCAAGGTGACCATCTTGGCATTTGTCAAGAGGGTTGAGAGTGCCCAAAGAGATCGCTTACAGCAGCATCACCCTGAAAGAGCCCTATCTCTTCTCTGAGGCTAAGAAGGGTTGGGCCTGGTTTGTAGATGGATGGGAGACCGCCTGGGTTTTCCAGATGCCGCAGGCTTCTTTTTATGTTGTTGGTGTTGACCTGTTTTTTTCACTTGTTTCCCAAAGTGATCATCTTGGCATTTGTCAAGAGGGTTGAGAGTGCCTAAAGAGATCGCTTACAGCCGCATCACCCTGAAAGTACCCTATCTCTTCTGATCTCTGGGGCTAAGAAGGGTTGGGCCTAGTTAGTACTTGTATGGGAGACGGCCTTGGAATACCAGGTGCCGTATTCTTCTTTTTATGTTGTTGGTGTTGACCTGTTTTTTTTCGCTTGTTTCCCAGGGTGACTATCTTGGCATTTTTCAAGAGGGATGAGAGTGCCCAAAGAGATTGCCTATGGGCACATCTCCCTGAAAGCGCTCAATCTCCTCTGATCTCAGAGGCTAGAAAGGGTCGTGCCTTGTTAATACCTGGATGGAAGACCGCCTGGGAATACTAGGTGCTGTAGGCTTCTCTTAATGTTGTTGGCGTTGACTTGTTTTTTTTGTTTGTTTCCCAAGGTGACCATCTTGGCGTTTGTCAAGAGGGTTGAAAGTGCCTGAAGAGATTGCCTACGGGCACATCACCCTGAAAGCACCCAATCTCGTTTGATGTTGTCAGATTAGAAGAGTCGGGCCTTGTTAGTACCTGGATGGGAGACCGCCTGGGAATACCAGGTGTCGTAGGCTTCTTTTTATGTTGTTGGCGTTGACCTGTTTTTTTTCCCGCTTGTTTCCCAAGGTGACCATCTTGGTGTTTGTCAAGAGGGTTGAGAGTGCCTGAAGAGATTGCCTATGGCCACATGACTCTGAAAGCACCCAATCTCGTCTGATCTTGGAGGCTAAGAAGAGTCAGGCCTGGTTAGTACCTGGATGGGAGACCACCTGGGAATACCAGTTATTGTAGGCTTCTTTTTATGTTGTTGGCGTTGATTCGTTTTTTTTTTTTCGCTTGTTTCCCAAGGTGACCATCTTGGCATTTGTCAAGAGGGTTGAGAGTGCCCAAAGAGATCGCTTACAGCAGCATCACCCTGAAAGAGCCCTATCTCTTCTCTTCTCTAAGGCTAAGAAGGGTTGGGCCTAGTTAGTACCTGGATGGGAGATGGCGTTGGAATACCAGGTGCCGTATTCTTCTTTTTATGTTGTTGACATTGACCTGTTTTTTTTCGCTTGTATCTCAAGGTGACTATCTTGGCATTTGTCAAGAGGGTAGAGAATGCCCAAAGAGATTGACTATGGGCACATAACCCTGAAAGCGCCCGATCTCCTCTGATCTCAGAAGCTAAACAGGGTTGGGCCTTGCTAATACCTGGATTGGAGACCACCTGGGAATACTAGGTGCTGTAGGCTTCTTTTTATGTTGTTGGCCTTGACCTGTTTTTTTTTTCACTTGTTTCCCAAGGTGACCATCTTGGCATTTGTCAAGAGGGTTGAGAGTGCCCGAAGAGATCACCTATCGCCCCATCACCCTGAAAGCGCTCAATCTCGTCGGATCTCGGAGGCTAAACAGTGTCGGGCCTGGTTAGTACCTGGATGGTAGACCGCCTGGGAATACCAGGTGCCATAGGCTTCTTTTTTTATTTTTTTATTTAGTAGTATGCAACATACAATGCAAAGGCAACTTCACAGAATGTGTGATACAAATAGTTAGAAACAAACGATCATATTGCATGGATATCAGAGCCAATGGTAAGAAGTCCGAGGAGAATAGCACGTGTAAAGCTTTGCGGTCATATCCTAGATGAGATTAAAGCTCCATCTCGTTGGGATCCTCTACCACTTAAAATATTATTGATACTAGCCCTGCTACCCTCGAAGAGTTTAGATATCCATAGATAGGGGAAGAGTATTGTGTAGTAGACAAATGGTGTCAGAACATACCATTTTCTTTTCCCTTTTTTGAGGTAAGAAGGGAAATAGTAGAACTGAAAGGAGGGAGAAGGGGAAAGAGAAGATTGGGGAAGGAAATGGCAGAAAAGGAAAAGAAGGGGTAAGGGGGTGTCGTGGGTAGAGTGGATAGGGTGGGGTCCCCTGGGGTCCCCTCCCTGGGAGCAAGAGACGCCCTCGGATTACCAGCTCATCAGCTGTCCAACGTTTGGAACAGCGATCTCCAACAATCACCATGAGCTTTCTATGTCTTGCGGAGGTATTCTTCCGAAAAGCGAAACTGGGTCCAATAGAACCATCTGTTCCCATGCTCCTCTGTTTGATCCCTCATTGTGGCAGTCAGGTCTTCCATTCGTTCAATATCATTTAACCTTGCGAACCACTGGGTCACCGTTGGAGCAGATTGCTGTTTCCACTGACTTGGGATGCAGGCCCTAGCTGCATTGAGGAGATGTTTAAGTAAGGACTTATGATAACACTTTCTCCACATAGGAGTTAGATTGAGAAGAACTGCTGCGGGATCATTGGCTAAGGAAATGTCTGTGAACTTGTGGATGAGTCTCAGGACAGGCTGCCAGAATGTTTGTAATTTAGGGCATTCCCAGAAAATGTGGAGAATGGTGCCAGCCTGTTGCTCACAGCACCAGCAGCGGTCAGATTGACCGGGGAATATTTTGGCCAACACCACCGGTGTACGATACCAGCGTGTGATCAGCTTATATGAGATCTCCTGATATTTACTGCAGAGTGACGACTTATGGGCGAAAAAGAGTATTCTGTCCTTCTGTGGTTTGGAGAATGTAGTTTGTAAGTCCCTTTTCCATTTAGCTAGGAAGGGCGGATCCGTGGAGGATTGTGCGTCTGTCAGAATTTGGAAGGACCTAGAGAGGGAACCACGAACTGGGCCATCATCCAGGCAAAGTTCCTCGAAGGGGTGGAATTGTCTAGAGAAGAATGAATGGTTAGGTAGTAAATCAAGGAAATGGATGAGCTGTCTAGCTCTCCAGCTATCCAATGCAACAGGTACTTGCTCTAGCAGTATGGTGCCCGTGGGAATCCAGCCCGTGGGTCCAAGAAATAGGGCTGCTCTCAGAAGCCCTTTCAGGGCTTGCCTGGTAATGGCCTGGTCAGACAGGCCCGGAGGGAATCTAGGATGTCCAATAATTGGGGTCATAGGAGAATGGAAGTTAGTCAGGTGGGAAAGGTGAAAAAAACTATCCATCTCGGCGAGCGAGGGGCCAATTAACGGGTGAGTAGTCACACAGGGCTCCAATGGCCTCCCCGCCCAAGGCAGACCGGCCAGTGGAACCCGCGCCATCCCGCGCCATAGCTTCAGTTCCCCATGCCGGCACCAGTCAACCACCCGTGTCATGTGCGTCGCTGTGTAATATAGAGCAGGGTCCGGGAAGCCAATATCTCCCCGCATTTTCAGTCGCAATAGCATTGCCCTACCAATACTCGTATGTTTTCCGCGCCAGAGGAACTTGATAAAGATTGAGCGAACCGCATGAAAGAAAGTCTGGGGTATTTTGATAGGTTAGGCTTGTAGTAGATACAGAAGTCGTGGCATCGCGTTCATCTTCAACACATTACAGCGTCCGAACCATGACAGAGCTAGTGGGTCCCATCTTTTAAGGTCCGCTGTAAGCCCATAGGCTTCTTTTTATGTTGTTGGCTTTGACCTGTTTTATTCGCTTGTTTCTCAAGGCGACCATCTTGGCGTTTGTCAAGAGGGTTGGGCGTGTCTTGAAGAGAACGCTTACGGCCACATCACCCTGAAAGCACCCGATCTCGTCTGATTTCATAGGCTAAGCAGCGTCAGGCCTGGTTAGTACCTGGATGGGAGGCTGCCTGGGAAGACCAGGTGCCATAGAAGGATCTGGTCTGGTTAGTGTCTTGATTGGGAGATCGCCTGGGAATACTGGATGCCGTAGGCTTCTTTTTATGTTGTTGGCTTTGACCTGTTTTTTTTCGCTTGTTTCCCAAGGTGACCATCTTGGCATTTGTCAAGAGGGTTGAGAGTGCCCAAAGAAATTGCCTATGGGCACATAAGCCTGAAAGCCCCGATCTCCTCTGATCTCAGAGGCTAAACAGGGTCGGGCCTTGCTAGTACCTGGATTGGAGACCACCTGGGAATACTAGGTGCTGTAGGCTTCTTTCTGGAGCAACGTGCCCTCTTCTTCTCCACACCTCCAGCATATGTTCGAGGAAGAGGGGAAACATTTATGCAGCTTTGATGGTGTCAAATACCACCTGGTGAGAAGTTTAAAATTTGTCTCCTGTATCTTCATGCACAGCGAGGTTTTGAGAGCCAAAGTGATAATGCGTTGTCTCTGTGCTGGGGAAAACGAGCAATTAAGGTCCTTTTCCCAGTTGGACAGACAGGTTAAGTGTGGGTAATCTGTTTGAGAGAGAATGTGGGCCAAAGGGCCTTCGCTCCTGCATAGAGTCTCAAACTCCGTCTGAGGGCGGGCGAATGTTTAAGAATTGGGGATGGAATGGAGAAAATGATGTCGTTGCGCCGCTCTCCAAAAAGGCAGTTGGAAAAGCCCTGTCGGATCTGTTAGGGTTGAGAAAGAAGGCCATTTTCCATCAATGACGAACTTAGACACATTGTCTAGATTGGAATTTCTAAGTGGGTCCCCGGTTCAAAGTTCGGATGGCCACGTATAGGGAATAGGGGGGAAGTCAAAGACGTGAGTGTGTTTTGGGTAGCGATCAGGTGACTGACTTTCAACTAAGCCCCTATAGTGGGATGTGACGTCAATTCTGTGGGTAAATCCTTATAGCACCACATGGCACTTCTTAGCGGAATTCGGGAGTGAGCTTAGAAAGTTTGTTTCGATTCCAGTCCAATACACGCCCCAGATGGGAGGCCAGTTAGTAGCGTCGCAAGTCAGGGAGAACCAACCCTCCCTGTTGTTTAGACAATGTCAGCTGTGACCGCTAAAGTCTGGGATTTTCGTGGGCCCAGTTAAATTGAGTGAGCAAGGATTGAGCTTGCTTAAAAAACAGGACTGGAATCTGGATCGGGAGAGCTTGGAAAAGATAGGTAAATTTAGGGAGTATGTTCATTTTAATGAGATTGCATCTCCTGAACCAGGAATGGAGGCCAGAATGCCACCCGTGAAGCAAACTGCGGATCTTAGTGAGGGGTGCGGGGAAGTTTTAAGGGCTGTATGGGTCCATTTAAATCGAAAATTGGACTGCAAGGGATGCTACTGGAAGTGACGCAATCGAGCTCGAGGCTCGTTTATACATCATACAAAAACTCTATCTGTTTGTGAGTATTAAATCTGTTTTTTATAAATAAACTTCAACACTGTTAAAAAACTACTACACTATTGGGCTCCCTTCCTCCTCATCTGTTTAACCCCTTACATAAAACCGCCGAGGTACACCCCCCCCCCCCCCCACGCTGAAGTACCGCTGAGTGACCACATAAAGAGTCCAATACGGCACAGTAGGCAGGAAACGCCAGGATCCGGGGACATTTGAACAGGACCTCGAGGGATAACAATCACCAGGAATCCTGAGGACACATATATCATATGCTGTTACCTTACAGCTGTAAGGTAAGGGGACACCCATATTTTGATCACACAGGACCACGTGGGAGACATCCACCATCACCATTATCACCACCGTTTAAATTTCTTCCTTATAGTGCACATATATTTAAAGCACCAGCACTGTAGGCGATTGTCTTGTTACGTGCGATTTTTGGGCTAATCGCCCCCCGATGTCGCACAAGCTGAATGGACATTTTTTAACTAAGACTATTGTTCAATTTTTTTCTTTATTTATAAAGTTTTAAATATTGTGCACATTTCCTTCTTTTTTGTATTATTCCCAGAGGGTTTTTTCCCTCCCACCAACACCAGGATTGTTTATGCGTTTTTTGCTTTGATTCAACAATTTATTAAATTTTTTCTCTGTTCTATGCTATTATTTAGCTCACTGCACTGATACTTAAGTCTATGGTATAAGACACCTGCACAGAGTCACTCTGTTTAACCCTCCTTTGGCTTTGACACTGTATGCGATTTCTTCAGTCACAAGTTAAGCATTATTTGCATCTTATTTATTCAGCTAGTGACTGCTCTTTGTACACTGTTATATACATACTTTGTTTTAACAGATATTTTCACTGACCCATTTATTGTCCAGCACTAGCACTTTTATGCGATTTTGTCAGTTTTAACAAATCGCACTGCGAATCACTTTATATTTCGCCCACTGCTTTATATATATTATTTTAGTCACTTCATGATGTAGTGGTTACTTTCACTGACCTTCTTTATACCCAGCACTGTCACTTTATGCAACTTTGCTACTTTTATAAAATTGCATTGGGAATCACCAGCTTTAATTATTAGGATTTTTCCTTATCCACTTGTTCATTACTCAAAATACTACTACGTCATAGCAGTGAGGGCTCCTCACCATTCTCTAAACACATATATTGTTTCCTTTTTTTACGTTCTATACATTACCTTTTAGTTGGGACGACAATATATTTATCACCTAATCGCTTAAGCACTTATTGAAGGTATTAACCTGTTCTGACCAGATTCTTCACCATTGTACTGTGCACCACTACTTTTTTACCCTCTGCAAGTCTAGTAACGTTTGCGGGGGGACTGCAACCCCCATGGCCTCTGATTTCAAGAAGTATCCCGTATATCTGGAATTCCCGAGGAGATTTTGCAAGGAAACTCTGGGATTTGTCAGCGAGAACAGCATGTCATCCGCGTAGGCAGATATCTTGCACTCAATAGTACCCATTTGGAGTCCCGTTATGTCTGAGTTTTGTCGAATTGTGGAGAGAAGGGGTTCCAATGACAGGGGCGACAGGGGGCAACCCTGTCTGGTCCCATTCCCGATGTCAAGGGGAGATGAGAGCACCCCAATCGCTTTGACTTGAGCTGAAGGGCGTGAGTATATCTTACTTATCCATTCCAGCATCCGTTCACTCAGACCTATATGGCGAAGGACCAAGAACATGAATGTCCATTTGACCCGATCAAAAGCCTTCTCGGCATCAGTACTCACGAAAAGACAAGGGGTCCCAGATGACTTTGCTTTATGGACCAGGGTAAGCACCTTAATGGTGTTGTCCCTATCTTCCCTGGTGGGAATAAAACCTAACAGGTCAATATGTATAAGGAACTGCAAGTGATGTGCCAATCACGTGGCGAGCATTTTAGAGAATAGTTCTAGGACCAAATTTAGGAGGGAAATGGGTCTGTAGCTCCCACATAGGCCCGGGTCTTTGCCCTCCTTAGGTATCAACGAGATGTGGGCTCTAAGGGTATCCTCAGGAAAATCCCCATTCGAGCTCAGAGTATTAAATAAAATCACCAAGCGCGGGCCGAGAATAGGGAGGAAGGTCTTATAGTATTGTGCGGTATATCCGTCAGGGCCCGGAGCCTTACCCACCTTCGGAGGTCCCACGGCCGTCTGGACTTCTTCCAGTGTGATCGGGTCCTCCAAGTACTCCCGTGAGTCCGATGAGAGGGTTGGTAGACCAGAACTGGTTACATATCTGTCTATATTGTCCTGTCCGGACCCTGAATCGGGCAGGTTGTAGAGATCAGAGTAACATTTTTCAAAGACTTCGGCTATTTGGGTTGGGGTAGAGGCCCTCTGGCCATTCTCATCTATCAACTGTGGTATGTAAGAGGCAGATTTCAACTCCTTTACCGACCTGGCTAAGATTTTTATGCATTTGTCCCCTGACTCCTATGTCAGTTTACGACAAAACTGGAGTGCTGCTTTCGCTTTATAATTGAGTAAGTCAGCAATCTGGGTACGGAGTGCCCCCAATTCAATCTCTAAGGTCCGTGAGGGGGCATGTTTATGTTTCGCTTCCACAGAGGCAAGTTCACGAAACAGATTAGCAAGCTGTTCCTTCCGTGTTTGTTTGATGCGTGCTCCGTGCCTGATAAGTACCCTGCGGAGTACTGACTTGTGAGCCTCCCAAATTATCCCCGGGTCGCAGTCCTGCATTTAGTTTTCTTGGAAATAAAGGTCCAATTCCCTGGTCACATCTGCTAAAACTTCCGGTATCTGGAGGAGGCTCTCATTAAGGTGCCAGAATAGAGACCTAGGTGAGGGGTTCCTAGAGAGGGTATAGGTAAGGGCTACAGGAGCATGGTCGGACCAAGTAATATGGCCGATGGAGGAAGAGCTCACCAAGTGCAGTTGGTCATGTGGAATCAAGAAGAAGTCTATCCTCAAGTATGATTTGTGAGGGGAAGAGCAAAAAGAGTAGTCCCTTCCCCCAGAGTGTTGCAGACGCCAGACATCAACTAATTGGTCATTCAGTAAACACTTAGTAATCCGCTTTCTAGAGGAAATGAGGAGCGAGGAGCAAGAGGCAGAAGTGTCAACCGATGGCGAAAGGGGACATTAAAGTCCCCACCTAATATCAACTGGCCCTCCCTAAATGCACATAATCTGTGCAGGGTAGTTCTGAGGAACGTGTCTTGGTGATCATTGGGAGCGTACACAGTGGCAAATGTAAAAAGGCGCTCTCCAATGTGGCCCCTAAGAAAAAGATATCGGCCCCCAGGGTCCAGCAGAGAATCCTGGAGAACCCAGGGGAGCCTGCTAGAGATCAGAATGGAGACTCCCTTGGTCTTAGAGGAGGGGTTAGTAGAGTGGTAGACCTTAGGGAAGGATCTCGACCATAGAAAGGGGAGGCTAGTATTTTTAAAATGTGTTTCTTGTATAAAGGCCACATCAGTACAGGAAGTCTTCAGTTCTCACAGGAGGATCCACCGTTTTTCAGGGGAGTTCAGTCCCTTAACGTTTAGAGAGGTGACCTTGACTGAGTCTGCCATCGCTCCTCGGGGAGGGGGAGGGGGACGTCAAAGAAAAGCAAAGAAAGTTGAACCAAGGTAGGTTTTGGGTAGGTAATGGATGGCGGGAACTAAGGGGGAGAAAGGAAGGAGCAAATGGAAGGAAAGGTAAGGGGAGAAAGAGGCCGGGCACCTCAACCCCAGGGGGAGAGGGAAATTAAGGGTTGTCCGCACTCAACAGTACAGGAAGGGTATACTCAAACAGCACATTTATGCTATAGCGCTTACCAGATGTACACTGGGTTTAAAGCGCTGTCCTACTTGGGTTGGTGGGTAGACAGGTCGGAGAGGGAGCCCCCGAATCCTAGTCCCCCCAGTCCCGGCAGTGGTAAATGTCACGTCTGATACCGGTATGCAAATAAAAGACAATCAGTAACATCATAGAACCAAAAAACAATAGTATAATCAAAACAGAGGTAGAGCACATAACTGTCAGCACTGAGGGGTCTCCTCGGCTCGCCCTAAACGTAGGCATGCATGAGGGAGCCCGTCACAACAGAAAAGGCATCACAGAATGGGATCCACCACCCCCGTCCCATACTCCAAAAGTACATGCAGTCCCCGAACAAATGCATTTCTCCCTTTGGCAGATTGTCCTCTCCTTACCCCCTCTCGTACCAATAGGCTCAATAAATAAGTCATCCAGGGTCCCCGAAAGCTGCAGAAGGCAATGTCGGCAAAGAGTAGGTGGGGGCCAGAGGAGGGGGGCGAGGGGCGCAACCAGGGGGAGGGGACACATATGCGGGAATGTCAAGCCCTTCCAGTACAGCGCACTAGGTATCACTCAGACCCCCCAAAGTGCAACTCCCCCCTCTAAGGTCAAGACTCCAGAAGGAAAGATGAGCTGCCCTGGTCTGTACATGAAAGAACCTGCTGCCAAGAGGTTGGGGCCATCATCCCTTCCTCCAATGGGAGATGCCACCGGCATGACAGCCCCGTGTCCTGTCAAGTGGTGCCCCTCTGACAATGTCGTCGGGGTATATGTGGAGCATCCAGGGGGAGGCAGGGACCACCCAAACAGTGAGGGGTAAAGCCTCCAAGGGGGACAGGTGTCAGACAGGAGGATAGCGGTGTCTTGTACAAGTTGGTTAATTAGACAAGTCATCCAGTGTGTTCCAGTGAGCAGCGGAAGGAAAGGTCGGTAAGGATTATGAATGGGTGGGGGCCAGGGAGAGCATAAAACTGCCACCAGATGACGGGGGCAGAGAGGGCAAGGGGATGAAAGTCAGATCTGGTAGGTGGGGGCGGGGGTGAGGAGTGTCCCTCATTATACTCACGTTGGCCATACCTTGAAGCTGAGCGCTCTGCATACCCAGGACGTTCTTCTGTATAATCTAGCCTATTTGTATACATTAGCCTGTCTTTTGTACACATTAGCCAGTCCTCTGTATACACTAGTCCGTCTGTATACACTAGTGAATACAGATAGGCTAGATTATACAGAAGAACGTTCTGGGTATGCAGAGATGGAGGCTAGGGTATACAGAGAGAGAGGCTAGAGTATGCATACTTGCTAGTGTATACAGACGGACTAGTGTATACAGAAGACCGTCTAGTTTATATAGAGAGGCTAATGTGTGCAAAAGACAGGCTAGTGTATACAAATAGGCTAGATTATAGAGAAGAACATCTTGGGTATGCAGAGATGGAGGCTAGGGTATACAGAGAGAGAGGCTGGGTTACACAGAGAGGCTGGTGTATGCAGACTTGCTAGTGTATACAGACGGACTAGTGTATACAGAGAGGCTTGGGTATACAGAGAGCTAATGTATAAAGAGCAGCTAGTGTATACAAAAGACATCCAAGGGTATACAGAGAGACTCGTGTATGCAGAAGACCGGCTAGTTTATACAGAGAGGCTAAAGTGTACAAAACACAGGCTAGTGTATATAGATAGGCTAGATTATACAGAAGAACGTCCTGGGTATGCAGAGATGGAGGCTAGGGTGTACAGAGAGAGAGAGACTGTGTTACACAGAGAGACTAGAGAATGCATACTTGCTAGTGTATACAGATGGACTAGTGTATACAGTAGACTGGCTAGTTTATACAGAGAGGCTAATGTGTACAAAAGACAGGCTAGTGTATACAGATAGACTAGATTATAGAGAAGAAGGTCCTGGTTATGCAAGAGATGGAGGCTAGGGTATGCAGAGAGAGAGCCTTGGTTACACAGACTTTCTAGTGTATACAGACGGACTAGTGTATACAGAGGACCGGCTAGTTTATACAGAGAGGCTAATGTGTAAAAAAGACAGGCTAGTGTATACAGATAGGCTAGATTATACAGAAGAACGTCCTGGGTATGCAGAGATGGAGGCTAGGGTATACAGAGAGAGAGGCTAGTGTATGCATACTTGCTAGTGTATACAGGCGGACTAGTGTATACAGAAGACCGGTTAGTTTATCCACTTGACAACTGGGCACTTAAACACCCTTAATAACCAGACCAATTTTCAGCTTTCAGTGCTCTCACAATTTGAATGACAGTTACTCAGTCATGCAACACTGTACCCATATGAAATTTTCGTCCTTTTTTTCACACAAATAGAGCTTTCTTTTGGTGGTATTTGATCGCCTCTGGGTTTTTTATTTTTTGTGCTATAAATGAAAAAATACCGAAAATTTTGTAAAAAAATGCTTTTTTCTTCATTTCTATTAATTTTTTTGTAAATAAGTAATTTTTCTTCATAATTTTGGCCAAAAATGTATACTGCTAAATATCTTTAGTAAAAATAACCCGAATTAGTGGAAATTTTTTATTCTCTGTGAAAGTTATAGGGTGTACAAGCTATGGTGCCAATCGCTGAAAATGTATCAATTTGATCACACCTGATGTACTGAGACCCTAACAAGCCAGTAAAGTACAAAAACCCCCCAAATGACCCCATTTTGGAAAGTAGACATTCCAAGGTATTTAGTACATGGCACAGTTAGTTTTTTGAACTTGTAATTTTTTCCCACAATTCTTTGCAAAATGAAGATTTTTTTAAATTTAATTTTTTTTCACACCAAATTGTCATTATAACAGGTTATTTCTCTCACACAGCATGTACATTCAACAAATGAAACCTCAAAATAAATTCTGCTGCTCCTCCTGAGTACGGCAATACCACATGTGTGAGACTTTTACACAGCCTGGCCACATACACACACCCAACATTGAAGTAGCAACTTCAGGCGTTCGAGGAGCATAAATTACCCATCTAATCTCTCAACCACCTATTACACTTTTGAAGGCCCTGGAGCACCAGGACAATGGAAACGCCCACAAAGTGACCCCATTTTGGAAAGCAAACACCCCAACGTATACTCTATGAGGCATAATGAGTCCTTTGAATGGTTCATTTTTTTCCCAAAGTTTTTGGAAAATGTGGAAAAAAATGAAAATGCATTTTTTTTACAAAAAGTTATCCATTTATAAGATATTTCCAACACATAGCATGTACATAGCAAAAATGACAACCCAAAATATATTCTGCTACTCCTCCTGAGTATGGCAATACCACATGTGTGAGACTTTTACACAGCCTGGCCACATAGAGGCCCAACATCTTAGAAGCATCATCAGGTGTTCTAGGAACATAACTTGCGCATCCAATTTCCTTACAATCTATCACATTTTTGAAGGCCCTTCATATTTCTAACATAGCACGTACATACCGTAGTAAGGGGTAAACAAAAAATTACCTGTGGTTTTAGTAGTCCAATTGTCCACAGGAGAGCCCTGATCCAGGCAGCAGGCAGGGACGTGGTTAGCGACAGTGAATGGAATTGTCCAGGCAGCAGGCAGGAATATTGTCCATCCTGGTAGTAAGCAGGAACATGGTCCAAGTAGCAGGCTATGAAATAATGGGGAAAGGGGTAGAGGCTTCTCCCGCCCAAATCTCTTTGAAGCCTCTGAGTCTCCAGTCCCTAATTCGGGAATAAGAAAACTAAAAAATTAGTTTTCTTCATCCAGAAAAACTATTCTGGAGCCCCTCACATATGTGAGACCCCTTTTGTTCCCACTAGCATAGCAGGGTAAAAGATCAATCCAAGAGGCAGGCAAAAAACGTGGTCAAACAGTCCATGGTCAGTTCCAGAGAAGGCAGAGGCAGGTACAGTTTAGCGTTAGGCAGAAGCGTGGTCGTATAACAGGCCAGGGTCAGTGAAAAATGACAGGAAATGAGAATTACGTTTACCATACTTCCCTAATAATGTAGAGAAGTATGGTAACGGCGGAAGCATTCACCTATACAGAGGCCTGGTTGGGAAGGACAATCGGGACAATAAAATGTGGTGTCTCTTCTAATTCCTCCTCTAGAGCACACCCGGCATTTTTTCTGACGTCTGCAGCCTGTTTCATGGGGGGGGATTTTGTCAGGAAAGTGGCACTCGTGGAGTCTGCTCACACAATCAGAGCGAATAGTTTCTCGTGGGCCTTCAGGGTAGAAAAGGGCGGAAATAACTTCTTCTTGGTAGTACAAATAGCATACGGGGTTCTCTGTAGATTTTTGGTAAAGAACATAAGTGTTATACATGGCCAAACTGAAAAGATAAATGGACACTTTTTTATACCAGTGGCGGGATTTTCTTGTGGGAAGGTATGGTTCAATCATCTGATCGTTAAAGTCCACTCCTCCCATAAACAAATTGTAATCATAGATGCAGGCTGGTTTCTGGATTGGGCCGTTTCTTCTGGAGACTTCTATGTAGGTGTCATTATGGATTGTCGTCAGCATGTGGACGTTTCGTTTGTCCCTCCACTTGACAGCCAACAGCTCCTGGTTCCGCAAAGATGCCGTCTCCCCTCGTTGTAGCCTTTCATTGACCAGTTTTTGCTGGAAGCCCTTTCTATTGGCTCTCACTGTACCACATGCTGGGTTGTCTCTCCGGTGAAGATTGCGGAAGAGGGGCAAGCTTGTATAAAAATGATCCACATAAAGATGGTATCCCTTTCCAAGGAGTGGATAGACAAGATGCCAGACCACTCTTACGCTGGCTCCAATGTACTCTGGGCATTCAGCGGGGTGCAGTTGGGAGTCCTTCCCTTCGTACACAAGGAAGGAGTAGATGTATCCTGTGGCTCGGTCACAAAGTTTGTACATTTTAACCCCATATCGGGCCCTTTTGCTGGGGATAAACTGTTTGATGCCAAGCCTGCCTGAGAATTTTACAAGGGACTCATCCACGGAAATATTCTGTTGGGGGGTATATAATTGGGGACATTTTTCAGAGAAATAATTTAGGAGTGGCCGAATTTTAAATAGTTTGTCAAAAGCTGGGTCATTTCGGGGAAGGCACTGGGTGTTGTCATTGTAGTGGAGGAACCGCATAATCATTAGGTATCGTGATCTTGGCATAAGGGATGAGAAGAGTGGCATGTGGTGGACAGGTTTGGTAGACCAATAGGAGTACAATTGTTTTTTTTTTTAAAGTCCCATAGAAAAAGTTAGGCCTAAGAAAATTTTGAATTCCTCTACAGTTAGTTCTCTCCACTGAAAGGGAGGGGCATAACTAGAGCCAGGGTTGCTTACTATGTGCTGCTGTGCGTAGAGGTTGCACTGGGCCACAATGGACGATAGTAAGTCTTTGGTGAAAGCCAAATGAAAAAATCTAGCATTGAAAAATCATCGGTGTTCACCTGGACACCTGGCTGGGCGGTGAAGGGGGGATATTTGCTTCTCCGGAATTAGAGGGCAGTCACAGGGGGTGTTGAAGGGCATAGGGAAGGCTGGCATGGCCCCTATTCGAGGTGGATGGCACTGCTCTCGGGACTGCTCTCGAGGTGGACGGCACTGCTCTCGGGGTGGATGGCACTGCTCTCGGGGTGGACGGCACTGCTCTGAGGGTGGACGGCACTGCTCTCGAGGTGGACGGCACTGCTCTCGAGGTGGACAGCTCTGCGCTGCTGGTAGTAGGCTGCTGCTCCACGCCAGAACGCATTCTTTTCACGGGCGCATATTCTTCTTCTGATTCAGTATCAGACCCGCTGCTTGTAACGGTTCATAGGCAGAATCCGAATCGGACAGAGAATCAGAGAGCTCCACGCTGCTCTCATCGGTTATACTTAGAAGCTGGTAGGCCTCCTCACTAGTAAAATATTTTTTTGCCATACTGGTGGCTGGTGAGGCTGCACTGGTGGGCACAGGTGGCACTGGTGGCACTGGTGGACACAGGCGGCACTGGTGGATACAGGCGGCACTGGGCACTATAGTGGCTTTGGTTGCACTGGTGTGGCTCTGGTGGCACTGATTAGCAAACAGATGGCACTGGTGGGCACACAGATGTTACTGGTGGGCACACAGATGGCACTGGTGGGCACAGGCGGCACTGGTGGGCACAGGCGGCACTGATGTCACTATAGTGGCTTTGGTTGTACTGGTGTGGCTCTGGTGGCACTAACTAGCACACAGATGGCACTGGCGGGCACAGGCGGCACTGGCGGGCACAGGCAGCACTGGCGGGCACAGGCGGCACTGGTGGGGCACAGGCGGCACTGGTGGGGCACAGGCGGCACTTGTGGGGCACTGGTGGGGCACAGGCGGCACTGGTGGGGCACAGGCGGCACTGATGTGGCACTGATGGGCACAGGTGGCACTGATGGGCACAGGTGGCACTGATGGGCACAGGTGGCACTGGTGTGCACTGTAGTGGCACTGGTGTGGATCTGGTGTGGATCTGGTGGCACAGGGGTGGCACAGGTGTGGCACAGGTGGCACAGAGGTGACAGATGGCACAGAGGTGACAGATGGCACTGTTGTGGCACTGCTGGGCACTGTTGTAGCACTGCTGGGGCACTGCTGGGCACTGCTTTAAACACTCACGCTTCACTCTATAGCTCTCCTCTCCTCTCACGCTGCATCGGTGTGAGGAGAGGAGAGAGATTAACTTTTCATGACCCCATGACGTTTTTGTTTACATTTTGTGATCGCTCCATCATTGGACGGAGCGATCACGTGGTAAAGGACCGCTGCTATTGGCCCTTTACCGCGATCCGTGTTGCGCCGGGTCCTGTGAACCCGGCGAGCACGGATGTTCCGGTGTGCGCGCCCGAGGGGGCGCGCACGAACGATTCTCCGGGAGGACGTCATATGACGGCCTCCCAGAGATAACAAACCGACCTGTAGCCGTCATTTGGCTATAGGCCGGTTATTAAGTGGAGGCTAATGTGTACAGAGAGGCTAATGTGTACAAAAGACAGGCTAGTGTATACAGATAGGCTAGATTATACAGAAGAACGTCCTGGGTATGCAGAGATTGAGGCTAAGGTATAGAGAGAGAGGCTAGAGTACGCATACTTGCTAGTGTATACAGATGGACTAGTGTATACAGAGGACCGGCTAGTTTATACAGAGAGGCTAATGTGTACAAAAGACAGGCTAGTGTATACAAATAGACTCGATTATAGAGAAGAACGTCCTGGGAATGCAGAGATGGAGGCTAGGGTATACAGAGAGAGAGGCTGGGTTACACAGAGAGGCTAGTGTATGCAGACTTGCTAGTGTATACAGACGGACTAGTGTATACAGTAGACCAGCTAGTTTATACAGGGAGACTAATGTCTACAGAAGTCCGGCTAGTGTATACAGATAGGCTAGATTATCGAGAAGAACGTCCAGGGTATGCAGAGATGGAGGCTAGGGTATACAGAGAGAGAGGTTGGGTTACAAAGAGAGGCTAGTGTATGCAGACTTGCTAGTGTATACAGGCGGACTAGTGTATACAGAGAGGCTTGGGTACACAGAGAGATAATGTATAAAGAGATGCTAGTGTATACAAAAGACAACCAAGAGTAGACAGTGAGGCTCGTGTATACAGAAGACCGGCTACAGAGAGGCTAATTTGTACAAAAGACAGGCTAGTGTATACAGATAGGCTAGATTACACAGAGGAAGGTCCTAGGTATGCAGAGATGGAGGCTAGAGTATGCAGAAGACCGGCTAGTTGATACAGAGAGGCTAATGAGTACAAAAGGCAGGCTATTTTTTACAGATAGGCTTGTGTATACAGAAGACAGTCTGGGGAATTCAGTGAGGCTAGTGTATGCAGAGAGGCTGGGACACCGAGACTATTGTAAAAAGAAGGCAGGCTAGTGCATATAGATTACGGGCACGTGTATACAGAAGACAGAGAGGCTAGTCTATATAGAGTGGCTGGTGTACACAGAGAGATTAATGTATACAGGAAGGCTAGCGTGTAAAGAAGACAGGACTTTGAAACATGTAAAGAGTTACAGTGCTTTTTTCATATTTTGGTGCTGTTAAAAAGTGGTGTGTTGTCAGTGGTGATATCAATGTGACAGTTAATGTGGAGAACTACAAATATACAAAATAGAGCAAAAGAGTGCTAAGTTTATTTTGTTAAGTCATTGACTGATAGACGTTAAGTAATTGGCCGTTATTGGTTTGGCAGTACATGGTTTATTTTGATGTAAGATAGTTTTATTCTCTACTTATAGCCGAGTTTTAGACGACGTTATTATTAGCATTATTCATATTATTCATATTTATTATGCAGAGTGTAAGTATTGCAGTGAGAAGATATTGCTTTTGAAAGATTTGTATTATTATACATAACATTGTTAGCAGACTAATAGGACAATTTACATGGCTTAATATTGCAGAACGCAATTTAACAGGAAAGAGATCCAAAGCGTTAGTTGCAGTAGCTTCATAAAACTGAGAAATCGTTGCATTATTCTAAATTTAAAAGTTTTTCCGGTAGTACTGAGATGACGATATTAGATGAGTGATCTACACATTTCGTTTACCATTGCAGAGAGATACCGGCTAAATGTTAATATTTTAATATGTGCAGCGTGTAAGGTAGAAATAAGATGGTTTTGTGTGAGTTGGTTTACCAGGATTTATTCTAATAATAAATATAGCAAAATAACTCAGATTACTATTGAAACAGTATATACAGGTCGGGTTTAAGTGGAAATACACGAAATAACAGCAACGACGTGTGTAGGTTTTTATCAATCACGTTAATTCCGTGTCTTTAATCATGTAGTGAATATACCCCAAATATAGCATAAGGATAATAACTGGCCGAGGATGACATGGCAGAAAGACAAACTGCATTAGAAATGTGAATATGAATTAGAGATAAAATGTCAATCCCCATTGGTTACTTACAGGTATTAATACTGTTAACATGGCTACGTACAGCAAAGTGTGAGCTAAGCAGCTAAATATTCTGCAATAGCAGAGATTAAGTATTGCAGTTGAAAAGAGATCGGAAGCGTTAGTTGCAGTAGCTTCAAAATGACTGACATTTCATTACTCTAAATGTAAAAGTTATCCCGGTAGCACTGAGTGATCGTTGTAGTACAAATTCAGTTTCCTATAGCAAAGAGATACAAGCTAAATGTGAGAAGAGCAATTAAACTGTTCACGGTAGCATTGCATTACTCTTAATATGTGCAGCGTGTAAAGAAGCAATAAGATGGTTTTGTATTATCCTAAAATTTAGCAGTATACGTAATAAAGGTGAGTAGGTAACCTGGATTTAGACATAGCAAACTCTAAAATCTAATTTAGCAAAATTAGAACGGATAATATTGAGACAGTATATACAAGTCGAGTTTAAGTGGAAATACACAAAATATCTAGATTACCTTTACATAATACCAAGGCAGAATGTCGGAATAGCAATTAGATGAGATTATTGCTTTAATCATGAAATATCAGCAACGAAGTGACAAGGTTTCTATCGTTTTTCAGGATCCTTACGTGTCATTAAGGATGAGAAAGTATAATAACTGGCAAAGTATGACATGGCAAAGAGACAAATTGCATTAGAGATCTGAGATAGACATGAAATGTCAATCCCCATTGGTAATTTAAATGTAACCATTAATACAGTTAACGCGGCTACATACAGCAAAGTGTGAGCTAAGCAGCTAAAGGGTATACATTATTTAAGAGTAAGTTGACGTAGCTTGAAAATTCCAACGTGTAAATCGTTCCATTAATTTTGTTACGCACGAAGACGGCTTACACTTACTGTTTTCCGTTTCCACTGGAAAGAGAATCCTATTGCATAGAGGTAGCATTATTCTTAATGTGTAAAGGTTTTTAAAAAGATGGTTTTGTGTGAATTTTGCTTTAACGTAAAATTAGTTGTAGACATTATGGTTAGGTTTACAATGATTTAGAGATAGTAATCTCTATTAATAATAAGTATAGCAAAACAAATTAGGAAAATATTGAGGCAGTATATATAGGTCGAGATTAAGTGAATACACAAAAGGGATCAAGGGATAGTTGCAAAGCAATATCCTCATTAAGGCAGAATGTCGGAATAGCAATGAGATTCGATGGTTGCAACATAAAACGAAATATGAGCACGGCTAAAATACAGAACAACAGTACATAATTTAAGAGTACAGTAGAATATAGTATAAATGATTTAAGATCAAATAGATTTAGCTTGAAAAAAAATCTAAGTTTAAATCGTTGAGTAAATCGTTGAGTAAATCGTAAATTTATCAGCTAAATTAAATCTGAGATTATGATTAATTTCACAGTTCCATTACGCGGTCCTTTTCCACTGGTATAGTCATAATGTAATATCAGTAATTGCTATCAGTAAATGTTAAAATTGTAAGACGGTACACGGCTATGTGGAATTTACATGGATTTAAAAGCGGTACATTAATTTTCTGAAGCATATGGCAGAAAGACGGCTTACACTGCTTTTCTCACATTTTGCTGCGCTAATAGAAATGTTTTGTCACTGTGTTTTAACTGTGACAGTTAAGGTGGAGAAAAAGAAGTAACACAGAAAATAGAGTCAAACAGTGGAAACGTTTATTTGTATATGTCATGACAGCTGATACTGGTTGAGCAATAAAACTGTTTTATTAAGATGTAAGACTAGTTTTATTCTCTACATATATGCTTTTCAGAGAGTTGTATAATATAGGCGACCAATAGGAAATTTAAATGGCTTAATATTGCAGGGAGGAAGTATCGCTGTTCAACGGTAAGAGATTGAAAGCTTAGCTAGAAAATGGCCGAAAAATAGTTGCGTTAGTCTAAATTTAAAGGATATGCCGGTACCATTGAGAAAGCTTATATTAGACTAGTTGATCTTTGCATTACACAATCCTATTATTATTATTATTATTAAGATCATAGTGCAGAGAGATACTCAGTTAATGTCAGAAAAGCAATAAAACTGTTTACATCGTTAGCGAGCGATAATTACATTATTTTTAGTATGTGCAGCATGTCTGGTAGCAAATGGATGGTTTTGTGAACATTTTGCATTACCGGTAGAACTCATCGAAGTGAATAGATTTAACCGGATTTTGAGGTAGTACTCTCTATTTCTAATAAGAAATAAAGCAAAATAAGTCAGGATGGTGTGTCAGGACTGTCACATACTCAATGTGACAGTTGATGTGGAGAATTTCAAATATGCAAAATAGAGCAAAAGAGTACATGGTATATTTTCATGTATGATAGTTTTATTGCATGCTTGATGTGGATGATTAAAATCGTGTAGTGAGTATAATCTATATTTAGCATAAGAATTAAAAGGCATAACATGGCAATGAGACAAACTCCATTAGAGATGTGAGCTAGATGAAATGATGAAATGTCTCTGTATAGGCCAGATTGTCTTCTGTTATCACTTAGCCTACCCTCTAAATTCACTAGCCTCTCTATATACACCAGCATGTTTACACTAGCCGGTCTTCTGCATACAATAGCCTGTCTTCGATATACACTAGCCTATGTTCTGAATACACTAGTCCGTCTTCTGTCTTCTATATGCCCTAGCCTGTCTTCTGTATACATTAGTCTCTCTGTATAAACTAGCATCTCTGTATACCCCAAACTGTCTTCTGTAAACACTTGTCTCTCTTTATAGCCTGTCTAGCCTTTCTTCTGTACACACTAGCTTCTCTGTATACACTAACCAGGCTTCTATATACAATAGCTTCACTATATGCACTAGCCTCTCTGTATAATCTAGCCTCTCTGTATACCCTAGATAGTGTTCTGCATACACTAGTCTCTCCGTAGAAGCCAGCCTTTATTCTGTATTCACTAGCCTTTCTTCTGTATGCTGTAGTCTTCTATATATACCAGCTTCGCTGTACACCCTTGCATCTCTGTAAACACTATGTAAACTAGCCAGCCTTATGTATACACTCGCCGACTGTATACACTAGACTCTGAATACACTAAACCCTCTGTATACCACAGCGTGTCTTCTGGATACACTAGACTGTAAAAACTAGCTAGAATAAACCAGCCTGTCTTCTGTACCCACTAGACTCTCTGTATACTCTACCCATTCTTCTGTATACACAAACAGCTTTGATATATACCCAAGCCTGTCCTCTGTATACACTAGTTTCTCTGTATGCACTGTGCTTTCTGTATACACTCGACTCTCTCTATACATTAACCTCTCTATATATACTAACATCTTTGTATATACTAGACTCTCTTTAAACTAGCCTCTCTGTGTACCCCAGCCTCACTGTTTACTCTAGCATCTCTGTATACTCAAGCCTATCTGCATACAGGAGTCTGTATTCTGTATTCTGTATTCACTAGCCTTTCTTCTGTATGCTGTAGTCTTCTATATATACTAGCTTCTCTGTACACCCTTGCATCTCTGTAAACACTGTGTGAACTAGCCAGTATTATGTATACATTCACCGACTGTATCCACTAGACTCTCTGAATACACTAAACCATCTGTATACCACAGCCTGTCTTCTGTATACACTAGACTGTAAAAACTAGCTAGAATACACCAGCCTGTCTTCTTTACCCACTAGACTCTCTGTATGCACTACCCAGTCTTCTGTATACACTGTCAGCTTTGATGTATACCCAAGCCTGTCTTCTGTATACACTAGCTTCTCTATATGCACTGTCCTTTCTGTATACACTCCACTCTCTCTATACACTAACCTCTCTATATACACTAACATCTTTGTATGTACTAGCCTCTCTTTAAACTAGCCTCAATGTGTACCCCAGCCTCACTGTTTACTCTAGCACCTCTGTATACTCAAGCCTATCTACATACACGAGTCTGTATTCTGTATTCACTAGCCTTTCTTCTGTATGCTGTAGTCTTCTATATATACCAGCTTCTCTGTACACCCTTGCATCTCTGTAAACACTGTGTGAACTAGCCAGTATTATGTATACATTCACCGACTGTAACAGTGCTAGGTTCCTGTATTACAGAAACAGAACACCAGCAATAGGGTGTATACTGTGCAGGAGGCACACAACACCCACTCTAACTTCTGCATGGCAGATGCATGTATTGCAGAAATTGAACACCAGTAATAAAGGGTAGCTTCAGGTGTGTGTGCAGGAGGCACATAACACCCACTGTAACAGTGCTAGGTTCCCAAGCAGTAAAGACACTGTCCCTGCGTATCGTCCTCTTTCCCTGACCACCGCAACACACTATACAAGGCCGCCGCGCTGGCGGCCTTATATAGTGTGGGGTGTGTACTAAACCCCCCCCGAGCTATAATTAGCCACAGGAATCCTGCCTGTGGTGAATTGTGGCTCTCCTCACAGAGGATGTCACATCTGTTCTTATTATATAGAACCTATTATGCTCCTCGTAAACTTTTTCAATTTGGCCAAACGGCCAGACGCAAGTTGCCCCCGGTGCGGGAACATGGGAGGAGACATTATGCACATGTTTTGGAGATGCCCGAAGTTGATCCGCTACTGGACGGAGGTGACAGGAACCATTGATCGGGTGTTTGGAACCTCCACCAGGATGGAGGCGAAGTATTGTCTCCTGGGATTAGTTGAAGGAGTTGGAAACCCGGGAAGCAGCCAGATGGCAGTTCTGAGATGCCTATTTCAGGCAAGGAAACTGATTGCCCAACCCTGCTTAGCCTCCAATGTTGGCAATGACTTGTTTTTTCACATGTTTCCCAAGATGACCATGTTGGCGTTTGTCAAGATGGTTGAGAGTGCCCAACGAGATCACCTATGGCCCCATCACCTTGAAAGTGCCTGATCTTGTCTGATCTCGGAGGCTAAGCATTGTCGGGCCTGATTAGTAACTGGATGGGAGACCAACTGGGAATACCTTCTTTTTATGTTGTTGGCGTTGACATGGTTTTTTTTTCCGCTTGTTTCCCAAGGTGATTATCTTGGCATTTGTCAAGAGGGCTGAGAGAGCTCAAAGAAATTTCCTACGGCCACATCACCCTGAAAGCGCTCGATCTCATCTGATCTCAGAGGCTAAGCTGGGTCCGGCCTGGATAGTACCTAATTACAGGTGCCGTAGGAATCTTTTTATATTGTTGGCTTTGACCTGTTTTTCTTTCGCTTGTTTCCCAAGGTGACCATTTTAGCATCTGTCAAGAGTTTTGAGTATGTCCCGAAGCATTCGCCTAAGGTCACATCACCCTAAAAGGGCCCGACCTCAGAGGCTAAGCAGGGTCTGGGTCAGATGGGAGACCGCCAGGGTCTATGTTGTTGGCGTTGAACTGTTTTTTTTCACTTGTTTCCCAAGATGACCATCTTGGCATTTGTCAAGAGGGTTGAGAGTGTCTAAATAGAACACCTATGGCCACATCACCCTGAAAGCGCACAATCTCATCTGATCTTGCAGCAGTGTACGGCCTGGTTAATACCTGTATGGGAGACCATCTGTGAATACCAGGTGCCGTAGGCTTCTTTTTATGTTGTTGGCCTTGACCTGTTTTGTTTTTCACTTGTTTCCCAAGGTGACCATCTTAGCGTTTGTCAAGAGGGTTGAGAGTGCCAGAAGAGATCACCTACGGCCCCATCACCCTGAAAGCGCCCAATCTTGTCTGATCTCGGAGGCTAAACAGTGTCGGGCCTGGTTAGTACCTGGATGGGAGACCGCCTGGGAATACCAGGTGCCATAGGGTTCTTTTTATGTTGTTGGCTTTGACCTGTTTTTGTCGCTTGTTTCTCAAGGCGACCATCATGGCATTTGTCAAGAGGGTTGGGCGTGTCTTGAAGAGAACGCTTATGGCCACATCACCCTAAAAGCACTCAATCTTGTCTGATTTCAGAGGCTAAGCAGCGTCAGGCCTTGTTAGTACCTGGATGGGAGACTGCCTGGGAAGACCAGGTACTATAGAAGGATCTGGCCTGGTTAGTGTCTTGATTGGGAGATCGCCTGGGAATACTGGATGCCGTAGGATTCTTTTTATGTTGTTGGCTTTGACCTGTTATTTTAGCTTGTTTTCCAAGGTGACCATCTTGGCCTTTGTCAAGAGGCTTCAGAGTGCCCAAAGAGAGTGCCTATGGCTAAATCACCCTGAAAGAGCCCAATCTCATCTGATCTCGGAGGCTAAGCAGCGATGGGCCTGGTTAGTACCTGGATGGGAGACAGCCTGGGAATACCAGGTGCTGTAGGCTTCTCATTATGTTGTCGGCGTTGACCTGTTTTTTTCCCATTGTTACCCAAGGTGACAATCTTGGCATTTGTCAAGAGGGTTGAGAGTGCACAAAGAAATTGCCTACGGGCACAACACCCTGAAAGCGCCCAATCTCATTTGGTCTCAGAGGCTAAGCAGGGTTGGGCCTGGTTTGTACCTGGATGGGAGACCGCCTGGGTTTTCCAGATGCCGCAGGCTTCTTTTTATGTTGTTGGCGTTGACTTGTGTTTGTTTCCCAAGGTGACCATCTTGGCGTTTGTCAAGAGGGTTGAGCGTGCCTGAAAAAATCTACTATGGCCGCATCACCCTGAAAGAGCCCAATCTCATTTGATCTCAGAGGCTAAGCAGGGTTGGGACCTAGTTAGTACCTGGATGGGAAACCGCCTGGGATTTCTCGATGCTATAGGCTTTAGTTTTAATTCAATCTTATTTTCATTGAGATATAAAAGCAAGATAGGAGGGGAAAAAAAAATACAGAATATTCTAACATATTCGTTTTACATTGTTACATAAACATAAAAAAGGAAACCACAAAGAAATCCACTCTACTACAGTGGTGTCAAACTATCACAAGGTTAAAGTGTTTGTTTTGAGCTTCGATTTAGGTAGTATGGTAGAAGAGCCTGTGGTCCTACAATGATTAGTCTAAGTTAAAGTGGGTGTGTGCGCACCACTATCTTCCCAGCGAGTGATGCCCACTCATTACTGGTATACTAGGGCTATTGTTCTCATTCTGGTAACGTTCACTCTGGGGGGGAAGCTCTGTATGTGCCACCATTCTGGTCTAATGAGACTGGAGGTCATAACTTAAGTAATCGGGTATTACTGCAACTTGTATAGGGGAGGGAAGAAAGGGGGAAGAGAGTGAGGAAAGAGGGGTCAGGACAGTAAAGAGCTTAGGGATCAAAAGGTATACATTCCACCCTGATCACACAGGTGTATCGGTAGAGTCCTCTGTGGCCCATGAGATAAACTCTGAGGAATATCGATACATCGACCATGAGGTCCAGGTCTTAGAGAATTGTTCCTCCCTACCCGTTTCCTGCGACAACATTCTTTCCAAACTATTAATTCGGTCCACTTCAATTGCCCAATCCCCCAGGGAAGGCATGCTCGTCGACTTCCAATGTCTGGCCAACACCATTCTAGCAGCCGCCAAAAAGTGACGCAGAATGTCTTTCTTGACTGACTTAAGTGGTCCCGGGAGCAGAGATAGCAGAGCCATCTCAGGAGAGGGTGCGATGGAAGTCGCCATGAGTTTACAGTACAAGTCAAGGATCTTTTGCCAGAACTTCCTCACAGGGGGGCATGCCCACCAAATGTAAAGTAAGGTTCCCTTAGATGACAAGCAACGCCAGCAAGTATCCGGAAGTGTCGAGTTGATTCGGTGCAAAGTCGAAGGGCATCTGTACCAGCGGGTCAACAGCTTGAACCCCTTTTCTTGAGAATTGGAGGCTATGGACATTTTGTGGGTCAGTATGAAGCACTTTTGCCAGTCTACAGGCGAGATGGAGTGGCCCAGGTCTTCCTCCCATGCCTGTGTGTATGGGGGAAGGTCAGGATTATAAGCCACATGTAAGAGGGAATATAATTGAGAGACTACATGTGTAGGAGGGGTGGCCTGGAGCAGCATGCCCTCCAAGTCCGTTAAGTCAGCGAGTACATTAGGTAACGATGGGAAAGTGCGAATGAAGGAAATCACCTGTTGTCTCTGCAGCCAGTGCGTAGAGGCATGAGAAGATGGGTCAGAGGGAACGTCATGAGTCAGAGAGGGGTCTGAACATAGGACTTGGCAAGTCGCCTGTGGTCCTCCTTACACCAAGGTCCAAAACTCGCTCCCTGTAGGGCCGGTGGAAAAGCCGGAGTTCCAAACAGTGGAGTCATGGGTCCCTGCATGGGAGATAGGGTCTTGGAGGAATTCATTCGGGTCCAGATTTGTATGGTTTGTTGGGTGAGGTCGCTCAGTGGTACCTCTTCTTTCAGGAATTCAGTAGGTGTCCACGGCAATGCACAGAGATCTATTGGGTTAATATGGCTCTCTATTTGTACCCACAATTTGGAGGAGGAATGATGGAACCAGTTAAGTATACGCGTGAGCACAGCTGCTCTATAATATAAGGAGGCATCCAGGGCTCCTGCTCCGCCACGAATCTTGGGGAGTGATAAGGTCTCGTAGCGTATCCGGGGACGAGCCCCTCCCCAAATAAAGGAGGAGAATAGTTTGGCGGAGCTTCCTAAAAAACCAGGAGGGTATGGAAATGGGAATTGTTTGGAACAAATAGAGAAACCGAGGGATTACATCCATTTTTAGGGCATTTACTCTGCCTAGCTACGATAGGCATTTCTTTGCGTAGTTTGAGAGATCCGTCTTGGTTCTAAGCAGCAGGGGTGCATAATTCAAAGAGAATAGATTGGACCTGTCCGTGGGTATTTGGAATCCGAGGTAGCGGATGGAGGTAGAGCCTGTTTTAAATGGGTACCTAGCGGATATCTGGCGGAGGACCTCTTGGGACAGTGAGATGTTCAGGATTTCTGATTTAGTATGGTTTACTTTGAAATTGCTCAGCATGCCAAACCTTGTGAATTCCTGCATTTATGTGGTAAAGATAGGTGGGGTTGGGTTACAAACAATAGCAAGTCATCCGCGAAGAGCGCCAGCTTAGAATGAGTGGGGCCTATCGATACACCTGAGATGTTGGGGTTATTGCATAAGGCTATTGCTAGGTGTTCCATGACAAAGACATATAGAAGGGGAGATAAAGGACAGCCCTGTCGTGTCCCATTGTTAATGGCAAATGTAGGTGACAGTGAACCATTTACCCGAATTCTAGCGGAAGGTGAGGAGTAAAGGGCCATAATTCGGGATAGCATTTTGGGACCCAGGCCTATCTGTTGCAGAGACATCGGAAGGAATTGCCAGTCAACCCGGTCGAATGCCTTTTCGGCGTCGACCGTTAAAAGGCATAGAGGGATTTCGTGGGTGCGGGCATAGTCGGTAAGAAGCAGGGTTTTCAGGGTGTTATCCCTTGCCTCGCGGCCACTTACAAAACCCACCTGGTCCAGATGTATAAGGCGGGGGAGTAGCGGTTGCATTCTAGTAGCTAATATTTTGGCATATATTTTCAGGTCCACTCCAATTAATGATATGGGCCTATAATTTTCACACAAGGTAGGGTCTTTGTCTGGTTTGGGGATAATGGTGATGTGGGCTTCAAGCATTTGTGGAGGAAACGCTGAGCCTTCTGATAGAGAGTTAAACACCTTAGCCATAATGGGGGTCAGTGGAGGAGCAAATGTTTTGTAGAATTTAGGGGTAAAACCGTCGGGTCCTGGGCTTTTACCAGAAGGGGTGGCCGCTATCGCTCCCACTTCCTTGTCTGCTGTGATTACTTTCTGTAGCTCTTCTGCAGTATCGCCATCTAATATAGGGAGCTCAGTTTCCTCGACATAGGACTGTCCATCGGGCGCAGGGGTGTGGGATGGGCTAGATGGGATACCGGTCGGTAGGTTGTACAGTGTTTGATAGAAATCTCTGAATGTTTGTGATATCTTGGAGGGCTCATTAAGCATTTCTCCAGAAGGGGCCCGAATATGAGGTATAAATGTGGAAGGCGTGTTTGGATGGAGGGTGCGGGCCAACGGCCTACCACATTTATCTCGAAATCGGTACTGATGTAAAGCAAGTCTGTCCGCATAAGTACGAGCTGAGGCCTCGTATAGGTCCCTGAGTTGGGATCGGGCCAGTGAGACCTCTGTCAAAGTCACCAGCGTAGGGGCTCGTTTATGCTGGGTCTCAAGGTCCCGAAGCTTTTGTGTTGCTGAGGTTATTGCAGCTGAACGAGTCTTTTTTAAGCGGGTTCCCACCTGAATGAAGAGTCCTTGCAGAACAGCTTTAAGCGCCTCCCATTGACCTTGTGGGAACACTCAGGGTTCGTGAGGAGGGAATCATTCATCCTCCATGTCCATTCCCTCACCGGTGTGGAAGGGATAGATAATGTCAGATATATAGGCGAGTGGTCAGACAAGACCATTGAGTCTATGTCACATTCAGGTGACCAATCTAAGCAGCTATGGTCAAGAAGGAAGTAGTCGATAGGACTATAGGAGTGATGGACCTGTGAGAAATGGGTATAATTCCGATTTGTTGGAAACAGAACCCGCCAGATGTCGATTAGACGGAGGTCGTATATAGCCCGTTTAAAAGCCCTCAACTTAGTAAAGGAGATGGATGAGCGAGAGGTGGATGAGTCTAAGAGTGGGTCTAGGGGGGCATTAAAATCCCCGCCTATAATTAGTTTACCTTCCGCGAATTCTGACAAGAGCTTCAGGTATCGCAGAGCAGTCGAGATTTGGTTAGTGTTTGGTAGGTAGAGGTTGGCTATAGTAAATTTGGTGCCCCATAGGGAGAACTTTACGAACACATACCTTCCCTTAGGATCCGACAGCTGGTCTATCAGATCAATCAGGAGCGTTTTGTGGAAGGCAATAGAAACGCCTTTAGTTTTCTGAGAGGGGTTTGTACTGTGGAACCATCTGTTAAAGTACCTGTTGGAGCAGGAAGGGGTGGAGTTTGTGTGGAAATGTGTTTCCTGTAACAGTAATACGTTGACCTGCTGTTTATGCATGTGGTAAAGGATTTGTCCTCTCTTGGATGCAATATTGAGGCCATTTACATTGTACGAGCAACACTTCAAGCGAGGACGAGATAGTACTGTGTGAGCCATAGTGGAATGCAGATAAGAAAATCAAGTTATAGACAGTGGGGGGGGGGGGGGGGGGGGAGTAGGAGAAGGAAAGGGGGAACTTATAAGGTAGCAGAAAGTGTACTAGTACAAAACTAAAAAAGGAAAAGAAAAGGGAAAAAAAAGGGAAAGAGGGCTCCTAGGCAAGGAGCCTGGCAAATCTAAGGGGTCCACGAGAACGGGACACCACGTGAAAGTTCACGTAAATGAGCACTATTCGTGCCCGGCCTATTGAGGGTGAAGGGTCGAAGCGGAGAACCTGAGCCATGAGCCCAGTAGCACGACAGGCATGTAAAACTTTACTGAGGCACATTAGTATAACAAGATATTAATACAGAACACACATCAGATCCTCCACGAAGGGGGAGACGGTCTGCATGGGCAAATAGCTCCACACCAGTCCAGTCTCCCCCCTCCGCAGAGGAGACAACAGTCCATGAGACACCTCACGGGAAGGGAGCAAGCATTGTCAACATATGTTTCCACATAGTCCAACGGGGGGGCCAGAGATCCATCCGTGTAATACTACAGAGAGCGCATTAGGGTGAAACTACCCAGTGTGTAAGAAACCGTGAGTATATAACTAAGGAAGCCCACGTGGATAGCGGCAAGGGACCGTGGACCCAACCGGTCCATCAGCCGCCCCTCCACCCATATCCAGGTGGGCCATTACCGCTAAACATCTAGAGAGTAGACCTTACATTAAAGTAGATTAGGAACTCAACATTTACATAACTAGATCAAGCATGAGCAACCCGCTGTTCCATTGCCTCTCCTGAACCCCAGCCAGTCACAATACACTAGCAAAGGGCAGGGAGAAGGTCCGTCAATTAAGTGCACCAGCTGTATTGAGGTATTTAGTATGCGGTCTACCACCCCATCTCCCATCATGGCATAACCAACAGAGTATATGGAGAAACAAGTAAGATGAAAGGAGGGGAGGCAAGGGATAGGTATAATACTGAGATGGCACTAGTCATACAATGAGCATCAAAATAGGTCCAAAAGGTTTCTTGAAGTTACTTTAATCTTCCGGAGAGGTAGGGTGACGTGGTCCAGGATCAACAGAGTGCGATGCATACCTCGGATGTCTGCAGCGTTGTGGGAGAGGATCACATATTTGTACCCTAGCGCCGTCGTCTGGGGGGTCCAGCCAGTTAGGTACATCAGTTGGATTTTGCTCCAAAAAGCTGAAAAAGGCTGGAAGTTGATCTGGATCAGAGAGGACAAATTTATACTTGGCCCTGGTCACCTTGATGCTGAAGGGGTGCCCCCAAGTGTAGGTTGCTCCGGCTTGGCGTATCAGGTCTAGCAGTGGGCGGACCATTCGGCGCATGTGAAGAGTGTTGCGAGAAAGGTCTGGGTATAGGTGGATAGTTGAACCGTCAAAGTCCACAGGACCCAAACGCCACGCTTTCACATTATTTCTTCTTTAAGGGTGAAATAGTGGACCCTGCATAGGACGTCACATGGGCGGTCACTATGTTCCCTCCTGGGCCCCCCCCATTCTGTGCACCCGGTCTATCTCAATAGGGGACATAGTCTCTCTTCCCAGGACTAGGTTGAGGATGGCAGTGACAGATGGTTTCAAGTCCGTACCCGCTGTGGCTTCCGGTATGCCTTGTAGTCGTATATTATTCCTGCAGCTCCTATTCTCCCCGTCTTCTATGTGCAGTTGATGTTAACGTATACGGTGCAAGTATTCTTTGGAGGCCCGCTCAAGAGACGTGATGCGGGCAGCATGGTCAGATTGAGTATCAGTTAGGGTAGAGATTGTGGTCTGATTGGTAGAGACCTGCTGTTGGATGGCCTGAAGGTCCTTGTGGAGTGAGGACTCCATTTTGACTGCCCAGAATTCAAACTCCGCTCGGAAGGCCGCTAGAAGAGTCGAGGCTTCAGACCTAGGTAATTCTCCTGATGCTGGAGGGGCCACAGCTCCAGGGGCTGCCCCTGGAAGAGGGACAACAGTGGTGCCGGATCTGGACGCTACACTTGGAAGGACCGAGTGCTGGGTCGGGGGGTCATCTGATTCCTCACCACTGTCCGTTGTCGGCTGAGTAGGAGGACGAGGTTTGCTCTTCCCTGGATTACGCGCTGGTGCCATCTTGTCTCTGGGAGTGCGGGGATCAGACTGAGATGTACAGAGCAGGTATCGCTGGATTGTACACTGTTGGAGATCCGCTGACTCAGTAGATCGAGAGCTGTGCGTGGACATGCTGTTCAGGTATGTGCAATGTCTGAGGTATAGCCTGTCCGCTACGGGCAATCACGGGACTCAGCTGGACATTTCTTTAGCCAGACATGGTCGTTCCGTGTTTCTGCGCAGTTGAACGGACGGAGACCCCAGGTGGGCACTATCTGATTGGGCTGCTTTGGTGGCTGTGTATGTAGAGATCCAGGTTCGTAAGGATAAGGGAGCTCAGGAGTGTGGGTGTATACAGCAGCCTGGGTGAACCAAGATGGCCACCTTCCTGGGTTTCTGGATCCGTAGCAGCAGCCTATGTAATAAGGGGGGGTTGGTCCTCGAGGATATCCCCGTCTAATTCTGCAGGCGCCCGGCCAGGATTTCCAGGGGGTCGGTGAGTCTAGAATGGGGCCCAGAAGACACGGAGGTGTAGCAAGATGGCCGCCCCTCTAATTCTCTGAAGCCAGGGCCTCGACAGCAAATGCAGCCAGATTAAAGTACATGACCCCTTAATAACCCCTTTAGGGGTCTCTGGTGGTCTGGCTAGAGTGTTCCTGAGGGTGGATGGGGACGGATTGAGCCCAGAGAAAACAGAGAGGCCTCCGGGTGTACCAAGATGGCCGCCGTCACTTACCAGGACCGTTTTGGATGATCCCAGGGCCACTCAGGGAGGACTTCGGGCTCTAGATAGCAGGCTGGATGTTCCCGGCAACCCGCAGGTGGTAGAAACTGCCGCTGGGCTTTGTAGTCCGCCGGAGCTCGGCCTGCGGGTGAAGCAAGATGGCCGCTGCTCCACGTTGCAGGCCGAAGCCTCGGACTGTCCTGCTGGGCGGCCAGAGCTCCGCGAACGGCGCACCCGAGCTAGAGGTATGCCCCAGCTCCTCCTGGTATGCCCAGGGCCTCCGGTGGGGTCCGTTCCGCTCCGGCGGATGGGAAGGTTCTGGGTGTGCGCTCTAGTAGCGGAGCTCAACCCAGGCACGTCCACTCAGGTCTCCGCTCGGCCACGCCCCCCCCCATTGGCTTTAGTTTTAAGTTGTTGGCATTGACTTATTTTTTTTTTTTATTCTTTTATTAAGTATAAATAGAGCAACATAAATATAACAGTCAACCATACAGCATGACCCAGGGTCACAATTACATGGTAACAAAAAATAGGCAGTCAAATTACTCTGGGTTCTCAGAGGGGAGTCCTACAGTTTCATGCAGAAAAGAGAGAAACCCCACCTCCGACACGTAGTACAGTATAACTAGTGCAGCTCCGTTCGGACAAATGTAATCATGGAGAACAACTGGGACCACAGCGAGCCAGCTTATCATGACCTATGTGAACCAGAGTAAAAGATGGGCCGGTCGTGTCCAGGGTTCTTCTGGGCCCCGAAGGCTAGTAAGGAGACAAGGCATAGTCAAAAGGGAGGACGGGGGGAGAAGAGAGTGCAAAGACGGAGAGAGAGGAGGGGGGGTGGCGGCAGGGAAAAAAAGAAAACAAGACAAAAAGGGAGGGGGGGGGAATGCCACCCAGGGCAGACATGGCCTACGTAGGTAAAGGTTAGATGTTCAGTTGTTTTCTGGGACAAGGGCGCTGCTCACCTCCCGAATGTAGTCTCGATTACAAGTAAAATACCTCCAGGGCCGCCATGTAACACTAAATGCCTCTTCAGTGTTGTGAAGGGTGGCGGTCAATTCTTCCATCCGGAGAATATGATTGACTTTGGAATACCACAGCACCTTGGATGGGGGCTGAGGCTGCCTCCACAGTGCGGGAATGCAGGCCTTCAGGAGCTGCATCGTGAGGGTTTTTTTGTATTTTCGAATAGGCTGTTCGGTCAAGTGTAGAAGGCACGCTGCTGGGAACCCAAAAGTTCCTCAAGGCCGGGCATGCCCAGAAAAGGTGTCCCATGGTCCCCGTATCTGAATTACACCTCCAACAAACATCCGGGATCGATCTATTCATTTTATTCAGAAGGTATGAGACTCTATACCAGCGTGAGACTATCTTGTATCCTGATTCTTGATATTGGTTTGCGATGGAAGCTTTATGTACTAAGGTCAGGATCTTCTTTATCTGTTGTGGGGTAAATGTGATGCCTAAGTCCCTCTCCCATTTGTGGATAAATGGTGGGGTCGACTCCTCCTCCTGACTACTCAATAGGTTGTACAGAAGGGAGAGGGTGTGTCGCACAGGTTCCCTTTTGTGACAGATGGATTCATAGGGCGTCAGGTCTCTAGGAGGGTAGGGGGCCCTTTGTATGGCCAGAAGAAAGTGACGAAGTTGATAAGCACTAAACAAGTCAAGCGGAGGGTCAGAAAGCTCAGCGACAGTTTGCGTGGTCGGGAGCCCTCCCGAGGGCCACACCTCTCCCAGACGCTGTTTCCGCACCACTGTCAACTGTCGCAGTTTCTTGTTGGTACATCCCGGTGGGAAGTCTGGATTACCTATAACCGGAGTTATTGGTGACAGCAGGGGAGCAATGTGTGTGCAGCGGAACAACCTCCGCACAACAGCCAACGTAGCTCCCACTACGGGGTGATCTCTGAGGTCTTTTGGTAGGGAGGACAGGAGCCACGGGGAGGTCAATAGGGGAATGGACCCATCCTCAATCTCCATCTCCACCCACTGCTTGTGTGGGCCATTACAATGCCAATCAACGACTCTCGCTAGCAGAGTCACTCTGTAGTATTGTCTCAGATCTGGGAGACCCAGACCCCCCTTGTCCTTTGGTCTGGCAAGCAATTGCAAACGGGCTCTGGGCGTTTTGCGTGCCCAAATAAAGTCCTGGAGCAGCACCTGCAGTTGTCTGAAAAAAATTGGGGGTAACCGGATCGGTAATGTCTGGAACAAGTATAAGATCCGCGGGAGGGCCGTCATTTTGAATGCATTACAGCGCCCGAACCAGGTCAGTGTTAAAGCATGCCAGTTTCCCAAATCAGATTTTAGTCTATTCAGGAGAGGGACAAAATTAAGCGGGTACAATTGCGCCAAATCCGCTGCGATGTCAACGCCCGGGTAACGTATAGATTTTTCAGCTCAGTAGAATGGAAAAGCGGAGCGTAGCCTCTTGGCCTCACCATCCGGGACCGATATATTCAATACAGCCGACTTGGCGCAATTGATTTTATAGTTTGATAGGCTGCCGTATCGCCGGAGAGACGCAAGTATATTGGGAAGCAAAATGTGTGGATTGGAGACGGAAAAAATTAGATCGTCAGCGTACGGCGCAATTTTGTGGTGTGCCGAGGGTTTGGATATGCCAGTAATATTCGGGTCATTCCGAACGTGACACATAAGTGGTTCCAGTGTCAGAATAAAAATGAGGGGAGACAGAGGGCACCCCTGCCTCGTCCCATTAGTGATGGGGAAAGAGTCCGAGCACCACTCGTTCACCCTTACCGCTGCCGACGGCGTGGAGTAAAGCGACATTACCCAGCTCATCATGTTGGGGCCAAGATCTATATGTTCCAGGGTGGCCTGCATAAAGTGCCAGGCCACCCTGTCAAAGGCCTTCTCCGCGTCCGTTGACAACATAAGCAAGGGCCTTCCCCGTACATGCGCCGCATGGATTAAATTGAGGACTCGGGCCGTATTGTCTCTAGCTTCCGACTTATTTTTTATTTTTTTTGCTTGTTTCCCAAGCTTGGTTCTTGGCGTTTGTCAAGGGGGTTGAAAGTGCCTGAAGAGATTGCCTACGGGCACATCACCCTGAAAGCACCCGATCTCGTTTGATGTTGGAGGCTAAGAAGAGTCGGGCCTTGTTAGTACCTGGATGGGAGACCGCCTGGGAATACCAGGTGTCGTAGACTTCTTTTTATGTTGTTGGCGTTGACCAAATTTTTTTTCGCTTGTTTCCCAAAGTGACCATCTTGGTGTTTGTCAAGAGGGTTGAGAGTGCCTGAAGAGATTGCCTATGACCACATCACTCTGAAAGCACCCAATCTCGTATGATCTTGGAGGCTAAGAAGAGTCGGGCTTGGTTAGTACCTGGATGGGAGACCACCTGGGAATACCAGTTATTGTAGGCTTCTTTTTATGTTGTTGGCATTGATTCGTTTTTTTTTTTCGCTTGTTTCCCAAGGTGACCATCTTGGCATTTGTCAAGAGGGTTGAGAGTGCCCAAAGAGATCGCTTACAGCAGCATCACCCTGAAAGAGCCCTATCTCTTCTCTTCTCTGAGGCTAAGAAGGGTTGGGCCTAGTTAGTACCTGGATTGGAGACCACCTGGGAATACTAGGTGCTGTAGGCTTCTTTGTATGTTGTTGGCCTTGACCTGTTTTTTTTTTTTCACTTTTTTCCCAAGGTGACCATCTTGGCGTTTGTCAAGAGGGTTGAGAGTGCCGGAAGAGATCACCTATGGCCCCATCACCCTGAAAGCGCCCAATCTTGTCTGATCTCGGAGGCTAAACAGTGTCGGGCCTGGTTAGTACCTGGATGGGAGACCGCCTGGGAATACCAGGTGCCATAGGCTTCTTTTTATGTTGTTGGCTTTGACCTGTTTTTTTCGCTTGTTTCTCAAGGCGACCATCCTGGCGTTTGTCAAGAGGGTTGGGCGTGTCTTGAAGAGAGCGCTTATGGCCACATCACCCTGAAAGCACCCGATCTCGTCTGATTTCAGAGGCTAAGCAGCGTCAGGCCTGGTTAGTACCTGGATGGGATACTGTCTGGGAAGACCAGGTGCCATAAAAGGATATGGCCTGGTTAGTGTCTTGATTGGGAGATCGCCTGGGAATACCAGATGCCGTAGGTTTCTTTTTATGTTGTTGGCTTTGACCTGTTTTTTTTTAGCTTGTTTCCCAAGGTGACCATCTTGGCATTTGTCAAAAGGGTTGAGAGTGCCTAAAGAGATCGCTTACAGCCGCATCACCCTGAAAGCACCCTATCTCTTCTGATCTCTGAGGCGGGTTGGGCCTAGTTAGTACTTGTATGGGAGACAGCCTTGGAATACCAGGTGGCGTATTCTTCTTTTTATGTTGTTGGCGTTGACTTGTTTTTTTTCGCTTGTTTCAAAGGGTGACTATCTTGGCATTTTTCAAGAGGGATGAGAGTGCCCAAAGAGATTGCCTATGGGCACATCACCCTTAAAGTGCCCAATCTCCTCTGATCTCAGAGGCTAGAAAGGGTCGCGCCTTGTTAATACCTGGATGGGAGACCGCCTGGGAATACTAGGTGCTGTAGGCTTCTCTTAATGTTGTTAGCGTTGACTTGTTTTTTTTGTTTGTTTCCCACGGTGACTATCTTGGCGTATGTCAAGAGGGTTGAGCGTGCTTGAAAAAATCTTCTATGGCCGCATCACCCTGAAAGAGCCCAATCTCATTTGATCTCAGAGGCTAAGCAGGGTTGGGACCTGGTTAGTACCTGGATGAGAGACTGCCTGGGATTTCTCGATGCCATAGGCTTTTTTGTTAAGTTCTTAGCATTGACTTATTTTTTTTGCTTGTTTCCCATGGTGACCATCTTGGTGTTTGTCAAGAGGGTTGAAAGTGCCTGAAGAGATTGCCTACGGGCACATCACCCTGAAAGCACTCAATCTCGTTTGATGTTGTCGGCTAAGAAGAGTCGGGCCTTGTTAGTACCTGGATGGGAGACCACCTGGGAATACCAAGTGTCGTAGGCTTCTTTTTATGTTGGCGTTGACCTGTTTTTTTTTCCGCTTGTTTCCTAAGGTGACCATCTTGGTGTTTGTCAAGAAGGTTGAGAGTGCCTGAAGAGATTGCCTATGGCCACATCACTCTGAAAGCACCCAATCTCGTCTGATCTTGGAGGCTAAGAAGAGTCAGGCCTGCTTAGTACCTGGATGGGAGACCACCTGGGAATACCAGTTATTGTAAGCTTCTTTTTATGTTGTTGGCGTTGATTTTTTTTTTTTTCTTCTCTTGTTTCCCAAGGTGACCATCTTGGCATTTGTCAAGAGGGTTGAGAGTGCCCAAAGAGATCGCTTACAGCAGCATCACCCTGATAGAGCCCTATCTCTTCTCTTCTCTGAGGCTAAGAAGGGTTGGGCCTAGTTAGTACCTGGATGGGAGATGGCGTTGGAATACCAGGTGTCGTATTCTTCTTTTTATGTTGTTGACACTGACCTGTTTTTTTTTCGCTTGTATCTCAAGGTGACTATCTTGGCATTTGTCAAGAGGGTTGAGAGTGCCCAAAGAGATTGCCTATGGGCACATAACCCTGAAAGCGCCCGATCTCCTCTGATCTCAGAGGCTAAACAGGGTTGGGCCTTGCTAGTACCTGGATTGGAGACCACCTGGGAATACTAGGTGCTGTCGACTTCTTTTTATGTTGTTGGCCTTGACCTGTTTTTTTTTTCACTTTTTTCCCAAGGTGACCATCTTGGCGTTTGTCAAGAGGGTTGAGAGTGCTGGAAGAGATCACCTACAGCCCCATCACCCTGAAAGCGCCTAATCTTGTCTGATCTCGGAGGCTAAACAGTGTCGGGCCTGGTTAGTACCTGGATGGGAGACTGCCTGGGAAGACCAGGTGCCATAGAAGGATCTGGCCTGGTTAGTGTCTTGATTGGGAGATCGCCTGGGAATACCTTTTTTTTATGTTGTTGGCCTTGACCTGTTTTTTTTTCCCTTGTTTCTCAAGGCGACCATCTTGGCGTTTGTCAAGAGGGTTGGGCGTGTCTTGAAGAGAACGCTTACGGCCACATCACCCTGAAAGCACCCAATCTCGTCTGATTTCAGAGGCTAAGCAGCGTCAGGCCTGGTTAGTACCTGGATGGGAGACTGTCTGGGAAGACCAGGTGCCATAGAAGGATCTGGCCTGGTTAGTGTCTTGATTGGGAGATCGCCTGGGAATACCTTTTTTTTATGTTGTTGGCTTTAACCTGTTTTTTTAGCTTGTTTCCCAAGGTGACCATCTTGGCCTTTGTCAAGAGGCTTTAGAGTGCCCAAAGAGAGTGCCTATGGCCAAATCACCCTGAAAGAGCCCAATCTCATCTGATCTCGGAGGCTAAGCAGCGATGGGCCTGGTTAGTACCTGGATGGGAGACAGCCTGGGAATCCCAGGTGCCGTAGGCTTCTCATTATGTTGTCGGCGTTGACCTTGTTTCCCAAGGTGACCATCTTGGCATTTATCAAGAGGGTTGAGAGTGCACAAAGAAATTGCATACGGGCACAACACCCTGAAAGCGCCCAATCTCGTCAAGTCTCAGAGGCTAAGCAGGGTTGCGCCTGGTTTGTACCTGGATGGGAGACCGCCTGGGTTTTCCGGATGCCACAGGCTTCTTTTTATGTTGTTGGTGTTGACCTGTTTTGTTCGCTTGTTTCCCAAAGTGATCATCTTGGCATTTGTCAAGAGGGTTGAGAGTGCCTAAAGAGATCGCTTACAGCCGCATCACCCTGAAAGCACCCTATCTCTTCTGATCTCTGAGGCTAAGAAGGGATGGGCCTAGTTAGTACTTGTATGAGAGACGGCCTTGGAATACCAGGTGCCGTATTTTTCTTTTTATGTTGTTGGCGTTGACCTGTTTTTTTTTCGCTTGTTTCCCAGGGGTTACTATCTTGGCATTTTTCAAGAGGGATGAGAGTGCCCAAAGAGATTGCCTATGGGCACATCACCCTGAAAGCGCCCAATCTCCTCTGATCTCAGAGGCTAGAAAGGGTCGCGCCTTGTTAATACCTGGATGGGAGACCGCCTGGGAATACTAGGTGCTGTAGGCTTCTCTTAATGTTGTTGGCGTTGACTTGTTTTTTTTGTTTGTTTCCCAAGGTGACCATCTTGGCATTTGTCAAGAGGGTTGAGCGTGCCTGAAAAAATCTACTATGGCCGCATCACCCTGAAAGAGCCCAATCTCATTTGATCTCAGAGGCTAAGCAGAGTTGGGACCTGGTTAGTACCTGGATGGGAGACCGCCTGGGATTTCTTGATGCCATAGACTTTTTTTTTAAGTTCTTGGCATTGACTTTTTTTTTCTTCTCTTGTTTCCCAAGGTGACCATCTTGGCATTTGTCAAGAGGGTTGAGAGTGCCCAAAGAGTTCGCTTACAGCAGCATCACTCTGAAAGAGCCCTATCTCTTCTCATCTCTGAGGCTAAGAAGGGTTGGGCCTAGTTAGTCCCTGGATGGGAGATGGCTTTGGAATACCAGGTGCCGTAGTCTTCTTTTTATGTTGTTGACATTGACCTGTTTTTTTTTTCACTTGTTTCCCAAGGTGACTATCTTGGCATTTGTCAAGAGGGTTGAGAGTGCCCAAAGAGATTGCCTATGGGCACATAAGCCTGAAAGCGCCCGATCTCCTCTGATCTCAGAGGCTAAACAGGGTCGGGCCTTGCTAGTACCTGGATTGGAGACCACCTGGGAATACTAGGTGCTGTAGGCTTCTTTTTATGTTGTTGGCGTTGACTTTTTTTTTTTGTTTGTTTACCAAGGTGACCATCTTGGTGTTTGTCAAGAGGGTTGAGAGTGCCTGAAGAGCTCGCCTATGGCCACAGAACCCTGAAAGCACCAGATCTCGTCTGATCTCAGAGACTAAACAGGGTCAGGCCTTGTTAATACCTGGATGAGAGACCACCTGGGAATACTAGGTGCTGTAGACTTCTTCTTATGTTGTTGGCGTTGACTTTGTTTTTTTTGTTTGTTTCCCAAGGTGATCATCTTGGCGTTAGTCAAGAGGGTTTAGAGTGCCTGAAGAAATCTCCTACGGCCACATCACCCTGAAAGAGTCCAATCTCATCTGATGGTTGGGACCAGTTTAGTACCTGGATGGGAGACCGCCTGGGATTTCCAGATGCCGTAGGCTTCTTTTTATGTTGTTGCCGTTGACCTATTTTTTTCCCTTGTTCCCAAGGTGACCATCTTGGCGTTTGTCAAGAGAGCTGGGAGTGCCAGAAGATATTGGCTACGGCCACATCACTCTGAATCTGTTCCATCTCGTCTGATCTTGGAGGCTAAGCAGGGTCGGGCCTGGTTAATGCCTGGATGGGAGACCGCCTGGGAATACCAGGTGTCGTAGGCTTCTTTTTTTTTTCAAATATAATTTTTTCTCCAAACAGGGGAAGACGGTCTCCCGAGTACATAATGCAACACAGAAATACAGAGCAAAAAGCAGCTGAACAATACTTGATACAGGTATATTCGCAACTCTGAGTCTGCCTTCCATCAATCACAATGATTCGAGGCACGGATAAAGTACTGTACCAAGATCCAGGGTCACACAAACCCCAGGTCCCTCCGGCATAATCCATCCAGAGGGGGGTGTGGGGCCGTCATTCCCAATTTTCCACTTTTTCCAAAAGAGAGAGGGGGTAGAGGGGATGAGAGATAGGGGAGGAAGGCAGAAAAGAGAAGGGGTGAAAGATCAGGAAAGGAGAAGAGGGGACGAGACACGATGGCAGCCACTGTCCAAGGGGCCAGTCAAGGTAAGCTCAGAGCACTAAGGCGATAGCAGGCGACATCCTTCCAGCGACAATATAAAGGTATTCCAGATGTCCCAGGTTTGTTTAAAAAATTCTTGTTTGCCCACGGCCAGGGTGGTGGCTAATGGCTGGCCATCTCCTATGTTCGACCTCAGTAGAGGCACGAAACAAGGCTGCCCTCTATCTCCACTATTATATGCCTTGGCCGCGGAACCCTTGGCCGTGTCCATCCGAGCTGACCCAGAGATCAGGGGATTGAGCCATGGCGCCCTAACTGAAAAGATCAGCATGTATGCTGATGACACACTGTTATACCTGGCAGACTCGGGCCCCTCTCTACATGCGGCTCTCCAAACAATTGAACGGTTCGGGACTTTCTCCGGGCTAAAGATCAACTGGGGGAAATCCCAAATTCTTCCACTTGACAGCTTCCCACCGACCGAATTTCAGGGCAGTTTGCCATTACAACGAGTCAGCATTATCAAGTACCTAGGGATATACGTATCCAGATCACCAACGGATTATATACATTTAAATTTAAGCCCTCTAATTTCCCACGTTAAATCCAAACTACGGGCCTGGGCCCGTCTACCACTGGGGGTTTGGGGCCGGGTAAACCTCATAAAAATGGTTCTGCTACCCAAGATCCTCTATGTTCTCTGGCACTCCCCGACTTACTTACCCTTGAAGCATTTTAAATCCCTTGAGGCCCTTCTTAAACCCTTTGTATGGGGTAACAACAGACATAAATTAGCTTGGCAGGTGCTTAAAAACCCCACGGACCTGGGGGGCATGGCCCTTCCCGATTTTAATCTTTATTACATTGCGGCACAATTATCCCAACTGTACCATATAGACAAAACGGACAGAGGGCGGTTTCTCCAACTGCTATGCCCGGGGTGGGCTCGACGCACCGAAGATTCAATTTACCCGCTGGCGATGGGCCTTGGTGGGGCGGGCCTGGGGGACAACAGACAGACTTTGTTATACCATTACAGACGCATATGGGACTTGGCTTCTGTCAAGCTGGGGATACCACTCTATAATGATTACACTCCATTATGGCATAATAAAACTCTGTCAGAATTCTTACAACTTCCCGATGCAGACCTTTGGTCTACTCATGGTATTCTCTATATGCATCAATTGTTTGTTGACGGAACCCTTAAAACCTTTGCCACGCTCAGAGAAGAATTCTCACTCCCCAGCTACATGCTCTTCCGATTTTTACAGATGAGACATGCGGCCCGGGCTCAGTTTTCAGAATCCATCCCGCAGTCAGCCACCAATGCACTAATGGCCATAATCAAGAGTACTGACCCCCGCAAATTAACTTCGTCCTTCTATGACATGCTCACTACCCCTGCTTCCACCAAACTGGCACATACTCTCAGGCCCCGGTGGGAGAGAGAGGTGGGCCCTTTGGAGGATGGGGAATGGAAGGAGGCTTTGGAATCCTGCAAGGCTGTCTCACCCAAACTTGCTGACAGACTGACCCAAATTTATATTGTCCACCGGGTGTATCTCACCCCCCTTCGGGTTGCCAGATACAGAAGCACTCAATCTACCCTTTGTCAGATGTGTGGGAGTGAGGTGGGTATGTTCTTTCACTTAATCTGGTCATGTCCTAAAATACACGGGGGCGCAAGTTATAACATTCCTGCACGATCACATGGGCTCTCCGGTCACATTGGACCCGAAACAATGCCTACTCGGGGTACTTCCAGATACTATAGACAAATACGCTAAGACGTTCCTGCATGAGACCTTGTTTTCGGTGCGGAAGGTCATTGCCCAGAGGTGGATGCGGCCCGCACCCCCCGGGCTGGCCGAGTGGAAGGCGGAGGTCAATAATAATTTACCATATAAAAAGGTTCTGTATATTAACAGGGGATGCCCGGCCAAATATGACAAAATATGGGATCGTTGGTTACAAGACTCCGATACTTGTACGTAAGGCACTTTGAATCTATGTTGCCAGTTAGATGGTTTGCCCCTAACTGTGTGTTCTGGTTTGGGTCTGGCTGACCCACATGGTCGGGACCAGCTACCACTCTCTCCCTGGTTTTTGTTCCCTCTTACAAATGTTTGTTATTCATGACACCGGTTTTGAACCGGCTGTACTCTACTTACTGTACACCCTTCTGATACCAATGACACCTTGGCTGTATGTAATAATTTTTCTTGTTTTAATAAACTTGGTTATGCAAAAAAATTCTTGTTTACCTTGTGATGTGAGGATCAAGTCCTCCATTTTTTTTAATGTCCTCTATTTTCCTAAGCCAGTGAGTAATGAAAGGGGGGGAACACTTTTTACAATAGAGAGGGATGCAGGATTTCGCCGCATTTATCACATGCCGTATCATTGATTTTTTTGTACTTCTAAAAGGGAATCTGTGAATGGTGCAAGAGAAAGAATGCAGCCTCTTCCTGGATGGAGAAGTCTGTGAATTTTTGTGTTATGCATCGGATCTCTGTCCAGAAGTCCACCAAGCTGGGGCAGGACCAAAAAATGTGGAGCAACGTGCCCTCTTCTTCTCCACACCTCCAGCATATGTTCGAGGAAGAGAGGAAACATTTATGCAGCTTTGATGGTGTCAAATACCACCTGGTAAGAAGTTTAAAATTAGTCTCCTGTATCTTCGTGCACAGCGAGGTTTTGAGAGCCAAAGTGATAATGCGTTGTCTCTATGCTGGGGAAAACAAGCAATTAAGGTCCTTTTCCCAGTTGGACAGACAGATTAAGTGTGGGTAATCTGTTTGAGAGATAATGTGGGCCAAAGGGCCTTTGCTTCTACATAGAGTCTCAAACTCCGCCTGAGGGCGGGCGAACGTTTGATGGAATGGAATGGAGAAAATTATGTCGTTGCGCCGCTCTCCAAAAAGGCAGTTGGAAAAGCCCTGTCGGATCTGTTAGGGTTGAGAAAGAAGGCCATTTTCCATCAATGACGAAATTAGACACATTGTCTAGGTTGGAATTTCTAAGTGGGTCCCCGGTTCAAAGTTCAGATGGCCACGTATAGGCAATAGGGGGGAAGTCAAAGATGTGAGTGTGTTTTGGGTAGCGATCAGGTGACTGACTTTCAACTAAGCCCCTATGGTGGGATGTGACGTCAATTCTGTGGGTAAATCCTTATAGCACCACATGGCGCTTCTTAGCGGAATTCGGGAGTGAGCTTAGAAAGTTTGTTTCGATTCCAGTCCAATACACGCCCCAGTTGGGAGGCCAGGTAGTAGCGTCACAATTCAGGGAGAACCAACCCTCCCTGTTGTTTAGACAATTTCAGCTGTGACCGCTTAAGTCTGGGAATTTTGTGGGCCCAGTTAAATTGAGTGAGCAAGGATTGAGCTTGCTTAAAAAACGGGACTGGAATCTGGATCGGGAGAGCTTGGAAAAGATAGATAAATTTAGGGAGTATGTTCATTTTAATGAGATTGCATCTCCTGAACCAGGAATGGAGGCCAGAATGCCACCCGTGAAGCAAACTGCGGATCTTAGTGACAAGGGGTGGGGGGAAGTTCAACATAAACGTACGCGCGATGTCCGGTGGAATGTAAGTACCTAAGTACTTAAGGGCTGTATGGGTCCATTTAAATTGAAAATTGGACTGCAAGTCTATTAACGTTTGCGTGGGGACGGCAACCCCCATGGCCTCTGATTTCAAGAAGTATCCCGTATATCTGGAATTCCCGAAGGAGATTTGGCAAGGAAACTCTGGGATTCGTCAGCGAGAACAGCATGTCATCCCTGTAGGCAGATATCTTGCACTCAATAGTACCCATTTGGAGTCCGGTTATGTCTGAGTTTTGTCGAATTGTGGAGAGAAAGGGTTCCAATGACAGGGGCGACAGGGGGCAACCCTGTCTGGTCCCATTCCCGATGTCAAGGGGAGATGAGAGCACCCCATTCGCTTTGACTTGAGATGAAGAGCGTGAGTATATCTTACTTATCCATGCCAGCATCCGTTCACTCAGACCTATATGGCGAAGGATCGAGAACATGAATGTCCATTTGACCCGATCAAAAGCCTTCTCGGCATTACTACTCACGAAAAGACAAGGAGTCCCAGATGACTTTGCTTTATGGACCAGGGTAAGCACCTTAATGGTGTTGTCCCTACACCATTAAGGTGACAACACCATTAAGGTGCTTACCCTGGTCCATAAAACAAAGTCATCTGGGACTCAGACATAACCGGACTCCAAATGGGTACTATTCCCTGGTGGGAATAAAACCTAACTGGTCAATATGTATGAGGGACTGCAAGTGATGTGCCAATCACGTGGCGAGAATTTTAGAGAATAGTTTTAGGACCGAATTTAGGAGGGAAATGGGTCTGTAGCTCCCACATAGGCCTGGGTCTTTGCCCTCCTTAGGTATCAACGAGATGTGGGCTCTAAGGGTATCCTCAGGAAAATCCCCATTCGAGCTCAGAGTATTAAATAAATTCACCAAGCGCGGGCCGAGAATAGGGAGGAAGGTCTTATAGTATTGTGCGGTATATCCGTCAGGGCCCGGAGCCTTACCCACCTTTGGAGGTCCCAAGGCCGTCTGGACTTCTTCCAGTGTGATCGGGTCCTCCAAGTACTCCCGTGATTCCGATGAGAGGGTTGGTAGACCAGAACCGGTTACATATCTGTCTATATTGTCCTGTCCAGACCCTGAATCAGGCAGGTTGTAGAGATCAGAGTAACATTTTTCAAAGACTTCGGCTATTTGGGTTGGGGTAGAGGCCCTCTGGCCATTCTCATCTATCAACTGTGGTATGTAAGAGGCAGATTTCAACTCCTTTACCGACCTGGCTAAGATTTTTCCGCATTTGTCCCCTGACTCCTACGTCAGTTTATGACAAAACTGGAGTGCCGCTTTCGCTTTATAATGGAGTAGGTCAGCAATCTGGGTACGGAGTGTCCCCAATTCAATCTCTAAGGTCCGTGAGGGGGCATGTTTATGTTTCGCTTCCACAGAGGCAAGTTCACGAAACAGATTAGCAAGCTGTTCCTTCCGTGTTCGTTTGATGCGCGCCCCGTGCCTGATAAGTACCCTGCGGAGTACTGACTTGTGAGCCTCCCAAATTGTCCCCGGGTCGCAGTCCTGCGTTTCATTTTCTTGGAAATAAAGGTCCAATTCCCTGGTCACATCTGCTAAAACTTCCGGTATCTGGAGGAGGCTCTCATTAAGGTGCCAGAATAGAGACCTAGGTGAGGGGTTCCTAGAGAGGGTGTAGGTAAGGGCTACAGGAGCATGGTCGGACCAAGTAATATGGCCGATGGAGGAAGAGCTCACCAATTGCAGTTGATCATGTGGAATGAAGAAGAAGTCTATCCTCAAGTATGATTTGTGAGGGGAAGAGCAAAAAGAGTAGTCCCTTTCCCCAGAGTGTTGCAGACGCCAGACATCAACTAATTGGTCATTCAGTAAACACTTAGTAATCCGCTTTCTAGAGGAGATGAGGAGCGAGGAGCAAGAGGCAGAAGTGTCAACCAATGGCGAAAGGGGACATTAAAGTCCCCACCTAATATCAACTGGCCCTCCCGAAAGTCACATAATCTGTGCAGGGTAGTTCTGAGGAACGTGTCTTGGTGATCATTGGGAGCGTACACACTGGCAAATGTAAAAAGGCCCTCTCCAATGTGGCCCCTAAGAAAAAGATATCGGTCCCCAGGGTCCACCAGAGAATCCTGGAGAACCCAGGGGAGCCTGCTAGAGATCAGAATGGAGACTCCCTTGGTCTTAGAGGAGGGGTTAGTAGAGTGGTAGACCTTAGGGAAGGATCTCGACCATAGAAAGGGGAGGCTAGTATTTTTAAAATGTGTTTCTTGTATAAAGGCCACATCAGTACAGGAAGTTTTCAGTCCTCACAGGAGGATCTACCGTTTTTCAGGGGAGTTCAGTCCCTTAACGTTTAGAGAGGTGACCTTGACTGAGTCTGCCATCGCTCCTTGGGGAGGGGGAGGGGGACGTCAGAGAAAAGCAAAGAAAGTTGAACCAAGGTAGGTTTTGTGTAGGTAATTGATGGCGGGAACTAAGGGGGAGAAAGAAAGGGCAAATGGAAGGAAAGGTAAGGGGAAAAAGAGGCCGGGCACCTCAACCCCAGGGGGAGAGGGAAATTAAGGGTTGTCCGCACTCAACAGTACAGGAAGGGTATACTAAAACAGCACAATTATGCTATAGCGCTTACCAGATGTACACTGGGTTTAAAGCGCTGTCCTATTTGGGTTGGTGGGTAGACAGGTCGGAGAGGGAGCCCCCGAATCCTAGTCCCCCCAGTCCCGGCAGTGGTAAATATCACGTCTGATACCGGTATGCAAATAAAAGACAATCAGTAACATCATAGAACCAATAAACAATAGTATAATCAAAACAGAGGTAGAGCATATAACTGTCAGCACTGAGGGGTCTCCTCAGCTCGCCCTAAACATAGGCATGCACGAGGGAGCCCGTCACAACAGAAAAGGCATCACAGAATGGGATCCACCACCCCCCCGTCCCATACCCCAAAAGTACATGCAGTCCCTGAACAAATGCATTTCTCCCTTTGGCAGATTTTCCTTTCCTTACCCCCTCTCCCCCGTCCACGCCCCGGGGGGAAAAGGGGCAGGGAAGGGGTGAAAGGGGGGGGGGGGGTGGAAGGGGGGAAAGGGGGAGGGAAAGGAGGGAAGGGAAGGGTGGGAAGGGGGGGAAGAGAGGGGGGAGACAGGGGAGAGGGAACAAACATGCGGAAATGTCAAGTCCTTTAGCGCACTCCCACCAGCAACCACCTGGACCCCCCGAACCCCATAAATTTCAACTCCTCCCCTCCATGGTCACCGCATCAAGATGAAAGAGGAGCAGCCCTGGTTGGTGCATGGAAAATCCGGCAGGCAAGGGGCTGGGGCCACCATCCCTCCATCCAACGGGATACTTCACCCGAGCAGCAGTCCTGGGGCCCGCCAAATTAGTGTCTCTCCTGCATCGCCATCGGGGGCTGTGTAGAGCATCCCGAGGGAGGCTGGGACCGCCCAAACCGTAAGGGGTAAATCCTCCAGGGGGGTCCAGAGTCACACTGGAGGGAAGCAGTGTCTCGTACCAATAGGCTTAATAAATAAGTCATCCAGGGACCCCGAAAGCTGCAGAAGGCAATGTCGGCAAAGAGTAGGTGGGGGCCAGAGGGGGGGCGAGGGGCGCAACCAGGGGGAGGGGACACATATGCGGGAATGTCAAGCCCTTCCAGTACAGCACACTAGGTATCACTCAGACCCCCCAAAGTGCAACTCCCCCCTCTAAGGTCAAGACTCCAGAAGGGAAGATGAGCAGCCCTGGTCTGTACATGAAAGAACCTGCTGCCAAGGGGTTGGGGCCATCATCCCTTCCTCCAATGGGAGATGCCACCGGCATGACAGCCCCGTGTCCTGTAAAGTGGTGCCCCTCCGACAATGTCGTCGGGGTATATGTGGAGCATCCAGGGGGAGGCAGGGACCACCCAAACAGTGAGGGGTAAAGCCTCCAAGGGGGACCGGTGACAGACAGGAGGATAGCGGTGTCTTGTACAAGTTGGTTAATTAGACAAGTCATCCAGTGTGTTCCTGTGAGCAGCGGAAGGAAAGGTCAGTAAGGATTATGAATGGGTGGGGGCAGGGGAGTGCATAAAACTGTCACCAGATAACCGGGCAGAGAGGGCAAGGGGATGAAGTCAGATCTGGTAGGTGGGGGCGGGGGTGAGGAGTGTCCCTCATATTACTCACGTTGGCCATACCTTGAAGCTGAGCGCTCTGCATACCCAGGACGTTCTTCTGTATAATCTAGCCTATCTGTATACATTAGCCTGTCTTTTGTACACATTAGCCGGTCCTCTGTATACACGAGTCCGTCTGTATACACTAGTGTATACAGATAGGCTAGATTATACAGAAGAACGTTCTGGGTATGCAGAGATGGAGGCTAGGGTATACAGAGAAAGAGAGAGGCTGGGTTACACAGAGAGGCAGGAGTATGCAGACTTGCTAGTGTATACAGGTGGACTAGTGTATACAGAGGACCGGCTAGTTTATACAGAGAGCCTAATGTGTACAAAAGACAGGCTAGTGTATACAGATAGGCTAGATTATACAGAAGAACGTCCTGGGTATGCAAAGATGGAGGCTAAGGTATACAGAGAGAGAGGCTAGAGTATGCATACTTGCTAGTGTATACAGATGGACTAGTGTATACAGAGGAACGGCTAGTTTATACAGAGAGGCTAATGTGTACAAAAGACAGGCTAGTGTATACAAATAGGCTAGATTATAGAGAAGAACGTCCTGGGTATGCAGAGATGGAGGCTAGGGTATACAAAGAGAGAAGCTGGGTTACACAGAGAGGCTAGTGTATGCAGACTTGCTAGTGTATACAGGCGGACTAAGTGTATACAGAGAGGCTTGGGTATACAGAGAGATAATGTATAAAGAGATGCTAGTGTATACAAAAGACAACCAAGAGTAGACAGTGAGGCTCGTGTATACAGAAGACCGGCTACAGAGAGGCTAATTTGTACAAAAGACAGGCTAGTGTATACATATAGGCTAGATTATACAGAGGAAGGCCATGGGTATGCAGAGATGGAGGCTAGGGAATCCAGAGAGAGAGACTGTGTTACACAGAGAGAGCTAATGAGTACAAAAGGCAGGCTATTTTTTACAGATAGGCTTGTGTATACAGAAGACAGTCTGGGGAATTCAATGAGGCTAGTGTATGCAGAGAGGCATACTATGCATTTACTATGGGTTTACAATGATTTAGAGATAGTAATCTCTATAATATAATAATAATAACTATAGCAAAACAAATTAGGATAATATTGAGGCAGTATAAAGGTCTAGATAAAGTAAATACACAAAAGGGATCAAGGGATAGTTGCAAAGTAATATCCTTATTAAGGCAGAATGTCGGAATAGCAATGAGATTCGATGGTTGCAACATAAAACGAAATATGAGCACGGCTAACATACAGAACAACAGTACATAATTTAAGAGTACATTAGAATATAGTATAAATTACTTAAGATTAAATTAGACTTAGCTTGAAAAAATGTAAGTTTAAATAGTTGAGTAAATCGTGAGTAAATCGTAAATTTATCAGCTATGTTAACTCTGAGATTATGATTAATTTCACAGTTCCATTACGCGGTCCTTTTCCACTGGTATAGTCAATAATGTAAAATCAGTAATTGCTATCAGTAAATGTTAAAATTGTAAGACGGTTCATGGTTATATGGAATTGATATGGATTTAAAAGCGGTACATTAATTTTCTGAAGCATATGGCAGAAAGACGGCTTACACTGCTTTTCTCACATTTTGCTGCGCTAAAAGAAATGTTTTGTCACTGTGTTTTAACTGTGACAGTTAAGGTGGAGAAAAAGAAGTAATACAGAAAATAGAGTCAAACAGTGAAAACGTTTATTTGTTTATGTCATGACAGCTGATACTGGTTGAGCAATAAAACTGTTTTATTAAGATATAAGACTAGTTTTATTCTATACATATATGCTTTTCAGAGAGTTGTATAATATAGGCGACCAATAGGAAATTTAAATGGCTTAATATTGCAGGGAGGAAGTATACGCTGTACAACGGTAAGAGATTGAAAGCTTAGATTGAAAATGGCCGAGAAATAGTTGCGTTAGTCTAAATTTAAAGGATATGCCGGTACCAATGACTAGTATTAGACTAGTTGATCTTTGCATTACACAATCCTATTATTATTATTTTTTTTTTCTTTCAAAAGATTTTTATTGGATTTTATCACATACAGATATAACAAAACAAAAGATAAGGAAATAAAGAAAGGTAAGGTAGGTTAGGTTATTGGACACAGTAAAACAAAAAAAATACCTGGTACATACCTATTATTATTATTATTATTATTACTATCATAATGCAGAGAGATACTCAGTTAATGTCAGAGATACTCGGTTAATGTCAGAAAAGCAATAAAACTGTTTACATCGTTAGCAAGCGATAGTTACATTCCTCTTAGTATGTGCAGCATGTCTGGTAGCAAATGGATGGTTTTGTGAACATTTTGCGTTACCGTACAATTAGCGTTAGAACTCATCGAAGTGAATAGATTTAACCGTATTTTGAGATAGTTCACACTAGCCGGTCATCTGCATACAATAGCCTGTCTTCGATATACACCAGCCTATGTTCTGAATACACTAGCCCGTCTTCTGTCTTCTGTATGCCCTAGCCTGTCTTCTGTATACATTAGTCTCTCTGTATAAACTAGCATCTCTGTATACCCCAAACTGTCTTCTGTAAACACTTGTCTCTCTTTATAGCCTGTCTAGCCTTTCTTCTGTACACACTAGCTTCTCTGTATACACTAACCAGGCTTCTATATACAATAGCTTCACTATGCACTAGCCTCTCTGTATAATCTAGCCTCTCTGTATACCCTAGATAGTGTTCTGCATAGACTAGGCTCTCCGTAGAAGCCAGCCTTTATTCTGTATTCACTAGCCTTTCTTCTGTATGCTGTAGTCTTCTATATATACTAGCCTCTCTGTACACCCTTGTATCTCTGTAAACACTGTGTAAACTAGCCAGTCTTATGTATACACTCGCCAACACTACACTCTCTAAATACACTAAACACTCTGTATACCACAGCCTGTCATCTGTATACACTAGACTGTAAAAACTAGCTAGAATACACCAGCCTGTCTTCTGTACCCACTAGAATCTCTGTATACACTACCCAGTCTTCTGTATACACTGTCAGCTTGGATGTATACCCAAGCCTGTCTTCTGTATACACTAGTCTCTCTATATGCACTGTCCTATCTGTATACACTTGACTCTCTCTATACACTAACCTCTCTATATACACTAACATCTTTGTATATACTAGCCTCTCTTTAAACTAGCCTCTCTGTGTACCCCAGCCTCACTGTTTACTCTAGCATCTCTGTAGACTCAAGCCTATATGCATACACGAGTCTGTATTCTGTATTCACTAGCCTTTTTATCTGTATGCTGTAGTCTTCTATATATACTAGCTGCTCTGTACACCCTTACATCTCTGTAAACACTGTGTGAACTAGCCAGTATTATGTATACACTCGCCGACTGTATACACTAGACTCTCTGAATACACTAAACCCTCTGTATACCACAGCCTGTCTTCTGTATACACTTGACTGTAAAAACTAGCTAGAATACACCAGCCTGTCTTCTGTACCCACTAGACTCTCTGTATACACTACCCAGTCTTCTGTATACACTGTCAGCTTGGATGTATACCCAAGCCTGTCTTCTGTATACACTAGTCTCTCTATATGCACTGTCCTTTCTGTATACACTCGACTCCAGCCTCACTGTTTACTCTAGCATCTCTGTATACTCAAGCCTATCTGCATACACGAGTCTATATTCTGTATTCAATAGCCTTTCTTCTGTATTCTGTAGTTTTCTGTATATACTAGCTTCTCTGTACACCCTTGCATCTCTGTAAACACTGTGTAAACTAGCCAGTCTTATGTATACACTCGCCAACTGTATACACTAGACTCTCTGAATACACTAAACCCTCTGTGTATTCTGTATTTACTAGCCTTTCTTCTGTATGCTGTTGTCTTCTATATATACCAGCTTCTCTGTACACCCTAGCACTGTAACAGTGCTAGGTTCCTGTATTAAAGAAACAGAACACCAGCAATAAGGTGTATACTGTGCAGGAGGCACACAGCACCCACTCTAACTTCTGCACTGCAGATGCGTATATTGCAGAAATTGAACACCAGTAATAAAGGGTAGCTTCAGGTGTGTACTGTGCAGGAGGCACATAACACCCACTGTAACAGTGCTAGGTTCCCAAGCAGTAAAGACACTGTCTCTGCCTATCGTCCTCTTTCCCTGACCACTGCAACACACTATACAAGGCCGCCACGTGTGGGGTGTGTACTAAACCCCCCTGAGCTATAATTGGCCACAGGAATCCTGCCTGTGGTGAATTGTGGCTCTCCTCACAGAGGATGTCACATCTGTTCTTATTATTAGAACCTATTATGCTCCTCGTAAACTTTTTCAATTTGGCCGAACGGCTGGACACAAGTTGCCCCCGGTGCGGGAACATGGGGGGAGACATGATGCACATGTTTTGGAGATGCCCGAAGCTGATCCGCTACTGGACGGAGGTGACAGGAACCATTGATGGGGTGTTTGTAACCTCCACCAGGATGGAGGCAAAGTATTGTCTCCTGGGATTAGTTGAAGGAGTTGGAAACCTGGGAAGCAGCCAGATGGCAGTTCTGAGATGCCTATTTCAGGCAAGGAAACTGATTGCCCAACCCTGCTTAGCCTCCAATGTTGGCAATGACATTTTTTCTTTCGCTTGTTTCCCAAGATGACCATGTTGGCGTTTATCAAGATGGTTGAGAGTGCCCGAAGAGATCACCTATGGCCCCATCACCATGAAAGTGCCTGATCTTGTCTGATCTCGGAGGCTAAGCATTGTCGGGCCTGATTAGTAACTGGATGGGAGACCAACTGGGAATACCAGGTGCCGTAGGCTTCTATTTATGTTGTTGGCGTTGACATGTTTTTTTTTTTCCGCTTGTTTCCCAAGGTGATCATCTTGGCATTTGTCAAGAAGGCTAAGAGAACCCAAAGAAATCTCCTACGACCACATCACCCTGAAAGCGCCCGATCTCATCTCATCTCAGAGGCTAAGCAGGGTCCGGCCTGGATAGTACCTAATTACAGGTGCTGTAGGAATCTTTTTATATTGTTGGCTTTGACTTGTTTTTCTTTCGCTTGTTTCCCAAGGTGACCATTTTAGCATCAGTCAAGAGTTTTGAGTATGTCCCGCAGCGTTCGCCTAAGGTCACCTCACCCTGAAAGCTCCCGATCTCAGAGGCTAAGCAGGGTCGGGGTCAGATGGGAGACCGCCAGGGTCTTTGTTGTTGGCGTTGACCTGTTTTTTTTCACTTGTTTCCCAAGATGACCATCTTGGCATTTGTCAAGAGGGTTGAGAGTGTCTAAATAGAACACCTATGGCGCACAATCTAATCTGATCTCGGAGGTCTAGCAGTGTACGGCCTGGTTTATACCTGTATGGGAGACCATCTGTGAATACCAGGTTTTTTTCTTTTTATGTTGTTGGCCTTGACCTGTTTTGTTTTTCACTTGTTTCCCAATTTCTTTGTGCACTCTCAACCCTCTTGACACATGCCAAGATGGTCACCTTGGGAAACAAGGGAAAAAAAACAGGTCAACGCCGACAACATAATGAGAAGCCTACGGCACCTGGTATTCCCAGGCTGTCTCCCATCCAGGTACTAACCAGGCCCATCGCTGCTTAGCCTCTGAGATCAGATGAGATTGGGCTCTCTCAGGGTGATTTGGCCGTAGCCACTCTCTTTGGGCACTCTGAAGCCTCTTGACAAAGGCCAAGATGGTCACCTTGGGAAACAAGCTAAAAAAAACAGGTCAAAGCCAACAACATAAAAAGAAGCCTACGGCATCTGGTATTCCCAGGCGATCTCCCAATCAAGACACTAACCAGGCCAGATCCTTCTATGGCACCTGGTCTTGCCAGACAGTCTCCCATTCGGGTACTAACTAGGCCTGACTCTGCTTAGCCTCTGAAATCAGACGAGATCGGGTGCTTTCAGGGTCATGTGGCCGTAAGTGTTCTCTTCAAGACACGCCCAACCCTCTTGACAAACGCCAAGATGGTCGCCTTGAGAAACAAGCGAAAAAAACAGGTCAAAGCCAACAACATAAAAAGAAGCCTATGGCACCTGGTATTCCCAGGCGGTCTCCCATCCAGGTACTAACCAGGACCGACACTGTTTAGCCTCCGAGATCAGACGAGATTGGGCGCTTTCAGGGTGATGGGGCCGTAGGTGATCTCTTCCGGCACTCTCAACCCTCTTGACAAACGCCAAGATGGTCACCTTGGGAAAAAAGTGAAAAAAAAAACAGGTCAAGGCCAACAACATAAAAAGAAGCCTACCGCACCTAGTATTCCCAGGTGGTCTCCAATCCAGGTACTAGCAAGGCCCAACCCTGTTTAGCCTCTGAGATCAGAGGAGATCGGGCGCTTTCAGGGTTATGTGCCCATAGGCAATCTCTTTGGGCACTCTCAACCCTCTTGACAAATGCCAAGATAGTCACCTTGAGATACAAGCGAAAAAAAAACAGGTCAATGTCAACAACATAAAAAGAAGAATACGGCACCTGGTATTCCAACACCATCTCCCATCCAGGTACTAACTAGGCCCAACCCTTCTTAGCCTCAGAGAAGAGAAGAGATAGGGCTCTTTCAGGGTGATGCTGCTGTAAGTGATCTCTTTGGGCACTCTCAACCCTCTTGACAAATGCCAAGATGGTCACCTTGGGAAACAAGCAAAAAAAAAAACGAATCAATGCCAACAACATAAAAAGAAGCCTACAATAACTGGTATTCCCAGGTGGTCTCCCATCCAGGTACTAACCAGACCCGACTCTTATTAGCCTCCAAGATCAGACGAGATTGGGTGCTTTCAGAGTGATGTGGCCATAGGCAATCTCTTCAGGCACTCTCAACCCTCTTGACAGACACCAAGATGGTCACTTTGGGAAAAAAGCAGAAAAAAACAGGTCAACGCCAACAACATAAAAAGAAGTCTACGACACCTGGTATTCCCAGGCGGTCTCCCATCCAGGTACTAACAAGGCCAGACTCTTCTTAGCCTCCAACATCAAACGAGATCGAGTGCTTTCAGGGTGATGTGCCCGTAGGCAATCTCTTCAGGCACTTTCAACCCCCTTGACAAACGCCAAGATGGTCACCTTGGGAAACAAGCAAAAAAATAAAAAATAAGTTGGAAGCTAGAGACAATACGGCCTGAGTCCTCAATTTAATCCATGCGGTGCATGTACAGGGAAGGCCCTTGCTTATGTTGTCAACGGACGTGGAGAAGGCCTTTGACAGGGTGGCCTGGCACTTTATGCAGGCCACCCTGGAACATATAGGTCTTGGCCCCAACATGATGAGCTGGGTAATGTCGCTTTACTCCGCGGCGTCGGCAGCGGTACGGGTGAACGAGTGGTGCTCGGACACTTTGTCCATCACTATTGGGACGAGGCAGGGTGCCCTCTGTCTCCCCTAATTTTTATTCTGACACTGGAACCACTTATGTGTCACGTTCGCAATGACCCGAATATTACTGGCATATCCAAACCCTCGGCACACCACAAAATTGCGGCGTACGCTGACAATCTAATTTTTTTCGTCTCCAATCCACACATTTCGCTTCCCAATATACTCGCGGCTCTCCGGCGATACGGCAGCCTATCAAACTATAAAATCAATTGCGCCAAGTCGGCTGTATTGAATATATCGGTCCCGGATGGTGAGGCCAAGAGGCTACGCTCCGCTTTTCCATTCTACTGAGCTGAAAAATCTATACGTTACCTGGGCGTTGACATCGCAGTGGATTTGGCGCAATTTTACCCGCTTAATTTTGTCCCTCTCCTGAATAGACTGAAATCTGATTTGGGAAACTGGCATGCTTTAACACTGACCTGGTTCAGGCGCTGTAATGCATTCAAAATGACGGCCCTCCCGCGGATCTTATACTTGTTCCAGACATTACCGATCCGGTTACCCCCAATTTTTTTCAGACAACTGCAGGTGCTGCTCCGGGACTTTATTTGGGCGTGCAAACCGCCCAGAGCCCGTTTGCAATTGCTTGCCAGACCAAAGGACAAGGGGGGTCTGGGTCTCCCAGATCTCAGATAATACTACAGAGCGACTCTGCTAGCGAGAGTCGTTGATTGGCATTGTAATGGGTCACACAAGCAGTGGGTGGAGATGGAGATTGAGGATGGATCCATTCCCCTATTGACCTCCCCGTGGCTCCTGTCCTCCCTACCAAAAGACCTTAGAGATCACCCCGTAGTGGGAGCTACATTGGCTGTTGTGCGGAGGTTGTTCCGCTGCACACACATTGCTCCCCTGCCGTCACCAATGACTCCGGTTATAGGTAATCCAGACTTCCCACCAGGATTTACCAACAAGAAACTGTGACAGTTGACAGTGGTGGGGAAACAGCGTCTGGGAGAGGTGTGGCCCTCGGGAGGGCTCCCGACCATGCAAACTGTCGCTGAGCTTTCTGACCCTCCGCTTGACTTGTTTAGTGCTTATCAACTTCGTCACTTTCTTCTGGCCATACAAAGGGCCCCCTACACTGCTAGAGACCTAACGCCCTATGAATCCATCTGTCACAAAAGGGAACTTGTGTGACACACCCTCTCCCTCCTGTACAACCTATTGAGTAGTCAGGAGGAGGAGTCGACCCCACCATTTATCCACAAATGGGAGAGGGACTTAGGCATCACATTTACCCCACAACAGATAGGGAAGATCCTGACCTTAGTATATAAAGTTTCCATCGCAAACCAATATCAAGAATCAGGATACAAGATAGTCTCACGCTGGTATAGAGTCCCATACCTTCTGAATAAAATGAATAGATCGATCCCGGATGTTTGTTGGAGGTGCAATTCAGATACGGGGACCATGGGACACATTTTCTGGGCATGCCCGGCCTTGAGGAACTTTTGGGTGGAGGTGACCGGGACGATAAAAACTCTCACAAATGTAGATATCGCAGACAACCCAGCAGCGTGCCTTCTACACTTGACCGAACAGCCTGTTCGAAAATACAAAAAAACCCTCACTATGCAACTCCTGAACACCGCCCGGGCCTGCATTCCCACACTGTGGAGGCAGCCTCAGCCCCCATCCAAGGTGCTGTGGTATTCCAAAGTCAATCATATTCTCCGGATGGAAGAATTGACCGCCAGGGGGCGTGGCCTGGACAGCAATGGAGTAGGACGCTTGTGACCTGAGCTCCGCTCCTACCGCGATCTCCTGCAGTGATCCTGGGTGCCCACTGACTATTTTACCTGCAACTTTACCGGTGTAATACCCGTTACTTTCCCGTGTATAACTAGGGATGATGTCTCCGACGAAGAAGCAGTCTGCAGCGGCGGCATCTCTTGAAAAATTCCGGCGGGACCATGAGGGCCAACATGGCGGACAGTCCCCTCCGGCTGCAGAACCTGCTACCTCAGACACGGCGAAGGTGCTTGAGGCGATTTCTACCTGCCAGGCCACACTGACAACTAAGCTTGAAGAGGTCAAGGTGGACGTCTCACTTATCCGGCAAGACATGGCTAAACTGTGTGACAGAGTGAAGGAAACAGAAACCTGGATCAGTCAGGCTGAAGATGTCCTGTTCCCTCTGCAGCATGCCCAGGAGGATGTGCAAAGACAACTCCAGCAGCTGGCGCAGAAACAGGAGGACCTCGAGAATAGGACCCGCAGATCTAACCTCCGATTCATCGGCCTACCGGAGGGCTCCGAGGGGGCTGACCCGGCGACATTTCTGGAATCTCTCCTGATCAAGGCCTATGGTAGGGAGGCGTTCTCTACCTCCTTTATTATCAAAAGGGCCCACAGAATGCCTGCCCGCCCGCCGCCGGAGGGGGCACCTCCCCGCACGTGCATTGCTAAGCTGCTAAACTACCGAGATAGGGATGCTATCCTTCGCCTTACCCGAGAAAAAGGCAACATCCCGTTTCAGAACGGACATATATCGGTGTTTCCCAACTTCTCCGCAGAAGTTCAAAAACGTCGTTCCCGATTCGTGGAAGTTAAGCGGCGCCTCAGGGCACATCACCTCAAATACGCCATGTTGTACCCGGCCAGACTCCGCGTTGTGGGGGAAGATAGGGCCTACTTTTTTGAAGATCCTGAGATGGCGGTATCCTGGTTGGACCAGAGAGACGCGGCTCGAAATCGGCCACCTCGGGACTAAAATCGTTGGAGGATTTGTGAGTTCTCTATCCGCTTGGCGGGCTTTATTGGGCCCTTTCCCTGGGTGGGTGGTGGGGTTGCGGGTCATCTGGACTTGCTGCATGGGACTGCAGAACTTTGACTTTCTCCTGATACATGCCCTTTACTGGACTGCTATGTCCCGCTGCTGAACTGGGCACCGCACCAATGGGAGTGGGGTGGGAAATGGACGCATGGTCCGGCTCCGGCCTACAAGCCGGGTTATGACGAGAGAGGATTTGGTCTTGTCACTGGGTCCATATCTGGCAAAGTCCACCCCCGTGGCTTATTGTTACTGACATTGCCTAGTGTTATATGGTTTGTTTTGGGAAGGGAGCTCCAGCCAAGTTGGGGTGGCTGAGAGCAGGGAGGGTGGGGATGGGTTGTAGTTGTTATGTTACAGTATGTTATGTTCTATGCTTAGTTTATGGCAAAAGCTTTATTTGGTTATGGAACAGAAAAATGTCTCTTTTTTATGTCTACTCTGATAAATATGGGGATGGATACTGTTTTGTCAGGTGGTGTGGGTACTATTTTTCTCCTTGTGATATTGGTTGAGACCATGTCATGGGTACCCTTAAGTTACTGACGTGGAATGTCAGGGGAATTCGGATAAAATTAAGAGGGCAGCAGTGTTTGGGTGTCTTAAAACTTATAGAGCGGATATCACAGTTCTGGTGGAGACGCATGTAACTGGGAGATTGCAAATAGCTTTGCGTCGCCCGTGGATTGGCTGGGCCTACCACGCCACCCATACGTCCTATTCTCGCGGGGTGTCTGTATTGATATCTAAGACGGCACAGTTTTCCTTGGTTTCTTTACAGACAGACCCACAGGGCAGATATATATTTATACACTGCTTATTGCACGGCGAACAGTACATTATTCTCGCCTATTACGTACCCCCACCCTACGATCATAGACTAATTACAGAGGGATTATTTTTTATGGCTCAACACCCTAAAGGTCCCAGCGATTTGGCTGGGAGATTTTAATATGGTTTTGAATCCAGGGGTGGATAGAATGAGCTCTACTCGGGGGGACCATCCACAGGGGGACACTGGCCTAGGTCGCACGTTTCAGGAATTCTCTCTTACAGATCTATGGCGATTTAAATATCAGGCTAAACGTGTTTTTTTTTGTAAAATCAGTTTTTATTGAATTTTTAATGGCATACAAAATCGCCCACGCAGGGGCCAAACATTTCCCACACAGGGGTAATCTTCCAAATGTGGCAACAGGCCACAGAAAGGCACATTACATAACACATATCCTGCCTCTGATGCAGCAACCGACCACAACAGGGCAAAACAACACAAATCTAACCTTATCTATCTATACCCCACTGTGGGGAGAGGATATTTTAGGATAATTCGTGCTAAGTATTAAAATGACTGGATAAGGTGTCATAAGTGCAGGTGGGTCAGCCTATAACCGTACTACATCTATAACGATGAACTATGGGTCATTCACTACATCCGTTGCCGTAGTGTTATCATCCAACCAGCAGCTCCACACCTTCTCAAATTTCCGTGGGCAACCCCTGCTCAAGTAGGTGGCCCTATAGAGGGGTAAGCTAGCGTTCACCAGGTTTTTCCAGAATTTAATAGAGGGGGGAGACGATTGTTTCCAGGTCATGGTGATGGCCTTACGTGCATAGTAGAGTAACAGGGATATGAGTGTTTTCCTAGCCCTGAGGATCGACATTTGTTCCACCAGCCCCAGCAGACAATATTTAGGATCGTAAGGAACATTCACCTCTGTGGCCTTACCTATCACCAGGAGAACTTCTTTCCAAAAGCATACAATCGCTGGGCAAGCCCAGAAATCTTGTGGAGTCTGTGGGGCGTGAAGTAGACTCTGTGTACAATTTTGTATTGGACCAATTTGTCCCTGGCTGAAACCAAAGGGGAGAACGGGAAATCCCAAACCTCCCTCCAGTCATCGTCATCCAACTCCGGTATGTCCACCACCCATTTCCTGCGGAGGGAGGACAGCTCGGGGACGGCAGCAACCAGTAGGGACCCGTAAATCTGAGACATGGGTTTCTCCAGGTCTTTTACCCGAAGGATGGATTCAAGCTCAGAGTATTCCAGTACAACCGGTTGTCCCAAAAATTGACAGCGATAAGCATGTGCGATTTGAAGACGGAAGTGGGCCCATGCAGGCACATTAAATTTATCACGCAGGATATGAAAGGGAGTGAGTTCCCCGTTGGTAACGACATGCTTGAGCGTCAGTATTCTACACTTGGCCCAGGCCTGAGGGTCCGGGATGGTATTAAACTGCGGAAGGCTAGGATTCAGCCACAGGGGGGTGTGAGGAGACCAGGAGTTCGGCAGGGACGCCCTCAGTGCCTCTCCCACCCTCCATGCCCTTAAAGTTGTGCGCATAGAAGGGGTGAGGCAGTGAGGTGTTATTGGCCCCCTGAAAACCAACCCCCTTAAGGCCTCCAGAGACCCCACTATAGCGGCCTCCAGGACCGTTGCAGCATTGGTCAAGTCCGGCTGCAGCCACCAGTGGACGGTTACAAGCTGGGTAGCTAGGAAATATTTGTGGCAGTCAGGAAGAGCCAACCCTCCACTACCCACAGGCCTGGTGAGCGTGGTGTATTTGAATCTAGGGGATTTGGGCCCCCAGATGAAGGAGAGAAAAAGTTGTTTCAGAGAGTTAAAGAAGGCTTTAGTCAGCCATTGTGGGGAGTTCCTAAATATGTATGTAAGTTTGGGAAGGACCTTCATTTTAAGAAGGTTTATGCGGCCGATAAGAGAGAGGGGAAGATTGCCCCATGCCTTTAATTTGGACTTGATTTCTATCAGAACAGGTTCAAGATTGAGCCGGACAAAGTCCTTGCTCTCTCTTGAAATGACAATACCCAAATAGGTAAACCTATCCACCCATTGAAGCGTGGTGGAGGATGGTGAGGTCCTGGCCCCCTCATCCACCGGAAAGAGCTGAGATTTATGCCAATTCACCTTCAACCCGGTGAAGGCAGAGAAAGCATCCATGATTCCAAGTGCGCCCCGCAGAGAATCACCAGAATCATTTAAAAAAAGGAGAAGATCATCCGCATAGAGGGCCACTCTCTCCTCCAGCCAGCCCACCCGAAGACCACGGACCTCGGCCGAACTCCGAAGAGCCTCAGCAATAGGCTCCATGGCTAGGGCGAACAAGGCCGGGGAGAGAGGGCACCCCTGCCTGGTGCCCCGCTGCAGGGGGAACGAGGGCGACAAGGAGCCATTCAGTTTAATGCATGCCATAGGACCGGTGTATAATGTACGTATCCAGGCAATAAACCGCAGTGGAAAACCCATTCTTCTAAGGACCTCCCACAGATACACCCACTCCACTGTATCAAATGCTTTCTCCATATCAAGGGTGGCCAGGCTAAACGTGTTTACTCCTGTTTCTCTGCAGTTGTTACCCAGGCTAGTAGACACGGGCTATTATGCTAGATCATTGTCAGACCACACCCCTTGCTGGGCAACTTTTTCCTTGACCCGGCCTACTGGACCGAAACCATGGCGGCTTCACCCCTTCTGGTTAACCGCCTTGAGTGACATCGAAGACTTAGGGGATGAATGGCGGTTTTTCTTTACTACTAATCAGGGAACGGCTCTGGTTGATTGTACCTGGGAGGCTTTTAAACTGCACGTATGCTCCACTTTAACACACCGGATTAACCGGTTGAAGCGTACCTCCAAGACTTTGCTGTCTAATGCCCTACGGGAGCTGGACTCGGTGACCACTGACTTCACCACTGACCCCACACCTGCTAAGGCCCAGATATTAAGACACCACACAAGGATAGTAGATCACCTCCACACTGAACAGGCTAAGCAAAAGTTGTTTTTTGTTAAGCAACGGGTGTTTGAACAGGGAGAGAGGGGGCGGGAAAGTTGTTGGCCTACTTGGCGCATCGGGACTCCAACCCCCCGGTGGTGGTTTCGTTGACTGACAATGGGGGTGCGGAGGTGACTGATCCGCCAACAGTGGCCACCATGTTTCGTGCTTACTATGCTGCCCTCTATGAGTCGCAGGTACATAGGCCGAGGACTGAGACAGGGGCATACCTCCGAGCTGTCTCTCTTCCCCACCTGTCCGAGGCTCAGGTTGAGTCTCTTGAGGCCCCGATATCGGCAGATGATATTAGGCTAGCGGTGGCATCCCTTGCAGCGGCTAAGGCCCCTGGACTGGATGGTATTCCTCTGGATTTTTATGCCCACTACTCTGAGATACTAGTGCCAGAATTGTTGAGATTATATACACACATATTTGAATCCGAGTCCCTACCTGATACTCTAAGGCAGGCAGTTATTATAGTGATACCCAAGCCAGGAAAGGATCCCCACTCCCCGGATTCCTACCGCCCCATCTCGCTGCTCCAAGCAGATATTAAAATTTTGGCTAAAGTACTTGCCACCCGTTTGAGTGGCATCATCCTATCACTTATTCACCCTGATCAAACGGGATTTATGCCCGGGAAAAACACGGCCATTAATATCCGTCGGTTATATATGAATATCCAGGCTGAGCATGACAGAGTGGGATCGAGGGTGGTGGTGTCACTGGATGCCGCTAAGGCGTTTGATTCCATTGAGTGGAATTATCTTTGGGAATGCTTGGGTAAATTTGGGTTTGGCCCCAATTTTATTAAATGGATTACTCTCCTATACTATCGCCCCAATGGCTAGAGTAGCGGTTAATGGATGGGTGTCGGACCCCTTTCAGTTGGGCCGTGGCACACGTCAGGGTTGTCCGCTCTCTCCTATGCTATATGCTTTGGCGGCAGAACCGTTGGCTGCTGCACTTCGGGCACACCCGGCTGTAGTAGGCCTCCGACGCGGCTCTCTGGTGGAGTCGGTGAGTATGTATGCGGATGATACTTTACTGTATTTAGAGGACTCGGGTCAGTCGTTGGGAGCTGCCCTGGGGGTCATAGAGGAGTTTGGTGGTCATTCCGGTCTGCGTATTAATTGGACCAAGTCACAGGTTTTACCCATTGACTTGTCCCCCCCCGGACCAGAGTGCGGCTTCTCTCCCGTTTTCCAGGGTATCCTCCATCCAGTATTTGGGAGTGCAGGTTACGAGGGAGCCCAGGGAGTATATTCATCTCATTCTTGAACCACTGCTTCTGTATGTGCGGGAGAAAACGAAGGCATGGTCCCGTCTCCCCATTGGGGTTATGGGACGGATCAATATTACTAAAATGATCCTCCTGCCGAAACTCCTTTATGTACTTTGGCATTCCCCTGTCATGGTCCCTGTGGCGTTCTTTAAAACATTAGACGGTGTCTTAAACACCTTTATCTGGGGCCCCTCTAGACATAAGTTGGCATGGAACACACTTAAAAACCCGACCTCTATGGGGGGATAGGCTCTCCCTGATTTCCACACATACTACATAGCAGCCCAGGTTTCCCATTTTTATCACCTCCATAGAGCGGATAGTAACAGATACCAGGCCTCGGTGGGCGGGAGGGCTGAATCCCCTGTTGACACTCCACTTCAGATGATTTTTCGGGGTGGTGGGGTTAGGGATGCCCGGTTCCGGATCCTGCCACACCACCGGAGTATTTGGAAGCTAGCCCTTCGATTACTGGGAGCTGACTATCACCACTCACACACACCGTTATGGCGCAACCCCTACTTCGTAAGTTGTTTGGCTTACCAGATGTAGACTTGTGGGCTTCTAGGGGGATACTTTATCTGCACCAGGTGGTGTCTCCTATGGGCGTAAGGGATTTTCCCTCCCTACAAGTGGAATTTAACATACCCCCTCATATGCACTTTCGCTACTTGCAATTGCGACACGCGCTCCGTGCGCAATTTGCTCAGGACTTCCCGAATGTACAGTCGTTGGCTTTGACAGATGTAATTATGGGGGACACACCGACTAAATAGATCTCGACTCTATACAGCCTACTCCGGGCCCGCTTGGTGGCGCAAATCACTGAACGGGTTAGGTTGAGATGGGAAGAGGATATAGGTCCCTTTGATGGGGAGGAATGGGAGGATGACCTTGAGAACATTAAACAGGCTTCGCTTAACCTACCTGACCGACTAACGCAGTACTATGTGATGCACAAGTCCAATCTCACCCCTGTCCGGATAGCTAAGTATCACCCTGACTATGACCCAAAGTGTCCCAGATGCTCTTGTACGACTGGTACTTTCTACCATCTTCTCTGGCAATGCCCAATGGTCCAGGAGTATTGGGGGAAGATTGTCAAGTTTCTACACGACCACATGGGTTCACCCCTTCAACTTGACCATAAGAGTTGCCTACTCAGCATATTTCCTGATACCTCTGTTGATAAATACTTGGCTACATTTTTGCACTCTACGCTGTTTACTGCACGAAAGCTAGTGGCTAAATACTGGATGCGTCCAACCATGCCTACCATGCGGGAATGGGTAATGGACATTAATAGTAAGCTACCCTTGGTTAAACTGGTATATAGACATTGTGGGTGTCCAGCCAAATACCACAAAATATGGGATAGGTGGGTGGAAAATTTACATACATGTGTGGAGTGAGCTGTGTTGGAGTTTATATTATCATTGTCAGGAACTTTCCTTAATGTAAGATGTATTACTGTCCGTCACCTATGAAGTGGCTGATGTTTGTACCTACTGTAATGCCTTGTTATAACTGAGTTGTTCAATAAACTTGTGCTGTTTTAACAAAAAAAAAAAGAATTGACCGCCACCCTTCACAACACTGAAGAGGCATTTAAGCCGCGTACACACGTAGCCGTCTGTCCGACGTACTTAGTCTGGCGGACTTCCCGCCAGACTGTCCGTCGGACTTTCCGAACGGGCTACTTGCCCACACACGGCACTTTTTCAGTGGACAAATACGGAGTACTAAGTCCGCCGTACTATCCGCCCTACTTTTGAAATGAACGGACTCGCCCACACGCGGAAGAAAGTCCGCTCATTTCGAGCGCGTCTCCAGGTAGGCGGGGCCCGCGAAGGATACGTCGCTGGACCCGCCGCCTGGCTCATTGTGAGCGGAGGACTCAGTGAGGCAACATCTGAAGAAGAAGAAGAAGAAGAGAAGGACAGAAGAACGGAAGGCGGCGGTGGCGGCGGCAGAAAACTGGGCTACCTCCTGTAAAAGAGCTAGAAGAAGGCGCGGTGGCCCGGCAGAAGAACCGAAGAGGGGGACAAGACCCCCGAAGTCGGAAGAAGAGGCCGGCGGCGAGGAAGAAAGCCGGGCTCCTCCGCTAGCAAAAGAGCTACAAGAAGATAGCGGAGGAGTCCGGCGAGAAGACCCCCGAAGACGGAAGACCCCCGGAGCTGTGCAATAAACTATTTTAACCCTTGTGTGTTGTGTTTTTTTTGTACTTTATTTTACAGGTGAATGGGTAGGGGTACATTATACCCCATACTCATTCGCATAGGGTGGGGGGCCGGTATCCGGGGGCCCCCTTATTAAAGGGGGCTCCCGGATTCTGATAAGCCCCCCGCCCGCAGACCCCGACAACCAACGGCCAGGGTTGTCAGGAAGAGGCCCTTTTCCTCATCAACATGGGGACAAGGTGCTTTGGGGTGGGGGGGCCGCGCGGCCCCCCCTTCCCCAAGGCACCCCCCATGTTAAGGGCACGCGGCCTGGTGCGGCTCAGGAGGGGGGGCGCTCGCTCGTCCCCCCTTTCCTGGCCGGCCGGGTAGCGTGCTCGGACAAGGGTCTGATGTGGACTTGGGGGGAACCCCCACGCCGATTTTTTTCGGCGTTGGGGTTCCCCTTTAAGTCCATATCAGGCGGCGGGTCCAGCGACCTATCCTTCGCGGGCCCTCGCCTACCTGGAGACCCGCTCGAAATGAGCGGACTTTTCCGAAATGCGAGTCCGGCGGGAAGATTGGAGTGTAAAACTACTTTCTAAGTCCGCCGTACTTTCGGGTCAAAAAAGTATGCCGGAGGCTACACACGGGGGGATTATCCGGCGGACTTGAGTTTGCCAGACTTTTCCACCCGCTTGTTTGATCGTGTGTACACGGCATTAGTGTTACATGGAGGCCCTGGAGGTATTTTCCTGGTACTCGAGACTACATTCGGGAGGTGAGCAGCGCCACTGTCCCAGAAAACGACTGAACATCTAACGTTTACCTACGTAGGCCATGTCTGCCCTGGGTGGCATTCCCCCCCCCCCCCCTCCCTTTTTGTCTTTATTTTTCTTTTTTTCCCCGCCGCCATCCCCCCCCCCCTCCTCTCTCTCCGTCTTTGCACTCTCTTCTCCCCCCGTCCTCCCTTTTGACTATGCCTTGTCTCCTTACTAGCCTTCGGGACCCAGAAGAACCCCAGGGTTCTGGACACGACCGGCTCATATTTTACTCTGGTTCACATAGGTCATGATAAGCTGGCTCGCTGTGGTCCCAGTTGTTCTCCATGATTACATTTGTCCGAACGGAGCTGCACTAGTTATACTGTACTACACGTCGGAGGTGGGGTTTCTCTCTTTTCTGCATGAAACTGTAGGACTCCCCTCTGAGAACCCAGAGTTATTTGGCTGCCTATTTTTTGTTACCATGTAATTGTGACCCTGGGTCATGCTGTATGGTTGACTGTTATATTTATGTTGTTCTACTTATACTTAATAAAAGAATTAAAAAAATAAAATAAATAAGTCAATGCCAACAACTTAAAAAAAAAGCCTATGGCATCGAGAAATCCCAGGCGGTCTCCCATCCAGGTACTAACCAGGTCCCAACCCTGCTTAGCCTCTGAGATCAAATGAGATTTGGCTCTTTCAGGGTGATGCAGCCATAGTAGATTTTTTCAGGCACGCTCAACCCTCTTGACACATGCCAAGATGGTCACCTTGGGAAACAAGGGAAAAAAAACAGGTCAACGCCGACAACATAATGAGAAGCCTACGGCACCTGGTATTCCCAGGCTGTCTCCCATCCAGGTACTAACCAGGCCCACTGCTGCTTAGCCTCCGAGATCAGATGAGATTGGGCTCTTTCAGGGTGATTTGGCCATAGGCACTCTCTTTGGGCACTCTGAAGACTCTTGACAAAGGCCAAGATGGTCACCTTGGGAAACAAGCTAAAAAAAACAGGTCAAAGCCAACAACATAAAAAGAAGCCTACGGCATCCAGTATTCCCAGGCGATCTCCCAATCAAGACACTAACCAGACCAGGTCCTTCTATGGCACCTGGTCTTCCCAGGCAGTCTCCCATCCAGGTACTAACCAGGCCTGACGCTGCTTAGCCTCTGAAATCAGACGAGATCGGGTGCTTTCAGGTTGATGTGGCCGTAAGCGTTCTCTTCAAGACACGCCCAACCCTCTTGACAAACGCCAAGATGGTCGCCTTGAGAAACAAGCAAAAAAAACAGGTCAAAGACAACAACATAAAAAGAAGCCTATGGGCTTACAGCGGACCTTAAAAGATGGGACCCACTAGCTCTGTCATGGTTCGGACGCTGTAATGTGTTGAAGATGAACGCGATGCCACGACTTCTGTATCTACTACAAGCCTTACCTATCAAAATACCCCAGACTTTCTTTCATGCGGTTCGCTCAATCTTTATCAAGTTCCTCTGGCGCGGCAAACATACGCGTATTGGTAGGGCAATGCTATTGCGACCGAAATTGCGGGGAGGTATTGGCTTCCCGGAACCCTGCTCTATATTACACAGCGACGCACATGACACGGGTGGTTGACTGGTGCCGGCATGGGGAACTGAAGCTATGGGTCAAGCTAGAGCAGGAGATGGCGCGGGTTCCACTGGCTGGTCTGTCTTGGGCGGGGAGGCCATTGGAGCCCTGTGTGACTACTCACCCGTTAATTGGCCCCTCGCTCGCCGAGATGGATAGTTTTTTTCACCTTTCCCACCTGACTAACTTCCCTTCTCCTATGACCCCAATTATTGGACATCCTAGATTCCCTCCGGGCCTGTCTGACCAGGCCTTTACCAGGCAAGCCCCGAAAGGGCTTCTGAGAGCAGCCCTATTTCTTGGACCCACGGGCTGGATTCCCACGGGGACCATACTGCTAGAGCAAGTACCTGTTGCATTGGATAGCTGGAGAGCGCCCAATCTCATCTGATCTCGGAGGCTAAACAGTGTCGGGCCTGGTTAGTACCTGGATGGGAGACCGCCTGGGAATACCAGGTGCCATAGGCTTCTTTTTATGTTGTTGGCTTTGACCTGTTTTTTTCGCTTGCTTCTCAAGGCGACCATCTTGGCGTTGGTCAAGAGGGTTGGGCGTGTCTTGAAGAGAACGCTTACGGTCACATCACCCTGAAAGCACCCGATCTCGTCTGATTTCAGAGGCTAAGCAGCGTCAGGCCTGGTTAGTACCTGGATGGGAGACTGTCTGGGAAGACCAGGTGCCATAGAAGGATCTGGCCTGGTTAATGTCATGATTGGGAGATCACCTGGGAATACCGGATGCCGTAGGCTTCTTTTTATGTTGTTGGCTTTGACCTGTTTTTTTTAGCTTGTTTCCCAAGGTGACCATCTTTGCCTTTGTCAAGAGGCTTCAGAGTGCCCAAAGAGAGTGCCTATGGCCAAATCACCCTGAAAAAGCCCAATCTCATCTGATCTCGGAGGCTAAGCAGCGATGGGCCTGGTCAGTACCTGGATGGGAGACAGCCTGGGTTTTCCAGATGCCGCAGGCTTCTTTTTATGTTGTTGGTGTTGACCTGTTTTTTTCGCTTGTTTCCCAAAGTGATCATCTTGGCATTTGTCAAGAGGGTTGAGAGTGCCTAAAGAGATCGCTTACAGCCGCATCACCCTGAAAGCACCCTATCTCCTCTGATCTCTGAGGCTAAGAAGGGTTGGGACTAGTTAGTACTTGTATGGGAGACGGCCTTGGAATACCAGGTGCCGTATTCTTCTTTTCATGTTGTTGGCGTTGACCTGTTTTTTTTCGCTTGTTTCCCAGGGTGACTATCTTGGCATTTTTCAAGAGGGATGAGAGTGCCCAAAGAGATTGCCTATGGGCACATAACCCTGAAAGTGCCCAATCTCCTCTGATCTCAGAGGCTAGAAAGGGTCGCGCCTTGTTAATACCTGGATGGGAGACCGCCTGGGAATACTAGGTGCTGTAGGCTTCTCTTAATGTTGTTGGCGTTGACTTGTTTTTTTTGTTTGTTTCCCAAGGTGACCATCTTGGCGTTTGTCAAGAGGGTTGAGCGTGCCTGAAAAAATCTACTATGGCCGCATCACCCTGAAAGAGCCCAATCTCATTTGATCTCAGAGGCTAAGCAGGGTTGGGACCTGGTTAGTACCTGGATGGGAGACCGCCTGGGATTTCTCGATGCCATAGACTTATTTTTTTTTGCTTGTTTCCCAAGGTGACCATCTTGGCGTTTGTCAAGAGGGTTGAAAGTGCCTGAAGAGATTGCCTACGGGCACATCACCCTGAAAGCACCCAATCTCGTTTGATGTTGTCGGCTAAGAAGAGTCGGGCCTTGTTAGTACCTGGATGGGAGACCGCCTGGGAATACCAGGTGTCGTAGACTTCTTTTTATGTTGTTGGCGTTGACCTGTTTTTTTTTCGCTTGTTTCCCAAAGTGACCATCTTGGTGTTTGTCAAGAGAGTTGAGAGTGCCTGAAGAGATTGCCTATGGCCACATCACTCTGAAAGCACCCAATCTCATCTGATCTTGGAGGCTAAGAAGAGTCGGGCCTGGTTAGTACCTGGATGGGAGACCACCTGGGAATACCAGTTATTGTAGTCTTCTTTTTATGTTGTTGGCGTTGATTCGTTTTTTTTTTTCGCTTGTTTCCCAAGGTGACCATCTTGGCATTTGTCAAGAGGGTTGAGAGTGCCCAAAGAGATCGCTTACAGCAGCATCACCCTGAAAGAGCCCTATCTCTTCTCTTCTCTGAGGCTAAGAAGGGTTGGGCCTAGTTAGTACCTGGATGGGAGATGGCGTTGGAATACCAGGTGCCGTATTCTTCTTTTTATGTTGTTGACATTGACCTGTTTTTTTTTCGCTTGTATCTCAAGGTGACTATCTTGGCATTTGTCAAGAGGGTTGAGAGTGCCCAAAGAGATTGCCTATGGGCACATAACCCTGAAAGCGCCCGATCTCCTCTGATCTCAGAGGCTAAACAGGGTTGGGACCAGTTTAGTACCTGGATGGGAGACCGCCTGGGATTTCCAGATGCCGTAGGCTTCTTTTTATGTTGTTGCCGTTGACCTATTTTTTTCCGCATGTTCCCAAGGTGACCATCTTGGCGTTTGTCAAGAGAGTTGAGAGTGCCTGAAGATATTGGCTATGGCCACATTACCCTGAATCTGTTCCATCTCATCTGATCTTGGAGGCTAAGCAGGGTCGGGCCTGGTTAATGCCTGGATGGGAGACCGCCTGGGAATACCAGGTGTCATAGGCTGCTTTTTTTTTCAAATATAATTTTTTCTCCAAACAGGGGAAGACGGTCCCCCGAGTACATAATGCAACAGAGAAATACAGAGCAAAAAGCAGCTGAACAATACTTGATACGAGTATATTCGCAACTGTGAGTCTGCCTTCCATCAATCACAATGAATAAAGTACTGTACCAAGATCCAGGGTCACACAAACCCCAGGTACCTCCAGCATAATCCTTCCAGAGGGGGGTGTGGGGCCGTCATTCCCAATTTTCCACTTTTTCCAAAAGAGAGAGGGGGGTGGAGGGGGTGAGAGATAGGGGAGGAAGGCAGAAAAGAGAAGGGGTGAAAGATCAGGAAAGGAGAAAAGGTGACGAGACACGATGGCAGCCACCGTCCAAGGGGCCAGTCTTGTAAAGCTCAGAGCACTAAGGTGATAGCAGGCGACATCCTTCCAGCGAGAATATAAAAGTATTCCAGATGTCCCAGGTTTGTTTAAAAAATTCTTGTTTACCTTGTGATGTGAGGATTTTTAATGTCCTCTATTTTCCTAAGCCAGTGAGTAATGAAAGGGGGGGAAATTTTTTTCCAATAGAGAGGGATGCAGGATTTTGCCTCATTTATCACATGCCGTAAAATTGATTTTTTTGTACTTCTTAATGGAAATCTGTGAATGGTGCAAGAGAAAGAATGCAGCCTCTTCCTGGATGGAGAAGTCTGTGAATTTTTGTGTTATGCATCGGATCTCTGTCCAGAAGTCCACCAAGCTGGGGCAGGACCAAAAAATGTGGAGCAACGTGCCCTCTTCTTCTCCACACCTCCAGCATATGTTCGAGGAAGAGGGGAAACATTTATGCAGCTTTGATGGTGTCAAATACCACCTGGTGAGAAGTTTAAAATTTGTCTCCTGTATCTTCGTGCACAGCGAGGTTTTGAGAGCCAAAGTGATAATGCGTTGATTCTGTACTGGGGAAAACGAGCAATTAAGGTCCTTTTCTCAGTGGGACAGACAGGTTAAGTGTGGGTAATCTGTTTGAGAGAGAATGTGGGCCAAAGGGCCTTCACTCCTGCATAGAGTCTCAAACTCCGTCTGAGGGCGGGCGAACGTTCGAGAATTGGGGATGGAATTGAGAAAATGATGTTGTTGCGCCGCTCTCCAAAAAGGCAGTTGGAAAAGCCCTGTCGGATCTGTTAGGGTTGAGAAAGAAGGCCATTTTCCATCAATGACGATTTTAGACGCATTGTCTAGGTTGGAATTTCTAAGTGGGTCCCCGGTTCAAAGTTCGGATGGCCACGTATAGGGAATAGGGGGGAAGTCAAAGATGTGAGTGTGTTTTGGGTAGCGATCAGGTTACTGACTTTCAACTAAGCCCCTATTATGGGATGTGACGTCAATTCTGTGGGTAAATCCTTATAGCACCACATGGCGCTTCTTAGCGGAATTCGGGAGTGATCTTAGAAAGTTTGTTTCGATTCCAGTCCAATACACGCCCCAGATGGGAGGCCAGGTAGTAGCGTCGCAAGTCAGGGAGAACCAACCCTCCCTGTTGTTTAGACAATGTCAGCTGTGACCGCTTAAGTCTGGGATTTTCGTGGGCCCAGTTAAATTGAGTGAGCAAGGATTGAGCTTGCTTAAAAAAACGGGACTGGAATCTGGATCAGGAGAGCTTGGAAAAGATAGGTAAATTTAGGGAGTATGTTCATTTAATGAGATTGCATCTCCTGAACCAGGAATGGAGGCCAGAATGCCACCCGTGAAGCAAACTGCGGATCTTAGTGACAAGAGGTGGGGGGAAGTTTTAAGGGCTGTATGGGTCCATTTAAATCGAAAATTGGACTGCAAGTCTAGTAACGTTTGCGGGGGGACTGCAACCCCCATGGCCTCTGATTTCAAGAAGTATCCCGGATATCTGGAATTCCCAAAGGAGATTTCGCAAAGGAAACTCTGGGATTCGTCAGCGAGAACAGCATGTCATCCGCATAGGCAGATATCTTGCACTCAATAGTACCCATTTGGAGTCCCGTTATGTCTGAGTTTTGTCGAATTGTGGAGAGAAAGGGTTCCAATGAAGGGGGGGACAGGGGGCAACACTGTCTGGTCCCATTCCCGATGTCAAGGGGAGATGAGAGCACCCCATTCGCTTTGACTTGAGCTGAAGGGCGTGAGTATATCTTACTTATCCATGCCAGCATCCGTTCACTCAGACCTATATGGCGAAGGACCAAGAACATGAATGTCCATTTGACCTGATCAAAAGCCTTCTCGGCATCAGTACTCACGAAAAGACAAGGGGTCCCAGATGACTTTGCTTTATGGACCAGGGTAAGCACCTTAATGGTGTTGTCCCTATCTTCCCTGGTGGGAATAAAACCTAACTGGCCAATATGTATAAGGGACTGCAAGTGATGTGCCAATCACGTGGCGAGGATTTTAGAGAATAGTTTTAGGACCGAATTTAGGAGGGAAATGGGTCTGTAGCTCCCACATAGGCCCGGGTCTTTGCCCTCCTTAGGTATCAACGAGATGTGGGCTCTAAGGGTATCCTCAGGAAAATTCCCATTCGAGCTCAGAGTATTAAATAAATTCACCAAGCGCGGGCCGAGAATAGGGAGGAAGGTCTTATAGTATTGTGCGGTATATCCGTCAGGGCCCGGAGCCTTACCCACCTTCGGAGGTCCCTTGGCCGTCTGGACTTCTTCCAGTGTGATCGGGTCCTCCAAGTACTCCCGTGAGGTTACATATCTGTCTATATTGTCCTGTCCAGACCCTGAATCGGGCAGGTTGTAGAGATCAGAGTAACATTTTTCAAAGACTTCGGCTATTTGGGTTGGGGTAGAGGCCCTCTGGCCATTCTCATCTATCAACTGTGGTATGTAAGAGACAGATTTCAACTCCTTTACTGACCTGGCTAAGATTTTTCCGCATTTGTCCCCTGACTCCTATGTCAGTTTACGACAAAACTGGAGTACCGCTTTCGCTTTATAATGGAGTAGGTCAGCAATCTGGGTACGGAGTGTCCCCAATTCAATCTCTAAGGTCCGTGAGGGGGCATGTTTATGTTTCGCTTCCACAGAGGCAAGTTCACGAAAAGCAGATTAGCAAGCTGTTCCTTCCGTGCTTGTTTGATGCGCGCCCCGTGCTTAATAAGTACCCTGCGGAGTACTGACTTGTGAGCCTCCCAAATTATCCCCGGGTCGCAGTCCTGCGTTTAGTTTTCTTGGAAATAAAGGTCCAATTCCCTGGTCACATCTGCTAAAACTTCCGGTATCTGGAGGAGGCTCTCATTAAGGTGCCAGAATAGAGACCTAGGTGAGGGGTTCCTATAGAGGGTGTAGGTAAGGGCTACAGGAGCATGGTCGGACTAAGTAATATGGCCAATGGAGGAGGAGCTCACCAAGTGCAGTTGGTCATGTGGAATCAAGAAGAAGTTTATCCTCAAGTATGATTTGTGAGGGGAAGAGCAAAGAGAGTAGTCCCTTTCCCCAGAGTGTTGCAGACGCCAGACATCAACTAATTGGTCATTCAGTAAACACTTAGTAATCCGCTTTCTAGAGGAAATGAGGAGCGAGGAGCAAGAGGCAGAACTGTCAACCGATGGCGAAAGGGGACATTAAAGTCCCCACCTAATATCAACTGGCCCTCCCGAAAGTCACATAATCTGAGCAGGGTAGTTCTGAGGAACGTGTCTTGGTGATCATTGGGAGCGTACACAGTGGCAAATGTAAAAAGGCGCTCTCCAATGTGGCCCCTAAGAAAAAGATATTGGCCCCCAGGGTCCACCAGAGAATCCTGGAGAACCCAGGGGAGCCTGCTAGAGATCAGAATGGAGACTCCCTTGGTCTTAGAGGAGGGGTTAGTAGAGTGGTAGACCTTAGGGAAGGATCTCGACCATAGAAAGGGGAGGCTAGTATTTTTAAAATGTGTTTCTTGTATAAAGGCCACATCAGTACAGGAAGTCTTCAGTTCTCACAGGAGGATCCACCGTTTTTCAGGGGAGTTCAGTCCCTTAACGTTTAGAGAGGTGACCTTGACTGAGTCTGCCATCGCTCCTCGGGGAGGGGGAGGGGGATGTCAGAGAAAAGCAAAGAAAGTTGAATTAAGGTAGGTTTTGGGTAGGTAATGCATGGCGGGAACTAAGGGGGAGAAAGGAAGGGCAAATGGAAGGAAAGGTAAGGGGAAAAAGAGGCCGGGCACCTCAACCCCAGGGGGAGAGGGAAATTAAGGGTTGTCCGCACTTAACAGTACAGGAAGGGTATACTAAAAAAGCACAATTATGCTATAGCGCTTACCAGATGTACACTGGGTTTAAAGCGCTGTCCTACTTGGGTTGGTGGGTAGACAGGTCGGAGAGGGAGCCCCCGAATCCTAGTCCCCCCAGTCCCGGCAGTGGTAAATGTCAGGTCTGATACCGGTATGCAAATAAAAGACAATCAGTAACATCATAGAACCAAAAAACAATAGTATAATTAAAACAGAGGTAGAGCACATAACTGTCAGCACTGAGGGGCCTCCTCGGCTCGCCCTAAACGTAGGCATCCACGAGGGAGCCGTCACAACAGAAAAGGCATCACAGAATGGGATCCACCACCCCCCGTCCCATACTCCAAAAGTACATGCAGTCCCCGAACAAATGCATTTCTCCCTTTGGCAGATTGTCCTCTCCTTACCCCCTCTCCCCTGTCCACGCCCCGGGGGGAAAAGGGGCAGGGAAGGGGGGAAAAGGGGGGGTGGAAGGAGGGAAAGGGGGAGGGAAAGGAGGGAAGGGAAGGGTGGGAAGGGGGGGAGGGAGGGGGGAGACAGGGGAGAGGGGACAAACATGTGTAAATGTCAAGTCCTTTAGCGCACTCCCACCAGCAACCACCCAGACCCCATAAATTTCAACTCCTCCCCTCCATGGTCACCACATCAAGATGAAAGAGGAGCAGCCCTGGTCGGTGCATGGAAAATCTGGCAGGCAAGGGGCTGGGGCCACCATCCCTCCATCCAACGGGAGACTTCACCCGAGCAGCAGTCCTGGGGCCCGCCAATTAGTGTCTCTCCTGCATCGCCATCGGGGGCTGTGTAGAGCATCCAGAGGGAGGCTGGGACCGTCCAAACAGTAAGGGGTGAATCCTCCAGGGGGGTCCAGAGTCACCCTGGAGGGAAGCAGTGTCTCGTACCAATAGGCTCAATAAATAAGTCATCCAGGGTCCCCGAAAGCTGCAGAAGGCAATGTCGGCAAAGAGTAGGTGGGGGCCAGAGGGGGGGGCGAGGGGCGCAACCAGGGGGAGGGGACACATATGTGGGAATGTCAAGCCCTTCCAGTACAGCGCACTAGGTATCACTCAGACCCCCCAAAGTGCAACTCCCCCCTCTAAGGTCAAGACTCCAGAAGGGAAGATGAGCCGCCCTGGTCTGTACATGAAAGAACCTGCTGCCAGGGGGTTGGGGCCATCATCCCTTCCTCCAATGGGAGATGCCACCGGCATGACAGCCCCGTGTCCTGTCAAGTGGTGCCCCTCCGACAATGTCGTCGGGGTATATGTGGAGCATCCAGGGGGAGGCAGGGACCACCCAAACAGTGAGGGGTAAAGCCTTCAAGGGGGACCGGTGTCAGACAGGAGGATAGCGGTGTCTTGTACAAGTTGGTTAATTAGACAAGTCATCCAGTGCGTTCCAGTGAGCAGCGGAAGGAAAGGTCGGTAAGGATTATGAATGGGTGGGGGCCAGGGAGTGCATAAAACTGCCACCAGATGACCGGGGCACAGAGGGCAAGGGGATGAAAGTCAGATCTGGTAGGTGGGGGCGGGGGTGAGGAGTGTCCCCCATATTACTCACGTTGGCCATACCTTGAAGCTGAGCGCTCTGCATACCCAGGATGTTCTTCTATATAATCTAGCCTATGTGTATACATTAGCCTGTCTTTTGTACACATTAGCCGGTCCTCTGTATACACTAGTCCGTCTGTATACACTAGTTAGATAGGCTAGATTATACAGAAGAACGTTCTGGGTATGCAGAGATGGAGGCTAGGGTATACAGAGAGAGAGGCTAGAGTATGCATACTTGCTAGTGTATACAGACGGACTAGTGTATACAGAAGACCGGCTAGTTTATATAGAGAGGCTAATGTGTGCAAAAGACAGGCTAGTGTATACAAATAGGCTAGATTATAGAGAAGAACATATTGGGTATGCAGAGATGGAGGCTAGGGTATACAGAGAGAGAGGCTGGGTTACACAGAGAGGCTGGTGTATGCAGACTTGCTAGTGTATACAGACGGACTAGTGTATACAGAGAGGCTTGGGTATACAGAGAGCTAATGTATAATGAGCAGCTAGTGTATACAAAAGACATCCAAGGGTATACAGAGAGACTCGTGTATGCAGAAGACCGGCTAGTTTATACAGATAGGCCAAAGTGTACAAAACACAGGCTAGTGTATATAGATAGGCTAGATTATACAGACGAACGTTCTGGGTATGCAGAGATGGAGGCTAGGGTATACAGAGAGAGAGACTGTGTTACACAGAGAGGCTAGAGTATGCAGACTTGCTAGTGTATACAGACGGACTAGTGTATACAGAAGACCAGCTAGTTTATACAGAGAGGCTAATGTGTACAAAAGACAGGCTAGTTTATACAGATAGGCTAGTGTGAAGATATAAAGACATATGCAACACATATCTATATAAGTTACTCAGAGTTCCCCTTCAATATAAGAATGAATTTCTTTTTCAAATGTTTCTCTATTCTTTGAGTATTTGTCAAATGTTTCCACACATATGATTGCTTGTGTATTCTGTTCTCTGGATGACATGAAATGTTCTGCCAGTAAGATGACAAAAGATATTATTCCCAGAAATGTTGTGAAATGTTGGTATGGAAAGTCCCTGTTTATAACAAACTTTACCCTTATCATAATTAATCACTATCCTGTCAAATTTACCTTTATCTTGTTTATCTTGTTTTTGTGTTTGGGTCAAGATGACCATATGTAATGTGGGACCAATTATTATGAAATGTATTACGTACTCTGTAACTTGGTTCTGTGCCCGCCATATGCGGTAATGTTATCATTTTCTTATAAAAAGCTGTAACAGTTTGTATTCTGTACCACAACCCCTTGGAAGGTGTGGTCCTCTGTACAGTGAGTATTTCTGAAGTAAACATGCATTGAGACGAATGCTACTTCGTAGATGTCCTTTATTTCAAAGCTCATCATAACAGTTGGTGACCCTCGGACGGTCTTCTTATCTGCACCCCCACCATCGGCTCTCAACCCGCAACAGGAGGGACAGCACAGAGGCCTCAGGTGAGAAACCTTTTATTTCTCATATTAGAAAGTACTGTCTTTCTGTGCGGTTTTGAGGAGCCGGGTGGGGCTTGTGGAATACAGAAGGTAACACGTTCCTTTTTGATTTTACTGCATTCTGTCTATGTATGATTACTGAGAATACTAATGGTACCAGTTACAACTTAAGCATGCAAAAGTACTTACTTGACCTTCTTCTTACTCACAGAAATGACAATGAATATAGTCATGTTATTAAGGGATGTGTAAAATGCAGGTACCACAATTTCTATGAGTGAATAGAAGGTGGTGGATGTTGAATTTTTTGTGTGATTTTTTGAGAAACGTTTGTGGTCCTAAGGCGGATAGGTTTGCCTTCAGCGGATAGCCACAAATGGGTGAATGACCTGCTGTATGTTCTCTGGAATAGGGAGTCGAGATAGGGACTAGCCTATTACCACTCAGAAAGGAGACGTCCTTCTGAGAGTAGAACGAAGTGAGATATCTCAATATATGTACTGGGCTGCTGGTACACAGCCGTAAGAAGTAAACAGTCCCGGAGCTCTAAACTATTGTCATTTCTGAAAAAGAGTAACAGGGGAAACAAAGAAAATGGGAAATTTGCTTGAAAAAAATATTTTACCGGTAATGAATACTTTTGGGTTAACAAAAGAAAGGGCAATAAAATTATTAAAAATAGCAAAGAAAACAGGGTTAAGTGTAGCGAAATTGCATCCAAGCGCCCCTATCATCAAGATGATGGTAAGTGGAGAGCCGAGTGCTTTAAAGCATCATGTAAAATGGTGTAAAATTACAAAAAGGGAATACAAAGAGGACCCGTCGAAATGGTGGCCCCCCTGAGGGTTCGCTTGATACCCCAACAATTGATGCATTATTTAATTTACTCTTTAAAATGTCTGATTGCGGGGGGATTGAATGTCTAGCTGCTTGGGAAGAAGAGTCCCGAAAGAATTTAAAACCACCCCCTTATAAAATGTGTACTGAAAAAGCTGCTCTGCATCTGGAAGATGAAGAGGAGCTTCCCAATGCTTGGGCATCCCCGTATGAGTTTGCAAGAAGGGATTTAGCAGTAGCATCTAGAGCAGCATCTGCCCCTATAGATGAAGTTGATCCTATGGAGGAAAGGGAAGAAGAGAACAGAGTGCTCCCCACATGCCTTTCCAGGCTACCCCTCAGCAGCAGCAAGCTGTTTCCAGCTTCTCACAGGAGGGAAGGAACCGAATGTTAGAGGGAGCCCAAGGGACTTCTCAGCGGAGGAGTAGTTTGGGATCTTCATTAGATAAAAGTGAGGGGGTAATATTTGATAACGATGGACAAATTTGGCAGTACACTCCATCAAAACCAAATGTTTTAGCAAAGTTCACTAAAATAGATAGATTACACACCCCCATAAAACAGACAAGCCAGACTTATACCCCAGTGGTTACGAGGCAAAAAGCAGCAGCAAAGCAGAGAGCTTTAGTGATACTACACACTCCAGATAGGGAAAGAGAAACAAGGAAATTGGTCAGGTCCCTATTAAATGATAAGCCGATAGAAAAGCCGGTAGAGCAGATGCCCCTAAGGGAAGTGGCCCTGCCAGGAGGGGTAGTGGGAGATCAATATGTAGCTAATATGGCTCAAGTTTATGTCCCATGGAAGCCTAGTGAGATAAGAGCAATTGTGGCAAAACTGCCCAATATGGAAAAATGTCCTAAGAAATGGTATAGGAAAATGATGTGGATGGAAAGGACTCAACAAGCCAGATATACAGATATGTGGATCTTGATTGACTGTGTGGTGCCTGAAAAGTATGTGGATGTATGGAACGTATTTGCAAAGAATAAGGGTGCTTGTGAACAATAAAATGTTAGAGAGAAGTAAGTGATGAGTTAGCAAATGGGTTAATCTCTCCCTATCGGTGTGCACGGGACAGCTAGCAAATTGCAGATGTGCTTATGATTTTCTGAAAGGGAGGGATCAACAGGCTCTGTGTCAGTGAGGGAACAGTGCAGGCAGACGCCTGCTGCAGTGGCGTAACTAGAACCTTCAGGGCCCTGATGCAAGAAACCATGAAGGGCCCCCCTGAACCCCATCCAGGGCCCTTCCCTCCGAGTCTGGCGGTGGAACTCCAGGGCGTGGTCACAGGTATGACCTTTGTGAGCCCTGTAGTTCCACCACTGGTATCAGTAGTTTTTTTTATAATTTTTTTTTAATTATTAGGTGCCCCATTGGGGGACTGTCCCTAGGCAGGATGGGGTCCCCATCCCCAGAAGAGATGAGGCCCTTTTCTCCAGGGCAGATGAAGTTACTGCCCCCAGGTGAGAAGGGGTCCCAGTCCCCAGGGGAGGTGGTGGTCCCTGTCCCCACGTAAGAAGGGGTCCCTGTCCCCAGGGGGAGAGGGAGGGGGTATATAATGGTGTGTGGGGGATGGGGTCCTCTCACTCCCCATGACCAAGCTGTAGGCCGCGCACTCATCCATGCTGGCCTGGGCTCCATACAGTGTGCTGGATGGGCGATCAGCATATCGCCCAGAAAGACCTTTCACCATCTGTGTATGACGGGGGAGGGGGGGGGCTGGCAGACAAGCCTGCAGTGTCCTCCGGGGAGCTGGCTCTCATAGGGCTGCACTGCATCTGTGTGCTTAAAGCTTGTTTACCCGGGAGAAGTATGCAGTGCAGTGTGGGCCGGACTCGGGGGGGGGACTCTGGCTGGGGAGAACGGACATCGGACTGAGCGGCAATGCATGGAGCAGGATAGGGGTACTCTGAGGAGCCGGCTGAGGACACAGGTCATGCGGGGAATGCACAACTAAAGAGCAGCCAGTGCGATAGTCGAGCATGGAGCTCTGCTAGTCACCCTCCACCTCCAGCCACCCGTGTGCATGGTGCACTGGTACCCATAGCTGCCTATGCTGCTGCTGGCCATATGTAGAGGGGGCTGCATGGGCCCCCTGCATCACAGGGCCTGGTTGCGGTCGCGACTGCTGCACCCCCTATAGTTACGCCCCTGACCCCTGCCCTACCCCTGATAGATGTTATAGGTTTGTAAGAGGTGGGTACTGGGGGGTAGGTTTGGGTGGGCCTAAAAATCATATAAATCATTGCTCCTGTATATCCTGGATCAGGGATAAGGCTAGTAAGGGGGGTATCACTTGATAAATTGACCACCCAATGCCTGCAATATTGTAAGGTAGTTTAGTAAAGTATATAGAATTACTAGCTCCTCTATGATGATATGAGGTCTGCAATATGAAGAATAGTTCATATAAGGCATAGAGGTAAGCGCCAATATAAATGTCGCAGCAGGGCACAAGATCGGATCAGTCACTAAAATATACCAAGTGCTCCGTTCGATGTATACTTTACCGATAGGTGTGTCGGGTTCTTCTGGGCGCTCATTCGGCCGTGGTAGTGTTCAGTTAGAGAGTAAAAGGCTACAACTATATGGGATCCGAGCAGGTGTGGTGTCTAGTCGAGTGCGTGCGTTGAATGCTCTCTCGTCTGACGGGTTGGAGGCCCAGGACTGTTCCAGGTAGAAATCATGGTGGTAACCGGAGTCAGGGTTATTGAAGCTAGTGTAAGTGTCTGTAGTCTTTCAAGGTAGGTGAGTAAGGGAATGGTCCATATGCATGGCAGAGGAAAGGAGAGCGGCACTAGGCAGGGTATGAAGCATGTAGGCTAATCCACCGTCCCATGGGTGTCCCAGAGCTCTCGTGAGGCGACAGGTCTAGCGGTCCCTGCGTGCTCTGCGAGGTAGCGGGACCGAAGTCGGGCTCGTCGGTGTGTGGCGGGGTCGGTGTCCCCCAAGTGGTCTGAAGGTGGATGGCGACCTATGTCTGCGAGATCTGGACAGTTGAGTTTCCATGAGATCTTCAGTGCTCCGGGTGTTGGGTGAAATGTGGACCCGAAAATCAGCATACCAATTAGGTACTTCAACCAGTGGCAGGTCCAGCGTTTTGCAGAAGGTTTCTAGATATTCTGGCACTTTTAAGATGGCAGTGCGGCCCTGGTAAGAGGCTTGCAGAGCGAACGGAAACTTCCAGCGATAGCGGATGTCTCTCTGCCTCAGCACGTCAAGTAATGGGCGCAAGTCTCTTCGATGTTTCAGCGTGATCGCCGAAAGATCCTGATATATCTGGATCAAATGGCCTTCAAATGTCAGGTTCAGATCGCTCCTAGTTTTTTTAAGAACCTCTTCTTTGGGGGTATAGTCGTTAACATAACAGATGACCTCCCGTGGGGGATCAGAATCTTTGCCCTTAGGCCTAAGGGCTCTATGTATCCTCTCCATAGCTATAGGTGTACCGGAGGGTCAGACTAGCAGCTGGTTGAATAGGGATGTGACCGCTGGGAGGATTTGCTCGGGCTCCATCGACTCCGGGAGGCCTCTAAACCTCAGATTGTGTCTTCGTCCCCTATTGTCGATATCTTCGACATGGCGCTGGAGGTCTCTGAGCTGCCAGGTGTGTGTGTCGACTTTGCCTTGAGCCATCTGCAATTAATGCTGTTGTTGCGCCGCCATTAGCTCCATGGAGTTTACTCTCCCTGTGATTGCTTGTATCTCGTGGCGGAAGTCTGAGATGGCGGCGGTTAGAGTGCTCTTTATATCAGCCGCGACAGTCCTCAGGTCGTGGATATTTAGTTGTTGGTGATGGGGAGATGGACTGTCTGCCATAGTGTGCTGTGGATCAGTCGGCGTCAGGGTAATCCCGATGTGGTTGGTGGTGGGAGAACGGGCCGCCATGTCGGCCCCCTGGTTCCTGAAAAGATGCGGTATTGTCTGGGTATTACGGGATCCCAGGTCTCTTGGTGAGCGGGATCTAGATGCAGAGGGTCCGCTTGAGGAGGTCCCCATGATGTGACAGTGTTTTTCAGGTAAAATCCTCGGTGATCGATCTTTTTTAGGCTGAGGTAAGACGGAGCAAAAAGCTTAAGCAGCCACCCTCTCTCTAGGCAAGCCACGCCCTCCCGGCTTTTTTTTAAATATGTTGTTGACGTCGACAACCTGTTTTATTTTTCTGCTTGTTTGCTGAGGTGACCATCTTGGCTTTTGCCAAGAGGGTTGAGAGTGGCCAGCAAGATTGCCTATGTCCACATCATCCTGAATACACCCAATCTTGTCTGATCTTGAATGCTAAGCAGGGTCAGGCCTGGTTAGTACCTGGATGGGAGACCCCCTGGGAATACCAGGTGCTGTATGCTTTTTTTTTAATATGTTGTTGGCGTCGACGACCTGTTTTATTTTTCTGCTTGTTTGCTGAGGTGACCATCTTGGCGTTTGTCAAGAGGGTTGAGAGTGGCCAGCAAGACTGCCTACGACTACATCACCCTAAATGCGCCCGATCTCGTCTGATCTTGGATGCTAAGCAGGATCAGGCCTGGTTAGTACCTGGTTGGGAGACTGCCTGGGAATACCAGGTGCCGTAGGCTTTTTTTTTATTTGTGCTTGGAGACTCTTATAACAATGATGAAATGGGAATGACAGATACTGAAAGAAAGTGACCTGAAGTTGTGCCGTGGTCACATGGTCAGTATGCCTAAAAGGGGGCATTCCCAAGTAGTACTAAAAAAGAAAAGGAGATACAAAGAAAAAGGGGGAACGGGAGGGTGGGACAACCTCCGGAAACATCCGACAGGGCAGAGAGGAACCGAGGCCGTCTTATAACGGACAAGGCTCCTCCCACAAATGACGGATACCTTCATTTTTTAAGAAGGTAGAACAGATAGTGAACACCTTTATATGGGCTGGGGCAACCCCAAGAATAGCACAAACTACCCTCCAATTGCCCCTGTCACTTGGGGGTCTAGCCCTTCCCTGTCTGAAGGAATATTATTGGGCAGCAGTACTGGTTACGGTGCGGTGGTGGTTCATGCAGCTCCGCTCCAACCCGTCTGTTAATCTGGAGGCGGCAATTTTAGGCTCCTATCCTGCATTGAGTAACTTAGTCTTTAGAGGGCTGAAGGCTCACCCTGTGGTCACTACCCCTATGTGAACTACGCTTCGGGTTTGGAATCAGGTTAGGACTCGATTGAACCCGCCCGTCGCACTGTCGCCATACACCCCACTGTGGGAAAACCCAAAGTTGAAACACCTCAGCTCGGTCCCGGACCCTGCCCTTTGGGCTAGGTATGGTGTCACAACTCTGCAACAGGTGATGCCGAGGGGATCACTTATCCCCTTTGATTCCCTTAGAGAAGAATACCAATTCCCCTCCAGAATGATTTTTCGCTACATACAATTACGCCACACACTGAGAGCACAATTTCCTTCAGGAGTAATCTTACACTCCCACATTGTCGAGAAATTTCTAATGGCCCAGGAGGCGGATCGTGTCCTCTCCTCTCTTTATCTTAGGATCTCGACGGGGTCGGCCAGGGGGGGACCTAGCCTCTTCCAGAAATGGCAGGAGGACCTCCCCACCCTGGCCACTGATGATTGGGAAGAGGGGATACAACAATATTTGCCATTGATGATATCAGCTAAGGACAGGTACATACGGTTGAAATTTATTCATAGGGCATACTATACCCCGCAACGCCTTTCCAGAATATACCCGGGATACTCGGATAGATGCCCGAAGTGTACCACTTTATACATGTGGTGTGGGAGTGCCCAGTTATAAGACAATTTTGGGAAGGTGTGGTGCGGGAGATCAACGAAGTTGGGGACCTCTCGTTGGGGTTAGATCCGGTAGTTTTACTGCTGGGCGTGTGTGACAGGGTGGCGCCAAATACATATAAACAGCTGTTTGTGTTTTATACGGCGTTCTATGCCAGAAAGACTATTCTTATGCAGTGGAAGAAATCGGACCCACCTAGTGTAGCCCACTGGAAATCCCTGATTGATTCTGCCCTCCAGCTGTACAAGGTACAAAGTTTACTAAGATCTGGGGATGTTGGGTGCAAGAGAGAAGCGCACCATGAGACACAGGGCTGACCTGTATTGATGTGTTGGTCCCCTCACCCCGACCTACTGTAGGTGGTTAGGTGCTGTATTATGATCAAATGGCCTGACCCTTTATAGCAGCCAAATTAAGGAGTTGTCCCCTACGAATACTGGGATAAGTGCAGTGCGGATATGTTCTGTGGAATATGACTGCTAAATCTGAATGTACGCTGTACTACATAGCTTGATTCTGCTCTGATCCTTTTTTTTTTTCTTTTTTTTGTGCTTGTTACATTGTATTTTATATTTTATATGTAAAAAATATGATGTGATGCATTGCTGTATCCGTTAAGAGACCAATAAAAATGTTTCTGTTAAAAAAAAAATAATGCATGCCAATCAGTGATGCCCATTGTGGGCACTGATTGGCATACATCATGGGCACTGATTGGAATCCCTGGTGGTCTAGGGTGCCATACCTGCTGCTGGGCATCCCTGGTGGTCTGGTGGAGTCCCTGGTGGTCCAGTGTGCAGCACAGACCCCCCCTCTCAGAGGAGCAGCCGATCGGCTCTCCTCTACTCGCGTCTGACAGACGTGAGTGAGGAACAGCCAATCACCGGCTCTTCCTATTTACACTGTGATCAGCCGTGATTGGATCAGACTGACACCCCGCAACAATGATCGCCGTGATGCGCACCCCCGGGGGCGCGCAGCGGCTCAAAATCCTGAGGACGGTCTATGACGTCCAGTCAGGATTTTGAAACCACTTTGCCGCCGTCATTTGACAATGGGCGGGTGGCAAGTGGTTAATGTGGACTAGAATATAAGTGTCTTAAATATCGTATATTGTATATAACATCCAACGTTAATCAAGGATCAATAAAAGTCCAAAAATAGTGCAAAACTGTATATCTCTTGTGTCCATAAAGTGCAGAGTGCAAAAAAAATCCAAAAAATATGTGCAAATAATGCAAAAAAATAAAAATAAATTGTATATGCAAAAAACTGTGGAAAAAACTGAGCAAAGCAAAGCTGTTTTATATATGCCACATAAGGCTACCAGCTATATAAATAATGTGCTCAGTCAATATGTATCAGTTCACAGGAACCATGAGGTAGATCAAAAACAGATTATAGGTGAGTCACCTATAATCTGTTTTTGATCTACCTCATGGTTCCTGTGAACTGATACATATTGACTATTTATTGGTGACCTGCTACTCAGGTAAAGTGAAAACACACAGATTTCAATAGGTGCTGTCTTAAATTCAGTGACTTGAGTCTTGCAGTATTTTTTGGTGACTCTGGTGTAGCACGACTCCCATTGAAAAATCACCAGCTAGGGGTACGTTTTGTCTTAATCTTTGAGACTTCTGATGTAGTGTTTTTGTTTTTTGACCCACCCCTCTCTCCTCCCTAGTTATCCTTGCTGCCTAAAAGCTTACTCCCCAGCACATCCCATCCACACCCGAGCATAGTGGAAATGCATGTTCCTGCTTCACTTTTTTTGTGTTTTTCCCATGTAAACAAGCATCACTTGAATGGGCTGCCCTATAAGCGACAAACGCCCCAAAGTAGTTTAAAGAAACTTTTTGGTCATGGAGCATTGCGCGTTTTGGACGCAAAACCTTTCTGCATGTTTCCAAAAAGGCAACAAATGTGCATAGCGTGTGCGCTTCCATTTAGGCAGTGTCTGAATCCATCTACACATTTCCGAACACGCAACCCACACAGAAAATGCAGTTTGCTGTGCGGTTTGAAAACGCGCTGCAACGCCCACTGTTCTGCTTTGCGTTATTGAACTGTTGTATAACACTAGTCAGACAGATTAAAAAAAACTCAGAAGTCAAGAAACACGAGACATCAGATCTGTATGTATTCTTTTTTCAAAATAACTTTGTAAAACTACAACATAAGCATAAACAAATGTGTCATTGCATTAAAACCATTATACAGCAGCCTCACTCTATCAGTGAAAGTACTCACGGACAATTCCACCATTAGTCAGCTTGGATCAAGGAGCAATCATGAAATTAAGGAAGTACAGTTCCAGCTTTCACTGTGAAGAAAATATCACTTCCTGTCAAGCTGTGGCAAAATAATAACTAACTCTGACCACTAGATGGCAGCAACGTGAAACCAACATTGCAGTATAATCTGTAACAGCACATAAAAAATATGGCCAGAACACTCTGTCTGGCATAATTTATTATGTCACTACCTAAATAACTACTGCTATGCAGAAAAAACATATAAACAGGAAAATGGAATCCTAGCTAGTCCAAGATCAAAACTGTCAGTTACAGGTCTGAGATAAATTCTGGCGGTCTCATTTTCACAATCTTGACCACCACCTTTCTAACCTTGCCATCCCTGCTTAGAGAATTAACAAGTCCTACGGGCCACTCATTCCTGCCCTCTTGGCTGTCCTTCAACATAACATCACCCACTTTTACATTTGGACGATCCTCAGTCCATTTCCTAAGGCGTTGCAGATTTGACAGATACTCTTTTCCATCTTTTCCAAAATGTGTCTGCCAAGCATTGTACTTCCATTGTTTTGCATGAAATTGTGTTGTACTTATGGTTCCAGATGGAGCAGACAAAGAGTTCACCTTTTGAGCCAACAACATTGCTGGGTTAAGGGCCATAGGTGTATCTGAGTCTGAGGACACAACTATAGGCCTGGCAATAGCCGTAACCTCTGCCATATAGGTGCCATAAAGGTGCGTAAAGTCTCATGGGTCAACTGAGCAGGTTTGATTTGTAGCAACATAGCATCCAAGATTCAACCTGGCAATACCTATAAGTCTCTCCCAGATGCCACCCATATGTGAGGAGTGTGGAGGATTAAAGACCAATGTACATCCTCTGTCTTGGAGAAAGTCTTGCAATTGTGATTCGCTGTCACAATTGTTAAGTTCTTTGCAGGCTCCCACAATTTGTTCCTCTCACTCCCCCCCCTTTTCTACCCCCCCAGTGCTCTCCACTCCTCCCAGTGCTCTCCCCCCTGTTCTTCCCCCCCCAGTGCTCTTCACTCCCCCCCTGTTCTACCCCCCCAGTGCTCTCCACTCCTCCCAGTGCTCTCCGCCCTTGTTTTCCCCCTCCCCCTTGTTCTTCCTCCCCCCAGTGCTCTCCCCCTGTTCTTCCTCCTCAGTGCTCTCCACTCCCCCCAGTGCTCTCCGCCCTTGTTTTCCCTCTCCCTCTTGTTCTTCCTCCCCCCAGTGCTCTCCCCCTGTTCTCCCCCCCCCAGTGCTCTCCACTCCCCCCAGTGCTCTCCCCCCTGTTCTCCCCTCCGTGCTCTCCACTCCCCCCAGTGCTCTCCTCCCTGTTCTTTCTCACCACCCCAGTGCTCTCCATCCCTCCATTCTCTCTAGTGCTCTCTACTCTTGTTCTTTTTGGCTCCCCCCAGCACTTTCCATTCCTCACCCCTGTACTCTCCACTCCCCCCTGCATTTTGCCCCCACCCATGTGCTCTCCAACCCTGCCAATGCTCTCCACCTCCCATAATGGTCTCCAATCCCCGTGCTTTTCCCCCTGTTCTTTCTGGTCCCCACTGGTGCTCTCAAGCTCTCACCCCTACTCTTTGTACCCCCCCCCAGTACTCTCCAGCCCCGTGCTCTCCATCCCTGTTTTTCTGCCCCCCCAGTGCTCTTCGCCACCCCACATTCTTAGCCCCCTCGGTGCTCTCAGCCCACCATGCTCTCCACCCCTGTTCTTTTTGGCCCCGCCAGTACTCTCAAGTTCCCCCCAGCACTCTCTGCTCCCCACCCCTGTGATCTCCACTACCCCCTGCTCTTTGCCCCCACCCATGTGTTCTCCAACCCCGCCAATACTCTCTGCTCCCCCTTCTCTCCACCTCCCACCCAGTACTCTCCACTTCCCCAGGACCAGAGGACAGGCTGACTGGGGCTGGAAAATGGGGACGGCTGAAGGTGCAGGTCTCCAGGGACCACTCCATCTCACAGCAAACAGATCCTCTGGAAGGAGCACTGTCCCCATCCAAAACGAGAACAGACCCTGCCTGCTGCTGGCCGTTATGGATATCCTGCTGGCATGCAAGGTACCGTAATGAGCATCAACAACACACCTTCCCACAGACAGGGACTGCAGACTGGGACATGGGGCACAGGAGGGGCTGCATTCATGGGCTCAGTAAGGCTGCATTCATGGGCACAGTAAAACTGCATTTGATGGGCACAGCAAGGCTGCAATAATGGGCACAGTGAGGCTGCAATGGTGGGCACGGTCAGGCCGCATTTGTGGGCACAGTGAGACTGCATTCACAGGCAGAGTAAAGCTGCATTTGGTGAGCACCCATCCCCTTTATCTTAGTGTATTCTTTCTGTGGAAGGTGGTCCCCCCCCACGTTCTGAGTTCCTGGGGTCCCCCTTGATAATTGTCCACTTACCACTTTTAACTGGAATTTGCATATATATATATCCCTATGTGACTGCATATCTATATATAATACACTCTTCATCAAATGTTCTTTAAAATGTATGGCTTTCCCTTTCATGAACAAGAAAATAATGACGTTATGCTGTTGGGCTGGTTTTTATTCCCAGTCCGGCCCTGGCGGTCTCCCATCCGGGTCCTAACCAGGTCCGACCCTGCTTAGCATCCGAGATCAGACAAGATCGGGCGCATTCAGGGTGATGTGGCCATAGGCAATCTTGCTGGCCACTCTCAACCCTCTTGACAAACGCCAAGATGGTCACCCCGGCAAACAAGCAAAAAAATAAAACAGGTCGTCGACGCCACCAACATATTAAAAAAAAAGCCTACAGCACCTGGTATTCCCAAGCGGTCCCCCATCCAGGTACAAACCAGGCCCGACCCTGCTTAGCAGCCGAGATCAGACGAGAATGGGTGCATTCAGGGTGATGTGGCCATAGACGATCTTGCTGGCCACTCTCAATCCTCTTGGTCACCTTGGCAAACAAGCAGAAAAATAAAACATCAGGTACTAACCAGTGTAGTTCAGAGGTACCCAACCTGCCTCTTACTGCTATACCACTTGTACTCCAACATCCCCATTTCTTACCCTTCTAAAATGATGAGACCACACCTTAATTTTGGAGTATAAATGGCCATAGCAGCCTATTTATTATTCACACCATATAAATAACTCCAATATCAAATATATACCAAAATATCACCTCCGTAACAACTTGTTTAACTCCAGTCTGTTGGTCTTTGAGGGCACCCCCGAACTCCAACACATATTCCACCAATACACAGCGGGACCTTTATTCACACGATAGGTCTCCAGCGGATAATCAGCTCGGAGACAACCCCCTTCCCGCAGTGCAACCATTACAGTATTCCAGCTAACCTTTCGCTGGAATACACCGGAGGGGCACATACTACCGATGAGCCCCCCACCCCTTTCCATCACATATGTTTACTGCCACCGTCAAAAACCAACAAAACACCGCCACAGCCTGCAAGGATGACACCTTACCCTTAAGGGCTCCCCCACACCCCCGGGGGCCCGCTGGATCCCATCTTGCAGCCCCAGAGCCCAGAAAACAATCCCCACTCCCTAGAGGTGTATTCTAACACCCTCAATTACAGGCCCACATTAGTTTCCACCTCTACTTGCCTGATCACCAGGCCCCCCATTCTGAGCCACAGCCTCCCCACCACCTGAGTGTTAGACAACTGTACGAAGTCGTAAAATATCTGACTTAATGTCCGAGATCAGCTCCCTGATCATTCGAACCCAAAAGCATTACCCCTTGCATGCATAACCCATTTCCCATATCACCTTGCTCTACCTCAACCCCCATACACCTAGCCAGTGAACACATGCCTCCCTCCTCTAACTACCCAACTGTCTGCCAATGGATCTCGCATCTGCTCTCCTGGCCCCCCAACAAACATACAGATAACAAAGAAAATCCAGACAAGGCGTATAAGTCCTCCATCTGGACAAAAAAAACGCCAAACAAAGGCAGCACCAACTTTAAAGTAAACCAATGTACCCCTTACCACAAACAACACAGCTTGTATATACAGACTACTCCCCCACTCGTGTTTTATTTTTATTTATTTATTTTTATTATTTATTCCACCACCACATGAAGGCATAGGTAAGTGCGTAATCGCTTTGCTTCCCACCTACCATTCCTCCTTACTGCTGCCTCATCCAACCCACATCTGGCAGCTTCTACAGCCGCCCCGATGCGGAAGGAGTGTGAAGCGTATTCTGCACCATCTAACCTTGCGTCCCAGTGGCATTTTCAGAACACCGATCCGAACTGGAACCTCGACCAATACTTCCCAGCCTTGTGCCACATGAACTGCCCCCCATGCCATCTGTTCCAAACCCTAGAAACTCCCTAAACGTTTTATCCCTTTTTTTTTTTTTTTACCCTGAATCATGGTAACACAAACAGCAGCACCTCCACCCCTCTAACCCTTTGATCATTTTTTTATTCATTTTTTTTTCAATGGTCCAACCCAAACTCTTTTTTTTTCAATCCACCCTGCACCGCAGGTTAAACAAAAGCCAAAAACCCACCAGTTTCCGCTCAATGGCAGATACCGACCCCCGTTTACCAAGTTCCTAGAACCATAGTACCACCAACAAACTTACCCCCCACATAGCCATGTTTGACCTCAAACTCTTGCACCCAACAACCCACCCTTCTTTTCATACCTTCACGTAAGCCGCCCATGTGGACTCACTGGCTGACCGCCCTGTTACCTCCCGTGGTAACTCCAATGCCATCTCCCATACCCAGCCCGAGTAGGGAATTCCTCCCCCTCTGTGGCCGGCTAACTCCCACCAAAAATAGATGCAAGGAGTAAGCCCTCCGTGTTTCCGAAGCCTGCAAGATGAATAGCATATAGAAAATGTTCAACTGCACCTAACGCACCACAAAGTGGCGTAGCTGCCGTATGACCAGTTGTGACAACGCGGACATGTGGTTGACCACGTAAACCACACCCACATAATCACAATTCAACTCCGTGTCAGGTTCCTGCATGACCCTTACCCCAGCTCCATAGCCGGAACCACTGGAAAAATTCCAATAGCACACGTTTACGAATGAACACCCCACTTCCACCCAACAAAATTGGGGCCAAATTTCCTCACTCTATTGCCCCTGAAAGAAAAAATTTCCCCCAAACCTGTTTACCCTGCCGTGTTCGTGACCCCTTTTCCCATCGACCTGGCATCCACCTATCGTCCGTTATATGTGGCCAAGAACTCGTACCAAACCTTCTAACCCTCCCTATGTTCCACATTTAACTGTTTAAATTAGCCAGGGCCTGAAACCCCCACTGTAGCAGACGGCAGCCGTCAGCTAAAACCCACTCATCAGAATAAAACCGGCAGGTATAATTGAACTTACCCAGCAATGAATGCAAAGTCCTCAACTGTACCTCACGCCGTCCCTGGGCCTCCCCCACCCCCTTCTATAGTACATCCACCTTGGTCACCGGCAGATGACCCTCCGTAACCCCTGAAACAATCACAATGCCAGAACAAAATAGTACAATATCCCTCGTCGGCCCCCCGTGTTTTGCAGCCAATGGCACTAATGAACCTACCTGCAATGTGCTGCAATGTATAAAGTATAATCGCACACACATCGGAAGAAGGCGGCCCAACACACAAAAACGTCCAAGCCATGTACGATTGAATCAGGGACCGACACGTCTCTACCCCCCCACTCCGGTAATTACCTAAACATCTAACCACGGCCCACTAAATTGAGCAACCTATGGGCAGGCATCGTTCCAAGTAAAAAACTCCTCTTGCCAGCATCTATCCAGCAGCCATAGCTCTCCGAATAAACTGTAAGCAAGTGGAACACGGATTCCTAATTCACCACAGGCACCCCTTTTCCGTCACACCTAACCCACCTTATAGCTGTGTACATGAAGTATCGGACACAGTGCACCGCATTGGATTATGACAGAACCTTTTAACACTAGTGTTTAACGTCAAAACCCACTGAACTGACAGGAGCTCACATTGCACTGCCAACCCACCCCCCTTCCTTTTCGGCCGACCGTCTAGAGGGGGGTATACGCAGGGCCATCTTTAAGGCAGGGCAAAAGGGGCAGCTGCCCAGGGCCCTGTCATTGTTGTGGGGCCCAAAGCAGCTGCCTCATATTTGACAACTATCCCAGTTTCCATTTCCCTTGTCCCTTGAAGTTTTAGTCCTGTGCTGCTACTAATGCTGCCCGGCTCTGCCCTATTGTTGTGTACAGATGACTCAGACCTATGTTTACCTATAAATACTGACATTCATATGTAAATAGCAGTCACATGCATATGTAAATAGCCAAGGCCAACGGCATTGATATGTAAATAAAGGCAGCATTCATAAGTATATCATACCCCACTGCAGTGAGAAGATGTGCTGTAACCTATTGCAACCAGTGAGCAGTATTACTGTACAGTAATCTCTAGCAGCCAATCAACAAGCAGAAATGTGCTGTAACCTCTAGCAACTAATCAGTGAGCCTTAAGGAGTGCTGTAACCTCTAGCAACCAGTCAGTAAGCAGTAATAATATGCTGTAACTTCTGGCAACCAATCACAATCGCTGCCTGATCTGATACAGTAAAGTGATTTTAAGTCTTGCTGCTATTTATTGTATGTCTCAGAGAAGGTGGAGAGCGAAATTGCATGGAGGGGGGGCCCGAAGAAAATGTTTGCCCAGGGTCCAATCAATATTAAAGACGGCCCTGGGTATACCCCCCTGAAGGAACTGCTTCGGGGGCCTCGACTACTACAGAAACCGCATCCAGAAGCCGCTATCCTTTGATCCCCATTAAGAGGCGGCCATACCGACCTACGCGGTCTAAACTGCTCATCATCCCGTAGCCAATCAGATCCCCCTTTTTAACGTGTGCAATGGCCTACATATAACAGAACAACAGGTTCTTCCCCCCCATGGCAATCGCATAATGGCGACCGCCTTCCACAAAATCAATCGGTACCTCCTCTTACCTTCATCCTTTTTCCCTTAATCTTACTGCATGACCCTACACACTTAAAATGTAAATTCCCTCCCTTTTATTTAAATTTTTTTTAAAGGGGGCCATAACGAGAAGATCTCCACACACTTACCTTTTCAAATCGTATCCCGGAATTCCTATTTAATTGTGTTCCCAGGGGACCCTCAAAGCACCCGTACATCTCACATTTTTTTTATTTATTTTTTATTTTTTTTGCATCTGCAATCCTTACCATCTCCATCCTACCATTACCTGACAACCCCACCACTGCACCACTGTCCCCAAACTGCAGACGCACCGCCCGCCATTTGTGGGCCAGAATCCACCACCTCTGTTCCCGGAGGAGCAACTGCCGCTGACATTGCACCCCCCTTTCCAACCCCCCAACAAATCCTGTAATGCAACTTAAACGAAAAACATTTAGACATTATTTGACTTACCGGGCTGACTGGAACCCCAACATCCGCCGTGCTTGCCTCCATTGCTGGCTCGCATTCCTGCGGCTCCTCCTCCTCGCACACTGTCAGCTCGCCTTCCGACCTGTCGTCCTAGACCAGGACCGGTGGTGTCATCAGCCCCCCAGGCAAAGAGGTCCTGGGGGCCGTGGAGTCCCTCTGTTGTAGTGCCTGTCTCACCCCCGAAGCTCTGCCTCCTGCCATGGTTCTACACATGCCCTCACATACTGTGACCTGGAAGGTCAACCTCGTCCTTCCACCGCCATCTTGTGCCATCTCCGTATAGGTAACGCCCACCCGTGGACCTCCGCCCCCTTAAAAAACTTTTTTTTTATATAAGCAGCCTGACGGCCATACTAATTAGTCTCCCTCGCCGAGCCTTCCTCCCAGCGCAGCGATGCAGGCAGAGGAGGTAGTAGTCCTGTAATTCACGGGCAGGAAAGCAGCACCATAACGGCCCGTGGCCCCACCCACCGAGCTGGGCTGGCGGCGTGGAGTCCGCCCAGACCCTGCTCAGGCAGACGGCTGGGTATTCTTTGCTGGGGGACCGGATTGTTCCCCTAGAGTGCTCCTTGCCTGCGCGGGGCCCCAGATGAGGGCCCTGGTGAAAACAGAGTGCCAGAGGCCGCAAACTCTGCATGCACAGCAACCCTCACCTCCCAGCCTCCGTCCACTCACCTGGTCATCCATAAAGACCCTCATCCGAGTGACATCTCAGCCATGTTGGAGGAGCAGAGCAAAAAACTGCTTCCTCCTTTCTTTCTCCACAACTTTCTGTTCCCCAGGCAAGTCCCACCTCCTCCTTATATATTACCACTCCCCCTTGGACTTTACTCCCTGTCCCCTCCCCTCTTATCTCTTCATATTAACCCCTGCATTGTCTCCCCTAAAAACATAGTCATGCCTGGCCCTGCACTACTTTTTCTTTTCTGTCTTTTCCGTTTCGGGCCTCACTATATCGTTATTATATCATATTGTCGTTCCCCGAAGTAAGTTGGGGGTCTGTATTCTATAATGTGCAGCATCCATATAGCGATGGGCAAACAAGTAATGAAATGAATTAACCCTAACCGGGGCTTAGATGGGTGACCCAATATATATAGTGGCGGCTGTTTGACTAGGGGAAGTGAGAGCTACATAATCTTAACAACTAGGGACGGCTTGTCTACCCCTGCCAGTGGCGTAACTAGAACCTTCAGGCCCTTTTCTCCAGGGCAGATTAAGTTACTGCCCCCAGGTGAGAAGGGGTCCCAGTCCCCAGGGGAGGTGGGGGTCCCTGTCCCCACATAAGAAGGGGTCCCTGTCCCCAGGGGGAGAGGGAGGGGGTATGTAATGGTGTGTGGGGGATGGGGTCCTCTCACTCACCATGACCAAGCTGTAGGCCGCGCACTCATCCATGCTGGCCTGGGCTCCATCCAGTGTGCTGGATGGGCGATCAGCATATCGCCCAGAAAGACCTTTCATCATCTGTGTATGACGGGGGAGGAGGGGGGCTGGCAGACAAGCCTGCAGTGTCCTCCGAGGAGCTGGCTCTCATAGGGCTGCACTGCATCTGTGTGCTTAAAGTTTGTTTACCCGGGAGAAGTATGCAGTGCAGTGTGGGCCGGACTCGGGGGGGGGCGGGACTCTGGCTGGGGAGAACAGACATCGGACTGAGCGGCAATGCATGGAGCAGGATAGGGGTACTCTGAGGAGCCAGCTGAGGACACAGGTCATGCGGGGAATGCACAACTAAAGAGCAGCCAGTGCGATAGTCGAGCATGGAGCTCTGCTAGTCACCCTCCACCTCCAGCCACCCGTGTGCATGGTGCACTGGTACCCCTAGCTGCCTATGTTGCTGCTGGCCATATGTAGAGGGGGCTGCATGGGCCCCCTGCATCACAGGGCCCGGTTGCGGTCGCGACTGCTGCAACCCCTATAGTTACGCCCCTGCTACAGTTTCTGACTCAGCAAAAAGAATTTAAGAAGACATGGTCTGGTTAACAGTTTCATGGGAGGATTGTTATAGGAAGTTAAAGAATGGAGAAAGAAGCCAGCGCTAGAATTAATGAATAGTGGATCTTAAAGAATCTAAGAGATTAATAAGGATAGCAATAAAAATAGTAAATGTATAACAAGTTCCCATACCTAAGAAAGCAGCACTGCATATGGAAAGTATTGAAGTGCAGGTTGTAGCTCTTCAAATTAAACGAGAAAGACAAAAAAGACTTTGTTAAATATATGTGATGCCAATTTTCCTACTTCGAATCAGCAGGTATTTTCTTGGTTAAGATAAGTAATGATGTAATTACTGCCAACGTCACTGAACCTCTATAGGTAAGAGGTTGTGTATCGCCATACTCCCCTAGCAGTCTGCTAGACAGAGAAAATATAAGAGTAACTATAGTTTTAATGCCTGAAGGGATGGGAGTAAAACATACTTGAAGCAAAGGGAGATGTTAAATTTGCTCCTTATGCCAGAACTTTATTAACCCTAAACAGGAGGGATTACAAGAAGCCCACAAGGGGCTTATGAATCCAGCAGTCTGGATTACTGGAAATTCTCACCAGACTATATGAAAGTGGCCACGGTGAAAAGTCATAGGGATTTAGCCCTGTCAGTACCAAGAATTTTTCAGTATCTTGAGTAGAGAAGTCACCGGAGGATGCTGCCCAGTGATTAAGAATAGATAATAAATAAATAAATAAATAAATAATGAAAATTTTACTGGATGAAGGAGACTCAATCATCCACTAGTATTAGGTCTTTTACAAGTATTATTAAAGCGACATACAAAGGGTAGTTATAAGTTTATCGAGGACAAATTAACCCCAGCAGTGAAGAAAGAAATGAAAGAAATTTTACTGACAACCCCAAATCTTGGGCTACCTGACTATAGTAAACCTTACTACCTATTTTGTGTAACAAGCTAATGAATATGCTAAAGGAGCAATCTACGAATAGCCATCCAGTGCCATGCCTATGTTGTTTCTGACTGATTTACCTGTTGATTTACACATTTTGTCTGCCTTACAGGAAAACTCACCTCACAGACCATCCTGGTGCTCCAAAGGGGCTGTTTGTGATGAGGATGGCCTGTGGACTATGAAGGGAAAAATGGTTGCTCCTCCAACTCTGTTTCCTTATTTGTTTGCTTTGAGCCATGGGCCTTGCCATGTCTCAACAGGAGGGATGTGTTGGGTGGTGAACAAACACTAGGTGGGCTCCAGGCTTTCATACATATGCTGCTAAATAGATTAATGAATGTGCAATATGTCAAATGCATAACATTGCAAAACCAGTGCCCACTCATATGAAGCATATTCCACATACTGAGGAGCCGTTTCAAATTGTGCAGATTGACTTCTCAGATATGCCCCCTTGCCCGAACAGTAGTAAAATGTCTCATTAGAGAGTTAATCTCAAGATTTGGTATAGGGGCTGTTATTTCCTCAGATAGAGGTACACACTTTGACAATAAGCTAATGGCAGAAGTGGTGGCTATTTTGGGAATAAAACAACAGTTGCACACTCCATATAGGCCACAAGCTAGTGGGATGGTTGAACGCACTAACCAGACTTTAAAGAGATATCTTGCAAAAATAACTGCTAACGGGAAAAGCACATGGGTAGAAGCATTACCTATAGCCTTAGCTACCATTAGGACCACCCCTAAGGAGAAGCATGGACTATCACCCTTTGATATACTATTTGGGTGACCGCCTCAGAGACTTCCTGCACTCTTGGTACCCCCAGAGACAGTAAATTTGAGAAATGGTCAAGATACCATGATAGACTATGTGCGCAGACTGGCAAATGTGTTTTCTGATACTTTTTCCAGAGCCAAAGCAGGACAACCAGTGGATACAAGTGAAGGAACACATGTACATCAAGAATCGAATACCCCGGACCACTTTGTCCCCTAATTGGAAAGGACCATTTCAAATCATTCTTGTATCTCCAACTGCTGCAAAGCTGAAGTACTACAAGTACTGGGTTCATGGTTCCCATTGTAAAAAGAGTATAGGTCCGATGGAACATACAGATCATTCTGCTGTTAGCAGGTATTCTTCTTTACCCTTGCCTTCCAGGTCATCACCGCCAATCACTCGTGCCAGAGCCAGAAGACTGCAGAATGAATCTCCTGGGGCCTAGACCGAATGTGGCGTTGTGGAGCGTTATCCTCTGTGGTGGAGCGGTAGTGTGGATCACAGTCATGGCATTCGAAAGGACATACCATAAAGAAAAGGGTAAGATACATGACATCTACCTTTTCAATGCCACCGTAACAAGTGAAAAATTGCAATCTGAAGAGAGCCGTAGTTTCGCTCCTGTTGTTCACTAATGCTCCAATGAAAATTCCCTCGGTCTGTATAAACTTCACTCGAGAATATTCATCTGAACTGTTTACTCAGGGTTTCCAAAGTACTACCAGACCAATTGGGAACTCCAACTGTATGAACAATGCTGAGATCAGATATTGGTTTAATGGTAAGGATAAAGCATGGAGCACGGATCGAATTCAGGAACTACATGACTACACGCACCGTCAGCATTCTAGACAGAACAATATGAAATTATTAATGTGTTTGCAGAGGTATAATTTCAGGAAGGCTTGTGCAGCTCCCCCAGGTTATTATTTTATATGTGGGAAGAAAGCATATAATTGGACCCCTTTAAATTCTATGGGGGTTTGTTATTTTGGTAGAGTAATACCTGCCACTTGGTATATGAGTAACAATGAGTTTAAGGAGTCCCAAATCCGTAAAATCCCCATCCATCTCCTAAAAAGAGATTTAGCTTCTCAGTCAGAACCTGGGGGGAAGGAAGAGAATCATGATGAGGTTAAAGGTCCTGATATGAACAAGGAGGGTGAGACTAACATTGAGGTACCCCCACTTATTGTTGAGGAAAAATACTTATACTAGTGATATTGGCGCTAATGTAGAGTCACATGACAAGGAGATAAAGCCAATATACTCCATACCATGGGTAAATAGATGTTGTATCAAAAAGGCATTCAGTTTTATCATTGATTTAGCTGACTTGATTGATAATATTACAGCATTGTATGATAGGAACTTTGTGACTCTTGCCACAGAGCTAAAAATGGTTAAAAAGGAGATTTTGCAGCACCGACTGGTGTTGGATTATCTTACAGCAAGCCAGGGAGGAATATGCGCCATAGTGGGAACAGGCTGTTGTAACTACATTGGAAGTGATACTAAAGCAGAAGAAGCCATCATTTCACATGTGGAACAGGTGCAACAGCTCAAGCTCAATTTTCGGAAAGAGCATACTGAAACTGCTTGGGTTGAAGGAAGTTGGGAAAGCTGGCTTTCTTGGCTTAATCCTGTCAACTGGTTTTCAAGCATTGGAAGCTGGTTTGCTGGTATATTACATGGTATCCTTTATATTGTTGGTATCATAGTACTTATAATCCTTATAATCAAATGTGCACCTATGTTATTCAAATGTTGTTTGAAGATAACTACAACTTCTTGTAGTGCTATTTCGAAAGCTTGTACTAATACTGGTTCTTTTGAGCCCAAAAAGGTCAAGAGTCAGGACTGCTCATGAGCTGGTAGCTCGTATACCTGGAGGCCATCCCAGAGACATAGAGGAAGTCTAAAGAGGAATACCCAAAGAATTAGAAACATAGGAGGGGCTGTGAAGATATGAAGACATATGCAACACATATCTATATAAGTTACTCAGAGTTCCCCTTCAATATAAGAATGAATTTCTTTTTCAAATGTTTCTCTATTCTTTGAGTATTTGTCAAATGTTTCCACACATATGATTTCTTGTGTATTCTGTTCTCTGGATGACATGAAATGTTCTGCCAGTAAGATAACAAAAGATATTATTCCCAGAAATGTTGTGAAATGTTGGTATGGAAAGTCCCTGTTTATAACAAACTTTACCCTTATCATAATTAATCACTATCCTGTCAAATTGACCTTTATCTTGTTTATCTTGTTTTTGTGTTTGGGTCAAGATGACCATATGTAATGTGGGACCAATTATTATGAAATGTATTACGTACTCTGGTAACTTGGTTCTGTGCCCGCCATAAGAGGTAATGTTATAATTTTCTTATAAAAAGCTGTAACAGTTTGTATTCTGTACCACAACCCCTTGGAAGGTGTGGTCCTCTGTACAGTGAGTATTTCTGAAGTAAACATGCATTGAGACGAATGCTACTTCGTAGATGTCCTTTATTTCAAAGATAGCACTAGATTATACAGAAGAACGTCCTGGGTATGCAGAGATGGAGGCTAGGGTATACAGAGAGAGAGAGAGGCTGGGTTACACAGAGAGGCAGGAGTATGCAGACTTGCTAGTGTACACAGATGGACTAGTGTATACAGTAGACAGGCTAGTTTATACAGAGAGGCTAATGTGTACAAAAGACAGGCCAGTGTATACAGATAGGCTAGATTATACAGAAGAAGGTCCTGGTTATGCAAGAGATGGAGGCTAGGGTATGCAGAGAGAGAGGCTTGGTTACACAGACTTGCTAGTGTATACAGACGGACTAGTGTATACAGAGGACCGGATAGTTTATACAGAGAAGCTAATGTGTACAAAAGACAGGCTAGTGTATACAGATAGGCTAGATTATACAGAAGAACGTCCTGGGTATGCAGAGATGGAGGCTAGGGTATACAGAGAGAGAGGCTAGAGTATGCATACTTGCTAGTGTATACAGGCGGACTAGTGTATACAGAAGACCGGTTAGTTTATACAGAGAGGCTAATGTGTACAAAAGACAGGCTAGATTATATAAAGGAAGGTCCTGGGTATGCAGAGATGGAGGCTAGGGAATCCAGAGAGAGACGGTGTTACACAGAGAGGCTAGAGTATGCAGAAGACCGGCTAGTTTATACAGAGAGGCTAATGAGTACAAAAGGCAGGCTATTTTTTACAGATAAGCTTGTGTATACAGAAGACAGTCTGGGGAATTCAGTGAGGCTAGTGTATGCAGAAAGGCTGGGACACCGAGACTATTGTAAAAAGAAGGCATGCTAGTGTATATAGATTACGGGCACGTGTATACAGAAGACAGAGAGGCTAGTCTATATAGAGTGGCTGGTGTACACAGAGAGATTAATGTATACAGAAAGTCTAGCGTGTAAAGAAGACAGGACTTTATTTTTTGCTAATAAAGTAGTTACTTCTGAAACATGTAAAGAGTTACAGTGCTTTTTTCATATTTTGCTGCTGTTAAAAAGTGGTGTGTTGTCAGTGGTGATATCAATGTGACAGTTAATGTGGAGAACTACAAATATACAAAATAGAGCAAAAGAGTGCTACGTTTATTTTGTTAAGTGACGGTAGTGAGTAAGCCGAGTTTTAGACGACTTTATTATTAGCATTATTCGCATTATTCGTATTGCAGTGAGACGATATTGCTTTTGAAAGATTTGTATTATTATACATAGCATTGTTAGCAGACCAATATGACAATTTACATGACTTAATATTGCAGAGCGTAATTTAACAGGAAAGAGATCCAAAGCGTTAGTTATAGTAGCTTCATAAAACTGAGAAATCGTTGCATTACTCTAAATTTAAAAGTTGTTCCGGTAGCACTGAGAAGACGATATCAGATGAGTGATCTACACATTTCGTTTACTATTGCAGAGAGATATGGAAGAAATAAAATGGTTTTGTGTGAGTTGGTTTACCAGGATTTAGAGGTAATAATCTGTTTATTCTAATAATAAATATAGCAAAATAACTCAGGTTAATATTGAGACACGAAATAACAGCAACGACGTGTGTAGGTTTTTTATGAATCAGGTTCATTACGTGTCTTTAATCATGAAGTGAATATACCCCAAATATAGCATAAGGATGAGAAAGGATAATAACTGGCAAAAAGACAAACTGCATTAGAAATGTGAATATGAATTAGAGATGAAATGTCAATCCCCATTGGTTACTTACAGGTACTATACTGTTAACACGGCTACGTACAGCAAAAGTGTGAGCTAAGCAGCTAAATATTCTGCAATAGCAGAGATTAAGTATTGCAGTTGAAAAGAGATCGGAAGCGTTAGTTGCAGTAGCTTCAAAATGACTGAGAAATCATTTCATTACTCTACATGTAAAAGTTATCCCGGTAGCACTGAGTGGACTGATATTAGATGAGTGATCGTTGTAGTACAAATTCAGTTTCCTATAGCAGAGAGATACAAGCTAAATGTGAAAAGAGCAATTAAACTGTTCACGGTAGCATTGCATTACTCTTAATATGTGCAGCGTGTAAAGAAGCAATAAGATGGTTTTGTATTATCCTAAAATTAGCAGTATACGTAATAAAGGTGAGTAGGTAACCTGGATTTAGACATAGCAAACTCTACAATCTAATTTAGCAAAATTAGAACGGATAATATTGAGACAGTATATACAAGTCGAGTTTAAGTGGAAATACACAAAATATCTAGCTTACCTTTACATTGTTCAATAGAGCGTTGCAAAGTAATACCAAGGCAGAATGTCGGAATAGCAATTAGATGAGATGATCGCTGTAATCATGAAATATCAGCAACGACGTGATAATATTGAGACAGTATATACAAGTCGAGTTTAAGTGGAAATACACAAAATATCTAGCTTACCTTTACATTGTTCAATAGAGCGTTGCAAAGTAATACCAAGGCAGAATGTCGGAATAGCAATTAGATGAGATGATCGCTGTAATCATGAAATATCAGCAACGACGTGACTAGGTTTCTATCGTTTTTCAAGATCCTTACGTGTCTTTAAGCATGAGAAAGTATAATAACTGGCAAAGTATGACATGGCAAAGAGACAAATTGCATTAGAGATGTGAGATAGACATGAAATGTAAATCCCCATTGGTTATTTATATGTAACCATTAATACAGTTAACGCGGCTACATACAGCAAAGTGTGAGCTAAGCAGCTAAAGGGTATACATTATTTAAGAGTAAGTTGACGTACCTTGAAAATTCCAACGTGTAAATCGTTCCATTATTTTTGTTACGCACGAAGACGGCTTACACAGACTGTTTTCCGTTTCCACTGGAAAGAGAATCCTAGTAAATCGTAAATTTATCAGCTGTTAACTCTGAGATTATGATTAATTTCACAGTTCCATTACGCGGTCCTTTTCCACTGGTATAGTCATAATGTAATATCAGTAATTGCTATCAGTAAATGTTAAAATTGTAAGACGGTTCACGGTGAAATGGAATTGATATGGATTTAAAAGCGGTACATTAATTTTCTGAAGCATATGGCAAAAAGACGACTTACACTGCTTTTCTCACATTTTGCTGCGGTAAAAAGAAATGTTTTGTCACTGTGTTTTAACTGTGACAGTTAAGGTGGAGAAAAAGAAGTAATACAGAAAATAGAGTCAAACAGTGGAAACGTTTATTTGCCTATGTCATGACAGCTGATACTGGTTGAGCAAGAAAACTGTTTTATTAAGATGTAAGACTAGTTTTATTCTCTACAGAATCTCTTTTCAGAGAGTTGTATAATATATGTATGTATAATGCACTGTCCTATCTGTATACACTCGACTCTCTTTATACACTAACCTCTTTGTATATACTAGCCTCTCTTTAAACTAGCCTCTCTGTGTACCCTAGCCTCACTGTTTTTTTTTTTTAAATCAAATAAGTTTTTATTGTAAAACACTTATGGTACAAACCAAACATAGGAGTGAAGTACAGTCTTACAGTAGCATTGGTTTTTACATCCAAAAGTATACAGGAAATATAAAAATACAAATAGGTTCGGTTTGAAGACTGTTGAGACATGGAAAATAACAATAAAACCAAAAAATAAAGAAGAAAGGAGGTAAGAAGAAGGAACCAAAAGTAAAAACAAAAGTAACGTTCTCTCATAGACCACTCCGCATCAGGAAACAGCCACATAGGTACCTTAAATATATACTACGGCCCACAGCCCATCACACAGTCCCACTGGTGTCTCCCTACACCCCGTACAATTACCGGATAAGGGAGAGACATAGAATTAGACCCATCCTGGAAACATGACCATTTATGTACCTCCATGTACCGGTCCTAGGACCGTCAGTCAACCCTGTAAAAGTCTGTCCTGTATAAGTTGGTGGGGAGCTAGTCCCGGGACCTCAAGCCAACCCCCCCACATGGCATTAAATTTGTGCGGTGCGTTTCTGTGTTGGTATGTTATCTTTTCTCTGATCAGCATCTGGTTCACCTGTTCTATCCATTGCTGCCTGGTGGGAACCCTGTGGGTCATCCACAATCTCGCTATCAATTTTCTAGCTACATATAGTAACCTGATAATGGCTGTATGGGCCGAGGGCGTCAATGATTCCTCATCCAGGGCCCCCAACAGGCAGACCAACGGACACCGCGGAATACCAACCGAGAACACTGAGGATATAGTGTCAAAAATTCCCGCCCAATATCGTTTTAGTTTCGGGCACCTCCAGAACATGTGCATAAGATCCCCATGGTCCCGCATACATTTAGGGCAAAGGGGAGACCCTCTAACACCCCAACTGTGCAGTTTAACTGGAGTTCTATAGGTCCTATGTAGTAAATATAGGTGGGAGAGCCTATGGGAGGCCGATACCGACACCAACGGAGCGGAGGACAAGCAAAGGTTCCAGGTCTCCGCGTCCACTGGCCCCAGGTCCGCCTCCCACCTCTGCCGACATGGAAGACGTGCCGGGTCCTGCACCGCGTCAAGAAGCATAGCATACCCCCTAGAGATCATGCCTTTACGGTCAATCTGCATAAATATCCCCTGCACCACAGGATGGTCTGTTAGGGAGAGCTGCACACTCCGTGCCTGTGTCTGCAGCGCATGACGTAACTGTAAATATTTATAAAAATCCCTACGTGGGATGTCAAACTCAGCTTGTATTTCCATGAAGGACTTCAGTACCCGTCCACTATACAATTGCGAGAGATACTAAAGACCACTCCTACTCCAGTTACCAAATCCCTTGAGCTTAAAAAGTTCACCATAATTAGCATTCCGCCAAATAGGGGTGAGGGCAAGGAAGCCACGTATTCGTAGCAGTTTTCTAACGTGAGACCACAGGGTATTCAGCAGTATAATAGTCGGGGAACCCCTGTCCATATGAGGGAAGCCTGCCTCCAATCTAGACAATGCTGTGTCCGAGGCGACCGTGTCAGCCAGTATCCTCCGGATCGGGTCCAATGGGTCATCCAACCCCCACCCACCCAGGTGCTGGAGCTGCGAAGCCAAAAAATACATCCTAGCGTGTGGAAGTGCCAACCCCCCTTCATACTTATTATATTGCAAGGTAAGTAAACTAAGTCTGGCCGTCTTTCTACACCATATTAATTCCCTAAACTGAGAGTCAATTTTATCGAACCAACGTTTCGGGATCCAGGTCGGGGAGTTATGACAAATATAGAGCAACTGCGGGGCCCACACCATTTTAATGAGGTTTACCCTGCCCACCACCGATAACGGTAGTTTACACCAGATCTTACATTTATCCCTGAACTTAAGTAACAATGGCATAAGATTCAGTTTGGCATATTCCGTCACCTCGGGGGATATCTGCACCCCCAGATACTTAAAGGATGTAACCGTCTGGATCATGCTTCCACAAGGGGGTAAGGGAGCCGTTAGAGGGGACAAGGGCATCAGTACAGATTTGTCCCAGTTAATCTTAAAACCTGACAATGTACCAAATAGGGTAATCAGGTTCATGGTGGCCGTAAGGGAGCCCTGGGTGTCCCCCAGGTATATAAGCGTGTCATCAGCGTATAGCGATACCACATCCATTCCAGTGGGCCTGCAGAAACCCACAATATCCGGAGCCGATCTCATTCTGGCTGCTAGTGGCTCAAGCGCCATGGCAAAGAGCAGGGGCGACAGAGGGCACCCCTGTCTCGTGCCTCTATACAGCATGAATGGGTCGGAGAGCTCCGCATTAGCTCTGATTCTAGCCGTAGGCTTGGCATATAACAGTCGGACCCAGCTAATAAATGTGCTGCCCAGCCCCATCCGCTCCATCACTTTCCACAGATAAGGCCACTCAACACTATCAAAGGCCTTAGCCGCGTCCAGCGAGAGGATGGCCTGATTACCGGGGTTATCCACAGGGACCTGTAGGTTTAAGAATAAACGGCGAATATTTAGGGCAGTGGAACGTGAGGGAATAAATCCTGATTGATCCCTATGGATCAGTTTGTGTATTACCAGAGATAATCTCGTTGCCAAGACCCGAGCCAATAGTTTAACGTCTGTCGTAAGCAAGGAGATGGGCCTATATGCGTCCGGTGATGTTGCTACCTTACCCGGTTTCAGAAGTACAATTATGATTGCTTCATTCATAGAAGCAGGTAGGACCCCCGTCTCTAAGGCGTTGTTAAACACTTTTAAAAGGGTTGGCAAAAGAACACCGGCATAACGCTTGTATACCTCGGATGGGAGACCATCCGCCCCCGGAGCTTTGTTATTATGAGAGTGTTCCAGTGCAGAAGCCAATTCCTCCTCCGTTAAGGGGGCGTTCAACAGCTCTCCATCCGACGCAGACAGGCATGGAATATCACAACCATTTAAAAAGTCCACAATCTCCCCATCACCGGGCTGCACCTTAGAGGAGTACAGGTCTGCATAAAAGGATCGAAATACCCGCAAGATCCCAGGGGTGTCCGAATGGGTCACTCCCTGCGAATCGCACAGTGAGTGAGTCATAGGCGCGGAACCCTGGGCCCCCGCCAGCAGAGCCAGCATATGGCCTGTCGATTCCCCCTCCTCAAAGTGTGTTTGTTGTAGGAAAAACCTTTTATTTTCTGCCAGTTGTAAAGTTACCTGTCTAGACATAGATTGCGCCCCCAACCAAGCCCTCTTAGTGTCCTCCGAGGGGTTGTCAACATAGGCCTGCTCCGACTCTCTAAGTGCTCTACCGACCTCCATTTCCCAAGCTTTAGTGTTCCGTTTTATATCAGTTATAGTAGTGATAAATTGTCCCCTAAGGAAGGCCTTAGCTGCATCCCAGACTACATCTATAGATGCCGAGCCTAAATTGTCCTGCAGGAAAAGTTTAAGGGCACTTGCAATGGGGTCAGGCTGCGGGAATAATGCAAGCCAAAAGGGGTTAAGCTTCCAACTCCTAGGTGCGAGGTCAGTAGACAGGGACATCTCAATCCACAAAGAGGAGTGGTCGGATACATGTCTAACCCCATAACCAGAATCTCTAATTAGGGGGAGGAGGGCGGAGTTTCCCAGTCCCAGGTCTATTCTGGACAAGCTCCCAAACGCTGGAGAGCAACAGGAATATAAACGGGAGTGGGGGTGGGCTTTCCGCCAGACATCAACCAACCCAAGTTCAGCTAACAGAGCTGCAAAAGGAGTATCGCCATTAGGGCGTGAGGGGACTACCGGAGGAGTTGGAATCTTATCCCACAGGCCGTTGACATAGTTGTTAAAATCACCCATCGCCAACAGGGGTATGCCGGGGAACTGTGCCATGAACCCAGCTAGGCGCCTAAGAATCTCTGCCGAATACGGCGGCGGGATATAAACATTGGCAATAATGCATTGTATAGTAGCAAGCTTACACAGCAAAAAAATGTACCTCCCCCCGGATCAATAACCTGTTGGGAGCAAGAGAAACGTGCATGCTGTCTAATTAGGATACTCACTCCTCTTGCATAAGCAGAGTATGTGGAATGGTATTGGTGGATATACAGTCTAGAACCCAGGCTAGGAGTACCAGCAGGAGCAAAATGTGTCTCCTGCAGACACACAATGTCAGCTTTCATATCTTTAAGGTGCCTAAGCACCGCCAGCCTCTTCACCGGACTGCCCAACCCCCTAACATTCCAAGAAAGAAATCTAATCTTAGCCATCAGGAATACAAAACATAAGTGCAAGTAGGAGTAACCATAATAACAGTCGTAAACCACCAGGGAGGAAAAAGGCAATTAACACACATTTATCAGCGACTAGCGACTGGGAAGTCGCATCACCTGAGAAGTCCCAAAACTGGAGAGAAAAAAGTCCGACAGGAGCTGTCACAGCTAGGAAGAGGTGCCCAGAGGGGTGCAGACAGGCCGGAAAATAGTCCTTGTCCGTTGCGATCCTGAGAGAGAAAAAATGAACCAAAAAGAAAAAGAAAAGAAAAACAGTTAAACAGCAAAAAACCGTAGCATCTTCTGTATTAAAGCCCATGGGGCTCACACACGGGAAAGATAGCAGAATAATAGGCCCCATCCGAAACTTGGGGGCTGGGGGAAGGCCATGGAAACACCCAGAGAGGACTCTCCCAGATGACAAGTGGGGTTTCACATATACAGGCATGTTGTAGTTCTAGTAGGGTTACAGTGGAACCACAAACCTCAGCCTTCTGCCGGTCTTGTAAAAGTGAAAGTCCAGTCAGCCTGTCTGAAAGTGCCGTTAGCGTGGAGGAGATCTTTGAAGTTTGGCGGCTTTGAGTACTCCTGGTCAAGCCACTGTGCTGCCGCCGCGGGGCGATCAAAAAAGTGCGTTGAACCCAGGGCCGTAACTCTGAGCCTGACTTGATATAGCATTCCATATTGAACGTTAAGGTCCCGAAGGCGTCTCTTAACTTCAAGAAATGTTGCACGCTTTTTCTGGAGCTCTGCTTAAAAATCCGGAAATAGTGAAATCCCGGAATTCTCAATCTCCATCTTGTCCGACAACCCCCGCGCTTTAGAAAGAATGGTGTCTCTGTCTCTATAGTTGAGGAGTTTAAACAAGAAGGGCCTGGGACGATTGCCCGGAGGTAGGGGGCGAGACGGCACCCGGTGGGCACGTTCCACTGCAAAAAGCGGTGACAAGGATTCTTTACCAAAGGTGGCAAGCAACCAATTTTCAATAAAGTCTACCGGGTTTTTACCCTCAACACGTTCCGGAATCCCCAAAGCGCGAATATTATTGCGTCTCATGCGATTTTCCATCTCATCAAGTCGCATAGCGTGCTGTTCAGTAAGATGGCAATTATATTTTAGATCCCATTGCATGGGGGCCAGGTCATCCTCTACTGTGCTCAGTCTGCCTTCCAATGCAGCCGTTCTCTCCCTGAGCTTTTGCATGTCATGGCGGACAAACGTTATTTCAGCTTTAACCCCTTTAATGTCCTCAGAGAGGGCTGCAATAGAGTGATTACAGGAGGTGACAGCAGTGAATATGTCCCTTAGTGTAGGCTCATTTTCCAGCGCTGGGGAGGGGATGGTCTGTGTTTCAGGCCTAACACTGTCCCTGGGTGTACTCACTGTTTGCCATGCTGCAGACAATCCATCCTCATCCTCCAAGGGGACTGTGTCATCTGCCTCAGGAGAGCCTCCAGGGGTAGCTTGAGGAGAGGGCTGGCCCGCCAGGGCATCCTTGTATGATTTACCGCCATAGAGGAGCTTCTGTGCTGCTTCCTTGTATTGGTCTTTGGCTGCACGCCGCGCGCCGGCGCCATCTTGGCCTGGGGGGTCCGTCAGCCCCTTCCCTCCGGTATGGCGTCTGGACATCACAGCGGGGGTCCCGGGATGTACCGCGGTGGTCCGGGATGCTTCACCTAGCGTGGCAGGAGGTAGGGGCCCCGAAAACGGCGTTTCAGGGCAGACAGGAAGGATGGAATCACGGATGGCCGGCGGAGCTCAAGGTAAGCATGTCTTCCTACATCCGCCGCTAAGCCACGCCCCCAGCCTCACTGTTTACTCTAGCATCTCTGTATACTCAAGCCTATCTGCATACACGAGTCTATATTCTGTATTCACTAGCCTTTCTTCTGTATGCTGTAGTCTTCTATAAATACTAGCTTCTCTGTACACCCTTGCATCTCTGTAAACACCGTGTAAACTAGCCAGTCTTATGTATACACTCGCCGACTGTATACACTAGACTCTCTGAATACACTAAACCCTCTGTATACCACAGCCTGTCTTCTGTATAAACTAGACTGTAAAAACTAGCTAGAATACACCAGCCTGTCTTCTGCACCCACTATTCTCTCTGTATACACTACCAAGTCTTCTGTATACACTGTCAGCTTTGATGTATACCCAAGCCTGTCTTCTGTATACACTAGCTTCTCTATATGCACTGTCCTTTCTGTATACACTCGACTCTCTCTATACACTAACCTCTCTATATACACTAACATCTTTGTATATACTAGCCTCTCTTTAAACTAGCCTCTCTGTGCACCCCAGCCTCACTGTTTACTCTAGCATCTCTGTATTCTCAAGCCTATCTACATACACGAGTCTGTATTCTGTATTCACTAGCCTTTCTTCTGTATGAGGTAGTCTTCTATATATACCAGCTTCTCTGTACACCCTAGCACTGTAACAGTGCTAGGTCCCTATATTACAGAAACAGAACACCAGCAATAAGGTGTATACTGTGCTGGAGGCACACAACACCCACTCTAACTTCTGCACTGCAGATGCATGTATTGCAGAAATTGAACACCAGTAATAAAGGGTAGCTTCAGGTGTGTGTGCAGGAGGCACATAACACCCACTGTAACAGTGCTAGGTTCCCAAGCAGTAAAGACACTGTCCCTGCCTATCGTCCTCTTTCCCTGACCACTGCAACACACTATACAAGGCCGCCGCGCTGGCGGCCTTATATAGTGTGGGGTGTGTACTAAACCCCCCCTGAGCTATAATTGGCCACAGGAAACCTGTTAGATAGTACCTAATTACAGGTGCCGTAGGAATCTTTTTATATTGTTGGCTTTGACCTGTTTTTCTTTCGCTTGTTTCCCAAGGTGACCATTTTAGCATCTGTCAAGAGTTTTGAGTAAAAAGCGCCTGATCTCAGAGGCTAAGCAGGGTCTGGGTCAGATAGGAGACCACCAGGGTCTATGTTGTTGGTGTTGACCTGTTTTTTTTCACTTGTTTCCCAAGATGACCATCTTGGCATTTGTCAAGAGGGTTGAGAGTGTCTAAATAGAACACCTATGGCCACATCACCCTGAAAGCGCACAATCTCATCTGATCTCGGAGGCCTAGCAGTGTACGGCCTGGTTAATACCTGTATGGGAGACCATCTGTGAATACCAGGTGCCGTAGGCTTCTTTTTATGTTGTTTGCATTGACCTGTTTATTTTCGCTTGTTTCCCAAGGTGATCATCTTGGCGTTTAACAAGAGGGTTGAGAGTGCCCAAAGAGATCACCTACAGCCCCATCACCCTGAAAGCACCCGATCTTGTCTGATCTCGGAGGCTAAGCAGTGTCGGGCCTGGTTAGTACCAGGATGGGAGAATGTCTGGGAATAACAGGTGCCGTAGGCTTCTTATTATGTTGTTGGCCTTAACCTGTTTTGTTTTTCACTTGTTTCCCAAGGTGACCATCTTAGCGTTTGTCAAGAGGGTTGAGAGTGCCCGAAGAGATCACCTACAGCCCCATCACCCTGAAAGCGCCCAATCTCGTCTGATCTCGGAGGCTAAACAGTGTCGGGCCTGGTTAGTACCTGGATGGGAGACCGCCTGGGAATACCAGGTGCCATAGGCTTCTTTTTATGTTGTTGGCGTTTGTCAAGAGGGTTGGGCGTGTCTTGAAGAGAACGCTTACGGCCACATCACCCTGAAAGCACCCAATCTCGTCTGATTTCAGAGGCTAAGCAGCGTCAGGCCTAGTTAATACCTGGATGGGAGACTGCCTGGGAAGACCAGGTATCATAAAAGGATCTGGCCTGGTTAGTGTCTTGATTGGGAGATCGCCTGGGAATACCGGATGCCGTAGGCTTCTTTTTATGTTGTTGGCTTTGACCTGTTTTTTTTCCCTTGTTTCCCAAGGTGACAATCTTGGCATTTGTCAAGAGGGTTGAGAGTGCACAAAGAAATTGCCTATGGGCACCACACCCTGAAAGCGCCCAATCTCGTTTGGTCTCAGAGGCTAAGCAGGGTTGTACCTGGATGGGAGACTGCCTGGGTTTTCCAGATGCCGCAGGCTTCTTTTTATGTTGTTGGCGTTGACTTTTTTTTTTTGTTTGTTTCCCAAGGTGACCATCTTGGCGTTTGTCAAGAGGGTTGAGCTTGCCTGAAAAAATCTACTATGGCCGCATCACCCTGAAAGAGCCCAATCTCATTTGATCTCAGAGGCTAAGCAGGGTTGGGACCTGGTTAGTACCTGGATGGGAGACCGACTGGGATTTCTCGATGCCATAGGCTTTAGTTTTAATTCAATCTTATTTTCATTGAGATATAAAAGCAAGATAGGAGGGGGAAAAAAATACAGAATATTCTAACATATTCGTTTTACATTGTTACATAAACATAAAAAAGGAAACCACAAAGAAATCCACTCTACTACAGTGGTGTCAAACTATCACGAGGTTAAAGTGTTTGTTTTGAGCTTCGATTTAGGTAGTATGGTAGAAGAGCCTGTAGTCCTACAATGATTAGTCTAAGTTAAAGTGGGTGTGTGCACACCACTATCTTCCCAGCGAGTGATGCCCACTCATTACAGGTAGACTAGGGCTATTGTTCTCATTCTGGTAACGTTCACTCTGGGGGGGAAGCTCTGTATGTGCCACCATTCTGGTCTAATGAGACTGGAGGTCATAACTTAAGTAATCGGGTATTACTGCAAATAGAGGAGGGAAGAAAGGGGGAAGAGAGTGAGGAAAGAGGGGTCAGGGCAGTAAAGAGCTTAGGGATCAAAAGGTATAAATTCCACCCTGATCACACAGGTGTATCGGTAGAGTCCTCTGTGGCCCATGAGATAAACTCTGAGGAATATCGAAACATCGACCATGAGGTCCAGGTCTTAGAGAATTGTTCCTCCCTACCCGTTTCCTGCGACAACATTCTTTCCAAACTATTAATTCGGTCCACTTCAATTGCCCAATCCCCCAGGGAAGGCATGCTCGTCGACTTCCAATGTCTGGGCAACACCGTTCTAGCAGCCGCCAAAAAGTGGCGCAGAATGTCTTTCTTGACTGACTTAAGTGGTCCCGGGAGCAGAGATAGCAGAGCCATCTCAGGAGAGGGTGCGATGGAGGTCGCCATGAGTTTTCAGTACAAGTCAAGGATCTTTTGCCAGAACTTCCTCACAGGGGGGCATGCCCACCAAATGTGAAGTAAGGTTCCCTTAGATGACAAGCAACGCCAGCAAGTATCCGGAAGTGTCGAGTTGATTCGGTGCAAAGTCGAAGGACATCTGTACCAGCGGGTCAACAGCTTGAACCCCTTTTCTTGAGAATTGGAGGCTATGGACATTTTGTGGGTCAGTATGAAGCACTTTTGCCAGTCTACAGGCGAGATGGAGTGGCCCAGGTCTTCCTCCCATGCCTGTGTGTATGGGGGAAGGTCAGGATTATAAGCCACATGTAAGAGGGAATATAATTGAGAGACTACATGTGTAGGAGGGGTGGCCTGGAGCAGCATGCCCTCCAAGCCCATTAAGTCAGCGAGTACATTAGGTAACGATGGGAAAGTGCAAATGAAGGAAATCACCTGTTGTCTCTGCAGCCAGTGCGTAGAGGCATAAGAAGATGGGTCAGAGGGAACGTCATGAGTCAGAGAGGGGTCTGAACGTAGGACTTGGGCAAGTCGCCTGTGGTGCTCCTTACACCAAGGTCCAAAACTCGCATCTTGTAGGGCCGGTGGAAAAGCCAGAGTTCCAAACAGTGGAGTCATGGGTCCCTGCATGGGAGATAGGGTCTTGGAGGAATTCATTCGGGTCCAGATTTGTATGGTTTGTCGGATGAGGTCGCTCAGTGGTACCTCTCCTTTCAGGAATTCAGTAGGTGTCCACGGCAATGCACAGAGATCTATTGGGTTAATATGGCTCTCTATTTGTACCCACAATTTGGAGGAGGAATGATGGAACCAGTTAAGTATACGCGTGAGCACAGCTGCTCTATAATATAAGGAGGCATCCGGGGCTCCTGCTCCGCCACGAATCTTGGGGAGTGATAAGGTCTCGTAGTGTATCCGGGGACGAGCCCCTCCCCAAATAAAGGAGGAGAATAGTTGGCGGAGCTTCCTGAAAAACCAGGAGGGTATGGAAATGGGAATTGTTTGGAACAAATAGAGAAACCGAGGGATTACATCCATTTTTAGGGCATTTACTCTGCCTAGCCATGATAGGCATTTCTTTGCGTAGTTTGAGAGATCCGTCTTGGTTCTAAGCAGCAGGGGTGCATAATTCAAAGAGAATAGATGGGACCTTTCCGTGGGTATTTGGATTCCGAGGTAGAGGATGGAGGTAGAGCCTGTTTTAAATGGGTACCTAGGGGATATCTGGCGGAGGACCTCTTGGGACAGTGAGATGTTCAGGATTTCTGATTTAGTATGGTTTACTTTGAAATTGCTCAGCATGCCAAACCTCGTGAATTCCTGCATTATATGTGGTAAAGATAGGTGGGGTTGGGTTACAAACAATAGCAAGTCATCCGCGAAGAGCGCCAGCTTAGAATGAGTGGGGCCTATCGATACACCTGAGATGTTGGGGTTATTGCATAAGGCTATTGCTAGGTGTTCCATGACAAGGACATATAGAAGGGGAGATAAAGGACAGCCCTGTCGTGTCCCATTGTTAATGGCAAATGTAGGTGACAGTGAACCATTTACCCGAATTCTAGCGGAAGGTGAGGAGTAAAGGGCCATAATTCGGGATAGCATTTTGGGACCCAGGCCTATCTGTTGCAGAGACATCCGAAGGAATTGCCAGTCAACCCGGTCGAATGCCTTTTCGGCGTTGACCGTCAAAAGGCATAGAGGGATTTCGTGGGTGCGGGCATAGTCGGTAAGAAGCAGGGTTTTCAGGGTGTTATCCCTTGCCTCGTGGCCATTTACAAAACCCACCTGGTCCAGATGTATAAGGCGGGGGAGTAGCGGTTGCATTCTAGTAGCTAATATTTTGGCATATATTTTCAGGTCCACTCCAATTAATGATATGGGCCTATAATTTGCACACAAGGTAGGGTCTTTGTCTGGTTTGGGGATAATGGTGATGTGGGCTTCAAGCGTTTGTGGAGGAAATGCTGAGCCTTCTGATAGAGAGTTAAACACCTTAGCACCTTAGCCATAAAGGGGGTCAGTGGAGGAGCAAATGTTTTGTAGAATTTAGGGGTAAAACCGTCGGGTCCTGGGCTATTACCGGAAGGGGTGGCCGCTATCGCTCCCACTTCCTTGTCTGCTGTGATTACTTTCTGTAGCTCTTCTGCAGTATCGCCATCTAATATGGTCCTATATCGAGTTTCCTCGATATAGGACTGTCCATCGGGCGCAGGGGTGTGGGATGGGCTAGGTGGGATACCGGTCGGTAGGTTGTACAGTGTTTGATAGAAATCTCTGAATGTTTGTGATATCTTGGAGGGCTCATTAAGCATTTCTCCAGAAGGGGCCCAAATATGAGGTATAAATGTGGAAGGCGTGTTTGGATGGAGGGTACGGGCCAACGGCCTACCACATTTATCTCGAAATTGGTACTGATGTAAAGCAAGTCTGTCCACATAAGTACGAGCTGAGGCCTCGTATAGGTCCCTGAGTTGGGATCGGGCCAGTGAGGCCTCTGTCAAAGTCACCAGCGTAGGGGCTCGTTTATGCTGGGTCTCAAGGTCCCGAAGCTTTTGTGTTGCTGAGGTTATTGCAGCTGAACGAGTCTTTTTCAAGCGGGTTCCCACCTGAATGAAGAGTCCTCGCAGAACAGCTTTAAGCGCCTCCCATTGGAAGGGTAGCGAGGTGGTGTCTGTGGCATGATCTAGCAAGAAATTAGAGATAGTTTCCGAGACCTTGTGGGAACACTCAGGGTTCGTGAGGAGGGAATCATTCATCCTCCATGTCCATTCCCTCACCGGTGTGGAAGGGATAGATAATGTCAGATATATAGGCGAGTGGTCAGACCAGACCATTGAGTCTATGTCACATTCAGGTGACCAATCTAAGCAGCTATGGTCAAGAAGGAAGTAGTCGATACGACTATAGGAGTGATGGACCTGTGAGAAATGGGTATAATTCCGATTTGTTGGAAACAGAACCCACCAGATGTCGATTAGACAGAGGTCGTATATAGCCCGTTTAAAAGCCCTCAACTTAGTAAAGGAGATGGATGAGCGAGAGGTGGACGAGTCTAAGAGTGGGTCTCGGGGGGCATTAAAATCCCCGCCTATAATTAGTTTACCTTTCGCAAATTCTGACAAGAGCTTCAGGTATCGCAGAGCAGTCGAGATTTGGTTAGTGTTTGGTAGGTAGAGGTTGGCTATAGTAAATTTGGTGCCCCATAGGGAGAACTTTACGAACACATACCTTCCCTGAGGATCCGACAGCTGGTCTATCAGATCAATCAGGAGCGTTTTGTGGAAGGCAATAGAAATGCCTTTAGTTTTCTGAGAGGGGTTTGTACTGTGGAACCATCTGTTAAAGTACCTGTTGGAGCAGGAAGGGGTGGAGTTTGTGTGGAAATGTGTTTCCTGTAACAGTAATACGTTGACCTGCTGTTTATGCATGTGGTAAAGGATTTGTCCTCTCTTGGATGCAATATTGAGGTCATTTACATTGTACGAGCAACACTTCAAGCGAGGACGAGATAGTACTGTGTGAGCCATAGTGGAATGCAGATAAGAAAATCAAGTTATAGACAGTGGGGGGGGGGGGAGTAGGAGAAGGAAAGGGGGAACTTATAAGGTAGCAGAAAGTGTACTAGTACAAAACTAAAAAAGGAAAAGAAAATGGAAAAAAAAGGGGAAAGAGGGCTCCTAGGCAAGGAGCCTGGTAAATCTAAGGGGTCCACGAGAACGGGACACCACGTGAAAGTTCACGTAAATGAGCACTATTCGTGCCCGGCCTATTGAGGGTGAAGGGTCGAAGCGGAGAACCTGAGCCATGATAAATAAATAAATAAAGTCGCGCTATGGAAAAAACCAGATCTCCACTGTGATAAAAATGTAAAAAAGGGGAATATTAGTGAAGGAGAAAAAAAAGAGCCCTCACTTCCTTAGTAAGGAGGGGAGGGAAATAAGAAGTGTAAATTATAAGGCTGTGGCGCTAAACCCTTTAAGTGAAGTGATGAATTAACCTATCATCCAAACCTGGTGTTTGTTATTTAAAAGATTTTCTGTGATCAAATGTGGAGTTAATTGTCGTGTTCCATCATAATTAAAATTAAAATTAAAATTAAAGTTGAAACCAAAGTGGGTATTAAATTATCTTATACGTGTCAGCCTATTATAGGTAAATGCTAAAAACATGTAAACTTTCAGTTAAGTGTGCAAAAATGTTGAAGTTGTTGCTTATGTTCAGCGATGTGCTAATTTGAAGTAGACTGTGCAAACATGTGCAAAGAAATGTGCAAAAAATTAATGTGCAAAAAACAACTACCGATCAAGACAGCTAAGGGTCATAAATAATTCAACCAGTAATCGTATAATGACGCAACATATATACAGAAGCAACTAAGGATCAGAAGTATTTTCAGCCAATAATCGCATGAAGACGCATTTATGTCCAATATAAGTCCAAAAATAAAATATTTGGCTTAATAATACTGCCTCTGCAGATTGTTGTTTGTTATTGGTGCATAGAATCAATAGGGAATAATTGGTTCACTCGTGCAAATGGTGTAGGTTTTCAATAAGAGAACTTCATCCCCGGTGCGCCACTCAGTGCTATAATATGTGAATGCTCTCACCAGAGTTAATGCCCCACAATGGGGCTGGATGGACCTTCACAATGTAAGCCACTGTGCCGCTCTCTGGCTGTTGCTGGTGCACTGGGTGAAGCTTCGTTGTTCCGTCCGTATGGTATCCAACGTTAATTATATATGAGGAAAGACATATCCATAGCGTAATACAGTCTTAATCAGATCGTTAGTTTATTGATATTAAAATGTACTCACATTTGACATTAAAAGCATATGCGTGTAGAGAAAACTCAGCCGTTCGTCTCAAACGAGTGCACACAACGTGGCCACGCCCTACGCGTTTCGTCACTACGACGTCCTCTGGACCTGAGCCATGAGCCCAGCAGCACGACAGGCATGTAAAACTTTACTGAGTCACATTAGTATAACAAGATATTAATACAGAACACACATCAAATCCTCAACGAAGGGGGAGACGGTCCGCATGGGCAAATAGCTCCACACCAGTCCAGTCTCCCCCCTCCGCAGAGGAGACAACAGTCCATGAGACACCTCACGGGAAGGGAGCAAACATTGTCAACTTATGTTTCCACATACTCCAACGCCAGAGATCAATCCGTGTAATACTACAGAGAGCGCATTAGGGTGAAACTACCCGGTGTGTAAGAAACCGTGAGTATATAACTAAGGAAGCCCACGTGGATAGCGGCAAGGGACCGTGGACCCAACCGGTCCATCAGCCGCCCCTCCACCCATATCCAGGTGGGCCATTACCGCTAAACATCTAGAGAGTAGACCTGTACATTAAAGTAGATTAGGGTCAAGGTGACCGGAAGTTGAGGCGAATGGACGCTTAGGCTGTTCGCTCTCCAACCAGCCTAGCTACAACGGCGCATAGAGGGACAATCCACCGCCATCCGATGGGTAGATCGAGGGCTACCCGATCTGCCTCCTCCAGGGGACCCTCCGCGGCCCCTCCGGGTCCTGTGGCAGGCCTTCGGGCGTTCTTTCCCCCCACGGATCTCCCGGCCGGCGGGCCTCTCAAGATGGCGCCGGCCGCAGCTGCGGAGACATCCCGGGCCTCATCCCCGGCACCCAGCATGCAGATTGCCCGCCCTACGGGTCCCGAGGAAGCCAGGACGCCACCCGGTTCCAGCGGTACTGTCCGGCCATCGGGAGGGGTGAGTGCACGTTCGCCCCCGGCCCCGTCCCGTGCCGCCGGACTAGGCCTGAAGCCTGCCACGCCACCATCGGAGCCCAGCAGACGCATGTCCGGCCCCCCGCAGGCCTCGGGGCAAGGTACGGCCGCCAGGGACCAGATACTTCATCGATGGGGCCAGGAGCCCCCTGCACACTCTGCTGCGAGCCGGACCCTGGACAATGGGGGTGGATGGGGGGACGCAGGAGGCTGCATGGAGCCCGGAAGGCCCCGGACTCCCTTGGGCAGCAGATCCCCTCCCCCCCCGACCGGCACACAGTGCTCACTGGCACTACCCCGGCTGCTCAGGGCGTTGTCTGATCCCCTCCTCTCCACAGGCTCGGTGGGGTCCCCCCCATCCCTGGATGACAATGACTTTCCTGCCCTCCCTCCACCAAGGGAACCGCTGTCCCACTCACATCAGGGGCGCGGGGGAGTGGGGGGGGCCCGCTTAAGCCCGGAGGCACGATCACCTCCACCCAAGTCTCAGAGGCTGGCCTCGTCATGGGCCCTCGGCCCGCAACGTCCCCGCAGGGGCTCCCTGACACCCACTGGCTGTGCCACGGAGTGTGGGGAGGAAGACCGGAGCTGTCCGGCCCCCTTGCCTGTCTGGGAGGGGGTGTGGGGTCTGCCTGCCGAACCTGTCCCTACTACGCGGGCGAGTTTCGGGCCTGCACCGCCGCCCCATCAGCAACCAGCCGGAGGCGACGTGGGAGGCTCATCCCAGCCGCCCATTCTTCCGCATTGGCAACATTACCTACAAGCAATCCCTACCAAAGAAGATTTTAAGCAATTGATAGAAGATGTCAAGTCTACCTGTAGAGCGGAAATACAAATGCTACACACCGGTCTCAGGCACCTGGCCGACCGGGTGGAGATGGCTGAGGAGGAGATTCAAGAGACAAAGATAGCGATTCACCAGACCCAAACGCAGGGGGCCGACAACCGCGTGCTCCTGAGAGATATGCAACGCCATGTGGAAGACTTGGATAACAGGGGGCGCAGGCACAACATAACAGTGAGGGGGATACCGGAGGCGGAAGGCCCGGAAGATCTACAATTTATTCTGCAGGAAATATTTAATGAACTGCTTGGGGAACCCCCTACCAAGTTTATTGAGATGGACAGAGCGCACCGGGCCTTGCGCCCCAAAAACGCAACATCTAGTCCCAGGGACATTATTTGCAGACTCACCTCGTTCCATCTCAAGGAGGACATAATGAGACAGGCACGCCTGGCTCGGGAGGTGACCTTCCGGAATACGCCAGTTCAACTCTTTCCGGACCTCTCTTGGCTCACGCTACAGAAACGCAGAATTCTCCAACCGCTCCTCCGCACCCTCCAAGAAGCTGCCATCCCTTACCGTTGGGGATTCCCATTTTCTCTCACGGCTAAACATCAAGGCAAGACGGCCTCCTTGCGGTTCCCTGAAGACCTCCGCGCCTTCTGTGAAGATCTGGGCGTCCGCCCGCCCCAGCTGCCGGACTGGGACCTAGTGGCTACTCAGCCTGCTCCCCCGACATTGTGGCAGAAGGTCCCCTCCCGCCAACGGCCTCGAAACAGGGAAGCACCGAAAAAATCTGCTCGTCAAGGACATGGCTGAAAGATGGTGCAGTAACTCTTTTTTCATAATTTTTTCCCCCCTTTTTTGATCATTCCGTTTGCCCGTGTGGCGAAAGGGAATAAGGCCCGTTTTGTTTGTTGGTTGGCCTTTTGACCGTTGTCTGGACAGTACGTTCCTGCCCGTATGCACTGTCCCCTGAGTTCACTTCCTGTCCCTCTTGGTGCCCTTTTATTGATGTGTCACAATTAGGCTGGTACGAATTGGAGACCCGAGTTAGTGGGTTCCCTGGTACTTTTGAGTCACCCCTCCCTCCCCCGGATGCGTGGGCAATGTATCCGGGACTCTAGGAGATGTCTGGCGATTGGTATCGCGTTTGCATCTCCCCTGCTCCCCCCCGTTTTTACCCGTCCACTTCATTTGCAGAGTCAGACGGGGGGAGCTGGACTCCCAGGCGGCCGCCGGGCCCGACCTTCGGGTTCGGGTTCTGGTGGCCCCCTGGGAATCCGACCAGACCTGAGCGCCATGCCTGTTCATGGTCTTAAGTGGTTGTCCGCTTGGTTGTATTACAGTTACCTGCTTAATATGTGTTCTTTTGTTTGCTGCTCTAACCTTTTTTTCTTTTCTCTTTCTCTATCTCTCTTCCTCCCCTCCCCCTCCCTACCCTTTCACCGTGTGGGAATCTGCGGCTGTCAAGCGGTATCCTGTCGGACCCTTCTACTGGAACGAGTATGCTCCTGGCTCCTGGCGGTCGTCAAGAGCGGCGGTGACCGGATAAGAACTAGCTTCCACATCCCCTCCCCCTCCGACATGACTGATGGCTAAAATTTTGTCTTTAAATGTTCACGGCTTAAACTCAAACAAGAAGCGGCATCTGGCACTGAGGGAATTTCGGCAGTCAGGTGCTGACATAGTCCTGGTTCAGGAAACACATTTCGATAAGGGAGGTTCTTTTGCTTTTGCCTCTAGATACTTCCCTCTTGCTTATCTATCTTCAGGGTCTCATAAGAGAGCGGGCGTGGCTATCCTGATACGTCAAGGGGTCCCATTTGCCTACCTTGATCACTACAGTGACCCCGGGGGTGGATTCCTGATACTTAAAGGCACATGGAGATCCCATCCGATCACCCTGTGTTCCCTTTACGCCCCGAATACTCATCAACACAGCTTTCTCTCTAAACTATTCCTGCGATTATTTAAATCGGACCACGGTTATTTAGTGGTGGGGGGTGACTTTAATTTGGCCCATTCAGCTACAGTGGACCGCTTGGCGGCGGCGCCCCGGCCGCCCTCGGCTAAAGCACTTAGAGACTCCAAACTTTTTCGCCAACTGACCCGGCGATATGCTCTGTTCGACGCCTGGCGTGCCCTCCATCCGGTAGACCGGCAATATACCTTTTTTTCGGCCCCTCACCAACTGCATACCCGTATAGATTATTTTTTCACTAACAACGTTACATTGAGGAAGGTCCGGAGTGCCCGGGTCCTGCCAATTTCTTGGTCGGATCATGCCCCGATACTACTAACACTGGACCTCGGTGCCCCGGTGACTAGGCCCTATAATTGGAAGCTGAACACTTTCCTCTTGCAACACTCTCCTTCCCAAGCAGAACTGGTCTCGACCTTGAAATATTATTTTGCTGAAAATGCAACACCCGATGTATCCCTCCCCACGCTGTGGGAGGCTCACAAAGCGGTCATCCGCGGTAAGTGTATGGCTCTTTCTTCTGCAATGAAGAAAGATGTCGAGGCCACTAAGCTGCGAACGGAAGGGGAGCTCGGGCAATTGGAACGGGCTATGCAAGCCTCCCCCTCATTGCGCATCCTCCGCAAGATAACGAAGCTCCGCATGGTGCTCCGGGATCTGGCACTTCGCCGGGTGGAGAAGACCCTCCTGAGGATTAGGCAGACATTTTATGACAGGGGCAACAAAGCGCACTCTCTTTTAGCGAGGAAACTTAGAGATAAACACCTCCAGTCCACCCCACATCAGATTAAGACTAAGGCCAATGTTGTGGTCTCCCACCCTAAGGAGGTGGTTGACACATTTGCAAGCTTCTACGAGGAGCTGTACAACAGCCGTGACATCCCTAGTGATCCCTTGCCAGCTGAGCTCACCCAACGCATGAACCACTATCTAACAGACAGCGGGATCCCCTGCCTTCGAGCCCAGGACCTAGCCTCCTTGAACAAACCCATTTCAGAGGAGGAGATAGAATTGACCATCAAGTCGTTGCCAGCTCGTAAATCTCCGGGCCCAGATGGCCTGCCCTATGAATATTATAAATCGTTCCTGCCCCTATTGCTCCCGTACATGAGCAGACTATTTAATGCGTTCCTGCAGCATACCCCGGTCCCTCCGGATATGCAGCGCTCCTTTCTTACTCTGATTCCTAAACCGGATAAGGACCCCATCCTATGTGCCAATTACAGGCCTATTGCGCTCTTGAATGCGGACCTAAAAATCTTTACAAAACTTCTGTCCCTGCGGCTCAATGAGGTCCTCCCCTCCCTCGTACATAAAGATCAGGTGGGGTTTGTCCCCCTTCGTCAGGCAGGTGATAACACCAGGAAGGTTATAGATTTGGTCGACGTGGCGAATAGGGGGGGCGTCCCGTCTCTACTCCTGAGTCTGGATGCGGAAAAAGCCTTTGATAGACTGGGGTGGCCCTTCCCGTTCGCCACGCTGACACACATGGGGATGAGGGGACCATTCCTGCAGGCTATGCGGCACCTTTACTCTACTCCGACCTCGCAAGTTAAGACCCCCTTTGCTACCTCCTCGACCTTCTCTGTTTCTAATGGCACACGCCAGGGATGCCCCCTCTCGCCCTTATTGTTTGCTCTATGCGTGGAACCCCTGGCGGCATCCATTAGGCGGAACCAGGACATTAGGGGCATCCCGGTCAGAGATAGGGAATTCAAGGTTTCGCTGTTTGCGGACGATGTGATCCTTACCCTGACCCAGCCTCTGGTTTCCCTGCCCAACTTACACAAAGAGCTCGATCGCTACAGTGCCCTATCGGGTTATAAAATCAATGCCTCAAAATCAGAAGCTCTCCCAGTAAACATCCCACCCCTGGAGGTGGATCGTCTGCGATCTGCTTTCCCATACCATTGGAAAACCTCCTCATTGAAATATCTGGGGATACATATTACCCCGACATTTCCTTCCCTATACCAGGCAAACTTCCCGCCCCTGTATGGCACCATCAGGCAACTGCTTTCCCGGTGGCGGAAACATCAGCTTTCCCTTTTTGGTAGGATAGCGTCAGTGAAAATGACGATCCTTCCGAAACTCCTTTACCTCTTCCAGACCCTTCCTATCCCCATACCTTACCATCATCTGAAAAAATTGCAGGCGGACCTCCTCAATTTTGTGTGGAACTACAAACGCCATAGAATCCCCTGTTCTGTCATGACTGCTTCCCGCTCAGGCGGGGGTCTGGCGTTTCCGGACCTCATTAAATACTATCAAGCAGCCCAGCTCCGCGCAGTGGCCTCCTGGTTTACCCAGCGGTCATACAATAGATGGACGGAAATTGAGAAACTCTGGTTGGCCCCGGCGCATCCTAATAGCATGCTCTGGAGCGCGGCAGCTTCGATCCCTCGGGCCCAACTGTTGGGGACTATGTCACATCTGCAGGGCCTATGGCGTAAGCTCTCTAAAGTCCACGAGCTATCCTCGGCTGGGTCGCTCCTGACGTCCTTTCTATATCATCCTAAAGTGCCAGATAGCCTGACATATCCGATGTCGCATCCGTGGTCGTCCCGGAATCTTTTCCATCTGGGAAACCTGGTGGATCCTAGGTCGCGGAGGCTGTTGTCTTATGCCGACCTTCAATCTAAATTTGATCTCCCACGACAGAGTTTTTATAGTTATTTACAGATACGACATTACGCCCAGACCATATCTTCTGACCTGCGCTTTTCTCCTCCCTCCGCATTTGAGACTGTGATCCTAGCGGGCTTGGCCCAAAGGGGATTGATATCAACCATCTATAAAATAATCAACGCTCCCCCTAAAGCTTCGAAAGGCAACCATACCTATATGCATAAGTGGGAGGAGGCGTTGGGTGAGGAGATTACGGAGGAGCAATGGCAGTTGATATGGTCCCAGGCCTCGAAAAGCTCTATGTGCACACTGTACCGGGAGAATGCATATAAAATTTTATTTTTTTGGTATATGACCCCGGACTTTTTACACGCCATCTATCCCGCTTCATCCGACAGATGCTGGAGATGCCAGGCCCACAGGGGAACACTGTTCCACATTTACTGGCGGTGCCCCCTCGTGGTTCCCTTCTGGGAAGAGGTCCAGCGCCTCTTGACCACTGTACTAGATCAGCAAGTGACACTAGACCCTAAGACTTTCCTGTTGGGCATCCCCTTTCCCAAATTGACAAAGTCCCGAAAGAAACTGTCGAGACATATCCTGACAGTGGCGAGGTGTCTCATTGCCCTGCATTGGAAAAAAGTACAGCCTCCCACCCAGGACGCGCTCCATACTAGAATCAGAGACGTGGAATTGATGGAGAGGATGACCGCCAGGATGCAGGACCGGATAGAGGCTCATGACGTGGTTTGGAGCCCATGGAAACTTCGGGAGGACCAGCTGTGATTCGCTGCCGAGACCGCACACGGTGCTTACCCCCCCCCTTCCCTCACCCACCCTCCCCCCTATCTCTTGTCCCCCTTCTGTTTCCTTAATGTCCTGTCTCCTTTTTCTTCTCCCTTCTATTGCCTAACCCTTTGCTTTTGATCTCCCCCATGTTCTTTTTTTTCACTTCACTTCTATCTCCTTTTCCTTTCCTTCTTGCCTCTTTTACCTCTTTTGTTTTAGTTTCCTAGTGCTTCATGGTTCCTTTAAGAAGAAGCTTTGATAACAGCAACTAAAGGGAACAATCTGAAATGTTTGTAGCTCTAAGCATATAGATATTGGGATCTCTCGCTGGCTAATGTGACGGTTGGCGCCATACTCCTGTACCCAGTGCTGGCCCGGTTGATCGGGGGGGAGTCTATTTGGCCAGGTCTATGCCTGCTCCAGAGGGCTCCCTGTGGATCGAAGGGCGGAAGGTCCCATAGTATGCTCATTTTCTTTCTTGTGGAACTATTCGGATGTAATGCGACATGATGTGTAATGCATTGTTGGAAACAATAAAAAGTTATTTGATAAAAAGTAGATTAGGAACTCAACATTTACATAACTAGATCAAGCATGAGCAACCCACTGTTCCATTGCCTCTCCCGAACCCCAGCCAGTCACAATACACTAGCAAAGGGCAGGGAGAAGGTCCATCAATTAAGTGCACCAGCTGTATTGAGGTATTTAGTATGCGGTCTACCACCCCATCTCCCATCATGGCATAACCAACAGAGTATATGGAGAAACAAGTAAGATGAAAGGAGGGGAGGCAAGGGATAGGTATAATACTGAGATGGCACTAGTCATACAATGAGCATCAAAATAGGTCCAAAAGGTTTCTTGAAGTTACTTTAATCTTCCGGAGAGGTAGGGTGACGTGGTCCAGGATCAACAGAGTGCGATGCATACCTCGGATGTCTGCAGCGTTGTGGGAGAGGATCACATATTTGTACCCTAGCGCGGTCGTCTGGGGGGTCCAGCCAGTTAGGTACATCAGTTGGATCTTGCTCCAAAAAGCTGAGAAAGGCTGGAAGTTGATCTGGATCAGAGAGGACAAATTTATACTTGGCCCTGGTCACCTTGATGCTGAAGGGGTGCCCCCAAGTGTAGGTTGCTCCGGCTTGGCGTATCAGGTCTAGCAGTGGGCGGACCATTCGGCGCATGTGGAGAGTGTTGCGAGAAAGGTCTGGGTATAGGTGGATAGTTGAACCGTCAAAGTCCACAGGACCCAAACGCCACGCTTTGCGCATAATTTCTTCTTTAAGGGTGAAATAGTGGACCCTGTATAGGACGTCACGTGGGCGGTCACTATGTTCCCTTCTGGGCCCCCCCACTCTGTGCACCCGGTCTATCTCAATAGGGGACATAGTCTCTCTTCCCAGGACTAGGTTGAGGATGGCAGTGACAGATGGTTTCAAGTCCGTACCCGCCGTGGCTTCCGGTATGCCTTGTAGTCGTATATTATTCCTGCAGCTCCTATTCTCCCCGTCTTCTATGTACAGTTGATGTTGACGTATACGGTGCAAGTATTCTTTGGAGGCCCGCTCAAGAGACCTGATGCGGGCAGCATGGTCAGATTGAGTATCAGTTAGGGTAGAGATTGCGGTCTGATTGGTAGAGACCTGCTGTTGGATGGCCTGAAGGTCCTTGTGGAGTGAGGACTCCATTTTGACTGCCCAGAATTCAAACTCCGCTCGGAAGGCCGCTAGAAGAGTCGAGGCTTCAGACCTAGGTAATTCTCCTGATGTTGGAGGGGCCACAGCTCCAGGGCCTGCCCCTGGAAGAGGGACAACTGTGGTGCCGGATCTGGACGCTATACTTGGAAGGACCGAGTGCTGGGTCAGGGGGTCATCTGATTCCTCGCCGCTGTCCGTTGTCGGCTGAGTAGGAGGAGGAGGTTTGCTCTTCCCTGGATTACGCGCTGGTGCCATCTTGTCTCTGGGAGTGCGGGGATCAGACTGAGATGTACAGTGCAGGTATCGCTGGATTGTACACTGTTGGAGATCCACTGACTCAGTAGATCGAGAGCTGTGCGTGAACATGCTGTTCAGGTATGTGCAATGTCTGAGGTATAGCTTGTCCGCTACGGGCGATCACGGGACTCAGCTGGACATTTCTTTAGCCAGACATGGTCGTTCCGTGTCTCTGCGGAGTTGAACGGACGGAGACCCCAGGTGGGCACTATCTGATTGAGCTGCTTTGGTGGCTGTGTATGTAGAGATCCAGGTTCGTAAGGATGAGGGAGCTCAGGAGTGTGGGTGCATACAGCAGCCTGGGTGAACCAAGATGGTCACCTTCCTGTGTTTCTGGATCCGTAGCAGCAGCCTATGTAATAAGGGGGGGTTGGTCCTCGAGGATATCCCCGTCTAATTCTGCAGGCGCCCGGCCAGGATTTCCAGGGGGTCAGTGAGTCTAAAATGGGGCCCAGAAGACACGGAGGTGTAGCAAGATGGCCGCCCCTCTAATTCTCTGAAGCCAGGGCCTCGACTGCAAATGCAGCCAGATAAAAGTACATGCCCCCTTAATAACCCCTTTAGGGGTCTCTGGTGGTCTGGCTAGAGTGTTCCTGAGGGTGGATGGGGACGGATTGAGCCCAGAGAAAACAGAGAGGCCTCCGGGTGTACCAAGATGGCCGCCGTCACTTACCAGGACCGTTTTGGATGATCCCAGGGCCACTGAGGGAGGACTTCGGGCTCTAGATGGCAGGCTGGATGTTCCCGGCAACCCGCAGGTGGTAGAAACTGCCGCTGGGCTTTGTAGTCCACCGGAGCTCGGCCTCCGGGTGGAGCAAGATGGCCGCTGCTCCATGTTGCAGGCCGAAGCCTCGCACTGTCCTGCTGGGCGGCCGGAGCTCTGCGAACGGCGCACCCGCGCTAGAGGTATGCCCCAGCTCCTCCTGGTATGCCCAGGGCCTCCGGTGGGGTCCGTTCCGCTCCGGTGGATGGGAAGGCTCTGGGTGTGCGCTCTAGTAGCGGAGCTCACCCCAGGCACGTCCACTCAGGTCTCCGCTCGGCCACGCCCCCCCCCCCATAGGCTTTAGTTTTAAGTTGTTGGCATTGACTTATTTTTTTTTTTTTATTCTTTTATTAGGTATAAGTAGAGTAACATAAATATAACAGTCAACCATACAGCATGACCCAGGGTCACAATTACATGGTAACAAAAAATAGGCAGTCAAATAACTCTGGGTTCTCAGAGGGGAGTCATACAGTTTCATGCAGAAAAGAGAGAAACCCCACCTCCGACACGTGGTACAGTATAACTAGTGCAGCTCCGTTCGGACAAATGTAATCATGGAGAACAACTGGGACCACAGCGAGCCAGCTTATCATGACCTATGTGAACCAGAGTAAAAGATGGGCCAGTCGTGTCCAGGGTTCTTCTGGGCCTCGAAGGCTAGTAAGGAGACAAGGCATAGTCAAAAGGGAGGACGGGGGGAGAAGAGAGTGCAAAGACGGAGAGAGAGGAGGGGGGTGGCAGCGGGGAAAAAAAGAAAAATAAAGACAAGAAGGGAGGGGGGGGAATGCCACCCAGGGCAGACATGGCCTACGTAGGTAAAGGTTAGATGTTCAGTCGTTTTCTGGGACGGGGGCGCTGCTCACCTCCCGAACGTAGTCTCGATTACCAGTAAAATACCTCCAGGGCCTCCATGTAACACTAAATGCCTCTTCAGTGTTGTGAAGGGTGGCGGTCAATTCTTCCATCCGGAGAATATGATTGACTTTGGAATACCACAGCACCTTGGATGGGGGCTGAGGCTGCCTCCACAGTGCGGGAATGCAGGCCTTCAGGAGTTGCATCGTGAGGGTTTTTTTGTATTTTCGAACAGGCTGTTCGGTCAAGTGTAGAAGGCACGCTGCTGGGAACCCAAAAGTTCCTCAAGGCCGGGCATGCCCAGAAAAGGTGTCCCATGGTCCCCGTATCTGAATTGCACCTCCAACAAACATCCGGGATCGATCTATTCATTTTATTCAGAAGGTATGGGACTCTATACCAGCGTGAGACTATCTTGTATCCTGATTCTTGATATTGGTTTGCGATGGAAGCTTTATGTACTAAGGTCAGGATCTTCCCTATCTGTTGTGGGGTAAATGTGATGCCTAAGTCCCTCTCCCATTTGTGGATAAATGGTGGGGTCGACTCCTCCTCCTGACTATTAAATAGGTTGTACAGGAGGGAGAGGGTGTGTCGCACAGGTTCCCTTTTGTGACAGATGGATTCATAGGGCGTCAGGTCTCTAGGAGTGTAGGGGGCCTGTTGTATGGCCAGAAGAAAGTGACGAAGTTGATAAGCACTAAACAAGTCAAGCGGAGGGTCAGAAAGCTCGGCGACAGTTTGCGTGGTCGGGAGCCCTCCCGAGGGCAACACCTCTCCCAGACGCTGTTTCCGCACCACTGTCAACTGTCGCAGTTTCTTTTTGGTACATCCCGGTGGAAAGTCTGGATTACCTATAACCGGAGTCTTTGGTGACGGCAGGGGAGCAATGTGTGTGCAGCAGAACAACCTCCGCACAACAGCCAACGTAGCTCCCACTACGGGGTGATCTCTGAGGTCTTTTGGTAGGGAGGACAGGAGCCACGGGGAGGTCAATAGGGGAATGGACCCATACTCAATCTCCATCTCCACCCACTGTTTGTGTGGGCCATTACAATGCCAATCAACGACTCTCGCTAGCAGAGTCGCTCTGTAGTATTGTCTCAGATCTGGGAGACCCAGACCCCCCTTGTCCTTTGGTCTGGCAAGCAATTGCAAACGGGCTCTGGGTGGTTTGCCCAAATAAAGACCTGGAGCAGCATCTGCAGTTGTCTGAAAAAAAATTGGGGGTAACTGGATCGGTAATGTCTGGAACAAGTATAAGATCCGCGGGAGGGCCGTCATTTTGAATGCACTACAGCGCCCGAACCAGGTCAGTGTTAAAGCATGCCAGTTTCCCAAATCAGATTTCTGTCTATTCAGGAGAGGGACAAAATTAAGAGGGTACAATTGCGCCAAATCCGCTGCGATGTCAACGCCCAGGTAACGTATAGATTTTTCAGCTCAGTAGAGTGGAAAAGCGGAGCGGAGCCTCTTGACCTCACCATCCGGGACCGATATATTCAATACAGCCGACTTGGCGCAATTGATTTTATAGTTTGATAGGCTGCCGTATTGCCGGAGAGCCGCGAGTATATTGGGAAGCGCAATGTGTGGATTGGAGACAAAAAAAATTAGATTGTCAGCGTACGCCTCAATTTTGTGGTGTGTCGAGGGTTTGGATATGCCAGTAATATTCGGGTCATTCCGAACGTGACACATAAGTGGTTCCAGTGTCAGAATAAAAATTAGGGGGAGACAGAGGGCACCCCTGCCTCGTCCCATTAGTGATGGGGAAAGAGTCCAAGCACCACTCGTTCACCCGTACCGCTGCCGACAGCGTAGAGTAAAGCGACATTACCCAGCTCATCATGTTGGGGCCAAGACCTATATGTTCCAGGGTGGCCTGCATAAAGTGCCAGGCCACCCTGTCAAAGGCCTTCTCCGCGTCTGTTGACAACATAAGCAAGGGCCTTCCCTGTACATGCGCTGCATGGATTAAATTGAGGACTCGGGCCATATTGTCTCTAGCTTCCGACTTATTTTTTATTTTTTTTCTTGTTTCCAAAGGTGACCATCTTGGCGTTTGTCAAGGGGGTTGAAAGTGCCTGAAGAGATTGCCTACGGGCACATCACCCTGAAAGCACCCAATCTCGTTTGATGTTGGAGGCTAAGAAGAGTCGGGCCTTGTTAGTACCTGGATGGGAGACCGCCTGGGAATACCAGGTGTCGTAGACTTCTTTTTATGTTGTTGGCGTTGACCTGTTTTTTTTTCGCTTGTTTCCCAAAGTGACCATCTTGGTGTTTGTCAAGAGGGTTGAGAGTGCCTGAAGAGATTGCCTATGGCCACATCACTCTGAAAGCACCCAATCTCGTCTGATCTTGGAGGCTAAGAAGAGTCGGGCCTGGTTAGTACCTGGATGGGAGACCACCTGGGAATACCAGTTATTGTAGGCTTCTTTTTATGTTGTTGGCATTGATTCGTTTTTTTTTTTTCGCTTGTTTCCCAAGGTGACCATCTTGGCATTTGTCAAGAGGGTTGAGAGTGCCCAAAGAGATCGCTTACAGCAGCATCACCCTGAAAGAGCCCTATCTCTTCTCTTCTCTGACGCTAAGAAGGGTTGGGCCTAGTTAGTACCTGGATGGGAGATGGCGTTGGAATACCAGGTGCCGTATTCTTCTTTTTATGTTGTTGAGATTGACCTGTTTTTTTTTTTCGCTTGTATCTCAAGGTGACTATCTTGGAATTTGTCAAGGGGGTTGAAAGTGCCTGAAGAGATTGCCTACGGGCACATCACCCTGAAAGAGCCCTATCTCTTCTCTTCTCTGAGGCTAAGAAGGGTTGGGCCTAGTTAGTATCTGGATTGGAGACCACCTGGGAATACTAGGTGCTGTAGGCTTCTTTGTATGTTGTTGGCCTTGACCTGTTTTTTTTTTCACTTTTTTCCCAAGGTGACCATCTTGGCGTTTGTCAAGAGGGTTGAGAGTGCCGGAAGAGATCACCTATGGCCCCATCACCCTGAAAGCGCCCAATCTCGTCTGATCTCAGAGGCTAAACAGTGTCGGGCCTGGTTAGTACCTGGATGGGAGACCGCCTGGGAATACCAGGTGCCATAGGCTTCTTTTTATGTTGTTGGCTTTGACCTTTTTTTTTTGCTTGTTTCTCAAGGCGACCATCTTGGCGTTTGTCAAGAGGGTTGGGCGTGTCTTGAAGAGAACGCTTACAGCCACATCACCCTGAAAGCACCCGATCTCATCTGATTTCAGAGGCTAAGCAGCGTCAGGCCTGGTTAGTACCTGGATGGGAGACTGTCTGGGAAGACCAGGTGCCATAGAAGGATCTGGCCTGGTTAGTGTCTTGATTGGGAGATCGCTTGGGAATACCGGATGCCGTAGGTTTCTTTTTATGTTGTTGGCTTTGACCTGTTTTTTTTTAGCTGGTTTCCCAAGGTGACCATCTTGGCATTTGTCAAGAGGGTTGAGAGTGCCTAAAGAGATCGCTTACAGCCGCATCACCATGAAAGCACCCTATCTCTTCTGATCTCTGAGGCTAAGAAGGGTTGGGCCTAGTTAGTACTTGTATGGGAGACGGCCTTGGAATCCCAGGTGCCGTATTCTTCTTTTTATGTTGTTGGCGTTGACTTGTTTTTTTTTCGCTTGTTTCAAAGGGTGACTATCTTGGCATTTTTCAAGAGGGATGAGAGTGCCCAAAGAGATTGCCTATGGGCACATCACCCTGAAAGTGCCCAATCTCCTCTGATCTCAGAGGCTAGAAAGGGTCCCGCCTTGTTAATACCTGGATGGGAGACCGCCTGGGAATACTAGGTGCTGTAGGCTTCTCTTAATGTTGTTAGCGTTGACTTGTTTTTTTTGTTTGTTTCCCAAGGTGACCATCTTGGCGTTTGTCAAGAGGGTTGAGCGTGCCTGAAAAAATCTACTATGGCCGCATCACCCTGAAAGAGCCCAATCTCATTTGGTCTCAGAGGCTAAGCAGGGTTGGGACCTGGTTAGTACCTGGATGAGAGACTGCCTGGGATTTCTCAATGCCATAGGCTTTTTTGTTAAGTTCTTAGCATTGACTTTTTTTTTTTTTGCTTGTTTCCCAAGGTGACCATCTTGGCGTTTGTCAAGAGGGTTGAAAGTGCCTGAAGAGATTGCCTACGGGCACATCACCCTGAAAGCACCCAATCTCGTTTGATGTTGTCGGCTAAGAAGAGTCGGGCCTTGTTAGTACCTGGATGGGAGACCGCCTTTGAATACCAGGTGTCGTAGGCTTCTTTTTATGTTGTTGGCGTTGACCTGTTTTTTTTTTCCGCTTGTTTCCCAAGGTGACCATCTTGGTGTTTGTCAAGAGGGTTGAGAGTGCCTGAAGAGATTGCCTATGGCCACATCACTCTGAAAACACCCAATCTCGTCTGATCTTGGAGGCTAAGAAGAGTCAGACCTGCTTAGTACCTGGATGGGAGACCACCTGGGAATACCAGTTATTGTAGGCTTCTTTTTATGTTGTTGGTGTTGATTCGTTTTTTATTTTTCGCTTGTTTCCCAAGGTAACCATCTTGGCATTTGTCAAGAGGGTTGAGAGTGCCCAAAGAGTTCGCTTACAGCAGCATCACCCTGAAAGAGCCCTATCTTTTCTTATCTCTGAGGCTAAGAAGGGTTGGGCCTATTTAGTCCCTGGATGGGAGATGGCTTTGGAATACCAGCTTCTTTTTATGTTGTTGACATTGACCTGTTTTTTTTTTCGCTTGTTTCCAAAGGTGACTATCTTGGCATTTGTCAAGAGGGTTGAGAGTGCCCAAAGGGATTGCCTATGGGCACATCAGCCTGAAAGCGCACGATCTCCTCTGATCTCAGAGGCTTAACAGGGTCGGGCCTTGCTAGTACCTGGATTGGAGACCACCTGGGAATACTAGGTGCTGTAGGCTTCTTTTTATGTTGTTGGCGTTGACTTGTTTTTTTTGTTTGTTTGTTTACCAAGGTGACCATCTTCGTGTTTGTCAAGAGGGTTGAGAGTGCCTGAAGAGCTTGTCTATTGCCACATAACCCTGAAAGCACCAGATTTCGTCTGATCTCAGAGACTAAACAGGGTCGGGCCTTGTTAATACCTGGATGGGAGACCACCTGGGAATACTAGGTGCTGTAGACTTCTTCTTATGGTGTTGACTTGATTTTTTTGTTTGTTTCCCAAGGTGACCATCTTGGCGTTAGTCAAGATGGCTGAGAGTGCCTGAAGAAATCTCCTACGGCCACATCACCCTGAAAGAGCCCAATCTCATCTGATCTCAGAGGCTAAGCAGGGTTGGGACCAGTTTAGTACCTGGATGGGAGACCGCCTGGGATTTCCAGATGCCGTAGGCTTCTTTTTATGTTGTTGCCGTTGACCTATTTTTTTCTGCTTGTTCCCAAGGTGACCATCTTGGCGTTTGTCAAGAGAGTTGAGAGTGCCTGAAGATATTGGCTACGGTCACATCACCCTGAATCTGTTCCATCTCGTTTGATCTTGGAGGCTAAGCAGGGTCGGGCCTGGTTAATGCCTGGATGGGAGACCGCCTGGGAATACCAGGTGTCGTAGGCTTCTTTTTTTTTTCAAATATAATTTTTTCTCCAAATAGGGGAAGACGGTCCCCCGAGTACATAATGCAACAGAGAAATAAAGAGCAAAATGCAGCTGAACAATACTTGATACAGGTATATTCGCAACTGTGAGTCTGCCTTCCATCAATCACAATGATTTGAGTACTGTACTGTACCAAGATCCAGGGTCACACAAACCCCAGGTCCCTCCGGCATAATCCATCCAGAGGGGGGTGTGGGGCCGTCATTCCCAATTTTCCACTTTTTCCAAAAGAGAGAGGGGTGGAGGGGGTGAGAGATAGGGGAGGAAGGCAGATAAGAGAAGGGGTGAAAGATCAGGAAAGGAGAAGAGGGGACGAGACACGATGGCGGCCACTGTCCAAGGGGCCAGTCAAGGAAAGCTCAGAGCACTAAGGCGATAGCAGGCGACATCCTTCCAGCGAGAATATAAAGGTATTCCAGATATCCCAAGTTTGTTTAAAAAATTATTGTTTAACTTGTGATGTGAGGATCAAGTCCTCCATTTTTTTAATGTCCTCTATTTTCCTAAGCCAGTGAGTAATGAAAGGGGGGGGAACATTTTTTCCAATAGAGAGGGATGCAGGATTTCGCCGCATTCATCACATGCAGTAAAATTGATTTTTTTGTACTTCTTAATGGGAATCTGTGAATGGTGCAAGAGAAAGAATGCAGCCTCTTTCTGGATGGAGAAGTCTGTGAATTTTTGTGTTATGCATCGGATCTCTGTCCAGAAGTCCATCAAGCGGGGGCAGGACCAAAAAATGTGGAGCAACGTGCCCTCTTCTTCTCCACACCTCCAGCATATGAGGAAGAGGGGAAACATTTATGCAGCTTTGATGGTGTCAAATACCACCTGGTGAGAAGTTTAAAATTAGTCTCCTGTATCTTCGTGCACAGCGAGGTTTTGAGAGCCAAAGTGATAATGCGTTGTCTCTGTGCTGGGGAAAACGAGCAATTAAGGTCCTTTTCCCAGTTGGACAAAGGGGGGGGTGGAAGGGGGGAAAGGGGGAGGGAAAGGAGTGAAGGGAAGGGTGGGAAGGGAAGGATGGGAGGGGGGGGAGGGAGGGGGAGAGACAGGGGAGAGGGGACAAACATGCGGAAATGTCAAGTCCTTTAGCTCACTCCCACCAGCAACCACCCGGACCCCATAAATTTCAACTCCTCCCCTCCATGGTCACCACATCAAGATGAAAGAGGAGCAGCCCTGGTCGGTGCATGGAAAATCCGGCAGGCAAGGGGCTGGGGCCACCATCCCTCCATCCAACGGGAGACTTCACCCGAGCAGCAGTCCCGGGGCCCGCCAATTAGTGTCTCTCCTGCATCGCCATCGGCGGCTGTGTAGAGCATCCAGAGGGAGGCTGGGACTGCCCAAACAGTAAGGGGTAAATCCTCCAGGGGGGGTCCAGAGTCACACTGGAGGGAAGCAGTGTCTCGTACCAATAGGCTCAATAAATAAGTCATCCAGGGTGTCCCCGAAAGCTGCAGAAGGCAATGTCGGCAAAGAGTAGGTGGGGGCCAGAGGGGGGGCGAGGGGCGCAACCAGGGGGAGGGGACACATATGCGGTAATGTCAAGCCCTTCCAGTACAGCGCACTAGGTATCACTCAGACCCCCAAAGTGCAACTCCCCCCTCTAAGGTCAAGACTCCAGAAGGGAAGATGAGCCGCCCTGGTCTGTACATGAAAGAACCTGCTGCCAAGGGGTTGGGGCCATCATCCCTTCCTCCAAAGGGAGATGCCACCGGCATGACAGCCCTGTGTCCTGTCAAGTGGTGCCCCTCCGACAATGTTGTCGGGGTATATGTGGAGCATCCAGGGGAAGGCAGGGACCACCCAAACAGTGAGGGGTAAAGCCTCCAAGGGGGACCAGTGTCAGACAGGAGGATAGCGGTGTCTTGTACAAGTTGGTTAATTAGACAAGTCATCCAGTGTGTTCCTGTGAGCAGCGGAAGGAAAGGTTGGTAAGGATTATGAATGGGTGGGGGCAAGGGAGTGCATAAAACTGCCACCAGATGACCGGGGCAGAGAGGGCAAGGGGATGAAAGTCAGATATGTTAGGTGGGGGCAGGGGTGAGGAGTGGGTCCCTCATATTACTCACGTTGGCCATACCTTGAAGCTGAGCGCTCTGCATACCCAGGACGTTCTTCTGTATAAATTAGCCTATCTGTATACATTAGCCTGTCTTTTGTACACCTTAGCCGATCCTCTGTATACACTAGTCCGTCTGTATACACTAGTGTATACAGATAGGCTAGATTATACAGAAGAACGTTCTGGGTATGCAGAGATGGAGGCTAGGGTATACAGAGAGAGAGGCTAGAGTATGCATACGTGATAGTGTATACAGACGGACTTGTGTATACAGAAGACCGGCTAGTTTATATAGAGAGGCTTATGTGTGCAAAAGACAGGCTAGTGTATACAAATAGACTAGATTATAGAGAAGAACATCTTGGGTATGCAGAGATGGAGGCTAGGGTATACAGAGAGAGAGGCTGGGTTACACAGAGAGGCTGGTGTATGCAGACTTGCTGGTGTATACAGACGGACTAGTGTATACAGAGAGGCTTGGGTATACAGAGAGCTAATGTATAAAGAGCAGCTAGTGTATACAAAAGACATTCAAGGGTATACAGAGAGACTTGTGTATGCAGAAGACCGGCTAGTTTATACAGAGAGGCTAAAGTGTACAAAACACAGGCTAGTGTATATAGATAGGCTAGATTATACAGAAGAATGTCCTGGGTATGCAGAGATGGAGGCTAGGGTATACAGAGAGAGAGAGACTGTGTTACACAGAGAGGCTAGAGTATGCAGACTTGCTAGTGTATACAGACGGACTAGTGTATACAGAAGACCAGCTAGTTTATACAGAGAGGCTAATGTGTACAAAAGACAGGCTAGTTTATACAGATAGGCTAGATTATACAGAAGAACGTCCTGGCTATGCAGAGATGGAGGCTAGGGTATACAGAGAGAGAGAGGCTGGGTTACACAGAGAGGCAGGAGTATGCAGACTTGCTAATGTATACAGACGGACTAGTGTATACAGTAGACCTGCTAGTTTATACAGAGAGGCTAATGTGTACAAAAGACAGGCTAGTGTATACAGATAGGCTAGATTATACAGAATAAGTTCCTGGTTATGCAAGAGATGGAGGCTAGGGTATGCAGAGAGAGAGGCTTGATTACACAGACTTGCTAGTGTATACAGACGACTAGTGTATACAGATAGGCTAGATTATGCAGAAGAATGTCCTGGGTATGCAGAGATGGAGGCTAGGGTATACAGAGAGAGAGGCTAGAGTATGCATACTTGCTAGAGTATACAGGCGGACTAGTGTATACAGAAGACCGGTTAGTTTATACAGAGAGGCTAATGTGTACAAAAGACAGGCTAGTGTATACAGATAGGCTAGTGTATATAGATAGGCTAGATTATACAGAAGAACGTCCTGGGTATGCAGAGATTGAGGCTAAGGTATACAGAGAGAGAGGCTAGAGTACGCATACTTGCTAGTGTATACAGATGGACTAGTGTATACAGAGGACCGGCTAGTTTATACAGAGAGGCTAATATATACAAAAGTGTATACAAATAGGTAGGCTAGATTATAGAGAAGAACGTCCTGGGTATGCAGAGATGGAGGGTAGAGTACACAGAGAGAGAGGCTGGGTTACACAGAGAGGCTAGTGTATGCAGACTTGCTAGTGTATACAGACGGACTAGTGTATACAGTCGACCAGCTAGTTTATACAGGGAGGCTAATGTCTACAGAAGACCGGCTAGTGTATACAGATAGGCTAGATTATAGAGAAGAACATCCTGGGTATGCAGAGATAGAGGCTAGGGTATACAGAGAGAGAGAGGTTGGGTTACAAAGAGAGGCTAGTGTATGCAGATTTGCTAGTGTATACAGAGAGGCTTGGGTACACAGAGAGATAATGTATAAAGAGATGCTGGTGTATACAAAAGACAACCAAGAGTAGACAGTGAGGCTCGTGTATACAGAAGACCGGCTACAGAGAGGCTAATTTATACAGATAGGCTAGATTATACAGAGGAAGGTGCTAGTTATGCAGAGATGGAGGCTAGGGAATCCAGAGAGAGACTGTGTTACACAGAGAGGCTAGAGTATGCAGAAGACCGGCTAGTTTAAACAGAGAGGCAAATAAGTACAAAAGAAAACTATTAACCAACAATACTGCGCAAAACGAGCGGAAGAAAAAAAAAAAAAAAAAAAGTGATTTTGAACAAAGAAAAAATGAAGAAAGAGTGTGATGAGCTGTAAGCTGCTGACACGCTAAAATTAGGGATTTTTTAGCTAAGGAAACATGTCAAAGGTAAAGTGTAAGCGCTCAACTTATGTGTTTTTAGTAGTCATACATATTCCTGTGTCTCTACATACATATAAAGTGACCCCAAGACAAGAGGTAATATTGCAATTTAGTGACAAAGAAAATGACTATAATATTATCTATAAATATATATATGAAAACCACAAAATAGAGATTTTGTGGGTAAAAATTATCAAGGTGAAAAAGAAGCCAAACAATGACTATAATTATATGCAAACATTGCTAGTGATAAATGATAAAAGTCCATAAACAGGCGTATGGTCCATATGAGAGTGTGCAAAGTATCAATCCAAACGTATTGTGCTGACACCAAAGTTCTGTGATATTTCAACCGGAGGAGATGTTGTTTCACCCTGTGACGGTCCCACCACCTTATAAGGTACAGGCTTACCAGATCTAGATGACCCTAGCAGACATACGTCTCAGGGGTCAATCAAAGCTTATGGTCCTAGCCAAAGGTTGGATGTATCAATCGTGCCGTATACGATCCCCACAAACGACTAGATGTAATCACAGTTCTTCATATGTATGTGTGAATCCGACAACAACTCAGGCATGGAAGATGAAGAAACAAAGCCAAAATGGCATAATAACGTTTTTTTAAAAAAACCTTTAATAAAAAATATTCTAAAACTCACATTTCCAGAATGGATAGTAAAGCATGTCAGAGAGACAAAAGTGGCAGTAGCGGAGTCTTCCCGACGCGTATCGACCTACAGGTCATCATCTGGGGTGGTCATCATCCCCCTTGTCTTGGGGTCACTTTATATGTATGTAGAGACACAGGAATATGTATGACTACTAAAAACACATAAGTTGAGCGCTTACACTTTACCTTTGACAAATAAGTACAAAAGGCAGGCTATTTTTTACAGATAGGCTTGTGTATACAGAAGACAGTCTGGGGAATTCAGTGAGGCTAGTGTATGCAGAGAGGCTGGGACACCGAGACTATTGTAAAAAGAAGGCAAGCTAGTGTATATAGATTACGGGCACGTGTATACAGAAGACAGAGAGGCTAGTCTATATAGAGTTTCTGGTGTACACAGAGAGATTAATGTATACAGAAAGGCTAGCGTGTAAAGAAGACAATACTTTATTTTTTTGCTAATGCAACTACTTCTGAAACATGTAAAGAGTAACAGTGCTTTTTTCATATTTTGGTGCTGTTAAAAAGTGGTGTGTTGTCAGTGGTGATATCAATGTGACAGTTAATGTGGAGAACTACAAATATACAAAATAAAGCAAAAGAGTGCTAAGTTTATTTTGTTAAGTCATTGACTGATAGACGTTAAGTAATTGGCCGTTATTGGTTTGGCAGTACATGGTTTATTTTGATGTAAGATAGTTTTATTCTCTACTTATAGCCGAGTTTTAGACGACTTTATTCTTAGCATTATTCGCATTATTCATATTCATTATGCAGAGTGTAAGTATTGCAGTGAGACAATATTGCTTTTGAAAGATTTGTATTATTATACATAACATTGTTAGCAGACCAACAGGACAATTTACATGGCTTAATATTGCAAAGCTTAATTTAACAGGAAAGAGATCCAAAGCGTTAGTTGTAGTAGCTTCATAAAACTGAGAAATCGTTGCATTACTCTAAATTTAAAAGTTGTTGCGGTAGCACTGAGAAGACGATATAAGATGAGTGATCTACACATTTCGTTTACTATTGCAGAGAGATACCGGCTAAATGTTAATATTTTAATATGTGCTGCGTGTAAATAAGAAATAAGAAATAAGAAATAAGATGGTTTTGTGTGAGTTGGTTTACCAGGATTTAGAGATAGTAATCTGTTTATTCTAATAATAAATATAGCAACGTAACTCAGATTAATATTGAGATAGGATATACAGGTCGGGTTTAAGTGGAAATACACGAAATAACAGCATCGACGTGTGTAAGTTTTTATCAATCAGGTTCATTACGTGTCGTTAATCATGTAGTGAATATACCCCAAATATAGCATAAGGATGAGAAAGGATAATAACTGGCAGAGGATGACATGGCAAAAAGACAAACTGCATTAGAAATGTGAATATGAATTAAAGATAAAATGTCAATCCCCATTGGTTACTTGCAGGTATTAATACTGTTAACACGGCTACGTACAGCAAAGTGTGAGCTAAGCAGCTAAATATTCTGCAATAACAGAGATTAAGTATTGCAGTTGAAAAGAGATCAGAAGCGTTAGTTGCAGTAGCTTCAAAATGACAGAGAAATCATTTCATTACTCGAAATATAAAAGTTATCCCGGTAGCACTGAGTGGACTGATATTAGATGAGTGATCGTTGTAGTACAAATTCAGTTTCCTATAGCAGAGAGATACCAGCTAAATGTGAGAATAGCAATGAAACTGTTCACGGTAGCATTGCATTACTCTTAATATGTGCAGCGTGTAAAGAAGCAATAAGATGGTTTTGTATTATCCTAAAATTAGCAGTATACATAATAAAGACATAGCATAGCAAACTCTACAATCTAATTTAGCAAAATTAGAACGGATAATATTGAGACAGTATATACAAGTCGATTTTAAGTGGAAATACACAAAATATCTAGCTTACCTTTACATTGTTCAATAGAGCGTTGCAAAGTAATACCAAGGCAGAATGTCGGAATAGCAATTAGATGAGATGAATGCTGTAATCATGAAATATCAGCAAGGACGTGACTAGGTTTCTATCGTTTTTCAGGATCCTTGCGTGTCTTTAAGGATGAGAAAGTATAATAACTGGCAAAGTATGACATGGCAAAGAGACAAATTGCATTAGAGATGTGAGATAGACATGAAATGTCAATCCCCATTGGTAATTTACATGTAACCATTAATACAGTTAACGCGGCTACATACAGCAAAGTGTGAGCTAAGCAGCTAAAGGGTATACATTATTTAAGAGTAAATTGAAGGCGGCTTACACTGACTGTTTTCCTTTTCCACTGGAAAGAGAATCCTATTGCATAGAGGTATCGAGAGATGTTTGCATTACTCTTAATGTGTAAAGGTTTTAAAAAGATGGTTTTGTGTGAATTTTTCTTTAACGTAAAATTAGCTGTAGACATTATAACTATGGTTAGGTTTACAATGATTTAGAGATAGTAATCTCTATAATATAATAATAATAAGTATAGCAAAACAAAAAGGTCGAGATATGCAAAGTAATATCCTCATTAAGGCAGAATGTCGGCATAGCAATGAGATTCGATGGTTGCAACATAAAACGAAATATCAGCACGGCTAAAATACAGAACAACGGTACATAATTTAAGAGTACAGTAGAATATAGTATAAATGATTTAAGATTAAATAGATTTAGCTTGAAAAAAATCTAAGTTTAAATCGTTGAGTAAATCGTTGAGTAAATCGTAAATTTATCAGCTAAGTCAACTCTGAGAATATGATTAATTTCACAGGTCCAATACGCGGTCCTTTTCTAATTGCTATCAGTAAATGTTAAAATTATAAAACGGTTCACGGTTATGTGGAATTGATATGGATTTAAAAGCGGTACACTAATTTTCTGAAGCATATGGCAGAAAGACGGCTTACACTGCTTTTCTCACATTTTGCTGCGGTAAAAAAAAAAGTTTTAACTGTGACAGTTAAGGTGGAGAAAAATAAGTAATACAGAAAATAGAGTCAAACAGGGGAAACATTTATTTGCTTATGTCATGACAGCTGATACTGGTTGAGCAATAAAACTATTTTATTAAGATGTAAGACTAGTTTTATTCTCTACATATATGCTTTTCAGAGAGTTGTATAATATAGGCGACCAATAGGATATTTAAATGGCTTAATATTGCAGGCTTCTATATACAATAGCTTCACTCTATGCACTAGCCTCTCTGTATAATCTAGCCTCTCTGTATACCCTAGATAGTGTTTTGCATACACTAGCCTCTCCGTAGAAGCCAGCCTTTATTCTGTATTCACTAGCCTTTCTTCTGTATGCTGTAGTCTTCTCTATATATACTAGCCTCTCTGTACACCCTTGTATCTCTGTAAACACTGTGTAAACTAGCCAGTCTTATGTATACACTTCGCCAACTGTATACACTACACTCTCTGAATACACTAAACACTCTGTATACCACAGCCTGTCTTCTGTATACACTAGACTGTAAAAACTAGCTAGAATACACCATCCTGTCTTCTGTACCCACGAGAATCTCTGTATACACTACCCAGTCTTCTGTATACACTGTCAGCTTGGATGTATACCCAAGCCTGTCTTCTGTATATACTAGTCTCTCTATATGCACTGTCCTATCTGTATACACTCGACTGTCTCTATACACTAACCTCTCTATATACACTAACATCTTTGTATATACTAGCCTCTCTATAAACTAGCCTATCTGTGTACCCCAGCCTCACTGTTTACTTTAGCATCTCTGTATATTCAAGCCTATATGCATACACAAGTCTGTATAACATGTCTAGCCTTTCTTCTGTACACACTAGCTTCTCTGTATACACTAACCAGGCTTCTATATACAATAGCTTCACTCTATGCACTAGCCTCTCTGTATAATCTAGCCTCTCTGTATACCCTAGATAGTGTTCTGCATACATTAGCCTCTCCGTAGAAGCCAGCCTTTATTCTGTATTCACTAGCCTTTCTTCTGTATGCTGTAGTCTTCTATATATACTAGCTTCTTTGTACACTCTTGCATCTCTGTAAACACTGTGTAAACTAGCCAGTCTTATGTATACACTTCGCCAACTGTATACACTACACTCTCTGAATACACTAAACACTCTGTATACCACAGCCTGTCTTCTGTATACACTAGACTGTAAAAAACTAGCTAAAATACACCAGCCTGTCTTCTGTACCCACTAGACTCTCTGTATACACTACCCAGTCTTCTGTATACACTGTCAGCTTGGATGTTTACCCAAGCCTGTCTTCTGTATACACTAGTCTCTCTATATGCACTGTCCTATCTGTATACACTCGACTCTCTCTATACACTAACCTCTCTATATACACTAACATCTTTGTATATACTAGCCTCTCTTTAAACTAGCCTCTCTGTGTACCCCAGCCTCACTGTTTACTCTAGCATCTCTGTATACTCAAGCCTATCTACATACACGAGTCTGTATTCTGTATTCACTAGCCTTTCTTCTGTATGCTGTAGTCTTCTTTTCAAATAACGTTTTATTAACTACCAGTATTTATTAACTATACATAGATATATAAACAGTACAGAAGTACAATGAAAGGCAAACAGCTGTAGAGCTGTGCAAGAGTAAGTATAGATATGCGATAAGCAGCGTCAGGTCACAGGCATGTGCAGTAGAATCCAATAGTTTGGGCGGCGGAGTGCTAGGGGGCAGAGGACACCAAAAGTCAGCCGCCCACCCCACAACCCCTATGGCCCAGTATGAGCTGCCGTGCGGCCTATGCAAAACACAAAATGCATAGCAGATGAGATCCGCTATAAAAACAGGAGAGGTGAGAAGGGAAAAGACAGAGAAGATAAAGAAAAGAAAGTGCCAGAGATCCAGGTCGCCATACCTTAACCAATTTGCCCTTAGTCTTCCCGCAGCCGCCATCTCTCCCAGACTTGGTCAAATTCCTCCAGCCTGTCCCTCACTCTGGCAGTCATTTTCTCCATTAGTTCCACGTCCTTTATTCTGGAGTAGAGGGCCTCCATAGATGGGGCCAGTCGACTTTTCCAGTTAACGGGCTGCTGTAAGAATATGCCGTAGGAGCTTCCGGGACGGCTTAGCCATCCGCGGTTGGGACAGGCCAAACAGAAAGATCTTGGGCACAAACGGGACAGGCACCTAAATACCCGGACAAGGAGCTGTTGGATTGATTTCCAGAACGGGGCTATCAAAGGGCAAGTCCAGTATATATGGAACAAGGTACCCCTGTCCTGTAGACAGCGCCAGCATCGATCAGAGGTGGAGGGATAAATTTTGTGGAGCACAGCTGGGATCTGGTACCAGTGGTAGAGAATTTTATAAAAGTTTTCCTTATAAAGGGTACATAGGGAGGACTTGGCCGCCTGTCTCCATATCCCCTGCCAAGCTTCCAGTGGAAGTTCCTCACCCAACTCCTTTTCCCATCGCAGCATATACTTTTGCTTGCCCCTTGCGTGAAAATGGTGCGAGTTGAGGATGCGGTAGAGGGTTGATATCATTCCCCTGCGGTTCCGTCCCTCAAGTATAATCAGTTCGAAGGGAGTGGGCGGGGAGAATTGGAGTCTCGGTGCTATGGGTTGCGCAAAATGTCTGATCTGTAGGTAACTGTAGAACGTCTGCCGGGGTAGGTCGTGTTTAGTCTGCAGCTCCGAGAAAGATAGCAGCTTTCTCGATCTGGGGTCCACTAGATGTCCCAGGTGAAATAAACCCCGGGACGCCCAGGGCCAAGACATCTGGTGGGTAAGGTTGTCCGGGAGTTTAGGGTTACAACGAAACGAGGTTAGCAAGGATGCCTCCGAGTGGAGCCTGTGTTCCCGGGAGAGTTTCCTCCAGAGCTGGTTAAGCTGAGCCATCGGCCCCAGTAAGCGGTTCGTATCAATCTGTGTTTCCGTGCTCCAGAGCAGGCTATTCGGGTGCACTGGAGCCAACCATAGCTTCTCTATCTCTGACCACTTGTTGTACGATCGCTGCGTGAACCATGAGACTATAGCCCGTAATTGCGCCGCTTGGTAGTACCTAACCAGGTCGGGGAATGCCAGGCCCCCATCCGAGCGCAAGGCAGTCATAACGGAGGCAGGAACCCGATGTTTTTTATAGTTCCACAGGAACTTCAGCAAGTCCTTCTGGAGCAGGCGGAGGTGCGCGTAGGGGATCGGGATCGGGAGCGTCTGGAACAAGTAAAGGAGTTTGGGGAGAATTACCATTTTAATAGACGCGAGCCGCCCCAAGAGCGATATTTGGTGAGCCTTCCACTTGTGGATAAGTGCCCTGATCTCCCTATAGAGGGGGGGGAAGTTGGCCTGGTACAGGGTATGGAAGGACGGGGTAATGAGAACCCCCAAATATTTAAGAGAGGAGTTCTCCCATCTGTAGGGAAACACCGAACGTAGGTGAGTTTCCTCTGCCACAGGTATATTGATCGGGAGGGCCACTGACTTGGAGGCATAAATTTTGTAACCCGAGATCTCCCCGTATCGCTGCAATTCCGCACTCAAGTTGGGCAAGGACGTCCTAGGCTGGGTCAGGGTGAGGATGACATCGTCCGCGAATAAAGATATTTTAAATTCCCTATCCCGAACCAAAATTCCCCTGACATCCTGATTGCTTCTAATGGCCTCTGCCAGGGGCTCCACACAGAGAGCAAACAGCAAAGGAGATAACGGGCAGCCCTGGCGGGTGCCATTGGCGATAGCAAAGATCGGAGACGTAGCATACAGGGTTTTAACTTGCGAGGTGGGGGTGGTGTAGAGGTGTTGTATTGCGTGCATGAAGGGACCCTGAAAGCCCATGTGGCGTAGAGTCGCTGTCATTAATGGCCAGCTCAGGCGATCAAATGCCTTTTCTGCGTCTAGACTCAGGACCAGGGAGGGGAGAGCAGTTTTGTTAGCTATGTCGATAAGGTCAATGACTCTCCTGGTGTTATCGCCCGCCTGTCTGTGAGGTACAAAGCCCACCTGGTCCTTATGGATCAGAGCAGGAAGAATCGCATTGAGGCGGTTCGCTAGAATTTTTGTAAAAAATTTTAAATCTGAGTTCAATAGAGCAATAGGCCTATAGCTGGCACAGAGAGTCGGGTCTTTATCTGGTTTCGGGATGATGGAAATAAAGGAGGCCAGCATCACAGTCGGGACCGGGGAACGTTTGAAGAAGGAGTTAAACAGCTTGGTCATGTAGGGGCTCAGAATAGGTAGAAATGTCTTATAATACTCGTACGGGAATCCGTCAGGCCCCGGAGATTTGTGGGCCGGGAGTGCTTTCACAGTCACTAGCAATTCCTCATCTGTAATTAGGGCGTTAAGGTCGTGAAGGTCCGAGTCCTTCAGTCGGGGCAGTGTCATGTTTTCCAGGTACCTATTAATGTGGGCAGTCAATGCGGGGGATGGTGGATTATGGGGTATATCCTGCTTGTTATAGAGATCAGTGTAAAAGGCCGCAAACGTGTCCGCGACGGCCTGCAGGTGAGATAAAAGGTCTCCTTTATTGGTTTTGATTTGGGAAGGCGTAGAGGCTTGTGTTTGATCAGCCAGTTTCCGAGCCAACAGGGTCTGCGCTTTATTCCCCTTATCATAATAGAGCTGTCGCAGACGGATAAGCGCCTTCTCCACTGATCCCAGAGCAAGATCTCTTAGAGTCATTCTCACCTGTACAATTTGTTTAATCAGTGTCAGGGAGGGGGCTCCCTGAAGCCTAGCCTCAAGGGTCTTCAACCGTCCCTCAGCCATCAGCCTGGCAGCCTGTGCGTCTCTCTTCAGTGCCGAGGAGAGGGCAAGGCAGCGGCCCCGAATAACAGCTTTGTGGGCAGCCCACAAGGTGGGGAGGGTAACGTCTGGAGTATCATTCTCAGCAAAATACAGTTGGAGTGAAGATTCCAGCTCTGCTTTGGACGGGAGATGCTGCAATAGGTAGTTATTCAGTCGCCAGTTGCAGGGCTTGCGAAGTGGGACCCCAATGTCTAGCGTCATGGTAATCAGGGCGTGGTCAGACCAGGAGATAGGTAGAATGTGTGCGGAGTGGACAGCCCTCAACGTGTTATTGTTTACGAAAAAGTGATCAATGCGCGAGTGAGTGCGATGGGGGGCCGAGTAGAAGGTATATTGGCGATCCTGGGGGTGCAGGGTTCGCCAAACGTCAAATAAAGCCCGTCTTCTGGTGATCTGGCGGAACAACTTAGAGTCCCTCAAGACTCTGGTTTGGGGCCCCTGCGGTTTCCCCACAAGGCGATCCTGTGGGACTGACGGAGTAAGGTTGAAGTCCCCCCCTATCACCAGAAGCTCGGAGGGTGTTCTAAAGAGGCGGGACAAGACGCTAGTCAGGAAGCGGTGCTGGCGTGCGTTAGGGGCATAAAGAGCACAAAGGGTGAGGGCCTGCGTGTGCCAGGTACCTCGGAGTATAACATAGTGGCCCCGCGGATCTAGGTATGTCGATGTGCACGTAAAGGGGGAACCCTTCCTGACAAGTATGGCCACCCCCGCCCTCTTGCGTGTGCTGAAGGCCTGAAATGCCTGGGGAAAAATGTCTAGAGGCAAACTTAAAGGAATCTCCCCGGTTGAAGTGAGTTTCCTGGACCATCACTATGTCCGCCCCGGATTGCCGAGATTTCCAGGAGCGCAAGATGGTGTTTTTTGTTGGAGTTTAGACCATGGACATTAAGCGACAGTATCTTAGCCATAATCGGGGGGGTGGTCGGGGATAGTCATACTTAACTGAAGCCGATGGAGAGATGCGTGTCCTGGGGAGAGAGGCGACCGTCGGGGAAGGACTGGCGACCAAGATGACCTCTTAGCGATGTCCGCACAGGGGGCGGGGTAGAGAGAGAATCTAGAAAAGAGAGAAAGGAGAGAAACATAGACAAAATACATAACCAGTATTAGCTGTAACATGCGCCAGGTCCAGATGCCCTATAGGGACACCGAGCCTAAGTGGTTCCGATAGGTCTCCTGGCCCAGGCGTCCCCTGGCCTAAAAAAAAAAAAAAAGGGGAAGGGGAAACCCAAAACAAAACCAGGATGGGGGGAAAAAAGCCGGGCAGGTAGACACCAACAGTTTATAGTCTCCGAAGGAACCGAGGGGTGGAATGAACCACGGGGGGGGTCAGTAACCTGGGAGTCGATCTGTCCTCGGACTCTACCTAGGCCAGCCCTGGGTAAAAGACAGTTCAAAATAGAAACCTTGTGAAGCTCAGGCCCTCGGGGGAGGGAGGGGGGAGCAACCCCCAAATGGAAAAAATGAGAGAGAGCACTCCGGGGAGAGCAAAAAAGAAAAAAGAAAACAGAGGCAAAAATAAACTGCAGGGAGTTCCACCGGTGGGGGAATCCGTGTCATTTGTGCGTAGGCGGTCTGCGATCCGGATCCGGTCCTCTGTGTCTCTTGGCCGAGGGTACTTTCTGCCAGAGCACCGGTGGAGGTGGGGTGGAGGCTATCAAATCCCAGGCAGGGAGTTTGGGGACAGGTATGCCCAGAGTGTCACAAAAGGAGGCGAGGTCCTCCGGGTAGCGAAGGGAGGCCGACTTCCCCCGATGTCTGGCCGTGAGGCAGAAGGGGAAACCCCAACGGTAGGGCATATTTCTGTCTTGCAGGGTGCGGAGGAGAGGCTGCAACATCCGACGTTTTTGGAGGGTTATCCAGGAGAGGTCCGGGTGCACCTGGACCGGGGCGTTATCAAACATAAGGTTGCGAATAGAGCGGGATTTAGTCATAATATCTCCCTTAAGGGGGAAGGAGTGTATCCTGCAGACAACGTCTCTCGGTTTGGAAGCAGGGCCTTTGGGACGGAGGGCCCGATGTGCTCTGTCCATCTCAATATGTTTGGCCGGGTCCTCTCCCAGCATTTCGTTAAATAGCACTTGCAGGGAGGCCTGTAGGTCCTCGGCCCGTCGGTCTCCGGGAGGCCCCGAACACGAATGTTGTTCCTCCGACCTCTATTATCGAGGTCCTCTACATGGCGCTGCATGTCCCGCAGGAGGAGGCGGTGATCCGAGTTCTCCAGTTGAGTGCGGTGTACGGCCAGCTTAGTCTCCTGAATCTCCTCCTCCGCCATCTCGACCCTTTCAGCTAGGTGTTTAAGGCCAGCATGCAGAGTCTGGATTTCAGCTCGGCAGGTGGCTTTCACATCCGCCACCAGTTGTTTAAAGTCATCCTTAGTTGGGATAGCGGTCAGATAGGCGTGCCAAGGGGGATGTCCATCCCCATGTTGCTCCGTGGGGGAGTGAGGATGCGATGGACGTCGGGGGGAGCCTCCCTGTGGGGGCCCCGTGGCCTTGGATGGGGGCCAAGAGGACAAGGGGTACCCGTGGTCCGGCCAAGACGTGATGTGGGGAGAGTGAGTCAAAGGGTCCGGAGAGGCCCCCTGCGATCGCGGGGAGCGAGGGTGGGCTACCTGAGCATAAGAAAGACGGCTGGCCTCCTGGCCTCTGGATGCGCTGGATTCCCGGGAGCGGGGCTGCCTCTGGGCCTTGGGGGGAGCAAGTGGTCTCCAGGCATCTTGGGCCCTCAGAGCCGCTCCCTCCGCTCGGCTGAGGAGGCCTTGGGGGTCTCCTGGAGCGCCTAAAGAAACAGGGATAGGGCACCCTCCTATCGCTGGGTCTGAGGCCGTCCGCAACAAGCGGGGAAATGCTTCTGAGCATTGCGTGGAGGGCAGATGGGGCTGCAGAATGTCGGTCAGAGTCCCTGGAGAGATGGGGGGCGAGGCGGGGGGGAGGCTGTTCACTCACCCCTCGTGCTGACCCGGCATATGCTGTAGTCTTCTATATACACCAGCTTCTCTGTACACCCTAGCACTGTAACAGTGCTAGGTTCCTGTATTACAGAAACAGAACACCAGCAATAAGGTGTATACTGTGCAGGAGGCACACAACACCCACTCTAACTTCTGCACTGCAGATGCATGTATTGCAGAAATTGAACACCACTAATAAAGGGTAACTTCAGGTGTGTACTGTGCAGGAGGCACATAACACCCACTGTAACAGTACTAGGTTCCCAAGCAGTAAAGACACTGTCCCTGCCTATCATCCTCTTTCCCTGACCACCGCAACACACTATACAAGGCCGCCGCGCTGACGGCCTTATATAGTGTGGGGTGTGTACTAAACCCCATTGAGCTATAATTGGCCACATGAATCCTGCCTGTGGTGAATTGTGGCTCTCCTCACAGAGGATGTCATATCTGTTCTTATTATATAGAACCTATTATGCTCCTCGTAAACTTTTTCAATTTGGCCGAACGGTAGGACGCAAGTTGCCCCCGGTGCGGGAACATGGGGGGAGTCATGATGCACATGTTTCGGAGATGCCCAAAGTTGATCCGCTACTGGACGGAACCATTGATCGGGTGTTTGGAACCTCCACCAGGATGGAGGCGAAGTATTGTCTCCTGGGATTAGTTGAAGGAGTTGGAAACCCGGGAAGCAGCCAGATGGCAGTTCTGAGATGCCTATTTCAGGCAAGGAAACTGATTGCCCAACCCTGCTTAGCCTCCAATGTTGGCAATGACTTGGTTTTTTTCGCTTGTTTCCCAAGATGACCATGTTGGCGTTTGTTAAGATGGTTGAGAGTGCCGAAGAGATCGCCTATGGCCCCATCACCTTGAAAGTGCCTGATCTTGTCTGATCTCGGAGGCTAAGCATTGTCGGGCCTGATTAGTAACTGGATGGGAGACCAACTGGGAATACCAGGTGCCATAGGCTTCTTTTTATGTTGTTGGCGTTGACATGGTTTTTTTTTTTTCGCTTTTTTCCCAAGGTGATCATCTTGGCATTTGTCAAGAGGGCTGAGAGAGCCCAAAGAAATCTACGGCCACATCACCCTGAAAGCGCCCGATCTCATCTGATCTCAGAGGCTAAGCAGGGTCCGGCCTGGATAGTAACTAATTACAGGTGCCGTAGGAATCATTTATATTGTTGGCTTTGACCTGTTTTTCTTTCGCTTGTTTCCCAAGGTGACCATTTTAGCATCAGTCAAGAGTTTTGAGTATGTCCCGAAGCATTCGCCTAAGGTCACATCACCCTGAAAGCGCCCGATCTCAGAGGCTAAGCAGGGTCTGGGTCAGATGGGAGACCGCCAGGGTCTATGTTGTTGGCGTTGACCTGTTTTTTTTCACTTGTTTCCCAAGATGACCATCTTGGCATTTCTCAAGAGGGTTGAGAGTGTCTAAATAGAACACCTATGGCCACATCACCCTGAAAGTGCACAATCTCATCTGATCTCGGAGGCCTAGTAGTGTATGGCCTGGTTAATACCTGTATGGGAGACGATCTGTGAATACCAGGTGCCGTAGGCTTCTTTTTATGTTGTTGGCCTTGACCTGTTTATTTTCGCTTGTTTCCCAAGGTGACCATCTTGGCGTTTAACAAGAGGGTTGAGAGTGCCCAAAGAGATCACCTACGGCCCCATCACCCTGAAAGCGCCCAATCTCATCTGATCTCAGAGGCTAAACAGTGTCGGGCCTGGTTAGTACCTGGATGGGAGACCGCCTGGGAATACCAGGTGCCATAGGCTTCTTTTTATGTTGTTGGCTTTGACCTGTTTTTTTCGCTTCTTTCTCAAGGCGACCATCTTGGCGTTTGTCAAGAGGGCTGGGTGTGTCTTGAAGAGAACGCTTACGGCCACATCACCCTGAAAGCACCCGATCTCGTCTGATTTCAGAGGCTAAGCAGCGTCAGGTCTGGTTAGTACCTGGATGGGAGATTGCCTGGGAAGACCAGGTGCCATAGAAGGATTTGGCCTGGTTAGTGTCTTGATTGGGAGATCGCCTGGGAATACCGGATGCCGTAGGATTCTTTTTATGTTGTTGGCTTTGACCTGTTTTTTTAGCTTGTTTCCCAAGGTGACCATCTTGGCCTTTGTCAAGAGGCTTCAGAGTGCCCAAAGAGAGTTCCTACGGCCAAATCACCCTGAAAGAGCCCAATCTGATCTGATCTGATCTCGGAAGCTAAGCAGCGATGGGCCTGGTTAGTACCTGGATGGGAGACAGCCTGGGAATACCAGGTGCCGTAGGCTTCTCATGACCTGTTTTTTTCCCCTTGTTTCCCAAGGTGACCATCTTGACATTTGTCAAGAGGGTTGAGAGTGCACAAAGAAATTGCCTACGGGCACAACACCCTGAAAGCTCACAATTTCATCTGATCTCGGAGGCCTAGCAGTGTACGGGATGGGAGAACGTCTGGGAATAACAGGTGCCATAGGCTTCTTTTTATGTTGTTGGCCTTGACCTGTTTTGTTTTTCACTTGTTTCCCAAGGTGACCATCTTAGTGTTTGTCAAGAGGGTTGAGAGTGCCCGAAGAGATCACCTACTGCCCCATCACCCTGAAAGCGCCCAATCTTGTCTGATCTCGGAGGCTAAACAGTGTCGGGCCTGGTTAGTACCCGGATGGGAGACCGCCTGGGAATACCAGGTGCCATAGGCTTCCTTTTATGTTGTTGGCTTTGACCTGTTTTTTTCGCTTGTTTCTCAAGGCGACCATCTTGGTGTTTGTCAAGAGGGTTGGGCATGTCTTGAAGAGAACGCTTACGCATCACCCTGAAACGCATCACCCTGAAAGCACCCGATCTCGTCTGATTTCAGAGGCTAAGCAGCGTCAGGCCTAGTTAGTACCTGGATGGGAGACTGCCTGGGAAGACAAGGTGCCATAGAAGGATCTGGCCTGGTTAGTGTCTTGATTGGGAGATCGCCTGGGAATACTGGATGCCGTAGGCTTCTTTTTATGTTGTTGGCTTTGACCTGTTTTTTTTAGCTTGTTTCCCAAGGTGACCATCTTGGCCTTTGTCAAGAGGCTTCAGAGTGCCCAAAGAGAGTGCCTACGGCCAAATCACCCTGAAAGAGCCCAATCTCATCTGATCTCGGAGGCTAAGCAGTGATGGGCCTGGTTAATACCTGGATGGGAGACAGCCTGGGAATACCAGGTGCCGTAGGCTTCTCATTATGTTGTCGGCGTTGACCTGTTTTTTTTCCCTTGTTTCCCAAGGTGACCATCTTGGCATGTGTCAAGAGGGTTGAGAGTGCACAAAGAAATTGCCTATGGGCACAACACCCTGAAAGTGCCCAATCTCGTTTGGTTTCAGAGGCTAAGCAGGGTTGGGCCTGGTTTGTACCTGGATGGGAGACCGCCTGGGTTTTCCAGATGCCGCAGGCTTCTTTTTATGTTGTTGGTGTTGACCTGTTTTGTTCGCTTGTTTCCCAAAGTTATCATCTTGGCATTTGTCAAGAGGGTTGAGAGTGCCTAAAGAGATCGCTTACAGCCGCATCACCCTGAAAGCACCCTATCTCTTCTAATCTCAGAGGGTAAGAAGGGTGGAGCCTAGTTAGTACTTGAATGGGAGACGGCCTTGGAATACCAGGTGCCGTATTCTTCTTTTTATGTTGTTGGCGTTGACCTGTTTTTTTTTCGCTTGTTTCCCAGGGTGACTATCTTGGCATTTTTCAAGAGGGATGAGAGTGCCCAAAGAGATTGCCTATGGGCACATCACCCTGAAAGCGCCCAATCGCCGCTTATCTCAGAGGCTAGAAAGGTTCGCGCCTTGTTAATACCTGGATGGGAGACCGCCTGGGAATACTAGGTGCTGTAGGCTTCTTTTTATGTTGTTGGCGTTGACTTGTTTTTTTTGTTTGTTTCCCAAGGTGACCATCTTGGCGTTTGTCAAGAGGGTTGAGCGTGCCTGAAAAAATCTACTATGGCTGCATCACCCTGAAAGAGCCAAATCTCATTTGATCGCACCTGGATGGGAGACCGCCTATGATTTCTCGATGCCATAGGCTTTTTTTTAAAGGCATTGACTTATTTTTTTATTTTTTTATTCTTTTATTAAGTATAAGTAGAACAACATAAATATAACAGTCAACCATACAGCATGACCTAGGGTCACAATTACATGGTAACAATAAATAGGCAGCCAAAGAACTCTGGGTTCTCAGAGGGCAGTCCTACAGTTTCATGCAGAAAAGAGAGAAACCCCACCTCCGACATGTAGTACAGTATAACTAGTGCAGCTCCGTTCGGACAAATGTAATCATGGAGAACAACTGGGACTACAGCGAGCCAGCTTATCATGACCTATGTGAACCAGAGTAAAATATGAGCTGGTCTCGTCCAGAACCCTGGGGTTCTTCTGGGTCCTGAAGGCTAGTAAGGAGACAAGGCATATTCAAAAGGGAGGACGGGGGGAGAAAAGAGTGCAAAGACGGAGAGAGAGGAGGGGGGGTATGGCGGCAGGGAAAAAAAGAAAAATAAAGACAAAAAGGGAGGGGGGGATGCCACCCAGGGCAGACATGGCCTACCTAGGTAAACGTTAGATGTTCAGTCATTTTCTGGGACAGGGGCGCTGCCTAATGTAGTCTCGAGTACCAGTAAAATACCTCCAGGGCCTCCATGTAACACTAAATGCCTCTTCAGTGTTGTGAAGGGTGGCGGTCATCTCTTCCATCCAGAGAATATGATTGACTTTGGAATACCACAGCACCTTGGATGGGGGCTGAGGTTGCCTCCACAGTGTGGGAATGCAGGCCCGGGCGGCGTTCAGGAGTTGCATCGTGAGGGTTTTTTTGTATTTTCGAACAGGCTGTTCGGTCAAGTGTAGAAGGCACGCTGCTGGGTTGTCTGCGATATCTACATTTGTGAGAGTTTTTATCGTCCCGGTCACCTCCACCTAAAAGTTCCTCAAGGCCGGGCATGCCCAGAAAATGTGTCCCATGGTCCCCGTATCTGAATTGCACCTCCAAGAAACATCCGGGATCGATCTATTCATTTTATTCAGAAGGTATGGGACTCTATACCAGCGTGAGACCATCTTGTATCCTGATTCTTGATATTGGTTTGCGATGGAAGCTTTATGTACTAAGGTCAGGATCTTCCCTATCTGTTGTGGGGTAAAAGTGATGCCTAAGTCCCTCTCCCATTTGTGGATAAATGGTGGGGTCGACTCCTCCTCCTGACTACTCAATAGGTTGTACAGGAGGGAGAGGGTGTGTCACACAGGTTCCCCTTTGTGACAGATGGATTCATAGGGCGTCAGGTCTCTAGGAGTGTAGGGGACCCTTTGTATGGCCAGAAGAAAGTGACAAAGTTGATAAGCACTAAACAAGTCAAGCGGAGGGTCAGAAAGCTCGGCGACAGTTTGCGTGGTCGGGAGCCCTCCCGAGGGCCACACCTCTCCCAGACGCTGTTTCCCCACCACTGTCAACTGTCGCAGTTTCTTGTTGGTAAATCCCGGTGGGAAGTCTGGATTACCTATAACCGGAGTCATTGGTGACGGCAGGGGAGCAATGTGTGTGCAGCGGAACAACCTCCGCACAACAGCCAACGTAGCTCCCACTACGGGGTGATCTCTGAGGTCTTTTGGTAGGGAGGACAGGAGCCACGGGGAGGTCAATAGGGGAATGGATCCATCCTCAATCTCCATCTCCACCCACTGCTTGTGTGCGCCATTACAATGCCAATCAACGACTCTCTCTAGCAGAGTCGCTCTGTAGTATTGTCTCAGATCTGGGTGACCCGGACCCCCCTTGTCCTTTGGTCTGGCAAGCAATTGCAAACGGGCTCTGGGCGGTTTGCGCGCCCAAATAAAGTCCCGGAGCAGCACCTGCAGTTGTCTGAAAAAAATTGGGGGTAACTGGATCGGTATTGTCTGGAAGAAGTATAAGATCCGCGGGAGGGCCGTCATTTTGAATGCATTACAGCGCCCGAACCAGGTCAGTGTTAAAGCATGCCAGTTTTGGGGGGGCGTGGCCTGCGGTGCAATGGAGTAGGACGTTTGTGGTGAGAGCTCCGCTCGTCCGTACTCCTGCTAACAGAATCCTGCACCATCCTTCCCTGGAACAGCACCTGGACGACCCTGCCTTCCTCCTCTCTCTTCCCCTGGAGCCATCTGCCCGATTTGGCCGCCGCGCGGAGCCGCTCCGGTAAGATACCCGTTCGTGGGGGCTGCCTTTAGGACAGACCGCGGCTTCGGCCTAGACGCCGGAGCGGCGGTCATCTTGCTCCACCCGGCGGCAGCTTCCTCGGGCCTCCTCGGCCCCCCCCCGAGCCACATCGAAGCCGTTCCACAGCACCCCCAGCTATCGGATCGCCCTCGGCCGCGGATGTGGTGGCTCTCCTCTTTATAGCTGCTGGTGGAGAGGTCCGCGGCGCCGGCCTGGTCCACGAGCCGGCGGCCATCTTGCTCCACCCGCGGCAGCCCCTATAGGCCTCATTGACTGTATACCTCCATGTATCTGCCTGCCTGTGGCAGCCACCTCACTCCCTGCCACCTGTGCAGTCCCTATATTTCCTGCAGCAGCCGGTTGGATAGCCTGTGAGGCCGGCCTGGGCCCTGGAGCAGGGGCCATATTGCTTCACCCACTGTGATCCTTTGCCAGGTACTCTGTCCTCACCTGCCAACCCTGTGCCCGTTTCTCCCCTGCTGCAGCTGCTGATTTTCGCAGGCACCAAGCCCCTGTCTACTTAACCTTAACTGTGGCACTTCACGGCTGTTGCGAGCGGGGAGATTGAAGAATTGGCCCAATACATAGCGGCCATCTTGGAACACCCCGGACCATTTATGGACCATGTCCCCACTGAAAAAGTCCACCGAGGCCGCTGACAAGCTCGCCAGGTACCGCCGTCATGAAGAGGAACACCGGGCCAAAGATGGCGCTGGTGCTCCCTCTGACACAGACCACTCTACGTCGGCTACTAACCAGGTCCTGGACGCTATAGCCCTATGTCAGAGCACGCTCACCTCCAAAATTGAGGAGGTCAAAATTGATGTGTCCCTCATCCGGCAAGATCTCTCTACCCTCCGGGATCGCGTGGCGGAGACGGAGACCCGTATCAGTAGGGCTGAAGACATCATACACCCCCTGCAACACACTACCGATGAGGTACGCCGTCAGCTGCAACAGCTTAGCGCGAAACAGGACGACATGGAAAATCGTCTCCGGAGATGCAATCTCTGCTTTATCGGCCTCCCTGAGACAGCTGAGGGCAATGATCCGGCGGGTTTTCTTGAAAATCTCCTGACCTCCACCTTTGGCAGGGAGGCATTTTCGGTGATGTTCGCAGTGGAGAGAGCTCATCGAATTCCGGCCCGTCCTCCTCCCCAGGGGGCCCCACCGCGCACCCTGATAGCGAAATTTCTTAACTTCCGAGATCGTGACAAAATCCTCCGCCTGACTAGAGAGAGGGGTAATATCCCCCATACCAATACTCATGTGGCAGTCTTCCCAGACTTTTCCAGTGAGGTGCAATGGCAGCGATCCAGGTTCCAGGAAGTTAAGCGACGCCTCCGGGTTCTACACCTCAAATAAGCAATGCTGTATCCTGCGAGGCTTCGCGTGGAATACGAGGGCCGAACCCACTTTTTCGAAGACCCTGCATTGGCTTCCACCTGGATTGACCAGAGAGAACGCCGAGACTGACCATGTTACCCTACCTGTAAGCTGTGGATGCTTTTCTTTCTTTCTCCTGCTCCCATGGGTGCCCGTGCTCTCTCCTGCTGCTACTCTGATGATTCAGTCATTGCGATGGGCACATTATATATGAATGCCCTTTGCAGGGCCAGGGGACTAACCCGGAATAATTACCCCCCCTTCTTTTGCACCTCGCACTGGATCCCACGGCATGACCATCCTCTCCCGGCGTCCTCACTGCTTTGAGATCCCTGCCTCCCCTGTACCTGAGGAGCGCCTGGGGAGGACTGTGGACTGCACGACATCCAGGACTTTTCTACTATACCTTATTCATCATCCACATGGCGGGCGGGGCTCCCCCATGCGCAGCCATGATGGTTTCACACCTTTTTGGCTCCTACTCCCCATGCACCTTCCAGAGAAGAAGTCGCCCCCCTAGGACTTTTTGAATTTTTAGGACTTTAGTGTACTTTTTCCTCCCCCATTTGTTTGACTTTTTTTTCTCCCCCTTTGTTTTTTTCTTTGCTACCTTGGGTATCTATGCTCCTCTGCAATTAAGTCCCTTGCCTCCAATGGGTCCTAAGCATTGGATGTTCCCTGTTGGTACCCAGTTCTGGGGTATGATGTCCAAGCCATGTTGGGGTGGCGCTGGACTGGGTGGGGGGTGGGATGTTGTGGTTTTTGTTTTTCTTACATCACTGTGTTTACTAAAGTTTGTTTATGCTGAAGGTACTATGTTAATGTCATACATGCATTATTGGAATTGGCTGCTATTGTGTTTTGTGCGAACTGAATTGGCCATGACTGCTCTGCTGCTTCTGGCCCGCCTATGGTTTATTGTATACGCTCTGCTCCCACCATGAGCTCTCTAAAGTTCCTCACGTGGAATGTCAGAGGCATGCGGAATAAGATAAAACGCACTGCCGCCCTGACGTTCCTTAAGTCCCAGCGTTCTGACATCATCGCGCTTGTTGAGACCCATGTTACTGGCCATCTCCAGTCCTCACTCAAGAAGCCATGGATAGGTTGGGTGTATCATGCTACCCACACCTCATACTCCAGGGGGGTTTCGGTCTTAATTGCTAAAAGGGTGCCATTTGATCTAGTGTTGCTCCAGACGGACCGGCAGGGCAGATATGTATTCCTGCATGCCACTATCAATGGATCCCCTATTTTGATAATAGCCTGCTATGTCCCCCCTCCCTATAACTCAGTTGTACTTAAGGAGGGCCTTGCATTTATGGCACATTACCCCTCGGTGCCGGCAGTGTGGATGGGGAACTTTAACATGACCCTCACTCCCGCTCTGGACCGAATGGGCACACTGGACTCTCCTGGTGTCCCACCAGCCCATACCAGACTACATCGTATATTGACCGACTTTGCTCTTGTGGATACATGGCACCATAAGCATCCGCGGGCTAAAGCATATTCGTGCTTCTCAGCCAGCCATAACACAATGTCCAGTGTTGACTTTATCCTTATCTCACAGACCCTGACACCCAGACTGGGAGATGTGGGCTTCGCTCTGAAAATTCTCTCGGATCACGCCCCCTACTGGATTACGATGCGGCTCCTGAAGGCCTCTCCCTCTCCTACTTGGCAGCTGAACCCATTTTGGCTAACCGCCCTGCAGGAGCAAGAAGACATCCCTGCGGAATTGCAACACTACTTTACAGTTAACAGGGACTCCGCTACACATGACATAGTGTGGGACACATTTAAGCTGTACGCCCGCTCTCTGCTCACCACACGTATTAACAGACTCAAGCGGTCGTCAAACCTTGTTGTCCAACAGGCTACAGACCTCCTACAAAGACTGGAGGAGGAGTTTCACAGAGACCCCTCACCTGACGCAGCTGCTGCTCTTAAGCTTCAGCTGCGACAGGTCTCCCAACTGCATACGGAAAAGGCCAAGCAGCGCATCTTTTTCTGTAGGCAAAGGATATTTGAGTATGGAGAAAGATCGGGCAAACTACTTGCTTACCTTGCCCACTTAGATCCCCGTCCCCCAGTTGTGGTATCACTGATAGACACCCAGGGGAATGGTATTACTGATCCACAACAGGTGGCGGAGGAATTTGCGAGGTTCTATCGAGCACTCTACGCCATCCGGGTCACTCATACTCCCCAAGACACCAGAGACTACCTAGCGAGAATTACATTTCCCAAATTGACAGACGCCCAACGCGACCTTTTAGAGGCCCCTATTACTAAGGAGGATATTTCCGAGGCTATCTCCTCTCTGGCCACTTCCAAGGCACCTGGACTGGACGGCCTACCACTTGAATTCTATGCCACCTACTCTGAAATTTTGACCCCTAAACTCCATGACCTATATGAATCCATATTTGGCACGGGAATCCTACCCCCCTCCATGAGAGAAGCGCAAATAGTTGTAATTCCCAAGCCAGGGAAGGACCCAAACTATCCGGAATCATATAGACCCATCTCCCTATTACAGGTCGACATTAAAATACTGGCCAAGATTCTTGCCTCTCGCCCTAATCAGGTCATCCTCACACTGATTCACCCTCACCAGACCGGCTTTATGCCAGGGAAAAACACTGCCATGAATATCCGCCGCCTACTTATGAACATCCAGGGATCCCATGACGAAGTCGGCTCGCGGGTTGTGGTGGCCTTGGATGCTGCCAAGGCCTTCGACTCCGTGGAGTGGAACTACCTGTGGGAGTGCCTCTCGGGATTTGGACTTGACCCCAACTTTATTCGATGGGTCCAACTCCTATATCAATCCCCGAGAGCCAAGGTGTTTGTGAACGGTTGGCTCTCCGATCAGTTCCCGCTGGAGAGAGGGACTCGACAAGGTTGCCCCCTTTCTCCCATGCTGTATGCGTTGGCTGTGGAGCCACTGGCTATTATGGTTCGCGCAGACTCCAGTATTCGTGGCCTTAGGATAGGGAATTTGGAAGAAAAGATCGGGCTGTATGCTGACGATACACTCCTCTACTTAGCCGACTCGGGTCCCTCCCTTCTTGCAGCCCTTCACACCATAGACTGTCTTGGTAGTCATTCGGGTCTGAGTATCAACTGGTCTAAATCCCAGATCCTTCCGCTTGATCATTTCCCCTCTGTACCCACGTCCCCTCCTCTAAATCTCCCTAGGGTTTCAGTGGTCAAGTATTTAGGAGTGCAGGTCACCAGATTGCTGACAGACTATGTACCCCTTAACATTGAACCCCTCTACACCCTGATTAAGAACAAGACACAAACCTGGGCCAGACTACCTCTGGGTGTTATGGGACGCATCAGTCTGGTCAAAATGATACTCCTGCCCAAGATACTTTATTTGGTGTGGCATGCACCCCTGTATATACCACAAAATTTTTTCAAGACGATTGAATCAATTCTTAATTCATTTATATGGGGTCACAGCAGACACAAATTGTCTTGGAGAATTCTGAAGAACCCGGTAACAATGGGAGGGGCTGCCCTTCCAGATCTCCAGGATTATTATCTTGCCTCCCAGTTGTCCCATTTTTATCACTTTGACAAGAGCGAGCTGCCAAGATACCAGACATTACTTTGTAAACGCCCTGACGACCCTGCCCACACCCCACTTCAGTCAATCCTTAGGGCCCCATTGCCACGACGTTCCCCCCATCACAAAGAAGACATGTTGACGCACCACCGGAGGGTATGGCGGACGGCCCTAAAACAACTTGGGACCCCACAGTTTCATTGTTACACTCCTCTCTGGTTTAACACTCAGTTGCCCGAACTGCTGTCCGTTCCAGACCCCGCAGCTTGGACACGCTATGGCATCCTATACATGCACCAAATTATGACTAACACTGGGCTTAAATCCTTTCAAACGCTAAAGGAAGAATTCACACTCCCTAACCACCTCTTCTTCAGATATTTACAGCTCCGACACGCGATACAGACTCAATTTGCCGATTCCAACCCCACCCTGACAGTCCCCCCTATAGTGGATATAGTCACGGGTGCTGAGCCAACCAAGTGGATCTCCACCCTTTACTCCACCATCCGTCTACCAGGCACCTGGGCATTGGCCTATGCTGCTAAAGCCAGATGGGAGGTGGATGTTGGAATAATTGAGGATGAGGAGTGGGATGAAGTCTTGGGGGATGTGAAGAGAGTCTCCCCCAGGCTGTCGGACCGCCTCACACAGCTGTACATTATCCATAGGACATACCTGACCCCCCAGAAGATAGCACGGTTCAAACCCTCATATAATCCAGGATGCCGCCTATGCGACCATGCTCCAGGCTCTTTCTATCACCTCATATGGTCCTGTCTGGTTATCCAAACATACTGGATGCAGGTAATTCGCTTTCTCCATGACCAGATGGGCTCTCCTGCTAGCCTTGACCCAAAGCTGTGCCTGCTTGGTCTATTGCCAGAATTAGACGCTGACAAATCCCTTCGCACCTTTTTTCATGAAACGCTGTTCCTGGCGAGAAAAGTGATTGCTCGTGGCTGGATGCAGGCCCTCCCCCCCACGATCCAATGCTGGAAGAAAGAGGTTAACGATACCCTCCCGTATAAGAAACTGATCTATACGCATAGAGGATGTCCACTTAAATACGAGCGGGTCTGGGGTAGATGGTTGGGGGATGGGGAGACGTGTACTTGAAATGTTGATATATTGATCCCTTGCCTCCCTCCCCCCTCTGCTTTCCCCTTTCTGTGCTTCCTCCACCTCATGGGCCTACTTGCACTATGTCCCCTTCCCCCTTCCTTTTTTTTTTTTTTTCTCTGTCTGCTCCCCCTCCCCTGGTCAACACAAATTAGCTCTATGCTGACTATACCTAAGATGGGTGTCTGAACTCTATACAGCACAGCTAACCCAAAGCACTCATGTATGCAACGCTGTTTTGGCCAGAACGGCCCTTGTTACTAGATGTACCGTATGTATGCCTACTATGTATGTCATCTTCTCTCTTTCCTTCTTTTATCAATAAAGTTTGTTTTTCAATTAAAAAAAAAGCATGCCAGTTTCCCAAATCAGATTTCAGTCTATTCAGGAGAGGGACAAAATTAAGCGGGTACAATTGCGCCAAATCCGCAGCGATGTCAACGCCCAGGTAACGTATAGATTTTTCAGCTCAGTAGAATGGAAAAGCGGAGCGTAGCCTCTTGGCCTCACCATCCGGGACCGATATATTCAATACAGCCGACTTGGCGCAATTGATTTTATAGTTTGATAGGCTGCCGTATCGCCGGAGAGACGCAAGTATATTGGGAAGCAAAATGTGTGGATTGGAGACGGAAAAAATTAGATCGTCAGCGTACGCCGCAATTTTGTGGTGTGCCGAGGGTTTGGATATGCCAGTAATATTCGGGTCATTCCGAACGTGACACATAAGTGGTTCCAGTGTCAGAATAAAAATGAGGGGAGACAGAGGGCACCCCTGCCTCGTCCCATTAGTGATGGGGAAAGAGTCCGAGCACCACTCGTTCACCCGTACCGCTGCCGACGGCGTGGAGTAAAGCGACATTACCCAGCTCATCATGTTGGGGCCAAGACCTATATGTTCCAGGGTGGCCTGCATAAAGTGCCAGGCCACCCTGTCAAAGGCCTTCTCCGCGTCCGTTGACAACATAAGCAAGGGCCTTCCCTGTACATGCACCGCGTGGATTAAATTGAGGACTCGGGCCGTATTGTCTCTAGCTTACGACTTATTTTTTATTTTTTTTGCTTGTTTCCCAAGGTGACCCTCTTGGCGTTTGTCAAGGGGGTTGAAAGTGCCTGAAGAGATTGCCTACGGGCACATCACCCTGAAAGCACCCGATCTCGTTTGATGTTGGAGGCTAAGAAGAGTCTGGCCTTGTTAGTACCTGGATGGGAGACCGCCTGGGAATACCAGGTGTCGTAGACTTCTTTTTATGTTGTTGGCGTTGACCTGTTTTTTTTTTGCTTGTTTCCCAAAGTGACCATCTTGGTGTTTGTCAAGAGGGTTGAGAGTGCCTGAAGAGATTGCCTATGGCCACATCACTCTGAAAGCACCCAATCTCGTCTGATCTTGGAGGCTAAGAAGAGTCGGGCCTGGTTAGTACCTGGATGGGAGACCACCTGGGAATACCAGTTATTGTAGGCTTCTTTTTATGTTGTTGGCATTGATTCGTTTTTTTTTTTTTCGCTTGTTTCCCAAGGTGACCATCTTGGCATTTGTCAAGAGGGTTGAGAGTGCCCAAAGAGATCGCTTACAGCAGCATCACCCTGAAAGAGCCCTATCTCTTCTCTTCTCTTCTCTGAGGCTAAGAAGGGTTGGGCCTAGTTAGTACCTGGATTGGAGACCACCTGGGAGTACTAGGTGCTGTAGGCTTCTTTGTATGTTGTTGGCCTTGACCTGTTTTTTTTTTCACTTTTTTCTCAAGGTGACCATCTTGGCGTTTGTCAAGATGGTTGAGAGTGCCAGAAGAGATCACCTATGGCCCCATCACCCTGAAAGCGCCCAATCTCGTCTGATCTCGGAGGCTAAACAGTGTCGGGCCTGGTTAGTACCTGGATGGGAGACCGTCTGGGAATACCAGGTGCCATAGGCTTCTTTTTATTTTTCCAAATAACATATTTATTTATTTTCAAAGAGTGCATTACACGTCATGCATTACTACATCAGAATAAAACAGCTAGAACAGAAAAGAGTAGGCCGCAGGGACCACCCACCTCTTGGCCCATCCCAGTAGGCCCCCCAGGGCCGGCAAATGCCAGCCCGGGGGGGCCCCCCGCGAACAACCGGGCCGACCCTGAGAAATAAAGAATGGCTTTACCCACCATAGGGTCCAGTGGAGTAGCCCCGCACCAAGTCATGGACCTCTTCTTACAGTATCAACCTCTCATGACAAACAGCATCCACAAAGTAGTGTGCTAAAAGAACAACAAAGCACGTACATGCACCAGCCATGATGGAAAAGGAAAGAGAGGCTGGCAAAAAGAAATAGGGGTACCAAGCAACAGAGAGAGAAGAAGAAGGAGAGCAGAGGTGAGAAGGATAGGAGATAAGAGGGATAAGGAGAAAGAAAGAGAGTTTAGCAAAGGATAAAAAGTAAAGAGAAAGGGGGGAGGAGAGTGTGGGGGAGGAGGGGTAGGGAAAGGCAGGGGGTATAGTCACCGTGCGTGGTCTCTGTGTCTTTTTCACAGCTGGATCTCCCGGGAGTTCCATGGACTCCAGACCACATTGTGGGCCTCGAGCCTGTCCTGTATCCTGGCGGTCATCCTCTCCATCAACTCCACGTCCTGAACTCTAGCATGGAGTGCTCCCAGAGCGGGGGGCAGCGCCTTTTTCCAGTGTAGGGCTATTAGGCATCTCGCCGCAGTCAGGATATGCCGTGACAATTTCTTGCGGGACTTCGTCAATGTAGGGAGAGGGATGCCCAACAAGAAGGTCTTAGGATCCAGGTCCACCCGCCGATCCAAGAGATCAGCCAAGAGGCGCCGGACCCCTTCCCAGAAGGGGACCACTAGGGGACACTGCCAGAAGATGTGGAACAGCGTGCCTTTGTGGGTCAAGCACCGCCAGCATCTGTCAGAGGTGGTAGGGTAAATGGCGTGAAGGACGTCCGGGGTCATGTACCAGAAAAATAAAATTTTGTACGTGTTCTCCCTATAGAGCGTGCATAGAGAGCTTTTCGAGGCCTGGGACCATATCGTCTGCCATTGCCCATCCGTGATCTCCTCCCCCAGCTGTTCCTCCCACTTGAGCATGTAGGCATGTTTACCTACCGGAGCTAGCGGGGGTGCATTAAGGATTTTATATATAGCCGACATCGATCCCCTTTGGGCCGTGCCCTCAAGGATTATGGTCTCAAAAGCGGAGGGAGGGGAGAAGTGCAAATCAGAGGATATGGTCTGGGCAAAGTGTCGTATCTGCAGATAGCTGTAGAAGCTCTGTCTCGGGAGGTCAAATTTGGACTGAAGATCCGCATAAGACAACATTCTCCGCGATCTGGGGTCCACTAAGGTCCCCAGGTGAAAGAGATTCCGGGAAGACCACGGGTGGGACATCGCATACGTCAGGCTGTCTGGCATCTTAGGATGGTACAGGAAGGACGTCAGGAGCGATTTGTCCGAAGCCAGGACATATATCTTAGAAAGCTTGCGCCATAGGCCCTGTAGGTAGGACATAGATCCTAGCAGTTGGGTCCGGGGGGTTAGTGCTGGGGCGCTCCATAGCATACTATTAGGGTGCACTGGAGCCAACCAGAGCTTCTCAATTTCCGTCCATCTGTTGTACGACCTCTGGGTGAACCAGGAGGTCACTGCCCGGAGCTGAGCCGCTTGGAAATACTTTACCAGGTCCAGAAACGCCAGTCCCCCGGCTGAGCGAGAGGCTGTCATCACCGAGCGGGGGATTCTATGACGTTTGTAGTTCCATGTAAAATCTAGCAGGTCCGCCTGTAATTTTCTCAGGTGGTGATATGGTACTGGGATAGGAAGGGTCTGGAAAAGGTAGAGGAGTTTCGGGAGAATCGTCATTTTCACCGAAGCTATCCTAGAAAAGAGGGAGATCTGGTGCTTCCGCCATTGGGAAAGTAATTGCCTAATGACGCCATATAGGGGCGGGAAGTTTGCCTGATACAGAGAGTCGAAGGTCGGGGTGATATGAATCCCCAAGTATTTCAGGGAATCAATTTTCCAGTGGTATGGGAAAGTGGCTCGGAGATGTTCGACCTCCGGGGACGGCATATTTACCGGGAGGGCTTCCGATTTGGAAGCATTAATTTTTTAGCCCGATAGGGCGCTGTAGCGGTCCAACTCCTTATGTAAGTTAGGCAGGGATATCCTGGGCTGGGTCAGGGTGAGGATGACATCATCCGCAAACAACGACACCTTAAATTCCCTGCCCCGAACCGGGACGCCCCTGATATTCGGGTTCCGCCGGATGGACGCCGCCAGGGGTTCCACGCAGATAGCAAATAATAAAGGCGACAGGGGACAGCCCTGGCGCGTGCCATTGGAGACCGAAAACGCCGAGGAGGTAGCGAAGGGGGTCTTAACCTGGGAGGACAGGTTGGAATAAAGGTGGCGTATTGCCCGCAGGAACGGTCCCTTCATCCCCATGTGCTGCAACGTGGCGAACAGGAAGGGCCACCCCAGTCTATCAAATGCCTTTTCCGCATCCAAACTCAGAAGCAAAGACGGGATGCCCCCCCTATTCGCCACGTCGACTAAATCTATGACCTTTCTGGTGTTGTCGCCGGCTTGGCGAAGAGGGACAAATCCCACCTGATCTTTATGGATGAGGGAGGGTAGGACCCTATTGAGCCGGAGGGAAAGGAGTTTCGTAAAGATCTTCAGATCTGCATTCAGGAGTGCAATGGGCCTATAATTGGCACAGAGAATGGGGTCCTTATCGGGCTTGGGTATCAGGGTGAGGAAGGAGCGTTGCATATCGGAAGGGACCAGGGTATGTAACAGAAACGCATTGAACAATCTGCCCAAGTAAGGGAGCAGAAGGGGCAGAAACGTTTTATAGTATTCGTAGGGTAAACCGTCCGGACCCGGGGATTTATGAGCCGGTAGTGACTTGACGGTCAGTTCTATTTCCTCCTCCGTAATGGGCATATTCAGGGAGGCCAGATCCAGGTCTCGAATGCGGGGGATCCCACTGTCTGTCAAATATTGGTGCATACGCTGGGAAAGCTCCGCCGACAGGGGAGCACTGGGTATGTCGTCGCTGTTGTACAGCTCCTCATAAAATTTCGCAAATGTGTCTGCTATCTCCTTAGGGTGAGAAACGACTGTGTTGTTTTTAGTTTTAATCTGATGTGGGGTAGAGAGGAGGATTTTATCTTTAAGTTTCCTCGCCAAGAGTGAGTGCGCCTTGTTGCCCCTGTCGTAATACGTCTGCCTAACCCGCAACATAGTCTTTTCTACCCGGCGGAGCGCCAGATCCTTAAGCACCATGCGAAGCTTAGTGATCTTCCGGAGGAGTCGCAGTGACGGAGAAGCCTGCATATCCCTTTCCAGCTGCCCCAGCTCTTTTTCCGTTCGCAATCTAGCGGCCTCTGCGTCCTTCTTTAAAGCAGAAGACAGAGCCATGCACTTTCCACGGATGACCGCCTTGTGGGCCTCCCACAAAGTGGGGAGAGCAATGTCCGGGGTCGCATTTTCAGCAAAGTAGAGTTTCAAGGTTGAGACCAGTTCCGCCTATGATGGGGAATGTTGCAGGAGAAAGGTGTTGAGTTTCCAATTGTAGGGTCTACTTACTGGAGCCGCTAGATCCAGTGTTAATAGGATCGGCGCGTGGTCCGACCATGAAATTGGTAGGATATGGGCCCGTCGGGCCACTCTCAGCGTGGAATTGTTGGTAAAAAAGTAGTCTATGCGGGAGTGCAGCTGGTGCGGGGCCGAGTAGAACGTGTACTGCCGGTCCGCCAGGTGAAGGGCCCGCCAGACGTCAAAAAGAGCGTGTCTGCGGGTCAGCTGGCGAAACAGTTTCGAATCCCTAAGTACTTTAGCGGAGGGGGGCCGGGTCGACGTCGCCAAACGGTCCGCAATAGCGGAGTGAGCCATGTTAAAGTCACCCCCCACCACTAAGTAACCATGATCTGTCTTGAACAAGCGGGACAGGAGTCTGGAGAGAAAGCTATGTTGACGGACATTTGGGGCGTACAGGGTACATAGGGTAATTGGCTGGGATCCCCACTTGCCCTTAAGTATCAAGAAGCCTCCCCCGGGATCCCCATAGTGATCAAGGTAGGTGAAAGGGGCTCCATGACGTATCAGGATGGCCACGCCGGCCTTCCTGTGAGGTCCCGAGGATAGGTAAGCTAAAGGAAAGTATCGAGAGGTGAAAGCGAAGGACCCCCCCTTATCAAAGTGCGTCTCCTGGACAAGGACGATATCCGCTCCCGACTGCCTGAATTCCCTAAGTGCCAGATGCCGTTTCCCGTTAGAATTCAGTCCATGGACATTTAGGGATAAAATCTTAGCCATCAGTCATGTCAGGGGGATGAGAACGTAAGCTGGGTCTTACCCATAATCCACCATGCAGGTCGACCGCCAGGAGCCAGGAGGTAGCTTGTTCCGGAGAAAGGGCTCTAAGAGGAGTTCCACGATGCCCACCAACCACGACACGGTGAGAGTACAGGGAGGGGAGAGGGAGAGGAAAAAGCAGAGAAGGGGAGAGAAAGAAGAGGTTAGTATCGCAAACATAGGTGCACACATTAAATAAACAACTATTGTACATTACAAAATTGAACCATAGGAGACCATGAACAGGCAGATCGCTCAGGTCTGATCGGATTCCCAGGGGGCCACCAGAACCCGAACCCGAGGGCCGGGCCTGGCGGCCGCATGGGAGTCCAGCCCCCCCCGTCAAGCGGCGTAGGTAAAGCCGGGGGCAAGGATTCTTTTTATATTGTTGGCTTTGACCTGTTTTTTTCGCTTGTTTCTCAAGGCGACCATCTTGGCGTTTGTCAAGAGGGTTGGGCGTGTCTTGGAGAGAGCGCTTACGGCCACATCACCCTGAAAGCATTCGATCTCGTCTGATTTCAGAGGCTAAGCAGCGTCAGGCCTGGTTAGTACCTGGATGGGAGACTGTCTGGGAAGACCAGGTGCCATAGAAGGATATGGCCTGGTTAGTGTCTTGATTGGGAGATCGCCTGGGAATACCGGATGCCGTAGGTTTCTTTATATGTTGTTGGCTTTGACCTGTTTTTTTTTTTGCTTGTTTCCCAAAGTGACCATCTTGGTGTTTGTCAAGAGGGTTGAGAGTGCCTGAAGAGATTGCCTATGGCCACATCACTCTGAAAGCACCCAATCTCGTCTGATCTTGGAGGCTAAGAAGAGTCGGGCCTGGTTAGTACCTGGATGGGAGACCACCTGGGAATACCAGTTATTGTAGGCTTCTTTTTATGTTGTTGGCATTGATTCGTTTTTTTTTTTTTCGCTTGTTTCCCAAGGTGAAAATCTTGGCATTTGTCAAGAGGGTTGAGAGTGCCCAAAGAGATCGCTTACAGCAGCATCACCCTGAAAGAGCCCTATCTCTTCCCTTCTCTGAGGCTAAGAAGGGTTGGGCCTAGTTAGTACCTGGATGGGAGATGGCGTTGGAATACCAGGTGCCGTATTCTCCTTTTTATGTTGTTGACATTGACCTGTTTTTTTTCGCTTGTATCTCAAGGTGACTATCTTGGCATTTGTCAAGAGGGTTGAGAATGCCCAAAGAGATTGCCTATGGGCACATAACCCTGAAAGCGCCCGATCTCCTCTGATCTCAGAAGCTAAACAGGGTTGGGCCTTGCTAGTACCTGGATTGGAGACCACCTGGGAATACTAGGTGCTGTAGGCTTCTTTGTATGTTTTTGGCCTTGACCTGTTTTTTTTTTCACTTTTTTCTCAAGGTGACCATCTTGGCGTTTGTCAAGAGGGTTGAGAGTGCCAGAAGAGATCACCTATGGCCCCATCACCCTGAAAGCGCCCAATCTCGTCTGATCTCGGAGGCTAAACAGTGTCGGGCCTGGTTAGTACCTGGATGGGAGACCGCCTGGGAATACCAGGTGCCATAGGCTTCTTTTTATGTTGTTGGCTTTGACCTGTTTTTTTCGCTTGTTTCTCAAGGTGACCATCTTGGCGTTTGTCAAGAGGGTTGGGCGTGTCTTGAAGAGAGCGCTTACGGCCACATCACCTTGAAAGCACCCGATCTCATCTGATTTCAGAGGCTAAGCAGATGGGAGACTATCTGGGAAGACCAGGTGCCATAGAAGGATATGGCCTGGTTAGTGTCTTGATTGGGAGATCGCCTGGGAATACCGGATGCCGTAGGTTTCTTTTTATGTTGTTGGCGTTGACCTGTTTTTTTTTAGCTTGTTTCCCAAGGTGACCATTTTGCCATTTGTCAAGAGGGTTGAGAGTGCCTAAAGAGATCGCTTACAGCCGCATCACCCTGAAAGCACCCTATCTCTTCTGATCTCTGAGGCTAAGAAGGGTTGGGCCTAGTTAGTACTTGTATGGGAGACGGCCTTGGAATACCAGGTGCCGTATTCTTCTTTTTATGTTGTTGGCGTTGACTTGTTTTTTTTCGCTTGTTTCAAAGGGTGACTATCTTGGCATTTTTCAAGAGGGATGAGAGTGCCCAAAGAGATTGCCTAAGGGCACATCACCCTTAAAGTGCCCAATCTCCTCTGATCTCAGAGGCTAGAAAGGGCCGCACCTTGTTAATACCTGGATGGGAGACCGCCTGGGAATACTAGGTGCTGTAGGCTTCTCTTAATGTTGTTAGCGTTGACTTGTTTTTTTGTTTGTTTCCCAAGGTAACCATCTTGGCATTTGTCAAGAGGGTTGAGCATGCCTGAAAAAATCTACTATGGCCGCATCACCCTGAAAGAGCCCAATCTCATTTGGTCTCAGAGGCTAAGCAGGGTTGGGACCTGGTTAGTACCTGTATGAGAGACTGCCTGGGATTTCTCGATGCCATAGGCTTTTTTGTTAAGTTCTTAGCATTGACTTATTTTTTTTGCTTGTTTCCCAAGGTGACCATCTTGGCGTTTGTCAAGAGGGTTGAAAGTGCCTGAAGAGATTGCCTACGGGCACATCACCCTGAAAGCACTCAATCTCGTTTGATGTTGTCGGCTAAGAAGAGTTGGGCCTTGTTAGTACCTGGATGGGAGACTGCCTGGGAATACCAGGTGTCGCAGACTTCTTTATATGTTGCTGGCGTTGACCTGCTTTTTTTTCCGCTTGTTTCCCAAAGTGACCATCTTGGTGTTTGTCAAGAGGGTTGAGAGTGCCTGAAGAGATTGCCTATGGCCACATCACTCTGAAAGCACCCAATCTCGTCTGATCTTGGAGGCTAAGACGAGTCGGGCCTGGTTAGTACCTGGATGGGAGACCACCTGGGAATACCAGTTATTGTAGGCTTCTTTTTATGTTGTTGGCGTTGATTCGTTTTTTTTCTTCCGCTTGTTTCCCAAGGTGACCATCTTGGCATTTGTCAAGAGGGTTGAGAGTGCCCAAAGAGATCGCTTACAGCAGCATCACCCTGAAAGAGCCCTATCTCTTCTCTTCTCTGAGGCTAAGAAGGGTTGGGCCTAGTTAGTACCTGGATGGGAGATGGCGTTGGAATACCAGGTGCCGTATTCTTCTTTTTATGTTGTTGACATTGACCTGTTTTTTTTCGCTTGTATCTCAAGGTGACTATCTTGGCATTTGTCAAGAGGGTTGAGAATGCCCAAAGAGATTGCCTATGGGCACATAACCCTGAAAGCGCCCGATCTCCTCTGATCTCAGAAGCTAAACAGGGTTGGGCCTTGCTAGTACCTGAATTGGAGACCACCTGGGAATAATAGGTGCTGTAGGCTTCTTTGTATGTTGTTGGCCTTGACCTGTTTTTTTTTTCACTTTTTTCTCAAGGTGACCATCTTGGCGTTTGTCAAGAGGGTTGAGAGTGCCGGAAGAGATCACCTATGGCCCCATCACCCTGAAATCGCCCAATCTCGTCTGATCTCGGAGGCTAAACAGTGTCGGGCCTGGTTAGTACCTGGATGGGAGACCGCCTGGGAATACCAGGTGCCATAGGCTTCTTTTTATGTTGTTGGCTTTGACCTGTTTTTTTCGCTTGTTTCTCAAGGCGACCATCTTGGCGTTTGTCAAGAGGGTTGGGCGTGTCTTGAAGAGAGCGCTTACGGCCACATCACCCTGAAAGCACCCGATCTCGTCTGATTTCAGAGGCTAAGCAGCGTCAGGCCTGGTTAGTACCTGGATGGGAGACTGTCTGGGAAGACCAGGTGCCATAGAAGGATATGGCCTGGTTAGTGTCTTGATTGGGAGATCGCCTGGGAATACCGGATGCCGTAGGTTTCTTTTTATGTTGTTGGCTTTGACCTGTTTTTTTTTAGCTTGTTTCCCAAGGTGACCATTTTGGCATTTGTCAAGAGGGTTGAGAGTGCCTAAAGAGATCGCTTACAGCCGCATCACCCTGAAAGCACCCTATCTCTTCTGATCTCTGAGGCTAAGAAGGGTTGGGCCTAGTTAGTACTTGTATGGGAGACGGCCTTGGAATACCAGGTGCCGTATTCTTCTTTTTATGTTGTTGGTGTTGACTTGTTTTTTTTCGCTTGTTTCAAAGGGTGACTATCTTGGCATTTTTCAAGAGGGATGAGAGTGCCCAAAGAGATTGCCTATGGGCACATCACCCTTAAAGTGCCCAATCTCCTCTGATCTCAGAGGCTAGAAAGGGTCGCACCTTGTTAATACCTGGATGGGAGACCGCCTGGGAATACTAGGTGCTGTAGGCTTCTCTTAATGTTGTTAGCGTTGACTTGTTTTTTTTGTTTGTTTCCCAAGGTAACCATCTTGGCATTTGTCAAGAGGGTTGAGCGTGCCTGAAAAAATCTACTATGGCCGCATCACCCTGAAAGAGCCCAATCTCATTTGGTCTCAGAGGCTAAGCAGGGTTGGGACCTGGTTAGTACCTGTATGAGAGACTGCCTGGGATTTCTCGATGCCATAGGCTTTTTTGTTAAGTTCTTAGCATTGACTTATTTTTTTTGCTTGTTTCCCAAGGTGACCATCTTGGCGTTTGTCAAGAGGGTTGAAAGTGCCTGAAGAGATTGCGTACGGGCATATCACCCTGAAAGCACTCAATCTCGTTTGATGTTGTCGGCTAAGAAGAGTCGGGCCTTGTTAGTACCTGGATGGGAGACTGCCTGGGAATACCAGGTGTCATAGACTTCTTTATATGTTGTTGGCGTTGACCTGCTTTTTTTTTCCGCTTGTTTCCCAAAGTGACCATCTTGGTGTTTGTCAAGAGGGTTGAGAGTGCCTGAAGAGATTGCCTATGGCCACATCACTCTGAAAGCACCCAATCTCGTCTGATCTTGGAGGCTAAGAAGAGTCGGGCCTGGTTAGTACCTGGATGGGAGACCACCTGGGAATACCAGTTATTGTAGGCTTCTTTTATGTTGTTGACATTGACCTGTTTTTTTTCGCTTGTATCTCAAGGTGACTATCTTGGCATTTGTCAAGAGGGTTGAGAATGCCCAAAGAGATTGCCTATGGGCACATAACCCTGAAAGCGCCCGATCTCCTCTGATCTCAGAAGCTAAACAGGGTTGGGCCTTGCTAGTACCTGGATTGGAGACCACCTGGGAATACTAGGTGCTGTAGGCTTCTTTTTATTTTCTTTTTATTTTCATTGACCTGTTTTTTTTTTCACTTGTTTCCCAAGGTGACCATCTTGGCGTTTGTCAAGAGGGTTGAGAGTGCCCGAAGAGATCACCTACGGCCCCATCACCCTGAAAGCACCCAATCTCGTCTGATCTCGGAGGCTAAACAGTGTCGGGCCTGGTTAGTACCTGGATGGGAGACCGCCTGGGAATACCAGGTGCCATAGGCTTCTTTTTTTTTTTTTTTTTTTTTAGTAGTGTGCAACATACAATGCAAAGGCAACTTCACAGAATGTGTGATACAAATAGTTACAAACAAACGATCATATTGCATGGATATCAGAGCCAATGGTAAGAAGTCTGAGGAGAATAGCAAGTGTACAGCTTTGTGGTCATATCAAGATGAGATTAAAGCTCACATTAGCCTGTCTGTATCAACTAGCCGGTCCTCTGTATACACTAGTCCATCTGTATACACTAGTACAGATAGGCTAGATTATACAGAAGAATGTCCTGGGTATGCAGAGATGGAGGCTAGGGTATACAGAGAGAGAGGCTAGAGTATGCATACTTGCTAGTGTATACAGACGGACTAGTGTATACAGAAGACCGGCTAGTTTATATAGAGAGGCTAATGTGTGCAAAAGACAGGCTAGTGTATACAAATAGGCTAGATTATAGAGAAGAACATCTTGGGTATGCAGAGATGGAGGCTAGGGTATACAGAGAGAGAGGCTGGGTTACACAGAGAGGCTGGTGTATGCAGACTTGCTCGTGTATACAGACGGACTAGTATATACAGAGAGGCTTGAGTATACAGAGAGCTAATGTATAAAGAGTAGCTAGTGTATACAAAAGACATCCAAGGGTATACAGAGAGACTCGTGTATGCAGAAGACCGGCTAGTTTATACAGAGAGGCTAAAGTGTACAAAACACAGGCTAGTGTATATAGATAGGCTAGATTATACAGAAGAACGTCCTATGTATGCAGAGAGGGAGGCTAGGGTATACAGAGAGAGACTGTGTTACACAGACTTGCTAGTGTATACAGACGGACTAGTGTATACAGAGGACCGGCTAGTTTATACAGAGAGGCTAATGTGTACAAAAGACAGGCTAGTCACAAAACACTCTCTTCCTGCATCGGCGATGGGCAGGCACAGGACGTGAGGACGCTGCGTGCGCCTGAGAGGAGGGGCCAACCTGCGCTAACAAGCGGCGTGCGAGAGGCTGGGGATGGAGGACGTGACCTGGCCAAGGGAAGCGAGCGGCTCCGACCAGAGCGGACGTGAGCCCCTCCCCGCTACAGCACGCCGCTAAACGGAGCCGCATCCCCGTGTCTCCCCCGACAACAGAGTGAACGAGTAGAGCGCCACCAGCCAGCTGATCCTTAACCCTCCTCCTATACCCTCCCTCTGCAGTGGTAAAGAGACCGGACAGGAACCCCTGTGAGCCCACACGAGCCTACACAAGATCTGAGAGCAACTAGGCGCCTGAGAGGACAAAAAAGGACGGTATAGTTATCTAATAGAGTGATAGAATCCATTTGTCTGACGGTCCTACAGCTGGGCATGGGGATATGTTGGTTCCTGCAAGTGTAATGCTCTGATAATAGGCTATTGTCATCTGAGATTAGTTTTATATCAGTTTCATACTGCCAGTGATGTGACACGGGCTTAATAACTTCCAGGCTCTAGAGGCATGAAGTGGTGAAATTCTCTCTCTGTTAACGATTGCCATCCACAGATTTGCTTTCTATTTACAAAGCACAGTGTAATCTAGTGCGATATATCCTGCAACAACCCTGCATTAACCCTGTATAAGTACCAACTGCAAATAAGATAAGCTATTTGGGCTCAGCTGTTATACTTTTACATATATATGTATATGAGATTTTTCTACATCGAACGAGGAGCCTAGAAAAAAACACGGACAGGCTACATCGGATATTACCCTGGCTGGTCCTAACAAAAACGAACAGGGATTCCTCTTCTTCTTTTCCTTGTTTTCTGTTTTCTCGGTTTTGAAAATATGATATATATAACCCGTAATATGAAAAGTTAATATCGATTGTAACATACAAAGGGCTAACTTAACTCGGTGGGGCAGTTGGGAGTGCCTCCATTCGTAAAGAGATGGGAAAGGGAATTAGGTACACAAAAAGACAATGTAACGTTAGGCAAAATATTTAAACTGGTCCATAGCGCAGCCGTAGATTCTAAAACCGCAGAGATGAGTTACAAATGCCTGTCGAGATGGTACTATACCCCAGATAGAAATAGCAAATTTCAACCGGATACATCAGGGGAATGTTGACGTGGATGTGGGGAAACAGGTACTATGGCTCACCTATGGTGGGGGTGCCCGAAGATTAAGATCTATTGGAACCAGATCCTATCACATATTAAAGTCATAGCCAGATCTGTGGTGATCGCGGACCCCTGGGTAGTTCTGTTCCATGGTATAGGGAGTAGAGTAAAACAGTACAAGGAGTCCTTAACCCCACATCTATTAAATGCAGGGAAAAAACTAATTCCAAAAAAATGGCAGGAGCCGGAGGTGCCTTTAATATGGGAGTGGGTGGACGCCGTAGATGAGATATATAAGATGGAATGTCTAGGTGACAGTTTGGAGGGGAGGAGCAATAAACACACGCTCGAGAAATGGATAAGCTGGCAAGAATTTAAAAGGAGATGGAGTATCTCAGAAGGATTAAGGGCATAGACTTAAATGGGTACAAACACGGTTAATTGATAAGTTTAAAAGATGGTTTACTAGGTGGGGGGGGAGGGTGGGGTCCTAAAGGCGGGAGGTGGGGGGGGACATTTGGGTTAGGGGGGTATGGGCTGAGGGAGGTGGGACTATGTTACGTTATCAGAACAGATGAGATATGAAAAAAAAAAAAGTTAAGTTCTTGGCATTAACTTATTTTTTTTTGCATGTTTCCCAAGGTGACCATCTTGGCGTTTGTCAAGAGGGTTGAGAGTGCCTGAAGAGATTGCCTATGGCCACATCACTCTGAAAGCACCCAATCTCGTCTGATCTTGGAGGCTAAGAAGAGTCAGGCCTGCTTAGTACCTGGATGGGAGACCACCTGGGAATACCAGTTATTGTAGGCTTCTTTTTATGTTGTTGGCGTTGATTTTTTATTTTTTTTTCGCATGTTTCCCAAGGTGACCATCTTGGTATTTGTCAAGAGGGTTGAGAGTGCCCAAAGAGTTCGCTTACAGCAGCATCACTCTGAAAGAGCCCTATCTCTTCTCATCTCTGAGGCTAAGAAGGGTTGGGCCTAGTTAGTCCCTGGATGGGAGATGGCTTTGGAATACCAGGTGCCGTAATCTTCTTTTTATGTTGTTGACATTGACCTGTTTTTTTTTTCACTTGTTTCCCAAGGTGACTATCTTAGCATTTGTCAAGAGGTTTGAGAGTGCCCAAAGAGATTGCCTATGGGCACATAAGCCTGAAAGCGCCCGATCTCCTCTGATCTCAGAGGCTAAACAGGGTCGGGCCTTGCTAGTACCTGGATTGGAGACCACCTGGGAATACTAGGTGCTGTAGGCTTCTTTTTATGTTGTTGGCCTTGACCTGTTTTTTTTTTTTGTTTGTTTACCAAGGTGACCATCAAGCGCGGGCCGAGAATAGGGAGGAAGGTCTTATAGTATTGTGCGGTATATCCGTCAGGGCCCGGAGCCTTACCCACCTTCGGAGGTCCAAAGGCCGTCTGGACTTCTTCCAGTGTGATCGGGTCCTCCAAGTACTCCCGTGATTCTGATGAGAGGGTTGGTAGACCAGAACCGGTTACATATCTGTCTATATTGTCCTGTCTAGACCCTGAATCGGGCAGGTTGTAGAGATCAGAGTAACATTTTTCAAAGACTTCGGCTATTTGGGTTGGGGTAGAGGCCCTCTGGCCATTCTCATCTATCAACTGTGGTATGTAAGAGGCAGATTTCAACTCCTTTACCGACCTGGCTAAGATTTTTCCGCATTTGTCCCCTGACTCCTACGTCAGTTTATGACAAAACTGGAGTGCCGCTTTCGCTTTATAATGGAGTAGGTCAGCAATCTGGGTACGGAGTGTCCCCAATTCAATCTCTAAGGTCCGTGAGGGGGCATGTTTATGTTTCGCTTCCACAGAGGCAAGTTCACGAAACAGATTAGCAAGCTGTTCCTTCCATGATCGTTTGATGCGCGCCCCGTGCCTGATAAGTACCCTGCGGAGTACTGACTTGTGAGCCTCCCAAATTGTCCCCGGGTCGCAGTCCTGCGTTTCATTTTCTTGGAAATAAAGGTCCAATTCCCTGGTCACATCTGCTAAAACTTCCAGGATCTGGAGGAGGCTCTCATTAAGGTGCCAGAATAGAGACCTAGGTGAGGGGTTCCTAGAGAGGGTGTAGGTAAGGGCTACAGGAGCGTGGTCGGACCAAGTAATATGGCCGATGGAGGAAGAGCTCACCAATTGCAGTTGATCATGTGGAATGAAGAAGAAGTCTATCCTCAAGTATGATTTGTGAGGGGAAGAGCAAAAAGAGTAGTCCCTTTCCCCAGAGTGTTGCAGACGCCAGACATCAACTAATTGGTCATTCAGTAAACACTTAGTAATCCGCTTTCCAGAGGAGATGAGGAGCGAGGAGCAAGAGGCAGAAGTGTCAACCAATGGCGAAAGGGGACATTAAAGTCCCCACCTAATATCAACTGGCCCTCCTGAAAGTCACATAATCTGTGCAGGGTAGTTCTGAGGAACGTGTCTTGGTGATCATTGGGAGCGTACACACTGGCAAATGTGGCCCCTAAGAAAAAGATATCGGTCCCCAGGGTCCACCAGAGAATCCTGGAGAACCCAGGGGAGCCTGCTAGAGATCAGAATGGAGACTCCCTTGGTCTTAGAGGAGGGGTTAGTAGAGTGGTAGACCTTAGGGAAGGATCTCGACCATAGAAAGGGGAAGCTAGTATTTTTAAAATGTGTTTCTTGTATAAAGGCCACATCAGTACAGGAAGTTTTCAGTCCTCACAGGAGGATCTACCGTTTTTCAGGGGAGTTCAGTCCCTTAACGTTTAGAGAGGTGACCTTGACTGAGTCTGCCATCGCTCCTCGGGGAGGGGGACGTCAGAGAAAAGCAAAGAAAGTTGAACCAAGGTAGGTTTTGGGTAGGTAATGGATGGCGGGAACTAAGGGGGAGAAAGGAAGGGCAAATGGAAGGAAAGGTAAGGGGAAAAAGAGGCCGGGCACCTCAACCCCAGGGGGAGAGGGAAATTAAGGGTTGTCCGCACTCAACAGTACAGGAAGGGTATACTAAAACAGCACAATTATGCTATAGCGCTTAAGAGATGTACACTGGGTTTAAAGCGCTGTCCTACTTGGGTTGGTGGGTAGACAGGTCGGAAAGGGAGCCCCCGAATCCTAGTCCCCCCAGTCCCGGCAGTCGTAAATATCACGTCTGATACCGGTATGCAAATAAAAGACAATCAGTAACATCATAGAACCAAAAAACAATAGTATAATCAAAACAGAGGTAGAGCATATAACTGTCAGCACTGAGGGGTCTCCTCAGCTCGCCCTAAACATAGGCATGCATGAGGGAGCCCGTCACAACAGAAAAGGCATCACAGAATGGGATCCACCACCCCCCGTCCCATACCCCAAAAGTACATGCAGTCCCCAAACAAATGCATTTCTCCCTTTGGCAGATTGTCCTCTCATTACCCCCTCTCCCCCGTCCACGCCCCGGGGGGAAAAGGGGCAGGGAAGGGGGGAAAAGGGGGGTGGAAGGGGGAAAGGGGGAGGGAAAGGAGGGAAGGGAAGGGTGGGAAGGGGGGGAAGGGAGGGGGGAGACAGGGGAGAGGGGACAAACATGCGGAAATGTCAAGTCCTTTAGCGCACTCCCACCAGCAACCACCCGGACCCCATACATTTCAACTCCTCCCCTCCATGGTCACCGCATCAAGATGAAAGAGGAGCAGCCCTGGTCGGTGCATGGAAAATCCGGCAGCCAAGGGGCTGTGGCCACTATCCCTCCATCCAACGGGAGACTTCACCCGAGCAGCAGTCCTGGGGCCCGCCAATTAGTGTCTCTCCTGCGTCGCCATCGGGGGCTGTGTAGAGCATCCCGAGGGAGGCTGGGACCGCCCAAACAGTAAGGGGTAAATCCTCCAGGGGGGTCAAGAGTCACACTGGAGGGAAGCAGTGTCTCGTACCAATAGGCTCAATAAATAAGTCATCCAGGGTCCCCGAAAGCTGCAGAAGGCAATGTCGGCAAAGAGTAGGTGGGGGCCAGAGGGGGGGGACGAGGGGCGCAACCAGGGGGAGGGGACACATATGCGGGAATGTCAAGCCCTTCCAGTACAGCGCACTAGGTATCACTCAGACCCCCCAAAGTGCAACTCCCCCCTCTAAGGTCAAGACTCCAGAAGGGAAGATGAGCCGCCCTGGTCTGTACATGAAAGAACCTGCTGCCAAGGGGTTGGGGCCATCATCCCTTCCTCCAATGGGAGATGCCACCGGCATGACAGCCCCGTGTCCTGTAAAGTGGTGCCCCTCCGACAATGTCGTCGGGGTATATGTGGAGCATGCAGGGGGAGGCAGGGACCACCCAAACAGTGAGGGGTAAAGCCTCCAAGGGGGACCGGTGTCAGACAGGAGGATAGCGGTGTCTTGTACAAGTTGGTTAATTAGACAAGTCATCCAGTGTGTTCCTGTGAGCAGCGGAAGGAAAGGTCAGTAAGGATTATGAATGGGTGGGGGCCAGGGAGTGCATAAAACTGCCACCAGATGACCGGGCAGAGAGGGCAAGGGGATGAAAGTCAGATCTGGTAGGTGGGGGCGGGGGTGAGGAGTGTCCCTCATATTACTCACGTTGGCCATACCTTGAAGCTGAGCGCTCTGCATACCCAGGACGTTCTTCTGTATAATCTAGCCTATCTGTATACAGTAGCCTGTCTTTTGTACACATTAGTCGGTCCTCTGTATACACTAGTGTATACAGATAGGTTAGTTTATACAGAAGAACGTTCTGGGTATGCAGAGATGGAGGCTAGGGTATACAGAGAGAGAGGCTACAGTATGCATACTTGCTAGTGTATACAGACGGACTAGTGTATACAGAAGACCGGATAGTTTATACAGAGAGGCTAATGTGTACAAAAGACAGGCTAGTTTATACAGATAGGCTAGATTATACAGAAGAACGTCCTGGGTATGTAGAGATGGATAGATGGGGGGTACTATGAATAGATTTGGCGCTATACTTATATATGAAAATATATGTTGCCAAAAACTTAATAGTGTACTAAATTAAAAGTGTTATATCAACCTGGTGTGTAAGTGCCAATGTGCAATAAATAATTCTAGTATTGAAATAAAAATATAAATATATAAACTATAAGCGAAAAAGTTCAAAATGTGTGTGTATGGAATATTTGTCGCGTTGGTAAGTATTTGCCAGCGTGCTGGCTATAAAATATAAGATTAGCTTGGGTGCAATAGAAAACCTGAAATAGTGATCACTTCTTAAACTCTAGAACATATAAATACCTTAAACTTGTGAACTGCTTAATATATTAGTGATCAATTAGATAAAAATTATACAAATAAAATATGAACCACAAAAAAATAACCCAGTAATTGGATTTAGAGTGCACAGATGTGACAATAAGGTCTATGCATGCAGTAATAAAATGTACAATAAATATGTGATAGATATCAGTACATCAAGTGAAACATGCCAAATATTGGGACTGAAAAAATAAAAATAAAAATTGTTTTTCAAAAATAAAAATGAAAATAAAAATAAAAATAAAAATAAAATAAAAAATAAATAAAAATAAAAATAAAAATTAAATATTTGTCCCAGAAAATGTATACAAAGAAAAAGTCTAAAAATATAAAAGATAAAAAGTAAACAAGCAAGAAGTCTCTAGTGCAGTGCAATTAATGGGGGATTTCCCGTGGGTAAAGGAAGGGATGTGATGGATCCAAACTATTCTTCATGCATTGTGGACACTTCTAGGTTGTACTCTCACCAGAAAAATAACCCCGTCCGGGGTGGATCAGCCTCCACAGTATGAGCTACTGTGTCGCTCTCTGGCTTGCTTCAAATGGGCTGCTGAGGATCCCTCGTTATTTCCAGGTGGAGTGTGCCACAGTATATATATATTAAAAGAGAGGACCATCCATAGTGTGATACCGTATAAATCAATTTATTTAAGAAGATACTTAAAACTACTCACACTTTTGGTAGAAGTAATGGCATAAATGGATACAGTATAAAGGATGCAATGTGAAAGGTATGGAAGCTGCTGGGAGCGTTCCGTTCGGCTTCCCCGCCGTCTGTAATGGAAGTGTGTATTCGATAGGCGTGGCCCGGACGGGGTTATTTTTCTGGTGAGAGTACAACCTAGAAGTGTCCACAATGCATGAAGAATAGTTTGGATCCATCACATCCCTTCCTTTACCCACGGGAAATCCCCCATTAATTGCACTGCACTAGAGACTTCTTGCATGTTTACTTTTTATCTTTTATATTTTTAGACTTTTTCTTTGTATACATTTTCTGGGACAAATATTTAATTTTTATTTTTATTTTTATTTATTTTTTATTTTATTTTTATTTTTATTTTTATTTTCATTTTTATTTTTGAAAAACAATTTTTATTTTTATTTTTTCAGTCCCAATATTTGGCATGTTTCACTTGATGTACTGATATCTATCACATATTTATTGTACATTTTATTACTGCATGCATAGACCTTATTGTCACATCTGTGCACTCTAAATCCAATTACTGGGTTATTTTTTTGTGGTTCATATTTTATTTGTATAATTTTTATCTAATTGATCACTAATATATTAAGCAGTTCACAAGTTTAAGGTATTTATATGTTCTAGAGTTTAAGAAGTGATCACTATTTCAGGTTTTCTATTGCACCCAAGCTAATCTTATATTTTATAGCCAGCACGCTGGCAAATACTTACCAACGCGACAAATATTCCATACACACACATTTTGAACTTTTTCGCTTATAGTTTATATATTTATATTTTTATTTCAATACTAGAATTATTTATTGCACATTGGCACTTACACACCAGGTTGATATAACACTTTTAATTTAGTACACTATTAAGTTTTTGGCAACATATATTTTCATATATAGGTATAGCGCCAAATCTATTCATAGTACCCCCCATCTAACATTCTCCACCCCACCAGGTGGATAGTAATAGAGGCAGCTCTTACCTATTTTTTCCTTCCCCTATATTTTTTATATATTTTTTATCTACCCTATATTTTTTACATAAGTTCCATAGCGCAACCTACTACCTTTATTCTTATGTAGAGATGGAGGCTAGAGTATACAGAGAGAGAGAGAGGCTGGGTTACACAGAGAGGCAGGAGTATGCAGACTTGCTAGTGTATACAGATGGACTAGTGTATACAGTAGACCGGCTAGTTTATACAGAGAGGCTAATGTGTACAAAAGACAGGCTAGTGTATACAGATAGGCTAGATTATACAGAAGAAGGTCCTGGTTATGCAAGAGATGGAGGCTAGGGTATGCAGAGAGAGAGGCTTGGTTACACAGACTTGCTAGTGTATACAGACGGACTAGTGTATACAGAGGACCGGCTAGTTTATACAGAGAGGCTAATGTGTACAAAAGACAGGCTAGTGTATACAGATAGGCTAGATTATACAGAAGAACGTCCTGGGTATGCAGAGTTGGAGGCTAGGGTACACAGAGAGAGAGGCTAGAGTATGCATACTTGCTAGTGTATACAGAAGACCGGTTAGATTATACAGAGAGGCTAATGTGTACAAAAGACAGGCTAGTGTATACAGATAGGCTAGTGTATACAGATAGGCTAGATTATACAGAAGAACGTCCTGGGTATGCAGAGATGGAGGCTAAGGTATACAGAGAGAGAGGCTAGAGTACGCATACTTGCTAGTGTATACAGATGGACTAGTGTATACAGAGGAACGGCTAGTTTATACAGAGAGGCTAATGTGTACAAAAGACAGGCTAGTGTATACAAATAGGCTAGATTATAGAGAAGAACGTCCTGGGTATGCAGAGATGCAGGCTAGGGTATACAAAGAGAGAGGCTGGGTTACACAGAGAGGCTAGTGTATGCAGACTTGCTAGTGTCTACAGGCGGACTAGTGTATACAGAGAGGCTTGGGTATACAGAGAGATAATGCATAAAGAGATGCTAGTGTATACAAAAGACAACCAAGAGTAGACAGTGAGGCTCGTGTATACAGAAGACCGGCTGCCGAGAGGCTAATTTGTACAAAAGACAGGCTAGTGTATACATATAGGCTAGATTATACAGAGGAAGGTCCTGGGTATGCAGAGATGGAGGCTAGGGAATCCAGAGAGAGACTGTGTTACACAGAGAGGCTAGAGTATGCAGCAGACCGGCTAGTTTATACAGAGAGGCGAATGAGTACAAAAGGAAGGCTATTTTTTACAGATAGGCTTGTGTATACAGAAGATAGTCTGGGGAATTCAGTGAGGTTAGTGTATGCCGAGAGGCTGGGACACCGAGACTATTGTAAAAAGAAGGCAGACTAGTGTATATAGATTACGGGCACGTGTATGCAGTAGACAGAGAGGCTCGTCTATATAGACTGGCTGGTGTACACAGAGAGATTAATGTATACAGAAAGGCTAGCGTGTAAAGAAGACAGGACTTTATTTTTTGCTAATGCAACTACTTCAGAAACATGTAAAGAGTTACAGTGCTTTTTTCATATTTTGGTGCTGTTAAAAAGTGGTGTGTTGTCAGTTATCAATGTGACAGTTAATGTGGAGAACTACAAATATACAAATTAGAGCAAAAAAGTGCTAAGTTTATTTTGTTAAGTCATAGACGTTAAGTAATTGGCCGTTATTGGTTTGGCAGTACATGGTTTATTTTAATGTCAGATATATTTATTCTCTACTTATAGCCGAGTTTTAGACGAATTTATTATTAGCATTATTCGCATTATTCGTATTTATTATGCAGAGTGTAAGTATTGCAGTGAGCCGATATTGCTTTTTAAAGATTTGTATCATTTTACATAGCATTGTTAGCAGACCAATAGGACAATTTACATGGCTTAATATTGCAGAGCGTAATTTAACAGGAAAGAGATCCAAAGCGTTAGTTGCAGTAGCTTCATAAAACTGAGAAATCGTTGCATTACTCTAAATTTAAAAGTTGTTCCGGTAGCACAGAGAAGACGATATTAGATGAGTGATCTACACATTTCGTTTACTATTGCAGAGAGATACCGGCTAAATGTTAATATCTTAAAATGTGCTGCGTGTAAGGTAGAAATAAGATTTTGCGTGAGTTGGTTCACCAGGATTTAGAGATAGTAATCTGTTTATTCTAATAATAAATATAGTAAAATAACAAAGATTAATATTGAGAAATATTGGAAATATACGAAATAACAGCAACGACGTGGGTAGGTTTTTAGTGAATATACCCCAAATATAGCATAAGGATGAGTAAGGGTAATAACTGGCAGAGGATAACATGGCAAAAAGACAAACTGCATTAGAAATGTGAATATGAATTAGAGATGAAATGTCAATCCCCATCGGTTACTTACAGGTATTAATACTGTTAACACGGCTACGTACAGCAAAGTGTGAGCTAAGCAGCAAAATATTCTACAATAGCAGAGATGAAGTATTTCAGTTGAAAAGAGATCGGAAGCAATCGGTAGCTTCAAAATGACTGAGAAATCATTTCATTACTCTAAAAGTAAAAGTTATCCCGGTAGCACTGAGTGATCGTTGTAGTACAAATTCAGTTTCCTATAGCAGAGAGATACAAGCTAAATGTGAGAAGAGCAATTAAACTGTTCTCGGTAGCATTGCATTACTCTTAATATGTGCAGCGTGTAAAGAAGCAATAAGATGGTTTTGTATTATCCTAAAATTAGCAGTATACGTAATAAAGGTGAGTAGGTAACCTGGATTTAGACATAGCAAACTCTACAATCTAATTTAGCAAAATTAGAACGGATAATATTGAGACAGTATATACAAGTCGAGTTTAAGTGGAAATGCACAAAATATCTAGCTTACCTTTACATTGTCCAAGAGAGCGTTGCAAAGTAATACCAAGGCAGAATGTTGGAATAGCAATTAGATGAGATGATTGCTGTAATCATGAAATATCAGCAAGGACGTGACCAGGTTTCTATCGTTTATCAGGATCCTTACGTGTCTTTAAGGATGAGAAAGTATAATAACTGTCAGAGTATGACATGGTAAGTAGACAAATTGCATTAGAGATGTGAGATAGACATGAAATGTCAATCCCCATTGGTTATTTACATGTTAAAGTACAAGTTAACGCGGCTATACACAGCAAAGTGTGAGCTACATTATTTAAGAGTAAATTTACGTAGCTTGAAAACTCCAACGTGTAAATCGTCCCATTCATTATGTTATAATAATAAGTATAGCAAAACAAATGAGGAAAATATTGAGGCAGTATATATAGGTCGAGATAAAGTGAATACACAAAAGGGATCAAGGGATAGTTGCAAAGTAATATCCTCATTAAGGCAGAAGGTCGAAATAGCAATGAGATTTGATGGTTGCAACATAAAACGAAATATGAGCACGGCTAACATACAGAACAACAGTACATAATTTAAGAGTACAGTAGAATATAGTATAAATTACTTAAGATTAAATTAGACTTAGGTTGAAAAAATCTAAGTTTAAAACGTTGAGTAAATCGTGAGTAAATCGTAAATTTATCAGCTAAGTTAACTCTGAGATAATGATTAATTTCACAGTTCCATTACGCGGTCCTTTTCCACTGGTATAGTCATGATGTAATATCAGTAATTGCTATCTGCAAATGTTAAAATTGTAAGACGGTTCACGGTTATATGGAATTGATATGGATTTAAAAGCGGTACATTAATTTTCTGAAGCATATGGCAGAAAGACGGCTTACACTGCTTTTCTCACATTTTGCTGCGGTAAAAAGAAATGTTTTGTCACTGTGTTTTAACTGTGACAGTTAAGGTGGAGAAAAAGAAGTAATACAGAAAATAGAGTCAAACAGTGGAAACGTTTATTTGCTTATGTCATGACAGCTGATACTGGTTGAGCAATAAAACTGTTTTATTAAGATGTAAGACTAGTTTTATTCTATACATATATGCTTTTCAGAGATTTGTATAATATAGGCGACCAATAGGAAATTTAAATGGCTTAATATTGCAGGGAGGAAGTATCGCTGTACAACGGTAAGAGATTGAAAGCTTAGCTTGAAAATGGCCGAGAAATAGTTGCGTTATTCTAAATTTAATGGATATGCCGGTACCAATGAGAAAGCTTATATTAGACTAGTTGATCTTTGCATTACACAATCCTATTATTATTATTATTATTATTATTACGATCATAGTGCAGAGAGATACTCAGTTAATGTCAGAGATACTCGGTTAATGTCAGAAAAGCAATAAAACTGTTTACATCGTTAGCGAGCGATAGTTACATTACTCTTAGTATGTGCAGCATGTCTGGTAGCAAATGGATGGTTTTGTGAACATTTTGCATTACCATAAAAAATTAGCGGTAGAACACATCGCAGTGAATAGATTTAACCGTATTTTGAGATAGTTCACACTGGCTGGTCTTCTGCATACAATAGCCTGTCTTCGATATACACTAGCCTATGTTCTGAATACACTAGCCTGTCTACTGTCTTCTGTAAACACTTGTCTCTCTTTATAGCCTGTCTAGCCTTTCTTCTGTACACACTAGCTTCTCTGTATACACTAACCAGGCTTCTATATACAATAGCTTCACTCTATGCACTAGCCTCTCTGTATAATCTATCCTCTCTGTACACCCTAGATAGTGTTCTGCATACACTAGCCTCTCCGTAGAAGCCAGCCTTTATTCTGTATTAACTAGCCTTTCTTCTGTATGCTGTAGTCTTCTATATATACTAGCCTCTCTGTACACCCAAGCCTGTCTTCTGTATACACTAGTCTCTCTATATGCACTGTCCTATCTGTATACACTCGACTCTCTCTATACACTAACCTCTCTATATACACTAACATCTTTGTACTAGCCTCTCTTTAAACTAGCCTCTCTGTGTACCCCAGCCTCACTGTTTACTCTAGCATCTCTGTATACTCAAGCCTATCTGCATACACGAGTCTATATTCTGTATTCACTAGCCTTTCTTCTGTATTCTGTAGTCTTCTATATATACTAGCTTCTCTGTACACCCTTGCATCTCTGTAAACACTGTGTAAACTAGCCAGTCTTATGTATACACTCGCCAACTGTATACACTAGACTCTCTGAATACACTAAACCCTCTGTATACCACAGCCTGTCTTCTGTATACACTAGACTGTAAAAACTAGCTAGAATACACCAGCCTGTCTTCTGTACCCACTAGACTCTCTGTATACACTACCCAGTCTTCTGTATACACTGTCAACTTTGATGTACACCCAAGCCTGTCTTCTGTATACACTAGCTTCTCTATATGCACTGTCCTTTCTTTATACACTCGACTCTCTCTATACACTAACCTCTCTATATACACTAACATCTTTGTATATACTAGCCTCTCTTTAAACTAGCCTCTCTGTGTACCCCAGCCTCACTGTTTGCTTCTATACTCAAGCCTATCTACATACACGAGTCTGTATTCTGTATTCACTAGCCTTTCTTCTGTATGCTGTAGTCTTCTATATATACCAGCTTCTCTGTACACCCTAGCACTGTAACAGTGCTAGGTTCCTGTATTAAAAAAACAGAACACACAACACCCACTCTAACTTCTGCACTGCAGATGCATGTATTGCAGAAATTGAACACCAGTAATAAAGGGTAGCTTCAGGTGTGTACTGTGCAGGAGGCACATAACACCCACTGTAACAGTGCTAGGTTCCCAAGCAGTAAAGACACTGTCCCTGCCTATCGTCCTCTTTCCCTGACCACTGCAACACACTATACAAGGCCGACATGCTGGTGGCCTTATATAGTGTGGGGTGTGTACTAAACCCCCCTGAGCTATAATTGGCCACATGAATCCTTCCTGTGGTGAATTGTGGCTCTCCTCACAGAGGATGTCACATCTGTTCTTATTATATAGAACCTATTATGCTCCTCGTAAACTTTTTCAATTTGGCCGAACGTCCGGACGCAAGTTGCCCCCGGTGTGGGAACATGGGGGGAGACATGATGCACATGTTTTGGAGATGCCCGAAGTTGATCCGCTACTGGACGGAGGTGACAGGAACCATTGATCGGGTGTTTGGAACCTCCACCAGGATGGAGGCGAAGTATGGGATTAGTTGAAGGAGTTGGAAACCCGGGAAGCAGCCAGATGGCAGTTCTGAGATGCCTATTTCAGGCAAGGAAACTGATTGCCCAAACCTGCTTAGCCTCCAATGTTGGCAATGACTTGTTTTTTTTCGCTTGTTTCCCAAGATGACCATGTTGGCGTTTGTCAAGAGGGCTGAGAGAGCCCAAAGAAATCTCCTACGGCCACATCACCCTGAAAGCGCCCGATCTCATCTGATCTCAGAGGCTAAGCAGGGTCCGGCCTGGATAGTACCTAATTACAGGTGCTGTAGGAATCTTTTTATATTGTTGGCTTTGACCTGTTTTTCTTTCGCTTGTTTCCCAAGGTGACCATTTTAGCATCAGTCAAGAGTTTTGAGTATGTCCCGAAGCGTTCGCCTAAGGTCACATCACCCTGAAAGCGCCCGATCTCAGAGGCTAAGCAGGGTCGGGGTCAGATGGGAGATCACCAGGGTCTATAATGTTGGCGTTGACCTGTTTTTTTTCACTTGTTTCCCAAGAAGACCATCTTGGCATTTGTCAAGGGGGCTGAGAGTGTCTAAATAGAACACCTATGGCGCACAATCTAATCTGATCTCGGAGGCCTAGCTTGTACGGCCTGGTTTATACCTGTATGGGAGACCATCTGTGAATACCAGGTTTTTTTCTTTTTATGTTGTTGGTCTTGACCTGTTTTGTTTTTCACTTGTTTCCCAAGGTGACCATCTTAGCGTTTGTCAAGAGGGTTGAGAGTGCCCGAAGAGATCACCTACGGCCCCATCACCCTGAAAGGGCCCAATCTCGTCTGATCTCGGAGGCTAAACAGCGTCGGGCCTGGTTAGTACCTTGATGGGAGACCGCCTGGGAATACCAGGTGCCATAGGCTTCTTTTTATGTTGTTGGTTTTGACCTGTTTTTTTCCCTTGTTTCTCAAGGCGACCATCTTGGCGTTTGTCAAGAGGGTTGGGCGTGTCTTGAAGAGAACGCTTACGGCCACATCACCCTGAAAGCACCCGATCTCGTCTGATTTCAGAGGCTAAGCAGCGTCAGGCCTAGTTAGTACCTGGATGGGAGACTGCCTGGGAAGACCAGGTACTATAGAAGGATCTGGCCTGGTTAGTGTCTTGAGTGGGAGATCGCCTAGGAATACTGGATGCCGTAGGATTCTTTTTATGTTGTTGGCTTTGACCTGTTTTTTTTAGCTTGTTTACCAAGGTGGCCTTTGTCAAGAGGCTTCAGAGTGCCCAAAGAGAGTGGCTACGGCCAAATCACCCTGAAAGAGCCCAATCTCATCTGATCTCGGAGGCTAAGCAGCGATGGGCCTGGTTAGTACCTGGATGGGAGACAGCCTGGGAATACCAGGCTTCTCATTATGTTGTCGGTGTTGACCTGTTTTTTTTTCCCTTGTTTCCCAAGGTGACCATCTTGGCATTTGTCAAGAGGGTTGAGAGTGCACAAAGAAATTGCCTACGGGCACAACACCCTGAAAGCGCCCAATCCCGTTTGGTTTCAGAGGCTAAGCAGGGTTGGGCCTGGTTTGTACCTGGATGGGAGACCGCCTGGGTTTTCCTGATGCCGCAGGCTTCATTTTATGTTGTTGGCGTTGACTTGTTTTTTTTGTTTGTTTCCCAAGGTGACCATCTTGGCGTTTGTCAAGAGGGTTGAGCGTGCCTGAAAAAATCTACTATGGCTGCATCACCCTGAAAGAGCCCAATCTCATTTGATCTCAGAGGCTAAGCAGGGTTGGGACCTGGTTAGCACCTGGATGGGAGACCGCCTGGGATTTCTCGATGCCATAGGCTTTAGTTTTAAGTTGTTGGCATTGACTTATTTTTTTTTAAATTCTTTTATTAAGTATAAGTAGAACAACATAAATATAACAGTCAACCATACAGCATGACCCAGGGTCACAATTACATGGTAACAAAAATAGGCAGCCAAATAACTCTGGATTCTCAGAGGGGAGTCCTACAGTTTCATGCAGAAAAGAGAGAAACCCCACCTCCGACATGTAGTACAGTATAACTAGTGCAGCTCCGTTCGGACAAATGTAATCATGGAGAACAACTGGGACCACAGCGAGCCAGCTTATCATGACCTATGTGAACCAGAGTAAAAAATGAGCCGGTCGTGTCCAGAACCCTGGGGTTCTTCTGGGTCCTGAAGGCTAGTAAGTAGACAAGGCATAGTGAAAAGCGAGGGCGGGGGGAGAAGAGAGTGCAAAGATGGAGAGAGAGGAGGGGGGGTGGCTTTGGGGAAAAAAATTAAAAATAAAGACAAAAAGGGAGGGGGAGAATGCCACTCTGGGCAGACATGGCCTACGTAGGTAAACGTTAGATGTTCAGTCGTTTTCTGGGACAGAGGAGCTGCTCACCTCCCGAATGTAGTCTCGAGTACCAGTAAAATACCTCCAGGGGGGGCGTGGCTTGGATGGCCTCCGGAGCGGACGTGTTCTCCTAAAGCTCCCGCAAGGCCTGCCTGCACATCGCGGACTAACACAGCTCCTACCTCTCACTATGGGCAAACCCCGCAAGGACAAGTCAGCGGGATCCCGGGGACACTCCGCCAGGGTCTCCTCCGCTCCGCCGCCGCTTATCACGGAGTATTTTAACTCCGACCCGCCGGCAAGCTCCCATGCGGCCAACATGGCGCCGCCGTCACCATCGCCACCACGGGACCGCCCGGCGGACGTCTCCTCGCCTCCACCGCGGGATGCATCGGGCCACAGGTATGCCCCACACAGGGATTTTACTGCAGGACATGCCTCGCTCTCCCCCCCGGCCCCCCGGATGGATTCTCTGCCACTGTTGCTGGATGTGGGGTGGGGGGTTTGTCACAGCCGTTCCCCCCCCCCCGATGGACTCCCTGTCACCCCTCCAGACGCCTGGGGGTAAGCCGTCCTCCCCCTCTCCCTCCTGGGACTCATCCATCCCTGATTGGGATCCCTCCTCTCTGCCACAAAGGCCTCTGGCTGGGAGGGACAGGCCTCCCCCCCCTCCTTCCCCCTCCAGGAGAGCTTATTCACAGGCCCTGGTCCATCCCTCGGCTCCACAGTCCACGGAGCCTCTGGAGACCTCTCTCTTACCTACTGGAGCTCAGGGTACCTCCAAGGGAGCCATGCATCCAGCTGGCACCCCCTCCCGTGCGCCCCAGGCTGGTCACCCCCTCCCACCTATCCCCCCGGCTCTCATCCGGGATTCCAACCCTCAGGCTGTACTGGACTCTGATCCTGAACTCGAGGCGTGCTCATCTTGGCGAGATTATGTTCGTTGCATGCCGACGAAACAGGACTTCCGTATGCTTATCCAAGAAGTCCGCGAGATCTGCAGATCCGAGATTAGTATCCTCCGTACTGACCTCCACCACCTATCCGCTAAAGTCACATCTTTGGAAGAGGAGGTGGATGATACCAAGACCGAAATCTCGCAAATACACGAGCGCCTGACCGCACAGGCCGCCACCCTCAGGGACTTCCAACGCCACCTTGAAGACCTCGATAACCGGGGCAGGCGAAACAACATTAGGATCCGAGGCCTCCCGGAGGCCACCCAGGATGAGGACCTCCCCGTGACCCTGCAAGCTATCTTTAACAATATTCTGGGCCGCCCGGAACATTTTAAAGTTAAACTGGATCATGCCCATCGGGCCCTTCGCCCTCGCGGCCCCGGGACTAGACCAAGGGATGTGATCTGCAGGGTCCACAACTACACCCTCAAGGAGGATATTATGAGGAAAGCCCGCAACATGCGCACCATTGACTTTGATGGAGCCCCTCTCCAACTTTTCCCGGACTTGTCCTGGCTAACCCTTCAGCAGCGACGATCCCTGCAACCGCTCCTTACCTCCCTGAGAGAACGTGATTTCCGGTACCACTGGGGCTTCCCCTTTAGCCTTACTGCAAAGCGGGACGGCCGATCTACCACATTGCGATACCCTGAAGACCTCCAGTCCTTCTGCAAAGCCCTGGATATCCCAGTTCCGCCTACTCCAGGCTGGGATCCTCTGCCTGCCCCCCCTCCTCGTCCGGAACCCTGGATCCAGGTGCCGGGGAGAAGACGCCCGAGGGGCCCCCCCCCAGCGGGCACTCTCCCTCCATTGAACACCCAGAGATGACTTCCTGCCCATCCGGGAGCCCCCTCTATATGAGTCAGCTTGTTTATTTCGGGCCCAGTTCATGCACTTTGTTTCATGGCCCCTTTGCCAGTGTTTGCTGCCCTCCCTCCACCCTACAGCTTGGACTTTGCTGCTGAGACTTTCCTGGGGAGACGACCCGCTATGGACTATATCTAGCATGGGACTGGTGGGCTGGCTGCTTTCTCCCCCCCCCCCTGCCTACCCTTCCCCACCCCTCTTCTCTTCCCCTTTCTCCCACCCTACGGTTCCCCCATCCTTTTTTTTTTGTTTGTTTTCTCTCTCCCGCCCTCCTCCTCCCTTTGTCGCCCACCCTTCCCCCCCCCCCCGGGTTCATGGTCTCGTCGGCTGGTTTCATCTTATGCTGGATTTTACTCTTGTTGTTTTTCTTCCTACAGGTTCCTCAGTTTTTGTTTTTCTACTCTAGCTCTTTCCGAGCCCAACCCTGGCTCTGGATGCAGACTCCCCATATGATATGTGCGGGTTTCTACCCCTTTCTTTGTGTTGTTTTTATAGATAGGCTTGTGATGCAGGCAGGCCTTGGAGCGGATCGCCTCCGCCCTGAGTCTACCTTCCTCCCCCCCCGGGGGCTCTCCGGACGGTTCCCCGCTCTGGTCTCTTTCGTGGGGACTTTTTCGCCCCTCCTGTTGGGGGGGGCCCTCCGGAGATCAGGCGGGTTATATTGCATTGGTATTATTGATATTGTGATGTTGTTAATGTTTTTCTTTTTGTGCCTCCTTTCTTTCTCTTCTCCCTCCTCTCCTCTTCTTACTCTTTTCGCCCCCCCCCCCCCCAAACGGACGCCTCCTGCCTCTGGAGCTCAGGTTCCAATTCCAAGACCGCATCTCTTCAACCTCTGCTTGTGCCGAGGGTGCATTCGTCGGCCCCTGGGAGCGCTTGGACCTCCCTGAGTCCGTCTGGTAAGCTACCTCCTCCCCCCGCAACGCACCCACCATGATTGACATACTATCACTTAATGTGAAGGGCCTAAATTCCAATGTTAAACGGAGCCTGGCGCTGCGAGAGTTTAAGCGCTCTGCAGCTGACATTATTTTTCTTCAAGAGACGCATCTGGCCAAGACGGGCACAATGGCTTTTGCCCTCAAGTCTTACCCGCAAATATACCTGGCCTCTAATCCTCGCAAGCGGGCGGGGGTGGCCATTCTCTTTAAACAGGGCACCCCCTTCCGGTTGCAATCCCTAATCTCGGACCCGCTCGGGCACTACCTTATCCTTAGAGGCGTTTGGAACGGCGCGGATGTCACGCTTTGTAACGTCTACGCTCCGAATGTTAACCAGATCCCTTTTCTGACTAAGGTGTACAAACGGCTGTTTGAAGCGCCCCACCAGTATCTGATTATTGGAGGGGACTTCAACATGGCTTACTCCCCCGGTCTAGACAAACACTCCCTGGGAGGCGGGAATCCACCCCGGAATGTTGCTAGAAGCTCTACCCTTTTTCGCCAACTGACCAGGAAACACGCCCTCTTTGACACCTGGCGCACCAGGTATCCATCAGCGAAACAATTCACCTTCTATTCCCACCCCCATAAGTCCCATTCGCGACTGGACTATTTCTTTGTTAATGCCCCAACCTTGAGGGCCTGTACGGACTCACACATTCAAGCCATTTCATGGTCGGACCATGCTCCCATCAAACTCTCCCTTGCACTCTCCCCGGGCACTTTTCGTACATGTAACTGGCGCTTGAATGACTTCTTGCTTAAATACGGCCCGACCAGAGTGGAACTGGAGCGAACATTGGAATTATATTTTGCTGAGAATGGCTCCTCTGGGGTTTCCACTTCTTCTCTCTGGGAGGCCCACAAGGCAGTCCTTCGGGGCCAGTGCATATCCCTCTCCTCCGCCTTGAAGAGAAACGCCAATGCCGCCCGTAGAGCGCTCCTGGATAGACTCTCGAGTCTGGAAGCGAGGCTGCTCACCTCCCCATCACTGGCCACTCTTAGGGAGCTTATCAGCGTTCGGGCTGGGCTGAAGGACATAGACATCGGTAAGGTGGAGAAGGCCCTCCTTCGGCTTCGGCAAACGTATTATGACAAGGCCAACAAGCCGCACACACTCTTAGCCCGACAACTTCGCGAGCGGGCGGCGACTTCGTCGCCTGCCCTCCTTAAAGACGCCAAAGGCATCCTCCAGTCCCATCCCGCTAACATCGCCCAAATATTTCATGACTATTACTCCGTTCTCTACAACGACCCGAGTGTCCCACATACCCCTCCCTCATCTGATCTTTCCCGCGATATCGACTCCTACCTGAGAGACTGTGACCTCCCTGTCCTCACCCCTGTGGCTCTTGAGACCCTTAACTCCCCAATCACGGCAGAGGAGATCGGGGACGTGGTGAAATCTCTACCCAATGACAAAGCCCCGGGCCCGGACGGCTTTCCGTACCGGTACTACAAGACTTTTCTCCCACATTTACTGCCCCATATGACGACCTTGTTCAACTCGTTCCTCTCATCCACACCAGTCCCAAGGGACATGCAGGCCTCCTATCTTACGCTCATTCCTAAGGTGGGCAAGGACCACACCCTCCCGTCTAATTACAGATCGATAGCACTCCTCAATACTGATCTAAACATATTTATAAATACGCTAGCGGGCAGATTAAATACTCTTCTCCCGTCCCTCATACACAGGGATCAAGTGGGCTTTGTTCCCCTTCGCCAAGCTGGGGATAACACAAGGAGGGTCATCGATCTAGTGGATGTTGCGAACAAGGCCAAGATGCAGGCTTTACTGCTCAGTTTGGATGCGGAAAAGGCCTTCGATAGGCTGAGCTGGCCTTTCTTGTTCGCAACGCTCCGACGGGTGGGCATAGAGGGCCCCTTCCTCAGAGCCATTCTGCACTTGTACTCATCCCCCTCGGCCAGTGTACGCACCCAATTTGCCACATCATCGGCCTTCCGGATCTCTAACGGGACCCGGCAGGGCTGCCCGCTCTCCCCCCTCCTCTATGCTCTGTGTATTGAACCCCTGGTGGCCCACATCAGACAAAACCCGAACATCCATGGGATTCCGGTACGTATTCGCGATTTCAAGATCTCTCTCTTCGCTGATGACGTTCTCCTGACTCTTACGCAGCCCCATATCTCTCTCCCGAACTTACATCTCGAACTGGATAGATATAGTGCTCTTTCGGGGTACAAAATCAATGGCTCTAAAATGGAAGCCCTCCCCCTTAATATCCCCCCCTATACTATATCGGTACTGTCACAATCATTCGATTATACGTGGAGGACGCCCTCTCTAAAATACCTGGGGGTCCACCTAACGCCTTCCTACGACTCTCTCTATGCAGCCAACTTTCCCCAACTGCTTGTATCTATCAAAACATCCTTAGCCAAGTGGAGATCTCTGAGGCTGTTGCTGCTGGGTCGTCTCGCAACACTAAAAATGACCGTTTTACCCAAACTTTTGTACCTCTTTGAGACTTTGACCATCCCTATCCCTGCCTCACTTTTTAAAAAACTCCAGAGTGACCTTTTAAATTTTTTCTGGAACTATAAGAGACACCGGATCAGCAAATCAGTTCTGTACGCCCCCCGTACCCAGGGCGGCCTAGCATTCCCCAATATAGCCAAATACTACCTGGCTGCCCAGTTGCGTCCTGTGGCCTCCTGGTGTACTCTCCACGCTTTTAATCGCTGGACGCAGATTGAGAAGCTGTGGTTAGCCCCCATTCTCCCGAACTCCATGCTTTGGAGCTCGGATATTACACATGGGGGGGCACACCTCCTGGGCCCCATGGTGCTGCTGCGCACGCTTTGGCGGCGTGCGAAATTGTCGTATCCGCTTACTACTGACTCCTCACCGGTGACCTCATTCCTGTTCACGCCAAATATCCCAGACAGCCTGACCTTGCAGATGTCCCACTTTTGGATGAACAGAGACTTATTCCATTATGGCCACCTGATAGACCCCAGAACTAGATTTTTGAAATCCTTCCAGGACTTACAGAACACCTTTAATCTACCCAAACAGGCCTTCTTCAGTTATCTGCAACTACGGCACTATGCCCATTCATTTGTGGCCAACCTTTGTTTTTCCCCTTTAACTGAATTTGAAAAAATATGTTTGGAGGGCTCTTCCCCACAGGGTATGATATCCCGCACCTACCAGCTTCTGATTGCGTCCCCCTCACCGGACGGGCCAAGACATGCCTATATGGGCAAGTGGGAGCAGGCCCTGGGTGAAACTATACCCCTAAACACGTGGCAGCGTATCTGGTCGCAGGCTTCCAGAAGCTCCATTTGTACACTCTACAAGGAGAACCAATACAAGATCCTATTCCACTGGTATCAGACCCCGGACCTGCTCCACTCCATATACCCACTGACTGACTCCCGGTGCTGGCGCTGCCATAAAGATAGGGGAACGTTATTCCATATCTATTGGACGTGCCCCCTACTTCACCCATACTGGCTGATGGTGCAGTCCTTGCTCCGATCTATCTTCGGCGCTGAGGTGCCCTTAGATCCCAAAATTTATCTGTTGGGTCTGCCACCCGTCTCCTTCACTAAAAGGTCACAGAAACTATTGTCGCATGTATTAACCGCAGCCCGCTGCCTGGTGGCCCTAAAATGGAAGCAGACGGACCCCCCCTCCTTATCTGAGCTCCACGCCAGGATCAGAGATGTTAAGAGGATGGAATACCTGACGGCCTCCCTGAATGACACCCTTGATAAGCAAGACGGAATCTGGGGGCCTTGGGTCCTATTCGAGACTCCCCCAGCCTACTGATGCATGTTTTTTTTTTTTTTTTCTCATGGGGTTACTGCTGCCTGAGGTGGCTGTTTTTTTGGGACAGCCCTGGGCTCTGGGGGCGGGAGGCTGCCTTAACCCTTTTGCACCCTATTTCTATTCTTTCTCTTCTCTTCCTGACTTAGCTTTTCCCTTCTCGGATGCTCCTATTGCTATATGTTGAAGTGACCTGTCACAGGAGACCCGCTATTGCGGCCCTTTTACTCTATAGTAGTTTATTAGGATCTCAGGGGTCATAAACTTTACGAACCGCTACCTACTCTTACCCCTACTCGGGATGCTGGTTTAACTGACAATCTGATGTTGTGATTATTACTGTACTATGCATCATCCTGTGCTCTTTATTGGGAATGCTCTGTTCTCCTTTTTATTCTTTTTTCCTTTTTCCTGTTCGCACGATTCTTCGTGTTCTTGTTCACCTTTCCTATTTTCCTTCTTTCTCTTTATGTTCCCTTCCTTTTTCTTTTTTGGTCACAGAAAGGTTTGTTAAATTGACCGGTAGCAGGCTGCAGGAATCTAACTCTCCCGGTAACTGAGTGTCATTGTACTGTAATGCATGAGTTGATGCAATGTTGTATTCTTTGCCTTTGCTTACTGTGGTCTGTGACCGCTTACTTTTATTGCCTGTGCCTTATTGTTCCTTCTTTGATTTCTTTGTTTCACTTGAAATTTCAATAAAATGTCAGTTTTCAAAAAAAATACCTCCAGGGCATCCACGTACAAACGCCAAGATGGTCGTCTTGAGAAACAAGCGAAAACAACAGGTCAAAGCCAAGAACATAAAAAGAAGCCTGCGGCATCTGGAAAACCCAAGCTGTCTCCCATCCAGGTACTAACCAGGCCCAACCCTGCTTAGCCTCGGAGACCAGACGAAATTGGGCGCTTTCAGGGTGTTGAGCCCGTAGCCAATTTCTTTGTGCACTCTCAACCCTCTTGACAAATGCCAAGATGGTCACCTTGGGAAACAAGGGAAAAAAAACAGGTCAAAGCCGACAACATAATGAGAAGCATACAGCACCTGGTATTCCCAGACTGTCTCCCATCCAGGTACTAACCAGGCCCATCGCTGCTTAGCCTCCGAGATCAGATGAGATTGGGCTCTCTCAGGGTGATTTGGCCGTAGCCACTCTCTTTGGGCACTCTGAAGCCTCTTGACAAAGGCCAAGATGGTCACCTTGGGAAACAAGCTAAAAAAAACAGGTCAAAGCCAACAACATAAAAAGAAGCCTACGGCATCTGGTATTCCCAGGCGATCTCCCAATCAAGACACTAACCAGGCCAGATCCTTCTATGGCACCTGGTCTTCCCAGACAGTCTCCCATTCAGGTACTAACTAGGCCTGACTCTGCTTAGCCTCTGAAATCAAACGAGATCGGGTGCGTTCAGGGTCAAGTGGCCGTAAGCGTTCTCTTCAAGACACACCCAACCCTCTTGACAAACACCAAGATGGTCGCCTTGAGAAACAAGCGAAAAAAACAGGTCAAAGCCAACAACATAAAAAGAAGCCTATGGCACCTGGTATTCCCAGGCGGTCTCCCATCCAGGTTCTAACCAGTCCCGACACTGTTTAGCTTCCGAGATCAGACGAGATTGGGCGCTTTCAGGGTGATGGGGCCATAGGTGATCTCTTCCAGCACTCTCAACCCTCTTGACAAACGCCAAGATGGTCACCTTGGGAAAAAAGTGAAAAAAAAAAACCAGGTCAAGGCCAACAACATAAAAAGAAGCCTACAGCACCTAGTATTCCCAGGTGGTCTCCAATCCAGGTACTAGCAAGGCCCAACCCTGTTTAGCCTCCGAGATCAGAGGAGATCGGGCGCTTTCAGGGTTATGTGCCCCAGGCAATCTCTTTGGGCACTCTCAACCCTCTTGACAAATGCCAAGATAGTCACCTTGAGATACAAGCGAGAAAAAAAACAGGTCAATGTCAACAACATAAAAAGAAGAATACGGCACCTGGTATTCCAACACCATCTCCCATCCAGGTACTAACTAGGCCCAACCCTTCTTAGCCTCAGAGAAGAGAAGAGATAGGGCTCTTTCAGGGTGATGCTGCTGTAAGTGATCTCTTTGGGCACTCTCAACCCTCTTGACAAATGCCAAGATGGTCACCTTGGGAAACAAGCGAAAAAAAAAAACGAATCAATGCCAACAACATAAAAAGAAGCCTACAATAACTGGTATTCCCAGGTGGTCTCCCATCCAGGTACTAACCAGACCCGACTCTTCTTAGCCTCCAAGATCAGACGAGATTGGGTGCTTTCAGAGTGATGTGGCCATAGGCAATCTCTTCAGGCACTCTCAACCCTCTTGACAAACACCAAGATGGTCACTTTGGGAAAAAAGCGGAAAAAAAACAGGTCAACGCCAACAACATAAAAAGAAGTCTACGACACCTGGTATTCCCAGGCGGTCTCCCATCCAGGTACTAGCAAGGCCCGACTCTTCTTAGCCTCCAACATCAAATGAGATCGAGTGCTTTCAGGGTGATGTGCCCGTAGGCAATCTCTATAGGCACTTTCAACCCTCTTGACAAACGCCAAGATGGTCACCTTGGGAGACAAGAAAAAAAAAAAAAGTCGGAAGCTAGAGACAATACGGCCCGAGTCCTCAATTTAATCCATGCGGCGCATGTACAGGGAAGGCCCTTGCTTATGTTGTCAACGGACGCGGAGAAGGCCTTTGACAGGGTGGCCTGGCACTTTTTTAACAGAAAATATTTATTAGACAAATCAGCATTACATTGCAAAGAACAGTAAATCCGATATTACACAGTTGCAGAAAGGAAAAAAACACCTTCATCCAGTAATCATTCTTAAATTAATAATCCAGCAGTACAGATAACAGGAGTAACCATTACTCTATCATAAATGCAGGACATCCCCAGCGGAACTTCACAGCCATCAGGCAGGTACCTGACATTTGCGCGAGCCCACGGAAGAAGGGGGGGGGGCAGGGAGGAAATGGTCGGGAGAGAGAGAACAGGTCGGTCAACCGGGGGGGGGGGGGATCCACCACTGTCTCAGCTCAACTCAAAGTTAGGGGGAGGGGGAACCAAGATCAGCGGACGCGTCTATCCAGGAGGACCAAATTTTATCAAATTTCCCTGGGCATTGTCTACTTTCATAGGTCAACTTATACAGGGGGAGCACCAGGTTCACTGATCTCCTCCACGAGGCAGTTTCCATCTCAATAGAATCTCGCGTCTGGCATAATACAATGCAAAGGTAAGGCACAGTTTGCAGTACCTGTCCCCTCAACATCTGCCAAATGGCTCAATAGTAGGGTTTGAGGGTCGACCTGAAGGTTCGACCCGGTCACAGCATTTAGCGTAGAAACCACTTCCTCACAGTAGGGCTGGATTTTAGGACATGACCAGACCATGTGCCAGAAAGTGCCAGAAAGTGCCCACCTCCTGTTTACACCTTTGACAATTAGGGTCCCTTTGGGGGTAAATACGCGCCAGCCTCTGCGGGGTGAAGTAGGCCCTATGCAGGAATTTAAATTGTATAAACCTGTCTTTCGCAGCTATCATTGTTGGAATTTAAGAAGTCAGGCACTCCTCCCATTCCTCCTCCCCTAGGGACGGAATGTCCGAACTCCACTTCTCCCGGGATTTGGTCAAACTAGTGTCATGTTCCACCGTGAGGTAAAGATATAAGGTCGACAGGGTTCTCCCCATCACCCTGGAAGTCAGTAGATGTTCAATGGAGTCCGATTCCAGAGTCAGAGGGGCAGGAAACTGAGCCCCAAAGGCGTGCTTCAGTTGCCAATATCTGAACTGGAAAGAAAGTGGAAGCTCATATGTACGTCTCAGTTCTTGGAAAGTCATTAGCCTACCCTGATAAACTATGTGCTTTAAAGTGACGATTCCTCTTTTTGCCCACAGAGAAGGGTCTGGGATACTATTCAGGTGAGGGAGCATGGGGTTGCCCCATAGGGGCATATGTGGGGAGATGTGGTTGGGCTTTCCATAGCTCCTCCTTGCCTCCCGCCAGACCCTCACCGTGGTACGCATCAAGCCCGTCATGGAGGAGCTCACAATAAGCCCCCGAAATGGTTGATTACTCAGAGCTGCATAGGAGCCAAGGATGGCTGCCTCCAGGGTGACCGCCGGGTTTTGTGTGGGCTGGGAGAACCACCACCGAATTGTGACCAAAACGGCCGCCCAGTAGTAGATCTGAAAGTTTGGGAGCGCCAAGCCCCCCCCCCCCCCCCGATAGTGGGAGATATAGTATCTGCTTAGCTATCCTGGGGGGTCTCCCAGCCCAGACAAAGGATATCAACAGACTCTCCAGTCTCTGGAAAAAAGTGGAATGTGGATGGGGGTATTACGAAAGAAGTACAGGTACTTGGGGAGATAGATAATTTTTAACAAATTGACGGCATCTGAGATCCAGAACCTGGAAAGCCTCCATAGTCTAACCGCTGGTCCCAGGGAAAGAGCCAATGTCAGAAACAGAGGTGCATGGTCCGATATCCCCCTGGGCAATATTTGTATGTCTACGACCCTTGGGAGGACTGGGCTCCGCGCAAAGACCAAGTCAATGCGGGAGAATGTTTTATGGGTGGCAGAGTGACATGTAAATGCCCAAGACCCGGGGTGTCTCCACCTCCAGACATCCGTCAGGCCATATGTGTCTGCCCAGGCAGCCAGCCTACGTCCATGGTGTCCCCCCGGAGTCAGTCTGTCCATGTCTGGGTCAGGAACTAGATTAAAATCACCCAGGATAAGAGCATTATCAGAGGCAAACTCGGCCATCTTGCTAGTGATAATCCCACAATGGTCCAGGTCATTGAGTAAATTGTCGCATGAATAATGACATACCTGCCGTCCGGGTCCAAGGCCAGATCCAGGAGCCGAAAGGGGAGGGACTTCAATACTAGGACACTTACCCCCCTGGCAAAACTAGAGTGGGTGGAGTGGTAATGGTACCCCACCCAGGGTTTTTTGAGGGAAAGAAGTCTACTGCCGATGAGGTGCGTTTCCTGGAGTATGCATATGTGTGGGTTATAACTTTGAAGAAATTGGAACACCAGGGATCGCTTAACCGGGGAGTTCAATCCCCTGGTGTTCCAGGATACAATGTTAAGTGTAGACATGGATTCTGGGGGCAGTGGAAGGATCAGGATCATTGTGGAACCCTGCTCCCGGATTGGACCGCTGGACCCGGGACATACATATCCGAGGACAATGCAACACTGAAATATCAATATTTTTAGTAAACAAGTACAACAAAACTAAACAGAGAACAAACAGATAACCCCAATAACCATACATGAAAAAAGAAAAAGGGAAACAAAAGTCCCTGGCCCCGTTAGGGGAACAGTCCCCACCCCCCACCCCACCCAACCCCCTTAAACTGAGGAGGGTATTCATCCCAAAGTGTATCAGCTCGCCGGCTGCAACTGGGGGTCCGTGCAGGAGGCAAGTTCCACCCCCCCCAGACATCCTGGGGGGGTTTAGGTAACCAAGTGAGCGGCTCACTAGGCGTGAGGCAACCGCCTGCTCTATGAAGGAGGCTGACAGGGACATGGATCTGGGAGGATAAAGAAAAATTGCAGTTTGTCCCATCAGTGAAAATGATCCAAAAAGGGGAAGAAGGAACATATGGTATGAGCCCCCATGCTCCAGGAGGGAGCAGGAAAGGGCAAAGAGGAGCGGCATGTCACTGCCTTCTCCCGACCGTATCTCAGGTCAGGGGTATCAACTTGAACTCCCGCTACCGGGGAGGTTGCTGCCAGCATTAGAGGTGAGCCCACCATCGGTGCAAACAGGGCACAACAGGTGCAACAAAGGCCGTGGGCATCCCAACAGTAGAATGGGTTGTAAACAATTCCGAAGAGGTAGTTAGTCGATCAGCGGGCCGGCGCCAGCGAATCAATCCAGGCGGATGCCTCTCCGGGGGTGTTAAAGAAGCGGGTCGTCTCTCCATCCTGGACTCGTAGACGGGCCGGAAAAAGAACACTATAGCGAATGTTACGTGCTCTCAAAGCCGCTTTCACGTAATCAAAGGATTTCCTCGGGGCGTGGTCTCGGCATGCAGTGGTGAGGACGCACTGTCCCTGAGCTCCGGCGCTGACCCCGGTATTTTAGCACTTATTCGCCGCATGAACTACTCCACACGCCCGGGAACGATGGGTAGGAGAACCGGCAAGTCCCTGCCGAAGAAGGGCGCGCCCGAGGGATCGATCAAATGGTTCCTGGCGGAGCCTGATGAGGTGGGGGACATGGATGGCTTAGGCCGCTCTCCGATTACCATGAGCGCGGCCGCAGGCCCCCCCCCCACCCCAGGCCTGAACGCAGATCGCAATCCCCGGCCTCGTCGGCGGGTTCTGACAGGGAAGAGAGTGAGACAAGACGATCGGAAGTGGCAGCGCTGGTGAGCGGACTTCCTACTAAGTCTGAACTGGCATCAATGCTCTTGGGGCTAGAGAAATCCATCAAGAGAGAAGTGTCCGCTGTCCATTCAGATCTTGCGCAAGTTTTGGACCGCGTAGAGGAGACCGAGCAGAGGCTGGACAGGCATGCTACCGCCATTAGGTCTCTGTAAGCAACTACCCGCTCTCTCGCTATCGCTCATCGGTCTGCCCTCTATAAGATCGAGGACAAGGAGAACCGTAACAGATGGAACAACATCCGGATCCGGGGGCACCCGGAGGCGACCGGGGACGAAGACCTCCTCCCAACGATAAGAGGCATCTTTAACGGCCTATTGGGGAATGCAGCTGACCATCCTTTGAAAATTGACCGAGTTCACAGGGCCCTCCGCCCTCGTAACCTGGCGGCGGAGACTCCGCGTGATGTGATCTGCAGAGTGCACTATTTTGAAGAGAAGGAACGCATCATGAAAAAACTCAAGGGGACCCCAGTCCTGGACTTTGATGGGGCGTCACTCTCTTTTTTTCCTGATTTGGCCAGGGAGACTCTGGAGAGACGCAGGGTCCTGCGTCCCCTAACTGAGAAACTGCGCTTGTCCTCCATCAACTACCGGTGGAGTTTCCCTGCCGCCCTGATCGCACACAGAGATGGGAAGACGGCGGTTCTGCGGTTCCCAGAAGATCTGGAAAAATTCTGCATGGATGTGAGCATATCCCCGCCGGATTTACCGGGTTGGCAGGAAGGCATCCCACCCCTACCGAATAATCCTGAGGAGCCATGGCAGAGAGTGTCCCGCAAGCAACGCGTCCCCTCTTTTAGCCCAGCTAATATGCATGCATAGATGGCACGTCTGATGGCGCTCTTCTGTCCAGTATTCCGCACTGATGGCGCGGCTTCCCTGGTCCCACAAGTATAACAAGTTGTTTATGTTACCTTTCATTTTTATTTCTGTTTTGGTGTTTAACGCCATACTCTCTCAGCTGCCTACGGAGTGTCTAATTTAATGGGAACGAAGTGTTGGAGTGCCTACGGGTGGTCCTGCACCGGGGACACTTGGGACATGCCTCTGACTGTCTCTACCTCATAACACTTGGATCCCCTATTGTGAACATTGGTGGCTGGTGTTCTCGGTTCTTGTGTTTCCCTAAGTGTACATGAACTCTGTGCTATTTCTTTCATTTATGTGTTATTATATACTTTGTAATTTGGGGTTGGAGCCGGAGCTGCGGCCTGCGACTTCTGTTTTAGACGGTTGCGGGTTGCTGCTGCCTGGCCACATGTGTTTTCCCTCCGGGGGGCGTTGGGCGGGTCTTGGCCCCCGGGCTCCGGCCATTTCGATGGCTGGGGCTCCGGGGGGGGGGGGGGGGGGGGGTCCGGTCAATTGCTCCTTTACTGCACTGCGATCTGCTGTGTGCGCATGCCGCGGTAGACCCAATTGGGTTGTGTGTGCTGCAGGGGTTGCAGGTCATAACCTGTAATACTTACCTTCTCACTACTCTCCTTCTCTTTCCTCTCCTTTTCACACTTTTTCTTTCATCCCCCTGCCCTTTACTTCCCCTGCCTCTGGTCCTGTTTCCTGGTAACGGGCTGTATTTGGAGTTCTCTGACGGATCCCCATGGCTGCGGTGGAATTGTTATCGTTAAACGTGAGGGGCCTCCATGCCCCTGGTAAATGTCATAGCCTATACCGGGAACTGGGTCGCCTGCGGGGGGACATTGTCTTCTTGCAGGAGACCCATCTTACCCACACCACTTCGGTGAAATTATTCTCCCCGCAATACCCAATCTGGTATTATAGTCTCTCTGATGTGCATAAGGCAAAGGGTGTGGCCATTGGGTTCCGTGGAGGTACCCCTTTTAACATGGTAGAGATGTTGAGTGACCCTCACGGACGCTTTCTGTTCCTCAGGGGCAGCCTGGGCGGGATGCCATGTACGTTGGCGACCCTCTATGCTCCTAATCGAGATCAGGCCACTTTTATTGCCACTACGCTTACGAAATTGAGGGACTTTGCTAGTGGATGTGTTATCCTGGCTGGAGACTTTAATTACCCCTTGGAACCAGTGTTTGATACGTCCGTGGGCAGGTCTTCGGTTCCTCGTAAGCGTCTTGCATACATTCGTAAACACTTGTGTGACGCCCAGTTAATGGACGCATGGAGGATAATGCATCCGCGAGCAAGAGACTATACGTATTACTCGAGTGCCCACCAATCCTATTCCAGGATTGATTTTTTTTTCTTGATCACCACCACCTTTCCCTATTGACAAATTCAGTAATTGCTTCATCAACCATATCTGATCATGCCCCCATTTTGCTTACCATTAATATCTCTTCGTTGCCCCGAAAACCAGCCAATTGGAAATTAAATGAGAACCTTATTAGTGAGGAGGCAGACAAAATACACATGCAAGAGGAACTAAATCAGTATTTCAAAGATAATACCCACCCAGACATTTCCCCAGGAGTACTGTGGGAAGCCCATAAGGCCCATATGCGAGGTAAATTCATGGAGTTGGGCTCCAGAAGGAAAAAGGAATTTGCACAGCAACAATCTAAACTATTGTTAGAAATTAGCGCCCTTGAGTCACAACACAAGGCCAGTCTCGCTCAAGCCACACTACATAACCTAACAATGAAGAGGGAGGAGTTGAAGGCCATGTACCATGAGCAATGGAAACGGGAAGCCCGTAGGGTGTCACAAAAATTCCATGAATGGGGTAATAAACCGGGGAGGCTTTTGGCTCGTTCCCTACAACAGGCAAAAACCAGGGCTTTCATTGATAAAATTAAGACAGCTTCTGACGCTCTCACGCATGAGACCACAACTATAGCCAAGGAATTTCATGCTTTTTACCAACGCCTATACCATGTCCCTCACGCTGTGCCGGACTTGGTGGTTAGGAGAACTCTGATCCAAGAATATCTACAGCAGGCCAACTTGCCCAAACTGAACTCTGACGCCCTCGCCTCATTGGACGGAGAGTTTTCTGTCCAGGAGTTCAAAGTAGCACTGAAGGCTATGGCGAGTGGCAAGGCCCCTGGACCAGATGGCTTTACGGCCTTTTACTATAAGGCCTTTGCGGAGACCCTGCTGCCGCGCCTCACCTCTTATGCTAACACGATCTCACAGGGGGGGACACCCTGTCCGGAGACGCTGCATGCACATATCTCGGTGATTCCTAAGTCAGGGAAGGACCCTAGTTTATGCGGGAGTTATCGACCTATATCTCTCTTGAATCTAGACGCTAAACTGTATGCCAAAGTTATAGCAAACAGGCTTCTACCCCTACTTGCACGCTGGGTTTCCAGTGATCAGACTGGGTTTATCCCAGGTAGGGAGGCACGCGACAATGCTCTCCGCACCCTGTCCCTGATGGCTTGTGCTAGGGGGTCCGCCCAGCCCACGTCAGGGCTGCCCCCTCTCGCCGATTTTATTCGCTCAAGAGGGGATTTTATTCGCTCTATCCCTGGAACCCTTCCTCTCTACAATTAGACACAATCCAAACATCCATGGGATCACTGTTGGTGATCGAGAACACAAATACGCTGCTTATGCGGATGATATTCTGTTCTACATACAACAACCCCTGATTTCCCTTCCCAATCTGATGTCTGCCTTCTCACAATTCGGTCTCATATCTAATTTTAAAATTAACATGTCCAAATCGGAGATTCTTAACGTCTCTATCCCCGGGGAAACTGTGATTCGTCTTAGAGACTCCTTCCCTTTTAGCTGGCAAACACACAAAATGAAATATTTAGGCATCTACCTCACACCTAAACCCCAGACTCTATTTCGCGTTAACTATATACCCCTTCTTAATGCAATTCGAATGGACTTACAAAGATGGTCCCAAGTCGCACATTCGTGGTTAGGGAAAATTAGTGGGATTCTGTTTTTATTCCAGATGATTCCAGTGGGTATTCCAGCTACAGTGGTGTGAAAAAGTGTTTGCCCCCTTCCTCACTTCCTGTTCCTTTGCATGTTTGTCACACTTAAGTGTTTCGGAACATCAAACCAATTTAAACAATAGTCAAGGACAACACAAGTAAACACAAAATGCAATTTGTAAATGAAGGTGTTTGTTATTAAAGGTGAAAAAAAATCCAAACCATCATGGCCCTGTGTGAAAAAGTGATTGCCCCCCTTGTTAAAACATACTATAACTGTGGTTGTCCACACCTAAGTTCAATTTCTCTAGCCACACCCAGGCCTGATTATTGCCACACCTGTTCACAATCAAGGCATCACTTAAATAGAAGCTGCTTGACACAGTAAGGTCCACCAGAAGATCCTTAAAAGCTACACATCATGCCGAGACCCAAAGAAATTCAGGAACAATTGAGAAAGAAAGTAATTGAGATCTATCAGTCTGGAAAGGGTTATAAAGCCATTTCCAAAGCTTTGGGAATCCAGCGAACCACAGTGAGAGCCATTATCCACAAATGGCGAAGACAACGTCCAAGGAACTGCAGGCCTCACTTGCCTCAGTTAAGGTCAGCGTTCATGCCTCCACCATCAGGAAAAGACTGGGCAAAAATGGCCTGCATGGCAGAGTTCCAAGGAGAAAACCACTGCTGAGCAAAAAGAACATCAAAGCTCGTCTCAATTTCTCCACAACACATCTTGATGATCCCCAAGACTTTTGGGACAACATTCTGTGGACCGATGAGACAAAAGTGGAACTCTTTGGAACTTGTGTGTCCAAGTATATCTGGCGTAGAAGGAACACTGCATTTCATAAAAAGAACATTATACCAACAGTAAAATATGGTGGTGGTAGTGTGATGGTCTGGGGCTGTTTTGCTGCTTCAGGACCTGGAAGACTTGCCGTGATAAAAGGAACTATGAATTCTTCTGTCTACCAAGAGATCCTGAAGGAGAATGTCCGACCATCTGTTCGTGTACTCAAGCTGAAACGAACTTGGGTTCTGCAGCAGGACAATGATCATAAACACACCAGCAAGTCCACCACCGAATGGCTGAAGAAAAACAAAATGAAGACTTTGGAGTGGCCTAGCCAAAGTCCTGACCTGAATCCTACTGAGATGTTGTGGTATGACCTTAAAAAGGCCGTTCATGCTCGAAAACCCTCTAATGTAACTGAATTAGGAAAATTCTGCAAAGATGAGTGGGCCAAAATTCCTCCAGGACGCTGTAAAAGCCTCATTGCACGTTATCGCAAACGCTTGGTTGCAGTTGTTGCTGCTAAGGGTGGCCCAACCAGTTATTAGGTTTAGGGGGCAATCACTTTTTCACACAGGGCCATGATGGTTTGGATTTTTTTTCACCTTTAATAATAAACACCTTCATTTACAAATTGCATTTTGTGTTTACTTGTGTTGTCCTTGACTATTGTTTAAATTGGTTTGATGTTCCGAAACACTTAAGTTTGACAAACATGCAAAGGAACAGGAAATGAGGAAGGGGGCAAACACTTTTTCACACCACTGTAGTTTTTTCACGCTCATAGATTCACTGATCTGCAGATATGTTTGGAACAGAAAGCGTCCGAGACTGTCCCGAGCCCTTCTAACCAGACCTAAACGGCTGGGGGGCCTGGCTTTACCTAATGTGAAACTTTACTTTTTAGCCGTTGTTTTCAACAGGATATCAGACTGGAAATATCACAAACATTCTAAACTATGGGTTGCCATTGAATTGGCGCTCAGTGGCACGGACCTCTTCACCCAAGTGTGGAATCCCAGGAAACATAGGTCGTTAGCGCCTAGCTCCTCTCCTCTCACCTATTCTACTCTACGGATCTGGGACTCGATATGTAAACAGCACAAGTGGTTATATCACTCTCCCATTATGCGTCTGACGGGTCATAATTACTTCCCACCAGGAAACATTGACCCCAGAATTCATTCCTGGAATCTGGGTAATACACCCCTGCTACACCACGTCGCCAACCAGGATGGCATTGTGCCTTTATCTCAACTAATTCCTCCCTCACGGGCAACGCCCATGGATCACTGGACCTACTGTCAACTGGCTGCCTTTGTACACTCCCTGCCGAAACCATTGCGCTCACTGGCTGATTTAACACCGATTGAATTGGCCTTCAGGGAGGACCAGCCAGTGGAGAGGCCTTTATCCTTTTTTTACCACGCTTTACAGCTTTTGTTGATTAAGGGCTTCCCCTCCTTTTTGTCTAATTGGGAGAAAGACCTGCGCAGCGAGGTTTCGGAGGCACAAAAATCTACTATATTATCGATGGCTCATCTACGGCCTCCCACACGGCAGAAGTGAACTATAAATTGTTAACGAGATGGCATTATAGCCCAGCTGTCCTACATAAGTTGTTCCCTCAGACATTGTCTCTTTGTTGGAGAGGCTGTGGGGAACGTGCCACACATGCCCATATCTGGTGGTTCTGCCCACTCATACGGCCATACTGGCTAACTATTCTACATTGGATGAAAGTCATTCTGGGTTATGAGTTGCCCAATGACCCATGGGTCATACTTTTTCATGGCACTGGCTCCCCAGCAGGATCCTATAGAAAATCTTTGACTCCACATTTGCTTAATGCTGCAAAGGCACTTATTCCACGTAGGTGGAAGCAACCCACGGCTCCCTCTTTACGTCAGTGGCTGATAGAGGTAGATCGCATGTATTATTTAGAGGATCTTACCTACTCCCTACAGAATAAATCGGACCTGGGGAAAAAGATTTGGTCCTGCTGGTTAGCCTTCAAGTGTACAAAGGGGTATACGGACATTATTTCACAAGATGGATAAGTTATTGTACTATCAGGTGTCCCGTCTCTTTGGCGGGGATAGGGCCGAGGCAGACCCTTCCTCTCTCTTCCACTTCCTCCCCTACCCTTTCTGGTTCTTGACCTTCTTCTCTCTATCTTTCCTTTCCACTCTTTTTCTCCCCTCGCTTCCTTTCTATTAGCTTGGTACGATGTTATTTGATTAGCGCACCAAGGGACTTTGCAGTCATGCAGTCGCAGTCCCAATTATTGATTGGTCACTGCTCTTTTTGTTAAGCTGGTGGGCTTAGAACATAAACGGATATTTACTTTCGAGTTGCTAACACCTCGGTATAATATTCCTTGCACTATAACATCTGCAGCCCCTGTCTTACTTTGCATTGTATACTGTATGTGCCAAGCTTCCTGTTATTGTTTCTTTGTTTTCTTCTTTTTCAATAAACATAAATTAAACAAAAAAAAATCAAAGGATTTCCTGAGCTTCTGAGTCTCCACCGAGTAGTCAGGGAAGATCATCAGTCTGGCATTCTGATACTGAAGGTCACCGACCATTCTAGAAGCGTGGAGAACTGCATCTCGGTCTCTAAAATTAAGGAGGCGGAGGATGAAGGTGCGCGGGGGGGCTCCAGGAGGCCCCGGTTTAGGTGGTACACGGTGTGCCCTTTCCACTGCGTAGTGAGGCGAGAAACGAGCATCAGGGAGGAGGTCCCGCAGCATGCCCTCCACAAAGCAGGTGGGGTTGTTCCACTCAGCCCCCTCTGGGAGGCCGACAATGCAGAGATTATTGCGCCGGTTCCTATTCTCAGCATCTTCAGCTCTGTATTCCAAGGCTTTAACTTTAGTTTGAAGGGTGCGAAGTGCAGCTCCATGTTCGGACACTGTGTCTTCAGTATTGCTCACCCTTTGCTCGGTCTCAGTAACCCTGGATCTGAGTTTGTCTATATCCTGTCTGATAAGACCCATATCCAACTGCACGGCTTCCATTTTGGCTGTTAGGGTGGTTTGACAAGTGGCAATGGCCGCCATGACCTCCGCCAGCCAGGGAGGCCGGGACTCGGCTGGATCCATGGGGGCCGTCTAGGAAGCTCTATGGGCACTCCGTGTGGTACGGGTCTCCTCCTGGGGGACCAAGTCTGCCCGGGGGGGGGTCTGGCTGGGATGGAAAAGACAGACGCTTGCCCCTTTACTAAAATTCTTGCCTGAGTTCCGGCGCCTCATTCAGATGGAGTGGCGCAGGACAAGTCCAGGTGGGTTCAGAGAGCGTCCACCGGCAGATCTCTGATGCCACGGCTGTAGAGTCCGGGTGTCTTCGGGCCGTGAAGGGAGGGCTGTGGTGTGTGTGGGCAGAAGGGCCCGTTCCCATGCCTTGGTCCGTCGGCTGGGGTCCTCCAGGACAGTTGGGGCGTTAAAGAAGTCCCCCGCCCGGTTTCACCCTGCAGGGGCCGTCAGTCACTCCGGGAGTGCTGCAGTTGCTCGGGCGGGGGCCATCAGGAAAGGCCGCAGTCGTGGCCTACTCACCGCCGGAGGTCCGGATTCCGTGTCTGGGCCGCAATCATCCATCAGGCAGGGGTCCACCCTCTGTGCAGCCACCGGTCTCGGGGGTCCCGAATCAATCCTCCGAGGACACCGCGCTCCGCCGCCCGGGCGGGGGCCGCCAAGAAAGGCCGCGGCAGCGGCTTAAAACACCGCCAAGGCCGCGGAGCGGCCGGGAGAGCACAGCGCCCTCAGTCCTCTCCCACTGGGCCACGGGGCTAAAAGACACCAACCCTGGGCTCCAGAGGGGCTGAATGTGGAGGAGGAAAGACAATCCTGGATCCGGGAAATTTTATCAGAAGCGGAGCTCACTAAAAAAGCAGCCGCTCACAGTGCCATCCTGGCCACGCCCCCCTGGCCACGCCCCTCGGCCTGGCACTTTATGCAGGCCACCCTGGAACATATAGGTCTTGGCCCCAACATGATGAGCTGGGTAATGTCGCTTTACTCCACGCCGTCGGCAGCGGTACGGGTGAACGAGTGGTGCTCGGACTCTTTCCCCATCACTAATGGGACGAGGCAGGGGTGCCCTCTGTCTCCCCTAATTTTTATTCTGACACTGGAACCACTTATGTGTCACGTTCGGAATGACCCGAATATTACTGGCACATCCAAACCCTCGGCACACCACAAAATTGCGGCGTACGATGACGATCTAATTTTTTCCGTCTCCAATCCACACATTTTGCTTCCCAATATACTCGCGTCTCTCCAGCGATACGGCAGCCTATCAAACTATAAAATCAATTGCGCCAAGTCGGCTGTATTGAATATATCGGTCCCGGATGGTGAGGCCAAGAGGCTTGGTTCGGGTGCTGTAATGCATTCAAAATGACGGCCCTCCAGCGGATCTTATACTTGTTCCAGACATTACCGATCCGGTTATCCCCAAGTTTTTTTCAGACAACTGCAGGTGCTGCTCCGGGACTTTATTTGAGCGCGCAAACCGCCCAGAGCCCGTTTGCAATTGCTTGCCAGACCAAAGGACAAGGGGGGTCTGGGTCTCCCAGATCTGAGACAATACTACAGAGCGACTCTGCTAGCGAGAGTCGTTGATTGGCATTGTAATGGCCCACACAAGCAGTGGGTGGAGATGGAGATTGAGGATGGATCCATTCCCCTATTGACCTCCCCGTGGCTCCTGTCCTCCCTACCAAAAGACCTCAGAGATCACCCTGTAGTGGGAGCTACATTGGCTGTTATGCGGAGGTTGTTCCGCTGCACACACATTGCTCCCCTGCCGTCACCAATGACTCCAGTTATAGGCAATCCAGACTTCCCACCGGGATTTACCAACAAGAAACTGCGACAGTTGACAGTGGTGGGGAAACAGCGTCTGGGAGAGGTGTGGCCCTCGGGAGGGCTCCCGACCACGCAAACTGTAGCCGAGCTTTCTGATCCTCCGCTTGACTTGTTTAGTGCTTATCAACTTCGTCACTTTCTTCTGGCCATACAAAGGGCCCCCTACACTCCTAGAGACCTGACGCCCTATGAATCTATCTGTCACAAAAGGGAACCTGTGCGACACACCCTCTCCCTCCTGTACAACCTATTGAGTAGTCAGGAGGAGGAGTCGACCCCACCATTTATCCACAAATGGGAGAGGGACTTAGGCATCACATTTACCCCACAACAGATAGGGAAGATCCTGACCTTAGTACATAAAGCTTCCATCGCAAACCAATATCAAGAATCAGGATACAAGATAGTCTCACACTGGTATAGAGTCCCATACCTTCTGAATAAAATGAATAGATCGATCCCGGATGTTTGTTGGAGGTGCAATTCAGATACGGGGACCATGGGACACATTTTCTGGGCATGCTTGGCCTTGAGGAACTTTTGGGTGGAGGTGACCGGGACGATAAAAACTCTCACAAATGTAGATATCGCAGACAACCCAGCAGCGTGCCTTCTACACTTGACCGAACAGCCTGTTCGAAAATACAAAAAAAACCTCATGATGCAACTCCTGAACCCCACCCGGGCCTGCATTCCCACACTGTGGAGGCAGCCTCAGCCCCCATCCAAGGTGCTGTGGTATTCCAAAGTCAATCATATTCTCCGGATGGAAGAATTGACCGCCACCCTTCACAACACTAAAGAGGCATTTAGTGTTACATGGAGGCCCTGGAGGTATTTTACTGGTACTCGAGACTACATTCGGGAGGTGAGCAGTGCCCCTGTCCCAGAAAACGACTGAACATCTAACGTTTACCTACGTAGGCCATGTCTGCCCTGGGTTGCATTCCCCCCCCCCCCCACCCTTTTTGTCTTTATTTTTCTTTTTTTCCCCGCCGCCACCCCCCCCCCCTCCTCTCTCTCCGTCTTTGCACTCTCTTCTCCCCCCGTCCTCCCTTTTGACTATGCCTTGTCTCCTTACTAGCCTTCGGGACCCAGAAGAACCCCAGGGTTCTGGACACGACCGGCTCATATTTTACTCTGGTTCACATAGGTCATGATAAGCTGGCTCGCTGTGGTCCCAGTTGTTCTCCATGATTACATTTGTCCGAACGGAGCTGCACTAGTTATACTGTACTACATGTCGGAGGTGGGGTTTCTTTCTTTTCTGCATGAAACTGTAGGACTCCCCTCTGAGAACCCAGAGTTATTTGGCTGCCTATTTTTTGTTACCATGTAATTGTGACCCTGGGTCATGCTGTATGGTTGACTGTTATATTTATGTTGTTCTACTTATACTTAATAAAAGAATAAAAAATAAAATAAAATAAAAAGTCAATACCAACAACTTAAAACTAAAGCCTATGGCATCGAGAAATCCCAGGCGGTCTCCCATCCAGGTACTAACCAGGTCCCAACCCTGCTTATCCTCTGAGATCAAATGAGATTTGGCTCTTTCAGGGTGATGCAGCCATAGTAGATTTTTTCAGGCACGCTCCACCCTCTTGACAAACGCCAAGATGGTCACCTTGGGAAACAAACAAAAAAAACAAGTCAACGCCAACAACATAAAAAGAAGCCTACAGCACCTAGTATTCCCAGGCGGTCTCCTATCCAGGTATTAACAAGGCAAGACCCTTTCTAGCCTCTGAGATCAGCAGAGATTGGGCGCTTTCAGGGTGATATGCCTATAGGCAATCTCTTTGGGCACTCTCATCCCTCTTGAAAAATGCCAAGATAGTCACCCTGGGAAACAAGCGAAAAAAAACAGGTCAACGCCAACAACATAAAAAGAAGAATACGGCACCTGGTATTCCAAGGCCGTCTCCCATTCAAGTACTAACTAGGCCCAACCCTTCTTAGCCTCTGAGATCAGAAGAGATAGGGTGCTTTCAGGGTGATGCGGCTGTAAGCGATCTCTTTAGGCACTCTCAACCCTCTTGACAAATGCCAAGATGATCACTTTGGGAAACAAGCGAAAAAAACAGGTCAACACCAACAACATAAAAAGAAGCCTGCGGCATCTGGAAAACCCAGGCGGTCTCCCATCCAGGTACAAACCAGGCCCAACCCTGCTTAGCCTCTGAGACCAAACGAGATTGGGCGCTTTCAGGGTGTTGTGCCCGTAGGCAACTTCTTTGTGCACTCTCAACCCTCTTGACACATGCCAAGATGGTCACCTTGGGAAACAAGGGAAAAAAAACAGGTCAAAGCCAACAATATAAAAAGAAGCCTACGGCATCTGGTATTCCCAGGCTGTCTCCCATCCAGGTACTAACCAGGCCCATCGCTGCTTAGCCTCCGAGATCAGATGAGATTGGACTCTTTCAGGGTGATTTGGCTGTAGGCACTCTCTTTGGGCACTCTCTTTGGGCACTCTGAAGCCTCTTGACAAAGTCACCTTGGGAAACAAGCTAAAAAAAACAGGTCAAAGCCAACAATATAAAAAGAAGCCTACGGCATCCAGTATTCCTAGGCGATCTCCCAATCAAGACACTAACCAGACCAGATCCTTCTATGGCACCTGGTCTTCCCAGGCAGTCTCCCATCCAGGTACTAACCAGGCCCGACACTGTTTAGCTCCGAGATCAGATGAGATTGGGCGCTTTCAGGGTGATGGGGCCGTAGGTGATCTCTTCAGGCACTCTCAACCCTCTTGACAAACGCCAAGATGGTCACCTTGGGAAACAAGTGAAAAAAATAACAGGTCAAGGCCAACAACATAAAAACAAGCCTACAGCACCTAGTATTCCCAGGTGGTCTCCAATCCAGGTACTAGCAAGGCCCAACCCTGTTTAGCTTCTGAGATCAGAGGAGATCGGGCGCTTTCAGGGTTATGTGCCCATAGGCAATCTCTTTGGGCATTCTCAACCCTCTTGACAAATGCCAAGATAGTCACCTTGAGATACAAGCGAAAAAAAAACTGGTCAATGTCAACAACATAAAAAGAAGAATACGGCACCTGGTATTCCAACGCCATCTCCCATCCAGGTACTAACTAGGCCAACCCTTCTTAGGCACAGAGAAGAGAAGAGATAGGGCTCTTTCAGGGTGATGCTGCTGTAAGCGATCTCTTTGGGCACTCTCAACCCTCTTGACAAATGCCAAGATGGTCACCTTGGGAAACAAGCGAAAAAAAAAATGAATCAACGTCAACAACATAAAAAGAAGCCTACAATAACTGGTTCCCAGGTGGTCTCCCATCCAGGTATTAATCAGGCCCGACTCTACTTAGCCTCCAAGATCAGATGAGATTGGGTGCTTTCAGAGTGATGTGGCCATAGGCAATCTCTTCAGGCACTCTCAACCCTCTTAACAAACACCAAGATGGTCACTTTGGGAAACAAGCGAGAAAAAAAACAGGTCAACGTCAACAACATAAAAAGAAGTCTACGACACCTGGTATTCCCAGGCGGTCTCCCATCCAGGTACTAACAAGGCCCGACTCTTCTTAGCCTCCAACATCAAACGAGATCGGGTGCTTTCAGGGTGATGTGCCCGTAGGCAATCTCTTCAGGCACTTTCAACCCTCTTGACAAACGCCAAGATGGTTACCTTGGGAAACAAGGAAAAAAATAAAAAATAAGTCGGAAGCTAGAGACAATACGGCCCGAGTCCTCAATTTAATCCATGCAGCGCATGTACAGGGAAGGCCCTTGCTTATGTTGTCAACGGACACGGAGAAGGCCTTTGACAGGGTGGGGAGTACTATGAATAGATCTGGCGCTATACCTATATATGAAAATATATGTTGCCAAAAACTTAATAGTGTACTAAATTAAAAGTGTTATATCAAACTGGTGTGTAAGTGCCAATGTGCAATAAATAATTCTAGTATTGAAATAAAAATATAAATATATGAACTATAAACGAAAAAGTATGTGTATAGAATATTTGTCGCGTTGGTAAGTATTTGCCAGCGTGCTGGCTATAAAATGTAAGATTAGCTTGGGTGCAATGGAAAACCTGAAATAGTGATCACTTCTTAAACTCTAGAACATGTAAATACCTTAAACTTGTGAACTGCTTAATATATTAGTGATCAATTGGATAAGAATTATACAAATAAAATATGAACCGCAAAAAAATATAACCCAGTAATTGGATTTAGAGTGCACAGATGTGACAATAAGGTCTATGCATGCAGTAATAAAATGTACAAAAAATATATGATAAATATCAGTACATCAAGTGAAACATGCCAAATATTGGGACTGAAAAAATAAAAATAAAAATTGTTTTTCAAAAATAAAAATGAAAATAAAAATAAATATAAATAAAAATAAAAATAAAAATAAAATTAAAATAAAAATAAAAAATAAAAATAAATATAAAATAAAAAATAAAAAATAAATAAAAATAAAAATTAAATATTTGTCCCGGAAAAAGTCTAAAAATATAAAAGATAAAAAGTAGACAAGCAAGAAGTCTCTAGTGCAGTGCAATTAGTGGGGGATTTCCCGTGGGTGAAGGAAGGGATGTGATGGATCCAAACTATTCTTCATGCATTGTGGACACTTCTAGGTTGTACTCTCACCAGAAAAATAACCCCGTCCGGGGTGGATCAGCCTCCACAGTATGAGCTACTGTGTCGCTCTCTGGCTTGCTTCAAAATGGGCTGCTGAGGATCCCTCGTTATTTCCAGGTGGAGTGTGCCACAGTATATATATATTAAAAGAGAGGACCATCCATAGTGTGATACCGTATAAATCAATTTATTTAAGAAGATACTTAAAACTACTCACACTTTTGGTAGGAGTAATAGCATGAATGGATACAGTATAAAGGATGCAATGTGAAAGGTATGGAAGCTGCTGGGAGCATTCCGTTCGGCTTCCCCGCCGTCTGTAATGGAGCTGGGAGCGTTCCGTTCGGCTTCCCCGCCGTCTGTAATGGAAGTGTGTATTCGATAGGCCACGCCCTACGCGTTTCGTCACTGGGACGTCATCCGGAGCGGCCATCTTTACACACCTCACGCTTTATATAGGACACAATGCACCTATCGCGCATGCGCGGACAACCGCCGCCATTTTAACTGTGGGAATGCCCTTATGTCTAATAAAGCGCGGTGGTGATTGTGTTCCTATTACCATCCTATGCAGTGTTCTGCCGTTTGACCCACCGAAGGTTTTTCATGCAGAGCTATATATGTCTGCTAGTTTACTAGTATGTGATTATGCTGCTTACTAAAACCAAATTTAAATTACGCATGAATATAATACATATGAAGTTACAAATAGAAATTACTGAAAAAAACATAAAAATATAAAAATAAGTGACATTAACAATAGACAAACCGTGTTATAAAAGAATTACTAACCGATCATAAAACGATAGAGGCTTTGGGCGGATAAAATTTGGGCGGATAAAATTTGGATTTAATTGTGTAATACGGAGGGAAAGAGAAAGTATAATAAAAACATGTGTGTGTAATGAATAAAATAGCTGAAAAAATGGGGTGGAAGATAAGAATAAAATATACAATATAAAAATTAAAAAGTTAAAATTGTGGGATTGGATTAAGATGAAATAAATAATTTTTAATAAATTTAACTTAATGTAGGATATTTTGGTTTCCTGGCTACGTGAGTGTATGTGTACAGAAGAGAGGAATATTTCAAGGCTAAATGTGCCCTTCCTTGATTACTATTTTTCTTTTTGGAGTAATGGGTTGGGGTGTTCATTAGTTGAATAGGTAACATTCGACCCTCAGTGCTGTAGTTTGCATTCAACCAGAAATTCAACCTACAAACATCTATACTTATTTCTTCAACGGTAATACAAATGAAATTGTATTCGTGCGATATTAACATTATTAGTTGATAGGCAGCATTCGACCCCAGATGCTATAAACTATATTCGATCAGGAATTCGGCACTGAATAATATATTATCTTTGGTAATCGTGTAAATAGGATTGCGTTCCTTCTAGATAAATTGTTGAAAAATTAAAAATTAGAAATTAAGAATTGAAGTGTGGGAAGAATTATATTTTTTATATAAAACTATTATATTAAAATAAAAATTAAAATTAAAAATTGGTTATAAAACAGTTCAAATCCAGGTCTATATTCATTCCTGCTGGATGTAAACTTTCTAAATTAAAAATCCACTTTGTTTCATTCTGTGAAATCTTCTTAGTCATGTCTTCACCTCTCCAGTGTCCCTTCACTTTGTCAATGGCATAAAAAATCATTTGGTTGGGATCTTGGTTGTGAAAATCCCTAAAATGCCGCGAGACACTGTGTTTGTCATATCCCTTCCTAATGTTTTTAATGTGTTCACCAATTCTTATATGTAGTTCTCGTGTTGTTCTTCCTACATATTGTTTGCGGCACGGACATTCTATGACGTATGTCACATGCGTGCTTTTACAGGAGATCAATTCTTTTATGGGGAATGTCCTTCCATTGGTAACTGACATGAATTTAGTGGTTTTCCTTTGGGTTTTTTTGCTTTTGCGACATGGAAGACATTGTCCACACTTAAAAAAACCTTTTAGATGTTTACTAATTGTTATATGTCGTGGGGGGTCGATCGTGTTTTTAACCAATTTATTTCTTAGATTAGGGGCCTTCTTATAAATAAACGCAGGATTATTGGGTAATAATTTCTTTAGCGTTTCGTCCGTTTTTAGGATTGGCCAATGTTTTTTTATGATCTTTTCTATTTGTTTATGATGTCTGTTGAAACCTGTGAAGAAGGCCATTTCTATATTTTTCTTATTCCTGCCGGTCGTTTTGTCCTCTATTAATTTTTTCCTCTCAGTTTTCGTTATAGTTTCTTTGAGGGCTCTGAGGTAGGGTTCTTTATATCCTTTTTGTATAAATCTTCTAATGATAACCTCTGCTTGTACGTCAAAATCCTCTCTTTTAGTGCAGTTTCTATATATTCTTAGGAGTTGCCCTTTGGGTATGTTGCCCATCCATCTTGGATGGTGGCAACTTGACGTAGGTATATACCCATTTCTGTCCGTAGCCTTAAAAAAGGTTTTTGTACCCAGTGATCCTTCTGACTTAAAAATTTGTAGATCTAAGTAGTCTATACTTTGTGTGTTGCATTTTTCTGTAAATGTGATACCATAAATATTAGAATTTATTTCTTCCAGGAAGGACCGTAGTTCGTCTTGGGAACCACCCCAGACTATTAAAATGTCACCTATATACCTTCTGTACATTTTTAAATTCTCTCTGGGGATTCCATAAATTTGCTCTTCCTCCCAGTGGTCCAGGAATAAATTTGCTACGCTGGGTGCGTATTTAGCCCCCATGGCAACTCCCTTGGTTTGAACATAATATTTGTCTTTGTACCAGAAGTGGTTATGTTTCATCGCCAGGTCTAGTCCTTCAAGTACATAGTCTATTTGTTCTTGTTTTAAGTCCGATCTTCTGTGGAGGGCCCATTCTACCGCATTGAGGCCGTCCTTTTGTTTAATGTTGGTGTATAGAGAATTGACATCAATGGTGACCAATAAATCCTTTTCCTCAATCTTAATGTTATCCAATTCCTTCAACAGTTGTCTGCTGTCTCTCAAATAGGATTTGCCTTTGGTTACCAGTGGTTGTAAAAAACCGTCCACATATGCTCCCAGTCTTGAAAAAAGGGAGTCGATCCCACTTACTATGGGTCTCCCCGGGGGTTGCGTTTGGCTTTTGTGGATTTTTGGGACATAGTAAATTACAGGAGTTTTTGGTGCTTTTGGGATTAAGTATTGGGCTTCTTTTTTGTTAAGAATCCCTTTATCTAGGCCTTTTTGGACATAGTTCTTCAGTTTATTTTTATATGCCGTTTTTGGATTTTTCTTTAATTGTAGGTAAGTGTCCGGAATGCTTAAAAGATTGGCCATCTCCTGTTCGTAGTCTATTTTGTTAAGTATGACCAGTCCTCCGCCCTTGTCCGCTGGTCTTATGACTATATCCTTCTTTTTTTCCAACTGTTTTATGGTCTTCCAGATGCCCTTCTTCTTAGAGGGTTTGATTGTTAATTCCCTAATATCTCTTTCAACTAATTTTTTAAAAACTTTGATTCCCTCGTTTTGCTGCTGGTTGGGGTTAAAAATTGAATTATTTCTCAGCTCAGAATGTTTAAAATTTGTTTTTTCTTTCTCTTTCCCTGAGTTTGTGTTGTTGGCAAAAAACTTTTTAATATTTAATTTCCTAATGAATTTTTGTAAATCAATAAAGGTTTCAAATTTATCCAAGTTCTTGTCCGGCGCATATTTTAGGCCTAGGTCAAGTACTTTGAGTTCCTCCTCGCTGAAAGTGGTCCCGCTTAGGTTGTATATACCTTCACCTAATATTCTCGCCTTCTTTTTCTTGAGGCCTCCTCTTTTGCCCCTCTTTCGTTTCCTTCTGCCCACCTTGGGGGTCTGTATTCCCTCCCCTGGTTCTCTCGGTAGTCCTGTTGTGCTGGATATTCTTCTCTCGTGTTTCCTGGGCCTGTCCACCTGGGATTCCATCCTCCATTCCTCCTCGGAGGTCTCTGATATTGGTTTCTTGTTGGATATCGGAAAGGCCTCCAGCCGTCTCTTGGTCCAAATGGGGGATTCCTCGGGGGTCTGTGACCTTGCCCCCCGTGAAAAGGACCATTTTGATACCTGTTCTGAAAGGGGGTAGTTTGGGGGTATCTTCTAAGGGGGGAGTACCTATTGTAATGTCTTGGAATATTATAAGGGTCCGGGTGTGGTTGTGGGACATGTCTAGGAGTATCCCATTCTCTTCTGTCCCGGTTAGTATTATGGTTGGTTTCTGATCCTCGGTAATTGGGTGTATGAGGTTCTATCAATCTGATTGCTCTGTTGGGTGTTTGGGTGGGTTGTTGCCATTCTACATCTTCTCCATTTCCTTGGTCTTCGTCTGGGTCATCACCCATGGAAATGTTGTTGTCCTCATCTGTATAAGTGGTGTCCATTTGCCACTTGTAAATTTGCTGATTTTTATAGTCCAATACATCCCTCCGGAATTTTTTCTGCTTTTTTTGTTGGACTTCTTTGTCATATTTCTTGATTGCTTCTTGTAGATTTTTTTCTTTCTCCTTATATTCAGTTGTCTCTTTATAAGGTGACAGTTGTTCTTTAATGTGTGAAATCTCTACTTCAATATTTTTAAGTTTGACTTGTCTTCTTAGTACAATCTTTTGTAATAGCATAGTTTCACTTTCATTGAAAAATTTAAACCAGTCTTCCATTAAATGTTTATCGTTAAGGGCATCATTGGGGGAAACGTCCCATCTTAGTCTCCTAGGAGTGATTTTTGCTGAGATATACATCTCCAAGATGGCTATGTCCCACCATACTCTTAATTGCTTTTCTAAATTGTGTTTTAATTGTTTGAACAGACTGTCTAAATCCTGTTTATTGGCTACATGTTCTTGGTTAAAGATTTCCATAAGATTAATGGCTCTGCTATCAACGTATTTAAAAAGATCCATTGCTGCAACCTGTTATTGGGAGTCAAAAAAGGCTCCGAATAAGAATGAAAGAATAAAGGTAGTAGGTTGCGCTATGGAACTTATGTAAAAAATACAGGGTAGATAAAAAATATATAGGGGAAGGAAAAAATAGGTAAGAGCTGCCTCTATTACTATCCACCTGGTGGGGTGGAGAATGTTAGATGGGGAGTACTATGAATAGATCTGGCGCTATACCTATATATGAAAATATATGTTGCCAAAAACTTAATAGTGTACTAAATTAAAAGTGTTATATCAAACTGGTGTGTAAGTGCCAATGTGCAATAAATAATTCTAGTATTGAAATAAAAATATAAATATATGAACTATAAACGAAAAAGTATGTGTATAGAATATTTGTCGCGTTGGTAAGTATTTGCCAGCGTGCTGGCTATAAAATGTAAGATTAGCTTGGGTGCAATGGAAAACCTGAAATAGTGATCACTTCTTAAACTCTAGAACATGTAAATACCTTAAACTTGTGAACTGCTTAATATATTAGTGATCAATTGGATAAGAATTATACAAATAAAATATGAACCGCAAAAAAATATAACCCAGTAATTGGATTTAGAGTGCACAGATGTGACAATAAGGTCTATGCATGCAGTAATAAAATGTACAAAAAATATATGATAAATATCAGTACATCAAGTGAAACATGCCAAATATTGGGACTGAAAAAATAAAAATAAAAATTGTTTTTCAAAAATAAAAATGAAAATAAAAATAAATAAAAATAAAAATAAAAATAAAAATAAAAATAAAAATAAAAATAAAAAATAAAAATAAATATAAAATAAAAAATAAAAAATAAATAAAAATAAAAATTAAATATTTGTCCCGGAAAAAGTCTAAAAATATAAAAGATAAAAAGTAGACAAGCAAGAAGTCTCTAGTGCAGTGCAATTAGTGGGGGATTTCCCGTGGGTGAAGGAAGGGATGTGATGGATCCAAACTATTCTTCATGCATTGTGGACACTTCTAGGTTGTACTCTCACCAGAAAAATAACCCCGTCCGGGGTGGATCAGCCTCCACAGTATGAGCTACTGTGTCGCTCTCTGGCTTGCTTCAAAATGGGCTGCTGAGGATCCCTCGTTATTTCCAGGTGGAGTGTGCCACAGTATATATATATTAAAAGAGAGGACCATCCATAGTGTGATACCGTATAAATCAATTTATTTAAGAAGATACTTAAAACTACTCACACTTTTGGTAGGAGTAATAGCATGAATGGATACAGTATAAAGGATGCAATGTGAAAGGTATGGAAGCTGCTGGGAGCGTTCCGTTCGGCTTCCCCGCCGTCTGTAATGGAGCTGGGAGCGTTCCGTTCGGCTTCCCCGCCGTCTGTAATGGAAGTGTGTATTCGATAGGCCACGCCCTACGCGTTTCGTCACTGGGACGTCATCCGGAGCGGCCATCTTTACACACCTCACGCTTTATATAGGACACAATGCACCTATCGCGCATGCGCGGACAACCGCCGCCATTTTAACTGTGGGAATGCCCTTATGTCTAATAAAGCGCGGTGGTGATTGTGTTCCTATTACCATCCTATGCAGTGTTCTGCCGTTTGACCCACCGAAGGTTTTTCATGCAGAGCTATATATGTCTGCTAGTTTACTAGTATGTGATTATGCTGCTTACTAAAACCAAATTTAAATTACGCATGAATATAATACATATGAAGTTACAAATAGAAATTACTGAAAAAAACATAAAAATATAAAAATAAGTGACATTAACAATAGACAAACCGTGTTATAAAAGAATTACTAACCGATCATAAAACGATAGAGGCTTTGGGCGGATAAAATTTGGGCGGATAAAATTTGGATTTAATTGTGTAATACGGAGGGAAAGAGAAAGTATAATAAAAACATGTGTGTGTAATGAATAAAATAGCTGAAAAAATGGGGTGGAAGATAAGAATAAAATATACAATATAAAAATTAAAAAGTTAAAATTGTGGGATTGGATTAAGATGAAATAAATAATTTTTAATAAATTTAACTTAATGTAGGATATTTTGGTTTCCTGGCTACGTGAGTGTATGTGTACAGAAGAGAGGAATATTTCAAGGCTAAATGTGCCCTTCCTTGATTACTATTTTTCTTTTTGGAGTAATGGGTTGGGGTGTTCATTAGTTGAATAGGTAACATTCGACCCTCAGTGCTGTAGTTTGCATTCAACCAGAAATTCAACCTACAAACATCTATACTTATTTCTTCAACGGTAATACAAATGAAATTGTATTCGTGCGATATTAACATTATTAGTTGATAGGCAGCATTCGACCCCAGATGCTATAAACTATATTCGATCAGGAATTCGGCACTGAATAATATATTATCTTTGGTAATCGTGTAAATAGGATTGCGTTCCTTCTAGATAAATTGTTGAAAAATTAAAAATTAGAAATTAAGAATTGAAGTGTGGGAAGAATTATATTTTTTATATAAAACTATTATATTAAAATAAAAATTAAAATTAAAAATTGGTTATAAAACAGTTCAAATCCAGGTCTATATTCATTCCTGCTGGATGTAAACTTTCTAAATTAAAAATCCACTTTGTTTCATTCTGTGAAATCTTCTTAGTCATGTCTTCACCTCTCCAGTGTCCCTTCACTTTGTCAATGGCATAAAAAATCATTTGGTTGGGATCTTGGTTGTGAAAATCCCTAAAATGCCGCGAGACACTGTGTTTGTCATATCCCTTCCTAATGTTTTTAATGTGTTCACCAATTCTTATATGTAGTTCTCGTGTTGTTCTTCCTACATATTGTTTGCGGCACGGACATTCTATGACGTATGTCACATGCGTGCTTTTACAGGAGATCAATTCTTTTATGGGGAATGTCCTTCCATTGGTAACTGACATGAATTTAGTGGTTTTCCTTTGGGTTTTTTTGCTTTTGCGACATGGAAGACATTGTCCACACTTAAAAAAACCTTTTAGATGTTTACTAATTGTTATATGTCGTGGGGGGTCGATCGTGTTTTTAACCAATTTATTTCTTAGATTAGGGGCCTTCTTATAAATAAACGCAGGATTATTGGGTAATAATTTCTTTAGCGTTTCGTCCGTTTTTAGGATTGGCCAATGTTTTTTTATGATCTTTTCTATTTGTTTATGATGTCTGTTGAAACCTGTGAAGAAGGCCATTTCTATATTTTTCTTATTCCTGCCGGTCGTTTTGTCCTCTATTAATTTTTTCCTCTCAGTTTTCGTTATAGTTTCTTTGAGGGCTCTGAGGTAGGGTTCTTTATATCCTTTTTGTATAAATCTTCTAATGATAACCTCTGCTTGTACGTCAAAATCCTCTCTTTTAGTGCAGTTTCTATATATTCTTAGGAGTTGCCCTTTGGGTATGTTGCCCATCCATCTTGCACCAAGCACCAAAAACTCCTGTAATTTACTATGTCCCAAAAATCCACAAAAGCCAAACGCAACCCCCGGGGAGACCCATAGTAAGTGGGATCGACTCCCTTTTTTCAAGACTGGGAGCATATGTGGACGGTTTTTTACAACCACTGGTAACCAAAGGCAAATCCTATTTGAGAGACAGCAGACAACTGTTGAAGGAATTGGATAACATTAAGATTGAGGAAAAGGATTTATTGGTCACCATTGATGTCAATTCTCTATACACCAACATTAAACAAAAGGACGGCCTCAATGCGGTAGAATGGGCCCTCCACAGAAGATCGGACTTAAAACAAGAACAAATAGACTATGTACTTGAAGGACTAGACCTGGCGATGAAACATAACCACTTCTGGTACAAAGACAAATATTATGTTCAAACCAAGGGAGTTGCCATGGGGGCTAAATACGCACCCAGCGTAGCAAATTTATTCCTGGACCACTGGGAGGAAGAGCAAATTTATGGAATCCCCAGAGAGAATTTAAAAATGTACAGAAGGTATATAGATGACATTTTAATAGTCTGGGGTGGTTCCCAAGACGAACTACGGTCCTTCCTGGAAGAAATAAATTCTAATATTTATGGTATCACATTTACAGAAAAATGCGACACACAAAGTATAGACTACTTAGATCTACAAATTTTTAAGTCAGAAGGATCACTGGGTACAAAAACCTTTTTTAAGGCTACGGACAGAAATGGGTATATACCTACGTCAAGTTGCCACCATCCAAGATGGATGGGCAACATACCCAAAGGGCAACTCCTAAGAATATATAGAAACTGCACTAAAAGAGAGGATTTTGACGTACAAGCAGAGGTTATCATTAGAAGATTTATACAAAAAGGATATAAAGAACCCTACCTCAGAGCCCTCAAAGAAACTATAACGAAAACTGAGAGGAAAAAATTAATAGAGGACAAAACGACCGGCAGGAATAAGAAAAATATAGAAATGGCCTTCTTCACAGGTTTCAACAGACATCATAAACAAATAGAAAAGATCATAAAAAAACATTGGCCAATCCTAAAAACGGACGAAACGCTAAAGAAATTATTACCCAATAATCCTGCGTTTATTTATAAGAAGGCCCCTAATCTAAGAAATAAATTGGTTAAAAACACGATCGACCCCCCACGACATATAACAATTAGTAAACATCTAAAAGGTTTTTTTAAGTGTGGACAATGTCTTCCATGTCGCAAAAGCAAAAAAACCCAAAGGAAAACCACTAAATTCATGTCAGTTACCAATGGAAGGACATTCCCCATAAAAGAATTGATCTCCTGTAAAAGCACGCATGTGACATACGTCATAGAATGTCCGTGCCGCAAACAATATGTAGGAAGAACAACACGAGAACTACATATAAGAATTGGTGAACACATTAAAAACATTAGGAAGGGATATGACAAACACAGTGTCTCGCGGCATTTTAGGGATTTTCACAACCAAGATCCCAACCAAATGATTTTTTATGCCATTGACAAAGTGAAGGGACACTGGAGAGGTGAAGACATGACTAAGAAGATTTCACAGAATGAAACAAAGTGGATTTTTAATTTAGAAAGTTTACATCCAGCAGGAATGAATATAGACCTGGATTTGAACTGTTTTATAACCAATTTTTAATTTTAATTTTTATTTTAATATAATAGTTTTATATAAAAAATATAATTCTTCCCACACTTCAATTCTTAATTTCTAATTTTTAATTTTTCAACAATTTATCTAGAAGGAACGCAATCCTATTTACACGATTACCAAAGATAATATATTATTCAGTGCCGAATTCCTGATCGAATATAGTTTATAGCATCTGGGGTCGAATGCTGCCTATCAACTAATAATGTTAATATCGCACGAATACAATTTCATTTGTATTACCGTTGAAGAAATAAGTATAGATGTTTGTAGGTTGAATTTCTGGTTGAATGCAAACTACAGCACTGAGGGTCGAATGTTACCTATTCAACTAATGAACACCCCAACCCATTACTCCAAAAAGAAAAATAGTAATCAAGGAAGGGCACATTTAGCCTTGAAATATTCCTCTCTTCTGTACACATACACTCACGTAGCCAGGAAACCAAAATATCCTACATTAAGTTAAATTTATTAAAAATTATTTATTTCATCTTAATCCAATCCCACAATTTTAACTTTTTAATTTTTATATTGTATATTTTATTCTTATCTTCCACCCCATTTTTTCAGCTATTTTATTCATTACACACACATGTTTTTATTATACTTTCTCTTTCCCTCCGTATTACACAATTAAATCCAAATTTTATCCACCCAAATTTTATCCGCCCAAAGCCTCTATCGTTTTATGATCGGTTAGTAATTCTTTTATAACACGGTTTGTCTATTGTTAATGTCACTTATTTTTATATTTTTATGTTTTTTTCAGTAATTTCTATTTGTAACTTCATATGTATTATATTCATGCGTAATTTAAATTTGGTTTTAGTAAGCAGCATAATCACATACTAGTAAACTAGCAGACATATATAGCTCTGCATGAAAAACCTTCGGTGGGTCAAACGGCAGAACACTGCATAGGATGGTAATAGGAACACAATCACCACCGCGCTTTATTAGACATAAGGGCATTCCCACAGTTAAAATGGCGGCGGTTGTCCGCGCATGCGCGATAGGTGCATTGTGTCCTATATAAAGCGTGAGGTGTGTAAAGATGGCCGCTCCGGATGACGTCCCAGTGACGAAACGCGTAGGGCGTGGCCTATCGAATACACACTTCCATTACAGACGGCGGGGAAGCCGAACGGAACGCTCCCAGCTCCATTACAGACGGCGGGGAAGCCGAACGGAACGCTCCCAGCAGCTTCCATACCTTTCACATTGCATCCTTTATACTGTATCCATTCATGCTATTACTCCTACCAAAAGTGTGAGTAGTTTTAAGTATCTTCTTAAATAAATTGATTTATACGGTATCACACTATGGATGGTCCTCTCTTTTAATATATATATACTGTGGCACACTCCACCTGGAAATAACGAGGGATCCTCAGCAGCCCATTTTGAAGCAAGCCAGAGAGCGACACAGTAGCTCATACTATGGAGGCTGATCCACCCCGGACGGGGTTATTTTTCTGGTGAGAGTACAACCTAGAAGTGTCCACAATGCATGAAGAATAGTTTGGATCCATCACATCCCTTCCTTCACCCACGGGAAATCCCCCACTAATTGCACTGCACTAGAGACTTCTTGCTTGTCTACTTTTTATCTTTTATATTTTTAGACTTTTTCCGGGACAAATATTTAATTTTTATTTTTATTTATTTTTTATTTTTTATTTTATATTTATTTTTATTTTTTATTTTTATTTTTATTTTTATTTTTATTTTTATTTTTATTTTTATTTTTATTTATATTTATTTTTATTTTCATTTTTATTTTTGAAAAACAATTTTTATTTTTATTTTTTCAGTCCCAATATTTGGCATGTTTCACTTGATGTACTGATATTTATCATATATTTTTTGTACATTTTATTACTGCATGCATAGACCTTATTGTCACATCTGTGCACTCTAAATCCAATTACTGGGTTATATTTTTTTGCGGTTCATATTTTATTTGTATAATTCTTATCCAATTGATCACTAATATATTAAGCAGTTCACAAGTTTAAGGTATTTACATGTTCTAGAGTTTAAGAAGTGATCACTATTTCAGGTTTTCCATTGCACCCAAGCTAATCTTACATTTTATAGCCAGCACGCTGGCAAATACTTACCAACGCGACAAATATTCTATACACATACTTTTTCGTTTATAGTTCATATATTTATATTTTTATTTCAATACTAGAATTATTTATTGCACATTGGCACTTACACACCAGTTTGATATAACACTTTTAATTTAGTACACTATTAAGTTTTTGGCAACATATATTTTCATATATAGGTATAGCGCCAGATCTATTCATAGTACTCCCCATCTAACATTCTCCACCCCACCAGGTGGATAGTAATAGAGGCAGCTCTTACCTATTTTTTCCTTCCCCTATATATTTTTTATCTACCCTGTATTTTTTACATAAGTTCCATAGCGCAACCTACTACCTTTATTCTTTGACAGGGTGGCCTGGCACTTTATGCAGGCCACCCTGGAACATATAGGTCTTGGCCCCAACATGATGAGCTGGGTAATGTCGCTTTACTCCACGCCGTCGGCAGCGGTATGGGTGAACGAGTGGTGCTCGGACTCTTTCCCCATCACTAATGGGACGAGGCAGGGGTGCCCTCTGTCTCCCCTAATTTTTATTCTGGCACTGGAACCACTTATGTGTCACATTCGGAATGACCCGAATATTACTGGCATATCCAAACCCTCGGCACACCACAAAATTGCGGCGTACGCTGACGATCTAATTTTTTCCGTCTCCAATCCACACATTTTGCTTCCCAATATACCCGTGTCTCTCCGGCGATACGGCAGCCTATCAAACTATAAAATCAATTGCGCCAAGTCGGCTGTATTGAATATATCGGTCCCGGATGGTGAGGCCAAGAGGCTCCGCTCCGCTTTTCCATTCTACTGGGCTGAAAAATCTATACCTTACCTGGGCGTTAACATCGCAGCGGATTTAGCGCAATTGTACCCGCTTAATTTTGTCCCTCTCCTGAATAGACTGAAATCTGATTTGGGAAACTGGCATGCTTTAACACTGACCTGGTTCGGGCGCTGTAATGCATTCAAAATGACGGCCCTCCCGCGGATCTTATACTTGTTCCAGACATTACCGATCTGGTTACCGCCAAGTTTTTTTCAGACAACTGCAGGTGCTGCTCCGGGACTTTATTTGAGCGCGCAAACCGCCCAGAGCCCGTTTGCAATTGCTTGCCAGACCAAAGGACAAGGGGGGTCTGGGTCTCCCAGATCTGAGACAATACTACAGAGCGACTCTGCTAGCGAGAGTCGTTGATTGGCATTGTAATGGCCCACACAAGCAGTGGGTGGAGATGGAGATTGAGGATGGATCCATTCCCCTATTGACCTCCCCGTGGCTCCTGTCCTCCCTACCAAAAGACCTCAGAGATCACCCTGTAGTGGGAGCTACATTGGCTGTTGTGCGGAGGTTGTTCCGCTGCACACACATTGCTCCCCTGCCATCACCAATGACTCCAGTTATAGGCAATCCAGACTTCCCACCGGGATTTACCAACAAGAAACTGCGACAGTTGACAGTGGTGGGGAAACAGCGTCTGGGAGAGGTGTGGCCCTCGGGAGGGCTCCCGACCACGCAAACTGTAGCCGAGCTTTCTGATCCTCCGCTTGACTTGTTTAGTGCTTATCAACTTCGTCACTTTCTTCTGGCCATACAAAGGGCCCCCTACACTCCTAGAGACCTGACGCCCTATGAATCCATCTGTCACAAAAAGGAACCTGTGCGACACACCCTCTCCCTCCTGTACAACCTATTGAGTAGTCAGGAGGAGGAGTCGACCCCACCATTTATCCACATTTACCCCACAACAGATAGGGAAGATCCTGACCTTAGTACATAAAGCTTCCATCGCAAACCAATATCAAGAATCAGGATACAAGATAGTCTCACGCTGGTATAGAGTCCCATACCTTCTGAATAAAATGAATAGATCGATCCCGGATGTTTGTTGGAGGTGCAATTCAGATACGGGGACCATGGGACACATTTTCTGGGCATGCCCGGCCTTGAGGAACTTTTGGGTGGAGGTGACCGGGACGATAAAAACTCTCACAAATGTAGATATTGCAGACAACCCAGCAGCGTGCCTTCTACACTTGACCGAACAGCCTGTTCGAAAATACAAAAAAAACCTCATGATGCAACTCCTGAACCCCACCTGGGCCTGCATTCCCACACTGTGGAGGCAGCCTCAGCCTCCATCCAAGGTGCTGTGGTATTCCAAAGTCAATCATATTCTCCGGATGGAAGAATTGACCGCCACCCTTCACAACACTGAAGAGGCATTTAAGCCGCATACACACGTAGCCGTCTGTCCGACGTACTTAGTCTCGCGGACTTCCCGCCAGACTGTCCGTCGGACTTTCCGAACGGGCTACTTGCCCACACACGGCACTTTTTCAGTGGACTAATACGGCGTACTAAGTCCGCCGTACTATCCGCCCTACTTTTGAAATGAACAGACTCGCCCACACACGCGGAAGAAAGTTCGCTCATTTCGAGCGCGTCTCCAGGTAGGCAGGGCCCACGAAGGATACGTCGCTGGACCAGCCGCCTGGCTCATTGTGAGCGGAGGACTCAGCGAGGCAACATCTGAAGAAGAAGAAGAGGAAGAGAAGGACAGAAGAACGGAAGGCGGCGGCGGCGGCGGCAGAGGACCGGGCCACCGCCTGTAAAAGAGCTAGAAGAAGGCAGAAGAATTGATCGCCACCCTTCACAACACTGAAGAGGCATTTAGTGTTACATGGAGGCCCTGGAGGTATTTTACTGGTACTCGATACTACATTCGGGAGGTGAGCAGCGCCCCTGTCTCAGAAAATGACTGAACATCTAACTTTTACCTACGTAGGCCATGTCTGCCCTGGGTGGCATTCCCCCCCCTCCCTTTTTGTCTTTATTATTCTTTTTTTCCCCGCCGCCACCCCCCCTACTCTCTCTCCGTCCTTGCACTCTCTTCTCCCCCCGTCCTCCCTTTTGACTATGCCTTGTCTCCTTACTAGCCTTCGGGGCCCAGAAGAACCCCAGGGTTCTGGACACGACCGGCCCATCTTTTACTCTGGTTCACAGAGGTCATGATAAGCTGGCTCGCTGTGGTCCCTACTTGTTCCAGACATTACCGAACCGGTTACCCCCGATTTTTTTCAGACAACTGCAGGTGCTGCTCCGGGACTTTATTTGGGCGTGCAAACCGCCCAGAGCCCGTTTGCAATTGCTTGCCAGACCAAAGGACAAGGGGGGTCTGGGTCTCCCAGATCTGAGACAATACTACAGAGCGACTCTGCTAGCGAGAGTCGTTGATTGGCATTGTAATGGCCCACACAAGCAGTGGGTGGAGATGGAGATTGAGGATGGATCCATTCCCCTATTGACCTCCCCGTGGCTCCTGTCCTCCCTACCAAAAGACCTCAGAGATCACCCCGTAGTGGGAGCTACGTTGGCTGTTGTGCGGAGGTTGTTCCGCTGCACACACATTACTCCCCTGCCGTCACCAATGACTCCGGTTATAGGTAATCCAGACTTCCCACCGGGATTTACCAACAAGAAACGGCGACAGTTGACAGTGGTGGGGAAACAGCGTCTGGGAGAGGTGTGGCCCTCGGGAGGGCTCCTGACCACGCAAACTGTTGCCGAGCTTTCTGACCCTCCGCTTGACTTGTTTAGTGCTTATTAACTTCATCACTTTCTTCTGGCCATACAAAGGGCCCCCTACACTCCTAGAGACCTGACGCCCTATGAATCCATCTGTCACAAAAGGGAACCTGTGCGACACACCCTCTCCCTCCTGTACAACCTATTGAGTAGTCAGGAGGAGGAGTCGACCACACCATTTATCCACAAATGGGAGAGGGACTTAGGCATCACATTTACCCCACAACCGATAGGGAAGATCCTGACCTTAGTACATAAAGCTTCCATCGCAAACCAATATCAAGAATCAGGATACAAGATAGTCTAACGCTGGTATAGAGTCCCATACCTTCTGAATAAAATGAATAGATCGATCCTGGATGTTTGTTGGAGGTGCAATTCAGATACGGGGACCATGGGACACATTTTCTGGGCATGCCCGGCCTTACGGAACTTTTGGGTGGAGGTGACCGGGACGATAAAAACTCTCACAAATGTAGATATCGCAGACAACCCAGCAGCGTGCCTTCTACACTTGACCGAGCAGCCTGTTCGAAAATACAAAAAAACCCTCACGATGCAACTCCTGAATGCCGCCCGGGCCTGCATTCCCACACTGTGGAGGCAGCCTCAGCCCCCATCCAAGGTGCTGTGGTATTCCAAAGTCAATCATATTCTCCGGATGGAAGAATTGACCGCCACCCTTCACAACACTGAAGAGACATTTAGTGTTACATGGAGGCCCTGGAGGTATTTTACTGGTACTCGAGACTACATTCGGGAGGTGAGCAGCGCCCCTGTCCCAGAAAACGACTGAACATCTAACGTTTACCTACGTAGGCCATGTCTGCCCTGGGTGGCATTCCCCCCCCCCCCTCCCTTTCTGTCTTTATTTTTATTTTTTTTCCATGCCGCCATCCCCCCCCCCTCCTCTCTCTCCGTCTTTGCACTCTCTTCTCCCCCCGTCCTCCCTTTTGACTATGCCTTGTCTCCTTACTAGCCTTCGGGACCCAGAAGAACCCCAGGGTTCTGGACACGACCGGCTCATATTTTACTCTGGTTCACATAGGTCATGATAAGCTGGCTCGCTGTGGTCCCAGTTGTTCTCCATGATTAGATTTGTCCGAACGGAGCTGCACTAGTTATACTGTACTACATGTCGGAGGTGGGGTTTCTCTCTTTTCTGCATGAAACTGTAGCACTCCCCTCTGAGAACCCAGAGTTATTTGGCTGCTTATTTTTTGTTACCATGTAATTATGACCCTGGGTCATGCTGTATGGTTGACTGTTATATTTATGTTGTTCTACTTATACTTAATAAAGGAATAAAAAAAAAAAAAAAGTCAATGCCAACAACATAAAAAAAAGCCTATGGCATCGAGAAATCCCAGGCGTTCTCCCATCCAGGTACTAACCAGGTCCCAACCCTGCTTAGCCTCTGAGATCAAATGAGATTTGGCTCTTTCAGGGTGATGCAGCCATAGTAGATTTTTTCAGGCACGCTCAACCCTCTTGACAAACGCCAAGATGGTCACCTTGGGAAACAAACAAAAAAAACAAGTCAACGCCAACAACATAAAAAGAAGCCTACAGCACCTAGTATTCCCAGGCGGTCTCCCATCCAGGTATTAACAAGGCGCGACCCTTTCTAGCCTCTGAGATCAGCGGATATTGGGCGCTTTCAGGGTGATATGCCCATAGGTAATCTCTTTGGGCACTCTCATCCCTCTTGAAAAATGCCAAGATAGTCACCCTGGGAAACAAGCGAAAAAAAGCAGGTCAACGCCAACAACATAAAAAGAAGAATACGGCACATGGTATTCCAAGGCCGTCTCCCATTCAAGTACTAACTAGGCCCAACCCTTCTTAGCCTCTGAGATCAGAAGAGATAGGGTGCTTTCAGGGTGATGTGGCTGTAAGCGATCTCTTTAGGCACTCTCAACCCTCTTGACAAATGCCAAGATGATCACTTTGGGAAACAAGCGAAAAAAACAGGTCAAAACCAACAACATAAAAAGAAGCCTGCGGCATCTGGAAAACCCAGGCGGTCTCCCAACCAGGTACAAACCAGGCCCAACCCTGCTTAGCCTCTGAGACCAAACGAGATTGGGCGCTTTCAGGGTGTTGTGCCCATAGGCAATTTCTTTGTGCACTCTCAACCCTCTTGACACATGCCAAGATGGTCACCTTGGGAAACAAGGGAAAAAAAACAGGTCAACGACGACAACATAATGGGAAGCCTACGGCACCTGGTTTTCCCAGGCTGTCTCCCATCCAGGTACTAACCAGGCCCATCGCTGCTTAGCCTCCGAGATCAGATGAGATTGGGCTCTTTCAGGGTGATTTGGCCGTAGGCACTCTCTTTGGGCACTCTGAAGCCTCTTGACAAAGGCCAAGATAGTCACCTTGGGAAACAAGCTAAAAAAAACAGGTCAAAGCCAACAACATAAAAAGAAGCCTACGGCATCCAGTATTCCCAGGCGATCTCCCAATCAAGACACTAACCAGACCAGATCCTTCTATGGCACCTGGTCTTCCCAGGCAGTCTCCCATCCAGGTATTAACCAGGCCTGACACTGCTATGCCTCTGAAATCAGAGGAGATCGGGTGCTTTCAGGTTGATGTGGCCGTAAGTGTTCTCTTCAAGACACGCCCAACCCTCTTGACAAATGCCAAGATGGTCGCCTTGAGAAACAAGCGAAAAGAACAGGTCAAAGCCAACAACATAAAAAGAAGCCTATGGGCTTACAGCGGACCTTAAAAAATGGGACCCACTAGCTCTGTCATGGTTCGGACTCTGTAATATGTTGAAGATGAACGCGATGCCACGACTTCTGTATCTACTACAAGCCTTACCTATCAAAATACCCCAGACTTTCTTTCATGCGATTCGCTCAATCTTTATCAAGTTCCTCTGGCGTGGCAAACATACGCGTATTGGTAGGGCAATGCTATTGCGTCCGAAATTGCGGGGAGGTATTGGCTTCCCGGACCCTGCTCTTTATTACACAGCGACGCACATGACACGGGTGGTTGACTGGTGCCGGCATGGGGAACTCAAGCTATGGGTCAAGCTAGAGCAGGAGATGGCGTGGGTTCCACTGGCTGGTCTGCCTTTGGCGGGGAGGCCATTGGAGCCCTGTGTCACTACTCACCCATTAATTGGCCCCTCGCTCGCCGAGATGGATAGTTTTTTTCACCTTTCCCACCTGACTAACTTCCCTTCTCCTATGACCCCAATTATTGGACATCCTAGATTCCCTCTGGGCCTGTCTGACCAGGCCTTTACCAGGCAAGCCCCGAAAGGGCTTCTGAGAGCAGCCCTATTTCTTGGGCCCGCGGTCTGGATTCCCAAGGGGACCATACTGCTAGAGCAAGTACCTGTTGCATTGGATAGCTGGAGAGCGCCCAATCTCGTTTGATCACGGAGGCTAAACAGTGTCGGGCCTGGTTAGTACCTGGATGGGAGACCGCCTGGGAATACCAGGTGCCATAGGCTTCTTTTTATGTTGTTGGCTTTGACCTGTTTTTTTCGCTTGTTTCTCAAGGGGATCATCTTGGCGTTTGTCAAGAGGGTTGGGCGTGTCTTGAAGAGAACACTTACGGCCACATCACCCTGAAAGCACCCGATCTTAGTACCTGGATGGGAGACTGTCTGGGAAGACCAGGTGCCATAGAAGGATCTGGCCTGGTTAGTGTCATGATTGGGAGATCGCCTGGGAATACCGGATGCCGTAGGCTTCTTTTTATGTTGTTGACTTTGACCTGTTTTTTTTAGCTTGTTTCCCAAGGTGACCATCTTTGCTTTTGTCAAGAGGCTTCAGAGTGCCCAAAGAGAGTGCCTACGGCCAAATCACCCTGAAAGAGCCCAATCTCATCTGATCTCGGAGGCTAAGCAGCGATGGGCCTGGTCAGTACCTGGATGGGAGACAGCCTGGGAATACCAGGTGCCGTAGGCTTCTCATTATGTTGTCGGCGTTGACCTGTTATTTTTCCCTTGTTTCCCATGGTGACCATCTTGGCATTTATCAAGAGGGTTGAGAGTGCACAAAGAAATTGCCTACGGGCACAACACCCTGAAAGTTCCCAATCTCGTCTGGTCTCAGAGGCTAAGCAGGTTTGGGCCTGGTTTGTACCTGGATGGGAGACGACCTGGGTTTTCCAGATGCTGCAGGCTTCTTTTTATGTTGTTGGTGTTGACCTGTTTTTTTCGCTTGTTTCCCAAAGTGATCATCTTGGCATTTGTCAAGAGGGTTGAGAGTGCCTAAAGAGATCGCTTACAGCCGCATCACCCTGAAAGCACCCTATCTCTTCTGATCTCTGAGGCTAAGAAGGGTTGGGCCTAGTTAGTACTTGTATGGGAGACGGCCTTGGAATACCAGGTGCCGTATTCTTCTTTTCATGTTGTTGGCGTTGACCGTTTTTTTTTCGCTTGTTTCCAAGGGTGACTATCTTGGCATTTTTCCAATGAGAGTGCCCAAAGAGATTGCCTATGGGCACATCACCCTGAAAGTGCCCAATCTCCTCTGATCTCAGAGGCTAGAAAGGGTCACGCCTTGTTAATACCTGGATGGGAGACCGCCTTGGAATACTAGGTGCTGTAGGCTTCTCTTAATGTTGTTGGCATTGACTTGTTTTTTTTGTTTGTTTCCCAAGGTGACCATCTTGGCGTTTGTCAAGAGGGTTGAGCGTGCCTGAAAAAATCTACTATGGCAGCATCACCCTGAAAGAGCCCAATCTCATTTGATCTCAGAGGCTAAGCAGGGTTGGGACCTGGTTAGTACCTGGATGGGAGACCGCCTGGGATTTCTCGATGCCATAGGCTTTTTTTTTAAGTTCTTATTTTTTTTTGCTTGTTTCCCAAGGTGACCATCTTGGCGTCTGTCAAGAGGGCTGAAAGTGCCTGAAGAGATTGCCTACGGGCACATCACCCTGAAAGCACCCAATCTCGTTTGATGTTGTCGGCTAAGAAGAGTCGGGCCTTGTTAGTACCTGGATGGGAGACCGCCTGGGAATACCAGGTGTCGTAGGCTTCTGTTGTATGTTGTTGGCGTTGACCTGTTTTTTTTTCCGCTTGTTTCCCAAGGTGACCATCTTGGTGTTAGTCAAGAGGGTTGAGAGTGCCTGAAGAGATTGCCTGAAGAGATTGCCTGAAGAGATTGCCTATGGCCACATCACTCTGAAAGTACCCAATCTCGTCTGATCTTGGAGGCTAAGAAGAGTCAGGCCTGCTTAGTACCTGGATGGGAGACCACCTGGGAATACCAGTTATTGTAGGCTTCTTTTTATGTTGTTAGCGTTGATTCTTTTTTTTTTTTCGCTTGTTTCCCAAGGTGACCATCTTGGCATTTGTCAAGAGGGTTGAGAGTGCCCAAAGAGTTCACCTACAGCAGCATCACCCTGAAAGAGCCCTATCTCTTCTCATCTCTGAGGCTAAGAAGGGTTGGGCCTAGTTAGTCCTTGGATGGGAGATGGCTTTGGAATACCAGGTGCCGTAGTCTTCTTTTTATGTTGTTGACATTGACCTGTTTTTTTTCCGCTTGTTTCCCAAGGTGACTATCTTGGCATTTGTCAAGGGGGTTGAGAGTGCCCAAAGAGCTTGCCTATGGGCACATAAGCCTGAAAGCGCCCGATCTCCTCTGATCTCATCACTCTGAAATCACCCAATCTCCTCTGATCTTGGAGGCTAAGAAGAGTCAGGCCTGGTTAGTACCTGGATGGGAGACCACCTGGGAATACCAGTTATTGTAGGCTTCTTTTTATGTTGTTGGCGTTGATTCGTTTTTTTTTCGCTTGTTTCCCAAGGTGACCATCTTGGCATTTGTCAAGAGGGTTGAGAGTGCCCAAAGAGATCGCTTACAGCAGCATCACCCTGAAAGAGCCCTATCTCTTCTCTTCTCTGAGGCTAAGAAGGGTTGGGCCTAGTTAGTACCTGGATGGGAGATGGCGTTGGAATACCAGGTGCCGTATTCTTCTTTTTATGTTGTTGACATTGACCTGTTTTTTTTTCTCTTGTATCTCAAGGTGACTATCTTGGCATTTGTCAAGAGGGTTGAGAATGCCCAAAGAGATTGTCTATGGGCACATAAGCCTGAAAGCGCCCGATCTCCTCTGATCTCAGAAGCTAAACAGGGTTGGGCCTTGCTAGTATCTGGATTGGAGACCACCTGGGAATACTAGGTGCTGTAGGCTTCTTTTTATGTTGTTGGCCTTGACCTGTTTTTTTTTTCACTTGTTTCCCAAGGTGACCATATTGGTGTTTGTCAAGAGGGTTGAGAGTGCCCGAAGAGATCACCTACGGCCCCATCACCCTGAAAGCGCCCAATTTCATCTGATCTCGGAGGCTAAACAGTGTCGGGCCTGGTTAGTACGTGGATGGGAGACCGCCTGGGAATACCAGGTGCCATAGGCTTCTTTTTTTTTTTTTTTTTTTTATTTAGTAGTATGCGACATACAATGCAAAGGCAACTTCAAAGAATGTGTGATACAAATAGTTACAAACAAACGATCATATTGCATGGATATCAGAGCCAATGGTAAGAAGTCCGAGGAGAATAGCACGTGTACAGCTTTGCGGTCATATCAAGATGAGATTAAAGCTCCATCTCGTTGGGATCCTCTACCACTTAAAATATTATTGATACTAGCCCTGCTACCCTTGAAGAGTTTCAATATCCATAGATAGGGGAAGAGTATTGTGTAGTAGTCAAATGGGGTCGGAACATACCATTTTCTTTTCCCTTTTTTGAGTTAAGAAGGGAAATAGTAGAACTGAAAGGAGGGAGAAGGGGAAAGAGAAGATTGGGGAAGGAAATGGCAGAAAAGGAAAAGAAGGGGTAAGGGGGTGTCGTGGGTAGAGTGGATAGGGTGGGGTCCCCTCCCAGGGAGCAAGAGATGCCCTCGGCTCACCAGCTTATCAGCTTTCCAACGTTTGGAACAGCGATCTCCAACGATCACCATGAGCTTACTATGTCTCGCGGAGGTATTCTTCCGAAAAGCACAACTGTTCCAGTAGAACCATCTGTTCCCCTGCTCCTCCGTTTTATCCCTCATTGTGGCAGTCAGGTCTTCCATTCGTTCAATATCATTTACCCTTGCGAACCACTGGGTCACCGTTGGAGCAGTTGCTGTTTCCACTGACTTGGGATGCAGGCCCTAGCTGCATTGAGGAGATGTTTAAGTAAGGACTTATGATAACGCTTTCTCGACATAGGAGTTAGATTGAGAAGAACTGCTGTGGGATCCTTGGATAAGGAAATGTCTGTGAACTTGTGGATGAGTCTCAGGACAGGCTGCCAGAATGTTTGTAATTTAGGGCATTCCCAGAAAATGTGGAGAATGGTGCCAGCCTGTTGCTCACAGCACCAGCAGCGGTCAGATTGACCGGGGAATATTTTGGCCAACACCACCAGTGTACGATACCAGCGTGTGATCAGCTTATATGAGATCTCCTGATATTTACTGCAGAGTGACGACTTATGGGCGAAAAAGAGTATTCTGTCCTTCTGTGGTTTGGAGAATGTAGTTTGTAAGTCCCTTTTCCATTTAGCTAGGAAGGGCGGATCCGTGGAGGATTGTGCGTCTGTCAGGATTTGGTAGGACCTAGAGAGGGAACCACGAATTGGGCCATCATCCAGGCAAAGTTCCTCGAAGGGGTGGAATTGTCTAGAGAAGAACGAATGGTTAGGTAGTGATCCGAGGAAATGGATGAGCTGTCTAGCTCGCCAGCTATCCAATGCAACAGGTACTTGCTCTAGCAGTATGGTCCCCGTGGGAATCCAGCCCGTGGGTCCAAGAAATAGGGCTGCTCTCAGAAGCCCTTTCAGGGCTTGCCTGGTAATGGCCTGGTCAGACAGGCCCTGAGGGAATCTAGGATGTCCAATAATTGGGGTCATAGGAGAAGGGAAGTTAGTCAGGTGGGAAAGGTGAAAAAAACGATCCATCTCGGCGAGCGAGGGGCCAATTAACGGGTGAGTAGTCACACAGGACTCCAATGGCCTCCCCGCCCAAGGCAGACCAGCCAGTGGAACCCGCGCCATCTCCTGCTCTAGCTTGACCCATAGCGTCAGTTCCCCATGCCGGCACCAGTCAACCACCCGTGTCATGTGCGTTGCTGTGTAATATAGAGCAGGGTCCGGGAAGCCAATACCTCCCCGCAATTTCGGTCGTAATAGCATTGCCCTACCAATACGCGTATGTTTGCCGCGCCAGAGGAACTTGATAAAGATTGAGCGAACCGCATGAAAGAAAGTCTGGGGTATTTTGATAGGTAAGGCTTGTAGTAGATACAGAAGTCGTGGCATCGCGTTCATCTTCAACACATTACAGCGTCCAAACCATGACAGAGCTAGTGGGTCCCATCTTTTAAGGTCTGCTGTAAGCCCAAAGGCTTCTTTTTATGTTGTTGGCTTTGACCTGTTTTTTTCGTTTGTTTCTCAAGGCGACCATCTTGGCGTTTGTGAAGAGGGTTGGGCGTGTCTTGAAGAGAATGCTTACGGCCACATCACCCTGAAATCACCCGATCTTGTCTGATTTCAGAGGCTAAGCAGTGTCAGGCCTGGTTAGTACCTGGATGGGAGACTGCCTAGGAAGACCAGGTGCCATAGAAGGATCTGGTCTGGTTAGTGTCTTGATTGGGAGATCGCCTGGGAATACTGGATGCCGTAGGCTTCTTTTTATGTTGTTGGCTTTGACCTGTTTTTTTTAGCTTGTTTCCCAAGGTGACCATCTTGGCCTTTGTCAAGAGGCTTCAGAGTGCCCAAAGAGAGTACCTACGGCCAAATCACCCTGAAAGAGCCCAATCTCATCTGATCTCGGAGGCTAAGCAGCGATGGGCCTGGTTAGTACCTGGATGGGAGACAGCCTGGGAATACCAGGTGCCGTAGGCTTCTCATTATGTTATCGGCGTTGACCTGTTTTTTTCCCTTGTTTCCCAAGGTGACCATCTTGGCATGTGTCAAGAGGGTTGAGAGTGCACAAAGAAATCGCCTACGGGCACAACACCCTGAAAGCGCCCAATCTCGTCTGGTCTCAGAGGCTAAGCAGGGTTGGGCCTGGTTTGTACCTGGATGGGAGACCGCCTGGGTTTTCCAAGATGCCGCAGGCTTCTTTTTATGTTGTTGGTGTTGACCTGTTTTTTTCGCTTGTTTCCCAAAGTGATCATCTTGGCATTTGTCAAGAGGGTTGAAAGTGCCTAAAGAGATCGCTTACAGCCGCATCACCCTGAAAGCACCCTATCTCTTCTGATCTCAGAGGCTAAGAAGGGTTGGACCTAGTTAGTACTTGAATGGGAGACAGCCTTGGAATACCAGGTGCCGTATTCTTCTTTTTATGTTGTTGGCGTTGACCTGTTTTTTTCCGCTTATTTCCCAGGGTGACTATCTTGGCATTTTTCAATAGGGATGAGAGTGCCCAAAGAGATTGCCTATGGGCACATCACCCTGAAAGCGCCAAATCTCCGCTGATCTCAGAGGCTAGAAAGGGTCGTGCCTTGTTAATACCTGGATGGGAGACCGCCTGGGAATACTAGGTGCTGTAGGCTTCTTTTTATGTTGTTGGCGTTGACTTGTTTTTTTTGTTTGTTTCCCAAGGTGACCATCTTGGCGTTTGTCAAGAGGGTTGAGCGTGCCTGAAAAAATCTTCTATGGCAGCATCACCCTGAAAGAGCCAAATCTCATTTGATCTCAGAGGCTAAGCAGGCTTGGGACCTGGTTAGTACCTGGATGGGAGACCGCCTGGGATTTCTCGATGCCATAGGCTTTTATTTTAAGTTGTTGGCATTGACTTATTTTATTTTTTTTAATTCTTTTATTAAGTATAAGTAGAACAACATAAATATAACAGTCAACCATACAGCATGACCCAGGGTCACAATTACACGGTAACAAAAAATAGGCAGCCAAATAACTCTGAGTTCTCAGAGGGGAGTCCTACAGTTTCATGCAGAAAAGAGAGAAACCCCACCTCCGACATGTAGTACAGTATAACTAGTGCAGCTCTGTTCGGACAAATGTAATCATGGAAAACAACTGGGACCACAGCGAGCCAGCTTATCATGACCTATGTGAACCAGAGTAAAATATGAGCCGGTCGTGTCCAGAACCCTGGGGTTCTTCTGGGTCCCAAAGGCTAGTAAGGAGACAAGGCATAGTCAAAAGGGAGGACGTGGGGAGAAGAGAGTGCAAAGACGGAGAGAGAGGAGGGGGGGGGATGGCGGCGGGGAAAAAAAGAAAAATAAAGACAAAAAGGGAGGGGGGGGGGAATGCCACCCAGGGAAGACATGGCCTACGTAGGTAAGCGTTAGATGTTCAGTCGTTTTCTGGGACAGGGGCACTGCTCACCTCCCGAATGTAGTCTCGAGTACCAGTAAAATACCTCCAGGGCCTCCATGTAACACTAAATGCCTCTTCAGTGTTGTGAAGGGTGGCGGTCAATTCCATCCGGAGAATATGATTGACTTTGGAATACCACAGCACCTTGGATGGGGGCTGAGGCTGCCTCCACAGTGTGGGAATGCAGGCCCGGACGGCATTCAGGAGTTGCATCGTGAGGGTTTTTTTATATTTTCGAACAGGCTGTTCGGTCAAGTGTAGAAGGCACGCTGCTGGGTTGTCTGCGATATCTACATTTGTGAGAGTTTTTATCGTCCCGGTCACCTCCACCCAAAGGTTCCTCAAGGCCGGGCATGCCCAGAAAATGTGTCTCATGGTCCCCGTATCTGAATTGCACCTCCAACAAACATCTGGGATCGATCTATTCATTTTATTCAGAAGGTATGGGACTCTATACCAGCGTGAGAATATCTTGTATCCTGATTCTTGATATTGGTTTGCGATGGAAGCTTTATGTACTAAGGTCAGGATCTTCCCTATCTGTTGTGGGGTAAATGTGATGCCTAAGTCCCCCTCCCATTTGTGGATAAATGGTGGGGTCGACTCCTCCTCCTGACTACTCAATAGGTTGTACAGGAGGGAGAGAGTGTGTCGCACAGGTTCCCTTTTGTGACAGATGGATTCATAGGGCGTCAGGTCTCTAGGAGTGTAGGGGGCCCTTTGTATGGCCAGAAGAAAGTGACAAAGTTGATAAGCACTAAACAAGTCAAGCGGAGGGTCAGAAAGCTTGGCGACAGTTTGCGTGGTCGGGAGCCCTCCCGAGGGCCACACCTCTCCCAGACGCTGTTTCCCCACCACTGTCAACTGTCGCAGTTTCTTGTTGGTAAATCCCGGTGGGAAGTCTGGATTACCTATAACCGGAGTCATTGGTGATGGCAGGGGAACAATGTGTGTGCAGCAGAACAACCTCCGCACAACAGCCAACGTAGCTCCCACTACGGGGTGATCTCTGAGGTCTTTTGGTAGGGAGGACAGGAACCACGGGGAGGTCAATAGGGGAATAGATCCATCCTCAATCTCCATCTCCACCCACTGCTTGTGTGGGCCATTACAATGCCAATCAACGACTCTCGCTAGCAGAGTCGCTCTGTAGTATTGTCTCAGATCTGGGAGACCCAGACCCCCCTTGTCCTTTGGTCTGGCAAGCAATTGCAAACGGGCTCTGGGCGGTTTGCGTGCCCAAATAAAGTCCAGCAGCACCTGCAGTTGTCTGAAAAAAAATTGGGGGTAACCGGATTGGTAATGTCTGGAACAAGTATAAGATCCGCGGGAGGGCTGTCATTTTGAATGCATTACAGCGCCCGAACCAGGTCAGTGTTAAAGCATGCCAGTTTCCCAAATCAGATTTCAGTCTATTCAGGAGAGGGACAAAATTAAGCGGGTACAATTGCGCCAAATCCGCTGCGATGTCAACGCCCAGGTAACGTATACATTTTTTAGCTCAGTAGAATGGAAAAGCGGAGTGTAGCCTCTTGGCCTCACCATTCGGGACCGATATATTCAATACAGCCGACTTGGCGCAATTGATTTTATAGTTTGATAGGCTGCCGTATCGCTGGAGAGCCGCGAGTATATTGGGAAGGGAAATGTGTGGATTGGAGACGAAAAAAATTAGATCGTCAGCGTACGCCGCAATTTTGTGGTGTGCCGAGGGTTTGGATATGCCAGTAATATTCGGGTCATTCCGAACGTGACACATAAGTGGTTCCAGTCACCCGTACCGCTGCCGACGGCGTGGAGTAAAGCGACATTACCCAGCTCATCATGTTGGGGCCAAGACCTATATGTTCCAGGGTGGCCTGCAAAAAGTGCCAGGCCACCCTGTTAAAGGCCTTCTCCGCGTCCGTTGACAACATAAGCAAGGGCCTTCCCTGTACATGCGCTGCATGGATTAAACTGAGGACTCGAGCCGTATTGTCTCTAGCTTCCGACTTATTTTTTATTTTTTTGCTTGTTTCCCAAGGTGACCATCTTTGCCTTTGTCAAGAGCGTTGAAAGTGCCTGAAGAGATTGACTATGGGCACATCAGCCTGAAAGCACCCGATCTCGTTTGATGTTGGAGGCTAAGAAGAGTCGGGCCTTGTTAGTACCTGGATGGGAGACCACCTGGGAATACCAGTTATTGTAGGCTTCTTTTTATGTTGTTGGCATTGATTCATTTTTTTTTTTGCTTGTTTCCCATGGTGACCATCTTGGCATTTGTCAAGAGGGTTGAGAGTGCCCAAAGAGATCGCTTACAGCAGCATCACCCTGAAAGAGCCCTATCTCTTCTCTTCTCTGAGGCTAAGAAGGGTTGGGCCTAGTTAGTACCTGGATGGGAGATGGCGTTGGAATACCAGGTGCCGTATTCTTCTTTTTATGTTGTTGACATTGACCTGTTTTTTTTTCGCTTGTATCTCAAGGTGACTATCTTGGCATTTGTCAAGACGGTTGAGAGTGCCCAAAGAGATTGCCTATGGGCACATAACCCTGAAAGCGCCCGATCTCCTCTGATCTCAGAGGCTAAACAGGGTTGGGCCTTGCTAGTACCTGGATTGGAGACCACCTGGGAATACTAGGTGCTGTAGGCTTCTTTTTATGTTGTTGGCCTTGACTTGTTTTTTTTTTCACTTTTTTCCCAAGGTGACCATCTTGGCGTTTGTCAAGAGGGTTGAGAGTGCCGGAAGAGATCACCTACGGCCCCATCACCCTGAAAGCGCCCAATCTCGTCTGATCTCGGAGGCTAAACAGTGTCGGGCCTAGTTTAGTACCTGGATGGGAGACCGCCTGGGAATACCAGGTGCCATAGGCTTCTTTTTATGTTGTTGGCTTTGACCTGTTTTTTTCGCTTGTTTCTCAAGGCGACCATCTTGGCGTTTGTCAAGAGGGTTGGGCGTGTCTTGAAGAGAACGCTTACGGCCACATCACCCTGAAAGCACCCGATCTCCTCTGATTTCAGAGGCTAAGCAGCGTCTGGCCTGGTTAGTACCTGGATGGGAGACTGCCTGGGAAGACCAGCTGCCATAGAAGGATCTGGCCTGGTTAGTGTCATGATTGGGAGATCGCCTGGGAATACCGGATGCCGTAGGCTTCTTTTTATGTTGTTGGCTTTGACCTGTTTTTTTTAGCTTGTTTCCCAAGGTGACCATCTTTGCCTTTGTCAAGAGGCTTCAGAGTGCCCAAAGAGAGTGCCTACGGCCAAATCAACCTGAAAGAGCCCAATCTTATCTGATCTCGGAGGCTAAGCAGCGATGGGCCTGGTCAGTACCTGGATGGGAGACAGCCTGGGAATACCAGGTGCCGTAGACTTCTCATTATGTTGTCGGCGTTGACCTGTTTTTTTTCCCTTGTTTCCCAAGGTGACCATCTTGGCATTTATCAAGAGGGTTGAGAGTGCACAAAGAAATTGCCTATGGGCACAACACCCTGAAAGTTCCCAATCTTGTCTGGGCTCAGAGGCTAAGCAGGGTTGGGCCTGGTTTGTACCTGGATGGGAGACCACCTGGGTTTTCCAGATGCCGCAGGCTTCTTTTTATGTTGTTGGTGTTGACCTGTTTTTTTCACTTGTTTCTCAAAGTGATCATCTTGGCATTTGTCAAGAGGGTTGAGAGTGCCTAAAGAGATCGCTTACAGCCGCATCACCCTGAAAGCACCCTATCTCTTCTGATCTCTGAGGCTAAGAAGGGTTGGGCCTAGTTAGTACTTGTATGGGAGATGGCCTTGGAATACCAGGTGCCGTATTCTTCTTTTTATGTTGTTGGCGTTGACCTGTTTTTTTTTGCTTGTTTCCCAGGGTGACTATCTTGGCATTTTTCAAGAGGGATGAGAGTGCCCAAAGAGATTGCAAAGAGAAGGGTTGGGACCAGTTTAGTACCTGGATGGGAGACCGCCTGGGATTTCCAGATGCCGTAGGCTTCTTTTTATGTTGTTGCCGTTGACCTATTTTTTTCTGCTTGTTTCCAAGGTAACCATCTTGGCGTTTGTCAAGAGAGTTGAGAGTGCCTGAAAATATTGGCTGTGGCCACATTACCCTGAATCTGTTCCATCTCGTCTGATCTTGGAGGCTAAGCAGAGTCAGGGCTGGTTAATGCCAGGATGGGAGACCGCCTGGGAATACCAGGTGTCGTAGGCTTCTTTTTTTGTTGTTGGCGTTGACCTGTTTTTTTTTCGCTTGTTTCCCAGGGTGACTATCTTGGCATTTTTCAAGAGGGATGAGAGTGCCCAAAGAGATTGCCTATGGGCACATCACCCTGAAAGTGCCCGATCTCCTCTGATCTCAGAGGCTAAACAGGGTTGGGCCTTGCTAGTACCTGGATTGGAGACCACCTGGGAATACTAGGTGCTGTAGGCTTCTTTTTATGTTGTTGGTGTTGACTTGTTTATTTTATTTTTTTTACCAAAGGTGACCATCTTGGTGTTTGTCTAGAGGGTTGAGAGTGCCTGAAGAAATCTGCTATGGCCACATCACCCTGAAAGAGCCCAATCTCATCTGATCTCAGAGGCTAAGCAGGGTTGGGATCAGTTTAGTACCTGGATGGGAGACCGCCTGGGATTTCCAGATGCCGTAGGCTTCTTTTTATGTTGTTTGCCGTTGACCTATTTTTTTCTGCTTGTTCCCAAGGTGACCATCTTGGCGTTTGTCAAGAGAGTTGAGAGTGCCTGAAGATATTGGCTGTGGCCACATTACTCTGAATCTGTTCCATCTCATCTGATCTTGGAGGCTAAGCAGGGTCGGGCCTGGTTAATGCCAGGATGGGAGACCGCCTGGGAATACCAGGTGTCGTAGGCTTCTTTTTTTTTTCAAATATAATTTTTTCTCCAAAACAGGGGAAGATGGTCCCCCGAGTACATAATGCAACAGAGAAATACAGAGCAAAAAGCAGCTGAACAATACTTGATACAGGTATATTCGCAACTGTGAGTCTGCCTTCCATCAATCACAATGATTCGAGGCACGAATAAAGTACTGTACCAAGATCCAGGGTCACACAAACCCCAGGTCCCTCCTGCATAATCCATCCAGAGGGGGGTGTGGGGCCGTAATTCCCAATTTTCCACTTTTTCCAGAAGAGAGAGGGGGTGGAGGGGGTGAGAGATAGGGGAGGAAGGCAGAAAAGAGAAGGGGTGAAAGATCAGGAAAGGAGAAGAGGGGACGAGACACGATGGCAGCCACTGTCCAAGGGGCCAGTCAAGGAAAGCTCAGAGCACTAAGGCGATAGCAGGCGACATCCTTCCAGCGAGAATATAAAGGTATTCCAGATGTCCCAGGTTTGTTTAAAAAATTCTTGTTTACCTTGTGATGTGAGGATCAAGTCCTCCATTTTTTTTAATGTCCTCTATTTTCCTAAGCCAGTGAGTAATGAAAGGGGGGGGACATTTTTTCCAATAGAGAGGGATGCAGGATTTCGCCGCATTTATCACATGCCGTAAAATAGATTTTTTTGTACTTCTTAATGGGAATCTGTGAATGGTGCAAGAGAAAGAATGCAGCGTCTTCCTGGATGGAGAAGTCTGTGAATTTTTGTGTTATGCATCGGATCTCTGTCCAGAAGTCCACCAAGCTGGGGCAGGACCAAAAAATGTGGAGCAACGTGCCCTCTTCTTCTCCACACCTCCAGCATATGTTCGAGGAAGAGGGGAAACATTTATGCAGCTTTGATGGTGTCAAATACCACCTGGTGAGAAGTTTAAAATTAGTCTCCTGTATCTTCGTGCACAGCCAGGTTTTGAGAGCCAAAGTGATAATGCGTTGTCTCTGTGCTGGGGAAAACTAGCAATTAAGGTCCTTTTCCCAGTTGGACAGACAGGTTAAGTGTGGGTAATCTGTTTGAGAGAGAATGTGTGCCAAAGGGCCTTCGCTCCTGCATAGAGTCTCAAACTCCGTCTGAGGGCGGGCGAACGTTTGAGGATTGGGGATGGAATGGAGAAAATGATGTCGTTGCGCCGCTCTCCAAAAAGGCAGTTGGAAAAGCCCTGTCGGATCTGTTAGGGTTGAGAAAGAAGGCCATTTTCCATCAATGACGAATTTAGACGCATTGTCTAGGTTGGAATTTCTAAGTGGGTCCCCGGTTCAAAGTTCGGATGGCCACGTATAGGGAATAGGGGGGAAGTCAAAGACGTGAGTGTGTTTTGGGTAGCGATCAGGTGACTGACTTTCAACTAAGCCCCTATAGTGGGATGTGACGTCAATTCTGTGGGTAAACCCTTATAGCACCACATGGCGCTTCTTAGCGGAATTCGGGAGTGAGCTTAGAAAGTTTGTTTCGATTCCAGTCCAATACACACCCCAGATGGGAGGCCAGGTAGTAGCGACACAAGTCAGGGAGAACCAACCCTCCCTGTTGTTTCGACAATGTCAGCTGTGACCGCAAAAGTCTGGGATTTTCGTGGGCCCAGTTAAATTGAGTGAGCAAGGATTGAGCTTGCTTAAAAAACGGGACTGAAATCTGGATCAGAAGAGCTTGGAAAAGATAGGTAAATTTAGGGAGTATGTTCATTTTAATGAGATTGCATCTCCTGAACCAGGAATGGAGGCCAGAATGCCACCCGTGAAGCAAACTGCGTATCTTAGTGACAAGGGGTGGGGGGAAGTTTTAAGGGCTGTACGGGTCCATTTAAATCGAAAATTGGACTGCAAGTCTAGTTAAGTTTGCGTGGGGACTGCAACCCCCATGGCCTCTGATTTCAGGAAGTATCCCGTATATCTGGAATTCCCGAAGGAGATTTTGCAAGGAAACTCTGGGATTCGTCAGCGAGAACAGCATGTGATCCACGTAGGCAGATATCTTGCACTCAGTAGTACCCATTTGGAGTCCCATTATGTCTGAGTTTTGTTGAATTGTGGAGAGAAAGGGTTCCAATGACAGGGGCGACAGGGGGCAACCCTGTCTGGTCCCATTCCCGATGTCAAGGGGAGATGAGAGCACCCCATTCGCTTTGACTTGAGCTGAAGGGCGTGAGTATATCTTACTTATCCATGCCAGCATCCGTTCACTCAGACCTATATAGCGAAGGACCAAGAACATGAATGTCCATTTGACCCGATCAAAAGCCTTCTCGTTATCAGTACTCACGAGAAGACAAGGGGTCCCAGATGACTTTGCTTTATGGACCAGGGTAAGCACCTTAATGGTGTTGTCCCTATCTTCCCTGGTGGGAATAAAACCTAACTGGTCAATATGTATAAGGGACTGCAAGTGATGTGCCAATCACGTGGCGAGGATTTTTATAGAATAGTTTTAGGACCGAATTTAGAAGGGAAATGGGTCTGTAGCTCCCACATAGGCCCGGGTCTTTGCCCTCCTTAGGTATCAACGAGATGTGGACTCTAAGGGAATCCTCAGGAAAATCCCCATTTGAGCTCAGAGTATTAAATAAATTCACCAAGCGCGGGCCGAGAATAGGGAGGAAGGTCTTATAGTATTGTGCGGTATATCCGTCAGGGCCCAGAGCCTTACCCACCTTCGGAGGTCCCACGGCCGTCTGGACTTCTTCCAGTGTGATCGGGTCCTCCAAGTACTCCCGTGAGTCCGATGAGAGGGTTGGTAGACCAGAACCGGTTACATATCTGTCTATATTGTCCTGTCCGGACCCTGAATCAGGCAGGTTGTAGAGATCAGAGTAACATTTTTCAAAGACTTTGGCTATTTGGGTTGGGGTAGAGGCCCTCTGGCCATTCTCATCTATCAACTGGGGTATGTAAGAGGCAGATTTCAACTCCTTTACCGACCTGGCTAAGATTTTTCTGCATTTGTCCCCTGACTCCTACGTCAATTTACGACAAAACTGGAGTGTCGCTTTCGCTTTATAATGGAGTAGGTCAGCAATCTGGGTGCAGAGTGTCCCCAATTCAATCTCTAAGGTCCGTAAGGGGGCATGTTTATGTTTGGCTTCCACAGAGGCAAGTTCACGAAACAGATTAGCAAGCTGTTCCTTCCATGTTCGTTTGATGCCCGCCCCATGCCTGATAAGTACCCTGCGGAGTACTGACTTGTGAGCCTCCCAAATTATCCCCGGGTCGCAGTCCTGCGTTTAGTTTTCTTGGAAATAAAGGTCCAATTCCCTGGTCACATCTGCTAAAACTTCCGGTATCTGGAGGAGGCTCTCATTAAGGTGCCAGAATAGAGACCTAGGTGAGGGGTTCCTAGAGAGGGTGTAGGTAAGGGCTACAGGAGCGTGGTCAGACCAAGTAATATGGCCGATGGAGGAAGAGCTCACCAAGTGCAGTTGGTCATGTGGAATCAAGAAGAAGTCTATCCTCAAGTATGATTTGTGAGGGGAAGAGCAAAAAGAGTTGTCCCTTTCCCCAGAGTGTTGCAGACGCCAGACATCAACTAATTGGTCATTTAGTAAACACTTAGTAAATGAGGAGCGAGGAGCAAGAGGCAGAAGTTTCAACCGATGGCGAAAGGGGACATTAAAGTCCCCACCTAATATCAACTGGCCCTCCTGAAAGTCACATAATCTGTGCAGGGTAGTTCTGAGGAATGTATCTTGGTAATCATTGGGAGCGTACACAGTGGCAAATGTAAAAAGGCGCTCTCCAATGTGGCCCCTAAGAAAAAGATATCGGCCCCCAGGGTCCACCAGAGAATCCTGGAGAACCCAGGGGAGCCTGCTAGAGATCATAATGAAGACTCCCTTGGTCTTAGAGGAGGGATTAGTAGAGTGGTAGACCTTAGGATCTCGACCATAGAAAGGGGAGACTAGTATTTTTAAATTGTGTTTCTTGTATAAAGGCCACATCAGTACAAGAAGTCTTCAGTTCTCACAGGAGGATCCACCATTTTTCAGGGGAGTTCAGTCCCTTAACGTTTAGAGAGGTGACCTTGACTGAGTCTGCCATCGCTCCTCGGGGAGGGGGAGGGGGACGTCAGAGAAAAGCAAAGAAAGTTGAACCAAGGTAGGTTTTGGGTAGGTAATGGATGGCGGGAACTAAGGGGGAGAAAGGAAGGGCAAATGGAAGGAAAGGTAAGGGGAAAAAGAGGCCGGACACCTCAACCCCAGGGGGAGAGGAAAATTAAGGGTTGTCCGCACTCAACAGTACAGGAAGGGTATACTAAAACAGCACAATTATGCTATAGCACTTACCAGATGTACACTGGGTTTAAAGTGCTGTCCTACGTGGGTTGGTGGGTAGACAGGTCGGAGAGGGAGCCCCCAAATCCTAGTCCCCCCAGTCCCGGCAGTGGTAAATGTCACGTCTGATACCGGTATGCAAATAAAAGACAATCAGTAACATCATAGAACCAAAAAACAATAGTATAATCAAAACAAAGGTAGAGCATATAACTGTCAGCACTGAGGGGTCTCCTCAGCTCGCCCTAAACGTAGGCATGCACGAGGGAGCCCATCACAACAGAAAAGGCATCACAGAATGGAATCCACCACCCCCCGTCCCATACCCCAAAAGTACATGCAGCCCCCGAACAAATGCATTTCTCCCTTTGGCAGATTGTCCTCGCCTTACCCTCTCTCCCCCGTCCACACCCCGGGGGAAAAGGGGCAGGGAAGAGGGGAAAAGGGGGGTGGAAGGGGCGAAGGGGGAGGGAAAGGGGGAGGGAAGGGGGAAAGGGGGGAGTGAAGGGGGAAAGGGGGGAGGGAAGGGAAGGAGGGAAGGGGGAAGGAGGGAGGGAAAGGGGCAGCAAGGGAGAGGGGACAAACATGCGGAAATGTCAAGTCCTTTAACGCACTCACACCAGCAACAACCCGGACGCCATAAATTTCAACTCCTCCCCTCCATGGTCACCACATCAAGATGAAAGAGGAGCAGCCCTGGTCGGTGCATGGAGAATCCGGCAGGCAAGGGGCTGGGGCCACCATCCCTCCATCCAACGGGAGACTTCACCCGAGCAGCAGTCCTGGGGCCCGCCAATTAGTGTCTCTCCTGCATCGCCATCGGGGGCTGTGTAGAGCATCCAGAGGGAGGCTGGGACCGCCCAAACAGTAAGGGGTTAATCCTCCATGGGGGTCCAGAGTCACACTGGAGGGAAGCAGTGTCTCGTACCAATAGGCTCAATAAATAAGTCATTCAGGGTGTCCCCGAAAGCTGCAGAAGGCAATGTCGGCAAAGAGTAGGTGGGGGCCAGACCGGTGTCAGACAGGAGGATAGCGGTGTCTTGTA